>NW_022681454.1:28796810-31296810 GCF_009764315.1 Trachypithecus francoisi
GACTTACACTCAGAAAATGAGCTTTCCAGAAACAGGAAATCAGCCTGTGTGGTCTACATAATTTAGCATTTATTCCACCTAAGAATATCACCCTCATATAGCAGGAAGTTGAAAATGATTGAATCATCCTGTGTTATTATTTCATCGGCATCATTTGCTGTCTTTCTAATAATAGTACTATGATCTAAAACCATTGTTACTCATAGTTCCTCGATGCAAAAATCAGTGACCTTATATTTTGCCTGTTTTTTTAGGCTCATGATGAATGAAGGCTAAAATAGAAAAGAACGCGATTACTTTTTGTTTTAAAAGAAAAAGACATCAACCTGTGGTTTCCAAATTCTTCGCATAGACAACAATAGTAATCTAGGAATAGTAAAGAAAACATAGAAGAGAGTATTCAGGGCTACATAGAGGCAGATTAGAAGAGAATGGCAACATTAGCCTTTCAGATATGTAAATTGTCCCACTCACCTGCAAAAGGAGCCTCTATTCTCTGTTCTGCATTAAGTAGCTAGAATAATGGTTCTTAGAATAGGAAAAAAATATATCAAGGTGTAGTTTTTTGTTTAGGACATTTGTTATTCACTGACCTCTGACCAAGCAAAAGGCTGCAGATTGTGCTGTACACACACATATCTTGCAGTCATTCATAAGCTCCAGAATAGTTTGATATAATTTACAGGAAGTTATCAAGCTATAAATGATATCAATTTCTTTTTGTATTTAGCTAGGAGACATAATTTATTTTATTGATTTAGAATACAGAATAATTCTGTTGTCTGACTTAATCAACATCAAACAGTTGAAGACTTTTTAAAATGTTCTTAACTTTATCTCAATAAAATTAAAGAATCTAATATACAAAGTCATTGATCTAAGTGTAAATAAGAAAATGTACTCATTTCTTAGTCCCAGGCACTGTGTCAAATATCTGCTTTCTCACGCCTTTCGGTGGCTGTTTAAAAGTCAGTATCATTACCACATGAGGATACTGAGGCTTAGGATAGTTACATCAGCTGCCTGAGAATGTGCAGCTACTAAGAGTAAAAACTCAAATCTGCCCTTTCATTTGTCTTAAATTACCACCTCAACACTTAGTGAGCATCTTATACAGCCAATACACAAAGAAGCGTCCAACTTTCTGATAATTCTTGTTCTCAATTAAACTCCATTGACAAAAATATTTGTGTCATCTGGAAGTTAAGTGAATATTAATTTGATTACAGTGAGCAGCATTCCCCATATGCAAACTGATTTATGGAATTAATTCATAAATCTACTCACAATGTGTTGTAAAATATCAATTGCTAATATAAGATATAATTATAATGTATATCTAAAATTTTTTATGTATTTAATATTAATAGAAATATTCAATGTTTTATCTTAATTCTACACATGGTAATTCCTTGACATATTTTTCTTTATGGAAAAAACTATTAAATTCATCAAATTTGAGAAAGTATGATCTGATCCAAATAATACTGGCTCTTGAGATTAAAATGGTGGGATATTTCTAGAATGTTTTGAAGACATTACAACCAGAGAAGTTCTTTTTGTTTATTTTTGGTAAGTTCTGTTGCACAGATTCCTAAGGATTATGAGAAAGAGATAATAACCGTGAAGTTTTTCTCTGAACCTCCCACTAGATTAATGATGGAATTAAACTGCAAATCCAAATATGTGAAGCTATTTCCATTTAATAGGCATTGCTGAGTCAATGACTTTCATATACTGCACAACAATATTCTCCTCTTCATTAAATATCTAAAAACAACTATACAAAAATTAGCTCCAAACCTTTAAACTTCATGAAATTTTCATTTTTCTCCAACATCTCAATAGTCATATCAATTGTTGGAATTGTTTGCCTCTGATAACATATTTATAACTATATATTCGCCATTGGGGAATGACAGTGAGGTAATGTAAAATTGCTAATAAAATCTAACTAAAATGCTCAGTACTGATGTTATCCCTAAGAAAGAATAACTGTGATTATCACAAATAAATGTATATGCAATTACCTTATAAAAAATGAAGTTATATCATGGACAAAATAACAATATAGAAAATTTTATTTGAAACTCCCTTTTAGTTAAGTAAAAAAGACAAATTATAAGTCATTTGTTGGATAGTTGTTTACTTACAACATTCATAGTACATCTCCCCTCTTGAAATCTATACTGAAAGCATGTGTTGCCAAGGGCAGTGGCTCACTCCTGTAATTCCAGCACTTTGGGAGCCAAGGCAGGAGGATCCCTTGAACCTAGGAGTTTGTGACTAGTCTGGACAAGATGATGAGATCCCATCTCTAACAAAGTAAAAAATAAAATGTTAAAAATGTATATGCATTAGTTCTTGCAGAATTCAGGTCGGTGTTCTGGTGGTCTTGGAAGGGGAAAGGACTTCACATTCTACATGAAGGGGTATTCTAGAGGAAACAGAAAGATCTTTAGCTTGGAATAATTCAGATGTAGCTTCAAATCTCTGCTTACTTAATTAGTAACTCTACACTCTAGGGCAAGGTGATCAATAATCTGAATTTTGACATAACATACAAAGGAAAGGAACTGATACCTATTACGTACCCAGCTATATTGCTAATAATATCTGACACAAGGTCTGGCTAAAATACTTGTTGAATGCATCTGGGAACAAGGAAAATGCACACTTGCCCTAGAGAATTATAGTAAAGATCATCAGAAATAAAATGTGAGAAAGAATGTCACATAATCCATGGCAATTGAAAGCAATCACTAGGTCTCAGTTTCTCTCTCCTCTGTATACCCTTTTGTTATAAAAAGTCTTGAGATTCCTAGATTGCTTGTCTTTATTCCTACCTCTAAAGGTTACTCTTCTATATGAATTATCTCTATTTGTGACCCTTTGGTGCTTTCCTTTAATTCGAATTATTGGGTCTAGAGGAGTGATTCATGAGACTGTCTAAAATCGGGACATTTGGAATTGGTTAGAGGAACCTTATTTGGGTACATGACATTTAGATTTTGATACATTTTTTGAGAAATCTTGGCATGATCAAGAATATTAATTGTTAGTTTAAATATTCTTGGCTATGTAAAATTTTAGCAGCATATATTTCTCATTGATAATCCTTAATCCTTTTCTCAGCATTTATTTCACTTAGTATAATTCCAGTTACAGGAATCCTTAACTGCTTTTGCATCAGCTTTAAAAGTAATCTGGATTTATTTTCTAAAACAAATGAAATTTCATTTTTATTTGATTGATCAAACAATGTAATCAGGGCTCAGTTTCATCTGTCTTTCCTAGCTCGTCAGCTTTGCTTTGTATTATTTTATGGAAAACTTCCATTTTCCATCTGAGACACATCTGTCTAGTATTTCCCCAGACTACATGTTCCCATATTCAAATCTAGCAAAAAAGAAAAATTAAGCTGCACAACTCTAATTGGATTTATAACCAGAGAAAGGAGTATTTTAACTGGATTATGTCAGTCATATTTCTGAATATAGACATGAGGGTCAATCTTAATTCAACTACATGGCTACAAAATATGAATTAGTGTTATTAAAAGAAAGCAACCAATAAACAATAATCTCCAACTTTTTGACCAACCACGTTTTTAAAAATCTCCTTCTCATAAATGTCTTTAAAAATATGTCTAATGCTATAAATGCATATATTTAACTCCTCCTAAAAAGAAGACAAACAACAAAATATGATATGTGATTACATTCCATTCTATACCAAGAATCTCTGGAGGATACTCAGTTCTCTTTGTGAAACTTGTCTATAGCTCACCATTGGCTAGCAGCCTGTCATTAACTGATAAGTTTAACTCGGCCCCGGATGTTCACTGGGACAAAGCATAAGGAAGGTGGAATAAAACACCCATTTGGAAATACATAATGGCCACTAGGTCATAATAGATATCATAGCCTGTTGAAATGGAAAAACAAACTATTCATATCCTATTATTTAAGTTTTTGTTTGCTTGTTTTGTTTCATTTTGTTTTTCCAATCTGAGGCTTTGGGTTGTGTTTTCTGGAAGATGTTGCCTTGATCATTGCACTTCATTCCTTCTGATTCTTCTGTCTTTGAGGAACTTTTTAAAATACCTGCCTCTATCTTTATGCCACTATTCTCACTGTTTCATAGGGCACCTCTGTTCTGCTCATGTTTTAGGGTCTAGGGATGGTTTCAGGACTTTAGAAATCATATACTCTAATTGCCAGGATTTGACTGGCCCTGGCAGTAGAAACTATGGACAGAACAGAGGCCTCAGATATAACCACATATCTACAACCATCTGATGTTTGACAAACCTGACAAAAACAAGCAATGAGGAAAGGATTCCCTATTTAATAAATGGTGTTGGGAAAACTGGCTAGCCATATGCAGAAAACTGAAACTGGAACGCTTCCTTACACCTTGTACAAAAATTAACTCCAGATGGACTAAAGACTTAAATTTAAGACCTAATACCATAAAAACTCTAGAAGAAAACCTAGGCAACACCATTGAGGACATAGGCATGGGCAAAGGCTTCATGACTAAAACACCAAAAGCAATGGCAGCACAAGCCAAAAATGACAAATGGGTTCTAATTAAATTAAGGAGTTTCTGCACGGCAAGAGAAACTATCATCAGAGAGAACAGGCAACCTACAGAACGGAAGAAAATATTTGCGATCTATCCATCTGACAGAGGTCTAGTATCTCGAATCTATAAGGAACTTAAACAAATTTAAAAGGACAAAAACAACTCCATCAACAAGACAAAGGATATGAACAGACACTTCTCAAAAGAAGATATTTATGTGACCAAAAAACATAGGAAAAAAAGCTCACCATCACTAGTCATTAGAGAAATGCAAATCAAAACCACAATGAGATACCTTCTCACGCCAGTTATAATGGTGATTATTAAAAAATCAGGGAAACAACAGATGCTGAAGAGGATGTGGAGAAATAGGAATGCTTTTACATTGTTGGTGGGAGTGTAAATTAGTTCAACCATTGTGGAAGACAGTGTGGCAACTCCTCCAGTATCTAGAACCAGAAATACCATTTCACCCAGCAATCCCATTACTGGGATTGTATCTAAAGGATTATAAATCATTCTACTATAATGACACATGCACACGTTATGTTTATTGCAGCACTGTTTACAATAGCAAAGACTTGGAACCAACCCAAATGCCCATCAATAACAGACTGGATAAAGAAAATGTGGCACATATACACCATGAAATACTATGCAGCCATAAAAAAGGATGAGTTCATGTCCTTTGCAGGGTCATTGATGAGGCTGGAAACCATCATTCTCAGCAAACTAACACAAGAACAGAAAACTAAAGACAGCATGTTCCCACTCATAAGTGGGACTTGAACAATGAGAACACAGAACACATGGACACAGGGAGGCTAATATCCCACACTGGGGCCTGTTGGGGGCTGAGGGACAAGGGGAGGAATAGCATTAAGACAAATACATGATGTAGATGATGGGTTGATGGGTGTAGCAAGCCACCATGGCACATGTATACCTATGTAACAAGCCTACCTGTCCTGTACATGTATCCCAGAACTTAAAGCATAAAAAAAAAAAAAACTTCATCAATCTAGAATTATAAATCTAGCAAAATTATTCTTCAAACATGAAAAAGTATCAAAGCCTTTTGCAAACAAACAATAAAAAAATAAAAAAATAACCTATGGAAAAACAGAATCGGTTTATTTCCTGTGCATTTTGAATCAATTTCAGGGGTATTTTTCAGTTATAATTTTCAGTCTATGACAGGGCATGCTGAATATCTCTATTTTTAAACATTAAAATTTTGTCTTTTGCCTATTCCTTCAGACTTCATTTCCCTGTAATTTGCTTTCATTTTAACCTCTGCCTGGAGGAAACTTGAAATAAACGCCAATAATCTGTATCTGTCCCTACATGACATTCAGGTTGTACTATCAAAATGATCCTGTTTATCATAAATAATGATATTTGTCAGGCACAGAAAAAGTATTAGGTGTTTGTGAGAGATTTGTGGGGTCAGGTTTCTCCTAGAGTCCCGAGTTATCCTTTTTCTAATTTCCCATATCTCAGGGTTTTTCAACTGTTTCAAGTTCCAGATTATTTCATTCAGTTGCTTTTATTTATAGTCTCCCGGTAGAACAATCTCCATTGAAAAAGTCGTTTTTTCACTCTATGATATATCTGGCCAGTTCTGTAGCATGATTTGCTACAAAAGAAGCTGCTATAAGATGCAGGAAGTATTCAGCAGACTCCAACAGTGTGAAATTGTCCTAAGTTTCCTAGTGTTGTAGCCTAAGGTAGCACATGATCTGTGTTCCAAGATATATTTCTTCATACCATATAAGGGCGGAAAAATGGATTACTGATTCCTATGTTTAGTAAATTCATCACTGTTTCCACCAGAGAGGAAGGAGACAGTGTGGCAGCATATCATTTCAACTTCTGTAAGCTCCAGTCAAACATTTCCACAGTGAAAGCAGGTAAATATAATGACTGTTGTAAAATCACTTTTAAAATAACACATATGATGGGCTCTATAGGTCTAAATGCCCTGGCATGAGTCAAGATAAAAAATGCAGAAGTTTCTTTCCCCCAAGTACAGGAATACAGTTAACATAGGTCAGGGAACAAAAGAAGAGAGAGAAGGTTTATGTGGGCAAAGGAGTAGTAGACTAGGAAACCATGAGCTTATGCCAGAGCAGAAACAGATTGGCAAGCAACATTTGAAAGGTGTTGTGGAAAGTGAATAAGTGCTGAGTGAACTTGCTTGTCACTTACTGGTGAGAATCTTTGTATTTGAGACTGCTAGCATTCATCAAATTGGGGTAATCTTCTTCTTGGATGCACAACTTGAATGCATTTCTCAGGCTCCCTTGAAGTTAGATTTGATTGTGTTCCTCCGATCTAGCCAATGAAAGGTAAGAGGAAGTGGTCTAACACTCTCTTCACTCTCTCCAAATAAATAACCTCCCAAAATAAGTCCTTCATGTTTCCTTCTTCCTGACTGCTACATGGATAGAGAAAACCATGCTAACCTGGAAAGTTGTATGTAGAAATCACAGAATGTTCTTCATCTTGGGTCTCTGAATATGTGAGGCAGACCACTTGAGTCACCTGAATTCTGTCCAAGATTCTTAAGTAAGCAAAACCCTACACTAAATCATATGGAAATCAGTATATAGCTTGACTGTTATATGATGGGCAATTATAAAACTGATAACACAGATTGGAAAGGATTCCTGTGTCATTCATTGATTAAAAACACTTAAAACACTTGATAAAATCATGACTTATGTAAACCAGAAGGCAAAGAGCCTACCATTACTTTAGTCCTAGGGGAAGAGATCCAATAGAGCCCACAGAAAAGTTCAGTATTGCTGCCTTTAGTAAGATTTTAATTTTAAAAAATTAGCTAAGATAAGAACTTGCTCTTTGAGAGCAGAGATCTAAGGTGATAAGAGTCAAGAAATGAAAAGCTTACAGATAAGGAGAAATCAACTTTTACGGGGCCCCAAACTATAGAATACAAAATTTTCTACACAATTGCACTGTTTTATGTCATCTCGAATTTGAATGGACTCCTATTACAATGAGAGAGGCATAAGGACAAAGAAATAAGAATAAAAATAAGTCTAAGAACTTTTTCCTGGAAATGAACTTTGTGAAAATTACTGGCTTAAGGAACTGAATGAAAGCAAAAAGGATCAGTAATATGAGTTGTTTTAGAAGGAAATTGATTACTTTATCAAAACAAAACAAAACAAAAAACTGTGACTGTGGAAACCTGGGCTGTACAACCTGATACAGAGCATACTCCCTAATGACCACTTCAAGTGTGGTCACATGAGTAATTGTCAAGGTAGGAGCCCAGGGAGAAAGAGTCTGAGCATGATATTAGATCCTAGGCACAATCCCATTTATCACAGTGTGTTAGAGGAATGAAGTAGTAGCAAACAAGGTTTAAGATCAAGCTACAAGGTAGGAAATCAATATGAACTCTTAATACTATGGAGTAAACTAGCATGGAAGTAGCCAAGCACATCCTCATGAATTAATTACTGTCAAATTCCCAGTGTAAAATCTTCATGAGAGTTTGGATAATATTCCTTCTTCCCCACTCCACCTTGGTGCTAACATAACAAAGACTAGAGTGAACTGCGAGAAGTTGATCACTCTATGGATGAAGAAATAAATAAACGATTAAAGAAATTTCTAGAGCATACTAAAATGTGCCTACATTTTTAAGATGAGCATAGGTCAGATTTGTCTTGGTCCAACAGAATTTTCTATGATGAAGAAGAAATTAAAACCTCTGAGTTATCCAGTATGGCAGACATGAGCCACATGCGACTGTTGAACACTTAAAATGTGGCTAATACAACTGATGAATTGATTTTTACATTTAATTTATTTAATCCAAAGGTAAATTTAAATACCTATGTATGGGTATTTGAGTTAGGCTACTCATACTTCTGGAACAAGAGATGATCATAGAGCTATTTAAATCAAATACTGTCTTATCAGGATCCAAATAACTTTCTTTTCTTTCAACTAATATGTTAATTTATTTACTAAAACTCTATTGAATCTATTTTTTTTTCATATAGGATACTAGCTAGCAGTTTTGAGAGATGCCAAGGATCTTCTGAAGCCTAATGGAAGTGGAGATAACTGAATATTAGTTTACTTTATATTCAGAGAATAAAATCAGGGTTTCAGGATGTAAGTTAGGCCTATGTATTTACAATCAAAACTTCTAAAAATTTTCCCCCAGCCTCTTCTCTATGCCTGGCTTCCAGTTATTCTGCCAATTCCTCCATATATTGTAGGTGAATCTCATTATTCTCCCGAAAGTCATTTCCTCCACTTTACCTAACCTATCACCGCTTCCTCCTCCTCCTTCCTCCTTTTTCTTCTATAAAACTTTTATTTCAGCCAGACATGGTAGCTCACACCTGTAACTCCAGCACTTTGGAAGGCCAAGGTGGGTAGATCGCTTGAGCCTAGGAGTTCAAGACCAGCCCAGGAAACATGGTAAAACTTTATCTCTTAAAACTAATTAAAGAATTACCGGAGCTTGGTGGCACGTGCATGTAGTTGTAGTCACTCGGGAGGTTGAAACAGGAGAATCACCTGAGCTCAGGGAGGTCAAGGCTGCAGTAAGCCAAGATTATGCCACTGCACTCTAGCCTGGGCGACAGAGTGAGACTCTGTCTCAAAATAATAAAACAAAACAAAACAAAAACCCTTTATTTCCCATTTTAAAAATAGTTGAAAATCATCTTCTCTTTTCAATTTCTATCAGTCTCCCAATTAAGGCAGAATTTAGAAAAATCAGTGATTTCCTGTACTTTCTAATTTCATAAATTTTATACATAAGTGCTATAGTATTTATCATCATTTATCATGGACTTCTACTTAATCATGACTGACTTTGCTCTCTGAAATTCTTGAGATCTGTTAAACTTGAGACTTTGAGACATTGGGTTTAACTTTTATTCGAATACATTATTCTCATAATAACATCTTTATTTTGCTATCCCTGTAGCAACACTAGAATTCATTTTTACAACCATTTTCCTTTGGGACTTTGGGGTACATTGGAGAATATACTGTTCAATAAAATTTAGCATAGTTAATTGAATTCTGGAGTCTGCCATCCTTCTCAGAGGCGAAGCTTCGCTTTGTCTCAACCTTGACTCACAGTAGGAAATATAATTTATGAACATTTATAAATGATCTTTGCCTGTACTAAAATAGTCACTCAATTCTACAGTTTCCATCTAGCCAGTAAGCCACTATATCTTTATCACTGTATCACTACAATCCATAATGAGCAACTGGAGTCACACACAACAAAGTTTGTCTTTCGTGGAGTCCCTAGAATCATATTACCATTCTATTATCTACCAAATCACAGGTTTATGCTATAAAATTCAGGAGGCCCAAGGGAGTTGTGCCTTCCAGCAAGCCAGTATAAAATGTGATTCCTTCTAAATCTTCCTGTCTGTCATTCACCCACCATAAACCATAAATAATCAAAATCTTCTAGGGTAGCAAGGAAAAAATATGAATACTTTCACCTTTCTGTTGTCTACAACCTAATCCTAGAAGACTTAATGAATCCCAAGCAAAAATTTCAAATGCCTTTAGATACCCTCTTTCAAATTTCAGGCATCTCTACTATAAATGAAAAAAATAATATATTGGTCTTGTCTGTCTTGGGGTGAATATAAACATTTGAATAAAAGGAAAAAGAGAAAGTATCCAAGTTAATTATTTTCTGCCTTCAGCTTAGGTCTCTTCAAACGTGCAATCATAAGAATATTTAACCCTTGCTGCTTCCCAAGAATTTCACACAATGTCTGAGGAAAGGTTGATGGTGGAGATTCATGAAGTTTTCATCCTCCTCATACTCCTTTCTGATTAGTGAGAATAACAACTTGTGTTCTGTATATTGTTTAGATAATGATATCTGGGGACAACTTACTAATTCACTAGTTTGGTTTTGTTGCACAGATTTAACAATACCAAGCATTATTAGGTCAGGAAATAGTGTAAGTCCTGAGTCTTCTTTACTTCTATTATATTTAGTAAGTACTTCCCAAGTGGTTCAGTAGTCTACTTCTATGACAATTAACTTGTTAATCTCTGCTAGTTCCTCAGTGAGTCCCATTACCATCAAGTCCAAGTACATTTATATCCTTATAAGTGTTAACGTCTAAAGAAGTTTTCTAAATATTGATCCAATATAGAAGAATATAGCTCCTCATATTTATTATCCACTTTTATTTAGCAGACAGAACTATTTGCCATATGATCCTTGGCTAAAGAATTGAACTGTTCTGCGGAAAAAGGACTTTTCTCTATGTATTGTCTTTTCAACTGGTTGATTGTTAGCTAAAATGAATAGGCAGTAAATCTAGTGAAGAACAATACTGAGTTAGGGTTGATTATTTTAAAATATTTTCTCAACCACTTTTCAATTCCACAGGTCCCATCTAGACACTCCATCTTTCTAGAACTTTTAAGGAGTTACTGTAGTGAAACACAAGAAACTCTGTGTTTCCTGGGATCTCTTGAGTCCTATTGGCATTCTATTATATATAAAATCACTGACTTTGTTCACCAATATTAGATTACCTCTTGTTTGCTACCAGCTAACACTATACCTGAATTACCTTTTAGTTTTTCTTTCACTTTTTTTTTTCATCTTATCAATTGCAAGGTAGTTAACTCTGAAAATGGGATACATGTTTGCATTTTTCTTAATTTTATGTTGTGGTCTTAGTCTTAAATGTTCAATAATACCCAACCCTGCAATAGGGAGGGTTTGCAGCAACATAATTTAGGTAAATTTAGGTAAAAAAAAAAAAATAGGTAAAGATTTGGGCAGTGGATAGAGTCCAGTGTGGAAAATGAGAGGGGTGAACTCTGAATCACATTATTTTGAAAATCATCGTTTGAATTAATCTTTTAAAAATATATACCTTTAACCCACCTGCATTTGAGTCACTAGCATGCCCAAATCCTACTGAATATTCAAACTGCAGTTTCCAAATCTGCATTTTTATCAAGACCAAACTGTCCAACCTCTCAAGACTTTGAAGCAAAAAGAAAGCTAATAACACCTGTTGCAAACTTCTATGAAGAAATGTACATGGCAAGATTACAATTTAAGCTAAGAATTTTTGAGAAAGTAACATCAGTTGCTCCTTTCATGAAACTTACCAGCTTGGGGGCAAACTGTGCTAAATTTGTATGTAATAGTTTTCATTTAATTTTTTATGTTCCAAATTAGAGAAAAAAGTGATGAAGAAACACAGGAGATAATGTGAAAGGCTCTATTTGGAAATTATCTTTGTGCTTATGTTGCTTATAAATTCTTACTATCTATAAATATGCAGTTTTAAGCATTCATTCATTTCATATGATATCATACCATTGTAGCATAAATTATTCAGTCCTAACATAAGCGAGTAAATCTTAAATTTGAAGCAGATTTCTTATCCCAGAACTAGTCATTCCTTCATTTATTTCAATCAATGTTTTTTATTATCTACTATAAAATAAATAATTTAGATTTTGAAGACTTAGTTGTGACCAAATCAGACAAAACCCTTTGTCTTTATAGAGCTTAGATTCTTGTTTGATGAGGCAGGCAATAGGTAAATACATAAAAAAACATAATATGTTCAAAAGATAATGAGTGCTTTAAAGAAAGATAATTAACGGAAAGGAAAAAACAAGAGATTCATCGTTTATACCATAGCCCAGAAAGTGAAACAAGAGTCTTATGTTAATGATAGAATTTTTTTAGAAGTATGGAAAAATAGTGTTCATGAAATAGACCCTGAGAAAGAAGAATAAATAATGTGACCTAGCTTTTCAGCCTGATAGATAAATAGTTGTATATTAGGGGATCTTGGCAGTCCTAGAAAAAGAGGAAGGGAAAGTTGACACAGACTCTTCTCTCCATTATCTTAGTTTCTTTTCTTAACTCCCTTATCAGTATATTTGCTCCCATTTAACATGTTCTTCTGTTTCTTTTAATTTGTATGGGTCCACAGTAATTATATATATGTTTATGGAGCACATGAGATATTTTGATACAGGCATAAAATGTATAGTAATCACATGAGGGTAAATGGGGTGCCTGTCACTTTAAGCATTTATCATTTTTTGATGTTACAAACATATTTTACTTACTTTTAAACATACAGGCCAAGTTCAGTGGCTCATGCCTGTCATTCCAACACTTTGAGAGGCTGAGATGGGTAGATTAGCTGCACCCAGGATTTAGAGACCAGCCTGGCAACATGACACAACCCTATTTTCACACACACACACAAAAAAAAAGATACAAAAATTTAGCAAGGCATGTTGGCATACACCTGCTTTCCCAGCTACTTGAGAGTCTGAGTTAGGGGATTACTTGAGCCCAGAAGGTTGAAGCTGCAGTGAGCCATGGGTGATGGTGCCGCTGTACTCCAGCCTGGGCAATAGAACAAGACCTTATTTTAAAAATGAAGTAAAATATACAACAAATCATTGTTGATTATAGTCACCCGGTTGTTCTATCAAATACTAGATTTTATTCATTCCATTTAACTACATTTTTGTACTCATTAACCATCCCCACCCTCTTTCCCCTCCCCACTACCCTTCCCAGCCCTGGTAACAATCATTCTATGCCCTGTCTCCATACATTCAATTATTTTAATTTTGCTCCTGGTAAGGTGTGGTAGCTCACGCCTGTAATCTTAGCCCTTTGGGAGGTTGAGGCCAGTGGATTGCCAGAGCTCAGGAGTTTAAAATCAGTGTAGCCAACATGGTGAAACCCAATCTCTACTAAAAATACAAAAAAAAAAAAAATGGCCAGGCATGGTGGCACACACCTGTAGTCCCAGCTACTCAGGAGGCTGAGGCATGAGAATCCCTTAAACCCAGGAGGTGGAGGTTGAAATGAGTCAAGAATGTGCCACTGCACTCCAGTCTGGGTGACGGAGTGAGACTCTGTCTCAAAAAAAAAAAAAAAAAAAAAATGCTCCTACAAATGAGAGAGAACATGTGAAGTTCTGTCTCTGTCTCTGTCTTTCTGTGCCTGGCTTATTTCACTTAACGTAATGTCCTCTAGTTCCATCCATGTTGCAAATGATAAGATCACAGTTTTTCTATGGCTGAATAGTACTTCATTATGTGTAAGTATCACATTGTCTTTATCCATTCATCTGTTAATGAATACTTCAGGTGCTTTCAAATCTTGACTCGGGGAAATAGTGCTGCAATAAACATGGGAGTGCAGACATTTCTTCAATATACTGATATCCTTTCTTTTGGGTATATACCCAGCAGTGGGATTGCTGTAGTAGTTATATTTTGAGTATTTTAAGGAACCTCCATACTGTTCTCCATAGTGGCTGTACAAATTTACATTCTCAGAAGCAGTGTACTAGGGTTCCTTTTCTCCACATTCTCATCAGCATTTGTTGCTGCCTATCTTTTGGATAAAAGCCATTTCAGCTGGCATTGGACTATATCGCATTATAGTTTTTATTTGTATTTATTTGATGTCCAATGATGTTGAGCACCTTTTCATATACCTCTTTGCCATTTGTGTGCCTTGTTTTCAGAAATACATGTTTAGATCTTTTGCAAACTTCAAAATTATTAGATTTTTTATAGAATTGTCTAAGCTTCTTATTTATTCTGGTTATGAATTCCATGTCAGAAGAATTGTTTGTAATGATTTATGTCATTTTGTGGGTTGTCTTGCCACTTTGTTGATTATTTCTGTTGCTCTGCAGAAGCTTTTTAACTTGATGTGATCTCATTTGTCTATTTTTACTTTGGTCATCTTTTTTGGTATTACTCAATAAATTTTTGCCCAGACCAATGTCCTGGAGAGTTTCTCCAATGTTTTCTTTTAAGTACTTTCATAGCTTCAGGTCTCACATTTAATTCTTTAATTCATTAAAGACATAATGGATTAATGAAGACATTTTCTTCAATTTCTTAAAAGTTAGACTTTATGTTCCAAGTTAGGCATTGATTGTCGTCTTTTTCTCACCATAATCCCATCTCCTTTACCCCCAGTTAAATATCACTATGTTATATAATTTACCTCTTAAAAAAACTTTCTCTGTAAAATATCTACTTTTCAATTATCAATGTATTCCTCTAAATGATCATTATATGTGTTCTTCTCAGGGGGATCCTCAAAATGCTGTACTACATTCATCATGGTAGTTAAAAAGAATTACATTCTTTTTATTATTTTTTTAAGCCAAGATTAGCCATAACAAATTATTTATTTATTTATTTATTTTTTTGAGGCGGAGTCTCGCTCTGTCGCCCAGGCTGGAGTGCAGTGGCCAGATCTCAGCTCACTGCAAGCTCCGCCTCCCAGGTTTACGCCATTCTCCTGCCTCAGCCTCCCGAGTAGCTGGGACTACAGGCGCCCGCCACGTCGCCCGGCTAGTTTTTGTATTTTTAGTAGAGACGGGGTTTCACCGTGTTAGCCAGGATGGTCTCGATCTCCTGACCTCGTGATCCGCCCGTCTCGGCCTCCCAAAGTGCTGGGATTACAGGCTTGAGCCACCGCGCCCGGCCCAAATTATTTAAACCAAGATTAGCCATAACAAATACAAAGAAGTGATTCATAAAAATATAAGTGAATGTCAATTTGATAGAAATAGATGTGGCAATGACAGGCAGTAATAAAATAAATGATATTGGCTGTAAACAAAGATCTTTTATTTTTCCTTTCTCACTTTGTCATCCCAAAATAGGTTGCAATCTACACTTGCCTGGAATATCACAGTGGTTTTATATCTGGATTACTAGATTCCAGGATGTCATTCTTTTATTCATTAGGCCTTGCACATTTTAGAGATTAATTTTTAGAAAATTCAAATTTTCTCATGTAAATTTCACCTTTAATTTTTATTTATCAAATAATTTTTTTTTTATAGATAAGGTCGCACTCTGTTGTCCAGGCTGGAGCGCAGTGTTGGGATCCTAATTCACTGCAATGTCAAACTCCTGGGCACAAGCGATCTTCCCATCTCAGCTTCCTGAGTACCTGCAACTACAAACATGTTCTACTATGTCCAGCTATTTTTTTTTTTTGAGAGATGGGGTCTCACTATGTTGTCCAGGCAGGTCATGAAATCCTGACCTCAAGTAATCCCCTTGCCTCAGCCTCCCAAAGTGCTGTGATTACAGACATGAGCCTGGCCTAATTTTACTTGTGTGTGTGTGTATGTGTGTGTGTGTGTGTGAAACATTACATTTTTTCTTCTGCCACATAATGAAATATATTTGCAATTAGACAATACTTAGATATTTAATTAGATAATTATTAGATATTAATTATCTATCTTAGATAATTAGATATTTGCATTAATATTAAATAGAGAATTTAGGCTCAAATACATGCTATCAACCACAATATTCTCAACAGGGCTGACTCTCATGAAATACAATCTGCAGTTGTATAGCACTGTTTGGAATGTATTACTCATTGTGAGAATGTTTCATTTTTGAAAATATCATTGTTGCCAAACACCTCAACCAGACTATTTAATTTCATCTCTATCATTAAGAAATGAAATATTCTGGCAAGTCGCGGTGGCTCACACCTGTAATCCCAGCACTTTGGGAGTCCGAGGCGGGCGGATCACAAGGTCGGGAGATCAAGACCATCCTTGCTAACACGGTGAAACTCCATCTCTACTGAAAAACAACAACAACAACAAAAATACAAAAACTCAGCCAGGCTTGGCGGCACATGCCGCTAAGTCCCAGCTTCTAGGGAGGCTGATGGAGGAGAATCGCTTGAACCCGGAAGGCAGAGGTTGCAGTGAGTCAAGATCACACCACTGCACTCCAGCCTGGGTGACAGAGCAAGACTCCATCTCAAAAAAAAAAAAAAAAAAAAAAAAAAAGAAAGGAAATATTATGATACACCGCTTTTTATGTGAGACAATCCTCTCTTTCATGGGGGAATGGAGTAAAAATTGTGTAACTATTCAATTCAGAATTTAGAACCGTTTTGCAATGGCTCTGATTTGATAGTGATTAAATGGAGCAAATTATTGGATGGTGAAGCATACTAATGTCATGTACTATGAAAAGAAGAAAAACATTTTAATGACCAAATTGTGCATTTTACATTATTGAAAACATTAATTTGAGAAATAATAAACTTGTATTTCAACTACTCTCATTTTTGAGCAATGTGGGAGACAATAACACTCTGTGACTCATCATTGCTACTTGTATCTCTAAAGCACAATAAAAATCAGAAATAAAAAGAAACAAAACATCAGAATGATATTGCTGTTGAAGTGAACTGAGACTAAGGTGCACTGTAGGCTTAAAACTGAAGTACAGATGTTCTAAATTTAAGTTTATGTAAACATCTTTTCTTCTCTAAATGATATTTTACTTATTTCTACTATTTCTCTTTCAAGGGGTGAGTTTGGAGATTCTCTGATTACATTCAGTTATTAAAGTGCCCACTACATTTACTGTAGAGTTGGTGGTTTATAATTGTATAAAAAAAACTATTCCTGCTTTCCAGATACAGAATAGGCTCTAATATGATAAATAGATAGATCTTTAGGAGAGGTATTAAGTTTACCTGACTGAAGACATGGATTTTGAGTTAGTTTTGTCCCTTCAAATTTATCTATAAAAATTCTAAAGTAAAAATTATAAAATAAGTTAAATCAATTTACATTAAACATTAGGTATCAAGCATACACATGTAGATTGTGCTTAACACACTTCTGAAGTTAATAATGTTATTGTCATGATGTGATTGTGATTTCATTAAAGTTTGTTGTCTATATCAATTGACTCAGTCAGTTAAAGCTGTTACCTAGTAAAGTCAAAGTGTTGAAGTTGACGCATGGATAGCCTAGGGCATTCTGATACTTTCACATTCTCTCTAGATACTTTCAACATCAAGAACCCTGGTCAAGAAAGAAAGATGATGGAAGACAGTGACTAATGGCACCACCCATCAATAATGATAGAACTTTAGATTTCATGGGTTTAAATTACCTAGATTGGGACTGAAACTAAGGAAAACACATAAAAAATACAGAAGAAATCTGAGAACAACAACATCATCTTAAACTGGAAATTTCCATTGTCTTATCTCAAGATAGTCTAAGGCATTTAAAATTTAACTTCTACTTCCAACTTTTCAACAGTTTTATGCTCTTTTTTTCTTTTCCTAAAAATGCTAATTTTCATAGTTCATCACTTGTGGTAGGCAGAATAATGATTCCCTACAGATGTGCACATCCTAAACCACAGAATCCATGAAAGTGTTATGTTAAATGCCAAGGAGAAATAAAGTTTGCTGAAAAAATTAAAGTCGCTAATCAGCTAACATTAAGATGGGAACTTATCCTGAATTATCCCAAAGAACCTAATGTAATCACAAGTGTCTATAAACATACAACAGGGAGGCAGAAGAAGAGTCAGTGTTAGAATGATGTGATGTGAGAGTTACTCACCCAGCCATTGTTAGCTTTGAAGATGGAAGGAGATCAATGAGTCAAGTAATGCATATATTAATAGCTTCTAGGCCTAGAAAAGACAACTGAAGAGTTTATTCTTTGAAGCCTTCAGAAAAAAATGTAGTCCTTCCGACATCTACATTTCAGCCCAGTGAAATGCATTTAGGGCCATTAACCTGTAGAACTATAATAATATATTTGTGTTATTGTAAGCTGCAGAGTTTGGGATAATTTTTTACAGCAGCAAAGGAAACATACACATCACACAAGAGCATTCTTATCAATATCCTTGATATCTTGCCTTTCACTTTTCTAGAACTACATTGTCACATTTGAATTATTCAATTTTTTCTTGAATTCTGGAGTTGACAAAATCTGGTTTTGACAATTAATTATGCCAAATAGAAAAGCATGCAGCATACTCTTCTATTGTGGCAGAGGAAGGATCTGTTATTTACTTCATTGTTGATTTCATTGAATAGCAGTTATAGTTATTTTATTTTATATTTTTATTGTATGATTAATAATATTCATTGAATAATAATCATATTACCCACTTCCTTGGATTATAGATATGCATTTTAAAGTTTTGAGAATCTTTATATCTATGCTTTTGTTTATTTATTTTGTGTGATTGGGAAGAGTTAGTTTTAGTATATGCACACTCTCAAATCTTCATTAAAAATCTGTCACTGCAAATTAATTGTCAAATTTTCAATATTAATAACACTATGGTATTATTAAAAATCTATTTTAATTATACTTACAATAGCTTCACTTTCTACATTATGAAGCATTTAAACCAGAACATTTTATTTAGCTGATATAACTTATTATCATAAAGTTACAAGTGTGGACTCTGAAATAAAACTGAGTTGAAATCTGTTTTTGTAATTTATGAATTGAGTATCCTTGGACAAATTATTTAAGATATATGTGTCTCAGCTTTCTCACCTATAAAATGAGTGTAACTATGTTTACCTTGTACAATTATTGCTGAAGATCAAATATAATAATTACTATGAATATAGCACACTGTAAGAACCCAGTAAAGATTAACTTCTTCATAATCATTTATTTGCATAATGTGCTCTTATAATTCGCTGAGAAAATACTTACTTTTAGCCATAGTTATCTCCAGTTCTTCTGTTATCTTAGTATAAGCTTTTTTATTTACCTGTTCTTCCTATCTTTAGGGGAAGGTGTTTTAAGTCTATCTGAAGCTAAACCCTTCACTTATGCCGTCTCTACTCACCTGTCTGTCTTAATTTCTATAGAAAATTGATTCATCAGTCATTGTCTTTAAAACTGAAGTATTTAACTCATTCTCTGGAATGACCTTTCTTACTCATTTTATAAACACATTGATTGTATCTCTTCATAAGTAAACAGTCCCAAATCTATTAATATGTGTTCCATCCCCCATCTCCCTTTCAGCATCAAACTTCCAGAAAGTGTGGTCTGTTATTGCTGCCCACACTTTGTATTCACTAAAACCTAAAATTATTCTTATTTATTTATTTATTTATTTATTCATTGATATGGAGTCTTAGGTTGTCACCAAGTCTGAAATGCAGTGGCACCATCATAACTCATTACAACTTAGAATTCATGGGCTCAAGCAAACCTCCCAACTTAGCCTTCCAAGTAACTGGGACCACAGGAGGGCATCACCACACTCAGGTTATTTTTAATTTTTTTTTTTTTTTTTTTTTTGTAGAAATCAGGTCTCATTATGTTGCCTAGGCGAGTTTCAAACTCCCGGCCTCAAGCAATCCTCCTGCCTTGGCCTGTCAGCATACTGGGATTATGGATGGCAGCCACTACACCCAGCCCATAAAACTATTATTTTTATTTTTATTTTTATTTTTTTAGACAGAGTCTCACTCTGTCACCCAGGCTGGAGTGCAGTGGCCGGATCTCAGCTCACTGCAAGCTCCGCCTTCCGGGTTTAAGCCATTCTCCAGCCTCAGCCTCTCGAGTAGCTGGGACTACAGGCTCCCGCCACCTCGCCCGGCTAGTTTTTTGTATTTTTTAGTAGAGACGGGGTTTCACCGTGTTAGCCAGGATGGTCTTGATCTCCTGACCTCGTGATCCGCCCGTCTCGGCCTCCCAAAGTGCTGGGATTACAGGCTTGAGCCACCGCGCCCGGCCAAAACTATTATTAATAGCATTATTTATGGCTTCACAAAACCCAAAACTATAAAAACCCTAGAAGAAAATCTAGACAATACCATTCAGGACATAAGCACTGGCAAATAATTCATGATGAAAACATCAAAAGCAATAGCAACAGAAGCAAAAATTGACAAATGATATCTAATTAAACTGCTTCTGCACAGAAAACAAAACCAAACAAAAAAATTGTCATCAGACAGAACAGACAACTTACAGAATGAGAGAAAATTTTTGCAATCTATCCATCTGAAAAAGGTCTAATACTCAGAATCTACAAGGCACTTAAACAGATTCACAGGAAAAATAAAATAAAACAACCCCATTAAAAAGTGGCCAAAAGACAGGAACAGATACTTCTAACATATATACATTCATCCAACAAGCATATGAAAAAAAGCTCAACATCACTGATCATTAGAGAAATGCAAATCAAAACCACAATGATATTTCATCTCACACCAGTCCCAGTGGTGATAATTACAAAGTCAAGAAACAACAGATGCTGGGAGGCTGTGGAGAAATAGGAATGCTTTTACACTGTTGGTAGGCATATAAATTATTTTGACCATTGTATAAGACAGTGTGATGATTCCTCAAAGACCTAAAGCCAGAAATAACTTTCAACTTAGCAACCTCATTAATGGGTATATACCCAAAGAAATATAAATTGTTCTATTATAAAGACACATGCGCACATATGTTTACTGCAGTACTATTCACAAGAGCAAAGACTAAATGTCCGTCGCTGACAGACTGGATAAAGAAAATGTGGTGCATACACATCATGGAATACCACACAGCCATAAAAAGGAATGAGAGTGTGTCCTTTGCAAAGACATGAAGGGAGCTAGAAGCCATTATCCTCAGCAAACTAACACAGGAACAGAAAACCAAACACCACATGTTCTCACTTACAAGTGGGAGCTGAACAAGGAAAACACATCAACACAGAGAAGGGAACAAAACACACTGGGGCCTGACAGTAGGTCAGGGGAGGGAGAGCATCAGAATAAACAGCTAATGCATGTGGCACTTAATACCTAGGTGATAGGTTGGTGGGTGTAGCAAACCACCATGGCACACATTTACCTATGTAACAGACCTACACATCCTGCACATGTATCCTGGAACTTAAAATAAAATAATTGTTTTTTTTTTTAATTTTTTTTATTTTTTTTATTTTTAGTAGAGACGGGGTTTCACCGTGTTAGCCAGGATGGTCTCGATCTCCTGACCTCGTGATACGCCCATCTCGGCCTCCCAAAGTGCTGGGATTACAGGCTTGAGCCACCGCGCCCGGCCAAAATAATTGTTTTAAAAAAAATTGTTTATAATTTTCTCCTTTATGATTCTATCCTGTGGTCACTCCTGCTAAAACCCTTTTCAAAAATTTGTGGTTTTTCTTATCCTATTCACTACTAATCCAAGTTTCTTCCACTCCTTCTGAGAATGTTTATTTTTTCTCATCTTTTCTAGCTTTTACTCTTTTTTCAGATTCACTGTATGCTAAGGCATTATATTTTAATGTCTTTTACAAATAACTTGAGGAAACACATTTATTTTCAGAAACAAATGACGATCAAATATCTACTCAAACGTAACCCCTCTCGTAAATTTTAGTAGTTTATTTTAATTGTTCTTCTGGTTAACTACACATAAATGTCTTGCAGCACCTCAAAATTTAATATCAGGTACTGAACATGCTGCATGTCTATTCCTATGGAAGTAAAGCCTGTTTCTCCTCCTCTAATCTCTATTTAAATTAGCAAGTTCACCTCAACCTCCCTCTCTAGCAGTTTCAAATACACTCCTTACTTCATCTTTTAAATGCCACATTTGATTCTATCACCTAATTATTAATTCAGCATTTATCACATGGATATTGAATGTACACTATGTGCTATGAATTAATAAAAGTTGAACATGCAAAAATAAATGAGAAAAAAATTCCCGCTATGGAGGTATAATGTGATAAAAGAAGAAAGGCTAGTTGTGTGGGGTTTTGTGTGTGCAACTTTGAAATGGGCGATGCAGTGGATACTGCGTTTGTCTCTCAAAGAGCCTTTCTATCTAAAATAATTAATCTAAACCAGTATTACTAATTACAATCTCACTGTTGTTGAATGATTTGTGAATAGCTATTTGATTCAATTTTCACATAAGAGATATGAGGATCCAGCTGCTGGAGTACCCTGGGGAAGTGTCTGTCCTAAATGAGAGCCACAGGAAGAGAGAGTTTTTCTTCTTCCTCCAAACTTCATCATGATTACAAATTTTTTTCAGGTCTACTGTCATGCAAACAGAAAACGTTGCTTTTCCAGTATATGTATATCCATGGTTGTTTATCACAGGACATTTGATGAATCATTTTCTTATGTAACAGTGTAGAATAATGAGTATGATAATTTTTTTAAATATTTATTTAATAGATTCATTACAGATCAATGTGTAATAGCATGTCCCTCAGAAGAATGAACGATGCTGATGCTCCATTGTTCTCAATATTCTGTTAATAGCAAAGTTAGAACTTTATCTTTGGCAACCTTTTTAAAACATAAAATATAAAAGCAATAAAACCCCCCTTTTATTATTTATTTAAAAACTTGCAAGATAAAGCTATTTATAAATGAACTGAGAGGAAAGAGAAATGGGAAAACACATTTTAAGGGTAGTTTTACAGTGTTGAATATTACAACTGAATATCACAGATACAATTTTAAAAATTATCCAAAATTACAGGAACTTAATTACCAACATAAATTTGATATTACAGATAAGCTATATAAAGACAAAACATTATATTCCTGATTCCAGTTGCCAACACAGTAAAAGAAATTCATACTGAAAAAATTTTATTTGAACACTCCAAATAATGTTAAAAGCAGTAAATAGAAATACCATAGCATTAAAATGTAGCTGTTCATTTCAGACAATAAACAATTTCATACCCAATATTTTATCACAAATATTAAAAACATAGTGGTAGTATGGTTAAAAGTCACAATATTTCAGGAAAGAAGTAACGCACATACAGCTGGTTTAACATATTCCTTTTGATAAATTCAGTGTTGAGTTTAAACATATAAGTCTCTTATAAGAGTGTATAACTTATATCTCCAAATTTCTAAATAAAATAAGATTAGAAAAATTCATTATGAACTGAGTTGTGTACAAATTTTTATGTGAATTATTAATAATTTAAAAAGCAACAGTAAGTTGTGTTTTCTTCTTTTCTGAAAACAGCAAAAGACAAACCTTAACATTTGACATTTTTAAAATTCTGGACATTATAAAGAACACACATGTACATACATATTCTTTAAAATTTTCTAAAATTTAAGCAAAAGTATAGTGTCTCAAATCTACAAAGTAGATAATAGATTTCCATTAGTTGCTTGGCAACATAATTTTATGTTCTGCAGTGGAATTTCAGATTGATGAATTATTTTTAAAGCTATCTGCATAAAGTTGTTGGACACTTGATCAGGTGTAGTTAAGTTCACTGAAATTTCCTACATCTGAGTGCTTTGTATAAAAAAAAAATTGTTAGCATATGACAGATGCACAATAAATGGCTGCCAATCTGCATTTTACCAATTATGATCTGTATGCTCAAAAATTTAAATTGCATTAACTTACTACTTTAAATTATATTAGGAGATATCATTTTCTAGTACTGAAACTGAATTCTGTATTAAAGAATATGGCTTTCTCAATTTACTTGTATACACACACACACACATAAAGATGGTAAAAGTGACTTTCCTTAGCAGTACAATTTTAAAGTTTCTTTTTTGGTAACTCTTGACACAGAATTCCTGATTTCTTATCAAAGCTGTACTGCTTTAGATTACAAATTTGTGTTTTAGAAGCAGTTGCTCTAAAGCAATAACAGCAGCCTAAAGTGTTGTCACTAATTATCTGCAGTAACTTCACCAGGTTGCTTTCCTAGGCAAAGAGACAAATATATAACAATCAAGGACAGAGAATGTGAAAAAGAGTGAATATGTATTATGTTTGAAGTTCATAGACTTGCATGGGTGAGGCACAGGAATCAAGAAATTGACTATAATTTGATGTATACTAAGTCTCTTGGTAGGCACAAAAAAGATTTGGGAAAAAAAAAAAAAAAAACACTGATATGGGAGGTGAGAAAGTACTAAGGTTCTTGAGTTGTAAACTTTCTTTTCCATGTATTGGCATTAGTATTTCACCACTTCCTGGGGCTTCCAAATTTAGGATGGTTCTTTATTGTAAGTATGATTTTTAACATTTTTCCTTTTTCTTTTGAGTTTTATGTTCAGGGGGTACATGCATAGGTTCGTTACATTGGTAATTTGCAGGTCATTGAGGTGCGGTGTACAAATAATCCTAACGCAGGTAGTGAGCATGGCACCTAATAGGTAGTTTTTCAAGCCACTCCTCCCTCCCACTCTCCCCACTTAAGTAGTCCCCAGTGTCTATTGTTTCTATCTTTGTGTCCATGTGTATTAAATGTTTGGCTCCTATTTATGAGTGAGAACATGGGGCATTTCCCTTTCTGTTCCTGTGTTATTTTGCTTAGAATAATGGCCTTCTTGCATCCGTGTTGCTGAAAAAGACATGTCATTCTTTCTTTTATGGTTGTGTAGTATTCCATGGTGTACATACATATTTCTTTATTCGGTCCGCTGTTGATGGGCATCTGGGTTGATTTCATGTCTTTGCTATTTTGAATAGTGCTGCAACAAACATGCAAGTGCAGGTGTCTTCTCGATAGAATGATTTATTTTCCTTTGGGTATATAGCCAATAGTGAAATTGATGGATCCAGTGAAAATTATCTTTTAAGTTTTTTGAGAAATCTCCACACTGCTTTCCACAGCAGCTGAACTAATTTACATTCCCATCAACAGTGTTAAGTGTTTCCTTTTCTCTGTAACATCACCAATACCTGTTGGGTTTTTTTTGGACTTTTTAATTATAGCCATTCTGACTGGTATGATATGGTTTCTCATTGTTGTTTTAATTTGCATTTCTCTGATAAATAGTGATGTAGAGCTTTTTTTTATGTTTGTTGGACACTTGCATGTCTTTTTTGAGAAGTATCTGCTCATGTCTTTTGCCTATATTTTAATTGATTATAGTTTTGTTGTTGATTTTTAAGTTTCTTATAGTTTCTAGATAAGAGGTCTTTTGTCAGATGCTGTTTTTTGTTGTTTATTGTTAACGTTCCTTGTAGCTTCTAGATGTTAGACCTTTGTCAGATGTAAAACCTTACCCACAAACTTCACAAAAGGCTTGTAGAACTGATAAATGACTTCCATAAAATTTCAATATACAAAATCAGTGTACAAAAAACAGTAACATTTCTATAACATCCAAGCTGAAAGCCAAATCAAGAATTAAATCCCATTTACAATAGCCATGATAAGAATAAAATACCTAAAAATATGGATAACTCAGGAGGTGAACTCCCTCTACAGCAAGAATTACAAAACATTGCTGAAGGAAAACAGAGATGACACAAATGGATAAAAAATAAATAAAAAATCCATGCTCATGGATAAAAAGAATCAATATTGTTAAAATGGCCATTCTACCCAGAAATATTTATAGATTACATGCTATTCCTTTCAAACTACCAATGATACTTTTCAAAAACTAAAAAAAAAAAAAGTTCCTAAATTCACAAGGAAACAAAAAAGAGCCTAAATAGCCAAAGCATTTCTAGCCAAAAAGAACAAAGCCAGAGGCATCACACTACCCAACTTCAAACTATACTATAAGGCTTCAGTAACCAAAACTGCCTGGTACGAGGAAAAACAAAACAAAACAAAACAAAAAACAAAACAAAAAAAAAACAAAAAAAAACAGGCACATAGAACAATGGAACAGGTTAGAGAACCCAGAAATAAAATTGTACACCTACAACCATCTAATCTTCGACAAAGTTAACAAAAACAAGCCATGGAGAAAGGACTCCCTATTCAATACATGGTGCTGGAATAACTGGCTAGCCATTATCCTGCAGAAGATTGAGACACATACCCCTTCTCTTCAACACATACAAAAATTAACTCAAGATGGATTAAATATTTAAATGTAAGACCTAAAACTCTAAAAACTCTAGAAGAAGGTTTAGAAAATGCAGTTCTGTACATTGGCCTTGGCAATAAAAATAATAAATGGAATTTATGACTAAGTATCCGAAAGCAATTATGAAGAAAACAAAAGTTAAAAAGTGGGACCTAATTAAACTATAGTGCTTCTGTACAGCAGAAGAAACTATCAACTGATTAAACAGACAGCCTACAGAATTGGAGAAAATATTCACAAACAATACATTCATCCAAGGACTATTCTTTGATTCTGTGTTTTCCTGTTGAGAATAATCTGGAGAAGTATTTTGGTGTCTACAGTGTAAAGTTGGTAACTCTTAGTGACATTCAAGCTAGTACTTCATTTGGTCTCAAACTAGAATTGCAGCTTTATTTCTATTGAGGAATGTTCTGCCAGAGGCCCAGTGACATTTACATCTTAGGCATTTTCACAATGATGTTGACTTTGATGTTGCCCAGCACCAACCTCCTTTGTAAATGTTTTTTTGAAAAGAAGAAAGAATTTCTACCATTTTCTCAGTCTCAAATAACCTGCCTCTATTTTTTCCTCTCTGTAGCACAGTATTTAGAGCATTTTCAGTCCCAGCTCAGTTTCTTATCTTTCTTAACACATTAGTTGTTTTTTTTCCATGCTATGAAAACCTTTATTATCATGCTGTTCTTCATTGTATTGCAGTAAAATGTTTATATATCAATTTCTGCCACTTGATTGTATACTTTGCTGTGGCAGAAATTACATTGTAGTTTCAGTGCTCCTAATATATAAAATAGAGAATAAGTATATACTTCTCTCAAAATTCATAATCATTTTTTGGCCACAATTCCTTAAGATGCCCTTTCTTCATAAAACACATGTATTCTCATTTTATCCATGTAGATTTTTTAGTCTTTCCCAAAACATAAATCTCCACTCATTTGCATTAATAAAATTGGATCCTTGACAACCATTTCATGACTCTCTTTTTCCTTATCCAGAGAGTCCAACTCATAATACTCGTGGTCAATAAATAATTATTAATGTACTACAAAAACGTTCTAAATTTACCTTTAAAATTTTTCAAGTATGTAGTCAAAATAGAGTAAGCACCATATGCTGCAAAGAAAAAAAAAAAAAAAAAAAAGCAAATTGCAACATAACATAACTTTGTTCCTGAACATGTTATATTCCAGGATTCCAGGGTAGATAGCACATATAGCCTGAGGATATGATTAAAAACTACTTCTAACGTGAGTCCCTGAACACTTACATTAGTCCAGTGGGCACTAATATGGTAAGGCTTTGTGTCCCCACCCAAATCTCATCTTGAATTATAATCGTCATAATCCCCAGGTGTCTAGGGAAAGACCTGATGGGAGATAATTGGATCATGGGGGTGATTTCCCCCATGCTGTTCTCATGATAGTGAGTTCTCATGAAATCTGATGGTTTCATAAGGGTCTCTTCTTCCTTCACTCCTCACTTTGCTCTCTCCTGCCATCACATGAGAAGGTTCCAAGCTTGCTTCACCTTCACCTTCTGCCATGATTGTAAGTTTCCTAAGCCCTCCCCAGCCATGCATAACTGAATCATTTCCTTTTTCCTTCATAAATTACCCAGTCTCGGATATTTGTTTGCAGCAGTGTGAAAACGGATTAATAAAGGCACCCACAAAACTTACTAAGAATCTGTTTTTACATTATGCAGACTATTTCTGGTCTCAAAAGACTTTGTTTATCTTAGTTTGGGTGTCTGATCTGTATTCCAAAAATGTTGCCCCAACTTTAGAAATTGGAAAGGAATAGGAAGATTTTATACTTTCTTTCCTTCTGTCTAGTTTTTATTATTATTTTTACTATTTTGGTGAAGAACATACAGCACAAAATTTATTATCTTAATCATTTTTAAGTGTAAATTATAGTAGTGTTAACTATATGAAAATTATTTTGGAATGATCTTTAGAAATTTTTCATCTTGAAAAACTGAAACTATAATCATTAGGCAACAAAACAAACAACAACCTTCTCCCCCTTCCTTCCTTACTCTGGAAACCATCATTCTAAAATCTGTTTCTAAGAGCTTAAATACTTTAGATCTCAAATTAGTGGAATAAGAGAGTATTGTGTGTTTGTGTGTGTGTGTGTGTGTGACTGGCTTATTTCACTTAGCATAACACTTTTAAGGTTTATCTGTGTCATAGACACATTCCTTTATTTCTTTTTCTTTTTCTTTCTTTTTTTTTTTTTTTTTTTGAGACAGAGTCTTGCTCTGTCACCAGACTGGAGTGCAGTGGTGTGATCTTGGCTCATTGCAACCACTGCCTCCCAGGTCCAAGCAACTCTCCTGCCTCAGCCTCCCAAGTAGCCGCTGGGACTATAGGCATGCACCATCATGCCCAGCTAATGTTTGCATTTATTTATTTATTTATTTATTTATTTATTTATTTATTTAGTAGAGATGGGGTTTCACCATGCTGGCTAGGATGGTCTTGATCTCTTGACCTCGTCATCCACTGAACTCAGCCTCCCAAAGTGCTAGGAGATTGCAGGCCAAATTTACAAATTTCCTTCCTTAAGGCTGAATAATATTCCATTTTATGTATATGCCACATTTTCTGCATACATTCACTTTTTGATTGCTAGTTTGGTTACTTCTGCATCTTGGCTACTTAGAATATTGCTGCAAATATCTCTTCAAGATCCTATTTTCAATTATTTTGGTTATATGCCCAGAAGTGGGACTCTCTGGTGGATCATATGGTAATTCTACTTTGAATTCTTGAGGTAACTTCAAACTGTTTTCCATAGCAGCTGCACATTTTATATTCTTAACAACAATGAGTAAGAGTTCCAGTTTCTCCACATCCTCTCCAATAATTTTTTTAATTTTATTTTTGTTTTTGACAGCAGCCATCTTAATAAGTCATATCTCATTGTAATTTTGATTTTAATTTCCCTGATTATGATTATTAATGATACTGACATCATTATTATGCCCGTTGACTATTAATATTAATTTATCTTCCTTGGAGAATTGTCTATTCAATTCTTTGGATATTTTATAATAGGATATTTGCTATTAGGTTGGTGAAAAAGTGATTGTGGTTTTTGCCATTACTTTTAAATGATAAACACTGCAATGACTTTTGCATCAACTTAGTACTTTGTCGTCATTATTGAATACAAAGAGTTCTTTATATGTATATTGGATTTTAACCTCTTTCAGATATATAATTTGCAAATATTTTTTCCCATTCCATATGCCTTTTCTTCGTGATAGCTATTTCCTTTGCTGTGCAAAAGTTTTAAAATTTGAAACAATCTCATTTGTCTGTTTTTACTTTTGTTGATTGTGCTTTTGGTATTATATTCAATAAATCATTGCCAAATTCAAGGCTGTAAAGTTTCCCTCTATGTTTTCTTATAAGAGTTTGAGAGTTTCAGGTCTTACTTTTCAATCTTTAATCCATTTTGAATTAATTTTTGTGTATGGTGTGAGGGAAGGATCCAACTTCATGTTTTTGCATGTGAACATCCAGTTCCCAACACCATTTGTTGATGAGAAAATTATTTATTCATTGTATAGTCTTAGAACCCTTGCTGATGATTTGACTTTATACACAAGGATTCATTACTGTGCTCTTGTTTCTTTTCCATTGCTCTGTATGTCTGTCTTTATGCCAGTAGTGCTTTGGTTTGAAAGGGTATAGAATTTTATCAAATGCTTTTTCTACATCAATTGAGATAATCATGTTTTTTTTTTTTTTCTTCATTCTCTTAATATGGTGTATTTTATTTATTGATTTTACTATGTTGAACTAGTCTTCCATCCAAGAATAAATCTCATTTCAATATGGTGAATGATTCTTCTAATATGTTTTTGAATTGGGATTACTAGTATCTTGTTGAAGATGTGTGTATTAATATTAATCAGGAATACTGATCTGTCATTTTATTTTCTTACAGTGTCTTTATCTGGTTTTGGTATCAGGGTACTGCCGGCCTTGAAGAAAAACAAAAACAGTTAGTAAGAATTCCCTCCTCACCTCTCCAATATTTTGGAGGAGTTTGAGAAGCATTGATATTAATTCTTCTTATGTTTTGTTAGCATTTCCCAGTGAAGCCATCTCATCCTGGGATTTGCTTTGTTCGTAGATTTTGCTTACTGATTGAATCTCTCTGTATGCTATTGGCCTGTTTAGGTTTTCTATTTTTTCATGATTTATTCTTGCTGAGTTGTATGTTTCTAGAAATTTACTTCATTTTTCTAAATTATTCAATTTTTGGCATACAATTGTTCATAACATTCCCTTCTGAATGTTTTTACTTCTGTGATATCAATTATAATGTCTGTTTTTTCATTTCAATTTTGTTATTTGAGTCTTTTTTTTCGTTAATGTAGCTATAGTTTTTTCAGTTTTGTTGACCTTTCCAAAAAGAACTAACCCTTAATTTTATTGAAATTTTCTGTTTTCTCTAGTCCTTATTATTTTATTCTTTCTGCTAACCTTAGGTTTAGTTTGGTTCACTGTTTTTAGTTTCTTTAGGTGTAAAGGTAGGTTGTTGAGATAATTCTTATTTTTAATGTAGACATTTGCCACTATAAACTTCCCTCTTGGTGTAGCTTTTGCTGAATCCTATCTTTTTGGTATATTTTGTTTTTGTTTTATTTGTCTCAACATATTTTCTAATTTTTCTTTTGATTTTTTTCTCTGACTCTTTTGATGTTCAGTAGTGTCTTATTAAATCATATTTGTAAATTTTCCAGTTTTCCTTTTACTATTGATTTTAGTTTCATTTCATTGTAATCAGAAAGGATACTTGGTATGATTTCAACATTTTAAAATTTGTTCAGGCTTGTTTTGTGGCCTAACATGTGATCACAAAACAAGAATTTCCATGTGTTTAAAAAATATGCAATTTACCATTATTTGTTGGAGTATTCTGAATATATCTGTTCCATTCAATTGGTTTATGGCATTGTTAAAGTCCTCTCTTTCCTTATTGATCTCATTTGTTTGATATTCATTGTTGAAAGCAGAGTATTTAAATTTCCTATTAATTTTGTGTTATTGTTTATTACTTTCTTCAGTTCTTTTAATGTTTGCTTCACATATTTGAATGCTATACTGTTAAGATCATAGTCATAATTGTTGTAACTTCCTGGTGAACAAATCCTTTTCTCATTATATAATGCCCATTTTTGTTTCTTGTAACTTTTTAAACTTAAAGTGTACATTTTTGACATAGTATAACCACATATTTTGGTTACAATTTGTATGGAATATTATTTTTCATACTTTCAATTTCAGCCTGTGTATGACTGTATTTCAAGTGAAACTCTCTAAACAGCCTAAAGATGAATCTTTTAAAAACATCTACTCAGTCGTTTTATGTCCTTCTATTAGGGCATTAAATACATTTACATTTAAAATAATAACAAATATGGAGGATTTATAATTGTCATTTTGGCTCTATTATAAGCAATTATAGTTATTTTATTTCTTTTTTCTTCTCTTGCTTTTTTTCTTCTGTGACTTATTGATATTTTTGTAATTATATTATGTGATTTCTATTTCCTTTTCTTTCATTTATATTATATAAGTAGTTTATTTGAGGTTACTATGGAAATTACATAAAATATTTTATGTTACAATATTCAATTTTAAACCAATGGTAACACCACCAACCACATAAAAAACCTTTACTCTTTCAAATATCTCTCCCATATCTTTTCATATTTTGTATTCATTAATGTAGTTTTATGGTAATAGATGTAGTTATGCTTACACGTCTGTCTTTTAAATCCTACACCTGAGTTAAAGGTAGTTTACACACCACCATTATAGTGTTTCAAAATTCTGTATTTGTGTATATGTTTATCTTAACTAGGGATGTTTATGTTTTTGTATGTTTTTACATTGTTGTACAGCATCCTTTTGTTTCAGCCTGAAGGACTTCCCTTTGCCTCTCTTGTAAGGCAGGCCTAGTGATGATGTTTCCTCACAGCCTTTGTTTATCTGGGAAAGACTTTATCTCCCCTTCATTTTGAAGGACAGTCTTGCAGGGTACTATTTCTTAGCAGGTCTCTTTTCCTTTTTTTTCCCCTTGAGTATGTTTGAATATATCATTCTTCTCTCTTTGGGCTTGTAATGTATCATCTGCTAAAAAAAAAATAATAATAATTTACCAATAATCCTCTGGGAGGCTTCTAGTACATAACAAGTTGTGTTCCTTTTGTTGTCTTCAAAATTTTCTTTGTTTTTGAATTTGATGGTTTGGTTATAGTGCATCTCAGTTCAAACCTCTTTGAGTTCATTTTAGTGGGAGTCATTTGAGCTTCTTAAATTTGGATCCTCATTTTCTTCATCAAATTTGGGAAAGTTTCAGTCCTTATTTCTTCAGATTCCTTGTCTTCTTCCCTTTCTATTCTCCTTCTGTGACTTCAATTATACGTATATTGTTCTGCTTGATGCTTTCTCATAAGTTAGTCAGTCTTCACTTAATTAAAATTTTTATTTCTGTTAGTTATTCTAGCTCAATAATTTTAAATAACCTCTTTTTAAGTTTTTTGACTCTTTCTTCTGCTTGATAACAGTCTGTTGTTAAATCCCAATAATGAATACTTATTCTAGTTTTTCTATTTGATTCTTCTCTTATATTTCTCTCTCTTTTTATTATTCATATTTTATTCATGCATGGTTTTCCTGATTTTGTTTAGTTGTCTATCTGTTTTGTCTTGTAGTGCATTGAATTTCTTTAAGATGATTCTTTTGAATTATTTGTCATGTAATTTCTAAATCTCTTTCATGAGAAGATTGGTTACTGGAGATTGATTTTTTGGGTCATGTTTCCTTGTTTCTTCATGTATCTTTTTATTTTTGTGTAGGAACCTCTTAAACTTTTTCTGAGGTTTCTCTGAGCTTGTTCATATACTTTCCCAGGAACATTGGTTTGCTTGTTTCTTATTCAGTAAATTGTAGTCTCTTGCTACCTTTGTTGTCTGCCTGAAGTACTGCAGGTTCACCATAGTGGCTTCAAGGAGAAAGTATTTTGGTAGAAATAAAATGGTTTTTGTTACTTATTTCTTCAATTCCCTTTTTCTTGGCTTTGAGCTTGGCTGGGGTACTGTGACTTTCTAACTGTTTTCTGAAGTTTGCATAAAGGTTTGTTGCTGATCATAGTTTCTTATGTTGCTGTTTCTATGAGTAAAGATCATCTGGGGCTTCTTACTCTGCCATCTTGTTGATGTCACGAATGTATACAGGTTTTTATCCCAAGTGAATATGGTTAGTACAAAGGGACAAAAAGATCTGTTTTCTCTGGTGAGCTCACTGTTCTAAAGACAGAATGGCAAACTGTGAATAGAATAGAATAATAGCAATCCTTTTTCAAATGCAAATTAGTGGCAATGATGCCAGTGTAATACATTAAAGTAATAAATGCTGTATTTATGACTTATTAACTTTTTAATATTAATGTTCACTAAGGGGACTAAGCTACTAATATATTGATATAAACAAAATAAAACAAAGTTTTCTCTTCATCGGTCTCAGTAGAGCCCCTTTGATCTTGTATAATTCTTCATGTGATGACCTCACTCAGGTCTGATGCTGCCTTTCTTTACTGGAATATCAATTATTCTGCTGATGCCTTCTATCCATCGCAGCCATTGCACAAAAAATCCAGACAACCATGCTATCAGAAATGAGATATAGGATTGGCATAGTAAGTTTTTCTTTGTTAATGACTCAAGAAGTTTTGTAACATTAACATTACTATTTAAATAGTATCCCCAAATTAAAATTCTGATGTATTCTCAAATTAAGTTCCAGGTTTTTACCTGATCTGGAGGATGAAGAAAGATTAGAATATGTTGTTCTCTAGCTCTGGTTCTGATTTGCAGGTCAACACTTTCTTAGCTTTCTCTCATGTTTTTGGCTGCCCTTTCATCACCTTCATTCCACTCTCTTTCCCTTACCTATACTCTATTGAGCTTGTAAACAAAATTACATCTAATGCACATATTTATATAAATTGCATATATACATATGTGTATGTGCATAGATAGATATAGAAGGTCATAATTTATATTTATTTTCTACCTTGTATGTATTTCCATAGTGATTTTCTTCATATTTGCATAGTTTTAAAATTTTAAATTCCAAAAACAGGGTATGAGATAAACTTTTTCTATAATGTTGATTGATATTTGACCAGGAGTGTTACTATTCACCATTCCAATAGGTTTAATAAGTTATGTTATTCCTTTCTCAATGTAAAGTAAGAATGCATATTTTAAAATACATTTATGGTTGTCATGTTTCTAGGATGGCTACAAAGAGTCCCATATGCTGGTATACATAACTTGTCCAATTTTTACAGATATGATGAAACTGTGTATATGTCATAATGTTATCCTATTAGCAAAGAGATTTTTTTGTAGTAATAATTAACTTTAGGGGTTTTTGTAGGTGTCATAAATGTCCTTAACCAATTGACATCAGTTAAGGAGATTATTTGAATGAGATTTCTATAGGTGGGGACCTTATAAAAGGGAGAGCTTTAAAGCCAGAGATGCTCTCTACTTGGCATTGAATACATATGTCACAAGGCAAAAACTAGAGGACAACCTCTAAGAGGTAAAAATGGACCAAATTGACAGAAAGAAAACTTGGACCACCTGCAAGGAACTGAATTTTTATAAATGACCTGAATCATCTTGAAAGAGGACTCTGAACTCCAAATAAAAGCTGTAGCCCAGCTAACACATCAATTACAGCCTGTGAGTGCCTAAGCAGAGGACTCATCTGACATATATCTGCAGTCTTGACCCATGGAACCCATGAGATAACAAAGGTAGTATTAAGTTGCTAAGTTTGTTATAACTTGTTATGCAGCTAAAAAATCAGTGATTTTTTTAAAGCGCTCTCTCTCTCTCTCTGTATGTGTGTGTGTGTATATATATATATATATATATATGCCTCCTGTAGATTACTAGTTGAAATATTTTGTTCATATTTTGGTTGTGTTCACCTTTTATAGAAGTTCTTTAAATATTTCCAATATGAATCTTTTACTTGTTTGATAGAATGTAAATTACTTCTTTGCATATTTTATTTTAATAATGGTGCAATTTCATACAGATTCTTAATCATGTTGATACAACTTAGCTATTAAGCTTTTACATGATTTCTGTTTCTTGATTTGGCTTATGAAACTATTCCCTACAAGGCCAAAATACACCTCTATAAAAGAATAGCACAAGCATAATCTTTATCAGCAAAACAAACTATCAAACATTCTATACTGATCGATTCATTGTACGTAAGTTTCAAAAAGAGAATCTACTGCTGTGTGTTAGAAACCAAAATTTGTGTGACCTATGGGGTAGTCACACATCCCATCTCACTAGAGTGGGATGGAAAACAAAGAAAGGTCACTCTATTATGGCAGTATGCTCTATAACTTGATCCAGTGTTGGTTTCCAAGATGTATTTAAATTGTAAAAATGTAGTAAGTTGCACCCTGACAATATGTATACTTTTCAGTATGCTTGTTCCTAATAGCAATAGCCTGTTTTATCACTGCCATATAGCATACATACCATCATATGACTATACTACAAAATATCAATTCAGTTTACTGTTGGTTGGTATTTACGCTGTTTTGATGATTAAAAATAATGCTATTTGGCCAGACATGGTGGCTAACACCTGTAATCCCAGAACTTTGGGAGGGCGAGGCTGGCTTGGGCCAGGAGTTTGAGACCAGCCTGAGCAACATGCTGAAACCCTGTCTCTACTAAAATATACAAAAATGAGCCAGGTTTATCTTTGTAATGCCTATAGTCCCAGCTACTTGGGAGACTGAGGTGGTAGGATCACTTAAGCCAGGAGGTTAAGATTGCAGTGAGCTGTGATTATACCATTGCACTCTACCCTGGGTAACAGAGCGAGATCATCTCTCAAAAATACTTAAATAAATAAATAAATAATAGTGCATTATAAACATTTTTGTATATGTCATTGGTGAAGCTCTACAAGCTATATAAATATTTATTCCTTTTAGCTATCTAGTAGTTTAACTGTTGAGTTGCAAGATTTGCTGTTGTTCAGCATTGAGTGATATTGGAAAACGACTTTTTTCAAGGTGGAAATTGGCAGACCAAGAAGCAACATATAAACATATCAGATATTCCACATTTTACAAATAGTGTCATTTTCATCTTAGTCATTGAAAGAGGAAGTACACAGTTGTATCCCATTGTGATTTCAATTTACATTTCCCTAGTAAAATGTTGAGTAACTTTCAATCTGGCATTTGTGTATCTTTCTTTGTGAGGTGCTTGTTCATAGCTATTATCATAATCTGTTAGATGTTGTTATCATTGTTGTTGATTTGTAGAAACTCTTTATTATGAATATAGGTCTTTGTCAAGCATAAATTTTCTTCTCCTACACTGGGATTGTCTTTGTAATTCCCTTCATAGTGACTTTTGATGAGCAAAATTCTTATTTTATTCCAATGAGTAATTATAGTTTTCTTTGCTTTTCTTTGTGTGCCTTATGTCAAATGTTCATCTCACTTTGAATAGTGCTATATTTCTTATTGTTTAGTATGGAACTGGAAAACATGTATAATAGTATTGTGTTTGATAGCAAGAGCTCAGTGTATTTAACTATCTGCAAATGAATCCTATTTTTCTTCCTTGTCAGCTATATTATTTTGGGGGGTATATTAGTCCCCTTTGTGTTGCTATGAAGAAATAACTGAAGCTGAATAATTTAGAATGAAAGCAAAGTTCATTTTGTTCACAGTTTTGGAGGCTGGAAAGTTCAGGATTGGCGTCTGAATCTGGTGAAGGTCTCTAGCTGTTTTCATTTATGGTGGAAGGTGAAGAGGAGCAGGCTGTGGAGGGATCAGAGTGAAGGAGGATGCAATAGAGGGGTGTGTGTGTATGTGTGTGTGTGTGTGTGTGCGCGCGCGCGCGCGCGGCAATGGAGAGGGGAGTCAGGCTCTTTTTAACAACCAACTCCCATGGAAACTAATAGAATAAGAGGTACTCCCTCCTAATGAAAAACATTAATATATTCATGGAGGAATCACACATATGACACAAATCCCTCTCATTAGACCCCACCTCCAACACTGGGGATCAAATTTTAACATGAGGTTTGGATGAAACCAACATACCCATCATAGCAGGAAATTTATTTAACCTTTCAACGTGAGTTGTCTGAAAAAAATAACCAACATAGGCCAGGTGCGGTGGCTCAAGCCTGTAATCCCAGCACTTTAGGAGGCCGAGACGGGCAGATGGCGAGGTCAGGAGATCGAGACCATCCTGGCTAACACGGTGAAACCCTGTCTCTACTAGAAAATTCAGTTCTGTGGTTCTGTAGGACTGAGGTCCTTGTTTCCTTGCTGGGTTTTGGCAAAAAGAAAAATAAATAAATAAATAAATAAAAATAACCAACATATCTCATATAATAGCTACGAGAATTAAATGAAATAATATACATAGAAGCCATGAAACAATGCCTGGCATATAGAAAAACTGCATGATAAATTTAAATCTAAATGTATAGTAACTAAATGTTTTAGTTTTAGTTAATTCTGTGTCTACAGAGTAATACATAAAAGCTTATGAAAATTAGTGTTAGTTGTCAAAAATAGTAGAGATTTTTCTGACTTAATTTTCAACATTTATGTTAAAACTCTTGCTTATTGAAAATAAAACATAGATGATGAGTGAAGAAAATACATATATCCGACCGGTCACTTAGCTGCAGGCAACAGAATCATACTCTGAATAATTTAAGCAGGAGGGAATTTTTAAAAACTTGTTTGATGAGTTTATATCGTTGGTATAGATGAATGCCCTGATAAAGAGCTACACTATCAGGCATAACAGCCAACTCCATCCTGCAGAATGTTGCTGCAGCTGAGGGCTCCACTGCCTCCAGTCCTCCCTCTACATATAAAATGTGCATTTCTGCTTGTGCTTTGGAGAACCGAGTCTTGCTGCACCTCCTACCGTTTTGCGAGAGAGAAATTACCACAGAGCCTTCATCTTCAGATCACTTATTTCCAAATATCTGTTATCCTCTTTGTCTGGTTCTTTTCTGCTCTCCTATAATAAAGCTAGTTGTCATGTTGTAAGTTGCCATATGGGGAGTCCCATGTGGCAAGGGACTGAGGACAACCTCCATCCAACAGGCACTGAGAACCTAGTGCCCTCATCTAACAACCTGTGAGGGACTCAATCCTGCCAAAAGGCACTTGGGTCAATTTAGAAGTGGATTCTTTCACACTTGAGCCTTGAGATGATTGTAGCCCCAGCTGACAACTTGACTACAATCTTATGAGAGATATTGAGCCAGAGAAATCATATCTTCAATGCCTAGAATTCTGAACTGTAGGAACTTTGAGATAATAAATATTCTTTTTAAGTTTTGAAGTTTTATGTTAATTTTTCTGTGGCCATAGATTACTAATAGAGTGTCTGTAGATAATTTCAATATTTTCTGATAATGAGTATTACAAATAATGAAAGTTAATATTAACCAAAAATCCATTAATTAGGATCGTCAAATAAGTGGATTGATTTTTTCCAGGATTTTACCTTATATCTTATCTAATGAAAATATATTGAGAAAAAGAACAATATCAGGGTATATATATTAGTGTTAAGGTTTTAGTGAGGATGATTATTATTAAGATTTCTATGTTCAAGTACATGTTAACCATTGATAAAAAAAGATAAACCTTGAATTTTGAGAGTCTGTTAACTAAAGAGTAAAATTTATGTTCAGAGAGAGTCACCCATTTCTTGAGTGATAAAGGATGTTAATTAACATTTACTGAATAAATGGAAGACTAATTTTCTTCAGGATAATCCTTTTTAAGAAAGAAAAAGGATAAACAAATTTAAAATGATCAAAAGTATGGATCAAGAAACGTAGTTCTGTTATGTTTTAAATGAAATTTCTCCTTCATTTAGCCATCATAATTAATTAATCCTAACAAAATTTATCTACTTAATCAAAACAAAATAATTTGGTCACTGCATTTAATTTTTTTAAATCCTCTGTTATATAACACTATTTTTCTCTGTTGTTGTTGTTCAAGTTAGCACATTATTTTCACATTAACATTTAAAAGAGGCAAACCTAACTAAAGGAAATAAATATATTCACCAAAATTGCTAATATCACTGCTGCTTTAAAAACCACAACAGTCATTGAATTATTTTCTTTTTATCATTGTTTTCTTTCAACATAAAAAAGAATCACTTTAGACAAGAGACAGAGACCATAAACGCAATTCTTCTTCAAAAGTAACACTTTCTACATCTACTACCAAAAAATGACATTTATGAAATGTTAAAGTTGAATTTTAACTGTCAGAAATCATAAAATTCCAAGTAATAATACAGAAAGCAATGTTAACAGTACTTACTGATATGCAAAATAAGCTAGCATAATGTCTATTAAGAAACAGTTTACTAAAAAATGCTTCTTGATTAATATTATAGTATTTTTAACTTTGTATGCACAAATTAGAATGTTTTCTTCAATGCTTTTATTATGAAAAATAAAAAGGTTAGCTATTTCAAGCTTATATTCTTCTGTGTCCTTTTATTAAAAGGCCATTGTACCTAGAAAAAGTAACAAAATTCTAAATAAAACAACATATATAAGGCTAGTATAACCCAAATCTAGTACCTTTAAAAAAATTACCATTTAAAATGCATTATTTTTAATGTGATTTTTACATTTAATGTTAAGGTGGCCAATTTTGTTGTTAACTTATAGACTGGAGACATTTAAAAGGATGTATATTGACATGACAATGAAGTGAAACAGTAATAAATAAAAATGATTGATTTATTTATTAAACAGCTCCACATTTCCACCAAATCTGGTGCTATTTGGTGATACATGCTGAGGTAGAGATGAAGCATGGCTTCTAGGCTTAAAGGTTTCACTCTGGGTCCATGCATTTCAGCAATGTGGTAGCTAGTGATTTTCAATTGTCAGTATTCACACTTTGTATAATTCTCTCCCATATTTAATAAGACTGATGTGTGAAAACAATAGGCTTTTGTGAAATATGACAAAGCTAGGTTATAAAAGATATTGCAACTGTCACCTTACTCTCTGGGATAACTTGCTCTAGGAGTAATCATCTGCCAGGTTCTGAGGCCATGACTATGGTCTTAAATAGTGATCAACATGGTAAAGATTTGAGGCTTCTTGACAAAAACAACCAGTAAGAAACTGAGCCTCTTACTGACAACCATACGAATGAACCATCTTAGAAGATCTTTCAGCCACAGTTAAGCCTTTGGATGACTACAGCTCCAGTTCACATCTTGGCTTCAATCTCATGAAAGGTCTTCAGACAGAAGTAACCATTTATGCTTCTCTTGAACTCTTGACCTACAGAAGATGTGTGACTTAATAAATATTCTAGTAATGTGAAACTTTTAAGTTTGAAGGGTAGTCAGATATACTGCAAAAGATAATGAATAAAAACAGAACAGTATATAAAAAAAAAAAATTAGCATTCCTGTATCATTGTAAATTTATCTGTGCTTATGTAACTGTTGATGAATGGGACAAAGAGAAATATATGCACATTCAAAATAATACTAGGAGAGAATATATCAGAAAAATTTGTGAAGTGAGGATATCCAGTTCTCCAATGTGGAAGCATGGTGTGTGATGTGGATTTTTAAAGAAAAATGGGTGTCATAAATTCTTCTCACATAGTCAATCATGCCAAAGACTGTTAAACATGGATTCTTGACCACTGAATGCACAGCAGGATAAAAATGAGAGGATGTCTCTAGAGCTGACTACCGTTTCTGTCAACCAAAATGCTCCAAACAGCTCCTCTCAGATTGTTTGCATTAATGAATAGATGATATCTAAAACCATATGGGATTCTACACTTGCCTTAATTAGAATTAATTGTGCCATGAATGATTAATGCCTAGTCTGAATTTTTCATAGTTTATATATTACTGAGATACTAAACAATGGAACTCATCTACATTTTATGCTGCTCTTTCAATTCCCATTAAAAAAGTAATTAATTACTGCATCTGTTTTCTTTTGCTAAATATGACTAATTGCTCATTTTTAAGCATTAAGAATTTACTAAAGAAATTAACCTGAAGGAATTTCTGGTACCATTAGTAATTTAAATTTAACTTAGAACCATGAAAAATAACTATATAATACTAAATAGAACTTGAGAATGAATTGGTTCACTTTACCTGTCAATAAGAAGGCATATATATCTACTTGAATCAATTTTTGATAATTAAAAATTTAATATATATAAATAAATATAAATATTATATTTAAATATCTATGAAAAAGTAGTATTTTTCAAAATATTTAAATTTTCCTCTGTTATAAAAACTTGAAAATTACCATATCCATGTAAAAATAATCTTTTTCCAAATATATTTACTGCCACGTTCAAGAGAATATATCTTCTAAATTTACACATCTGCCAAATACTTTTGACCCTAGGTTTAGCACCTAGTCATTTACTCTTACAAAGTGATGTTCAGGATTACAAAGAAGCTTTGTGATAGATCATAGACTGAATTAGTCATTTGTTTTTCTCTTGGAAAACATGGCCTATTCATGGAGCTACAGTGGCCATTAATAGTTATAGAAAACTAACTGGTTATATGAGTTAAATTTTTGACAAATTAGTGGTAAATGCTTTTTCAAACATGTTTTAAGAAAATTGTTTTATTTAAGTAAACTACCTAAATTTACCATTTGGGCTCATTAGTTCAAAGATTTCATACTCAGTACCAATTTATATTATAAGTGGTTTATGAGAAAGCTAAGGAGACTGGCCAGGTGGGGTGGCTCATGCCTGTAATCTTAGCACTTTGGGAGACCAAAGTGGGCAGATCACCTGTGGTCACGAGTTGAAGACCAGCCTGACCAACGTAGTGAATACACGTCTCTACTAAAAATACAAAAATTGGCTGGGAGTGGTGGCACGCACCTGTAGTCCTAGCTACTGGGGAGGCTGAGGTGGGAGAATCACTTGAACCTGGGAGGTGGAGGTTGCAGTGAGCCGAGATCATGTCACTGCACTCCAGGGGAACAGAAGGAGAATCTGCCTCACAAAAGAGAGGAAAAAAGCTAGCGAGACTAAAATATGAGACTTTATTTGAGCATGCTCATATTGTATACAGAAAAACAGATCCTATCACCCATTTTCATGCAAGTGTACCAATACTAATGAAAACAACAGATATTAGAGGAGAGAAAGACTATAACCCATAACTTTTCAAGAGAAATACCTGCATTATGCTTAAATAGAATGGGTCAGTAACTTAAGAACTGGCATTTAGGCGGGGCGCGGTGGCTCACACCTCTAATCCCAGCACTTTGGGAGGCCCAGGCGGGTGGATCATGAGGTCAGGAGATTGAGATCATCCTGGCTAACACGGTGAAATCCTGTCTCTACTAAAAATACAGAAAATTAGCCGGGTGTGGTGGTAGGCACCTGTAGTCCTAGCTACACAGGAGGCTGAGGCAGAAAAATCACTTGAACCCAGGAGACAGAGGTTGCAGTGAGCTGAGATTGCGCCTCTGTACTCCAGCCTAGTGAGAGAGCGAGACCCCATCTAAAAAAAAAAAAAAAAGAAAAAAAGAATTGACATTTAAAAAATGCATCTTGTGATTTTTATTCTAATTTTTATCAAAATAGCAAAGGTAATTTATACAAATAAAATGGTATTACATGGTTTATAATTATAAAAAGGTATTCTCCTGTCCCTAAACTCTCATTATTATTGTCCCAGTTTTTAGAGTCATTTAGGCCGGGCGCGGTGGCTCAAGCCTGTAATCCCAGCACTTTGGGAGGCCGAGACGGGTGGATCACGAGGTCAGGAGATCGAGAGCATCCTGGCTAACACGGTGAAACCCCGTGTCTACTAAAAACTACAAAAAACTAGCCGGGCGAGGTGGCAGGCGCCTGTAGTCCCAGCTACATGGGAGGCTGAGGCAGGAGAATGGCGTGAGCCCGGGAGGCGGAGCTTGCAGTGAGCTGAGATCCAGCCACTGCACTCCAGCCTGGGAGACAGAGCAAGACTCCGTCTCAAAAAAAAAATAAATTAATTAATTAATTAATTAATTAAAAATTAAAAAATTAAAAAATTAGAGTCATTTAATTCAGTTAGCTAATTTTTCTTAGTATTTCTCTTAGTACACTCTTAGCTAATTTCTCTTAGTATTGTCTAAGATAAATTACTTAGTACTCTTAGTACTGCCTAAGAGAAATTTAGAAACATGGAACCATGTTTCTAAATGCTATATGAGAGTACTTTAGGTTTTCTACACTTACCCAACTCCCCTCAAAACCCTTAAGATTTTGTACAAAGACATCCCTTCCTCCTATCTTTGCAAGATTTTGATATACAATATATAGTCAAATCAATAGTCAGTGTTTACATTACAATGGAGATTAAACTATTGTTCATTGTAGCAGGCAGAATAGATTCTAAAGAAATTCCCACAAGCTTATTATCCTCTGGTTATTTAATCAAACACTAATTTAGCTACTACTGTGAAAGGATTTTGCAGAAGGAATTAAGGTTACTAATCAGCTGACCTTTAAATAGGAAGATTATACTGGATTATATGAATGGCTATAATGTGATTACATGAGCCCTTAAAACCAGAAAAGGAAAGTGGAATAATCACGTGAAGAGATGTAGCAGAAAATAAGATAACAGAAATGAGGCAGAGTAATGGAGGTCAGCGAGATATAGTGTGAGAAGGACTCAATCAACCACTACTTCTTTGAACACAAAGAAGACCAAAAGTCCAGGGATGCAGGCAGCCTCTAGAGACTGAGAAGAAGCCCTGCCAAAACCCAGCAAGGAAACAAGGACCTCAGTCCTACAGAACCACAGAACTGAATTCAACCTGAGTGAAACCTGAAGTAGAGTCTCCCTAGTAGCCTCCAGATTGAGTTCAGATTGGCCAACATTTTGATTTTACTCTAGAGAGATCCTAAGCAGATTCTTTGGGCCCATTCAAACTCATTCATGTCTGATCTACACAACTGTGAGGTAATAAATCACTGTTGCTTTGAATCTACAAGTTTGTCACAGCAGTAATAGGAACCTAATACATTCATCACTGAGGTATTTAATACAATATAATCACTTTCCATTTACTGGAAATGTCTGGGCTGATGTCATCCTTTACACTTGGCATATAGCATTCCCCATGGCCATTGCCTTTATCTTCTTCCAGTCATGGATCTGTGCTTTCCCTAGATCCTAGAATTTTCTTTTCACTCTTTCTTTCTTTCTTTTTTTCTTTTTGAGACAGAGTCTCACTCTGTCACCCAAGCTGTAGTGCAGTGGTGTGGTATCGGCTCACTGCAAGCTCTGCCTCCTGGGTTCACGCTTTTCTTGGGCCTCAGCCTTCTGATTAACTGGGACTACAGGTGCCCCCCACCACTTCTGGCAAAGTTTTGGTATTTTTTTTTAGTGGAGATGGTTTAGCCAGGATGGTCTCGATCTCCTGACCTCATGATCCTCCCGCCTCAGCCTCCTAAAGTGCTGGGATTACAGACGTGACCCATTGCGCCCGGCCTACTCTTTCCTTTTTGTGGAAAGTATCCTTCAACAAGTTTCAGAGACAGAGAAAGAGCGAGAGCGAGCGAGCGAGCAAGTGAGAGAGAGAGAGAGAGATCCTTCACCAGGTTTCGAAGACAGAGAGAGAGAGAATCATAAAAGACCTTTGTTTTTTACGGCTTTTCTGAATTTATACTTTTATATTTTTCATTCTGCATTTTATCTGTTCTTTCTTTTTGTAAATTCAGTTACTGATAAACTGAATATTCTAGATACACTAATACATTCTTAAAATTATCGGTCTTACTTTCTATACTTACTTTGTGTTTTGCTTTCATGGAGATTTTTTTCAAGCTTATCTTAAATATCCTCTTCCATTTATATTTCTGATGTCATGTTTTTGGTGTTCAGAAGTTTTTATTGTATGTATATTCCTGAGTCATTATTTTCTAAATATTTCTTTTTTTATAGAATACTCTTCTTGTTTTATGGTGGAATTATGGTCTCTTGTATCTCTAAAGAGATATAATAATTTATTATACTGAATGTTTCTTTTGTTATCTTTGATATCCCCTATCTGTGGCAATATTGCAATAGAATTTTCTATACAAGAAGAAAGTATATCAGCCTTTTTTTGTATTTACGATTTACAGAGTTTCTTTTGAGTATTCATAGTTGGAAGGCATAAAATGTGTCTTTAGGCAGTCACTTTTGATGTTCACTGAAAAAGCAGAAATACTGATAAATTATATTGCAGTTTCTATTTCAAAACAGGCAATGATGTAACTATAATTGGATGTGTTTTATTATTAAGTATTTTACTGACTTGAGAGAACTTTAATTTCAATTACATGGTGAAGAGAAACAAATCTCCCTTATATCTAATAGTTGGATAGTCCACAGTGGTTATCAGTTTAATACATCTGAATCTGTTTCTCCTCCGTTACCCACATCTTCTGGTATTGACATTATTGCAAGTGTTTGAATTATATTACCTCTGGCTCTGCAGCTTGTTACCACACCTGGTGAGGCAATTTGGCAGGAAGTACTAGTATTCCTGGAAGCCATTTCTACAACAGGACAGCTAGCAGTAAAATTTAAGACTAAATAAATATTACCAGGAACCGTATACATGTCATCTCCCTAAACTCACATTAAATGTATTCTCGACACATCTTTCCCTAATTTGGATCCAGAAAGTACTTACAGATTCTTGAGCACTACCTAACAGGGGGAAAATTGGGATGTAAGTGATGTCAGAGTAAAAAAGACAATTATCTTAACTGAATGCAAGTAATATTTTTTAAGGTTGAAAATTTTACCAAAATATGTATCCATCTGAACACATTTCTGGGTCCCTCTCAAGGTCTTAGAAGGGTGCTATGCAAGTTAAGGACCCTGAAGCTTGTTTTATTAGCTTCATGACTTAGCTACTTCTGCAACCAATTTTCTTTGGGAGTCCACCACAGATACAAATTTGAAGTATAAATTTTGCCCTAAAAATTCTAAGAAATAGGTCAGGATTACACATTTAATGAATCAACTTCAAGTTAACTCTGTAGTTAAGCCTGAAAATTCACTTTATTATGCAGCTTAGATTATCTGCAACTGCATTATCCTATGTAACCTGTCAGAGGTAAGGTAATGAGATAAAATTTCGGCGTCATAGAGTTACTTTACAGTTAAATGTTAACTGACGCTCATTGTGAAACATACAGAAAAAAAATTAAAATTTGAAAATTAAATTGTCTTGCAAATGAGAGTCCAAACAACTAAATCTCTCTGAAATTAAAATCTAAATTGTATTGTCTCATTCTTGAGAGTTGAAATTTAATGAAAATAAGTAAGAACACTATTATTTGTAACCACTTATTTCCACTGAATTTCAAATCCTGAGGTAGAAATGGGTGGCTTATGGGATCTCTAATTTGGTCTATGTTTTGCCAACAGAAGAGAGTTCATTCAGGAAAGCCAATGATGTCTGAATCAAGGCATGCTCTTTTACAAATGTTACTTTATAATAGCAGAAACAGTTAACAGGTCACATGAGGCTATTAAGCACTAACCTTAGGCATAACCCTAAGGAACAAATAAATTTCTGTTCTTAGAGCACTTATCCCAGGCAAAATGTCTCCCAGAAAACAATACCTACAGTCTGTTAATATGTTTACATTGTGTTTGTTTTGTTGTTGCTGCTGTTGTTTTATAGAGTGTATCAGTCATTTTATTGAAGGAATTGGAGGACAGACAAATTACCTTTTTTCTAGTCATTTTCCTTAAGCCAACTCATTTCTCAAGAGTGTATTTTTTCAAATTTCCTATCTTGGATATAATTCTGTGTGTGGATGTTCTGGAAAGTGAGTAAAAGCAGTGGAATGGGAGTGCCATTATTTAGAAGACAATCCTCATATTTTTCAGTCTCATGCATTGATGTCACTCTTGGTGATGCCAGGTGTCCCCAAGTCTGAAATGTTTAATATAACCAGGGAGTAATTTGTCCCCCATCATGTCAAAAAAGGAATAGGACCCTTGATGTACTGAGGTCAGGAAACTGAATTGAAGGTTTTAATTAAATGGTGTACTTTTAATCCATCTTGCTCTTTTCAACCCCTTTCCTCTCTCTCTTCTACCTTCAGAGCTACTGACACCTCTAATTCCAGAGCCTTTTGATGCTTCCATAGCAAGTTTTCTTCCTTCTTGTTGCCTCCTGATTTACAAGTAGTTGGAGTTCATTCTTTTATTCTATTTTAAGTCTATTACCAAACATCTGCCTACTTTATAATTCTTACAATTTTCTTGGCCTTGCTCATCCAGTGTCATTTCTCTAGCATAGTTCTGCTTTGTGAGTGTATATCTTTTCTTTTTATTAAAATTATTTCTAAAGTGTTTTGTATATATACAAGTTAAACATCTGCATTTAAGCTTCCGTGGATGTTATGGACTGAATTGCATCTTCCCAAAATTCATAGGTTGAAATCCTAACGCTGATGTTACTATATTTGGATATAGGGCCTCTAAGGAGGCAATTATGGTGAAAAAAGATCCGAAGGGTAGACCTTAATCTAACAGGACTTGTGGCCTTATGAGTAGAGAAAGAGATGCCAGGAGTGTGTGCACACAGACAGGAGGGTGTATGAGCACACAGTGAGAAGGCAACCATTTGCAAGTCAAGGAAAGAGGACTTACCCAAAACAAACTCTGTTTGCACCTTCATATTAGACTTCCAGACTACAGAACTGTGAGAAAGTATATTTTTGGTTATTTAAATCACTCAGTCTTTGATATTTTGTTATGGCAGCCTTGACAGATTAATACAATGTGAATCATTAAATATCACTTTATATTTCTTAACAAATTAACCATCTCACTCATGATTGTAACAAACAGATCATTCTCAGTCATAATTGAGGAATTTGCTCAGTCTGTTCAGGGTACTGTAAGTAATTTGGGAAACTAAAACATTTATAGAGTACACTTTTGAGTTTTGTCAACACTCATCAGTTCTCAATGATCATTTATTAAGTCTGTACCCTCCCCTGGAAATATGCTGTTATTTGGCTTATTAATATTCTTATTTATGTTCTGTGGCTTCTTTTGGGTCTTTAACAAGATAGCCCTACAATGAATGTACTGTGCAATCTTTCTAAATTCATTATATACCGATCAATCTCAGATGTGCTGCTCCTTTCCAGAGACTGAAATAGTGGATTAGGGCTCCCCTCCTGCCGCTCCCCAGAATCCTAATCTTTTTCTCTTTCTCTCTCTTTGTCATGGGACTCTAATCCCTTTCTTCTAACATTTTATCTGGTATGCTTCATTTTCTCACAGTCATTTACTACCTCTTCCTAGAACAGCTCTGCTAAACTGGTTAAGTCAGAGGTTGCAAATTCAAAGTGTAAGTTTTGAATTTCTTCTATAGATTTTATTCTATTTGTATTTTATTTTGGCCAATACAATGGTTTCCTATTTCAACCAAGGTTTTAAATTATAGATCTCAGCTCTCACTTGAAAAAATTGTAGATGTGACAACACAGACTACTAAAATTTCTATTGGAGATTAGTAATACTACCCAATTTTATGTGAAGGATGAGTATTTTCTTTATAGAATGGATGTGTGTATACCTACAGTCAGTCTGCTTCTCTCTATGCAATGCCCAATGTCATTCTTATATAAATTTGTTTTGACAAAGTAAGTTTTTGTTTCAAGAAGTAATAGAGTGACCACAAGGAGTTGTGCAGGCTGGGCACAAAACAGCCCCAGAAGATGTAATTTACATAGGTCATCAAGTGGGTGACGTTGCCCAGGTTTGTGTACTGGAAAGCTAGCACAGTGATACAACTATACACAATAATCCTTAAACCTTGTTTTTCTCTCATACTCTTCTTTTTCCTCAAATGTAAATATTCATTACACAAAGAAACACAAAGTTCTGTTTACCTCTTAGAATGGAGATGGTAAAAGTGTCAGAACAACAAAACAGAAGTTAATATCTCAACAAATTATCTTAACACAGTAGTATATAAGAAAGAACGCTATTAAGATATAATCCATAGGAGTAAAATATTTAATACCAATGTCACTTAAGACTAAAAATACTTGTAAAATGTTAAGGCCTTTATGGCATTTCCTTGACAGATAAGTATTCTGTTATGGACGAATGTTTGCATTCCCCTAATTCATATGTTAAAATCCTAATCCCCCATATAATGGGATTATATGGTGGGACCTTTGGATGATAATTAGGCCATGAGGATGGAATCCTCATGAATGGGGTTAATGCCCATAAAAAGAGACCCCAGAGAGCTCTCCAGCCTCTTTAAGTCATCTCGAAGATATAGAGACAAGTTAGCAGTCTGCAACACAGAACAGGGCCTTCCCCAAAACTCGACCCTGCTGGCAACTTGATCTCAGACTTCTAGGCTCCAGAACTTTGAGAAATTAATTACTGTTGTTCATAAGCCAGCCACCCAATAGTACTGTGCTATAGCAGCGCTAATTGACTAAGATAGAGACTAAATAAAACATCAAAACTTTTTGATTGCCATTGTAGTAAAGAGTACAGGACTGCAAACTGGAAGGTCAGAATTCTTAATCTTCCAAAGATGTATTGCCATTATCTATTAAAAAAGGAACTAAACTAAGTGATAATTCAGAACGTGTTTTATGTTTAGCTTCTTTGAATATAATAAGTACTACAAACTCTTTCAATTCCTAACTCCAGAAGAATATAACATTAACTAGTGAATGCTCTTTTATGGTTGTTTCTAAAAGAAGCTTTTAGTGGAATGATGTTTGTGCTCAGAGCAATCTTACACTGACTTATGTTACCTGTATTATCCTCATTTGTGATACAAGAGGCTTTGGTTTGACTTGTTTTTTTATTATTATTATTTTCCTGAAAGCCACTGCAGATTTAATTTCCCTTTAAGCAGTAGACTAATCACACTCTCTCCTTCACCCCACAGCTTGAACAGATTGAGAGTTTTAATGGTGAAAACATTCAGTGCAGGTAGGGAAAGCCCAGGAGGCTCCAGGAAAAGAGTCCTAAATTTAGTAAGTAAGAGAGATATAACAGCAGTATAAGTTCTGCTGTTTGGCTTCCAGGAAAAATTCATTCTTTATGCATTCTCATATTCTCAGCTTCCCCCTCCTCTTCCCCCACCCATGCAATCTTGTTGCTATTTTTCTGAATTCTTATCCTTTCCGTACTCAGCAGACCCAGAAGAACAGAAAGCTGCTTGCTGCCATCCCTTCATCTAAGCCCTTCTTCTTCAGATTAATTCTTTATCTTTTGTTTCTCAGATCTGAAATATATTTTTTGCGAGAGCACTACATTTCTAAGATTTTTCAAGAACTCAATTAAAATCATAATTGGCCAGCATCTTAAAACACATTTTGATGCATTGTGTTTGGCAATTATCACTCGATTTGTCAATATTTATTGAGTACTCATTACAAAATCAGAGTAGCAGTCAAGGAAATTAAAAAATACTGTAAAACACAAGGTCAGCTATGATCAAATGTTAGCTGGAAAGGTATATCATTTTGATGAGACCCTAATAATCTTCTTGTTTTGGAACTGTATGTTCTAGTGGAACTAATAGGAGGAATGAAACAAGCTATGGCAGAGAATCTATTCAAGGACTGAACTTACAAGTGCAGAGGATCTTTCTTCTCAGCGTTTATCTTCCTAGAATCTAAATGAAGGTCCATTTCATAATTTTTTTTTTCTTTTACTATTGCCAGACTTCACACAAATTGAAAATATTTTATTTTGAAAATTAATGAAGCTATTCTTGATCAGACATTTCAACTTTTTTTTTTTTTTTTTTTTTTAGACATGATTCTTAGTTTTAAGAATAATATGATTGCATACCAGTGTGGTTATACACCATTTGGGGGGAATGCTAATTGGTTGTTATTTAATGGAAAAGCGAAAAATAGAAAAAAGAATAAATTTAATAACCAATCAAGACTTTATATTTCATGAATAATTGAATATGAAGCTGTGTATTTTGTATTTACAGTTTTTTTTATTGTTTTCTGGAGGTTGCATACCACTGCTTTTAAGTCTTTTTTTACCCAATTTCTCCAATCTAAACTCTTCCTTTCTCCCTCATTTTTTTTGTTGTTGTTATCCTATGTAATTGGCATCCATTTTTCTGCTGGCTTGTTTATGATTTCCTCACTGTTTTCAGGAAGCTTTTCATAAATACCAAGACCCACTATAGTAATTGCCTCTTGCTCTTCATTGTAATACTACTTATGTGCTGCACTGCTTAGCAAAAGCAGACTGTATTGTAGAAAGTTTCAGACAAGATGGCTTGTAACATGTGATCAAGTTACTGCTCCTCCATTTAAAATGTTTGAAGCTATAGTTTTCCATTTCCAAAATGAATTGAAAATGTTTTATATCTCAGGGGTATATTGAGATTTAAATGAGGAAAAATGTAATATTGCACAATATGTTAAGTGTGACTTGTCTTCAAAAATACTGTAGGCTCTGTGTAAATAGGGATTAAAGTCCCTGATTTTTTTTTCCTAGTACTTTGACTAAATCTTTGAATAATATAGGTATTCCATAAATGTATGTTGGTTAGTTGAATCCCAAATAAAGCTGTTTAAAATAATGCTGAATCTCTGTTAATAGTCAATATACTTTTCTTTCTAGTACATGTAATAAATAAATAGACGTTGGTAGTCACTATATTTATTGCAGCACTATTTACAATAGAAAAGACTTGGAACCAACCCAAATGCCCATCAGTGATAGATTGGATAAAGAAAAAGTGACATATATATACCATGGAATACTATGCAGCCATGAAAAAGAATGAGTTCATGTCCTTTGCAGGGACATAGATGGTGCTGGAAACCATCATTCTCAGCAAACTAACCCAGGAACGGAAAACCAAACACCACCTGTTCTCACTCTTAAGCGGGAGTTGAACAAAGAGAACACATCGACACAGGGAGGGGAATATCACACACTGAGGCCTGTCAGGCGGTGGTATGGAAAGGGGAGGGAGAGCATTAGGACAAACATCTAATGCACGTGGGGCTTAAAACCTAGATGATGTGTTGATAGGTGCAGCAAACCACCATGGTACATGTATACCTGTGTAAAAAACCTATACGTTAAGCACATGTATCCCAGAACTTAAAGAAAATAATTTTTAAAAACCATATAGTATACTGCTGCTTTGCTTTCGAGTGTTCCTTTAGAAAGTGCTGACCTCTGTAAAGACAGAGAGACAGATTTGCAGAAAGTTATTTGCTGTATTTTTTCTGAACTAAAATTTTCTGTTTGCTTCGTATCTTGGAAAGGCAGACAAAGATAATTTGAGGGAGAAAATCTGTCTTCAAGGGCACAGGAAATATTTAGTTGAAATACGTTTTCACACTTTTGTGTGAAATTCTCTTTTGGTGCTACAAATATCACCTTTAAAAACATGAATTCCATTTATTTTGCATAATATAATTTCTTACAAGATAATATTCTCCTCTTTTGCCTTTTTTCATGGAGGGTTGTTTCCAGAAATCTCAGATCAAATATGGCTCTTACATCATTGAACTTCTATAGAGCTAACTTATTTGGTCTAACTTGAATGGACTTTAACACTATTTGTTTATTTTATTCTTGTCTTAATACATTTTATGAGCTTCAAGTGGGCAGATAAAGTGTTCTTTTCCTCTTAGTAGGTACAGTAGGCTGAATAATAGCTCCCCAAATTAATCCATATCCTAAATCCTGGACATGTGAATGCGAATTTGTATAACAACAAAGACTTTGTAGACGTGATGAAGTTAAGGTTCTTAAAATAGAAACATTATACTGGATTATCTGGATAGGCACTAAATATAATCACATTTATCCTTTACAAAGGGAAAGCAAAGGGAGGTTTGACTATACAGAAGAAGAAAACATCATGTGATCAGGAAAACAGATTCCCGTGAATGCAGCCACAGGTCAAGGGATGCTGATTACCAGAAGCTCCTGGAGACATGGAATGGAATCCCCTCCAAAGCCTCCAGAGGGAGCTCGACCCACCTGAAACATTCATTTTGGTCCAGAAGCACTGACTTTTGGTCTTCAGAACTGTAAGAGAATAAATTATTGTTGTTTTATGCCACTAGGTTTGTGATAGCATTTTTATAGTAGCAATAGGAGACTAAGATAATGGACAAGGTCTTTTTTTTTTGTCTCAGTAGATGAATGCTTGGTGTTCCTTAGAGTTTTATTTTGTGCCCCTTTTTTTTGTCTCTCCTCTTCTCTCCTTACTTACACCACATGTTTTCCCTGGACAATATCATAATCCTTCAATTTCAAATTATATCCATGCCAGATGATTTACAAATGAATCTTTAGACCTGATCTCTCTCTTGGGCTCTGGATGCTTACACCCAGCAAGTTAAGAAAATCTGCTTTTGGAAATCACTAAAGCACCACAAAAAATTAACATGCTAAAAAGGGAATGAGTTATGCATAGCAACATTCTTCTTCTGAATTCCATATCTCAGTAATTAACACCAATATCCAACCAGTAACCCAAGCCAGGAGCCTCAGAGTCAGACTTGAGTTTGTTTTTTCTCACCCACTGTGTCTCTATAGCCTCTTAATTTTTACATGATAGCACCAAACATTTTCTCCAGTATATTCACTTCCAAAACGTCATGCCACAAGTTTTGTTCAGGCCACTATTAAGTCTTACCTTAAACGGCCTCCCAACTTTGCTTCCAGTATTGTACACCCCAAACCTGACTCCATGAAGTCAGAGGAATATTTCTATAATGCAAATTTGCTTATTCCATTCCCTTAATTAAAACCATGACATGATGTCCCATTGTCCTTAAGATGAAGTACAAATTATTTAAGGATTTCTACAAACCCCTTGGGTATCTGAGTGCAAATGATACCTTGAGACATAATTTCACATCTCCACTTCAAAACCTTACTCTCTAGTCATATTACATTTTTATTAGAAACAGCAATGTTCTTTTATGCTTCTAGAATATGGCTTATGCTACCCTCTGTGCTGGAATGTTCTTCATGTTTCCCCATTCAACCAGCAACTTAGTCTTCAGATTTCAGTGAAACTCAGGTTTCCTCTGTGAAAACTTCCCTGACATCTTGCAGGATAGATAAGCAGTCTCCATCATGTGTTCACACACATATGTGTTTTATATTTCCTGTGGTAGCTGTCCTCATAGTTTATCTTATTCTGATTATATACTTGTCTGTCTCTCCTGACACACTGTAAGAACTACAAAGGCAAGGGCCACATCTGTAGCCTCACCCCTGATGATCAATTAATATATATTTGGTGAATAAAAGACAATGGGTAGAAAACAAACTTTAAGGCTGCAGGAATACATGCAGCATTTATATATTTCTCTGGACTTTAATACTTATTTGCTCATAGAAATTTACTTCAGATAATAAAAACACCAAAGGCTGAACATCTGACCTCAACGCTATTTTCATTTTAAGAGTATATTATAATAATATAACAGACAACTTTAGTACAAAATGACAGCCAATATGGTAGATTTTCTTTCCCATTAAATTGTCTGTTTAACACACACTTTTTAACTTTGCCCTCCACTCACTGTCTGAAGTAAATGAAACTCAAACTTACATGCATCAGGTCTACAAAACCTCACATGATCATCAGGTGATGTTATCTGCCTGACAACGTTTTGATTTCACAGGGTTACTTTCTTGGTCCATGTTTATTTATACAATTACTTGAATTTTTATTGTATTTTGCCTTTGTTATGCCACAAAAATTTCACTGAAAAATGAACATAACAATGCCAGCACTCATAGATCTAAGTATTATAGGCTCACTGACTTTTCTCAGGACAGAAAGTCATGTCTTTCAGAAGAAGGGGGACATGTAACTGAGTGTGACTCTTGTTTGATAGAAGCCAGTTATAGTGTCCTCTATGAAAAGTAATAGTTTGGGCATAGTCATGTGACTCAGGTGCATCCGTGAATTGTGATAAGAAGTCTTCTGAAGAACGTATGGGAAAGTTCACATTCTTCTTAAGAAATGGACGTACGGTGCGGGCAATTCTTTTTGGTTCGATTTGGGACATTTTTTTCTAAAAGGCAATATTGGATGCAACTGCTGCAGCCATCTTGTGACTCAGAGAGGTACCAACAAAATCACACATGGGCCCATAGAGAGCCATAACTTTACTGAGCTCTGAATTTTTTTAAAACAAGTGTTGGATGTGCCCTACTTCAAATTTCTTATATAATCAGACAAAATGTCTCTTAATTCTTTATGCCTCTTTTTATCAATGTTTCTTCTGTTTCTAAAAATGGTACCCATACATACATTGTAACTTAAAGATAGAAATTACTAGGCATGATAAAACCTGTGAAAACTTAAATCCTAAATTTAAGATTCTAACTGAGCTTAGTCTGTCAACTATGTATTCAAATATAAAGAAAAAGAATCACATTCAAGACCATGTGTGAAATGGTAAAATGATAATATAGTTTGCATTAAAAATCCAAAATATAATTAGGAATTTAGTATCACTTTTCACTTTATTATGAATGAAAACTGTTTTGTAATAAATAAACCTGACTTTTTAAATTCCTTCTACTTTTAGGTGTGTGTGTGTGTGTGTGTGTGCATGTCTGTGTATACTTATTTGCAAATGTGTAACTGTGTAAAAGTCCAATCAAATAATAAATTTACTTGATTTATAAATATATATTTTTACATATAATTTTTATTCTGTGTAGCTAATGATATTTAAGAGTGAATACAATTATGGTCCCATCTGCTCTTAATTTTTCATCGTTTCTCCAATGTTTTATGAAATTCTTCAAGTAATAATTTTTGTTCTCCAGATAACCTGATATAAGCTTACTAAACACAACAAAATTGTGTTCCTCAGTCATCGCTGGGTACATATTTTATTCTGGATAATTTTGTTATTCCTGAATAAAGCAAGGCAGTGCTTTTTCTCTATAATGTGGTCAAGATATGTAGGTTCCTAATATCAAATAAAAAAGTAAAAAGAAGCACTACTTTTTTTTTTACCAGGTCAACATATTCAGGACACAAACACTGCAATCAGCACAAAAGTTCCTTAAGTCATTTATTAAATCTGTGACTTTCAAATCCCTGTCCACTTTTTTGAAAAGTACTTTTCACCAAATAACTTTATTATTGTTTGAGGGGTTTTGTTTTTGTTTTTTCCAGTACTAAAACCATGATCCATTTTACTTCTTAACTTGTGGGGAGAAAAGTTTATGTGTTTTTCCTTCTTACTTGGTTTCATGTCTATCGTTTAATAAGACCAAAAGTGAAGGCACCTCATTCATCTTACTCCCCTCAGGTATATTCTGCTTCACAGGGCTGAAAGTCTGCTTGTCTGATTTTCCTTTGGGGATCTTACTGCACTAATGAGCACTGAGGTGTAATTCATTGGAAGAAGTTTTGCAGGTGGAGGGTGTTTGTTACTTAGGGTGAAAATGAGCATACTCTACCAGCGCAAAATGATTTATTACAACTTTTTGCAATACCAGCAAAATGATTCATACTTGCCAAGTTTTGCTTTATGCGCAAAACTTTATATTTTAACAGGAGTCACTGTATTCTTGATATTAATTATGGTAGTATTTCCAAATAATATCACTTCCAAACAATGTTTGGGTGCTACTTAGAAAAACTTTCCTCGAGGCAACATGCCAGAAGTATAAATCTTTTGGTAGAAGTCTTGTTAAAGAAAATAAAATTTACAGTCATATTTTTAAATATCCCAGAATGCCACATTATAATCCTATCTACTAGAAAAGATCAATCTACTTAAAAAATGAGTGCATATTCAAGGGCTTTCTATTAATGCAAAATTACTCAAACTGCCTTTACTTCCATAGAAATGATGTGATCTCACATGGCATGACGTAGTCTGTTCATCATTTAGTTTTACATACACATAATACTTTGAACTAAATATTCCTATATTTAATAGGGTTTCAATTTTAGTTCCTTTGATTTTGGATTGGTCTTCATATATTTTATGTTTAAAATATTTATCGAGACAATTTTAGAGCCCTCTCTTATATATGATAGCATATATCATCTCATTGCTTCTGTAAACCATATAATAAAGACGTCAGTGGTAAAAAGAACTCAGGATACCTTTTTTTAATTTTTTAATTTTTATTTTTACTTTTTTTTTTGAGACGAAGTCTTGCTCTGCCATCCAGGCTGGGGTACAGTAGTGCTATCTCAGCTCACTGCAACCTCCGCCCTACTGATTCAAGCAACTCTCCTGCCTCAGCCTACTGAGTAGCTGGAATTACAGGCAGGCACCACCTCACCTGGCTAATTTTTGTATTTTTAGTAGAGACGGGGGTTTCACCATGTTGGCCAGGCTGCTCGCGAACTCCTGACCTCAGGTGATCCACCCACCTTGGCCTCCTAAAGTGCTGGGATTGCAGGCATGAGCCACCGTGCCTGGTCCCCAGGATGCCATTTTAAAGAAAGCTGGATATTATTATTTCCTAAACAGCTTAGCAGGGCCAGTGTTATCATTTTTTACCTTTATTTCTGTCACTATAATTTATCAGAAGGAAACTTCCAAGAAACATTACTAACATTCTGTCTTCTGCATTGGATAAAATTGTATCAGCTGAAGGGTTATTAGAGTCTACTCTCTTTCAGTACCTCAAATGTATAGTTCAGCCATGAGGAAGAATCTCTTCATAATAAGATCTTTGACTGGAATGAGCTTTTGTACTCAGGATAATTCTGAAGCTTTTTCTGGAGTGGTTTGCAAACATGGCTATACAGACTGACTGAATTAGAATCACAGTTTTCACATCACCTACTCTGGGGTGATGACTGCAGCCTGTCTAGTATCAGACTAAAGACCTATATTTGGCAAATTTAGTCTAGCGAGACATAGAAGGCATTGGAGTGGCTGGCTCACTACTGTCAACCATGGTGGTGATGGTATTATCTGTGTTAGGGACCAGAGTCTCAGTTGGACATCAATAAAGCCTGGTGATAGTCCCAGTTTTGACATTGACTAGCTTCGAGACCATGGCACTTGCTCTATTACCCAGGGCTTCAGCTTCTGACATGTATAATTAGGAAACTGGACTAGACGACTTTCAATACCCTGACAGGAAATTTTATGACCCTTTGATATCCTTTGCTGTATGAGAAGATATCATGGTATGAATGTTTTTGCATCTACTTACAGGTTGTAAAGAAACATTGTTTTGATTGCCTTCTTGCCCCCACATAGATTTTTAATCATAAGAAAACCAACATCATTGACACAATACTTAGACTGGATGAATAAATATAATTATTATGAAGGTTCTGGGGGAGAATCAGTTCCATCTCTCTCCCCTATCTTTTGGTGGCAACCAGCAATCCTTGGTACTCCTTGAATGTAGATTTAACACTCCAATCTCTATGTCTGTCTTCACATGTTGTTCCTCCTACATCTGTGTGTTCACATTTCCCTGTTATAAGGGCACCAGTCGTGTAGCATTAGGGCTCATGCTAAGGACTTAATTTAACTTAGTTAAATCTGCAAAGATCCTACTTTCGGGTATGGTCACAGTCACAGGTACTGGTGCTTAGGGATATAATATATATTTTGGGGATTTATAATTCAACACATCATGCTCTTTTCATAAGTTGAACATTTTCTTCCACAAAAAATAGTAAAAATTAATTTGACCTCTATTTTCAAACTTTCAGCATTTAAATTAATATTTGTATCACTGATATGTGCCGTATATTTTTCTAAACAATTAACCCCTACTAGCTCATTAAATTTCCAGCACAAGTTTAAACAGCAGAGATTTTAATCCTTTCCTTTCTCTCCTTTCTTCTCACTCTGCCACACCACTATGTTTCCAATCTGTCCTCCTGATCTTCCTCTGTGTTGCCTCTATATACATTCTAGACATCCTTCCTCATTGCTCAAAAGACATATAAGTGATATCATTTTCTACTTGTCATGATTTCAAAAATAAAACTTCCAGACTGGGCATGTTGTCTCGCGCCTGCAATCCCAGCACTTTAGGAGGCCGAGGTGGGTGGATCACTTGAGGACAAGAGTTTGAGACGAACCTGGCCAACATGACAAAACCCTGACTCTACTAAAAATACAAAATTTAGCCTGGCATGGAGGCTCATGCCTGTAGTCCCAGCTACTCGGGTGGCTAAGGCAAGAGAATAACTTAACTTGAGGCTGGCAGGTGGAGGTTGTGGGTGAGCCTAGATCACACCGCTGCCTTCCAGTCCGTGCAACAGAGCAAGACTCCATCTCAAAAATAAATACATTAAAAAATAAATAAATAAATAAATAAAATCAAGCTTCCAAATTAGTCTGCTCAAATGCATATGAATGGTTATGAGTGTATGAGTTGTCCTTTCTAGGCCTGATTTTTAAAAGTTGAGGCTTTAGAAAGAAAAATGTATGTATCATCTAACTATAAGATCTAGTAATTATTTTAATGGAAATTTACAGGCTTGAATTCTAAAGAGTTTAATGATGAATCTGTGCCTTGCCACAAAGTAGCTGGCACACTGAGTTTCTCTAAATTTCTGTAAAGTAGGGATATACAGACAGTAGGTTAACCTTATCTTTTCACAGATGAGAAACCCGAGCTAAATGAAGGTTGAGTAACTCACTCCAGGCCACACATTCATAAATAGCAGCAGTCCCAAGCCTGCATTGGAATAGACTTTATGAAGCTACTTATAGTAATTAAATGAGATAATACGTTGTCCCATAGAACTTCTTCACATTTTTCTGCTTCTTTAAAATGTGACTGCTTGGCAATGAAAAGGCTCATTTCAGTTATTAGTCATGTTACAGTTTTCCTAAAGACCCCTTGTTATTGCAAATCAAAGAACAACATTATGCACTCTTACCTTTGATTAATTCTCATAATCCCAGGCCAGAACTAAACCCAAATTGATAATGAAAGAATAAATGAATGAACGAATCATTAAAAAAATGTTTAATAATGTAACAAACGTATCTGTAATATGCTTGTATTTCTTTTTCTGTGTTACATACATTTAAAAATATTTATGACTGTCTTAGTTCATGCTTCCATAACAAAATATGGTAGGTTGGGTGACTTAAACAACAGTGATATTTCTCATGGTTTTGGAGCCTGGGAAGTCCTGGGGTGCTCACCAGTTCTGTGTCTGATGAGGGTTCTCTTTCTGGCTTATAGCTGGTTGCCTCTTTGCTGTGTCCTCACACACATTTTCTTGGTACATGTATATGAACAGATATTGTATTCTTTTGATAAGGCCTCCAATTCTATAGGTTTAGTACTCTACCCTTATAACATTATTTAATTACCTTCTAAAAGATACATATCTAAAAACAGTCATATTGAGAGTTAGGGCTTCAACATGTGAATTCTGGGGTAACACAATTCCATCCTTTGACTTACTCTTACCTATTTCACTTAAAACTATTTATTTTTAGATAATATTAGACTGAAGGTAGAAAAACCATGAAACAGAATTTAAAATGTATCATAATGAATGAATCCTAACTTTAAATTTTACAGTAAATCTTATTCTATAATGATTAAAGCATCGGACTATTTTAGCTTGCCTATGGATATCTGTACTTAGATTTGAATTTTCTTGTAACATTAGGTAGAAATTGTTTTTGCTATAGACAGAAAAACTATAAAAATTGTTGGCATAATCTTATTGTAATTAAATTCCCATTTTTAGAAAGTCTAGTGTTTGAACTGAAATTGTTCCATTTCTATAAAACGTAATATGCAGAATCTTATTATCAGTGTTACTACTCAAATGCTAAAAACTCAGACTGTGAAAACATGGTTATATAGTCAATTTCCATTTAAACATAGAGCTTTAATAGAGGTATCAAATATGCTATTTACTACATTAATATTTTTGCAAGTATTCTTCAAAGAAGGCTTTTACCTTACTTTTTCACCATGGTATTAAAAACAATTATAGAAGAGCTCCCTCAATTTTTAGATCAAGACTCATTGCCAGTAAGTCGATTATCGTGCTAAAGTTATGCTTTGAAAGGGAGGCACTATGCTTAGGGTGTTTCAAGGAGGAATGTCATATCAGTTTTAAAAGCTTCAGGGCATCCCTCACAGTATGAGCTGGTTATATATTCCAGGCATCAGTGGGCCACAGGATACATACACTTTCTTCCATTTTCTATACCTGTACCTCGTCACTTCAGCATCTTCAGTAAGATGGAAAATACCAATTTTAAGGCCAAAAATATGTGGCTCTTTGAATGCTTTTTTTTCTTGGTACAGTTAGCACCAATAACATATTGTTCCTCTTATATATAAAGACATTATCTCATTACCTATACTTGTCTATTAACAAGGCTTTATCGTTAGGATTTTATATTATTTAGGAGTAATAAAATTACTCGTACCAACCTACATTTTTTTTTTTTTGGTATACACTTATGTGTACCTAACTGTATGTATGTGTGCTCCAGCGAAAGGGAGAGAGTAGGGGATGTGGGGTGGTTGGGGGTAGAGATAGATAGATAGATAGACAGATAGATAGATAGATAGATAGATACATACATACATACATACATACATAGAGAGATAGATACATCAAAGAGAGAGAGAGATTATTATTTCTTTATGTTCCAATTACCATTTTAGATTCTGAGAACTCCAAGATGAACTGGCTCTTCCTTGCTAACAGTCCATCCTCTGGTAGGGAAGACAAAAATGACCTTGAAGCTGTTAAAATATTGGTTCTGTGTGGATTTGTCTAACATAACAGAATAATTTAATATGCTTTAGGAGCACAGAGAAATACATAATAAATTCCACTCTATGGCTCAAAAAAGACAGCCAGGAAGAGCCTCACAGCAAAGGTAAATGTGAAGAAAAAAAATAACTTTACTCAAAGAGACGTCTTTTGTCCTGATTCCTGATTCTTAGAAGGTGACTTCTAAACCCTTCAAATTTCCCGAGTTATAAATGTGTCTTTGTTATTCATGGTGAACTCTTAGACCATGTTATAGAAAAACTATTCAATGACACTTGTCAAAGCATGGTAAAAAAGACTTTTTTAAAAGGACTGTCTGGTTAGATATAGGGACCATGGCAAAGCAATTTTGCAGTGGGTGAGAAAGATTAGGTTCAACCCCAAATACATGATAGGCAAGTGGCAAATTACATTTAGAGACCATGGTGAGGGTTGGTGGAGGGAAAATTACTAAGAGAACAGCTTAGAAGTAAAAAATATTATGGCTAAACCCGCCTAACGGAATTTTTGCTGAAGATAGACTTGGGTAATTAGACATCATCACGGGATAGTGGAAGATGAGGAACACAATCAACTATCAAGAGTGATCAAATATCAAAGGTAGGAGGTTCTTACTGAACTGATTTAGCAAAGTTTCTTGTTAAAACTGGATCTTACAAGGAAGTACAAGATAAGGATTAAGAAGTTTCAGGAGCCTGACTAAAGTTTGGCCAAGCAAAGAGTCATTGTCAACCACACCTAATAATTTTCTTTTCCAGCTTTTTTGAAGTTACATTGACAAATGAAAAGTGTGTATATATCTGAGGTGCACAAAGCAATGATTTAATGGATATATAAATTAACATTTCCATCACCTCATCTTGTTACCTTTTTTTTTTGTCATGAGAACACTTGAGAACTACTCTTTTAGCAAATTTCAAGTACAAAAGTTGTGTCAGTAAAGCCAACCATGCGATTGAAGGGTTGGAATTTTGGTCACCCATATAGCTGATAATTCAATCAACTGTGCCTATCTAATGAAATCCCAATAAAAACTAAGAAGATGAAAGTTCAAAAGAGCTTCCTGGTTTGGCAATACTCCATGCAAATTGTCATGAAACAACCTTTGCAAAAATATGACAGTAAGAGAAACCCGACATGACTGACTCCATCTTGCTTCTAGCTACACACACTGGCTGTCTTTACTCATTCCTGGGCTTGGTCCAAACTAACTTTGGGAGAAATTTGTTTGTAGTTTATATGATAATAGTCCTTCCCCAAACTAAACCGTTCTTCTTAAACTAATTAAATACTACCAAATTAGAAGGGTGAAAGTGCTTTGAATTCTAAATAATTACCAGGCATTATTCCAGAAGTCATAAGATTTGCAACATTCCCAATTACTCTCGCAGTAACATCACTATTGGAGAACCTAGGATGGCCTTTTGAGGTCTTTTCTGGTTTTTGCATTTCTAACAAGTGGATGGGCCCACCTGGACCCACCAATCAGTCTTGTAGCCCCCACTCGAGAACAGCACAAGAGGACAGCTTTGATTCCCTATAATTTCTTCTCCAACCCAACCAATCAACATGCTCCCTATTCTAATCCCCTGCCCACGAAACTATCTTGGAAAAACCCCTAACCCCAAGTCTTTGGGGAGATTGATTTGAGTAATAACTCCATCTCTTGTGTGGCGTGGTCAGTCTCATGTCAAATAAGCTCTTTCTTTACTGCAATGCCATGGTCTTGCTGAAATGATTTTGTTTGTGCAGTGCACAGGAAGAATCCATTGGGTGGTCATAGTCACAAAAAGATGAGAAGGGGTAAGTGTCCCTGAGGACATAGATCCCCTTTTAGTTTACTTCCCAGACTTCACCCTATATGTCTCTTTCTTTGGCTGGCATGAAATTGTGTCTTTTTGTTATTAAAAAATAACAAAACCTGCTATTGTATATATAGGCTTTTCTGAGTTTCTCGAGTTGTTCTAGTGAATTGTTGAACTTGAGGGTAGCTATAGGAACAAGCCTGATTTTTTAATCAGTTGATACAAATTAGGGTGACCTTGGAGAAACCCAAAACTTTCAGATGCTGTGTAACATGAGGGCAGTCTTGTGGAGACCACTCCTACACTGTGCAATTTGCCTACTTCATTACAGCAGCATTATTTAAATTTGTGTTGACAAACTTGTGGATTTGGGTAGCTAGATGGATATTTGCATAGAGAATGAGGAATCCTCCTACGGTGTAATTCACCCTAAGACTGAAATACTAAACTTAGATTGTTAGTGGGAAGGGGTGTGCTCAGAGTGGGCATTCTGTTTTACATTTAATTATTATTTTTCCCATCTCAGACCCATCTTTATTCTCACTTGAGTCATATGTAAACTGAAGGGAAAAAATAGAGGCATAACAAATTAAAATCATGAGACATAGTTCAGTGAAAACTATATTAGGCTGCTGAGGCACAAATAGCACTGCCTCAGGGCTATTTGGGGCAAATAAGTTCGATTAACTCTCTTACTCATTTTGATCTCCTGCTATGCCTTTTAGCATTGTGTAACTTATAAAACTAAAAGCTAAATTTTATGACTTCCTTGCAAGTAAGAGTTTGAATATTATTTCCATATAACTGTTTAGGACTTGATTTGGAAAAGAATGCAATGAGCAGAAGGCATGAGCCACCCATTACCAGAAATTGAACATAGTATTATTTCCAGAAGTTGTATTGTGACTTCCCCATTTTTTAGATCATACCAAGACAGTTACTCTGGAGCCAGTCACTATAGTGGTGACTTCCATTTTCCACAGGTAACATAATAATTCTGTAGTACAGGACACTCCTTTGTCATGCTCGTGTGAGGTAAGCTTCTAGAAGTCATTCCTGGAAGCTTAAATAGGTTTGTATGATTAGGAAAAATGAGTCTTCAAGGCAATTTTAACACACTGCTTAACCTAATTATATTCAGTTCAGCAAGTAAACCCCAACTGATAAACTATGATCACCTTTTAAGAGAAGATATACAAAAATTAAAGGGAGAAATCAAGTTCCTTAACTAATGTACTCTACCTGGAAAATTGTTAGAAATATAAATTTTCAGGTCCAACCATAGACCTACTGGAATCAAAATCTGCGTATATATTCTGCACATATATATAATCTACATATATATCTGCAGAATCTGTATATATATCTTCTAGATAGCATACTATATATATATAATATATATATTTATACTCTGATAGACTACATATTTGTATATATTTATACATTCTAGCAGAGGAAAAAAAGTAAAACAAATAAATTTAGTGACAACTACTAAGGAGAAAATATAACAAGATGATATGTTACAAAGTAATTCTGGCAGGTCCTGCTACTTTAAATAAATTAATGGACAGGGTAGGCCTCTGAGAGGTTCGAACATTCGGACTGAGATGGGGTTGGTGATAAGGATCCAGGCATGAGCAACCTGGAGAATATTTTACACAGAAGCTCTGTCAACTGCAAAGGCTCTGAGACAGAAATGGTTTGACATGTTCAGATAATAGAGAAACTATTGTGACTTGAATATGGTGAGAAAAATAAAGTGAAAAGATAGGAAAAGGTAAGCATGAACCTGATATACAGGCGTGTCTCTGACATAAAAAAAAAACATTGATATACTGACTGCAACTAGAAGAACTATTAATGGATTTTAATCAAACAAGTAGTATGATGTGATGTATCTTTTAAAAAGACAAATTGTAGAGAAGAGATAATAGGATTGAATAAAGAGACAAATTTATTTTATTACACATGCAAGAGACAAAAGTAGCCTGGATTAAGGTAGCGGTAGTCAAGATGGGGAGAAATGAAAATATTCACCACTTTATATATTATTTCAACAGGACATGGAAATGATTCCGATAATCCTGAGATGAACACAGGAATGGAAAGGTTTGGTTGCAGGGCTATTACAAACTCTGTTTTTTACATTCTGCGAAACTAGACTGAGATATCTCTTAGATATAAAAATAAAAAAGGCAGATAGATCACATAAAATGAGGCTAAAGTTCAGAAGAAATGTTAGAGTTACAGCTGAAATTGGTTGATCATCTGTACTGGTGTTAAAGGCAAGAGGCTCGGTAAAAACTTTCTAATAAAAATATGTGTAGAGAGATGATTGAAAAATGCATATAGAGATGATTGGTGTTAAGAGCCAATTGTTGGAGTTTCTCTTGCATCCCAGAATAAGTAGGAAAAAAAAAAGGGACAATGGCAATGGAAACTAAGAAGAAAAATCAGTGAAATTAGAGGAAAAGAAGACATGTATAGGCTGGGCATGGTGGCTTATACTTTTTCAGGTTGAGGCAGAATTGCTTGAGTCCAGGAGTTCAATTCCAGCCTGGGCAACATAGCAAGATGCCTTCTCTACAAAACATTTAAAAAATTATCCAAGTGTTGTGGCACATGCTTGTAGTCCCAGCGACTCAGGAGGCTGAATTGCTTGAACCCAGGAGTATGAGGCTGCAGTGAGCCATAATTGTGCTACCGCACTCCAGCGTGGGTGACAGAACAAGACTTTGTCTTAAAAAAAAAAAAAAAAAAAAACATGTATAGTGGATATGCTTTTGGTACAATATCACCTTATTACTTTATAAAATATTATAAGAACAGACCAGTAGGAATGGAATCTACATAAAAAGTGGGAAGACGGAAACACTAGCATCACATCCAAACAAATATGGTGAAAGTTATACTAAGAAGGGGACCAGAGGAATGGGGCAGTAATTGAAGCAAGATGGAAGTTTAAAATTCAGGCTTTCATTTAGTATTATTTTGTCTAATAAGAGATAAGAAGGGACGTTTGCATGCCAGAAGATTATTATTGTGATAAGGAGAATACATACATTTGCAAAGCAAAGTCTCTGACAATTTACAGGGAATGAGATCCAGAAACTAAGAAGAGAATCTTTTTTTTTTGATAGAGCAAAACTTCTTGTTTTTAATAGAAAGGAACATTGAAAGCAAGTATAGAAAGAAGTAGGTTTTTAAGCATAGTTATAGGAACATAAGCCATTTCCTGTTTTTTCATCTGACTTATGAATAGAGTTAAATATCAGGAGTTTTAGGATAGCCACGTAGTCTTGCTCTTCCTGTGGTAACTAAAGTAAACCAAAAAGTAAATCATGATGCGATTGGTTCTGTTAGTCTTTTGTAAGATGGTGGCCTAGAATTTCAACTTTGAGTCCAGAATATTTAGCTAATAATTATTGACATTAGGCAACAATTATCTAGTGATTGTATGGCAAGCCCGAGTTTAATAGTTTTATTTGAATCTAGATTTAGCCCAGTGACTAAGTTTTGGTAAATAAGATTTGCAATGACTTCTGAAACAAACTGCCTAGAGTTGGACCAAACCTCAGAAGTTAAGAGCATAGTTCTCTACAATATTTGTCTCATCTTACTTCAGATACTAAACACTAATTTAGAGGCCCAGCTTGTGAACAAATTTGGAGGTTTTCGATGTCCACTCAGGTTCAAATAGTTGCTAGAATGACTCATAAAACTCAGGTCAGCACTGAACTTATGGTTAAAATTTTATTACAAAAGATACAACAAAATGAGTGACATTATGCAGACTACTGCCAGAGAATCTCAACCATACTTGGTATCCAGAGTTTTTATTGGGGTTTCATTGTTTAGGTCTTATTGATCTAAATATTGTGCACGTGGATTGATTCCATTTCCAGTCCTCTTTCTTCTCTGGAGTTTGGGCTGATATTATGGATGAAAGCCTCATAATCACATGATTGGTCTTTCTCTTATGGACAACCCTCATCTGTGTCATCTTATTAGCATAAACAATGAGGGGCCCTCCCTCAGACATCTTGTTAACATAAACTATCAGGTTTGTTCCCAGGGGCCCACACTGCTTGTCACTTGGAAAATTCCAAAGATTTAGAGATGAGTTTCCAGAAACCAGAGCAAAGACCAGTCAAATTTTCTATTTCAAAGGTTTAGTGGCTACTTCTCAGGAACCAAGATAAAGATGGGTCAAATTCTTTATTATGCAAAGATGTAATTAAAAATGTGGGTCTGATGCTCTAGAAAATCAATGTAAAAGGAGCTAATTTAACTGTGAAGAAAACCCATGTGTCCTATTTTTTTGTGCCTTTTTTTTTTTTTTGACTTTCATCATCTACATGCTGTCTAGAGCTTGAACATCCATCTTAGATCATAAGCTGACCTTGAAGATGAATGCTACACTCTAATGCAGGGCTTGGTAAACTACAGCTCATGAGCTAAATCCAGTCAATCACCTGTTTTTGTATAAAGTTTTACTTATATGGGTTTGCAGTCATATATATATATATTTTTCCCTGTAGCCTAAGGCTACTTTTGTGCTGTAAAGAAGAGTTGACTTTTTGTGTCAGAAGAGTTGAGTGGTTATGATGGAGAATATATGTCTTGGGCATATTAAAATATTTTCTATCTAGTTTCTTAAGTTTTCCTACCACTATCTAGAATGATAAAAAAGAAAAGAGAATGTCTATCTCTTTGGTAATCGTAGAACTTTACACCAGTTCTAGACGACTTTCCTCCCAGCTTATTTCAGGTGAAACAGAAATACTCTTCAATCTTGTTTAAGACAGTGTTTTGTATATATGTATTTAGATATAAGCAGCCAAGTCTTGTCATTAGTGATATACCTGTTAGGTAGCAGAAGTGATACCTAATATTTAAAAAGTACTTTACATTAAAAACAAATACATTTAGATGTTTACTATGTAAATATTTTGCCATATGTCATTTATTTTCCTCTTAGAGAGGTTTAGGAACTTTTTTGAAAATTGATGTCAAAGCCTCGTTTTGTTAGCACTCATCAGAAAAGTGCTAATTGGAAAGAAAAAGAAAGAATTTTAAGATGACTATTAATATCCTTCCTCTTCCTCTAACGTGATTTTCTTAATTTTCAATAAGCCAACATTTGCTATGAGCTAAAATCTTCTGAGAATATAGTCATTACTGTAAATATCCCGCAGCAAGACATACGTTCTACTAATTGCCATATGTCAAAATTTCAATCTCCCCACTTAGTAAAAATTTACCAGTTTATTTTTCTGTACTCAATGTTGATTATAATATTTCTTACAAAAATACTATGTGTTCATTTAATAGAATATTCAGTACAAAATTGGTGGAGCTTTCTAACGTTTTATATAAAATGTTATTAACATCTGGAAGGCTCTTTATTGACATTAAATAAATGCTACATTAAGTTTTAGTGTTTTATATCTTATATTAGATCAAATAACATCCCAATCTATATCAGGCAAATGCCGTGGTTATAAAGATTTACAGTGGTACCTTAGCCTAGTTCCATAATTACACATTTATTTAACCAATTAAGCATGAAAGTGGCATTATTGTCAAAGATATGATATATGACCTGAACATAATTTGGTTAATGAGGAACAAGAAATGCCTGCTAAGTAGGCCAGATATTCTGTTAGCAGAGACTGCTAATTGCCTCTGACATATGTCAGATCGAATGGCCTTATGTGAAAAAAAAATGCTGAGTAGAGAAATCATATTGAAAATAGATCTCACCTTTTTATTTACAAAGTGTTTATAAACATTTAGCTCTATGAAGTTAAAAAAAAAAGTTTTCTGTAGACCATAGTTGCAGACATTGTGTAAATTCTGCTGTGTACTCAGTCAATGATAAATAACTACTGCCATTTTGGGGTTTTGTCTGTTATAAACTTCTAGAGAAAAATCTTTACTCCCAATTTCTAATTATCCAGGCTCCCAAATGTATCCACCCACAAAATCCCTTGGCTTAATTTGAAGCCAAATCTTAACTCATAGCATCCGTTTAACTCCTTCGACTCTTTCTCTTTTCTTGTAAATAACAAAGACAGTCAACATTTTCTCTGAGGATAAGAAAAATCTTAAAGGTAACAGATTTTTTACCTTCTATTGTAGGATTTCAGTGAAGTTCCATACTGCTGGTAGACAAAGAATTAACGTAAATTTAAGCAAGTCTAGGGAATATGGCATGGTGTTTGCAGGTGATATCTGCTAGGAAATATGAAACACCAGGTAAAAAAGAAGACTCTGAAATACAAGGTATATATCTTTATTGATGAAAAATAAAAAAAAAAAATCTAATGACAGCTTGAAGTCACTGAGATAATTCAGTATGATTTATAGAGTCTAGATTTGTGACTCCAACCAGTCTGCATTGAAGAATATAGAAATGGTCCATCTGAAATAGTAAAAATGAATTATTTTATATAGTTTTCAATGTGCAATTTGCTAATATGTCTGTTTTTAAAATGCTACATTAAGGAAGCAGTGTAGCATGGAGATTATGGTATAATACAGTTTTTTACATCCACTAGATATATTGTATTGGTCAATTTAAATGATTTCCCTGTAACTCGCTTTATGTAATGAAATTCTATATATTATTATTAATCCTATAAATTAATCACACAGAATGGTACTTAATACTTACAGAAAGCAATCTCATCTGCATTCCTATTCCGTATCTTCTCCCTGTCACCCAAAAAAGGTGATCCTCTTAAACAAATAGCACATTCAATTTATAGAAAATATACAGTGAACTGCACTAAAATTGACATTGTCAGTTTCACAATTCATTTCGTTAAAAGTAATATTTTTGAGAAAACAACAATATATTCTCTTAATTTTTTCCAGTTTTCAATGTCTAATTTTGGTGAAGTTAATTAGTATATAGAAACAATTTTTAATTACTTGAAAAACTTATACATAATTTAAATGTAAGCATATTTTTAACATTTAATTTTTAGATACCATGTTTATGCTTGGTTCTTTAAAATTAATTATATCACTGTTAAAAATATTAGTCATAGTCCAATAATTTTACATGCCTTTAAAATAAGTGTAGATAAATATGACTAAAGAAATTTGAAAACAAATTTTTTTGCTAGTTTTGAAAAATTTCATGTAAGTTGGAAAAATCAAAGATGATACTTTTTTATATAACATGTAATGCAATTCCACATTGGTGTATGCAGTTACTATTTTGTTCCAAAACTTCAAATCATTTATAATTACATTATATTTTATGAAAAATGTAGTGTGCTCATCTGGTAAGTAATAAAGGCATCAAACTCTGATATCTTAAATAAAAAATATTTTCAGTGTTCCTTTTTCTGGTGATATATTGAAAAAAAATATGTTCTGTATTATTTCCATTTGTTATTTCCTAATCACGTTTTGTTGAAAATCTATGACTCATATTTTGACACAATTCCTAATTGAGATAAGTTAATTCTAGTGTGACTAAACACAGGTTCACAAGTGTTAAGTTTTGTCTCACCTCCAAAAAGAGCAAATGTTACGGGTATTTTTAGCATTTTTGTCTGGCCACACCCAAGCCATTCATATTTATCACTTTTCAACCAGATTTATCAGCTTGCAAGAACTATGACCCCCAACTCAAATACGGTAGATCCTGCTCATTCCAGCTTTTGTTTTCATGTGGAAGTTTTATATTTTCTTAGAATTTCCTCTAAAATTAATCATTTGAAATCACACTAACTTTTAAGATCTCTTGTCTAATTTCTCTTGGAATCACTAATGGCTGGATACTTCATTCTCTAATATCCTATAGAAATTGCAATCTGCCTCAATGAAATGGAGCAATGAATGATTTAAGTTCATAGTTGTTTCTCTATTTCAGAACTGTTAGGTTTATCTCTGAAATTTTTATGGTCTCTGGAGAGCAAAAACAGCATATTATTCTTTTCTATTTCCCACAGCTGTTGTTAAAAAAAAAAATGTGGCCAATGTTTGTGAATTATATTGTTAACGTCCAGGTGATACCTGTGTGAATTAATGTATGTTAAGTATTCACTGTAATGCCTGCTTGATGCCCTGATTTGGAGTGCTTAGTGATTGGCAAACATTATTGTTGTGATCTTTACTTTCTCTTTGTTGCTCTTATTTTTTCAAACCTGCATTTCTCAACATTTCTGTCGCAATTATATCTATTTTACAAACAATTTTATTTGGCTTTTACTTCTCTTTTAGTGTTTAAATGTTGAAGTGTTATGGTACTAGTGTTCTTCTCTTCTCTTTCTATACTCCCTCACTTATTTCCTCATTCACTTATATTCAGGAAATTATTGATGAAAAGTGAAATGGGTTTGATTATATATAGGTAGGAGGCAGGTAAACAGAGTATTCTTTTTTTATTTACTTTTTTAGGATAATAGAAAGGTAAAAATTTATAAGAGAATAGAGTATAATTATAAATTAGATTTTCTAAAAGATTTTAAAAATACGTAAAATTGGAGAAGATGATATCAGCTTCATTGTTTTCAATGAAGCAAAGAGAAGGGCGTTATCAAAGAAAGAAGTAGAAAAATTTGTTTAGGCATATTGAGAATCTTGAAGATTTTGCATTGTCCCTGGGCAAAAACAAAGATATCTGACTTCAGACAAAAATTAAAATTAACTGCTGGTGCTGAAGTCCGTTGAAGTTTTGAATGTAATAAGTGCTTTGCATTGACACACATTTGTCTTAAAAGATATGGTCTCTGTCTTTTAACAACTCAAAGAACAGTTTAGAAAATAAGCACATTAAAGTGCTATAGACAGCAAACTTTGATAAGTGCTAAGAGATAAAGATATGCTAGGGATTTTAAAGTAATGAAAGTCTTCCAAAACATATAAGTAGATTTCCGTGAGGCCATAGCATTAGAAATTATAAAGTTCAAGAACTGGGAAAAAATTGACTTGTTAACTTTCCCTTTTGACTGTTAAGGGCTTTATAATGCTTTCATACATGTGCCACACAAACCATGCTAACATATAAAAATAAACTTGACAAAGTTAATATGTTTGAAGATTTGGAACGCTACAAGAAGGAATAGGACATGAATAATTGTGGTTATAATACAAAAGTAAAATGATAAGTCTTAAACGATTTATGAACATTCAAACATGAGACATAACCTCTTTCTGAATGTATCTCTGCTCTGATTCACAGATTGTATCTAAGCTGCCAAAAGTCTAATTATGTTGGTTATTTCTATGGTTATTTCAAGTTGTCTCTTCATGCAACCATGAAAAATCCTTCACACCTTTCTTAAAGGTCAAGAATTCATAGAGAATGGTGCTTAGGGTTCATGTCACAACTTCTTTTAATATCTGTAAGCCTTTGACAAAATTTTAAACAAATATGAACTTAAGTTTTCTTTTGATGATGTTGGACATTACTGGTGTCCTTTGATCCTGAATAATAGCAATCATTAAGAAATACCCCCCACACATACACTTTTTGTGTTCTGGAATACAATTCATCAATATTCATCACTACCATTTCCAATTTGACTTAGATGTCCACCTGTTTACCTATAACAAGGCCAGACACAGAGCCTTATATTTATTAGCTGAACTGTTTTAATCTCATTGATGAATCAAATTGAAATGTTTTGTTAATCAATCTTTGGATAAGATTATTTCCTCCCACCAGGCTCTGAACTTTGGCCCATCCTAAGCCTATGTGAGAATACAATCCCTCCTTAATGGCCCCTTGCTAGAACAGACTGACCTCAGGGTTTGCTCAATGATTCATCCTGTTCATTCTCCTTTCTTATATCCAGATCTTTCTAGCCTTATTACTCTTCTCTATAAGACAAAAGTTTCTTTCTGTCTAACTTTCAGATTGTACTGCATATATTTTTCCCTATTATAATAGTATCTTTCCCTTTATTAATATAATTATTTCAAGTAAATCTCTTCTTTCATAAGCCTGAATTGTTGCTTATTTTATACTTCTCTGCAAAATTTGACAGATGAAGCTGGATTTTACCTGAATCATGTGATTCCATGAAAGCAACAAATTGGACAGTTAAAATATTCCACTCACCATTTATTTTCTAAAGGAGCATGTCTGTCCTGGTCAAAGACAAATTACACCATAGCAACTTAATCAGTAAAGGAAAACTTTATTAAACACTATTACAATAGAGAGAGATTGAACTCAGCTTCAGTGAAACAAATGAGGAGAGATTTTAACTGCCAGGGTGAGCTTGTGAAAAAGTATTAGAGAACATTAGAGGGAAGGATGATCACTGTGATCAGGACATTTTTGTTTCCTAATTGATACAGACAGGGACTCTACCTTTCTTGCCAATTACAGTTCAAAGGGTTGGCTTCCAAGTTCTTGAGAAAGACATGCCTGCATTGTATATAGGCAAGAAGCTATAAGAAGACTTACATGTCAAAGGCACAGAAAAAGAATCCACAACTAAAAGTTTTCTGAAATAAATACTCTAAGAAAAGGAAGGTCAGTGGCCTATGTTCGGTGAGAAACCTTTTAAAGTTTTTGTTATTCCTGGGGGACTATGAAGCTGTTGTAGTCAACTTGCCTACTCTGAGATAAAACCCACTTCCACTTTTCCTCAAAGACTCAGAGAAGATGCTTCTCCTTTCTTCCTCATGAAGAAGTCCTTTCGGACTTCTTCTGAAGTGCATAAGAATTCAGGATACCCCTTTTGTTTACCTGCCTCTATAAAACCTTACATTACTATTTCCCCCTCATTAATAAATATTCTTCTTATCATAGTTGCCTGGATGTAATTATGTCCATTTTCTAATGCATCTTGTCTTTCACAAGATAATATTTCTTATTGAATTTTACTTTTCATAAAGATTAAATGACATACTATAAACGAAGTACTTACCTGATACTTCCAATATAGTTAACTTTCAACTACTCAAACCTACAAATAATATTATTGTGAATACCTAAAAAAAAAATGGTGCTTCAAACAAGTGTTTGGTTCTATGGTTGAATATTGTCACTTCCTACAATTAGATGTAAGTGGGATTATGTCTCATCTTAACCAGGTGATAGGCTTAAGTGAAAGTAAGCACAAATTGATACCAATACATACATAAAAGAAGCAAACAAATGCAAAGTCTAGCAAAGAAGTACAGAGCCTAGAAAAGAAGCACAAATCCATCACATAATCTGTTTTCCTAAACTGCCCTCCTCTGTCATCAGACATCTTGACAAGTATCTTATAAGGAATGGGTCAGTTTGAGTCAGGCAGAATCACATTATGATGGCAGGTCAGGCAAATATCTATTGGAATCAGACAACAGAATCCTACACTAATGCCTAGAGAATGGTAGACACAAGATCAACCAGGAATCTTGACCTAGAGGTTAATTCCAAACATTCCAAACTGCAGGGTCTGCTGAATTCTTATATCCTCTTTGCAAGAATTGCAGGATTCATGCAGATACTCTAAGCAACTACTTTACGGAATTTACTTCACCCACAAAAAATTATGTTTAACATTACTCATACTAAGTACTGATTCCTCTGTGTAGAGTTCGATGAAGTTATATAGGTCTTTTTCTATAATCTTTGGAGTATAAATTCCTGATTAGTCTTTCAAATACAAATGAAATACCCTTAGAATGTGAATTACTTATTTGAGTACTTCAAATCTTAACTAATATTACCTAGGTTGGTACCTATCTCTACTTGTATAGAAATACATGGCACTGTTCCCAACAAACTATTGTTGAAGTAAGTCATATTATATATGACATCGCTAATGTTTTGTGTTCTTTTTTTTTTTTTTTTTAATACATATTGCATAATGAGCTTGGACTCACTGAAAGTCTTGAGTTTATCTTTTTTTTTTTTTTTTTTTTTTTTGAGACAAAGTCTTGTTCTGTCACCCAGGCTGGAGTGCAGTGGCATGATCTCGGCTCACTGCAAGCTCCGCCTCCGGGGTTCACGCCATTCTTCTGCCTCAGCCTCCTGAGTAGCTGGGACTACAGGCGCCGGCCACCACGCCCGGCTGATTTTTTGTATTTTTAGTAGAGATGGGGTTTCACCGTGTTAGCCAGGATGATCTTGATCTCCTGACCTCCTGATCCTCCTGCCCCAGCCTCCCAAAGTGCTGGGATTACAGGCTTGAGCCCCCGCGCCCGGCCGAGTTTATCATTTTTATATTGGCTTTTCATAATGTGAAATTAAGTTTAGCCTAAAGCTGCCTCCTTACGTACTTTAATTTTGGCCTAAATGTTTCTGCATACATAATGAACTGTAACCTAACTGGAGGTGGAAACAGATTGTACACTACTCTTGTACCAATCACAGAATTTTGGACAATCACAGGTCAACAACTGCTTAAAATATGTTCAAATAAGTCAAACATTGAGCAATAATGAATTCAGCTATTTCCATACCTCGCTTCCAATTTCCTTACGTCACTTTTCTTTTATTTTCCATAAATATTATCTGACCATTTGGCAGCCATGGGATCTGGGGTTGCTCTGAACTTATCCCAGTTCTGGGTGCTATTTGATTTGTGGATTGTTCTTTGCTCCGTTAAACTCTGCTAAATTTTATTCGTCAAAAGTTTTTATTTTGCCAGTAGTTATATTATATATAGAAAAATTCTTCTAAAGACTTCTAACAGTTTGAAGAGATGATTTCTAAGCAGGCAGACTTAGAACAGAGTTTTGCTTTGCTGAATATTTCATAGGTCAGTCTCACTCTAGCTAGTCTTTAGGTTTCATTGTGGGTAGCTCTTTATTTTCCCCTTTGTCTGATTTTATTTAAGTCTATAGGAAGCATTTGAAGACTTAGAGGCAATATAGCTGATCAGGGTAAAAACAGATGATTTCTGTATTAAAAAAATACAAATTAATCATTAAAATAAATTTAAACTTAGACAATTTTTTACATTACATATCAAATGCCAGACACATAAAAACAGAAAGAATACATCAAAATAATGTTTTCTTCTGAAAGACCTAAATACGTTCTCTTTCCTATAGTGCCTGAAAGAACTAAAAAACAACGATAAAATAAATATTTTTTAAAGTGTAGCATCAGCTCTTAAAACAGACAGTGCTGACATTTTGAGGTGTGAAAGAGAGATTAATTTTGGACAGAAAGACAGAGAATGCTAAGAATATCAATGCTTTCTGGTAGATAAAAAATATATATTTTTACTGTTTCCTGTTTCTGTTCTCTATTTGCAACATTATCCACACATCTACTACTACCCTTAAGGAAGCAGACAAATGAGAACACCATTTCAATATGTGTGGTTGAAGTATTGTGAGGGCATTTTTTGAAAGAAACTATTTTGAAAAACAGAATTTTCAAAGAAACTACCAAAATAAAATTATAGAGAAGAATTACCATGTATTAATTGCTAAACGTTGCTTTCAGATTGCTTTGTATTATGTTGCTCCGTTCTTGAGCCTTTTATGTTTCAAATTCCTTACAAAGTACTTTGCTGGGCTACTGGTTTAGACAGGCTACCTAGAACTCGAATCACTCTAATGGTGGAGTGATCATGACAATGATTTCAAACATAAGCAGGCCGAGGTGAAGATAGAGATCGGATTTCATTTATTCTCACTAGTTTTTTTCCAGTGGATAGTTTTATTAACCCTTAAAGTGCCATCATTTAAAAACTTTTTCAATTAACAAATGTCTCCAGAAAGATCTAGGATGACACACATACACACACTGCTAAAGAAAGGCAAGATTACGATCAGTACACTTACTTTGTGTAAAAACTAAAAAAAATTTCCAATTTGTAATACTTTAGAGACAGTAGAAGTATAGTTAGCAATAGTTGTTTATGTTTTTTGTTTTTGTTTTCTCTCCAAATATTCATTCCTTTATATTTGGCAACATCATACAAATTTTTGTCTGGAGAACAGCTCCTCAGCTTCTGGGTTTGTGTATTTTAAGATGGACTGGCGCCACACTTGTGGTTCTGAGGGATGATGCAAGATGCCATCCAGCACAACTTGCACTTCATGTCCTACCCAGTTAACTCAGGACTGGACAAGTGATCCTGGTTGGTCCAAAGAAACAACCAGAGATATTCACTAGAACTCTTTGAATTACAGATTTATTAAGCTAGTTGGAGGTGGACATTGCCAGCCATTGTTACACCAAAGAGTGAGAGAATGCTTGAAAATCAAGCCAATTTGTGGGAAATTCATTACTTTGGTAAAACTCTAATAAAAAATGTTGTATCACTGAAAGATTTTGTGTGTGTGTTTGCGGTTGTTTTTCTTCTTTATATCTTTGTCAAGTCTTTTCATACAGACGTTTAAATTCAAAGTATTTTTGTCCCGTGCTAGAACAAACACAATTATCTTGAAAAAACAATAGAAAGTATTTTTAATTCTAATAAGAGAAAGAGAAACAGAGAGAGAGAGAGAGAGAGAGAGAGAGAGAGAGAGAGAGAGAGACCTACACAGAGAAACATTTAATCTCCATGAAATTGTTTATGAAGCTAGATCCAGCCCCATAAAGAATAACAAATCCATTTCTAGAATGTTCACTTACATGAAATAATAGTTTTCCTTATTTGATTATGTAAATATAAAGAAGAATTCTGTCTCTCAAAAACGAAGTATTTTGGTTCATGTAAAAAGAGCTCTTCAGATGATTAAGCCATGAACTCCTTGAGGAAACTTGTTGATAAGCCACAGATTTTAGTAATCCAATTTATGCATCCTTTATCATCCTAGATGTTTCCATTTATATAAGAATGTGAGAGCTGCTCTCCTTCACTTGGTGAGTTGTGGAGATTATTTTTTGGGATTCCACAACAAAAATATTACTTAGATTAGGAGAGAATATAATTGATTCTGCTTTTCTGTAAAACTTAAAAAGTACAGAATGTTTTATTTTTCTCATCTTTGTAATATGCATTTTTCAGTTTAAAAATCCACCTCCCTTTGCTGCATAAAACTCCACATAAGTCAGTTTCCATTTTCAAAATTAAATCAGTGCTATAAATTATAAATACTCTTGTCGTGAAGAAAATGTAGTTAAAAAATAAAACTAACCTTTCATTGTCTTTTGAGATTGTGAGAAATTCATTACTTTGGTAAAACTCTAATAAGAAATGTTATATCACTGAAAGATTTTTTTGTGTATGTGGTTGTTTTGTCTTCTTTATATCTTTGTCAAGTCTTTTCATACAGACGTTCAAATTTAAAGTATTTTTGGTCCCATGCTAGAAGAAATTCAATATCTTGAAAAAACAATGGAAAGTATTTCTAATTCTAATAAGAGAATTCTTTTGTTGTTTTATTTTGTTTCAATACCTTGCCTTTATTGAAGATAATTAGTTGAGAAACTGCAAGACCTTATCTGAATGTGCCTTCAATAGGATAGATTAGATAGCTGGAAAGATAATACATACATATAGATATATAGAAAGAGATTTATTATGAAGAACTGGAATATTTGATTATATAGACTGAAAAATCTCACAATCTGATGTATGCAAGCTGGAGGCCCAGGAAAGCTTATGGTACAATTCCAATCCAAATGTAAAGCCCTGAGGACCAGGGGTGCCAATGGCCTAAATCCCAGTCCAAAGACCCAAGAATCAGAAGCTCCAGTGGGCAAAAGCAGGAGAAGCAGACCACCCAGCTCAAGCAGAGAGGGCTAATTCATCCCCCCTCTACGTTTTTCGTTCTATGTGGGCGCTAAGTGAATTGGATGATGCCCATCTATACTGTTGAGAGTGTACTCAATAACACACTGTACACAGTATACTTATTTAAATGGTAATTGTTTATGAAAATGCCCTCACAGATGCATTCAGAAATAGTTTTATAAGCAATTTGGATATCTCTTAGCCCAATCAAGTTGGCATATAAAAATTAACCATTACAGACTATTACTAAGAGAATGAAAGGCTGTATGTCTTTGCCTCTTTCTAGAAGAGGAAAATAATATATTTGTTTGCTTTGTTTTGCCATTTATTTTACTTCTCCCTTTTTACAACTACTAAATTGCCAACTACAATGGAAACATGATGTGAGATAGGCCCTTGGTTTGAAAGCTGTTGTGTATGTCATGATTACAATCAAAGAGGGTAAGCATAATTGGTTTGGGGAGCCTGCATGCCTTTGTGCCAGTGACTGAGCTGCTTGAAATCATTCCCAGGGTCAATGATGATGATATCTACTGCAGCTATTGTGGGACTAACCCTCTAAGTGAGGAATAGTTCATGTAGATATGCATCATGCTGTGGTCAAAAATGTGTGACTGATGGCAACAGGGCAATACATGAGCATCTATGACGATTGAAGAAAGACCTGCTGGAGGTATCCATGGACTCATTGGAAGTGCAGGTAGCACCAGACATAACAACTATGATTTTTTTTGGATAACCATAGATGAGGCAGTGAAGAACAGATTGAGAGATTCATAGATATACGAGACCTGCTCTCAGCAGAGGAGTCTGCAATAGGTTACAGAGTTCCCTACTCTGGACAGAAAATGTTGCCATTCCAAGCTCTCAAGAAGGACCTCATCTCTAGGCTACTGACTGGCTATACAACTATTCACAGGTGGCATCATGTATCTCCAAAAAGAGCCATCTCATGCTGGTGGGCATCCCTTGTGCCAAGGGTTACCTGGATGAAAAAACAAGACATGTTAATCGGTATCCAGGGACAATGCCAATGTGTGCTATGACTCCTACACAGGAGCATGTCATGCACAGCTTCAGCAGTGATAACTGACATTGTAAGCTGACAAGCTGAAAAGCTGGCAGGGCTGAGCCTGCTCCCACTCTCAGAGAAGAATATCTGGGCCCAAAAGAATAATCTCTACATCAACATCTAACCATATGAGTCCTTCCAAAGCCACAGATGTGGTGCCCACTGGCAGCTTCCAGAGTATTAGAGTCGTAGTGTTGGAGCATAACAACAGTTTGTACTTCATGGACAATTAGGAGCTGTCCTGGAAGTTACAGGTGAGCAAGCCCCCATGGAGGAGATTATCAAGATCCTCACCATTATCATGAAGAAGATGGTGACCAAGTGGCAGGAGAAACTCTCTTTCAGTAGTAGCCTCTGTATGTCAATCCCAAGCATTAAACTTCACCATGGCATAAGTTAAGCAGCTTAATGATGGCAAGATGTCAGGAAGGACACTTTAGATCTGGGCATCACTAAGATGCTCCTCAAAGGTAGTGATGGTATTGCTGGTGCATTTGGGCAGTCTCCAAGGAAAGAGTGACCAGTTACAAGCCTATGAAGTAGTACCTACTCAGGCCTAGTGTATTAGGCCATTCTTGCATTGCTATAAAGAAATATCGGAAGCTGGGTAATTTACAAAAAAAAAAAAAAAAAAAGAGATAGAGAAAGATTTGATTGGCTTATGGTTCTACAGGCTTTACAGGAAGCATGACTCTGGCAGCTACTTCTGGTGAGGCCTCAAGAAGCTTATAGCCATGGCAGAAGGCAACAGGGAGCCAGCATGTCACAGGGTAAGAGCAGGAACAAGAGAAACAGAAGAGAGAGGTCCCAGACTCTTTTAAATAACCAGATCTTGCACGAACTAACTGAATGAGAACTCATTTATTACCAAGGGAGTACTGTTAAAGCATTCATGAAGGATCTACCGCCATGATCAAATTACCTCACACCAGGCCCACCTCCAACATTGGGAATCACATTTCAACAAGAGATTTGGAAAGGAAAAACATCCAAACTATATCATTCTGCTTCTGGCTACCCAAATCTCATGTCCGTCTCACATTTCAAAGTACAATCATGCCTTGATAAGAATCTCACAAATCTTAACTAATTCCAGCGTTAGCTCAAAAGTCTCAAAACCGTAAATAAAATAGCAAGCACCATGCTAATCACCCCCATCCCTGAAGCCTCATGCCATTAATCTATTTTCAACATTTCCTAGTATGTTCCTTTAGAAATGCTTCCTGGAAATAGTTGTTTTTCTGCATCCTATATTTTGTTATCTATATTTTAACTAAGAAGTTTTAATTTGATTCATTAATACATTGGCTTACTTTTATTAACTTACTTTATAATATCCATTAGTCCTACATTTCTGTGCTTGTGTTTTTTAATGCTCATGCCTTCTTTTGCATTGATGGAGCTCTTATTACTATGATAATTTTCATTTTCTTATTTCATACTTTCTTGTTTATTCTCTCTTTACTAGTTTATCTATTTTATATTCTAGAGGAGAGATATAAAATCTATTTCCTAGGGAGGCAAATGTGGCTTAATATGTATTTTTGTAAATCAAGGTTTATTAAAGCATAACTATGTCTGTTTGCTTACATATTGTCTCTGTCTCCTTTCAAGTAACAATGGCATAGTTGGGTAGCTGAGAAAGAGATCTGACTGTCAAAGGCTAAACGTTCACAGAAAATGTTTGCCAATCTTTACAGGAAGTTACTTTCAAAAGTTCACCATATACATTTACATTAATAATTCAAATAACATTTTAACTATTCCTATGAACAGTGTAAGGTTTCCCAAAACACTTAGATTATGATTCTTTCTTTTCAACACATGTGTTATTTTTTCCAATATTTTTAGTTCTTCATTTTTAAATTCATAAGTTAGATAATAATAACTGCTATTGCTGCTGACAGCGGCCATTTGCATTTAATTAATACTTTTTATTTTGTTTACCATTCCTTTTGTACCTTATACTATTTGTTTGTGCTCAGTGTCTTTCTTCCTAAGATCACATTTTGTAATTTTTTAAAGTCCAGTTATCTTGGCGGCAAGCTATCTTACCACCAAGTTATTTTTTCATCAATGTAATTTTTGTTTACCTCACCTTCTTTTGTGATTTGTTAAATACGTAACTCTGGACTGTGAGTTACTTTCTCTCAAACCTTAAGGATATTATTCCACGACATTTGTCTTCCATTGTTACTACCAAAACGTCTGCTCTCAAGTTAAAAGCCATTTCCTTGTGTGTGACATTTAAAGAAAACATTTTTTAGCTTCTTTTAAGTTCTTATCTTTGTCTCCAGTATTCTACAGTTTTACTCTAATTAATCTAGCCATGTGTGTATTGCTCTCCTTTTTGACACAGTTTGCTTTTTTATTTTATAGATTCATGTTTGTCATAAATTTTGCCAAATGAATAGCTATTGCTTTTTAAAATACTGTCTTTTCATCTGAAACTCCAATTGGATGGCAATCCAGTTCAATCTATCCTCAATACCTTTCAATAACAATCTTTTATTTTCATCTTCATGCTTTACTGTACTTCATTATAGATTAATTATTTGGGAGTAAATTCCATTTAATTAATTTTTGGGTGTATCTAATATGCTGCATTTCCTTTTAATTAAAAAAAATGCATTTTTTATTTTAAAAAAGATTTTTTAAAATTTACCTGCTCATGTATGAAAATCTTTGAAGTTTGAACATTTCTCCATGTGTCCTAAATATTTTTCATATATTTCATTCATCATTATTTGATATCCCATATCCAATTATTCTAATATTTTTAGATTTAAATTTGATGTGAAGTAGCTACTTTTTGGACTCTGTTTCTGGTACTTAAGGTGAAACCTGATTAAGAGTTATCAATGTCCCAGAGGTACCAACGGAAAATGTTTTACCTTTTAATTCTAGCCCTCAGGGTTCTATGACATGAGTTTTGATGCCTGTGCCTAGAGGAGGTGGGATGAATTTGTGTGTTGGCTTACTGATTGGGTGATTTGGTTCTGGTTCTGGTTACATTCTTCTTGGCCTGGTATAATAACTTCCTGGAGATTATAGAATCTACCTAACAGCCCTTAAAAATTCTTTTTTGTTTAAACAAGCAAAAATTGGTTCTTTTGTTTCCAGCTAAGAATTCTAAATAATATATAAATTTATCATATTATATCACTTTATAATTTTCCAAGAGTTATTTTAATTATATTAATCATATTTTCCTAATGAAGGAAAAATTTGTCTCTTTATGCATTGTCTGACACCATTTTGCTTTATTGTTTTTGAGAAAATACTTTACTATACTTAATTTAGTCAATTTATTTATTATTGATAGTATTATTCATATCTTTTAAATATTAGAGCAATCTGAAACTAATAACCAAGTCGCTACCATTTTACCTTTATAAATATCTTGTTGCCTACTCTTCTACTCCCAAGGATACTGTAGTAATCACCTACCTTCTCTACTCGTTTGCCTTGTTCATTCTTAGTTAACAACTGCAGAAAGCAATTCTTCGATTCTTCTGCTTTGCAGAAAAGATAATTATATTTTTCTTCGTCTCTATGAGGCATTTATTTATGTAATTGTATTTTCAATATATAGCTATGGTAAAATATAAGTTTTAGTAAGAAAAGGACAGAATGTATTTTTCTCGACATTTTATTGACTGTATTTATCATAGTGCTACTACATAAAAAACAATCAATCAATAAATGCTAAAGTGTTGATAGACAAATATTTAATAGCACATACATAATTAATACTATATGTGAATAATTAAGAGAAATAAAACTTTGTATGTAATTATATTTTTGTTACCTAATTAAAAAAAAAATCAGGCAGTATGTATGACCACACTACTCTAATTATAGAGCCAAACCAAATATTTTTCAAATCAACTTTAGACGTAGGAGAAACAGGTAATTATGAGTGACTCTTTATGCTAATTTCAGTAGTCATGTGCAAATGGAGGTATTTGGTGATTGTAGAGTCTTACTATTGAGTAGAATAGAATGCCTAGTTGAAATAGAAGCATTGTTTGCTTTTGAATGTGTCCAAATATGTATGTACAAAGGTTGTAATGTATATATTTATGCAGTAATCATGTTTATCATCTTTGAAAATGTAAATCATAGAAATGAAATATCTTAAAGTTTGTTATCTTTAGGATGTCAAACTCTTGTAGAAAGAAAATATTTTAAAAATTACAAAAGTAAGTTTATCTTAAAATTTTTATTGTCAAAATAGGAAAATTTTAAATTAATGAATGTATTACTTTTTATTGCTGCATAAGACGTTACCTCCAGACATAGTGACTTAAAACAGTAATTATTATTTATTGTTTTTACACTGTCTGTTGGTTATAAACTTAAGAGAGCAGGTTGGCTGGTGCTTCCGACTCAGGGTCTTTTTTTTTTTTTTTTTTTTGAGACAGAGTCTCGCTCTGTCGCCCAGGCTGGAGTGCAGTGGCCGGATCTCAGCTCACTGCAAGCTCCGCCTCCCGGGTTTACACCATTCTCCTGCCTCAGCCTCCCGAGTAGCTGAGACTACAGGCGCCCGCCACCTCGCCCGGCTAGTTTTTTTGTATTTTTTTTAGTAGAGACGGGGTTTCACCGTGTTAGCCAGGATGGTCTCGATCTCCTGACCTCGTGATCCGCCCGTCTCGGCCTCCCAAAGTTCTGGGATTACAGGCTGACTCAGCGTCTTAATGAGGTTGCTTTGAGAGATGAGCCAGAGCTGCAGTCATTCAATATCCTTCCAGAGACCTGAATATCTTTTTCCAAGTTGGCTCTCTCACATCACCAGCAAATTATTGCTGGATGCTGGTGGGAAACCTCTGCAGCTCTCCATGTACGTGCCTTTTTATGGGGCTACTTAAGTGTTCTCATGGCATAACCGTGGGCTTCCTCCAGAATGAGTAATCCAAGAGAGCAAGATGAAAGTTGCAATACCGTTAATGACTGTTCTGTGCAAGCCACAGGCCATCACTTTCAAAATATTGACCACACAGTCAGTTTTGAGACAATATGGGAGGTCATTACTTAAAGTCATCCATACATGGAAATGGAGATCATCAGTGGCCAACTTGCAGTCTGGTTACCACAGTAAGAAATCAAGAAAATGAATATGTTTTTGTTAAACAAAAGCACCAACTTTTTATGAAAAATTTTATGTTTGTATAATTTATTTTCTTCATTACATAATCACAATCACACAAAATTACTTGCAGTGGTATTACATATTAATCTACTATTGTTTATTCATTTGTTTGCTTCCTAAGGAGAGGGATTAATAATGTGTAGCAAATCCATGTGAAGGTTTATCATTTGCACTGAAAAAATAACCTTTTATCACCCATATTTTTTCCTTATAAGGAAGCTCAAAATGCTTCTTGGAATGTGATTTAGAGCTAGATATTAGTGAGGCTGGGGATAAAATCACAATTTTATATTGTGACTCTTAACCTTCTCCCTAGTCTACCTTTTCTGCATAGAAGAACCAATGTATTTAAATAATCCATTTTTAAAATAACCACTAGAAAAGTGCTTATGTTTCTTCACATACCCTTTTTTCTTTCCTTTCTTAATTATTTTTATTACTCAATTCATTACTCAAGTATAAATTTCCAAAACTTCCCTTCTAAATTATATGGAATACCATGCACATAGATGGTAGTAAATGCATACAGTATACATTTTTTGAAATATCTACTATATTAAAGTCTATTTTTTACTGTTTTGTGGAATATAACAAAAGACAAAGATAGCTTTTTGCTAAAATGGCTTTGAAGATGTTTGCAAAAAATGAAAATGAAAAAAACGCTCATACATTCAGAAAACAAAAGTAGTATAGTAATCTAATATAGTTTGTCAAACTAGATACACAGGTAATATACAGATAATTCCCAAACTTTATTTTTCCTAGTGCAGTCATTTCTTGATATTCATTATGGGACTGGTTTCAGGGATTGCCCCCCCCATACCAAAACCTATATATGCTCTAATTCCTGATATAAAGTGGGATAGTATTTGCATATAACCTATGCACATCCTCTTGTATATGTTAAATCTTTTTTAGATTATTTATAATACCTAATGCTTTGTCAATACTGTAAATATTTTTATGCTGTATTTTTTTAAGGAATAATGACAAGAAAAGGTTTGTGCCTCCTCAGTACAGATATAGTTTTTTTCCTCCAAATATTTGCAATCCCTGGTTGGTTGCATTTAAGGATGCAGAGCCCACAGATATGGAAAGCTGACTGTAATTATAATCGTTTATTGACCTTACATAGACAGCTACTAAGAAAAGAGCAAAGTCAACAAATGTAAAACATTATTCTTTCTCAATATCTGGGAAACAGGCCAAACTATCATTACCATAACTTAAAAAGAAGAAGAAAATGGGGAGCTAAGTCACTCTTCAGTTATCTAATCAGTCTTCCATATTAGAGCGTCAGCTAAACTGTTCTCAGTAATAGTTAAGGAAGGAGAATTTGGAGGGGAAAGGTGCATAAACCCTAGCCTTCATAATTGTGGTATTTCATATATATATATATATAATTATTATTATATATTATATTAACCAAATAAGTCCTTTTCCCCTATTTGGTTCCTGGCACAGAGCCCCTAAAACCCTTAAGATTTCCTAAGAGATTAGAATTATAGGACCATCATTTATTATTAATAATTAGATGATTTCAACCATTGCTTGAGTTTATGTTAATAAAGTGATTTTTGGCAGCCCCTAGATAGCTTTAGGATGGGGGTTAGTCACTGAGGAACCTACAATGTAATTATAAAATGAATCTCTCAGCCCCACTTCTTGATTTTTAGGAGGTGACGGAGGCTACAAACTGACTGGGATCACTAGTGGCCAATGATTGAATCAAGTATACCTACCTATATAGTGAGAGCATATATAAAACCTTAAATGACAGAGTCGGTGAACACATCAAGGTGCAAGGACAGTGGCAGTGCTGCACCTGGAAAGGGACAGGAAGCTCTGCCCTACCCCCATACCTTGCCTTATGCATATCATCCATTTGTCTGTTTCTCCACTGTATCCTTTATGATAAACTGAAAGAGTAAGTAGAACACTTTCCTGAATTCTGTGAGTCAACCAATCAGAAGTGGGAGTAGCATAATACCCCATCTTTGGCTGGCCTGTAAAATGGGGACTGACTTTACGGGTGAACCCTTAACCTGTGAGGCCTGGACTAACTTCACAAAGCATCAGAACTGAATTATTGGGCACCCAGTTGGTGTTGGAGAATTGTTGGAAAAAGGACATGCATTTCATATTGGAAAAACCCACACATGTGATGTCAGGGAAAATATATTACAATAATATTTACACAATGTCGTCTTCATTTAAACCTAGTGATCTTGCGATTCTAAAGTAGATGGTTTATGTTACAGTTGCTTATTGTCTGAGGATTATTTTTAAAAGGTAAGAATAGAGAAACTACCTGGGATTTGAAAGGGAAGCTTGAAAAAATTTACATTGTAAGTGTTAAGGAAAGATCCTAGAGAGATAAAGAACTAGATAAAAACTAGAGTAGTGTTTAAGGTAAAAGGCAAAACCAAAAGCATGAGGGATGGAGCTTGTGATTTGTGCATGTCCATTCAAGTTTCCTTACAACTCAGAAATGTAAAGTGGTTCCTTTCCTACCTTGGCACCTAAGAAAACGAGGAACTTCTAAAAGCAGCTGGAGACAGTTTTTTTTTTTTTTCCTGTTTTAAGATAGTTACTATTTTATTATTATTATTATTATACTTTAAGTTCTAGGGTACATGTGCATAATGTGCAGTTTTATTACATATGTATACTTGTGCCATGTTGGGGTGCTGCATCCATCAACTCATCAGCACCCATCAACTCGTCATTTACATCAGGTATAACTCCCAATGCAATCCCTCCCCACCCCCTCCCCATAATAGGCCCCAGTGTGTGATGTTCCCCTTCCCAAGTCCAAGTGATCTCATTGTTCATTTCCCACTTATGAGTGAGAATATGCGGTGTTTGGTTTTCTGTTCTTGCAATAGTTTCCTGAGAATGATGGTTTCCAGCTGCATCCATGTCCCTACAAAGGACACAAACTCATCCTTTTTTATGGCTGCATAGTATTCCAAGGGGTATATGTGCCACATTTTTTTAATCCAGTCTGTCACTGATGGACATTTGGGTTGATTCCAAGTCTTTGCTATTGTGAATAGTGCCGCAATGAACATACGTGTGCATATATCTTTATAGCAGCATGATTTATAATCCTTTGGGTATATACCAAGTAGTGGGATGGCTGGGTCATATGGTACTTCCAGTTTTAGATCCTTGAGGAATCACCATACTGTTTTCCATAATGGTTGAACTAGTTTACAATCCCACCAACAGTGTAAAAGTGTTCCTATTTCTCCACATCCTCTCCAGCACCTGTTGTTTCCTGACTTTTTAATGATTGCCATTCTAACTGGTGTGAGATGGTATCTCATTGTGGTTTTGATTTGCATTTCTGTGATGGCCAGTGATGATGAGCATTTTTTCATGTGTCTGTTGGCTATATGCATGTCTTCTTTTGAGAAATGTCTGTTTATATCCTTTGCCCACTTTTGGATGAGGTTGTTTGTTTTTTTCTTGTAAATTTGTTTGAGTTCTTTGTAGGTTCTAGATATCAGCCCTTTGTCAGATGAGCAGATTGCAGAAATTTTCTCCATTCTGTAGGTTGTCTGTTCACTCTGATGGTAGTTTCTTCTGCTGTGTAGAAGCTCCTTAGTTTAATTAGGTCCCATTTGTCAATTTTGGCTTTTGTTGCCATTGCTTTTGGTGTTTTGGACATGAAGTCCCTGCCCATGCCAATGTCCTGAATGATATTACCTAGATTTTCTTCTAGGGTTTTTATGGTATTAGGTCTAACATTTAAGTCTCTAATCCATCTTAAATTAATTTTCATATAAGGAGTAAGGAAAGGATCCAGTTTCAGCTTTCTACTTATGGCTAGCCAATTTTCCCAGCACCATTTATTAAATAGGGAATCCTGTCCCCATTTCTTGTTTTTCTCAGGTTTGTCAAAGATCAGATGGCTGTAGATGTATGGTATTATTTCTGAGGACTCTGTTCTGTTCCATTGGTCTATATCTCTGTTTTGGTACCAGTACCATGCTGTTTTGGTTACTGTAGCCTTGTAGTATAGTTTGAAGTCAGGTATCGTGATGCCTCCAGCTTTGTTCTTTTGACTTAGGATTGTCTTGGCAATGTGGGCTCTTTTTTGGTTCCATATGAACTTTAAATCCGTTTTTTCCAATTCTGTGAAGAAACTCATTGGTAGCTTGATGGGGATGGCATTGAATCTATAAATTACCTTGGGCAGTATGGCCATTTTCATGATATTGATTCTTCCTATCCATGAGCATGGTATGTTCTTCCATTTGTTTGTGTCCTCTTTTATTTCACTGAGCAGTGGTTTGTAGTTCTCCTTGAAGAGGTCCTTTACATCCCTTATCCCTGATGAACATAGATGCAAAAATCCTCAATAAAATACTGGCAAACTGAATCCAGCAGCACATCAAAAAGCTTATGCACCATGATCAAGTGGGCTTCATCCCTGGGATGCAAGGCTGGTTCAACATACGCAAATCAATAAACGTAATTCAGCATGTAAACAGAACCAAAGACAAAAACCACATGATTATCTCAATAGATACAGAAAAGGCCTTTGCCAAAATTCAACAGCCTTTCATGCTAAAAACTCTCAATAAATTTGGTATTGATGGAATGTATCTCAAAATAATAAGAGCTATTTATGAAAAACCCACAGCCAATATCATAGTGAATGGGCAAAAACTGGAAAAATTCCCTTTGAAAACTGGCACAAGACAGGGATGCCCTCTCTCACCACTCCTGTTCAACATCGTGTTGGAAGTTCTGGCTAGGGCAATCAGGCAAGAGAAAGAAATAAAGGGTATTCAGTGAGGAAAAGTAGAAGTCAAATTGTACCTGTTTGTAGGTGACATGATTGTATATTTAGAAGACCCCATCATCTCAGCCCAAAATCTCCTTAAGCTGATAAGCAACTTCAGCAGTCTCAGGATACAAAATTAATGTGCAAAAATCACAAGCATTCTTATACACCAGTAACAGACAAACAGAGAACCAAATCATGAATGAACTTCCATTCACAATTGCTTCAAAGAGAATAAAATACCTAAGACAGTTACTACTTAAAATAAATCAATCACCTCTGGGGGTAGCAGGACATTTGGGGAAATGTTAAAAGAGGCTAAAGATCAGTCAGAGAGGCCGGGCGCGGTGGCTCACGCCTGTAATCCCAGCACTTTGGGAGGCCGAGACGGGCGGATCACGAGGTCAGGAGATCGAGACCATCCTGGCGAACACGGTGAAACCCCGTCTCTACTAAAAAATACAAAAAAACTAGCCGGGCGAGGTGGCGGGCGCCTGTAGTCCCAGCTATTCCGGAGGCTGAGGCAGGAGAATGGCGGGAACCCGGGAGGTGGAGCTTGCAGTGAGCTGAGATCCGGCCACTGCACTCCAGCCTGGGCGGCAGAGCGAGACTCCGTCTCAAAAAAAAAAAAAAAAAAAAAAAAAAAAAAAAAGATCAGTCAGAGAATAAGCACTCTTTTGAATTAAATTTATAATACCAGAAGTGTTAAAATATTTGGGAGGCACTTGTGAAATATAAATCTAAAATAGGATTTTATGATGTTTGCAAACACACACACCACAAAATTAATTATTAAGCCATCTGTTTACTGGTATAGTTTTAGATTAGAGCAATGATTTTTGAATTTTTTTTTTAATATACTGTCTTGGGTATGAACACCTGAGTCTCCTTATCTCAAATGCTTTCATTTGCTAGTCAAGAGAAGAACAAAATATCTTCACAGTATTTACTACTTCCTGAGCAGTAAAATGCACAGTTATGTAGCAAAGTGGGAAACCATTGTAAAAAAATTGCTGAAATCCCAAATTTACTTTGAGAAGATATTTTGTAGCCTCTTACATTTTTTTATTGTTGTTGTTGTTCAAGACCTATGGTTAGTTTGTCTCATTTCTAATGGTATCATTGAAAATAACTGTGCATATTAGTAATTTGGTTGTGCTGGTGGAATAATAGGGAATAGGGAATAGAAGAAAGAATGAGAGGTTAAAAAAAAAAAGTCAAAATTTGTATCAAGAAAATTAAAAAGATACTATCTATTTGTTTTTTAGTGATTGAATTGATGCATAGTATTTTAATCTATCTAAAATGAATTGGATTTTGTAACGATTTCACAAATTGAAGTGGATTTTATTAATTTATATGTTTCTTAATGTAATATTTTTCTTCAGACATTAATAAGAATTAATTATGATTGTGACAGTGGAGAAAACCAATTACAATAATCTCAACTAAAAAATCTTTAGCTATATCATCATTTTTAATTAAGTCTGTGTTTTCAAATTATCAACGTAAAATTAATATAATATTAATATTGATAATGAGCATTCCTTTAGAACCTTTCTTGTCTTGTAAAATATATCTTCAGTATTTTTTAATCTTACAAAAACCTCCAAAGTTAACCAGTAGTATTTCCATTTTGTACTTGGAAAACTGAGATTTTAAAAAGATAAAATCTACCCAAATTTATCTGCCCAAAGTAGATAAATTGCTACCCAAAAGGCAGCATAGCTGAAATTTGAATTCTAGGCTCTCTGACTTCAAATGCTATGCCTTCTCCTCTCTATCACATTTCTCTCTTTCTAAAATTATTTTATATTTCTGGGGGTTTTAAAAGTTAGTAGATAGTATATATTCTTTCCATCTTGATTTCAGAAATAAGGCATAGGAAGTAGAAAAATGAAGATCAATATGTTAGTTTTGGGAGATTGTATTTATAAAGTAAAATAGGCTTCTTGGTACTTCATCTTTGAGCCTCTCCACTAGAGGCTCTCACACCCAATGAGAGACAGAACTGGACAACCATAGGCCTCTTCACAGAACAGCACCTCATTACTAAACCCAGCTCATAGTGTAGAGCTGAGCAAACTGCCCTGGGCGCAGACAGATGGACCTCACCAGTGAGGCAAGGAAGGGGTGCTAGCCTTAGTTTTATCTCCTAAATCTAACCAAGTAAGAAAATGATCTTTCCTCTCCTGGGCCAGAGTTAATGAGGGTGGGAGAAAAGCTAGGGGGGGCTCTCATGGATAGAACCATGATTATTATCAAACAAGTATAAGTGTTTAAGTGTCTTTATAATGTATTATCAGCATAGTTTGACCATTGTAAAGAATGGACAAAGAAGAAGTTTGCACTACTTTATACCTTAGACTGCTCTAAAATAAGATACTAATAACTATGATACAATATGATATGATATGATATATGTAATACAAGTAAATGTTAGAATGCTAGTAATTAATGTCGTAATCAATGAAGATATTACATTTTGGAATATATTCATATTTTTTAAAAAATTCTAGAATACAATTTTCTAATTCTTGTCTAAAATAAAACTTAGATGTTTAATTATTTGAAACTCTTCCAAAGTTTCAAAGAAATATTTTCAATCACTTGAAAGTCAATGCTAATTTCTGAAATACATATGTCACCAGGGATGGATGACCTAATTTAGATGAATTGTGATTCAAGTATTCATCTAAAATTCATGATTGACCTCAATCAAATGTGAAAGCTTCGAAGTTTGGTTAACTTTATTCATTACTTTCCTCTTTGTATGTCTCTTTATTTCCTGTTTCTGGCTTGAATTAGAAGCAGAACCACTAGCAGTGTTAGAAAAGCTGTTTCTATAATGATTCTACCCAACTACAAACCTAAAATGTACAAGTTTTTACAAGAATTAATATCTAGTTTTTCAGTATAAGGAAAGACATTTTAATGAATATATTTCCTTTTCTGTATCATGTGATTGTTTAATTTTATTGACAATTTAGTTGATATGTGTGCATATGTACAATGAATGTATACAGCCAATTCATTTTATTCACAGTAGTTGTGTTTTATAAAATAGCCATGACCTCTGAAACAAGTTCTGAACCACTGCTCCAAGGAGAAATACAGTGAGGTTCCTGCAAACCTGTCATCACACATTTCATCAACCAACTCTCCATTTGTATTACATAGCTTCTTTTAAAAAGCATACCCTTGTCAAACAAGCAAGGCTCATCAATGTTGAAAACTTGCTCTTCCATCTGACCCATTTCCTATGTAACAGAGTCTACTTGCCTGCAAACTCAACATTTTTCACACTGCATCGGCTTTTGAGAAACATGAGCCAGTTAGCACTAACCAAGAGGGGTTTAACATTTTCTTTACCCTGGGCAAAATGACCATATACTTTGGTCCTCAGCTTCACAACAATGTTCGTCATGTTTTTTTGTTTGTTTGTTTGTTTTTGTTTTTGTTTTTTGTTTTGTTTTGTTTTTAAATCAGTTTTCATTTCATGAATCCACAAATTTTGACACTTTTCCATCATTTACATAGGGTTTTCTGGTGCAGCCTAATGTATGGATTGGCAAATTTTTCTTTTTTCTGTGTGAACCACATTATTGACTCATTAACATTGAATTCACAGCAACTGCACAGTAACTCCTGCCTGAACAAAGTCTATTTAATACACGTATTTTCTCTGTAAGGTACATCACAGTCTTCTCGTGCTAAGAATACTAGACAACACTTCAACATTATGTTTGAGGTGATTTTAAATAATAAGATCACCAATCAAAAGCACAAACATGAAATAAATATGTCATGAAATAGACTGCAAAAAGTACAGCTGTGTTTACAGTATGATAGCTGTTGTTTCCAATATAGGATTGCTGTTTACAGTATTAGAGGATTGTTCAACCTCAGTTATGTGCTTGCCTACAAATTACCATGAACGCACCTTGACCATCTGATTTGGGGATTGCAAGTAAATCCTAACAAGAAGACAAATTTGAAATAAAGGATATAAAATTGGAGAATAAGTAGGATTGAATCTATCTATATCTTTATGCCAATTATTCTATAAGATCTTTAAGTGCATAGGATAGGATTTGTTGAACTTCAGAATTCTATTATATAACAGGGCCTCAATTTCCTATGCTTGAAGTGGTATGACATAGAACCTATTGTCTAATGACAACATATGCGATGTGTGTATTTTGGCTTCAGGGCACTAGATGTACTGTGATGCATCACTAAAATGTGATTAAAGGCAATATCAAGACCACAGCTGAAGAAGACTGACAATAATTATGCAGATAAGCAGAATCTCTAGAAAAGTGATCTGAGAGTTTAAATCTAATATGGAATTAAAATTTTAGTTTTACAGTCTGAATAATAAGATTTGGGAGAAAGGTTTAGTAATTCCAAGAATATCTAATGTTTAGCCCATTTGCTTTCCATTCCTTTTTTCCCCTTAATATAAGAACTAGATTTCCAGGCCGGGCGCGGTGGCTCAAGCCTGTAATCCCAGCACTTTGGGAGGCCGAGACGGGCGGATCACGAGGTCAGGAGATCGAGACCATCCTGGCTAATACGGTGAAACCCCGTCTCTACTAAAAAAATACAAAAAAGTAGCCAGGCGACGAGGCGGGCGCCTGTAGTCCCAGCTACTCGGGAGGCTGAGGCAGGAGAATGGCGTAAACCCGGGAGGCGGAGCTTGCAGTGAGCTGAGAGCCGGCCACTGCACTCCAGCCTGGGCGGCAGAGCAAGACTCCGTCTCAAAAAAAAAAACAAACAAACAAACAAAAAAAAAACTAGATTTCCATTTTCCCACCACTTTCTGATACATACATCTGTTATCCCACATTTGTGACATAGGATTTGTTTGCATACTACCATATTTTCATAGAATAGGTACTAGGACTGATATGAACTGAATATAATTGACATGGTGTAAAGCTGGAGAATGTGAGGACTAATACCTTGAAAATTTTGCTATTTAACACAATTAAATCATAAATAACACAGTTTATATGAGACAATATATCAAAATTTCCAAAAAGTTAATATAAAATAGTAATTGGATTATGTATATAAGTTTGCATGTATGTAAGTTGGATTTATTTCCTTATATCTATTAACTGGACTGACATAATATTTACAATGCCTTCAAAACAAAAAGCACAATTGGAAAGCCTATAGACATAAATGAGCTAGTTGTGGGAAGATAAATATAGTTTGTATTATTAAAAGGTGAAGTTCAAAGCAGAGAGTTAGGGATATAGCTGTATAGAAAGGTAGGAGTCAGATCCTGGAATATCATGTATGTCATGATAAAAAGCCTTCAAAGTTTTTGTATAAGAAATTTCTTGAAAACAGCTCCCAGCTCAAATTAAAAACAAATGTGTTGTGTTTTCATGTAAACCTCATGTTGATTTCTGGCTGTCTCTCACTTTATGGGTCTCACAGTCAAGGAAAGAATTTAGTCTCAACCTCACCTGTTCCAGATTTCTTCCCTTCATCTACCAATGTATATTCTATTGCACTATTCCCTCATGTCTCCTGGACAAAGCTGTGTGGATTAAGACTCAAAATGTACCTCATGTAGACTATTAAGTAATCAAATTCAATTGCACTTCCCCACACTGCCTAGAATCGCATACCAAAAGCTCTTCATTTAACTAATATCCATTGAGCACCTTCTATACATGAAGCTATGTCAATAAATATACACTTTTAAGGAAGAATCTGGGCATTTTAAATACAATATTATTATAAAGATGTATGCAGTTCAATACTAGATTCTTCAAAGCCAAAACTAATTAGAAAAGTCAAAATTGGTCAAACTGAAATGTGATATTACTGCAGCTAATATGGTAGTATTCTGGAAATAAAATACAGACAGAGTAGAAATACAAAGTTCATATTATATTCTAGTGCATTTTTTAGTATTACTGTATTATTTCATTTTCATATTAATGTAAAGCAAATAAAGTAGATCTTAAGAGAAGTAAAGCATAATAATCAAATTTAAACATTATCATATTTGAAAAATGTACTAGCTTAGCAGAAAGATCATGGTCTTTATTTTCAGGAAGGATTCAGCTTAAATTCTGACTAAATAAAAGTTACTTTACCTGTTAAAATGAAAATTTCCAGTTATAAAATATCAAAAACTGAAAATTTTATAGGTTTATGAAGATAAAATATCTGCTATAGTTAGTGGTAAATATTAAGTTCTCAATGACTGAACATTATACAAATAATAAAATTTAATTACGTAAGTTCTCTGTATCATGGTATCATAAGAAATGCTAAAAGCAATACATTTATTATAATAGTATACTTACATTACACTTATAAAAATGAAAAGAAGTTGTTATTTGTATTATTTTATGCTTCTATTAATCCTGTTTTGGGTATAAAATACACTTGCCTAAAGAGTCTTATATACCCTAATTCAGTTCAAGAAACCTTGTTACAATATAAGCATAATTAAAAACTCAATTGAGAAGTAAGCCTGAATTAAGAGATTCCTGGGCAACTTGTCATTTGATTTGTGTCACTGAACCCTCCTCTGTCTCTCTGCTCTCTAGCTGGACAGTTATATGTTAATATGCTTGCCAGACTTCAGTAGGATGATTGGACACACAGAAGTCCTGAATGTTGAAAATACTTTTAAAAAATGAAACTAATTGTGTATATGGTATTAGCCAAGAGTTGACTGTCTTAGAGGAATATGCATTTTGCATGCGACTGCTGTGGCAGGCTGTTTTCCCAGCATAGCTCTTTAGAGCTCTCTGCTGTGATTCACTTATCTGTTATGTGATGCTCACGGTGAGCAATGAAATTGCCTATGAGTCAGCAATATAGAGTGTTGTTATTTAAAACATTATAAAGTACTCAGCTGTCCTAGCAGACATAATGATGTGCCAAAGGCAGGGCACTAACAAAAAGTCAAGAAGGCTTCTTAGCCTTGTAGTTCCATTATCTTTTTACTTGAGAGTACTCGACTCAAAGGTCAAAATACTGGGAAAGAAGAGCAGAACTTAGGAGTGGAGTGAGAGAAGCAAGACTGCCTTGTTTCTTTCAGCATTAACTAAAGTCATAGAACATCCTTAGAAGTCCGGAGAGATGAAGAAAAATCTACATCAAAGTTCTTAGACGCTTGACAGCAACTAATCATTTCATTGTGCAATTGATTACAACATAAAGCTGGGACATGTCAATAACTGCACCCTTAAAATTATGTTTCACGTTAAACTTTGTATTTAACAACTTTTACGCAAACGAGTCTATAGAAAGCCACAGCAAAATAGATAAAAAGCCACAAGCGCCATGCAGCAATGATGGCTGATTCTCATCAATTTATAAATAAATTTGTCTTTTTTCAAAAAGAACTAAATTACATTTGGACTTAATTTCTAGCAACAATATTTTAAAATGCAAATTGTGCGTAATAGTCACACAAGGCTACCACAGCAGAGGCTAGACCCAGAAAACAAGAACTACATAATATCTAATTAAAATATTTCTTTGCTTAATTTAACTTAAAGTAAATAAGAAAACAGAGTTAATTAGTGTTTTTTAAATAATAGATTTACATCATGATTTGTATATCTGAACAAACTGCGTATTAACTTTGAATATTACTTGGGTGAGTTTTTTATGTAATTGATAAAGCAAGGGATTTAGGGCGAAACAGAAGTAGGTAGGCAAAAAGGCTCCAACACTGAAAGCTTGTTTTTAAAATACGTTTTTCTTCTTGCTCTCTTTCTTTTTAAAATTGTATTACTTTATTATTATTATTTTTAAACCAGGAGTGAGCCATCTATTTTTCTCAGCCAAGATTTCTTGCAGTGTAAAATGGTGAAACTAATAAAGATTTTGAGGAGGACTTGAGTGTGTTAGAAATGTATGTATAATGCTTCCCACATAAAAAATAATAAATAGAAACGACTATAACTGATTTAAGAGAGAAACTTGACTGTGACATTGGTTACATATGTGTACGCATATGTCAACCCTCACCCAATTGTACAGCTTAAGCATGTTCATTTTGCTGTACATTCAGAAAATTTACTCTAATAAAGATACAAAAATCCACTTTGAAGTGATCATTGCATATTTTTCTCTCTTTTGGAACAGCAAACAAGAACATGTAATTATTTCTCTATCCTTTATAGCATATAAATATAAAAATGACAAGAAATATAATAACATGTTATTTGTTGCTATTTATTTGCAAACACTTTTGAAAAAAATCATGTACTATTTACAGACAACTTATGATACAGAAATGCAGATTTTAAAATAAAAAAATCTAAAGGTCAGGTAAATAATTTTTATAATTAGAAAACTCCTTAAAGTACCATGGACCACCATCAAATTTCCAGAAGCTGAGTCATCTCAAAACATATACTATGTAATTTAATGGATGTTTCTATGTATGAAATTACAAAACATTCTGCCATAAAAATTTCAGAAGATTTATAGCACTGTGTGGAAAACATGAAGGAAATATATATATATATATATATATGGATATCATATAACAAAAAGAAAATAGCAAGGAATTATGTAGCAATAAACTGTATCTATGAAATGCCAGAGGTCAGAAATGTATATATTCCCCTCCCTCCCTCCTACCGTTCCTTCCTTCCTTCCTTCCTTCCTTCCTCCCTTCCTTCCTTCATTCCTGCCTTCCCTCCTTCCTTCCTTCTTTCCTTCCTTCCTTCCCTCCCTCCATTCTTCCTCCAGTCCTTCCTCCTCTCCTTTCCTCTCTCCATCTTTCTCTCCCTTTCTTTCTTGATTCTTTCCTTCCTTGTTTTCTTTTTCCTTTTTACTTATCGTTCTGTAAAATATAAAATTCAACTATGCCATTGAAGTCCTTTGTGTCTACACATGCTATTTCTTATCAGGATGTTTTTGGTTATTTTATATTGTATTGTGTCTTCAATATAAATTATAGAATCAGGTTCTCCCAATTTGTTTTTTAATTACTCAGGAAAGAATTGGAATTTTAACAAATTAAATCTATTTATGTACTTAATATATATCTCCTTATTTATTTTTTGATCTTTATGTTTTAAAAATTCCTCAATGAGGAATTTGTATAACACTTTTAAAACTATGTATGTGAATTTTATTTTCATTCTGAATTTAGAAACTTACTGAACTACTTCATGTATTTGTTAAGTTCCAGCTATTTTCTGTGAATCTTATTGTTCTATATAGAGATTCATTTAACCTGAAAAGTCATAATTATGCTCTATTTTCTCAATTTTTACCACAAAATTTGATGTTTCACCTTATCATTTTAGCTGGCCATATTTAAGCTAGCTACATACTATTGCATGATTCCTTAATAGTGTATTTAATATTCCATATCATTGCACATTTAAGTGGTTTTCTAAACTTCAATAAATAATTAGCTAAAGAAATAAGCACAATAACTACAACAATGATGATTTCTTTAGAATAAATTCATAAGGGTAGAACACTTGTTGAAATATTTTTAAAAATATTTTCATACATGTGGACTTATTTTCAACACAAACTAAATATATTTGCATTTTCAATAGGGATGCATCACTCTCAGTTTTCCTATACACATGCTAATTCAGGACATTATGCTTCACATCCTGTTTATGGATCACAGGAGTAATGTGGTTTCTTAGCGTAATTAGTATTTTTTATTCTAGTAAAGTGCTTTAGCCTAGATCTGTTTTCATACCTCAGCTGCTCATTCCAACTAGACAGCTTCTTGGAAGATTTTAAAATATACATATATTATATATATATATGTAATAATGTATCCTGCCCCTAAATATATGTATATGTGTGTGTATATATGTATATGTATATATGTGTGTGTATGTATATGTATATGTGTGTGTGTGTGTGTGTGTATATATATGTTTTTGAGACGGAGTTTTGCTCTTGCTGCCCAGGCTGGAGTGCAGTGGCACAATTTAGGCTCACTACAAACTTCACCTCCTGGGTTCAAGCAATTCCCCTCTCCTACCTCAGCCTCCCATGTACCTGGGATTACAGCCACCTGCCACCATACCCTGCTTATTTTTGTATCTTTAGTAGAGATAGGGTTTCACCATGTTGGTCACGCTGGTCTCGAACTCCTGACCTCAAATGATCCAACTGCTTCAGCCTCCAAAAATGCTGGAATTACAGGGATGAGCCACAGTGCCCGGTCTATATATAATACGTATTACTAGATAATATATGTATAAATACATTTACATTATATATAAATTTATGTATATATAAAATATGAATATTTAAAATCATCCAGGGAGCTAACTAGAATGAGCTATGTATGTAATATATATTAAATATATGTGTATATATTATATATTATGTATATTTATATATGACATGTATACATATATTAGCCTAGATCTGTTTATATATGATATGTATACATATATAAATATACATAATATATACATATTATCTATATACATATATGTAATATACATTTAGAGCCAGGACATATTATTATATTCATATTATATATAAATATACATATTTGTATTATAGAAAATATTTAAATGTATATATATAGATAGATAGATATACATTTAGAGGCAGGATCTTGTCCAGGATACCTTTAACTACTGGGCTCAAGTGATTCTCCTGGCTCAGACGCCCCAGAAATTGGTACTACAGGCATGCAACCCTCATGCACTGCTTGATTTTGAATATTTTAAATATTACTCTCAATTACTTGTTTTTAAGTTGAACTTACTTTTCTATTGGTACATTTTTTCTCTTGCTGATTTTTTTAAAACTCTTTAAATGTTTAAGAATATTAAAACATTAAATAGAAAACTATAAAGTAGATACTAATTTTACACACATATTTTTGGCATGGTTAAACTTATGGATATTAAAGATTTTGTTGAAAGGAAACTGGATTAAAGAAAAGATAAAGTACCCTAAATGTATGTATTTTTTTTGATATTTTGAAATAATGGATGCCAACCCACAATAAAATTAATGAACTCCTCCTTCATAGTAATGCACAAAAAGAGGAATCACTTAGTTGCAAAATTTAAAGTAATCTTTTATCTTTCCTAAGCCATTTGTTAAAAAGAGAATATACCATTCAGGTCAGGTAGAAATAAATAATCTATTTATCGACAAAATGAATTGATCAAATATCATTTGTCAATAACAAGCACTGTCAGAATAAAAACTGGGCTTGTGCAGACCAATGGAAAGCTATTAAAGGGATGCTAAATGTTGTAACCCCTCCTCCATACCCCCAAATCATGCTGCTGTCACTTTGCTTTGTGAAAAACGAGAACTGAGTTGCATAAAATTGTTTGACATTAAACTTAGAGCTGTCAACAGCCCACTGATAAATACAAATATTCCACAGTGCCTTCTGCTATTATTTTAGACATTACTTGAATGTACTTTCTAAACTCATATATCAAATCAAAGTCATAACTTCCTCCTGAGTTATTCCACCAATATTTCCTCCATAACTTTTTGTGCTTGAGTTTCTGTTATCTAGTAGATACATGTTATTCCTAGGGAATGATGCTTGTTTTTATATTGCAGACCTAGGTGTATTATTGTAAACTAATATATTTCTAGAGTTTTGAAAGCAACACTTAACTACTTTTGTTGTACTTTACAACAAAAACATATCGATTTGAACTCGAGGGCAAACTATCGCTGCCACATGATGAGTGCCAAGATAATTGATGAGTGTATCTGGCATTTATCAATACTCACTCTAATATGATTTTTTGCTCTCTATAAAATTTTAAAAAATTCTCTGAATTCAAACGAATAATAAATAAAATATATATTTTTGCAGACCTTGTTTATATTAGAATAGTCTTGAATTTTATTTTATTACTTTATTATATCACAAATTTTAAAGTCCCATCATTCTATAACTAAATATAAATAAATATTCCATAGTTTAAAAACTAATCTCATAATTTCATAATTTCATAATTAAATACAAATGGAATATAGTGCCAATGTTTAACAGAATTCATTGTTTAATTATCTGAGTTAAGGCTCAGTGCCATTTTATGGTTTTGGGGGTAATTAAATTATTTCCTTGGTGAGTTGTCTATAGCTAGTGGTTTTACTTATAAACGTGATTAAAGTGGTTCAGTTCAAAAAATACTTTCATGCTTAATATGTTTGCTACCAGGAAGTGAAAGGATATAAATCACATTCCTTTCCTTCAGTAAGTGTATTAGTCTGTTCTCACGCTGCTAATAAATACATACTTGAGACTGGGTAATTTATAAAGAAAATGAGGTTTAATGGACTCATAGTTCCATGTGGCTGGGCAGGCCTCACAGTCAGAGACGAAGGTGTAGGAGGGGTAAAGTCATGTCCTACATGGCAACAGACAAGAGAGAGTGTGCGAGGGAACTCCTCTTTTTTTTTTTTTTTCAGATGGAGTTTCACTCTTGTTGCCCAAGTTGTAGTGCAATGGTTATCTCTGCTCACTGCAGCCTCTTCCTCCAGGGTTCAAGAGATTCTCCTGCCTCACTCTCCTAAGTAGCAGGCATTATAGGCATATGCCACCATGCCTGGCTAATTTTGTATTTTTAGTAGAGATGGGGTTTCTTCATGTTGGTAAGGCTGATCTTGAACTCCAAACTTCAGGTGATCCACCCATCTCGGCCTCCGAAAGTGCTGGGATTACAGGCATGAGCCACTGTGCTCAGCCAGGAACTCCTCTTTATAAACCTGTCAGATTTTGTGAGACTTATTCATTATCATGAGAACTGTAGGGGATTCAATTACCCTCCCACTAAGTACCTCCCATGACACATGGGAATTATGGAAGCTCCAATTCAAGATGAGATTTGGTTGGGGACACATCAGTAAGATATAGACCAGTTCAAGAAGACATATATACAAGAAAATAATTTTCTATGAAAGTTGTTAAGAAAGACAATGGATAATAGACAAAACAGGCTATTGAAAATATTTAATTTTATTTTTGCTGTTTTGAACTTATTTCCTGCCATCTAAATATTAATGTGTTTTCTAATTATAAAAGAGGCAGAAGAAAATTGTTTCTAGTTGATGTTTATAAATCACAACTGGCATATTACTATGGGTCATGGATTTGTATTACAGGAAACAATAAAGAAAACACAAATTTATATGCTTTTGGCAAATAAAAATTATCATAGATATTATAAATATATTAAATATATTAGAGTTTTGCACATTAAAGCTACTTTTTCGGTGTGGGGACAGTCAGTATAGAAAAACACAGGTGACTCTACCTTTTGTTTAGATATTAAAAACAGTTTGAAAACTCAATCAGGTTTGGCGTAAAACTGATATTTTCACAAACAAAAAGCTCCCAGGAAACTTTCACACAGGGATGACTCTTTATGTGGGTTTTGAAAGACAGGTAAGTGTTCACCAGAGGAGCAGGGAAATACATCCTTAACTGGGAAAAACATGAATACAGGATTTCAGCTGGGAAAATACACGATGAACCAAAGAAATGGTGAATAGAAATTACCACGATCACCACGATCACACATGCGCACACACACACAAACACGCATACACACTTCTAATTTCTTGAGAGAACAATTTGATCTGCCTGTTCTCTGATCTCTCTCTTAAGTGGTCTGCAGCAAGTAGATATTAAAAATTGTTTGCATAATGAATAAAGGAAACATCACAGGTAGGAGTAATCAATACTCTTCCTTTTTCTTCCTCATTAGATATTACAAACATACTTATTCCAATTAGTGGCATAATTATTTTAGCTGAAATTAAACTATTTGTCGGATGAAACAAGGTCCATTTTGGATGTCTGTTTAATATTTCTTTGATATTTTAAAAAAGAAATTTTCTTCAAAAAAAAAAAAACTGATATTTTCTTCTCATGTTTCCAATTTCCCAGAATGCCAATCTGATTTAAAAGCAGTTTTTTCTTTTATTTTTTAACTACTAAAGATGTTTCATTGATAGAACAATGATAAAGATATCACTTGACCTGTGTTTCCTCTATTCAAATATGTAAGGTGCCCTTCTAAAGACAAATGGAGAAGGTTGCATCTCCCAGCAATATAAAGATTTTCCTGGTAAAACATTATCATTATTTCCTTAAATACCAAAGCTTACTTTGCTGATTTGAAAAGATTTTTCATGAAAAACCAACTGAACAAAACTTGAACGGTTATATTTTAGTTCACCCTGGAATGAATAAATTATGAGCTTAGATATTCTATTTTTAGAATTTTAAAAAATAAACCTACTATAAAATAAATTTTTAGAAAATGTTAAAAATAAGATATTACCAAGACATTATTTAACATATATAAAATACTTTCTACGTGTCTAGTATAATCAAAGCGCTTAATAAATACCATGAGTATTATGTCATTATTTCAATAAAATAAAATGTAAGATAATCCCTTTTCTTATGATAGTGCTATCTTATTCAACAGAAATGTGAAGTAGAAACAGCATAGTGATTTGTGACATGTATGCAGTCGTTTACATGAGTGACATGCAGCCATTTTGTATTAATTGTCAGTTTATAAAATATTAGAATACTTTCATGCAGATTTATAAATAGCCACTACCCTGAGCTCCACAATGTCTTTTTGCCATAGTTTTGGCCTTTTCCTGGAGTTTCCCATGATTTACCAATTGAGGGATGAATGTCTTATGCAGCAGACATCCTCAGTTTCACTACATAGGCCAGTGTCCTGGTTGATGGTTGCCCATTCTGTACCAGAAATTGTCAAATAATTTTGATTTCATGTCTGGATTTACAATAGATCACCATTATAAAGTGAGAAATATATGTGATATGGTTTGGATGTGCGTACACTTCAATTCTCATGTTGAAAAGTGACCTTCAATGTTGGAGGTGAGACCTAGTGGGAGGTGTTGGGTCATGAGAGTAGATTCCTCATGAAAGGCTTGGTGTCCATCCCACAGTAATTCGTGGTAATGAGTTAATGTGAGATCTAGTTGTTTTAAAGCATATGTTAACGTCCCCTTCTCTCTCTTGCTCCCTATCTCCCCATGTGACACATCTGCTCCCACCTGCTTCACCTTCCACTATGATTGTAAGTTTTCTGAGGCCTCACCAGAAGAAGATGCCAATGCCGTGCTTTTTTGTACAGTGTCTACAACCATGAGCCAAATAAACCTCTATTCTTTATAAATTACCCAGCATCAGGTATTCCCCTATAGCAAAACAAAACAGACTAACACAAAATGTGAGATTTGAAACATGTTTTGATTATTATTCTACTTTTAAATTGGGCAGAATTAAAGTCTTGGTTTTCTCCTCTGCAACAATGGTCTTATTGTATATATCATTCAAATTGTGAATATAAAAATGAACTTATATGTATAAACTTATCTCTAAAGTAGATCTTAAAAACTGATTCCATCTGAAAGTTCTATTAATATTTTTTATTCCTAAATTTATATGAAATACTTTCCAGACTCCATATGGGTTAAGCAAAGGATTTCCCAATAATCTATTTGTTGTGCCTAATATTCATAGTTACTTGTAGCAAGCACTGATCCATTCATAGGGATTCATCATGTAACAAAACAAAACAAAACAAAGCAGAACAGATGCATTATAATGAAGCTTATAGTTTCATTTGGGAAATGGATCAAAATATTAAATTAATTAATAATATATATTGAAAAAGGCTATGATGATAATAAAACTGAAACTTCTGCACTCTCATAATACCTTTTTTAACACACTAATACAGTTTTTTCTGCACCTAAATTTAAATTATTTCAAGCTAATAAAAATGTGGTATTGGAATATGAAATATTTAATAAGTTTCTGTTTTATTAAAAAGACAAAGTAAAAATCAGTGAAGTTTGAATTGGTCAAGATATGAGTCTAGGAAGACACATAACTTCAGAAATAAACAGAAATTGGCTCTCCTAACTACAGCAGGGAGAAAGAATATAGAAGATTAATAGCATACTGAAATCTTGCCAAGTACTACTGAAACAAGGGTACCTTCCTCTAATATATGAATACCAAAAATCATTTTGGGGATAGATTTACTTCATGAGCTCATTGGAGATTCATTTTTTATTTTATTTTATTATTTCATTTTATGTTTGAGACCGGGTATTGCTCTGTTGCCAGATTGGAGTACAGACACATGGTCATGGATCACTGCAGCCTCGCCCTCCCTGGCTCAACTTAAGCCTTCTGGGTAGCTGGGATTATAGGTGTGCACCACCATATCCAGTTTATTTTTAAATTACCTTTTTAGAGACAAGGTCTCACTATGTTGCCCGGTCTGGTCTCAAACTCCTGAGCTCAAGCAATCCTACCACCTCAGCACCCCACAGTGCTAGAATTATAGTTGTGAGCCACCATGCTAAGCTGACAATCGTTTTTAAAAGATTGCTTCATATGACAGTGCCCTCTAATCTGTGGATCTCATGCCTGTTGACTCTAGACTTCTGCCTTGATTGCTTCTAATAAATATTAAGTATGTTTCTGCTTGGACTTTACGCTTATCATGCCCTATTATGATGGCTCAATAGATGGCTTTCTCTGCTTATCAAACTTTAAAAACCCAGAGTGAAGATGGGACTGTCTTGAAGTAATTGCCCAATTCAAGCAAAATTTTTACTGCTTTTGGATTTGCAAGTGGTTCTGGCTCACAGAGGCAAAGGAAACATAATTCCTACAGGTCCTCTGTACTGTCCTATATAAACTGCATTAAGATCGGTGTCACTTTTCCATTATAAAATTAGAAGGTATCCATGCGGATGATGGTGATCCACAGGGAAAAGATTTGCAGTTTTATTTTGCTTTAGGAAGTAAAATATGCCATTGTAGTTTATGATTTTTTACAGTTTCATCATCATAGAATTTCAGGAAAAATCCTCTCATTTTATACGTATATATATACACACACACACACCCACAAATATATTTATATGACTGTGTAATATTAATACCGATGTAGATTTTTTCTGAATATGTTTGTGTGTGTATATTTACATCCATAGATATGTACATATAATCTATTATCATATATATACATAAAATACTGGTAGAATGAACAAAAAGTATACGTATGTGTCTCTGTTTACATATTTTTTATCTTATATAATATTCATAAGCCTTAAAACAGTCCATAAACAATGGAAAGTATATACAAACTATGAAATATACATATTCTGTCTTATATAGGAATGAACAAATACATAAAGAATTTTAAAAAATTAGATATCCCAAGATACTTCTCAGTTATATTGACAAATATCATATTTTTATTGCACTAGGGACATCTGAAGACCTATGTGTAAATTTGATTTTTATCTACAGTCAGTGAAATATTGATGAAAGTCATAAAGAGATTTAGCAAACAGACTTACCAACATTGATTATTTCTGGAGCAATAACAATATCTAAAAACTATCAGGAGGATAGATTCCAAAAGAAACGATTTCTAAATCAATAAAAGCTCAAGTTGTCAAATACTTATTTCTAAAAGAAAGATAACGGCTTCTGGTTTTCAAAAATCGACATTTACTTTGTTATAAAAAGCATGATTTTAGAGAATCTATATATTTGTGTAATTATTAATTCAGTAAAGAATGCAGTTAAGACACATACAACTTGAAGACTGGCAGAATATTTGGTAAGAATGTAACACATTCTACCATAGGCATTCACATTGTATAAAAAATATTCCAATTAAAACATTCTGGCAATCTCTGGGTAGAAGTTGCCAAAGCATTCAGAAGTACAATTATATTTTTTATCACAATATAAAATATGTTTTCTGTTGATATTTCATATATGATTGAAATTCTTATTAAAAATAATGTAATTATTCAGTGCTTATCCCAAAAAAATCAAATTACGAAGAACTTACATTTTATTTGCTTAAAGTTGGCATTCAATTTTAAATCAAAATGTGGCATTAGCACATAGTCAATAGTGTATGTTTTCTATTTTTAAGGGCTCAAAATATAAAAAATAGGAATTTTAAAGCTGATACTTGTTAGAGTATCTGCAAATTTACCTACACTGTGTAAAAATGGAAGTGCATTTAGAGGAATGGGGAAAGGTTTAGAGCTTTATTTCCCCACTGTTATTTAATTTTGGCTCTATGACACTAAAATAGGTTATTAACAGAGCATTGATCTGGGCTTGTTTCCAAAGTTATCATTTACAAAAAATGTGTTCTATAGAATACTAGAATACTAGTCTATGGATATGTTCCTATTCAGACCTCCTGGAAAAAAAGAAAAAAGGTCTTGTCAAATAAATTTGGGACACTATCCCTAGTACTATACTTTTTTATTTATTTATTTATTTTTTTGAGATGGAGTCTAGCACTGTCGCCCAGGCTAGAGCGCAATGGCGTGATATCGGCTCACTGCAACCTCTGTCTCCCTGGTTCACGCCATTCTCCTGCCTCAACCTCGAGAGTAGCTGGGTCTATAGGCGCCCGCCACCATGCCTGGCTAATTCTTGTATTTTTAGTATAGATGGGGTTTCACTATGTTTTCAGGCTGGTCTCGAACCCTTGACCTCTTGATCTGCCTTCCTCGGCCTCCCAAAGCGCTGGGATTACAGGCATGAGCCACTGTGCCCGGCCCATAGTACTTTCATCTTGATGATTTACTCTGCAGCAATTTCCAAATTTTGTTTTTATTCTTTTTTTTTTCTTGAATCTCTCTAGACACCAGCATTTTTATATACAAGCTTTGCTACACATTAGTAAAGGGAAGCTAAAAATGTGATTCTGAAAGACTTTTTGAGATAAAATTCTACAATGTTTGAATGACAAGATAAAATTTTTGAATTTAATTATATAAGTGTAAAGTGACACCGAAAGATAATGAAATGATTAAAGGGGTGCTTTAAGGTGAATCCAGCATCACTGTACAGAGAAAACTTTTAGAAAAAAATAATTGCTCTAGGGAGTACCCAGGAGGTTACTATAACAATGAAAGTCCTTTGCTTCATTGGTTTGACCAAATTCAGACGTTAATATACATGTTCAAAATGGTATCTACTAATTGGTGTGGTTTTATGTAGGTTCAGTTCATCATGTGTTATTACATACTATTCCTCCAAAATTCTGTTGCTTCTTCATTTTTCTGCACACACACACACACACACACACACACACACCACAGCCTCAGTTAAAATTTGTCTTATGCTGTAAATAAAATGCCTATACCTAAATTTCATTTCTAACCCCTCCTTTTCCCAATTTGGGGATCATTTTATCCTCTTATTGGCTTTTAGATTGGAGAGAAGAGTTTATTAGAATCAATTTTATCTATTGCTTTCAGAACTCTGTAACTTCAATAAGGTCTAAGAAGGTTAATGTCCTTTTATTAAAATGAATAAGCCCAATTTCCTCAAACTTTTCTTTCAAATAATATCATTGATTCTAAAACACTGTGCTCTGCTCCCTCAAGGGTAATTATGTCTTTAAGTGGCTATATGCCAATCCAGTATTTTACAACATGTTCCAGCCATGTCCAGAATCACATAAGGATTGCTCTAGTTGAAATGGAATTGCACTAGTAGAGTATCTTATCTGCTATCTCTTAAGCCATATATTAGGCTTTAGGTCCACAGGTATTATAATAGCTATAAAATAATTTTCTTCTCTCAAGGTCATTAGCTTAACTCCCATTTTGCTGAAATTAGCAGATTTATTCCTTGAGTCTGTCTGGTCATAATTGTCCTTCCCTGAATAGTATATTGCTTTACTTCTTACTATAAAATTTTATATCCTTTGTTGCTGTACTCTCATTAGTAAAAATAAATTGCACATGTGTAATTTTTAAATTAATGTAATTTTTGTAAGCTCATGGTAGGATATGTTAATTGTAAATAATAGTTTAAAAATAAAACGTGAAATGTGATAAAAATCATTAATTATATTTAAAAATAATTTACAATAATAATAGAACATTACTTTGCACCGTAGGTAAATATTTTTAAAGATTATGTAAACTCAATGATTTCACAAATTAAACTAGTAAGAGCTAGTAATAATATAGTACAGGTGGGGAGGCTCCTTCTATCCTTTCACCATCTGCCAAATGCCTTTTAGAATTTTGCACAATTCTTCTTGGTCTTACTTCACACACACTCTGTTTTCAGAAACCACGAATTCCTGAAAGATTGATGGCTAAAAGATACAATGGTACTTTAAAAGGATGATCTAAAAGTACCTTAAAAGAGGATCTAAAGTTTTAGTTTACCTCTCATTTTTATTTAATGCCATCCACATTTTGGTGGAGCTTCAATTTAAATGTATCACGAAGATTTTCTTGACATGTGTAGCGTGATTTGGTTTTAGAAATCATATTAGATTATAAAACTCTGCATTTAGCATAAAGTAGTGAGTCTTTTTTTTTTTTTTTTTTTTGAGACGGATTCTCGCTCTGTCACCCAGGCTGGAGTGCGGGGGCGCGATCCTGCCTCCCGGGTTCACGCCTTTCTCCTGCCTCAGCCTCCAGAGTGGCTGGGACTACAGGCGCCCGCCACCATGCCCGGCTAATTTTTTGTATTTTTTTTTTTTTTTTTTCCAATGGAGACGGAGTTTCACCTTGTTAGCTAGGATGGTCTCTATCTCTTAACCTCGTGATTCGCCCGCCTCAGCCTGGGATTGCAGCCATGCGCCACGGCTCCCAGCCCTCAATTTTGTATTTTTTTATTTTTTAGATTTCATAATGTTCTATAGCAAATATACATAGTATAAAAGTTGCTCAAATTCAGATAATTTGTCCTTTCAAATAACATAATTGTTTTTCAAGACAAGCTTTGAGAAACCCTTTAAGGCCAATGGCCAGTTGTAGGAAGAAGTAGCTCAGCTGTCTTTTTGGTGGAATAAGAAGCTGTTTTCTTTTCTTTTTTCTGTTTTTTTTTTTTTTTTTTTTAATTATACTTTATGTTCTAGGGTACATGTGCACAACGTGCAGGTTTGTTACATATGTATACATTTGCCATGTTGGTGTGCTGCACTCATTAACTCGTCGTTTACATTAGGTATATCTCCTAATGTTATCCCTCCTCCCTTCCCCGAACCCACAACAGGCCCTAGTGTGTGGTGTTCCCCTTCCTGTTTCCAAGTGTTATCATTGTTCAATTCCCACCTATGAGTGAGAGCATGCGGTGTTTGGTTTTCTCTCCTTGAGAAATACAAATCAAAACCACAGTGAGATACCATCTCACACCAGTTAGAATGGTGATCATTGAAAAGTCAGGAAACGCCAGGCGCGGTGGCTCACGCCTGTAATCCCAGCACTTTGAGAGGCTGAGGCAGGCAGATCACAAGGTCCAGAGATCGAGACCACCCTGGCCAACATGGTGAAACCTCGTCTCTACTAAAAATACAAAAACTAGCTGGGCGTGGTGACACACACGTGTAATCCCAGCTACTTGGGAGGCTGAGGCAGGAGAATCACTTGAACCCAGGAGGTGGAGGTTGCAGTGAGCCAAGATCAATCATGTCATTGCACTCCAGCCTGGCAACAGAGAAAGACTTCATCTCAAAAAATAAAAATAAAAAATAAAAAAAGGATGGCTGAGGAAAAGGGCTTATAAAAAAACTTTACTCAGTAAAATGTTCACAAAGAGGTGGTGTGGGAAAGGTGAAGTCGATTTTCTGATACCATAGTTTTCGTTGGCACCAGCCCTGAAACATGAGCCTGATATTTTATTTAGTACATTTCTGTTTCTGCATAGCATGAGGTTTCTTTAACTATATATATAGTGTGTGTGTATATATATATACACACACACTATATATATGTTAAAATACTGATCTACTCATCTTCCTCCGTGTGTCCTTCTGTAGAAGAATAAGCTAAGCATAAATTCTGCTATATCTGGTAATCAAGAAAGATTCAGGTGGCTTTCAAGTAACTACATACAACAAATGTGTTTTGTGTTTCTCTTAACAGTATGTTTTCTCTGAGATTCAGTGGGAAAGGATAAGGGTCTCTTTGATGTGTGTTCATAAGCTATTTTACCTTACTACACTCTGGTCAGCTGTGTCATGGACCACCACAGCTATTTTGCTAATCGTCATGTAAACTGCTGGAGTGTCCCCTCAAAATGCAAACTGCCTGTCATCTACACACTAATGCCTTCCATCACATAGGCTTAATGTGAGAATTAAAGGAGACATAAATGTAGAAATTCCTAATCCAGTGCTGAATACATGATTGGTGACTATTACCTCTAATCTCTCTAGCTTCTCCATTACCCTTAAGTCTGCTTCTTTGTGGAAGAATAATTTGTTCTAATTAATACTATGTAACTTTCCACACCTGATTCAGTCAATATCATTCCATTTCAAATAGATTGATCCTGGCAAGAATTTTAACTTTTCCCACTGGACATTTTTTCAGATTTGAGATACTTATAAAGCCAATTTCAAGGGGCTCTGGCAAGAGAGAACTGAATGGTATTTGGCATCAGAAATTTCCAGATGACTACTGATATGGTTTGGCTGTGTTTCCACCCAAATCTCAACTTGAACTATATCTCCCAGAATTCCCATGTGTTGTGGAAGGGACGTGGAGGTGTGTGGGAGGGAGGCAGTAATTGAATCATGGGGGACCAGTCTTTCCCATGCTATTCTCGTGATAGTGAATAAGTCTCACAAGATCTGATGGGTTTATAAGGGGTTTCTGCTTTTGCTTATTCCTCACTTTCTCTTGCCACTGCCATGTAAGAAGTGCCTTTGCCTAATGCCATGAATCTGAGGCCTCTCCAGCCATGTGGAAATATTTAAGTCCAATTAAATCTCTTTTTGTTCCCAGTTTCAGGTATGTCTTTATCAGCAGCATGGAAATGAACTAATACAACTACTGATGGGCATAGCATGGTAGAGGAGAACGTGGAGAAGAGTAGGAAATGGGAATAGGCTTAAAAATGCCAAGATCCAGGTTGTGTGCAGTTGTTGTCATTACTTTTAATGGCAAAAACCACAATTACTGTTACACCAACCTAATAGTTTTTTTTTGAGGTCTTTGCAGTATGCCTGTTTATTTGTTTTTAATTTTTAATTATTGTGGGTACATAGTCGGTGTATATATTTATGGGATATATGGGATATTTTGATACAGGTATACAATGTGTCACAATTACATTATGGTACATGAAGTATCCATAACATCAAGCATCTATACTTTCTGCTACAAACAATTCAATTATATTCTTTTGGCTATTTTTAAATGTACAATTAAATTATTATTGACTATAGTCACCCTGCTGTCCTATCAAATACTGACTCTTGCTCATTGTTTCTATTTTTTTGTACTTATGAACCATCCCCTGTCCCCCCAGCCTCCACTATGGTTTCCAGCCAGTAGCAAATATCATTCTACTGTCCCTCTGCATGAGCTCAATTGTTTCAATTTTTAACTCCTACAAATAGGTGAGAACATGCCTAATCCTCTTTGTTCCAATGGCCCAGTAGATAATCTCAAATTACATGCAAGCTTACAAGCATTTTCACTGCACCCTACACATTTTGATGTATAGATATTTTTTCATTCTGTTCGAAACAGTTTCTAATATTTCTTGTGATTTCTTATCTAATAATGTAATATTTGGTTTACTTAGAAAAGTTTTAATTTCCAAATACTTGGATTTTTTCTTGATTTTTTAATTATTAAAATCTCATTTAATTCCATTGTGGTTAGAAAATACATTTTATATAATTTCAATGTTTTAAAACATGAGACTAGGTTTATGATCCAGATTATAGTTTGTCTTGGTAAATATTCCATTTGCATTTTAAAAATGTGCATTTAACTATATCATACATATAAATGAGGTCTAGTTGGTTAATGGTGTTATTCAACTCTTCTATGTCTCTACTGACTACTGGTTCTATCAATTATTGAGTGAGCAGAGTTAAAATCCACAATAATTATAAACTTGTGTGTATTTTGCTTCTAGTTTCATGAGTATTTTATTCACATTTTTCGAAACTTACGTGTATTATTTTATACATTCTTGAAGAAATGCCCTTTTTATCAGTAGGAAGTTCCTCATATTTTTTGCTGCTATATTCCATATTTTGAGATCTACTTGATATTAATATAACCATGCTAGCCCACTTTTGAAAATTGCTTTTGCAGCATTTTTTTATGTCTTTAACTTTTAAACTTTGAATATTTTTAAATTAAAGTATATTTTATAATTAAAGTGTTTTTTGCAAACCACATACATTACACTGTTGATTTTTGATCCATTTTTATAATCTGTAGTTTTTTCATTAGTCTGTTTAGGTAACTTACATTTAATACAATTAACAATACAGTTTGGATTTAAAATATACTACATTGTTATTTGTTTTCTACTATTCCCATCTGCTGTCTGCTCCTGCATTTCATCTTTTCCTGCCCTTATTTGTTTTTTTCTAGATTTTGATTTTTTAGATAAACCTTCATGTTTTTATATTTTTGGTGGTTGCTTTTGGGTGTACAATAAACTTCAGTAAATCATGAAATCTGTGTTTTAATAACAGTATACCACTTCATCATTGTAAGTACCAAATGATATTATATTTCTGAACTCATACCTTCATTTGCTATTATCATACTTTTGCTAGTATATTTGTTAGAAATATTTGGGTGTATTAATATTATTTTTTAAAGAGTTATGATGGTTAATTTTATATGTCAACTTTGCTAGGCCACAGTACTAAGATGTATTGGTCAATCACCAGCTTGAGTGTTTCTGTGAAGGTACTTTTTGAGATGAGATTAACATTGAAATCAATAGATTTTAAGGAAAGAAAGTTATTCTTCATAATGTGGGTGGACCTCATCCAATCACTTGAAAGCCTTGAAAGGAAACAGAGTGAGGTACATAAAAGAAGAGGGAAATTCTGCCTCCAAAGCATCTTCAGACTAAACTGCAACATCATCTCTTTCCTGGGTCTCCAGCCTGCCTGTTAACCATGCACATTTTGGATTTGCCAGAATACACAATCACATGTGCCAATTCCTAAAAATAAATAATTTCTCAGAAAAATAAAATTATAGATAGATAGATAGATAGATAGATAGATAGATAGATAGAAGTATATGCTATTGCTCTGTTCCTCAGGAGAATCCTGACTCATTCAGCAATTAATTAACTTTTTAATTAATTTAAAAGAAGAAATATATTTTATTATAATCTACATATGAAATTTCTTTGCCATACATTGTATATTTTGTGTAGGTAAAGATATTCACATAATGTCCCTTTCTTTTGGCCTGAAGAAATTCCTTTATATTTATTTTTGTAGTACATGTCTTATGATTATAAATTCTCTTAGCTTTTGATTGTCTAAGGAAGACTTTATTCTGTCTTTATTTTTGAGAGGCACTTGCATTTGGGCATGAAAATTTGTGGTTGGTCGGGCGCGGTGGCTCATGCTTGTAATCCCAGCACTTTGGGAGGCCAAGGCAGGCAAATCACAAGGTCAAGAGATTGAGACCATACTGGCCAACATGGTGAAACCTCGTCTCTACTAAAAATACAAAAATAAGCTGAGTGTGGTGGTGCACACATGTAGTCCCAGATACTTGGGAGGCTGAGACAGGAGAATCACTTGAACCCAGGAGGCGGAGATTACAGTAAGCCAAGATCGTGCCACTGCACTCCAATCTGGTGACAGAGCAACACCCCATCTCAAAGAAAAAAAAAAAAAAAAACATATAATTGATAGATTTTATCTTTTAGTACTATAAATATCTCAATCCGTTGCCTTCAGACTTTTATAGTTTCAAATGAGAACACTGTCAATCTTACTTTTTTATTATTATGAAATATGTCTTCTGAACTTGGCTGCTGTAAAGGTTCTATTGTCTTTATCTTATGTTTTATGCAAGTTGTGTCTGACGAGTCTTGTGTAGTCATTGTAATCCTCTCTTTTTCTTCCTTTTTACTCTCTTCTGCTTTTCCTCTTTCCCTTCCCATCTTCTTCCTCCTCTCCTTTTCTCTTTTTGCTTTGTGTATGTCAAAGTTTCTTTGACTTGTTAGTTTATACAAATATTGTTTTTCAAATTGGAAATATTTTTTGACTCACACATTTTCTTATATATTTATTTGTGTCCCCTTACCCCTACTCTTGTTTTGGGGTCCAATGGCATTCAATTTTTTTTTTTACCAACCTTTGATATTCTCTTATTTTTTTCTTCAATTCATTCTTTTCTATGATTAATTTTCTGTAAGTTTTATTGACAGATCTTAAAGTTCTCTAATATTTTCTTTTGAAGCACCTAATCTATTAATTTCAAAAAGCTTATTTCTGTTTCAACTATTATATCTCTAAAAATACTATATAGGGATTTTTGTAATTCTAATTTGTCTTCTCACAATGTTTATATTTTTATTTACATTTTCCTTGGGTCTGTGGCATATGTTTGTATTAGCCATTCCAATGGCATTTTCTAGTAACCCCCTTATCTCTATCATACTTGAGCTTGCTTCTATTTTCTCATATTTGTACTTCTTATGCATCACATTTTCTTATTTTTCATCTCAGTTTTACACTCCTGAGTGTTATTTTTTTTTTGTATGTGTAAAAGAATTTCTATTGTTTCTGTCATTTAGTCGCAAATTAATTTTGTCATTTAAATGTTTGTTTTTAGGTTGCTTTAAAGGTATGTCTGAAAAAACCTTACTTCAAAGTCGTTGTTTAATATTACCTATTTTATGAGATCTTCACTAAGTTTCCCAATTTGAGGTATAATCTTTCTTCCTTTGAGTTATTAATGCATTTTACATTCAGAAGATTTATAAACTGAAATGAATTACATTAATAATTGCATACTGGTAATAAAATCAACCTCAATTGAAAACTGAATTGAAATGGTGAAGGTGGAATCAAAAATTATTTATAATACTTCCCACTATAAAATCTGTCCATTTAAATAATAATTTTATTTGGATTTTTATTATACAATCCTATCTTCTATTTTAGCTATTTACATTTCATTCTCTCTTTTTTTCCTTTCTTTCCAGAGACAAGGTCTCACTATGTTGCCCAGGCTGGCCTCGAACTCCTGAACTCAAGCCTTCTTCCCACATTGGCTTCCCCAAGTGCTGGGATTACAGTCATGAGACACTGCCATGCTCAGGCTACATATACTTGTGCTTTTCTATAGCTTATCTCCTTACCAGCACCACTTATACGCACAGTGATTTTTAAACTCTTTGAGGTTAGAGATGGTAATGTTTTTTATTGTATCACCTGAGTCATTGGAACTAGATATTCACCACCAACTATCATTCTCACCAGACAGAGTCAATGCATAATTGCTGACCTGAAGAACTAAACTAAGAAGATGGGGATGCTTTGGCAATTATGATTTGGATAAAAACTCATTTTCAAAACTGTATTCATTAATTTATCACCATCTTCTTATTTAATTGAACTATGTGTATTTTTTACATGTAAGTGAGCATGTACACATATACACACCTTTTTACTGAAAAAAAAAAAAAACATAGCTTCTAGCTTTCTGCCACAACATAGTTTTTTTACCATGTCAATTATATCCATTGAATTACTATAACTCTTCAATATCCTCAACTTTATGTTATACATATAAGTAACCTAAAATTTCATAATTTGTTTGCTATTCAATTTTATTTTACTAACTGATATTTAGGTCTTCATATTTTTACTTAATTTCCTGAAGCAAAGAATAGAAGATGAAAATTAGAGCAACCAGCTAGTCTCTGATGATTTTAAGAGACCCTTGCTATGAAGTATACATTGCTGCATTTAGGGTTTTATTCAATTAGTCATGACTGAATTAGTTTCTCTCCTTAAGAAAGTAACTTTATCTCTGATTTATTGGTTATTAGAGTATCAAATGAACATCACTTTACATCTACAGTTCTGTTTTCATTTTTTTCCCCCAGATAACCACTTCCCACTAAGCTTGGTTCACTTTGACATACAAGTACCTCACGAAACCTGGACTTTTATCCCACCATTATGTCTGGCATACTCATATTTATAGCAACATGATTCACAGTTGAAAAAATAGGGAACCACCTCAAATGCCCATCAATCAATGAGTGGATAAATAAATTATGGGATGGAATACTATTCAGTCAGAAAAATAAATAAATTAATGGCATATGATGCAACCTGGGTGGAACTGGAGACTATTATTCTAAGTAACTCAGGAATGGAAAACCAAACATCATATGTTCTCACTCAAGAGTGGGAGTTAAGCTATGAAGATGCAAAGGCATAAGAATGATGAAAATGGACTTTGGGGACTTGAGGGAAAGGGTTGGGGGGAGATGAGGGATAAAAGACTACAAATTGGGTTCAGTGTATACTGCCCAGGTGATGGGTACACCAAAATCTCGCAAATCACCACTGAAGAACTTACTCATGTAACCAAATACTTCCGGTTCCCCAAAACCTGTAGAAATGAAAACTTTTTTTTTTTTAAAGATAGCTTGAAATTCTTTGCTTTTTCACTACAGAATATACTTTTTAAATTTGTTTTCTTTTTTTTTAAGATGGGATCTCACTCTGTCACCCAGGCTGCAGAACAGTGGTGCAATCATAGCTCACTGTACAGCCTCGAACTTCTGGGCTCAAGCACACACACCATGCCCAGATTTCTTTCTTTCTTTCTTTCTTTCTTTCTTTCTTTCTTTCTTTCTTCTTTCTTTCTTTTCTAGAGACAGGATCTTAGGTCTCACTATGTTGCCTGGGATGGTCTTGAACTCCTGGCCTCAAGCAATTTTCCTCCATCAACCTCCTAAGTTGCTGTGATTAGAGGCATATGCCACCACACCTGGACGACAATAGAATCTTGAAGAGTATCAATACCATATTTCATATGTCATTTCCAAGAGAATCCCCTTTCCCTCAAATCCACCCTCTGATTCACTCTGACAGTTGAACTAATACCTTTCTTCATTTTTGGTGTGCTCTCTTCTCCAAAGCATCCCACTCTTAAGTACACAGTTTCTTGGTCCCAAATATTGGTAATAGAAACAAGGATGTTGGGAATGAGACTTTGACTTGAGAAAAAAAAAAAAGATTAATATTAAGCTCCTTCTAAATCTATGTGCTTCCGCTTAAGAAGTTCATCCATGCCACTCCCGAAAAGCTTCTGTTTTCCAAATGGGATTGTCAGGCATCCAGGTGGGATTCCTAAAAAACATGTGTGTTTTGTAAAGCAAATTGAGGCCAAAATGCCTTAAATGTTATGGAAGCCACCCAAACTACAGAAATGGAGAGGGAGCCGGGCACGGTGACTCACGCCTGTAATCCCAGCACTTTGGGAGGCTGAGGCAGGCGGATCACAAGGTCAGGAGATCGAGACCACCCTGGCTAACACGGTGAAACCCAGTCTCTACTAAAAATACAAAAAATTAGCCGGGCGTGGTGGTGGGCGCCTGTAGTCCCAGCTACTCGGGAGGCTGAGGCAGGAGAATGGCGTGAACCCAGGAGGCGGAGCTTGCAGTGAGCCGAGATCGTGCCACTGCACTCCAGCCTGGGCAACAAAGCTACACTCCGTCTCAAAAAAAAAAAAAAAGGAAAAAAGAAATGGAATGGAGAGGGTACGTAGGGGGCAAAAAAAAAAAAAAAAAAGTAGGGAAAGTTCCAATAGAATTTATCAGGTTATTAAAACACTGCGACTGTGCGTGTCCTCTTTCTTTGAACCGCTTTGTTCGTTGTACACATTATCTAATGAAATAGGTGAGTTTATGCCATCTATGGCTCTCCATAAATGTGTGAAAGTCATTTTCAGCTTCCTAAAGAAGGATTAACATCATCATACCAAAATCGAAGTCACAGAGGTTTAAGAGAGGAAACAATGTTACCAGATTAAAAAGTAGAAATCATGAGAATTTTTTAAAAAGACAAAATTCTTAGGTTTAGCAATATCATTCTGTAGTATCCCATCACTATGGTCAACCGTCATATTAATTATATTACCATTTCTGTATAAGTCGAGATTTTGTAGGGTGCTCTGATATTATAATCAATGAATAAAATTTGATTCTATAAGAAAACGTCTACTTTAGATAGACATCTTACAATTGTTAGTTTACTTTCCTACTAAAAATGTTGTCTTATGCCTGCCTTTATCTTAGAAATATTTTCATCTTGTTATAGGGAGAAAATGAACTGTTTTCTGTTCTCTGAAAATCAACCTGGAATTGTTTATCTTTTCTATGTGACTCCATTCTTCAGACAATTTGGCTGAACAGGACTAGATTCATTTGGGGACAGCAACATCTTTGTTCACAGGATTGAGAAATGGGCAAAAGATATACTACTTTAAGGGACTGTTCCAGATTAATGTAAATTTGGGGCACTGGACAAGTCATTTTCTGCTCCTGTGTGGTCTGAGAAGCCAAGAAAACATCTTAGAAACAGAGGGATAAAATAGATCATCATAGGAAAAGTAACTGAGTTTCTGGTAACTTTTCATACTTTTTTTCTCTTTCCTGAAAATTGTCTCAATCCCTCTTTTTCTGTGGTAAAAATGAGATATTCTTAAATGATTTTATCAATTATAGCATCCACCTAAAATTTTTCTTTTTTTGTTATTTTAAGTCAATTAAAAATATGCACTCTGTTTTATAATGCTTTATTGGATGTAATTTCAAGTCAGTTTTTAAAAATAACATCCAACAAGGCATTATAAAATAGGGTGCATATGGCCCACCCATTTCCAAATGCTCATTAATTGTATAAAAGTGTCTGAAAATATAAAGTATTACATTTATTACTTGTTTGTTGTTTTTCAAGAATTTTTGTAACTGGTCCAACATAGAGTATATTTAGGGTAATGGATTAGCTACATTGCCAATACTTAAATCAGAGTTCCTGGGTTTATAGGCAGTTTCTGCCATTTATCACTCATGTGTGGCTTTGAAAAGTTGTTTAATCTCTGTGTGTACTTGCAAATAAAGGGAATAAATAACTGTATCAACCTCCTTTCATCCTGATAAATAATAAATGCATTAACACATGAAATTAATACATGAGTTAATATATGAAGTTAATATATGTAAAATACTCAAGAAATGTGGGCTATTATTATTATTGTTATCTAAATAAATTCAGGTAAATGTCATAGCTGGTAAGTAAGAAAGATTGTATATACCCTCCTCCTTTTCCAGAAGGAAGTTTTGTGACAGTCATATTAAAGATCTTATTAACAACTTTAAAAAGACTCTTTTCCAATATGCTTAAATCTCATGTTATAAATTGTCTATTAATAGTGTTGAGTTACTGGTCTTACAATTCTACATTATAGTCATAAGGAAACATTTTCTTGATATTTGATGACTTCAGGCACTTCAGATATTTTTGATGCCTGTAGTATTATAATTTAATGACCAAGACAGGTGGTAATAATGATTAATCCTAAAACATTGAGTTGTTTCAATTGAAAGTGGCTCCATGTAGTGGTAAATAAAAATCTCAGCCTTCCGGGAAGGACACTGAGAAAAATCACTTTATTGACAGTGCAACTATCCATGTGTAAAAGTTAGATTAAAAGTTAGATATGTTATCTCTTGTCACTGTTGGCAGCTCCAATTCTTCACCTCTTCACCTTGTGGGCTGCAACATGACATTGTTGATAAATAGAATCCTCATTTCTGAAGCCTTTATATCAGGATGGCATGTTGGCTGCAGTCCTTTCAGAAAGTTAATACTTTGCTTGAAGCTGGGTTTCTACATGCTCTCTGAGTGTCACTTTTGTCTATAGCAATTTCAAGCACCTCTCTTAAGCTCATCATCAGCTAGCTAGCTCTTTAGTTTCCTGTGTTTGTTCTCCCCCATTGCCCACTTAAATTGAGCTCTCTTTTTCCTTTAAAGTTATGTCTTCAATGTGAATGGTCTCATTCGTAAGAAGCTGGTTTTGTCATTTTACATGACATCTTGAAAAAAGTAAGAACTGTTGAAAATGTCCATGAATACCCACTCAGGTATCGATAACATGTTCAGAAGGTGTGCAACAGATCTCAAACGTTTTGAAACCTTTAGGATGGTCTCACCATTGTAGTTGTATTTCCAATTCTGAGGTACTGCTTACGTGTACTTTGCAGTCAACAAATTGTATATACATTTTGGATTTTTAATGTGGAAAAAAAAGGAAGGAAAGGAAAGAGGAGGGGAAGGAAGGAAGGAAGGAAGGAAGAAGGAAGGAAGGAAGGAGGAAGGAAGGAAGGAAGGAAGGAAGGAAGGAAGGAAGGAAGGAAGGAAGGAAGGAAGGAGAAGGAGGGGAGGGAGGAAAAAGAAAACCTCTTCTATAAAGATAGCACATCTGAAGTGACCGAAATGTATGTCATTCTCAGCTGTGTTTTTTTCCACTGGCTTCCTTAGTTGCATATTGTTTTCCTCTAATGGTGGACTTGATGATTTGAAATTAGTATATTAAATTTACTGATTACTTTGGTAGAAGCATGTTTCTAGTTGACAAAAAGCCATACATAGAGAAATGCTGTCATGACCAGACCACTTTTCAATTCTCTCATTGGAACTCTGTTTGCAAAATCTGGCCTTGCCCCACTTTTCAGAATCAAGGGGAAAATCTATAGCGCTCTGTAATCAATATCAAGCTACTACAGCTACTAATATAATTAAGATTTTTTTCAGTTTTATTGAATGTACTACTGCCTTATTACTAGAGCACGTTTTACTGTGACTGACTTGTTATCATAGCTGATCTTTAGCTTGTTACATCCACTGTATATCCATGCAGATAAATCTCTAACATCCCATTGTTAATCCCAGGACTGAGGCTCTTTTAGAACTTGCCAATCTCCCTCCAAAGGCTAAAGTCCACTTTAGATATCTTTTTTTGCCTTCAATATACATGTTGGGATTGCAGGCAGTTGAAAAGTGCTCTTAGTAGTTAGAAATAATATACATTATATATAATACATATGCATATATATTAAAAGAATGCATATATAAAATATATATGTGCATATATGTTATATAATACAGAACATAATTCAGTAGGTGCTCCAAAAATATTATTGGAAAAGTTTGAAGAAAACAGGAGAACAATAAGATGTTAAACCACTTGGCTTCTAGGTTTCAAAAGAGGTAGGGCCATCTTGAATTTGTTGAAACTTGTTTTATGGCCTAACATGTGATGTATCATAGAGAATGTCCCATGTGCCCCTGAGAAGAATTGTATATTCATCTGCTTTTGAAAGAAAGGTTTTGTATATGTCTGTGAGGTCTATTTCATTTACAGTGTTGTTAAGTTCTGCTATTTTCTGATGGCTTTTCTGTCTGGATGATCTATCCATTATAAAGAGTGGGTTATTGAGGACATCCACATGCATAAGAATGAAATTGGAACCTTATCTCACACAATCAACAAAAATCAACTCAAATGGATTAAAGACTTTAAACGTATCATCTGAAACCATAAACCTCCTGAAAGAAAACATAGGGGAAATCTTCTTGACTTTGCTCCAGGCAGTGATATTTTCGATATGACATTAAAGGCACAGACAACAAAAGCAAATATAGACAAATAGAATTGTCTCAGAATAAAAATAATTATGCACAACAAAATAAACAATCAACACATCGAAAAGGCAACCCATACAATAAGAAAAATATTTGAAAACCATATATCTGATAAGGCATTGATTTCCAAAATATATAAAGAACTTAGCTCAATAGCAAAAAGCACAAATGCATGATTAAAATATGGAAGTAAACTCAATAGACATTTCTGCAAAGAAGACAAGAGAGTAGCCAACAGATTATGGAAGGGTGCCTAACTTTACTAATCATCAGGGAAGTGCAAATCAAAACTACAATGAGCTACCACTTCATACCTAGTAGAATGGCTATTACCAAAAGACAAAAGAGAATAAGTGTTGGTGAGAATGTCCAGGAAAGAGAACCCTTCCATAATGTTGTTAGAAATGTACATTGTTACAGCTCTAAGTGAAAAACAGTATAGGGGTTCCTGGAAAAATTAAAAATAGAACTACCCTATAATCCAACAATCCCACTTTTCCATGTGTACTCAAAATAAATGAAGTCAGTATGCTGAAGAGGTATCTGCACTCCCGTGTTCATGGCACCATTATTCACAATAGCCAAGACACTGAAAGAACTTAAGTGTTCATCAATGGATGAATGGATTTAAGCAATGTAAAAATGTGATGCATATATGAATATATACATATACTAATTTTATTTGTTATATATAATATATAAACATAAACATTATTCAGTCCAAAAAAATTCAGGTCATTTAGAATAACATGGATGAAGTCGTAGGACATTATGCTAAGTGAAATAAACTAAACAGAGAAAGACAAATACTGACTGATCTCACTTAACATGTGGACTCTATAAAGGTCAAATTCACAAGAGCAAAGAGTAGAATGATGGTTCCTAAGGGCGCGGGCTAGGGGTTGGGGAATTAGAGAGAAACTGGTCAGAACACAGATATTCAGTTATTAGATGAATAAGTTCTGGAGATATAACATAACAGTATAGTGTCTATAATTAAATAATACTGTGTTTTATACCTGAAATTTGCTAAGAGTTGAACTTGCATCTCAGCACATGCAGAAAATTGAAACTATGTGAGGTGATCATTATGTTATTTAGCTTAATTGTGGTAATTGCTTCACAATGTATACAGGAGAACATCAGCCTGTACATTTTAAACATACGGTATACAATTTTTATTTGTTAACCATAACTCAATAAAGCTGGAAAAATAACAAGGTAGTGTAATTGTGTTGTAAATTTTCCTTCTGATAATTGGGTTAGAAAGAAGAAAATAGAAGAAAATTTTCAGTATCTACACAATACCTATAAAAAATTAATAAAATAAATAAGCTAATCTCATTACCATAAATATAGGGGTGTTCTCTGAACATTTTACAGCATATAAATATTTCAACTAAATTGACCTAAATGTGAATTTCAAACCAGTTTGAGGATAATGTAGCATAAGGCTAATTTTAATTTGAAGACTTAAGTCGGTTACTTTCTTCTTTTCTTCATAATTGAAATTCAATACAGGAGACTTTTCAAACATGTAGGTATAAATACATATACTGGTTGCTGCAGAAGTCTAAGTCTATGTGTATTTCCTCATTTCTGCATATTACGTCTCATGGGGCGCTTCACCGGAACCCATGTGCCTGCACAGATAGTTGTTTGAGAACCGCTTTTGAATGTGGAGGCCCTCAAGTGATTCTGAGTAGGCAGATCAATGAGCAGCAGCATCATGTTTTTGAGCAATATTCCCAGCGCAAATATAAAGAAGAAAGCAGGGTAGTGACTTCATCTACACATCAAAGATGATCCTCACTCTAGAGTGTAGACAAATAATTTCTTTTGCATATATGTCTTTATAGCTAAAGCGATGAAGAGTCTATACACAGTTCATAAAAATCTACAACAATTTTAATTATAGTCTTTCATGTCAAATGTTTACTGGAGATCATAAAATACTTCCAAACTCTTGAGCCTGGGCTCCTCATAACATGAAAGTGTACCTGTTATTCAGTGTTGCCTCACTCAATCAGAAATGGATGAAATAATGTTTCAGCAGATCCGATGCAACTGGCGGATGCATTCGGCAATAGTTTTATAATCACAATAAATGTCTTTGCAATATCATTATTTATTGTGTGTTACCAGAATAAAAATGTGTGATGTCATCAGTATTTCTGAGTGAAAAATAGTGCACCCACACACAAATATTGCTTAAAATACATGTTCAACTCAAATACATAACTAGGGCAATAAATATAAACCTTGACCTTAAAATTGTGAAGGTAATTTAAACAGGGTGTGAGAAAAAGTAGGCAAAGTAAAAAACTGAGGCACTTGGTTAGAGAAACAAAAGTTGCAGGATGTCAACAACAGAGGCTGCTGGTGGGGAAGTAATTGCAGGATTTATACAAAGTATAATGAAGTTAGAAATGACTCTGTGTTGGCCTTATTAACAAAAGGAGAGGTATAACATAAACAGTTCTAACACATATTACAGGACCACACTTAAGAAGGAGTTATTTATACCACATATATATGTGTGTGTGTGTATACACAAGTGTGTATATGTATATATGTATGTGTATATGTATATGGTATGTATACACCATATATATGTGTGTATGTGTATATGTGTCTGTAAATATATACATATATGATGTATACATATTCTACTCTACATACTTTGTATAATACTATATATACATATATAGTATTTATAATCCTCCAAGATCTTCTGTGTTCAGCTTTATACTTCACTTTGTGCTCATTTGTTGTTACTCAATTGCTTATAACTTTAGCTTGTAGGACATCATCCAAGAACCAATGTAACTTCAATATTATAATGTCACCGGTTCCTGACATATCAAGTTGGTATGAACTAATTGTTTTCTATGCAATCAGACACTTTATATAACATGGCATACATTTTTTTCCTGATTTTGGGGGCCATATAAGACAAATACTGTACCAATATTTTGATGTTAATTAAATTTAATTGATAAGTGTGAGCTTTACATACACACAAACCTTAGGTATCTTTAGTATTTTCAGAAACCACTTTCTATTTTTTCTTAAAATATGTAACCTTGAGTAAATCTCTGCTAGGCTTAATTTTTTATGCTACAATGGCAGCAAATACAAGGAATAATAGTTTTAAGTAACAGTAACAACTGTATGTTCTAGACACTTTTAATTTGTCTAGATCCTTTTCAATACTCACTACTTTATGAGGTCACTGGAATAGCTTATTTTATAGTATAGCTAATGAGGTTATCCAGGGGAAGATTTCTTAGTACTACCTTTCAGATTTCTTTGGGAGTCTAAGTCTATTCAAATCTCTGTGAGCTGCTGACCTTTAGGCAAAGTTTTATATTGAGAAACTATGTGACCAATATATTTAATTTCTATGGAGTTTAGTTTTATAATCTAAAAATAAAAATATAACCTACCTCATTAGTTGGTTGTGAAGATAAATAAATCAATGTAACAGTGCACATGAAGCACTTAATGCCAAAACACAACACACCTTTAATAAGCAGTGGCTCACTGATGTATTGTATTTAGGCTGAAATTAAAATATGGGTTCATGACACATAATTTAAAATATTTTAACCACAACATAAAATCAAAGTAACTTCATGTTAAAAAAAACAGCAGTATTGCTAAGCAAATGTTTCTGATGTTTAATTTCATCCTTAATTGAATATTTATTTGCTTTTTTCACTTTAGTTTCCTTCTACAGACAACAGTCTGACTCGGGTAGAAATTATATAGCAAATAAACATTTAATTAAAAAAAAACACAAAATCTAAAAAACAGAAAAAGAACAACAACCAAAAAAAACAGGCCTGGCATGATGGTTCACACTTGTAATCCCAGAACTTTCAGTGGTGGATCACTTGAGGTCAGGAGTTCAAGACTAGCCTGGCCAACATGGTGAAACCCTGACTCTACTAAAAATACAAAAGTTAGCAGGGCGTGGTGGCAGGCCTGTAATCCCAGCTACTTAGGAGGCTGAGACAGGAGAATCACTGGAACCCAGGAGGTGGAGGCTACAGTGAGCCGAGATCGCTCCACTGCACTCCAGCCTTGGTAACAGAGTGAGAGTCCGTCTTAAAAAATAAAACAAAGGGAGCCACGCCGCTCCGGCTCTGGGCTCTCAGCATCGTTTCCTTTTCCTCCGCTGGAGCAGCGATGGCGGCGGTGAAAACCTTGAACCCCAAGGCCGAGGTCGCCCTAGCGCAGGCGGCCCCGGCGGTCAACATCAGCGCGGCGCGGGGTCTACAGGACGTGCTAAGGACCAACCTGGGGCCCAAGGGCACCATGAAGATGCTCGTTTCTGGCGCTGGAGACATGAAACTTACTAAAGACGGCAATGTACTGCTTCACGAAATGCAAATTCAACATCCAACAGCTTCTTTAATAGCAAAGGTAGCAACAGCCCAGGATGATATAACTGGTGATGGTACAACTTCCAATATCCTAATCATTGGAGAACTACTGAAACAGGCGGATCTCTACATTTCTGAAGGCCTTCATCCCAGAATAATCACTGAAGGATTTGAAGCTGCAAAAGAAAAGGCCCTTCAGTTTTTGGAAGAAGTCAAAGTAAGCAGAGAGATGGACAGGGAAACACTTATAGATGTGGCCAGAACATCTCTTCGTACTAAAGTTCATGCTGAACTTGCAGATGTCTTAACAGAGGCTGTAGTGGACTCCATTTTGGCCATTAAAAAACAAGATGAACCTATTGATCTCTTCATGATTGAGATCATGGAGATGAAACATAAATCTGAAACTGATACAAGCTTAATCAGAGGGCTTGTTTTGGACCATGGAGCACGGCATCCTGATATGAAGAAAAGGGTGGAGGATGCCTATGTCCTCACTTGTAACGTATCATTAGAGTATGAAAAAACAGAAGTGAGTTCTGGCTTTTTTTACAAAAGTGCAGAAGAGAGAGAAAAACTCGTAAAAGCTGAAAGAAAATTCATTGAATATAAAGTTAAAAAAATAATAGAACTGAAAAGGAAAGTCTGTGGTGATTCAGATAAAGGATTTGTTGTTATTAATCAAAAGGGAATTGACCCCTTTTCCTTAGATGCTCTTTCAAAAGAAGGCATAGTTGCTCTGCGCAGAGCTAAAAGGAGAAATATGGAGAGGCTGACTCTTGCTTGTGGTGGGGTAGCCCTGAATTCTTTTGACGACCTAAGTCCTGACTGCTTGGGACATGCAGGACTTGTGTATGAGTATACATTGGGAGAAGAGAAGTTCACCTTTATTGAGAAATGTAACAACCCTCGTTCTGTCACATTATTGATCAAAGGACCAAATAAGCACACACTCACTCAGATCAAAGATGCAGTGAGGGATGGCTTGAGGGCTGTCAAAAATGCTATTGATGATGGCTGTGTGGTTCCAGGTGCTGGTGCTGTGGAAGTGGCAATGGCAGAAGCCCTGATTAAATATAAGCCCAGTGTAAAGGGCAAGGCACAGCTTGGAGTCCAAGCATTTGCTGATGCATTGCTCATTATTCCCAAGGTTCTTGCTCAGAACTCTGGTTTTGACCTTCAGGAAACATTAGTTAAAATTCAAGCAGAATATTCAGAATCAGGTCAGCTTGTGGATGTGGACCTGAACACAGGTGAGCCAATGGTAGCAGCAGAAGTAGGTGTATGGGATAACTATTGTGTAAAGAAACAGCTTCTTCACTCCTGCACTGTGATTGCCACCAACATTCTCTTGGTTGATGAGATCATGCGAGCTGGAATGTCTTCTCTGAAAGGTTGAATTGAAGCTTCCTCTGTATCTGAGTCTTGAAGACTCTGCAAAGTGATCCTGAGAGAATACAGCTGTGGAATTTTTGTCCAGGCTTCAAATGATTTCCAAAGGAATTTTCCCATATGACAAAAGGAGAGAACGCTGGCATCTGTTGAAATTTGGAAGTTCTGAAATTACCGTATTTTTAAAAATTGCACTGAAGCGTATACACATAAAGAAGCTCTTTTACCCAGTAAACAGGATGTTTTGCTTTAGCAGCAGTGACATAAAATTCCATGTTAGATAAGCATATGTTACTTGTTATTAAATATTCCTTGAAAAGCAAATTTTAATGGCTTAATTTTATGTAGACGTATGTTAAATTACCCAACAGTACCCTATTGTTAAGCATTTGGTTTTAAAATTTTTATGCTAATATAAACAAGTAATTTAAAATTTTGAAAGCATCCTTGTTAGTGTAAATTCTGAGTAAATGCATTGGGTCAGTTGGACTTTGAATGCTTTTGAAATGGCTTTGCTAAAATGCTCGGCCCCCTCCACAATGTTAAGTTGTAGGAAATGGGAAGAGGAGTAAGCTAGAGGCGAGGGAGTTGAGAGAGAGCTGCAAGTGTAAAGAGGCAAAAAAACAGGCAGAGGTAAAAAGATGATGCAAGGCATGGTGACTAAGGGCTATGGTTATTGGGTGAAAGGACACATTTAAAGCAGTGTGTAGAGGGAAATTTATAGCACTAAATGCCCACAAGAGAAAGCAGGGGAGATCTAAAATTGACACTCTAACATCACAATTAAAAGAACTAGAGAGGCAAGAGCAAACACATTCAAAAGCTAGCAGAAGGCAAGAAATAACTAAGATCAGAGCAGAACTGAAGGAGATAGAGACACAAATAACCCTCCAAAAAATCAATGAATCCAGGAGTTGGTTTTTTGAAAAGATCAACAAAATTGACAGACCGCTAGCTAGACTAATAAAGAAGAAAAGAGAGAGGAATCATATAGACACAATAAAAAATGATAAAGGGGATATCACCACCGACCCCACAGAAATACAAACAACCATCAGAGAATACTATAAATGCCTCTACACAAATCAACTAGAAAATCTAGAAGAAATGGATAATTTCCTGGACACTTACACTCTCCCAAGACTAAACCAGGAAGAAGTTGAATCCCTGAATAGACCAATAGCAGGCTCTGAAATTGAGGCAACAATTAATAGCCTACCCACCAAAAAAAGTCCAGGACCAGATGGATTCACAGCTGAATTCTACCAGAGGTACAAGGAGGAGCTGCTACCATTCCTTCTGAAACTATTCCAATCAATAGAAAAAGAGGGAATCCTCCCTAACTCATTTTATGAGGCCAACATCATCCTGATACCAAAGCCTGGCAGAGACACAACAAAAAAAGAGAATTTTAGACCAATATCCCTGATGAACATCGATGCAAAAATCCTCAATAAAATACTGGCAAACTGGATTCAGCAGCACATCAAAAAGCTTATCCACCATGATCAAGTGGGCTTCATCCTGGGATGCAAGGCTGGTTCAACATTCGCAAATCAATAAACGTAATCCAGCATATAAACAGAACCAAAGACAAGAACCACATGATTATCTCAATAGATGCAGAAAAGGCTTTTGACAAAATTCAACAGCCCTTCATGCTAAAAACGCTCAATAAATTCGGTATTGATGGAACGTACCTCAAAATAATAAGAGCTATTTATGACAAACCCACAGCTAATATCATACTGAATGGGCAAAAACTGGAAAAATTCCCTTTGAAAACTGGCACAAGACAGGGATGCCCTCTCTCACCACTCCTATTCAACATAGTGTTGGAAGTTCTGGCTAGGGCAATCAGGCAAGAGAAAGAAATCAAGGGTATCCAGTTAGGAAAAGAAGAAGTCAAATTGTCCCTGTTTGCAGATGACATGATTGTATATTTAGAAAACCCCATTGTCTCAGCCCAAAATCTCCTTAAGCTGATAAGCAACTTTAGCAAAGTCTCAGGATACAAAATTAATGTGCAAAAATCACAAGCATTCTTATACACCAGTAACAGACAAGCAGAGAGCCAAATCAGGAATGAACTTCCATTCACAATTGCTTCAAAGAGAATAAAATACCTAGGAATCCAGCTTACAAGGGATGTAAACGACCTCTTCAAGGAGAACTACAAATCACTGCTCAGTGAAATCAAAGAGGACACAAACAAATGGAAGAACATACCATGCTCATGGATAGGAAGAATCAATATCGTGAAAATGGCCATACTGCCCAAGGTTATTTATAGATTCAATGCCATCCCCATCAAGCTACCAATGACTTTCTTCACAGAATTGGAAAAAACGGCTTTAAAGTTCATATGGAACCAAAAAAGAGCCCGCATTGCCAAGACAATCCTAAGTCAAAAGGACAAAGCTGGAGGCGTCACGCTACCTGACTTCAAACTATACTACAAGGCTACAGTAACCAAAACAGCATGGTACTGGTACCACAACAGAGATATAGACCAATGGAACAGAACAGAGTCCTCAGAAATAATACCACACATCTACAGCCATCTGATCTTTGACAAACCTGAGAGAAACAAGAAATGGGGAAAGGATTCCCTATTTAATAAATGGTGCTGGGAAAATTGGCTAGCCATAAGTAGAAAGCTGAAACTGGATCCTTTCCTTACCCCTTATACGAAAATTAATTCAAGATGGATTAGAGACTTCAATGTTAGACCTAATACCATAAAAACCCTAGAAGAAAATCTAGGTAGTACTATTCAGGACATAGGCATGGGCAAGGACTTCATGTCTAAAACACCAAAAGCAATGGCAACAAAAGCAAAAATTGACACATGGGATCTAATGAAACTAAAGAGCTTTTGCACAGCAGAAGAAACTACCATCAGAGTGAACAGGCAACCTACAGAATGGGAGAAAATTTTTGCAACCTACTCATCTGACAAAGGGCTAATATCCAGAATCTACAAAGAACTCAAACAAATATACAAGAAAAAACAACCCCATCAAAAAGTGGGGAAAAGATATGAACAGACATTTCTCAAAAGAAGACATCCATACAGCCAACAGACACATGAAAAAATGCTCATCATCACTCGCCATCAGAGAAATGCAAATCAAAACCACAATGAGATACCATCTCACACCAGTTAGAATGGCAATTATTAAGAAGTCAGGAAACAACAGGTGTTGGAGAGGATATGGAGAAATAGGAACACTTTTACACTGTTGGTGGGATTGTAAACTAGTTCAACCATTATGGAAAAGAGTATGGCAATTCCTCAAGGATCTAGAACTAGATGTACCATATGACCCAGCCATCCCACTACTGGGTATATACCCAAAGGATTATAAATTACTCTACTACAAAGACACATTCACACGTATGTTTATTGCGGCACTATTCACAATAGCAAAGACTTGGAATCAACCCAAATGTCCATCTGCGACAGACTGGATTAAGAAAATGTGGCACATATACACCATGGAATACTATGCAGCCATCAAAAAGGATGAGTTTGCATCCTTTATAGGGACATGGATGCAGCTGGAAACCATCATTCTTAGCAAACTATCACAAGAAGAGAAAACCAAACACCGCATGTTCTCACTCATAGGTGGGAACTGAACAACGAGATCACTTGGACTCGGGAAGGGGAACATCACACACTGGGGCCTATCATGGGGAGGGGGGAGGAGGGAGGGATTGCATTGGGGAGTTATACATGATATAAACGTCATGCACATGTACCCTAGAACTTAAAGTATAATAAAAAAAAATAAAAAAATAAAAAAAATAAAACAAAGGAAAAAAAAACAAAAAACAGCATTTCTTTTAACAATACAATGGCGAGTAACACAAGAGGACGTCTTGTCTCATCTCATTCTGTTGTCATGTATTTATCATCTTTCTCCCATTCCCCCTTCATGATCCCTTCAGCAAAGAGGAAAACATTGTTTTTAAACATTAGGGCTCCTCTACACATCATTAGAGATAAACGGTTTCTGTTGTAACAACTCACTTTACAACCTGGATCTGTTACCATAGAGATTACCCCAAAAGACTTCTGAGCTTAAAGCTGGAAACCTGTCAACGTAATTAATCTGATTTTTCACTACAGCATGAGTGAAGGCTGGCAATTTGAATGGAAGAAAGAATCTCTTCGACCCTGGAGGAAGAAGAACATCCACAAACTAGAAAGAGGGAGGAGGACATAGATTGATTATGTATTGATACTTGAGTGCTAATTGCCAGAGACTTAGAAACATAAGCAGACGCTATGGAGAGGACAAAATTATTAATGAAATTGGCCCATGGTGAGAGGTGACAAGGTGCTAGCAGCCCTCGCTCGCTTTTGGTGCATCCTCAGGCCTCGGTGTCCAGTCTGGCCGCACTTGAGGAGCCCTTCAGCCCACCACTGCACTGTGGGAGCCCTTCTCTGGGCTGGTCGAGGCCGTAGCCGGCTCCCTCTGCTTGCCGGCAGATGTGGAGGGAGAGGCGCGGGCAAGAATCAGGCTGCTCACGGCCGTCGTGGGCCTCACGGTGGGCGCAGCCTTGGCAGGTCCGCAGTCAGATTGGCCGGCCAGCGCGTTGGCCTCAGGCAGTCAAGGGCTTAGCACCTGGGCCAGTGGCTGCGGAGGGTGCGATCCCCACCCCAGCACTGCCTGCCCGCCAGAGCCGCGCTCGAATTCTCGCAGGGCCTCAGCTTCCTCCCTGCAGGGCAGGGCTTGGGACCTGCAGATTAAATATTTTCTTGATATCATTGAGAAGTCAGGTGAAGAAATGACATTCAATATCACAAATATCAATGTTTCTATGAAAATCCATATTTTTAAACACAACCCTGGTGTTGTCCCTAAATCAACTTATTATAAGTAACAAAAATTCCATTTAAAAATAGATTTCGGCTGGTTGTGGTGGCTCATGACTCTAATCCCAGCACTTTGAGAGGCAAAGGTGGGCATATCATTTGAGGTCAGGAGTTTGAGACCAGCATGGCCAACATCTTGAAACGCTGTCTCTACTAAAAATACAAAAATTAGCCCGGCGTGGTGGTGGGTGCCTGTAATCCCAGTTACTTGGGAGGCTGAGGCAGGAGAATTGCTTGATTCCAGAAGGCGGAGATTGCAGTGAGCTGAGATCATGCCACTGCACTCCAGAGGGGAGGACAGAGTGAGACTCTGCCCCAAAAATAAAACAAACAAAAAATTCATCCCTTAGAGGAAAACTTCCATTTGGGACCTAGCAGTCAGTATTTTAAAATCACGTCTGGTAAGTATTACTCACAGCCAGCTTGAGATATCTCGCGTTACACAGTACAATATCATTTATTCCTGGAAAATGCACTTCTACAAAAATATGTCTCATGTAATTGCCTCTAGCCGAAGAGCATTTTATAGTATTAGTACATTTGCAACCTCCACATGTGTCTGCCATTTTAAGTCTTTATAAGTTCCCAAATTCCAACTGAACACTTCTGCAATTAAAAAAAAAAAAAAAAATCACTCCAGAGAGAAGGCACTTCACTTTACAAAAGTGGTCAACCTCACTGTTGAAGGGGAGTATGCCCTCTAAAACACACTTAGTTTTTGATACATGGGATCTCAAACTAGGCACATCAAAGTCGCGTGAAGCTCCTTCCTTCCTTCCTTCCTTCCTTCCTTCCTTCCTTCCTTCCTTCCTTCCTTCCTCTCTCTCTCTTTTCTTTTCTTTTCTTTTCTTTTTTTTCTTTTTTCTTTCCCTTTCTTTCCTTTTCTTTTTTGACGGAGTCTAGCTCTGGCACCCAGTCTGGAGTGCAGTGGTGTGATCTCAGCTCCCTGCAGCCTCCGCCTTCTGGATTCCAGCGAGTCTCCTGTCTCAGCCTCCAGGGTAGCTGGGATTATAAGCAAGCACCACTATGCCCAGCAAATTTTTATGTTTTTAGTAGAGACAGGATTTCACCATGTTGGTCAGGCTGTTCTCAAACTCCTGACCTCAGGTAATGCTTCCGCCTTGGCCCCCTAAAGTGCGAGGATTACAGGCATGAGCCACTGGGCACGGCCCATGAAGCCCATTTCTGAGGCTCCCTGATAGTTCTATTCCTGAGAGACTGCCAGTAGGCTGTCAAGTTCACAGTTTCCCCACTGTCATCGGCAGTGTTGCACTGACTACGAAGGAAAACAATCCCCGGAGTACTAAAATTAATGTTCTTTTTACACTGCTGTCATAAATGAATGGATTTTCACATAGAAATTATACAAGGAAAATTGCTTTCAGAACAAGACCACATTCTGCAAGAAAAATGTCATGTAATGTTTATTTGTCTGACCAGTGCATGGCTTCTAGGAAATAGAGTTTATTATAGAGAATGATGATGGGCCTCTGACAGACACTATGGCAGGAGCAGTGAGAAAAATGTTGTTTGGTCAACACAAAGCAATTACTTGTTGGGGAGACTACTGTAGATGAAATGACATTCCCCTGTTAGCCTCAATTTTATGACTACATTTTTAAGCATTTTAGTCTTTGTTACCAACGGTAAAATGTAATTTAGGTTGCTAAATCATAATAATGATATTTCTCATCATCTACAGGTACACATTAATACACATTCCTTAAAATATCAACAGCACACTCTTTCCTTGTATAAGAAGTTTACTTGAATACTGTTATTATAAATTTTATAAGATGACAATTATTGTGTGAGTCTTGCATCAGGGAGAATTTTCTAACTTACACATCATTTTATTTTCCCAGTAACTAATCAGATCAACTTGCTTTCAGCTTATCTCCAAGTTTTAGATTGACAGGTTTTATAAAAAGATGACAAGATGTGGAGAATAGAGGCCAAAGGAAAGGGTGAAGGAGAAATATCACATTTAAACTGTTGAAGTAGTCCGTTTCTAGGTGTCAATAAAGTTATTGGTCCAACTGGCTAAATAGAATCTTCAGGATCAGTTTTTAAAAAATTTCCCTTCTTACATATACCATATATCTAATCCTATTAGTTTGCTATCTTCTCTTATTTTGATATCAGCAACAACCTCTTGCATGGTGTGATGGTTGATACTGAGTATAAACTTAATTGGATTGAAGGTTGCAAAGTATTGTTCTTGGGTGCGTCTGTGAGGGTGTTGTCAAAGGACATTAACGTTTGAGTTAGTGGCCTAGAAGAGGCAGACCCACCCTCAGTTTGCTCTGCATGCATACCATATGATCAGCGGCCAATGTGGCTAGAAGAAAGCAGGTAGATGAGACTGGCTGTCTTCTGACCTTCATCTTTCTCCTGTGCTGGATGCTTCATGTCCTTGAACATTGGACTCTTGAACAAGGTCTTCAGCTTTTGTACTCTTGGACTTACACCAGTAGTTTTCCAAGGGCTCTTGAGCCTTCAGCCACAGACTGAAGGATGCACTGTTGGCTTCCCTGTTTTTGAAGTGTTGGGACTCGGACTGGTTTCCTTGCTCCGCAACTTGAAGATGGTCTATTGTGGGACTTCACCTTGTAATCTTGTGAGTTGACACTCCTTAATAAACTCCCTTTCATATATACATCTATCCTGTCATTCCTGTACCTCTAGAGAACTCTGACGAATACACATGGTATCCCTGAATCTAGCCTTATCCTTTTTCCATCCATTCATCCATTCACTAAGTTATACTTAGCTCATCTATCTGACAAGAATAGAAAAGAAAAAGAAAAATGTTCTAAACCATTTCTCCAAAGCTATTCTGCTTAGCCACTCTGCTTAGACTCTCCAACACTTTTCACCATCCTCTGAAAAATATTTAAACAGTGAACTTCTCAACTTATCTCTCCCTCTAAACATTTGAGGGATGGTTGGTAGCAAGATCTACCTATTAATAATAAAATTTCTGTGCTCCCCACCAATTCTACCTTCAAACCATCCATACTCTCTTCCTTAAGACTGCATTCTCCACATGTAAAGTCTGATGACAGAATTCATGAGATTTCACATGCAAGTGACTTACGAAGGTAGTACTTTCAGGAGATGCCAGTGAAGTGAAAGAGAAAAGATGAAGGGGAAGAAGGCAAGCAAATGTGCAAAGTATACAAAGTCTCATGGAAGGAAGCTATGCTCTGATGTTCAAGGACACGCTCAAGAGTAAATTATACCTCAACTTTGTTGCAATCTGGGGCAGGACTACTGAGTTCTGCGGCTCCCACGTACTGATCATGGGCTAAAAGTCTTTGAAGGGAGAGGAGAATAGACTCCAGATGTATCATTTAAGCAGATCCCGTAGTGCTATGACATCTCTGCAAGGAGAATAGAAAGTATAATCTTTAAAGGAAAAAAAAATTCAGAAATTAAGAGGGGGTACAAAATAATACCAAAAATGATCCTGGAGATCAGAACACCCACAGTGTTCACTTGCAGATTAGCTAATTTCCCTTAAAGAATTATATAAAATTCCTCAAAAAGACCAAGCATTTATGTGTCTTTTAATTCTATTGCTTTCAAACTACAGCAATTATTCATGATTAGAAAAGCCAAAATCTTCTTGGTAGAATTGACTGTTTATGTTCTCTCCTTTTAATGGGATTAGTTATTTTTTGCTTGTTGATTTTAGTTCTCTATGGAGTACTTAATAAATAAATAATAATTAGTAGACCTTTGTCACATACATAGTTTGCAATCTTCTCCCATTTCATAGGCTGTATGTTTACTCTTTTGATAGTTTATTTTGCTATGTAGATGCTCTTTAGTTTAATTAGGTCCCAATTTTCTATTTTTATTGTTGTTGTTGCAATTGCTTTTGGAAACAGCCAAAAATTATTTGCCAAGGTCGATGTCAAAAAGAGTATTTTCTAGGTTGTCTTCTAGGGTTTGTATAGTTTGGGGTCTTACATTTAAATCTTTGATACATTTTGAGTTAATTACTGTACATATTGAAAGGCAGGGGCCCAGCTTCAATCTTCTATTTTGGCCAGTCAGTTATCACAGCAGCACATAATGAATAGGAGTCCTTTACCCAATATGAAAAAATGATTAGCTTCATTATTATCAAAGAAATGCAAATCAAAACCATGATGACATACCGTCTCACATTAGTCAGAATGGCTATTATGAAAAAGTAAAAAATCAACAGATACTGGTGAGGCTACACAAAAATGGGAACCCTCGTACACTGATGGTGGAAATGCAAATTAGTTCAACCCCTGGAAAACAGTCAGGAAATTTATCAAAGAACTTAAAACACAGCTAGAATTCAACCCAGCAATCGTATTACTGGGTATATATCCCAAGGAAAATGAATCATTTTACCAAAAAGACAGATCTACTCTCATATCCATCACTGTGTTATTCACAATAGCAAAGACATAGAATCAACCAAGCTGCCCATCAGTGGTGGGCTGGATAAAGACAACTTGTTACATATGCACCATGGAATACTACACAGCCATATAAAAAATGAAATCATGTCTTTTGCAACAACATGGAGGCCATAATCCTAAGCAAATTAGTTCCAGAACAGAAAACTAAAATACTGCATGTTTTCACTTATAAGTGAAATCTAAACACTCAGTATACATGGACATAAATATGGAAACAACTGACACTATTGACTACTAGAGGGGAACTGGAAGGAAGAGAGCATGCACTATTTATTGGGTACTATGCTTACTACCTGGGTGTCAAGCTCCATACTCCAAACCTCAGCATCACACAGTATTCCTATGCAACAAACTTGCACATGTACCCCTATATCTAAAATAAAAGTTGAAATTGAAAAAATAAAAACCTAAAATATCATTTATACTTTCTTCTTTTGCCCCGTAAATAAAAAGTGTCTCTCTATATAAGAGCAGAAATTCAATTATATTCATTCTCCTATGTTCTCCTCTATTTTTGTTTAAAATACATAAGTGTTTAAAAACATAACTGGTCTACTATCTCTGATCTGTAGAATATGATTACATAAATGTTTCTTCCCCTTATGTGGACATAATGTGGATGTTATTGTAGGTTTGCTTTCAAATCCAGTTATCACCTTTCAATTGCAAAATTCATTTGCTATACTCTTTTATTCAACTTTCTTCTGACAAGAATATCCCAAATAGACCTACTGGTGAGAGACTAGAAGAGTCAACAGGAGATTAAGGTCTATTTTGTTATTTTACTCTCTATTAGATGAAGCTTTTGAAACAGGGGTTATCCTCTTCCGGGCTCCAGTGTTCAACAAAACAGTCGTTCTCTCTGTGGCTCCAGATCCCACAGAACTGGCATGAGGCAATTTTACCTTTCTCTAAGACCCTTCATACCCTTCAGGTGGTAGTTGCCTCTTGTTTCTAATCTGAGTTGTGTCATAATCATGGCTTGGCTTCTAAATTCATTTATCACTTATGTGATCAGTTCTGTCTTTTAATTTCTTCTACTGGAAATGCAAGGAGTGTGTTTATTTGACTGAACCATAAATTAAATACAAATAGTGATAGATATTCAACATTATCACTAAGATTGTTTTAGATTTTCTCTTTATATTAATTTTTGTCTTTTCTAACTTATCAGAACTGAGAAAGAGATGCTGTTTACTCCCATCTACTACTGCGTAGTTTCTGTCAGATCCTTCTATTACTGTAATTTAAAAATAATCTATCATAGCATTTCATTTTGCATATTATGCTCATGCATGATATTTTCACCTTAAATTACATATATAATCACATTCAATGATTTTTTTGCTATTTATTTATTTTGTTTTTAAACTACTATTTGTGCTTTGGCATTGTAATTTATCATTTACTTATTTTCATTTATGTCATATATTAATGCCATTCATTTCATCTTTAATCATTTGTCACAACTTTGTTTATAGATGGTTTCATAGATAAGATATGTAATTGCTATATGTTGTATTTTGGCAACTCCAAGATAATATTTTTTATATTAAATTTGGGATAGTTGCCTTTCTACAGAAGAGTAAATAGTACAGTTATATATTTCACTCGGCTTTCTCTTATGTTAACATTTTATATAGTATGGAACAGTTACCAAAATCAATAAATTAGCTTTGAAACAATACTGTTTTTAAAAGCATAGAACTGGCCAAGCACGGTGGCTCATGCCTGTAATCCCAGCACTTTGGGAGGCTGAGGTGGGTGGATCACGAGGTCAGGAGTTTGAGACCAGCCTGGCCAATATGGTAAAAGCCCGTCTCTACCAAAAAAAAAAAAAAAAAGAAAAAGAAATTAGCCAGGCATGGTGGCACTTGCACGTCCCAGCTACTCGGGAGTATCAGGAAGAAGATTTGCTTGAACTCCGGAGAAGGAGGCTTCAGTGAGCCGAGATCGCACCACTGCACTCCAGGTTGGGTGACAGAATGAGACTCCGTCTCAAACAAAACAAAACAAAGCATATAACTTAATCAAATTTCACAAGTTTTTCTGTTAATGTCCTTCTCTTCCAAGAACCAGATCCTGGAAATCCAATAAACAGCAAGTAGGATAGTAAATCCAGCCAACCAATCAACCAACCAACCAACCAATAAATAAAGTTATACATATCTTAGCTGAACTACAGAAGACCAGAAATATAAGAAAGATTTTTAAAAGTTGCAATAAAGAAAAGGCAGATTATTCACAAAAAGGTATGGCGGATAATCTCTCAAATGCAATAATGGTGGCCAGAATAAAGAAAAAGAACATTGTCAGCAGACTGAGGGAAAATAATTTGTCAATCTAAATTTCAATAAACGGCTAAACCATGTTTTGTGGATGAAAAAGGAAGTAACTATGTACAATTATAAACAAAACAGTTTATGCTGCTAAAGCAAAATCTAAAATTGTATACTTTGAGCACATGAAAAATGATTCTACATGGGAGATCTTATATGTGAATAGAAATAGTGAACAAATTTATAATGACAACTATATTGATAGAACTACCCAAGGAATGGTAATAGGAAGCCATTATAATAATACCAATTTTTCCATGGATGTGGGACAATAATGGAACAGAATGCTGAGCTACAATACTATAAAAATTTTGAAGGAGAGACAGAATTAAATTGTTCAGTTACATGTATTATCAAAAAAGCTAGAGAAAATGTTGATTATTTTTTGTTTAAATATTCATGTTAAAATAGCTAGAGGCATAAAGAGAAGACTAAATTAAGAGTATTTAACTTCCTCAAAAAATTAAAAGGGATAAATAGAAAGGGAACAAGGGTGGGAGTTCAACTTATAAAACAACAGGACAAGAAAGAAGAAAGACAAAAAATAGACAATGAAAATAAGAGGATATATGAGTAGAAATAAAACAAATATATATCAGAAGTTAGAGTAAATGTAAGTAGAATAGCATTTCCAATTCTACTAGTCAAGTTTCAAACAGGATAAAGATGGTATCTCAGCTTTTCTAGTTTCAGGGGGTTTATTAGTAAATGGACCATTTACAAAAGTTTGACTTGGTTTAGGAGAAACACAATTACCCAGGCTTAGAATCATTAAAACTATTATTACCTCCAGGTCCAAAGTTGTAGAGATGGGAACAGTTAATGCAAGGTAAGAGTTGTGTTGAGGAGGCCTCTTTGAGTATAGTTCAAGATGACATTTTGAGGAGGAATCCAAGGGAATAAATATCTTAACCTCATTCCCTGCACTCCCTATGATTTACTGGAAATCCTCATTGAGTAATCCAACTAAATACCGATGGTCAATCATGGGTTCCTCAATGATTATCCTCCCAAAACTGAAAGTGAAGAATGGAACATAGATCAGAAGGAACAAAATAGCTGCCAAATCAATTCTTAGAAATGTAAAGTTTAGTTATATATCTAGAATATTTAATTATGGCTTATAAGAAAATATTGTTTGAATACTTACATAATTTTATTGCTGTGTATTAAAACAAATTCATAGAATCCATCAATTAACACATACCACTTAAATCCATTTCTCCAGAAGATACAGATATTTCTGAATGTATTTTATGCCAAAAATAGTATGAGAATTAAAAGCAAAAATATACGTCTGATGTTTCAATAAGTTATCAAAGAAACGGCCAAGAAAATAGGTTCTATGGATCAGAGGTCCAACAAAAAGCAGCTTTAGCTAATATTTGAAGCTTAGTGAATCCTCAAGTCCGTTAAGATGATATTGAAATGTCACTTCTTTTGTTGGCTATTACTCCTGCCTCACTTTTCTGTAGGATGAACTAACTGGCAAAATGCTATGTGGGTCCTTTCCGTTCTGACAGACATAGCTGGTTGTTCGTTAGGGCAAGATGAGACTTCCAAAACCATTAGGCAATATTTCTAGGCGTCAAGGAGAATTAAGGAAAGGTAAATCTCAAGCTGACCAGTCTAAGGACATGAGTGACATTGGAGTATAATGAAATGGTGCCAAGAAACCTCTCAATAAAACTAGAATATAGCAGCAAGATAAATTGGAGCCACAGTGGAAATCCCTAGAGAAGGTGACAGGTACCAAAAATAAACAACCCTGCCCCAGAAAAACATCCCTTTTGGTTGAGATGCTCTGTACTTCCTGCATAAATATGTATTTCTTTCATTAGAAGAGTCTTTGTTTCTCCATCAGAAGCGTATTCTAAACTTAGGCCAATAATATCCTTTCTCCTTCTTTTCTTCACTGACCATGAATAAGGCTTACTAAGAAGACTTAGGCTTTCAATAATTATGCACTGTTGACTGGCTACACTCATAGCTTCAGTTCTTAGTCTCTCTGGATACACAGATAAACATTGTGGCATTTAATCTTATCAACATCAGAAAAGTAATTGAGAATTCCCACAAAAACCCATCTAGTGTTAAAGACAAAGCAGCACGATTTCAGGTAGGCTTCTTACTCATTTGCAGAGAAACCGCAATATCAAAACAATGCACATGGGTGCAGGCCACAGCATGGTATGGAACTGTCAGTCTCATTTTTCCTAAAAGGCACATCAAGGATACTCAAAAACTGTTAACAGCAATACATTTTATTTAACTCGTGCTCTAAAATTATTAAGTTTTTATATTAATTGGCTAGGACAGCCATACCAAAATCTCAAATATTGGGTGACTTAAACAACAGAAATTTATTTTCACACAGTTCTAGAGACTAGACATCCAAGATCAATGTGTCCGCATATTTGTTTTTTTCTGTGGCCTCTTTCTTAGGTTCTCAGATGGCCAGTTCACTGGGCCTTTCCTCTTATTTTTTCTTGCTATCAGAACACCAGGCATAGTGGATTAGAGTAACATCTGATGAGCTCATTTAATCTTAACTACCTCTCTAAAAGGCCTATCTCCAAACATAGTTACATTGGAATTTACGACTTCAACCCATGAATTTTAGGGGAACACAAGTTAATCCATAGCAATTTCTCATAGTTTTTCAGTTTTAATTTCTCTGGCAAAGAGCTAACATGAGTTACAGTATAAGATTAAATACATGGAGTAAGTCTTTACAGTTTCTATTGCCCAGGTAATAAGCATCTGCTTTAAACTACTGAAGATAAACTAACTAATCATGTACCAATCAAGGACATCCAAGGTTCTTCTGTTTGAAACATAAGATGGTGTTGCACAACCAGGCAAAAGAAACAGCTTCTGTTTTACGTCTGTTTTACAGTTGTTGGGGTAATTATCTCCTTGAGGGCAGCTTGTCTTTGCTAGGCAGTGTTAGTGAACTTGGACTCTGTAATCTCTTCCAGGAAATAAATATCTCTCTAGCTGGTTGAGGAGTCAGAGATAAACAAAGGAAACACAACAAAAATACAGAAACACTTCTATTGAAATAGTTGAATACTACTTTGAAGTAAACTCAAGGACTGAATGAGAACAGGAATGATGTCATAAAAAGCAGAGGCTTTTCAACTTCACAACAGGGCAGACAGGAGGAGCTGGGGAGAGTGGCTGTTGCATCTTAAACTCTGGCCTTGTATTTTGAAGCTGCACAGACTCGTCTGCAAAGTGAGGTGAGACCCAAGGACATCAGCCTCAACTAACCAGGGTTTACAGGCAATGAGTCATTGTCCAAATTGAAACCAATGCTTTTATTGTGGATATATCAGAAAGTCCTTCAACAGTTTGTGGGTATCTGTGTTTATTTTAATCTGAACTATCACTCTTTAATAAACGCAGCACCCTCATCTGTAGGTTTACCTTGTGCGCACTTCTACTTTGCCTAGTAATGCCTAATCACATGTGAAGCTCAAAAATGCAACAGTTAGAAACTCCGTATCTCTCCCCTCTTCGAATTCAGCAAGTTTCCCCCACCCGGGGCTCTGCATTGCACCTGGTCAACACTCCCTCCCACACTTAGCAATCACCACCCAGGGCACCTGCATGTCATGAGACCAACAGAAATCTTGCATTGATTTTAAGACCTTTCACCTGTATTCTCTAAATTGGCGCAGGCTCAGAAGTTAAAATCATGGAGAACTGGGAAAATAATGAATGGAAAATGGTGTAACAGGAACATACCAACAGAAATATCATGTATCTACAATAATCAAACAAAATAGATGAAATGCTTGTAGTCAATAGCACTTCTAGAAATAACCAGATTTGCTCTATACTGATTACAGAATTAATTCACCAGAAACTATGAAAATCTACATTTGTATGCACTTACTGAAACCTCAACATATACAAAGTTTAAAAAAAAAAAAAGAAACTGACAAAACACCACTATTGTTGGATATTTCAGCACATTTCACGGGGTAATTAATTAATTAAACTGGTAGATCAAAATCAATAAAGATATACATGATTTGAACAGCAGAAATAACAGCTTTGAACAAATGAACACATAAAAAACTGCACTCAATAATTAAAAAAATACAACAATTAAGTATTTACTAGCAAAAACTAACTTCAACAAATTTAAACATATTGGACTCAAACTAACCATATTTTTTTCTAGAATACTTTTAGTTTAAAAATAAGATGAAAATAGATGAAGACAATGATGTAACTGAAAATCTCCAAGAAAAGAAAAAAAAAACATCCCAAAAAGCTGAATTGGTGTTTATACAAGGGAAAAGTTACAATTTTTACATGAGAAATTAAATAATTTCAATTCATTATATTAATTTATTGAAGGATAAAAATGATATGATCATCTCAATAGATGTCCCATCAATAAATCTGATTAAAAATTAAAAACCCTTTTATAATGTAAAAACAAAATAATCAAAAAACTTAGAATTCCAGACAAAATAGGTACTTTCTTATTCTAAAAGCGGGAAACTTAATGAATAGATAGTAGAAACATACTTTTTAATATGAAGAGCAAAGTAAGGGTGTTTACGACTTCTACTTCTATGGAAGTCACTGTATATTGTAGTAAATCAAGAAAATAAATGAAAAGTATAAAGTGGAGGGAAAATAGAGAAGTATCATCACTTCTAGATGATTTAAGAGTATTAATAGAAACTGGAAACTTATTAATTACAATTAATAAGAAAATTTGGTAGTATTTCTGAAAAACAGTATATAAATATCTGTTTATTGCTATGTACTTGTAACAACCAGCTAGGAAATATGTGCTTTAAAATTCCATTTACAATGGTAACAAAAATAAAGTACCAAGAACAAATGTAACTAAATATGTGTAATTGTTTTATAGAAAACATATAAATAAATTTAATGAGAATAAGTAAAATACCAACATCAATGGAAAGACGATTATGGTCTTAAAAATTTACATATACATTCTGAGAATGTTTATATAAATGCCATATCACAACAAAAAATTTCAGAAAAGAAAGCAAGGAAAACTGATGCGATGATATAGAGGAAAAAAGAGAAGAAATTAGAATGACTTATGTCAATGAATTAAATACTACTTAGGATTACAGTATTTGTTCAAACATTTCCTGAGTTTATTGGCTTAAAAGAGGTAATCTTGAGAAGATTATATGTTACTTTAATTCAAACTTTGCAAGTTGCTATTTTTAAATACTTCCCTTAAGAAAGATAAAATATACAAAATATATTGCCCGTGCAAGTAGGTATTGTGAATTCCTTCTTTGCATATTTCATACTTCTGCAAAATGGAAAATTACTTTGTCCTTATAAACCTTCACTTCTTAAAATAAAGCCTAATTTATAAACTATGTTGCAATACAGATTGTGAAATAAAAATGATTTGTTACATGTTTTACACAAATATTAAAAGAGCTGTGAATCTGTCATGATATTAATTAAGTTCTTTAATTAATGTATATCCCTGTGTTACGGAAATTAACACACACAATTAAAATATATGTTAGAAACTGTTAAGGGTCATAGAAAAAAATATCTAAAATTCTATAGAAACTCAGGGACTGCAATATTTCCAGGAGAGACTTCAGCAAAGAAACTTTACAGTCTAACTCCAGGCTGGCATTAATGATACTCTCTTTAGGCACCCAACATGTTCTAAACATTCTAGTCATACAAAGGTGGGCTCATTTATCTAACTTCTTGTAGTTGCCTCTTGAGTTCAATACCTAACAGCTCTAGGTCTAAAATGTGCTCCTTCATTTACGCCAATGTACCATTTTTTAAAACACATATTCAATCAATGGATAAACATTTAATCTTGGCAAAATGTAGCTCCATGACATAAAAAATACTCCTACTTCTCTGTCTCCCAGTTAATAATACCCCTCCCTCTTTGTGAATACCTCCATAACTCCTACCCAGCATACAGACTCAGACACTTCCTCTAGAATGTTAAGCAGAAATGTTGTAGTTTAGATTCATTATACTTAGAGCTGAACTAAATCAAGCCTCACACCTCACCTCTCTCAGCACTGGACATTTCTATTTTAATTAGGTCTTTGGGAATTCATCGCATGAGCATCTCATCCTAATATGTGTAAAAATGGCATGCATATGACATAATCAGTATCTACCCCTCCTATATTTTAAAGACAATGCATCCAGTTGTGTTTTTGTTCCCCTTTGTATACATGACCTCCAGAATAAGGGCCTTAATTTTTTTTTCATTGTCTGACTTGTCCTATATTTTTCTCTTTTTCCTCTCTTCCTCTCTGAAGTTTAGTATTATGTTATGTTTCTTCTAACTTAAGAAAAAAAAAAAGAATCCACCTTCTGAAGCAAATATGTCTTTCCAGCTGTTGCCCAAGTTCCATTCCTTTTCGTTTTTAATCACAATATCCTCAGATCCTAGAGCAGTAACTGGCACTGGAAAATTATTTGCTGAATGTGTGTTATTGATTCTTTCTTCAAAGTCAGGCTTCCTCAAATAATAGTCCACTTTTGCTGACTTTCTTTTTTTTTCCCCATTCACTCCTATTCAATAATTTTAGTATCTTCTCTAATGAAAACATTTTGCTCTTCCTTTGTCATCATAGCGAATGACACCATACAAGCTCCCCAAATTATTATTTTCTTCATGACCATCATTTAGTGTTATCAAGGCTGTCCTATCTCTTTTGCATTTTCTACATATAACTTCTTGTTTCAGTATTGTAAATATTATGACCCTATGCTTTCCCACCTGGATTATTGTAATCCCTTTTGACTCATTTTGCATATTATCAGCCTTATTCTGTTCATCTTACACATTTTTCTCAGAGTAAAGTTGCTAAACCTCATATAATCCTGAATCTTGTTTTTTTTTTTTTTCATAAATCAACATGTTTAATTATAAAAACCAAGCTCATACTCATGTTGTATAAGACTGTTTTTAGGTCAACCGTGTCCTATTTCTCTAGATATATCTCCACATTCCTTCATCAATTTAATCAATTTGAACCATTTTGGTGTGTATTAGTGATGGTTTCCTAAATGTACAGTACTATCTGATTTACTCAAATTCCTCATTTTTCTAGAGTAAATGTATACCTTTCCTTTTTTTTTTTTTTTTTTTATCAGGAGAACACATAAACTCATTTTCAGACTCTGGTGAAGCCTCTAGGAAGATTTCCCTTGTATTGTATATTCATTTCTACCCACCATCACCCTGATCAATTCAGTATTGACCATACTATATTTTGTGCTCCTCCTCTCTGTGAAAGCAAGTAGATCAGATATATGAAATGAATAATTGAATGGAGAATTGATGACATTTTTGGTTATAAAACATAACTGCCCCCACCCCCAAGAAGATACAGCTTGGATCACAACACCCAAGTACTTTCAAATAGCTCAAAAGCCTTCCCAAGAAGGATGACTACAAATAAGCCGAGATAGTGAAGCCTGCAATAAACACCTAACTTTGGTGCCCAGACACCAAAGAACATCTACTAGCATCAATGCCATCCAGAAAAAATTGAGCTCACCAAATGAACTAAGGAACAAGAGACCAACCTTGGAGAAACAGAGATATGTGTCCTTTCAGAGAATTCAAAATAACTGTGTTGAGAAAACTCGAAAAATTCAAGATAACTCAGAGAAGGAATTCAGAATTCTGTCAGATAAATTTAACAATGACCTTGAAATAATTAAAGAGAATCAAGCAGAAATTCTAAAGCTAAAAAATTCAATAGGCATATTTAATAATAAATTAGGGTCCTTTAATTGCAAAAGTGATCAAGCAGAATAATTAGTGAGCTTGAAAACAGGTTATTTGAAAATACACAGAGGAGATAAAAGAAAAAAATGGAAAACAATAAACACATCTAAAGGATTCAGAAAATAGTCTCAAAAGGACAAACCAGAGTTATTGGCCTTAAAGGGGAGGGGGGGGGATTGGTTAGAAAGTTTATTCAAATGGATACTAACACAGAACTTTCCAAACCTAGAGAAAGATATCAATATCCAAGTATAATAAGGTTATGAAACACCAATCAGATTTATTCCAAAGAAGACTACTGCCTCAAGGCACTTAATAGTCAAACTCCCAAACATCAAGAATAAAGAAAGTTTTATAAAAGCAGCAAGAGAAAAGAAACAAATAATATGCAATGGAGCTCCAGTACATCTGGCAGCAGACTTTTCCATGGAAACCGTACAGGCTAGGTAACAATGGCATGACGTACTTAAAGTGATGAAGAAAAAAGAAAAGAAAAAAGAATTCTAGAAGAGTTTATCTAGTGAAAATATCCTTCAAACATGAAGGAGAAATGAAGACTTTACCAGAAAAACATAAGCTGAGGAATTTCATTAATACCAGACCTGTCCTACAAAAAACGCTAAAGGGAGTACTTCAATCAGAAAAAAGACATTAATGATTAATAAATAACCACCTGAACATACAAAACTCACTGGTAATAATAAGTACACGGAAAGCCACAGAATATTATAACATTATAATTGTGGTGTGTAAACTACTCTTATCCTTAGTAGAAAGACTGAACAATAAATGAATCAAAAATAATAACTACAACTTTTCAACACATAATTGACGCAATCAGGTATAAATAGAAATAACAAAAATTTAAATGGCATAAGGACAAATCTGAGCATAGTTTTATTAGTTTTGCTTTGTTTGTTTTTGCAAATATTGTTATGTTTTTATCAGGTTAAAATAATGAGTTATAAGATAGTATTCCCAAACCTCATGGTGACTTCAAACCAAAAAATATACAATGAATATACAAACAATAAAAAGCAAGGAACTAAATTATAACATCGGATAAAATCATCTTCATTAGAAGAATAAAAGAAGGAAAGAAAAAAGAGAAGAACACAAAATAGCAAAAAAAAAAAAAATGGCAAGAGTAAGTCCTTACTTATCAATAATAACATTTAATATAAATGGACTAAACTCTCCATCAAAAACATGGATGAGTTGAATGGATGAAAAGAAAAAAACAAAACCCATTGATCTGTTACCTACAACAAACACTTTACCTATAGTGACATATGGATTGAAAATAAAGGGATGGAAAAAGATATTTCATCCCAATGGAAACCTAAAACACCAAGAGTCACTATACTTATATAAGAAAAATAGATTTTAAGACAGAAACTAAAAGAAGGGCACTATATAATGATAAATGGATCAATTCAGCCAAAGAATATAACAATTTTAAATATATATGCACCCAACACTGGAGCACCCACATATATAAAGCAAATATTATCAGAGCTAAAGAGAGAGTTAGGCTCCAATGCAATGATCATTGGAGACTTTAACACCCCACCTTTTGCATTGGGCAGATCTTTCAGGGAGAAAATCAACAAAAAATCAGACTTAACCTGTAGTATAGATTTGACAGATATTTACAGAATATTTTAACCAACAACTGCAGAATACACATTGTTTTCCTCACCACATGCATTATTCTCAAGGATAAACCATACATTAGGTCACAAAACAAGTCTTAAAACATTCAAAAATAACTGAAATAATATCAAACATCTTCTCTGATCACAATGAAATAAAACTATGTGTTAATAATAAGAGGAATTTGGGGAACCATACAAATACATGGAAATCAAACAATATGCTCCTGACTGAAAAGTGGGTCAATGAAGAAATGAATAAAAATATTTAAAGTTTATTGAAATGAATGACAATGAAAACAAAACATACCAAAATCCATGGGATACAACAAAAGCTGTACCAAAGAAATTTCACAGCTATAAGTACCTACGTTATAAAAGAGGAAAAACTTCAAGTGAACAATCTAACAGTGCATCTTAGAGAACTAGAAAAGCATGAGCAAACCAAACTCAAAATTAGAAGAAAAGAAATAAGAAAGATCAGTGCAGAAATAAATGAAATTAAAATAAAATGTACAAAAGGTAAGTTAAACAAAAGTCAATTTTTTGAAAAGTTAAAGAAAATTTACAAATCTTTAGCCAGACTAATGAAGAAAAAAATATAGAAGATCCTCACAAATAAAATTAGAAATTAATAAGGAAACATTACAATGCATATTGCAGAAATGCAAAGATCATTTGTGGCTACTGTGAGCAACTATATGCCAATAAATTGGAACATCTAGAAGAAATGGACAAACTTTTAGATAAATACAACTATCAAGATTGAACCAAGAAGAAATCCAAACCTGAACAGAAAAATAACAAGTAACAAGATCAAAACTGTAATAAAAAATCTGACAGTAAAGAAAATCCTGGGACCTGATGACCTAATTCAAATATTTAAAGAAGAACTAGCACCAATACTAATCAAACGATTCTGAAAATTAGAGGTGAAGGGATTACTTCCAAGCTCATTCTACAAGGCCAGTATTACTGTGATACCAAAACCAGACAAAGATACATCAAAAAAAAAAAAACCAAAAACAAAAAACAAACACACACACACACACACAAAAACTATAGGCCAAAATTTGTGATGAATATTGATGCAAAAATTATCAACAAAATACTAGCAAACTAATTCAATAATACATTTGAAGGATAATTTATCATCACCAAGTAGGATTTATCCCTGCAATGCAAGGATGGTTCAATGTACACAAATCAATCAGTGTGATACATTGTATCAACAGAATGAGGATAAAAACAAATGATTATTTCAACTGATGATTTAAAAGCATTTGATGAAATTCAACATATCTTAATAATACAAATCCTAAAAAAAACCTGGGAATAGAAGGAATGTAGCTTAGCATGGTAAAAGCAATACATGAGAGACCCATGGCTGGTATCCTACTAAATGGAGAAAAATTAAAAGTCCTCTAAAATCTGGAGCACAACAAGCGTGCCCACTGTCACCACTGTTACTCAATATAGTACTGGAATTTCTAGCTAGAGCAATCAGACAACAGAAAGATATAAAAGGCATCCAAATTGAAAAAGAAGGCTGGATGTGGTGTCTCATGCCTGTAATCCCAGCACTTTGGAATCCACCGCCAAGGCGGGTGGATCACCTGAGGTCAGGAGTTTGATACCAGCTTGACCAACATGATGAAACCCCATCTCTACTAAAAATACAAACATTAGCCAGGCATGGTGGCACACCCTTATAATCCCAGCTACTTGGGAGGCTGAGGCAGGAGAATCGCTTGAATCCAGGGGTTGGAGGTTGCAGTGAGCCAAGATCGCACCACTGCACTCCAGACTGGATGACAGAGCAAGACAGCATCCCCTCCCCCCCCCAAAAAAAAAGAAAAAAAAATGAAAAAGAGGAAGTCTAATTATCTTTATTTGCTGATAATATGATCTTCTATTTAGAAAAACCTAAAGATTCTACAAAAAAATTATTAGAACTGATAAATAAATTTAGTAAAGTTGTGGAATGCAGAATCAACATACAAAAATCTGTAGCATTTCTATATGCCAACAATGAGCAATCTGAAAATTAAATAAATAATTCCTTCTACAATAACCACATATAAAATTAAATTTCTAGGTATTAATCAAAATAGTGAAAGATCTCTTAATAAAAATTATAAAACTATAAAACACTAATTTAAAACATTGAACAAGACACCAAAAACATGAAAAAAAAATTCCATGTTCATGGACTGGAGGAATCAATATTATTAAAATATTTGTACTACCTGAAGCAATCTACAGATTCAATGCATTAATATATCAATATTCTTCACAGAAATAGAAAAAAATCCTAAAATTTATAGAGAACCATAAAACACCTAGAATAGCTAAAGCTATCCTAAGCAAAAACAATAAAACTCTAGGAATCACATTATCCAACTTCCAATTATACTACGGAACAATAGTAATCAAAACAGCACGATACTGGCATAAAAATGGACACATAGACAAATGAGACAGAATAAACACATAAACAAATCCTCATACCAACAGAGAACTCATTTACAACAAAGGTGTAAGGAACATACACTGGGGAAAAGAGAGTTCCTTCAATAAATGATGCTGGGAAAACTGGCTATCCATATGAAAAACAATGAAACTAGACAACTGTCTCTCCCATATACAGAAATACAATAAAAAATCAATAAAAGGCTTAAATCTAAGACTTCAAACTATAAAACTACTACAAGAAAACATTAGGGAAAATCTCTAGGACATTGGTCTGGGCAAAAGTTTCTTTAGTAATACCCCAAAAGCACAGGCAACTGACACAAAAATGGACAAATGAGATCACATCAGGTTAAAAAGCTTCTGAACAGCAAAAGATACAATCAACAAAGTGAAGAGACAACTCTAAGAATAGGAGAAGGCTGGGTGCGGTGGCTCACGCCTGTAATCCCAACACTTCAAGAGGCCAAGGCCGGGTGAATCACGAAGTCAGGAGTTTGGGACTAGCCTGGCCAACATGGCGATACCCTGTCTCTATAAAAATACAAAAAATTAACTGGGCATGGTGGTGGATGCCTGTAATCTCAGCTACTCAGCAGGCTGAGGCAGGAGAATCCCTTGATCCCCCGAGGTGGAGGTTGCTGTGATCCGAGATCACTCCATTGCACTCCAGCCTGGGTGACAGGATGAGTCTCCATCTCAAAAAAAAAAAAAAGAATGGGAGAAAATATTTATTTGCAACTGCGCATCTGACAAAGGATTAATAACCAGAATATATAAGAATATCAAATAATCTGGAAAAAAAACTAATAATCTGATTAAAAATAAAAACTGGCCAAAAAATTTGAATAGGCTTTTCTCAAAACAAGACATACAAATAATAAACAGGAATATAAAAAGTGCTCAACATTATTGATGATCAGAGAAATGCAAATTAAAACTACAGTGAGATAGCATCTCACCCCAGTGAAAATGACTTCTATACAAAGGGAAGTCAATAACAAATGTTAGCGACGATGTGGAGAATAGGAAACCTTGTGCAGTTGATGGAAGTGAAAATCAGTACAATCACTACAGAAAAAAGTTTGGAGATTCATCAAAAAAACTAAAATTTGAGCTACCATGTGGTCCAGCAATCCCACTGCAGGGTATATATCTAAAAGAAAGAAAATCAATATATCGAAGGGATATCTTCACTCCCATGTTTGAGGCAGTGCTGTCCTTGATAGCTAAGATTTGGAAGTGGCTTAACCTGTTTATTAATCAAGAGATGAATGGATAAAGAAAATGTGGTAATATTTACAATGGAGCACTATTTTATCCATTAGAAAGAATGAGATCGTGTCATTTGCAATAACATGGATAGAACTGGAAATCATTCTGTAAAGTGATATAAGCCCGGCACAGAAAGACAAACATTGCATGTTCTCATTTATTTGTGGGATCTAAAAATGAAAAAAAACTGAATCCATGGACATAGAGAGTAGAAGAATGGTTACTAGAGGCTGGAAAGCATAGTGGGTGGCTGGAGAGGAGGTGGGGATGGTTAATGGATGCAAAAAAAGATAGAAAGAATGAATACGATGTACTATTTTATAGTACAATGGGGTGACTCTAGTCAATAATAACTTAATTGTACAGTTTTAAATAACTTAAAGAGTGTAATTGGATTATTTATAACACAAAGGACAAATGCTTAAAAATATGGATACCCCATTCTTCATGACATGCTTATTTCACATTGCATGCCTTCATCAAAACATCTCATGTACCACATAAATATATACATCTACTATATATCCACAAAAACTAAAAATAAAAAGAGTATTTGCAAGAGCTCAGAAGTTAAAAGTTAGCATATAAGTTTTTCTTTGACTGGAGTCAAGATTTCGTGAAAAGGAAATAAGAAAGTTAAAAAAAAATATATCGTGGAATGACTATAAAAATTATTATGATTTCGTTAACATGATGCTATCATGAGGGATGGTAAATCTTAGTCATTGAAATTCTAAGTGGCAATGTAAAGGTAAGAAAATTAGTCACAAAACACGAATGAGTGGAGAGGTCACCTCCAGATCTTGTTGCTCAAGCAGGATGAGAGCAAAACTAATTACCATTTGAGAGAGCTGTAGGGAAAAGAGTATCCTTAGGAGACAGATGAGTTTCTGAGTAAGAAGAGATAACAATATTCAAAGAGTTTGAATACATAACAAATGATGGTGATGATGTATTATAAATTCCAGAGAATATATGGAAGAATTTTAGTGATTGGAATGGAATGAAATATGATGAACAAAAAAAAAAAAAAAAGAGGATGTAAAGGTCTGTATGCATAACTGATTTCCTCTTGTACTGTTATGCACAGTGTTAGAGGGAATGACATTATTAGTTCTAGTTGTCTCAAGGCAATAAAGTAGGGAACATATGAATCACAAGGGTGTGGGGTGTAAGTTTCCTTCTCACAAGCACACAAAGCACAGGTACTTCCTTTCTAGTGTTAATAACACAGACCTTTACCTGGTAAAGAAAACTGTGGCTCTCCTTCTGCCTTTGCATGACCTTAAGTATGTTATGTAACTTATGGAAACCTTAATTCTCTCAACGTTTAAATGACTAGAAGAGAAAACTGCTAAGTTATCTTCTGAAAATAATTTTCATAAAATATTTTTGAAAATTCTATGTTGTAAGTTTATGCAATTTTCCTAAACACCAACTATCTTTAAAATATGATTATAACAAAAATATTATGTATATATTAGACAGTTAATATCAGCCAGACAATATGCTTCGTACTTTATATTGATTACCATCACACAATTTCTATGAAGTAACTATTGTGATCATCTTTATTCTAGAGATAAAAATAAAGATCAAAAAAAATAAAAATTTGCTCAAGTTCACCCTGCTAATAAATTTTGAGACAGAATTCAAATCAAGACTGTGATACCCTAGCATGATTTAACATTGTGATTTACTACTTCTATGATAGAAAAGTAGCATATCCAAAAATAGATAAATGAAATTGAAGAAAACACAGACTTTATTTCAGTTGAAATCTGCAAATTTAAGTCCAATATTGGTCATATTAAATTCATTCTATTATCCAATATACCAAATAAATACCAAATACCTACTAAATACCTAGATTAAATTATTCTAAAATTAACCATATTATTAGCCTTTTAAAAAATGTTAGCACATCATGCAAACTGCCATAGAAACATGGTGATATACAGTTAAATGCATTCAGAACAATTATCTGGGACAATCGAAACTATGATACATATTATGAATTTTATCTTATCCAAACTCACCATTTTATGGCCTAATTATGGACTATTATACAAATTCCTTTCTTTTCTTTTTTTTACATTTTCAAAATAAATATTAATGACTCCAGAAGCCTGCTAAGAATGACATCCAGAAATGTGATAACCCCTTTAACAATTTATAATATCTTAGCTTTCTTTACTTTATTAACATTATTACATCTTTTCAGTATTTAAGTACTTTTAAGGGTTATTGGCCTTCACCTTAAAGATTAGTGAATCTCAGTAAGACTGACTACAAAGCAAATTTCTTTCAAAAAATGTGCTTTTTAAAAATAAGTATCTTGAAATGAGATGATAATTTCCAACAGAAAATGGTATTTATTTTCAATAAATTTATAAAATAAATAGTTCTTAGATTTCTAGGTGTTATGAAAGACTAAACTTTTAAGAATAATTCTACCAACATAAAGAATTACATTAATTATTATTATTATTATTATTTTATTTTATTTTATTTTTTTCCAAGAAAAGACATACAGGGCAGGGGCGCGGTGTCTCAGGCCTGTAATCCCAGCACTTTGGGAGCTGAGGCAGGCGGATCTCGAGGTCAGGAAATCAAGACCACCCTGACCAACATTGTGAAATCCCATCTCTACTAAAAACACAAAAAATTAACCAGGTGTGGTGGCAGGCGCCTGTAATCCCAGCTACTTGGAAGGCTGAGACAGGAGAATCGCTTGAAAGCGGGAGGCGGAAGTTGCAGCCAGCTGAGATTGCACCATTGCACACCAGCCTGGTCAAAAAGAGCAAAACTCCGTCTCAAAAACAAACAAACAAAAAAGGACATACAGATAACCTGCCTACTGTACAAACAATAAAGAAAACTAACGAAAGGAGATTTAGATTTTAACATTGTTGTATTAAATTAGACAATCCCAAAGTGTAATAGTTTCCTACTCAGGGAGAGTTAACCTGAGTTATACATTCTTTAATACATTTTTTTTTCCAGTCTTTGGTCTTTTTCATGGGTCAACACTGCTTTATCATTAATGTTTGAGAAATACTGCTTTGTAATATGTATACCTGCTACATAAAATAATTTTTCAATAAATTATTGTTTTTGCCATTATACCCATTATAATTTCCCATTCCCTTTTTGTTCTTCTGTAAAAATACAAATTTGTAGGCTGGGCGCGGTGGCTCACGCCTGTAATCCCAGCACTTTGGGAGGCCGAGGCAGGGGGATCACGAGATCAGGAAATCGAGATCATCCTGGCTAACACAGTGAAACCCTGTCTCTACTAAAAATACAAAAAAATTAGCCGGGCACGGTGGCAGATGCCTGTAGTTCCAGCTACCTCGGGAGGCTGAGGCAGGAGAATGGAATGACCCCGGGAGGAGGGGCTTGCAGTGAGCCGAGATTGTGCCACTGCACTCCAGCCTGGACAACAGAGAGAGAGTCCATCTCAAAAAAAAAAAAACAAAAACAAAAACGAACAAACAAAAAACAAACAAAAAAAAAACAAATTTGTCCAATATATAAGAGATTTTTAATAAATCCTAGAATTATTTCTGCATTTTCAATGTTTATCTAGCTGGTTATATTAATAGAACTAAGACATATTCTTCTACTCAGTGAACACTTTTTCTAACCTAATCCATAAACTCTGATTTAAATATATATTAAAATAAATACATCTGATTTATTATAAAATGGTATAATAGCTTACTCAACAATTTGTAAAACCAAATAAAATAAACATTTAACGTTAAATATTTAGACACTAGTATTTTCCTCCCATAAAGCAGTGGTTTTCAAATATGTGGTCTAAAAGAACCACATGAATTAGAAATGTGTCTCTATATGATTTTCATATGCCTACTTTCTCAGTTGAGAATTTCTGTTATAAAGTATGATGATAATTATTGTGAATACCTCTCTCCTTGGACTGCATAATTTAAATTTTAATTTCCTGTGGATCATAACGTTATATGGTATTGACTTTGTGGTGTTAATTCACTCCTTTCATGGAATTTTTGGCATTATGTGATATGGTTTGGCTCTGTGTCCCCACCCAAATCTCATCTTGAATTGTAACTCCAGGAATCCTCACATGTTATGGGAGGGACCTGGTGGTAGGTAATTGAACCATGGGGGCTGTTTCCCTCATGCTGTTCTTGTGATAGTGAGTGAGTTCTCATGAGATCTGATGGTTTTATAAGCATCTGGTATTTCCCATGCTGTCATTAATTTTTCCTTCTGTCACCCTGTGAAGAGATGACTTCTGCCATGATTGTAAGTTTCCTAAAACTTCCCAGACATGCAGAACTGTGAGTCAACTAAACTTCTTTCTTTATAAATTACCTAGTCTGAGGTATTTTCTTATAGAAATGTGAGAATGGACTAATGCAGTGTGATTTTAAAGAAACATGTTAAAATGGCCATCTTGTTTTATTTATTTAATATAGATTTAACTACAGAAAATAATTTTATAGATGCATAATATTTTGCATTATACCGCTGCAGTTCATAAAATGTAGCCCTTCCTTTATGAAAGCACATGGTATCTCTTTCCATAAACACTTGAGAAAATGCCATTACTATTTACTTGCTGAAATTTATTAAAAGGGTGATTGATTCCTAGTACCCCAAGAAAAAAAATATATATATATGTGCTGTAATGTTTTCCAGTAAAAACAAAACCAGAGACAAATTTGTGAGCAGCTGAAATGGAAAGGCATAATTTCATGAGAAATAATAAGGCCTCACAAATCAATACCAGGATTCAATCACTTAGAGAAATATTGGACAATATAAACTGCAGCTGGAAGCATTGCATAATTATTAAATTTGGGTTATAAAGTTGAAATGGACCTGGAAATATACAACTCCCTTTAAATTAAACCAAGGGTGGCATTGAGAGTAAAAACTCATGGATTTCTTCTCCCTAGTCTTGTGTACATACATTTTCTTAATTCTGCTTAGTTTGTATGAGAAGCATTCTAAACCAGTGATTCTCAACTAAGGGTAATGATTCCTTTCAGAGGAGATTTGGCAATGTCTGAAGAAATGTTTGGTTGTCATAACTTGGGATAGGGGTGCTACTGAAATCTAGTGGGCAGATGTCATAGAGGCAGTTAAACAATGTATAAAGGACAGTACCCCACAACACATGATTATCGTTGCTAAATATGTATTCATCCCAGGAACAACTCATTTTGGTCTGCAAATGAAAAGACAATTACTTCACTCTGCTTTTTTCCACTTTTTCTGTAACAATTTCTTTTTAAAGTGTTATCACACGACATCTAATTTTCCACTAAATATATACATATATTTATATAAGCATAAATATATTTGTGTTTCTAAGAAGCTTAATCACCATCTTAAAGTAAATGTTTTATAATTTTTTTGTTGAACTACAACTTCATGTCTATTTGATTGCAAGCAAACTGTGATTTTAGTTAAGTGGGCTGAGTAGTATTCAGAATCATTTTATTTAATGGAATCATACAACATGTGGTCTTTTCTGTCTGGATTTGTTCCCTTAGCATGCTACTGAGATGCATTCTTGTTTCCGTGAGCATCAATAGTGCCTTCCATTTTATTGTAAATATTAGCCTTTTGTAAGAATGTAATGCAATTTTTCTATTCATTCTCCTATTTACATAAATTTAGATTATTTCCAATTTTTAGCTGAAGAATAAAGCTGCTGTGAACATTCATGTATATGTCTTTACATGGGGACATCTTCTTATTTCTCTTTAGGAAGTAATTAAGAGTAAAATTGTTATGTCAATAATAAGTGCATATTTAACTGAATAAGAAGGTGTCAAATCATTTTCCAAATTGACTGCAGTATTTCATATCCACCATCAATGCATGAGTGTTCTGGCTGCTTTCTATCCTTCCCAACTTTGCTATTTCTCATAGTAAAGCGTGTGTAGTTATATCCAATTGTATTCATTTGCTCTTCCCTATGATTAATACTTTTAGAATTTTTCCAACTGCTTATATGTCATTTTGGATATTTCTATAAAATATCCAATCAACTTTTAGTCCATTTTTAGTTTTTTATTGATCTTAGTATTGAGCATCATGTTTATTTTATAAAGGTTTTACACTTTCTCAGCTATAGATGAAGGAAATCTATCTTTTCAGCCTATAACTAGTTTTTCTTTTCTTTAAAGCTGTCTTTTTTAGAGAAGAAAATGTTAATATTGATGGCATTCAATGTATCCTTTTTTTCCTACTATAGTTGTTTTATATCTCCTATCTATGAGATTTTTCCCCTTTCTAAGATCATGAATATATTCTGTTTAGTTCTAGAAGTTTTGTCAGTTCAACTTTAAAATATAGAACTGTGACTGATTCAAAATTATTTTCTACATATTATTTCAAATAGGGATCAATATATTTTAATATGAATTTCAAGTTGTTAGAGAAAAATGTATTTAATACTTTTCAAGTATTGGTAGAATATATATACAGCTAGAGTGTCCCCAGTTCAAAAATTTGAAATTCAGAATGCTCCAATAACTGAAACTTTTTGAGCCTTGATGTGATGCTCAACGGAAATGTTCATTGGAGCATTTCAGATTTTTAATTTTCAGAATAGGTATGCTCTACCAGATAAATATAATGCAAATTTAACCAAATCTGTAAAAATTTGAAATCTGAAAGACTTTTGCTTTCAAACACTTTGGATAAGTAATAGTCAACCTGTATTAGGTTCTTTTCTTGAATTATTTACTCTGTTTCATTAAGCTAAAAGTCTATTTTTACAAGAATAACATAGAATCATGACCGTATAGTCAAACTGAAATTTGAATTTAGGAGCTAAGTTATAAGTTTTTCTTTTCATTTTAAAAATACTTTTAGCTATTTTGAGTCCTCTGAATTCTCTTATAAATTTCAGAATTTTTTTTGATATTACATATAAAAAATTCTGCTCAAAAATTTGATTGGGAATTTATTAAATTTCCTGATCTATTTTTGTAATGTTGCTATCTTAACTCTTTTGAATTTTACAATAAATAACAGAGGTGCACTTGCTATTTTGGCTTTCTATACCATGTTGATAAAATTTTTCTCCTCTTGGCCAGGTACGGGGGCTTACACCTGTAATCCCAGCACATTGGGAGGTTGAGGCGGGAGGATCACGAGGTCAGGAGTTTGAGACCAGCCTGGCCAACATGGTGAAATCACCCCATCTCTACTAAAGTTACAAAAAAATCAGCCAGGCTTGGTGGCATGCACCTGTAATCCCAGCTACTCTGGAGGCTGAGGCAGGAGAATCTCTTGAACCCATGAGGTGGAGGTTGCAGTGAGCCAAGATTAGGCCATTGCACTCCAGCCTGGGCAACAGGGAGAGTATCCGTCTCAAAAAAAAAAAAAAAATTATCCTCTTTCGTTTTTTGTTTCTGTTTTGTTTGAAGTAACAGGTCTTCTAATAGTTTGTCAACTTTATCATAAAATATTTTGTATATATTAATGTTATTGTAAATACACTAATTTTTAAAGTTTATCTTGAAACTTTATGTTGCCAGTATATACAAATACAATTCTCTGTTTATGTTGACCCTGTATAAGACAATTGTTCTAAATTTAAAATTGTTTTTAGTTGATTTTTTAAAGATTCCTTAATATTTCTACATAATAATTACATTGTCTTTGAATAAACACAATTTTACACTATGCTTGCAAAAGTATGTGCTTTTTATTTCATTTTTTCTCCATCATCTTTTGCTAAGATCTTTAGTACAAGAATGAGAGTAATCATAGAGAGCAACTTCATAACCAACTTCAGCTTCCTTGGTTTAATCCTACTTAGTGATGATACTATATCCTCGTAGTATAGTATTGCATTCGATTTGCTAATATGTTGTTAAGAATTTTGCTTCTATGACTGTGATGGATATATGTATGTAATTTTCTTTTTTTGAAGGAAATACTTTTGTGTGGTTTAGTATTAATTTAATGTTGATCCATGCAATGAGTTGAGGAGCGTTGCTCTACTTTTCTGTATGCTGAAAATTTGTCGAAGGCTGTACGTATTTACTTTTTCACTCTTTAATATTATGTTGGTTGGTTCAAAAATAATTGCAGTTTCAGGCCAAGAATTTTAAATCATTATAACTAGGCTCAAACACATCTTTATTAATCAATATAGAAAACATTATAATCAATACATTTGTGCCAATGAGAAATACATTTTTTCCTGTAGCATAAAAATCTGTGCTTTGGGATACAATGAGCTCTTGGAAAACATTTTCTGCATTCTGCTAGTTTTGGAAGCATTTTCTCTGCAAAAAGTTGTCAAGATGCTTGAAATAGTGTTATATCATTGGCGAGAGGTCAGGTGAAAATGGAGGATGAGAAAAAATGTGTAGCCCAATTTGTTCAACTTTTGAAGTGTTGCACAGTTAGACGTTGTTGAGGAGAATTAGGCTCTTTCTTTGATGAATTCTGGCTACAGGCATTGCAGTTTTTGTTGCATCTCATCAATTTACTGAGGATACTTCACAGAGGTAATGGTTTCACTGAGATTCAGAAAGCCATAGTGGATCAGAGCAGCAGCAGACCACCAAACAGTGACGAAGAGCTTTTTTGGTACAAGTTTGGCTTTGGGAAGTGCTTTGGAGTTTCTTTTCATTCCAGCTACTGAGCTGGTCACCCCTGCTTGTTCTACAAAGTCCTCTTGTTATTTCACGTCACAATCCGATTGAACAATGGTTTGTTGTTGTTGCACAGAATAAGAAAAGATGACATTAAAAAGGACGATTTTTAAAATTTTCATTCAGCTCATGAGGCACACACTTAGTGAGCTTTTTTCACCTTTCCAATTTGCTTCAAATGCTGAATGACCATAGAATGGTTGACGTTGAGTTCTTTGGCAACTTCTTGTGTAGATGTGACAGCATTAGCTTCAATGATTGCTCTCGATTGGTGGTTGTCAAGTTCCCATGGCTGGCCACTATGCTCCTAATCTTCAAGGCTCTAGCCTCCTTTACAAAACTTCTTGAACCACCACTGCACTGTATCTTCATTAGCAGTTCCCGGGCAAATGTGTGTTGATATTATGTGTTGTCTCTGCTGCTTTATGACCCATTTTAAACTCAAATAAGAAAATCGTTTGAATTTGCTTTGTTTCTAACATTATTTCCATATTCTAAAATAAACATACAATAACAGTAAGATTATTTTGCTAATAATTCATTAGCAAAAATAAAAGCGAGAAACGCTCATTAAAATGATGTGTAACATAACCACATTTATTTAAGAATCTATTCCAATATCAAATGGCAAATTCCAATGCAAAAACTGCAATTACTTTTGCCCTCATCGAATAGATTTTAACTGACAAAGAAAAACCTGTCTTGAATTCTCTTTGTAGGAAAGCTTTCATTGCAGATATGATTTAATGAGTAGATATAAGATTGTTGGTAAGTCTTTTTATTCTTGTTTCAATTTTGGTCATTGTATCTTTCTAAGAATTGGTGCATTTTATCTTAGTTTAAGCTTATTGGCATTACTTTATAATAATATTTCCTGACTATCATTTTGAATGTATTTAACCTCTGTACTGATGTCCATCACTCACTTCAGATACTAGTAAACTGTATTTTTACACTTTTTATAATTAATTTTTATTTATTTTATTTGACACTGAATCTCGTTTTGTCACCCAGGCTGGAGTGAAGTGGTGTGATCTTGAATCACTGCAACCTCCACCTCCCAAGTTCAAGTGGTTCTCCTGCCTCAGCCTCTCAAGTTGCTTGGATTACGTGTGCCCATAGAAAATTATCAATATGATAGTTACAAAATTATCAATATGATTATTTTCAAAGAGTAACGATTTATTTTCATTGATGTTTCATTGCCTTACTAGTATTTATCATTATTATTATTATTGTTTTTGCTTTGACATTTTTTAATGTTCACCCTCTCTTCATTATTTTCATAGATTTGAAATTTTATCTGATATATTTTTTCAGCCTGAAAACCTTTCAATATTTTTTGTCATTTGATTCTTCTGACCACAAATTGTTTGATCTTTGTTTGCTTTCATTTTTTAGTTTTTAATTGTACTTTCACAGAATATAGAATGTTACATTCATATTTATTTATTTCAACACTTTTATAATTAATTTCATTATCTCATTTGTTGTTGTTGTTTATTTGAGAGAGAAGGTTGCTGTGTGGCCCAGGTTGGAGTGCAGTGGAATGATCTGGGCTCACTGCAACTTCCACCCACTGGGTTCAAGTAGTTTTTGTGCCTGGGCCTCTGAAGTAGCTAGGACTACAGGTGTGCACCACCGTGCCTGGCTAATTTTTGTATTTTTAGTAGAGATGGGCTTTTGTTATACTGGCCAGCCTGGTGTCAAACTCCTGGCCTCAAGCAATGAGCCTGCCTCGGCCTCCTAAAGTACTGGGATTACAGGTGTGTGCCACCATGCCTGGCTGTATTTTCTTCTGATTGACCTCCTTCCAGGAGTTTATTTAATAATGGGGTGAACTTTCCTTATGACGTTCTCATGAGATCTAGCTGCTTAAAAGTTTACAGTGCTTCCCCCTTTTTTCTCTCTCTTTCCTGCTGGTCATGTGAACACATGCTTGTTTCCCCTTTGCCTTCTGCCACAGTTGTAAGTTTCTGGAGGCCTTCCCAGGCATGCCTCTTGTATATCCTGCTTTGAGTCAATTCAACCTCTTTTCTTCATACATTACAAAGCCTCAGGTAGTAGTGTGTCCGGAATTGGTGGGTTCTTGGTCTCACTGACTTCAAGCATGAAGCCGTGGACCCTTGCAGTGAGTGTTACAGTTCTTAAAGATGGTGTGTCCGGAGTTTGTTCCTTCAGACGTTCAGATGTGTCTGGAGCTTCTTCCTTCTGGTGAGTTGGTGGTCTGGCTTCAGGAGTGAAGCTGCAGTCCTTTGTGGTGAGTGTTACAGCTCATAAAGACAGCATGGACCTAAAGAGTAAGCAGCAGCAAGATTTATTGCAAAGAGGGAAAGAATAAAGCTTCCACACCATGGAAGGTGACCCAAGCTGGTTGCCGCTGGTTGACTCCAGCAGCCTGCTTTTATTCCCTTCTCTGGTCCCACCCAGATCCTGCTGATTGGTCCATTTTACAGAGAGCTGATTGGTCTGTTTTGACAGAGTGCTGACTGGTGCCTTTACAATCATTGAGCTGGACACAGAGTCACAGAGTGCTAGTTAGCTAGATACAGAGTATCAATTGGTGTATTTACAAACCTTGAGCTAGACACAGAGTGCTGATTGGTGCATTTACAATCCTTGAATTAGAGTCACAGAGTGCTAGTCCTCCAAGTTACCACTAGGTTAGCTAGATACAGAGTGTTGGTTGGCACACACACAATCCTCCTGCTAGATATAAAAGTTCTCCAAGTCCCCATCCTGCTCAGGAGCCCAGCTGGCTTCACCTAGTGGATCCTGCACCTGCGCTGCAGGTGGAGCTGCCCATCAATCCGAAGCTGCCCCTGCACTCCTCAGCCCTTGGGCTATAGATGGGACCAGGCTCCATGGAGCAAGGGACTGCGCCCGTCGTGGAGGTTTGGGCTGCCTGGGAGCCCACCTCAGGCAGGGAGCTCAGTCATGGCCTACTGCAGGTCCTGAGCCCTGTCCCACTTGGAGGCAGCGAGAATTTGAGTGCAGCCCTGGTGGGCCGGCACTGCTGGGTGACCAGGCGCAACCTTGGCAGCTGCTGGCCCGGGTGCTACTCCCCTCACTGCCCTGGGGCATGTGTGGGCCCCTCGAGCCCCATCCGCACCTGCAGGAACTCACACTGGCCAGCGAGTGCCTCCCTGCAGCCCCAGTTCCTGCTGCTGCCTCTCCCTCCACACCTCCCGGCAAGCAGAGGGAGGCGGCTCCGGCCTCAGCCAGCCCAGAGAGGGGCTCCCACGATGCCGCGGTGGGCTGAAGGGCTCCTCAAGCGCTGCCAGAGTGGACCCAGTGGCCGAGGAGGCACTGAGAGTGAGGGCTGCTAGCATGTTGTCACCTCTCAGTCATTTACAGCAATGTGAGAACAAACTAACACAGGCAGGAAAATGTGTATCTCCAGCTCTGGCTTTTGTTATTCTTGGAATATGGTTTTTTTGGGGGGGATTCACAAATAATTCTGACAATAGTAGTTTGAGGGAAAGGTAACCTGTTCCAGATTAGAAGTTTTGTATCTTGAGTACAAAGCCTCTGGCATTGCTTTTTAGAATCAGAAAAGAATTGGCAATGTGGCAAACAGGTTATATTTTGGAAATAAAATATGTTCTGATTGACTGGTAAAACACGTTGATTGTAGTTCAAATCATTAGAAATAATATAATTAGAATGGGCAAACTCTTTGTTTTGCATTGTCATACATTGACTCTTCATATTATCAAATAGAAGAAATATATTTTAGCTATCTATTAATGAGTAGAAATTAAATTTGTCATGGCATCTTACCTTATCAAGGGACATACGTATATCACTCCCAGTCATATGGCAAATGTAGATGCCAATTGAGCACAGCAGCCACAAGGTAACCTTTTTCATTGTGAAACTAAATATTGTCCAGAACACTCGGTAAAAATCAATTCTGCTACCCCCTAGGGTGTTTAACATGGAATGAATTTCGTTACCAATTCAGATAAGCATAAAAGAGAATTTATTGGTTCTGCAGGGGTGTTTGTAGCCCAGAAATATTCTGTAAAATCTATGATGATGGCCAAGAAGTGACAAAAACATTTACGGATTTTTTTTTTTTTTTTGCTCCAAATATATGTGTAGTTTAACCATTACGCAGGACTTTGGAGGAATAAATCAATCACTTAGCCTGTGAATGCATCCAAGGTGTGCAGGTGTTACCAAATTTAATTTTTCTTATTGAATCCGTCATTGGTTATTGTTTATGTGTTAAAATATTTTGCTTATAACTCTCTGATAACATTTAACCTGCTTTATATCTTTTGTTTTTCACTGTAGCTCAATTCTTGGGGAAAATAATCTCTGTTTTAATGAAAGAAATGTAAGAAAGTAAACTCCATCTACTAAGGAGCCTCCAATTACTGAACTATTTGATGTGTTTCTCTTTTGTTTTTCCTAAATAATCAATATGATTTCAGTGGGAAATAATTTATTTGGCTGTGTAGAGGAAGCACAGAGAATTGATTAGCTGCTTTGCAATGGCCTTTGTACTTTGAAAACTGTCAAGAACTGGCTGTTTTAGACATTGGCAGGAGAAACCACAAGGTGCCTTCATTTGTTTGTCTATCTAGTTCCTGCTTGAACAGCTGTAGTGTCTTTTAGTGATTCTTGCTTCCTGTGACAGCATTGCAATGCAATCTCTTTTTCTGGGCCTGATTCAAATAATCATGCTTTAATTTCACAAAGGCTAGTAATTTGGCTTCATAGATTAGACAACTAGTGGTGCCTTAGCAATACATCTATAGAACAAGTAATTATAGCCCCCAAATTTCCCAGATGTCTGCAAGCTTGTGCTGCCATTTGGTAAACATCATCTTCATTGTCACTTAACTCTACCTTAATTTCATTATTTTTCTTGAAAATGAGGTGCTTTTGGAATTAGAAATTTGAAGCAGCAATGTGGGAAAACAAAATGTTAAGTATGAAAAATATAATTGTAGTGTTATGGGGGTTTCTTTTTTCTACCTTTTTAGGTTCTGTCTTCAATGAAATTATTGCTTTTATCTAAAATTTATGTTTAGCATAATGGCTCTGAATGAGTCCCCCTGGTCAGATGACATCATTTCAAGATGAGACTCATTTTTAGCTTCACTAGAACTTGCTTGGCGACCTTGAATAAGCTACTTAACCCCTCATTGACTTATTTTTATCACCTGCAAATTGGATATAATAGGTTCAGCCTCCCTCATGATGATACTGAAGGATAGTTAACATAATATTTTTAAAATGCTTTAGGACCCCGAGGAACCATGCTGTAAGAGAGCAATTGTGTTGGAAATCAGAACCTAGACCACCCTTGCAACACTTAAATTGTATCATTTATGCACATCTAGATTGACCTCAGTCCATTTTAACTTTAAAAGTATCTCTTAAAGATTCTTGGTCCATTTGAAATTACCTTTCAGTAAAACATTCAGTGTATGATGAGATTTGCCAACCCTGGAGAAATCACAGATTTTTATTAAAAATATCAAGTCCAGAGACTTTTTAACAATATTTTAAGCATTGAATTAAAAATAGATGAAGCAAATTGATAAAATTATTTGAAGCTCAGAGAAAATATAATAGATAATAAGCCCTTCTTTCCAAGGTGTACTATTAAGAATGTTTACTTTAAAATGTTTCAGTTAGTAGTTGAAAGTATTATTTTTAAATTCTTTAAATACCTCTTCCTCATTTTACTCATAGTGCACTTTTAACTGTAGCAAAATTTTCTTAGATTTTTCCTACATTTGGTATAACTTCTTTTCGTTTTTCCACCATTGTCATAATTTTTTACTAATCAAAAGTGCTAGGAATGATTTCTTACTACTATTTATTTGCAGATCAAAACTGTATCTACTTTTTTCTGTTTTATTAGAATAGATGCATTAAGATATACTATATCACCATGTTCACTAAAAACAGTGACAGGAGACAGGATCAACCAAAGCTTCTATTTTTCCACTTTCTTTTCTTTTTTTTTTTTTTTTTTTTTTTTTTTTTTGAGACAGAGTCTCACTCTGTCGCCTGGGCAGGAGTGCAGTGGCCGGATCTCAGCTCACTGCAAGCTCTGCCTCCCGGGTTTACGCCATTCTCCTGCCTCAGCCTCCCGAGTAGCTGGGACTACAGGCTCCCACCACCTCGCCCGGCTAGTTTTTTGTATTTTTTAGTAGAGACGGGGTTTCACCGTATTAGCCAGGATGGTCTCGATCTCCTGACCTCGTGATCCGCCCGTCTCGGCCTCCCAAAGTGCTGGGACTACAGGCTTGAGCCACCGCGCCCGGCCTTATTTTTCCACTTTCTTTATTCTCATTCTTCACCTTTAGAATCCAAAGTACATAACTTTATTATTTTTTTTTTCTCTTGATGTTGGGAAGGACTCAGTCATTTATTTAGTGATGGGCAAAAGCAGTGGAGACTAGCAACTTTTCCAACCAAGTAGATTGAATAAGCTGATTTATTCAGCCACAGTGAGGATACTATTGAAATAGTTTATAGTTATTATTTGAAAATGATAGTAATCTATTTGTATAAACCTATATTCTTTTTAAAAATTCAGATAAAAAAATGAATATGCTTTGCTTAGATTAACTTTTGTTCACTTCCAAAAAACAAATGTATCCCAGAAATAAGCATCCTTAAGCATATTGCAGAGAATGTGCTGGGTGATCTGAAAACATTTTTAAAAGAAGAGTTTGTAAACCTTTTTTTTTTTTTGAATAATTATAAGTCCTGTAATATGGACTGTTACATATCCTGTTAAATTAAAATGAGAGTGTCTTAAGAGATTTTAGCCTAAGAGACATTTGATAGTGTCATGGAAAATACTGGAATTGAAGGCTTTACTGTATTTCTTATAAGCCATAATCTGTAAACTTTCCTTTTACCATGATTTGTTATTGAAGTTCAGGCATCACCCATCTTTGCACATCAGAGAAATGTGTCACAAATGTTTGGAACCTGTAGAAGATATTCTACATGACACACATTGGAGAAAAATGGTCCTTAATTTACAGCATTGAACAGCTCTGTGAATTAGCAACTTAAGATGAGATTATTTAGAGGTATAGAATTGGTTGATGAAACCAGCATACACACAGCAGAGAGAGAATGTATAAGTTCTCTAGTTTAAGGAACTAACAAGTGAAACAAATGATGATATGTAAGAAACAGAACAGGACAAAAAGAATCAATGAGTGTTACAAAACTGTCAAGAACAATATGATTAATTCAGAGATTAGACATGAAGATGAATTATAATCTTGAGTATACATTTACCCTACAACAGATATAAGAATCTCTGGTTTAAGGAACTAACAAGTTCAACAAAGGGTGATGTGTAAGAAACAGAACAGGACAAAAAAGAATCAGTGAGTGTTACAAAACTGTCAACAATATGATTAATTCAGAGATTAGACATGAAGATGAATGATAATCTTGAGTATACATGTGCTCTACAACAGATGACCCCGTCACCTACTTGTCTCTGCCTCATACTCTTTTAACTTTTCCTACAATTAACACAAAATAAATAGAAGAGTATATAATTAAGAATATGATGATTATTTGGGGATTCTGTGTGTGGGGGTAGTATAGGCTATACTAATTTACATCCCCATCAACAGTTCACAAGAGGCCTCTTTTCTCCACATCCTTGCCAACTCTTAGAGTTCGTCTTTTTGATAAAAGCCATTCTAAAAGTTATAAAAGAATATCTCACAGTACTTTTAATTTACATTTCTCTAGTCATTGGTGATAAATGCACATCTTTTTCATGTACCTAACTGGCCATTTGTGTGTCCTCTTGAAAAATGTCTGTTCAGGTCTTTTGCATATTTTTTGTAATTGGTTTACTTGATTTATTGCTGTTGAGTTGTTTGAGTTCCTTATATATTTTGAATATTAAGCCATTATCAGATGTATTGTTTACAGATATCTCCTCCCATTGTGTCTGTTTTCTCTTCACTTTATTGTTTCCTTTGCTGTGCAGAAGCTTTTTAGTTTGTTGCCATCCCATTTGTTTATTTTTGCTTTTGTTACATGTGCTTTTGATTTCATATTCACAGAACCATTGCCTAGATCAATGTTTTGGGGCTTTTTCCCTATGTTTTCCTCTAGTAACTTTACAGATTCAGATTTGAATGGACTTTTATATGTGCTGTGAGATAAGGTTTTAATTTTATTCTTCCGTATATAGATAACCAGTTTTCCCAACATCATTTATTATACAGACTGTCTATTCATTGTGTATTTTTGTCACCTTTGTCAAAAGTCAATTGACTGTAGATGTGTGGGTTCTTTTCTGGACTTTCCATTTTGTTCCATTGATTGTCGTATGTGTTTTTATGACATGTTGTTTTGGTTACGATCACTTTATAACGATCACTTTTTGCTTTGTTTTTGTTCAATATTGTTTTGACTATTTAGTATCTTTGGTGCTTCCATACAAATTCAGAGATTTTTTTAAGTTCTTTGAAAAAAATGACATTGAAATTTTGATCATGACTGCATTGAATCTAAAGATTAAAAATTTATTTGTGTAGAACAAACATGTTCACATTAATGCTTGCAATCCATGTACATGGGATAGCTTTTCGTTTATTTGTGTTTTCAATTTCTTTCAAACATTTTATAGTTTTCAGTATGTATTCTACTTGTTTAAATTTACACCTAGAGTACTTAACTTTTTATTGCTATTTTAAATAGGATTGTTTTCCAAATACCTCTCAGATAGTTTATTATTAGAATATAGAAATACTATTGACTTTTTATGTTGATTTTGTATCCCGCAACTTTACTGAAATCATTGATCAGTTCTAGAAGCTTTTTGATGGAGTCTTTATGGTTTTTCTATATATAAAATTATGTAATCAACAAATAGAGACACATTTATTTTTTCCTTTTCTATTAGGATGATTTTTATTTCTTTCTCATCTAATTGCTCCAGCTAGGACTCCCAACACTTTGTTGAAAAGAAGTAGTGAGAGTGTGCATTCTTGCCTTGTCCCTGATCTTAAAGGAAAAGCTATACTTTTCACCATTGAGAAAAATATTAGCTACAAAGGACATGGCCTTTATTGTGTTGAGGTACACTCACTTTTTACCTAATCTGTTGAGAGTTTTCATCATAAAAAGAGGGTTAAATTTTGTCAAAAACTTTTCCTGCAACTACTGATAAAATCACATTTTTATCTTTCATTTTACTAATGTGGTATATCACGTTATTGATTTTCATATGTTGAACCATCTTTGCCTCCAAGAAATGAATATCACTTAATCATAGCAAATGATTCTTTTAATGTGCTGTTAAATTTGGTTTGCTCACATGTTGTTGAGGATTTATGCATCTATGTTCATAAGGGATATTGGCCTGTAATTTGTTTTTGTTGTAGTGTCCCTGTCTGTCTTTAGTATCTGGGTAATGCTGGTTTTATAGATTGAATTTGAAAGTATTTTCTCCATTTCAGTTATTTTGAAAAGTTTGAGAATATTTGATGTTAGTTATAAATGTTTGGTAGAATACAGCAGTGAAGCCATCCAGTTGTGGACTTATCTGTAATGGGAGAACTTTTAATAATGATTCAGTCTTCTTACTTATTGCTAGCCTGTTCAGATTTTCTATTTCTTTGTAATTCAGTTATGTTCAGTTATATGTGTCTAGGAATTTATAAATTTTTCTAGACCATCCAGGTTTTTCATGTAATTGTTACGTTTTTATAATTTTTATTTTTATTTTTTGTATTTTTAGGGTATCAGTTGGAATGTCTCTTCTTTCATTTCTGATCTTGAATATTTTCTCTTTTTTTTTTCTCTTGGTAGTCTAAGAATTTGTCAATTTTATCCTTTTTTCAAAACTATCTTTAGTTTTGTTGAATTGTCAAATTGCTTTTCCAGTCTTTATTTTGTTTATTTCTCTTCCGTTTGTTGTGATTTCCTGTTCCTATTATTTGAGCTTAGTTTATGCTTTTTTTTTTTTTTCTAGTTTCTTAAGGTATAACATTGGATTGTTTTTTTGAGATCCTTTCCCTTTTTAGAGGTAGGAATTTAGTACTATACATTTTCTTTTTAAAACTGCTTCTGCTGCATCCCATGAGTTTTGGTATGTTGCATTCCATTTTCATTTGTCTCATGGAATTGTTTTATTGATTTTGTTTCTTCTGTGACTCATTTGTTATTCAGTAGTATGTTGCTATTTCTACATATTTGTGTATTTTCCAAGGTTTCTCCTATTACTGATTTTAGTTTCATGTCAGACAGCTACTTGTTATAAGTTTAATTCTTTTTAATCTTTAAGATTTGTTTTGTGGCCTAACATATAATCTTTCCTTGTAAATATTTGTATGAGTTTCAAAGGGATGTTGAATGGAACGTTCTATAGATGCCTGTAAGTCCATTTGGTCCATGAGTAATTCAATTCAAAGAGTGTTTTCTTATTGTTATTTTTGTTTAATTTGTCCATTGTTGAAATTGGGGTACTAAGGTCCCCTCCTATCATAGTATCACAGTCCATATCTACCTCCAGATCATTTAATAATTGTTTTATGCATATAGGTGCTTTGATGTCGGGGGCATATATATTTACAATTGTGCTTTTCTCTTGGCAAAGTAACTCTTTTATCATTATGTGATAACCTTCTTTATCTCTTTTATACTTCTTGAGTTAAAGTCTATTTTATCTGAAAAATTATAACAAATCATGCTTTTTTGAGGGGGGTTAATTTGTGTTGAATTTTTTTCTATCCTTTCACTTTCCATCTGTGTGTTCTTATCAGTAAATTGGATCTATTGTAAGCAACCTGTTATTGATTTTTTTAAAATATGCATTAAGTCATACTATATATGTTATTGGGGTATTTAATCTATTTATATTCAAGGTAATTACTGATAGGTAAGGACTTGCTACTCCCATTTCAGAACTTGTTTTCTGATATATTTTTTAAGTTCTATTTTTTTTTCATTTTTATTTTTTTCTTCACGGTTTGTCTGATTGTTGTGGTGTAATGCTTTGAATTTGTGTGTGTGTGTGTGTGTTTGTGTGCAACTGCTATGGGTTTTGGCTTTGTGATAATCATGAAGTTTACATAAAACATTTCATCTTTATAACAAGCTAAAATGATACTTTAATCTGATAAGTTAATTTTAATGGAATATAAAAACTTTATACTTTCATTCTCTTCCTACCTTTTATGATTTTGAAGTCAACATTTACAATTTCTTTTTGTAATTTGTATCTGTTAACAATTTATAGTATTTATAGTTGTTTTCAATACTTTTGTTTTTAACCTTCATATTTGGAATAAATATGGCTTACATACCACCCTTACAGTTTAATAATTATGAAGATGGCTGTATATTACTTATATTGTTGAGTTTTTTAAATGTCACATTCGTTGTTGTTGTTCTTGTTAATTATCTGCCTTTTATGTCAGCTTAAAGAACTCCTTTTTGCAATTCCTGTACAGCAGGCCTAATGGTGATTAACTCTCTTACTTTTTGTTTGGCAATGTTTTTATTTCTCCCTCACTTCTAAAGAACAGTTTTGCTGAGTTAAATGTTCTCAGTTGAGCTTACTGCTTCTTTATCTAATTGATCAAGTCTGCTGTTTAAGCTATCTACTGATTTTTTTCATTCATTTTTTGTACCCATTATTTCTAGAATTTCTATTTGTATCGTTTCTTTTTCTGTGTCAAGTGTTTCATATTGTTCATTTTTAAATTTTATTTAATATTCTATGAATACTTTCTTATAGTCCCCTAAATTACCTTAAGGGAATTATTATGAATCCTGACCAGTTATGTCATAGATCTCCATTTTTTAAGTCTATTGTTAGAATCTTGTTGGTTTCTTTTGGTGATGCTATATTTTTCTGATTTTACATAATCCTGTGTCCTTATGTTTATTGCTCTGCAAATAAGAAGACATCCACCTCTTCTGGCATTTGAACATGTTATTCGGTAGTGATAAGTCTGTACTATTTGCCTTAATTTTTAGAGAGGCCAGATGGTTGCAACTATGGACAGGCAAACTTTTGTACTGAGTTATCTATATATAAGATTATGTAATCAGCAAATAGAGACAGGTTTATTTTTTCCTTTCCTATTAGGATGATTTTTATTTCTTTCTCACCTAATTGCTCCAGCTAGGACTTCCAATACTTTGTTGAAAATAAGTAGTGAGAGTGGGCATTCTTGCCTTGTCCCTGATCTTAAAGGAAAAGCTATCTGCGTTATCTAGGTGGAACTGGTTGCTTCCTGTGCTCTGAGATTGAATGGTACTTCTGACTGTGCTCTGTGGTTCAGTGTGACTACTGGATAGATTCCGTTGTTAGGAGCAGCTTTTGGTTGAGTTCAGTGATCATCTCTAACTGGGAAGGGTTGCAGGTTGTCTTCCCTGTCTGAGTGATACTGTTGATTGACATCTGAAGTTGGGCAGGGCCGAATGTTTGGCTCTATGGCTGAGTAAGATCTCTGGGGTTGCTGCTCAGGAAGGCAGGGAGAACAAGGTTAGAGGCTATACTCCACAGATATGCATTGATTTAGGAATGCCTTCTGGCCTAGGGTAGACTTAAGTAGAAGACAAAGGCTTGGAGGAGTTGCCATTCAGCAGCTGGGATTGGGCAAAGTCAGATACTTCCTTCACAGATAATCACTCACATTCAGTTTCTTCCCAGCCTGGGGAGGACTAAGCAAGAGCACTGGGGCTGTGTAGGGAAGATGGCTAAGGTCTCAAGCTTAGGAGATCTGTGGACCATCCCTCCACTGTGTGATGCTGTTGGCTAGTCTCTTTGGTCTGGTACTTACATTGACCAGGCTGCAGAACAATAAGCAAGATCTGCGCGCTGATTACTGCGCGCTCCATCCCCATTCTTTGTGTCTAACCCACCCTAGGTGGTCTATCCCTACTGGTACTCCCAGTGTTTCCTATGAGATAATACAGGAATGAGCTTCTGGCAAAGGATTCTAGAATGTTGAGGAAGCTGTAATAAATATACACCTCTTATTCACTTTTTCCACTATAGAAACTGGATCCAGGGAACTTTTCTGTGTATGGCACTGTGCCGGGTTGGGGAAGGGCTGTGTTGTCAAAGAAAACTGTTCCTCCTACCACACAGATGTGTTTTTCTCAGATCTTTTTTTTTTTTCCCAAGGACATAGCTTAGCCTCACTCTCAAATTCAGGGATATTCACAAAGTTATTATTGCCTATGGGTAGTTGCTAATTAGATTTCTGTGAGGGAAGGGTAGAGCCCGATGACTGATCTGCCATCTTGCTAATGTCATTAAAAAATTATTATTTAGATTGTATTCTACTTTAAAAACAAATATATGTTGCAGAAATTTTTAGGTGATATTCTCCTTAAAGTCATGAAAATCCCAAAATAAAACATGTTTTACAAGTATGACTACTATATATGTATATACAAGGCACTATATGTTCTAAATTGTTTCTCAGCAAGCCATCATTTTATAAAATTTATTTTTTCTGGCCAGTTAACTGTATAATGTGAACAATTTGATTATTACAACCCTATAAGACTAACTGATATGTGTAGGGAAGGCTCATTTAAAGTAAAATTAGACAACATGTTTAGATTGCCTCTTTTTAAAACATAAGCTCTACTAGAAAGACACCTTGAGTTTTTAAATACAAATGTGATGTTGTCATATGCCTACCTTTATGACTCTTCAAAGACCCAAGCATTCCAATTATTTTACTCTTGTAAGAGTTTAATGAAAATGCTAAAAGCAAGAGCAAATTCTATAGTAAGTGTCAAAATTCTTAATTATTCTATGTCATTAATTGGGGAAAAATACAAATGGGAAATTTCAGGGGTTTTTTATTATACTGATGACATGTATAGAAAACATACCTCTGAATATAGTAATTGTCATTGAAAAGTATCATTAGTTAAATTTAATAGCATTTATTAAGCTTCCTAGATTAAAAACTTGGAAGTTAATAAACAATTATTCTACAATAAACATTATGTTACACATCTACTTCTAAATCACAAGTTTTAATGAATATATCGTCAAAAAATCTGACAATTTTTCATTCATCAGTAATTTTTCTCATGGATGGAGCACATGAATCTAGTAATGAGAGTTAAAATAATATTAATTATATCTTAGTTTCTATCAATGCCCACAGGCTTGAACTTGAGAGTTTGACAGTTTTCCTCTGAAATTTTGGTTGCTAAGGTGTATGCCTATCTCTGCCAAAACCTAACATTTATCATCTATTTTCTTTGTTGTTTATTAAAATTTTAATCTCTAACTTTCAGGCTGTACATATCGCTTTCTTGGCTATTTAAAATTTCTATATTTTGTATATATGTAATTTATACAACCAAAAGATGGCAGTACTTCATCAACTATTCTTTAACTATAGTTCTTAATATTTATTTTTATGAAGTCAAAATCTGCTGGATGTAATTTTTATATTTCAAAAGTGAAACTATATTCCATTTCAACAGCTGTTCAATAAATGTTTTAATTTTTGAATTCTAAATCATAATAGATTTCCTTTAAATATATATATGTATATATATATAAAATAAAGCCCCATAATAATTTCAAATGGGGTGTCTCTGAGTGGATATTTTAAAGTCTCTTCTCCAGCACTTCTCTTGGATTTATTGGATTCATTGTGTATGAATCTCACTGAAGACAGATCTTGAAGGCCTGGGGAGGTACCTTTCTATTAATACAATGATCTTGACTCCATTCCTAAAAAATTGAAACCTATATCGGCGCTTTCAAATGTACCAAAGTGAGTCTGAATTTTTATCTATTACATCAAGAGTTTTGGCTATAACTCTAACAAATAAAGTACACAGGTATTTCTAATTAATATGTCATCAATGTAATGAAAGAGATTTTTATGTTTAAATAGAGCAGTACTGAAAGTCCACTGAATTTTTAATTGTATAATGATAATTCACTGAAAATTTTTATTTTTCTCGCTGCTTGTTATATTAAAAACTAATTTACTCAGGCAATCTTTGTCATCTTTCCTATCTCTTCTGGAACCAAAATATCGCAATAATCAATTTTAGTGCTTTAATATTGTAGTGCTTTAATTTAAATCACAAGTGATTTAAGGTCTTCATAACTATACATAATTTTATTATCTAATCTCTAATGCCATGTCTTATAAGACATTTTGCCAATACTTTTATTACTATGTGATTTAGCATGGAAGGACAAACTTCAAATATTGTGTACTTTAGCTTCTTAGTTACCTCCACAGCCATAATATTCCTGTCAAGTTGTCTGAATTTTAGAGAGATTTTTTTCCTAAGTATACATCCCTGACTTTTCTTAGAGTATTTAGTTTATTAAATTTGAAATTCTAAATTCTCGTTCTGTTCTTTCGAGATGTAAGTTTTCTCCCAACCTTTTGCCAGTTTTACAACCCAAGAATGTCTTCCCAGGGATCTGGGAACCAACCTTTTGAAATGTAATCATCAAGGAAGGCAGAGCCCCTATCTTCTAGTCTGTAAGAGGATAGGAGTCTGACTTAAATAAGTGCCAGTGAGGCTACACAATTGGACTAATCCTGTCAGCTTCCTCTCCCTAATGTCCTCTAATGCTTTTTCATTAGCCCACCCCAGTGCTTAAAAACTCTCCCACCTTTTGCTTCAATAGAGTTGAGTTTGATTTGTCTCCCTTATTGCAATAGTCTTGACCTTTATTGCAACAGCCTTAAAGTCTTCTTGTCTTTTTAACTCCGTCCAGTGCATTTTGGGGAGTATGGGGGTGGCTCCATTACTTTGTACTGTCGAAATTGCTGGAAGAAAACATGCCACAAAAGTATCCCAGTGATTTTTTTTTTCAGTGCTTCTGAGATAAAAGAAACTAAAGCTCATCTTTTCTTCTTGCTTTTTTCTTGTAAAAAACAAAACCCCTGTTGATAATTGAGTATGAGCAGCTTCAAGAGCATGTTAAGGTAGGATCTTGGTTGCTCTTGACAGTGGTGTCTATTTTTTCACCTTGTTTCTCAACTTCTTCCATAGTTTCATGGAATTATCTTTCATCAAGAAGTCATGGTGAAGATTGGCAACTCTTATTGGGGAAAAATGCATTATATAACAAAATCTTTCCTGAACTTAGGTAAGTGGTGCTGATAAGAAGAGTATTACATAGACAGACCAGTCACAATTTGAAACATTCAAGTTTTGTGAAGTCCAAACCTACAATCTGGGAATCCTCATTATGGAAAATAATACAACATTATGAATGTGACAATTATTGGTGCTACACTCAGGGCCTTCAAATGGGCCTAGATAAATGAGGTTCCCTGCAATTTAGGCTGCGTTATCTCCTACGTAATCCTGGAATGCAGATACTTAAATGAATCAGTGGTAGATTAGAATACGAGGAAAAACAGCCATGCATGCAAGCACACACACTCACAAACACACAAGAATAGGATGACTCTGTAGTAAGCAGTTGGTCTAGAGCCTAAGCCAGAATTCAGAACTAACAGAATCTCTGGGTTGGGATGTAAATTAAATTCAGAATTCAGAACCCAAAGCAGATCTCAGAGCAAAGCAGAAGAAAGATGTGAGATAAAAACAATTACCAAGATTTATGTGAAATAAACAATGTATTCCCTTTTCTGTCCATTCTTTTGAGTATTTTCCTGGACGATGACTGTATTTTATAGTTGGGATGAGATCAGGAAACAGATTTGAGCTGATTAAAGACTTTATAAATACCTAACAAGAAAAAAGTATGAATATGTATAAAAGTACATTGAACACATAAAAATACATTTATATGTGTGTATTGTGTGTGTATATAAGTATATATACTAAATAATATTCCTTGGTCAACTCCCTCCCATCCAAGAGCACAGTAGATGCACTACGCTTCTTTGTTCTTTTCTGTCTTATCCTCTTTAATCACAGGACAGTGGGAATAGCGACAAGTAAGACTTTGCCAGGGTCCTGCTTTTGCTTTAGTTTTCTGTTTGCTTGTTTTTCAGTTTTGAGAGACATTGATAGGAAGTTTGGGGTGGAGGATGAGTAAAGGATGAACAAAAATAAAGAGCAATTGTTAGTGAGCACAGAGATAACCGAAACAGCTAACATGGGCCTTTTAACCAAATATGTGCTCCTTGGAAAGACTCATTTTTATATATTATCAACTGGAACTCAGAGAGTGTGTATACATGTAAAGAAAGATAATTAAGTATCTAAGATAGATTTGGAGGGTAAGTTCTCTGACTGCCCTTCCTCAGCTTCTGACTTCATTTTGCTTCCCTCACAATTAGGACATTAAATTAACACTTTTCATTTCTCACTCTGCTTTCAGATACAGTACTCTGTTGATACAAAAGGTAAGAGTAACCTAATCCAGTATCAAAATCAGGAGAGAATTCTGAATTTTGTTTTAGCTATCTAGACGCTTCTTTTCCCTTTCTAAAAATGTAAGAATAGTGGCCTTTTTACTTTATAGAACAATGTAGAGACATTACTGTGTCTTTGGAGATTGATAAGGGATCCATAAAAATTGATACACACATGGGTGGATAATAACTGAATAAAGGATTTCTTCACACAATTAGTCTTAAAGTAATCGATTTTCAGATTCTCAACTTTCACATATGCTATTTTCAAAAATCAATCTAAGAGTGTCGTGGTGCAGTGCTATGATGGAGATGCAACTTCCCCTTGCTCATCTTTCTTCCTTAACTTTGAAAACACACACACATACACAAACATATATACACACACACATCTCTCACCATGCTTAAACTTTAACTCCGAAGCATTTTTGTACTCACAAATGTGTCTCCGTATCGTCAAACAGAGGAACATTTCGATATATGGACTAGGCAAAGAGGCTCTTGCAAGTCAGATTGTTTCCAAGTGTTTACTCTCAATAAATCCAGGAAGTCCTAATTAAATCATCAGCAGACATTCTGTGCAATGAAAATTTCATATGAACTAAACAAGTGATTGGGGCACAATTATACATAATTTCTTTTGAAGATACATGCACCAAAAATCAAAGAACTCTGGTTTTTGCGACCATGATAGAGGCATAAGGAACGGTTATAATCCCGTGTTTATAACAGCTAGCACATGAACGTCTGACAGCACAAACAATATGTTAGTATGTAAAATGTCATTTCTAAAAAGCTTGTTGGAGCTTTTTATTTATTTTTTTTTAAGTGATGTTAGGAGATTCTTCCAATCTGGTAGTAGATATTTTTATAGAACCTTATGCCCACCCATATTTTTTATGAAATGATGAAACTCCTTTCTAGACTTTCTTCCTTCTCATAAAGGTGATTTGGGAACAAAAAGGAAATGTGATTAACTGCCACCAACCAGACACAGGGGAAAATCATTATGAAAATGAGTGACAACATTAATTATTTAATTTGCTTAGAATTTTTCAATGTACTTTGTTTCAAGAAATTATTTCAGCTTAGACATGGGAATGTATGTCTTGACTGTAATTACTCGTGACATTTATCAGAGATATTTAAAATGTTGGTATTTTTTCCCTCCACTTAAATGTGGCCTTCAGATCACATTAATCTGCCTTAATCAGACTGTAGACATGGTTAAAGTATAATTCCTGGGATCAGGGTCATTGCCAAAATGAGGTGAGTTGCTTGCCTGGACCACTTACCCAGTGTAAGTGGCTGCCAAAGAGAATTGTACTTGAAAGGAGGCCGTTCACAGAATTCCCACAGACTTCTTAGAGTAATATCATTTTAATTTTAATGTTCTTCTGAAAAGAGGCTAAAAGGATCAGTGCCCTGTACCTATTCCAAAGTTCCAATGCTAGCACAGTACTGCTAAAAGCACACTAGACATGAAGTGGACCTTGCTTGGAAGTGATTAGAGGGCAGTTTTTAGAAGCAAAGGTATAATCATGTCATTTGCCTTTAAAAAAAAAAAATCCCGTACCAGAACCTTATTAGCTTTTGGATAAAATACCAAGGCTTTATTTAGCATTCAAGGAGTCAGAGCCTTAAGCGGACATGTCCCTGCCCAACATTTCAATCTCAAGTTTCACTGTCCCTCCTTTTGGTCTTTTTAGTGGACTTTAACATTTTTAGATTAATGTATAGTAGTTGTACATCTTTCGGGGTACATGTGAAATTTTGATACCTGTTTACAATGTGTAATGGGGATATCCATCATCTCAAATATTTATCTTCCCTTTGTGTTGAGAACATTACAAATATATTCTAGCCATTTTGAAATACGCAACAAATTATCGTTATCTCTAATTTCTCTATTATTAAGTACTAGAACTTATTCCTCATCTAAATGTATTTTTTTGTATCTCTTCACCAGCCTCATTACTGGACATTTTGGCTCCTTTCTGGTCTTTGCCATATGCTCTTATTCCCCAGGACCTTCAAGTAGACAGCTTCCTCAGCCAGAAATATTCTAAAATGATTTTGAATTAGTCTCCACGATAGTGACATTTCTCCAGAAAGCTTTCCTGTATTCTAGGTTTATTTGCATTTGTTTTTGGATCCTAAAGCCTTTTTATGAGGATGAGGCAGTAAAGGGCTGAGAACTTGGCAACTAATATTTATGGAGCTCTGACTATATGTCAGGCATTCATTAACTCTTTTAGTCATTACAACAACCACTTGAGGTTGATGCCAACATATTATTATCTCAATTTTCAAACTAAATATTAGACCCTGAGTGTAGTAACTGGTCCAAGGTGACAAATCTAGTAAGTGGCAAGTAATTACTTCATGCCTGCATGTCTTTGTTACTAATTCTTTATCTCTGAGGGAGCAGTGACTAGAGTCTGTCTTCCTCATCTTTGTGTATATCTTGAGGCTTGGTAGGGCAGATAATTAATAAATATGTATAAGATGATAGAATTATGCAGATATATGATGGTGAGACAGCTTTTTTGCATATCATAAAGAGTGTCATGAAATATTGAAAACCTTTCTGGTAAGAATTGCACATTTGTACTTGGTTCTAATTAGAGCAAATAAAAGAAAGATGTGTACTTAGCTGAGGAAGCTGTCAATGTAGCTCAATCCCAAAGAGTCATAATTGAATACATGATTCTTAGAAAGGTAATTGTGTGAAATAGGTGAGATAATACTTATAACATTGTTGGTGGGGTTAATTATTAGCCTTGCTTTATTGACACTACCAGGTTTAAAAAAATGTAAAAAAAAAAAAAAGGCTTCTAAAATTATCCTTCTCTCAATAATATAGGTAATCTTATTGTTTTCTAATTTGCCTTTAATTGAATATTTTTGTTGCATAAGAAAGAAGCAAAACAATACTGTCATAATTAATCACAGTCACTATACAGAAAGGAGAAAATACACACAAGCAGTAATAAATAAAGTGGTGATCAGACACAATGCAACCATATAACCACTGTTGAAATTTGGCTGTATTTATTTTCCTGTTATCTAAAGGTATATTGAATTACTGTAAATGTGGTGTTTGAATCAGCCTGTTTATTTGGGAGGCCCAGACAACCTGAAATCGATTTCAAAATTGTACGCCTGGAAATATTGCAGCACCAAAGTTTGATGGTTTATATCAGCATTTCCTGGAGATTTATTTAAAAACAAATGTTAAGAACTAATTCTTTATCAATGCCAATGTCAAAGCAATAGATTTCTGGGTATGTTTTGTGCTTGGCTAATGTTAAAGAGAGGAAGTGGAAAAGTGTATTTTCTTTCATGTACAATTTTCTAAACAATGCAATTTTCATAATATTTTATTTAATGTTGATGGCTGGATTAAATACTAATAGTCTAATGGAGTCTTTTTCTTTCAATTTGAAATTAATCATTAGTGTCTTTACTTGATTACTACTACTATCATAGGTTTTTTGAAACCCTAGACATATTACACTATATATATTTTATCTCTTTCTTTATATACAGATAGATATAATAGTTCGACGGTTTATTTTTAATGCCTGAAAGCTATGCTGTGATTTTGTTGTAGTTTGATGGTGAAGTATTTGTGGTCAGTTGTGTATTTTCTTCCAAATGCTTTTTAACATTTTTGAGTTGAAAATTTATTTTCTTAGGATACCGAATTTCATTGTCTGAAAAACTTTTCTCCCATTTTGTAGAAATGTCAATAAAGTCTAGACTTCTGTAGGAATTCTAGTTTGCAATCAGAGTTACCTTTCTACCATATAGCAACAAAAGCTCTCCTTCAAGCAATTTAGAAAGGCATTTTGAGACAACAGGCAGCAAGATAGTTTCTCACTATAGGCAGTATTCTATTGGTAAGTGTTTTATAAGGCTGTGCATCGAGACAAATAATACTTCTATGTAGAGTTTTAATTTGTTCTGCAGACACACAAGTATAGTCATACTAAAAAGTGTAAAACATCTATTTTCAAATTTCTAATAAATGTAAAGTCAAGGACAAAATACTAAGACATGTACATTAAAGAACGTTGAAAACAATTGAAATTTATATGAATAGTAACTTTTTCCAATTTTATTTTAAAAATATAAAGCTGCATTGATAGTGTTTTAAAAAAATTATCTTTAACAGATGATTAAAAATTATATTAATTCTTTATGAAATATTTTTAAATGATAGTAAGGTAATTATATAGTTGCCAGCTTTCTAGGCAACTGGAATTGTGTGAAATGTGGGAGAAAGAAAGGTAAGTAATTGAACAATTCTAATTGAACAAAGCATTTTTGAGGTGTCTGAACAGAGGAAGCAATATAACATGATAATTAAAATAAAATTAACAAAAAAGGTCTGGAAAAAACCCCGGAGGTCTTTGTGATTGATTATGTATTTTCCTTTATATATTTTAAATTTTATTTATGATGTTTTCTTTATTAGAAAACATTCAAACAAAAATATACAAAACAATGTAAAACCACTGTATTTTTATATTATTTCTAAATTTTTTAAGTAAAAGGAACAGGATAAAACATATAAATTTGAATTTCCCCTTCCTTTCCCTTATATTTCACAGAACCAACCAATAATAAAAATGAAATTCCGATTGTTGATGCTATTACTAGATAGGAATGTATCTATAAGTAATATGTATTGTTGATTGTATATGTTTGATTTTTTTGAATTTTTTTTTCAGAAATGGAGTTTCTGTCACCCAGGCTGGAGTGCAATCACACAATCATAGCACACTTCCACCTCTAACTCCTGGGCCGTAGTGATTCTCTCGCCTCAACCTCCTGAATAGCTGGGACTACAGACATGCTCCACCATTCTCAACTATTTATTTTTATTTTTATTTTTATTTTTGAGATAGGGGCCTTGCTTTGTTGCTCAGGTAGGTCTCGAACTCTTAGCTTTAAGTGAACCTTCCACCTTGGCCTCCCAAAGTGCTGGGATTGTACACGTGAGACACGGAATAAGCCAATGTTTCATTTTTATGTCAAAGTTATTATAATTTTGCACTTTAATTTTACTTTTAATAAGTTAAGTTCTAGGTCTGTTTATATTGTTATAAATAGATCTCAGTTTTACAGTTTCATTTGGTTCATAGTGTTTGATAACATAAATAGATAACCATGTATTCATACAATTTTTTCCTGCTATTCATTGATGACATATACAGCTTTTAAGTTTACAAATAGTAAGGCAAGGTCTTGTCTCTGCCTCCTGAGTACTTATGTACAAGTGTTTCTCGGGACCTTGATGCCTATTAGCTGATTCAAACTTTATAATCTTTTTTTTAAGCTTTATTAGCTGCTGGAAAATTGATTTCAAAAGCTGGACATATGTTTAGTCAAATCAGTAGTATAAGAACATTCTTGACTCTGAACATTACCAAAGGCAATGCTACTTAATGTCAAAGCTTTTTGTTTTGTTTTGTTTTTAAATTTTATATTAAATGTGCAAGTCTTACTGTGACAATTAACTTAAATTTTTAAGCAGACAAATATATTAATCATTTAATGTAAATGTTCTTAATTTGTCATGTATGTGGAATTATTTCTACCCAACATCTCAACATAGTATTCTTTGCCTGTAATCCCAGCACTTTGGGAGGCCTAGGTGGATGAATAACTTGAGGTCAGGATTCGAGCACTCTAGCCTGGGCGACAGAGAGAGACTTTGTCTCAAAAAAAAAAAAAAAAAAAGTATTATCTTATACAGAATAATAATAGATGACTAATTAATTCGATGAATATATGAAGTGTAAAGTGTCTGTGTTTGCAGAGAATCTTCCCCACTCACCTGCTAATTTAATAAATTTTTGTAATAATTTCTGACATAATGTATATCAATTTTCCATTTTTGTTTTTCTGTTTCACAAATATATGGACTTTTGGCTTTCTGGTTCGTCTGGTTCTTTCAAAAAAATGTCTTTTGAATTCTGATTGAAATAGCATTGAATTTATTGAGTAACTGAATTGTTTTAAACATTGAGTACTCACATCCCTGTATATAATTATTGATTCATCCTTGAATTGCATATTTTGTCAAGTACCATTTGTTAATTATTTTATTACATTAATATTTAAGTAACATTTGGGAGTAATTATTATCATATTTTTATCATATGATATATAATGTTTTTACTTTTGATGTCTAGAAATGCTACTGCTTTTGTTTTTATCTATTTTTTTATTCAATCAACCTTGTGAAACTCAGTATGTTTTTAAACAGTTGCTGACAGATTTGTTTGAATTTTCTATATACCCAACTGTATTTTCTACAAATAATAATTAAGTTCTTTCTTTTTTTTTATGACATTTCTCTTAAGTTATGTTCGTAAGCATGTTATGGTCTTACTCTACTGGATAGGACTTTCAGGATAATATTGTGGAGTAAATCAATTATAGATATATTTGGTCTGCTTTTTTCAAACTCCAGTTATTTTCTAACTCACCATTTATTTATTTGTGTTGTTTTCATCTGCTAATTCAGCCAAATTAATTAAATTTTTTAAAATCGTATTTTATTTTTTCCCAGTTGTAAATGTTTATATTTTATTTATAATTTTACATGACTAGTTTTTAATATGCGTGCACGAATTAACCAATGTCCAGGTAATCCATTTGTTCATTATTCTGACAAATAATAAAGTTTAACTACCTTCTTCTCACAACTTTACTACTTTAATTTGATCTTATTGACAACAATCATAATGACTCTGTCTCCCATTTTTTCAGATGAGCAAATACTTAGATTTACTAATAAGTGTACAGAAATTTTCATTCACCAAAACTTCTTCCATCATGCTTTATTCCAAGTTTGATTTCTTTGTTGATAAAATATACCCTTTAAAATTTTGTTCATTCCCTCAATAATTCAAAGATTTTAACTATCACATATTGATTGCACTAAAAAAGTGTTGTATTTAACTCATAAGTTAAATTTAAATATTAACTGACTCAACTAATATTTTTCAGTGTCTTCTGTATGTCAGGTATTGATGTAGGTGCTAGGGCTGTAACATTGAACCAAAAGGCAGAGTTATCTACAAAGAGCTTATAATCAATTGAGTCATTATAAAATAATAAGATGTATAATAGTATATGCCTATTCTTAGTAGGATAAATAATAAATAAGGGTAGAGAATCCCTGGGCACAAGAGAAGTAATGCCATTTTAAGACAAGATGATTGAGGGAAATCTACTTGATAACAAGGCATATGAGTGAAAACCTGATAATGTAAGAGGAGGAAGACGACAGTTACAAGTTGAGTGTGGTTGAAGTGAAGTAAAGTAGTGTAGAGGAGAGAGTAGAAGAATTCATACAAGTTGAGTTCAGAAAGGCTTTTGCTTTTGAGACCATGTAGGCCCAGTTCAATGTCTAAGGTGTTTGGCTGCTAGAAGAGTGACATGAGAAGCCATTCAATAGTTTTGGAGATTGGAGGGAGTTGATCTGATTGTCATTCCAAGAAACGGTTTTATTTTGCAAATTTTTAGCATATGGTGAGAGAGGAACATCTAAGGGGATATGAACAGTGGATGTTTGGAGATATAATTCTGTAGCACAGGGAGGAATCAGGGTTGGACCAGGGTTGAAAAAGATTCAGTACATAGAAAGTTGCTGAAGGACAATAAGGGTGTAAGAATACACAATATGGACGTTTGAAGATGGGGAACAGAGGATAATGGACAGGAAACATCAGTGCTCACGTGTTGTTAAAGGATGTGGAAGCCGTGAAGGAGTCAAAAAAGAAGTTTACAGGTTTACCTAATTATTCTCCTACTATTGTCTAAATTATTGTCATCTCTTCACTCGTGTTCTGTTTATTATTATTTGCAATAATAATTTTATATGTTTATGGGAAATGAATTATGTTCTCTTATATGTTTACATGATGTAATGATTAAATGGAATCGTCTTTTTTTGTTGTTTTATACTGTTTCTTCTCTTACACACTCTACACTTTCTCTTCACTTTCTGAACTTCTGCGACAGGTTTTCTCAGCTACCTGGTACCTACGAAATTGCAGCTGCCACATTCCTCAATTATTGCTAATGGCTCCATGTGCTAGCTCTCACTCCACACCTTATTTCAAACTTTTATTATAAGGGTTTTTAATAACATTGACCATTTTACAACTCAATCCTTTATAGATTATATTTTCCTTTTGTTCTAGAGCATTAACTTTTAGGTAGTTTGCCACAAAGACATAAATAGAATTTACAAATTTTCTTTATAGTTCTTCTTTCTTTGCTCATTTATAAACTTATATTTTATTTATTGATATAAACTACATAAACAACAAATCCTCAAATCCTTAATTTTTCAAGCTGAAAACTGGGGGATTTTCTAAATTTCTTTGTTTTTCATTTCCTACATTTAGTCCATACCTACTTTTTTTCATTCTGCCTTGGATATAATTCTCATATTCTTTGCGTCTATCTGTCTTCACCCTAGCACCCATCTGTTCAGGGTAAAATTTCCCGTAGCTTGTATTATAGGCCACTAATTATTTGATTCTTAATAAATTGTTATGTAAAAATGATTTACCTATTTTAAAAAGGAAGAAAAAGAAAATAAAGATTGGGAAGTGCATTAAACAAACAGATGTATTTCTTAATTGTAGGATACTTTTAGAATACTTTGTGAATTGCCAAGAGCCGCATAAAGTATGACGTATTTTACAGAACCTCTTTGATGCTGACAATCTCACAGGTAAATTATTCTGCTCAGAGTACACTGTGAAACTCTGAATACCACAATTTGTTGCAATAGCCTCCGATTTGCTGTCCTTTTAGACTGGCTTCCCCAAAACTTTCTAAAGTTTTAGACTAATTCTTAAATCTGATTATTTACTCCCTGTGTTTTAAGCCACTCAAATGGCTATTGCTTGTTCAGGATAAAATCTAACATCTTATGTGATCCAGATTTTGTCTAGTGTTCTCATTTCATTCCGCTACTCTCTGTTAAGCACACTGACCTTCAACCATATTGAACTATTTGAAATTCCTGAACTTCCTCTGTTTTTCTCACATCTCCATAGCATTCATATATATATATAATATATAATAAAAATACGCACACATATATTTTTACCTTTTTATAAAACAGCTTTGTCCCTCCTTTCCTGTTGCCTAAGTTCCATTCATTGCTGCATATCTATTGTTTCTTGGGAATATGTTCTACTTTCCTCTTTGCAACTCGAGAATGGTTTGTGTTTTTCTATTGTACTCATAACTCCCAAGCATATGCCATCCATTATACTCACATCAAAACTTTTTTAGTAGAGTCTCATAATATTTTGTTACTATGTCTTTTTCTTCAATGAAAGTAATTTCATAAAACAAAACCTGGTATTCATGTGGAATGAATGGAGCCAAAAAATATATATATGTATATATATGTGTGTGTGTGTATATATATGTGTATATATATACACAATACATGTATACAAAATTTGTTGGTCGGGCATGGTGGCTCATGTTTGAAATCCCAGCACTTTGGGAGGGTGAGGCTGCCAGATCACCTGAGGTCAGGAGCTTGAGACCCGAATGGCCAACATGGCGAAACCCCACCTCTACTAAAAATACAAAAAAAAAAAAAAAAAAAAAATTACCAGGCGTGGTGGCGTGTACCTGTAGTCCCAACTACTTGAGAAGCAGAGACATGAAAATCGATTGAACCCAGGTGGCCGAGGTTGCAGTGAGCCAAGATTGAGCCACTGCACTCCAGTCTGGGCAACAGAGTGAGATTCCATCTCAGTTTTAAAAATATACTATATAGGCCGGGCGCGATGGCTCAAGCCTGTAATCCCAGCACTTTGGGAGGCCGAGACGGGCGGATCACGAGGTCAGGAGATCGAGACCATCCTGGCTAACATGATGAAACCCCGTATCTACTAAAAAAAAAAAAAAAAAATACAAAAAATTAGCCAGGCGAGGTGGCGGGCGCCTGTAGTCCCAGCTACTCAGGAGGCTGAGGCAGGAGAATGGCGTGAACCCGGGAGGCGGAGCTTGCAGTGAGCTGAGATCCAGCCACTGCACTCCAGCCTGGGCGACAGAGCGAGACTCCGTCTCAAAAAAAAAATATATATATATATATATATATATACTATATAGAGAGAGTATATTTTTTTAATTGAGATGGAGTCTGACTTAATATATATATATGTATTATATATTTACATGTTATGTATTATATATAAAACACCTCTGTCCCTCCATATAATATAAATTATATATATAATGTGTTATACATATTATATATTATAATATAGATATATATAACAACAGCTTTGTCCCTACATATAATATATGTATATTCTGTTTGTCATGAATTTAAAAACTGTTTTTCTATTATGAGTCATTGCTCTGTTAGTATTTTAGTGGGCACTTTCAATTTCTGATCTCTTTTCTTTTGGTAAAATCACACTTGGAATAATGTAGTCAGAAGAAATGTAGTGCATCAATTTGCTCCATTTCTTTTTGCGGGTGCTTTGCACTTAATAGTTATTTGCTAATATTAATGTGTGGTATTACTTGATTCTTCTTCCTCATATGTACTATTGTTAATATTAGGAAGCATCTGTAATGATCCAGTATTTAATTTCAATAAAACTCGACATGCTTACTTTTTAATATAATTATATTATATAGATTATATGTCACACTTATCTTGCAGATGGTGAATGTTAAAAAATGTTGATCTAACAAGCTAAGTGAAGGATGGTAATCCTAAAAGACTAAATATTTTATAAATCTACTTATAAGATATTTTTGAAAAGGAAAAAATACAGGTTTAAAAACTGGTCAGTGTTGCTTTGGCAGCTCGTATACTGAAATAGGAGATTAGCATGGCCTCTGCTCAAGAACAACATGTAAATTCATGAAGCGTTCCATTTTTTTGTTTGTTTGTTTGTTTTTGTTTTTGTTTTTGAGACAGAGTCTTGCTCTGTCACCCAGGCTGGAGTGCAATGGCGCAATCTCGGCTCACTGCAACCTCCACCTCCTGGGTTCAAGCGATTCTCTTGCCTCCCGAGGCGCCAGCCACCACGCCCAGCTAATTTTTGTACTTTGAGTAGAGACAGGGTTTTGCCGTGTTCATCACGCTGGTCTCGAACTCCTGACCTCAGGTGATCCACACACCTCGGCGTCCCAAAGTAATTCTGGGATTACAGGCGTAAGCCACCGCTCCTGGCCAGTGTTCCGTATTTTAAACCAAAAATAAAAAAGCAACAACGACACAGGCCGATCAGTGATTTTCAGAAGTTGATGTTGACTACAAAAGAGCATCCCTAGACAATTGGGAGATTGATATTACTATTCTTAATCTTCATTATGATGCTATTTATATGATTGCATTCAAGTGACAAAACTCATAAAACTTCTCATCAAAGAGAGTAAGATTTATTACCTATACATTTTTTAAAAGTAAGTTAAAATATACAGCTGTTTCTATAAATAAACTATTTAAGTTATTTTCCTCTAAAATGATGCTCAGCATGTACTTCTTCAAATTTTCCTTATGATACAATTTCTATATCAATTTTATAGGGTCTTTTTTATCTACACATTTTCCCATCACACATATTGAAAAACTTAAATCCATAATCTCAATCACATGCTTAATGTACCCAAATTATTTTCATAGGAAAAAAATAGACTTTGGAGGAAATAATTTTTCTTTTATCATCAGTTAGTATGAAGAGTTCAGCATTTGCTACTTTAAATATCTAGTCACATAAAAGTGTCATATGGTTCAAACACAGATTTGTTTCAATGATGAATACATTGCTTTTTATCATATTTTAAATTCTTCTAATTATTTCATATTTTTCCACCTTCAGTAAATCTACTAGAGTGTCTTTTCTAAGGTGAAGAATTCTTGCATTTTTTATTTATACATCCAATTCTTCTATTAAATATGTCCCCCATTTATATATATTTATATATTTTTAAATTTTAATATTAATCTTCACTAAGCAATCTGTCTCTATATCAATGATTTACTGCAAAAGGGGTGTGTAGATTGTGGGTTATTAAAAAATTGAGTAGTTAAAGAGAGCTATTTTGATGGTTGCCTCTAGTAAGCTTCTTGGTCATTGTGAAGCACTATGGCTACTCCATTTATTATTTATCTCTTTCAACATGCATTTAAACAAATTTACTACATACCAGGCACAGTTCCATATCATGAGGGTATGGACTAATGGCATAACCTCCTCTCAAGAACCCAAGAAAGAAGAATTAAAAGGAAGCATTACCTCATAATATAACTACACATAATATGAGGGAACACATGGAAGGGAAAGATGACCTTGGCTTCAGGATATAAGAAGAATTTTAGAGGTGTGGCAATTCATTTGGGTTCTGAAGGAAGAGTAGTTATTTGCTATGTTAACATAGCGTTGGTAAGGCCATGACAGCAGACGGAAGAGGACAGGCAAAGGGTATGTGGGCCAGAGGGATAAGTCAGGGCCGGCTATGGAAAAGTGTAAAATATATCCAGTTTCAAATATTTACATATTCTAAACTAGAAGAAAACATGATTCTATTTGTAATTTAGAAGGCGCTAGTAAATCTAGCAAAAGTTTGACTGTTGGATCAGAGGGAGATGTAAATTATTTTTATTGTTATATCGATTTTACACATTTTATCTTGAGTTCTGATTGTCCAAGGCATGAAGTGGGTCATGGTCCATTTAATAGTAAAAATAAAATAAATTTATTATTTTTAATTTGTTTATAAATATATTTAGATAATAAAAATGGTCCTGATGCTTGTTTGTGGCTCATGTGCTTATTTCATTCTTGATTAAAGAATAAACATTACCCAGACATGTTTGTCTAGGCTTTTTTAAGAAACGATAATACAAACATTTCCAAATAGTTAACTTTTCTCTGGATAAATATTCCCTTAAACTTTTGTGGGGTTACAAAGCAAATCAAATCTAATTCTTTCCCCACAAATATTGATAATCTAGTTGAGAGAAGTCCTTAGAATAAACACAAGAAAAGATAAAGCCATATTTATGTCATAAAATAGAGAATAGAGATGTATCATTGAGAGAGATCATTAAAATTAGAATATAAAGTCAAACTTTATTAAAATCACAAAGCTAAGAAATAATTTGAAATATATCTATTATATTTAAAAGCATCATCACATTTTTTGGTTGCTTTGGTGAATATAGCCCCCTGTATAACACACACATCACTATTCTTCTTACTAAAACATGTACTTGACCTTCTAAATAATATTTCTCTACTTGTTATGATACCAAAGAGAAGCAATGGAATAGGATGCAACGTTTGGCTATTTTGAAAATTTTTATATTAATTTCTTATTTGGGGAAGGAATAAACAATTATCCGTGTTAAATATATCACAACTGATCCTCAGAAAACATATGAAATAGATAGTATCTCCATTTTACAAAAGAACACAATGAAATTAATAGATTATTGCTAAATGTCTGGCATGAAATCGAAAATGAATTTGATTCAAGTCTAATGATTTCAAATTTAATGTGGATACTTAAGTACTATAATACTATAGATATTAAACTCATGAAATGAGCTTGTGTGATTTTTTTTAATAAAACCTTTAAAAGTACCTGAAAAAGCACTCCTCGATGGTTCAAAAGATATTCATTGATAATCAGTGGTTACGAATGAAGGTACCTTCTCTATACTCTAATTTTTCATGTATAAATAATAGAAAATATTCACTTCATCGTTTTAAGTGAGGATTCAATGTGTTAATATTTGTCAGAATTATTAAACACTGCCTAGTACATAGAACATGCTATATAAATGTTAGCTGTTATTGTTGTCTTTTATAATATTGGTATTATTTTAACATATTTTTTCAGATGTTGAGGTGAAACTATTTAAGAGATACACTACAGTTAATATGTATTCTAAAAGATACATTTCCAGCAGTTTCAGATTATTCGTATATGTTATTTATTTCAAGACCTGAACCCTTCCTTCTTAGACTTCTGCTCTTTAAATTTTCTTCCTCCTCCTCCTAGACTTTCTACTTTTCCTCTTTATATTCCTCTTTTTCTAGATCTTCAAGGGGACCTATTTCTGGAATGGAGTTAAAGTTTAGGGCATTGGGTTTGAAAGCCTTTATTTAATGTGCCCTCAAAGGTTGAGTCTTTTTTATATGGCTACTCAAGACCATAGTGCAAGCACCACAATCATCAGACCTAACTATGATGAATGAGTAGGAAGCTCACAGTTAGGGACAACAAACCCACAGAGTTCCGAGTAGGTTTCCGGATAACTTGCTGGTGTAAACAGTGGTGGTTAATAGTTTCTCCTCTTTGAACTTTGATTCTATTTTTAATTAGTAGAAAGTAGTATTTGAATAAAACATTTCAGTACATACCAAAAAAACCAACTTCATATTCTTAACAATAATTGATAACTTTGTCAGTAAATATTTGAAATCTAGTATCCATTACTTGTCACACAATATTCTCCAAAGTAAGTTATCTTTATTAGATAGAGGTTCATGTCTTCGTCTTTTGTTGCCACATCTTGCTCATCCCATGACATTTCTGGATCTCAGCACAATGTGACACTTGATTCAGCAACTTGAAATATATAATAAGTTAAAAAATGGATTAAGCTCTCAAATTATGTGTGATTCAATACATATTACATAATAACATTTGACATGAAGCCCAAGGATTTTACAATATCTTTATTTCTAAAAACATGAACATTTGGTTTGGAACTGAGAAGTCTGTTAATTAATTTTGAATTATTCCATCTACTTTTCTCAGTATCACTGACAAGAAAGTAGAAAGCACATCAGCTATTAATAATCACAAAAACAGCAATAGTCCTTTTTAAACACCATCCAACTGTTACCACTATTTACATTTACAAATTACTTTTCTACATTTATCTAAATCCTTCTACAACATTGCTTTCTTAGAATGTACCACAATTCCTGAAGATTATTTCTTTTCTATTTCAAAAATATGACATTTGTCTTCCTGTTTTTTAAATGACTGTAGGTAGTTTCCTCTAATATCTAGTAAAAATTCAGTATGTTTTTTCCTTCTTGCCCTTCTTCTCTTATTTTTCCAATTTCCTTTATCTATTATTATCACTTTTCTTTCTCCTTGTGCAGTTTGGAATCTTAACCTAGAAAACATTCTTATTTCTCTGTTCTTTTTCCTTCTGCTCCCTGCTGATATATTTAAACATGTTACGTCTATATTCATAACTTCATATTTAAATTTCTGAAATAATGCCCTATTTGGTCTGTTTCTCTCCCTGCCATCATTATTGTGACAAACCTTTATTTCTAATCCAACACACAGCCAGTAAAATACTAACATGCTTATGTCACATTTTCACTTCCTTACATTACTACCCCTTAGTAAGTCTCCATCTCACTGAGGGTAAGACAGAGGCCACACAATATTATGGGTAGTTTTCAAAGTGAATAGTATTACTGTCAAAGGCTGTTTTATGTTTTTTTTCCTAATATTTGGGAAATTTTATACACTTACTAGGTAGAGCCACAGCTGTAAGTTTTCTCTTTTATAAAGAAGAATACCACAAAGTAAAAATTGTCCAGTATCCTACCGTTCTTGAATATCCATCTAGATTATCAGGTAAATAAAACAAAACAGAAACAACAAAACCATTTACAAAAACAGAGCCTAGAGTCTGTGTTTTTAAAATATAAACATCCAGTATTTTGAAGTTTTTACATACTCTTTGTTTTCCTATGACCACATAATCAAAAAGATACTGTATATCACTTCTATGACAATATTATCTAAAGTTATTAACCATTGAAGCGATCCATAAAGCACATATGACAGAGACTTTGTGACATTTGATTGTCGGTTTAACACAGTCCACATTGGTAATTATCACATGCAAGTATGCAACCGTGGAAATTGGAACAACTTTTAACAGACTTAAAAATCGGATAACCATGTAATATATCACTTAAATGGGGACATTCTTGACAGTGAAATGTGGAATTAAATCATTTAATACCTAATATTTCTGAAATGCTTCTTTCTTGCTTGATTTATTGATTAATACTGTTGGAACTACAAAGTAGTTACTTTCAAAATATTGCTTTCCAAAAATGGTATATGTCTGTAGGTTTAGGCAAAATAGTACTATTGACTGAATATGTTTTTTATAAGAGAATTTCTGTTTTCCATACATAATGGAGTAATTTAAGTAATACGAAAATTACCTTTTTATTTCTACTGGAAAGAACTTGAAAATCAACAAATACATGAAACAAATGCTTCCAGACATCGGACAACAGGGAGTGCAGGAGGATGAGCCCTAAAAAAAGAAAAAACAGATGAGGTGAGCCCTGTGGTCACCTGACTTTCAGCCTGGAGATGCTTTGGACCCTGGTAAGGAACAAGAAACCCATAGAGGGCAAAGAGGTGTTGCTTAGTTAGGGAGGCAGAGGCTGGAGTTTGATAACTCAGGGGTATTTGGAATTTGTGAAGCAGAGTGCATAAATGGAGGGAACTCAACAAAGAAAGAACTCCAGAAAACTGCACAGAATTTCACATTATTCTATTCCTGGGTATCAGGATATGTATGAGTAGCATGCAAATCTGAGTCCAGCAGAGCATGACTCAGAAGCTCTTATTATTTCCAAAACTTTTAAAGGCCTCTAATATTTTCAAATTCCAACCAGCTGGACTAGGGAGTTCTCAGCGAATAGCTGGAGAATTCAAAAGAGATTCAAGAAGGTAGTGCTTTAATACTAAAAATAAAGTAGCCTTAGAATAAAAGTTACTATATTAAAAGCCCTAGATTAAAAGCTACTATAAACATTTTCTAGCAAAGCTTAAGCACTTTCCTCAAATAGTTTAAGGTGACTGCAGAAAAATTAGCAGTAAGGACAAAGTTCAGCACTCTTTAAAATGGCAACAACATACAGCACATGGCATAAATAATAAAACAAAGCAAAATATCCTTTAAACAAAATCAACAGACGTGCCAACAAATAAAAAAATGAGATCTATAAGTAGAAAAAATTTGTTGTAAGACCCAGAAATGTCAAAGATGAAGAATTTACAAACAAGAACATTAAAGTAGCTTTTATAATCCTGCTCAAATATTTTTAAAAGCAGAGGCATAATGAGTATAAAATGAAGGATACATACAAGAGACAAATACAACTTATTGAAATGCAAAATACATTGTCTAGAGTACAAAATTTGCTAGATAAGATCAAAGAAGACTAGATACTGTAGAAAGAAAGAAAAATCATTGAATTTGAGGACAGAAATTGAAATTGTCCAAATGGAAACACAGGAAAAAAAGCAAATAAGAAATGAGCTTCAGAGAGCCAAACATCACAAGTAGTTCTGCTACCTGCAATCAGATGCCTAGTGGGGTCTGGGATAATAAAAATATATTTGAAAATCTAATGGCCAACATTTTCAATTTTATGAAAACAATAAATTTGAAGTTCAAGACAGTCAAAAATTCCAAACTGTGAAAAAAAAAAATCCACAACACAAAATGTCACAATTAAATCCCTGAAAAGAGCAAAAGAGAAAATATTTAAAGCAGACAACAACGATGCATTTTGTAAAGAATAACAAAAGATAAAAATTATTCCAGATTTCTCCTCAGAAACCATATAAGCCATTGGTGGAACAATTACAGAGATCTAGGTGGCTGTAGAAAATGTGAACTAATTTCGTTGCCTATATCAATCAATTCAACCTCATTCGTCTTTAAGGAACACTCTAATTTAACAATGCAATGCAAATTTTTTCAAGTCAACATGAACCCACTCATCAATATTAATCATATTTTTGCCATTAAAATGCATTTTTTTAAGTTTACAAGGACTGAAATCATACAGAATATGTTATATGACCACAGCAGCATTATCAGAAATTATTAACATTAAGATATTTGGAAAATTTTTATAAAACAAGTACAACTATGACTAATTCTCAGATTAAAAAGATTTTATAACTGAAAATAGTAAATATCCTTAATTAAATGAAATTAAAAATGTTAATAAATACACAATATATCAAAATGTGTGTGATTCACCTTATGTAATGTATGAAAGTAAACTTGTATTTTTAAATGCTTACAGTAGCAAAGAAGTTCTAAATCAATGGTCTAAGCTTCCATCTTAAAAAACAAGAAAAAGAATAACCAACCCACAGTGTTGTGGAACAAATAAAAAATAAAGACAAAATTGGAGGCAAATGTAAGAATAAACACATAATAAAAAGTTAAAATTAATTTTATTTAATATAATTTATAAAGTAAAACCAATGGTTAATGAGTCCTTAAAGATGTAGAATTAATACTTTTTCTAAACCAATCAAGATATAAAAAGAAAGACATGTGTTATCAATAACAATAATAAAGGTACTTCACTACAAAGACTACAGAAATTAAAATGATAATGAATAATATTATGAGAAGTTTATGCAAATAAATTCAACAATTAGTTACAATGTGTAAATTCTTTGAAAGAAAAGTTACCAAAATTGACTCTAGAAGAAATATAGAATAAAAATAGCTCTATATGAATTAAAGAAATTCAATTGTCTACCAAAAACCTTCCCTAAAAAATATTAATTTTCAAAATGCCTTCTAATATTTTTATTTCTTGAGTAAATTCTTAGTCATTTTAAGTAGACACAAGCATGTAACTACCTTATATGTCTTCTTATATATTGGGGCCAAGCATTTTTTCCTGATATACATCATATCTTAATAGATATTGCTATACATGTATTGTTTATTTTATTAGATATAGCACATTACACTGAAGTTTTAAAAATTATGTGTGCCCATGTGTTTTACTGTCTATGACATGCTCTCATACATATATATATGAGTAAAAAAGAGTTACAATTTTTACGACAAAATTGGAATGATGGTTCTGATAAATTTGCAAACCACTGCTGTTTATTACTGAGCTTCTGTCTTTTCTCCGTGGCTCATTTTATTTTCCAAAATCATCGAGGAGTTTCTACATGTGTGAAGCTGCTTTTCTAGAAGTTACTTTAGACTAGTACACTTTTTGTCATGAATGCAGTCCATCTTAATCTTTCTCTCCCAGACTGTCAATCTGTTTATCTTGCTTGAATTCAATTTTTCATTTATAATTCAACACAAGTCTCATCTCTTGGTATTTTCTTTAACAACAACTGAAAAATTGATTTAGATAGTCTCTGATATATTTTTATTGCTTCCATAAATGCTTTAACTGTGAACTTTGCAAACTATGCTGAAATATTTGATTGACTTTTTCACATCTTTGTTACATTATAATTACTTTTGGAATGTGGAAATATATTATTTTGTTTTTCCAGCTCTGTGGCTGATCACGGTGCTCTCTACAAGATATTTGAGAAATGTAAACCGAGTTACATGGGAATAAACTAAATGGATAAATATTCTCTATCAACATTTATGACATGGCTGTTATCACTACAGCATTCTTCAAAATATGCTCAAGTTTTTGAGGGCACAGTCAAGGCAGAAACTATTCTAGCCCTTTCTTACTGCATCATTGCTCTGCAAGGGATTGGCCTTGTAATCCCATTGGATTTTTAGTTACAATGTTCAGTTTAAAGACATTGTGTTAAAATGTGTGGATTCAGCTGAAGTTATGTCTGGAAGTAAACTTATGTTTTTAAATAATTACAGTAGCAAAGAAGTTATCAATCAATGGTCTAAGATTTCATCTTAAAAAAATAATTAATTTTTAGTTACAATGCTGTTTTTATATAAGACTTGGCAAATGTCATTCTTATCTCATTTGCCTTATTTGATACACTTTATAGTCTCCTCAAAAATTTTATTTTTGTGTTTTGAGAAAACTCACTTAGCTACTTACTCTTGAATCACTTAGTCCCCAGATTTTAATGGTTCAGCTTACAATTTTTTCTTTAAAATGGTGCAAAAGTAATACACATTTAGTAGAAACCATACTTCAAGTATGCATACAAATATTATGTGTTTCATTTTCTTAAATTATGTGAAATATTCAGCACCATATTTTTAAAATGGGCTTTGTTTTAAGTGACTTTGACCAACTGTAGGCTATGTAATTATTCTAGCGCATTTAAGTTAGGCTAAACTAAGCTATGATGTTCCTTAAGTTGGGTGTATTAAATGCATTGTTGGCTTTCAGTATTTTGAACTTATGACGGGTTTATTGTATGTAACCTCAGAAATAAATCCAGGAACATCTCCAGCACTTCTTTCATTGTTCTGAGATATATGTCAAAGTTACTTGTTTTGTCTTATCACACTTGGGGTGACTTTATTTTTATTTATGGGTACATACAATATCTCTTTGAGATCTCCTTGGTCATTGCTTTTATTTAATAAGTGATGATATTGTGGGGGGGATAGCCTGAAAGGGAGGGCACATGAGTTAGGATTCCCAAAATTTGTTTGCTGATTGTCTCCCACCAGGTGCACTTACATTTATTAAGAAAAACATTTCCATTCCTTCTTACACTTCATTATCTCTGGTCTAACTGTTTCCTTACAGAAGAAAGTTTGAGTTTACTTTGGAATACCTACTTCCTTCCCAAATAGTACAATCTTAACTTCTTTTCTCTATGGCACATATGTTAGAGACCTAAAATTACCACATTAAGAAAAGAGCACATAATAATAATTTAGAAGTTGCAAGATAAACCTACCTAAGTCTGGCAGATTCTAATTCTCTATTCTCTGGAGTCTAAATTAAATCATTACATTTCCTTCAAAATGCTTTAGGTTGATGCAATACCAATATGAATTTTCTAATTGCTCATTATTACTGCTTAGTTCTTCCACGGAGGTGGAAGCAACATATTGAACAATTCCAAAATAATGACTCTTTTAGTCACAAAATACTGTCCAGCAATGTAATCACTGATGTGTTAGAAACTAATCAAGCAATGGTGAAAGGATTCCACAGTGTTTGCTTTTAGGAATTAGCTGTCCTGCCTGGACAAAAGCTCTAGGTTGGATACTCATCTTACCATATTAATAATCATATATGTATAGTAGAGTCTAGTAATTTGTATGTAGCTTACTGAGATGTATTAACCATGTAGTTGTGAGTGTATCCATACATGTTGTTAAATGGATATAAGTTTAGCCTAAATCTGCTTCTGTATCCAGGAAACTGTAATGTAACTGCAACCTAATCTGTGAGTATATTCTTTTTACAAGTAGATTAAGTCTTCAGTTACTGTAGTTTACAGGTTCTCGGAAACTGATTTTAGGTGAATGACATATAACAAAACCAGTTTTTATTTTCCTATTCAATGGGACAACCTTATTCGAGGACCTCCTATGGGTACTTCTGCTAAAACTCACAGTTTCAAATAAGCTATGGAGGATGTTAACTGGAGCCTTATTGTAACCAAATCTCAGCCAATCAGAGCAGCTGAAACTTCAGCCAATCATAGGCTGAAAGCTGTCAAATTATGTTCAAATTAAGCAAATGCCAAACTGCATCCAATCAGGCTATTTCTGTATATCGTTTTCACTTCTCTGACTATAAATATTGTCCGCACATATTGGAGGACAGAACTCTCTGAACTGTTTTTGGTCCTGAGTGCAACGTGCTTCATGAATCTTTTTTTCTACTCAAACTCTGTTAAATTTAACTTATCTCAGGTCTTTTCTTTAACAATGTGTAACTTTCTAATTACTGTAAAGTAAGATTTTAACAAAGATGATTGTTATTTTTCCAATAGGGAAATTCAGATATTTTCATTTTAGAATAATAATAAACATGATTGAAAAGCAAAAGGGACTTCATTGTATATTTTACATTATACATTAATTTACATCTCAACAAGTCTCCTTAAATACAAGATGGACATAAAAATCAATAGAACTATTTTTCTTTTCTAGCTGAAATGTGGATGCAAAAATAAAATAAATAAATAAATAAATAAGAGATGAATTGCCTCCTCGTACATCAAACACGTTAAAATATTTTTTACTAATGTAAAACTCAGTCGGGCCATATGAAGATAAATTTAAAAACCAAATGAATTATATATTAAAACAAGTAATCCTAGAGATTATTTGTTTAGAGAATTCCTAATTCACTTAAGACGTGTACTTTCCTAGGAATAATTTTTAACATTTTGAGATTATTTACTGAGCCACTCTCAAACATGTGAGTTGTTTTCCTAATAACTGTAATGAGTTGCACTAATCCATTAATACTCTTTCAGACTCTTCAATATTTCTTCACTAAATGATTTTGGGAAGACATGTATGCAACATCGGAAGTACTTTGAGGGATGGATTGGAGTTTAATGTTGGCTGACATGGCTCTAAACCCATTAAGAATCCTGTCCTGCCAGTGGGTTTAACTGTTACGCAGGTATTCTCTAAAAACCCCAAACAACTGAATATCTTACTGTATTTGTTTTGTGTCTTAAGCAGTCAAATGTGTTACCTGTCAGCGTTTCCAAGTATGTTTGGTTAGTCTCTGGATGACCCTGTTTTCGTCTCTTCTGCTGGTTTTTATTGATAGGTTTGCACAAAGACAATGTGTTGATGGGGTATCTAGTTCCTTTGGAAACAGTAGATGTTCTCACTTCAACTCACTCTTTTCACTGAGTGAGTATGTAGAGTTATATAGCCCTATCTTCTTCAACTTCCCAAAATATTAAGCTCTTAAATATCCTTTTAAGATACAGCAATCTGTTAGTCAACTGAGTGGACCCTTGAGCAGTGTATTAGTCTGGATCAATCACTGTTATTAAGAAATACCTGAGGCTGGATAATTTATAAAAGAGTTTTAATTGATTCACAGTTCCTCATTGCTGGGGAGACCTCAGGAAACTTACAGTTATGGTGGAAGGTAAAGGAGAAGGAGGCACCTTCTTCAGAGTGGCAGGATGTAGTGAGTGCAAGCACGGGAAATGCCAGATGCTTTTAAAACCATCAGATCTCTTGAGACTCACTCATTATCACAAGAAAAGCGTAGGGGAAACTGCCCTCATGATCCAATTACCTCCACCTGGTCCCACCCATTGACACATGGGGATTACGGGAATTATAATTCAAGATGATCGTTTGGGTAGAGGTACAGCCAACCATATCAAGCAGTCCTAAGCTGTTTCTTTCTTCTCTGTCTCTTATATTCCTTCATATGGTTCTGAACCACTGACAAACATAAATAATTACCCTCCTCTATTTATTTTCAACTTGGCAACACCACAATTGGTATTTATCCTGGTGGCACAGGGTGACTGCAAACTTCTGACATCAGAAGATAACAGAGAAGAAACAATAATACTCTATTCTCATATGGCAAAAAATGCCAAGAGTCTTGGGACTGTATCTTCTCCTCATGATTTGAATGGTGATTTCAGAGTGGAACTGATAGTTCAAGCTAATCGAATCCTCTTGCCTGAAATGTGATCTCAAATTCTTCTTACAGACAAGCTTAATTTCAAGAATGATAACCTTAAGGAGCCCCTCCTTATGGAGCTTCTGGGGTAAGTAGTCCCACTCTTTTCCTTGCCAACTCTATCCATAGAAAAATGCCTGCCCTATCAGCTGATAGAACTTTTTAAAAATTTTTCTTTTCTTAATCATATAAATTACCATACATAATCTTTACATTTATTTATTTATCATAGATATATTGTCTTTATTTTCATAAAAATAGAGTTTTCATGAGGGCACATACTTCTTGAGGCCTGTTTTCTGTTGCATCTCCAAAACTGTAAACAATAACTAAAATGTATGATTATTTATTTTTTAAAATAAATTAAATTCATGACAATATTCTCTAACAAGAATGTAAATGAACAAGTTTTCTAGCTCAATCTATGAATTTATTTCTCTAAATTAAAAATCAGGCTAATTAAGTTAAGGTCCATCTTAACCTAATTTAGATTAAGGTTTAGGTGCTTTAAAAAAATTGGCTGGAGGAGAAGTATTTACAACAAAAAGAAAAAAAATCAAACATTTATTATCATTCAACATGAGAGGTAGATGATATGCCAAATGACTGAAAGGATAGTTAATGTTACAAAACTTCAGATTAGTGGGCAGATTGATATGAGATACAGGGTTCAGTGCAACAACAACAACAACAACAACAACAACAAAATAGAAAGTTAGAACTTAACAGAGACCAACAAAGATAAGTAACATTATTTAAAAAGTTAAAAAGACAAATCCACAGTCAATACCATACTGAATGGGCAAAAACTGGGAGCATTCCCTTGGAAAACAGGCACAAGACAAGGGTGTCCTCACTCACCACTCCTATTCAGCTTAGTAGCACAAGTTCTCGTCAGAGCAGTAAGGCATGAGGAAAAAGTAAAGGGTATTCAATTAGGAAAAGAGGAAGTCAAATTGTCCCTGTTCGCAGATGACATGTTTGTGTATTTAGAAAACCCCATTGTCTCAGCCTAAAATCTCCTTAAGCTGATAAGCAACTTCAGCAAAGTCTCAGGATACAAAACCAATGTGCAAAAATCACAACCATTCCTATACACCTATAACAGACAAAGAGTCAAATCATGAGTGAACTCCCATTCACGACTGCTTCAAAGAGAATAAAATTCCTCGCAATACAACTTACAAGAGATGTGGAGGACCTCTTCAAGGAGAACTGCAAACCACTGCTCATGGAAATAAGAGAGGACACAAACAAATGGAAAAGTATTCCATGCTCATGGATAGGAATAATCAATATCATAAAAATGGCCATACTGCCCAAAGTAATGTACACATTCAATGCTATCCTCATCAAGCTACCATTGACTTTCTTCACATAAATGAAAAAAACAACTTTAAATTTCATATGGAACCAAAAAAGAATCCACATAGCCAAGAAAATCCTAAGCAAAGAGAACAAAGCTGGAGGCATCACCGTACCTGACTTCAAACTACACTACAAAGTTGCAGTAACGAAAGCAGCATGGTACTGATACTAAAACAGATATACAGACACATGGAACACCACAGAGGTCTCAGAAATAACAACACACATCTACAATCATCTGATCTTTGACGAATCTGACAAAATCAACAATGAAGAAATGATTCCCTATTTAACAAATGATGCTGGGAAAACTGAAAGCTGAAGGTGGATCCCTTCTTTACTCCTTATACAAAAATTAACTCTAGATGGATTAAAGACTTAAATGTAAGACCTAAAACCATAAAAACCTTAGAAAATGCATAGGCAATACCATTCAGGACATAGGCATGGGCAAAGACTTCGTGACTAAAACACGAAAAGCAATGGCAACAAAAGTCAAAATAGACAAACGGGATCTGATTAAACTAAAGAGCTTCTGCACAGCAAAACAAACTGTCAACAGAGTGAACAGGCAACTTAAAGAATGAGAGAAAATGTTTGCAATCTTTTCATCTGACAAAGGGCTAATATCCAGAATCAACAAAGAACTTAAACAAATTTACAAGAAAAAAACAACCCCATCAAAAAGTGGGTGAAGGATATGAACAGGCACTTCTCAAAAGAAGACATTTATGCAGCCAACAAACAAGAAAAAAAGCTTATCATCACTGTTAATTAGAGAAATCAAAAACACAATGAGATACCATCTCAGTCCAATTAGAATGGAGATCATTAAAAAGTCAGGAAACAACAGATGTGGAGAATAGGGACACTTTTACACTGTTGGTGGGAGTGTAAATTAGTTCAATCATTGTGGAAGACAGTGTGAAGATTCCTCAAGGATCTAGAACTAGAAATACCATTTGACCTAGCAATGCCACTACTCAGTATATACCCAAAAGATTATAAATCATTCTACTATAAAGACACATGCACACATACCTTTACTGAGGCACTATTCACAATAGCAAAGTCTCGAAACAAACCCAAATGCCCATCAATGATAGGTTGGATAAAGAAAATGTGGCACATACACCATGGAATACTATGTAGCCATAAAAAAAGAATGAGTTCATGTCCTTTGCAGGGACATGGATGTCACTGGCAATCATCATTCTTAGCAAACTAACACAAGAACAGAAAACCAAACACCTCATATTCTCAATCATAAATGTGAGTTGAACAATGAGAACACATGAACACAGGGAGGGAAACATCACACACTGGGGCAAAACAATATACAGTGGGGGACTAAGGGAGGGATAGCATTAGGAGAAGTACCTAATGTAGATGATGGGTTGATGGGTGGAACAAACCACCATGTCACGTGTATAACTATGTAACAAACCTGCATGTTCTGCACATGTGCTACAGAACTTAAAGTATAATAATTTTTAAGAAGGTATAAAGAAGAAGAAAATCACCACTTGAATATTTATAGTAGAGAAAAGCAACAATAAAACTTCTTCACTGACACAATAATTATAAAATGTAAAATTGGTAGAATTTGATTACAATATAAACAATTTGACTTAAGACATTTTATTGAGAAGAGCAATGTACATAAAGACAGACCAACTGTTGTCAAAATAGTTGGCAAGGACAGTAGCAGGCTTAAAACTTTACTTCATAGGCAGTAGAAAACTTTTCTGGTTTATCTTTGCTAAATGGGTGCCTTTTGGAGTTATTTGGTCAATTGACATTATGGTTCCCCTTTTGTAGTCTATGCCTTTGCTTATACCTAACTCTAAGTTTAAATTGCTGAATCATTATTCTATTACGATTATTAACTTATTTTATTTTGGATTAATATTTTAAATTTTTAATTACAATTATTTTTGCTTCAAATGCTCATCTAATAAATAGCTATATTATAATTTTCTTTGTATAGATTATATAGGTTGTTTTCCTCTCTTCGAAAATTTGTTTTTTTCCACAAAACCTTTCATCCTCATTTGCTGCCACACTCACCTTTTTCACATATACCTTAATGAGTATTTAATTAGATAAATAACAACACAAAAAGCACATTTTACTTGAAACTGGAGCTCAATTTTTGTATTTGTTTCTACAAATTTAGAATTAGCCATTAGGCCTTGTAATATTTCCAACACTCCCTCTTCTTCTATTATTTGTTTACACTGGACAAAACTTCTAGCTGATATCAAATTTTGGTGGATTTACATATCTAATAACAACCACATATATTTGGTTAGGTCATCTATAATATCCAAAACACTGTTACATAGCATATCTGAATTGACTCACACAGCAACCTGTGAGTAAGGCAGAGCAATTGTTATTAACATCATTTTACCAATAAGAGAATCAAGATTCTAAATATCCAAAGAAATCGCTTTTGAAAACCCACCTTCTTTAAACAACAAAGCTATTTTAGTATAAATTATTCATTAATCAGTAATATTCATAATTCTCCCATGTATTTAATTTTAAAATAAATATTAATGTAAAAATAGAAAAACACAATTTTTGGATTTAGGAAATATTTTATATATGAATTAAAATTTGCAAATTAAAATTTGACTCAATATTGATATTTTTAGATAAAGTTTTCCTTACATATACTCAACCTCACATCATCTATGTGGAAGAAAAGTTAATGTATTTTATCTATACCATGTATATACACACACATACATGCTCTAAATATATATATATATGGTGTGAATATACATATATATATAACATATATACATACACACACTCGTATATTTAAAAAAAAGACAGTGTTCTTATGAAGTAGAATTTAAATAACATGTTAGTAGAAGAAATCAATGAAAAGAGACATAATGGAAAAAATAAGTTTGTAAACAAATGATCATAGTAATTAAAATATTTGGATAAGTGATTAAATAGTTTTAAGATGAGATCAGGTGTGTTCAGAGTGGTATGGCCATAGACAGATTTAGAAAAATATTTTCAAAAATTCAGTGAAACTATAAAAGAACCTCAATAACCAAGATAATCCTATGCAAAAAGAAAAGAACAAAGTTAAAGGCATGACACTATCTGACTTCAAACTATACCAGAAGGCTACAGTAACTAAAACAGCATGATACTGGTACAAAATCAGACACATAGATTAATGGAGTAGGATAGAGAACCAAGAAATAAATCCACACACCTACAACTGTCTGACCTTTGACAAAACCAACAATAAGAAGCAATGGGGAAAAACTCCCTATTCAATAAACAGCGCTGAGATAACTGGTTAGTCATATACAAATGACTGAAACTGGACTCCTTTCATCATGTACAAATACCAATTTAAAATGGATGAAAGACTTAAATGTAAGATGTAAAACTATGAAAACCCTAGATAAAAATCTAGGAAATACTATTCTGGACATAGGCCCTGGCAAAGATTTCATGTTGAAGATTCCCTAAGCAATTGCAACAAAAACAAAAATTGATAAGTGGAACCTGATTAAATTTAAGAGCTTCTGCACAGCAAAGGAAACTATCAGTAGAGCAAAACAACAACCTACAAAATAGAAGACAATATTTTCAAAGCATGCATCCACCAAAGGTCTATGATATGGTTTGGCTCTGTCCCCACCCAAATATCATCTTGAATTTCTATACGTTGTAAGAGGGACTCAGTGGGAGGTAATTAAGTCATGGGAGCAGGTCTTTCCCATGCTGTTCTTGTGATAGTGAATAAGACTCATGAGAACTGATGGTTTTAAAAGGGGACTTTCCCTGCACAAACTCTCTTGTCTGCCACCATGTGAGATGTCCTTTTACCTTCTGCCATGATTGCAAGGCCTCTCCAGCCACATGAAACTGTAAATCCAATAAACTTCTTTATTTTGTAAATTGCTCAGTCTCAGGTATATCTTTATCAGCAGCAAGAAAACAAACTAATACAGTCTATATTCAAAATCTATAAAAAATTTAATAAAATCAAGAAACAAAAAACAAAGAAACCCATCTAAAGAAATGGGCAACGGACATGAACAGACACTTCTCCAAAGAAGACATACATGCAGTCAACAAGCATATGAAAAATGCTCAACATCACTAATTATGGCAAAAATAAAATCAAATCATAGTGATAAACCATCTCACACCAGTCAGAATGAGTAGGAAATCAGTCAGAGTGGTGGGAGAAATGATAGGGAAAGGAGCAGGCCTTCTGAAAGTTTGGAAGGCTCTGCAAAGCTCCAGGGGAGAATAGCTAAAGACTGCTGTTCTCTGACCCTGAGGCAGAGGGCAAGGAGTAGGTACAAGGCAGTGTAGGGGAATTTATCTTAAACAGGCTTGTTTACTTATGTTGACCAGGAACCTGACCTTTGACCATCCGTGCAAGTGAGGTTCCCTGAAAGGGGATCTATAAATATTAATTACCCACAGATAGTGTTTGCTCCAGGCTTTTGGCATCATCTGCTCTGAATAAAAGCAAGCAGCTTCAGCTTCTCAGGGTTGCTGCTGCACCTTGGCCACTAGAGCTCAGCAGCCCTCTAACTGCTCTTACACTGCATACCTATGTCTGAGTACTCCTTTCATCCAGCACTCAGCTAGGGTCTGCAGGATGGACTCGGCAACAATGGCCATTAGTAAAAAGTCAGAAATACCACATGCTAGTAAGGTTGTGGAGAAGGGGGGATGCTTATACATTGTCAGTTGGAATGTAAATTAGTTCAGCCATTGAGGAAAGCAATTTGGAGATTTCTCAAAGAACTTAAACTAGAACTAGCATTTGACCTAGCTATCCCATGTATGGGTATATATCCAAAGGAATATAAATTCTTCTACAATAAAGACACATGCAAATGTATGTTCGTCACAGCACTATTTACAATAGCAAAGACATGAAATCAACCTAGATGCCCATTTGCAGTGGACTGGATAAAGAAAATATGATACATGTATATGATGAAATAGTACCTAGTCATGAAAATAATGAAATCATGCCTTTTGTGGCAACACAAGTGGAGTTGGAGGGCATCACCTATCCTAAGCAAATTAACACGAGAACAGAAAACCAAATACTACATGTTCTTGCTTATAAGTGAGAGTTAAACATTGGGTACATGTGAACACAAAAAAGGGAACAATAGCTGCTGGGGTCTACTTGAGAGCAGAGGGTAGGAGAAGCGTGATAATTGAAAAACTCCCTACTGGGTACTATCATGATTACCTGGGTGAAAAAATGATCTGTACACCAAACCCCTGGAACCCACAATTTACAGGTGTACGCACCAAACCTAAAATAAAAGTTGGAAAGAAAAAAGTAGCTGTACAAATTAATTTATGGCAGATATCCCAGATGAATAATGTCATGTGGTCTCATGTCATCTTTCTCAAATCCAAAATATGTAAGTGACATAAACTTTTAAAATATGAGGCAAAATTTAAAAATAAAGATTTCTAAAAAGATATCTGTGTATTTGTTTATTATTAGCATTCGTAGTTGTAATTGGAAAAAATTTAGATTCATCTGCAGCATACAAAATGCATTTGAATGTAAGTCTTTATAGATAATGGAAACGAATGGCTTAACACATAATAAATAATAAATATTACTCTTTAAGACTTAGTTCATTTGTAAGTAGTTGTTATGGAGCTCGTGTATATATTACCAGTTGGCTTAAAATTTTTAGCCAAGTGAGCTATTTAATATTTATTAAGGTCTCTGAGTGACTCTGGGTTTTTCTACTTTTAATCTCCTCTTTGTTCACAAAATTTTAGCCATGCTAGCCTTATTTTTTGAACATGTTAGACATTTTTCTTTCCAAGGCATTGGAAACTTGCCATTCTTTCTAGAATACCTCTCCCCCAGAAATCCATGAGATTTGCTTCTCATCACCTTCCACTCATGACCCAAATGTTTTTTCATGGAGGCCTTCTTTGAATCCCTTATTCAAAATTAAATTTAAAATTTCACCTTGATCCAGAAACTTCTACCTCCTTTTTTCTACTTCGTTTTATTAGAGTTCTCATTACCATCTGACTTAATGTATACATACCTACGTGTTTGCCTCTCTCTCTCTGCCATAGAATTCATGTTGAAAGTAGTGATTCTTTCCTACCCTGGTTATTAGATATCCACAGTGCCAACGAAAGTGTCTATTACATAGTAGGTCTTCAATTAATATGTAATAATGAATAAGAATATCCTTGAAATGCTCTTTGAGTTAATGGTTAGTTTATGCTCATATGTTGGTCTGATCTTGTGCAAGAATATCAGTACATTTCTCATGTAAATTTAAATTTTTCCTTCTTCCAGTTCATCATATCCCCAAATCTATACTTATTTTTACCCATGTCATAATTTGGGATTAGATAAAATTATATACTGCACTCTTAAAATCTCTATGAGGACATTCAAACAGCATTTTTAATTGGATAGTTTTAATTTCATTTTGATTGTTCATATTGACTTATTTTTTAAAGTATCAAAATACTACCTGTATAAAAGGAGATTTAAAAGGCATTCACATTTTTCCACAGAAAATAAAATAAGCCTTTACATTTTGAACCTTTCAGGTTTTCCCTTCATTTTTTACATTACAACATTCACATTACCCTGTGCTTAACAAACTCTTTTAAACATAACAGGATATTTCACATCATATGAATGTGAAAATTTTACTAAATAATTTTCTTTCCTGCCACTGAGGTTGTTTCCAATTAATTTTAACTAACATTAAAATGACTATGTTTGTAAAATCCTTGATAATTTATTTAATACTATTTCATTATGATATATTCCCAGAAGACTCCTAGTTCAAAAAACAAAAATATCTTAAGGATTTTTTATGTGTATTATCAATTTAATTTCCTGTAAGCTTTATACATCCTTCAGACATTAATAGAGTATGACTTTGTTTGAGAACTAACACTGGATGGTCCCCTTAAAAAAATGTGTTTTTTTGTTTTTAATTAATGGGAAAAGTCTACCTCATTATTATTATATTTACCTTTGAGATGGAACATTAATAAAAGTTTATTAGGTCTGAATGGACTGTATGTCTAAATGATCTACTTATCTGTATAATTTTTTCATTTATCTATGTCTATTATTTTCTGTCATTTTTCTATGATCTCTTTTTATATACGAAGGAAAAATCTTTAACACCTGTGTTTGCACATACTTTACCCATATGATTAATTGACTCTATATGAAACATTTTTATGGATAAAAAATGTTCATACATGGTTTGGTTATCAAGTTTTTCTTTTTCTGCTTTATATTCTGTAATATTTTAAGTCACCTCCACTCTTTAATGTAGTATATCAAATGCTAGAGTGTTGGACAGCCAGATGGAAAATGAAATGGTTACGATTTTACCATAGCAAAAACAGTCAGATGCTTCACAGATAGGTCTATTATTTGTTGACTTATTTCTAGTAAAGTTGGTCTAACTATCACTACAAATGTCACCTTTGTTGTTAGACTACTTGAGTTAAAATCCCAAGTATGATACTAGCTAGTCATGTACCCGTGGGCAAATTTTCTTTGTTCTTTGTTTGTCTCATCTGTTAACAATAGGGATTGTTACAGGGGTGTTGTGTTTCCACAGAAATCATATGTTAAAGTTCTAATTTCCAGCAGTACCGCAGAATGTGACTGAAATTGGAGATAGGTATTTAAAAAGATAGTTAAGGTTAAATGTGATCACAAAGGTATGCCTTAATGCAGCATGACTGACATCATTATAAGAAGAGGAGATTAGGACACAGGCACACAAAAAAAGACCATTTGTAGATACTAGAAGAACATTATCTACAAACCAAGGAAAGAGATCTTAGAATGAAATAAGTCCTGCTGTCAACTTGATCTTAGACTCCTGGCGTACAGAACAGAGATAATGTTAACGTCTGTTGTTTAAGCCATTCAGTCTGTGGTTCTTTGTAATGGCAGCCTTAGCACACTAGCACAGGGATCATACTTATCTAACTCATGTCCTTGTTATAATGACTCAAAAACTAACAGAAATAAATTTCATGGAATAATATTGGACAAATAGTAAGAACGCAACCTTGCCATTCATAATGAGGAACATTTTTATAGATTTAGAAATAAAAGGTCACAGCAGGTAGATAGAAAGTGTAACAATAACTATCAGATTACAGATGATTTATAACTGTTTTGTTAATTATCATTATTTGTTTAAAATCAAATCCAGTATACTATTCCACATAAGCAAAGTTGCCAAAGATGGTAGATGGAAAAAGAAAAACAGACTAAAAATCTTGTGATATTGAGGAATTTTCTGCATTAGTTTGTTTTTTTTTCCAGAACATATGTAAGAAACAATGTTTAATATATTCTTTGAAAGATCCAGATGAATGATATATCAAAAGAAATAGCTTTATAGAAATCTGGGTTATCTTCCAAAGCATTTTATTTACCTGTCATTACTACACCACTAACAGCAACAATTACTAAGTAATTTCTCCTCACTTACTGACTTTTCCCACTGTGTTAGACACCATGCTAATTACTTTAGCAACAATGCCTTATTTAAGCTTTATAAAAAGTGAATGACATATGTACTAGTAGTATTTTTATTTTACAGATGAAGAAAGGTTTTTAAAGAGGTTCAAGAAACTGGTGGAGTTTCCACAGGAAGAACTTGGGAGAGTAAAGATTAGGGTCCTGCTTTATCTGAGTCTAAAGAGTGACTGGGGTATACTATGAATATATTCACTGAATTAGGTGGTGTCCTTTCTCGGCCACCACTGTAAATAGGAAAATTTGAATAATATAAGGTAACTCTTTTCAATTTTAAATTGATACGATGCAATTACTTCAAATTTTAACATGTTTATAATTACACAGGGTTTAAAATAGTTTCTAAATTGCATGTTGAGGAAAGTAACTCTCTAGAATTTAAAGAATTGAGGACAGACCATGTTAATGGGAAATATGTTTTACTTTTTCTACTGGCAGAAAATTATCACCCATAAATCCACAGAAGAACTTATATATATTTATGGCTATCAGCAGATATATTTATTTTTCTCATATGTGGCACCAAAAGACTGATAAATATAGAATTTAATAAAACAGGCACAAATGCTGACCTTTTGTTGATTTAAGTCTCTCAGAATCTGCATGTTTTACTCTGACATAAGCAGATGAAAATACAGAAGTAAAGATGTATTTGTAAAGCAACTTTCTTATGATTCATTTAAAATAACCTTAATGCAAGGGGAAACTATCAGCAAACTTGACTTTATTTCTTATGAAATCATTAGCCGAGGTTTCTAGAAAAAAAAACTATGGACAATTAAAAAGATCTTAAAAAAATACTCTTAGACCCTCAGATTCCAAGAATGAAAAAAGAAAAAAAATAAATACATTCTTAAATCACAAATCTCTTACCCTGCATCTCCCAATAAAAATGATTTTTCTATTTCTTATTATTAATCTTTCAACCTACTGTTCAAAACAAAAATTATTCTTTCATCTTGGCATGAATCTGTCAAAGGCACTGCTTCCAACAAAATTGATTTATCTAATTTATGTTTCTTTCCCTGAATCTCTCAAGCCTGTGCTCCCAATTTAAAAAAATAAATAAAACATCTTATTCTGTACTTCTGAGATCTTTGGGTCACATGAAAATTGCATTTTCATTTTGATTAAAGTGTTCCAATTTTCAAAATAAATATATATTTTTTGAAAAATAGAAAAAAAAGTGTTTTTTAATAGACTGAATACATGATCGCTTTAAATAATATAAATTACTTATTGTTGAAACACATCCACACATTTGAAGTCATAAGATAGGTTGTAATATTGTTGTTTGCTTTATAAGTATATATTCCACAAAGATTATTTTTCATTTTAACAAGATGTAGACATGATACATATTATCTATAACATGTCTTCATTTCACATTTTTCTTTATTTTGGGAAGGGAGAGTCTCTAGTTTCAGGGGAGAAGGGAGGATTTTTTTCTTTTAAGTGAATCTTAAGTGGCAGACACTATCTGGCACAATATATCCATCCAGTAGGTCATTTTTGTTTGAATACATCAAATTAAAAAATACAGTTTTACATTTCTGTATAATGTATTTGCTTACATACCTTATGATCCACTTTAAATCAATCATCTAGCAAACATTTAATTGTGTAACTATGTATAGCTGTGTTAAAAAACAGAATAGCTGTTTAGAACCAAAATACCTAGACTGGCTATGACTTAAGGAATATGTCTCAGCAGAGTTGGCAGTGGAAATATATTTTTTTATTTAACAGATGTCATAGCCTCCTCAATCTCAAAAGTAACAAGTGTTTGACTAGTTCTTATACTGAAGGAAAATTGTTCTCATATGAACAATGTGATATATCCTATTTACAGTAGTCTCCCTGCTTATCTGTGATTTTGCTTTTCATGGGTTTAGTTACCTGTCAACTGTGGTCTGACAAGAATAAATGGAAACTTCCAGAAATAAACAATTTACAAGTTTTAAAATGCTTGCTGTTCTGAGTATCATGATAAAATCTTGTGCTATCCTGTTCTATTCCACCCAGGATGTGTATCCTCCCTTTGTGCACCATATTCACAGCATAAGCCCTGCCCACCTGTGAGTCACTTCGTAGCACTTTTGGTTATCAGATTGACAAGTGCCTGTGTTCAAGTAACCCTTAGTTATCTTAATAACAGTCCCAAAGCACAAGAGTAGTTATACTCCCATACTGTTATAATTGTTCTATTTTATTATTATATATTGTTGTTAATCTCTTGCCCTTCCTGATTTATACATTAAAATTTCTTGTAAGTACTATTTGTGGTTTCAGGCATACACTGGAGATCTTGAAACATTGCCCTCACAGATTTGGGGAGACCACTGCATTTCAACATAATGAAAAAGAAAGGGAGAAAAAAGTCAAATTGGTTCATTGAATACTCTCATAATAACCATGACAATTCTCATATTAAAACTTATCAGGTACACTTACCTGAAGGTGTACCAGAAATATTTTGGAAATTCAATATAATATAAACTTTTTACATGCATGTTTCTGTCTCTTTCAGGGCCCGGGCTTGTATCAGAGAGAGAAAGATAAAGGTAAAAGTTCCATTTATTTTAGGTGGGCCAATTATTAATTGGCAGAGACAATTAGAACCCAATCATTAGGCAATATTGTTGTCGCCAAGAGGTAGAAATTAAATGAATAATGTATATAATACAGCACATATTACATTACCTGGATTTACACTAATCATGACTATATCAGCAGCATTAAACCAAAGCAGGTTACACATTATAGTATTTCCATAAGATGAATAAAAATGATATAAAATAAAAAAGGAAACTATTCCTATAATAAATACTTCTTTTTTGAAAAAAAAATTTAGATTCAAGGGTACATGTGCAGTTTTGTTACATGAATATATTGCATAATGCTTGGGTTTGGGGTTTTATTGAACCCATCACATGAATAATGAACATAGAACCCAATACGTAGTACCCTTGTCCCCTCCTCTCCTTCCTCATGTTTGTAGCTCCCAGTGTTTATTGTTTCCTCCTTTATGTCCCCATTGTTTAGCTCCCACTTATAAATGAGAACATGTGGTATTTGATTTTCTAAAGAAATCCTTTTTCAACCTCAGATAAAAATACAGAAAACTTGCAGCGTTTTTAACAAAAATTAATGTAAAAGAATATATATATATACCACTCATTTTTTCTGATTTGATTTGATGTATACATACACACTCACATATACATACATGTGTGCATATATCGACAGAGAGAAATATTGAATATATTGATATATAAACATATATGTGAAGTTTATATGTATATAAGAGAGAGATGCACACACACGGAGAGAGAGAAAAAGAGAGGGTGAGAGAGAGTGATTCAATATTTATTTATTATCTACAACCACTTATGCCCACTGATATATCTATGTTTGGTATTTCCTGTTCATTCAAGATTTTTGGTCTGGATGAAATGAGGTGCTCCGTAGGACATCACTTTGTCAGATGTAGATAGGACAGAGTTTTACACCTATACTAATTTGAAATATGTCCTTAAAGCAAATAAGCCGTAGGGGAAAGTGAGTGCAATATTTAGGCACCAACCATCAGGCTTACTACTCTTACCTTTCAGGGACTCCTTTAAACTCTCTCTGAAATTCTAAGCTTTTGGGTTTTTTTCTTTGTAAAAACATTATTTTGCAGAAAAAACCATACAATTTCAGTGTTACTTATTCATCAAATTCAGAATATTTATACATAATGTTTTGTTTTTTTCATCATTAAGTCCACTAACATCTTGGACAGTACTGAGCACGTGGTAGAAATTAAATGCTGTTTAATGAATGAATAAAAAGTACTCTTGACTATGTACTTTTGCTGATTTCCAAATATCATATAATCAAAACACTTCTTTTTGGATTATTGAAAATGAGGATACTTATTAACATAGTCTGATATATAAGAAAATAAACAATACTGAAAATATTTTATTGTTTAAATTCACACGCACAATAGTATGTTGTCTTATATACATATGTGAAGAACTTTGGATTGAAAAATTATCTAAAGATAATTGAACCTTGTCATTAATATGAGGTCTGTCTTTCCTAAGACAGTCAGCTGCATCTTAACTGCAGTGAGGTTAAGAATAGGTGCTATTATTGGATGAAATAATGTTTAATAAGAATTCACTGCAGAAGCCTTTGCAAGGCATATAATATTTATTTTCTTTCAATGGCATTTTTGTTTTTACTGTGATTGCTATTGAATTCAGTACCTCCTCTCCCAAATACATTATGCTGATTACATATTAAGATTGAATTTATTGAACAAAATCTTGACAATATGAGTATTAATAAGCTTAATGCACAGACCAAGTCTGACCAATTTGTTTAAATAAGTAGGACACATTCTAAACAGGAGGTTTAATTTGTGGATTTATATAACAAGGTTTTTTTTGTTTTTAAAGGATCTCACAATTCTGCATGTCTTGCATCAGTTTTTAATGGATTTCACAATTCTGCATGTCTTGCATCAGCTTTTGTCCTTAAATGTCTTTTTAAGGATGCTTAAGTAACACATGCTTAAGTAACAATCAGTCATGGAAGATTCAGCTAGTACAATTGACTCTTAAACAATGCAGGGGCTAGGGGCACTGACTCCTCATGCAATTGACTATCCAGGTATAACTTTTGACTTTCTCAATACAAATATTACTATTGACCAGGAATCTTTCCTTTAATAAATAATTAATGCATATTTTAATGTTATATTTACTATATATTATATTATCATAAAGCAAGCTAGAAAAAAGAAAATAATAACAAAAAGAAAACATATTTACTCTTTATTAAATAAAAGTTGATCATTGTAACTTTTATTTACACTGAATGGGCTGAAGAGGTGGAGAAAGTGGAAGGGTTGGTCCTGCTGTCACAGGGTTGGCAGAGGCAGAAGAGGTGGAGGAGGTGGAAGAGGAGGCAGGAGAGGCAGACATACATGGTGTAATTTTATTGAAAAAATCCAAGTGTAACTGGGCCACAGTTCAAAATATGTGTCCTTCAAGGGTCAACTGTCTTTCCTATGAAGGAAGAAAACAGGGGCCACAAAAATTGTGCTCCACAATAGGAAAGGTAATGTCTCCCTTTAGGTCAAAGGTTTGTTATCTTGCTGGTAGCCTCTTTAAAAGATCTGGGTTTCCGAAGCTCAGGGATCCTCAACTGAGAAGCAAATCTATCAGGTGTTCAGCCTCCACCTGGAACACTTCACGTTGCGTAATCAGACTTGGGGAGGCAGAGGGTACTGACATCAACATGAAATTTATCCAACCTACCGTGCACAGGAGTCTCATCTCTTCTGTAAGCATCCAGGAAACTGTATCAGGTTACTTGTTAGCTTTTCAGAAGGATAGATACATTTTGATAGCTTTCAGAGTTGTTGAAAATAAAATTCCTATACTGAGTATTTTTTAAAATTACTTGTGACATTATAACTGCATTTAATCTAATTTACCAAAATATTTGTGCAATTATTTATGATTAGTTTATTCACAGAGAGTTCGAAAAAATAAAATTTTTGTACACTGATAGCATTAAAGAGCATCCATAAAATATGCAACTTTGTGCAATTGGAATCTGATTACATTTAATTCACACTAACAATGATATTTATAATGCTATTACAAAGTAAATTCCATTGCATTATCTCATATTTTCTTCTGACAATCATATATTGCATGGCTCAACGTGGTGATATATTTGGGGGAAGTTTGGTGAAAGTAAATGTTAAAACTAAGGGTAGATTATCAGCTTTCTGATTCCTGAAATGTTACATATTCCACTGATACCTTTTAGTATATATAATAAAAATATTTTCTTCTCAGTCTGGAGTTATTAAATTTCAGCCTACAGAATTTTCAAAAAACTGAAAATAAAAGTTATCTATGAGAAGTAGTTTCTCTTCAACACTGGCATGCTGAAGGAAGTTTTGAGGGAATTTCTGTGTGACTCATCTACAAAGAAACCCCTATATCTCAAAGAAAAGTACCAGTAATAATATAATAAAAGTTGATGGTCATACTTAAATATGGAGCTTTATATCATCCTTTTCTGTGGTTAATATTGTATTGTAATTCACCTAACACTAAATATTTTTAAAACAATTTTAATAGCCACAAAATATATTATATGAAAAAAATCACTTTACAATGAAAAATTAAACACTATAACACATACTTAAATTGTTAAAATTTGTTCATAATAAGGTATTTTTATTTTAGACAATTTAATGATTTAATCATTTACTTCTCTAATAAAAATATAGAAAAATATCTGTTTTATTATTTTGTACACCCCAAAATAGATCAATTTAATAATTATGTGCTATTTGTATTTTATTTAGACAAAGATTGTGGAGCTATATCCTAATTTCAATACTTTATTTATATATCTTATTAAATCTTTGAAATAATGGTGATCAAAATAACATTACTGACTTGTATGAGACTACCATATTTTATTATTATATTTACTGGCACTTTTAGTTGGAATAGGATGCTATCATACAATTTGAATGAAAATTCCATATCAAAGATTTACAATTTAAGAAATATTATTTCTTAAATTTTTTAAACAATAACCTACAATAAAACATTTAATAGTTATCAAAAAATCATGATCATAAGTTGAAATGCTAACACAAAAAACTTGCATATTTTTGGTGTAGTTAATGAAGGCCAAATAGAAAGTAAACATTATGGTGAGAGAAATAACCCAAAATACACTAGTAAAAACATAAATACAAATTAATAAAGTTATCCTTTTAAAAGACAAAAGTTTTCAAATTGAATGACATATCTAGTTATATGTTTTTTTAATAAAGAAAATGTTACAGGATTTTGGAGTGTTAGTTGGCCAGCTGGAAGCCTCCGTGGCCCAGGGCACCTTCTGCTTGAGTATTGTTCTTGCTTGCTGGGTTCGTCCCACCCACTCAGCTAAGCAAGCTGCCTTCAATTTGGGCTATCGGCCTGGAACCCACACCTGCTAAGGTCAAGCCAGGCGTGGAACAGTAAGGGGTGTTTGGGCAAGTAAGCATGGGTTCTGGCCACTGTGCACAGCCAGGCATGCCTACTGCATGTGGCTGTGGGCACCTACATCTGGATGAGGGGAAGGTGGTGGCACCGAGAATCTTGGGAACCACAGAGTCCCAAGGAGGTTGTCACAGCCCTAGCTTAGAGAGTCTGCAAATCTAAGCTCCCAGAAGGGCCACAGCTCACCTCTCCTTCTCATTGCCCACAGCATGGCGAGTGATGTTGGGGGAGTGTTGCAGCTCTGTTTGTATTCTACTCTTTCAGTCCTGCCATTTGGTAGGTTCCAAGTTCTTGTCTCATGTCCTGGGAGAATGAGGCACAGGGACAACTTGTGTGTGAGCAAGGTGGAGAGAAGTTTCATCAAGTGACAGGACAGCTTTCAGGAGACCCAAAATGGGTAGCTCCTTTCTGCAGTCAGGTCGCAGTCCAAGAGACCCAAGGTGGGTAGCCCCTTCCCACATAGGGTAGTCCCAACATCTGTTCAAGTCTGGTTGAGTCTTGGACTTTTATTGGCTCCCAAAGGAGGAAATGTGTGTTGCTTGGTCCATGGGCAACCAGGAGTGGGCTTGGGAAAAGCACCATAAGTTTTCATTCCAGGCTGCAGACTCCACCCAAAACTAGCAGCCCCGCCCCCAGGCTTCAGGCTGTCCCTGGCTTGAAGGTGCAGTTTCACTGGGGACCTGCCCCTTTACACCCAGGAGTCTGTCTTCCACCTGCTGCTATCAACATGTCATTCATGACACCCAGGCTGTTCCTGCCGAGGGTGCCTGCAGGCCCCCTCCAAACTGCCCTCAGTGCCCCCTTGACCTCCCTCTCATGAACATTGGTGCCCAAAGTCTGTAGGGGGCCAAAGCAGCAGGGGGATGATGTGTCAGCATCACGCTGATAGCACTTACACCTGGTTGGGTTGCAACAGCACCCAGGTTTGACCACAACTTTGTTCTGCCTCAGAGTGGGCGCCAGGAGCAGGAAGAGGCCAAGGAGTGGGAGTGGGCATTTTCAAGCCTGTGCGGGCAGGGAACTTCCCAGGCCCCAAAGAATGCAAACATGCCAGGGGTCAGAGCCATGGCTGGGCAGCTGCAGCTGCATTTAGGAGCATGGGATCCTGACATGCTAACTTAGGAGTGGGAAGGTCTTCTGCCGGGTCCATGGAGCACACAGCCTGGTGGTGTCTCCCCTGCTGCGGCTGGTTTCCCCACAGCAGCTGCACCAGATTAGCCTCCACCACCATCAGAAACACCTGAATCCTAGATAACAAAAAGCTTTAAAATAGCTGTAACAATTACTTGGGGATGTTTGGTGTAGTTAAAGAAGGGCAAATAGAAAGTAACCATTATGGTGGAGAAATAACCGAAATATACTAGGAAGAATATAAATACAAATGGATAAAACGATCCTGTTAAAAGACACATTTTCAAATTGAATGAAATATTTAGTGATTTTTTTAATAATAGAAACACCTAAAGTAAGATCAAAATATATAAAACAGATATAGGTATACTAACATCAAGAATCACATATTTATTAAAAATATCAAAGCAAAAGACCAGTCCCTATGTAATAACACAACAGCAACATTTTCCCCAAAATAAATTTTTAGTTCTTAGCTAAATATTGGGAACTAATTACTAATGTCATTCAAAGAAAAATTGGCAAAATCCTCAGTGATACTGTGGGATTTTCACCTTCCATCAACTTTTCTTGGTGATTTATATTGTGAAATTTTGCTAGGGGGTAATAGTGGCTAGACAGTTCAATGTACGTGTTTACTGAATTGTGAGTCTTTGCTACAAGATTCTCATTCAGATTGCATTGAGCAAGTTCTTCTCATCTAAAGAAAACTGCTAAGAAATCTAGTTGTTGAGGAAAAGTAGTACAAATATCCTGGCAATATAGGCTTTAAACAAGAGTGATCAAGAAGAGAGGAGGAGAGATGGTGAGAAGGACAAAGAAAGGATCACAAACAATATTCAACATAAAAAGGAGGCATAATTACATATGCAGAAATAACATAAAAAACAATGAACATTGTAACTTTATGCCAATTAATCCAAACCTTCCCAAAACAAAAACAAAAATAAGTAGTAAACCTGCACAAGAAAAAATAATATAATCATTAAAGAAATGGAAGTTACCCAAAAGAAACAAAACTAAATAAAACATGAGTTGCAGTTATTTTTACCAGTAATAGCTACTAACAACCAACAAATTAATTTTTGTACCAGTAATTTCTACCAACAATCTAAAACTGGATTACATGTAAAGGTTTACAGCTACTAGAGAGGTATTGGTAAGTAACGCATTTTAGCAAGCATAATAACCTTGTTACCTGTGATAAGCAGAATTCTAAAATAATATTCCAAGATTTTTATCCCTGATTGTATTAGTCTGTTTTCACACTGCTAATAAAGACATATCTGAGACTGAGCAATTTACAAAAGAAAGAGGTTTAAGGATCGCACAGTTTCACATGGCTGGGAAAGCCTCACAGTCGTGCTGTAAGGGAAATAGGAGCAAGTCACATCTTACATGGATGATAGCAGGCAGAAAGGCAGCTTGCGCATGGAAACTCTCATTTTTAAAACGGTCATATCTTATGAGACTCATTCACTATTATGAGAGCAGCACAGGAAAGGCTCATCCCCCATAATTCAACAATTACCTCCCATCAGGTTCCTCCCATGACAGTTAGGAATTTGGGAGTTACAATTGGAGATGAGATTTGGGTGGGGACACAGGCAAACCATATAATTCAGTCCCTGGTCCCCCCTAAATCTCATGTCTTCACATTTCAAAACTATTCATGCCTTCCCAACAGTCCCCCAAAGTCTTAACTAATTTCAGCATTAACTCAAAAGTCCATAGTCCAATGTCTCATTTGAGACAAGGCAAACCCCTTCTGCCTATGAGCCTGTAAAATTAAAAGCAAGTTAGTTACTTCCTGAATAGAATGTGGGTACAGGCATTAGGTAAATACGGCTATTCCAAATGGGAGAAATAGGCCAAAAGAAAGCGGTTACAGGCTCTGCGCAAGTTTGAAATGCAGCGGGGTAATCAAATCTTTAAACTCCAAAATTGTATTTTTGACTCCATGTCTTGCATCCAAGTCATGGTGATGCAAGAGGTGGTTTCCCATGGTTTTGAGAAGCTCCACCCTTGTGGCTTTGCAGAGTACTGCCTCCCTCCTGGCTGCTTTCATGGGCTGGTGTTGAGTGTCTGTGGCTTTTCCAGGTACACAGTGCAAGTTGTTGGTGAATCTACCATTCTGAGTTCTGGAGGATGGTGGCCTTCTCACAGCTTCATTAGGCAGTGCCCCAGTAGGGACTCTGTGTGGGGCTTCCACTCCACATTTTCCTTCTGCACTGCCCTAGCAGAGGTTCTCCATAAGGGCCTGTCGCTGCAGCAAACTTCTGCCTAGATATCCAGGCATTTCCATACATCCTCTGAAACCTAAGCAGAGGTTTCCAAACTTCAATTCTTGACTTCTGTGCATCCACAGACTCAATACCACATGGAAGCTGCCAAAGCTTGGCTCTTCCACCCTCTGAAGCAACAATTGAGCTGTACTTTGGCCCCTTTGAGCCATGGCTGGAGTGGCTAAAATACATGGCACCAAGTCCCTAGGCTGCACAGAGCAGGGGGGCCCTGGGCCCAGCCCAAGAAACCATGGCTTCCTCCTTGGCCTCTGAGTCTGTGAGGAAAGCTTGAATTTCTCAGAATTTTTTTTTTCTATCACATTATCAGGCTGCAAATTTCTTGAACTTTAATGCTCTGCTTCCCTTATAAAACGGAATGCCTTTAATAGCACCCAAGTCACATCTTAAATGCTTTGCTGCTTAGAAATTTCTTCTGCCGGGTATCCTAAATCATTTCTCTCAAGTTCAAAGTTCTAGATATCTCTAGGGAAGGGGCAAAATGCCTCCAGTCTCTTTACTAAATTAAAGCATAACAAGAGTCACCTTTGCTCCAGTTCCCAGGTTCTTCATCTCCATCTCAGACCACCTAAGCCGGGACCTTATTGTTCATGTCACTATCAGCATTTTTGTCAAATCCATTCAACAAGTCTCTAGGAAGTTCCAAACTTGCCCATATTTTCCTGTCTTCTTCTGAGCCCTCCAAACTGTTACAAGCCCTCTGCCTGTTACCCAGTTCTAAAATTGCTTCCACTTTTCAGGTATCTTTTCAGCAGCACCACACTCTACTGGTACTAATTTATTTCATTAGTCTGTTTTCATGCTGTGGATAAAGACATACTCAAGACTGGGTAATTTACAAAAGAAAGAGATTTAATGGACTTACAGTTCCACATGGTTGGGGAGGCCTCACAATCATGGTGGAAGGCAGAAAGAGCAAGTCACATCTTACGTGGATGGTGACAGGTAAAGAGAGAGCTTGTGCAGGGAAACTCCCATTGTCAAAATCATCAGATCTCTTGAGACTCATTCACTATCACAAGAACAGTGCAGGAAAAGCCCACCCTCATAATTCAACAATCACTTTCCACCAGGTTCCTCCCCAGACATTTGGGAATGTGAGAGTTACAATTCAAGATGAGATTTGGATGGGGACACAGCCAAACCATATCACCAATATTCAATCTAAGTGCTGTGAGGATATTTTTGCAAATGCAAAGTTCTAAATCAACTGGCTTTGAGATGTCAAGATAGTATCCACTGGTCTAACTTTATCACACAGAGTGTAGAGATTTGAAGCACTAGAAGAATTTCAAGTACCACTGCTGGCTCAAAAATGCAGTGCACTACATGATGAAGAATGCAGACTATGTCTAGAAGTCAAGAACCCCCACTAACCTGACAGCCACCAAGGAAAGGTGGACCTCAGTTTTCCAACCACATGGAACTGAATTTAGCCAACAACCTGAATGAGCTCAAAAACACTTCTGCCCTAGAGCCTTCGGATGAGAGCTCAGCGTCCCCTAAATCTTTGATTTTCACATTGAAAGACTCTTAACAGACAGCCCAATTAACCCTCCCAGAGTTGTGATCTACAAAATGGTAGCATAATAAATGGGTGTTTAGTTGCTAAATTTTTACTCATTTGCCATGTAGCAGTAGAGAACTAATTCAATACCATACCAGATAAAGTTAGTTGAAATTGTAAAAATATAGTTCAATATCACTTATAAATCTACATGCAAAAATCTTAAATAAACCATAACACATTTAATTTTACTAAGCAATTAATAAGAATTTGTGGCCCAAATATTTATCACTAGAGTACAAGTATCACATTAAAGATTAAATTCCCTTTGTAAAGATTCATGTGTATAGGAATATAAAAGAAAATAAAGGGAAGCAAGGAAATTATGTGTCCTTTGGAGTGTTGCTGCATGTAGTTGGTACTCTCTGTGTTTTAGGACATCTATTTTGGAAACTATTTTGTTGAATGGAGTTCACCTCAAGAATAAGATGAGGAACTGATAAAATCTGTTTCCAACTTGTCTATTGGTTTCAATATCAAAGTGACATTTCAAACAATTTCACTTTTAATTTTATTCGTCTTAGAAAGCCATTTTTCCATTTTGTACTAAACATGGTCATTGTACTTTTAATCTGTTCCATGTTGGGTCATATGTTTTACATACTTTGAAGTGAAATATTTTTTTAAGTCTAAATTATGTTCCTTTATTGCTGAATCAGAATTACTCGCTACACTTTTGTGTTGTTATAATATACTATTTTCCTCTACTACTTCTTTTATGAAATCTTCCCCATTGAAGTGGCATTATTATTTGTCTCCATTACTAGATTGAAAACTCTTTCAGGAGAGACTATGCCTTATTGATGTTTTCATTCTGCAGAAGCTTTCACAGCATATAGCTAATATTAAGTACCTGATGATGTTTATTGATTGAAAAGGACTATTGGTAATTGCCTCTTGGAATAGTAGTGAAACTTGTAAACAAATATATGTTAGTGTCTATCAAAGATATCACTCAATTTTGGGGTATCATTATTATATTTAACATTGGATACTATATCCCTAAAATCTTACTCTGTATTTCCACAGCATGAGAGAAGCTCTGTGTAGATATTAAACATGAAGTAGAATGAAAATACAACTGTAAATTACTGAAAGGCCTGTTTTACTTGGTGGATGCAGCAGAACTGGGACTGGATTTTAGACACTTTCTGCCCATTTTACAAGAGCAGTCCTGGTGACTCCCACAGGTTTTAGCACAATATCACACAGAGAAAATTACATCATTTCTACAAAAATCTGTATAACTAGACAAGCCTCCTGAGTCATGATATGGTCATCCCAGGCATCCTCTGGAGGATGAAAACATTTCCTAATCTAGCTAATATCTTAATGGACATGTAAACCACTCCCAAAATATAAATGTTCCAAGGTTATGAAGCTCTAATTCAAAGTTGTCAAATATATTTTTTTCTCTGTTGTGCCATAAAAATTTCAAAAGCTTCAGGGCTAGAACAGTAAATGTATTGTTTTCCTTATTGACTAGCTCGATGGATATTTTGACAAATGTGTGCTAGTTTTGAAAGAACTCGTGGGGTCCTGCTTATCATCGTGTCCATTATTGGTTTGATTTCATTATATATAGTTAGGGCAAAATAATTTGCATCCCACTTAAGAAGCTCCTGAAAACAAGCACATGAAAAATAGTAAAAATTCTGTATTATATATCTCAAAATGGAAAATAATTTGTTTAAATGAAATCAAGCCAAGATCACTAACTGATCCATCTTTACCCCCTAAAGTTGCATGAAATGACTGCTGTGCATGCATATAATCATAAAATGTGCTGACAGAAATTTCGTTGTTATCCACGGATATTGTCAAGAACTATTCAAAATAGAAATCAAAATCAAATCAGCTAGACATAGTTTTACATGTTATAATATTATAATTTTGCAGTATCTGGATAAGAAGCTAGTATATGTATGTTTCTTTCTTAGATTTGAATGAGGTTAAGGATCACAGCCTCTTGTGTTTCTCTGTTTTTCTCTCCTAATTGATCAATGACAAGCTGATGTAACTCAGTATTTCTTTGGTCTTTTGTACCGAACTGATACTATTGTGGTATATTCAGTTTCATTGTATTATACTCTCTTTTATTCTAATCATATCAATTGTTTAAGTCATATTTAAAGTATTAAACATGCATATGATTAAGAAAGAGAGGCCTATGCCAAAAACATGTGTTCATAATCTAATTTTCTATGTTTTGTTCTTGTCATTTAGGAAAAAATATATGTTTTTTTCCAAAAAAAAAAAAAGATCTGGCTGGGAATCAGTGAAACTCCTAGCCAGCATGTAACTATAGTCACTGTTTCTGAAATTTCACATTGCATTATCAATGACTTTCTCTTTCCTACTTAAACTTAGATACAAACAAAAATATTTTGAGAATTATACTTACCACAGCCATAGTGCAGTGCCTATAGTTAGTGCTACTAAATATTTGCAAAACGAATGTGTTATTATTTTTTACCTTAATATGAGAAATTTAGAGTTTCAGACATTTTTAGTGCTATAATTGGGCAAAAATTAAATGGAAAAATATTTTCAATGAAAGAAATAAAGTATGTGTCAATCATGTAGATGACATTGTTCAACTGAGCAATTGTGAATTCATGAGATGTGTGTATGTGTTGTGTGACAATACGTGATCAAAAGACAATTTGGACAATACCTTGCTCTTGAGAAACTAGTAGGAAAAAGGACAAACCAATAATTTCAACACGGCATTAATCTTAAAGGAATGTAATATACAACAACTCTGAAAAGTGGAGACAGATACAAATGTCAGATGACGATTCGAGAAAAACATTCTAGCACAACTAATTGAAAACACGAATGATAATGGATGGCACAAAAATTTGGTATAAAGACTAGAAAATGTTAGAAGCAAAATTTTGTAATAAGGATGATGATAAGAAATTAAAACTAATAATATGAAAACCTAACTGAGATCTTATTATGTTAGGGTTTTCCATGCTTTTTTATATGGTTAATTTGCATATTGTAGTTACGATTATAATCACCTTCATTTTACCATAGAAGAAGGCCAAAGCAAAAGGACGGCCCCTAAATTGCACAAGTTGCAATGATCTGAGTATTTATGTTTCCCACTCCCCCAATTCATGTGTTGAATTTTTAACCACCAAGTTTATAGTACGAGGAGGTGGGGCCTTTGAGAGTTTATTAGTCATGAGGTAAAGTCCTCATGAAGAGGATTCGTACCTTTATAAAAGGGGCCCAAACAGATCCCTCACCCCTTCCATTATATAAAACACAACAAGAAGATGTTGACTAGGAACCAGAAAATAGGCCCTCACAAGACACCAAATCTTAGCTTGATCTTAGATTTCCCAGCCTCCAGAAATGGGAGAAATAAATTTCTGCTATTTATAAGCTCTTCAGTTTATAGGATTTTGTTAGAGCAACCTGAATGGACTAAGACACCAGTATACACAGTAATAAGTTGCGAGGCCAGGATGTGAATTCAGAAACTCTTGAAATACTGTAGTTTATAAGGTAAACTTGAAACAGTTGTATGCTAGCATCGTTTTGGTAACATATTTTTGTGACTATCATTTTTCTTGTGATAAAATGCACATTACATAAAACGTACCATTTTAATCACTTTTAAGTGCACACAAGTGGAATTTAGTAGATTTACAATGTCATATAACGTTCACTAGTATCTACTTTCAGAAGATTGTCATCACCTCAAAGCAAACCTCATACTCATTAAACTGTTATTCTCTTTTTCTACCTTTTGGTCATTTGTGTTTATCTTTTTACAGTTTGGCCCATTTTCTCATTAGGTTGATTGACTAACTCCTGTTGGTTGTAGACGTGTTGGCAATAAACTTTACAAGTTTTGTTTGTCTTCAGTGGTCTTATTTCATTTTTGTTCTTGATCATGTTTGATTTCTGTGCAAATGTAGGTAATGTTATTTGGAATATTATATAAAGATATTATTGGAAGTGCTAAGTTCATAATTCCATTGAAGATCATAAACACTTTATTTTCCTATTTATTTAAGGTCTGCTCTTTGTCTTTGACAGTATGTAACTACATTACGATGATGGTAGGTGTAAAGTTATGGTCATATATCCCACCTATTATTCACAATGGTTACAGAATATGAGTAGTTTTTAATATAATTTTATTCAGTATATCTTTTTATCTAGCTTTTTTTTTTAACCAGCTTCTTCCTGTTATCTCAATGGATATATGCTAAAATTTTTCAGTTTACTCTCACATCTCTCAACATCACTTATGTTTTTAAATCTCTGCTCTCTGTACTGAATTGAGTAATTCTATTAAAATCCATATTTCAGTTCACTCATGCTAACTTCATAATGCCTATTCCACTATATATCTCATCTAAGGAGATCTTTGTCCATTTCTAGAATTTTTATTTTGTTATTTTCCAAATCAGATTCAGCATTTTGATAGCCTTCTTTCTTTTGCATATTTGCACACCACCTATTGTTACTTAATCACATTATATCTGGTCTTTAATACTTTACATCTGTTTCTGATTATTGTGTATTTACTCTCTTGCACACACAACAGCTTGTTGCTTTGGCAATTTTCATTTTTAATGTTTATTTCTTCACTATGGTACTTTATTATTCATAGAGCTTTGAAGGACTGTGATAACATCTGCTGCTATAAGGGGGTCTACTTTTACTTGTACGAGGTGTCCAACATTGACAATACGCAGAAATTTAACATAAAGTCTGTGTGCTCTAGGTATTTCAGGTTCTGTAGGTAATGCGTTTTCCAGTCTAAAACTTGCTTCAGGTCAGACTGGAGATTAGGTATTGTCAAGGAGGACCTTGGTACTCCACTCCCTTATTTATTAAGTCTGATTATTTTCTCCTTGTAGTTGGCGGTGTGTGTGTGTGTGTGGTGTGTGTGTGTGTGTGTGTGTGTGTATGTGTTGTGGGGTCGAGGATATTGTTATTTACCTCCCAGTTAGATATTTTATTGATTATTCATATTTTTGAATCATGGCTTTATATCAGGGCTCTTGGTTTTCTAACTTTCATCCTTATCAGCCTGTAGATAGTTTTTTGTAGTTGTTGGATTAAGACCATATGCCTAAAAGCTCCTAGACCTGGCATAGTTCCTCAGGGTAACTATAGCTTCTTTGGGAGCTTTCTTCTTGGAATTCCTGCTTTACTCAATGTATTTTATTTTATCTTTATGCTTTTAAACATTTTTACTAAAACTATGCAATTAAAGATTTTTTTAAATATCCAGCATATTGAGGTATGCTGCAGGGAGATTTCAGAATATTCAGTGTGTCTTATTGCTAAAGATAGAAGTTCTGTCATATTCCTTCATTTTAATTACAAAGGATAATGTACCAATAACTGTGGTCATAGAAGGAGATTTGATAATCCTGATGTGAATCCTTAACAAGCATTCAGCATCTCCGATTTCATTTTTTCTGGTTAAAAATGATGGCATTGATTTATTTTATAATTAGCAAGTAATAAACATTTAAAATTACAAATAACATCATAGCAATAAAACTATAAACATTTTCCATTAAATTATTAAAAAGGAGTAATTTCCAGATAATCTCCAGTTGCTTTCCCTGAGTGTAAATCCCTCTAGGGAATTAGTCCATTCCTATCTTTTCCTAACAGCAGAGGCAATTTGTACAATTTGCTGTTCTCTCTTTCTTTGGCTCCAACCCAGATTCACCTTCTTTGCCCACCACTTTCAATTTATGACTCATTTGGATTTATCCTTTTTAATTTGGCTGCTTCCCAAGTAACTGCCTTTTGGACCACATACCTTCTTAACCTGCTCAACAGTTCTCAAAAAAATTATGCTTTACTTCCTCATCTAGCTCCAAATTAATAGAAAACTCAATTTCTCTGCTACCTTAAAACATGAGCCATGCTGATTTTTTTTTTGTAGAGGAAGCTATTAAAATTATTTATTTCTTAATACAGTTAATTTAAAGGACAGGTAATTGTGGTTAGCATAGTAATTTTTTATCCGAATCATGCTAAACCTAAGAGTAGTGGATCCCTCTGCCATTAACTAATTAACTGTGTAACCTTGGGGAAGTCCAAATTTCTGCATCTGAAAAATGAGAATCATATTACGTCAATGCTAGGATTGTGTTAATAATTAAAAGAGAAAAGACTGTGGTTCACAGTGCAGTGCCCTACACCTATAGATATATACCCAAACATACAACATCCATAAATATATGTAAATATGTGTGCATATCTGGAAATATAGACGTAATATGCATATTAAATAAGTTATAAATATATTTATTAAAATGCATTATTTATAGAAATACATATTTTAGAAAACAATATGGAAAGTATGTTAAAATGTGTTAATGAAAACATAGTAAAAATGTATAAAATATAGATATAGTATGGATTATACTTAGAAAAATATTTTGGATTTTTAAAGGAGGAAAGTAGAAAGAATTTCGTAATAATTTAACCTGCCTGAAACATGCTTTTTCTTCCTTCTTCCCACCCAAATTCCACATTTCAGTTAAGTAAATCAATTTTAGTAACTCGCATTCCCATTAATCTCTACCTAGTCTAAAAATAACATATATATATATGTGTATGTGTGCCAAATTGCATTATTGGTTCATTTCCTATAGGTATCTACAGTTTTACATGAACTTGATAGTAATTCTCCTAAGGAAAATGGCAACAAAACGTCATTCTGTATCCAGCTCAATATCTGGAACAGAGTAGACATTCAATAATTATTTGTGTAGGAATTATTGAATCTTGACTTTCCAAACCTACATATCTGAAAAGAAATAATTTTACCATAAGTTAAATTAAATGATTGGTAGATAGAGTCAATTCTTATAGCAAAGAACGAGACAACTAAAAATATAACTTCTTTAAGAGATCATTTTCAACATTCTATCACTGTAAACCCCAAATCAACAGAAAAATCAATTACAGTATGGTTTAATCTATTATTCAAGAGGAAAAATGGTAATAAAAAGAAATTACATCATGTGTAAATTTCACCATGCATGTTTCTAACACGAGGTATTCCAGAAAATAGGAGGAAAAACACAGGGACGAAATGTGAAAGTGTGTTCACAGATCAGTTGTCCCTACAATTTTCCAGTCTGCATTAGTCCATGGATCTAGGCTTCTACCTCTCCCCCAGATAGTCTCAGAGTAAAAAGAAGGCTTAAGTACTAGAGAAATGGCATTTAACAAGCTCTAGGGTTAAGAGAACTAGCAGCCACAGTGCTGAAAACAGTGTATTAATTAGAAGTTTGCATACTCAACTTTGAGATTATCAGTTTTTTTCTTTCACTTGGAGAATTTCATTTTCCAGGGATACTTCATGACGCACTCAAAGAATTTGGTGAGTAGCTAAAGAGAAAAATGCTACCGCAGCTTTCTAATTGGAATACATACAATTAAAAGGGAAAAAGAAGAAAGGTTCCTTGTTGCTTAATTACTTTACAAAAATGAATTTTTAACTTTAGCTTTTTATCAGAATCACCTGTAGGACATTTTAAGACTGATTGAAATAAGCCAGGCACAGAAAGACAAACAACACATCGCCTCACTTATATGTGGAACATAAAACAGTTGGACTCATAGAAGTAGAGAGCAGAATGATTTTTATCAGATAATGGCTTGGGAAGGGGGAAGAAAAGGACGGGAAGTTCTTGATCAAAAGGTACAAAGTTTTGGATAGATAAGAGGAATAAGATTTGAGATATATTGTGTAATTGAGGGACTATAATCTATAATAATGTACCATATATTTCAAAATAACTAAAAGGATAAATTTCAAATATCTCAACATGAAAAATAGGTAAGCTAAGTAATGGATATGTTAATTCAATTGATTTAATCATTTCATATGTATACATATATTAAAACCACATTGTACCTCATGAATGCACACAATTATTTATCAATTAAAATTAATATTAATAAAAAAGATTGCTGAGTATTTAAAGGATCTCATGGGTACACAGACAATTAGGTGAGAAAATAAGAAATTAACACTGGAAAGAAAATAAAACCTATATGTAACAGGAAATACAACGTATCTCTTGGTTAAACAAATAAGAATGCTATCATATTCAGAATAATATAAGCACTCTACATTGATTCAAATATAGTGTAATAATTTTGATAGATGAAGATAAAATGTTCAAACATTGGTTGTGAAAATAACTGAAAACCTCATTTGCTATCATTGAAAACAAATGATATCAAAAATTAATAAATGTAAAATAGTATATACACAGTATTGTTTAGAAATGCATTTTAGGACCATGAAGAAAATATAAAATTGTTGAAAAAGAATGTTGCTGGAACAAGGCACTAGGGATAGAATGGTGATAAATCTAAGGATTTTGATGAATCTTTATATTCGTGCTTGATGTATAGCTATGCACATGCATGTTTTTGACAAAAATGAAATTAATTTTGAATATATGTGACAAATATACACTTTGATATTTATTTTACATACATAATCAGGTACATTTACTTTCTTTATGTATATTCTTGATATTCTAATGTTTAAAGTAACATATTTAATGTTAAATGTGTAAATGTAAATTTCCAGAATGAATTGTTCTCTTTAATTTTATGGTATAAATGGATTTAGTACGAATGCTTTCTGAAAGTTCTTTTACTATTTTTTTGGTAGCTGCATAATGTTGAAAACATGAAAACTTTAAAAGTCATTATATAAATATTCTGCAACTACTTTTTATGATTACACCATAAGGTGACACAAATATTTCTAAAATGCTATATAATAATTAGTTTCATCCTTTAATTGCTAATAGGTTAGAAGTCAAAAGCAGGTAGCTTTGAGTTTAGTCAAGAGGCTGTAATTTATTATACAAAGTAAAAAAATACACTTCTGTATTGTCTCCTCTATTACTATTCTACACGGGCATACTCCTCCTCTACATTTTAAAAACATTCCTTTTGATAGATGGAATCCTACAGTAGCATCCATAGAATAAACTAATGAGTATAATTGTTTAAGGTTCTACGTGTTTTTTTAATCCTTTTATTTTTCTCTCTAAAGTAAGTACTAATTTGTACAAAATTAAAATTCTTTACAAACGTTCTATTGGAAATAAGTATCTCAGAATTTTTTAAGTTCTCCCTGTGCTGTCTTCTAGGTTTCACTGTTGTTAATAAGATGTCCCAAACTATTTGGTTTCCTTATGGCTCTCCACCCTACACCCACTGGGGACTGTATATTCTTAATCTTTTCCTATCTTTCTTTTTCACCCTTTCCTTGTGTGTGTGTGTGTATCTATTTACATTTTATACACCAACACACACACACACACACACACACGGAACTTGTGCATCTTATCTAAATGTTCCCATTTTATATCTTTTGTTCTCTTGTGAAGGATGCAATATATGAATTTCCCTCTAAGAATTTTAACTTAATTTATACCTATATACATTTGTTTATGTTAATTTTATTTTTTCTCCTCTTTCTGTCCCCTTTGATTTTTTTTTTTTTTTTGGTTCCATTTATTTTTTAAAGGCTTTCTTCTAATACTTGGTTAGTCTTTATGTTTTATTCATATTTAATATTTAGAAATCTAGCTGTTAAAAAGCTGATTGGAATCATTCTGTGCACAGATGGAGCTTATAGTTATTGGATGAGAACTTGCCTTTTCATTTAGACATCTCATATTGTGACATTCTGTAATTTTTAAAGTAGTCAATCACTTTCTTTAGAGATGAATGCTTCAAATGCCTATTTAGGAGCCTCAAGCCTGGTCACCACTGACCTTGTTACAGTAGGTAGCTAGTCAAGCATGAGCACGGCAGGAGAAGGCTCCCTCCTGTTCCCATCAGGAGTGTTAAACGATCATCAAGTTATGGTCAGGCAGGTGTTACACTGTTTCTCTAAAATAATAATTGGTCGCAGCCACTGCCAGGGAAAGCCAGTCTCCCCAGAGAAAAAACCTGAAACTGATTACTGATTAGTAGCTTCCCAATAAGATCTCAAGAGATGGGTGAGTGGGCTCAAGCATGCGCATTAAGAGGCAAAATGGCAGAGTTAAACTGTTATATGATCTAGAGACATTTGACCAGGAAGGCAAGAATGCCTCAAGGGAACACGCGTAAAACTCCAGTAAACACACTGTGCTTGCTCCCTTCCCAAGTGCTAGCAAGCAACTGTGCATGTGGACAGCCCTCCCCAAGAGAAGAATGAGGGGAGAAAGGGACACAAGACCCTGATAGTATGCCAACATACTTAGTATGCCTTAAGTCAAAGGTCAAACCAGTCACTTGATCTCTCAAGCTGCCTGCTTAGCCCTAAGTGTACTTTATTTTTTTTATTCCTACTCTAAAGCTTCTAAATACATTTTCACCTCGTTTTCTAAAACTTGCCTCTGTCTCTCCTTTTGCCTAATGCCCCTCAAATGAATTATTTCTTCTGAGGAGGCAAGAATTGAGGTTGCTGCAGACCCGTATGGATTTACCATTGGCAACAACCTCAGAGCCAAATTGGGCAAGTGCTCTAATTTTTTTTGCTGTTCTAAATGGAAACTTACTGCCCTACTTTTACCTCTTATCCTTACTCAGCACCCACTGTGCTTTCTGTCTTTATTTCTACTTCTCTGGTTCAGTTTGTCCAAATCTTAAATCACTTGGCATCTGGGGTTGATTGCTGACTAAGATTTAGAGGAGATGTGGGCACGGTTATTCATATGACGTTTCAACAGATTATCTTATTTTTAACCACAGTCCACATGGCAGGCTGCAGATATATTCACCTACAATTCCAGTTTTTTCTTTATACCTTGGTAAAATCCGTGTGGTTTTCCCCTACTTCTCATCTCTGTGAGCCATTAGATTCAAACCTCTCTTTAAGTTAGATTCTCTTTATCTTCCCTACTCTTCCAAAATTTATATGACCTTTTTTTGATGGATGATCAATTTTATCTATAATTACTGTGTGGGTGTTTCTGTTTATTTTAGTATGATATGTTTATTTTGTTTTTTATGCTATTTAAGGTTTTTCTGTGTGTGGAGGGATGGAGGATTTTCAGAAATAAACTCATATCAAGTCAATCAGGATGTGCCTGGGTGTTTATAACTTTTCCTAGTGAAAAGTAAAACTGCTTATTTTAAGTAATACTGTCAAAGATGTTTGAATCAGAAGAATGATTTCATCTTGAATAAGGACTGAGTAAAATGGGGCTGAGTCCTGCTGGTTGCATTTCCAGAGTTTAGGCATTTTTAGTGACAGTATGTTTATGGTTAAGGGAACAGGTTAATAATGTTTATCTAACAGACCCTTAGCAGGCCCAGAAATGTCCTGATGTCCTCATATCTTCAGAACAAAAACATTCTTAGTTTAAAAATAAGTTTCACTTTAAAGATGATAATATAAATTGATGTGGAAGACAAGAGTTACACAAAAGTGGATTCTTTGTCAGGAACACTTGTAGTAGTGCAGATCTTCCCCCGTGATTTTTTGGCTTTGTTGTCTTATACGTAAACAAGCATCTTACCTAAGGTGGGCATGTCTCTTCTCTCGATGTCAAGAATCCCCTGCTCTATGGAGTAGTCATTCTTTTTTTCCTTTGCTTTCTTAATAAACTTGCTTTCCCTGCATTCTGTGGATTCACCCCAAATTCTTTCTTGTGTAAGGTCCAAGAACCCTCTCTTGGGGCCTGGATCGGGACCACTTTTCAATAACACTAATTATTTAGCAGATACCGTCTAACCTGGTAATACATATTATGATCTATTCTACATAAGAAAACCATATAAAACATGGTGGGTACATAGATAATTGTTTAACACAATACAATCCAAGTTAGAAATAACATGAGAATGTTTTACTGTAGTTTACCAAATTTAACAACAACAACAAAAAAGTAAACTTGCTTCTTTGTCAAACATACCTGCAATTCAAAAGTTCAATATTATTAAATTTAGACAGTCATATCATTTTTTTTTTTTTTTTTTTTTTTTTTTTGAGACGGAGTCTCGCTCTGCCGCCCAGGCTGGAGTGCAGTGGCCGGGTCTCAGCTCACTGCAAGCTCCGCCTCCTGGGTTTTACGCCATTCTCCTGCCTCAGCCTCCCAAGCAGCTGGGACTACAGGCGCCTGCCATGTCGCCCGGCTAGTTTTTTGTATTTTTTAGTAGAGACGGGGTTTCACCATGTTAGCCAGGATGGTCTCGATCTCCTGACCTCGTGATCCACCCGTCTCGGCCTCCCAAAGTGCTGGGATTACAGGCTTGAGCCACCGCGCCCGGCCGGACAGTCATATCATTTTGAGATGCTTTCCCATGAGGTCTATTTCTAGTGTGTTTATCCTCAACATAGTAGGTAAACTAATTATCAATTACTCATTAATTTACTGTGATGATTAATTTTATGTGTTGATTGGACTGGACCACAGAATATACAGATATTTAATCAAACATCATGCTGGGTGTTTTTGTGAGGTTGTTTTAGAGGATATTAACATTTAGATTAGTAGACTTAGTGTAGTAGTCTGTTTTCACACTGTTATAAAGACACTACCTGAGACTGTGTCATCAACAAAGAAAAGAGGTTTAATTGATTCATAGTTCCACATATGGGGGAAATCCACTCCAAAGATCCAGTCACCTCCCATCAGGTCTTTCCCTGATATGTGGGAATTACAATTTGGCATGAGATCTGGGGGGACCACAAAGCCAAACCATAACACTTAGTAAAGCAAATTGCCTTACCTAATGTGGGTGGTCCTCATCCAATTAGTTGAAGACCAAAACAGAACAAAATTATGACCTTTTTTAGTGTAGGATAATCACTTTACCTGACTACCTTGAAATTGAAATATTATGTGTGTAGTCTGGCCTTAAAATTCAAACTAAAATATCAGCTCTTCCTAGGTCTCAACCTTCCAGCCTTCAGAGAGGAACTGCACCACCAGCTTTCTGGGATCTCTTGCTTGCTAATTTTCCTGTACATCTTGAGACTTGTAAGCCTTCATAATTTCATTAGCCTATTTCTTATAACATATCTCTTTCTCTTTCACTTCTTTTCCTGTTTCTTCTTCTCTTTCTCTCTCTAAATCTCGTTAGCCATGTTTTTCTGGAGAATATTGACTAATACAATAACCAAAAGTGAAAACATTGTATAAGTGTCTTAAAAATATATTTTATTAAAGAACTTCATAGTTACACTGTGAAAATTTTCACTTGATTTTTTTGTTTTTGTTTATGGTGTGGATAAGCTTTCAAATATATTAATTTTAATATTATACCATTGCAAATCTTCATTTTTCATGATGTGTTCTACTTTCTTAAAGATATTTTTGTGAGAAATGGAAATTTACACAAGTTGCAGTATTTCTCATTAAGAAAGTCTACTGTGTATTTTTCAGCAAATAAGATCGTACATGCAAAAGACTTACAGATGAGGTATAAGGGGCTATTAAACTGGTAGTTATTACTGGGCATTATAATTTAGTCTACTGTCCAGCCCCTTAAACTGATTATATTATGTGATTAGTATTCAGTAGACACATGCTAAATACATGTGTCAAATACACTTGCATGCATATTTACATATTTGTAATATATATAGAGAGAGAGAGAATAGCAAAAAAGGTAAAAGTTACTTGAGTACTTGAAGAGTGCCCCTCAAATGATAATATACCATAATAATATAAAGTATTATGAATGAAATATAAAATACCATAATATAATATAATATATAATATAATATTTTATAATAATATAAACTATTATGGATGAAAATGCAATGAGAAGAAGAAAGTAAATAGAATCAAGGACAAACATAGCTGACACAACAAACACTCTTTTTATAGCATTCCTAGTTTGATATTAATATCCCATTCAGCAAATATTTATTAACTACTTACAGCCAAAGGAAGCTTTGTAGTCCTGGCCAAGGACAAAAGAATTGGACAATTAACTATCATCAAGTCATTGTAAAGTTAGAAATGTTGAAGACTAAGTGAAGCTGCCTGGTTTTCTAATCCCATTGATATTATAGAATAGCAACTCAAAGAAAAAGAAGGGAGGAAGGAAATCAGGCTAGTATTCATCTGTATAGAAATAGCATCTGCCTTTGAGCTTGTAGTGTAAAGGTGATAATTTACATTGTCCTGAAGTTCTTCCCTTTCTTTCCTTGTAAGAGAGAAACTGCTTTTATGATACTTTTCCTTTCATTGGGTTTCCAAAAGGTGTCATGTAATGTTTCTAATTTAGGTTTTATTCTTTCAGAAAATTGCCATTTAAAAAAAAAAAGACACTTGTCACAATGTAATATCAGCAGCTTTATGTTGGGTAGCATTGTGCATCTTACAATGTCTTTAGTTAAAGATGCTTTGCATAAGCACTAGTCTGTCAAGGACTCTTTTAAGCTGCCCCCATTGTGTAACCTTGATTAAGCACCTCTCTTATACCTTCAAAAAAAAAGAACTTAGCATAGTTTTGCTAAGTTGTGATGTTTTCTTTTTTTTTTTTTTTTTTTTTTTGAGGCGGAGTTTCGCTCTGTCGCCCGGACTGGAGTGCAGTGGCCAGATCTCAGCTCACTGCAAGCTCCGCCTCCCGGGTTTCCGCCATTCTCCTGCCTCAGCCTCCCGAGTAGCTGGGACTACAGGCACCCGCCACCTCGCCCGGCTAGTTTTTTTTTGTATTTTTAGTAGAGACGGGGTTTCACCGTATTAGCCAGGATGGTCTCGATCTCCTGACCTCGTGATCCGCCCGTCTCGGCCTCCCAAAGTGCTGGGATTACAGGCTTGAGCCACCGCGCCCGGCCGTGATGTTTTCATTATTGGAAAGTATTCATTTGTCTGTCACACATTATGCAGGAGTATGCCTTAGGCTACTAAAGTTTGTGGAATTAACGTTAAATGCATAATACAAATAATTATTTCAATAAACATTATTTTCCCTTTGCATCACTTCTAGATTCTCTAGTTATACAATCACATTTTCATTTTAATATTAACTTCTTGGATTTTCCTAACAATAAAAAAATTATGTTCAAGCATTTATTACCTCCCTTCTCCACCCAGGCTCTGTGTGCCAAGTGTTTTATTACTACTTGCAATTTTGCAACTACAGTTGACTTCTGAACAATGCAAAGGTTACAAGTAACCACATTCCTGACACAGTCAAAAATCTTCATATAATTTTTGACTCTCCCAAATCTTGTAATATTCTACTGTTGACTAGAAGCCTTACTCATAAAATAATCAATTAACACATATTTTATAGGTTATACACACACACACACACACACACACACACACATATATATACTGTATTCTTACAATAAAGTAAGCTAGAGGAAAGAAGATGTTGTTAAGATAATCATAAGGAAGACAAAATATATTTACTATTTTTAAGTGGAAGTGGATCATCAAAAAGGTTGTTGTGCTTATCATCTTCATGTTGAGTAGGTTGATGACAAGGAGGAGCACTTCTTGCTGTCTCAGAAGTGGCAGAAGCAGAAGAAAATCCAAATACTAGCAGACACACACAGTCGAAACTCGTTATTAAACTGTAGTTCTGTTTTCCCCAGCTTGCTATTACTCTGTGTAATCTAGCAAATGCCACAGACAAGGAAACAAAAACTGTCTCAAATAGTGCATGGGCTCCATCTGTAGAGGTTTTTAGTGCAAGGATAGGGATACCACAGTGCTTTATAACTTGACTAATTGAGAATAAGTTAATGCATCATTTGAGTAAATTTATACTCAGTAATAAACAGAAATTCCATATATCTTGTAAAGAAAAGAAGTGCAAGAGAGAATCGAAACAGTGCTATTGCTTGAAGATATTCAAAATATTCTTAACATACCTCTTGTTTGATTAGTATTTAGAATTTATGACATAGTATTTTGATTACTAAAAGTGACTTTACTTTAAAATATTCATTTTACATTATTTAAAATATTGCAAAACTGTTATAGTTTGTCAGAATGTAAATGCCTTAAAAAACAAATAATATTTAATTAGGAAAACAATAAGGCTAATAATTAAAATCAATTTTTACATTTTTTATGAGGATGGTAAGTATAGTAGTAGTTTGATGACTTCAAAGTTAATCATACATTTTTATGATTATAATATCATTTATGAAGAAATCTCCAATAGGAGTTATATTAAAATACAGGTCATATATTCTAAGATCATTAAAATAAATATTAATAGATGTGGTAATGCATATTAAATATTTGTTCTTAGTTTTGAAAAATAAAGCAATCATAGTATGTTTGTCTTATTTTAAAATAAAGACATATAAAGTCTTATTCTCTGCTCAGATGTCTTCATCTAAGAGTTTATAACAAGATAGGAAAACTGAAACTCAGTCACTTAGCTGAATCTAACTGGTAGAGCCTAAACTTAATACATAAAGTAAACGATGTGGTCAAACGGGAATAAACAATGAAACAAGACAAATCAAGACAAAAATCTTCATTTTTTTTGCATGAAGTGGAAGTAAAAAACTCTGAGAAGAAAGAAACAAGCCCTATGATTCTGATACAAGGGTACAATTAACGAGTGGTCAGGGGAAAACCTACCAGACTTTAAAATAATAGTAAGTGGAGTTAGGTCAGAGAAAAGAAAATTGATATGAGGCAATATTAAGCAAGTTAATTTTGTTTATATTTTCAATTGTTTAAAGCCTATCATTATTTTATTATTTAAATTAATTATTTATAGAACTAGACCTTATTTGGAAAATCTTAGAAACCCAAATGACCTCTCTGCACACACATTTTTATGGAAATGAATAATATATACATATGAATAATATATGTATGGTATTCTATATCTATGATATATGCCTGTGATATATATACATATGATATATAAATATATGTTATATATGATATATAATATATGATATACATATAATAATATACATGTGAATAACCCGTATGTAATTATTAATATATATATGTATTTATCAATATTTTAGTAACTATTTCTGCATAATCCAAATATGCTAAAAGGGAAGAAATATTTTCCCTCAAAAATATTTTTACCATTTTTATCTTCTCTGAATGGAAAACCATACTTATATTGTCAGTATTATATTTTATTACATTTAATGTAATATTTCTTTTCTATGTTGCACAAAAATGTTTATTTCATGGAGGATTATACTTTTATTTGTTTAAGTGACTTTTTTTATAGTAACATTAACAAGATTTTAGATTATTTTCTAACAATTATAGAACAAATCTGTAGGAAAACCTCCTTCTTAGAAAAATGGATACAGCTCATTCAACACACACTTTTTAAATGAGCAAGTAACTATTAACTATCAGTACATTTGGCTTATTTTGCACTTAACAATGCAAGGTGGTCATTTTATAAAATTATTTTCTAAGTGCTGTGTACTACATAGTACTATGAATACACACTCATTAACTTAAAATCCCATTATTGGGTGCATTTAAAGTGTTTTAACATTTTTATGCTGTGGTATACAAATAGGAATCATAACTTTGCTTTTTCCCTTGAGCATTTATTTAAGATATATTCTACACAAATACATGAACATTAAACAACTTACTACTAAATAACTCCCAGGTGAACACTGAAATCGAGACAGAAAAAAAAAAAAAACCTTGAAATTAATTAAAATAGGGACACAACTTATCAAAATCTTTGAGATGCAGCCAAAGTACTGCTGAGAGGAAAGTTTATAGCCCTAAAAACCTTCATCAAGAAGTTAGAAATACCTTAAATTAACAATCTAACTTTGCACCTAATAGAAATGGGGGAAAAAAAGACCAAACCAACCCCAAAGGTAGCAGAAGACTATAGTAATTAAAATTACAGAAGAACTTAATGAAACTGAGATACAAAGTCCCACTGTCATTTTTCCTGCGCTGTAAATATTTTTTTTTATCATATTAGTGATAAGAATGTGTTTTTTAGATTCTGAAAATAGTTTTTAATATTAAATAATTTTAATATTTTTATTGAATTTTTCACATAAATTAATGTCTATTTGAGCAGTATTGAGAATTTACTTGTGGCTTGTAGTCATTATTTTGTAAATATTGCTTTGGCATTTGTAAGGCTGTTAATCATTTATACTTTGGGTACAGTACTTTCTATGTATTCAAAGGAAGAGAAATAGAATCATAGTGTTCAATATTTATTATTTCATTGGTCAATTTTCAGACTAAACCAGGACAAATATAATATATGAAGGAGTTGCATTAAATTTTATATTATGAATGCAGATTGATATATTTATTTCAAATCTAATTTTTCTTTACCTTTTGATATTCCATTGCTTATGGAAGTAACCTGTAATAATTTTAATATTTTTTAAATCTTAAATATATTGCTCTTATTAATATTTTCATCTTAAATAGTACTTAGTGTGGTAATAGTACTGCGGTCTTAGCTTCCTTCTATTACTTATTTTTCTTTCTATTGTGAGATACATGATGTTTCAAAAGAAAAAAGTAGATATGATTCAATTAAAAATCTCTAAAATAAAAAATAATCTATTAATGACACTGTTTCTTCTAGGCCAAAGTGATTTGAGAGACAAATTACAATAAGGGAAGAGAAAATATTCTATTCATTATGGTGTCTTTATGGTATATAAATGTATATTGAGTCAGAAAATTTTATACTGCAAATTAATACAATTTTATACAATAAATATACCTAAATAAAACTTTTAAAATATGCTCCTTTTTAAAAAATAAGAATAAGCCATTTTTACCATGCCTTTTTGTGGAAAATATTTGAAAATTTGTATTGTTCTAGGATGCAAATATAAGTGACTTTTGTATGTTTTATTGCTGAATGTTTAGTTTAATTCACTGCATTAACCATTATACATAGTGCTCTCTTTGTACATAAATGTCTGTGGATCTCTTATTTTTGTTTTTTCTTTTTGATAAAACTGGAAATTAAAGATACGGTAACCATGTCTGCCCACTAACAATAGATACAAGGAAATCCTACACTGTCTTGAGATTTTTCCATATTTTCCAAATCTCTGTAAACAATGGGCTTATCAAACTCTCCTGAAATCTCCCAATTTGAAAATACTCTTTTCGGCCAGGACCCTAACTGACACGTTTCTCAAAATTTTATATTTCTATAATCTAGTTATGTGTTAAAATTAAAAATATTATACATACCATCACATATTTATCGGTGGCTTTGTTATTACTATTGCTATTAACATTATTTTTGATTAGTTATTTTGGAATGCCTACATTGATAAATTAATCATATGGCATATATTTGGGGTTAGTTTTTTGATCAGGGAAAAATTAACTTGTTGTATTTATCCCTTCTATTATTTTTAGAAGGAAAAAACTGAAGCAGTTATTTTCATCACTTTCCAAAAATTGAAATGTTGAAGGCATTTTAAATACACTTGTAAAATACTAACACACAAGTTCCTTTAAACTTACATAACGAATGTGAAAATTGAGTCACATAGCTACAGGCCTGCTAAACACTTCGGTCAAATATGTTTCTGCATCATCCACATTCGCATGAAAGCAAGCTATGAGTAACTCTACAGAAACATGAATTTGGAAGCTATCTTGACTTGACCCACCGTGGTCAAGTTACATAATAGAAAAAGAGAATGGATTTCTCCTTATTTTTCAGGGAATTCTGTAAAACAAACAACTTCCATCTCCACATTATACAAACTTTGTATTTTGTTTTTCTTCTACGTTTATTTTTCTCTCTGTTTTCCATTCTATATCCAAATAGAGGGAGAAATGAAAACAAAAACAATCGTACAGTTATTTGCTTATACAGTTTAAATGACTCCTTCATGCTTACTTAGATAAACGTGGTGCCAAACAAATAAAACAAAGTGAAAACTTTGGAAACATTTTGGATTTTACCTAAGAAATATTTAATCAATAAAAATATATTGATAAATCTTTTAAAAAGCAGTTATACTGCTCTTTACAAGAGAGAAATATGATGATAAAGACATAGTTTTTTCTTTAAAGCAACTTGTAAAATATTCAAACATAGACATATAAATAATTAAAAATATGTTCAGAGTATAATAAAGATTACTAATAATGAGGGATTACAAAATTAAATAATAAGGAATGCTCAATTCATTAAGTGTGCTCATTGATTGTATTCTATTATGTAACTTAAAAAGGTTTTTTTTAAGAAAATAATCATATGATTAGAAAATCCAGACCAATAGTTCTATAAACAGTTATTACAGCTAAGAGTTTCTGATGAGAAAGATAAATTTTGCATAAAGATATACAAAATTCAAAACAGTTTCCACTTATGTGTGATTAATTTTTTAAGAAATCTTACTTGGTGCCTCTCTTTTTTTCCTCCTCAACTCTTTTGAAAATTTCTGACTGTTATAAAATATCCTTTTCCACTCTTCAATCTGTGCTTTTTTTCTTTTTGTTAGAGAAGAGGTTTTGGGAACATTTGCCATAAATAACAATGTGCAGGCACGATTTTCACTTACACAAGTCTGAAGAGACTTCAGTATTCTCTTATGATTTCATGAAATGTAAGTCAGCCAGCCACACATACAGTCATTGATCTGTGAGGCCTCGTTCAGTCTAATTACCCATGATCCAGGCAGTTTTCGGTTAAAAGAAAAAACTTTTTACTGCTTTTCAAACCACAATATCAAGAAAAAAAAGAAAGTTAAATGAATTTCACAGACAAATGCTCAAATATAACTTTGTCTCTAAAGTGCATCAACTTTACTCCTTGGAAAGTTTATTTATCTTTTCTGTCGACAAGCTGTAGACGAAAATAAATTGATGTAAATAAAAACTACTTCAAATATGCACATATTTATCTGCCATTTATCTTAGAGAAAAGTATATGTGAATCCAAAAAAAACCCATAATTGGTATAATTAAGACAAAGATGTTTGATAACAAATGATATACATGTTACCAGGTAACATATTTTGTGTGTTCAAAACTGCACAAAATAGACATTTTTTATTAGTCGATGTACCAACTCTATTGCTTTCTATTTAAATACAGACCACCTGGTTTTGGTTGCAATTGCATTCCCAGGGAAATGGAACCTACCTAATTCTATAAGACGTCTGTTCCTCTTGTCAAAAAATAAATATGTAAGAAAATGTATTTTACGTAAATTCCATTATGATAAAAGTCAAAACTGTTTTTTGTTTTGTTTTTTACTGTAAAACAATTATTGTGTTTTTTTAGGCCATGATCAGTCTTATGTGTTTATAACGTTTATTTAACAAATTTTATACAACTTTATCTAATAAAGTTTATGAATACAATAATTTTAAGCATTTAAGTTTATATACAATAAACTTTAAGTATCTCTTTGAAACCAAAGCATCTGAAAGTAAATCAAGAAAACATCTTGCAAAATGTATTAACGTATAGTATAATGAAAGATGAGTTAGTTTTGAGATTATATTTAACATGTATTGAATAAATATAAGTATATATTATTCTTTAAAATGAGTTTAATTGAAAATAATTAAAAATAAAATATCAATCTCATTTTTTGTCTTATTGGAATTTTTACATGTTTAACAAGTATCTGGCAGTCTATAGTCTGGAAAATATTCTAAACACGATGATGGAAGAAAAATCTAGTAAGAATTGTTTTAAAGGTTTTAGTGGTAAATATAAGGATCATTATTTTACTTGCCATCTTGGATGAAGTAAAAACATTCAAGGACCTTGAACACTTTCCCAAAGATAAGATTCAGCAACAACCAGGATTTGGATAAATTATTATTGAATTTGAATTATGACTGAAGTATGTAACTCATAAAGAACCAATGGTCTCATTAACTGTTGCACATCTATGGAAAATACATCATGAAAAGTCTTCCTGTAAAGGTAAAGGATGCAAAGCAGTTAAGCCCATGTGTTGTTTTATTTTCATTAAAATATGGGCAACTATAATCCAAAAAAGACAATTGTGACCATCTGTTCTTTTTAGAAAACTACAGTTGTCAAGTGGTCTACAATTCTCGAAGGTATCTTTTCATTTAGGAACTGGGTATGCTTTAAGATCATATATATATGGTCTTAAATATAAACAAATATATTTGTACAATCATTATACTCTTTTATCATTTTCCATTCTTTAACCAGGGCCACCATGTAGAACATATACATTACAATCATTTTTTAGGCCCTACGCAACTGAATGTGGCAGCTTACGGAATATAAAGTTTGATCAAGAAAATAAATTGAGGTAAACTAACCTACAAACTGTTATCAGATTGAATTGTAAGCTACTTATTAGATAACTCAGACATATAAAACTCTTTGGACTTGTAGGGAACATTATGAGAGATAATACTTCCTTCGAGGAAACATTTATCTTTTGGTAAGTTACCAAATAAAAATAAATTAGAAAATTAGGAAACTAAATCCATTTATAGTTCAAGAAAAGTTATATGTTTACATTTCTTAAGAAGAGCAAATGATTTGACTTAATAAAGCAAGAGATCAGTCAGTTATTTTTAGTTAAAATTTCTAAAGATTAAATGTCGTATTAGTCTGTGTTCTCCAGAGAAACAGAACCAACAGGAAGGGTGCATGTGTGTGTTACATTCTTTCATGGATGTATTTGCATTTCCAGCGCCTTCATTCCTAATTTTCTTATCTGAGGACTTGGAGTGGAGGTCTTTTTTAGGTACCTCGGCGGAAGCTTTCTTATTGGAAAGAAGAGGATAGAACTTGAAGACAGTTTCCCCACTTTGATTCCGTACTAGGTACTCTTTTTCCGTTCTTAGCCCTTACCCCTTGCTCTCCCTTCAATTCCAGTCCATAAAGCCGCCACAGGCTTTTGTCTTAGAGCTCCCTCAACGGTGAGATGACCCCCATGTCTGTGCTGATTCACCGGAGTCTCCACCAATGTTCTGTTCCATGAGTGTAAATGCAACAAGGGGAGTTAACTCTTTTTCTGAGTTTAGCTCCTTCCTTATACTATTGCAATAAGTGATTGAGACATTAACTCCATTTTTGACCTGTTGCTTTAATCATCTACCCTGACACCTGGCAGCTCAGCACTCTCTCCCAGTTCAGCTAGGCACCTGACAGAATGCAGTGAAGAATGAAATTGATAGTGTCAAGTCAAAGCATGCAGCCAGATCACTCTTTTACTGTACACTAAAGGTTTTAATATTTCTTACTTAAACAAATTCATCAAACTCCACAAAGATACTCCACAAGTAATTGAGTGACAAATATTATTTTTTATTCTTCATCAAATAGTCACACTTTCAGCATTATCATTTCTGATAGATTTTGGAAAGTTTATTGGAAGGAAATCAACTCTTCTTACTGATACACACATGTGTGCATGCATTCATTCATTATTTATAAAACAATTATGTATTCAGTCTGTGAGCCCTGGTCTGTATAAAGTAATATAGACTTGGCCTAGTGAATAAGACATGGTTTATATTTTCAAAGAAGTGGAAGACAGACTTGTAAAAATGTAAGTACTTTATTTAAGTAAAAACAAACCTTTTGTGGAACCAGAGAGGAGATACCAATTAACTTTGTTTGGTTAAATATGGTAAGATGTTATTGAAGAGATAACACTTCGGCCAAATCTTAAAGGATGAGTTGAAATTTTCATAGATTGAAAAAGTGGCATATAACACTTTGGGAATTGAAAACAAATGGAAAATGAATATTAAAAAAGTCACAGGAGTATGAAAATGTAGGCAATGGCAGTGAATAGAAAAAGTTCAATACTGTTGGAACAAAGCTTTTCATTAATGCATTAACTAACGCAGATGAGACTAACAATACATTTTGATGAATCTTGGCTATCATGCTTAAGAATTATAACTTTGTCACTGAAAGATGTGGTGATATATACATTTTTAAGGTTATACAATCTGAGAACTTTGTACATGATGTTTGGTAATGAAGAAATAAATTATTAACAAGAAGTGTATATCAACAGTGAAAGCCAGAAAAACCATAGTAGTTTTCATCTAATGCCTTATTAGAATAACCTATAAAACTTTCAGGAAAGGTAGATGCTTGGGCAACCTAGGCTTTCTGAAACAGAATTTAGGGGGAGAAACCTAATCACATGTACATTAAAATGTCCCATGGGCTAAAGTTTTTCAAAGTAAAATGAGAATAATTAGTAGAAAATTGTGATGAATGCGTAAAATTGAAATGAATTCAAGATACCTTCTAAACCTGGAGTAAAAATACTTTCATGATTTGTTCTGATAATTGAGGAATAACGCTGTGTTGGCTATGACTAAGTACATAGTGATAATATCAGTTGAAAATGTTAGACAACAAGAAGAGATAAATCTTTGGAATAGTAGAAAATAAATTATCTCTTCATTATACGGATGTTGGATTGTATCAACATATTCAACTATACATTAGTTTAATTCCTCTGTGGATTCTTCACTGCCTATTCACATTTATGCAGTTTTAAGAAACATGTTTCTATGTTTTATGTAAAATTAATTAGAAAATAGTGCTTTATTGATGTGATATTGTACTTTGAATGATATTTTAACAAAAGGACATTTTCTTTTACAAAGAGATTTGTAGAGAGTTTTTTTTTTTAATTTGGTACATGTGTTTTTCTATTAATATTTCTAACAACTGTGTTCATAATTCATTTGGGTACTTTCTGTCTGCTGGATAACTGACTTCCAGATTTCATATACATTCATATGACCTCATTCTGAATTCTCAGCATAAAACTGCTACTGCCTGTAACAGGTGATTAATTTCTTATATGATGTTTACTGCCATGACATAAATCTTCCTGGATTTGCATGTCTAACCAATTACATTTTTTCTCCATCAGGGCATGTAGTTTTTTCAAAATTCTTAAATGGTCTATATCCAGAATATATTTTTAAGCTGTGTGTTTGCTTTCTATCTATATTTTACATGATATGCCCTTCCTAGAAACAGAACTACTTTCCTGGACATGGAAATATAATTTTTTAATGAATTGTCATAATTTTAAATTCCATAATTGTATGAGATAATTATTATAAATATATTAAATGTTTAGTAAAATATATATATTGAATGTATATTTATATCTTTATATTTATAGTGTACATTTATAAAGATGTTACCATTACTATTTTAAAAATATTAATATGTAAATATTGTAGTTGAATCATAAATCTGTATTATTAGTCAATGGGCAGGCAGATGTGTCAGCTGCTTTTCTCTATTTTATGATTATAAAGTAAATGGTATCATAACAGAGAATTTTGTAAATGCAAAAATTGTAAGATTTGATCGTTTAAAATAGTATCAATCATTCACCAAAACACACCTGGAATTATTTGTTGTATGAATATTAGTGCTTTGCATTTGAGTACACATGACCTACCGGCAGTTACAATGGTCTCCGTGATTCCTGGTCCCTGCTATATAAACCTTGATTATAATCCCCTCCCCTTGAGTTCTGGCAAAACCTGTGAATATATAATATTAACTTTTGTAATCTTGTTACTAATCAGTTGACTTTGATTTCATTAAGAGGAAGCTTACCAGGTGAGATTCATATAATCAACTGAGTTTTTATGAAGATGGGGCTCTTTTTGAAGTCAGAGACATAGAAAGTGGAGAGAACTTATGCAGGAGGCCACATGGCTAGGGATTATGGGCAGCCCCCAAAGTAGAAAGTAGTTCCTACCCAACAGCCAGAAGGAGAATGAGGGTCTTAGTCCAAATAACAATGAGATAGTTAATTATTCCAAATCCACATGAATTTGAAAGAGGACCCTCATGTCAGGAAGGAACACAGTTCAGCTGATACCATGATTTTAGCCTTGTGAGATTCTGGGTAGAAAACCCAATTCAGCCATACCTCAATTTCAGACCTATCAAATTGTAGGATAATAAATGTGTTTTAAGTAACTAAGTTGGTGGTAATTTGTTACACAGTGCTAGAACACCAATACCCTACTTTTCTCTGAAAATGCTATATGCAGTATCAATACAAATTGAGTGTTATACCAGATTTTGAAAATAAAATTGTAAATCTAAAAGTTGCCTTAAAAGTTACACTTTTGTCTGCTCATCCCTAAAGCGTAATCCAGCTAGAAAGAAAAAGTGTTGCTTTATTTTCCTTTTTGAGATATTTTCTTTTCAGTTATAACACAACGTGTTTTAAGGTTCATTTTCTGTCCAGATAGTGTCAGTTATTCCAAGAAAGAGGACAATAGCCAACAGGTAAAGTGAGTTTCTTCAGTGAATGGAAAGTGAACCAAGAAATAAATCTTTTTAACATGAACATTAAAATACTTTCAATACTAAAAATGGAAGACATTTCTTAAGGATTTATAAACTGTAGAATTCACAAAAATAGTGTTACCTTAGCAACTCATGACACAGAAATTAAGCTGTCAAAATCTTGATCATTCAAAAGGGGTCATTGATCTTTGTGTCAACACAGCAGATGAAAAAGAGCTGCAGTGATGTACTTTGCCAGGTTTTTGAACTCTAATAAACAAGCCAAGCTGTGTTTATGAATTCCCTAAAATAGACAAGTGGAGAATACAGCAGTATCTCAGTGTGCCAAAATGGATTTACAGGTAGTTGGGCATTGTCCACACTGCCCAAGTAGTCTTTATTTCCTGACTCCTATTGTAATATGAAAAACCAGAAGTACCTCAAAAAGCTAGGTAGAGACAGTCCCTGTACTTGCCAAAATGTATTACTTTGTAACATTATCTGTCATTAAGAAGAAATCCATTCAGACAGTGTTTCCCTTTAAAAATTCTGTGATGTCTTTTAAGCTGAAGCTTGAAGAGAAAGCAGCATGAGATTCTCAGGTCACTAAATATATTAAGTAAAGATGTCACCATCTCCATTTTTGCTGAAATAAAAGCAAAGTTAGAGGAACAAAAAGCAAAAAGATTTCAGTGTAACCAGATTCTTCAATATCACTATAAATAGGTAGCACGCATTCATTCTAAGTTAGCTCTTATTAAACTTTCATATCATAGGGAAGTTATTCAGAACATAACTTCAGTGAGAGCCAGCTTTACACCATCTTGCACCACACACTCTTCTTAGCCAAGGCATGTAGGGAGAATCAGATTTTGCCCTGGTAATTTATTTGTCTCTCAGAAACATTTTATCATTTAGATATCTCTCAATAAAATGTTGAAACATTATAACTTTTAACATCTGGAAAGTTAATATTGGTTCCATTTGTATTCATGAGAGAAAGATTCTTTCAATTTGTGTACAATTCTACTGTGGGTCATTTTGACTGTATTCAGATATACTTTTCATTCTTCATTCATAAAGAATGAATGAATGGTTGCTTAGTTCTGAACCCCCAAAGATATCTATACCCAACTCCCTGGAACCTATAACAGGCTAGGTTACTTGGCAAAGGGGATTATAGAGATATGATTAAGGTTATGAATTTTGAAATGAGAAGGTCATATTGGATAAATCAAACTGTGCCTAAAATAATTACATGAGCCACATGAGATAAAACTCTTTTCTAAAAGATACACAAAATTGACAAACACTTAGCTTAACTAAGAGTAAAGACAAGACATAAGCTTCAAGTAAATAAAATCTGAGATGAAAGAGATGATATAACACATGCCTCAAAAATAAAAAGGGCATCGTGCCATGGCTCTTGCCTCTAATCCTAGTGCTTTGGGAAGAGTAGGTGAGAGGATCCTTTAAGCCTAGGAATTAGAGATAAGCCTGGACAACACAGGAAGATGGTCCCTCTACAAAAAAGAATAAATTATCTAGGCATGGTGTCATACACCTGTAATCCCAGTTATTTGGGAGGCTGAGGTGGGAAGATCACTTGATCCCTGGAACCTGAGGCTGCAATTAGTTATTATTGCACCACTGCACTCCAGCCTGTGTGACAGAGCAGGACCTTATCTCTAAAAAAATGTAAAATAAAATAAATAAACAATAAAACATAAGTAAATAAAAAGGAATTTGAGGGACTATTACAGACAATGATATGCCAACACACTGGATAAGCTAGAAGAAATGATAAATTTTTAGAAACATACTATCTACCAAAACCAACCCAAAAAGAATATCTGAAGAGACCAATAACAAATAAGGAGATTGAATCAATAATCAAAAATCTCCAGATAAGGAAAGGATCGGATTAGAGACTTAAATGTTAGACCTAATACCATAAAAACCCTAGAAGAAAACCTAGGTAATACCATTCAGGACATAGGCATGGGCAAGGACTTCATGTCTAAAACACCAAAAGCAATGGCAACAAAAGCAAAAAATGACAAATGGGATCTAATTAAACTAAAGAGCTTCTGCACAGCAAAAGAAACTACCATCAGTGAACAGGCAACCCACAGAATGGGAGAAAATTTTTGCAATCTACTCATCTGACAAAGGGCTAATATCCAGAATCTACAAAGACCTCAAACAAATTTACAAGAAAAAATCAAACAACCCCATCAAAAAGTGGGCAAAGGATATGAACAGACATTTCTCAAAAGAAGATATTCATACAGCCAACAGACACATGAAAAAATGCTCATCATCACTGGCCATCAGAGAAATGCAAATCAAAACCACAATGAGATACCATCTCACACCAGTTTGAATGGCAATTATTAAAAAGTCAGGAAACAACAGGTGCTGGAGAGGATGTGGAGAAATAGGAGCACTTTTACACTGTTGGTGGGATTGTAAACTAGTTCAACCATTATGGAAGACAGTATGGCGATTCCTCAAGGATCTAGAACTAGAAGTACCATATGACCCAGCCATCCCATTACTGGGTATATACCCAAAGGATTATAAATCATGCTGCTATAAAGACACATGCACACGTATGTTTATTGTGGCACTATTCACAATAGCAGAGACTTGGAATCAACCCAAATGTCCATCAATGACAGACTGGATTAAGAAAATGTGGCACATATACACCATGGAATACTATGCAGCCATCAAAAAGGATGAGTTTGTGTCCTTTGTAGGGACATGGATGCAGCTGGAAACCATCATTCTCAGCCAACTATCGCAAGAACAGAAAACCAAACACCGCATATTCTCACTCATAGGTGGGAACTGAACAATGAGATCACTTGGACTCGGGAAGGGGAACATCACACACCGGGGCCTATCATGGGGAGGGGGGAGGGGGGAGGGATTGCTTTGGGAGTTATACCTGATGTAAATGACGAGATGATGGGTGCTGACGAGTTGATGGGTGCTGACGAGTTGATAGGTGCAGCACACCAACATGGCACAAGTATACATATGTAACAAACCTGCACGTTATGCACATGTACCCTAGAACTTAAAGTATAATAATAATAAAATAAAATTTAAAAATAAAAATAAAAAAATAAATGTATGCAAAGCACTTATTGCTTTGGATACAATTCAAAAAAAAAAAAAAAAAATCTCCAGACAAAGAAAAATCCAGAATAAATGACTTCATGGGTGAATTATCCCAAATACTACAAAAATTAATACTAATCATTATTAACCTCTTCCAAAAAATAACAGAGGAAACACTTTCAAATTTGTTATATGAGGCCATTATCTCTCTGATACCAAAACCAGATGGAGACATTACAAGAAAATAAAGCTACAGGCTACTGTCCCTGATGAAAATAAATGCAAAAATCTTCAATAAAATACCGACTAGCTGGGTTTGATAGGCTCGCACACCATGACCAAGTAGGAGTTATTCCTGAGATTCGGGAATGGTTCAACATACCCAAATCAATCAATGTGATAAAACACATTAGCAAAATGAAAGACAGAGACTACATAATCATCTCAGTGATGCAGAAAGAACATTTGCAAAGTTCAACAATCTTTCCTAACTGAAATTCTTAACAATATAGGTACAGAAGGAATTTACTTCAACACACTAAAGACTGTATATGAAAAAGTCACAGCTAACATCACAGTTCAATGGAGAAAAACTGAGCTTTGGCTCTAAGATGGCAAAAAGGCAAGTATGCTGACTCTCACCATCTCTGGTCAGTAGAGTAACGGGAGCCCAAGTCAGAGCAATTAAACATGGAAAAGAAAAGACTTCCGAATTGGAGAGGAAGAAGTGGCAGGAGGGACATGAAATGTGAGGGAGTTCACCTGCCCTTACTTGATTTGAAGATGAAGGAGACCATGAGTCTGGGAATGCAGGTAGCTTCTAGCAGCTCATAATGATCCAGCATGTAAACAAGGGTCTATAACTGCATGGTTCTGCATTCATCCAACAATCTGCATAAGTCTGAAGAGAATTATTCTCCTTTGCTTCTGAACAAGAGTCCATTTCTGCTGACATCTTGATTCTGTTCGTATTAGTGTCTGAGCAGAGAATCCAATAGATCTTTCCAGATTTCTGATCTACAGAACTGTGAGATAATGCATTTCTGCTAAGACCTTAAATTGGTGGTATTTTAATGGCAGCAATAGAAAATTAATACACCCAGCTCAACAAACTGCTCTATCACGACACTTTGTCTCTGACTCAATCTGTTCCCAATCTTACTTAACGTCTTAATCTATATTCCCACTCTTTCCCTTTTTTTTTTTTTTTCTTTTTAAGATAATACGAGCAGAACTGCAACTTACTGTTTTCTATGATGGTTCTGTGTATTCCTCATTTCAACTCCAACTGCAAATTCCAGACACTGGAACTTCTGGCAGTCACTTTCTCACTCTAGGAAAGATACGGGAAGTAGTTTTCTAACTGCATACTGTGCTGACCATACTTGAAAATCTAACTGCTATGATACTCACTGAAGTGTTCCTACTTCCAAATAAAATCTCTCAGAGGAGTATTCCACAGAACAACAAGATAGACCTAGGCTGGAATCCAATCCTGGGAGTCTAGCCAGCACCAGATATCCAAAAAGATTCTGGACTGTGGCCACAGTCAAAGGAAACAGGCAGAATATTCACACATTGCAAGTGGGCACATTCTCCAATAAGCTCACTTCCTGCCCTGAATGTTGAGTCCATTCTGATGTGAATGTCCTTTTCATTGAGCACAGATATGATTTCAACTGGCCATGGCAGCAGCTGCTGCTGTTTCTTCACCTCTGTCTTTGTCTACTGCATGTTTATTGCCACCATCTCCGCTGCCTCTCCTTCTGTTCCTCCTTCTCTTGCTATTCCTCCTCCTCCTCCAGATTATTGATTGTACAAGTGTACTGATTTAAATAACAATGTAATTGGGATTGTTTTACATATTCACAATTCAAAGACGTTTTTATCTTTCTAAACATATTGATGAGAGGAAATTATACTGATCTTCTAAATGAGGGTCAAAAAAAAAAAAAAACCCAGAATATTATTTTGATTCACAGTTAAGGAACCCAAATCCATGGGCTATATTAGAGAAACTAACTTGCAACTTTAAAAATTGTATTTTTTCTTTTTTAAACTCAACATATATTTATAGAATACTTGTCAATACAAATGCCCGGGATATGGCAGTATGAGACAAGTAAACACATATCAACATTGATTTAGTGGAAACATTTCAGTTATAATTACAAGTAGGCAAACAATTTGGACTATCTAGCAATTAATGTACAGAAGAAGTTAATTTCCAAGTTACATAAACTATTTCAGTTAACGAATATATAATGTAAAATTCACATTTTTTTCTTCTTTGTAATATATAGGAGAAAATATTCGTTCCAAGATTGTCACTGTTGACTTTATTAAAATATTCGGTTCCTAGGGGTTTGGTAACATTTCACCCTCTTGGTGAAAACCATTCTTAATTAAATAATTTAATTATTTGATGTGCTTTCAAAAATTACTACAAACGGGGACATTCCACATTTTGCTATACTCAATTTGTTCGCCTTATGTATGCTCAGACAAAATGTGTCAGATTTCTTGACATCTCCTTCTCTGAAACAGGTAGTCTTTAAATTATCATGAATCTTTCCTTAAAATGTTTGCCATATTGTTCATGCTCTCAATTCTCATGGTCACAGTCTTTAGGCTTATCCTAAGTAATTCTTGAAATACTACGTAGATTCATGTCACCCATGTAGCTCAATCTACTGTCAGGGTTTCCATATTCTTATTTATCTTCAAACTGTTGAATATCAATGTTTATGAAGCATTGTTTGGATTATTTTGACTTTCATCACAATGACCTTTGGTAGATCTTTTTAAATTTCATTCTACTGAGCAAAGTTGCTTTCATTTGTTAGATTATTACAATGTCAAAGTTTCAGTCTTTTATTTTATACCATTTGGTATTTTCACATCCATGGCATGGCTCAAACAGTTATCTTCATTTATTTTTCCAAGCTTCAAGGTACATATATTAGTTTGTTCTCACACTTTTATAAAGAACTACCGGAGACTGGGTAATTCATGAAGAAAAGAGATTTAGTCAGTGCACAGTTCTGTGGGCTGTTGAGGCTTCTGCGTTTTTGGGAGGGCTCAGGGAACTTACAATCATAGCTGATGGCAAGGGGAAGCGGGTAAATCTTTACCTGGCCAGCAGGAGAGAAAGAGAGTGGCAGGGGAGTTACCACACACTTTCAACCAACCAGATCTCATGACAACTCTATCATAAGAAAGCACTGGGAGAATGGTGCTAAACCATTAGAAACCTCAATCACCTTCCACCAGACCCTACCTCCAAAATCAGAAATTGCAATTCAACAAGAGATTTGTGTAGGCGCACAGAGGCAAATCATGTCAGTTTGCTTTACAGGTTAACCATTCCATTAAGGACTATACAAAATTTACAATCAACCCTTGAAAGATCTCTTTCTAGCTATAAGTCTCTGCAAAGCAGACACCCTTCTATCCTTATATTCATCTATTTCCTACTGCTAAATATAGTAGTTTAATGTTAGTGCTGAATATCAATTTGTTGGATAACATTGAAAAAAACAGTATCTTTTTTTATGAAAACATATTCCATATTTTAGTTGCATGATTTGAACAGTGCAAAATTTTACTGTCTAGCCTAGAAACAAAAAACAACTAAAAAGAGAATGGTTGCATTGGCTTTTCTCAACTGTTATAGAAATGGATTATATCTACTTCCCTGAAAGTTTTCCTCTTTGAAGAATACTTGTCTCTGTGTGATAGGGACAAAATAATAATTAGCATTTGCCAATTCTGCACTGAGACTTGGAGTCTCAAATATGCACTGAAGTAATTTATTAGGCATTTGATAAGGTGAACTGATGATTAGATGTAGGTTAAGTCCCAGCATAAACTTTCTCAAATTGTTCTACTAAATTCAAGACACTGATTGAGAGAGGATTAAGGGTGTGCAAGAACTACTTCATCATCTGTAAGTTAACATAAGGGTTATTTTATCCCTTTATCCTATTTTTTGAAAGCTATTTTCAGCAAGAAGTAGCTCATATGTCTATTTTATAGTTATCTCTCCTTTGAGTTTTTGCTGTATGTAGACATTATATGCACAATACATACTTAACCAAAACTAATGGATTTTTACAAATTAAATTAAAACACAAATTAAAAACATAAGCCATTTTTGTCAGTTTGCATTACATTCAGATTGCTTATATTCTTACAAAAATACTTAAACATTATAAAACTAGTATTTTTTCTATTAATCTCAATATTTACCTGTAGTAGATTGTCACATAATAATGGCATTCTAAAACGTAGCATAATTACTATAAAAATTAGGGTTTATAGTCACAGGGTTATGTTCTAACTTCTTACTTACGCATGAAAAAAGCCCTTGAAAATCTACCTCTGCTAACTTTTTCAAAGGAATTTTCCATAGTTACATCGTTACCTTCATCTCTTGAGGACTGCAAACTACTCATTATCTTCACATATCACAATGTATTATTTTGTTTGTCTTTCTGTAGCCTCCAATGCATTCCCATACAATTTTCTCTATCTGCTCTATCTGGAAGGACTTTTATTTCTATTTTATTTATTTATATTTTCAATGTGGGAGATTTATCTAGGAAACATTGCTTTAATTCAGTGAGATTCCCTTATTAGACTATGAATTTCTCAAAAGAAAATAATATGTAGAGTTTATTTTATCCATTTTTGACTATCCAGAATATGTCACTGCCAGATACATAATAAGCATTTTGAAAATATCTATTGGCTGAAGTAATTGAGGGGAAGGGAATTCTATTAAAATACAGAAGTCTGGAAGTCAAGGATGTGCAATAAGATATGAAAGGCTGTTGCTGTCATAAGTACAGTTGGAAATAACTTAGAATTTTTTTCAATGTGTCTCAGTTCTGTATATCTACTTAGAAGTCGAAAGATAGCAAAGCACCTACTATTTTTTTTTCTTCTTAGAGGTGCTTCTTTGGTGAGTTTTGGTGAATTTAAGGCTTAAATAAAATATTGACTATACAAATTTAAATGAAGCAAAATTACTATTGCAGAATATGTTTTAGTAATTTAGTGATCACAAAAATTGTCTATTTTGTTGTTTAATTTGTAGATGCAATATATAATATTCCAATGCTGAGTGTAATGCTTTCATTTTAACTTTAACACCTGTCTTTGGTGATAAAGATCTAGCTTTATTCTACTTTATGAAGAGCACAATTTGTTCTCTATGGGGAGTCTAAAGTATAAAGTGATGACAATTTGATATATAGGCAAAGTTTTTCTTTTCTCTCTCTCTCTTTTTTTTTTAAATTCATATCCAATGCCTTTTCCTTCTGTCCACTGGTGTGTGTCCTTTAGAAGGAGTTTTCATTTAGGGAATATATGAAATAGCATTACTTACTTACTTTCTATTCTTTTTTTTTTTTTTTTTTCCTGAATGAGGTTGTGTTCCTCTGGAATTCTCTGTGATACATCCCTGAACTTTTCAATCTTGTGTTAAATATAGTTGGCGTATGTCTGCTTTAGCATTATCCATTGCATTCTAGACATTAAACAAAAATTAATAAATATACGTGTCCATGGGTCTTTACAGTAGCATGGTTTATAATCCTTTGGGTATATATTCGGTAATGGGATTGCTGGGTCAAATGGCATTTCTAGTTCTAGATCCTTGAGGAATCGCCACACTGTCTTCCACAATGGTTGAAATAGTTTACACTCATACCAGCAGTGTAAAAGTGTTCCTATTTCTCCACATCCTCTCCAGCATCTGTTGTTTCCTGACTTTTTAATGATTGCCATCCTAACTGGCATGAGATGGTATCTCATTGTGGTTTTGATTTGCATTTCTCTAATGACCAGTGATGATGAGCATTTTTTTCATATGTCTCTTGGCTACGTAAATGTCTTCTTTTGAGAAGTGCCTGTTCATATCTTCCCACATTTTGATAGGGTTGTTTCTGTTTTTCTTGTAAATCTGTTTAAGTTCTTTGTAGATTCTGGATATTAGCTCTTTGTCAGATGGATAGATTGCAAAACTTTTCTCCCATTCTGTAGGTTGCCTCTTCACTCCATTGATAGTTTCTTTTGCTGTGCATAACCTCTTTAGTTTAATTAGATCCCATTCGTCTACTTTGGCACTATTCACAATAGCAAAGACTTGGAACCAATCCAAATGTCCATCAATAATAGACTGGATAAAGAAAATGTGGCATATATATGCCGTGGAATACCATGCAGCCATAATAAAAGATGAGTTCATGTCCTCTTCAGGGACATGGATGAAGCTGGAAACCATCATTCTCAGCAAACTATCACAAGGACAGAAAACCAAACACTGCATGTTCTCACTCATAAGTGGGAGGTGAACAATGAGAACAAATGGACACAGGGAGAGGCACATCACACACTGGGGCCTGTTAGGTGGTTGGGGGCTGGGGGAAGGATAGTATTAGGAGAAATATCTAATGTAAATGATGAGTTGATGGTGGCCACAAACCAACATGGCACATGCATACCTATGTAACAAACCTGCACGTTGTACACATGTACCCCAGAACTAAAAAATATAATAATAATACAAAAAAATTCAACTGATATCTTTTAAAGCCCTGAAGTATATAGGAAAATTAATTCCTAATTATAAACATGGAAACTTATGACAGTTAATTCATCTTTGACATTTACTTGTCGTATTTAACCATCAAAATCTGCTCACAACTAAGAAAACTAAATAAATATTACATTTCTCTCTTAAATGTTAAAAAAAATTAAATATTAAGTGAATAAGTAAATAAACTAAACATCTGTTTAAGCAGACGTTGAAAGCCTGGCCCTGGAAAAACTGCTCACACTGCAGAAGCCAGATGTCAGAGAAGCTGTGTGCATCGCAGAAGTGGGAAATTTGAGTAGACTGAAAACAGGAAGAGAAACCCCTCGCAATGTCTCTCTAGTGCTTTCTACTACAAAGAGTAACATCATGCTAGCTGGCAAAGGACAAAGATTATTAGAGTCAAGCTCCATTTTCACAGAGCAGACAATGAAGAGTAAATTTGGAGTTCAGAGGCAATAATTTGAAATCAGTCCCTGTGTAGAAAGAACAGAGAATGAAAGGAGGAAGAAGAACAGAGAGAAAGTTAAAGAGGATATATTCAGTAACTATAGAAGCTATTTGTTACTCTATAGGAATCAAAATGCTTAAGAAGGAAAAGAACAAGACAAAGAAATAGAGGTGAATTTGCATAAGATGGAAAGTAAATTGTAATGACATCATAAATATAACAGCAGGTGAAAGTACGGACAAAATTTTAAATATACTTATATATTTATCTTTGTAATATAATGATTGAGTGATTTTCTATTAATACTAAAAGGACTACCTGTCCATGGATCTGTATCTGTATACTTCCTAAAGCATAATTCTTGAAATACAATTTTAGAGCAGGTTCAGATTTAAACAGAGAAAATATGGAGAAGCTACATCAATACGTGAATAGAGACAATTAAAAATTATTATGTTTAAAATTCTAAATGTATTTATAAAACATGAGCTATTCAGGGGATAAAATTTACAGCCAACAACTTTTGAGATGTCCAACAATAATTAGATTTCATTGCCTCCAGACAGTGTAAATTGTTCATTAATATAATTATTAATTATTATAGCTAAATAATTAGGACTGCTTGATTTTCAATATTATTATCAGTTTCTCTGAAGTATGTGAGGAGCTATGCACTGATAAACTCATCTTTATCATGGGCAAATACCACTAATATATTTTAATAGATATTATATATTATTTAACTGAATTCAATAGGTGTTCATGCACAAAACAAAATTACAAAACATGGAAGGAATGTATTCTTTAAGAATTTAAGTGGAAGAGTTTTAAATGTTATCAGGATTTCCCTTCAACCATGCCTAACATATGCCTTAAAGAAATAACTAAATCATGAAAACCCTTATGAATACAGTTTATACTTTCCACAAAATGGATAAAGTTTTTAAGTGGGAAGTGCTTGGAAGTAAAGTTTCAGTCTAAATGATTTATATATTCATTTCACACTTTTTTGTCTTCACCATTCAAGATAAGTTCTATTTGGATCTCAGTCAAAAACATGTCATGGGCACCTGCATAATAAGTCAAATAAGCATTTCAACAATTTATTTTTAGTGTATGTGTTATACGAGTTAAATGTATTATAAAAATGGAAAATATGTATTTATAGTTATATTTATAAATTACTAGTTTTTAGAATGGAGCATACATTATAATAGTAGCTGTATTACTAATAAAGTAATAATATTAATAACTGTTATTGTTAACTAATAGGTGTAAAGAATGTTGATTTGTTTGGAACAAAGTGTGCCTTTGGTTACTGTTAAGTCATTAGAATAATTCACAAGCAGCAAAATGTTTAGTAAAAATGTAAAATTATGTTGTCATTTTTTATAAATCCATAGATCTTAATTATAAGTATGTAGACTTATAGATTTAAAGAAAATAGAACAGCCATATTAAAGTCAAAATAGTTGTTTACATTTTAGTTTTCTTCTTTTAAATATTTTAGATAAAATGGCAAACAAAAAATGGTGTATTCAGTATATTCCTGTAGGAGAAATTTGGGCTAGAACAGAAGCCTTTGCTACTGATGGTGCTGGGATGTTCACTCTGTGTGTCATCGTTCCCACCGACTCTCAGCAAAAGAAATATCTTGAATCAGAACACTATTATTTTATCCTTGCATGACAAAATAAAAATGTGAGCAATATTCTGGTCACCAATACAAATTGGACTGCCCCAATTACAAACACATGGTCATTTTCTGTTATGCCAAAACTAATGCAGTCCATTATTGAAATGTACTACTTGAAATTTTGAAATGGAACTAACATATGTATCCTGTGATTATTTGCCTTCTACATCTTGGTATCCAAGCACCAGTCACATTGCATTTTGTTCTTTTAGTGATCTTTCTAATCCTGTGCTTAGATTTATGGGAAAACCTTCATCAATCAAATTGGCAATGCTTTTAGTCACATTTAGGGGAAAAAGTGGTTGAATTTAATCAACAAATGCACATGTTTTACTCCTGTATATCTAACTATAAGCCCCCTTGCAGTTTTAATGGCTTACTTCACACATTTTCAGAAGACTATCATTAGTTATCCAAATATATTTGAATGTTGTTGCCTATTAACACTTGAAATAAAAAGACGGATTCACAAGGATCTTCCAGAAGCTTACTATGTCAATACTGGTACAGCTGCTACTTAGAACTGTCTTCAAATAGTAGACTACTTGACTGCTGCTGCCAATTGGATTTGCTTAACTATTATTTCCCTTTAGTCAAAGACATAGAATGTAGAAACTCTATATCTAAGGGATTTAGCAGAGGCTTAGCTGTTTATCATTTGTGTGAGGATCAAGCAGGCCAGGTGTACTGTTTATTTTAATGATACCAGTATTGGGGTGTGAGTTTAGAATAATAATATAGAGTATTATTCACTTATTTTGCACCTTGGTGGCAGCTGCAAGAATGTGGCATTTCTCTAGCACATAAAATAGCTCTGGCTTAAATTTAGTTTGCATAAAACTCACAATAGAGAAACCACTTGTATTTAGACACTACTTACACTATGAGGTTTTTTAAATTTTTGTTGTTGTTTTTCATGTAAGACTTCCTTTAAGAAAACAAGAAATTGCTGTATTTTCTGATCTACACTATGTCTAGGACCACAAGACTGAAAAAAATGCATTTCACTCTGAGGGAAAAAAGATAATTGAAGTTGAGAGGCAATCTAAACAAATTGTGTATTTGAGTGTGGAATAAGTAGATGGCAGAGCTCTGGCAGATAATTTGAAGTTGTCTTACCTTCTTTTGTGTGTACAATGTTTGGCGTGACTCCAGATTTTCCAAGTACTTATAAACTGCAGTGTCACAGGTAGGGTGAAAGTTGTGGTTAGGCTTAACAGTGACAAGGAACAACGCTGATTATGATAATGATGACCAGTCTGGCACTGAAACACGTGGCAGTGGGAATGACAAGGGTACACGTGACAGAGAAAGAGGTGGAATTCTGCAAAGGATGAATTACTTCAACACCCTTCCACACACCTCACCATGAACATTTGGGTAAATTCAATGAATACTACTCAACCGTCATGTACATCAGATTTTTAGAATATATAAGGGAGAACGTCAACATTTTATCAGACTGGTAATAATGCTATAGAACAAAAGTTTCCAAACTTTTTGGCACCAGAGACTGGTTTTGTGGAAGACAATTTTTCCATAGACTAGGGTTGTTGGGGGATGCTTTTGGGATGATTCAAGCACATTACATCTGTTGTGTACTTTATTTCTATTATTTTTATATTGTAATATATAGTGAAATAATTATTCAACTCACCATAATGTGGAGCCCTGAGTTTATTTTCCTGCAACTAGACAGTCCCATCTTGGGGTGATGGGCTACAGTAACAGATCATCAGGAATTAGATTTTCATAAGGAGTCCTCAACCTACATCCCTCACATGCACAGTTCATGGTAGGATTATCACTCCTGTGTGAATCTAATGTGGCCACTGATCTGACAGGAGGTGGAGCTCAGGCCACTGATCTAACAGGAGGAGGAGCTCAGGTGGTAGTGCAAGTGATGGGGGGCAACTGTAAATCCCGATGAAGCTTTGCTCACTCACCTGCTGTTCACCTCCTGCTGTGCAGCCGATTTCCTAACAGACTGCAAAACCACTGCTGGTCCATGATCTGGGGTTTGGGCACCCCTGCTGTAGAAGATATACTTTTCCTCATTCCTGCAAGGTCATTTACTTTTTTGGTGTTTTCCACAATGGTAAGGATTTTAGGATTAATAATTCTGAAGAGGTATTTGACAAGGAAGAATACTATCCCTCTACCTATCCATTCATGTAAAAAATCAGCACATCCCTTTCTAGATTGTGATTAGGCACCATGGACACTATCACTCTCAGGAAGTTTAAAGTCCAGAGAGAAAAACACTGGAAAACACTGCAGGTCTTCCCAAGTTACTACATCAATATGACTCCTTATAGTGTAGGCAAGTTAAAGGCAAAATATCCCAGTGATAATGCCATCCTGTACTAGAGGAGGTAGTTTCATGACATAAGAAGAACCCAAGAGGAGAAGGTATTTGAAGCTGTTACCAACATATGACAAAACATCATCTGATTCAGAACTTTTATATTGTATGTTTTCTTCTCCAGAATCCTGTTTCTCAGATATCTCATTTTCCTTAGTTTCCTTCATAGTGCCCTTACCGTTGCCTGGATGCACACACTCACAATCTTATTTGCACTCACATTAAATATATACAAGTTATTGTCTATCTCTCCCCACTGGAATGAAAGCTTGATGACCTCTGGTTTGTTCACTATCACTATCATCTAGAACAATGCCTGGCAGGAGATTTCACATGGCTAAATATTTGTTGAACGTTTATCTACTTGTATATCAGTAATGACTTCCTGAGAAAGTTAATTGGATTCTTTTTATTTATGTGGTGTGGAGCAATTAACAACCATTCTTGAAAATTTACACTGGACTGCAAAACACTATTCAGCATTACTTATTACAAATCAATAAACCAATCTACCTAAATCTCTTCACTAGGAAATACTGACAAGTATATGTCTTGATGAGTACTTGTTATGAGTACCTACACTCACAAATATGCATATACATATAAATAAGAATGAGGGAATGTAATTCTACTAATACGTCCTTACTGACAATTGCAACACAAGAAAAACAACAAAATATTTTCATATAATTGATTCATCATTTAACGTACTATTGGCTGCTTTTTGTATTTAGTTGTTTTATAAATTTAATTATGTTTTGATTCAGTGGTACATGTGCATGTTTGTTACATGGATATATTGCATAATGGTTGGGACTGGGCTTTTAGTGTACCCATCACCCAGAGAGTAAATATTGTACCCAATAGGTAAATTTTTAACTCTCTTTCCTCTCTTATCCCCCTCACTTTTAGAATCTCCAGTGTCTGTTCCGTGTTTATGTGTGTGGGTGCTCAAGTTTAGCTCCCACATATAATGAGAACATGTGCATTTGAATTTCTGTTTCTGAGTTATTTAACTAAAAATTAGAACAATGGCCTCCAGCTCAATCCACATTGCTGCCAAGGACAAGATTTCACTCATTTTTATGACTGCATATTATTACATGGTGAATATGTACCACATTTTCTTTATCCATTCAACCATCGATGGACACATAAGTTGATTCCATGAGTTTGCTTTTGTGAATAGGGCTGCATAAATGTACAAGCACAAGTGTCTTTTGTATATAATTGTTTGTTTCCCATTTAGTAGATACCCAGTGATGGGACTGCTGAATCAAATGGTAGATCTACTTTAAGTTCTGTGAGAAATCTCCATACTGTTTTCTATAGAGGTTTACATTCCCACCAATAGTATATAAGCGTTTCCTTTCCTCCACTTCTATGCCAACATCTGTTTTTTTTGTTTGTTTGTTTGTTTTGACTTTTTTATAATAGACATTCTGTTTGGTGTAAGATGATATCATTGTGATTTTGCATTTCTCTGATGATTAGTGATGTTGAGCATTTTTGCATATGCTTCTTGGCCACTTGTATGTCTTTTTTTCAGAAATGCCTGTTGATATTGTTTGCCCTCTTGTTAATTGTGCAGTTTGTTTGTGAATTAATTGTTTGAGTTCCCTGTAGATTCTGGATTTAGTCCAGTTCGTCCAGAGTTGAGTTCAAGTCCTGAATATCCTTACTAATTTTCTGTCTCGTTGATCTAAGATTGACTGTGGGGTCTTAGAGTCTCCCACTATTATTGGGTAGGAGTCTAAGTCTCTTTGTAGGTCTCTAAGAGCTTGCTTTATGAACCTGGGTACTCTTGAACTGGGTGCATGTATATTTAGGATAGGTAGCTCTTCTTGTGGCATTGATCCCTTTACCATTATGTAATGCCCTTATTTGTCTTTTGTGATCTTTGCTGGTTTAAAACATATTTTATCAGAGACTAGGATTGCAACCCCTGGTTTGTGCATTTGTTTGTTTTGCTTTCCATTTGTTTGGCAAATCTTCCCCCATCCCTTAAATTTGAGCGTATGTGTATCTTTGCATGTGAGATGGGTCTCCTGAATACAGCACACTGATGGGTCTTGACACTTTATCCAATTTGCCAGTCTGTGTCTTTTAATTGGGACATTTAGCCCACTTACATTTAAGGTTAATATTGTTATGTGTGAATTTGATCCTGTCATTATGATGTTAACTGGTTATTTTACCCATCAGTTCATACAGTTTCTTCATAGTGTCGATGATCTTTACGATTTGGTATGTTTTTGCAGTGACTGGTAGCAGTTGTTCCTTTCCATATTTAGTGCTTCCTTCAGGAGCTCTTTTAAGGGAGGCCTGGTGGTGACAAAATCTCTCAGCATTTGCTTGTCTGTAAAGGATTTCATTTCTCCTTTGCTTATGAAGCTTAGTTTGGCTGGATGTGGAATTCTGGGTTGATAATTATTTTCTTTAAGAATGTTGAATATTGGTCCCCATTCTCTTCTGTCTTGTAAGGTTTCTGCAGAGAGATCCACTGTTAGTCTGATGGGCTTCTCTTTGTGGGTAACCCGACCTTTCTCTCTGGCTACCCTTAACGTTTTTTCCTTCATTTCAACTTTGGTGAATCTGATGATTGTGTATCTTGGGGTTGCTCTTCTCGAGGAGTATCTTTGTGGTGTTCTCTGTATTTCCTAAATTTGAATGTTGGTCTGTCTTGCTAGCTTGGAGAAGTTCTCCTGGATAATATCCTGAAGAATGTTTTCCAATTTGATTCCATTCTCCCTGTCACTTTCAGGTACACCAACCAAACGTAGGTTTGGTCTTTTCACATAGTCCCATATTTCTTGGAGGCTTATCATTCCTTTTCTTTATTTTTTACTATATTCTTGTCTTCATGCTTTATTTCATTAAGTTGATCTTCAATCTTTTATATCCTTTCTTCTACTTGATCAATTTGGCTACTGATACTTATGTATGCTTCATGAAGTTCTCATGCTGTGTTTTTCAGCTCCATCTGATCATTTATATTCTTCTCTAAACTGGTTGTTCTAGTTATCAATTTCTCTAACTCTTTTGTTCAAGGTTCTTAGCTTCCTTGCATTGGGTTAGAACATGCTCTTTTAGCTTCGATGAGTCTGTTATTACCCACCTTCTGAAGCCTGTCAATTCATCAAACTCATTCTCCATCCTGTTTTGTTTCCTTGCCGACAAGGAGTTGTGATCCTTTGGAGGGGAAGAGGTTTCCTGGTTTTTGGAATTTTCAGCCTTTTTGCACTGCTTTCTTTTTCTCATCTTCATGGATTCATCTACCTTTGGTCTTTGATGTTTGTGACCTTCGCATGGGGTTTTTGTGTGGACGTCCTTTTTCTTGATATTGATAGTGTTCCTTTTTGTTTGTTACTTTTCCTTCTAATAGTCAGGTCTCTCTACTGCAGGTCTGCTGGAATTTCCTGGAGGTCCACTCCAGACTCGGGTTGCCTGGGTATCACGAGCAGAGGCTGCGGAAGAGCAAAGATTGCTGCTTTTTCCTTCCTCTGGAAGCTTCATCCCAGAGGGGCATATGCTAGATGCCAGTTGGAGCTCTCCTGTATGAAGTGTCTGTAGAACCCTGATTGGAGATGTCTCCCAGTCAGGAGGCACACTGGTCAGGGACCCACTTGAGGAGGCTGTCTGCCCCTTAACAGAGCTTGAGCACTGTGTTGGGAGATCTGCTGCTCTCTTCAGAGCTGGCAGGCAGGGACATTTAAGTTGGCTGAAGCTGTGCCCACAGCCATCCCTTTCCCCAGGTGCTCTGTCTCAGGGAGATGGGAGTTTTACCTATAAGCCCCTTACTGGGGCTGCTGCCTTTCTTTTAGAGATGCCCTGTACAGAGAGGATGAATCTAGAGAGGCAGTCTGGCTGCAGCAGCTTTGCAGCACTGTAGTGGGCTCCACCCAGTTCGAACTTCCAGGCAGCTTTGTTTACACTATTTGGGATAACTGCCTACTCAAGTCTCAGTAATGGTGGATGCCCCCCACCCCACCAAGCTGGAGCTTCCCAGGTTGACTTCAGACTGCTATGTTTGCAACAAGAATTTCAAGCCAGTGGGTTTTATCTTTCTGAGTGGGATCTGCTGGGCTAGACCACTTGGCTCCCTGACTTTAGCCCCCTTTCCAGGAGAGTCAATGGTTTTGTCTCTCTGGCATTCCAGGTGCCACTGGGGTATGAAAAAAAAAAACAAAACAAAACCTGCAGCTAGCTTGGTGTCTGCCCAGCTTTGTGCTTGAAACCCAGGACCCTGGTGTTGTAGGCACCCTAGGGAATTTCCTGGTCTGCAGGTTGCAAAGACCACTGGAAAAGTGTAGTATCTGGATTGGAATTCACCATCCCTCAGCTTCCTTTGGCTTCCCTTGGCTAGGGGAGGGAGTTTCCCAACCCCATGCACTTCCCAGGCAAGGTGATGCCAAACTCTGCTTCAGATCGCCCTCTGTGGGCTGCACCCACTGTATAACCAGTCCCAATTAGCTGAGCTGGGTACCTCAGTTGGAAATGCAGAAATCACCCACCTTCTGGGTTGATCTTGCTGGGAGCAGCAGACTGGAGCTGTTCCTATTCGGCCATCTTGCCAGCCACCACCTGTACCAATGTTTCATTTAAAAATCTAGTTGTAAGGTTTTATGAATAAACATGCTACAAATATTTGATTACAAGTTTTTGTATGAACATATGCTTTTATTCATCTTGACTAAATACCTGTGAGTAGAAAGGTTAGATCCTATTGGAAGTGTAGAGTTAACCTTTTGAGAAACTGTCCTACACTTTTTTCCAAGGGATCACTTTATTTAAATTCCTACCGACAGTGCAGTTTCTATGCTCCCTCATCTACACTTAGGATGACCAGTCTTTATAACTTTAGCAATGCTACTCAAGGTGTAATAAGTATCTCATTGTGTTTTAACTCGCATTCTTCTAATACCAAATGATGATAAGAATTTTCATGTTTCTGTCATCCACATAAACTTTATTCCTGAAGAACATGTTCACAAAATGTTAACAGTTTGCTTGCATTTTTATTATTGGGTTTTGTGAAGTTTTTGTAGATTTTGAATACAAGTCATTTTTCAGGTAAGTGAGTTGCAAATCCATTTCTCCAGGTTAAGAGTTGTCTGTTTACTCCCTTCTTAGTGTCTGTTGGAAATCAGAAGTTGCTAATTTTTGTGAAATATCATGTATTAATTTGTTCTTTTATGGATTATGCTTTTGTTGTCATCTCCAAATATCTTTCTAAATCAAAGTCACAAAGATTTTCCCCAAGTTTATCTTCTATACATTTTAAAGTTTTAGATATTACTTTCAGGTCTATCACCCAGTTGGAGTCATTTTTAAAAATATGACACATTGTTTAAAAATGAATTCATTAGTGGCATATGAATAATAACTCTTCAATACCATTTTTTTTAAAACTACGCTTTCTCCACTGAATGACCCTGGCAATTTTATCAGAAAACAAAAATTGTCAGAAATGTATAGGTATGTTTCTCAACTCTAAATTCTGAGGTGTAGACCTACTTTTTATTTTTTTTTAATTATAGACATAATGGTTGCATATGTTTATGGGGTACATGTGATATGTTGATATAAGCATATGATGTGTAATAATCAAGTAAGAGTATTTGGGAAAAACATGAACTCAAACATTTATCATTTCTTTGGGTTGGGAACATTCCAAATCTTCTAGCTATTTTGAAATACGTAATAAACTGATGTTGACATATTATGCTACCAAACACTAAATCTTATTCCTCTGATCTAACTGTGTGTTTCTTCACATTAACCAGACCCTCCTCATCTACTCTCTTCACTACCCTTCCCAGTTTCTGGTCACCATTCTATGCATTATGTTCACAAGATCTTTACATATGAGTGAAATTACAGTATTATCAAGGTTCAATTTATAGATTAAAAAAACTGCACATATTTAGTGCATGCAATTCGATGGGTTTGAAAATATTTGTAAACCTGTAAAACCATCATTATAATCAAGGTAATAACAAGTGTGAACTCTTGAGATTTACTCTCTTCACAGTATTTTCAATGTACAATACAATATTGTCAGCTGTTGATACTCAGTTGTATGGCAGATCTCTAATATGTATTTGTCTTGTGTGAATGAGTATAAAATGTATACCTACAGAACATCAACTCTCCATTTCCCTCCCACTAGTCCCTGGCAACCACCTTTCTACTCTCTGATCTCATACTATATTAGATACCTTATATAGGTGAAATCATGCATTATTTGTTCTTTTGTAACTGGCTTATTTTACTTAGCACAATGTCCTCACGTTCATCAAAGTTCTCTGAAAAGTTGTATATTCTTCTTTTTTAGGCTAACTATATTCCGTTGTATGTATATAATCACATTGTCGATATTTATTCATTCATGGATGAATATTTGGGTTGTTCCCATATTTTGGCTATAGAATAATGCTGCAGTAAACATAGGGGTGCAGATATCCCTTTGAGGTCCTGATTTAATTATTTTGGTTGCATAATTTGTATTATATAATTATATAATTAATTTGGATTGGTAGATCACATGGTAGTTCTATTTTTCCATAATGCTTTGAATAGTGGCTGCACCATTTTACATTCCAACCAATAGTGAACAACGGTCCTAGTTTCTCCACATCTTTTCCAGCACTTACCTTTGCCAACACTTACCTTTTTAAAAAAACATAAAATAGCTATTCTATCAAGTGTAAGGTGGTATCTAGTTGTGGCTTGAATTAGGATTTCCCTGATTAATGTTGCTGAGTACATTTTCATCTACCAGTTGCCCATTTGTATGTCTTCTTTGCAGAATATGGATTTTGAATTCTGCAACACTGTAAAATGCATTAATTAGTTCTATTATTGTTAGTAGATTCCATCATTTATTTCATATAAACGATCATGTTGTCTGCAAATAAATAGAGTTTTGCCTCTTCTTTCCAATTTGAATGTCTTTGTTTTTCTTACCTTATTGTGTTGGTTATATTCTGTAAGATGTTATTTAATATATGTGGTCAGATATTTATATGTTCCTCTTAATTGTAGGAGAGAAACTGTTCAATAGTTAACAAGTAGAATATGAGCTATATGTTTTTTCATAGATTCCCATTGTTAGGTGGAGAAAATTTTCCTCTGGACTGCTAATGATTTTTTTTTTTTTTTTTGTGGAATAGATGTTAGCTTTTGTCAAATTATTTTTATGCATCTATTGACATGATTGTATGATTTTCTATAATAGTTTAAAATGGCAAATTACCTTGCTTGTGTATTAATTTTCTGTTTTTGCCATAACAAAGTGATGTAAATTTAGCCATTTCAAAACAACACAACTGAAAAAATACTTTGGGATTCCATATTGGAGCTCTGCTCTGGATATCATGAGTCCAAATACGAGTGCCAGCAGGGTGTTCTCTTATGAGTGAGCTCTGGGAATAATCTCTTTCTTTGCTCCTTGGGTTGACAGAACTCAATCACATCATTGTAGTAATAGAACTAAAATCCACCTTTCCTTTCCAGCTTTTACCTGGTGATCAACTTTTCCTCCTACTAGTCTCTGGGTTACCCTTGCACATGACCTTCTACATTTCAGAGACAGAAATGATGTGCAAAATACTTTTCAAGGCTGGAATTTCTCTGACTTCCTCTTCTGCCACATGCGCCACACTTATTTTCCTGCCACATCTCCTCTACTTCTGTTATGGAAAGATATCTGTTAGTAAGGGCATATGTGATTAAGTTGAGACCACCTGTGCATTCTGTAATACTATTCTTATTTCAAGGTATAAAACTTTGGCTACATGTGCTAAGTATATTTCACTGAGCAATGTCACATATTTACAGATTCTGGAAATTAAGGTGTGGGCATCTCTCATGGGTCATTATTCTATCTATCATAGCTGAATTTATTGTTTTCCTTTCTTTTGCTTAAGACAATTCAGTTTTATTATATTAAAGGATGCTTTATGTAGGTGTTATATTGATGAACTTTGTATTTGTATACAATCTGGAAGCCTCTGCCTTTGGATTGACAGATTTTTTAATTTTCAAATTTCTTTAATGGGTAAGTTACATTTCATAGAAAATGATAACAGTATATTATAGCTAAGCAAAATAATGTAGCATATACTATTTTACAAGATAGTAATAAAAGAAAGACTATGAGAGATAAAGGGAAACACATCATAATTTTTTGTACTGTAAATAAAATAGGATAGTATCACATGAAGGTAGATTATGGTAAGTTAATGATGAATACTATAAACACAAAGTAATCACTAACAAAACAAAAAGTTATTACTAACAATTCAACAAATAAAATACATTACAATCATTTTAAAAACTCAAAGAATTGAAAATAAGACAGACAATGAGAAAACAGAACAAAAATCAGATATGACTGAGAAAAAAAAAAAAAAAAACAGGTAGCAATATGATAGATTTAAATCTAACCCAAAAAGAAAATAGCATTAAATGTAAATAGTCTGAACATCTTAATTAAAAGGCAGGCATAGATTCCTGAGAAAAGGATGAGTTCAGCCCCCTTCCACTTGCTCTCTTTCATCACGTGATATCTTCTACCATGTTATGGCCCAGCAAAAAGGCCCTCACCAGATAAGCCTCCTTAATCTCGAAATTTCTAGCCTCCAGAACCAACTTAAATAAGCTCCTATCATTTAAAAATTACACAGTTTGTGGTATTCCAGTATAACAGTACAAAATAGATTAAGATAACATTATTACTGCTCTGTGTTGCCCTAAGAACTTTGATGACTTTGACTTTCCTGGATATCCTTCTGAGTCTCCTGAATTAGGTTAAATATGTTATTTTGTACTTTTTTAGTAACGCACAAAATTATCATTTTATTAGGAGAAAACCTGACTAAGCTCATATACAATGAGTTATATTTAGAGAATCGTGTATCGAATCTACAAATGTAGTTCTTGGTTAGAATGGAAACTCCTTTCCCCACCTCCCTATTAGAAATGTGTAATTTAAAACGTCATAGCTGTGAGAAAGATAGACAAACTACCAGTAAAGCTAAAATTATCTGCAGCCTCATTTGAGGAATAAAGGAGTGAATAGGATAATGTTACATCAAAACAAAATCACTGATCCAAATATAGAAGTGTGATGAGTGTAATTTCCTTTTTTTAAGAAACTCTCCATCAACAATCTCTTCCCTTTTATTTTTTAACTAAATTATTGCTTACAAAGTTAATGTATCTTTCAGAAAAAAACACCCCTGTTTTCAATGTAAAAAAAGAAATAGTGTGGTTTTCTTTGTATAACTGGATTACACTTAAATACTTTATTCTTGATCACAAAACTACAAGTGTAGTTTAACAATATGCAAATAATGCAAATAATTTTAATGTATAATTACATGTAAAATGGCTCATTGAATAATACTTAAGTACAAATTTATTCAATAAAAAAATTAACATACCATAATGCCTGTATTAATTTTAGTATCAACCTTGTTATTTTTCAAGATAATCATATATATGAAAGTTCCATTTTGTTTGCCATTTATACCTCCTTGAAAAATATAATGGTTATTGGCCGGGCGCGGTGGCTCAAGCCTGTAATCCCAGCACTTTGGGAGGCCGAGACGGGCGGATCATGAGGTCAGGAGATCGAGACCATCCTGGCTAACACGGTGAAACCCCATCTCTACTAAAAAATACAAAAAACTAGCCGGGCGAGGTGGCGGGCTCCTGTAGTCCTAGCTACTCAGGAGGCTGAGGCAGGAGAATGGCATGAACCTGGGAAGTGGAGCTTGCAGTGAGCTGAGATCCGGCCACTGCACTCCAGCCTGGGCAACAGAGCGAGACTCCGTCTCAAAAAAAAAAATATATATATATATAATGGTTATTAAAAATCTCTGAAGAATAAAATCTGTTGTTATAGAACTAACTCAAAGTTCATTATCGATGTTTGTCATGATGGATAACAGTACCAAATCACAGGTTTCCATCATCATCATCACTATGTTCTTCAGAAGGCAGTGGAAATTGTCATTTCAAAGGATGATAGAAAAAGGGAAATAAAGTGATCTGAAATGAAGAGAATCTTTCTAGAGTGAGGATAGTGAGACAAAAAAAAAAAGTATCCATTATTTGGCAAATTCTAATATGCCTCATTTAAATTTAATCATTACAAAATATCTAGTAGTTGTCATTTTTTTCAGCAATAAAAACTAAAATTTGAATCCAGAGCACATGACTTATGTGACTATGTAAAAGAGAGCTAAACTGATTGACACTTTCCTTACTGCCAATGATAGTTAACTATTTTATGTGTTTTATAGTGGATTTTTATGTTACTTTGGATCCCCGTTTTTCATAAAGGGTTTGGGCATGAGAGGTGATTTAAGAAGGATTGTGACTGGCTTACTTTCATCTTGACTGATTTTTACCTTAATTTTCCTAAAGACACTATCAGAATTACGTACATCATAAATAATAATAATAACAGTATTATCAATTACAATGGCAAATTTTATTTGAACTAATTTTATCTGAATAAATACATTATTTAATAAATTGATATATTGTTTTCAAGTACTTTCTCTTAAGAGCTTGTTTCACACTACCTTTGTCCCAGAACACATTTTTTGGTCTTTGGTCATCTCTTTATCACTTATTTTCTCCTCCATCTTAATTATCCATAGCGCAGAACTGACATTTTATAATTACTATTTTTCTTATTAATACTTTATTTATTTACTCATGTTCTGACTTCCTCATTTTTTAATTATGAACGTGGCTCAAATGAATGTTTTGTATTTCCATGCTTTAAAATTTTCTAAATTTATGTGTAAGTTTCAGTTATATATCTTCTCATTCATTATTTTATTATCCATTTATTCTTGCTCAGCAAAGAATAATTGAACTACTATATATAGAAGTGATGGCAGACATAGGGAGGCCGAGGCGGGCAGATCACCTGAGGTCAGGAGTTCAAGACCAGCCGGGCTAACATGGTGAAAACCCATCTCTACTAAAAATACAAAAAGTGGCCAGGTGTGGTGGTGAACAACTGTAATTCCAGCTACTTGGGAGGCTGAGGCAGGAGAATTGCTTGAACCTGGGAGTTGGAGGTTGCAGTGAGCGAGATAGTGCCACTGCACTCCAGTCTGGTGACAGAGCAAGATTCTGCCAAAAAAAAAAAAGAAGAGATGAAAAATGAGATGTATTGAGCCTAAGGTGACTGTACCTCAAAGGATCATGGAATTAATTTTGTATTAATAATTATTCTTAAAGTTTTTTTTTCTTTGTTTTTATTCTACTGTCTCTACCTATGTGACCTATCTATATCCCTAAATCTAATAGTGTGCTGTACACTGCACTGGTGATTCCCAAATCTATATTTCCAAGTCATATTAAACATGCAAAAAAAGCTAGCTATTTTAAGTTTGTATCAATTAGCTTGTAGCACAGATTGCCTAGAAATTAGAAATTAAATAAATTAATTTAAAAATAGTAAAGTCACAAAATTTAGCACAAAAGGATGTTAGTTTGAAATTAATACTCTGGCCTTCTTTATTTGTTCAGGTGCTTCAATGCTAAGTGTTGAAATGAACATACTCACCATTTCCATTTTTAACAACAAATTCATAAAATTATAAAATTAGTCAGTTTGTATGAATGTATAACTTCATAAAAATTAATAAATTCATTATATATTAGTTACCAATCTTTTCCCTCAAAGAAGCAAATTACAATCTCGCTTCTCAAAGAAATAGCAAATGTAAGTGGACATAAATGTAACAGGACATAAACTTGCTGGAAAACAGTAATATATTTAATCTCTTTAAAAATTCTAATTTTATTTCTGTTGTTTATTTAAATAATTTATTAACATTATCAGACTCTTTAAAATTCCCACTGAAATAAGACTTGCTACTCTTTCTTCAATATTAAGAAAGTGCCCATTTTATCTCTTTGTGGGAATAGTCTAACCAAATTCTCTGAATACTTGTTATTAACTATTAAAAAAAATACCAATATACTAATCTTTTCACATGTTGAGTCTTTCAACAAAATTAAAAAATAATGTCTAAACTATACCCAGAACCCATATGATTCATCTTTGCCTTATTAAAATTATGAACACATTTGAGGACACAGTATAAAAACAAGAGTATATAATACTTTCCTTGTATACAAACGCTTCACATTTAACTGAAAGGGATCTAGTAAGTCTGATGAAAATACAATATTTAGGCTCAATGATTTGGGTATATAGATTTCCAACAAAAATAATCTGGCTAAATATAAGTTGAGATAATTCTATTTTAAAATTTGAGAGTATTTCCTTTGCAATTGTTTTATAAATCAATATTAATCATTACCCATGGTGGCATTGGAAGTTATTTCCTCTCATATAATTACAGAGGCTTTTTTGTTTGTCCCTGAACTGAAATTTGATGGTTGTGATTAGTGGAAGTATAAATAATCAATAACAACAAACTATTGAATTTGTATTGGTCTGCAAACATGATAGTATCATAGTGTGGGAGTATGAACAGTAGGCAGCCAAAAGATGTCAAAGACCCACATAGCATTTCTTGGAGCAAATGATCAGTTCTATGAATCCCAGGCATAAAACAAATGTAGGAGGACTCATGGCAACTGTAATCATTTCAGTGTTTTAAACCATGGCAGTGGCAGGTGGTGACTCAGAGAAGGGTTGGTGGTGGCAGATCAAGTGAGAAGTATTCAGTTTAGACATCTGCATTCGTAGAGGGAACAGAGTACTTTCCAGAACCCCTTTTCAAATGCTGCTCTGGAGAGACATAAAACATCTATGTTTGTTTGTATGCCATGACAATAGCAGCTATGGAAAAGCAACTTTGACTTTTGTGGGCTAACTTACGTACAGTCAATCAGATCGACCTGGTGACAGTCCAAATCAGTCATTACGATGGGTGGAAACATCAATCGATCTTGCCACAATCCAGTGTTTGGGTCATACAGGCACAAACTATGTTTATATGCCTAAGGTAAGTGGATGAAGGAACAACAGTAGGGGTCAATAAATTTCACTGACCCAGTAAGCTTGATCTGTTCAGAATCCCTGTAGTACCCAGAATTGAGACCCTGTGAATTAGTCATATTTGCCAGTAGCAAACTTCTCTAGTAACATAATATTTTGCCACTTTTTATATTATGATTTTTCAGTATATCCTAAAATAGCTTTTATTTTTTCCCATTATTAACTATTCATTAGCAATTATTTTCAACTGGCAATGCCTTTTCCACAAAAACTTGTAAATATTTATCTGGAAACTTAATCTACCTTAAAATATATTGATCTATGTTGATTAAAACATTTAAGGGGGATTATTTATATCACCCATAAATAAAAGATAGGTCTATTTCTGAGAAAGACGGCACATTTAATTATGGACCATGAAATGTTTTTAAATGCTGTGGTATGGCTCCATTTCTAAGCAAAGCATGCTTGGAGAGCTGTAAAATATATAGTTTTAGTTTACTTCTATTTACTAAAAAGACATATTTCTAAGCAGCACTTAGGATTTAAAAATATATATAATCTCTCCTCATTTTTCAGCCTTTTCAAAAAATCTTTATATCTCTTTTAACATTATTTTTTCCCAATATTTCCTTGGGTGTTCATCTGTACCTCTCTTCTTAAAACACCTGTCAGGCTCACAAATGTATTACCTCTTCGTGGAATACGAACATGAAGATTGAAGGTATTTTCGAAGACCAACCTTTCTCAGATTACATAATATTGTTTTCTAACATTACTAGTTTTTACATCTTGAACAACAGGCAATTCTTATAATTACATATATGTTTATGTTGATTAGTGTTTCAGAGTCACTCCTTAATAGCAAATCAACTCCTGTATAATTGCAGATATTCCAGGTTCTCCCTAAACACTTTCAAATATAATTTATACAGACGTTTTAAATGCTTCTCTTCAACCTTAAGCACAGCCGTAAACTGTTCCCTTTAAATATAAGACAGCGAAAACAAGCTCATCATTCATCAAACTTTTATAAGTTTTTAAGAAAATGTATGAAAATTATATATGTATATTAAAATAGGATGACAGAGTATGAGACTCTGAAGTCCACTAGTGATCCTACTAAATTCAATTATTTATTCATTCGATTAGTATTACTATATAACCACAATATTTTCAGATATTATTCTGTATCCCAGAGATAGAGTAGAAAATCAAACAAAGCAAAGCCCTTATCCTCATGGTGTTAAAATTCTAGGTGAGGAGACAACAAGTAAATGAACAGTAAAATGCATAACATAGTATCAGGTATTAAGAACAACTAAGAAAAATTAATATACTAAAGAGCTCAGTGGCAAGCAGTGTCCTATTTTAGATGGTGTGGTCAGGGAACTTCTCTCTGACACAGTGACATGCATTCTCATATATGAATTAAATGTTAAAGGTCAAAAAGATACATGAAGGAAAAGCATTCCACACTAAGTTGATTAGAGCTTTGAGTCAGAAAAGTGCTTGGCATATTGAAGGAGCAGGAAGCATATCAGTGTAGCTGAAGCATAGTGAAGAAAAAGTAGACTGATATTTGATGAGAAAAAGACAACCAAAAATAGATGTCATAAACCTATGTAAACATGAGAAGATTTTATATTTTGATTTAAATGTGATGTGTATTTGTCACAATAATTGAGATTAACAAACCACCGCAAAACACAGTGGTATACAAAAATTAGCATGATCAGCCTGGCGCGGTGGCTCACGCCTGTAATCCCAGCACTTTGGGAGGCTGAGGCGGGCAGATTGCCTGAGCTCAGGGGTTCGAGACCAGCCTGGGCATCATGGTGAAGCTTCGTCTCTACTAAAACACAAAAAATTATCTGGGCGTGTTGGCGGGCGCTTGTAGTCCCAGCTACTCGGGAGGCTGAAGCAGGAGAATGGCGTGAACCCGGGAGGCGGAGCTTGCAGTGAGCGGAGATCGAGCCACTACCCTCCAGCCTGGGCAACAGAGCGAGACTTTGTCTCAAAAATAAATAAATAAATAAATAAAATAGCATGTTCATTTCATTTATATATCTGAGGGCTGGCAAGTGTTCAGCTGGGCTCAGTGGGCATGGTCCTATGTTGTGTGATTAGTGTGATATGCTCAATGTATTACTCTTTCTCAGGTTATTCCTTGTCCTGCTCTATTTTCTACTTTGGACCTATGAGTATAAATTATTGATGTGTTTATTTTTCTCTGTTTTCTCCTGGATGAAAGCTACATTCACATTGGGATAGTACTTGACTTATTCACTAGCATAACACTTGTAACCAGGACAAGGTCTGGAACTGAAGAGATACTTAGTACGTATTTGCAGACTGGCTTTATTCTGGAGAGGTTTTTGAATGAAAGCCACTGTTGGATGTATGGATCATTCTGATATATTCCTCCGTAATTATCCACTTTTCAAACATGCTTATAAACTTTTTGAAAATAAAACCTTTTTTGTGTGCTCGTGTCGGGTAGAAGCATAACATGCTCAGAGATAAGTCAATTCATAATATCACCCCACTCTTTGCAGATATATCTCTCTGTACCAGGGATCATCAAATGTTTTCTGTAAAATGTCAGATAGTAAATATTTTCTTCTTGACTACAAATAAGTCAAGGATCACAGTCTGGGTCACAAATAAGCATCTCTGCTGTAAAGGCATCCAAAGGAAATACTGTACCTAAACAAATAAGCATAATTGCTTCTAAGTTAACTTTTTTCACAAAAACAGATGGAAAGTCAGATTTAGTACTGGACAGTAGTTTGCTAACCACTGCTGTAGTGAACACATACACATCACTTTTTGCGTATTGCTCACATCTACCCCTGCAGCTTCTTTTCTCTCTCAAAAAGGCACTGAAAGCTGTAGGTGTTTGGAATGAGCTCACAGATTTCAATTTCTTAGGTTTCTTTGCAGGCGTTTGCAATGATATTTGTTTACTGATTGCTGCTTTCTTCTGCTGCCACATCACTTCTGCTGTGGCTGCAGCCTATGGAGAGAGCATAAATGCCCTGGCTGAGGTTAATATATCATAATTATATCATAGTCATACGGCCTGAATCTTCAATGTGTCAATGAGGTTGTGTTCATGGAATCGTTACTGTACTAAACTATACTGTATTTTGTCCACAACTGAGGAAATTATCTCTCACTGATTGCATTTATGTGGTTCTCACGTCATTGCAGCTTACATTAGAGTGTCTCAAAGATTTCGTCCAAGAAGGAGAATTTTCAGGTTCTACTTTAAATCCTTGGCTTAGACAAGGGACAGAGGCTAAACAAATGCAAAGTAACAAAGAAAAAGTGTCCTTGTTTCCTCATCAGCCAATTCATTAGATATGAGCAAAGACAGTGTTCTTAGGAGAATACATGAAGTAGATCACATTAGTGCTTGCCATTGGAAAGCTAGTCCGTGATTTCTGACAGTTCTGATAAACTTCGTATCTCTGGCCCTAAGGTCAGCCACATCTTGCTCATCAAAGGTTTATTTGTTAGGTTTGAAATTTACGAGTGAAAAGCAGGAGAGATTAATGACAGATGGTTTTACTCTACAGTGGCTGCGTCTCTTGATGAACTGGGCATTGGGCATTTGTTGTTCTATCTTTTTTTTTTTTTTTTTGACAGAGTCTTGCTGTGTCATCAGGCTGGAGTGCAGTGGTGAGATCTCCAGCTCACTGCAATCTCTGCCTCCCGGGTTCAAGCGATTCTCTGCCTCAGCCTCCTGAGTAGCTAGGACTACAGGCGTCCGCCACCATGCCCAGTTAATTTTATATTTTTAGTAGAGACAGGGTTTCATCACGTTGGCCAGGATGGTTTTGATCTCTTGACCTCCTGACACACCCACCTCAGCCTCCCAGAGTACTGGGATTACAGGCGTGAGACCCCGCACCCGGCTTCGTTGTTCTATCTTTTTGGCTTCTCTTTTGAACCAGTCTCTCTACAGAGAATGCTTCTAAGAATAGGTAGTATCCCTGAAAAGGGAAGTATCCAGGTTTGTAGGAGAAAGCACAAATGGGAAGATAGATATCAGGATCCCAGATGCAGCTGAAGATCAAGCCGCCATCCTCAAATTAACCTTGTATATACTTAAGTCAATATTTAATACCCATCTATCTAATAAATCATTTAAATAGTTTTGAACTTGGGTGAAGACATGCATATTACTTATTAGTGTCCTTGATCCCTAAAATATATTATCCAAATATAATGCCTGATGTAATTCAAACATTTATATAAAAGAAAATTTAAAAGACCAAACATTATGAATGTACAAAGCAAATCTGGTGTTCTCGTAACTTCCAACATTACAAAAATATGACCATTTGAAATGTCATTACCAAATTAGATAATTTTGTTAATAATGTGCTCTTTATTATTTTACTTTACATTATTTATATCGTTTGTCAAAAATAATTCCATTAAGCACCTCTGTGCATTGTAAGGTAACATCAGATGTAAGTGCAGAAAATATGCTTAATATTTTTCATTGCATTACAAAAGAAATTTGCTTGTCTCAACTGATTTAATAAATTGCAACACCTTAGGTATAATCCAACTAGAAATTCCATAACTGGTTATGTTGATATGTGAGCATTTTTATGTACTTTCATTTTCTTAAATGCATAACATAGAGCAATAAATGAGATTGAAAGTAATGAGGCATGGATTTTTTTTTTTTTCTAACAGAAATCATTACATTATGAGAGTAACAAACTCTTTTAGGAATAAAGACACCTGTCACTATGGATGCCAAAGTGATGCAAGCAAAGTGACTACTTCCTACTATGATTTCATTTTTATTATGTTGAAAAGATTTTCTGTCTCTTTTAATTTAGTCTTTGAATATTTTTTACTGCTGTTTTGCTTTTTCTTCCATTCACACTTTTTTATCTCTTTATTTACTCAACCTTTGAGAGAAATCTTGGATTGCAGAAATAGTGGCATAATTGCATGCCAATGTCAAAAATCACAGAAGCAAATAGAAAACTGATATTATAGAAGCGAATATATGGGAACCAGATTTAAGGTGACATGTATTGCTAGGTTTGCATTACTAATGGTCATCTCCAAATTAATTTTTGACATAAAGTGTTCTGGTTCCTGAAACTTTTATCTTTTCTAAAAAAAATTTCATTTGACTTTTATGAAGCCCATCTTATAAGAAATAAAATTTTATTTATTGGTCTGGTTGGGAAAAAGTAGATGTATAACTGAGAAAATAATCTGTATAAGTAATCAACATATTGCTAAGTAATATTGCATTTCCTAAAGTTACAATAAAAATATAACCAACACTTCAAATCTATATCAGAAAATATCTTTTTGTGTTATTCAGGTATTAGCAATGGTTGAAAGTCAAAAGCAATTGGAGGGCTTGCAGTGATTCAAAATTTATTCTGAGATTTAACATTGTACCAGAATGTGGAGATTTAAAAGTATACAAAATTGGTCTCTATGGGGTAGTAGCATTGGAAAATATCTCTTGCTAGCATTTATCTTTTATGATTCTGTGACATGAACTTATTTACTTATTATTTGATTTCCTCTTACAATATTGAGTATAATGAAATAATTAAAAAATACTATGGAAACATTTATAGAAATTTGGATTATACCCATTAACATGCAGTATTAAATATTATGTTTCCTATTTCATAGTCAGGGCAGAATTCCCTGGTTATAAAACATAAATCATTTGTGAAGGATGGGAGAGGACCCATGTCAAATTGGATCAATTTTTGGAATGTGCATAACACTTATTTTAATTAAAAAAGCAAAAAGTTAGGGTATAGTTACAGTTTCCATGAAGTTCCAGACTGATGTCTTTCATCAAACTAGCTGCATGTAACTATGGGTTTTAAAAATAATTCTATCGACACACCATATTATTAATAAAACAAGTTAGGGAAGAGGGATTTTGTCATCATTATGTAAATTTCCCTGCAAATGAGATTCTTTTCTTAGTTCAGAGCTGAGATTCATTTTTACTCTCTATTGGAAGGTCCTTTTGCTATGCATGTATTGTACTGGAAAAGTGGTCAATAAGATTAAAAATGTATTAGAATACCTAATTTTAAGAAGAAAGTGTCTAATTTTAACTTTGTTGATTATTAATTGCATAACACTTAATAGAACTGTTATAGCAAAGTTCAAAGAAAATACTGAGTTTGGGGCCAAATCCATATTCTTCTATTTATAAGCTACATAGCCTCATACTAAGTAAAACTAATAGTAATAGTTACCTCATAAGACTGTTCTGAATATTAAATAGATTAATATATATTAAGCACATAATAGTGTGTGGCACATGTACTGAAAACCCTGTTAAGTTTTAATAAATGAAACCATTATCCAAAATTAAGTGATGTGCTCCATGCATTAATTTTACAGTTAATTCAATGATTATTAACATATTACTTTTTATTCTTTTTTCTTTACATCATTAATTCAACATTTAACAGTATGATTATGCATTTGTTTGAATAGCCACCTCATCAGAATGTAGAATGAGGACAGGAAGTAATGGGGATCACTGGAAGCATGGTTTGATAAGCAGGCTGTTAATCTCAATTACAAAAGAAGTTCTAAGAATACAGACTCATATACCAACTCCAGAAATTCTTATTCACAATGACAACACTAGTATCAGTAAACAGATACAGAGCTCCGTTTGGAACCTCTGCCCCAGGCTGTACGAATCTTAGTACTAGGCATACTTCGCACTGAAGAAGCTTAGATGTGGTGTCCTTTTCTATCAGAAACAAGAATAAATGTTGGGAAGAATTTCTTTTTTGAATTTATAGATACTATCTGGGATAGGTAGTGAATGGGAAAGAGCCAAAAGCAATGTTTCTCTTCCTCTTTCCATGGTGTTGGTTCATTCTCTGTGTTCATTTCTTTCTTAAGATAAACTTATTGTTAGGTTTAATATCATTAATTTGGAAGTAACAAAAATAATGGCCGCTGATTTCATCCTTTCTTCAGATAACTCCTATTGATATTACACATATTAATAGAGAAACCTCTAACAACATTGAAATTCGATACTAAAGTGGAAAGGCAGAAACTAAGGCCTTCTCCTCAGGACCAAGTTCTTATACACTGAAGAGTCTCACAGGACTCCGGAGGACCTATCTTACCTAACCATGTTTCTGAATGGTATTTTTAACATTTTTTTCATTCTTTTTTTTTTTAATGCCACTCTCCAACCCTTGTCACTCTAAGTATTTATTCTTAAATCTACTGGTGGCAACTGAATTTTCAAGTGAAGTCAGTTTGGTGGCATAAAGTAGAAACTAGGATCAGCATGAAAACTATTGTGATTGTTTGCACTGAGTGTCAACTTGATTGGACTGAGATGCAAAGTATTGACCCACAGCGTGTCTGTGAGGGTGCTGCCAAAGGAGATTAACATTTGAGTCAGTAGACAGGGGAAGGCAGACCCACTCTTAATCTGGTGAGAACAATCTAATTAACTGCCATTGAATATAAAGCAGGCAGAAAAATGTGAAAAGGTGAGACTGGCCTAGCCTCCCAGCCCACATCTTCTCTCATGTTGGATGCTTCCTGCCCTTGAACATCAGACTCCAAGTTCTTCAGTTTTGAGACTCAGACTGTTTCTCCTTGCTCCTTAAGCTTTCTGATCATGTAAGTTAATACTTAATAAACTAATTCTCTCTCTCTCTCTCTCTCTATATATATATATAATATATATATATTCTCTGTGTGTGTGTATATATATTATATATATGTGTGTATATATATAATATATATATGTGTGTATATGTATATATGTCTTATTAACTCTGTCCCTCTAGGGAACCCTGAGTAATGCAACTATGATTCCACATCAATGAATATATAAGCCCTGTGTATTAGTCCTTCTCACGCTGCTATAAAGACACTACTGGAGACTGGGCAACTTATGAACAAAAGAGGTTTAATAGACTCACAGTTTTGCATCACTAGAGAGGCTTCGGGAAACTTACAGTAATAGTGGAAGGTGAAAGGAAAGTAAGCACCTTCTTCCCAAGGTGGCAGAAGAGAGAGAGTGCAGGAGAAACTGCCATTTTTTCTTTCTTTTTTTAAATTATACTTTAAGTTCTGGGGTACATTTTCAAAGCATGCAGTTTTGTTACACAGGTACACACATGCCATGATGGTTTGCTGCATCCATCAACCAGTCATCTACATTAAGTATTTCTCCTACCTACCTTAGGTATCCCTCCCCTAGCCCCCCACACCCTGACAGGCCCTGGGGTGTGATGTTCCCCTCCTGTGTCCATGTGTTCTCATTGTTGAACTCCCAGTTATGAGTGAGAATATGTGGTGTTTGGTTTTCTGTTCTTGTAATGGTTTGCTGAGAATGATGGTTTCTAGCTTCATCCACGCCCCTGCAAAGGACATGAACTCATCCTTTTTTATGGCTGTGTAGTATTCCATGGTGTATATGTGCCATATTTTCTTTATCCAGTCTGTCATTAATGGGCACTCGTGTTGGTTCCAAGTCTTTGCTATTACGAAAAGTGTCACTATATACATATATATGCAAGTGTCTTTATAGTAGACTGATTTATAATCCTTTGGGCATATACTCAGTAATGGGATTTCTGGGTTGAATGGTATTTCTGGTTCTAGATCCTTGAGGAATTGCCACACTGTCTTCCACAATGGTTGAACTAATTTATACCCCCACCAACAGTGTAAAAGGATTCCTATTTCTCCACATCCTCTCTGTCACAGAAACAGCCATTTTTAAAACCATCAGATCTCATGAGAACTTCCTGTCTATCACAAGAACAACAGTTCCCATGATCCAGTCACTTTCCGCCAGGTCCCTCCCTCCATAAACGTGGATTACAATTTGTGATGAGATTTGCGTGGGGACATAGAACCAAGCCATATCATCCTGCTCATGTTTAATAAGGGTTGATGGCTTCTTCTGAACAAATCTATATGGCTTTAACACTAATTCTATAATCTTATTCTATGAATTTTTTTTTATCTGAATGGAAGAAAGTTGAATCTTTAAAAAATGGATTGCCACTTAGACTATAAGCTTCTCATCAAGCATAATATGTAAAAAATTGTATATTTAGACAAGACAATATCATCCTTCACCCCATCTGTTAGGTTTTGAGTAGAACAAATTTGGGTCTAGGTATTATATCTATTAGGTTACTAGGGCTGATATAACAAAGCACCACAAACTGAGTGGTTCAAAACAGAAACTTCTCTTACAGTCCTGGAGGCCAGAATTCTGAAATCGAAGGGGTAGCAGTGTTGACTTCTTCTCGAACCTCTGAAGAAAATCTGTCCTATGCCTCTCTCCAAGCTTCTGGTGGTGTCAGTAAGCCTCATGTTCGTTGTCTTAGTGACACATCACTCTAATATTTATCTCTATTTTCACATGTGTAGAGTTCATAGAAATGCAGGTCTAGGACTACCTGTAGACACCAACACAAGTAACCCTTATCCTGTTAACTAGATTTCTGTCATAACTCATCTTTGTTAGCTGTTGCTAAATTTCTTTCGAGGACGTATTTTGTTCAATATGGTACCTATGTGAGAGCTTAGATTTTCAACGTAATCGTTTGGTGAGTAAAGACAGTATCAGTTAAAGAAAAAAAAACATACTTTGAGGTCTATGTTTATTTTTATTTAAAAGGTATAGACATCTTCTGGTTTCTTTTCCTTAACATATTTTACATTGATTTTCAGTATAGGTCTCACATAAAGCTTACTTGTATATTGATGTTGGTGACTGAATGGTGTGAACACCTATGTTATCATATGTTAAAACATTTTTAAATCACATTTTTAATGTATTTTACCTTTTTTTTTCTAATTTTAGGAATTCATCTTCCTTTTTTACCATTAATTATTGCAGTCTTCCCTAGTCTTTTTATGTGTTTCTTCCTCCCTTGTTTTTTATAATTATAAATTCAGTTGAGTGTATACTACTCAATACATTCATATTTTTAAGATAAAATAGCTCCTTATTTTAATATTAAAACATTTCAGGGGATAAGAAAATGTCCCTGAATGGGCTGGGCTTGGTGACTCAGGCCTGTAATCCCAGCACTTTGGGAAGCCAAGGTGGGTGGATCACTTGAGGTCAGGAGTTTGAGATCCGCCTGGTCAACATGGTGAAACCCCATCTCTACTAAAATCCCCCAAAATGTAAAAATAGCCAAACATGGTGGTGCACACCTGTAGTCCCAACAACTCAGGAGGCCGAGGCATGAGAATGACTTGAACCGAGGGTGCAGAGACTGCAGTGAGCCAAGATTATGCCACTGTAATCCAGCCTGGGTGACAGAGTGAGACTGTCTCAACAAACAAAATACAATGCATTGGAATATAATCTAGTGGGAAGTACTAAGAAATATAAGTTTAATTTTGTCTAATGATTAATATATCATACTGGTTTCCATTCACAAATTTACTTCACTCTGAATTATTGCAGAGTGGTAATTATTACCACTCAGGTGGTAAATTATTAGCAGAATTCTTTAGATTTTTAGAAATTTTTAACATTAATTTACATATTTTCTTCAGGTAAGACAAGGATCTCGTGAAAACTCTGGAACTGTAGATTGGGGTGAGCTTTTTGAAAGAGTCTATCGACTGTTTCTATGGGAAAGAATTCATTCGGCACTACATAAAATAGAAAATTCAGATGGGAGTTATAGTGCAGTAAGTTTTTCGGAGGGATTTTGTGTTTGTTTCATTTGGCTGTAAAAGTATGATTCACTGAAAGAGACTCTCCAAGGACTTTAAGGAGTCTAGGGCTTCTGAAGTTCTTCAGAAATATATAACCAAAAGTCTCATTTGGAAAAAAAATATGTGACCAGGACAACTCACATGCCCTATAGCTTCTATTTATCATCAAAATGTGTTTTAGATACTCCAGAGGATTTTAAAATCTCCTACACATATTCCAGAGATACCCCAGGGTGCCACTGGCTAGAAATATAATTGGCAAAATGTCCACAATGCATCCTGCCATCTGGTATGAGCCACCCGCTTATCGGCCAGACAGAACGCTTGGGATGTCCTTGCTCTAGAGATGTGTAGGTGCCTAGAGACCCATTAGTGGTGGTTGTGTATCTGGGGATCTTGATAGTTCTCTTCCTGCAGCTTAGCATGCTTTAGCTGTGCCTGGTCACGTCTGTAAGAGACAAGGGTGCTGAGAGAAGTGAAATGAGAGAAGGGTAGTAGATACTCTCACATGGTTAATGCTCTTTCATTACTAGAGAGACAACTTCCTTACTGTGATACTCTATTATCTTGGAGAAGGTGTTACCAAAGGACAAGTCTAGAGTTTTACTCTGCACACTTTTATTATTAACAACTGTAAAAAAATATTTAGACTGTGTTATGGAATATATTTTTGGTGACCAGTCACTCAGCAGATAACATAGAGCACATCCTCCTTCATCATTTGGCATCAGTTTAGGATCAACCGATGCTTTTACATTCACATGAACATATAGAGAATGTATATTTCACATACACTTATAGACACATGTATAGTAAAAATATACCAAGAATATCTTAAGCATATTTCAGGTACAGTCAATACAGAAAATTATAAGTATAAGGAAAAATAAAATACTAACCTGACTAATCTCATTTTTGCTTAGAAACAGAGTAATTGAACAATTAGAGAGTTTAAGTAGACATTGGATTTTATACCTTATCTAGACAATTCTTTTGGTGTTAACTATAGGATAATGTTAATTTGCAATAAGTAAATGTACCTTAAATGTAATAGGTATATACTATTTCAAAAGGTTTCATACATATATAAAATATTGCTGTTGGATATGTACATAGACACATGTGTGCATTACATAATATATAAATAATATATATGAGTACATATATGGAAGCACAATATATATGCATCGATTGCTGTTTTGACTTAAGGAAACTGGTTGGCGCTGTGGCTCATGCCTGTAATCTCAGCACTTTGGGAGGCCGAGGCGGGCAGATCATCTGAGGCCAGAAATTCAAGACCAACCTGGCCAAGAAAAGCAAAAACTCCATCTCTACTAAAAATATAGAAATTAGCTGGGTGTGGTGGTGTGTGCCTGTAGTCCCAGCTACTTGGGAGGCTGAGGCAGAAGAGTCGCTTGAACCTAAGAAGCGGAAGTTGCAGTGAGCCAAGATGGTGCCACTGCTCTCCAGCCTGGGTGACAGAGCGAGACTCTGTCTCAAAAAAAAAAAAAAAAAAATCACTTCTGAACATTTATGGTAAGCTTTTTGACACCTAGTACAGAATGAATTATATTAAGTATTATTAGTAGAGTCAACTGTACATTGCCATTGTCCAAATTATGAATTTTTGTAAGTTCACTAACATCTTCAGCAAATGCATCAGATGTGATAGTTTAATGTGTTCAAACTCCTCCACATATCCTTGACCTACAGTGATACCAATGCACATAGCTCAGAATCAAGTTCTCTGTATCACTGAGAATAGAGTCTAGTACTTATCCCTATGCCTTATTCATTTTCTAGTTTCTCAATCCAGGAGGAAAACTTATATACAAGGTTTTTTACGTTATGTTTGAATAAAATATTACTTTGTTTTGTGTAGATTTATTAGTTTGCTAGGACTGCTGTAACAAAGTGCCACTGACTAGGCCGCTTAAACAACAGATATGTATTTTCTCCTAGTTCTGAAGGCTGGAAGTCCAAGATCAACTTGGTAGGTTTAGTTTTTCGTAAGACCTGTCTCTTTAGTTTGCAGATCGACACCATGTGGTCGCATCTTTACATGGCCTTTTCTCTCTGATGCACATCCCTGGCATTTCTTCATCTTCCTATAAGAAGACTACTTTTAACTTTGAGGACCTTATTTAACCTTTATTACCTTTTTAGAGGCCCGGTCAACAAATACAGTAGCATCGGGAGTTAGGGCTCCAACATAAGGATTTGGAGAGGTGGGTATATAATACAGTCTTAACAGTAAAGTATGGCACTGTCAGTATATTTGAAGGGATATTTTGAAGAACTTTCCTGATCATTACTTCTAACTAACTCATCACCAGATTCATTGAATGTGATAACAGAGTTTCAGATTTCCAGATACTTATCTAAGCATATTTAGTAAGCAGACATTTCCTACACATCACACAGAAGCTTCCAAAGTTTGTGTAACATACTTGAATATTAATGAAAACTTTATACAAATTTCTGACGTAGAAGAAGGATGAACATGAGGCAAAGTAAGTAATTTGGACATTATATGACAATACAGATCTGTGTACCAGTTTGCCAACTGAAATATACCCATGAACTGAAAAACTTGGCAATCAAACTACCTGGATGATTCTGTTCTTTATTTTATTTTTATATTTTTCTTGTAATACACTTAGAGAAAGTGTGTGAAAATAGGAAGGCTAGATACTCACGAGTGAATGTGCTTAGGGTACAAAAGATTTACCAGAGGAAGTTCAGTTCCCAGCTCCTCTTTCATCTCATGATTCACTCTCAAGCTCCATAAGAAGATTCTGTGAGCCAACATGGGTGGGTTTTAGAGAGAACCCTTTTTTTCGGTTGCTTCCACAGTGTTTTCGACCTTGGCTGCAATGATAGCTTGATAGACTTTCAGAGTGTGATTACATTGTGGACATTGTCCTGTTTTTTAGTTTTTAAATACAATTTTTAGGTGTAGATATACATTACAACTAAAGTAAATGTGTGTAATCTAGTATAGAAAATGGAAACCAGTTGGCAAAGTACTATTTGGAGAGGACAAAAACAAAATTTGAATGAGTATGAGGACACAGAGCTCTGCTAGCCAGCTTCCCTCCTTCTTCACTCCATGTCAGCTGTAGATGACAACTACTGGACTTCCTGAATAACAGAGAAGGTATCTGATTCAAATCTCAATATGCCAACTTTATATTTATAAAAAATCAACTTGATTTTCTTCAAAGGGTGAGGACTCTATCATCCACAGAAGGAGAATCTCTTATTTTACCTGATAGATTTTACAATCTTTATTTGCATGAGAGTTCCAAACTTTATCCATATAATTTTTCTAGTCATTTTTATTTCATCTTCTTGAACAGCTGCAGAATTAATTTAATGATGATGCTCTGTGATAATTTCTTATATATCTGAAAATACAATTTTCATGCTTTAGAAACTCATTTTCATCTTTCTTCCTTTTTCTTAAAAATACTTTTAGTTCTTTCAGTTTCAGAATATAGGCTGGAAGTGTCGGCATTCTAAAATTGCCTTCTCTGTTCCTTCAATTATTGCATTAAAGCTCTCTTTCTTTGCTTTGGAAAACAGTTGGCAAACTTTGGACTGTGCTACACTTTTGGTTAATATTTTATATAATGTCATTCAGAAGAATCATGGAATGTGTATAGGCTCCTGTGTGTATAGGTAACAAAATGTGTATAGGTAACAAAAAGTTGTCTTTCTCCTCTATGAACCAAGCATCCCAACATAGCTCTAGTGCCAAGATGAAAATGTCACTAAGAAATATTGTTTAATCCTTTGGGAGGCCGAGGCGGGCGGATCACGAGGTAAGGAGAGAAGACTATCCTGGCTCACACAGTGAAACCCCATCTCTACTAAAAATAAAAAATTAAAAAAAAATTAGCAGGGAGTGGTGGTGGCCTGTAGTCCCAGCTACTCAGGAGGCTGTGGCAGGAGAATGGTGTGAATCTGGGAGGCAGAGCTTGCAGTGAGCAGAGATCGTGGCACTGCACTCCTACCTGGGCGACAGAGTGAGACTCCATCTCAAAAAAAAAAAAAAAAAAATGTTTAATCTAGTTTAATTTATGGTAATAAAATTGTCATATTCTTCTCAATACTTTTGTCAAAATTCACTTTCTCTTTAAGTTTTATTTTTATCATATAATACATCCCCCTTTTGAAAAGAACATAACTGTTTATTATATGACCTTTTTCTTTAAAATACAAAATGGAAGTAACTATTTTGTGTTTGATTCAACACAATAATTAAAAAGTTTGTCCACTTACGCACAAAGACCGTGTTCTTTTCTCCCTTTGCAAAATCAAGGATGTAGTTTATCTGCTCAGTAGCATGATTGATCCTTTTTTACTGTGATCTTGTCTGAGTTAATAAATCAGGACATAGCCACCACCTCCAAATGTTCAATCTGACCCTACAATTAGCTTTCCACTGACTCTGGTTCCTGATTACCAGCACAAACCTCTACTTTGAGCTATCCCATGATTAGTCAGACAATACGATGTCATGTGCTAAAGTATCATGGCTGGTGTAACATTTGCTAAGCACTCATCTGTCACATCCCCTGGATGAATTTCAAGCCCTTGCTTTGTTAAGAGGCTCACCGGCCCTACTTCCCATTACATTGACACTAATGTGGCATCTGAAATTTGAACACAGCAATTAAAAGTTTTTGAGCTTTTCTTAAATGGCACCGGGCCAAATCCTACACACTAAATTTTTGACTAGTTTTTCTTATGTATGAAAATAATTTCCCGAATGTTGCATGGTTCGAAAGGTGATACAAACCATATACATTAAATGTTGATTTTATTACAAAAACGGAGGAGCACTGAAATGAAACTGAAATTTTCAGTTAACTCAGAAAAAAAATGTAATTTTGTATTATTTGTTTTTATTTATATATGATATTATTATGTCTTTATCTATAACTTTCTAAAAGTATTTTTCAACTTGTATTTGAATGTTTGCCTTCTGTCTTAACTATATTCAACCTGTATATATGTAAGAATTGTATTCTTCATATTTGGTCTTTTGGTAATATATATATAATCGAGGGGGCAATTATCAGAGCTATCAGAATTCAAAGGAAGTCCATTATGCTTTTCTAATCAAGATGAAGAATAATAGGCATTTAATGAATTAGCACTGCTACTTCCCTCAGTAAATTAATTTCAGATTGAGTAGTATCTCAGGTTTACAAGTTACGGGGCTTAGTGCAGGTACTTAAAATACTGGTAAACATAATTTAATAAGAGTCCTTATTTAATTATTTTTCCATTTATTTATTTAAATATTATAGCCTAAAATAAATATAAGTATTATTTTTGTAGTCAATTGTTTTTTGACCAAAGAACTGAGAAAATTATAAGGAGAAAAGGAAATCTCTCAAATAATTGATATAGAAACAACGAAATATATACAGAACAACAACAAAAGAAGAAATTTTGCCACTACGTCACAACATACACAAAAATTAATTCAAGACAGGTCAAAGACTTAACTATTAGGGCTAAAATTATATGAAGTGTGTGCAAACATAATTTGTGGTTTTTGCATTGTTGGGATTTGTATTTGATATTGTAATATATTCTTGGATAAATGCGATAGTTATACATCATTTATTTTATTTTTAATTTTTATTTTTTGAGTCAGAGTCTCACTCTGTCACCTGGGCTGGAGTGCAGTGGTATAAACTCGGCTCACTGCAACTTCTATCTCTGAGGTTCTAGCAATTTCCCTGCCTCAGTCTCCTGAATAGCTGGGATTACGGGCCCGTGTGCCACCATACCTGCTAATTTTTGTATTATTAGTAGAGACAGGGTTTCACCATGTTGGCTAGGCTGGTCTCAAACTCCTAACGTTAAGTGATCTGCTCGCCTCTGCCTCCCAAAGTGCTAGGATTACAGGCATGAGCCACCACACCAGCCTGTTATACATTATTTTATGGGTATTTCCCATTTTATGTTTTGCACAAATGACTTATTACTTGCTGTTTATTTTATGTTTGTTTTAGACTATGAAAATGATGTTAGACAAAAAGCAAATTCAAGCCATTTTTTTAATTTGAGTTCAAAATAGGTCGCAAAGCAGCAGAGACAACTCGTAAAATCAACAATGCATTTGGCTAAGGAATTGTTAACAAATGTATATGTACAGTGCAGTGGTGGTTCAAGAAGTTTTGCAAAGGAGATGAGAGATTTGAAGATGAGTGTAGGGACCAGTTGTCAGAAGTTGATGATGATCAGTTGGGAACAATCATCAAAGCTGATCCTCTTACAACTAGGCTGGAAGTTGCCAAGAACTCAACATTGACCATTCTACAGTCATTCGGCATTCGACACAAGTAGGAAAGGTGAGAAGGCTTGATAAATGGGTGCCTCCTGAGCTAGGCGAAAATAAAAAAATAAAAATAAAAATCATTTTGAAGTGTTGTCTTCTTTATTCTACAGAACAACAGTGAACCATTTCTCGATCAGATTGTGATGTGCGACAAAAAGTGGATTTTAAAAGACAACCAACGACAATCAGCTCAGTGGTTGGACTGAGAAGAAGCTTCAGGTCACTTCCCAAAGCCAAACTTGCACTAAAAAAAAGGTCATGGTCACTGTTGGGTGGTCTGCTCCCAGTCCCTTCCTCTGAAGCTTTCTGAATCCCTGCAAAAACATTACAGCTGAGAAGTATGCTCGGCAGATAAATGAAATGCAATGAAAGCTGCAACGCCTACAGCCGGCATTGGTCAACAGAAAAGGGCCCGATTCTTCACAACGACGACGGACCACACGTCACACAATCCACACTTCAAAAGTTGAACGAATTGAGCTAGAAGTTTTGCCTCATCTGCCACATTACCTGACCTCTCGCCAACCGACTACCACTTCTAGCATCTCGCCAATTTTTTTGCAGGGAAAACACTTCCACAACCAGCAAAATGCACGAAATGCTTTCCAACAGTTTGTTGAATTCCAAGGCACGGATTTTTATGCTACAGGAATAAACAAATTTATTTCTTGTTGGCAAAAATGTGTTAATTGTCATGGTTCCTAATTTGATTAATAAAGATGTTTTCGAGCCTAGTTATAATGATTTAAAATTCACGGTCTGAAACCACAACTACTTTTACACCAACCTAATAACACAGATAGAGAAAAAATTAGAAGTAAGTTTTCATGATTTTGAATTAATCTATGATGCTTCAAACTGGATAAAATATTAAGTATAAAAATGATACCTTCAAACTATTTACATAAGAAACTTTGATCTTCAAAGAAAATTATTAAGAAAATGATAATCTAAAATACAGATTTAGAGAATATACAACTTGTAACCAGAATATGTAAATAACTCTTACAAATCAACAATAAAAAGACAAACAATCCAGCCTAAGAGAAAAAGGAGAAAGTCTTTGAAAAGATAATCACAATAGAAGATACAAAATGGCCAATAATTGCCTTAAAAGATGCTCATTATCAGGAATCATAAGAAAAATGCATATTAAAATCACAGCGTGACAACCCTTCCACAAACCAAGATGGCTAAAGTAAAATAGAGTGAACATTTCAAATGTCAGTGAGGATATTGAACAGTAGAAATAATGCATATTGCTAGTGAAGTATCATATCATATAACATTTTAGAATAGTTTGTTATTCGTTATGAAGTTAACCTTCTTTTATCTAGCGATTCTACATTTAATTATTTATCCAACAGAAATCAAAACATATATCCACAAAAATACTTTTGTGTAATTAATTATAGCAGCTTTATTCATAATAGGTCCAAACTATAATCAAAAAAGGGATACTTCTCAGCAAAAACAAATGCACAAATAATCTTTGCAATAACTTTGATGAATACCCAAAACACTGTATTGAGAAAAAAAGTCAAACACAAAGGAGCACATATTATGTGATTTCACTTTTATGAATTATAAGTAGGTAAAAGTAAATTACGGAATTATGGTTGCATAAATTAGAAAAATATTTGTGTGAAGGAAAGAGTTTGGACAGAAGCATGAAATAATTTTCTGAAGTGATAAAAATCTAAATACAGATTGAGGTCATGCTCAGCTGGGTGTACATAGTTGTTAAAACTCATTAAACTCAGAGTTAAAAATCTGTGCATTTAATTCCATTTAACTCTTATTTTGTGTGACTCTTGTTATTGTAAATATTAATTTAATTAAAATAATCATACTGTGCTAAAAACAGAATGAAGAAAAAACTATATAAATTTCAGTAGACATAAATACAATCATAGAAGCAATATGTATTCTTGGATTTAGTTTCTAATATTTTCTCTATATAAGAAAAAAACATAAATTTTTCTGAGTATCAAAATATTCATGTGAAACACAATGCTACTATAACAGCCATTACACAGTAACTTAAATATCATCGTCACGTATTATCAATTCATAATGAAATAACTTAACAGCTTGATTTGCATTTATTACATTAAAAACAGTTTTATCTAAAAGCTAAAAATATATAAAAAGTAAAATGTAAGATATCTGAGTATTGCCATTTGGCATACTGTACAAATATGATGATCTATAAGCAAACTTATGACATGCTTTCTGCAAAACATATATCATTATTACCAGAATCATCACAAGAAAAAAATAACACATACTGATTGACTGTATATGTGTCTTGGTACATGAGGATCTGATAGTTTCAAAGGATGGTTTATCATCAATAATAATTTTTAAGAATTTGATGTAAATATCAGAAGATCTGAACCAGACACAGCTAAGCAAAGAAGTTAGTGACATTATGATTTCACTTGCTTTTTCTCTCTTTCAGTAATTATAGTTGTAGGTTTATATTAGACTAAAATATTTGGTTAAAGCAATTTTCTTTTTCACAATGATTTTAATGAAAAATCAATTGCTTTGTTAGAAGGCAAAATTCTACTTGATTGCACCACTTACTCCTCTTTTTAAACAATTATTTTAAAAGAAAATCCCATCAATTTGCTTTTGCATAAAATCTCTTTCTGTTCTTTAATCTCACATGTGTGTCAAATCTCTTTCCAATTCTTTAATTCCACATGTGTGAAGGGAAAGCTTAATCTTGGATCTCTCCTAGTTATATGACTATGCTACTAGATAAAATTGACAAAGAAGATAATTTTAGCAAGGGAACTAACTATGCATTTTATGAACCAATAGAAGAAAAAGTTTCAGTGTTAAGTTAAACTTTTTTCTTATACTGTGCTCTGTAGCTGTGTGTCACACGTGATTATAAGGCCTTTCTTTCCTCAAGCAACAATACCCTGGAGAAAATCTGCATTGCCTGCTCCTAGCATAGCAAACATGGTAGGTACTAAATAAATGTTTATTGACTAAATGAGTGAATAAACACATGTACCAGTCTAGGATTACATATGTTACATTAATCTTAGGTTTCATATATATTGCATACAATGTTTGTAATGACACATTATTTTTCTTGATGAATTTCTACTATGGATAAATTGCCATTTCTTTAGTATGTAACATTATATTTAAAGATCAATGATATTCACTAATAACTTTATCATGTGCTAAATTTCCCAGTGTGCTACCATGTCTATCCGGAACGTTTACTCTGGGTTATTGATTAGTCTATTACATAAGTATCATGTCCTTAATACTTTAATTCTAAAATTGAGGGATCAAGTAATATGCTGCTATTCTTTTTTTGTTTTGGTTTGGTTTTGTTGGTTCTTGTGCTTCCTAGACTAGATCTTCCCCATACTCTATTTTTCTAATTAAAATGTGTATATCAATCTGAAGAAAATTGACCTCTTCACAACACTTAGTTTTTTATTCGGGAACATGATACTTCTTTCCATTTACTCAAGACTCTCAAATAATTTAATAAAATTCTATAATTTGAATTATTTGGTATTATACCTATTTTTAAACAAGTGTTCATTAATTGATACTTTGGTAGCTGTAATGAAAGATTTTTATACAATATATTTTTTTATTTTTTAAAAAGTTTTTGATTTATGCATATGCTTTTGTTTTGAAAATACATTACTGTGGTCAAGAGAACTTCTTGCGTCAGACTTTCTAAATTTAAAACAAATCTTTATTCTTTTCTGTTTAGGCATTGTTAGACAAGTTACTTCCCTTGTTTTGTTTCTTGGGGTGAAACACTTTTGGTTGTGCACAAAGTGTGAAATGAAAGTCCACATTTTCTAGCCTCATTTCTGATTGGCTTATTCAAAGAGATATGCATCAAATTATTTGAATAATACTTCTGCAAAGAGTCCTATTCTGCTGGTAGAAACATCTTTGCGCTTTTCCTCCTTTCCCCACCAAGGATGTAGGAATGATAGCAGGACTCCTGTGCCACTGCTATAATGGAAGACCCATGCTAAAAATACAGAAAAATTGAAGCTTGGTCCATCCATGAGTTCATGGACCCACCAGAAAAACCTAGAGGTACTCTTAGTCTGACTTATTTTATATTCAAAGAAACAATATTTTTTTCTGAAAAAATTGTTATTCACTTACTAGTTGTAAGCAGAATTCATAACTGTTGACATTGTACACAGTATTTGTGAAAATCAAATGAATTAATACAGGCAAACTTATCAGAGTAGTGTCTGACATACAGTATCATCTCCATGAATGTTAACTTTTATCATCAGGCCAAATGTTGTAAATGTATCCTTTCAACAATATAGTAACCTTGTTGTTGATTTTCTCATCATTGAATAACTTGAGCGTTCATAGTAATAAATATATAAATTGATAATAATGAAGAAATATCCTGTTTCAAACTCAAATCAACAGTTCTCTTTTTATTCCTTCTTAATAGCATTGGGTAAAATTCCAGAAAAAAAATAAACAAATCAACGTGTTTATAGCAAACATGCTTATATTATTGATGATATTAGGGCTTTTTATATTTCTCTATTCGTGGAACTTTGTGCTATTTCTGATAAGTAATCATTATATTAAGAGAATTCAGGCCAGGCATGGTGACTCACGCCTATAATCCCAGCACTTTGGGAGGCCGAGGCGGGCGGATCACCTGAAGTCATGAGTTTGAGACCATCCTGGCCAACACAGTGAAAGCCTGTCTCTACTAAAAATACAAAAAATTAGCCAGATGTGGCTGCGGACACCTGTAGTCCCAGCTACTCAGGAGGCTGAGGCAGGAGAATGGCGTGAACCCGGGGGGCGGAGCTTGCAGTGAGCCGAGATCACGTCACAGCACTCCAGCCTGGGCGATAGAGCGAGACTCGGTCTCAAAACAAAAAATAAAATAAAATAAGAAAAAAAAATTAGCCAAGTGTGGCACTGCACGGCTGTAATCCCAGCTACCCAGGAGGCTGAGCCAGGAGAATGGCTGGAACCCGGAAGGCAGAGAGGCTGCAGTGAGCAGAGATTGCTCCACTGCACTCCAGCCTGGGCTACAGAGTGAGACTTCATCACACACACACACAGAAAAAGTAAAATTAAAAAAAAAAAATCAATAAAAGAAAGATACTCCTATTATAAAATTTGGGTTTCATTTTGTTGTGGCAATTGTTCTGGGTATTTTTTTTTTTTCTTTCGATAATCAAAGGGGATTTAGAAGTTCCTCTTCATAGTTATTAACAGGCTTTGCAACCTAGATTGGCCTCTTAAAAGTTTTATGATCTTGGAAAAGTTGTGGAATCTTATTAAGCCTCACTACCTAATTTAGAAATGGGGATTACTTATTTCATAGGATTCGTATAAAGATTAAGTGAGTTAATGCACATAAAGCCATACAACAGTGCCTGGCATGGAGTGAGAGCTGCATAGGAGTTACTTTCATTAGTATGATAATGAAGATGATTGATAAGCTCATAGTATTTGATGTTCTTATCTCACACTTCTTCTTATTCCAAATAAGAAATAAATTCATAATCAAGAAAAAGTAATTTTAATTAGACTTTGTGTGTCTTATTCATATCTGAGATTAATACAAAGTATACTATTGTGTTTTTGAAAATTTGTAATACAAAATTTGTATCAAATAAAATAAATTGAGCATATTTTCATAAGTTCCTTATGACTTTGGGGGAGTTTAAATGATATGAGAATTATCTCTTACTATTAGCTATGATGGAACACATGTATAAACCATCTGTTCCTTGCGCTTAGATTGTATAAAGGCCTTTTCAATATATTTAAAAGTTATTCATTTAATTATGTGTTCTACATGCTCCATAGAAAAAGCTGATACTTGTGAATGTTAAAATACAAATGACTAAATATAAATATTAAATAGTGTGTAAATATTAATCTTGCATATTTATTTTAGCATATACACATATTAAAAATTTTATGTTGTTTGATATATACATATATGAAATACATATATGTGACATATACATATATGAAATACATATATGTTTTAATATCTGCTATTCATAGTTGGTTTGTACTTCTTTTCTAGTTTCTATTGTTTTTCAATATTTTATAAAATTTTTTAAAGTTCATTTTGAATATTTCAATTTTGGGGGAACATAGAAATTCATTCATTTATAGTCTCAAATGAATTGGCATAAAGTTTGCATAAAAACATATATATATTTATATAAAACATGAATACTGATATATATGCAACTGTTATATTCTTTTTCACTATATAATTTTAGAATCGATTTCCTTCTATTGTGAACTTATATCCCATCAATTTTCCCCTCTGGACTCTTTGATTATATGCCATGAATTGTTTATATAGTGTGCACATGGACCTAGCTTTCTATAAAGAACTCTAACCTCAATTTTGATTTGCTCTTTGACACAATGTTTATTTAGTTAGTTGGAGTTTAATTCTGGAGTACCCAAATTATCAAGCAATTCTTGTATTATATTCTATTGTTATTTCTCTTTATTCTGAGAATATACTCCAAATAATTTCAATTTTTGCAAAGTATTGACATTTTTCATGTAGTATGTGATGACTTATGTAATTGTCAGATGGGTCTTGAAAAACATCTGTTTTTGGCTTTTAATTTTTTACTTTTTTAAATTTTGTTTTAGAATTATGGAGTATATATGCAAGATTATTGAAAGGTATATTGTGTAATGCTGAGATTTAGGGTATGATTGAACTTGTCACCCATGTAGTGAGTATAGTAACCAATGGGTAGTTTTTCAACCCTTTTACCCCTCATTCTCTCCTCCCTCCAGTAGTCCCCAATGTCTGTTTTTCCCATCTTTATGTCCATGTATATCCAATGTTTCATTCCCACATATCACTGAAGACATGCAGTATTTGATTTTCTGTTTCTGGATTAGTTCACTTAAAATAATGGCCTCCAGCTGCATCCATGTTGCTCCAAAAGAGATGACTTCCTTCCTTTTTATGGCTGCATAATACTCTATGGTGTATATGTCCTACTTTTTAAAAATCCAATCCACCCATGATAGGCACCTAGGTTGATTTCAAGGTTTAGCTATTGTGAATAGTGCTGCAATGCACCTACAGGTGAGAGAAAATATTCACAAACTTCACATCAAACAAAGGTCTAATATCCAGAATCTACAAGAACGTAAATAAATCAATAAGCAAAAAGGTAATAGCCCCCATTCAAAAGTGAGCAATGAACACGAACACTTCTCAACAGGAGACATACAAAGGGTCAAGAAACATATTTTTCAAAAGCTCATCATTACTAATCTTCAGAGAAATACAAATCAAAACTACAATGGGATACCATCTCACATCAATCAGAATGCCTTTTGTTAAAAACTACATTTTCACACACAAAAATAACAGATATTGGTGAGGCTGCAGAGAAAATGCAACACTGATACACCATTGGTGGAAGTGTAAGTTGGCTTAGCCTCTGTGGAGGCTGTTTGGAGATTCCTCAAAGAACTAAGCGTTGAACTACCATTCAACCCAGCAATCCTATTACTAGGTATATACCCAAAGAAAAAGAATTCGTTCTACCAAAAGGACTCATGCACTCATATGTTCTTGGCTTTTAAAGATTCAAAATAAAAATATCTATATTTGTATTTTTGGGGTTTATTGTCAGAACACAGAGAAATAACAATAGAAAGTAACACAGGAAGTTGCTTGATAATTTGATATTACAACTCTATACCTTTCTATTAGTTATAATATACATATTATATATACATATAAAGAGAACTACTGTTTAGATATGTATAGAAATAATAAAATATAGACTCAAATAAAATGCTGTAACATTTTCAAGGAAAACACTCAGAAGCTAGAAATAGAATGCAGGTTTTTCAAACTTCTGAATGGAGAAAAAACTTGATACAATTTACTTAAACAATATTATTCTTAAGTTCATAAATAATGCAGACTCAGAGCAGAGTGCTATATTTTGGAGACAATAGAACATAATTAAGCCTAAATTTCTATAAATAGAAAAGGGGTTGTGAGAGCTACTCGATCCCTCCTTGGGGAAAATAATGATGGTAATCAATAGGCAATGAAAACAGCATTTGGTTTTCATCATTGATTGAATAGGTATTGATGTCAATGCAGTATAGAAAACAAAAAAAGTTTTTCAAAGCAAACTAAACACAAGAGGTCATATAGAATAACCAGCCTCTTTCAGTCAGTGTCGACAACAGTATGGTTAGTAAAAAGTACTTTGATAAAATTCTGGACTTTGGGGGGAGAAATGAAATTAATCTGATACTATTGGGATTGTACCTTTAATGGTAAATAGATGGTGATACTATAGTTAGACTTAGCTAAGAAATATTTGAGTATAATAGCAAAAAGTAATATCATCTGAGACACAAAGTATTTGATGGCATTTGGACTATATTTCACATTCCTAATGGAAAAAATAAATGGAGACTAGATATAATATTTCTTACACTCATATAAATTGAAACTCTCAAAGTTCAGTCAATAGCTGTATACTTCCACCTGTAGTAAGCATATAGTCTGCCCCAGGACGTGACTGGATTCCAATCTTTTCTTTGTATGGCTGGCATCTCTAAAGAATCAGTTCCAAATGTGCCATTCCTATCTGATATAGCCACTAGAACCCTAACATACCCTATCTCAAGATTTTTGTATTTATATGGAGTTATGCAAATTATGGCAGCAGTTCATTCATCGAAAGAAAACCAGTCAATCAAATAAGTGTGTGCTTCTGAGCAAGGGTTTTAAGAACAGTGAGTTAAAGGTACAAAGTTGTAAACAGCATGCATATCTCCTTTTGAAGATGTACCCCTAAAACAAGGGAAGCTTTTCCGAATAGTGTGCATGTATGTTGGCTATGCCACAATTGATGAGATAATAACACTAGGGAGAAGCATTGTGTTTCAGAAAAAAAAAATATATATATATATATATTTGTGTGTGTGTGTGTGTGTGTATGTGTGTGTATAAACTCTACATCACAAGGCTACAGATCTGCATCCTACATCATGACTATGAATTCTTTATCAAAAAAAGTTGAATCTGGAAAATAAAAAATCACTGTATTTATCAGACAGTTTATCTAACTTGTAGACTTGTTTTGAGGTTCACATGGCAGATTTGTGAAACATTCTTCTTAAATTATTAAGTATGTTTTAGTGTTAGGTTTGGCTCTGAGTGAAAGAAATGTAAATGTAAGAGTAGCTTAAGTAAGACAAACTTTACTTGCTTCTATGTAAACATAGTGAATTCAAGTCTATCATAATTCCTCCATTCCCTGCAGGAACTCAAGATCCTTGTATTATCTTAATTTACCATCTTTAACACACGTATTTCACTTTGTAGTTACAGCAGAGGACCTTGTGGTTCAAGAACGAGAATTTGAAACACACCCATCACCTTCAGAGTCTTCCAGAAATATGTACACAACTTTTCCAATTACAAATATTTGGTCATATTTAACTGGCTAAACTCTCCTGCTGGGGGGTTTAAAATGTGGTCTTTATTCTAGGTCACCATTTCGTTAAACATCTGGCATCTATTATTCTAGAAAAAGGGAATGAACACTGGGGAACAACCAGCACTCTGTCACATTTTTTTTTTGACAGAGTCTTGCTCTGTAGCCAAGGCTGGAGTACAGTGATGCAATGTCAGCTCACTGGAACCTCCACCTCCCAAGTTCAAGCAATTTTCCTGCCTCCGTCTCCCAAGTAGCTGAGATTACAGACACCCTCCACCATGTCTCGCTAATTTTTGTATTATTTAGTAGAGATGGGGTTTCACCATGTTGGCCAGGCTGGTCTTGAACTCCTGACCTCAGGTGATTCACCTATCTTGACCTCCCAAAGTGCTGGGATTATAGGCATGAGCTACCACGCCTGGCCTTCAAAAACATTATCAGTGATCAATGCATGTGCATTGATATGCACTGAGAGGGCTGCTCCTGAGTCATGCACAGTAGAGAAATAGAGAAGTCCTGAGTAATGTGGTAAGGCACCATCTGGCACTGCCATAAAGCAACATCCCCACAATAGTGCATCTAGGCCTGGCAAGAGGAGGAGCACCATTGTGATATGGCCCCATCACAAATGAGTTGATGGACATCAAGGAGACATCTTTCAACAAAGATTGAAACTTTTCTTCGTGGCATCTAGGGATGTAGATACTAGTAAGAGATACCCTTAAAAGGTCATCAGTAACATCAGACATAAAGAAAAAAGGGCAAAAAAGAAACATGGCTAAACAAATCTGAGGAAGGGTAAATGTGAGATCTGGTACCCTTTCCATATAGAAGGCACAAGCTTCTGGGGTTATTGCAATGAACACAAATTCCCCACTCACAGGGAGCTCAGATCCTAGTAGGTCATAGATATGATGAGAAATACAGAGATCATTTATTCTGGCTTTTATTTGATGTATAAACCTTTGTAATAAACATCTGGTGAGTAGTCATCCACACAGAACATTTCCAATGATGGGCAAGTCACTACCTTTCAAATATTTTAAGAAAATTAATTATCTGCCTTTTAAAATTGTCAATTCCATTTGGTAATAGTCAAAATCCGAGAAAGGAGTTAAGCAGAAACAAACACAAACCTATACTTTACTTTTGTCCTACAGTCTGAAGCCACACATTCTCATTTATCTTTTGTAATAAATTCTTCATATATTTGAAGATATTTTGTAACATTATACATTATTAGTCCTTTAGAAATTTTAAGTTTTATACTAATAGTCTTACAGAGTAGACATCCAATGCAGTGTTTACTGGATGAAAATGTAAAGAAATGTTTGAGAGTTTTCAAGGGCAAAAAATATGTCCTTTTCCAGGATAGCATATTTTTTGGTTGCTAACTCTAATCAATAGAAAGACCCTCACCATTCTTATAGCTTTCTGCCTATGGTGTTCCTTCTAGTGTTTCCTTCTGCTCCCTGGGGTAATATAAAACAAGTCCCTTCCATCTTCCACACTACAGCCCTTCAAATATTGACAGTCAATTCTCAGGTCCTCTGAGTCTTCACTGTCTAAGTTATATATTCCCAGTACTATAAATTTTTCTGTAATTCCACAATGTGAGTCTCCTCAGCCTCTTCTCTGTTTGCTACTGAGAACACCGTGAAGAATAAAGGCCTTGATGAAATGTCATGCCCCAGACTAAATACGGTATACAAGTTACAGTGCAACAAGTGCAGGCTAGTATAAAATATAATGATGCACTCTAGAGCACCTTTAAAGAATTTATCCATTTCTTCTCTCAACTAGGATGTACTATTGTGCTTACAATCAAAAGGGTACATATACATACATACTAGTGTCATATTTGTTTCTCCCACTCTATATTGGAGGCATACCTTGGCATTAAAATGTCATATGCTTTTACTATTTGTATTTTTTTCTATCTTTTATTGCCATTACAATAAAAACCAAGCTAGGAACTTTTAAAATACCCCATATTAATAGGATTCCAAGAAATACATATTGTTGGTATTAATCAAACTTTTGGAGACATTCATTAAAAGTAACATGCAACATTGGGCATGAGGCTGATATTATTTGATACTGTAGTACATACTTGGGGACTTTATGCTATGAAAACATTCTAAAATAAAGGAAATCTAGAAATTGAAAATTTTGAAGCATCCTAAAATTTCAACTATTCATATTATGGATAACACAATTTTTATTTTAAAAAGCTGTTTTTGGATGGTGATTACTCACTAGATAATTATTTAAACAGTGGAGAAAGGACAGAGGAATAGATTTGAGCATCTTTGGAAATGCAGTGGATCCTGGTAAAAGGGAGATATATTCAGACTCATTTTTTTGAGATAGAAAGGCTCTAGAGATTAATTGCAGAGACTTTCCAGTAACATTTTTTTTCTGTGGGTGTATAATATTTATCTAAGGAAAAATATGTTTCTTTCAAATGTCAGGCAGTTGCTAGTAGGGTCAGCTATAAAGCTTTATAATTGATTATGATGATCTGTGTTGTCTCCACTGACATTTTGGTTGAATTCTTCTCAAATTTTATGGGTTGAACTCTTCTCATATTCTTTTTAGTGAAAGGTGTCATTTTTGGCTTGAATAAGATAAGAAATTTATGCTTTGAGCTGTCTCAAGGTCATCTAACTGGATAGTCATTAAGTCAGCTAGCCCAGCACTCAAATGTAGCTTCATCTCTTCTTTCAATGACTAGTATGGCTCAAAAGTCAGAATATGGTATTGAGAACACTTTTTTGGTTGCAAAGGTGGCCAACTGATACAACTTAACATAAGATTTTAAAATTTATTTCATAAACTTCACCCTAGATGTCAGCTAATTTTGGTTTTGATTGTTTTGTTTTTCCTGCTTCATAATAATAGCTTTCTCTCTATATATATATATATTTTTTTTTTACCATGTATTGAGTGTCTATCTTAACTCCAAATAAAAAGTGGGTAAAGGACATGAATAGACATTTTTTTAATTACTATTTTTTAAGTTCTGGGGTACATGTGCATGATGTGCAGGTTTGTTATATAGGTAAATATGTGCCATCGTGGTTTATTGCAACTGTCAACCCATCACCTAGGTATTAAGCCCAGAATACATGAGCTCTTTTCCCAAATGTTCTCCCCTACACCCTCCTAAGACAGACCCCAGTGTGTGTTGTTTCCCTCCCTGTGTCCCTGTGTCCATGTGTTCTCATTGTTCAACTTCCACTTATAACTGAGAACATGTGGTGTTTGGTTCTCAGTTCCTGCATTAATTTGTCGAGGATATTGGCTTCCAGCTTCATCCATGTCCCTGAAAAGGACATAATCTCATTCCTTTTTATGGCTACATAGTATTCCATGGTGTATATGTACCACATTTTCTTTATCCAGTCTATCATCGATGGGCATTGGGGTTGATTCCATGTCTTTGCTATTGTGAATAGTGCTGCAATGAACATACTCAAGCATGTATCTTTATAGCAGAAGACATTTTTTAAAAAGAAGACATATAAATGTCCAACAAGCATATGAAAAAAATTTTCAGCATCAGTAATTATCAAAGATATGCAAATGAAAACAATGAGATATCATCTTATAGCAGTCATAAAGACTATCACTAAAAAGACAAAATGTAGCAGATGTTGATGAAAATGTGGAGAGAAGGGAATGCTTACACCTTTGTTAATGGAAATGTAAATTAGTGTAACATCTACCAAAAACTGTATAGATATTTCTCAAATAACTATATATGGAATTTCCATTTGATCTAGAAATAATACTACTGGGTATCTGTCTGAAGGAAGAGGAATTATCCTACCAAAAACATACCTAAGTTTTTATGCTTATCACAGCATTATTTACAATAGCAAATATATGGTATCAACCTAAGTATCCATCAACAGGTGATTGGATAAAAAAAATGTGATATACAAACTCCATGAGATACTATTCAGCTATAAAAAATAAAATAAAATCATGTTTTTTGCAGCAATAGGGATGGCATTCACGACCATTATCTTAACTGAAACAACTCAGAAACAGAAAGTCAAACACCACATATTATCACTTATAATTAGGAGCTAAATAAAGCATGCACATGGGAAGAGACGTAGAATGATAGACAGTGGAGACCCAGAAGGATGAGGGTAGGGTGGAAAAGGGATGAATGATTAAAAAAAAAAAATTCTTAATGAGTACAACTTAGGTTATTTGAGTGAGGAATACATTAAAAACACAAACTTCACCATTACGCAATATATTCATGTAACAATATTGTACTTGTAACCCTTAAAATTATACAATTATAATTCTAAAATATTAGTAGCAATTTATCAATATTGAAAACATGAAGAAAGTGAATAAAATCATACATTAAAAAAAAACAACTACTCACCACAACCAAAGAATCAGGTTGTTATAAAAATCTATCTTGTTAGATTTTATTATAGGAGCCATTTTGCTACTTGAAAGTCTTTGTTAAATGTCTTCCTCTAATTCACTCTTCTGATATGGCCTATTATGTTAATCTTTTAAGATGTGTTAATAGTTCTCTTGGCAATACGGTTTCTAAGAATAGGTGATGTGACAATGCAACACTAGTTGTGATAGTGATAGCAGAGCATGGTCCACAGAATCATTTGATGGCCCTCAAATTCTGTCTAATGGTGTAGATGGTCCAATAATCCTTTCCCCTTTAATGAGACCTGTGAATATGATGGGAGAATTGCTCCCTAGATTAGGTTAGGAAATATGGAAAAGGTGATTGGATAGTCACTCTCCTGTTTATGTTATATAAGATTCAGTTTTAGCGGATTGAAGAAAGATTCTCTTGCTGGCTTTGAGTAAGCAAGCTGCCATGTTCTAAAACTTCATGTGGCTAGAACCTAAGGGCAGGCTTTAGGATCCAAGAAAGGCCCTAAGCCAGCAGCCAGCAAGCAAGCAGGGATATCAGTCCATCAACCACAGGAATTAATTTTTTCCAAGAATATGAATGAGCTTGAGAAAGAATATCAAGCTCAAAATGAGAATGCAGCCTACTAACACTGTGATTTCAACCTATGAAACCTAAGCAGGGATCCTGTCAATCTGTACCCAAACTCCTTTCACATGGAAACTGCAAGATAAATAATGTGCATTATTTTAAGATGCTTCATTTATAATAATAATTTACACAGCAATGGAAGCCTCATACACAGACATATTAGCAATCCTCAAAAGGGTGGTTCAGGAAGAGTAATGAAGCAAAAGTCCTCAGGCACTGTGAATTTAATTACAATATGAGAAATACAAAGAAAGGACACTTAAAGGAAAGAAAAGTATATTAGAGACAATTGCCTCCCTCTTAGTAATATCACTTAGGGCTTGCCCTAATTTTTTCTTGTAATGATTTTTAAGTCGAATTTTATTGCCAGTTGATAATCATGTCCTTTGGTGAAGAATAAAAAGAAGTATCCATAGTTCTAAAAATGAGTTTTATATATGTTTCATTTAGTTAGCAAGAACCTGGACAAATCAAGATTAGCAACAGTAAATGGGTTGTGTGAATACATAGTTCTACTTACTATGTTTGTGAATTCTTATTTGCTTCAAAGCTGTAGCTGCAATGTATGTATAGTAATTCTCTCTCCCATCATACAGTCATTTAACAAGAGAATATAAACTAAGGAAGCTTTATATTACAAGTAAAAATGTGGGTAATAATACATATGTTCTTGGATTTACAATGGCGTTAAGTCCTGATGAACTCACCACAGTCAAAAATGTCCTACTGAAGTTGTATTTAAGACACCAAATCTACCAAATAATATCACTTAACCTCACCTACTTACATTAGCCTACAGTTGGGCAAAATCACCTAACAACACAGCACACTGTAGAGCACCTGCTGTTTACCCACATGATTGAGTGGCTGACTGGGAGCTGCCGCTCCGCCACTGCCCAGCATCTGGAGAGACTATCATACAGATTTCTGCCGAAGGCATGTCACTTACCTAGCACTGTAAGATTGAAAAATCGTAAGTCAGACCATGGTAAATTCAGAACCATCTGTGTAATAAAGTCACCTGTTTTATTGGTTTCTCCATGAGAATAAGATGGGATGATGTCTGCATATTTTTTTTAGCACATCCATTGACAGCATTAGAACAAGCAGTAAATATTAATGATGATGATCATGTTGATGATGTAGAATATTTTCCTAGTTTAATTATGGCCACTGTTGTATGTTGATGTTTTGAAATGCACATATATGCTCTCTATGATCTGTTATTAAAGTCATCATTCTAGATTTACACTGTATTTCCTGTCTGCTTATGTAATTGTTGGCATTGACTGCCGATAAAACAACTACAAGACTGCACAGCTTTCTGATATGTTGACGGTGTTTATCTGTCTCAGATTTTACTTCCTATATTCTGGTCATGTGATAGATGAGAGCTTTCATCTTTAAATTCCAGGTTTTAAACTCATACAGAGCTCTCTTCACATCTGCGGCTTACTCACATTAGTAACCTCTTTATAATTGTAAGCAACAGCTTCAAAGTTTTAAATAACTCAGAAAAGTCACTTAATGTGGCGTTTCCACACTTTAGTGTGACTTTTTCACTTTCATCTTTGGAAACTTTTTTTTATTATTTTCTTTTTAATAAGTTTATTTTTCATCACATATATATTATAAAATCAATCTCTTTAGTCTCTAGCTATTATAATAAGTTGTTTGAAAATCATTGAAATTTTATTTAGTGAGAGCAACTTTAGATATTATTTTCAGAACTCAATAAGAATCTTTAGTACTAAGTTGCCAGATGCATAGAAAGTAATGGCTTTTCTTAGGGTAATTTGAAGCATCATAAATGTGATATCATACATTCCTTATTACTAACAATTCAAAGTATTTTTATATTTCAATGATTTTTGTTAGTATGCTCAAATATGATGGCAAGGAATGGAGACATATGTGATATATGCACACATATTTTCCTTCTAGTCCTGACTATTTTAAAATTTGTCAGTAAGTACCTGCTTTAACCTGATGTTTGAAAAAGAGGAAAATGAAAGTATAAGTATAGACATTTACTTTGGTTTTACAGATCACATACTTACACGTTGACATACATAAAAGCTTGTAGTGAAAACAGTTCCTACATGTTCCAAATTTCAAATGTGTAAAGGTATAAGAATAATAGAACTTTACATGAAGAAGTAAGAGTAAAATATATTCAGTTACATATATTGTTTGATGATTAGGTAAATAGGATATAACATTCTCTATTGGATTCTGACTTTGCCAAGAGAAACAAACTCATTTAAATTTTTTCCCAAATATTACCTCTAATATTATTTAGTTATACTACTAATGATTATAAACTTATTTGAAAAAATAAGATGATGGATGCCCTGTTTGCTTTCTGCCAGAAGGTGCTACTTTCATCACAAATAAGAGATAGCACCAATTACTGTGACAACTAAGGGTTTCAGAACCAGGGTAATTTACTCTCTTAGGATTCTCAATACACCATAAATGCGGATTTGCAGGCATATTTCACCTAGGCAACAAATGGACTCTGTCATTGCTATTTGAATAGGTGACCCCTTTGAAGACTGAAGATCAGAGTAGGCTGATGGAAACTTTGCCAAGGGGATGTCCTTTTACATGTTTTAGTCTCAACAATTCCTTTTGGCTTACCACCCTTACAGCCAAATGTGGCCACAAATTAACTTTTCAAATAAAGTACCATCCGATGTCCTCATTTCAAGAGGTATGAAGTCCATTTAGTTAACATGGAAATTCATGCTTTGCCCTATTCATAAAATATATCCACATTACACAGACTAAATCCAAAGTTTATGAGGCTAAAAGCATGAATCTTCTTATTAAATCAACAAAGGTTAAGTGAATATGGCTTAGAGTGATATGATCTAGCTTAATATTAGCCATAAAACAAATAACTTACCTTTTCCAAATATATATTTCTCAGGCAAAATGAATAAGTTAATTGTATGATAATAATACATGATTTCTAAGATTGTACTTGCCTAGATTTAAGTAAGTGGTCAGTGAATACTTGCTGATTAAAATAATGATAAAGTCTTATTATTTTTAAACCCAAATGATTGTTTTACTATTTTGTTTCTGTTGGGCAATTCCATACTATTGAAACACAGTATATTATTTTCATGTATTAACTGAGAATCATCTCTTCATAGTTAGATTTATTCAAATATTCTTTAAGCACAACTTTATCATAACTCAAGTGTTATTAGACGGTTCTCGGGTGTTTACTTAGTTTCTGAGTTAACAGAAATTGTGAATAAAACAGGTTTAAGAGAAAACTAAAATTAAAATTGGATATTAAATATGTTTATTTTGCATTCCCTACATGATGAATTTCTTTAACGTAAATCATTGAAAAAATTATTATGTTAAAAATCCAATGTGCGGTTTTTATGTATTGTCATGAAATATATATACACATATACTCTTTTTGTTTCCTATATGCCTGCTATAACAACATGGCATAAATGAATAGAAGTAGATAACTTGAGATGGTATGAAAATTTATTAAGGAAAGTATTTAAATCAACCCATGTTGGTCATGAAGATGATACTGTGCAGCTATTCAAATATGTGCTTTCTCATGCCATTCAAAGACACTCTCATTTTTATAGATCATTTTATAAACTTAAAATATTATAATGCCAGAAAATAAAATTCAAGTTCAGTTGATTTTAAGAGGGAAGTTTCCATAACATTAATGATGTGCACTTATAAATTTTTTTTATTGCTGAATGCAGATATTTTACTTTCTTAAAATAATGTAAATACTTTGTGAATATAGTATTTACTCATAAAGTTATAAAGTCCACATTCTTATTAACATAACACATTATTCAAACCATCAGGTTACATTCCACAGTTATCAGAGACAATTTTCATTCTGTTAAACAAATAAATTATACTTACAAATAATTTTTGTTGAAAATTTATCTTTCTTATTTTCTTTTCTTTTTTTTTTTTTTTTTTTTTTTTTGAGACCGAGTCTCGCTTTGTCGCCCAGGCTGGAGTGCAGTGGCGCGATCTCGGCTCACTGCAATCTCTGCCTCCCGGGTTCACGCCATTCTCCTGCCTCAGCCTCTGGAGTGGCTGGGACTACAGGCGCCCGACACCAAGCCCGGCTAATTTTTTGTATTTTTTTTAGTAGAGACGGGGTTTCACCGTGTTAGCCAGGATGGTCTCGATCTCCTGACCTCGTGATCCGCCCGTCTCGGCCTCCCAAAGTGCTGGGATTACAGATTACAGGCTTGAGCCACCACGCCCGGCCTCTTATTTTCATTTATTAATGCCTCCGTGTTACTATCTTGTTCTGAGAGACAGATTTTTGTGCTGGAGGAAACAGTCTCAGAAGACAGAACTAGGAAATGTCTTTGATGAAAGCATCAGGTTTTAAAAGCTGACACTTTTGTTACAACAACAAAGTCACCTTACCTTTTTTTCAACAACGGAAATTATGTTTTACCTTTACTATGAAGGACTAATGATAATTATTATCCACTCCAATGCAATGAATAATGTTTGTATGAACCATTGAAAAGTGGCTGAATCAAAGTGTTTCTTCATTCTACAAATGAGATAAAGTGAATACGATATCATAAAACAACACCTGAGTGTAGCACAAATTTCTCAAATGCGTTTCTTCTAATCTTTGAGAATTGTTTGTCATGCATTGTTGGTTTACTTAATAAGCAAATACTTGCTCACCACCCACAAACCCACACATATTCATACTCTCATTCTTACTTCCCCTTCATCTAAACATACTCTGAAGAAAACAGAAAATTATCATTCTCATTTTTCTTTGCTTACTAGAAAAGTCATCCCTCAGATTGTAGAGGATATAGATAAGTAGATCTACTTCCAATGAAAATAAATGCTTTCTGCAAGCAAGTTTACCTGTGTTTTTTTTAATAATCCAACAAATTGTGAGACTATTTCCCAATGGAAAGCAATGTTATGCAATTGGTTTGATCAATAAACATTTTAAACCTAATGGGTGGATCAAAGTAGTCAAAATGTTAACATATGTAACTTGATTCCGTTGTTTTATAACAGCTGATATCAGAAGCTTGTATATGTGGCTGGAAATTTGGGAGGAAAGTATATACAATGACTATATTTGTGACGATGAATGAATAAAGGAAATATGTGCTTTGCTAACTTTTGGTTTTCAGGAGATGTTGAATTCAGAATTACCCCTACTGGAAGGTGATCTTTAAATACCACTGCTGCTGGAAGTATGCGTGAGAGAGAAGCACCTAGGCACTTATAATTAATGAGTCACATTCAGAAATCAGTCCAAGTACAAAATTAGGAAGTTGATGGGTTTACTGTAATTGGGAACAGAGGGATAATTAAAGGATTTATTGACAATGAGTCTAAGTCTCTTTGAGTGTCTTGGTAAGTCAAAGTGTTACTTTTATGGGATAATATTGCTGTCAAATTACATGTGTTTTTTAACTTTCTTTCTTTCTTTCTCTCTCTCTTTCTTTCTTTCTTTTCCTTCTTTTTTCTTTTGTCTTTTTTTTTTTTTTTGGCAAGGTCCTGCTCTGTCACCCAGGCTGCAGTGCAGTGGCACAGTCATTACCTACTGCAGGCGCAACCTCCTAAGCTCAATTGATCCTCACACCTCAGCCTCCCAAGTAGCTGGGACTAAAGGTGTGTGCCACCACGCCTGGCTAATTTTTGTATTTTTGATAGAGATGGGATCTCTCCATGTTGCCCAGGCTTGTCTTAAACACTTGAACTCAAACAGTCTTCCCATCTCAGACTTACAGAGAGCTGGGATTACAAGTGTGAGCCACTGAGACTAGCTTACACATTGTTTTAGGTAAATTGGCTCTGTGTCTCTGTTTAGATGGTGATTTCGAGTATCTATTCTTTCTAGTATTGGTGCTTTTATCACTTTATTCAATTCCAGTTGTTTGAATTAAATTGTAAGTCTCATTGTGACTTATAGTAGATGTTCCTAATGACAACTGGAGTCATCCTAGAAATGCCTATGTCTTCTCTTAGACTTTTTCTTACCATGTATCTTCCTTTATCACAGGACAAAGATGTGTCTTGATGGTTTCTCAACCTTTCTTCTGTTATTTACCTTTACTACCATCTGTGGCTAATCGTCTTGCCTATGAGTGTTGCATTCCGTCAAATGAAGTCCTCCTGGTGATTCCTCTACACCCCTGACAAGCTCTGGTCATACTCTATCAAACATGCTTTCTTCCAGGATCCATTTTCCCTTATCATAAATGGCCATTTCACAAAGTACAAGAAAAGCATAAAGAAAGCAGAATCATAGCTGTGAGCATTACAGATATTAGAAAAGACTAAACTAAAAGGAATTAGATGGTTCTAGCTGTCACATTTTAAGTACAGCAGTGTTATTTATAATCTCTTTATCTCGCATTGAAGCTTATGAAGAATGGTAAGATTATGTTACAGAGTGTGTTTTATATTATTATATATTGTTGATCAATCCTCTCCCATCATAGGAAAAAAGTTTGTAAACTTTAGTAATAAGATGTAACAGTGTGACTATGGGCTATTTAATATATATATTACATATATATTCTATATATACATATTAAATATATATATATTCTCTATATATTAAATATATATGTTATATATATATAATTTGCCTGACTGCATATTCAAACTAAGATTGAGTTATCAGAAAACAATGCTAAAACAATGAAAGCATTATATCCTCAAATTTTTGATAAATTTGACAATTATAATGTTACTAAAGCTGTGAGCAATAAATGTTCACAATAACAGATTTGAAATGTAGAATATTGTATATTTCAGAATAATTGATTACTCTTCTATTGATTATGGATACTGAATTTCTAACATTCAAAATAATCTTGGGGAGAAATAAACAAATATGCTTATATGTAATTCCTTGAATAAACAGAATTGATGAGAGTGAAAGCTTGCCCCCATTGCCTTACAAAATGACTGATCTATCCACAGATGAAAATTTTATTTCCCTCATATACGCTTCCCAGAAGTTCCATATTTCCTAGTACGTACATTAGAGTTCTCAAATATACTAACAATGGCTTTTAAGTCTTGTACATTTCAGTCCAATTTTACTCCTCCATGTTTCTGGAAGTATGATTTGCCCAGTGTAATTGAAAAATTTCATCTGACACTATTTTGTTCTGAAATAAGTTGAGAAAGTCTAAATTAAAATAACATTGGAATAAAACCACTGCCAGATTTGGTAGTGTTGTTCACAAACCTTCAGTAAGTATAAAGTGAGGCTTTTTGTGTACTAGATAGGGATTCATGAGGTCCCTATAGCATAAGATAAAGAATTAAAATAAGTTATTCTCTCCTTCTAGTTACAAGAGATGTACTAATATGATTATTTGATTGTATTAATTTTTATAATAATACACATATTCTATAATGACTCATTTACTTTGTTCTCTATGCTTCACATCTAGTCTATTCGAATAACAATTGGAATCTTGATTTTTTTTTTTTTTTTTTTTTGAGAGGGAGTCTCACTCTATCTCCAGGCTGGAATGCAGTGGCACGATCTCAGCTCACTGCAACCTCCACCTCCCGGGTTCAAGTGATTGTCCTCCCTCAGCCTCCCAAGTAGCTGGGATTACAGGTGCATACCACCACACCCAGCTAATTTTTGTATTTTTACTAGAGATAGGATTTCACCATGTTGGCCAGGATAGTCTTGAACTCTTGACCTCGTGATCTCCCGCCTTTGCCTCCTAAAGTGCTAGGATTGATTATAGGCATGACCCACTGCACCCAACCTTGATCTACCTTTTCATTCTATACTCTACTGTCACACTCAAGGCCTTGAGAGATACAGAACAACAACACTGTGTCTGCTAGCTAGTCTTTAGAATGTAACTCTTTTTTTATTTTTTTGAGACAGAGTCTCGCTCTTTCTAAGCATAGACTGTATAGGCATGCCCTTTTAGAGGTTTAAGGGAATAAAGGAGGGCTACACATTTGAACATTCAATAAATATTAACTAGGTGCTCTGATAGACTATGGCAATAGAGCATTAAAATCTTATTTTAATACTGCTTTCAAAAAACAAACAGGCCGGGAGCGGTGGCTCAAGCCTGTAATCCCAGCACTTTGGGAGGCCAAGACGGGCGGATCACGAGGTCAGGAGATCCAGACCATCCTGGCTAACACGGTGAAACCCCGTCTCTACTAAAACATGCAAAAAAACTAGCCGGGCGAGGTGGCGGGCGCCTGTAGTCCCAGCTACTTGGGAGGCTGAGGCAGGAGAATGGCGTAAACCCGGGAGGCGGAGCTTGCAGTGAGCCGAGATCCGGCCACTGCACTCCAGCCTGGGTGACAGAGCGAGACTCCGTCTCAAACAAACAAACAAACAAACAAGCAAACAAACTGTAATCTACAGTTTGCTATACCTTAGACCACTAGCTCATGTGGCAATTTAAAATTAAATAAATTAAAATACAATAAGATCAATAATTCACTTTCTTTGTCATACCAGATGACCACATCAAGGATTTAATAGTGATGTATGGCTAGTGACTTCTGCACTGGACAACTCAGATCATAGAGTATTTCCTTCATTGCACTAAGTTTTATTGAGCATTAATGGACTAAAAGTCAATACAGTCATGAAATTCAACATTACATTTGTAATTAGTACAATAAAATAGAACTACAGGACATTTTGGGAGTGGAGAAACAGTCTCAAGAGGATTGAATTCTTCTGTAGCTGGTGTGACTATGTGAAAATAATGGTTAAAAAGAAATTGTGAAAATTGTGTTTATGGTAAAATTCTAAAAATTACTACATTGTATAAGAATGGAGAAAAAGACTACATGGAGTTAGTATAAAGCACCACTTTCAGAGAAAGCAGAACACGTGAAACTGTATTTATTGGAATCAACAGTAAAGGCATAACAGTGGCAAGAAACATTCCCAACCCTATCGGATAATCAAGACTGTTTAAGCATTTTTAAATTTATACTGAAAGTATTAGAATGACTGCAAAGACTTTAAGTAAGGTAGCGACATAAATAGTATTAAAATTTTAAAGTTGTCTCTGGCAGTAGACAATAACTGGAGATGGTCAAATAATGGACTCTGGAGATTGTGTTGAGGTGAATTGCTTTGATCCATTTAAAAAATAATGCCCATTTGGTCAATGGTGAGAACAAATGTGGGTGGAGGATTAAACTGAATGCTCAGCAATTATTGCAAATTTGGAGGTGGGAGGTGAGGGAGTAGGCAGAACTGCCCAGCTGATCAATAGACCCAGGAGACACTAACTTTAAAGTGGTTGGTTACATAGTGTTATTTAACTGGTATTCCAATATTGAAATAGGGAACCATAGGCCAGGGACCTTTTTTTGATTAGAAGATGAGGATAATTGTTTAAATACATGGATGTTAAGTTTGAAGTTTCTCTGAGACATTGAAATGAATGAATATGTCTTGTAAATAGTTGGATATAAGTGCTGGATTTTGGTATTACAGAAAGGTTTATGGCTGCAATATACATTGTGGAGAGAGCTGTATGTAGAAACTTACTGAAGCTCTGAGAGGAGGATGAGATTTCCTGCGGAGAAAAAGTAGCACCAAAGTAAAAGTGAATGTAGCATCAAAGTAAAAGTCCTGAGTAGCTTTAATACTTAGTAGTAACCATGCTGTATTCCCAGGGAGGTCAAAGTACTTTTGAGAACAAATTTACCCTGAAAACTCTGTTCCAATGAAAATATTCATACACTTTACTTTTCTTTCTTTCTTTCTTTTTTTTTGTTTTTTTTTTTTTTTTGAGGCAAGGTTTTGCTCTTGCCGCCCATGCTGGAGTGCAATGGCTTGATCTCGGCTCACTGCAACCTCCGTCTCCCAGGTTCAAGTGATTCTCCTTCGTCAGCTTCCCGAGTAGCTGATATTACAGGCTCCCACCACTATGCCCAGCTAATTTTTGTACTTTTAGTAGAGATGGGGTTTCACCGTGTTGGTCAGGATGGTCTCAAACTCATGACCTCTGGTGACCCACCCACCTCAGCCTGGGATTACACGCGTAAGCCACCATGCCCGACCCTTACTTTACATCTTTATTCAATATAGTGGGTTCAGGTAAAGAAAGAAAGGCTGAAAGCATAACAAGAAAGAAAGAGAAAAAGAAACCCTATTTAATATTTTTAGTCTACCTGTTTATTCATAAAAATCCCTATCAATATCAAATATATAATATATTATTCAACTAATGCTAATATGGCTGATTTCTGCTCTTAACATCATCACTCGCCATCAGAGAAATGCAAATCAAAACCACAATGAGATACCATCTCACATCAGTTAGAATGGCAATCATTAAAAAATCAGGAAACAACAGGTGTTGGAGAGGATGTGGAGAAATAGGAACACTTTTACACTGTTGGTGGGATTGTAAACTAGTTCAACCATTATGGAAAACAGTATGGCAATTCCTCAAGGATCTAGAACTAGATGTACCATATGACCCAGCCATCCCAATACTGGGCATATACCCAAAGGATTATAAATTACTCTACTACAAAGACACATGCACACGTATGTTCATTGCAGCACTATTCACAATAGCAAAGACTTGGAATCAACCCAAATGTCCATCTGTGACAGACTGGATTAAGAAAATGTGGCACATATACACCATGGAATACTATGCAGCCATAAAAAAAGATGAGTTTGCATCCTTTGTAGGGACATGGATGCAGCTGGAAACCATCATTCTTAGCAAACTATCACAAGAAGAGAAAACCAAACACCGCATGTTCTCACTCATAGGTGGGAACTGAACAATGAGATCACTTGGACTTGGGAAGGGGAACATCACACACTGGGGCCTATCATGGGGAGGGGGGAGGAGGGAGGGATTGCATTGGGGAGTTATACATGATATAAATGATGAATTGATGGGTGCTGATGAGTTGATGGGTGCAGCACACCAACATGGCACAAATATACATATGTAACAAACCTGCACGTTATGCACATGTACCCTAGAACTTAAAGTATAATATAAAAAAAAAAAACAAAGCAAAACAAAACAAAAAAAAACATTTAATGGCTGGAGGATCTAAAAAACAAAACAAAACAAAAAAAGCAGCCCCAAACCATTTTTTCTCCAACAGAGAGCAGCCTGATAGGTATGCAAACTAGGAGCTTTCATATGTAAATGAAGACAGCTGTACCTGGAAGCCAGGTACATTCAATATGGCATCTCCCACCCTAAAAAAAAAAACAACAAAAAAACAAAAACAAAAACAAACAAACAAAAAAAAGTAAACATAAATTTAAATACCTAACATTTCTGATTAGTAGTGTGTACCATGTTTAATGTTATGGTTGATTTTATTGTAGCAGCTTGATAAAAGACCACTACTTAATAAACAAGGTCATTCTGTCAAAATAATAATAATAATAGATTGTGATAAAAATGTAACTGCAAGTTTTCAAGAGGAAGAAATCAACAACTTTTATTTCAGCTTTGATTTTTTTAAATTTCCCTCTGATTCTCTTGACCTCTTTTAACTATGAGAAATTCATTCACTGATGATGAATTTAAAAGAAGAGACCCATGATCTCTCTGCGTTAATATTTCTTAAGCACACTTTTACTCTGCTTCTTTGTGAAATAGAAAACCTTAAAACTGACTCTTGCTTAGGTTTACCTTAAAAAATAAAAATAAAACTGTCAAATATCAATATAACGCAGTGAAACATGATGAAGTATTATTAAATTCTTAAGTATTCTTAACAATAGGAGCTCTCAAAAATAAGTATTATGACAAATTGGACTATAAATTGCATGCTTGCATTCCATTTATTTATGTAAAAAATTAAGCTTTATAGAAGATAGGCTACACGGAAGAATACATTTTATCTTTCTAAAGAGTTCAATAGGTCTACAGTAATGTAGAATCCACTTTAATTATGAAAAAGACTAATGCAATATAGACAATTTTGTGTCAATTACATAAAAGTAAATTCATGAAACCAAGAACACTACCAAAATTTGTTTTAGAATAAAGCATGGTACAAAACAAAACAAAACAAAACAATGAATAAACCAATTAACTTAAAATACTAATTCTACTGAATAGTGCCTAATGCCAGATCCAGAGCATATACTGAAGGCAGAAAGATGATATGTTTTTTTCTCCACAACTCCATTGAATTTGTGTTTGGCAAACTGTCCATTCAAATTTTAAACTCAGTTTATAACCTAATTATTTCAAGATTGTGAAAGGCAATAGAGTCTTCACCCAATTTTTAATTTATTGTGCTGTCTTCTCACCTGACAATGTCTGATACTGTTGCTCGGAAGCCCAGGCTCTCCCAGATATACATGTTATTGTCACATCCATTCCTCAGTGTTTGGCTTAAAAATCTTCTTCCTTTGTGAGGTTTTCATTAACGTTCCCTAGCATCATCATTGCATACTCTCTATTTCAAAATGCATTTTACTAAGTACTTAATTTTAAATTATATCCAAGTTTGTTTATTTCCAAAATATTTATAGGAAGACTATCCTGGGCAAGTGAGTAGACAAGCTTCTTGATAAAAGGATGAATTCAGCTCCACACAAATTCATACTCCAGGACCTAGTGTGTATATATAAAACCTATTGCTATAATAAAGTTGCATACATGTGTGTGGCACAGGGGAGAAAATAGCTGACTTCTGGGAATAAGGTCATAAGTTGTTTAAAATTATGTCTTCAAAGGAATGGCCACAAATGAACGAACTCCTTAAATTGGTATAAGAGCATTATATGAAGTTACATTGCAAATTGTGAAAAGCAGCAATAAAGAGTCTTTAAACAAAGACAATAAAATGTATAAAAAATGTTGCCTGTTTACATATCTTAGCACCATTTATAATTCTTCTACACTATTTTCTGTTTTCAAGGCCTAAAACATGGAAAATACATTTCCCAGACTCCATGGAAAGTGGGGTTCATTTTGGTAACTTCAATAGGAGACACCCAGGAAAATTTGAGAAATCTGACTAGAATTATTACTCCTTAAAAAATAAAGGCATTTGGCCAGTCTGCATAACACAGTGAGACCTTGTCTTTACAAAGAAATTAAAAAAAAAAAAAAAAATCAGCTGGGTGTGGTGGCATGTGCCTGTAGTCCCAGCTACTTGGGAGGCTAAGGCAGGAAGATGGCTTGAGCCCAAGAGGTTGAGGGCACAGCAAGCTGTAATTGTGCCACTAAACTCTAGCTTAGGTGAGAGAGCTAAATCCTATCTCAAAATATAAAATAATAAAATAAAGTAAACAACATAAAATAAATAAATATGAAGGCATGTAGGCTGTGGCAGAAGGCAGGTCTAAAATTTTGCAGTGACTTTCAAACATTCTCATAGGAATCCCTTAGATTATTGCTTAGAGTGACTGAAGTAATTGGTAGTAGTTTCATGCAATCTCTGCACTTCATAACTATAGGAATGGGTATTGTTATCCCAAAACATTCATTAGTTTATATATATCAAACTCCCTGTATTAAATATCTTCTTAAAATATGTCATTTTTGTTTTTAATGAACCAAAGGCAGAGAGACATATACAAAATAATGTGTTCATGAAACTGTGTGTTCTTTCTTTTGGAGAAGCCATAGGCTGTTCATGGAAAGTGACAAATAAGTAAGTTCTGGATTAAATGTAGTTAGAGTCTACATGGTGAAGATTTATATAACATATTGATGATCTTCCACTTTAACGTGAAATCTGTGGGAAACCACTAAAACTCTTTAACTATAACAGGTCAAGATTGACCGAGGTTGAGGAAGTTGGCTTTGGCAAGAGTGTGGAGACTGCAGTAGTTGCTCACTTATATTCTAATACTACTAAATCTGTTAAGTAGAGTCACTACTGTTTGGATGAACGGAGGCAAGATGGTGCACTTCCGGGTTCTTCATCCCCGCCCCAACCCTTCCCGGGCGCGCGAAAATGCAGCCGGCGACCCGGGAAGGTGCAGACCAACTAGGCATGCGCCAGGTGATGTCAATTCGAAGAGACCAAGATTTACCTGGTCTCACCAGTGGAACGCCCCCCGCCACGCCCGTGCCCCTCCTATTGCCCTCCCACTCCTAGAAAAGCCGCTCCGGAGGGACGCCACGCGCGGCCTTCTCACAGCCCCACTCCTGTCGGGATGTCAGGACTGTGGGAACTCCGTCCGAGAGCCCCACAGGGGGACTCTGTCGGCCTTCTTTGCCGGAGGCCGACAGACCTCTTCCCCACACCTTAGGTGACCAAAATAAACTTGCAGTTTTGCTCCTACACTTGCCTAGTCGCTGGTTCTTTTGTGCTCGCTGGACTGGTCTTAGAAAAACAAATCAACTATTTCTTAATTGCATACATACCAATAATACAGTGTCTAATACACTGCTGTAATCTCAAGAACAGTTAATGATTTTTTATTGTTGAGTTTGCTTTTTGCTTATTATATTATTTACCCTTAATAAAATATTTTGGAATTTTTTAGAAACGCTTAGTGTTTTGGTTTCCGGTGCCTTCCAAATACATTTTAGTTCACAGAGCATAATAAATATTTGCTGGTTTTTAAAATGAGTAAAATCTTCCCCAAAAGTAGACATTTGACTTTGTAATCAGTCTAGTTTATGGAGAACAGATGTTTAATCCCAAAGAATCCTTTTCTCAAGGACAGACTGAACTACTACACAGTGTAAAAAAGGGCAAGCTAAAGTTTGAGAATGAGAAAAAGTATAGATAGATAGATAGATAGATACATAGATACATAGAGATGATAGATACATGCATACATACATACATACATAGAGATGATAGATATATGCATACATGCATATACATGTATAATTTATGACATTGTATAAAACTGATGTAGTGCTGATTTGTTTTTTTGTTTTTTTTTTTTTTTCACCATGGTCTAGATTTCCAGGAAATAAAGGTTTGTAACTAAAGGCTTAGAATACGTTATATATTGTTGTTGTCTTTTCCGGATTCCTTTAAATTAGAACTTAAATTATAAGGGAGAAATTCAAAGAATCAGCTACTTTTACAGCATTGAAACTTTTAACGTTTCTTGAATTTTTTTAACCAGTTAGGGGGCAAATTCTTCCACATATTTGCAGCCTAGAAAATATTTACTAAACAACAAAGCAGGGGAAAAAAAGCACCATTTTACTCACACTTATTAAAATATATAATAAATACCTAAATAATCAGTTTTATGAAGAAACACAGTCTGACAATTGAGTAAAATGTTATACAAGAAGACTGTTTTCCTTTATTTAACTTGAATACTAAGATATGGAAATTACTGTTTCTGGATAATATTAGAGAAAGAATGAGCATAGCTTGCAGATTCCCAACCTCTCACCATCTTACAGCTGTCTCAGAAGTAAAAGAAAAGCTGATATCATGCAAAATCTAACATTAAAAAAATGAGGGCCTGGAAGATACAGGAAGATTTGATAAAATATCTAACCTTTTTTAATGTCTTGAGAATATTGGCTTGTTGCATGGAAAAAAAGTTCTTTCACTTTACAGAATACACATATAAATTGCTTTCCCAAATTAACAATATTTATTAGAGTTAAATCTATACAGTCAATAGAAGAAAAGCAGACACATATCTCTTTGGTCTTAGGTTAGATGAGTACATTTGTATTTTCTGTTAACAAAGTCCCCGACCCCCAAACCAAAAAACAAAAAATTATAATGGGAAAAAGTTATATATTTTTACTTTAGCCAAAATATAAATAATATTAAAATATTACATATATTAACTTGTGTTCAGGATCAGATATTGAAAATGACAAACTACATTTTCAATATCTGAACCTGAACACAATTTATGTAACTAAAACAGACTAAATTCACTTGCAATCCAAATAAATCATCTAGAAATTTTAGTAGTTCTATAGTCGAAGTATTTAAATAGGCAATTATTAAGAAAAAACACAATTCCAGCCACAATTTGAAGAATTATTTAACCTCTTTATAAATAACAGCATAAAGTAAAACAACTTGACCTATAGATATATCATTTTAGTGCATGAATTTGTATTTACATTCATGTAATTTATCATAAAATATTATGTTGAATTAATTCTGAACTTATTTTAATGGTAAATTACTTATTATTTTTAAACACTCCCTTTTAAGAAATATTGATCTACACTTTCAGTTGGAGTAAGATATGCCATTTGGTAAGATGTTTGTATTTATGTCAAGGTAAATTGTGGGTACATCAGAATGGCATGTTTCCATATAATTGGATACTTATGTTTTGCTTTCAGTCTTTGAATCTGAATTCAAATTGCCTGTGTTTAAAAAAAAAAAAAAAAAGTTAACAACTGATGCTGAGCATAAATTCCAAATAAATTTTTAAAAATATTTAGAGAATTTGGCTGAGAATGATGAAAAAATGGGTGTCAATTTTGCATGTATGAAATGTGAACGTAAAGCAGAAAGTTTTACAACCCTGACTAAAGAGATTTTGCATGTTATGGAAAAGGAATAAATAAATGTGCAAGTAATAGGACATTTGACCTATGAACAATACAGGTTTGAACAATGCAGATTTTCTTCTGTCTGTGCCACTCCTGAGACAGCAAGACCAACCTCTGCTTTTTCTCCCCTCCTCAGCCTACTATACATGATGACAATGAGGATGAAGACTTTTACGATGATTCACTTCCACTTACTGAGTAGTAAATACACTTCTCTTCTTTCTTATTTTTCTTAATATACTAAAGTGAAATATTAATTTTACTCTGGCAAAAATAATCCCTTCCTGACATGTTTCAAAATAATAAGAGCCATCAATGACAAGCTCACAGCCAACATCATAACAGATAGGCAAAAACTGGAAGCATTCCCCTTGGAAATGAAACAAGACACGAATGCCCACTCTCATCGCTCTTATTCAATTCAGTACAGGAAGTCCTAGCCAGATTAATCAGGAGAGATAACAAAAGCTGATATATGACTTCAGTAAAGTTTCAGGACAAAAAAAAAAAAAAAAAAAAAGTACGAAAATCAGTAGCTTTCTATACAAAATAATGTTCAATCTGAGAGTCAAATCAAGAATGAAATCCCATTTACAATTGCCACAAAAGGAATAACATCTAGGAATACATCTAATCAAGGACTTGAAAGATCTCAGCAAGGGGAACTATAAAATGCTGCTGAAATAAATCATACAAAAACAAACAAATAGAAAAACATTCCATGCTCACAGCTTGGAAGGATCAATGTCATAAAAATGGCCATACTTCCCAAAGTGATAGATTCAACCCATTCATATCTAAATATCAATGTCATTTTTCACAGAATTAGAAATAAAAAAGTATTCTAAAATTTAATATGGAACCAAAAAAGAGCCTAAATAGCTAAAGGAACCCTAAGTAAAAAGAACAAAGCTGGAGACATCACATTACCTGACTTCAAATTAAACTATAAAGCTATAGTTACCAAAACATCATGGTATGGGTGAAAAAACAGACACATAAACCAATAGAACAGAATAGATCACCAGATAAAAAGTTGCACACCTAAAGTCACCTGACCTTCAACAAAGTTAACGAAAATAAGCCATGGGAAAAATACTCCTTATTCAAGAAATGGTGCTGAGATAGCTAGCTAGCTATATGCAGAGGAATGACACTGGCTTCTACCCTTCATCATACACAAACATTGACTCAATATGGATTAAATATTTAAATGTAAGACCTCAAACTATAAGAATCGTAGAAGATAACCTGGGCAACATTATTCTGGACATTTGCTTTGGGAAATAATTTGTGACTGAGTCCTCAAAACCAATTGCAATGAAAATAAAACTTGATAAGTGGAAACTAATTAAACTAAAGAGCTTCTGCACAGCAAAAGGAACTATCAACAGAATAAACAGATGACCTCCAGAATGTCAGAAAATGGATGAAAACCATGCATATGAAGAAGGTCTAATATCCAGAATCTATAAGGAAGGTAAACAATTCAACAAGAAAAAAATAAATAACCTAATTACAAAGAGGACAAAAGATGTGAACAGACACTTCTCAAAAGAAGACATACTGTAATCCCAGCACTTTGGGAGGCCGAGACGGGCGGATCACGAGGTCAGGAGATCGAGACCATCCTGGCTAACACGGTGAAACCCCGTCTCTATTAAAAAAAAATACAAAAAACTAGCCGGGTGTGGTGGCGGGCGCCTGTAGTCCCAGCTACTCCGGAGGCTGAGGCAGGAGAATGGCGTGAACCCGGGAGGCGGAGCTTGCCGTGAGCTGAGATCCGGCCACTGCACTCCAGCCCGGGCGCAGAGCGAGACTCCGTCTCAAAAAAAAAAAAAAAAAAAAAAAAAAAAAAAAAAAAAAAAAAAGACATACAAGCGGCCAGCAAAAATATGAGAAATACTCAATATCACTAATCATCATAGAAATGCAAATCAGACCACAATGAGCTACCATCTGTATTAGTTTGTTCTCACACTGCTATGAAAAAATACCCGAGAGTAGGTAATTTATAAAGAAAAGAGATTTAATTGGCTCACAGTTCCACATTGCTGGGGAGGCCTCAGGAAACTTACAGTCATGGACAGAAGGCAAAGGAGAAGCAGGGACCTTCCTCACAGGGTGGCAGGACAGAGTAAGTGCAAGCAGGTGAAATGTCAGATGATTATAAAACCATCAAAACTCATGAGGCTCACTTGTTATCATGAGGACAGCAAGGGGGAAACCACCCCCATGATCTAGTTACCTCTACCTGTTCCTGCCCTTGACACATGGGGATTACGGACATTACAATTCAAGGAGAGACTTGAGTGGGGACACAGAGCCAAACCATATCACCACCTCATAGCAGTCAGAATGACTGTCAGATGCTGTTGAAGTTGCAGAGAAAACGGAAGGCTTATAAACTGCTGTTGCAAATGTAAATTATTTCAGTCACTGTGAAAAGCAATTCTGAGATTTCTCAAATAACTTAATACAGGACTACCATTTGACCTATCAATGACATTATTGGATTTATATCCAAAAGAAAATATATTTATCTACCAAAGAGACACCTACACTTGTATGTTCGTTGCAACACTATTCTTAATAGTAAAGACACAATATCACCCTAGGTGCTATCAATGGTAAACTGGATGAAGAAAAAGTGATAGATACAAACTATGGAATACTATGGAGTCTCAAAAAAAGAATAAAATATTGTCATTTGCAGCAACATGGAGCTGAAGGTCATTATCCTGAGCAAATTAACATAGAAACGGAAAAACAAATACTACATGTTCTCACTTGTAAGTGAGGAAGCTAAACATTGAGTACCCATGGACATAAAAACGGTAACAATAGACACTGAGGGCTAGAAGAGGGGAGAGGGAGGGAGGAAGACAAAGGTTAAAAAATGAACTATTGGTTACTTACTATGTTTACTACCTGGATGATGGGATCGATCATATCTTAAACCTCAACATCACACAGTACACCCATGTAACAAACCTGCACACACAACCCCTGAATCTAAAGTTGACATTACAATTAAAAAATCCCTTCTTCAGAAGAGGCTCATAGAAATTACCATTAAAGAGCATTATACACAATTTTACAAAAAGCATGTGAAATTGTAATATAATTTCATAAAATATAGGTTGTTTATTTTTCTGATTCTTTTACGGAAAATGTGTAAGAAGGATTTCCCAATATCCTCTCGTACCTCCAGTTTATGCAATCTCTGACTGATTTTAAACTAAGCAATATTTCGGAAACAAACTTAATGATTCCCCGGCTAGAGAATAAATCTGGAGAAATATGTTTCCAATTATGAGCCAAATATTAAGAACAATTTCTACTCTAGTCAGTAACTAGCTTAGCTCATTCTTCTCAGTCTGGACATTTTGTAGATTTTTTAAAAGTAGTTGAAGGTTTACGGGTTTATGGACCAAAATTTGTCTGATCTTGGCTGTTTACCAGTCAACAAACATCTGTGATAAATTACTTTGAAGTCTGAGATACCAATGAGCATCAGCTGTGACAAGAAGCATTTCTCTCTAGAATACGCCATCTCAAGTCTAATGAGCTTGCTTTCTCTATTCTGCTGGTCATTTGCTAGCTCATATATCAATTCCATGCCTTCATTGTCCACTCTGCTTTTTCTCTTCTTGCTAATTATTTTATTCTCTTCATTGAGGTGGCATCTCCTACTATACTTTTCAGCCTCCATTTCCTTGAATCTTATTTTCTCTCTTCTCTCCACTTGTATCGATTTTTTTTCCATAATTGTTCTCTTCTCCCCTGTTTTAAATTACATTGTATATCTTCCCCTGTTTGTTAACAGTATAGCATTAAAAATATTTGTCTTTTTATTTTCCTTGTTTTAAATTTTTGAATCAAGAAGCATTACAGTTTTTGTTTATAATCCATTTTGGAAAAGTATTAATTACCCAAATTGCTTTTTCATATGAATGGTGATCAGTGTGTTCTGCTCAGGCTATTTTTTTTTTTTTTCTAATTTAAATCCTCTTATGGAATAGATAGGACTTGGGATAGAATGGTTTATATTAGATCAGTTCAGTTCACATCTTTCAAGATCTCAGTTAGTGCTTTGAATTATTAGAGGAAGTATCTGTTTCCCCAAGAGACACATCTCAAGAGAAAGTCAAAAAGAACTTGAGGACCTCAGTAAAACTGACTTAAATGAAGCACATGGTTGTGATTCCTGGTGGAAATGCTAAACTTACCATAGGAAAAGAAGGTTCTACTCATGCTAAGAGAGCCCTGTAAGAAGTCACTGCTTACATACAGTTGATTTGGCAGAACTCAACATGATAGACACCAATCCAATGGAGTCTTATATATTGCCAACTACATTTTAACCTAGAGGCTACTATTGAAACACATTTCATTAATTGGGCAAGATTAAATTTCCTTTTTCACATTATCTGTAGTAATTATTGCAATGATACTTGACAAAAAAGATAAATGATAAACTCTCAGTGGCCTGATACAAAATGTCTTGCTCATATAAAGTGAAAACCAGTTGAGGCAGAGTCTGCAAGTGGATGACTCCCTGCTAGCAGTGAATAAAAGCACCAGGAAACTTCTTTGTGGTGGTTCCTCCATTTTTTCATGTAACTTCCATGTTCATCAAGCAGGTTTGCATTACTATCCTGTAAGGGAAAGAGCAGAGTATTGCGTTTTGAATGTGGATCTACAATAATTTGTAAGTATTCAGGCAAAAATTGCTAAATGTAACTGCAAGAGAAATGGGGGCAATTTAGTCCAACCATACCCCAGAAGAAGTGAAAGTAGGCCTGCTGAGCAGCTTCTTATTCTCTGTCACAATATCTTTAAACGAATATGAATATTGAAAATGGAGGTGGAAAATTTGTTGAACCCACAGTCTTGAAAGGCTACATTTTCCATAAAATATTTAAAAATAATTACGTATATAAATTATATGGATTAATGACATTGGACATATTTCATAAGGTAAAGTAAATGTGGCCATTAAATTGAGTAGTGAAAATTTTAGGCAAGCAGCCAGGTAGCCAATCAGTTAATTCAACTTTTTAACAAAGCATGTTTGGAAAGAAGTGTTCAATGCTCATGTGTAGCCTCCAAGGAAATTCTTCCTGAAAGACATTAACACTTGACGTAAAAGCCAGTGTGTCTATACATGAGGAAGAAAGAAAGGGGCTGTGAGAGTTTGGGGCAAGGATAAAGAAATAAGGGAATGCATTTAACTAAAATACTCATCAAAATATTTTTATACTGTCTATACAATGCTTTTGAATAAACAACTGTGTAATTTATTTCATTTCAATTTTATCTTATTGCTGTAATTATCCAATCACTTTCTAGTGACAGAAGTTGTGAACGTGGGACATGAAAGTAAAAACCTGTGCCTTATAATACTGGATGATGAAACTTGAGAGTAAAAGTTGTATAAATTCATAAAAATACTATGGTGGTAGTCAAACGCTCTCTCTGCCCTGCCACCCCCGAGATGTCCCTCGAACCTATGAATGTGTTGTATATTGCAAGGCAGAAGGAGCTTCACCGATACATTTAAAGTTACAGACCTTTAAATAGAGAAATTATCCTGGATTTTCCAGTTGGGTGCATTCTATTTCCAAGAGCTCTTAAAAGCCAATAATTTTCTCTACTTAAAGTTCAGAAAAAACAAAAAGTTGTGGCAGCAGAAAATGTCAGAGAGATTCAAAGGCTGAGAAAGACTCCACCCACCTTTGCCACACGGAAGAGGGTGGAAGGAATTGGGGCAGTCTTTAACAGCAAAAATTGACCAGTTGCTGACAGACAGCAAGAAATGAGGGACCTGGGTCCTGTAACTAAAACAAACTGAATTCCCCAGGAGGCAGAGCTTGCAGTGAGCCCAGATCACCCCACTGCACTCCAGCCTGGACAACAGAGCGAGACTGTCTCAAAAAAAACCAAAACAAAACAAAACTGAATTCAAGCAAAACCAACAATGAGTTGTTTGGAAGCAGATTTTTCCCTAGAGCTTCTGGCAAGAAACACACTCATGCCAACCTTTATTTCCGCCTCCTGAGACTGTATAGAGACTGAGCTGAGCAATGCTCTATCTGGATTTCTGACCTAAAGAACTGTGTGACAATAAATTTGTGTTGTTTTTATCCACAAAGATTGTGGCTATACGTTATGTGATCAATAGAAAACCAGGCAATTATTTAATAAGAAAGAAAGACATAATGAAGAGAATAGGTCCTGAGCTGTCTAAAAGGACTACAAATGTCCACAGATAGCATGCAAAGGCCACAAATACAGCTTGTACGGTTCAGTAGAAACTTAGCCAGACATTTCAAAAATACAGTAATACAGTTTCAAACAAATTTACTTAGAGATTAGAAATGCTGTTTTACTTTTCACCAGGCCTCATTTTTTTTTTTTTTGAAAAAGAGAGAAATTAAGCAAAATGTCATGTTTTATTCCCTTGTATACTTTCTCAGCATTGGAAATCCAATCATCATTCTAAACAAGTTAAATGGCAAAATTTTGTGGATGCTAATTCTAGTTTCTTCACTCAAAATTGTTTATTTCTTTTTGTTCCAAGAATAATTTCATTTATAATGCTTTCTTCAACCTCAAAATCATATTTGTATTAATTTCTCTTGTACATGTGTGCATCCCTTCCACAAAACTGTTTATTTAGTATCAAATAAACGTATCTTCTCTTTGATTCATTTTTTATTTTTTATTACAAAAATTTATATGTCTTCTTAAATTTCTATTAAAGTTAAAATAAATTATTGTCAGAAAATATGATACTTGTGATAAAAGGATTTTGTATAAAACTCTGACATAGATTTATTTTTCTAAAAAAATGAATTAATTAATTCAACTCCACACTTTAAAATATATGTTATCCATTGCCATTTGAGAATTAATTGTATATAGTAGATACTTCACCATTTGCCTGAAAAACATACAATAACAAAAAAGAGGAAAATAATTGGTTTATTTTGATAAAATTAGAAGTGACTTAAAATTCTAAGTACCCTATTTAGGAAAAATGAAATTTTAGAAAATTAAAATAAAGATTGGAAATCTAAGAGAACTGTTATGTGGGACAATGTCTAGAAGATGACAGAGTTTGTCCTCAGAGATATCTAGAAGCAAACTTCTTCATAGTTGATAGTACAGCCTGAGATTCAAAATCTAAACAGCTTTATTTGGAGCAGTGAGGATAGGAACATGCATAAATCACAGAAACATCCTTATTCTCCTTGTTTTTGAGCACCAAAGAGGGCAGATCTAAATAAAGGTTTAAAAAAGTAGGCTGTACTTCTAGGAAGCTGCCTGCCTCTGCGGCAATGGAGCCAAAATGTGGCTTCAAATTAAAACAGCTCTCTAATGACTATTGTTCTTAAATGGAGAAAAGTGGTATCTAATTGAACATACACACAATTCCATCTGTGACAAACTAATGTCTCAATGGTGAATAATGACGGTGGAAACAGGCTGTGACTTATATAAGGATACCACGAGAATTAAGAGTATACAAAATATTTAAAAATTTGCAAGTAAATATTCTTCAGGAAAAAAATGAGACATGTATGTGTATATGTGTGTATGTACACAGATACATGCACACACACATATATACGTCTACATTTATATCTGTCTATCATGTCTTATCGATAGTGTATATAAAATTCATGACAAAAGTATTTATGAGCTAAAATAAAAAAATTGAACGAACCGATCAATTGTACAGTATATCTATAATTTAGACAGATACAACATGTAACAGAGTGGAAGCAAGTTGATATTGCTGTAAATTATTTTTCAATAAGTGGAGTCGACTTTAATGTTATCTATTATTCTGACTTTATTGTTTAAATATGCTGTTTAATTCTTACACATGATTTGAGTGAAGAGCTCTATTTTTATTTTATTTCTGTTTTGTGTTAAATGAGCTATATAAATTCCTCTATTAAAAGCAAAGACATATTTAAATGCTTGATATCAACTGTACAGGAATTTGATTAACATTGCTTATCTTCCTTCACTATTGATTTTCTTTATATCATGACAAAAAACTCAGAAATGCAACCGAAAAACTGTAACTCTGTAATATATAAAACACTCTAACATTGCTATAAAGTTTTCTACAACAAGCCCTGCTTCCTCCCACTCTCCCCAAAAGCACAACAGTATATTAAAACTAAAATAAGTATAGCTAATACCCATTAATTTCAACCTAGTTTCACATAGTATTTAGAAAGTGTCCCAGTTAAATCCATCAAAACACAAACCCTGCTAGGACATGGGAGTTTTGTCCCTAAAGGCCCTTTCTTATAGTTGCAGACCCATCAGATTTTTTAAGTCATATGTAAAGTCAATATGGAATCTCCAGGGAAGCTAGCTCTTTTCCAACTTTTCTATTTCTCTATTACTATGTTCACCTCATTTCAACTCTCATTCAAATTTTAACAGCTGCAAGAGTAGGCTTATTAGGGAGCCTCTTGACATACATTTTTACCTGGTAGAAGATTCCAATACCCTTAGGGACCATATCAAAAATGCCCCCACTTAAAAAGAATTTGCTGAAGTGCATTTATGAACTCAACTTCTGCGTATTCAGGAGTACAAGTCTATAATCTTCCTCAAATGAAGCATGGCCTTTGAGCATAGTTATACTTTGTATGAAAGTCATATGCAATTATAAAAATGTATGGGGAAAAAAAAAAAAAACCCAGCACCCTTTAGGCAGCTGTTCTGATCATAGAGGTCAAAGAAATGCCAGCAGACTTTCCTCCATGCTCCACCTTCAGTCAGAGCTGCATTACAACCACCCAGAAAGATTATCTTCTCTTTAAACAAACTTCCAAATAGTCTCTATGGAAAAATATCAAAATACTTAATATCCTAATATAATTTTCTCATATCTGAGTAAGAAAATGTATGATAGCTGATTATACAGTTGAATCAGGAAACACTGTTAAAATGGATAGCAAGAGACCATAATTACTAAAGAAGGGGCAAATTGGTTGAATTATCCTTTTGCAAAATCAAGTAACAAGTATATGGCAAATTATAATCCATGAATATTTAATTCCCCATAGGTATTTCACTCCTGTAACATGGCAGAGGGTGTATCAAAAAGTGACTCTTCAAAAAATGCAAATTTCTCCCTTGAATGCTGAACTTTTTTGTTAATCTGATAAGCAGTTCTTTTTTTTCAGCCTTCAGCTTTTACACAAAAAATGGTAATGAAAACCTGCTGAATTTCAATCATAATAGTCTTTAGAAATCAATTCTTCTATAGATATACACTATTTTCCTAATGAAACAGAATAATAGTTAATTTGAAAAATTCCATTAATAATTCCAGATTGCCTACAGAAATATAAATCATGAGGCTTTATAAAATTTAATGTTTCTATGGTAAATTTATAAAAGTTACATATGTTCTGTCTTTTTATACTTAAATTGAGTATGGTAAGCACAATTATAATTTATTTTTTGATTTTATTATTTTTTGTAATAAAATCTTATTATGTATAGATGTAGTGCCATAGAGTAATATATAAAGATTTATGAGGAAATTTCTTTATGCATATCTGAGAAATTAAATAAAATAATATATATAATAAAGATAATATTTTTCTCTTAAAAAAAATCTCCTCCATGTAAGAAAAAAAGGAAAAAAAAAACAGAAAACACTCCTTTGAAATAAATGTTAAGAGCAAGAAAATAACCAAATATATATATATATAACAGCAATAACCACATTTATCCACAGGGAATGCAAAACAGAGTACTACATTTTCAACTCACTGTCCATTCATACCTAACCCATTATCAGTGTCTTCAAATTAACTTAACAAGTATTCACAATAAGTAATAAATGTTGATAGCCTTCACGAGGATCTTCAAATTTTGAGAATAAAAACTGCAGTCCAAGTGATTATTACAATGTTTGAAACACAATATATGTGAAGTAAAAATGTAAAAAATTAAATGAATGTGCCCATTGATGTTCTTCTGTCTTCTCTAAAATGTCAATTTACCATGTCTTTGTTTTTACTTTAAAAATGAGACAAATAGTTATTTCATCATTCCTACATTTTGTTGTTGTTGTTCTTGTTCTTGTTGTTGTTGTTTTGAGACGAGTCTCGCTCTGTCGCCCAGGCTGGAGTGCAGTGGCTTGATTTCGGCTCACTGCAAGCTCCGCCTCCTGGGTTCACGCCATTCTCCTGCCTCCGCCTCCCGAGTAGCAGGGACTACAGGTGCCCGCCACCACGCCCGGATAATTTTTTGTATTTTTAGTGGAGACGGGGTTTCACCGTGTTAGTCAGGATGGTCTCGATCTGCTGACTTCATGATCTGCCCATCTCGGCCTCCCAAAGTGCTGGGATTACAGGTGTGAGCCACCGTGCCCGGCCCATTCCTACATTTTTTAAAAATCATTTTCAGTTTTTTTTTTTGTTTTTTGTGTAGATTTCTTTGAAATGTTTATACTTAGGCAATGCATTCATTTTTCCATCACTTTTACATGCCTGTTAAAAATCTGAAATTCTCAAAGCATTTTCTCTGAGTACAAAACAACTTCTCAAAATGCCTTGTTATTTTATATAGAAAGGTATATGTATATGTAAAAATGAAAATATGTTTCAAAAAATATTTTAAATTTGAATATTCAAATATTTCATTAGTTTTTATGCCATTGTAGAATAATTTCAACATTATGTATGGACAGCTGATAATGTTCATGATTTATTTACTTCTTAATATAAAGACTGTGTGGACCTTTGCAAATATTTTATACTTTTTTTTATTATCTTAATTTCCTTCTCAATATTTTTATTGATGTCTAGTGCACACAAGACAAATGTGAAATGTGGCATAGTGATACAATAGAGTTACATTTTTACAAATGCATTTTTTTTCAAAAAAAGTGAGGTTTTTATTATAAGATTATAATTTTAAGAAGACAAAATAAACTGTATGCTGGAAATTTTCAGAAATGACTGAGGGGAATGGTTGCTATTTAAAGCAGAATTTCACAAAAGCATCTTTTAAATAAGTTAAAAATGAAAAAAAAAAAAAAACACACACACACACCCGTGAACCTAAAGATATATCATCGGTGTAACTGAAAAACAACGCAAAAACATAAACATCGCACTGTGTCAAGAGAGTGAAAAAGACAGGGAATTACAAAGTCTGCAACAAAAGAGAGGGACCAATGTAAAATATTAGAAGATATTCATTGTGAGCTCCTCCACCCTCCATATCTCCCTTTGCCCCTAGTCATTTAGTAAAAAAATCTGATCTTCTAAACTGACAGAAGAGTATGTTTCACTTCCAAATTATACTTACAAAAGAATTTATAGACATTAAATAATTAAAAAACCAAATGCGGAGTTTGCAGTGAGCCGTGATCACGCCACCGCACTCCTGCCTGGGCGACAGAGCAAGACTCGTCTCAAAAAAATAAATAAATAAATAAAATAACTAGAAACAGAAATTGACCAAAAAAAAAAAAAAAAAAAAGGAAGAAGTAAAATTAGAATTAATTGAATTCATGAAAGAAATAGAAGAGCAAGAGAAAATCATATTGAAAACAAAGACTTGGGTACCCGGTGCCCAAGAAACGATTGATTAAAATAAAAACTTCATAAGGAATCTGGTAGAAATGCAGGGAAACAACCAAAAAAAATTAAAATTGAGAAAATAAAATGCTTAAAAATTTCTCAAAACCTGTTGAATAAAGGAAGAAAGACAACAAAAATTACCAGCTTTCCAAAATAATGGTAAGCTACACCAAATATTTTAGTATATAACTGAATTACTTAGAACAGTGATAGTTCTAAATTTATTTGTAAATATTTTTATAAAAATAAAAGAGTAAAAATATTTGAAATAAATTCTCAGCTCAATAAGCTAAGAAAAGAACAAAAACAATAACAAATCAAGAACGTGGAAAAAATATACAAAGTTAATGTAGAATTTAATTATGTGAGGAACACAGACATTATAAGACCTACTTAATGGATTAATATTCTGCATTTTTAAAATAGTGATTAGATCAAGTAGACACATACCTTGTGTATTTAATAAAAAGGAGAACAGAAAAGTACAATTAATAAAATAAGGTATGAGTAGAGGAAATCACTACTGAAATAATATTTTTAAATAAAATAAAGAATTATTCTTCAGATATCATAAACCCTGCATAAAATAGACAATATGCTAGGAATATTGAAATTATGTTATTAGAAATACAAAGTTCAAACAGAATAACATCTGTAGTGGAAATAGATAATGTTTTAAAAAACTACTTCATTAAAAACACCAACAACAAGAACAGATGATTTCAAAATGGGATTCAAAGAATCTTCAAACTTTTACAAAATGGTGATGGTTAACTTTATGGGTCAAATTGACTAAGGCATTGATTATCCAGATATTTGTCCAAATATTATTCTGGGTGTTTCTGTGAGAGTGTTTGTGGATAAAATTATTATTTAAATCAGTACACTTAGTAAACCAGATTTCTGTCCCTAGTGTGGATAGGGCTCATCCAATCAACTGAGGCCTGGATAGAATGCAAGGACTAACCCTCCCTACAATAAAATACTTTTTCCTGCCCACCTGCCTTCAAGCTGAGACACTGACATCTTTCCTGCTGAAACATGTGGTTTTTCTTGGACCTTGAGCCTGCTGGCCTTTGGACTGGATCTATAATATTGTCTCTCCTGGGTGTCTATCTTGCAAACTTACCCTATATATCATGGGACGTTTTAGCTGCCATAATTACGTGAGCCAATTTCTTAGAATATACTTAACATGCATGCACACACACACACACACACACACACAGAGTTCTGTTTCTCTAGAACACTAACAAATACAAAAACAGAACATTGAGGAAAAAACTGCCAAAATTATTTTTATAAAGCAAGCACAACCTTATCATCAAAACTTGATAAAAATAATACAAAAAAGGTAATTACCTTGACACAATAATATCACTTCTCAGCTGAAGGTAAAAACACTAAATAAAATTTTAGCAAACCAAACTCAACAATGTCAAGACAGACTAACAGGGACCAGAGTATGAAAACAATCACAGTATTAGATTACAACCCATAAAATCTGACAATAATCCACAAGCCATATTGACATAAACAAATAAATTAATAAATTTACAAATCAAAAAATCAATCAATCATCCTTAGAGTAAAATGCTAAGAAATGTAAAATAAATTATAGAGAAAAATCACTATTTGTTAACCATCAAAATGATAATTCAGCCAAGATACATTAATAAACATGAAAACCATTGAGTAAAAATTTTAGGAGTAATGTGATATTTACCTAGTATCAAAAGTATCATCCTCTAAAGTGCTTATTAATTATAAAAGATAAAATAGTAACTTTAAAGTGAAATCACTAGACAGATAAAATTTTAACCAAACAACAGACATTAGTATTCCCCGGAAAGGGATTAAGGATGGCATATTACTCCTATTATGACACACTGAAAAAATTAGCGTTACTTTTGAAGAATTGTTGCAAGAAATGCACACTATATTTCTCATTAGAAGCAATTATTAGATTTTTTCCAACTGAAGGATATTCCAAAAAATAAGTGGTCTGTGTTCTTCCACAAAATCAAGGTGGCTGGGTGCAGTGGCTCATGCCTATAATCCCAGCAGTTTGGGAGGCCGAGCAGGCGGGAAACAAGGTCAGACGTTTGAGATCAGTCTGGCCAATATGGTGAAATCTCATCTCTACTAAAAAAATACAAAAATTAGTCGGACATGGTGGTATGTACCTGTAATCCCAGCTATTCGGGAGTCTGAGGCAGGAGAAGCACCTGAACCCAGGAGGCAGAGGTTGCAGTGAGCTGAAATCATGCCACTGTACTCCAGTCTGGGCGACAGAACAAGATTCTGACTCAAAAAAAAAAAAAAAAAAGTAACTGAAGACAAACAAATATTAAGGAATTATTACAAATTATAGGTGACTAAAGCAATGTGTCAAGTAAGTGCAATATGTAGGCCGGGCGCGATGGCTCACGCCTGTAATCCCAGCACTTTGGGAGGCCGAGGTGGGAGGATCACAAGGTCAGGAGATCGAGACCATGGTGAAACCTCGTCTCTACTAAAAATACAAAAAATTAGCCGGGCGCGGTGGCGAGCGCCTGTAGTCCCAGCTACTCAGGAGGCTGAGGCAGGAGAATGGCGTAAACCCGGGAGGCGGAGCTTGCAGTGAGCCGGGATCACGCCACTGCACTCCAGCCTGGGCGACAGAGCGAGACTCCACCTCAAAAAAAAAAAAAAGTGCAATATGTAATCCTGGAATCAATGTTAAACCAGAAAATAAAAGTATTTAAAAGACAAACATTATTAGAACAATTAGAAAAAAATGTTCATAAGACCAATAGATTAGAAAATGTGCCTATTTTTTTGCTAATTTCCTAATAGTTACAACTGGATGGTGGCTGTGTAAGAAATTGCCCTTGTTTTTAAGGACTATAGATTTAAGGATTTAGATATAATTTAGCATCAGATATGTAACTTACTCTCAAATAGTTAAAAATAATATCTACAAGAAATGATAAAGCAAACATAGTAAAATATTAGCATATGGGGAATCTGTGTGAAGAAAATACAGGAAATCTCTATATTGCGTTTGAAATTTTTCTAAAAATATGAAATTATCTTAAAATAGAGCTGTATTTTAAGAGTTGATTTAAAACATGATTTACATCTTTCTGATGTCATATTTCATATTAGAGTATCTTACATTTCAGGTAGTATGGAGTGACTAACAGTGATACATGGGATTTATATGGAATAAGCAGAAGTGAGATTTTATGAGATTTTATGATATCTATGATAGTTAAAAATAGTGGCAACAAATCCACTGTAATTAATGTTTCTGTAAAAAAAAAAAAGGTTATGTAAATCCCAATTATCACAATTTAGGAGTTAACTTGAAGTACAATATTAAAATAAAGATATAGAAGATACAAACTCCTCCCAGGGTTTCTTCACCACTGGACATTTCTTCTCTGTGAAAGGCATAAAGTGAAAAATGGTAAAAGACTGAACACAAAGCAGCAGTCTAGACTTTCATCTCACTGGGATAGTGTATAGAAACAAACAAAACGTTTTTCCTCTAGTCCTACAATGTAACAATCAACACAGGAGACTTCTGTGACCAAACGTGTGGGGACTTTTCATCATCAAGTAAGCAATTAATTTTGCAAGGGACACCAGTTGGGTATTTTCCAATCCAATTCAATTCTGGATAGGGTGTCAGATACCATAGGTTGGGGGCTCAGTCCCACAAGGCTGCCCCCACTTCAAACACGAGTCCCAAGTCCAGAGCTCCACAACTAGAGACTGGCGGGCTTCATTAAAGGCAGAATTAATTTGCTAAAGTGGCTCTCAGAGCTCAGGGAAACATTTACTTACAGTTACCAGTTTATAATATTTTAGAGGACACAAATAAACAGCCAGATGATGAGACACACAGGGTGAGGTCTGAAAGGTCCTGAGCACAGAAGCTTCTTCTCTTTTTGAGTTGGAGTGCACCTGGTATGTGGATGAGTTCTTGCCCACCTTCCTGCAAGCCTCCAGAAGTTCATCCGTCTGAAAGCTCCCTGTCCCAGCACTTTGGGAGACCAAGGCGAGCGGATCACGAGGTCAGGACATCGAGACCATCCTGGCTGACATGGTGAACTCCCGTCTTTACCAAACACACAAAAAATTTAGCCGGGCGTGGTGGCGGGCGCCTGTAGTCCCAGCTAATCGGAGGCGGAGGCAGGAGAATGGCGTGAACCCGGGAGGTGGAGCTTGCAGTGAGCTGAGATCGCGCCACTGCACTCCAGCGTGGGCGACAGAGCGGGACTCCGTCTCAAAAAAAAAAAAAAAAAAAACTCCCTGTACCCCATTTTCTTGGGCTTTTTATGGAGAATTCAGCAGATATGGCATGATTGAAGCATGGACAATCGTGTAGAAATGTGACTGGAAAAAACAGGATATCATCTAATGCTAATAAACAGTGGGGAAAACAAATAAGGCCAGACCAGATTCTTCTTGGCCTCTCTGTACAGCATTCTTTCCTCCCAGGTATTGATACAGGAGCTAAATAAATTATTTAGGCAGGTAGTGAGGGCAACAGAGTTCTCGGCAGAACTTCACTTCTAACAAAAAGCAGTTCCCCAAATCATTTCTTTTCTAAGAAAGAGCAGCCTGAAAAATTGAGCTGCAAACGTAGATAAGCAAGCTGGAAGCTTGCACAGCGAGTGCCAGCAACTGGGCCAAAGAAAAGGGCTACCTGGGGGCCAGGTGTGTCCAATATGGAGGTTCCATCTGCTTTTTTTTTTTTTTTTTTTTTTGAGACAGTCTCTTGCTCTGTCACCTAGGCTGGAGTGCAGTGGTGCCATCTCGGCTCACTGCAGCTTCTGCCCCTTGCTTCCCTTTATTTTGTTGTTATTACCATGTGTACAGCAAAGGAATGGGCAACATGGCACAGCTCTGCTAGAGGACACTCCTGCATAATAAAAGATTAGGATGGGCGTGGCAAGAAATTTGCACCCCATGCAAATGACATAATTAGTCCTAACCAGTGTTCCACACCCTATGCAAATAGAACACCTGATCCAACCAATCGTTTGCGCCCTATGTAAATTAGACACCGCTTCCTCACCAGGCATCTATAAAACCTTTGCATTTCACCAGGGATTCAGCAATCCATTTTTCTGGGACACTTCTCTGCAGCAGAGAGCTCTTCTCATTCTTTTGCCTATAAAACTTCTGCTCTCAACCTCACTCTTTGTGCGTTCATGTCCTAGTTTTCTGTGGCTATGAGACAACGAACTTGGGTGTTAGTCTAGACAATGAGGCCATTTCACTACGGGGCGAAACCCCTTCTGAAGTGAGGGTCTTATGACTCACAATCAAAGAAGGTAAATCAAATAATTCTTTATGGCTCCAAGACAGAAAGGCAGAGGAAGGTTAGAATACTGCCTTGGGAAGAAAAAGGAGCAAGTAAAAGGAGAGCAGGAGAAGTTGAGGGAGAGAGAGAGAGAGTCTGTTTTCTGAGTCCTCCTTCTGGTTCTAAAACACCCCAATGTTATAAGCAAAGACCCTCATTCACCTTTATTACTCTAAGGCTATTCTGAAGATGCTTCAGGAACTGAAGACAGGGGTCAAATACATTAACAAAAGCAAAAGATATGCTTATTTAGTCACTTAAGAAATAGAGAGGGCCACAGTAGTTATGAGACAGGAAGTGTGAATGAGACAGAGGGGTGTTTTGGGAGTGTTAGTAATGTTTCATGTTTTAATCTGAGTGGTTGTTTTCTGGGAATGTTTACCTTGTAAAAATTAATTGAGCTACACACTGAAGATTTGCTGCTTCTTATGTATTTCAAGAGAAATATTAAAACAAATGAAACAAAGTACTATTTCCCATATAGACTACTGTAAAAAGCATTATTTTTGCTAATGCTTAATGAAATTAATGAAGGCTCCATGATTAATATGCACAGTTTACAGTATAATCTGTGAAATTGATATTTGATTATTAATGAAGATATAGTATCAAAAAGTAGGCTTTCCATCAACATAATAGAGGAGACAAGATAAGTGGTTGAAAAAGGTATACTTCAGAGAATCAATTTATTTAGACAGAGCTGTCAAATTATATTTTATTTTAAATGAGAAGGACAGGAGTAGAAACCAAAATTAAAAGATAGCTTGTGGGTATGATATGTTCCCACAAACCAAATATATACTGCCTTATCTTGGATTTTGGCATGTATACAGTTTTTCAAATCTTCATTGACTTTTATATTAACCTCCTTACTGAGCACATATGGATAACCTCCTTACTGAGCACATATGGACATCCTACATCCCTTTAATATGGTTTGGTGAAGAAGTAATTTCAAATATCGGACATCAGCAGCCAGGTCAGAATCAATCAGAATATGTACCAGCCATAATAAACTGACATATCCCCACAGAAATATCCTGGCTAAATAGCAGCCTGGCCAAGTGTCATGCTAATACGCATGCGAAAATAAATATTGATCATGCAATCTAAATCTAAAGATCACTAATATAATAAGAACCTGAGGAGTTATTAATTCCTATATAAAAAAATTTAAAATCATAGTGCTTCCATATATAAATGTGTAATATTTGAGCAACATTCAAAGATTTTAACCTAAGCATGTATTCTCTCAAATTAATATTGCCATAAAAGATGACTAAAACAAGCCTTTCCACTTAGATTTAGCATAAGATAGGTTCCCATATGTATGTTTTTATTTTAAATGTTTTATAACCCCAAAATGGTTCCAATATTCTTCAAAAGAATATATTAGAGTGCTGAAAAGTTTCAGAAAAGTAAAATATCTTGGCATATATTACATGAGACTCTTAATTCAAATCATAACCTGTTTATCCAGGTAAATAAACTCACCTCGTAGAACATACAACGAATAAATAGTTACCAACACTTCAGTAATCCACTTAACAGTTTTCCAGTGAAATTTGTTCCTTTCCAGTCTGACTAGCCGAAAACTTCGAAGTTTTCTTTTGTCACATGAATTTGATCAAGATTTAACTAAAATTGCTCACACAAATTTTTATTTTTCAGTGCCTGTTTTTAAGGAACTCTTTCTTGTTTTGTCGGTTAGTGTGCAGGGCAGGGCCAACACACTCTCTTTGAAGAGACATTACTGTTTTTGTTTGTTTGTTTGTTTTGTTTTTTGTTTTGTTTTTTTGAGACGGAGTCTTGCTCTGTCACCCACACTGGAGTGCAGTGGCGTGATCTTGACTCACTGCAAGCTCCGTCTTCCAGGTTCATGCCATTCTCCTGCCTCAGCCTCTGATTAGCTGGGACTAAAGGCACCGGCTCCCACACGTGGCTATTTTTTTTTGTTTTTTGTATTTTTAGTAGAGGCGGGATTTCACTGTGTTAGCCAGGATGGTCTCGATGTCCTGACATTGTCATCCACCCGCCTTGACCTCCCAAAGAGATATTAATTTTGAGTTTGTGCAGTACACACACACTCTATTATTCCTTTTTCTGTGTCTGTCCATTGGCACATGCCTAAGTGATTTCCAAAAATATTTGAATGATCTGGCTTGAGAATTTCCATATGGATGAATTTGTTTTTATTAGGTTGAAAGTTTATAATAATATAGTGTTAAAACAAAGTAAGACTGTACACATCCAAAATTTTGTAAAATAAATTATTCTTAAAAATGTAACACTGTTGTGTGAGATGGTTTTATAAAGCAGTATAATGCCTTATAAAGTAAAAAATAGCATATAAATCTAATTATACGTTTTAACAACTCTGATAGCAATCCAATTTCTAGATGTTGTAAATATTTAGCAATTAACTGACAATCATATAGTTTTCACAACCTTAGAATATCAAAAGACCTTGTGGACTTCCGTGGATGGCCTGAGTCTCACTGAAAAGTCACTACCAGGAAGTTTGAGTTTGAGTAGACATGTCATTATTTCCTTAAAACAAAAATCATTCCATAAACTATATATCACAGTAATGTTGATAGAGCTGTAGAGTCAATCAGATATCCTGATATGGAAAGTTGTCAGATTAGTCATTATTTTTCTTTTTTCATGTATTTATTTAGCAGTAAGAAGATTTAAAGAAGTGAATATGGTTTTAGAGTTTATAAGTTTATAAGTTTAAAAAGGATAAACTTCTTTCTTTTAAGTACTATGCAAAATAATTGAAGATAGAGGGTTTCAACATAAGATAGACTACAAAATGATTATTTTTAAATGGTATTTTTGAGATTTTGGTGACTACATATGCCCTGGATTAATTTGTACAAATCATGTTTATTGAAAACTTATCAGATACTGTTCACCAAAGACAGAGATTAATCCTTTTTATCTTTAAGGTGATTGTTGAAAAGCCAAAAAAAGAAAAATAAACCTGGCCATTATTGTTTTGAAAAGCAAGTTACAATGTATTGCTAAAAGCAATATATTATAATAAGACAATATCTTACGTGGGTTTATAGTGTTGCTTTATATTAGTAAGCAGAATACAAACAATGAATTAAGATGTGATGCTTAATTTTAGGTGTCAATTTGACTGGATTAAAGAATACCTAAATGAGGGTGTTTACAAGAGTATTACATAAGTCTGAGTGGACTAGGCAGGGAAGATCCACCTTTAATGTTGGTAGGAACAACCCAATCAGCTTTGAGCCCTGATAGAACAGAAACAGAGAAAAGGGGAGTTGTTCTTTCTCTCTGGAGGCTGTTGTATACTCTTCTTTTCCTGACTTTATCAGAACTCCAGGCTCTTTGGCCTTTGGATTCCAAGATTTGCACCAGTGGCCTCCCAGATTCTTGGGCTTTTATCCTCAAAGTCAGAGTTACATCATTAGCTTCCTTGGTTCTGAGGCCTTCAGTCTTGGACTGAGTCATGCTACCAGCATCCTAAGGGCTCTAGATTGCAGACAGCTTGTCTTGGGGCTTTGCCTCCATAAATGTGTGAGCCAATTTCTCCTAAAAAATATTCCTTCTCATCTATCTATTAATCTATCCATCTATCTATCTATCTATCTATCTATCTATCTATCCATCCATCTATCCTATTGGTTATGTCTCATTGGAGAATCCTAACTCATACAGAAGTTTTAAAAAAAAGTTAAAATAGTTTGATGTTCTATTGATTGATTCAAGCATTTAACTAGATTGTATTTATCACCTCCTATTAGCCAAGTGTGGTTTGGAATATATCAGATTGGCCAATTAAAGAAACATGGAAGAGTTATTTTTCTTTCCAAAATTTGCATTGTAGATTTAAACTTAGACATTGAATTGGGTTGCAGTGGGCAATAACCTCAGGCCTAGAAATTTCTACCAATTATATAATAGAATAATCTTTCTTTGCATTCTAGTAGGGTTGATGTGTAATGGGATGTGGTACATCTCCCAAGAAGTCCCAACTCGTGTTCTTTCACACTTATGTTTCTCTGGCTATTCTTTGTTATGTGCTAGTTCACATGCACTCCGTTCTGGGAGGGTACTACTATTCATCATCTTTCACCTCTCTTCTGTCCTGAAAAGGCCTCTGATAATGTGAAATGTGTCTGTTTACCGAAATGTGACAAAAGCTCATTCTCTCTCACAGGTTGAATAGTTATGGATTGGCATTGTTACTATTAGGTTGGTGCAAAAGTCACTGCGTTTTCTGACAGAAAAGCAACCACAAAAAGTGCAATGACTTTTGCACCAATCTAATAAAAAGCATTGAGGTCCAAGATTTCCTATGTTTATTTCATACAAAGGATACAAAATTAGAAATTTCACCTTACTTTGTTACTAGGTCTTAAGATATTTTTAGACCATGATAAAAATTTGCTTAGTGCTTCAGCCTAGATAAAAATGGATTAGAGTAATATTTGGGGCTTATTTTATCTACTGTAGTATGATTTACATCTGACTACAATATGAATGTCCTGCTATATAATATTTTATGCCAATTATCCTAATGAACTTGTGCCAATTTGAAGTATACTGCAAGATACTATATTCTACCTGTCTAAAGATTTAGCAAAGATGTAAATAAGATGGATAAATAAATAGACAGATATATTTTAATTAGAACATAAACATGTTTAAAGTAAGAATTAAGGATCTTCCATAATGGCCAAGTAAGAGAAAGAAAGTTGCATTTATTTTTTGTTTTAATTCTTGACTTTTTGAAGAGCAAAAATCTTTTTTTTTTTTTTTTTCAGAATGTGGTTCAATGCCAGAACTGTGATTAGAAAATGACAGCAGAAGAGTAAGAAAATTAAGTCTCTGAGGAACAGAATGGCAAAGATCTTTGATAATTAAAACCAAAGCCTTTTCTAGTGGCCAATTCAAATCCAACAGATTTTAGTAGAGGTCAAAAATGCTTGGTTTGATGGATATTCAATATAATTTGTGAAACAAAGACAAAGGAGTGGGTCTTGTGTCTTCAGCCATCATTTCTTCAAATCTGAAGTAGCAACTGGCATAGTCATTACCTTGCTTTAATGAAGTTGGCAAGGATTGACATAGAAAAAGAGAGTTTAGATATAAAACAAAGGGAAACTGTTAGAAAAATATTAGCTATTCCATTATTTTCTTTCTTTTCCTCCAGGATAAATTTGGCCTATTAATTTTGAAACTAAACTATATTTTGGGGACCCTAATATAACAGAAAGAGAGCTACCTCCAACATCTCCCCAAGTATTAGGTCACTATTAATATAAACACTTTATTCCCAACTCACAGCTGGTTATTAATACTATGGGGTAGAAATATCATTAATAGACTGTTACCAGACTGCCTCTCTAGATTCCTCCTCTCTGGGCAGGGTCTCTCTAAAAGAAAGGCAGCAACCCCAGTCAGGGGCTTATAGATAAAACTCCCATCTCCCTGGGAGAGAGCACCTGGGGGAAGGGACAGCTATGGGTGCAGCTTCAGTAGACTTACATATTCCTGCCTGCCCGCTCAGAAAAGTGCAGTGAATCTCTCAGCACAAGGCTCAAACTCTGCTAAGGGACAGACTGTCTCCTCTAGTGGTGGGTCCCTGACCCCCATGCCTCCTGACTGGGAGATACCTCCCAGCAGGGGCCAACAGACACCTCATACAGGAGAGCTCCAGCTGGTATCTGGTGGGTGCCTCTCTGGGATGAAGCTTCCAGAGGAAGGATGAGGTAGCAATCTTTGCTGTTCTCCAGCCTCCATTGGTGATACTTAGGCAAAGAGGGTCTGGAGTGAACCTCCAACAAACTCCAGCAGATCTGCAGCAGAGGGGCCTGATTGTTAGAAGGAAAACCAACAAACAGAAAGGAATAGCATCAACATCAACAAAAAAGATGTCCACACAGAAACCCCATCTGAAGGTCACCAATATCAAAGACCGAAGGCAGATAAATCCATGAAGAGGAGGAACAACGAGCGCAAAAAGTCTGAATATTCCAAAAACCAGAACTCCTCCTTTTCTCAAAAGGACCACAACTCCTTGCCAGCAAGGAAACAAAACTGGACAGAGAATGAATTTGATGAATTGACAGAAGTAGGCTTCAGAAGGTGGGTAATAACAAACTCCTCCAAGCTAAAGAAGCATGTTCTAACCCAATACAAGAAAGCTAAGAACCTTGAAAAAAGGTTAGAGAAATTACTAACTAGAATAACCAGTTTAGAAAAGAACATAAATGACCTGATGGAGCTGAAAAACACAGCATGAAAACTTCATGAAGCATACGGAAGTATCAATAGCTGAACTGATCAAGCAGAAGAAAGGATATCAGAGATTGAAGATTAACCTAAGGAAATAAAGTGTGAAGACAAGATTAGAGAAAAAAAATGAAAAGGAACAAACAAAGCCTCCAAGAAATATGAAACTATGTGAAAAGACCAAATCTACATTTGATTGGTGTACCAGAAAGTGACAGGGAGAATGGAACCAAGGTGGAAAACATACTTCAGGATAGTATCCAGGAGAACTTCTCCAAGCTGGCAAGACAGGCTGACATTCAAATTCAGGAAATACAGAGAACACCACAAGGATACTCCTTGAGAAGAGCAACCCCAAGACACATAATCATCAGATTAACCAAGGTTGAAATGAAGGAAAAAATGTTAAGGGCAGCCAGAAAGAAAGGCCGGGTTACCCACAAAGGGAAGACCATCAGACTAACAGTGGATCTCTCTGCAGAAACTTACAAGCCAGAAGAGAATGGGGGTCAATATTCAACATTCTTAAAGAAAAGAATTACCAACCCAGAATTCGATATCTAGTCTGACTAAGCTTCATAAGCAAAGGAGAAATAAAATCCTTTGCAGACAAGCAAATGCTGAGAGATTTTATCACCACCAGGCCTCCCTTACAAGAGCTCCTGAAGGAAGCACTAAATATGGAAAGGAACGACCGGGACCAGCCACTGTAAAAACATACCAAATTGTAAAGACCATCAACACTATTAAGAAACTGCATCAACTAATGGGCAAAATAACCAGCTAGCATCATAATGACAAAATCAAGTTCACACATTAGAATGTAATCTTAAGTGTAAATGGTATAAATGCCCCAATTAAAAGACACAGACTGGCAAATTGGATAAACAGTCAAGACCCATCAGTATGCTATATTCAGGAGACCCATCTCACATGTTAAGGCACACATAGGCTCAAAATAAATGGATGGAGAATATTTCCCAAGCAAATGGAAAGTGTAAAAAAGCAAGGGTTGCAATCCTAGTCCCTGATAAAACAGACTTTAAAGCAACAGAGATCCAAAGAGACAAAGAAGGCCACTACGTAATGGTAAAGGGTTAATGCAACAAGAAGAGCTAACTATCTTAACTATATACGCACCTAATACAGGAGCACCCAGATTCATAAAGCAAGTTCTTAGAGACCTCCAATGAGATTTAGACTCCCATGCAATAATAGTGAGAGAATTTAACATCTCACTGTCAATTTTAGAAAGATCAGCAAGGCAGAAAATTAACAAGAATGTTTAGGACTTGAACTCAGCTCTGGACCAAGTGGATCTAATAGACATCTACAGAATTCTTCACCCCAAATCAACAGAATATACATTTTTGTCAGCACCACATCACACTTATTCTAAAATTGATGACATAATTGGAAGTAAAACACACCTCAGATAATGCAAAAGAACGGAAATCATAACAAACTGTCTCTCAGCCCAGAGTGCAATCAAATAAGCACTCGCTTAAGAAACTCACTCAAAACTACACAGCTACATGGAAACTGAACAACCTGCTCCTGAATTACTGCTGAGTAAATAATGAAATTAAGGCAGAAACAAATAAGTTTTTTCAACCTAATGAGCACAAAGACACAACGTACTAGCATCTCTAGGACACAGCTAAAGCAATGTTTAGAGGGAAATTTATAGCACTAAATGCCCACAGGAGAAAGGGGGAAAGATCTAAAATCAATACCCTAATGTCACAATTAAAAGAACCAGGGAAGCAAGAGCAAATAAATTCAAAAGCTAGCAGAAGGCAATAAATAACTAAGATCAGAGCAGAACTGAAGAAGATAGAGACATGAAAAACCCTTCAAAAAATCAATGAATCTAGGAGCTGGTTTTTTGAAAAGATTGACAAAATAGATAGACTGCTAGCTAGAATAATAAAAAAGAAAAGAGAGACGAATCAAAAAGAAAAGAGAGAAGAATCAAATCACAATAAATAATGATAAAGGGATGTCACCACTCGTCCCACAGAAATACAAACCACCATCAGAGAATACTATAAACACTTCTACTCAAATAAACTAGAAAATCTAAAAGAAATGGATAAATTCCTGGACATATACACCCTCCCAAGAGTAAACAAGGAAGAAGTTGAATCCCTGAATCGACCAATAACAAGTGCAGAAATTGAGGCAGTAATTAATAGCCTACCAACCAAAAAAAGCTCAGGACCAGATGGATTCACAGTTGAATTCTAACAAAGGTGCAAAGAGGAGCTGGTAGCATTCCTTCTGAAACTATTACAAATAATAGAAAAAGAGGGACTACTCCCTAATTCATTTTATGAGGCCACCATCGTCCTGATACCAAAACCTGGCAGAAACACAACAGCAAGAAAAATATTCAACACCACTTCATGCTAAAAACTCTCAATAAACTAGGTATTGATGGAACATATCTCATAATAATGAGAGCTATTTATGATAAATCCATAGCCAATGTCATATTGAATGGGCAAAAGCTGGAAGCATTCCTTTTGAAAACTGGCACAAGACAAAGATCCCTCTCTCATTGCTCCTATTCAACATAGCATTGGAATTTCTGGCCAGGGCAATCAGACAAGAGAAAGAGATAAGGAGTATTCAAATAGGGAGAGAGGAAGTCAAATTGTCTCTGTATGCAGATGATATGATTGTAGATTTAGAAAAGCCTATCGTCTCAGCCCAAAATCTCCTTAAGCTTATAAGCAACTTCAGCAAAGTCTCAGGATACAAAATCAATGTTTAAAAATCACAAGCATTTCTGTACCCCAAAAATAGACAAATAGAGAGCCAAATCATGAGTGAACTCCCATTCACGATTGCTACGAAGATTATAAAATACCTGGGAATACAACTTGCAAGGCATGTGAAGGACCTCTTCCAGGAGAATGACAAACCACTGCTCAAGGAAATAAGAGAGGACATGAACAAATAGGAAAACATTCCATGCTCATGGATAGGAAGAATCAACATCATGACAATGGCCATACTGTCCAGAGTAATTTATAGATTCAATGTTATCCCCATTAAGTTATCATTGACTTTCTTCACAGAGTTAGAAAAAACTACTTTAAATTTAATATGAAACCAAGAAAGAGCCCGCATAGCCAAGACAATCTTAAGCAAAAAGAACAAAGCTGGAGGCATCATTCTACCTGACTCCAAACTGTACTACAAGGCTACAGTAACCAAAAAAAAAGCATGGTACTGATACCAAAATAGATATATAGACCAATTGAACAGAACAGAGTCCTCAGAAATAACACCACCCATCTACAACCATCTGATCTTCGACAAACCTGACAAAAACCTTTGTTTGTCATACAGATAACCATAACTGGACTCCTTCCTTACACCTTATACAAAAATCAACTCAAGATAGAATGAAGACTTAAATGTAAGACTTAAAACCATAAAAACCCTAGAAAAAACCCTAGGCAATATCATTCAGGACATAGGCATAGCCAAAGATTTCATGACTAAAACACCAAAAACAGTGGCAACAAAAGCCAAAATTGACAAATGGGATCTAATTAAACTAAAGAGCTTCTGCACAGCAAAAGAAACTAGCATCAATGTGAGCAGGCAACCTACAAAATGAGAGAAAATTTTTGCAATATATCCATCTTACAAAGAGCTAATTTCCAAAATCTACAAGGAAATTAAACAAACTTACAAGAACAAAACAAAAAACCCCATCAAAACAGGAAGATATGAACAGACACTTCTCAAAAGAAGACACTTATGTGGCCAAGAAACATATGAAAAAAAGGTCATCATCACTGGTCATTAAAGAAATGCAAATCAAAACCACAATGAGATTCTGTCTCACGCCAGATAGAATGGCTATCATTAAAATGTCAGGAAACAACAGATGCTGGAGACAATGTGGAGAAATAGGAATGCTTTCACACTGTTGGTGGGAGTGTAAATTGTTCAAACATTGTGGAAGACAGTGTGGCAATTCCTCAAGGATCTAGAACTAGAAATGCCATTTGACCAAGCCATCCCATTACTGGGTACATATCCAAAGGATTATAAATCCTTCTACTATAAAGACACATGCACACATATATTTACTGCATCACTGTTCACAATAGCAAAGACTTGGAACCAACCCAAAGGTCCATCAATAATGACAGACTGGATAAAGAAAATATGACACATATATACCATGCCATACTATGCAACCATAAAAAAGGATGAGCTCATGTCCTTTTCAGGGACATGGGTGAAGCTGGAAACCATCATTTTCAGAAAACTAACACAGGTACAGAAAACCAAACACTGCATGTTCTCACTCATAAGTGGGAGTCGAACAATGAGAGCACATGGACACAGGAAGGGGAACATCACACACCGGATCCTGTTGGGGGGGTGCGGGGCTAGGGGAGGGATAACATTAGGAGAAATACCAATAGTAGATGAGGGGTTGATGGGTGTGGGAAACCACCATGGCACGTGTATACATATGTAACAAACCTGCACGTTCTGCACATGTATCCCAGAACTTAAAGTATAATAATAAAAAAAGAAAAAAATGTGGTAAAAAAATGGTGATCAGGAATGGTGAAATGTGTTTTATTGATTCTGGTTTCAGAAGCAGCTAAGGAAACTGGGAGTTTGGCTCATATGAGTAATAGAATAAAAGATGTAGCAGGTCTTCTATTTATTACAGTTTGAATTTGGGATCCTCTTTGTTTTTGTAAGTAAATTAATTTAAAAATTTGTTACAGAACATTGCTGCTAAGCCTTATATATGAAAGAAAGCCAGAGAACAGTTACAAATCAGTGGCCTGGATTTCAACCAAGATTGGATTACTTCTCTGATTTCCCTGCTATAGTCACTGACAAGATGCTCTGAGATGCCATTATAAGACTCAGCAATACTAGACAGATCCCAAAAATGTCAGATAAGAGAAAACTGCCAACATTTTAGGAAGTGTGAAATCTCAGACACCATTAATGAGAAACAAAAAGTGAGGAAAGGAAGAGGAAGACAAAAAGACATATATAGAGAGAAATCACAGATCAAATGAAAAAAAAAAATTCACTAAGAAGACTGTCTAATACATTTAAAACTTAGGAATTAAATTCTGCGCTCTCAAAATTAAGACACTAAGATAATCAAATGAGATTTAAATATAAATGTAAAATGATAACAGCAAAAAGTCAAATAATGGAATACTTTCATAAAATAGAGTGGTTTAAATAAAAACAGAATAAAATAAATAAAAGGTATTCTTACACAAGCAGGGAAGATTGCTAATCCAAAATCCAACTGTTAAAAAAAATGCATAAAAAATTAGAAATACAAAAATGGCCATCTGGGAACCAACACTGTTCTTAAGTGGATTGAATAGTTACCTTTTAGTGACCTGGACTGGAGGGGATGGCAGGATTGGGTGAGAAGGGACATTGATATTCCAATCTTTTCAAAAAGATACTAGATAGATTATCATTAGGTTTTCGTCTTTCTTTAACACTTAGTAAATCTGTTAACATAATAATCATTCGCTATTGAAAAGGTTTTAAGAAAGCAAAGACAGGATAAAGCAAATAAACAGAGCTGTTTTAGATAGAAAAGATATAAATATGTAGCATAAAAGTAACATCAATGCATTCTCAAATTTTTGTAGCAAACAAAATTTTAAGGAAAATTCACTGTTAGGTTATATGGTCTCTTTGATCAGATGAAGATTTAATAAAGAGCTCAAAAAACATCAGAAGTGTTTGTCTTATATGAAAGATGTATTTCCATTATGCATTCCAATTGAAAAACAAATTTTAAAAAAGCATTTGGAAATCAATGGGATGGATATATTTATAAATGACATACAATGAAGATTCAAAATGAGCAAACAATGAAGTATGTGAGGAGAAAGATAGAAAGGAAATAAAAATTGCAGGGAATAAAAAAAATTCTGTCTTGAAACATTGTTTAGTGTCATAACAATTAGCTTAGCAATAAAATATTTTGGAAATGTGCTAGTTCGCACTTAGAAATAGGAAAACATGTCATTAAAAATTGATTTTTTTTCTTGTCATTTAACAGAAACAAAATAGTGCCCCTTTTAACTAGGAGCTCATTCATTTCAGTGATGGCTTTAATGATAGTTAATCATGATAATGGCAGTGGCTGATGTAACCACTCCTGATTAGTTCAGGCTTGTTTTTGTGTATATTTAAAGCAAAAGACAGGTTTTTCCAGAGACTTCAATTCTTTCTGCTCTGGTTCATCCCTGAATTTAAAATACAATGTTTAAAACACACATTTAAGCTTTTTCATTCGATAATACATATCTACTTATCAAAGGATATAGCTTTTCAGGGTGTGAAAAACATTGTTTTGAGCCAGAAAGGCATATGATTATTAATTATAAGATTTTTCAAAAAGTCTACTTTCACCAACACAATCCCACATGCTTCTAACGTCTCACCACACACAGAAGATTGATGAGGGAAGAGGTGAGGGAGGGGATAAAAAATTGGTGATGAGAAAATATTGTCTCTAATTAGTTATGTCTATATAGTAATTGCCTTTCCTAAGGTTTTTCATTAACTCAAAACAAAAACAAGATTGAATAATCAATTAGCCACTTTAAAGACAAAACAATACAAATTTAGAATATCCAAATAATTAAAACATACAAAACTCCTGTAATAAAAAGGAGTGCTAAAAAGTACTAAAAAGGAATAGTATCTACTTTTTTAATTTTAAATTTTATTTTTATTTATTTTATTTTATTGGGTTTTTTTTGAAAGAGAGTCTCAAAGAGTCTCACAGTGGTTCGATCTCGGCTCACTGCAACCTCCGCCTACCAGGTTCAAGTGACTTTCATACCTCAGCACCTTGACTAGCTGGAACTACAGACCTGTGCCACCAGGTCTGGGAAATTTTGCATATTTAATAGAGAAGGTTTTCATTGTGTTGGCCAGGCTGGTCTGAAACTCCTGGACTCAAGTGATTTGCCAGCCTCGGCCTCCCAAAGTGCTGGAGCTACAGGCATGAGCCAAGGCGCCCAACTGCGTCTACCTTTTATTTTTATTTTTTAAATTGACTTTATTTATGATTCCAGTACAGGGATTCTAAAGCTGTGTTTGCATTGTTACTTCCCCAAATTATGTCTTCATAAAGGGCATCAGAAATCTGCTATCCTATAATTAATACATTTGATTTTGTTTTATATAGTCATCCATGGTTTAGAATACAGAAGAAAACACTAAGATCATTTATCATTTAGGCAGATAATATCTGTAAATATTTTACTTCTATGGTATACATTCTCATTATGTGAAAAAACAATGTTACTTCTGTATTCAATTTTCATCTTACAATTTTCTTTCTCGCCACTATGCCCAGTGAGAGACTCAAATGGACAGTTTGCCTTTCTGAAGCCCTTTTCACTAATGTGAGTGACTGAATCTAGAGTAACTAAGAGTGTCATTTTACCTCTACACTGAGTATCAGGAAACTACCGCATGAAAATATAACTAGAGGGGTTATGTACAGCCAGAAATATATGTTTAATTAATAAAAGCCATTCTTGATATTCGGCATATTTTTAAAAAGCATTCTCTTCAAAGTGACTTCTCTGTTTTCACACCAATTCTGTCTTTAAAACCTCTGTTTGTGCCAGAACTGTAGCATAACTAGAATGTTCTCATCTATTTCACATATGGTTAGAGTTAAGATAATTTTTAAAATCTTTGAGAGAAAAATATGGCTAAATGCTAGGATGCCACTTTTAGTTCTCAGGAACATGTGTAAACAAATTCCTGATTTTTTTTTTTTTAATTTCCATTCTTTCTTCTGCCAATTTTTCAGCAAATATTTTAATTTGGCTTTGAACTAAGAATTAGCTATCTAAGTAACTTATACCTGGAAAACAAAGTACTTTCTATTAAATAAAATACTAGACAGTGTTTTTATTTTGAGTTCCAATGAATAAATGTGATCTGTTGCCATTACATAATTTTCCTAATGATTTTGACAGCAATAACAATGCTTAACATGTTCTTAACCATAGTCAATCAAAAGATAATTTCTTTATACTTAACAACATATTAAAATGTTTTGTTCTTATTTCATACTCTCCCATATATTTAAAATTTCCCTATCGGTTCACAAAATACAATATAAAATTATACACCCTTATTCTTTATTTCTTATTCTGTATAATATTATGCATCTGATATCTGCGACTTTGTTCTCTGATGGCAAATGTTATTTCATATGTACAATATATTTTTGATAACAGATATCAAAATACCTACCATTAGGAAGCTTAAAATAAAGGGAGAAGCAAAGCATGAATAATGTGGAATAAACCTTCACATTGACAACCAATTCAAGAGTGAATAAAAATACAGAAAAAAAACAAGCACGGTATTAAATTTACAATACATGAAAATAATGTGAATATTATGTGAAATATGCCTAAAACAACATCATTTATCAAGTGATATGAGAAAAAGAAGGAACCTAATTTCGTATTGGGCAGCAAAGTAGTTTCATAAACATGAAGAGTTAAGATAAAACTCAGACATGAAGAGGAAAGATGTAGACCAAATGAAAAGGTTTAGAACACAAACAGGCAAGATATAGGTTGTCTGTGAGTGAGGGTGGAGGGGCTACACAAAGAATGGAGCCAGAAGATGAACAGCTTTGATGGCCACAGTTAGATGCTAGTATTTGATCCTAGCACCATTGGGAAAGCACTAAAAGCCTGAGTGAAGAAATACTTGTTTAAAGTCACTGGAATTGAAAGGGGTTTAGATGTTGGAGAGAGAATATTTTAGATTGGTCATGTTTGAACTGATCAGAAGCAGGAGCTAGGGTTTAGAAGTGGAAGTAAAATGAGTAAATTAGAACAAAAATCAAAATATAACTATTTTATGTATACATATGAATGTATATATAAGATAGTCATATATTTGAATGTGTATATATATGTGTGTGTGCATATTGGGCATACTTCATTTTGTAGCACTTTGTTTTTTGAGATTTATAGATGTTGCATTTTTTTCACAAATTCAAAATTTGTGGAAACATTGCATCAAACAAGTCTACCAGTGCTGTTGTTCTAATAGCATGTGCACATTTCATGTCTTCTTGTTATATTTTGGTAATTCTCGTGATATTTCAATCTTTTTAATTATCATACCTGTTGTGTGGATTTACCACCAGTGATCTTTGATGTTACTATCAACATTGTTTTGGGGTGCCAAAAACCATACCCATATAATACTGCAAACTTAATCAATAAATGTGTGTGTTCTGACCGCTCCACTGACCAACCATTTCCCCCATCTCCTTGGGCCTCTCTACTTTTTGAGAAAAAACAATATTGAAATTAGCCCAATTAGTAACTTTGCAATGGCCTGGAAGTGTTCAAATGCAAGGAAGAGCCACTTGCCTTTCACTTTAAAACAGAAGCTAGAAATTGTTACACTTAGTGAGGAAGGCATTTTAAAAGTTGAGATAGGCTGAAAACTAGGTGTCTTGCACCAGTTTGTCAAGATGTAAATACGAAGGAAAAGTTCTTGAAGGAAATTAAAAGTGCTACTCCAGTAAACACATAAATGATAAGAAAATAAAGCAGCCTTATTGCTGGTATGAAGAAGCGGTCTGGATAGAAGATGAAACCAGCCACAACATTCTCTTAAACCAAAGCCCAATCAGGACAAAGTCCTAACTCCCTTCAATTCTGTGAAGGCTGAGAGAGAGGTGAGGAAGCTTCCGAAGAAAAGATTGAAACTAATGGAGGTTGATTTGTGAGGTGTAAGGAAAAAAACTATCTAAAGAACATAAAACTGCAAGGTGAAGCAGCAAGTACTGTTGTAGAAGCCAGAACAACTCAATCAGAAAATCAGCTAACACAATTAATGAAGGTAGCTACACTAAACCACGTATTTTCAATGTAGAGGAAACAAGCTTACAATGGAAGAAGATGGTATCTAGGACTGTGATAGCTAAAGAGGAGACGTTGATGCTTGGCTTCATAACTGCAAAGGACAGGCTTACTCTCACAAGGAGCCGATACAGCTGATGACTTTGTTGAAGCCAATACTCATTTGACCATTTCTGAAATCCTAAGACCCTTACATATTATGATTAATTTACTCTGCCTATGGTCTATAAATGGAGCAACAAAGCTTGGGTAACACCACATCTATTTAAATAGCATAGTTTACTGAATAGTTGAAACCCTTCACTGAGAACAACTGCTCAGAAAATAGATTCCCTTCAAAGCATTGCTTCTCATTGACAATCCAGCTTGACACCTACGATCTCTGATGGAGATGTATATGGAGATTAACCCCTGCTAACACAACATCAACTCTGCATCCGAGAATCAAGGGGTCATTTTAAATTTAAGTTTTATTATTTCAGGAATGCATACTGTAATGCTGTGTATGTCATAGATAGTGATTCTTCTAATGGATCCAATAAGATGAAGGGAAAACTTTCTGAAAAAGATTCACCATTCTAGATGCCATAAGAATATTTGGAATTCATGGTAGTAGATCAAAATATCAACATTAACAGTCTTAGAGAAGAAGTTGATTCTAACTCTAATGGATGACTTTGAGAGGTTCCATACTTCAATGTAGAAAGTAACTGCAGATGTGATGGAAATACCAAGAGAACTAGAATTAGAAGTGAAACGTAAAGGTGTGGCTGAATTTCTGCTGTCTCATAATCAAACTTAGACAGATGAGGAACTGATTATTATGGATGAACACAACAAGTGGTAATCTACTCCTGGTGAAGATGCTGTGAAGATCATTGAAGTTACAACAATGTATTTGGAATATTACATAAATAGTTGATAAAGCAATGACAGGATTTAAGAAGATTGACTCCAATTTTGAAAAGAGTTCTACTATTGGTGAAATCCTCTCAAATAGCATTGTATGGTACAGAGAAACGTTTCAGGAAGGAATAATCAATCAATGTGGCAAACTTCACTGTTGTCTTACTTTACAAAATTACCACACAACTCTAACCTTCAGCAACCACAACCCTGATCCGTCAACAGCCACCAATATTGAAACATGACCCTCCTGTATAAGAGATTAGAACTCATTGAAGGCTCAGATGTTAAAAGTTAACACTTTTTAACAATAAAGTACTCTTTAAGGTATATACATGTTTAGACATAATGCTCTTGCACACTTTAAAAATTGCAGCATTGTGTAAACAAAACTTTTATATGCACTGGGAAGTCAAAAAATTTTGCGACTTGCTTTACTGAAATATTAGCTTCATTTTGGTAGTCAGAACTGAACCCACAATATCTTCAAGGCATGCCTGTAGTTAAAAGAAATCCTGGACAACATTTTATGGGGTAAAAATAGAAGAAAGGACATCAGATTTTAAGTTACATACATTCTTACATATGCATTTATATTGCTACTTATAATATTGTACAAAGCCGAATGCTGTAGGAAAAAAATTAATGGGATTTTCTCTGCCATTCCTAATTGTGAGCCACAATTCTTTCCTTTAATATTTCTCTTATTATAGACAAATTAAATAATATCTCTCAATCTGACTGATCTGATCAGTTAAATGTGAGTGATATTATTGTTATTACATATATTAACACGTTATTGTAAGATAGTGAGAATTGAATTTAATATCATTTTCTAAATAAAAAGTAATATTATAAACAGTAACAATTGTTTAAAAGACATTTGAAGTCAGGTTAATATCAGTAATTGAGATGGTGTGGGGAATTAGCAAATTTAAAAAATGCTGTGAAAGAAAAAAGCCCCAAATTTTGTACCTTTAGTAAGTGTTCTCCCAATTATGTTCATTTTAATATTTTGTCTTTTTTTCTCCTATTTTAAGGAGTCAGAAAATAATAATCTCTCATAGTATATTAAGATATCTCTTTTAGAAGTCTCTGACTTTTTGTACTAAGTCGCAGTTTGGTATAAGCAAATGAACTGTACTCTGCTTTATGTGCCTGTGGGTTATTGGCTTAATGGACTTATTTCCATTCCATTATAATCATCAACTTATAATGAACCAGTCTATAATGAACCAGAATGAGAGAGCAAACACACAGTTTGCATGGGTGCATTTATCTTAATCATTAAATTGTTATAACTAGATCATTTAACATGGATGTAGTTTCTGCCTCAACCTTAATTGAGGGAAAATGGTTCTGGAGGATTTAATTATGTAGTAGGTATGTATGTAATGGAAAGATTTGACTAGGAAGTATTTTCTACTACAAAGTCTTCTCTAAACGTCATGACACTGAGAGTCAATTAGGGACCCCATAGTTCTCATAGCCCTTCTTTCGTCCTTAATTTGGCACTATCAGAAACTCAATTTCAGGATGCAAATGTGTGTTTGTATTGTATGAAAATGATTAGATGGTGATCCCGAAATCATTCAACCAAATGGAAGGATCTTTCTAATGGCAAAATGTAAATAACAGACTTCATACAGAAAAAAATATTAAGGCAATTGACTTGAGGTATGCAATTAAGGATACAGAAGACGTGATACTGTCATTAAACCTGAAATGAACAGTTATCTATAGAAATAACAGAATGCTAAAATAACGTCTATAATTAGATGTTAAATACTTACGTTTCAGCTAATTATAAAATGTTACTTTTTGGCACATAGACCAAATAAGGATTTTAAATTTATTCTTCTTAGGATGGGTATACTTTATATTATGCCTTTCCAAAACAAAGGTGATAACCTGATATAAAATATGAGCTCATAAAATGTAAAATAAATAAAAATTAAATTGATTTTGTATGTTTTCAATATTTATCGAAGATATGAAGACATGTTATAGAAAAAAAATTATCCATACACAGGTTCTTATTGTATTAGCAATAACTCAACCTTCCAAGTAAAGGCCCCCAAATTCAGATTTTAATGAATTTAGTTTTAATATTATTTTGCTACCAAAGCAAGGAATGACCATAGTTAATTATAAGAATATACTTTTTTAGTATAATACATTTTGAGATCCTCTAAACAAGTTATTTTCTCTCATTCTAAATTATAAACTTGCTCTCAATTTATTTATTGAGTTAATAATGCGGTCCGTATATTGTGTATTTCTAACATTTGTATGAGAGAGTTCCAATGAGAAGGCCATCAAAGTAATTTAAATTCATAGAAGTCAAAAATTAATAAAATATTTTAAAATATTTTTTAAAAAACTGTAAGACAGAATTTTTCTATCTGAAAACTGACTGATGTTATTACCTTATAGTGAAAATAATGGGAGTAAAAGTAGACAGATTAAACTATGTCATGAACAAAATGTTAAAATGAATGTTTCAAATTAAAAAAATAACAATTATATATAGTTCTAAATATTACTATGCATGCTTCATGTATTATGTTCTATGTATATGGCCAACTGAAATTGTGTACAAAATCAGATGCTTGTTCTGGGTTCTTAGCTAACACAAAAAGTTGTATTGTTAAAATAGAAATAAAAATCTGACATATTTCCCTGTATTAAAATTTACCAATATTTTCATGGATTATTTTATTTAATTACAAGGGAAAACAAAATAGTTAGAAATCTAAATTTGATTTGACATAAAATTTCAAATTTAAAGTTTGTTTTTTTTTTAATAACTAAAAAAATATCACACTGCTTTCTGGCTCCCAGTGTTCTGTTGTCAATTTTGAAGTAAACTCGGTTATCTTTTTTTTTGGTAATTGTTCTGTTCTTTTTCTCTGTTTGCTTTTAGAACTCCCCCTTTTCCCTAAATTATCAATAGTTCACCATTAAATATCTCATTGTGGGTTTCTGCTGATGTTCTGCATTTGACAAGAGGCTTTTGTGATGAAATCACTCATCTTTTCTAAATTCTAAAAAATGTATCGCAATACTTTTTTGAAATATTTCTTCTCCCAACCACACATGAAACATTTTCAATGAAAATTTATTAGACTATAGATACTATTTCAGCAAAATTCAAAGGGAGTATTCTACAGATGGAGTTATCTGAACAAAACACTCTTAACTTAAAATTTAATAACAATTATATATCTATATCTATATATCTATCTATATCTATATACCTATCTATATATCTATCTGTAGATTAATAGTAATTTAATCTATCTATAGATAGATAGATAGATAGATATCCAGGTATACATAGATACAGATATTTACTTATAAATATCTGTTTCTAAATAACTTATTTATCAAAGAAGAGTATAATTTGGGCTGAATGGTAATAAAAAGATAAATTTTAAAACTTGACGGATGGGTCAATGGGCTTAAATAATTTCGCTTAGATAGGAAAAAAGATAAATGACCTAAGTATAAAAATTTAATCAGTTAAAAACGAACAAACAGAGTAAGCCAAATAGTTTAGAAAAAAGAAAATAACGATGAAGATTAAAATCTGAAGTCGGTAACAGGACGGGCTCATTGGCTCACACCTGTAATCCTAGCACTTTGGAAAGCTGAGGTAGGAGGACCACTTGAGTCCAGTTTTGAAACCATCTTGGTCGATATAGTGAGACTCTATCTATCTCTTAAAAAAAAAAAAGAATTCTTTAAATTAGACAGAAGTGATGGCATGTGTCTGTCAATTACTCAGGAGGCTAAGGCAGCAGCATTGTTTTTTATCCTGGAGTTTGAGGATACAGTGAGTCACAAACACACCACCACAATTCACCCTGGGCAACAAACTGAAACGTTGTCTTAAATCAATACATAAATAAATAAATAAAATAGATAATTAAATAATAGGAGAGAATTTGCAAAAAAAAAAAAAAACAGTATTTACTCAAAATGACACATTAGAATGATATTAAAAGGTATTAAAAGATAAATGATTGTACACAAAACATATTCAAAGAGAAGAAAGGCATAATAAGCCTGCCATAATGTCTCACACCTATAATCCCACCACTTTGGGAGGCCAAGGCGGGCAGATCATTTGAAGTCAGGAGTTCAAGATCAGCCTGGCCAACATGGTGAAATTCTTTCTACTAAAAATGCAAAAGTTATCCGGGCATGGTTTTGCACTCCTGTAATCCCTGGAGGCTGAAGCAGGAGAATTGTTTGAACCTGGGAGACAGAGGTTGCAGTCAACCAAGATCGCACCACTGCATTCCAGCCTTGGAGACAGAGTGAGAGTCTGTCTCGGGAAAAGCAAACAAACAAACAAACAAATGAAGGGAAGATGGAATAGAGGCGAATCTCAACTAGTTATACAAGCAGATTTCAATTTTTATATATACATACATATAAAATCAAAATCCACTGAGGTCTTTCTACACTGACATTAATTAAAATAGTAATTTAAAATTTCACAGAATTGGAAACACATTCATCTCAGATGGTTTTGCAAATGAATTCCACCAAATATGGAAGGAACAAATTATTTCATTTTTAGGTAAACTTTTATATAGAGGATATAATAGCTAGGAATCCATAGTTGATAACGACAGTTGCCCTGATATCAAAACCAGGAAAAGGTAGAGTGAGAAAATACAGATCAATTTTATATCTAAATATGCATCTGAATCTTATAGCTAATATTGTACCCCCAGATGGAACTATAACCCCTATAGGAACCATAATCTGTAGACAAAATTTACATCAACACTTATTTTTATTGTTGCTATAATTTAGATTAAATGGTGTTTTGTTATTTTTACTTAATTTTTATTATTTTCCATGTTATCTATACTGCAGTGGAAGGATTTTTTAAATTCGTTGGTGATGGAAAGCAATGTAGGTATAATTTGAAAACAGAGATAAAAGAATACAACTTCAACTTGTAGTTAAAATTAAAGATTAGATAGCAAAATATTATGAAATAAAAAATGATCTGCAAAAATTCTGTTTCCAATATAGTGTAAAATAGTGTCTAAGATCATGTCCTTTTGAATTTGCTATACTTGCATTTGAGTTATACGGTACCTTCTGAGTTATACATACTTTGGCACGTTATATAATCAGACTGAAACTCCATTTCCATATTAGTTCAATAATAACAGTAATACTTACCTTATGGAACTTTCATGAGTCTGAAAACACATAATGTTTGCCAAGTATATAATATCACCTGGCATGCAGGAGATGATCAATGAATGACAGTTACAAATGTTTCAATGTTACAAAGAACTCTTTAAATTTTTGTGAATTCATACAGAGCAGGATCCCACTAGCATTTAAATTAAACATAAAAATCCCTACTATCATAACCATGGATGCTTAAAAAAGGTTCTTTGATCTGACTACCATAAAAACTAGAAGTGATATTTCAGGTGAAATTACTGTTCATTATACTACTCTATTTCATTAGTTCCAAGACTCATAGTTCTTTTTCACTTTTTCTTTTTTTTTTTTTTTTTTTTTTTTTAAGATACAGTCTCACTGAGGGACCCAGGCTGGAGTGCAGTGGCATGATCTCGGCTCACTGCAACCTCTGCCTCCCGAGTTCAAGCTATTCTCCTGCCTCAGCTTCCCTAGTAGCTGGGCCTACAGGCGCCAGCCACCATGTCCAGCTAATTTTTGTATTTTTAGTAGAGACAGGGTTTCACCATATTGACCAGACTGGTCTCAAACTCCTGACCTCAAGTGGTCTGCCTGCCTCGGGCTTCCAAAGTGCTGAGATTACAGGCGTGAGCCTCTGCCCCTGGCCTTTTTTCATTTTTTAATAGAAACACATATTCCAACTGATGATGTCACAATTTGACTGACATCATTTTTTAAAGTAGTACATAAAATAATGATACAGCTTGTGACTAATGATATCTTAAATTGAGTGAAATACAACAGTGGCTGGATTGGCATTGCAGATGTCATAGCAAAGACACAGGGCTGCATTAGAAAGTCAGGGACCCTGTGTGGTTACTATAATCCAGGTGCATGGCCTGAAAAAATGAACTAACATATGGATCATTTGAGTGGTTCCTATATTCTAGACAACCACTTAGAGGATGAAGCGATCCCAACATAGTGTTAGATCTCTAGAATAAGTGAATATGGTCTGTCAAGTTTCAGAGGTCAGTCAGAAGACACACTGCCAACATCAAAGAAACTGCAGATGGGAGACCCTGGGTAGTTTCTAGCTGATGATGCTCTTGATTTTTATTGTTTTTCTTAAATCAAAAAATTGTATGCTCTGTAGTTGGATAAATTATCATGGTAAACAAGGACTGAACAGTACGTGGTCTTCTTGAAATATTAAAATCAAATCAAGACACAGGGTACATGGTTTGGCATGCAAAGTGTCAATTGGCTTTGGATCTCCTCTCTCTCCTGGGCAGATTCTGTTTTCAGTTCTGAGATCCACAGAAATGGAGGATCATTGAAGAATCAACAAAAGTATCTTAATATCTACCACTCCAATAAGGTATCAATGCCAGATTTTAGCGACAACATTAACCAACATAAGAGGTTATTTACTTATTTAGTTTTCTTTATTGCACTCACTCCTCTTCCTCAGTTCACCCCTTGGAGAAACTGAAAAGAGCTACTACTGATGGAGGATGAACTGGGATTTAAAACAAGAAATAAATCATCATGCACCCTCTCCACATTCGCCATGGCAGGACTTCGAGTCTAAGGTATATCCAAGTTTGGAATTGAGTAAGAGTTCACATATTAGTTTGGGTTTCACTTTTAATTAAAATAAATTAAAACAAATAAAAAAAGTTAGCCTGTGTGATTTTTCCCAAAATTTTATCCAGGAATAAGAAATTATTCACAGTTTTATTTCGGGCTACGAGGCAATAAAATATAAATGCCTTGTGTGTCATCACAGGAAGTCCAACAAGTAACAAATTAAATGGTTAATACATATTCAAGAGAAGAGAATTGTCAGTGTAGGTAACAGAAAGTGCAAAGCTTTGGAGGTAGAAATCAGCTTGATATTTCCAGAAATGGCAAGAGCATTTTAAACAATATATCATATAGTCAAGTGTAAAACTATCAAATATATACACACGTGGATTATAAATAAGTATATGAATAGAATATGCATTAAAGGAGACTTCTCTGAGACTGTGTCCCTTGAGCCGGATCATGTAGAAAGAGTAGGTTGAGTGCATAAAAGACATTCCAACAGAGAGAGGAAATATATAAAGGTGAAACAATATAACATGTTTGACAAATGTGAGCAGGAGTATGAACTGGGAAAGGTAAGATAAAATATTAAAAGGTACAGCTGGAAAATAGATTGGGACCATAAAAAATATTTTGTATTTCATAATAAAAATATTAGATTTCAGCTACACATGAAACCTTCTAGAATAATAAGGATGAAATTTCAGAACTAGAAAATTAGCTCTCACAACCCCCCAGCGAAAAACAAAAATACAAAAGGACCCCACAAAACTCCATGGTTTAAATGTTTATTGCTGCTATAACAAATTAGCAGAAACCTAATGACTTAACACACAATTGTATTGTCTTATAGTTCTGAATGTCAAAAATACAAAATGGATCTCAATGGGTGAAAAAAATAAAGCTGTCAACAAGATTTATAGAGGCTCAGGGTGAGAATCTGTTTTCTTGTCTTTTTCAGGCTCTAGACGCTGTCCACATACGTTGGCCCATGGACTTCTTCATCTAACTTCAAAGACAACAGCTGGTCAAATCTTATGCATGATGCCATCTTTCTGATGTTGATTTTGTGCTTCTCTCTTCCCTATCTAAAGAATTGTGTTCTTGCCTGGGTGCGGTGGCTTGTGCCTGTAATCCCAGCACTTTGGGAGGTTGAGGCAGGTGGATCACGAGGTCAGGAGTTCGAGACCAACCTGACCAACATGGTGAAGCCCTGTATCTCCCAAAAATACAAAAAATAGCTGGGTGTGGTGGTGCGCACCTGCAATCCCACCTACTCAGGGGGCTGAGGCGGGAGAAGTGCTATGAGCCGAGACTGTGCCACTACTCTCCAGCCTGGGCGACAGAGTGAGACTCCGTCTCAAAAAAAAAAAAGTGTGTGTGTTTTTTGTTTGTTTGTTTGTTTGTTTTGCAACAACCTGGATATTCCAAAATAATCTGCTTATTTTAAGGTTTAACTGAATGGCAATCTTATTTCCACCTGCTACCATAACTTGAATTGTAACATACCATACCACACCATAATCACAGCATCTAGTAATTAGGATTTATATATATTTGCAGGGCCAATATTCTGCTTACCGCAAATATTATTAAGAAAATAATTAAAGAAATTACTGCACTTAAAAACCATGGAATAAATAACAATAGTAGTCAATAACACTAATAATAATGATAAAGACTATTTTCCCCTATTGGTCAATGATTTGGTCATTTTATTAATCTTGAGTATCATTAACTAGAATATTTTAGTCCAGTAGTCATGTGATTGAGCAATGAAGCAGTTACATGATCTATGATAGAGAAAGAGGATCTCCCTTTGTAATGTCCAACTTATAAATGAGAAGAGAAGCTATTTTCGACTTCTGATCATGGCACTGTTAAGAACTAAGCCTAAAATAGGTGCCAACCACTTTCAGCGGCATATTTCTAACTGTCACTAAAAAGTAAAACCAAATGCAAAATAATGGGAGACTTAGATTAAAAATCCTGAATACATAGAAACACCATTTACCTTACTGTGGTTAATTAATATGAGATCGCCTTTTAATAATCACACTAGTTAACGTTTTACTTCTATTGGAACAAGCTTGGAAAATAAATACATAAATTATTAACATTTTTGAAAGAGTTTTTTTGTCACTACATTTTGAGACAATGAAAATAGTTCTTCCTGATAGATGTATTTTTTTACTCCGCTCACAGTATGAAATGCAGTCTGTAGTTATGGCTGTTCATTAGAGGCCAACTTGGTTTCAAACCACCAGAGAGCAAATCAAAATAAGACTCAGAATATGTTTTATTTCTTATCATTCTTATTATCTTGCTCCCCACACAAATGTTAAAAATAATACTTTTTTTTAGAATATCACAAAACTGGCATAAGTAATGATTCAGTTTCACAATGCAAGCATTACATTATGCATTTAGGTCTTACAGCGGGTTTTCAAAAATGAAAGAATCAAGCAAAAGACAGCAGGGGGTTATACGTGATGAACAGCAAATAAAAGTTTCTTTCTTTCAGGACATTAATTCATAATGCACAAATTTATACTACAAAGGTAAGGAATGGTTAAATTTGAAATGCCCAAATATTTCTTTAATTATGACTATTCATGATTTATTTATAAATTATGAATTAAATATGCTTCTACAGTAAATATATAAATAGGCCCCAACAAATTCAAAAGCAAATGACTTTCTCCATTTAGAAGAGCCAATAAATGGCATTTTTTAGGAGTGTAATAAGTGATCTTTTGTGCTGCTAAATGCCATCATCATGAACATCCTATAAATCATATTAAACAACCACTTGTACTTAAGAGTAATATGAACTTGATTTATAATTTAGAGAACAATGATTGGAATAATTTTACTTCAAAAGTTTGGATCCAGTATTCAGGAAGATAAATTTATGAGTTTATGAGTAATCAACAAGACTAGCCTTCTCGCCTTCTCTTTCTATTTCTCTGCCATTAATTAGACTGTGTTTAAATAGACTTGGAAGAATCTCTCACAGCATGACTTTGGCAGATTTCTTTTTTCCTCAGAAAAAAATAGATATTATTTTGGAAAACAAATACTAAAGCTGTCTTTCTAAAATAGAGTTCCCAGAATTTCAGCTTCAGTCACTTAGGAGAAGATGTGAATACAGAGCTTTGACTACACAGGAATCCTGAGTCTTCTTTGTTCTACGTTTCTACATTTGGCTCAGTCTTGGAGGTAATATTTTACAACCCAAGCAGGGTTATACATGAGCTGGTACTACTTTTTTCTTCTCCATGATTAATCTATGATGCTTTTGATTTTTTTCCTTCTCTCCCATTTCTAAGAGTTTCATTAGATAAAAATCTCTGACTTCAGTTTCTTCAACATGCAATATCCTTATAACCTCAAGGAATCTGGAGAATGTAGTCAGCATAAATTAGCCATCATTGTAAAGGTAGTCCTAAAGTGATTACTAAATTAAAAAAAAAACTCAGTAAAATAATATTTTGCATTTATATACAACACGTGCCAAATGCTTTCACAATTGTTAGTTTACCCTTTTCTAGGAAATAGGTACTATTGGTAAATAAAAACATTGACACTGGAAATATGAAATAAATGAATCTCATAGAAAGATGTAGTGTTGAATAGAACAACAGGATGACCATACTTGGCAACAATTTATTTCATAATTAAAAATAATCAAAAGAGTGGAATTGGAATGCTCTTAACATACACACAAAAAGGATAAATAATTGAGGAGATGGATATCTCAATTACCCTGACTTGATTGTTATATGCTTGTATAAATATATCACATGTACCTTATAAAATCCATAACTATTATGTATACATCATTAAAAATAAACCAATTTTAAAAGATAGTAAATTGTCCAAATTATCAACGATACAGTAACCAAGCCAAGATGAGAACTCAATTTTCCAGATGTAAATCCCAATGAAGCACATTTTATTCCATTCAACTGCCCCCATGAACAAGGAGAAACACTAAAGCTCAGGGTCTTCCATGTTACATCTTTCTCTTTTTCCTAAAACTCAGCACTATGCCTCTGTCAGATAGCTCTTTCTACTTGTTCTAGCTCCTTCCAGTTTTTTTTCCCTCACTGATATTTCTCTACTAAATCTCTAATTCATCAAATCTTGTCTTGTATACTGCTTCTCAGAAAAATTCAACTAACCTAAGCTCTTTGTTATAACACCTTTGAAAGACCATCTGTTGCACCATTCCTTCCAGATGAATAAATACGTGAAATTATACGAATAAATCATATCAATAGCCAACAAAATGCATACAAGCACAGTTTCAATTATATTATAAATTTTCTTTAAGTATTAAGCCCCCATATCACTATTAACAGAAATACAATTTGTGTCAACATCCCATTGTGCACAGGAAATATATCAAATTATTTATTCCAAATCCATAAGAGTAATTTCACTTTCCTGAAATAATGTTAATAAAATGGTAAAAATAGAATTATAAAGATGACTATAGTCATTATTTTTAATGAGAAAACATTGGCATCACACACAATTTTTGTAGAATATTTAAAATGATAAGAAAATGCTAGTCAAATATTGGTAAATAAAAAAGCAATGTAATTACCCTATTTCTATATTAAAATATATGTGTATATGTATAAAATTAAGTGAATAATGGTAAAATAATATTTAATTCACATTTTTGTTTTTCTTGTTGGTAAAAATATGCATGGATATAGTACTGTTCTTTTCAATATTTGTGTTTTTTAATAGTAAATATGTATTAATACTTGAAGAACCTGCACATGGCATGGAAAACAACTATAAAGGCACATACAGTTTCTTACCATATAAAGGAAATTGAAAAAAGAGAAAACAAGGTATTCGTCATCACTCACATCTTCACTTTGCAAAGTTGAAATATGCACTCAAAATATTTTTTCCAAAAAATGTTGTAAATTACTTGTGAATATATAATTTCTGCCATTTCGGAAAACTGAGCAATTGGTATTCACATATGTGAAGTAATAGATTCCACAGTTCTGATACAACAGCAATGACATAATGGTTATATGATCACATAATGGTTATACATTCATTGAATCCACAGAGCTCAACATCCATGCTAGTGTGGATACTCAGTGCATGCCTCCATGAAGTCTTCAAATGAATTGTGTCATCTTTTACAAAACTGAAAGTTATGCATTTTTAATGTTTAAAAATCTCATTCTTTGTCCTGCTTACAAGTTGTATTAAATAAAAGTATTCTTTGGATATATGACTCATTTTTTTCTACATAGAGTTCTGAATGTCTAAATCATTATTTTAATCATTTATTTACTTAACAAATGTGTGTTACCTAATTTCTTTTATTGATCACTGTGCTCATAAGAGTATATGAGTAAAGATTAATCATTATCATGCTTTCCACAGAGATTATAGAGGCATTCAACAATATTTTTTATGAATATTTTCATTTTGTGCCAGAATCTGTGCTAGATGCTGGGAGTTAAGTAGCAAATCAGAAAGAAACTGGAAAAGTGTTCCTATGGAGTTCAGAGATAAAGTGTATAAATTATACATGTGAATGACTGATAGAACCATGAGGAATTTAAACTAATATCATAGGAATTAAGAAAGCAGAGAGGTTGTCTCATGGCATAAATGACATTTAAGTTGACCTTAGATACCATTTTCTGTACCCTCTAGTGTGTTATACACATTCTTCTATCAGAGCACTCAACATCCTGTGATGTAATTATCCATCACTTTCATAAATGGTGGCTTCTCTGATTATAAATAACTCCTGTCATCTCTGCACTTGTATTGATTAGCTTCTCATTTCTTCTTTCCTCAACACATTTTGAAGAGTAGGATATTGCCTTCTATAATATTCTAAGTATTGATAGTAAATTCCTCGGCATCATTTTTTTTTTATCTGAATGTTATTTTACTTCATGCTAACCTAAATGTTGATGCCCCCTCTTCTGGCATCAAATTTAAAGTAGAGACAGAACTTTCCCTCTTTAGTGATGAGGCTGAATCTTCCCAGTCTTCCTTTTCTACAGACCTATTTGACCTCTCCCTTCCTCCCCAGGCTGCTCGTCACCAGGCCGAGCTAGGTCCCAGTTCTTCTTCAGCCTCTGCTCCTCCACCCTATAATCCTTCTATCACCTCCCCTCTTCACATCCGGTCTGGCTTACAGTTTAGTTCCACGACTACCTCTTCCCCATCTGCCCAACAATTCCTTCTTGGAGAGGTGACTGGAGCTGAAGGCACAGTCAGGGTACATGTGCCTTTTTCTCTATCAGACCTCTCTCAGATCAGTTAGCGTTTAGGCTCTTTCTCATCAGCCCTAACTAATTATATACAGGAACTCCAATATCTGACTCTGTCCTACAATTTAGCCTAGAGTGACTTAAATGTCATCCTGACTTTTACCCTCTCCACAGATGAATGGAAACGAGTTTCTTCTCTAGACCAATCTCACCCTGATAACCACCCGCTCCATGAGCCAGACCTCCAGGAAGGCATTAGAGCAGTTCCCCGAGAGGATCCCCAATGGAACTATCAGGCAGATTCCCCCGGTATAGCTAGGCGAGATTACATGATTTCCTGCCTAGTTGAAGGGCTTAAAAAGGCAGCTTACAAAGCTGTTAATTATGACAAACTTAAAGAAACTACCCAAGGTCAAGATGAAAACCCAGCCCAGTTCATAGCCTCCTTAGCTGAAACCCTTAGACGCTTTTACCACCCTAGACCCAGGGGGGCCAGAAGTCTGCCTTATTGTTAGTATGCATTTTATCACCCAATCTGCTCCTGACATTAAGAAAAAACTTCAAAAATTAGAATCTGTCCCTCAAACCCCACAATAGGAATTAATCAACCTCGCCGTCAAGGTGTACAATAATAGAGAGGAGGCAGTCAGACGGCAACGCATTTCTGAGTTACAATTACTTGCTTCTGCTGTGAGACAAAACCCAGCCGCACCTCCAGCACACAAGAACTTCAAAATGCCTAAGCCACACAAGCCTAAGCTGCAGCAGTCAAGCATTCCTACAAGACTTCTTCCATCGGGATCTTGCTTCAAGTGCCAGAAATCTGGCCACTGGGCAAAGGAATGCCCTCAGCCGGGGATTCCTCCCATGCTGTGTCCCATCTGTGCAGGGACCCACTGGAAATTAGACTGCCCAGCTCACCCAGCAGCTACTCCTAGAGCCCCTAAAGCTTTAGCCCAAGGCTCTCTGACTGAGTCCTTCCCAGATCTGCTCAACTTAGCAGCTGAAGACTGACGCTGCCGCAACGCCTTGGAAGCCCCCTGGACCATCACGGATGCCGAGTTTCAGGTAACTCTCACAGTGGAGGGTAAGTCCGTCCCCTTCTTAATCAATACGGAGGCTACCAAGTCCACATTACCTTATTTTCAAAGGCCTGTTTCTTTGCCTCCATAACTGTTGTGGGTATTGACGGCCAGGCTTCTAAACCTCTTAAAACTCCCCAACTCTGGTGCCAACTTGGACAATACTCTCTTAAACACTCCTTTTTAGTTATCCCCACATGCCCAGCTCCCTTACTAGGTCGAGACATTTTAACTAAATTATCTGCTTCCCTGACTATTCCTGGGCTACAGCCACACCTCATTACTGCCTTTTCCCCCAGTTCAAAGCCTCTTTCACATCCTCCTCTTGGATCTTCCCCTACTTTAAACCACAAGTATAGGATGCCTCTACTCCCTCCTTGGTGACTGATCATGCACCACTTACCATCCCATTAAAACCTAATCACCTTTACCCCGATAAATGCCAATATCCCATCCAACAGCATGCTTTAAAAGGATTAAAGCCTGTTATCACTCACCTGCTACAGCATGGTCTTTTAAAGCCTGTAAATTCCCATTACAATTATCCCATTTCACCTGTCCTAAAACCAGATAAGCCTTACAGATTAGTTCAGGATCAGCGCCTTATCAAATTGTTTTGCCTATCCACCCCCTGGTACCAAACCCATATACTCTCTTCTCCTTAATACCTCCTTGCACAACCCATTATTCTGTTCTGGATCTCAAACATACTTTCTTTACTATTCCTTTTCACCCTTCATCCCAGCCTCTATTCATTTTCACTTGGACTGACCTTGACACCCATCAGGCTCAGCAAATTACCTGGGCTGTACTGCCGCAAGGCTTCACGGACAGCCCCCATTACTTCAGTCAAGCCCAAATTTCTTCCTCATCTGTTACCTATCTCGGCATAATTCTCATGAAAACACACATGCTCTCCCTGCTGATCATGTCGGGCTAATCTCCGAAAACCCAATCCTTTCCCCAATCCTTTCCTTCCTAGGCATGGTTAGTGCAGTCAGAATTCTTACACAAGAGCTGGGACTGCGCCCTGTAGCCTTTCTGTCTAAACAACTTGACCTTACTGTTTTAGTCTAGCTCTCATGTATGTGTGCAGTGACTGCCACTGCCTTAATACTTTTAGAGGCCCTCAAAATCACAAACTATGGTCAACTCACTCTCTACGGTTCTCATAACTTACAAAATCTGTTTTCTTCCTCCCACCTGACACATATACTTTCTCTACTACTTCTCAGCAAGCCGAACTCATTGCCTTAACTCAGGCCCTCACTCTTGCAAAAGGGCTATGTGTTAATATTTACACTGGCTCTAAATATGGCTTCCATATCCGGTACTACCATGCTGTTATATGGACATAAAGAGATTTCCTCACTACACAAGGATCCTCCATGACTGATGCCTCTTTAATAACAATGCTTTTCAAAGCCACTTTAGTTCCAAAGGAAGCTGGAGTCATTCACTGCAAAGGCCATCAAAAGGCATCAGATCCCATCACTCAGGATAATGCTTATGATGATGAGTTAGCTAAAAAAGCAGCTAGTGTTCCAACTTCTATCCCTCACGACGGTTTTTCTCCTCACCTGGCCACTCCCACCTACTCCCCCACTGAAACTTCCACCTATCAATCTCTTCCCACACAAGGCAAGTGGTTCTTGGACTAAGGAAAATATCTCCTTCCAGCCTCACAGGACCATTCTATTCTGTCGTCATTTCATAACTTCCTCCATGTAGGTTACAAACCACTAGCCTGCCTCCTAGAACCTCTCATTTCCTTTCCATTGTGGAAATATATCCTCAAGAAAATCACTTCTCAGTGTTCCATCTGCTATTCTACTACCCCTCAGGGATTGTTCAGGTCCCTTCCCTTTCCTGCACATCAAGCTCGGGCATTTGCCCCTGCCCAGGACTGGCAAATTGACTTTACTCACATGCCCCAAGTCAGGAAACTAAAATATCTCTTGGTCTGGGTAGACACTTTCACTGAATGGGTAGATGCCTTCCCTACAGGGTCTGAGAAGGCCATCACAGTCATTTCTTCCCTTCTGTCAGACATAATTCCTTGGTTTGGCCTTCCCACCTCTATACAGTCCAATAAATGGACAGGCCTTTATTAGTCAAATCACCCAAGCAGTTTTTCAGGATCTTGGTATTCACTGAAACTTTTATATCCCTTACCATCCTCAGTCTTCAGGAAAGGTAGAACGGACTAATGGTCTTTTAAAAACACGCCTCACCAAGCTCAGCCACCAACTTAAAAAGGACTGGACAATAATTTCACCACTTGCCCTTCTCAGAATTTGGGTCTGTCCTCAAAATGCTACAGGGTTACAGCCCATTTGAGCTCCTGTATAGATGCTCCTTTTTATTAGGCCTGAGTCTCATTCCAGACACCAGACCAACTTGGACTGTGCACCAAAGAACTTGTCATTCCTACTATCTTCTGTCTAGTCATATTCCTATTCACCATTCTCAACTACTCATAAATGCCCTGCTCTTGTTTACACTGCTGGTTTACACTGTTTCTCCAAACCATCACAGCGGATACCTCCTGGTGCTACCCTAAACCACCACTCTTAACTCCCTCTTAAAATAAATAAATAACTTTACTGGCAGGGCTGTGCTGAACTTCGTTAGACACTCTCCAATTGGATGTCCTGGGTCCTCCCAATTCTTAATCTTTTAATACCTGTTTTTATCCTTCTTATCTTCGGACCTTGTATCTTCCATTTAGTTTCTCAATTCATCCAAAACTGTATCCAGACCATCACCAATCATTCTATACAACAAATGCTCCTCCTAACAGCCCCACAATATCACCCCTTATCACAAAATCGTCCTTCAACTTGATCTCTCCCACTCTAGGTTCCCACGCCACCCCAATCCTGCTCGAAGAAGCCCTGAGAAACATCATCCATTATCTTTCCATGCCACCCCCAAAAAATTTTTTTCACTGCCCCAACATTTCAATACTATTTTATGTTATTTTTCTTATTAATATAAGAAGGCAAGAATGTCAGACTTCTGAGCCCAAGCTAAGCCATCCTATCCCCTGTGACCTCCAGACATATGCCCAGATGACCTAAAGCAAGTGAAGAATCACAAAAGAAGTGAAAATGATCTGTTCCTGCCTTAACTGATAACATTCCACCACAAAAGAAGTGAAAATGGCCTGTCCTTGCCTTAACTGATGAGATTACCTTGTGAAATTCCTTCTCCTGGCTCATCCTGGCTCAAAAAGCTCCCCTACTGAGCACCTTGTGACGTCCATCCCTGCCCACCAGAGAACAACCCCCTTTGAACGTAATTTTCTTTTACCTACCCAAATCTTATAAAACGGCCCCACCTCTATCTCCCTTCGCGGACTCTCTTTTGGACTCAGACCGCCTGCACCCAGGTGAAATACACAGCCCTGTTGCTCACACGAAGCCTATTTGGTGGTCTCTTCACATGGACACCAGTGAAAGTAAACTAGTTTTTCTTTGATTGTTCCAAAATCTGTAATTTCTGTTTCTTTGAGTGAAATCTTTTAAAATCAATCAGTGTCACATTCTACTAACTCATTTGAGATATTCAGATGTAGATTTTGGTCCTCATAGAGGACTCTAAGCCAATGACTGCATCATTTTTTATCACACTTTTTTTTTTCTTTTTTTTTTTTTTGAGATGGAATTTTGCTCTTTTTGCCCAGGCTGGAGTGCAATGGCACAATCTCAGCTCACTGCACCCTCCACCTCTCAGGTTCAAGAGATTCTCCTGCCTCAACCTCCCGAGTAGCTGGGATTACAGGCACCCGCTACCAAGCCCAGCTAATTTTTGTATTTTTAGTAGAGGCGGGTTTTCGCTGTGTTGGCCAGGCTGGTCTTGAACTCCTTGCCTCAGGTGGTACACCCACCCTGGCTTCCCAAAGTGCTGGGATTACAGGTGTGAGCCACCACTCCTGGCCTTTATCACACTTTTCTTGACTACATTGTCTATTTGCCCAGCCTTGGAACTTTCAATTATAATTAGTTCTTTGTTCAAGCCCTCAACTCCTTTTGTTACTTTGTCCTTCTTCCTTTCTTCCTGGGGGGGGGGGGGGGGGGGGGGAGGGGAACATTAACCTGAAAGATTGGACTTGTCCAAGTCTTTTTAAGCATGTGGGGATTATTGAAGAAATCACAACATTAAGACTGGGATTCATGCTATTCACCTTCATACAAGCTTTCGCTAATGCCTGGGAATATTAACAATTTTTTTCTGAGACTTTTTTGCTCACTCTGTTCTTTCCCCTCTTTTCTCAAATATCACTCTCCTGTCCCTTCAAATTGTAAAGATAATAACAGAAAACCTTATTTTAGTAGGGAGGGAAGAGAAGTGAAAAGTATCTTCTTATCTGCTTCTCTCAAGTCCTGATAGAGCAAGTGATTTTTAAAGTAGTTCTCATTAAGTTTTGAATTAAGTTTATGCGAGTCTCATAATATAGGTTCCCAGTCATTCAACATATTTTTCTTATTTCATCCCTTTTATTTGATTAATACTTCTCTTATTTTTCTAGTTTCTTGAAGTAGCAACTCAGATTATTAATTTTTCACTTTTTCTTTCAAACCATTTTCTTCCTTTATTCTTTCAAGTTGATTCACCTCTTTTATGTTTCTTCGTCTTTCCTTTTTTATTTTCAGGGACTAGTAATCATATGATTTTCTGTTTTGTCCTCTGACGTCTCTTTACTTGTATATTCTTGTGTTGGTTTCCCTACATAATAATTTATTTTATTGAATGACAATTTGATACAAGATTTAGTTGTTCAAAATATTATTCTTTTTCCATCATTTTCACATCTCTTACATGTGAAAATTGTTTTTTATCTTTCCCTCTGATTTTTGTTTGCATACTTTCTATTAACTGACTTTATTTGCCCATTCATCATGTTTCTGATTTTATGTACATTGCTGCCAAAACCTATGAAATTGACAAAACATGGTCTTCTACTAGGTAGAGTTCAAAGACAGAACTGACAGATATTGCTGATGAATTGGATGTGGATGTTCTGTGGAGATCTCTGCATGGTAAAATATGTCAAAGTTTATTAAATACTGTTAGTTGGAAATGAAAAAAATATGTGGAATACAACATGTTTAAAAACAAATCAATGAAACTTGTTAAAGTACAGTAAGGAAGACTTGATTCAGGACCGTTGGAGTGGACATAAGGACAACTGCAGTGGGGTCTGGAAGTCGGGGAGAGAGACTAGACTTAACTCAGAACACAGCTTGAGCAGGTGGGAATTTATAGCCAAGAAGCAGGTGGCAGGGGTTGGGAGGGTCAATGGACAAAATATTACTAAGAGGAGACATTATGGGTAAGGGGTATTCAGGCTAAACTGACCTAATAAGGTTTTTGCTGAAGATAGGCTAGGGTGTTCAGACATTATCTGGGGGATGATGGTGGATGAGGATCCTGATCAGGCATCGAAGATGATCAGATATTGAAGATGGGGGTGTCTTGCTACACAAGATTTAGCAGAATTCTTTGCTAAAGCTTGATTTTACAAGAATGTGCACAAATAAGCCTAGCAGGACATTCAGAGGTTTAACGTTTGGCTGCCTATCGGGGGGATCCTGAATAAAGTCTTCTTGCTATGTTTTAACAAGTATCACTGAATAATTTCTCTTCAATACAAACAGAAGAGTTAACAACATATATACATTAAAGTATGTCATTATTATGCAGTAATAAAGTTAATGTTCAATATCATGTGAGAATATTAGCACATAATCACTATAAGAAGAATAAACACAAATCTTCATTAAAACATTGATGTCCTTTTGATTCTGTGAGGCATTCTTCCTATTAGACTTGATATATAAATAATTAGGAGCTTTAAATAGTGCCTTTTGTTAAAACTGGTAAATGAGATCAACTCATAATTAAAAGTCTATTCAGTGATAAATATTAATTCATATTATTGTTAAAATTACAGTTTTTATCTCCACATAAAACTCAGCCTCACAGAAATGTTTTAGTTTTACATAATGAGCAATAGTACTTACAAAAAATTTATATTACTCTGGTATAAAACTATATTTGTCAGTTTCTAATAATTTATACAACAGTGGCAAGTTTGCATGAAACTCATCAGTAGTTGATAATTTCTTAAATCAAGATGACCTGAAAAGTTTATTTATTAAAAATAAGAACTGGAGATCGATATTTTTAAAATGTGCTCTTGGCTAGGTGCTGCGGCTCATGCCTGTAATCCCAGCACTTTGGGAGGCCGAGGCCGGAAGATCACCTAAGTACTGGAGTTTGAGACCAGCCTGCTCAACATAGTGAAACCCCGTCTCTACCAAACATACAAAAAAATTAGCCGGGCATGGTGGCAGGTGCCTGTAATCCCAGCTACTCAAGAGGCTGAGGCAGGAGAATGGCTTGAACCTTGGAGGTGGAGGTTGCAGTGAGCCAACATCACGCCACTGCACTCCAACCTGAGAGACAAGAGGGAAACTCCGTCTCGAAATAAAGAAAAAAAAATGCGCTCTTACATTGTGATACGATTCTGTGACTCCAACAAATCTCATGTTTAATTGTAATCCCCAATGTTGGAGGTGGGGCCTAGTGGGAAGTGATTGGATCATAGAGATGGTCGTTCATGAATGGCTTAGCACCATCCCCTCAATGCTATTCTCCTGATAGTGAGTGAGTGAGTTGTTGTGAGATCTGGTTGTTTAAGTTTGTTGCCCCTCCTCTTTTGCTCTCTCCCTCCGGCTGAGCCGTACAAGATGTGCCAGCTTCCCTTTTCACCTTCTGCCATGATAGGTAAATTTCCTTAGACCTCCCCAGAAGCAGAAGTTTCTATGCTTCCTGTACAGCCTGAAGAATCAGAAGTCAATTAAACCTCTTTTGTTTATAAATTATCCAGTCTCAGATATTCCTTTATAGTAATGTGAAAATGAAAAAATACACACTGAAAGTCTTTTAAAGTTATTTCCCAAATTTGGAGCAAGCACGTCTTTCCCTTCCCACAGTATGAAAAGACAGAGGTGATTTATTCAAAGGAATACATAGTATCACATTAGATATTTAATTTGATTTATATTTTTAAATGTAAAAAAAAAGTGTTTTGCTTAGCTATTGCAGTGTGATAAAACACCACAGACTCACAGAGTTTAGTATCTTAAAACAACAGCGATTCATATGGTTCTGTGGGTCAGAAATCTGGGCTAGATCTAACTGAGAGTTCTGTTTGGTCTAGAAGGGACGTAGCTAAACTGGACTGGAGTTCAACCATGCATTTGTGGTGAACTGCTGGGACTACTGGCACTTTCCATCTTCTGGATGGCTGCATTCTCTTCTACAGGGTCATTCATCCTCCAACATGCTAGCTCAGACTGGTAGACATGGTCAGAGGAACCTAAGTTCAGCAAAAGACGGCATATCCCAGTGAAAATAATGTTCCACGACTCTGTTTTGTCATATTTTTAAATGTCTCATTGGCCAAAGAAAGCCACATGACAAATTCATATTCAAGGGGTGGAAAAATACTGCCATTATTTTTACTGAACAAAATTTAACCCATGAATTTTTATTTACTTTAAAAAATTACAATTTTAAGATATTAAAATAATATTCTATTATTTACACTGAGGCAAGATAAATTCAAGTAAAAATATACAAATCTACTACTAACCTTGTGTAAACACAGATTGTTTGTAAAATTTTAAAAATATTAATTCTAATATGATGGTGGATTTTAAACTTTTTAGAACACATTAGAGATATAATAAGCAGTCTTAATAAAAAGCTGATTTTATTTTATATGCTACATGTAAAATATATTTCATACATTTCAAAGTATTTTTCTGAAATTTATTTAAATCAATACAAAATGTTATCATTAAATTATAATTATTCACTATATTTCTATTCTCACTTTATAAATGAAATCTGGAAAATATATATTTTCTCCATGATTTTCAAAATGTTCTTATATCAAATGAAAAGAGAGAGTGATCCTTAATATAATTAACATGAGTATTTTTATTTATTGGTTTTGTGGTGATTTGAAGATGTTAAACAGTTACTTTCAAATTAAGCATTTATATTTTACACAATTTAAACTATATTGGTAGAGGTTCTATATTAATCTCTACCTTTCCCTTAAAAACACTTGCCAAAATTATAAAATGAAGATGTTCAACTCCTAAAGAAATCAAACATGTTGATGTTAAGGAAGACTTTTGGTTTTGTTTGCCACCTGGTTACTTTGGAAACTATACTCTTGAAAATTAACTGCATTGCTGAGTTTCAGCATGCACCATGGAAACCAGGGAAGAGAAATTCACCTGTATGACAGAAGATTGCTGAAAATGTAGGGAGTAGAGGTAGGAGAAAGCAGGGACATTACATATGTTCATTTATAATTTCTATTTTTTATTGTAAAACTTTGAGCTAATTAACACATTATAATATGATACTTAGAATTGAAGGAGAACTGATAGCTTTCATAATATCTGGCCTACTTCCCAAATCAGAATAGTAATAGTATAATTATTAAGATGATTAAAATATTCAAAAGCACCTATAGAGGTCCTGGTCTTCATTGAACTGTAATCAAGAGTTCACACTGCTTTTGCATTATCTCAAAATATAATCACTTTAGGAAATATGAAACGTGTGCAAACAAAATGTGCAATTCAGAAATAAATTCATTTGCTTGTTTTATCTTTTTGAATTTATTATTGAGATATGTAGTATAATGTTCTCTTCAAGTCAGCTCACTAATCACAGTAATACGGTTTGGATGTTTTTCCCCTCTAAGTCTCATATGAAATGTGATCCTCAAAGTTGCATGTGGGGGTCATGGGGGAAGATTCTTCTTGAACGGCTTTGTGCCTTCCCTGTGGTAATGAGTGAGTTCTTGCTCTGTTAGTTCAGATGAGAGCTGGTTGTTTAAAGGAGCATGGCACTTGGCACCTCCACCTCTCTTTTTCTCTTGCTCCGTTTTTTGCCATCTGAAAAGCCAAATCCTCCTTTGCTTTCTGCATGGCTGTAAGCTTTCTAAGGCTCCACTAGAAGTAGATGCTGGCACTGTGTTTCTTGTGTAGCTTGCAGAAATGTGAGCCAATTTAACCTGTTTTCATTATAAATCACCCAGTCTCAGGTATTCCTTTATAACCATGCAAATGGACAAATAGGCATAGGTTTTGATAAAACTAAGACTCTGATGTGTTTATCAGAATCTTGAAGACTTCCTCTTCCTTAGGTTATTCAATAAAAGACCAATATAGGTAGACTTGCAAAGTAATTTGCAGATGAAATTAAGATTATTAAACTGCTGAACTTAATATAGAGATAGTATCCTGAATTATACACATGAGCTCATTTAAGTCACACGAACCATTAAAAGCAGAAGTAGGCTAAGGAGTGTGTCTGAGAAATGTGGCAGAACACAGCAACATCAAGGGAGGGCAGAAAGGGAGGTCAGAGAGATTCAAAGCATGAGAAGGACTTGACCATGGCTTTGAAGATGAAAGAAATTAACAATAAGCCAAGGAATTAAGTAGGCCCTATGAGGTTCCCAATGACTACCAACTGACAGCCAAAAGAAAACAGTAAACTCAATCTTGTATAAAATCAAATTATGCCAAAAACCTAGATAAGCAAGGAAACAGATTCTCCCTTAGAGCCTCCAGAAGAACATGTTGATGTTGGTTTTCTACTACACACAACAGATAACTCAACAGAGTCTACTCAGCCACTGACATTCGAATTGTGAGATAATACATTTGTTTTAAGTCTGTGGTAATTTGTTATGGCAGCCATAAAATTCAAGATAATTACTTTGGAATTTTATTAAACATATTTAATCTGTTATTATGCTTTTAATGTGTTAATGTATGAATCTATTGTGTTATTCTGTTTATTGATTTTTGATAGATATGAGGGGAGAGAGATGCTTTTACAGTTGTAGTTAAATACATATCTGTCTGCTATTTTCCTTTTTTAAATACCAGTTACCTGTGCTACAAAGAATGCTCCACAATAAGATGGATAATAGCTTCATTGTTCACCACTGTATACTACACAACAAGCAAATATATTGAAAATGAAAAAATGTTTGGTTAATGAATTAATGAAAGAATGGTGGAAACATATGTTACAGAAGATATATTGGACACTATGCACTCAAATATAAGAAGGAAATGTGAACTATAAGTTTATAAGGATATAGAGAACAGTAAAAACCATGGAATTTCAGAGAAGTTAGTTTCTGTATTTCTTTAATAGAATTAGTAAACTTTTTTGAGTAATGGTAAAGATGCTTCTACTAAAAAATTAACATATTTACAACAAGAGTTGCTATGGGCAGTGTCCAAAGCAGAGGAAATTTCATGAATAAACACAATATGTGTATGTTTTTAAGGGTTATTTATAATTTCCATTGGGAACCTGAAAGAGTTTACACTGTAGTGGCCCTTAATGTAAGCTCCATGTTTATTCTATAAAATATTCAGTTTACAAGGAAAAACTGTTGAGGTATTTTACCACTTATTGTGCCAATTTTGAAAACATTTCTAAACGTTTCAGCCTACATTTAAATGTAATTATTTAAAATTATTAGTTTTTTTTCTTAATATGTACAATGTTTTACATAAAAACATACTTCACTGACTGAGTGGTCATCATCAAAGTATTTGTTTGTTTGTTTTAGAGGTATTTAAAATATTTAAAACAAGAAGTTGAGATTAGGATTTATATCACATTTACTCTAGGACTGAAATGTAGTATTTCACATTCACACTAGAGAAGAACAATTGCTGTATTTTTTTTTTTCTAAAAGAGAGTGATAGTGATTGATATGTGGGATGCTCTAATATATACATTTATTCCAAAAATCTACTCACATTTGGTTGTAATTTAAAAACTCTGAATTAATTGAAAATATATACAAATATATACATAAAATAAAATATTGTTGATATAACCAAAATAGTGTCTATATAATTACATTATTTTAAGAGTTTTAGCATTTATGTGGAAAGTTTGAGTGTTTACATAAACTTATGCACTCACTAGGTTTCTTTAGTTTTTCCATAGTTGATCAAGTGGCATAGACTGTGAAACCAAAGCCCAGTCAAAGAGGAGAACTGCTGTATTTGTCCACGCTCACACTGCTGTGAAGAAATACCCGAGAATGAGTAATTTATAAAGAAAACAGATTTATTTGACTTACAATTCTGCATGGCAGAGGAGGCCTCAGGAAACTTATAATCATAGTAGAAGTTTCCTTTAGACAGGGTGGCAGGAGAGAGAATGAATGTAAGCAGGGGAATGGCCAGACACTTAAACATCGATCTCATGAGACACACTCATTATTATGAGAATAGCATGGGGTACACCACCCTCATGGTTCAGTTACTTCCACCTGTTCTGCCCTTAACAGGTGGGAATTTGAGGATTAAAATTCAAGGTGAGATTTAGGTGGTGACACAGAGCCAAACCATATAATTTAGCCTCTGAACCCTTACAAACCTCATGTCCTCACATTTCAAAACACAATCATGCCCTTCCAACAGTCACCTGAAGTCTTAACTCATTCCAGCATTAACTCAAAAGTCTAAGTCCAAAGTCTCACCTGAAACAAGACAAATCTCTTCCACCTACAAGTCTGTAAAATCAAAAACAAGTTGGTTACTTCCTAGATACAGGCATTGGGTAAATACACCTGTTCTAAATCAGATAAATTGGTCAAAACAAAGAGGCTAGAGGCCCCATGCAAATCCAAAATCCAATAGGGTACTAATGAAACATTAAATTTCCAAAATGACCTCCTTTGACTCGATGCCTCACATTCAGGTCACACTGATGCAAGAGGTGGACTCTCATGGCCTTGGATAACTTTGCCCTGTGACTTTGAACAGTTCAAACCCCCTCCTGGCTGCTTTCTTGGCCTGGCATTGAGTGCCTGCAGCTTTTCTAGGCACAAGGTGCAAGCTGTCAGTGGGTCTACCACTCTGGAGTCTGGAGGACACTGACCTTCTTCTCACAGCTCCTAGGATATCTATATTTCTTTCATGCTGCCTTCAGGATGGTACCTAAGACAAAGTTGTGTGCTGCCAGAACTCTTAAGAGTGTGACCTGGAACTGCCATGACATTACCTCCACTATCCTCTATTGATTGAAACACTTGCAGGTCTTCTTATATTCCAGGATGAAGGAGACATAGCTCACTTCTTAGTGAAAACAGAATAGAATATTTTTGGCCATCTCTCATTCTACACAGGATCATATTCTATACTGTAAGAATGAGCATTTACTATAATTCTGGTAACTTTGGGTAACTTCTATTGCTTTATATTATACATATGTTTTTAATATACTTTATTTATCCTACTAAATACTTAAATATTACAAGAGGGTTGAAAAGTACTACTACTGTGTGGATCACCACTTTGGGATGTTCGAGTCGTTCTGATAATAAATAACACCCTCTCGCTTTTCCAAATTCTATACGAATTGAGGGACACAGGATGTCAGCAGATGAAGAGTAATAAACAACTATACTACCTGGAAATTCTGATATTGAAGGTTAGGGCTGAGATTTGTGCAGTTAGATTTCATAAAATTCAACCCCAGAATTAGTCAGACTTACTCGTGGCAGGGGCTAGTACCGTTCCTTGCAGGGCCAAAAAGAAGATCACAGTATATGTTCTCTGCTTTCAATCCAACTCTCAAGAGAAATGAGATAATTGGGAATAGGTCTCACATGCTGAGTACCTCACTTCTCTTCCCAAAGAAAAGATTGTTTATATGGATGAAGAGATGCCAGAGGGGGTGGGAAAAAAGGAGTAGGCATGAAGCAGTCCCCACAGCATTTGCCAATGAGATTATCAGGAATCAAAAAGGTTTAAATATTTTCACAAGACATCATCAAAGGTAGCACGTTGCAGACTGAGATCTTGAATCTAGATCTGACTCTAATACCCTAAACTATCTGCAACATGATACAATGACAATTTAGAAGAAACTTTGATATGGCAGATCTTTTAGTCGATACATAATGCTTACATATTTATGAGGTATATTTGATACTTTCTTACATATGGAAAGTGTGTAATGATCAAGTCAGGGAATTTGGTGTATCCATCACCTTAAGTATTTATCATTTCTATGTGTTAGGAACATTTTAAATGTTCTCTTCCAACTACTTCGAAATATACAATATATTGTTGGTAATGATAGTCACCCTACTCTGCTATCTAACATTAGAACTTATGCCTTGTATCTAAATGTACATTTGTACTCCTTGACCAACCTCTCTTTATCCCCTCCTCCCACCCACACAACCTTCCCAGCTTCTGGTATGCATCATTCTACTGTCTCCCTTCACGAGATCAACTTTTTTAACTCCCACATATGAGTTAGAATATGTTATATGTGTCCTTCTGTGTCTGCCTTATTTGACGTAATATAATGACCTCTAGGTTAATCTACCTATTATGAAATCATGTGATTTCATTTTTTTGGCCAAATAATATAAATATACCACATTTTCTTTATCCATTTGTCCACTGAAATCTTAGTTGATTTCATATCTTAGCTATTGTGAATAGTGCTGTGTTAAATATGCCAGTACAAGTATCCTTTTGATAGACCATCTTTCCCCCTTTTGAACAAATAGCCAGGAATGGAATTGCAGGGTTGTGTAGGAATTCTATTTTTAGATTTTTTGAGAAATTTTCATGCTGTTTTTCATAAAATGGTTGTGCCAATTTACATTACTAACAGTGTGTAAGAAATCCTTTTTTCTGCATCCTTGCCACCACCTGTTTTTTTTTTTTTGTCTTTATAATAACAGCTACTCTAACTAGAATAAGATATTATCTCATCATGATGAGATTTTCTATGCATTTCCCTGATGACTAGAGATGTTGAGCATCTTTTTTATATATATACTTGTTGGTCACTTGCATTTCCTCTTTTGAAAAATTACTATTCGTGTCCTTTGCTCACATCTTAATATAATTTTTTAAGTTTTGTTTTAGTGTTGAGTTGTTTGAGTTCCTTATATGTTTTGTATATTAATCCTTTGTCCAATGAATAGTTTGCAGATATTTTCTTTCAATCAATAGAATGGCTATGACAGATCTTTCTGCAGACCAAAGCACCTACTAGGAGGTCTTCCACAATATAAGCATTTAATTAATCTTGATGGCATTTGCTATTGGCAGAATTATTGCAAACCTTTAAAAACTGTTAATCTTTATATATTGAAAAGTGTTGTATGGTAATATTCATTCAGAAGAATGCTAATAAGAAATGTCATTTGAAAAATTCTAAATTATTAAAAAAATTCCCCATCATTTTAATAGATGCCTCAGTGAGCGAACTTTCTTTAGTAGAAAATTTACAATGGCACTTCCCTGAAGACTGAAATTCAACTCAGAATATGCTTTTGAAATTTAAAGTACTTTCATCTTAATGTTTTAAATTCCATGGACATTGACAACCCTATTTATATGTTTAGCTGAATAAGGGTTCCTGGTAACACTGGGGATCAATTTGATTTTTATAGGTGTTGAGGAGTATCTGTCTGTAAACTTTGTCTACAGTTTATAAAAAAAGAAGTCAAGTTCAATTATTGATGATTTTTTTTTTAGATTTTGTCCTTGATGTGGGAATATAATGTATGTATATGTATAAGTATATATATACACATACACACACACACACACACACACACAATGAACAGGGGGAAACAGGAGAAAAAGTTGTTTTAAAGCCATTATTTGAAATGTTTAAGTTTGGATCAGAGGCAAATGAAACTACAGAACAATGTTTAAGTCAATGATCTAAAGATAGCCAGCATTCTTACAGCCATCGTGTTGGAATCATGTGGCCTATAAATAAATACTTTTCATGAATATTGGATTATAGTATTTTATAAAACTTTCCATCATTCTCTAAAAGAAATTACATAAGTAGGTGATACACAACCATCACTAGATATCAAGTAGAAAAAAAGGGCCCCAAGGGAAATCAGAAATTCGTCAATAGTCTATTTATGTATTCATTATAGATCTATTTTTTTACAGATCAGTGACTTCTTTAACTGAGAGCCTGACTGCTATTTTCTAAATATATTACACTTCCTTTTCATATAATTTTTTAAAGGAAAAAGCAATATTGCATCTAGATAGGAGAGTTAGAAAAGGAGAAGCCTCCCTGTGATTATTTCTTTATGCGTCTTGGTATCTCTTAAATACTAATGGAAATTTTAGTGCTGTGAAGGCATTGTATAACCATGAGCAGGATCATTGTCAGAGGTTTTTTTTTTTTTTTTTCAAAATTATCAAATCTTTTATTATGTCTTCCCACAACAAGAAAAATACTACCACTACAAAAACCCCAGTTAGCATCATAAATGTGTTTCCCAAAACATTACTGTCTCCCTGACTCCTGTTCATTCTGTCATACATTCACTTTTGACCAAATGATCAGTTGTTCATAATAGTTTCAACCACATAGTAAATAATGGTTTGATACAAGGTATAAAAACCAGAGATCAGGGTCTTGTGTTCCCTCTGCAGCCCTGAATGTCCGAGACTCTAATAAGTTAATTATTCTTCAAGTGCCTGGAGATAGTTTGCTTCTGTCTTCCAGTCTTCATCGTTTTCACTGTTATTTTTCCACTTCAGATGTTTTTTTCTTCATCATGTCAGCAGTATGTAGAGATGATGCTGGAGGTTTCTTGTTTGTTTTTTCAACATTTTTTAGATTCAGTGGGCACATGTGCAGGTTTGTTGCCTGAGTATATTGCATGATGTTGAAGCTTGAGTACAAATAATCTGTCACCTAGGTACTGAATGTAGTACCCAACAGTTAGTTTTCAATACTTGCCCTCCTCCTTCCCTACTCTAGTAGTCCCCTATTGCTGCCATCTTTATGTTCCCAATGTTTGAGTACCTGATGTTTAACTCCTAGTTATAATGAGAATATGCAGTATTTGGTTTTCTGTTCTTGCATTAATTCACTTAGAATAATGACCCACAGCTGTGTCTATGTTGCTGCAAAGATATGATTCCATTCTTTTTCTTTTCTTTCTTAAATCTTGGATATTTTAAATTTATTCTCTGGTTGAATCATGCTTTTTTTATGGTTACAACATTCCATGGCATATAAGCACCACATTTTTTTATCCAGTCCACCTTTGATGGGCATCCAGATTGATTCCATGGCTTGGCTACCGTGAATAGTGCTTGAGGAACACGCGCGAGGGCATGTGTCCTTTTGATAGAACGATTTGTTTTCTTTTGGATATATGTTCAGTCATGGATTGCTAGGTCAGATGGTAATTTGTTTTAAGTTCTTTAAGAAATGTTGGAGGTTTCTTATGGGCTGTAATTAAAAGAGAATCAGGGAAGTCTTCCTAAAATATAGACACCAACAAGTATCACAAGCCTGAAATCTCCAATGAATGAACCTCCTTCGGTGTAGGTATTGCCTTTCTCTAGGATCACCTATTTCTCCCCTTGGCATTTTTATTACACCATTTTTCAAACACAGAGAAATGTTGAAATATGTGTGCAGTGGACACCTCTAATTACAGGTTCTACAACGGCATTCTTGCTGCGTTTATTTATTACATAACTAAGCATCTATCCCTCATCAATACATCATATTTTTTGCGTGTCAGAGTAAATTCAGACATCACTAAACTCAACCCCAAATGCAGCATGTATATCATTAACTAAAGCTAATATTTGTTTATGACTTCTTTTTTTTTAATTTAAATAAATTTATTAGTTGGTCATTCACCTCTGAACAACAACAACAATGAGAAATATATGAGGTATTGTCGTTTTCAAAGTTGCAAATCACATAGTGTTCTTTTTGGCTGAAGAAATCTTCCAGAAACTTACATTCAAGAAATATGAGCACCCTTTACATGCCAGGACTATTATTCCACCAGCATTACTCATGAGGTGCTGCATGAATATTTTCATTTCACATTGTCATATTATCTACATTGATCAGCTGGAAAATCATTATTGAATCACAACCTCTTATATGTTGGACAATGCTCTTTGATTAGCAATTTTCCACTTTTTTTTTTATTATACTTTAAGTTCTAGGGTACATGTGCATGACGTTAATATCATGTGTAACTCCCAAAGCAATCCTCCCTCCTCCCCCTCTCCATGATAGGCCCAGTGTGTGTGATGTTCCCTTCCCGAGTCCAAGTGATCTCATTGTTCAGTTCCCTCCTATGAGTGAGAACATGCGGTGTTTGGTTTTCTCTTCTTGTGATAGTTTGCTAAGAATGATGGTTTCCAGCTGCATCCATGTCCCTACAAAGGATGCAAACTCATCCTTTTTATGGCTGCATAGTATTCCATGGTGTATATGTGCCACATTTTCTTAATCCAGTCTGTCACAGATGGACATTTGGGTTGATTCCAAGTCTTTGCTATTGTGAATAGTGCCGCAATAAACATACGTGTGCATGTGTCTTTGTAGTAGAGTAATTTATAATCCTTTGGGTATATACCCAGTAGTGGGATGGCTGGGTCATATGGTACATCTAGTTCTAGATCCTTGAGGAATCGCCATACTGTTTCCATAATGGTTGAACTAGTTTACAATCCCACCAACAGTGTAAAAGTGTTCCTATTTCTCCATCCTCTCCAACACCTGTTGTTTCCTGACTCTTAATGATTGCCATTCTAACTGGTGTGAGATGGTATCTCATTGTGGTTTTGATTTGCATTTCTCTGATGGCGAGTGATGATGAGCATTTTTTCATGTGTCTGTTGGCTGTATGGATGTCTTCTTTTGAGAAATGTCTGTTCATATCCTTTCCCCACTTGATGGGGTTGTTGTTTTTTTCTTGTATATTTGTTTGAGTTCTTTGTAGATTCTGGATATTAGCCCTTTGTCAGATGAGTAGGTTGCAAAAATTTTCTCCCATTCTGTAGGTTGTCTGTTCACTCTGATGGTAGTTTCTTTAGCTGTGCAAAGCTCTTTAGTTTAAGTAGATCCCATGTGTCAATTTTTGCTTTTGCTGCCATTGCTTTTGGTGTTTTAGACATGAAGTCCTGCCCATGCCTATGTCCTGAATGGTACTACCTAGATTTCTTCTAGGGTTTTTATGGTATTAGGTCTAACATTTAAGTCTCTAATCCATCTTGAATTAATTTCGTATAAGGGGTAAGGAAAGGATCCAGTTTCAGCTTTCTACTTATGGCTAGCCAATTTTCCCAGCACCATTTATTAAATAGGGAATCCTTTCCCCATTTCTTGTTTCTCTCAGGTTTGTCAAAGATCAGATGGCTGTAGATGTGTGGTATTATTTCTGAGGACTCTGTTCTGTTCCATTGGTCTATATCTCTGTTTTGGTACCAGTACCATGCTGTTTTGGTTACTGTAGCCTTGTAGTATAGTTTGAAGTCAGGTAGCGTGACGCCTCCAGCTTTGTCCTTTTGATTTAGGATTGTTTGGCAATGCGGGCTCTTTTTTGGTTCCATATGAACTTTAAAGCCGTTTTTTCCAATTCTGTGAAGAAAGTCATTGGTAGCTTGATGGGGATGGCATTGAATCTATAAATAACCTTGGGCAGTATGGCCATTTTCACGATATTGATCTTCCTATCCATGAGCATGGTATGTTCTTCCATTTGTTTGTGTCCTCTTTGATTTCACTGAGCAGTGGTTTGTAGTTCTCCTTGAAGAGGTCCTTTACATCCCTTGTAAGCTGGATTCCTAGGTATTTTATTCTCTTTGAAGCAATTGTGAATGGAAGTTCATTCTGATTTGGCTCTCTGCTTGTCTGTTACTGGTGTATAAGAATGCTTGTGATTTTTGCACATTAATTTTGTATCCTGAGACTTTGCTGAAGTTGCTTATCAGCTTAAGGAGATTTTGGGCTGAGACAATGGGGTTTTCTAAATATACAATCATGTCATCTGCAAACAGGGACAATTTGACTTCTTCCTTTCCTAACTGGATACCTTGATTTCTTTCTCTTGCCTGATTGCCCTAGCCAGAAATTCCAACACTATGTTGAATAGGAGTGGTGAGAGAGGGCATCCCTGTCTTGTGCCAGTTTTCAAAGGGATTTTTCCAGTTTTTGCCCATTCAGTATGATATTAGCTGTGGGTTTGTCATAAATAGCTCTTATTATTTGAGGTACGTTCCATCAATACCGAATTTATTGAGCGTTTTTAGCATAAAGGGCTGTTGAATTTTGTCAAAAGCCTTTTCTGCATCTATTGAGATAATCATGTGGTTCTTGTCTTTGGTTCTGTTTATATGCTGGATTACGTTTATTGATTTGCGAATGTTGAACCAGCCTTGCATCCCAGGGATGAAGCCCACTTGATCATGGTGGATAAGCTTTTTGATGTGCTGCTGAATCCGGTTTGCCAGTATTTTATTGAGGAATTTTGCATCGATGTTCATCAGGGATATGGTCTAAAATTCTCTTTTTTGTTGTGTCTCTGCCAGGCTTTGGTATCAGGATGATGTTGGCCTCATAAAATGAGTTAGGGAGGATTCCCTCTTTTTCTATGATTGGAATAGTTTCAGAAGGAATGGTACCAGCTCCTCCTGTACCTCTGGTAGAATTCAGCTGTGAATCCATCTGGTCCTGGACTTTTTTGGTTGGTAGGCTATTAATTGTTGCCTCAATTTCAGAGCTGCTATTGGTCTATTCAGGGATTCAACTTCTTCCTGGTTTAGTCTTGGGAGAGTGTAAGTGTCCAGGAAATTATCCATTTCTTCTAGATTATCTAGTTGATTTGCGTAGAGGCATTTATAGTATTCTCTGATGGTTGTTTGTATTTCTGTGGGTCAGTGGTGATATCCCCTTTATCATTTTTTATTGCGTCTATTGATTCCTCTCTCTTTTCTTCTTTATTAGTCTTGCTAGCGGTCTGTCAATTTTGTTGATCTTTCAAAAAACCAACTCCTGGATTCATTGATTTTTTGGAGGGTTTTTTGTGTCTCTATCTCTTCAGTTCTGCTCTGATCTTAGTTATTTCTTGGCTTCTGCTAGCTTTTGAATGTGTTTGCTCTTGCCTCTCTAGTTCTTTTAATTGTGATGTTAGAGTGTCATTTTAGATCTTTCCTGCTTTCTCTTGTGGGCATTTAGTGCTATAAATTTCCCTACACACTGCTTTAAATGTGTCCCAGAGATTCTGGTATGTTGTATCTTTGTTCTCATTGGTTTCAAAGAACATCTTTATTTCTGCTTTCATTTCGTTATGTACCCAGTAGTCATTCAGGAGCAGGTTGTTCAGTTTCCATGTAGTTGAGCGGTTTTGATTGAGTTTCTTAGTCCTGAGTTCTAGTTTGATTGCACTGTGGTCTGAGAGACAGTTTGTTATAATTTCTGTTCTTGTACATTTGCTGAGGAGTGCTTTACTTCCAATTATGTGGTCAATTTTGGAATAAGTGTGATGTGGTGCTGAGAAGAATGTATATTCTGTTGATTTGGGGTGGAGAGTTCTGTAGATGTCTACTAGGTCCGCTTGGTGCAGAGATGAGTTCAATTCCTGGATATCCTTGTTAACTTTCTGTCTCGTTGATCTGTCTAATGTTGACAATGGAGTGTTGAAGTCTCCCATTATTATTGTATGGGAGTCTAAGTCTCTTTGTAGGTCTCTAAGGACTTGCTTTATGAATCTGGGTGCTCCTGTATTGGGTGCATATATATTTAGGATAGTTAGCTCTTCCTGTTGAATTGATCCCTTTACCATTATGTAATGGCCTTCTTTGTCTCTTTTGATCTTTGATGGTTTAAAGTCTGTTTTATCAGAGACTAGGATTGCAACCCCTGCTTTTTTTTGTTCTCCATTTGCTTGGTAGATCTTCCCATCCTTTATTTTGAGCCTATGTATGTCTCTGCATGTGAGATGGGTCTCCTGAATACAGCAGACTGATGGGTCTTGACTCTTTATCCAGTTTGCCAGTCTGTGTCTTTTAATTGGAGCATTTAGTCCATTGACATTTAAGGTTAATATTGTTATGTGTGAACTTGATCCTGTCATTATGATATTAACTGGTTATTTTGCTCGTTAGTTGATGCAGTTTCTTCCTAGCTTCGATGGTCTTTACATTTTGGCATGTTTTTGCAATGGCTGGTAGTGGTTGTTCCTTTCCATGTTTAGGGCTTCCTTCAGGGTCTCTTGTAAGGCAGGCCTGGTGGTGACAAAATCTCGAAGCATTTGCTCATCTGTAAAGGATTTTATTTCTCCTTCACTGATGAAGCTTAGTTTGGCTGGATATGAAATTCTGGGTTGAAAATTCTTTCTTAAGAACGTTGAATATTGGCCCCCACTCTCTTCTGGCTTGTAGAGTTTCTGCCGAGAGGTCTGCTGTTTCTGATGGGCTTCCCTTTGTGGGTAACCCGACCTTCTCTCTGGCTGCCCTTAAGATTTTTTCCTTCATTTCAACTTTGGTGAATCTGGCAATTATGTGTCTTGGAGTTGCTCTTCTGGAGGAGTATCTTGTGGCGTTCTCTGTATTTCCTGAATTTGAATGTTGGCCTGCCCTACTAGGTTGGGGAAGTTCTCTGGATGATATCCTGAAGAGTGTTTCCAACTTGGTTCCATTTTCCCCCTCACTTTCAGGCACCCCAATCAGGTAGATTGGTCTTTTTACATAATCCCATACTTCTTGCAGGCTTTGTTCATTTCTTTTCTTCTTTTTTCTTTTGGTTCTCTTCTTGCTTCATTCATTCATTTGATCCTCAATCACTGATACTCTTTCTTCCAGTTGATCGAGTCGGTTACTGAAGCTTGTGCATTTGTCACGTATTTCTCGTGTCATGGTTTCATCTCTGTCATTTCGTTTATGATCTCTCTGCATTAATTAGTAGCTGTCAATTCTTCCACTTTTTTTCAAGATTTTTAGTTTCTTTGCGCTGGGTACGTAATTCTCCTTTAGCTCTGAGAGGTTGATGGACTGAAGCCTTCTTCTCTCATCTCGTCAAAGTCATTCTCTGACCAGCTTTGATCCGTTGCTGGCGATGGGCTGCGCTCTTTGCAGGGGGAGATGCACTTATTTTTGAATTTCCAGCTTTTCTGCCCTGCTTTTCCCATCTTTGTGGTTTTATCTGTCTCTGGTCTTTGATGATGGTGACGTACTGATGGGGTTTTGGTATAGGTGTCCTTCTGTTTGATAGTTTTCCGTCTGACATCAGAAGGACTGTCTGTTGGTCTGTTGGAGATTGCTTGAGGTCCACTCCAGACCCTGTTTGCGGGGTATCAGCAGCAGAGGTTGCCGAAGATAGAATATTGCTGAACAGCGAGTGTACCTGTCTGATTCTTTCTTTGGAAGTTTCCTCTCAGGGGTGACTCCACCCTGTGAGGTGTGGGGTGTCAGACTGCCCCTAGTGGGGGATGATGTCTCCCAGCTAGGCTACTCAGGGGTCAGGGACCCACCTGAGCAGGCAGTTTGTCCGTTCTCAGATCTCAACCTCCGCGTTAGGAGATCCACGGCTCTCCCCAAAGCTGTCAGACAGAGTCGTTGCGTCTGCACCGCCCCCGCTCTTTTCCCTATTGGACTGCAGCTGTGCGCTGTCCGCAGAGGTAGAGTCTACAGAGACAGCAGGCTTCCTTGAGCTGCTGTGAGCTCCACCCAGTTCGAGCTTCCCAGTGGCTTTGTTACCTACTTAAGCCTCAGCAATGGCGGACGCCCCTCCCCAGCCTCGCTGCTGCCTTGCAGATCGATCGCGCAGACTGCTGTTAGCAGTGAGGGAGGCTCCGTGGGCGTGGGACCCTCCCGGCCAGATGTGGGATATATTCTCCTGGTGTGCTGTTTCCTTAAAGCGCAGTATTGGGGTGGGAGTTACCCGATTTTCCAGGTGTTGTGTGTCTCAGTTCCCCTGGCTAGGAAAAGGGATTTCCTTCCCTTGCGCTTCAGGTGAGGCGATGCCTCGCCTGCTTCAGCTCTCGCTGGTCAGGCTGCAGCAGCTGACCAGCACCGATTGTCCGGCACTCCCTAGAGAGATGACCCCAGTACCTCAGTTGAAAATGCAGAAATCACCGGTCTTCTGTGTCGCTCGCGCTGGGAGTTGGAGACTGGAGCTGTTCCTATTCGGCCGTCTTGCTCCGCCCCCAGAGGTTTTTATTTATTGCTTCAATTTGTCCATTTAGGGTACCAACGACGGAAGCTGGATAACATCCAGAAATAACCAGAGGCTAGAATAAAGTTAAAGGGTATCTTTATTAAGAATTAAAACTAGGGAACACAAAATCTATCCTCAAGTCTAGCTCAGGTAAAGTCAAAATCTGGGTATACAATGGAATGCAGTAAGGAGTCACAGTAAGGGCTGGAGTAAATTATAGTAGTTTAAGAGCCAATTTCAATTTCCTAGGCTCATGTCTATTGATCAGAAAATGAATGGTGCTCAAGAGGTAGGACCTCATAAGCACAAGGTCATAGGTATTCAGTGTTATCATATTTGAAAGCATAGCTCTTTGAAGAGAATGCATAAAGTATGCCTTCCATAATTAACAGCTTATATTTCTGCTCTCTGTCCACTAAGATGCACACAAAACTCTCCTACTTAGGAACAACATTCTTTTGTTCCCCAGAACGTGAGTAAGTAGATCCGATTTACCATTTCACACTTTTACATGAAAGAACAAATACTGCCTAGTATTTTACAATCTTTCTCATATTTTACTTTCCATTTTAATAAAAAATCTTGCAACAAGTAATACTTTGTTGAGAAAAGAGTTTCAATTAAAAAAAATTTGGAGGCAGAAAAACAGGGAGTATTTTTTTTAGCATAGAAAGAGGATGAGCCATGGAAACAGTTGAAATTTTCTGGTTACTGTGTGAAATTGAGAAAGTTACATTAGGCTTAGGATTCACAGATTATATCTATTAGGATTAATAATACTTTTTGACTTTTTTTTTTTTAAGTTCATTCAAGCAGGAGGTACATAGAATAAAATCAGTAAGTGTCAATTTATCTTACTCTCCAAAGTATTTTTGCTTCCTGAGCCTCAAATTAGCCTCCAGTACGTCCAGGTTTTTTAGGATAGCACTCAAAGGCTGGAACTCTCTGCAGTGTTTTTCTGTTTCATTTTTTAAGAGGCAGGCCTCCGCTCTGTGATGCAGGCTGGAGTGCAGTGGTGTGATCGCAGGTCACTGTAGCCTCAAGCTTCTGGGTTCATGTGATCCTAATATTTCAGCCTCCAAAGTAGCTAGAATTACAGCCTTGTGCCACCATGCCCAGATAATTTTAAAAAATATATTTTTGTAGACACAGGATCTTGCTATGTTTTCCAGGCTGGTCTCAAACTCCTGGCCTCAAGTCATCTTCCCACCCTGGCCTCCCAAAGTGCTGGGATTGCAAGCATGAGGCATCATACCCCGCTGAATTTTGGGTAAGTAAATAAAAATAAGAATCAAGGTTCACTACCTGCTATCTTCTGGCAATAATGTCCAATTGGGAATGTAAGAGGTCTCATATAACCCACAAAATTGCATTGTGAAAAAAGAGACTCAAATTTAACCTTAAAATTACTTTTGTTTATGTATCTATTGATATCATTTATTGTGTTTCACTGGTTGATTTTAATTTTGAAATAAAATGAAACTAAATTAGTGCAATTGAAATGCGATATTTTAACTTACCATTATAAAATCATTAAAAATAAATGTTGTCCTCTGCCTATTTACTCAAAGAGGTGGAGTAAAAGAAAGACGGGTATGTGAGGAAAAAAACATTTTTACGCAGTTATATCAAACTTGATTGTAAGACTAACTTTTTATAAAGGACCATGGAAAATTTGGTCATTTAGATAGAATTTAAGTTAAAAAGTGCACAGTACTATACACAATATCAAAGTATATGCTTATCTTTGCATTAATGATTATAGCTATCATTTATCAAATGTTTATTTTATGCAGATACAGTACAAAGCATTTTATATTTTCACATAATCCTCTTCAAACTTACATGTGCAGGGTATTTTAATATTTCTGGCACTCAAATGGTAAAAATAAAGCTCAGAGCAGTTACATAACTAGGCAAATATCATCTATCCATTAATACTGGACTCTGAATGACCTGGAGTCCACTACTTTAAAAATATTTTATTTTTTTCTAGATTACTAAGATGGCATACATGACGATACAAGCCAGGGAGCTCTGCCCATGTGATGGCTCTTTATTGTCATATTTTTATGATTTTTGACCAAAGCCTTATGTCCATTATCCTCTTCACCACAAATTCCAGGCAAAAACAGATATTTACTAGGTCCCCTGTCCAGGCCACAATTTTGAAAAGGCCTCCTTTCTTTCAAATATCACATGTTAAATTCCTATACATAGTTTTCAAATCATCTCTTAGGATAAACCAGTCATAAAATTTTACCTGACATCGCGAGGTGGCTGGCACTCACTTATCCAGGTGCACAGAGCTTTTTAAAAAATTGACCCATCATAATTGTCCATAGTTATGAGCCTCATTGTGATGTTTCAGTCCATGTACACATTATGTAATGATCACAGCAGGATAATTAGCCTATCTATCACCTCAAAACTGTATCTTTCTTTGTGGTGGGAACATTCACAATCTTTTCTCTTCACTATGTTGAGGCACACAGTATCTTTCCGCTAACTGTTGTCACTCTACCATGCAACAGAATGCCAGAACGTATTTTTTCTTTCTAAGTGTAACTCTCTGTGCTTCCATCCTGGGTTGCCATGCTCCACAGGGATTTTGCCACTCTTTCGTTGTAGTTCGGTGTACTTCTTCAGTCATTCTATGAGAAATATAGTTGGTTATTCATTGTTTTGATCCTGTTTTGTTGAAGAAGACAGGTACCAGGCTCCTCTAGTCAGCCATCTTGTTGACGTGACCCAGAGCTTTAAAAATATACTGCTATGTTATCACATCTTAGTTCCCATCATGACTTGACACACTTCTTATCACTCTTAGGTTTCTCAAGTTAATTTGCTAGAAGAGCTTGTGCTGCTTTAGTCACTTAAAAATTTACTGCTCTGAGCACTTTGCACACAGTAGATTATACAGTGATGACAGGTGGTGGTGTGTTAGTCATTAGTATTGTTCACCAATGGGATCCAGTCCTCCGTTTTCAGGTATATGACAAGATAGCCAACACATTCTTTGAAGTAAAGAATAAGCCTCCAAATTGTTCTAAACAATAAATGTGGGGAACACAAGTCACTTATTAGATGAAAGTGAGCTCAAAATCTGCCTTGTACACTTTTGTCTGTCAGTGCACCAGGCTTACGGTCATTGTTTCAGAGAAGAAGAAAATCAATAAAAAGACAACCACCCTAACAAACCACAATGTTATCTTTTCAAACATAGATGTGATTGGAATCAGATGTGACTCTATCCCTTTTGTAGTTTGACAAGACAACCCTTGGTTGTCTTCTCTGAATGTGCTATGGCAAGTAGAAATATTTTAGGGCACAGGAGCTTGACATTTTCAAGTTGGAAGCCAACTTATAAGATGCTCTGCAGCCAAAGCTCCAGGGTGTATTTTTACTGCCTTCTTATACATAATTTGATTTATTTATTGCCTTCAAATTCGATTTTTTCTTGGCTGATTTGCAATTTTTAAAATACTGTGTGCAGATAGGATTTGTTATGACAAAAGATGTGTTAAATAAGCAGTTGTTTTTAGTAGCTCACTTATTTCTTCATAGCTCAGTTTGATCTTGTCAGACATAATGAAGATAATTATAACAGCAACAATACAAATTAATTACATGTGCTCTTGATTCTTGATGTCGTACTACGCTACTCTGCAGTCAGCTTTTGATTTTGTACTTAAAAATCCGTAATAAATAATCTTCAATTCTCTTTAGAGAAAGCTAAAGAAATAAAAGTAGATTTTATTATTCTTTAAGTGTTTAATTCTAAAGGAAGTTTAAAGTAAGTATTAAATGAGTTGTAATAAATATTTCACAGACTTGGAGTATAAATGTAATCCGTTGTTAGCATATATGGTATTACAGCTTAGGACTTGTGAGACAGATTGGTATATCCCATTAATCTTACTTCTCTAGCATTTTGAAATATGCCATCATATAAAAAGATTTTAACTGAAATTAACTTTTAAAATAACTATGGCATATTTTTTAAGTAAATTAATTACTAGGATGTTCAAAAATATGCAGTCCCTGAAAAACCTAGTTTAAGAAAATGTACTCAATATAATAGGAATGGAATCTATATTCATAGTAGCTTAGAGGAGGGGTTAGCAAACTCTGACCCTCAGGCCAAACTGGCTGCTTGTTTTTATTTTTGTATAAATACAGTTTAATTGGAACAGCACCAAGTACATTAATCTAAATATTGTCTATATGTGCTTTCATGGTATAACAATGGGGCTGCATAGTTATGACAGAGAACATACAGTTCACAATGCCTAAAATATTTGTTACCTAGTAATTCACATAAAAAATGTGTTGCCCTCACATTTAGAACATGGGCAGTGAGTAAAAACAAAAATGTTTCTGGCATTTTATAGCTTTATAACCTTGGCCAAATTGTGTAGCCTTTCTCTAGCTTCATTTTTAAAATTTGTACTATGAAGCATATAACAATCATGAAGAATATATAATCATCTTATATCATAGGTTCAGCTGATGTTTAAATGAGATATGTAAATTGCTTAGATTAGTATCTATAACAGAAAAAATGCTTAATAAATATAACATTGTTAATGTTACGATTGTTTCTCTTCCTTTGTTTATGAACTTTCCTCCTAAGACTTCCTGACATATTGTGTTCTTACCACAATAAAATATTTTAGACATGCACAATCTCTCTTTCTCTCTCTCTCTCTCTCTCTCTCTCTCTCTCTCTCTCACACACACACACACACACACACACACACACACACGACTAAGACTGCCTGAGGAGCATCCACATAGATGTAAATGATTAAACTGTTAATGTTACATAGTTTATATGATGAGATTATTAATGCAATTCTCACCTAGACAAAAGTTAAAATGTTACTATACGTACTACAGTGTCATAAAAGTGAATTTTAAAAGAATACATACTTATATTTTGAAATTTTTACATATTCAAAAATTTTTTTCTGGGCATATTTGGAGTTGACATGCTTAAGTACATGTAAAATGTATTTGATATTTAGAGTGTGACTTTGAAGACATGAAGATAAATTGGATAATACCATTATTTTAGGATGGGGCTGACATTTTATAGGCTTAAAATCTAGTGTTTTGCCTTATTTTTACAAAAATGTGTACTCATTAAATACTCGGTATAATAATTAAATAGGCCGGGCACGGTGGCTCAAGCCTGTAATCCCAGCACTTTGGGAGGCCGAGACGGGCTGATCACGAGGTCAGGAGATCGAGACCATACTGGTTAACACGGTGAAATCCCGTCTCTTCTAAAAAAATACAAAAAACTAGCTGGACGTGATGGCGCGCGCCTGTAGTCCCAGCTACTCGGGAGACTGAGGCAGGATAATGGCGTGAATCCGGGAGAGGGGGCTTGCAGTGAGCCGAGATCGCGCCACTGCACTCCAGCCTGGGCGGCAGAGCAAGACTCCGTCTCAAAAAAAAAAAAAAAAAAAAAAAAAAAAAAAAAAAAAAAAAAAAAAATTAAATAAATGAGTGGATTTTGTAATGAATGTTAGATGTCCCCTTCCTTCCTACAAAGCTAAGCTAACCATAAACTGAATCTATATAATAAATAGCAAAATAATAAGTCTCTAATGCCATTGTAAGCAGTTTTAAATCTGAAAAAAGGGAGCGTTATGTATTTTTTTGTCTCTTCTAAAGACAAGAATCAACTTTATCCTGTGCATCATTTCCTGCACAGATGTCCTTCATCCCATCAGTAGGTTTGCTGCACTTCGGTGCTCTAGGTTTCCTGATTTATTTTTATAATGTCAGTGAGTAGCATAACACAGGTCACATATAGGGGTGGTGTGCTAAGGGCTAAGTTCAGAGGGGTAACAAAGGCAGACCCAGGTAAACGTCACTGCAGGGTGCTACATGGATAGTGTCTCATGCAATATTATGAGTATTTTCCACCTTTCTGATTTTTGAAACCCACAACTAAATGTAGACAATTTCTAGATAATGCCTGTTGAAGTTTTTTCAGAACCTGGAATACCACCTTTTTGACCTTTCCATCTTGAGGTCCTTTGCATACAAGTAATGTCTGTAGCACATAAAATTACCCAAATCATTTTTTTCTTCCTGGAAATACTTCCATTACTCCAGGTAAAAAATGTCAGAGTTGGCCTCATCTCTATTAATGTTGTTGCTAAACTATTTGGTAAGCCTCTCTTAAAATGTGGTAACCCAGGATCATGTTTATTAAGGAATTTGTCTTTTTGTTAAGACTAGTAGTTAAACAACCTACAATTATGTTACAATGTGTGAAAATATAGAATATGAATTTTGAGTTTGTAATATCTTACAACCTGATTTCTTTCTGTACGCTAAGCATATTTTCTTAAGTCTGCCTAAGAACTCAAGAGAACTTACTATTCAGCTTACATCTTCAATCATTATTAAACAGCATATGGGAAAGTGAAAAGTTCCCAGGGTCCTTTTCTTTAATTTAGTTAGTGCTCCATATTTATTCGAGTTTCTATAAATCAATAAGCACCTTCCTGATTATTAACCCATCTGGATGCTGACTATTAGAGTTCTGAAGGAACTGTGTAAACAGCATTGCTTAGTATTCATATTTGGCGTTCATATTAGCACCGGGTATTTTCAAGCAATTTAAAAGCTGTCAGGGATCTGTGAACCACTGATAAAAATTTATCGAATATTGAAGAACAGGAGAAGGTACAAGAACAAGAGCTAAATGGAGAAATGTGGTTTGTAGCCAAGGAAGAAACTTTTATGTAATATTTGCCAAAGAAAATCAGGCAGAATGTAGATTATTGAATACATTTCTATGCAACTATAGTAACAGAGAACCTAAGAAGATACAAATTCTCATAGAGACCGAGAGAGCATTATCACCTGGTTACTCTTTTCTTACCTTCAACCCCTCTCCCTAAGATGGAAACTACTCTTTAAAAGATTTGAAAATACAAGACGAAAGAGCAAGGAAACTAGAATATTCTTGCCGTAGTCAAGGCAGATACAATAATGAAATGACTGACAGTTAAACGTGTATTTCACACACACTTACATACATACAAAAACTTATTCATATACATTTGCATAGATACGTGACAATTCACATAAACCTGTGTTAGACCGTGCAACCGGAAGGTCTTGAGAATGAAAGAGAAGGCTATTAATGACTAAGTTAGAATGCCTGACATAAACTTATATTGGCCCTAAGCTCCTAAAATAAATAATCACCCTAAAAAAATTATAAGCAAGCCACTAAGAGCACTAATACAATCAACTAAATCATTCGGTTTTTACATACCGAAATTACCTTTCTGCCTTCGTATGTAGAGATAAGTCATCAAATCATGTATTTTATAACATCATATTTTATTTCAAATCAAGTGTACTTATTTAAAACCATATCTCAGTGTTAACCTGGAATCCACAGACAGTCCTCTCTCTGCCCTCTAAGTGTTCTTGTCCTTTCGTTTGCCTCTGCTCCCGTGTAGTTTAATCTGTGCTGTGGGAAAGACATGTTCTGATTTGCAATGACTTTAATAACCTATCTGTAGGCAAATTTAAAAAAGGAAATACAGACACCTGCCAGGAGGTGCATTTATGTTGAGATACCACAGCATTCATTTGACATTACAGTTTCACAGGTTATATTTCCAGTGGATGGTCTCAGATTTTTTTTCTTCACATTTATTAGTCTATACTTTTCTAAACTAAATGACATTTCTCTGTTTTTGAACCAGAATGCCTGACCTCTTATGTCCACACTTATTTTTTTTTTTTTCAATTTATTTTCTTTTTACTCAAATCTGCTATGGATAATTTTACACTATCACTCTCTTCTGCCGGCTCTTCTACTTAAGTAAAATAATTTTTTGGGGGGAAAACAATAGACATTAGCCAAAACTAAATATTTTCTTGCATATATCTTTTTATTTCTAGTTATGATTCAAGTATCATGTCCTAAACTCTGATTATCCTAATCAGAAAATATTTTTAAATCAAAAATGAATTTAAATTGAATATGTAAGTAACTGTTTTAATTTAGACAGTGATTCTACAAAACATTACTACCTACTGCTGCTTTAAGTATGTATGTGGTTAACTCACAAGTGATAGCTAAATGGTGAGAACACATGGACACACAGAGGGGACAACACACTGGAGACTTTCAGAGAGTGAAGGTGGGAGAAGGGAGAGGATCAGGAAAAGTAACTAATGGGCACTAGGCGTAATACCTAGGTGGTAAAATAATCTGTTCAACAACCCCCATGACACAAGTTTACCTATGTAACAAAACTGCACTTGTACCCCTGAACTTAAAATAAAGTTAAAGAAAAAAAATGATGAAGAAACCAGTTCTACTATGTGAGTATTGACTTTGTGGTCCAGTAGGATGCTGTTTGCTCAATTACAAACATTGTCCATTTAGTTAATCTTCTGATATTTAAAGTTTGGACAAAGAGTATTATTTGGAAACAAACAAGATTGCACTGTCTGCCATCACCTTAATATGTCATGATATTTGATACTACCTTGTGATTCTCTTTTCCTGAAATGATACACCCTACTTTCTCAACTTCATTAATGTCTCCTATCCTCACAACTCAACCTAGATGGCATTTATTATAAAAAGTTTCCTCAAACTTTTTTTGTACCTTTACTCTACTTGGAGAAAGGATCTTCTTTATTCATTTATTATTTATTTTTAAACCCTGTATGACATACTTCTTTTGGGGTAAGAAAATTCAGACGTTAGGGCAATGACCCTAAACCTTAACACCGGGATATAAAACAAAAATTTATCTATGGTACTTATTTGTCTATCTCTTCATAGTATCCTTTGATCCCAGTAAAGTGATCTGCTTTAAGTTCTGTCTCTGTGATTTTGCTTTTAACCCTTTGATGCACATATTGATCCAGACAGTATACACTTTTATATAAAAAACTATTGAATTTTTCTGAACTCAGAGATTAAATAAAATGCCAATACATATCTTCCAGTACATCTTCTAAAATTCGTAACTGTATATATGTATTTTAGTATATTAAAATTCTATTATTATTTAGTACCATGTGCAATATGGTAGTTTATCTCATGATAGACAAACATTATTTTGTCTACAATTATTAATAATTTAACCTACCAGTGACAGAATTGTTACTCATATTTAGACATTTTTTAATATGCCTCTGTCTCCCTTTGTGTCCTATTTAATTTCCTTAGAACAGGCTATATGACATTAGGATGACCCAAATTCCACTATAACCAGCTTTAAGAACTTGTCTGGGAATGAAATAATCTGACCAATGAGTGAAATTTGGTAATGTTTAGTTTACAGGATTGTCTCACGGCAGTAATGGAATGGTATGTTAAAGCCATGGTATGTTAAAACCTGGGAGAGCCTAGGTTAGTAAAAGCAACCCACTTTGTAAAACACTTAGGCAGGTAGGATAATTACTTAAACCAAGTACCAAAAAGGGCTTTGAAAGGAATAATTTATTCTGTAGCACCTGATAATCAGGCTGGATGTATTTAATGCAAATAATCGAGTATTTTAATCCTAAACCATTTCTACCCAGCCAAATAGAGGAACGTGACTGAAATTGGTTTAGCTAATTGAATCCCATATTGGCCATATTACCAACACACTAACATGTAGACTTTAGTCAGTTTATGTTTAAAACAAATAAATATACAAAGCATTAGTTTCAGTACATCTAAACATCAAAATACTAACCTAGACTCAGAGAATGCTATTCATTCTACACTTTGCAAACTCTAAGGTGTTAGAAACTGTGTTATTTACAGCATCTTGTGCAAAAACAGTACAGGTTTATGTCCCCCTGAGCACAAAATCATTTAAACTTCATGTTCATCAAACATTTTAATAGGGAGATAATAAAAAACATAAAATTAATTAGGGAGGATCTAAGGTTACATATTATTACATATCAGACACTATCCTAAGCCTTATATATGTGTTAACTCATTTAATTCTTACAACAACCTTAATAGATGGGCATTATTGTTATTATTTCTATATAATGATACAGAAAACTGAAGCATAGAGGGGTCAGGTGATTTGCCAAGAACATCATTGGCAGAAGCACGATTTGCACCATAGGTAATATAACTGCAGAGAAAGTGCCTTGAAGCAATAAGGTATAATGTCCTTAATTCGATTTCTGTGCCTCAATTTCCTCCAACTCCACATTTACATATTGCCTGAGAACTGCATCAAGAAGAAAAGACAATTTGTTCTTGACAAGGCAGATACAAGATATACTACAGGAATGGTTGCCCTTGTTTCACCAATTTCTATCCACAGAAGGAAGATGAGTTTGTATCATGTCCTCTCTCCACTACCACTAATTTCTACATTTGTAACTGGGTGTCATCATCAGACCTAAGAAATCTGGAGCTTCCTTAAAACTTGGTACATCTTCCCATTAAGTCAAAATTTCATAACCCTCATACTTTAAAGGAAATAAATAGCAACTTGTTATCTAAAAATCACTTTCAAAATCAAAGAGAAATCAAAGAAATCTAGAATCCTAATATGTTTGATATTATCAGAGATGAAAGAGGCTTTTGAGTAACCGTGTATAAAGGTTAGTGTTTCATGATTTGTTGCTGTACCTTAAATTCCTAGACTGGAAAGAAAAGATAATGTACGTAGGTGAATATATATGTGTGTTTTCTATTATATAGTAGATATGTTCAGGGTAATGATACATGTAGTAAAAAAGGCACTTAAGATATTTAAATTTTGAACAAATTATAAACTGTCACTTCTTTTTTTTTTTTTTTCTTTGTCGGAATTGGTGTCTCTCTCTCTGTCATCCAGGCTGCAGTGCAGTGACGCAATCTCGTCTCATTGAAACCTCTGCCTCCCAGGTTCAAGCCTCCAGAGTAGCTGGGATTACAGGAACCCGACACCATGCGCAGTTAGTTTTTGTAATTTTAGTAGAGACGGGGTTTCACCTTGTTGGCCTGGCTGGTCTTCAACTTCTGACCTCAGGTGATCCACCGGCCTCGGCCTCCCACAGTGCTGGGATTACAGGCTTTAGTCACCACTGTCACTTTAAGGGAGTTGATCTAGTTTATCCTTAAATTGAGCTGATTCCAATATTTAAAATTAAATCAATGTTTTCTGACACTACTGCCTCAACTTTAATAGTATATGTTCCTATACATCAAAAAGAGAAAAAACTTGGTGCAAAATCACTGAATTTTGAATAAATATTCCTTCAAAGGTATTTAAAATCTAATTATTCATTAATTTACATATGTGTCAGAGAATAACAGTGAATCACACCTCGGGCTGGGGGAATAGAACGGTGGCATTTGAATACTCTTTCCAAGTTTCTATTGATCTGCAGTGCCACAGTATTTCCTGAATCTGTATTAAATCACATGGTTTATTTCTTTTCTCCATGATAGTATTTTACAATATGAACTGCTTCCCACTGGACTAATTTGAGCAAGACAGTTTCTTGATCCTTACTTTTTTGTCCAGAGTTATGGTTAACCTTTCAAAGGATGTTGTTTATTTTAAGAGGTAATGTATATGTCACATTAGGTCTTACGGAGGAAAGACATTATATAAATCTTATATGTGTGTCTTATTCCTAATTGGGATTTCCAATGAGCAGAAAGATTCAAGGTTGAATCCTCATTGAACTCCTTTCCTAACACTTCCTATGATTCACTATACCTGTACAGCAGGAAATAAAGCCTATCAGCTTCCCAATAAAACTTGATGAGTTTTAGAACACATTCTACGACTGCTCATTTAAGATATGCATTACACTGAGGTTATTATGACACTCACTAAAAGCCGACTAAATCCATTTCAACAAAGCTCAATGCTTTTAACAGACTTGTCAGTGTTTTAGCAAATGCCACAGTTAGCACCATCTATTGGATGATTTTACAAGTCTCACTTGTTCTGGATGTTTAGGTAGAAATTTATTATGAACATTTCTGCAAAGTAGAAAACATCAAAGCAATGGCCAATCTAAATAATAATAATAATTAAAATTATATGATAATTAAAGGAATAATGAGGTATAAAAATTGGTCTTAAATTATTCTTATCTCATATTTTGTTTAGAAATTTAAAATGTTTAGACTTTAATTAAAAGCTTTTCTTTCTATTCAGTTAGCTTTAATGGGACAATTAGCAACTTCTTTTGTATTTATTTATTATATTTCTTATTTATTAGATAGTTGTGAATATTTATATTGAAGTTTCTTCTTAATGTTAATTTTTCTTATATATAAATGTATCTGCTTAGTAAAAAACCACTAGAAATTATTGGATATAATTTTTTTTGTAGCAACATAACTCTAGAGGTAAAGAATTTATTCAAAGTTACCAATTCTGGAACAGTAACAATATCTTCCATATAATAATCTTTGCTGGCAAAGTATTTCAAAATAATCACATGATCTGTGTTTATTTTTTCAGCAAATATTTACCTCCTAGTTAATATCTTCATATTAACATATTCTCATATTAACATAGAACGTATGTGGTCCTTACACAAAATGCACACACACACGAGAAATAGTGAGAAAGGTAAGAATGAAGTAGGAAAGAGAGGGAGGAGTTACAGATTAGGAGAATTACTGTGACTAATAATAATAATAATAGTAATAATAATGAAGAAGAAAATCTAACATCCATAACTGATTGTAGAGACAGAGTCCTTTCCACTTTCAACATTGCATGACAAGTATCTTCTGATTGTATTCCAACTGCTGGAAGTCAATGCTAATTGCAGAGGTGAGCTTCATAATATCGATCAAATATTAAGTCATCCTTTTCTGGTTTCCTTACACCTGTGAACAACTGCAACAAGGTTTAATTCTTTAGCCACTAGGCGGTCCTTGTTTAAATTCATAACTGATTTGCTGCTAGAAAACTCCTTCAAAAGATTTGTACCAAAAATTCATTAATATACTAGTTTTTGAAAAATCCATATTAGAAACACATATGTTCTATATATTTTATACACACACACACTCTACATACTGAGGAAAAAGCAACAATATAATAGAACGTATTTTATGGATACCTTATTCTAATAGTATTTTGAGTTATGCAGCCTATATAAAATAAAAAGTGGACATATATAAAAAGGACACTCTATAAAAACATATAAGTAAGCTACAGTAAATAGACAATAACAGCACCCAAACAAGACAGGAAAGTAGATGACAGAAGTCCTGAAATTCTTCCTTTCATCTTATGAACTGTGTAATAGCAAACGTTAGAAAATAGTTTCCTAGGTGGACTAAAACCATACAAAACAAGGCAAAATTTAAATAAATATATCTATTTACAATAGATTGTTAAACTCTAAACATTTAACTAATATTAGAAGTAATAAATATTTTGTGACTTTGACAATTACCTTTAAAAGCATCCCAGGCAGAGCGTGGTGGCTCACGCCTGTAATCCCAGGTACTCAGGAGGTTGAGGCAGGAGAATCGCTTGAAACCGGGAGGTGGAGGTTGCAGTGAGCCGAGATCATGCCGCTGTACTCCAGCCTGGGCAACAAGAGCAAAATTCAGTCTCAAAAATAAATAAATAAATAAAAATTTTAAAAAAGCGTCCCAATAAGATCTATTACGACAGAAATACTGAAAGATCTAAAATATCAAATCAAAATTATCTAGAAAATTCACTGCTATGAAAATAATACATTTGAGCTACTTTAGTTGCATAATGTAGACTATTTACTGGGAGAACACCTGAGTGTTTTATTACCCATAATTCATTAACGCTATCGAGACATGACAGCATTATTAAAAATAATTGAATTTAAATTTCAGATTAAAAAAGGTTAGTCATACCAAGGACCAATGATTAGAATTAACATAAAGAATAATTTTATGGCAATTTTTTTCAAAAATCATAAGTATGCAGAACCGTGTTTAAAAGCACATATATGCGACTAAATTAAATAGTATTGCATAGGCCAAGATATACTTGGTGCTTCTCTGTAACTTTGACCCTAACATATTTTTTTCTTTCCTAATTGGTCCTTCAAAGTTAATAAAACTGTAAGCATTCTAGTGGCAGCATCTGCATTTTTTCAATTGTGCTTATTGCTTTGTATAGCACAAGTCATACTTATTTGTATTCTTAATATTTAGTTGTATATTTATCACCAAAAAATAAGGGATAACTAGCTGTTATTTACAATTGTTAAAATTCTATTTTAAAAAAATAAGACATATGGGGTTCTTACACATAAATGCAAGTAAATATGGAGATAGGGAGGGAGGGAGAGAGAGAAAGGGACGGAAAGAGAGGCAAAGAGAGAGACAAAGAAGATAAAAACTTACTTGAAGTGCCTCTCTTATGCACATTTAGGAAGAATGCAGTTATTGGAATTAACGTTCTCAAGATTCCTAATATGAGAATGTGAGAAATAAAAAAAAAAAAGGCATTTTTTAAGAATATCAAGAGAAGATACATTTGAATGTATAAGATTTTGCATAAAAAAAGGGTAAAAGTAAACATATACTTATGTGTTCAAACAAGTTTGAAATCAGTAGAAAGAGTCTCATTTGGCATTAATGAGTATTGTAAACTTTAAAAATGAATATAAATAAATACATTTTTATTCACACCAAAGTTAATGTTTGTGAATTATATAATTAGTCCTATTACCATCAGATTTAACAGAATCTGCATATTACTGTCTAAACCCTGTACTTGACTTTTGAGATGAATGACGACACCATGGAGATGGCATATTAGGAATAAAATCATTTCTAACTATATCAGGTGCAACTATCACTTTTTTTGTATAATTTTAAATTTTAAATTTAAAAGAAAAATGCCTTTCATGGTTGTTCTTTTGCATAAATAGTGTTGAACAAAATGTATCACAAGATTGAATTGAAATTACTTTTCCTGTGACCTACTTTGAAAAACCCCAAATTCATGGTAATATTAGGGTAATATGTCTACAAAGCAACATTTGCCAAAATATAGAGGTGTATAGAATTGTCATTCTTTACCTTACCTCACAAAAAGACTGTCTTCATATTAAAAATTCTACCATTTTTAAATCAGCTGAGCAGTTTTTTTTTTCTAATATATTGTCATGTAATTATCTGGTTATATTATTTCTTTATATGCCGAAATGTGATATATTTATGCTCAAATAGTCACCAAAGTTATATTTGTCTCTTTTGCTTTGTTGAATAAACAAATCTATATTTTATGAACTTATATACTCAAAAATATTTGACTTTCATAGAATGTAAGCTCTTTGATTTTTTTGATTTATCTATTGTGCCTTTTGTAGACTTTTGCATTAACTCTTTGGAAAGAAAATGATTTAAAAAGAGATAAAGCTGTGATTCTGTTTTTTATGTCTCTTTTTCCTTTCTATTGTAATTCTCAAACAATAGGTGTATATCAAACATTCCACGTTGATCAATACCTTTTCTTTGTCTATTTAGCAATTTCATCCAAGACTTTTGTTAACACATAAGATAACATTTAGGATAATTAGTGAATGTAGGGGTAAGGTGTTTTTTGTGTAATCTGATATGTGAATGAAGAGACCTGGGTTATAGAAAAGTATTTTTCTCTCTACTTATATGTCTTTCTAGAAGTCACTTAACTCTCTTGAATCTTTAATGTCTTCATAGACTATTCTGGTAGATACAAAACATAAATGGGACAAAACAGAGGTAACCATTGGAAACATCCCAGGGTCTTGTCACCCCCACCTACTGAGCTTTACAAAACATTAGTTCTGGCTGAACCTAGAGATAAACATAACCATGATTATAATTAAAATATTTTGAGCATTTATTTTATGCCAGGCACTATGATCACAATTTATGTATGTTATGTATGGCTTATTAAAAGAAGTTCATATCATTTAAATATCAGAGTTGTGTTCTGAACACAAGAGTTGTGTTCCATCATAAGTGACCCTGTGATCACTTATGATGGAAAGAGCCTAGCTTTATTATCTCACTGGAAATGACACACATTGATGGAGTCCTCTTTTTCGTAGACTTGCTAGCAATGCCTTTTAATTCCTTTTATTTTTTTGCCCCCTTGGGGGAATGATGTGGGTGTGGCAGCCTGAGACCAAGGAAACAGCATGAACATTTATTGTCAGTTAGAGAAGAACAACAATTCTGACTCCATAATTATTAGCTCTGAGACTTAGAAATATTCAACTTGGCTGGGAGCGGTGGCTCATGCCTGTAATCCCAGCCCTTTGGGAGGCGGAGGTGGGTGGATCAGAAGGTCAGGAGATTGACACCATCCTGGCTAACACGATGAAACCCCATTTCTACTAAAAATACAGGCGAGCGCCTGTAGTCCCAGCTGCTGGGGAAGCTGAGGTAGGAGACTGGCGTGAACCCAGGAGGGGGAGCTTGCAGTAAGCTGAGATCGCGCCACTGCACTCCAGCCTGGGCGACAGAGCGAGACCCCGTCTCAAAATAAAAAAAAAAAAGAAAGAAAGAAAAAAAAAAAAAAAGTTCAACTTGCTGAGCTATGGGCCGTGTCTTTGTAAAACGGGATTTAAAAATGCCAACTTTGTGTACCTTACATGAGACTGAATATTAACTCTGTCATGGCTATTGCGTGAGGTGAGCTGTAAATACAACTTATTACTTTTAGGAAAATGCTTCATGATATCCACATGCCAAACAGTCTAGAACAAATTCCAAACCGACTGGAGTCACTGATCCATATTTCAGCTGACAGAGGAAGAGACAGAAGAGAAAAGAGAGAGTGTATTCCCAGAGAAGAAATTTGAAGAAAAGGATGTACCTGCCAGAGACAGGCAAATCTATGCCCTACGGAATGTGGGATTAAAACCTCTAATCTCTGGCAGAAAAAAAAAAAAAAAAGTCACAAAAGGATACTGTGATAGGATTTTTGGGGAAAATAAATATGAAAGGGTCTTCATTTGCCTTTTGTTTCACTGTGCCTAGACAACACCAACCTGTAAATGAAGAGGACAGCAGATATAACAGTTTTTCTTCAGCAGTTGATTAACAGCTGACCAGTCCTTCAAACTTAAATATCGATACTTTGGTGCTCACTTTTCAAAGTCTAACTATAGCGAAGTATCTTAATTCTCTAATTCATGGCTCAGAAAATTATGTGTACACATTTCATGGCAGGGCATTTATTATGTATTTACGGATAGCGAAGGGGTGTACTATCCTCTGTGTCCCTCCAGTTCAGGTGTTTGCCAATGGGTCGGTGTTAAGTCGGGATACCTTAAGAGGTGATTAAGTCATAAGGGTTGCTCTCTTGTGAATTAGATTAAGGTCCTTATAAGAGATACTTCATGCAGCATTGCCTCTCTTGCTCTTCTACATGTGAAGACACCACTTTTCTTCCCCGCAGAGGATGAAGCAATTCGGCACCATCTTGGAAGCAGAGAACAGTCTCATCAGACAACTTAATCTGTTTTGGTGCCTTTATTTTGGACTTCTCAACCTCTGAAAGTGTGAGAAAATACATTTCTGTTTAAAAATTACCCATTATAAGGTATTCTGTTATAGTGGCACAAATGGGCTAAGATTGGGCGTTTTCTTTTTGTGTGCTTCTTTATAAGGGCAACCAATAGAGAGATCTCTTCTGATCTTGCAGATTGCATAAATACACTCTCTGAGGTTAGAATAGGTGAACCTGAATACTTGAAATAGCCATAATACCTAATTATTTAGCTAGTTGTAGAGTCTGTTGATTGGTTGTATAATACTATAAATATATGTATATATATAATTTATTTATTTATTTATTTTGAAACGGAGTTTGCGCTGTTGCCCAGGCTGGAGTGCAGTGGTGCGAACTCGGCTCACTGCAAGCTCCGCCTCCCGGGTTCACGCCATTCTCCTGCCTCAGCCTCCCGAGTAGCTGGGACTACAGGTGCCCGCCACCAGGCCCGGCTAATTTTTTTGTATTTTTAGTAGAGACAGGGTTTCACCGTGCTATCCAGGATGGCCTCGATCTCCTGACCTCGTGATACGCCCACCTCGGCCTCCCAAAGTGCTGGGATTACAGACGTGAGCTGCCGCGCCCGGCCAATACTATATGTTTTTAAGTCATAGTTATAATGAGACAATATCATAATCAATCATTTCTAGCCTGTGAGACTACCTCATCTGCAAGTATTAAAAAAAAAAAAAAATCTAGCTTTTTGGGCCACTGTTACCTTGGTCTTTTTTGTGTGGCAATTAATGCTTCAATAGCCTTCTCTGCAGTTTTTTGCCTTTCAAAGGATGACAAAAATAAAATCAGCTTTGCAGTGTTTGATACGTCTTCATTTTTGAAGGTTTGGTTTGCTTTCATGGATGATCATAGTGTTAAGCATTATATGGCAATAGTCCTAGAGGACTGGTGTTTGTAATTCTGTTGTGCTCTCTCTCTCTCCATTTTTCCATCTCTCTTTTTAAAATAATTACTTTTAAGAAGAATGATCTATATGTTTCTCTCATGTGCCTTGGTGAAAGGTATATTACTATTACATTTCTAGCCCTACAATCTAAGGCCATGACCTATGGGAATGGGGACCAAATTCTCTCAGGGGTGTTGAACATAAACTAAATAAGATTTTTATTTTTTTACTGAAATAAGACTTTACACATGGTTATCAACCGCATAATTATTATAGTGTCTATAAAATATTCCAATAAAATCTTATAAGTGATTATGATTTTTTCTAAGATCTAGCCACATGATAGTCTGTTAAACTATAGCTATAGAAGCTTACAAAATCTTTTACATATTAAAAATGAATTGCTCCCAATATATCTCACAAAGTTGATATAAGAATTAATAATGTAATAATCATGTGTCAAATAGCTGAGTAGGAGATAATAGGGGATTTTCTTCTCTTTAGATCTTTAACTTGGAAATCAAGACTTGTCATTTGCATTGTTACTTGATGAAGGTAGTCAGCTAATGCATCTCAATGGAAAAAAAGAAAAGAGAGATGTGTTCGTCTTTCATAGCTTATGAATTCTCAAATACTAATTATTGCAATTCAAAAAAGATGTCCTGCCAGCTTGCCAGTATTTTTTTTCTGTTCTGGCAAATTAGAAAAAAGAAGTAATAGTTCAAAAAGTGAATGCAAAAATTTACAGGCTGTTATGGGTTCAAATGATTTATGAGCATGAGTCATCCTTTTTAAAGTTATATTTACAGTTTACTGTATGTGTATGAAGCCTGGTTTTATCTGCATGACATGTTAAAATTATTTACAATGTTTTATAAATATAGTTTCTATATAGGAATGCAATTTTATGAGTGGATGGATGGCTGCCTGGACAACGTTAAGGAAAATTAAAACTGCTCATCACTTCATGTGTGAAATCCTAATACGCAAAGTGTATGAGGTGCAGACTGCAGTAAGTTTTGCCAAAGAGGAGCCAAGTGAATGGCAAGAGATACTGAAACACTTGAATGAACGTTTTCCCTAGAGTAATGGTAGATGCACTTTATGCTGATTTGTGGCAATACAGTGTGCATAAAGAAAATAAACAAGATTTTTATGTCAGGGCACAACTTAAAGCCACAGTCCCCGATCAGTGTCCTGTTACATGTATTATTAAGCACGTGTGGACAACTTCTGAGGCCTAGCATACTTAATATGAGCATGTTCTTGACAGAGCACATGAGACTTAATTCTTTCTGGAGTGCTCCATTACCAACTCTGACAGCCTTATAGCTCTGTTGGGAAATGAGGTATAACATGAGGTTACTAAGCAACTCTGCAGCTTTTTAAAAGTATGTCTTGGAACTCACTTGTTTCTCCTAATTGATTCCATCCACATCATTTTGAACATAAATGGGACATCATGTTTAGAAACATGCTGGAATGGTACTTTAAGTTAATGTCTTGCTACCTCTGCATATCTAAATCAAGGGCTGGCATATAAATGTCATATTGAAAGCAAATTTTTATCTTTCTCCTGAGTTGCATCACACAAACACACACACACACACACACACACACACACACACACTTATTTTAGCAACCCAAGCTAGTGTCTGAGGTTATCTGCACACTGTCAGAAAATAACAGAAAAAAAAAAAAAAAAAAAAACGAAGAGTGATGTTACTTTTCTTTTACTTGTACACAGAATAAAATTTTAATTAGCCCATCTGACTTACCCCTTAATATATTCCCACAGTATAATACATTAGAATTAATAGCAAATCTGTCTCACAGCATTGTAGCCACATTGACATTTCTGCAGTTACTAAACCAATGAGAAAGATAATACCTCATCCAACCTTGAAATATTAGTGATAAATGCATCCACATATTGCATTTTACGAGGAGCAAAGTAGAGTTTTATCAATTTTGACTACTCTTTCCATTATATCAGAGGTGAAGAGTAAACAATAAAATGTTTTTATATTCAATGTATTTTCTTAAGAACCCATTTGCTCTCCACTCTACATTTTTGAATAGTGCATAATTTAGTTACTAACTCTGTTAAGCATGGAACATTTTGCAATTTGATGAGGTTCCAAGATGTAGGAGAGGTTGATAGATTGAGAAAGTCTGGATATTTTTACTTAGTGTCTGGTTTTGATTTGTTGAATTACCCTTTTACTTAAGGTATGACCATTACAGAATCTTTCACAAAATATACACTTTAAACCACTTGATATAAAATGTATGTTTTAATTATTCACTTGCTTGAAAGAATCGCAGTACTATCTATCTATCTATCTAAATATATATATATATATAGAGAGAGAGACAATACTAAAGTAATTGTGGTTTTGCCATTAAAAGTAATGGCAAAGCAATGACTTTTGTATGAGCCTTATATATAGGGGGGGGGGTCTCACTCTGTCTCCCAGGCTGGAGTGCAATGATGCAATCATGGCTCACTGCAGTCTCAGCCTCCCCAGGCTCAGGTGATCCTCCCAGTCCAGTCCAGTCTCCTAAGTAGTTGGGACTACAAGCATGTATCATCACAGCCATCCATGTTATCCAGGCTGGTCTTGAACTCCTGAGCTTAATTGATCTGTTCACCTTGGCCTTCCAAAGTGCTGGTATTATAGGCATGAGCCACCACATCTAGCCATATTATATATATATATATATATTTTTTTTAATTTCATTTCAGGGCTTTCCCTTTTAAACACTTTTTAATTGGATGAGAAATGATACCAAGAAATTTCAGTTTAGATAGATCTGTCCATTTATCCTACCACTGTTTACAGATAAACGAGGAATCACACTACAAACACAGAACTGAGAACAAAGCAAAAAAGGCTTTAAAGATTCAATGGCAACAGGTAGAATAAATATGCCCTTTTAAAACTAAAAAGAACTGTAGAAGTGAATTTTATTTAATGAATCAGAACCCAGTGGTAGTTGTCAATATTACTTGGTCTTAGTAGTCAGAAGCATGTATAAAAGCCAAGCTCTAGAATTAAGATGAAGATTTACACAGGCAAGCTATTTGCGCAGCAGTACTGACACAGTCAATGTGGAATAAATAAATTGCAATATTTTACATGAAATATTGTAGTAACGCATGTTTTAATATAATACAGATTAAGGCTGATATGTATTTTATCTAAAAATGTTTACATATTCATTTTGGAGAAAAGCATTTGTGTTCTCATTACAGGAAAACTCACACAATTGGAAAGAGTACAAAGAGGCAAAAATAATAATATTTAAGCTATAAAATAAGATATTTGAAAGCATAAATGTTAACCCAAATGATAAGCTTACTTGATAAAGTGTCTTAGTTAACATTTATTTTCTGTAAGAAATGTGCCTAATGGAGATGAGTTTTCCACATCTATCCACCTGTCTAGTTAATTGGTTGTAATATGTTTTCTAAAAAAACAAGATACATAGGCTTTTCAAGATTTTACAGATTTTTTAATCAAACAGAAAAATATTGAAAAATATCAGTTCATTTAAAATAGAAATATAAGAGCAATAACAAGTATAAATCATGTGTAAATAAATGTAACACATGCAAACTTGTATTAACAATGTCTCAAAGTAAAAACTGGTTCAGTAAATAGGATTATTTTTAAGTGAGATCAGCACATTGATGAAATAAGTAAAAGGTTTTCTTTTTCTTCCACAGAAAGTCAATGTGAAAATGATATACAGCCCAAAAAACATTCATGAGAAATCTAGAATCCAGTAAGAACTGGTAGCACACGAGATTGGAACTAATTTGTTTTGCTGCTGGTTAGACATAATTGAACAGCAAACATCAACCACTGTAGCTTATATTTTCAAAGGAAGCTGGTGAAAATTGAAGTTAAATTTTTATTTAAAAACTATAAAAATACAGAACAACTACTTTTATTTGTTCCATCAATAGATGGCATCCATTAACAGATTTTACGATGTTTTCTTTGAGCAAAGAAAAGATGAAAATCACTAGTCAAAACCGCTTATTACCCTCTGAACTAAGATTCCACCTCTCCAATTTGATTTCTCCCAAAACATTTGGCAGCACGTAGTTTTTAGTAGCTTCAAGCAAGATTAATCAGGAAGAATGTCATACAACTGCATCAAATTGTAGCCATAGACCAAAGCAGCCTCAGGTGAATTCCAATTGAACATTAGTACATCAAAGAAAATTTTTTATCCGCTATGAAAGCAGAAAAACTTTAAATCCCTTAAATATTTTTCTAACCAGCTCAGTGTTAAAAGATTACATATTTACATATGTATTTCCAGAAAAATATGATATAATATGTTTTGACTGTATGCCCAACAAACTCATCCTGAATTGTAGCTCCCATAATTCCCACGTTTTGTGTGAGGGACTCAGTGGGAGATAATTGAAATACGTGGGCAGTTTCCCCCATAGTATTCTCATGGTTGTGATTAAGTCTTATGAGATTTGATGGTTTTATAAGGGGAAACCCCCTTTCACTCGATTCTCATTCTCTTTTGCCTGCTGCGTGCATTTTGCCTTCCACCATGATTGTGAGACCTCCCCAACCACATGGAACTGTGAGTCCATTAAACCGTTTTTTGTTTATTAATTACCCAGTCTCAGGTGTGTATGTATTCAGCAGCATGAAAATGAACTAAAGCAAGAAATACGTTACATTCTTTTGGTGACACTGTTTTTTTGTTGTTGTTGTTGTTGTTTTTCTTAATTAATTGCATACAGTTTTCTAATTTATTATGTGTTTTCTGAAGCATCATATGAAATGTCTGCTTACATATGGGTTTAAAGTAATTCATTGAATCAGTCTCATTTAGGACCATGTTAAGTACTTTCTACTATTTTATCCAGTAAACAAAATATTTTGCCACAATATCCATCTTATATCTACAGGATTTTTAAAGCATTAATATTTTAAGGTATCTTTATTTTGTTTATATTAAAATATCCTGAACCTTATCCAAATAAGAAATTCCTTTGGCATAAAAACATTTTAGAAATAAATTCAAACCCATAAATCCAAAAATGACATGAAAAATTAATCTATATCTGCTTGTTGGAATAACTAATAGAAATAGAAACTGTTTTTAAATCCTTTAAAAATGGAAGCATCAATATTGAAAAGAATAAGTGGTAGGAATTTTAAGTAGAGAAGAAATAATGAGGTTAATATTTATTTTAAAAATGCGTAACTCAATGCTAGTACTATTTAATTAAGTATTATTGTGTTAACATGAAAATAATGATAGCAGAGAAATTAAGGTCTTAATTATTTATTTTAAGTATAAGATAATATTTGGAAAAACAGTTGAAGTAAATATAAACCCATAGGCCTGAAAATATGATGCAAATGCAACAGAATAGTAAATTGACATGCAAAGTGATGACTATTAGTAAGAGTATGCAAGGATAATTGAGAAACAAAAGGCAGGATTTGAACTTGATAGTGAAAATGTTAATTACAGGTGAGGTTGAGATTCACTTCTGCATTCAGATTTAACTTACCTTTACATGTGTCTATTATTTTACTTTGTTCTTTTCATTACAAAATAGCTTCCTTCACAAAGGATACCAAAAATGTGAATAAACAAGAAAAAAAAGAAAAATTGGTAAAACAGATTTAGGGAGGTACTACCATCACTGTAAGTATTGCACCATCCCCCTTTTCAACCTATTTGCCAAAATGTTCACACATGTAATAATGAGGTTCTTCTATAATGTATGTTTCCTTTCTGAAGGTATCTGACGGAGAGAAAATGAACACATCACAATGTAATGTTTTGATGGAGATGGCAAAACAAAATCTATAAACTACAGTGATAGTCAGCTAACAGAATAAGTACGTAAATGGCTTTCCCAAGATGAGAATGTAGTGACTCAGTAAGCAAAAGACAGATTTTGAAAGTATCACAGCATGACTACAGAGGTGGTTATGAATGTTCCCTATTGATAATAAGAGCATCATTATTAATTTGTGTACAATTATGTTCACTGGATTACAGTATACTACAAATATTCTTATTAAAGCCTCAGAGCTATTTGCCATGATGTCTCTCAACATGGCACTGACACAATACATTTAATATTCAATTATGAGGGAAAAATGTTTAATGTCCTTTTTATGTATTAACAGAAATCGTGACGCTAATAACTGTTTGATATATTAACTCGCTGCCTTGCTGGTGGCCTACTTTTACAACAGTGTTTTTATCAGTAAGTAATAATTGCATAAAAGGACAATCATCTTCAGGCACAAAAAGAAGAGATCCCAAGAAGGTCTAAAATTCTTGTCATTCCTTCTGTAATAACCTCTGGAAAACTGGAAGGATTCACAAAAGACAATGACTGATATGTATCATATAAAACCATAAAGCAATATGCCATTTGTAACTAAGTATGTATTAATCATTCACATCTATTCCACAGATTTTTTTTTTTTTTTTTTTTTTTTTTTTGAGACGGAGTCTGGCTCTGTAGCCCAGGCTGGAGTGCAGTGGCCGGATCTCAGCTCACTGCAAGCTCCGCCTCCCGGGTTTACGCCATTCTCTTGCCTCAGCCTCCCCAGTAGCTGGGACTACAGGCGCCCGCCACCTCGCCCGGCTAGTTTTTTTTTTTTTTGTATTTTTTAGTAGAGACGGGGTTTCACTGTGTTCGCCAGGATGGTCTCGATCTCCCGACCTCGTGATCCGCCCGTCTCGGCCTCCCAAAGTGCTGGGATTACAGGCTTGAGCCACCGCGCCCGGCCTAGTCCATAGATTTTTAAGTAATAATGTGTGACTAAGTCTCCTGTCTTACGGAAAATAAGTGAAAGAATAATTTCTTTTGTCTTCACAATAACGCCAGAAGTTAAGTGTCAGTTTGGAATAAGTAAACCTGGAAGTTATAGAAAATACAGCTAGAGTACTACTTCCAGGGGCATTATTTCGTATGTATCTGGAAATATTTCTAGTATTGGCTCAGCTGCTCAGCAGTGTCATTAATGATCCATGTTCTGTCTTCGTATTCTATCAGTCTTGGCAAGGTGACCTTTCTTCTCTTAAGTACAAGATGGTTGCTGTACTTTGATCAGTTTTAAGGAGGAGAACAGTAAAAGGCTTTTTTTTTTTGAAACAATAGTGTGTGTGTGTGTGTGTGTGTGTGTGTGTGTGTGTGTGTGTTTCAGTACTACCCAGACACCTTTCAGCTCCTTGTACTAGTCAGAATGTGCTCACATACCTAATAAAAAACAGATTATCATGAGATTACTGGTAATAATCAGTCATTAGTTATCCCTTGCGGCTCTTGTGGAGACCATGCCAATCCTCTGATCAAGAATCTTCTTATTTTCTACCTAGGCCATTGTGATAAGTAGGCATTTGTTCTTCAAACAATAGGAAGCACTGAACTGTTTCTCACTGCAGAGTTACACAGCATAATTTTCCTTTTCAATTATCATTCAGCATGCCTTGTGAAAAAAAAAAAAAAATTGTCCACCAGATAAAGTCAGAGTGCAGCAGTTAGGAAAAGCAAACGTAGCTTGGGAAAGAGGAGTTTCCTGTCTCCACAGGTTGCCAACACAATGGAACAAAATTGAGTGAATACTGTTTGTGAAAATGTTGCTTAACCATCATAAAATCAATTTTTCATTTGTCAATAATCAAAATTGAAATTTGTCTTCAGTGCATTGAGCTGGAGGAGATCTGTTACATAATCAAAGACACCCTCTGGCAAACCTTGCTCCCAACTTCTAAATACTGGAGTTTAACTTCACTAGGATTTTCTTAAATCTTCATAACCTCGAGTCCTGTGATGTGAACTGTTAAGGGCATCTCTGAGTCACTTATTGAAGTCTTTTGAATAGTGTGTTCTCTCAAGTCCACACTTCCCTTTGAAGAGTTTGCCCCTCATGTCTCTGTAATCAGAGCACTGGTGTAAACTCCATGCCAGCTGCAGAAGTTCTATGAATGAAAAACTCTGCAGCAAACTTTATGTGCTGTTTTCTCTGCTCTGTTGACCCCATTGATAAAACCTCTCTGTCAACACAGTATGAACAGCATTCCCATTAGAAACATGTATTTTACTCTTCTGATAAAAAGTTGATGTTATCACATCAAAGGGCTTCTATGTGAACTGAGACCTATAGCTACAATATTTGTTTGACTCTAGAAATGCCATCTGGAGAGTATGATACAAGATAATATTATGATAAAATGGAAAATTCCCAAAGTATCATATGCAGTGTTAAATTTTGAAAAATTATGAGATTTTTCTTACTTTGTCTCCTTTCAACTTCATGTATGCCAAAGATGACCCATCTCAATTCTCCATTTGCATTCCATCAGCTTCCACTCTAGCTCTTAGGCCAGTAAAATAGTTAATCCCATATTCTGTGATTTGATACCAAGTAATTATTACTGCTAAAATGGATGTGACTATCTGGGTAAATTATGGAAACACACTTTCACTTTTTTTTAATAAGAGATAAGATGTAGTCTAAGAACTGTGCAACCAAACGCTTTCTGAACCTTAAGATTGCCTTAATTTGTCCTATAAAATCTAAGATATATAGCTATTACAGTCAATGGGGTAATTCCATTCCTACTTAGAAACAAGGGCAGACAAAGCCGCTATACAGTATAAATCCTCTTTCTCTCACCAGGATCGTTTTTCTAGTAGCCCATAGTTTCAGATACTCAGGAGGCTGAAGTGAGAAGACCATTTGTGCCTAGGAGTTTGAGGCTGCAGTGAGCTATGGTTATCCCACTGCACTCCAGCCTGGGAGACAGAACAAAACCTTGTTTCAAAATAAAAAAAAAAAAAGGAAGTCAATTTAGTAAATATCCTATTCCACTGCCTCATACAACACACGAAAGGGGATTTTCATTGTATGTTAATAATAACTCAACTGAACTGCTAGAAAATATATTTTGAAATGGAGATAAGGTTTTCTTTTAGTTGTTGGTCTTTACTTTAGGCAAGTTTTTAGAACACCAGGAAAGCTACACGGCTATAATTTCAAGGTAACTCATGGTACTTTTGGTACTTTATATCTACAGAGACAAGAAGAGCAAAACAAATAAAATAAAATGCCATTGCCATCTGGAGTGTATAATAGAAATGCACAATGGATCATAATAGACAATAGCAATCCCAGACAGAACTGCTCTTCCAGATTTGTCTTTATGTCATCCTTCAGGTCTGGTTTCATGACTCTTATAATGTGAAAAACAGAAGTACTCACAGAATAAAATACCAAGCAATAAGAGTAATATCTTGAATACCAAATGCTATTCTCAGAAGTAAAATTTCCAATATGCTGGGAGAATAAGCAAAGAACATAATTTTTAAATGAATTAGAAAGATATTTTTACATTCTGACATATCTTTAAGAATTTTAATACCAGGTCAGTAGATATATTTGTTGTGAATTGAATTGGGTCCCTCCCAAATTTATATATTGAAATCCTAAAGCCCAGTACTTAAGTGTGTAATTGTATTTGTAAGGTCTTTAAAGAAACGATTAAGACCGGGCATGGTGGCTCATGCTTGCAATTCCAACACTGCAGGAGGTCAAGAAGGGAAAATTGTTTGATTTCAGGAGTTTGAGACCAGTGTGAAACCTCATCTCAACAAAAGATACACAAATTAGCCAGGTATGGTAGCATGTGCCTGTAGTCCCCACTATTCAGGAGGCTGAGATGGGAGGATCACTTGAGCTGGGGAGAAAGAGGTTGCAGTGAGCCATGATCAAATCACTGCACTTCAGACTGGATGAGAGACCTGACTCAAAAAAAAAAAAAAAATTAAAAAAAGAAGTAAGAAAATTAAGAAAAATAAAAAAAATAAAGATTAAATAAGGCCAGAAAGGTGTAGCCCAAATTAATTAAGATGGGTGTCCTTGTGTGATTAATGGACTCCAAGGGTGCACACACACGGAGAAAAGACCATGTGAGAACACAGTCAGAAGGCACTATCTGCAAGCCAAAGAGAGAGGTCTCAGGGAAAACTAACTTTTTCAATGTTGGACTTCCAGCCCCCATCCAGAACCGTGAGAAAATAAATTTGTTGTTTTTGTATTCTGCTGCAGCATCCCTAGCAAACAAACACAGTTCAGTAGTTGACCCCCTGCACCTCTTTTCCATTGTTTTATTGTTATTATTATTCATGGTTTTAATTACCTGTGGCCAACTGTGATTAGAAAATTTTAAATGGAAAATTTCAGAAATAAACAATTCATAAGTTTTAGATTGCATGCCATTCTGAGCACAAAGATGAAGTCTTGTGCCACCCCTTCCCATCCTGCTCCATTTCAGCCTGGATATGCATCCCCACTTTGTCCAGCATCTCTATCTATGGAAGTTCTTTGTCATTAGTAGCCATTTGGGTGATCAGATTGACTGCCACAGTATGGTAGAGCTTGTTCTAAAGCAATCCCTAGCTTATGTAATAAGGACTCCAAAGTGCAAGAGTGCAATGCTGGCATTTTGAATATGCCAAAGAGAAGCTGTAAAGTGCTTTGTTTGTAAGTGAAAAGGTAAATGTTCTTGATAATGAGGAAAGAAAAAAATCATATGCTGAGTTTGCTAAGATCTAAGGTAAGACAATCTTCTACCTATAAAATTATGGAAAAAACAATATTATGTAGAGTATATAGAGGGTTTGATACTATCTGCAGGTTCAGGTATCTACTGGAAGTCTTGGAGCATATTATCTGCCAACAAGAGGGGACCACTTTCATTCTGTTTTTAAATTTTAGCATTTTTTACCTCAAAATGTTCCCATCTGTTAATGTCTCCTTTTCTAGTCCCAGAAACTTCCTCAGTGAGACTTTACAGTTATTAAAATGTCTCATTCTTTCTTTTTCCTTTGTTGATGACACTTTTCCTTTGCTGACAGCAGTTTACAAGTACTAAGCTGTGAGGTTACCAGATAATTTTGATTATTGATACTGATAATACTAGAAACTATTAAATAAGATTATAAATACTCAATTATTTTAAGACAAGTGTACCAAGTTATTGTAATCTGAATATCCAGTAAGTTAACTGGTATATATTAAGCCAATGCAAATTTTCTCTTAGCAGATTTCTTCAATTTAGTATTCCTTCCTTATTTGTGTTCTCAAACACCACAAAATTAAATGAAAAATGTTACATTGGGAAAAAGAGGAAAAAAGGAATGTAAAAGCAAAACACAATATCCAAGATCTCTGAGACAGTTTCAAAAGCGCGTAAGTGTACTATAAGAAAAATAGTAAGAAAAGAACAAACATAAGAAATATTTGAAGTAATAATGGCTCTGAACTTTACAGAATCAAGGATAGAAATCAAATCATAATTCCAGAAGAGTCAAAAACATAAGACAGGATAAATACCAAAATTATGCTTATTTTTGGGTATATCATATTCAAATTGCAGAAAACCAAAGAGAAAAATAATCTTGAATGGAAGCTGACATGGGGAAATACTTTACTTACAGAGGAAAAATCATAAAATGCAGAGTATTTCTCAGACTATACGTAAATGAAGATGAAGTAAATATGTAAAATGTTGAAAGAAGAATAAAGTGCCAAAATAGAAATTTTTATCCAGTTAAATTATTCTTTAAAATGATGTAAGATTATTGCAAAGACAAAAACAGAGGGGGAGGTAAAATAATACATGTTGGAAATTTAGATCTATAAAAAAAGGAAATAGAGAAAAAAATCAAATAGTGCTGAAGAAAAAATAAGGTAAATTAATGTGTTTTTGATTTTTAAATTCTTAAATAATATATAACTGTGTGTATAAATCAATAAAATGAGAATCTATAGGGTGATTGATTATACCTTATTAATAAGTGAAATCAAAGACTGCAATGCCACAAGGAAGGAAAGATACAAATTATTCTTATATAATTTACTTATATTACATATGAAATGATTTAGTTCTATTTCAGTGATAGCTTAGATTAGTATAAAAAATGCTTATTGTGAACTCTAGGGCAGTGTATTAGTCTGTTGTCACACTGCCATAAAGAACTACCTGAGACTGGGTAATTTGTTAACTTTTTAAAAAGCGGTTTCATTGACTCACAGTTCTGCAAGCTGTACAGAATGCATGGCTGGGAAGGCCTCAGGAAACTTATAATCATTCAGAAGGTGAAGGAGACGCAGATACATCTTCACATGGTGACAGGAGAGAGAGAGAGAGAGAAGGGGGGAGTGCTATACGTTTTCAAACAACCAGATCTTGTGAGCACTCACTCACTATCAAGAGAACAGCAAGGGGGAAATCTGTCCCCATGATCCAATCACCTCCCACCAGGTCCCTCTTCCAGCAGTAGGAATTAAAATTCAACCTGACATTTGGATGGAGACAAAGAGTCAAACTATATTATTTTGACCCTGGCCCCTCCCAAATCTCATGTCCTTCTCACATTTCAAAACACTATCGTGCCTTCCCAACAGTCCCCCAAAGTCTTTACTCATTCCAGCATTAAATCATAATTCCAATTCCAAAGTCTTATCTGAGACAAGGAAAGTCCCTTTCACCTATGTGCCTGTAAAATCAAAAACAAGTTAGTCACTGCCAAGATTCAATGGAGTTCCAGGCGTTGAGTAAACAGACCCATTCCAAGAGGGAAAAAAATCAGTCAAAACAAAGGGACCACATGCCTCATGCAAGTCCAAAACCCAGAAGGGAAGTCATAAAATCTTGTATTTCTCAAATAATCTCATTTGACTCCATGGTTCATATCCAGGCCACACTTATGTAAGGGCTGAGCTCCCAGCATCTTGGGCAGCTTTGTGCCTGTGTCCCTGCTGGGTACATCTTCCATGGCTGCTCACCCAGGCTGACATTGAGTGTCTGTGACCTTTTGAGGTGCAAAGTGCAAGCTGTCAGTGGGTCTACCACTCTGGGGTCTGGAGGACAGTGGCTTTCTTCTCACAGCTCCACTAGGCAGTGCCCCACTGGGTACTCTGTTTAGGGACTCCAACCCCACATTTCCCATCTGCACTGCCCTAATAGATGTTCTTCATGAGGGGTCTACTCCATACAGCAGATTTCTGCCTGGCCATCCAGACATTTTCAAGTGTCCTCTGAAATCTAAGCAGAGGCTTCCAAACCTCAACTCTTGCCTTCTGCACACCTGCAGTCCCAATACCACGTGGAAGTTGCCAAGGCTTGGGGTTTGCACCCTCCAAAGCAACAACCTGCATTGTACTTGGGCTTCTTTTATCCATGGCTGGAGCTGGAGCAACTGGGATGCAGGGTACCAAGTCCGTAGTCTGGACACAACAAGGGAGCCCTGGCCCCTCCCCATGAAACCATTTTTCCCTCCAAGACTTCTGGGCCTGTAATGGGAGGGACTGCCATGAAGGTCTCTGACATGTCCTGGAGACATTTTTCCCATTCCCTTGGTGATTAACATCCAACTCTTTATTACTTATGCAAATTTTTGCAGCCAGCTTGAATTCTCCCCAGAAAATGGAATTTTCTTTTCTAGTGCATCATTTTTCTTTTTTATCACATTTGCAATTTTCCAAACTTTCATACTCTTATTCCTCTTGAGCACTTTGCCACTTAGAAATTTTCTCCACCAGATAACCTAAATAATCTCTCTTAAGTTCAAATTTCCATAGATTTCTAGGGCAGGGGATAAATGCCATCGATATCTTTGCTAAATCATAGCAAGGGTGACTTTTACTCCAATTCCCAACAAGTTTCTTATCTCCATCTAAGACCACCTCAGTCTGGATTTCACTGTCCACATAATTATTTATTTATTTATTTATTTATTTATTTATTTATTTTGAGATGGAGTCTCGCTCTGTCACCCAGGCTGGAGTGCAGTGGCCTGATCTCAGCTCACTGCAAGCTCCATCTCCCAGGTTCAGGCCATTCTCCTGCCTTAGCCTCCCCAGTAGCTGAGACTACAGGTGCCCACCACCACACCTGGCTAGGTTTTTGTATTTTTCAGTAGAGATGGGGTTTCACCATGTTAGCCAGGATGGTCTCAATCTCCTGACCTTGTGATCTGCCCTTCTTGGCCTCCCATAGTGTTGGGATTACAGGCTTGAGCCACCGTGCCCAGCCTCCTTGTCCATATTATTATCAGCAGTTTGGTCAAAGCCATCCAACAAGTCGCTAGGAAGTTCCAAACTTTCCCACATAATCTTGTCTTCTTCTGAGCCCTCCAAACTGTTCCAACCTCTGCCAGTTACCCAGTTCCAAAGTCACTTCCACATTTTTGGGTATCTTTATGGAAGCACTCCACTCTCTGTGGTACCAATTTATTGTATTAGTACACTCTCACGCTGCTATAAAGAACTATATAAGACTGGGTGATTAATAAAGGAAAGTGGTTTAATTTACTCACAGTTCTGAATGGCTGGAGTGGACTCAGGAAAATTACCATTATGATGGAAGTCACCTTCACAGAGTGGCAGGATAGAGAATGAATGCCAGGAAGGAAAATATCAGATGGTTATAAAACCATCAGATCTCATGAGAACTCACTCAAAATCATGAAAACAGCATGGGAGAAACTGCCCCCATGATTAAATTACTTCCCACTGGGTCCCTCCTGTAGCATGTGGGGATTATTACAATTTAAGGTGAGATTTGGTTGAGGACACAGAGTCAAACCATATCTTCAACCAAGACCAGTTCAGCCTGGACTTCACTATCCATATCACTATCAGCATTTTGGTCACAACCATTCAACAAGTGTCTAGGGAGTTCCAAACTTTTCCTCATCTTCCTGTCTTCTTCTGAACCCCCCAAATTGTTGCAACCTCTGCCCATTACTCAGTTCCAAAGTTGCTTCTACATTTTCAGGTATCTTTACAGCAATACCTCCCTTCTCTGATGCCAATTTTCTGTATTAGGATGTTCCCACACTGCTCTAAAAAAACTGCTTGAGACTGGTAGTTTTTTAAGAAAATAGGTTTCCTTAACTCATAGTTTCAGAGGATGTACAGGAAGCATGGCTGCAGAGGCCTCAGGAAACTTACAATCATAACAGAAGGTAAAAGGGAAGCAAGCACATCTTCACCTAGTGACAAGAGAGAGAGAAAGAAGGAGGAAGTGCTATTCACTTTCAAACAACCAGATCTTATGAGTACTCACTCACTATCATGAGAAAAGCAAGGGGGAAATCTGCTTCCTTGATCCAATCACCTCCCACCAGATCCCTCTCCTAAAACTGGGAGCTACAATTGGACATGAAATTTGGAAGGGGACACAAAGTCAAACCATATTAGGCAATTACTCAAAAATTAAAAACAAAAACACAATTAATAGGCTAAAACAGATCACTGGAAACAAACAAAACATTCAATTTAAATCAGAGAAGGGCGAAAGATGGGAGAAATAAATAAAAATGCAATTAGTAAAAATAGGTAAAACTTTCTCTCAATGAGTTTGCCATGAAAGAACAAGTGTTGAGAAAACAACCCCTTAAAGCCAAAATGGGAGAGAAAAGTCTCATGTCAGCATCATTGTCATTAGACACATAGATTCGAGCATGTTCATCACTTCTGACCATCTGGTCTAAAAATGTGCTGGAACTGACAAAAGAACCACTGAAAAATTTGATAAGGAGGCTGGTGAGATGGGAGAGGACTTCTTCAAGTATGCTTGGCTGAACAAGAGCATGGCATCACCACTGATATCTCCTTGCAGAAATTTGAGACCAAAAAGTATTAAATTACCATCACTAATGCCCAAGGACATAAAGACTCCATCTAAACCATGGTTATAGGAATCTCAGGCAGACTATGCTGTCCTATTTGTTGCTGCTGGTGTTCGTGATTTTAAGATGGTATCTCAAAGAATTGACGGACCTATGAGCATGCCCTTCTGACTTACACACTGGGTGTGAAATAACTAATTGTCAATGTTAACAACATGGATACCACTGAGCCACCCTACAGTCAGAAGAGACATGAGGAAATCATTAAAGAAGTCAGCACTTACATTACAGAAAATTGTCTATAACACTGAAGCAGTGCTATGTGTGGCAAGTTCTGATTGGAATGGAACAAAATGCTGGAGTCAAGTACTAACATGTCTTGGTTCAAGGGATAAAAAGTCACCTATAAAGATGGCAATGTCAATGGAACCATGCTGTTTGAAGCTTTTTGTTGCATCCTGCCACCAACTTGCCCAACTGACAAGTCCTTAGATCTACCCTTCCAGATGTCTGCAAAATTGATGGCATTGAGCCCTGTGCACTGAATGGAGGCAGTGTTCTCAAATCCAGAATGGTTGTCACCTTTATTCCAGTTAACATTACAACTAAAGTAAAGTCTGTTGAAATGCACAATGAAGCTTTGAGTAGAGCTCTTCCTGGAGATAACGCAAGCTTCAATGTCAAGAATGTGTCTAAGATGTCTGTCACGGCAACATTGCTGGTAACAACAAAATGACCCATCAATGGAAGCAGCTGGCTTCATTGCTCAGATGATTTTCCTGGACCATCCAAGCCAAAATCAGTGCTGGCTATGCCCTTGTGATGGATCATCACACAGCTTACATTGCTTTCAAATTTGCTGAGTTGAAAGTAAAGATTGATTGCTGTTCTAGTTAGAAGCTGGAAAATGGCCCTAAATTCCTGAAATCAAGTGATGCTTCCATCATTGATATGGCTCCTGTCAGGTGCATGTTTGTTGAGAGCTCCTCTGCTTGTCCTCTTTTGAATCATTTTGCTGTTTGCAATGAGACAGACAGTTACTGTAGGAGTCATCCAAGCAGTGGACAAGGAGCCTGCTGGAAATGCCAAGGTCACTAAGTCTACCCAGATAGCTCAGAAGACTTAATAAATATCCCTAACGACTGCTGACCCAGTCTTAATCGGTGATGAGGAAAAGGTTCCAGAACTGTTTGTTTCAATCGGCCATTTAAGTAAAAGACTGGTCAATGATAACAGTGGATCGTAAAACCTTGAGAAGGAAAGAAAAATGTTTTATGAACCATTTTGGGGTTTTGTATGAGTGTGTGTGTGGCCATTTTAATTTATTAGTTTTAATAATCAGTACTTTTTAATGGAAATAACATGACCAAAAATCCATTATATAATTTTGATACCCATTAAAACAAAGTTTAATGAGAAATCTGTGTCTTCTTTTGGTCAACACTGAAACATTTTTAGAAATGCTTAGGCAAAGGACTTCAAAATCTATTTATGGTGTTGAAAATCTGCTGAAACTTCATGGGAGTATGATAATTCTGAGTTAACATGTTTTTCTGATTGGAAATGGAGAAGGTTTTTTTCCCCCACTTATTTTTAAGGGAAAGAAAATGTGTTTAAAGTACCTAGTGAAAAGCCATGAGAGGGCTATGGTTGCAACACCATTGGTTAGGACAGAAATGCAGCATGCTTTTGTTCACCTGTAATTAACTTTAGAAGGTCAAGTTCTGTAATATCAAAGGCCATATGTTACATATAAAATTTTGTGTAGTTACATCAATATTGAGTAAATTTGTTGGAATCTCAAAAAGAATTAAAAATAAAGTAGATGTTAATCCAAAAACCTTTTAATATTCTTTTTAAATCGAATGGTCTAAATGCACTGATTAAAGTGCAAAGATGGTCAGAGTGAATAGAAAGAAATTGCAAAATGTTGTCTATAAGAAATCTAATTTAAGTATAAAGAATTTGATCAGTTAAACTTAGAAATGTACTCTATATTATGTAGAAATAGACTATGCTGACACTAATCAAAATAAAGCTTCATGAACTATATTAATTTCAGACAAAGCAGAATTCAGAACAAGATAATCAGTCATTAAGTGAGGCATTACAAACTGATAAAGGGATCAATTCTCTAAGAATATTTAATAATCCTTAACAGGTATGTGTCTCATGGTAACATCAAAATATGTGAAACAAAACTGATCAAGCTCAAAGGAGAAATGTGCAAGGCCACTGTTATAGTTGGAGATGTGGAGACTTCAACACATCTCTTTTAGTCATGGATAGATAAAGCAGACAATTATCTGTCAGGATTTACCTGAACAGCACTATCAATCATCTTAATCTAATTGACAATAATAGACTACTTCATCCAAGAAAAACAGATTACATGTTTCTCTCAGGCTCACATGAAACATTTACCAAAATAGAGCAAGTTATAGGCCATAAAATACTCTTTAACATATTCTTTTTTTTTTTTTTTTTTTGAGACGGAGTCTCGCTCTGCCACCCAGGCTGGAGTGCTGTGGCCGGATCTCAGCTCACTGCAAGCTCCGCCTCCCGGGTTCACGCCATTCTCCTGCCTCAGCCTCCCGAGTAGCTGGGACTACAGGCGTCCGCCACCTCGCCCGGCTAGTTTTTTGTATTTTTTTAGTAGAGATGGGGTTTCACCGTGTTAGCCAGGATGGTCTCAATCTCCTGACCTCGTGATCCGCCCACCTCGGCCTCCCAAAGTGCTGGGATAACATATTCTAATATAAATTATTTAAAGGAAATTATCAGATCACATGAAATGAAACTAGAACTCAATTAGGAAAATAGCTGAAAAATCTCAGAATATATGAACATTAAAAAACAAATTTATATATTGAAAGTGGGTTCCTAGGTATTTTATTCTCTTTGAAGCAATTGTGAATGGGAGTTCACTCATGATTTGGCTGTTTGTCTGTTACTGGTGTATAAGAATGCTTGTGATTTTTGCACATTAATTTTGTATCCTGAGACTTTGCTGAAGTTGCTTATCAGCTTAAGGAGATTTTGGGCTGAGACGATGGGGTTTTCTAAATATACAATCATGTCATCTGCAAACAGGGACAATTTGACTTCTTCTTTTCCTAACTGGATATCCTTTATTTCTTTCTCTTGCCTGATTGCCTTAGCCAGAACTTCCAACACTATGTTGAATAGGAGTGGTGAGAGAGGGCATCCCTGTCTTGTGCCAGTTTTCAAAGGGAATTTTTCCAGTTTTTGCCCATTCAGTATGATATTGGCTGTGGGTTTGTCATAAATAGCTGTTATTATTTTGAAGTGCGTTCCATCTATACCGAATTTATTGAGCATTTTTAGCATGAAGGGCTGTTTAATTTTGTCAAAAGCCTTTTCTGCATCTATTGAGAGAATCATGTGGTTCTTGTCTTTGGTTCTGTTTATATGCTGGATTACGTTTATTGATTTGTGAATGTTGAACCAGCCTTGCATCCCAGGATGAAGCCCACTTGATCATGGTGGATAAGCTTTTTGATGTGCTGCTGAATCCGGTTTGCCAGTATTTTATTGAGGATTTTTGCATCGATGTTCATCAGGGATATTGATCTAAATTTCTCTTTTTTTGTTGTGTCTCTGCCAGGCTTTGGTATCAGGATGATGTTGGCCTCATAAAATGAGTTAGGGAGGATTCCCTCTTTTTCTATTGATTGGAATAGTTTCAGAAGGAATGGTAGCAGCTCCTCCTTGTACCTCTGGTAGAATTCAGCTGTGAATCCATCTGGTCCTGGATTTTTTTTGGTTGGTAGGCTATTAATTGTTGCCTCAATTTCAGAGCCTGCTATTGGTCTATTTAGGGACTGTAAACTGGTTTAACCATTATGGAAAAGAGTATGGCAATTCCTCAAGGATCTAGAACTAGATGTACCATATGACCCAGCCATCCCACTACGGGGTATATACCCAAAGGATTATAAATCATGCTGCTATAAAGACACATGCACACATATGTTTATTGCGGCACTATTCACAATAGCAAAGACTTGGAATCAACCCAAATGTCCATCAGTGACAGACTGGATTAAGAAAATGTGGCACATATACACCATGGAATACTATGCAGCCATAAAAAAGGATGAGTTTGCATCCTTTGTAGGGACATGGATGCAGCTGGAAACCATCATTCTTAGCAAACTATCACAAGAACAGAAATCCAAACACCGCATGCTCTCACTCATAGGTGGGAACTGAACAATGAGATCACTTGGACTCGGGAAGGGGAACATCACACACCGGGGCCTATCATGGGGAGGGGGGAGGGGGGAGGGATTGCATTGGGAGTTATATCTGATATAAATGACGAATTGATGGGTGCTGACGAGTTGATGGGTGCAGCACACCAACATGGCACAAGTATACATATGTAACAAACCTGCACGTTATGCACATGTACCCTAGAACTTAAAGTATAATAATAATAAAAAAATAAATAAATAAATAAGAAAGAAAGAAAGTGGGTCGGCCGGGCGCGGTGGCTCAAGCTTGTAATCCCAGCACTTTGGGAGGCCGAGACGGGCGGATCACGAGGTCAGCAGATCGAGACCATCCTGGCTAACACGGTGAAACCCCGTCTCTACTAAAAAAAAAATACAAAAAACTACCCGGGCGAGGTGGCGGGCGCCTGTAATCCCAGCTACTCCGGAGGCTGAGGCAGGAGAATGGCGTGAACCCGGGAGGCAGAGATTGCAGTGAGCCGAGATCGCGCCACTGCACTCCAGCCTGGGCGACAGAGCAAGACTCGGTCTCAAAAAAAAAAAAAAAAAAAAAAAAAGAAAGAAAGTGGGTCAAAAAGCTCTCAACAGGATTAAAAATTATTTTAAAGTAAATGAAAATATAAATTAACAAAATATGTGTGATATAAGGGAAGCAGTGCTTAGGCCAGACACATTGGTTCATGCTTGCAATCCCAGAACTTTGGGAAGGCTGAGGCAGGTATATCATTTGAATCTGGGAGCTCAAGGCCAGACTGGGCAACATGGTGAAGCCTCATCTCTACTAAAAATTCAAAAAAAATAGCTGGGCGTGGTGGTACATGCCTATGGTCCTAGCTACTTGGAAGGCTGAGGTGGGAGAATCAATTGAGCCTGGAGGCTCAGTGGTTGAATATCACACCACTGCCCTCCAGTCTGGGTGACAGAGTGAGATCCTGTCTTAAAAACACACACACACACACACACACACACAGTTTAAAAGCAGTGCTTAGAATGAAATTGATAGTACTAAGTGATATAAATCTGTATTTATGTATTTTCTGTACATACGTTTTTCTCTATATATACAATATTTCTTTATGTTAGAAAAACTAAACATAAAAAAATCTTAGGTTGCCCATTAGGAAACTAGAGAATAATGCACAAGTTAAGTATGAAACCAGCAGAAGAACAGAAAAAATAAAAGTCAAAGCAGAAATCAATAAAATTGAAGGAGAAACAAAATAGAGAACATTAACAAAATCAAAAGCTGATTCTTTGAAAATATAAGCAAAATTCACAAATCTCTACTCAGGTTAACCAGTAAAAAAATTGAAGGCACAAACTGCCAATGTCAAAAATGAACACATCATTATTAGTCATCCATGGGCATTAAAAAGATAATAAAGAGTTCTAAGCCACAGATTTGATAATGTAGATACAACAGACCAATTCTTTAAAAGACACAAATTGCTAAAGTCCACAGCACTAGAGATAACCTGTATATCCCTATTTTTATTAAAGAAATTGTATCAATAATAAATAATATCCAAAAGAGAAAGCACCAGGCCTATATGGTTGCATTGGTGAATCATACTAAATATTTAAGGACTCGATAATGCAAATTCTCCACAATCTCTTCTAAAAAGTAAAACCAGTTAGAACAGTCTCTATATTATTCTATGTAGCCCTAATAAAAAACACAGAAAATAAACATATTATTCTTTAAAAAAACTACACCAATAACTTTTACGAATATAGATGCAAAAGCCTCCACAAAATATTAGCAAACTGAATCTAATAATTTTTGATAAATTATATATCATAACCATGTGGGTTTATTCTGGGTATGCAATGATAGTTCTACTTTTTTCTTCTTAAATTGTTGCTATGCTATGCTATGTGTCTTCTTCATATTTTTCTATTAATAAATAGAATCCGGCATAGCAACAATAGAAATAAGAAAAATAAGATAATTGTGTCAATTGGTATTTGATCCAATACAATTTTGTATTTAAAAAAAAAAAAAAACTCAAAAAGAAACCTCTCATCCTACAAATACAGAAAATTCCTCAACCTTACCTAACCATTTACAAAATATCTATGATTTTTAAAATTGATTTATTAGATTTTTCCCCTAAAATTAAGAACAAAGCAAGGATGTTATTTCTCATCACTGCTACTCAACATTGTATTGAAAATCCAAGGTAGTAAATAGAATGACATAATAAAATAAATGATATACTAATTGAAAAGAAAGCATGAAATTCTCTTTTTTTGCTCAGCTGACATGATGTCTATAAAGAAATGACCAAAGAATTGAGAAAGCAAGTTATGATACTAATAAGTGAAAATAGCAAAATTACAATATACAAGATTAATATATAAAAGTTAGGTACTTTTATATACAGATTTTTAAAATAAAAAAATTATAAATGCAATGAGGCTAATAATGTCTAGATACAAATCTAACAAATATGTAGAGTTCATATGAGAAAAACTAGAAAATATAGATTAAAAAATCTAAGAATAGCTAAATAAATGGAGATATAGATAGTCTGAGATTGCGAATTGTAAAACTCAATACTATTAAGCTGCCATTTTTTCCCAATTTGATCAATGGATTCAATTCAACCCTGGTAAAAATCCCTACAAAAACTTTGGCAGATGCGGACAAAATTATTCTAAAGATCATATGAGAAGATGAAAGACATAGTATGGCCAACATAAAACTGAAGAAGAGAAAAGTTAGAAGACCTACACTCTTCTAAAGTTATGTCAATCAAGGAAATATAGTATTGGTAAAAAAAAAAAAAAAAATGACATATAGAGCATGACCACAGACAACTCAGAAGTAGATGCACACAAATATAACAACTGATTTTTGACAAAGACACAAAGGCAGTTCATTTGATTTAGGATAGACTTTTAACAAATGGGTTAGTACAATTAGATATCCATTAGTTAAAAATAAACCTAGACACAGAGTTAACATCTTAAAGAGAATTTGCAAAAAAATCAAAATGAATCATAGGTCTAAATATAAAATACAAATCTCTAAAACTTTCAGAATAAATTTTAGAAGAGCTACATAGCCTTTGGTTTGCAGATGAAGTTTTAAATGCAGTACTGAAAGCATGATCAGTGAAAGAAATAAAAATTGATAAGCTGGACTTCACTAAAATCCAAACCTTTTTCTCTGTGAAAGATACCATTAGGAGAATGAAAAAAAGAAGCCACTGGAAGAAAATATTTGCAAAACATATATCTGAAGAGAACTTCTATTCAAAATACACAGATAACTCTTAAAACCCAACAACAACAAAAAAAACCCTGAATTTTTTAAATGCACAAAATCTGAACAGACATTTCACCAAAGAAGATATAAAGACAGAAAATAAATTTATAAATTATCAAAATATTTTTATTAAAAATTTTAGGTTAAAAGAACAATAAGGCCGGGCGCGGTGGCTCAACCCTGTAATCCCAGCACTTTGGGAGGCCGAGACGGCGGATCACGAGGTCAGGAGATCGAGACCATCCTGGCTAACACGGTGAAACCCCGTCTCTACTAAAAAAAAAAATACAAAAAATTAGCCGGGCGAGATGGCGGGCGCCTGTAATCCCAGCTACTGGGGAGGCTGAGGCGAGAGAATGGCGTGAACCCGGGAGGCGGAGCTTGCAGTGAGCTGAGATCCGGCCACTGCACTCCAGCCTGGGCGACAGAGCGAGACTCCGTCTCAACAAAAAAAAAAAAAAAAAGAACAATAAAATATTAGTAAAATATAGTACATACCTATTGGAATGACTGAAATCTAAAATACTGAACAGTCCTGTATAGTGTTTAGCTTAAGGTAGATACAAATGGTTATAAATAGAAATATTTATGGACTTGTATATAAACAGGCCAGGATAAATATATATATACACACATATGTATATATATACAGATAAATATATACATAGATACACACATATACATATATATATAAACTTTCAGTGTGTGCTATGTGTGTGCATATATATGTATATACATGACAATGATTATTAATTCTGAGTGTCAACTTGATTGGATTGAAGGATGCAAAGTGTTGTTCCTGGGTGTGTCTGTGATGGTGTTGCCAAAGGAGATTAACATTTGAGTCAGTGGGTTGGGAAAGGCAGACCCACCCTTAATCTGGGTGGGCACCATCTAATCAGCTGCTAGTCCTGCTAGAAAATAAAACAGGCAGAAAAATGTGAAAAGACTAGACTGGCCTAGACTCCCAGCCTACATCTTTCTCCTGTACTGGATACTTCCTGCTCTCGAACATTGGACTCCAAGTTCTTCAGTTTTGGGACTCGAACTGGCTTGCCTTGCTCCCCAGCTTGCAGACAGCCTACTGTGGAACCTTGTGATCATGTGAGTTAATACTTAATAAACATCCATATACTTATATGAATTGTAGTTAAACAAACAAATAAAAACCTCAAAAAGAAACCCTTTATGTAGAAATAGAGAAAATTCCTCTCTATATATAGATATATATGTATAGAGAGAGAGAGAGACATATAGAGCAAGACAACAGAAAAGAAATCTCAGAAATAGATGCACACAAATATAACAACTGATTTTTACAAAGACACAAAGACAGCTCATAGGATTTAGGAGAGATTTTTAACAAATGGGTTAGTGGGTTAGTAATATCTATTAGTTAAAAATAAACCTAGATACAGAGTTTATGTCTTAAACAGAATTTGTAAAAAATTCTGCAAACCATAAGGAGTGCAAACCATAAGGAGTGCATTACACTCGAAAAGAATTGCTTTAGTTTTCTAATTTATGTAAGCTGAAATCTGGAGAACAGGCATGGGAATGGATATTAAATGGGTGGGATAATGGTGGAAGGAATATAGAGTTGGATCAGGCTAAATTTATTGATTTGGGCCCACTAAGTAGGAACTCTGCATTTAAGAGAAATAAAAATATATGCAAAAATAAAGACTTACAGGTGAATGCTCATAACAAGTGTATTTGAATGGAAAAGTCATAGGAACAACCTAAATGGCCATTAACAGACGCAAGAATAAAGAAGCTGCAGCATACAGCTGGAAACCATCATTCTTAGCAAACTATCACAAGAACAGAAATCCAAACACCGCATGTTCTCACTCATAGGTGGGAACTGAACAATGAGATCACTTGGACTCGGGAAGGGGAACATCACACACCGGGGCCTATCATGGGGAGGGGGGAGGGGGGAGGGATTGCATTGGGAGCTATACCTGATGTAAATGACGAGTTGATGGGTGCTGACGAGTTGATGTGTGCAGCACACCAACATGGCACAAGTATACATATGTAACAAACCTGCACGTTATGCACATGTACCCTAGAACTTGAAGTATAATAAAAATAAAAATAAAAAAAAAGAAGCTGCAGCATAGCCATAAATGGAGTAATACTGAGCAATAAAAGAATAAAATAACAATAAATGATACACAAAACAACATAGATGAAACTTAACACATATTTATGCTGAGTGGAAGAGGTGAGGTCAGGTACATACTACATGATTAAATTATACAAAAGTATAGACAATAAAAAATTAAATATTATGAGGAAAGCAGTTGTCCTTGTCTGTAGGTGATGCAAAGAGCATGTTTGGGAGAGAGAAGGGAGAGATTACTCAAGGGCAGAAGGGAACTCAGGAGTTAACAAACATGTTATCTTAATTTTGGTTACGGTTTTACAAGTTAATACATATGATAGAATTAATAAATTTTACACTTTAAATTGTTGAATAGTATTGCATGTTACTTATATATCACACATGTAAAAAATTTATACTTCTTTCATAAACAAAAAGTCTAGCTCTCAAAAATATAAAAGAAAAAAGATGACCACTCTCCATTTTAGAACAAATGGTGATATTTAGATTATAGATTTTTTTTGCAAGGTTTCATCTTCCTTTTTCTTCTTTTACTTTAGAAATTTTATACATGAAGGTAAGTACTTGTGAAAGAGCGAGATTATGAAATGTTTGACTCAAACACAACATGCATTTACAATGGGGTAAATAATTTGAGCCTTTTCTTCTAATAAAATATTTTGATAAAATAATATATTAAGACATCTTAAAAATAAATTATTTGGACATCATCACATCAAGGTCATTTCAGCAGAACTGTTAACCATGGACTTGGACTGCAAATTCCTTAAAAATAGTCTGATTTATGTTTAAATATCTTCATTAATGTAGATATGACTCCTTGATCTAGTTCTTTTATGTTTGAATGTATGTTACTATTACATATACAATGCTCCCTTACAAAGAGCCAAAACTTATTTTCTCTGACTTCTATCAATTGGTCACAGAGATATAACATTATGCAGACAAACTTAATCTCCTCTATCTGTGACTACTCTTAAAATGTATAAAGTTCCCTACCCTCATTGAAATTTTTCTTCTTCATGCTAATAAATATGAAGTTTCTTCTATCATTTCTTCTAGTTTCAAGTTTCTTTGTCTTATGCCATCAGAGTCTTTCTTTCACCCTAAATGACTTTTCCTATCTTGTTTGGCTGCTCTACAGAATAAAAGGACTGATTTTTTTTTTTATCAAGTTCATTATCTCATTTTCTGTCATATTCTTTGTACCAGGCATTGTCTCCTATGTCAAGAAAAAAAAAAGAAAAGAAAAGAAAAATTTGAGATCACCAGGTAATATTTCTGGCAAGAACTGATAAGAACTAGTTTATGGTTTAAAAGTTATGTTGGTTTGATTGTTTACTCATATTTGAGGCGTACTGAATGTGACATTTAATGGGACATGAGGAATCAGGTATCTTGTTTCTTTGATTGTCTGCATCATTTTCATTGAGCTCTGAAGTGTGAAGCATGAAATTTGTTAAACTCTGTCATTCATTATATTAAATGGAAAATCTGGGTGTTACCTTAACAAGCAGGTTACACATCCCAGGGGAACATTTGGTTACTAAAAAGGAAGTCCAGATTTTCAGTCTGTTGATCAGTTGGCTGCCATAGCTTGTTCCTTATAGAACTTAAAAGATCTGCCCAATTATAAAGCGTTCTACTCATATATCATTTAATGTTAAATTAGTCTTGAGAAGATTAGTTGTGAGTATTGACTCAATTATTTACATATAGGAGGGTTATTTAAAACTTTTTATCTATCTCTAAAGTTTATCTCCTCCTATACTATAAAAGTAATTATGCCACCAATATGTACTATTTCTTCCCCCATGAAGTCTAATTGCCCTTGGAGTGGGCATTCGAATTCATGGGGGAAGAAATAGTACCTATAGGTGTACTACATGTACTAGTACCTGCTTTTCCTTCATTTTCTTGACTATGTAATGTAAATGAATGCTCAACTGCATTCTATTGATAGAATCCCTTGATTCAGCATTTTCTATAGTCACTCCTTGATTTCTTTTATTCGATCCTTGGAGTATGGGTTAAATCTTGCACTTATAAATGTTTTCCAACCTACTCAACTTTTTGCAGTCAGATTTCCACACATACACTAAAAAAGAAAATCACCAAATATGCATTTTTACTGTTTATCGACCAATATCTACTTTTTAAAAATTAGACACTTTTTAATTTTTTTTATCTTTTGTGATTCTCCATATATAGTTGCTATTCTTAACTCATTTTTCATTTTTCTTGAAGTTCTTAGTTTTGGAGATTTCTTTGGCAGTACTCTTCTCATTCCGCATTAATTCCTTCTCATTCTTAGCCAGGGTTACATACATGCAAAGTTTTGCACGTGATCCTCTTTGTTCACGTTCTGTATGTTTGTACAAGTGACCTTATCCATTAGATGGTGTTTATTTCTACTTCCCTATGAGTTTTCAAAAAACACCTTCAGTCTTGAACTGTTCCCTAATTTTAACTCAATGGCATCAGCATTCACTGAGTTTTCCAGTTGGCAACTCAGCAATTTTGCTACACTTCCTCATCTTAGACATCAGAATCTCTCTATTCTAGCCTCTAAATAGATTTCAAACTTGTCACCTTATCTGCGTTTCTCTAACCATTCTCCTATCTATGCTCCCCATTTTATTTTATTTTCTAGACTAGAAATAGTCTTCATCACAGTTTTCCCCTGGTGAAATTTTCCCCACTCTGGCAGACAAAACATACTTATCATCAATGCTATTCTCAAGCTGAAAGTCAGACATGTGAACTTCTTAGTTATGGTAATTTACTTAGGTTTCCGTGACAACACAGAAAGTTTTAATTCCAATAGTGGAATTAAAAATAGGAATAAGGTAAGGCTTTGTCCTTTTTCACCAGTCTCTTTCTACCGTTCCCTCTGTATGCTCTGTACTACTGACACGTCTATCTTCAAATATTGTCTCGTTTAGGACATCTCAAATCCTTTGCAAATGTTGTCCCTCTATCTGTATGCTCCCATACAGCCAACATTTCTCAATTTCAATTTCCTACTCATTCTTCAAAACATGACTCAACTATCACAGGCTCTTTGAAGCTTCTGCTCTCTCTTTCTCTTTCTATCTTTTTTTTCTCTCTCCCTTTCTTTCTTCTTTCCCCTTTCTTTCTCTGAGAGAAATGTCAGTTATGTTTTTTTCTTATTTTTTCACAGCATTTTTGTAGGACCTTTTTAACACATCATGTCATATTGCAATAATTACATAAATTGTAAGTGTCTCAGAACAAGGACCACCCAAGACACATTTGCAACCCAATAATATAGCACATTTATTTTTGGGCACATGGTATAATCCATTTTTTTTAAATAAATGAATACCTGAATAAATTCAGTATCCCTACACTTGTGAAATTGGATACCCATTAGGTAAAGGTCAAATTCTAGATGTAATCTGTAAGTACAGTCTAGAAAGTCATTACAGGTTTAAGACATATAGAAATGCAACAGTAGATGTAGCACCATTTTATCCACAGGCATCAAAACCTTTTATTTTGGTCAAATTAAGGTATATATACTTTTCTTAAACAAAAATGTATTAGAAGAGCCAAATGTTTTATGAAGCAATTTTTCTAATAGGAAAGAAAGATCAACCCCACAATACAAATGATGCTCCCCTTCTTGTTTCTATAGCAGGAAGGCTGAAGTTTGATCTAAATAAGGCAATCAGTTGGTCTAAGTGATAGATAAATTTTGCTGTAAATATAAGCATGGGAGACATACATTCAATAATCCACCATCATATTTAAATATTAAACTGACCCTTAAGAAACTTAAGCAGAGCATTTGGATTATGCTCTTGTACATTTTTTAAAAAATGATCAAATCCTTAACAGTAGCAAGCACAATGTGTATAATACTGCAGTCATCAAGTTGGCCAATACAAAAACCTGGGAGACCACCTGTGTTCTTTCTCATTCTCTATATTAACATTCTGTTTGCCACTATATCACATCAATTCTGGCTTTTTATATCTCTCATCTGGTCACTATGTCTATTGCTATGGTGTGGCACCATCATCCATTGCTTAGGCTATTACAATAGTCAGTTAATTAATACTATTACCTCCATTTTCACCCATTACCAAGCACATAACTTGTCACTCTAATCTGAAGTCTCTTTAATAATTCACTGAACTTCTAGAGAAACAATCATTCCAGACAAACCTATGGTGGTGCAATGGTGGCTCCTAAGGAGAACTGTGGAGAGCTCAGTGGGCTGGAGCATCCATTAGAAATTTTTACTATATTTCATATATTTAGGTCAGATGACATTCCTCTTCCTGAGACTCTTCAAGCAGAGTCTAGCGCACCTTCATCCACAGCATCTCACCATCATAACATGTAAATGTTATTTTTTAACTTAAATGTCATTTTTTGTTTGTCAAACAATATTGTTACTTCAGAAAGAGTATTTTGCACTTAAACAATTTTTCATTTTACTTTACAACTTTTACAAATGTACATTTTTTTCTCCTTTGTTAAATATACACAGTCAACATGGGCAAAATCCCTGATTTGGCATGCTTTGTGTATTTTTACCACAACTGATTTTCATTTAGGTGGCAAAATTAATATTATCTTTAGGCAGAGGAATTTAGAATACGTATTATTCCAAAGAAGAAGCCCTCTTTTTTTTTAGACATCAAGATTATATATAAGCTGTAAATCTTTGAAACATACTAGCAAAGGTAATCCATTCACTTACTATTTTTACTCATCGGTTTTCAAAGACTTGTAATACACAGCATGCGAAGATCTCCAGGGATACAAAAGAACTGAGTCAGAAATACTTTGAATAGGCAAAGAAATAACTGGCTACTCTGCTTCAAAAGGAAAAACTAAAACATTACATTCAAAGATCATAGCTAACACAACTGTTTCCGGGTGGATTTTGGGGGACTACAGAGTTATAAATCAAAAAAGATCATCAGCATCATGGCAAATACTCTTGAAGAAGGACCTGTCTCCTAGGGAGTAAAAAGCCAAAAGGTAATAGGGAGATGATTAGAGACTAATTTAAATTAGCAAGCTGGGCAGAGTAAGGAGAGATTTTAATTCATCTGAAACTCATGGTCCTGTTCACTACCAGGCTTAGCAAATCTTAGGAAACAAAGAAAATAAGTTCAAGCTTCAACTGAGCAAAGCAGATAAAAAAAAAAAAAAAAAAACCCTGCCATATTTGGTTTTGCTAGACGAGGTCCTCTGCAAAAGAGTTATACATACAAAGCATTTGGAGTCCCATTTGTTGTAAAATTAGGATAGGTCAAAATGATATTCTCCTTGCCCTTGCCCTAGAGAAGGATAATAGAAGATAGGGCTACAGTTTAACAGAAGATAGGGCTATGTATAGAACAATGACAGTGTAATCTGCTATGTGTAAAATCAAGTTACTAAAAATGCTTTGGCAACAGAGATAATAGACCAGTGGATTAATTTTTGCCAAATTATTCAATTTGTTCAAAGTTTTATTAATCCTTGGGATCATTTAAAATTTTCATCCTGACAGATAGAGCCAAACTGATTGTTCAGATAACTCATTATAGTCTTTTTCTCTAAGAAAAATCTTTTTTATAGATACTGACTCACTATAATTAAACAGAATTTCCTCATAATGAACTACATTATGTTCTGTAAAGTGACTTTCTACCTTAAAAATAAATTTATGAGAGGTAACAGTCATTTCAAATGTAATGATAGCCTCTTTCCCTATTTAATTGGGAATTTATCTTTTTAGCTTGTGATGTGAGTAGTTTCCTTGAGACAGAATTTGTATCTTTAAATACACTTTAGAAATCAGTACCCTTTCACTATAATTCTGCTTAGATTATTTATGTTAAATCAATAATACCTGTATATTACTTTCTCTAGATTGATATAAAATAGCTTCTAATATTCATACTTTAATTTGGGTTTTTTGATTTCTAATTTCTTGTGATATCCCTATACTTTTTCATTCTTTCTTTTAAATAATGCCACTTTGTTGGTATTTCCAATTTGTGCTTCCATTTCCATGAGTTATCTTGAGTGAAGACTGCTTACTCCTCAGTCAAGAGCAAGATCTTTGCTCATGGAGCCATTCTCAAGGAACTAAAAGAAAAAAAGAAAAAAAAAAAGTAGCTGCAGTTAAAATACGAGGCAAATAGTATTTCTAAATTTAATGACAGAAAATGGAAAATGATGACTTTTAGTCAACTTTTATTTTTAGCATTATAAAAACCTCTATAGATGATTAACAAGTAAAACTTATCAACACGATTTACAAACATGAAGAGTAATGCTATTTTAAAAAATGCTTAAAAATATTAAATATTCAATATATTTACTTGTAACATTTCTAGTATAATTCGTCTATACAATTTTAATCTTGTATCCTCAAAGCATTGTCAGAGGTCTATTGGACTGTCCACATTTTATGTGTATAAACTTTAATTCAAGCATCTTACTTTAATTCAAGCTTCTAACATATTTGTTACAAACTAATTCCAGAAGCTACTAATTTCCTGTCCCTAAAGGCCCACTTTTTGAATATCAACCTAACTTTCTAGTGACTTGCAATATTTCTTCTATGTGTTGATTAAACTGATAAATAACTATTTTCTTATTCATGGTTCAAAAGTCACTTTTTCTGAACAAAATGTAATTTCCAATCAGATATCATTAAATAAATATTTACAAAGGTAGTACAAGACTACTTACCAACTTACCAATAAAGAAGGGGATAAAACAAAGTAAAAAATATATATTTTCAATGTCTCATACCACAGTTGATATCATGGAATTATTATAATGCCTTCCTAGGGCATTATGCAAACAAACAGATGACTTGATAAAGCTAGTGTGATAAACTTTCATGTTGTTATAATATTTCCAATGTCATTGGCGTCATACATTATAACATAAGTAATAGCACTGTTTGTGGGAATGTAAATTAATTAAACCACTATGCAAAGCAGATTGGAGACTTCTCAAAGAATTTAAAACAAAACCACCATTCAACCGAGCAATACCATTATTGGGTATATACCCAAAGGAATATTATGGTTTTATGAAAAAGATAATGCACCCACATGTTCATTGCAGCACTATTCACAATAGCAAGGACATGAATTCAACCTGGATGTCCATGAACAGTGGAGAGGATAAAGAAAATGTTGTGCATATACGCCGTGGAGTAGTCCATAAGAAAAAAAAGAAAAAAACAAACAAAAAAAAATCTCATTTGCAGCAACCTGGATGCAGCTGGAGGTCATTAATTTAAGCAAGTTAACACAGGATCAGAAAACCAAATGCCTCACGTCCTCATCTGTAAGTGGGAACTAAACATTGAGTACACATGGACAGAAAGATAGGAATAACAGACACCAAGGCCTACCTGAGGGCGAGGGTGAAGTTCAGAAAACGACCTAAAGGGTACTATGTTCCCTACCTGGGTAACACAATTATTTACCCATGTAACAAATCTGTACATGTTCTCCTTGAACCAAAAATAAAAGTTGAGAAAAGAAAAAAAAGGAGAAAAATAAACACAGAAGTGATGAGCGATGCAGAAAAATGTTTAACAGTGGAGGAAAAATACCAAAGCATAATTTCAACAATGCAATCAGTTTCAAAGGCTAAGAAACAAAATTTGTTAACAAGATATTACTGTATAGCCGGGCGCGGTGGCTCAAGCCTGTAATCCCAGCACTTTGGGAGGCCGAGGCGGGCGGATCACGAGGTCAGGAGATCGAGACCCTCCTGGCTAACACGGTGAAACCCCGTCTCTACTAAAAAATACAAAAAACTAGCCGGGCGCAGTGGTGGGCGCCTGTGGTCCCAGCTACTCGGAGGCTGAGACGGGAGAATGGCGGGAACCCAGGAGGCGGAGCTTGCAGTGAGCCGAGATCGTGCCACTGCACTCCAGCCTGGGCGACACAGCGAGACTCCGTCTCAAAAAAAAAAAAAAGATATTACTGTACATTCATTGGCTTATTAACTCTCTGACTACCTGTGAGGAAGGTGTAACCTAACATCACATGAGCTACAAAATGGCATAGAAAGAATTCAAGCCCCTTTGTCAGTCCAATGTTCGTTTAATTATTTATATTAACTTATAATTTATTTTAACATACTCCACAAATTCTATTTGCTTTATCATTTTGTTTTCTTATTTTAACTTGTGGTAAAGGAATTAATTTTAGATTTACCCTCTTAAAAATTTACGTTCAGAATATAATCTTAAGTATAGGCACAATATTGTATGGTTAATCTCTATAATTTACCATCTTACATACCTGAAACTTCGTATCTTTTGAACAATTAACTATGTTTCCCTTTCCCACAATCTCTGGCAACCACCATTGTCCTCTTTGTTTCTATGTGTTTGGCTATGTATGATACCTCATATAAGCGAAATGGTGGAGTATTTTTCTTGTTACTGTCTTATCTCACTTAGCATAAAATTCTCCATGTTCATTCCCATCTTGTCACATATGATAGAATTTTGTTCTTTTTAAAGAGCAAATGATTTGCCAGTTAGCTTTAAATAATACATATTTAAATATATAATATTTATATTTTAAATATTGTAAAATATATGCAGTTCTAATATATAATATTATATTATATTTAATATAAATTACAATATATAATTCCATATAAATTATGTTACATATAAGGCATGTATTATATTTACATTGAATTATATTGTATAACATAATGCATATGTGATATATTATATATAATTATATTGTCATATAATATCATATACATATACATATACATAATACATAATACATTTTCTCTTTTTGATACATTGACCCTCTTCTCAGTATCTAATGACTTCCTTTGTATTATTTTTACAGTTTTTGATTTAAAGCCTATCTTGTCTGTTATAGTCACTGCTGTTCTCTTTTGGCTGCCATTTGCATGGAATATATTTTTCCATCCCTTCAGTTTCAGCTTATGTATATTATTAAATCTAAAGCAAATTTCTTGTAATTAATAATATTAGATCTTTTGTTTTTATTATTCAGTGACTCCATTATTTTTGTTGGTGCAGTTTGATCCATTCACATTGAAAGTAATTCTTTGTAGGTAAAAACCTATTATTACCATTTTGTTAAATATTTTTTGTCTTTTTGGCAGTTAACTTTCCCTTCTTTCTCTCTTACTGTCTTCTTGTTTCATTTAATGATTTTTTTTAGTGATATACGTTAATCCTGTCTTTTTTTCTCTTTATACCAATGGAGATATTTTTTTCTTCTCTTAGCATGAGGCTTAAATAAAACATTTTATAACAGTCTATTTTAAGTTGATAACAATTTAATGTTAATTACATAGAAAAACCCTGCAATTTTGATTCTCCCTCCCCTGATTTTTTAAGTTATTGGTGGCAAAATTTACATATTTTATGTTGAATATCCATGAAATTATTTAGTTGTTGTTATTCTTAATATTTTTTAACTTTTACATTGAAGTTAAACGTGATCTGCATGTCAACCTTACAGTATTACAGTATTATGCATTTATCTATATATTAAATAATCACCTTTACCAATGAATTTTATACTTTGCATGCTTTCATATTGTTGTGTAGCATACTTTCATTTTAACTTGATGACCCTCTTGTTCCACTTTCTGTTCTTGAATATTCACTTCTTGTTCTTGCACTTAGTGCTAATAAATTTCATCAAATTTTGTCTGAGAAATTATCATTTTTTCATTTCTGAACATGTTTGCTGAATATAGTGTACTTGTTTGGCAGCTTTTGTTTTTGTTTTAGTATCTTGAATATATCCTATCCCTCTCCTCTGGCCTGCAAGGTTTCTGCTGAGAAATCTGATGTTTAAATGTGACAAGTCACTGTTATCTTGGTGCTTTCAAAAATCCCTCTTTTCTTTGAATGTAATGATTTGGTTATAATATGGCTCAGTATATATTTCTTTAGAGTATTTCTTTATGATTCATTCGGGCTTCATAATTCTGAATGTCTATCTCCCTCCACAGATTTGAAAAGTTTTCAGACATAATTTCTTTAAATAATGTCCCCCTACTTTCTCTCTTCTCCTTCCTTGAATTCCATAGTAAATATGTTGTTTCACCTGTGAGAGTTCCATAAGTTCTTAAGCTTTCTTTATTCTTTTTTATTTCTTAATTTTTTTATTTTGACTGAATATTTTCAAGTAAGTTTTGAATTTGTTTGTTTGTTTTTTCTGCTTGATGAAGTCTATTGCTGAAACCCTCTAGTGAATTTTTCATTTTAGTTATATTGTTTGGCTCTTACATTTGTATTTTGTTCTTTTTAATTATGTCTGTCTCTTTGTTTATATTCTAAATTTTCATTTATTGTTTTTCTAATTTTATTTTATTGTTTATCTGTGTCCTGTTGCAACTCACTGAGCTTCTTGAAGATGATATTTTGAATTATTTGTCAGACCCTTTTTTTAGGGTCAATTACTAGAGATTTGTTTTGTTCCTTTGCTTATGTCATTTTTTTTTCTAATTCTTCATTTGTTTATACATTTGTGTTGGTGTCAGCATATTTAAAGAAATAACCACCTTTCCCAGTCATTATAGACTGGCTTTGATGGGAAAATTCTTTACTGATCAGCCAAGCTAAGCAGTACAGAAACCAGTCCCTTTAATAAGTGCAGTGAACAGTCAAAAACATTGGAGACACATCCTTCTCCTCTTGCACCCTTGTGAGGAAGAACCATGGTTTGAATCTTTTTTCAATCTCACAGATATGATATCTGTAAAAAGCCACCGTATTCTTTTCCTTTGTTTCTAACTTTCCCAAGTGTCTGGAATGTGCGGTCTCTGTCAGTGCTTAGTATGAGGTGAGACAGAAACTGGATCTTTGAGGAGTGCTCTGAAAGGCTGAAAGACTGGATATATGCTCCATTCTCTCTTTCTTCCAGCAGAGGAAGTCACAAAATGAAGCAATAAGCATTTATCTTTGCCAGTTTGGATTGATGCAAGTAAAGTAAAATTGCCCTTCTTATCTGTTTCTATGCTGCTCTTCTTGGTTTTATGTTCATCCTGGGTTCTACCAGTTCTTAAGTGGATTTTGGACTCATCATAAAGGCATTTTGTGCTGTATATCATTTTCACACTGCGCTCCCGTGGAAGAACAAGAGCTGGGCCTTCCAATTTCACCATCATGCTGACCTCCCTTCCAAATAATTCTACTTTCTGAACCAGTTTTTACTTTGACACACTTTCAATAAAAGTTTTCATGTATTATATTTCTTTTCAAATAATTTATATTTGTTATTACCTTTACATTTCTATTTTAAATGAACTAATATTTTTCAATATTTTTTCTATTTGGTAAAAAAACTGTAAAATTTTGAAAAGACTTTATGTATTTTTTAAGACAGATATTGCAACTGTGATTAATTACACAGATGGATGGATAGATGTGGAAAACTAAAAAAAGATATAGTAAAAGATAAATACTAAGAAAGAGAGTGGAGAAGATTAAAAATAAAAGAAATAATGGAACTTCAGTGATGTAACATGGTAGAATTTAATTTTCTTAACCACAATCTTCTTTATAAATTACAATCTAGAGCCAAAATATCATTTTAGGTGTGTCTGCCTCTTCATAAATTGTACACTGAAAGTTTTAAGAAATAAGCCGTCAGACTTAGAACTTTTTTATTCATCTGTCTTAGTTGAAATTTTTCAGTTATACATGATAGAATATTCAACTCCAGCCTCTCTAAAAACAAACAACATTTATTGGTTCATATAACCAAAGATATCATAAAAATAATACTGTCTCTAGGTCCAGTGATTGATTTTATATCATCCAGATGTTTGCCTACTATCTCCATTTCTATTTCCCTCGATGATGGGTGGACCCTCAGCTAGATTCCCCTGGAAGACTCAGGTTGATGGCCAGCAGTTCCGTGATTATATCTTCTCTACTCAAATTCAAGACCAGGAGAAAGACAGTACCAAGCATAGTTTGATCATCCCTGAGTCAATAATTTATTTACTCATCTATTTATTCTAATTAACTTATTAATATCTAATCCTTCCTCATCAGATATTCCTTATCCCCTTCCCTGGTGTATTTGCTCCATATTGTACTTCTCACTATCATATATGTATAATTGTTATATGTTTAAATTTTGTATCTATGTAACTTATATATACAGATGTAAATAACATGTGGGCACATGTACACACACACACATTCTTATTTCTTTGTTTATTGCACATTTTACCTAAATAGAACATAAACTTCATGAGGAAAGTATCTTTGTCTGTTTTATTTACTTACTAATATTTTTCCCCAAACCTAGAAGAGTACCTGGCACATAGTATCTCCTCAATAAATGAATTCATTTATTTATATATTTTGTACTATATTCTAGGTGTTAAGAGTTATATCAGTGAAGAACATATAAAATATTCTGGCCTCATTGAGTATATGGTCTAGTGGCAGTAATATGAGATAGAGAGAGAAAGAGCATATGTGAATGTACACATTAGGTCGGGGGACATAAGTCTTAAGAGAAAATATGTTGTTGCTGTGTGTCAAGAAGCATAATTCATTGATTGGTGTGGGTTCCGTCATGTAGCCTTCACTAAGGTTATGAAGACAGTCCCACTCAACGTTCCCTTCCTGAAAAAGGAAAGTAAACTCCTCTCACTTTTCTGAGACGTACAGGTCATCACACATTTTCGCTTAGTTTCAGGACAGAACCTAAAGCAAATATTAAATGCGTTTTGGAGAATGAAATTTCAGAGAGCAGAGGCAGGAAGAGGACAGATAAAAGAGCCAACATGAGGATGACTCTCACATTTTGTGAAGTATTTAATAAACCATGCAAACAGTCACTTCTCAGTACTTCTCTGCTAGGTTACAAAAGAAAAGGAATTTCTCCACACAGGATCACATCTACCTCTAAAACCAGATTCCATCCCTCCACTTCATCACTGCATGTAAATACATAGCATCGCTGTGTCAACTCGCAATTCCAGGCAAACATTCATGCCTGGAATGAATCTGTCTGTCAATAGGGAATATTCGTTGTAGGACATAAGGGGATTATACCATGGGTGTGTCCAAGTGAAGTTTGCCAGTGACCACACAGAATTGGTTACAGAAGGCAATGGATCAAGTCACCAGAAACTGTGAGACAGATGAGACAAACAGGAGGTAAAGTGATGCCTTAGAGCAAGAAATATCTTTACTCACATGAAGCTTACAGTCTCCAGGTCTCACACATTCCATAAGCATAAAAATAAATACATTTTGTAATATACTAATAGCTGCACTTATTGATTGAATAAAATGATGTTTTATTTGGCCATGATTTGGATTTTTGTTTCCAAACAGCAAACTATTTAATGAATTTCACCTCTTTGAAAATTGCTTTCACTGTGAAGTTTATGTATAACCCTTACTGTCAGTAAATTTGATTATGATTATTATCTCCCCAGTTTGCCTTTTCTTGTTTGGACATTAGTCTTATTGCCCCAGGCTTAGCTAGGTTAAATACACAGGTCTCTCCTATTTGTACTTTTCTTCTTCCAACACTTCACATCTAATAATTTTATTCAATTTGTTCCCGATGGTCACTGTCATCTGTCATTTGTAATCTTTGTGAAGAAAACAAATTGAATAAAATTTCTAGTCGGGTGATGGGAGAACAATTCCATTTTCTTTTGCAATAATTATAAAAGAAAATATATGATTCTTATGTATTTATATAATGATAATTAGAATGATTTATAGTTTAGAATTTACTAGTATTATATTTGTACATCATTGATAATCATCATGCATTTAAAAAGTTGAAACATATTCCAGAGCTCTGCTAAAATATTCCAAAAGGATGCAAAATAATATCAAGATATTTTTAATCATTTTCAAAATAAAACCTAGAATCACATCCATGATGAAATATCTTTGTACCAAATTCACTACACATATAATACAATGTATTTTATGAAGATTGTGCATATTTTTTACACTATTAAGTTATTAAGATAAAAATAATGATAAAAGTAAACTTTTATATATTTTCAGAACAGTTTGCATCTGCTTGATAGGTATAATAAAAGTTTATTAACAAACTAGATATGATGAATGATAAAATAAAATAAATATAATAAAAGTTTTTATTAAAAAGACTTGGAACCAACTCAAATGCGCATCAATGGTAGACTGGATAAAGAAAATGTGGCACATAATACACCATGGAATACCATGCAACTATAAAAAACAATGAGTTCATGTCCTTTGCAGGGACATGGATGAAGCTGGAAGCCATCATCCTCAGCAAACTAACACAAGAACAGAAAACCAAACACCACATGTTCTCACTCATAAGTGGGAGTTGAACAATGAGAACACATAGACACAGAGAGAGGAACATCACATACTGGGGCCTGCTGGAGGATGAGGGGACAGAGGAGGGATAGCATTAGGGGAAATGGGGAAATATCCAATGCAAATGTCAAGTTGGTAGGTGCAGCAAACCACTATGGCACGTGTATACCTATGCAAAAAACCTGCACGTTGTGCACATGTATCCCAGAACTTGAACTATATATATATAAAACCAAAAATCTATGTACAAATTTTTAGTAGTGAATGCTTTTCCTACAACAAAATTCATTTAGGGAAATATGTGCTAGGTATATATAAAGTGGTTTCTCTAACGTTTCTCAGAAATGGTATAGAATCTGGTGTGTATGTGTGCGTGTGTGTGTGCCTGCATGCATGTGTGGGCACATATACTTTTAAACAGACCTCTGCTGAATCTTTTTTACTTTATAATTTGAGAAGATATGTATTTGTTAAAAGTTTCTGTATATGCTGTGTCACAATTACAAATTTAGTTCTGTATTTCATGCTTGCTTTATCTATACACATATTCAACAACACTAATTGTTAAAATGTCCTGTAACCTGTTCCGTGATGCATTGCCCTGTTATCTCAGTCAACATTAATTCTTCCCCTTAGGTCTGAGAAAACTATATTTCTTTAGTGTAGCCAATTGAACAAGTGTCTTTCTCCCCCATTAGACTGCCAACTCCTTGAGGTCCGATATCTTACTGATTTTAGCATAGCATCATACCAGACATGGCTCATTAGCTCCTCGATAAATGTTTATTGAACTGAAGTAAAAATTAACTCACAAAAAATTTCACTTTTAACTTTGTTTATATCTATCAAGCAGATGCAAAATAATATAGAAAAAGTTTTAATTTTCTAAACTTTTTGCGAGTTAATAAGAATTTACTTTCTGAAAATAAAACAAATAAGATTGTATTTATTTCACACTGGATCACTCTTATGTTAGAATTACCATTAAATATTAGACCATTTTTAGTCTAATAGTGATGGAATGATGTTCTTGTAAAACATGTTAGGTTTGAACTGTTCATTTTCTTGAATGCTAGCATTTTATTTTGTGTAGACTAAATATGCTATTTAAGTTTTCTGATAAAATGATCTGTTATTATATGTGATCTTCAGAATTAGACATTTTGAGTGATATCTTGAAACTTATCAAAGCCCAAATTTACTTACAATAAAAAATAAAATACCCATTTTAAAACTCTATCTCTGTATATTTTCCCCAGAGAATGAAGTGAAATATTATCTGTAATTTAAGGGAAATGAGATTACTAAAGGAAGGACACTAAAGAAAAATTAGTGAAAAGATTTGACTAAAAAATGTATGGAAATAAAAGTATGCTGAATGCCTGGGAGCGGTGGCTCACGCCTGTAATCCCAGCACTTTGGGAGTCCGAGAAGGGTGGATCACCAGGTCAGGGCAGCCTGGCCAACATGGTGAAACTCTGTCTCTACAAAAATCCAAAAAAAAAAAAAAAGCCGGGTATGACGGCGGGTTCCTCCCAGCTACTCGGGAGGTCAAGGTGGAAGAATTGCTTGATCCCAGGAGGCAGAGGTTGCACTGAGCCGAGATGGCACCATCACACTTCAGCCTGGGCGACTAAACAAGACTCCGTCTTAAAAAAAAAAAAAAAAAAAAAAAAAAATGCCGAAAGATAGTCTCTAAAAATTACTTTAATTGCATATAATTCCCAAAATAAATACTCTGTTACTGCTGTTTTCTTTATGGGTATAGAATCATCCTTAAAAATTTATGGTTTATTTCCTACGATTCTTTATATTTGCTAACTTCAATTGTTTCTTTCTCTAAACACCTTGTCAGATTTTCATAAATATCTTTTTAGTAACAGTTTAACCATGTATAAACCTATGGATAGAAGGTTGCAGATAGTGGTTAAAAAACAGATGGCCTCAACTCCAAAGCCAACTTCTTTATTGGCAATTCACAAACATCTTCAGCAAGTTACCTGAATTTCTGTGTCTGATCTTGTCTGATCGTACTTCAGACACAATTCTAAATTACACGTTCTGAATCTACACAACAAACTTAACAGTGATGATATAAATCTAAAAATTTCAAAAAAATAACCTTCTGTACTAAAATATAGCCTTCTATATTTTTAAATATTTCCCTCATAAGCATGGTTATGACTGTAATTAGACTTAGTTATTCAATCACTGCATTTTTGTGGTTTCTGTTACTCGCTCCTTTCTTTTATAACCTGTTTAGACCCCTTAATGTATCACTTCTGAAGCTCAATGTCTAGTATAATTGAATCCTTTCTCTTGGTGGCCTCATGTCTTACAGGTCTAGTACAGTCACAACCCTAGTAAAAATTAACTGCATCGTTTGCATTAATACTCACGAGTCCTGGCCGGGCGCGGTGGCTCAAGCCTGTAATCCCAGCACTTTGGGAGGCCGAGACGGGCGGATCACGAGGTCAGGAGATCGAGACCATCCTGGCTAACATGGTGAAACCCCGTCTCCACTAAAAATACAAAAAACTAGCCGGGCGAGGTGGCAGGCGCCTGTAGTCCCAGCTACTCGGGAGGCTGAGGCAGGAGAATGGCGTGAACCCGGGAGGCGGAGCTTGCAGTGAGCCGAGATTGCGCCACTGCACTCCAGTCTGGGCGACAGAGCGAGACTCTGCCTCAAAAAAAAAAAAAAAAAAAAAAAATACTCACGAGTCCTAAAACTGCTAGAGAAAAATTTCAAATTATTTCCACCTTAAATAATCCCTCAGTATGACCTGGATATTTGTATAGATTTCCTAATCACTATTTTAAACCAAAACATGCGACTTTGCCAAGGCTGACTCAATCTAAACCAATGACCTTCCCTTTTACTTCAAAGAGAAAGTAGAAACTGAAAATAATCTTTCAAATTATTTTCACCTTCCCAAGAAACATTAAAAAATTATGCTTTCATCTTTTCATCCTCTACTTCTGTTTGGAGGAAAGATATAGTCTTGGTATTATGTAAAATAAGAAATTTTACCAGCACTCTGGATCCTTCTTTCTAGAAGCTCTTTGTACCTATTTGTGCTGTCTTCAGTCCCTCACTTCTGGTTACTTCATCCCATTATTTAAACATGTTTAAGCCTCTCTTCTTATAGAAGACAAAAATGAATTTATTACAAAATCTTACTCCTGACCTGTAACTTAGTCCACCTAACATGGTATACCTGGCTTGTTGTAATATCTTAATTGTGTGAGAGGGTTGCCCACCACTTATTGTTTCTACTTTCTTACATTCCCTGTTACTTTTTAAATACAATATCAACAACATTCTATTAAAAGAGCTCCCATTAAAGACATTTATGACCTCCATGTGGTGAACTATAAAACCCGCCTCATCTTACGTTGTTTAACCTGCAGGAGCATCAGACTGTGAACTTACTTTGCTTTTAAGAAATATTCTTATTATTTGGTTCTGTGGTCCAGATTATTAAGCTTTTTCTCCTACCACTAAGCTTACTCTTCAGTACTCTCCTTATAAATGCCTTTTTTTTCCCCCCTCCTGGCTATCTGCTTCTTATCTTCTCCTACAGTTTTCTTGGCTAAATTATTGCATCCTAACTGCCATGATCAAAATAATGACTCTCAGATATGCATTATTAACACAGTTATTCCTCTTGAGCTTTAAATTTATATCCAACTGTCTTCTAAATATTTATATGTGAATAGCTAGAATTACAAAGACACAAAACTCCACTCGCTTACCTTCTACGCCTCAAATGCTTTCTGTTTTTCTTTATGGATAGTTTTAACATGCAACTATTCTAAGCAATAAATTCAAATATTGCATTTGAATCCATGTTTTGTTCTCCTATTTCCAAAAGATTACTTCATTTTATCAGATTTTACATCTTAGATAACTCTGCTGCTTTTCATATACCCATCATTCTAGTTGGCTACCGTATCTCTGGCTTATTTATTTTAACATTCTCATAAATTTGTTTTGTTTTTGTTTTGTCTCCTTTCTTTTCCCACATTGAGACAAAATGAGATATGTCATTGTAAAATATAACCTGATCACTAATATAAATAAATAAGAGTTTACTTCTCATGTATACATTCTGTCTAGTTGTATTTGTGACTCATGCTGATCTCTGTAACCCTCACTTTAGGACACCCACCAAAGCACAAAACCTTCAACACTTGGCATCTGTAAAAGGAAGGGGGGACCATAAAAAAAAAAAAAAAACATGCGGCCGGGCGCGGTGGCTCAAGCCTGTAATCCCAGCACTTTGGGAGGCCGAGACGGGCGGATCACGAGGTCAGGAGATCGAGATCATCCTGGCTAACATGGTGAAACCCTGTCTCTACTAAAAATACAAAAAACTAGCCGGGCGACCTGGCGGGCGCCTGTAGTCCCAGCTACTTGGGAGGCTGAGGCAGGAGAATGGCGTGAACCCAGGAGGCGGAGCTTTCAGTGAGCTGAGATCCGGCCACTGCACTCCAGCCTGGGGGGCAGAGCGAGACTCCGTCTCTGTCTCAAAAAAAAAAAAAAAAAAAACATGCACAGTGAGCTTCTGCCTGGTAATAATTTATACCACTTCTGCTCATACTTTTTGGCCCAGGTAACCAACTCCTCAGGGGGAAAGTGCAGTTTTCTAATGCATACTTTATTTTTCAACAATTATTTGGGTCTCATTTCTTTATCTAATAAAATTGATTCTTACCAAACATAGGAGTAATAATCCAAATCCCTACTCATTCACAGGATCAAGTTGAAATTTCAAGATTTCTAAGGGACATAATAAACCCATAAACTAAAAAGTTAGGATATTTGCATGTTTACCTGCCTCTCCCACCATACAAATTACAATAGTAAAACATTGTGTATTAGAACATTAATATAATATCCCAACCCTTTCTGATTCATAAAAGAAAAAAAAGAGTCATTTATAATAAGCAAGGGAGCCTACAAATTCTAAAATTCCAGATGTGTTGGTGATGAAAAAAAAAAATTATCCTAATTCTGCTTCCTACAAGTAGGTTCTTATTTAATACCTTTAATTTAGCCATTACCTGAAAGCTAAATTTAAATTATTTTTTCTAACTCCAATCTTTAATTATTTTGTCTTTTAGGGTTAAGAATCTGCTGCCTTTTTGAATGCTGAAGATCCCTGAATTCGTGGAACTTCTGTATTGCTTTTTATTCCTGTTTGCTCATTAGCTAATTACTTTTAGCAACTACCATTTACTTGAATTACTTGCCAACTGCAGCTGACAGAAACCCTCTCCATTTTTAAACTTTTGTTTTTGAATTCATCCTATGAGTGACCAAATTTGTACCTGAGGGTCATCATCACAACCAGGAGCTTCTGCCAACACGTCATAGAATAGTTTCTACTAACAGCAATGTTTGTCATTTTTCTTACCTTCAACATCAAGTTTCTTGCTGGCTACCATCCAGGCCTTAAGAGAACCCCACAATTGTTTGAACCAGCATGCTAATAGAAATTAACTTCTTCCACATATTCTTTACTCAGAAATTCACACTCTTAAAATCTCCAAAAATAAGAAGCATTGCAGCTAATGAGAAGGGAAGGGAAAGTGGTCACTTGTGCCTTAGCTCTTAATGTTTTCTTCTAGAAGTGGCTGGCATTATTTCACTCATACTTCATGGATAGAAAACTGAAGCGCTATAGTATTCTCAGAAGAACCCAAAATAATAGCAAACAACACTAATGATCACAAAACCTTCATCTGCATAGTTGTTCATACTATAATTAAAAGCATTATTTTTTTTGTAAAATACAATCGTACTCGGTTACTTAAATCATACTATCAGTAATTTTTGAAGATGACTGCAAATACCAGTTGTGTGTCTGTCACTCCATGCTTAAATTCTTTTATTTAGTCACCACTGCCTCTCAAAAAATTTTTTGCTTCCTCTATGGAGCACTTATTATTATTGTTGTTGTTATTTTTGAGATAGAGTCTCGCACTGTGGCCCAGGCTGGATTGCAGTGGCATGATCTCGGCTCACTACAAGCTCTGCCTCCTGGGTTCAAGCGATTCTCCTGCCTCAGTCTCCTGAGTACCTGGTACTACAGGCGCCCGCCACCATGCCTGGCTAATTTTCGTATTTTTAGAAGAGACAGGGTTTCACCATGTTGGCCAGGATGGCCTTGATCTCTTGAACTAGTGATCTGCCCACCTCGGCCTCCAACGTGCTAGGATTACAGGAGTGAGCCACTGGCACCCAGCCTGGAGCACCTATTACTGACCAAACCATATATCAAGTGTTGACCATGAATGTCTTCATTTAATCTTCACAAACACTCTGAGAGAGAGTGGTTAATACTCTTACCCAGAAGACCTCATAAGAGGTATATAAACACCACATCAATATTTCCTGGTATAACAATTATAGTAGTAGGCAGAATAGTGCATAGGCTGTTTTCTTTAAAAAAGGAAATGTATGCTTATATGTCAGGTATCTAAGAGAAACATTTGTATTTATTTTGCATGAATCCCTTAAAAAATGTTCATGTAAATTCCTTGCCATTTAAAGTAGTATTCAAGTAAGATGAAGATGGGTGCTCAAATGAACCATATTGATAAAAATTTTCCAACTGATTCTAGCTGTAGATGTACAACTGCAGTTTATGGTAACAGTGAAACAAAAATTCAATATATTGTTTATATAAAGACAAAAATTACTTGAAATTTTATCTTTACTAGTGTCGTGGTTTGAGTGTGCCTCCAAAATTCATGTGTTGGGAATGCATTCCCCTGTGTGGTGGTGTAGGAAGGTGGTTAGGTTGTTAAGAGAGAGTAATACCACTCTCACAGGACTGAGTTAATTCTGTAGAAAATTCTCACACTCATGGGACTGGATTAGTGACCTAGAAAGCAGAGTATTATAAGGCTAGGCTGTTGCTTGTGTTTTGATCGTGTTGCATGAGTGCTTTCCCCGCCATCTCTCTTCCATGTGATGACTAAGCACAAGGCCCTCACCTGAAGCTGACTAGATATAGCTGCCAAATCTTGACCCTTTCTGCCTCCAGAACCTTAAGCCAAAATAAACTTCTATTGTTTCTAAATTACCCCATCTGTGGTATTCTCTTAAGACCACAGAAAATGGACTAAGACAACTAATATTCTCCTAAGCTTCATCGTTACAAGCATTCCCTGAATTTTTTACTTAGGGCCTCTGATGTCAACACTAAGAGAGTTTTTTCTTTCCAACAATTCATATTCTAAACTACCATTATCCCCACAATAAAAATTGCATTAATGTAAATGAGCTTCATTGCACTTCACTTTATATTGAGTACAGTCTACTTGATTTCTACAAAAATAAATTACTTTTATCCATTCCAATTCCTATACCACTTTGTGGAAGAAATATTTGAATTCATCAATTTTAGAGAGACATTGAATCATCCTTCAGCAATATATGATGACATTTTGAGTACAAATATCAAGATTATTATTTTTAATATTAAATATTACCTGAGTGTTTAAAGTGGCTGAAGAGCATATTAATATTAAATATTATTTCTGACATTTTAAAAAGGTCAAATATGCTGCTGTTATACAAAAACTATTAGCAGAAACATCAAATTATTATAATCATTCTAAACACTAATTTGGTTCAAAAGTTAACATTTAGGGAGTTTGGACTCAATATTTCTTCTAAATGAAGGCCAACATAATTTCACTGCTCAAGTTTTTGCCAAAAAATTTTTCTTTGAAAATCCTAATTTAATATCAACATGGGCTTTGTCTCTAAGACTAAGTGAACATTTTGATTTTTCCTGGATGACTACAGCTGCTATAGAAAAAAGTTTTTTCACTTCCAGCTAACTCTTTTAAAAGTCATAAGTAATAATTGAGCACAGAATGTAGCTTAAAAAACTACAAGGTTGAGAAGGATGTTTGCTGCTTTGTAATGGAAAGAACACGTTCTTCTCCACTATTCACCAGTGACTCAATAGAGGGCTAGACCTTGAGAACTAAGTATCACCTGCTCCTCTAGTATTTCAAACATATTCTATTGCTTACTGCTTATTCTAATATTTATTAACTTTAATAGAATATTTCTCTCATATTAAAGCAATACACAGTCACAAGGAGATTTTTGGCTAGACCTTTTGCATCTCATCTCTTTTGCTTTCTTTATAAATATTGAGTCAATATCTACCTATTTTTTACCCATTTCTTATTTTATTTTATTCTCTTTATACTTTTCCATTTTCTCTATTTATTCAGTTTTCTTCTCCAGAAAGAATTTTTAAATTGTGATGTTGCCCATCCTCAAGAGGACTTTGTACCTATAAGATATTTAAAAATCCACTTGTGACTAACTGAATTTCAGTTCAGAGAAAGCAGATTACTGGGATATTTTATGTATATAATCTTTGGCTATGTAACAATATTTAATATGTTTCCTCTTGTGTCTTCTCTATTTATTTGATTTTTTCTTAAAATAATGGCTTTGTGTAGTTTTAAAATCAATATTTTCAATATAGTAATGACCACCATGTTTATATTCTTTAAAATGTACAAGGTTTTTTAACTTGACTTACATCGTTTTATTCTAACAGCATCCCCATATTCTAGGAAGCATCCTCATCTTCTATATACTAGTACAGAAAATGAAACTCCAATACATCACATATCCTGTTCAAATTCAAACAGCTAGTAAGTGTCTAAACTAGATCTGGAACAAAAATCCTAAAACGCAATCTTTTCAAATGTTCTTTAGAAAAGATTATATGAAAATTTGCATTTGTTTTCCAGTCTTCATGGATTCACACATATCCTTAAACTATTAAATACTCGGAAGTTCATCACACTGAATAAAAAGCAGCTTGAAATGACTGCAGATCTTGGGACCATTCTACTACAAGAATGAATTAGCCAAAAATTTGGTGGTGGTTTTTGTCCATGAATTTACGTAGGACAGGTGTGCTGACTCTCACATGCCAGAGCCACTATTTTTTCACGCTGAAGTAGTGTACCTTCTATTCATACAAATGCAATAGAGTATTTTATCCAGGGCACTGATTTACCTTTATCAGTATTACTATATATACTCAGTCAGCCTTCTGCAATTGTGGGTATCCCATCAATGGATGCAACCAAGTGTGAATCAAAAATATTTTTAAAAATGCATAGTTGCTTTTGTACGGAACATGTGCAGAGCTTTTTTCTCATTATTTTTCCCTAAAAAATGTAGTAAAACAACTATTTTTACACAAACTTTCACACTGTATTAGGTATTATAAGTAATCTACAGATAATGTAAAATATATGGGAGGGTGTGTTTAGGTTATTTGCACGTATGACATCATTTTATATAAAGAAATTGAGCATTCACGGATTTGATTATCCACAGAGCCACAGAGGATCCTGAAAGCAGTTCCCCATACATACAGAGAGACAGCTGTGTGTGTGTGTGTGTGTGTGTGTGTGTGTGTGTGTAATCCTTAATGGATAATATATGGAAATTATGTCCATTAGAAATAAAATACGCTACTGAGCAACTTTTTTCCTCTTGCTATCTTTCTCTGTCTAGATGCTGATAGTCTTCTATGTTCCTGTATTCTACTTCCAGAATTGCTGCAGCTTTATCACATTTTCTTCTGCCCTTTATTACATAATTTCATAGTTTCAGAACCTCTTTCCTCTGTTTAATATGGGCCATGCTTGGTGTCTCTAATCATTACATAGTATATGTACAATCTTCAGCAAATGGTGCCTCTTCATCTAAAAACTGAGAGAATCATGATAGCTAACCTAAAGTGCTCAGTATGATACCTGGCACTTATTGATACTTTTAAAATAGTGAATGTTATTGTTGCTATGATATACAGTTTCAGAGTTTTTATTTGACTTTGAATTCTGCCATATATACTTTTATTTCTGCCATTTGATTTATGAACTCCAATTTTTCTTTACAGCCCAGAGGGTCTACCCTAAGATTGCCAGTGCCCCACCATCCCTATGGCTCACTCCTAAGGGAGAATAGGCTAAGTAAAGGCAGTCAGATTCTCTGCCAGGGGTAGTAGACTCAGTCCCTCTTGGATTTTGTGACTCTCTGGGAACAAAATTAGTACATTTTTCAAAATGTTGTCCTTAAAATGCCAATCTTTTTGAAAAGAAAGTAGATATTTTCAGATATTCTATCTGTGGTTTATCCATATGTATATTTCCCCCTCTGCTTCCATAGAACCAATATTGAGCCTGCTGAAAATAAATACCATTTGTTCTTTCTGAGTGTGCCTGCAGGAAGAGTCTTTTCAGCATGAATTGCATATTTAAGTTTCCTGCTGGTTTCAATCCTTCTAGGATTAACCAGAATTTACCTGTTTACCGTAAATGAAAGGGATATTGGATATTTGATCAAGGACAGTCCTCAGGCCTTACAGTTGCTTCTATTTGTTAAATTTTAATGTTGTTTAGTCTCTGAGAGTGGAGAAGAGACTCCTTGAGATCAGATTGCTCTAATTTATAGGGAAGCTTTTTGAATGAAATGGAGCTGCAAGGCTGGTTTTTATTTGTTTTGGCTTAAAATGTTTGCTTTTTTTTTATCACTTGTTTGCCACAGGGCCTCCACTGAATGTGTGGATTTTTATAGATCTGAAAAATCAGTCGATATGAGATGCGTTGGTCTCTATTTGCTGCTACTACTACAACCTCTTCTCTTCTGGGACATCATCTACAAGCTCAGTTCATAAAAATGAAGTGATTACGGTGTTTTAACTCATGATTAGACTGCAGATAAATAAATCAGCCCAACTACCTTGTATCAGTCTTATTTTAATAAAGCAGTTTAATAAATCACATTTTCTTCTACCCTTTATTAGGGTAATCTACTAGTTTTTGATCCTCTTTTCTCTCAATATGACTCATTCTTGGTCTCTATAATCCTTACATAGTACACATAAAACCTTCAGCATTTTGTGCCTCTTTATTTATGCACTGAGGCGAGTAACTATACCTAACCTAGAGTGCTCTATATAATACTTGCCTCTTGTTAATAGGTGTGTTTGGAGTGTTTGGAGACTCTGAGAACCACTAGTAAAGCCCACATAATTTTAACTAGCATGTTGCTTTTGTGATTGTTATTACTGTTGTTTTTAAGCTTATAGTGATGTAAAAGTTTTCTCAATCTGTCATAGTTTTGGACTAATAAATGAATATAGGAAGATACATTTAGGGGAGGAAGTAGAGAAAGACAGGGAGAAAAATGAAAGAGAAAAAGGCATAATGTATATGATGAAAAGGGAAAGATACTCTAGAGAAGGAATAGGTGACATTATGGAAGCATACGGTATTATATACACTTTTTCCCATAATAATGTTTCAATTAAAATTTGGCTGAAAAAAATTGAGGTAAAGAATAAGATAAAATCCTGTTTTGCATTAATTCTTAAAATTGCTTAATTGAATAATCAGATGTTCTTGTAATTAGATATGGATATAACATCTAGTGAAAATAAAAAATCATTTGATTTCTTTATAAATTATATTTGCATATAAACTTCATTAATATTTTATATTAATATGTTAAATATTAATATAACATTTTATGAGAGAAAGTTAAATAATAAACATTTTTATTAATAATATTTTATGAGAAAAAGTTAAACAATAAAAGTGATTATATATAGTGCTCAGACTGGTGCATAGTAGATATGTAATAATTATAATATGAATGTTTCTGGGATGAATATTAAAGATAACACATGAAAACAAACCCATGTTCAATATGAACCTAAACATTTATTATGGTTTTGTTTTAGAATTTATGGACTCCAGTTTATTAATCTAAAATAAATTGGCACATTAGTATTAATCTTGAAAACCTTGCAAAGTTATTGTGACAATAAATTATTAATTTATGAATTAATTCATGCCTTCAACAAATATATATCAATCATGTAAGTACTTTGTTCTAGCTGTAGACTAGTCACTGAAAAGATAATAAGACTGACCTTTAAGCGGGGATGATGTTTACTGAGAGACTAAATATTGAAATGGACAACGACCCAAACAGGCATAAAAACACAATCTGGCCCACAATCTCTGCAGGAACTAGTCTAGAAAACCAAACCCTTGCTAATCAGTTGGTGTCTGCCCAGATTAAGGGTGGATCTGCCTTTCCCAGCCCACTGACTCAAATGTTAATCCCCTTTGGCAACATCCTCACAGACACACCCAGGATAAACAAATTGGCATCCTTCTATGCAATCAAGTTGATACTCAGTATTAACTATTACAAGTCCACCCTTGTCAATTTGAACCCATACACATCTCCTGAGATCAGATATAATCTTCAAACAAAGACAATAATAAGGTCATAATTATGTCTAACATAATACAACAATCCTTTGTCTAACCAGAAACACACCAGTCCCGAAACCAAATACTATTACATAAAGTTAACAATAGTTAAATGCTGATATGAAGTCAATAAACCTTACGTCACCTGATACAGGCAAAAGGAAACAAAACAAAGATATTTTCTTAGTACAAGTGTATACATGCACAAACATATTTCTTTTTTTTTTTTTAGACGGAGTCTCGCTCAGTCGCCCAGGCTGGAGTGCAGTGGGGAGATCTCAGCTCACTGCAAGCTCTGCCTCCTGGGTTCACGCCATTCTTCTGCCTCTCAAACATATTTTTAACAAAAGGAGGATGAAATACTGATGACAACTACAGTCCTCGTTTCTGCAACTGTTGACATCGTCATACTGGTATTGACATCATCGTACTGGTAGAGGAAGATGACTACCTTCTTCCACTATCTACTATCCATTCTATATTCCATTTGCCTTCAGCAAGTGCCTCAGCAGGTCATAGATTTTGCCTGGTGAAGTGACCCAAACCTTCATTCCTGAAGGGCCTAGGCTATTTGCAGTCCTACCTGTATTGGACTGTTGTATTTTGCGATTGACTTTAATCACAGGGCATGGTAATACTAAGAGATGCCCTGATGGAACTCCTGTATTACATGCATTCTCTTCCTTACCTGCATTGTGGAATAGTAGACTAATTTCATCTTGATAGTCCAGGTCAATCACCCCAGCCAACACTGTAACTCTCTTCTTATCCTGTTGACTTAAATGTAGGAGGAGCCCAAAGTGTCCAAGTAGAAATCTTAACTTCCAGTTGAATAGAATCATTGTTTATTGGTTATTTAGAAATAAAGTGACATGAAGATATATAAAGATAAAAATCCTACTATTTTCTATCTCATTAACTCTTTCATGACCCTTTTTTAAATTATAAGGACCTCATAGCTGGGAAGGGAGTTCTCATTGGGCATGAACCCCTTAAATGTGAGTTTGCAACTTTGAATTCATGTATGCATATGTAATTTTTGGAGGAAAAATTATTAGCATTTACAGAAGATTAGGGTAACATTGAATAAGATCAATTTTATTCCATAATACAACATGCCATAAAATATGTTTGTTATTACTGTTGTAGTTTTATCTATATGTGAAATTACTGTCCATGTACTGGATCTCAGTCTACTATCACTACCTCAGGGAAGCATGCCACGATCTTTCTAAATTGAGTTATCCATCCTCTTTAAAGATTGAACTGTGGATACGAACTTCCATCTTTTTTTGTACTTATCACATCATGCTAAAATATAGACTTGTCTTCGCAATCAGAATATAAACAATGTTAAAACTCTCAAAATCTATCTTGAGACATTAAATAAGTTGCCCCTTAAAATATTGGTTGAAAACAAATTGCAATTATTTTAATAAAATCAAATTGGGATATACTAGATATGTTGGTATTTTGACATTATTGATTTGGCTTCAAGCTGTCAGACATTTATTCTTACCAAATATATTGAAGCTTATTAAGAATTGGTAAAAGGACCAGGTAGATTATAGCCACATAAATACCAGAGAAGCAGTAGTGAATCCCAAATACGATGCTGTCTATGAGCATTAATTTATAAAAGAAGGTGATGGGGATATCTTTATATTTTTATGCTTTTAAAAATATATGCTTTTAAAATATATACTTAAAAATATGTGCTTTAAAAAATACATCAGCATATATTAAACAGAATGATTCATCTGATGTGACATATTAATATATGCCATTTCTAGCATTCTAGTTGTTACTCTATTATTTTTCTTCCACTCAACAAAGCATGTTAGAATGCAAATGAAGAAGTTTCAGGTTGTTATAAGAATAATGCCATTTATGATGTAATTCATATTGTTAAAAGTACATCTCTAGAGAAATTTGGAAATTTAATTATTAGTACTAATAAATTAATTATGACATTGAAGAATTAATGGTGACAGATAAGAGTATAATAACACCACTCTTGAAAATATCTATCTTTGAATAGCTTCTATTTAATATCAGAAGAATTATAAGTACAAACACTAATTGTAAACAGAGCAGAATTTTACCATCTGTAAATCAGCGTGATAGCATACCCTCCCAAGCTCATAGGGTGGCCACATTAAATGAAATGATGAATATATAATGATTTTCAAAGTATCTAGTGCAGCATGACAAATTAATCATTATTTTCCATTTTAATTTATTACTGTTATGAACAATAAAATGTTCATTATGAAGTGCCTTTACATGTATTGTTCCAACTGAGAGGGAAAGCTAATGCATGGTATTTTATCCTCGATTTATTTACAGGGAAATAAAATGTTAGAAAAATTTTTTGAAAGTTATTTATCTATGAGGCAGCATAGCATAGTGGTAACCTACTGACTCAAACTGATGTTACACCTCCTGAGTCTCCCAACACTGCCACTCATTAAAGGTGTGTGATGAGTGCTTGGCTATCCTTTTAAGCCCTCGCATTCCTCATTTCATGATTCATATTTATATAGCACTTACGAGAGTTCCCGATGATAGTAAGTCCTTTATAAGTGTTTGTTAAATAAATAAAATAGAAAAATCGGGTAACTTTAAATAGACTCTTATTGAGTAAAAACTTCACCTCTTGCCTGGATTTGTTTCTGATTCTTTTCTCTGGGTTGTCATTGAAAAGCACTGCCTCATTTAATAGCTAAGGAACTTACTTTTCTCATCTGAAACTACAGATAACTCATTTTTAACTAAGTCGTAAAGACGTGACTCCAAAGTAGTTCAAGTTAAAAAAAAACAAAACAAAAAAAAAAAAAAAACAACAAAAAAAAAACCTTTCAGCTCCTATAAGACCAAATATGGGAGTAATATCTATATCAAACATTATACAGCCGAGCAACATGTATGGTTTCTGCACTTCTTTAAGGTCTAGCTGCTACTACATTTTCTTGTTTTGGGAAATTCACAATTATCCTTTACTCACTATAGAATCAACTAAATTTCACAGACAAATTAATTTTCATATTCTGGGATTCCTCTTTGCACAATGCCATTACAATCTTCATCTAATTTCTTATTTTCTTAATGAGAACCACTATGGATCTCAGAAGCATCATTCAAAAGGACCACTATTTAAAATTTGCCTAAACCTCACCTCTATCTGCAAGTTGTTAGAAGTATTAGATCTGCTTTTTAATGTAAGACTCATAACCATTCATTCCAATATTATTTATTGTCCTAAATATACTATTAAAACAGAATAGTGAGAGAGTAACTCATAGCCACATATTTTCTGACAAACTTGGACATTCAAATGGATTTCTGATCAGGAAAGAAGAAAATTACAAGCATCTTTTTAGAGGATAAAAGGAAAAAAATGATAAAATAAGTTTCAGAGTTCAAAGAACATAAGAAATGAGACATGGATGTTGATAATTCTACTGAATTCCATTGACCAATCATTCTGACTAAATTTAAGAGAACTCCAAATTGTTATTACTTTAGCGGTTTGCTCCCACAAAGTCATGTTGAAATTATCCCAATGAGCCCTAAATGTTTATATCATTATAATAATTAATGATTAGTTATTACGGTACTTGTTAAGACGTAATTTTAACAAAAAAAGAAAGCACATCTTTACAAATGTGTTTTGAATATGATCTTTCTAAGTAATTAAACTTTTAGGCTTTGATATATAGACAGGGAATAATTTTTTATGTTATGATGATACTATTAGCTAAAGCCAGTCTATCTCTTTACTATAGAATTTATAAAATCATTCTCCAAATTCCCTAAGTATTATACAATAGAGAGTTATTTTATTATAGAAGAAAAAATCCATTTATTTTGCATTTTCTTAACTGTAGTGAAGTTATTCAAAATCATTAAGTAAAGCCAGGAAGGCAGATTAAATGCGCTATTAAGGCGATAAAGGAAATGCAGTAATGTTGATGTCTGTCCATCACCAGAGGCAAACTGCATGATTTTGAAAATATAGTGACAATTTGTATTGGGATTAGTGAAGCTAAACCCAGTTTCCTGAATAGGATATAGACTAGATAATTATATTATTCCTCCTTATGTCCCTATAGTAATTTTATTTGAGTAGTATTATGTCTCATCTTGTTGTATTTTTTTTTCTGTTTTCTATTTAGCTGGTGCTCAAATGTAAGAAGATTCTGTTAACCTTAGTTCATCTTGGTTTCCTTCTGGGTAGCCAGGGATTTATCAGGTCAAATGGGAGTTATAGTCAGTAATAATGTTCTGCATTTTCTTTTTCTTATAGCATCAGGAATTGCACACTAAAAAGGTGAACAAAGGGCCAAAGAAGGAGTACTTTGATGACCAAAAAAATACCCACATCTGTTACACGAGAAAGTTTTAGCATGTATTTTTTAACCATAGTAGATAAAGAAAGAATTTTATTAAGTAAGAACTGAGATTAGACTCAAAATAAACAGTTCAAAGTTTATAATTGGTTGTCAGTCATGTCAGGCATTGTACTAGAACTCCAAATATGTCCACTGACTTATTTTTTATTTGTATAATGATGGCAAGGAGCTGCTCTAAACAGTAAATTCTGAAGTCATTATTGCAATTCGTGTAATAAGCAGTCATCTTTTCTTCTGACTCGTGACTTGCAACTTCAGCAAAGGCATGCTATAATCTTTTTGATTTGGTTATCCTGTTGTGTCTTATTGCTGCATAATAAAATAGGAGGTAACAACTGAACAATCTGATAAGCTAATTAGAGTTCTGAGGAGCTTGAGTAGTATTTAAATCCTTTCTTTCATTGGAATCACACTGGACTGTGGGTCCAAAGATTGAGGATTCACATCTTACAAACTTCCATGAATTCCTATTTTGTTTACTGTTCCTGCAACAAAGCTTAACCTACTTTGTATCACTTAAGAATGCTTTTGCTTTGCATGCAAGCGTTTATAAATTTCCAAATTAAAAATAGAAAATCAATTCAGGTATACTAATGCCAATATTCCCTCTGGCTAAAATAAGGATATTATGATAAACATTACTCAACAGAAATAAACATCAGTGTTAGAACCATGAGATCATGAGATTTGAGAACATGCAATATTTTACTTTCTGTGCCTGGCTTATTTAACTCAATATAATATCCTCCATTTCTGCCATGTTGTTGCAAACAACAGGATTTCATTTTTTATGGCTAAATAATATTTCAGGTATATTCCAATTAAACCTATTTTCTTTCTTCATTCATTCATTGATGAACAAAGATTTATTTGGTATCTGGCAAATGTGAATCGTGATGCAATAAACATAGGAGTGCAGATATATGTTTGATATGCTGTTTTTCTTTCTTTTGAATATATACCCAGCAATGGGATTGCTGGATCATACAGTAGTTCTATTTTTAGTTTTCTGAGGAACCTCCATACTGTTTTCTATAGTGGTTGTAATAACTTACATTCCTACCAACTGTGTACAAGAAAAGAATTTGGTATCTTGATTCAGGCATTTTTATTGTAATTCTAGTTTCCTATGTCAGGCTTATTTGAAAGCTTCAGCTTTCATTCATGTACATAAAGTTATGATTTATAATGATTGAATGTTTATATTGAATTCCTTTGTAAATATGAATACCACTGAATGATTATATTTTATTAAAATTTCAAGATAAAATAAAATTTTTAAAATCATTATTTCATTATTTCAAAGCTCTTATTTAAAAACTACGGAATTTTTAAGTGCTATCATAAATGTCAAAAGGCTAAGAAATAAATATTTGACTCTCTTTTATGCAAGTTATAATTTAGTAAGTAATGGATTATATACAGAAAGCCACACAAATAAAACTAGAATTAAAGGCATATACATAATAATAATTTTTTTTAATGACTTAAAGATAATAAAGAATTGGTCAGCCAGGTGTGGTGGCTCACACCAGTAATCCCAGCACTTTGGGAGGCTGAGGCAGGAGAATCACTTGAACCCGGGAGGCGGAGTTTGCAGTGAGCTGAGATAATGCCACTGCACTCTAGCCTGGGCAACAGAGCAAGACACTGTCTCAAAAATAAGCAAACAAACAACAACAACAAAAAAAGAATTGGTCAAGGCAGGTGACTCCTTGAAGTAGTGAATCTCAGTACCGTTTTTAACTGGAGACTTAATGCTCACTGTAGAGTTCTATTCACACAAACAGAAAAACTTAGAAAAGTGTCTGACTCTTAGACTCTTAGTATCTGGCCTTAAGAAATCACCTCACTTTTTAAATATGGCATAAAGTGCATTTCAAAAAGAGAGTTGATGAACTTTGTTGGTTTAGCATCTCTTACTGGGCACAGGACTAAACACTTTGAAGTATCTATATTAGTTTATGTGGGAATTAGAGGAATTGTTCTTTTATTAGTTTTGCTCCATTTTATTAAAAGGTTGCAGAGGGTAGTATTGAGCAGCACTTTGCAGTTTATAATGAAGCTTGAAAGTAAGCTACCTGAATCCTAGGTCTTGCTCTCCTCTTTTAAACTCATTCAGAATAAAAGCAATAAAAGCAAGTATGCTCATTTGATGTTCATTATCCTACCAATGATTCTGACATAAATAACATATTACATGCCATAATGAATCTAACTTACTGTTGCCCAATCATTTACCTTTGATTTGAGTATGAATCTTGAACTTGGAGGATTAACTTCTTGAATAGTGAGTACCACCGAGGTCACAACACAAATGTGGATTAGGTGTCTGCTTTAGCCAGGCACAGGGAGACAGATGTTGATGTACTCACTTATATGTGGGAGCTAAAAACATTGATCTCATGGAGACAGAGAATAGAATGGTACATACCAGAGGTTGGGAACAGTGCATGGGTGGAAAGGGGGATATAAAGAGGATAATTAGTGGATAAAAACATACGGTTAGATAGAACAAATAAGGGCTAGTAGCAGAATAGGGTGACTATAGTTAACGACATTATATAGTATATATTAAAGTAGTTAGAAGAGAGAAATCGAAATGTTACTGACACATAGAAATGATAAATGCACCAGGTGATGGATACTCCAAATACCATGACTTTATCATTACACACTCTATGAATGTAACAAATACTTTGCTTATACCCCATATATTTGCAAAATATTTTAATTCACTAAAAGTAATAAATTTTTATTCTTAGTTAAAAACATACACCTCTCAAGCCTGTGATCCCAGCACTTTGGGAGGCCGAGGCGGGCAGATCACGAGGTCAGGAGATCCAGACCATACTGGCTAAAACGGTGAAACTCCGTCTTTACTAAAAATACAAAAACTTAGCCGGGCCTGGTGGCGGGCACCTGTAGTCCTGGCTACTCAGGAGGCTGAGGCAGGAGAATGGCGTGAACCCAGGAGGCGGAGCTTGCAGCGAGCCGAGGTCGCGCCACTGTACTCCAGCCTGGGCAATAGCGTGAGACTCCACCTCAAAAAAAAAACAAAAAAACAAAAAAAGAAAACAAACAACAACAACAACAACAACAAAAAAAACCCACCTACTTTTTTCCCAAATTCTGTCATAGATTACTGAAAGTAGAAAAGATAAAAAGACAAATGAGACTTCTGGCCCTATAAGAAATTAAGAGTTTACTATACATCCTTAAATTCAATCACTTCCATGGCCAGTGAAGAGTGAGTAGCCTTCATCATTATAGACAACGGACATGATAATAAAATAAATCCTACAAAGAGGAGACTTTTTCATGATACTGTGTTCATTTTCAGTTTTAAATAACGGAGCAGCAATTACAGTTGGTGGAGTTCCCCATAAATATTTAAAATACCAAACACCAAACAGACCAGTTATCAGAAATATGTGACCCATTTATACAAAAGAGTTTGGGCTTCAGATTATAGTAACTTCTAGTTTGAGGGGATCTTGAAAATTGTGCATGCTCAGTCTACTCCTAGCATAAGCATAGGCCAGTAGAAAAAGAGTTGAGTCTTTGGAACCAAACTGTCAAGGTTAAAATCCCTGTTCAAACTCAGTCTCTGACCTTAGGAAAACACCTCACTTTTATTTTCATATTTATAAAAGGAAGGAAGTTCTTTGATCATAAATTCATTTACTGCTCAATTTAATACACGCAAGGATTTTGGCTCACACATAATAAAACACTCAACCAAACTTAAGTATTATGAAAATTTTAAGAATTATTGCTCTTCGTGCCCGAAATGGTTAACATTTTCTGAGAGGGACCATATAGGTAATCAATGTTTTAAGTTTCACAGACCATATGATGTCTTTCCGAACTATTCAAATCTACCCTTGCAGTGTGAAAGGAGACATAGAAAATATGTAAATGAAAGATGACTTTTACAATAAAACTTTATATATGGACACCACCATTTGAATTTCATGTAATTTATGTTCCACAAAATGTTCTTTAATTGGTATGTTTCAGTCATTTCGAAATGTAGAAACTGTACATAGATTTGGGGCTGTACAAAAGCCACCTGGATTTGCACCATTGACAGTAGTTTGAGGGCCCTGTTTATGTTGTGATGCTCCTTTTGCTCCATAGGTTTGCTTGCCTGGTCCCAAAAATGGAAATTGTAAGACCACCTTACCTGATACAGAGGTGTTGCAATTAATGGTAAAGAAAATATGCTAAAACAAAGTCAGAAAATTGATCAACTGTAAACAAAGGAAGATGTATTTTTAAAGTTGAATAATTGAACCAGCACAACTTACCTAAGAATATAACTTTATTTTTTCTCCTTTTCAACAGTAATCACATTTATAATTAGCAATAGACTGTCTATTGCTAATCTATTCCTGTAGTACTATTAACTCCACAAATACAGAAATTCTCTGTATTCTGTTTAGTCTGATCTCCAGTATTTACTAGAGTGCTTGGTACATATTACGTCCTTAATAATGTAAACTGGATAAATGAATTAGTGACTAGATAGAAATAAGAAAATAAATATTTTACATTTGAATCCTCTTAATTCCATTTTGTGAACTCGAGATTTAAATAAGTGGAAGAAAACTGGGGTTACAAACTAGTAGATACTTGCTGAAATAATTACAATTTTTTCCTTCTAAATCATGTGTTGATATGTCTGTTGCTCATGAACTTGATTATGTGACTCCCTTGTAACTTCCTGGAAACCCACAAACCAACTTCATCTCTTTCTCACTTTCCATTCTCAGAAACTTCTAATCATTATTTTTTCTTATTTTTTTGATCTAAGTTTGTTGTTGAATACAAGCAAATACTCTTGAATAATGACTATATTCAATCTATCTTTTAAAATGAAAATGAGTTTCAATGAAATTTAACAGCTTATAAATTTAAGACATTCAATAGGCAAAATAGAGATTTTTTTAAGGATAGGAAAAATTTATTAAGCTACATTGCTAACATTTAAAGAGCTTTCCTCCTCTTTTCCTTCCTACTTCTATTTTCCAATTGTCTAACTGATATCTTGATTTATTTGTTCTGCATTTTTTCAAAAACTGTTTCTCTAAAGATTAAGTTTATATATTTTCTTCTTCCAACATGTTCCAATTTCTCTCTTCTAATAGATCCTCTTTATTGCTAACCTGTCTTAGATACAGTTGACAGATTCTCACTCTTATTAAACCACACATGCTCCTGCAGCCTCAGGTAGGAATCCTAGCAATGGTCTGTTCCTAAAGATAGAAAATGAGATTCCAAACTTTTTCTTGAATGTGACAAAGAGAGAAAAGTTTCTTTTTATTTGCAGTCCTCAGAATCATCTGGCATTTCCCCATAGATTTACAACAGGAAAGTGATTTGGAACTTCCACCAGTGTATTCCCTAGAGCTCTTTGTAGGAACAATAAAGAGCTTTGAGGGTGTGAGATCATTTCCCACATCTTTCTAACTTCCCTACCTTTTCCCACTAGCTTCATCATTCATATCTAAGAAGGGGGGAAGATTCTCATTTTCCATGCTTTTACTCTACCACAGTGTTCTCAAGGGAGTAATTTATGGGAATATGGGCTCCAGAGTGCCTTTAAATTTTCTAGCAAGTGCAATCAGCACACCCAATGGAAGACATACTGTATTCCACTATATCAGAGGTTAGGCAATTGGCATTGTGCCATTTACTTAACATGCTAGGCAGAACTAAGTAATTTATTTGAAATCATTTGGTATTCTTAGGTAATGTGCTTCTACAATTTGCCTTCATTTGTAGGACACTATTATATTTAAGTCTTGGATCTCATACCTTTGAACATCATGAACTTTGAATAAATTTTTTACTTAATCCAGATACCTATATCTAGACTTACGGTTTAAAGACAGTATTATGCCTATTAGCATTGCATCACTACAAAGTCACAATTGATATTTTTATATTATCCAATTTTTAAATCAGTGTCATAGATAAAGGGTTGCACTATGATGAATTTATGACTACAAAACATCAGCAGAACAAAAATATAATTAGTATGATCAACAAAGTTTCTGTAACGTAGAATTACAAGGAACAAAATAGACATAATTTACACTTCATATAGCACAACAAAAAGAGAAGAAATGATCATTAATTTTTATTAAAAAGACTACTGTCCAAGAAACCTTATAAATAATATATACTTCAATTTTTACAATAAATCGCTATCAGCACTTTCAAATAAATTATTTCATTAATCATTCAAAATTATATCACTTGTATAGTCTGGTTAAAACTCGCTCAATTTCTTTATGCCAAATTTGTTTGTATTAAATTTACATTATAGGTGATACAGACTCCTTTTAATGCTCTGTTATTTAAGGTCAGTTGCCTGTCTTTATAACATTTACACATGGGGTCATAGAATGTTTCTAATCTCCAATTTGCCACTATGGTTTGTTTCTTTTCTATTGACATATTTCTTAATTCTAACCGCTATTTCTCTCTCTCTCTGATACACACACATACATATTCACACACAGCCGTTAGCACATCCACACAATTTACTGCTACCGTCTCTTTGCCATTTGTTTCTAATTTCCGTATTTTATAATTTATTTGACATTACAAAGGCCATATTGTTGGAAGGCCATAGAAACAAACAAACAAAAAAAAAATTGTTATTGCATTGTATTTTGAATTACTTTAATGGCTTTGATGCAAAAATTGCCTTATAACTGTTAGACCTAATTTTACTCTGTTATAAATGTAGCTGTACATTTATAAAAAGCTGAGGTGATCAGTGGAAAGAAATTAGGCTAAACTGTGTGAAAGAGGAAAGGCATAATCTATCTTTTATGTTCCACAGACAAGTGGCAAAAAATGAAAAACAAAAATGTTTTTGACTATATTCATTATTCAACACTCTTGAACAAATCTATGCTATATGTTGTGAAACGTAGTTCTCAATTCATTTATACTCATGCTAGTATATAGCTGATCTCCAATTTTATTATCAAAATATTCATTTAAAAAACAACTCATTACATTTTATTGTTGCTAACATACTCTGTTGCTATACATTACCTCACATTTTTCACAAGTCGTTTTAATTATTCAGAAAAGTATGAAAAGTTTTTTTTTTTTTTGTCTTTTTAACAGAAAACAACTGCAAACAATATATAGAAATTCCCATTGAAACATCTGAGAGGTAACAGCTTGCTGGCAGCCCTCTTTTGCTCTCGATGCCTCCTCAGCCTCGGAGCCCACTCCGGCCACACTTGAGGAACTCTTCAGCCTGCAGCTGCGCTGTGGGAGCCCCTCTCTGGGCTGGACGAGGCTGGAGCCGGCTCCCTCTGCTTGCGGGGAGGTGTGGAGGGAGAGGCACAGGTGGAAACTGGGACTGCCCAGGGCACTTGTGGGCCAGCGCCAGTCCCGGGTGGGTGTGGGCTTGGCCGGGCAGGGCAGGGAGGGGCTTAGAACCCCTGCCAGCAGCTGCAGGGAATGTGCTGGGTTCCCTAGCAGTGCTGGCCAGCTGACGCTGCACTCCAATTCTCTCCAGGCCTCTGCTGCCCGGAGGCGGGGCAGGTCTTGGGACCTGCAAGCTGCCATGCCCAAGCCTCCCCTGCCCAACCACCTGCCATGGGCTCCTGCGTGGCCCGAGCCTCCCGGATGAGAGCCGAGTGCAGTGACGCCCAGTCCCATTGACTGCGGAAGGACTGAGAAGTGGGGTACTGCAGCTCGGGACTGGTGGGCAGCTCAGCCTGCAGCGCCAGTGCGGGATCCAGTAGGTGAAGCCAGCTGGGCTCCTGAGTCTAGTGGGGACTTGGAGAATCTTTATGTCTAGCTAAGGGATTGTAAATGCACCAATCAGCATTCTGTGTCTAACTCAGGACTTGTAAATACACCAATCAGTATTCTGTATCTAGCTAACCTAGTGGGGACTTGGAGAACTTTTCTGTCTAGCACTGTGTCTAGCTAAAGGTTTGTAAATGCACCAATCAACACTCTGTGAAAAAACATATCTAGCAACTTGGTATAGCCATGTTTTGGCCATGTGAGTGGAAATGAAACTGCCAATTTGCAGATTGCCCAAGGCTTCAGAATTCCTCTTTCCTGAGAGCAGAGTTATGATGAGATTGGGAGGAACTGCTTTGGACACAGAAGTGTGAAGACTGTGCTAAGGAGTCATGGCACCCCCTAATACTTTCCACTTACTTCTCTAAGAAGAGTTGTTTCTGCTCAGGGATTGTAAATGCACCAATCAGCATTCTGTCAAAATAGACCAATCAACTCTCTTGATTGGTAAAATGGACCAATCATCAGGATGTGAGTGGGGCCAGATAAGGAAATAAACGCAGGCTGCCCAGGCCAGTCAGCGACAACCTGCTGCGGTACTTTTCCATAGTGTGGAAGCTTTATTCTTTTGCTCTTTGCAATATATCTTGCTACTGCTGACTCTGGATCCACGCTGCCTTTAAGAGCTGTAACATTCACCATAAAGGTCCGCAGCTTCACTCCTGTCAGTGACACCACGAAGCAAACAGAAGGAAGAAGCTCCAGACACATCTGAACATCTGAAGGAACAAACTCCTGACACACCATCTTTAATAACTGTAACAATCACTGCTAGGGTTCACGGTTTCATTCTTGAAGTCAGCAAGACCAAGAACCCACCAATTCCGGAAACCCATCTATTTCGTTGCTAGATCATGAGTAGAGATGTATAGCTACAAATTTAAATACGTAATTTTATGTCCTATATACCTCTCTACTTTCAGGTTGCAACACTTAATTTGAGCAAAACAACTATGGGAGGTAGTTTGCTAGGAGAAGGCAGGGGTCTTTCACAGAGTTCTCAAAGTATAGCCAGGATTAAGGCTGAGAGACTTCTGAAACAGGGAATTAGAAGGCTGACAGGCAACCAGGAAGTGTTACTAATTTCCCTCATTATCTCTGCTTCTCTTGTCCTGTCTTTACTCTCTTCTGCAAACTCTCTTCCTGTGCTTTGTTCACAAGGGCGCTGGCTCATTTGTGCTCACTAGCTCTCTGTCTTCCCTGTCTCTTTGACTCTTTTTTCACCACTTTTTATTCTAAATACAAGTATTGTGTGATGATTGTTTCAACTTACATTAGGTTACTCTGCCTGGCCCAGTCAGTTTGGAAGGAGGAAGTGAGCAGAATTATATTGTTCCTGATGGTTGTGAGGGGCTGTTACTATGCATGGGAGGAAGATGGTACAAATAGAAAGGTCAGAGCAGGGCGAGGTGGCTCAAGCCTGTAATCCCAGCATTTTGGGAGGCCAAGGTGGGCGGATCACGAGGTCAAGGTATAGAGACCATCCTGGCTAACACTGTGAAACCCCGTCTCTACTAAAAATACAAAAATTAGCCAGGAATGGTGGTGGGCGCCTGTAGTCCCAGCTACTCGGGAGGCTGCAGCAGGCGAATGGCGTGAACCTGGGAGGAAGAGCTTTCAGTCAGCTGAGATTGCACCACTGCACTCTAGCCTAGGCAACAAAGTGAGACTCCTTCTCAAAAATAAATAAATAAATAAAGTCATTATAAGTTCTGCAGCCAGTTTAAAATATACCCACTATATACGATGTGTTTCACGTCACATGAAGTTCTTATAATCAGAATTTACATATCCAAGCTGCCCTTGAGTTAAGCATTTGAATAATCAGCGGCAATAATCAGTCTACAGGATTTTTTCCTTTAAGTAAAGAAGACAATAATGGATACAAAGCTATTCAATGTCCACCATTTATTTTATTCTAAGTTGTTTATAGTGAGACTATATCCCCACTAACATCATTATTGATGAAGAAGATTGAGAAAGAAAAAAAGTTTATTAAGAGCATTCATAAATGGAAAATCATTACATAAATTTATTTATAAAAATCAGTGATTTGAGAAGGGGCAGTATATATAGAAGTGTCAAATATTTAAGAGTTAAGGATAAAACACGAAAATGACTATCACCTTTGGCAACACATTCCACATGTCCTATATATAAAATTGTGAGCCTTAACAAAAATGCTTTGAGTTTTTTTGTTAACTACAAATGTTAGATTGGGTTTCCTATTTCTCAACCAGAACCAAAAATACTGGTCGAGAAATAGGAAACCCATTGTAACATTTGTAGTGAGTGGGAAATGAGAAGTTTTCAGATAAACAATTATGGCAGGGAAAGCAAATGTCAGCAAATAGCCATTACCACTTTGTTCCATTTAGTTATAGATCCCTCTGAAATTTAGCAGGCCATATGGCTGCTCAGCTGAAAAAACATATCTAGCTATTTGGTATAGCCATGTTTTGACCATGTGAATAGAAATGAAACTGCCAATTTGCAGATTGCCCACGGCTTCAGAATTCCTCTTTCTTGATAGCAGAGATATGATGAGATTGGGAAGAACTGCTTTGGACACAGAAGTGTGAAGACTGTGCTAAGGAGTCATGGCACCCCTAATACTTCGTTTCCACTTACTTCTCTAAGAAGAGCTGTTTAGTCTTAGAGAAATACACTTCAGTCCTATTTATGCCCCTAAATGTTGACTTCTCTTGGTGATAGCAAATGATAATCTTTAACTTTACTAATACATTTAACAGGGAAACAACCATTAGCCTTTAAGACTGAAGAGTAAAGTGAAAATTTGGAAGATGTATTTTAGGTACAGTAGAACTGTAGGTCCTGGCAGTACAGTAGAAAAGAAAGATGGACATGCTACTCTAAAGGCAATATATATATATATATATATATATATATATATATATGAAAAGGAGAGATCAAGAGACAGAGATTCTTGAATTTTAGGTGGTAAGTAGAAAAAGTGAACAAAAAATAAAAGCAGTGAGATTTCTTAGCTCCACCATTTTTGCCACAATATTAAGTTTCATCATCATTTCTGCAGGGAGAAATCCAGGTCGTATCTGTGGTTTTAAAGTAGTTAAGGTGATTAGCAATTGATGTTAGTTATTTGGCTTCTGACCATGATCTGTAAGCATAAATATGGGTAAGAAAATAGTGTGAATAGGTCCAAGTGAGGATTTGAAAAGTGAGGGCTTAATATAATTAACTGTATTCTGACATATATGTTATTTCCCCTTAAAATAGTTTCAATTCTCAAATAAAAGTATAGGAATTATTTTATTGTAGCTTAAGCAAAACCACTGAATAGACATAAAAGTATCCAAGAACGAGAGATACACTGAAATAATCTGTAAATTAGATTGGTCAGTGTACAGAAAATAAACCAGAGAATATTAAAGCTGAACCATGTAATATTAATGAACCTGCAGCCTAAATCTATTATTTTAGAAAAAACTGAGAGCTAAAGGATTAGAATTTACATGATTAAAATAACACAAATAATTAGAATTAGATGCCATATTATAAGCTGTGATCGCTTAGTTTCCTAAGTCATTATCTCTGTAGACATGAGCATAGGCTTACATATATCTGTATGTGGGGAGGTTGTGCATACCTTTGTATGTTTGAGTGTCAAGAACTTATTTAAGACAATAAAGATAATCTATTTTATCTTATGATTCTTATTACATCATTGTTTTCTACAGTATCTTTTTAAGAACTTTGATATATTTTTCAAGCAATTCAGAAAATAACTTGGTATCTGTCAGAGACATTTTTTGATTTAACAAACAAAATCTTTAGTAAAGACATAGTTCTGAAAAGATGAAAATACTGCCCCATTGTTAAGTTACAGGTTGATGTCAGTTCCTAGATCAGATAATTGGTTTAATTCTGTTGTTAAAATTACACCTTCTGGGCCAGGCACGGTGGCTCAGGCCTGTAATCCCAGCACTTGGGAGGCCGAGGCAGGGGGATCATGAGGTCAAGAGACTGAGACCATTCTGGCCAACATGGTGAAATCCCATCTCTACTAAAAATGCAAAAATTATCCAGGCGTGGTGGCACACGCCTGTAGTTCCAGCTACTTGGGAGCCTGAGGCAGGAGAATTGAATTGCTTGAACCCCGGAGACGGAGGTTGCAGTGAGCCGAGATTGTGCCACTGCACTCCAGCCTGGCGACAGGGTGAGAGCGAGACTCCAACTCAAAAAAAAAAAAAAAAAAAAAAGAAAAGAAAAAGAAAAGAAAATCACACCTTCTGGTTCAATGATTATCAAGAGGTCCACAGAAATACTTGCTTTGGTTTCTAAGAATGTATGAATGCAAGTATGCAATGCATGCAACTGAAGAGTGAATAGGAAGATTGTATAAACCTTACAGAACTATTGTCATAAGACTTAATTATACTTCTACTTACTTAACTAATACATGTCTTTCCATATTATTTATATGAGCTACTGTTAACTCTGTAATAATTCTAAACTTGACCTACCTTTTCAAACACATGGTGAGACTAACACTTTCTGATTTCAGTTGAGGCAGCAGGATTTATATTAATGCAACCGGTAACTATTGAGCGATTTCTCCTTCCAACACAGAAATGTTGCATTGCTTGTTAATGTGTTTCTTTGCTCAGGGCTAACCATTTATAAAGGCACAATACTGTGGAAGATCCCAAAATATATTCTGCCTTTCCCTCCCCTTTACCCTTCCCTTTTTCTTTCCTACATTTTCCTTTGTCTTTCTGTCTCTCCCTCCTCCCATCTCTCTTTTGATCCCTCCTCTCCTTCCTTCCTTCCTTCATTTTTCCTTCCTTCCTCCCTTCCTTCCTTCCTGCCTGCCTGCCTGCCTTCCCACCTGCCTTCCTGCCTTCCTGTCTGCCTTCCACTTTCTTATCTTACACTGCATACAGAGACACAGCTATACCACTCTAATAAAGTAAAGCGTTCCGCCCTGTAACAGAACACTTCTGGGTTCAAGTGAAAATCTCCAGAGACATGACCAAAAGGGGGCAGCCAAGATTCAAAGGGAAGAAAGATGTGCAGAGTTGAAAAAACCCAATAAAGAAGCATGGTTTGCCTGAAAAACAACAGTAAAACACAGCTCTACAACATTCAAAATTAAATACTTGTAGTATTGTTGACCCCAGGTGTGTTACTTCTTCTTTCTTCTGTTTATCAGTTTCCCAAGTGAGAGACAAAATAACATGGTGTGGGCAAAATTTCTACAAAGAAATAAAATACAGCATCAAATTAGATTGCAACTCACTAATGATTCCACACGCTTGGTTATTACAGATTTATACTGTCTGACGACCCTTATTTACTAGAGCTCTCTTTCAATAAAATAAGATCTATATTATTTTAGTTGACCAATATCTTCTAATGAATATGAGGCCCTTGAGTGATTTAATTGCAGTAGTTCGGTAGTTCGTTTAAAGTAACCCTTAAATATAGAAACTGTTACAGGTTTACAATATGTGAAGTATTAATACTCACTGGAAACGATATGATCTCATTTTGCTCCTTTGGCATGCTTAAGTGTTCTCTTTTGTGTTTTTCTGTATACTTTCAAATTTGAAATAAGAAGAGCCTGTAGTCCCAGCTACTCGGGAGGCTGAGGCAGGAGAATGGCGTGAACCCGGGAGGCGGAGCTTGCAGTGAGCTGAGATCCGGCCACTGCACTCCAGCCTGGGCGGCAGAGCAAGACTCCGTCTCAAAAAAAAAAAAAAGAAGAGCTCCTTTGTATACTGAAGTACCACATGGCATACATATCTTCAAACGAGGGTTTGTACATTTCAGCAGCTCCGCAGGAAACAGGTTTTTCAATAAATACCATTTCTGTGTAGTCTAGCTCATTAACGATTTTTATTGCATTTTGGAAATGTGCCAAATCTCTCATGGAAGTCAATTACATTCTGAGAAGGAAAAACACAGTACGTGGAAACACTGAAATCTTTAAGCAAGCAAGTTTTTTTTTTTTTTTTTTTAAATCCCTCCCACTGAGACACTTTAGAATATAGGGCTATAATATGTCCTGTTTTATGCATGAACATATGATGTAAAATATAGAGTGATTGAGAGCAGGTGCAACTCAATTGCTAGGTCACAAAAAAAATGTTCTAAGAAAAACACACATACACACACAAAATAAGATTATAGTCTCTGAACTTAACCCCTTGTTTATGTATAAAACAGGGAAGGGATTGTTGTGTAATGGTTTTTATTCCCCCTGGAGAGAACAAAGTTATTGAATAATAGGTTATCCTTCAGCCAGCATCAGCACAACTATAAATCTACAATCTACAAAATCAACACAATTCATTACTTGCCATTGAATATGAGGCTTAGGAATCTCAGTTGAGAAAAGTATCTAACTATATGTGCCTGGTGTTGCTACATACTTGTTCTCTGTGGTATTTTTCTCCATATTCCCTAAGCATTTTAGGTGTAACAAATTCCTATTATTAAATTTATCTTTCCAAAAATGCAATTTTTTAAAATAAATATTCAATAATGATAATTATAAGAGTCCAGAAGCAAAATCTCCCTTTAATTAGAAAGATAGAAGTACTAAAAATAAACAATAGTTTTATTAGGATACAATGTAAATCAATAATATATTTAAATTATAATAACATTAATAACATTTTGGGAGTAGAATTAGCATGTGGCTTTGTTTTTTGTTTTTATATATTTTCCTTATGCTACATCTTTAAAAGATTCAAAAAAAGCCCTCTATATTTGAGTTCAAATACTATACTTTATGAAATAACAAAAATGGTTCTTAACAGGCAAAGTTTCTTGTCTATTTATAGTAATTCATATTGCTTGGTGATTATGATTCTTTTTTAGACAAGAAAAAATGTACTTAAAAAATATGGCATATAAAGTTTATTTGATCTTTTTAGCCTTCTCAATAGAGACAATCAAACATGACACTGACAACAGAAATAAAGTCTATATACCATGACCAAATTACTGTGGTTCAAAAGAAATTTGAAGATTTTTATGTCAATGAAAATCTGCACAAATTTGATAGATGATTATATCAAATATATTTTGATCACAAAGGTTAAGAGTTTAGCAACATAAACCACTAGTATGGAAGTGTATAATAAACTACCTTACAAATTATAATAGAAATGAGAAACTCACAATTAACTGCAATATAATATAAAATTATGAAAGATGAAGATGATAGTAACAGTGATGTTAATGATGATGATATCATAAAATAAGCACGTTAAATTTTTTAGAATTACAAAGAAACAAAGGGTCTACTGGTTGGTAGGAAAAACTTAATGAAGATGCTAACTTGTTACCAGTGTCTTAAATAAAGGGCTATTTTTTATAAACATGCAGTTTAGGTGATCCAAATTACTTGAACACATACTGAAATAAAAGAGAAATATGCAGAAAAAGTAGTGCATTTTGACTGCCATATACCCTTTAATAAATTTGTTTAACAAATAGGCAAATACTATTTATTGTAATTGATTGAAGAAAGTACTGTTGATGAAAACTTGATACCATATATAAAAAATGTTCTTTGATCTTTTTTAAATATATGTTTTGAATGAGGGACTTCTATTTGTGTTATCATACCGGTGAGCTTGTATATGATAGAGTCCAGATCAATTTGATTGAAATGTATGTAAGGTGAACTGAGATTTTATAAGTGACTATTTTAGAGATGTGTTTAAAAAAAAAAAATACAACTTGGGAGTCTTCCGTAAGGATACATAAGTATTTATATCTGATTCCATTTGATTTATTAAGTATTCCTGTGAGGTTAAAATAATTTTAATATAGTGAATTTTAATATCTCCCACTTGTACTATTACTTTAGTATCATTGACAATCTACTGCTAAACCAGAAGCTCTGTCAGGGAGAGACCAAGTCTCACTTGCTCATCACTGTAAAACCAATGCGTATCATGTTGCCTGCTACAAAAGGGAGCTCAGTGCTGAATGAACAAAAGATTACATGAATAATCATTTAACAGATTCCACTAATCTGCATTTTTGAAGACTAATACTTTCTACGCCAGCAGTCTCTAAATATTTTTGATCATGTACTCTTTAAAATAATTTCTGAACTATGTAACATTATGAAATATTTGGTAGTATGTGTAATTGCCATAAATTTAAAAAATTGTATAGGATATAACTTCTGTTATATTATAAATATTGATGTTTTAAAGTAAAATCCACACATCACTTTTGAAATACATATCCAGGCTGATTCTAAAACTATTGTATTTAGTCTTATTCATGTATTTAGTCAGGAATTTTATAGCACTTGTTTTCTCCTTTAACATTCATTTATTCTTTGGAAAAGTATTTATTGGGCATCTGATATGTATTGGCCATTGTTGTAAACACTTGACATATACCACTGGCCAAATGTGACTGCCTTCATGCTCCAACTTACGTATATCTTAATTTATTGTCTTCTAGATACGCTATTTAAGTGATCCGAAAAAACACTCTATGTTTATCCCTAGATAAAACGTTTTCCCTAAGTGTCTGATTACTCACGGAATTTTTTAAATTAGTCTAACTTTTTAAAGCTAAGCTCATGAATGAATATTGTCATTCAACTCATTTATAATTTGGAGAGCCCTTTCAATTTTGAAATTTAGGTCAGCAAAATTTTTATCTTTGGCTACTTTCTGACACTATTCTATTCTTCATTTATTTGTTTCATTTTTCTGTTTATTCAGGTTGAGTTTTGCCATTTTGACTTTTATGTCACTAATGGGAATGGGGGTTCCTCTGCACACATAGGAAACCCTCACATAGAAAAGCTTGAATTTCTCATTAGGATCTCAGGGCTAGAATTGCTTATTGTGTATTGCTTTATATATCTTAATAATTGAACATTTTTAGTGCAATGAAAACTTTGCATGTACTTTGGAGTTTTCATCTAAATTTGATGTATTCTTGGGTACAGTCAGTGAAGGTATTTCTGATGCACCATCTCACATTCTCTCAATCTCACTTTAGGACTCTTGACCACTTATTTTACCCTAACTAGTACTTTGAGGACCAACTTTTTATAGGTTATGGCCTGAGTCCATTATGATACTAATAACAACAGGAGGCAGGTAAATTCCTAGACAGTGATTGGGTCCCTGGTGTAAGTCATGCTTCAATGCAAGGATAGTGTAAAGCTAAAAACCATATTTTCAAACAAAGTTAAAAACCAAGCTATCAGTTTCAGTTAGAATCCACGGACCGAAGCGAGAATTCCCAACCCCATTTGGCGTGCTTTCTCCTGATTGGTTCTTATCTTTCACCTAGTTTATATGTACCTACCTTCCCCCAAATGGCTCTATACACTATTATGCCTTTTTCTAAATGGTACTCTTTCCAAAACCACCCACAAACTAATGAGCATGAACCTGTCTATTCCAAGCCCATAAAACCCCCTGAACTCAGTCTCTTGTCTGCCAATCCACTTTCAGGACCCCTCTTGCTGCTGAGAGTTTTTCTGTCACTGAATAAATCCTACTCTGCCTTACTCACTCTCCAGTGTCTGCATACCTCATTCTTCTCAGTCATGGGACAAGAAGTAGGAATTCCTCTAACTATGGGAGCGAAAGAGCTATAACATTCCCACTCGCTAAACTTCTGGAGTAAAAGAGCTGCAAAAATACTGGTACACCCCTGTTGCTGCTAGACCACGATTTTCAGTGGGACCTGCTTAAGAAGAATATGTGAGCATTCCAGAAATTTGGGAAATTAAAATTCAGTGGAAAAGAATTTGGGGTAATAGTTAGTGAGAAATAGGAAACAAATTATTCCTTCTTCCTCCTAATGACTTCCCAGGCTGTGGTATTTTATACAGCCTTTTGAAAGAGAAGCCCACAAGACTGCATAATTATTTGAGCATGGCACGAATTTGATTTCCCTTCTTTCTTATCTCAGTCCTTTTTACCTTAACTATTGCAGTAGGATTTCTTCTTAAAGAACTTACTATAAGTTTTTGCTTCTGACCCTGTTTTTTCTCTCTGTAAAACATTTGAAGATATTTATTCTGAGTCAAATATTAGTGACTATGTCCCATAACAGAGTCCCCAGAAATTCTGAGAAGATGTGCCAAAGATTGTCAGGCTACAGCTTGGCTTTATACATTCTAGGGGGACATAAGACATCAGTCAATACATGTAAGATGTACATTGATTTGGTCCAGAAAGGCAGGACAGATCTAAACAGGGGATTCCAGGTCATAGATGGATTCAAAGATTTTTTGACTGACAATTGGTTGAAAGAGTTTATCTAAAGACCTGGAATCAACAGAATGGAGTGTCTGGATTGATATAAAAGGTTGTGGAGACCCAGGTTCTTATTATGCAGATGAAGCCTCCAGGTAGTGGGCTTCAGAGACAATAGATTAAAAATACATTTTATCAGACTGAAAAAGTGACAGACTCTTAGTTTATTCTCTCTTGGATCAGGAAAAAGACCTGGAAAGGGAAGAGATTTTCTGCAGAATGTTGGTGTTTGCCACAACTTTGCAAGACCATTTCAAAATATGTCAAATAAATATATTTTGGGGTAGAATACTTTGATTTCTTTCAGGGCCTACTGTCTGTCACGGTGTTATCTTATTGCTACGAACAATCTGTTTTGCCAGTCTTAAGGTCTCTGTTTGAATGCTAATGCTAGTCAACTGTGACTGAAATCCAAAGGGCGGAAGGTGTAATGAGGCATATCTGAACCCCTCATTCCCATCATGGTCTGAACTAGTATTTCAGGTTTGATCTTTTGCATAATGAACCCATGAACATGGAGAGGACGGAAGAGTATTTCTAATACTCTCTAGAATGGCTCCTTCAAACTTAGACTTGAAGTGCCCTAGTGAAAGTAAGTGATTTGTAGATGCCAGAGCTTTATTGGTACAGTTTTGAAAAAATGGTCAAACAACACTAGGATGTGGGAATGTTTTATGTTTTTATTATGTAAGATATGAGAGCTCAGCACTTGATAAATTTCCTTGGTATGGGTCAAAGGCCATCACTACACTACACTAAAGCAATAAACAGTGTTCTTGTGATGACACTTGCAACTGTGAGAAGCTTGGTGTTCTTAGTCTTGTGTAGGTTGTTTGGGGATGATATCATCCTTGAGAATTGTCCAGTGATCCTGTGTACATCTAAAGGAATGTGGAGTTCTAGAAACGAAGAGACAAGGTGGTAGTGTTAGCAGCAGTGAATCTTTTAGGGTCTGCAGCAACCTCAATTCTTGCCTTCTCAGAAGAAATAATTTGACGGAGGGGTCATAAGGGAGAGCGAGAGACAAGTTTTAGAGTGGGATTGAAAGTTAGTAAAAAGTTTTAGAGCAGAAATGAAAGGAAGTAATGTACACTTGAAATAGGGTCAAGTGGGCAATTGGAGAGACTCACATGCATGGCTTGACCTTTGACTTGGGGTTTTATTTGTTGGCATGCTTCTGGAGGGTTTTGCTCTTTTTCTCCTGATTCTTTTCTTGGGGTAGGCTGTCTGCATGTGCTGTGGCCTGCGAGCACTTAGGAGGGGCCACATGTACAGTGTGTTTATGGAAGTTGTGCACATGCCCATTTGAGGTGTTCTTCCCTTATCAGTTAGATGTTCCTAGAAGAAGACCATACACCAGCTAAACTCCACTATTTTGCCTCTTAGTGTGCATGCTTGAGTCCACTCGCCCAGCTCCTGAGATCTTATTGGGAAGTTGCTGATCACCAGTATCTAGTGTTTTCTATCTACTGGAACACTGCATTTCCCTGGCGCCAGCTGTGACAATTATTATTTTAAAGAGACAGTTTAACAAATGCCTGACCATGACCTGTTGGTCACCAGGCATTCCTGCTGGGGGTGGTAGGAGATGGGGGCTCTCTTTTCCTCTGCTCACATCTGCCTAACAGCACCATCAGCAGGGAATAAAAAAACCTGAAATATAATCGAAGTGCATTGATCTTCAGAAACCTATGGCTAATAAATCATAGTATTACTAAGGGTGAAATAGCACATCAGAATGTAGGTCAATTTAAATAATTAAAATAAATTTTACAATAGAAAACTGTGATTTTTAGTCCAGTTTCTAGTTTTAAAGCATTTCATAAACACAGAGCTAATTGTTTCAAGAGTAGTCCAGTTTATCTTGGAAATGATATCTAGAGCACCATTATTTATATACCATAAACATTACCCCATCCTTCCCTAAGCACCTGTAGACATTCTCCAGGGAGCCTATGTTTTGGTGAAATAGGTATATTCAGATATTATACAATTGCAATATAAATGCTCTATTTACAGAAAAGTAAATGAAGTTCATTTAAAGGATGGGATTGCAAGATTGAGTAGTCATATATGCTTGGGACAGCTACTCAATAACATACATTTGTGTTTGCTTGTTGGCATTCCTACCTCACTGCCCTTTTGCTTTGCTCCTGTTTCTGGAATTATATTCCTCATAAAGTTATGACAACAAATTTTTAAATCAGGCTTTGCTTAGTGGAGAACACAGGCTATGACAATCTATCTCTATACTGAAAAACAGACACGAGTGTATTTTTTGTGTTTTTTATTTTGCAATTCAACACTTATATACTTACACGGTCTAATGATTATTTCAAAACTAACATTGATTATCATAATTATTGTATCTCTGGAGAGCCAGTCGTGATGTCATTTTTGTTTCTTTCAAGATGCAAGGAGCAATTCCAGCAAGCGTTGCTCCTTAAATAAAAGAAATATCACATCAGATCAACGGTTATATAAATCTTAGTTGCTACATGAGTTAGCGATCCTATTTTTATGATATTTTACATCAGTCACCCAGATAATAGTAACACAGTCCCTGGTCCCCATCCCATCATCTGCCACAAGACACAAAAGCTAAGAGAAAATTATACAAATGTACCTCCTCTTTCTTTTCATTTACCTCACCCAGAACTATACATTTTTCTAAGTATTTGGCTATGAATTTCCTTTTGCATATACATCTCAAACACTGGGATATTAATTTTTTAGTACAATTTTAAATTGTCCTTTCAGTAATTACATATTCTTTCTTTTCAAAAGCTTACTGTATTTTTCTTATGCAAGTCATGCTTCAATCTCATACAACTGGAATATTGTGTGTGTGTGTGTGTGTGTGTGTGTGTGTGTGTGTATGTGTGTTTAATTCCACCCCACTATCCAATTCCCCAACTTCACACACTGGATTCACATTTTTCTTACTTTGATAGTCCGTTTAATTTTTTTCCCTTGATTCTTACTCTCAGGGGAATACGTCAAATAAACTTATCATTCACTCTATTAATAGTTCCTTTTATATCGCTGAGCATGGTTATAATGGCTGAGCTAAAGAAAATTCGTATTTGACAATATTCACATCTGGGTCCTTCCAAACTTGATTTCCTTAAATGTCTTTTCTTTCAGAAAGCATTTTTTTTTAAATTTTCATTACTTGTTCTTATTTACTAAACGTTGTGATTACCATATTAAACACTCTATATTCTCTTATTTACATATTTTGAGAAATGTCTCACTTTGTCACCAAGGCTGGAGTTCTGTAGTGTGAACATGGCTCACTGCAGCCTCAACTTCCTGGGCTCAGTCGACCCTCCTGCCTCAGCCTCCAAGTAGCTGGACATACAGACGTGTTCCACCACAGCTGGCCAATTTTTTTTTTCTTTCTTTTTTTTTTTTTTGTAGAGACAGGGTGTTGCCATGATGCCTAGGCTGGTCTTGAATTCCTGGGCTCAAACAGCCCTCCTGCCTCAGCCTCCTAAAGTGCTGGAATTGCAGGTGTAGGCCACCACACCAGGCTATATTCTCTTCTTCTAAAGAGTATTACTTTTATTTGTTTGTTCATTGAGTTTAGCAGACAATTAATCTGATGGTACTTGCTATCAGATGGCAGCTAAAATCTGGTCTGTTCCTTCATTTAACTAGGATGCATACAGTCTTCCTTGATTCTGATTTTATTTGGGAGTCAGCCAGAGATTTGGGCAGCATTTATTCGCAAATTTTTAGAAGCCTGGTCTCTCGTTCTTCTCTTTCTAAACTTTTTTCTTATACTTTGCTTACTTTATTATACTCTTAACCTCTTCCTCTAGTTCCTTAAGCCAGAAATACTTCTGTCAGAACTTTGTTTAATGTGGTACCTATTAGTGCCAACATCTTCCTTTTAATCCTTAATATTTGTCCACATTCCTAAGAATACTTTATCCATGAAAATAACAGTAAAACATTTCCACATATCAATCTGTAAAGGAGTTACTTTAAAACGCAGTTAGGCAAGGCGCAGTGGCTCACACCTGTAAACTCATCACTTTGGGAGACAGAAGCAGGAGGATCACTTGAGCCCCGTTTGAGACAAGCCTAAGCAACATAGAGAGACCTAATCTCTATGAAAACATTTTAAAACTTAGCCAGGAATGGTGGCTTAGGCCTGTGGTCACAGGTACTTGGGAGGCTGAGTTTGAAAGATCACTTGAGCCTGGAAGGTTGAGGTGGCAGTGATCTCTGATTGCTCCACTGTGCTCCAGCCTGGGTGACAGGTCAAGACCCTATCCAAAAAAAAAAGCGAAGTTAGTCAATAACATGGGAGTATCTGAGATGCTAAATTAAGTAAGAAAAGAAAATAGTTTTGTTGCTGGAAAATATAACTGCACTACCTTCATCCTAAATTGTCTCAAGAAAGAAAATGTAGGAATTCAGAGAAAAAGCAATACAGACCTTAAGCAAGAATATCATCTAAGACTCTCTTGGTAGTGAGATAGGGCAGGAGGAGGGAGCACTGATGGAAACAGACCAAAAAGAATTCCAATTCTTAACTGAATCAGAATGGTGACCACTTTTTGATGATGAAAAAGCCTATCGCCCATAGTCATCATGATCTTTAAGTTATTTTAATAGTAAGACAGTTCATGCAAATCATCAATGGTGTGTGGTTTCCCAGTCACACCTTCTTCACCTTACTCTTCTCTTGAAGAAAGAGGCCACCTAGTATTATTGTGTGTCACTAGGTAAAAAGCAATATGCATAAGTGGATATATCATATTTCAGCTGGACAATTGAGTGCTGAAATTGTTCTGGATAGGACCTAAGGATTAAAACTGATGCAGAAGAAAGGGTGTTCAAGCCTAAAATTTTTAATATTTCTCTAAATTCCAGTTACTATAATTCAGATATTTAATTCTTCCATTAATGGGTAGGAAGGGCATTCTGCTTTTTGCTGTCAGGTTACCAAAATGAAATTGCAAAGAAGTGTTAAATTATTTGATGAATTTATTTTAATAGAAGATATTATACTGAAACATTCAGATACATTTATACCTTATTATAAAAGATAGATGCTCAATGCCAGGTAGCCTGAGAGTCTCTTCTGTTCAATTCTTCATTACTTGCCTCGAGACTTGCTTTGCATCATATCTACTGACACTTTACAGACTACAGTCCACTTAAAATATAAGACAGAGTCGTTCTCCCTAAAACTTATTCTTACTGTTGAAATGCTGGCTCAGTTACAAGAGGATTTTCTCCTGGGACTGAAGTACTTTTCTTGAGCTCTGATGATGTGTTTCCTCTCCGAAGCGTCACTGGGCTTGGGACCCATTCTTCCGTGGTCTCAGAATGCCAAAACAAGGAATCCTATACTGACTTCCTCCCCAGAGCAGCCTGAGGCCCACAGTTTAATTTAAAACATGTAAACTGTAATAATTGGAAACTGCAGGGAGCCAAGACAATTTGTTAAATCTGCATACCTGTGAAGCAGAAATAGCTGAATTGTGAAACTCAAGTCCCAAACAAGAATGGTTCATTTTATATTGTTCAAAATCAAATCTCAGGAATCAGTAACACCAGGGTAGAAAAACATAGAGCTATTATAGAGAAAGCCCAGATCTTAAATGACTAGGAAATTAGAAAAAGAGAGAAAGGAGAAGGAGGAATAGAATAAGGGGGAGAAAGAGGAGGAGGAGGAGGAGGAGGAAGAGGAGGAAGAAGAAGAAGAAAAAGAATAGGAGGAGGAGGAGGAAGAGGGAGAGGAGGAGGCAGCAATGAGGACATTGTTGTTACACACACACACTCAGGTGACCTTATAAATTCCAATCACAATTTGGTCTCAAATATGGTATCAGTTATAGTTCATTTGACTTTAATATTCTCTCTTGTCATTCTCATAATCACTAATAATACACAATTTATACATACATGGTTTCCTTAAAATTCGAGCAAGATAAATGGAAAAAGCAAGGTAACTGTAGAGTTTGAATTTTAAGGAAAATTACCTCCGGCAATATAGTACCACAAGAAAGAATAAAATTCAGAAAGGAAGGTGGGGGATGAAGACTATCTATACGAAGAATAAACAGTATCTGGAAAAGAGTACCAAAGGCACTTAGCTTCCCTGGGTTCAGCTTACAGCATGGAGTGAGGACTGAGTTAATTAAAGGAAAAGAAACAACAATCAGCAAACCCACTCAGAGTGAAACAGAGAGACTTGAAGCTAAGTGGACATGCTGCAGCATCTTTTGATAGGTCTGGGTAATTTGGAGAGTAAATAGTCATCTGAAGAAGTAAAGTCCTAAGCCATTGTCTGTAATGTAGGTTGGTTTCCTTGACAGTGAATGCATTTCATTGGTGTTAAATATTCCTTTTCGCAGACACTGCCAACTTTCTTTACATTTATACTCTATTGAAGAGAAACTTTGATTTATTACCCCCAAAAATCATAAAATAAAATAAAACTGTGAACAAAGTCCTATGCAGATTGCTATGTAAGTGTTGAATTAGAAGACATAGTGGATGTGACTAAGAAATAACCTCTGGAATTTCTTTTGAAAACAGGGAAGTTCCAGTAGTCAATAGTTAATCTAATGTTTATAACAAATTGTTTACACTTTTCTAACTTCAGTAGGGTTATGACAATATTACTGAAAGGCACATTGAAATAAAAGGCCTTATATGAAATGATTGTCTCCTTATGTATATAGTATATCATCTCATTCCAATATCACCTCTTATTTCCTCATATCATTTATCTGTTTCAAACAAACAAAACCCCATTGTATGTAATAGTATTATTTGGTTGTTAGAAAATACAATATTTTGGAAAAGTGCACTTTCAAAGCTATACTACAGCTAAAACTACATAGATTGATTATTCTTAAATGTTGTGTACTTTTGCTGATCTGACTGACATTTCTGTGAAAGTAGAGCTGTCACTATTTGGTGACAAAGTAACATGTATTTTGAAAATTCTTTTCTTTTTTTCTGCTGCTTCTTGGAGCTCCCAATAGGCAACTAATTCTGCTTGTTCTTTTTCAAATACTGTATTGCTTGAAGACTTTGACAAACTGTGTAATGATGGGTTTACTCCCTAGTAATGAATGTCACGATCCTAACAATAAGATCCAACAAACAATTTAAAGTGATGTAATGAATGGTGATTCTGTGTAGAGCATACACAGAGTCTGACTGGTCTAAATAATTACTGGAGTTTGGCAGAGATGCAGTATGCACAACCCAGTACGATGGCACCTGCTGGGACTGTACATTATTTTGAAAAATAATAGGTTCTTTCAAAGAAATGAAAGCTTTGTAGTACAGTAATTGAATGCCAGCATCAATAAACTTGCTTTTTTTGTGTTCTTGAGAAATTATTTATTTTGGGGTTTTGTTTTGTCACCCATGTTATATTTTAAGGAGTTCCCATTAATCTCAGCATTATTATTTGTTGAGTTCCTTCAAAGAAGAATCAGTAGTTGATATTTTGGAAAATATACTTGGAAAGAAAAAAATGTGCCTCTAGGGACTATAATTATGTATTTAGTGCTTATTTTACATAAGATATGAAGATATAGGTAATGTAATTTCTTATATATATCATATACATCTGATATATATGTGTGTGTGTATGTGTATACTATATCCACAGAGACAGTAGAAACATGGTTATGCACTACACTGATTGTGGAAGTTTATAGTGTTTTTATCCTACAGTTTTCATTTTCAAACTCTTTTGCTTTTTTATGCTAACCTTTCTGCCTTTTGAGCATGGTCTCATTCTAGACAAAGAGGTAGGATTGTTACAGTGGATTGAGGAGCAATGGGGCCACACAGACTGCTGGAAGAGATTATTTAGTTTTTGCTTCTATTGAAGGACAAAGAAGGCCACAGGAAAATAATTTCCATAGCTTTTTTTATTTCAAGAAAGTAGTTTGAGAGACAGCAACTTTATGATAGGACCCCAGGCACTCTCCCTGCTGGGTTATTGTTGGACATTTGAATAAATTAGACCACTGGAATCTACCAGAAATAGCACTGTACCTACATTTCAAGAAAAGGTGTCTTTCTGTGTTTCCCAAAGTGTGACTCATTTTTAATTACATTGCCTGAGCTGAAAAAAGGGGACACAAAGTTGGCATGTTTTACTATTCAGATGGTGAGGACTAGGTCAGGTCTAGGTCTTTCAGAAAGTTTTAGGATAATGTCTATAAATGCAGAAGCTTCCTGTCAGATGAGACAGTGCAGAAATAGAGCATTTGAGTCTATCATTAAAGAACCAAGGGATACAGGGCAATTCGTACTTTTTAAAATTGCTTTTCAAGTCAAGCCCTTTGCTATACTTTTTACGTTATCAGTTGTCCTTTTTACCTTGTGAATTTTGAAACTTTAGTGTGTTCTCCTTTACTCTCTCTGTTTTCTCATGGGGGAATGAAATTGATTGTCAGAGTGGGGAGTACCATGTAGCCCAAAGGCAAGTATTTCATCTTTATTGAGTATGAAACTGTAGTAAGTTGCTTCTGAAGCATGTTTATTATTTTCATTAAAGCAATGCAGTAAGAGTTATCTTATGAGTCTTATATACACGCACACACATCTCATATCTACATATATTAACACATATATACGTGATTACTTTTTGAGATATATACATACACATATTTAGTGCCCCATATTGATAATTTTTCAGACTGTATATGGAAAAGCAATGAAAATATTCCAAGCAACTCTCTCTGTTGGTATGTAGTTTCCTTTATTGTTTGCTTTATTCAGTGAAAATGCAAGAAGTCTATAATAAATGGTATAAATAAAATATATCTGAGGAAAATGAAAAAATAAAGACTTTATCAAGAAATACATACTTCGTAATCAAATCTAACTACACAAATATTGTACCGTATGTATACAGAAGAATTTTTTCCCACAAATATATAAGAAGTATCAGTTCCAGAAAAAAAATGGGAAATCACTACATTTTACGTGTCTGCACATACCTTATAATTCTGGAGGATGAGGTTTGAAAAGAGAGGGCTAGCTATCTCACTGAGTGATGTAATTATATGTTTGGCAAGATTCAACTATGTGTTGTTAGTTTACCATCAAAGGGAAACCTAATAGTGAATTGGATAACAGGTAATTCTTTACGTATATGAAAACGTGCCTTGGAATATGCATCACGATCTTGTGTAGCTCAGTTTACAAAATGATACACACACACACACACACACACACACACACAGAGCTCCCAATTACAGGTGTGTGTGTGTGTATATATATATATATCTAACATTTAAAATAACTGAAAATCTAACCCTATACATACTCAGTGATACGTATCCTTTACCATCAAAACCACAATCTACAAATGAAAAGACATTTTGTTTTCAGAGCATTGTCTTATTGTTGATTTAATTCGTGAATTTCTTTATCACTAGGAGTGTTTAATTTTCTAGTGTGTGATAATGAACACTGTATGTGAAGATAGTTAAGCTATATTTGGAGCTTAGGAAACATTTGATAAATGGATACAACCCTAGTACAAATTGTGATAAGATTTTTGCTAAAGAAAAATGACTTTTAAGCAAGCATTTAAATGTCACATTGTAGGGAGCATAGTACCTTGTAGAAAAACAAAACAAAACAAAACAAAACCAAATCCATTAAAAAATTAGAGGTGTACCAATTAGAAAATTACAAGTTGTATGAGACAATGCATATTTATTTACTTAGTTTTAATTTTGTAAATTATATCTATAAATATAAAAGAAAATGTGCCAACATGTAAGTGTCTCTGTTTTTGTTTTTTTTTTTTTTTATTTTTTAAATTTTTATTGTACTTTAAGATCTGGGATACATGTGCAGAACATGAAGTTTTGTTACATAGGTATACACGTGCCATGGTGGTTTGCTGCACCCATCAACTCAGCACCTACATTAGGTATTTCTCCTAACGTTATACCTCCCCTAGTACCTCAAACTCCAACAGGCCTCAGTATGTGATGTTCCTCTCCCTGTGTCCATGTGTTCTCATTGTTCAATTCCCACTTATGAGTGAGAACATGTGGTGTTTGGTTTTCTGTTCTTGTGATAATTTGCTGAGAATGATGGCTTCCAGTTTCATCCATGTCCCTGCAAAGGACATGAACTTATTCTTCTTTATGGCTACATAGTGTTCCATGAGTGTATGTGCCACATTTTCTTTATCCAGTCTATTAATGGGTTGGTTCCAAATATTTGCTATTGTGAACAGTGCAGCAATAAACATACATGTGCATGTGTGTTTATAGTAGAATGATTTATAATCCTTTGGGTTTAAACCCAGTAATGGGATTGCTGGGTCAAGTGTTATTTCTAGTTCTAGATCCTTGAGGAGTTGCTATACGGTCTTCCACAGTGGTTGAAATAATCTACACTCCCATCAACAGTGTAAAAGCGTTCCTATTTCTCCACATCCTCTCCAGCATCCGTTGTTTCTTGACTTTTTAATGATTGTCATTCTAACTGGCGTGAGATGGTATCTCATTGTGATTTTGATTTGCATTTCTTTGATTACCAGTGATGAGGAGCATGTTTTCATACGTCTGTTGGCTGCATAAATGTCTTCTTTTGAGAAGCGTCTGTTCATATCCTTTGCCCACTTTTTGATGGGGTTGTTTGATTTTTTTCTTGTAAATTTGCTTACATTCTTATTAGATTCTGGATATTAGGCCTTTGTCAAATGGATAGATTGCAAAAATTTTCTCCCATTCTGTAGGTTGCCTGTTCACTCTGATGATAATTTTTTTTTTGCTCTGCAGAAGCTCTTTAGTTTAATTAGATCACATTTGTCAATTTTGGCTTCTGTTGCCATTGCTTGTGGTGTTTTAGACATGAAGTCTTTGCCCATGCCTATGCCCTGAATGGTATTGCCCAGGTTTTCGTCTAGGATTTTTATGGTCCTGTGCCAGTTTTCAAAGCGAATGCTCCCAGTGTTTGCCCATTCAGTATGATATTGGCTCTGGGTTTGTCGTAAATAGCTCTTATTATTTTGAGATATGTTCCAGTGATACCCAGTTTATTGAGAGTTTTTATCATGAAGAGGTGTTGAATTTTGTCAAAGGTCTTTTCTGGATCTATTGATATAATCATGTGTTTTTTGTGATTGGTTCTGTTTATGTGGTGGATTACATTTATTGATTTGTGTGTTGAACCACTCTTGCATCCCACGTATGAAGCCGACTTGATCATGGTGAAAAAGCTTTCTGCTTTCTACTAGATTTCGTTTGCCAGTATTTTACTGAGGATTTTCGCATCTATGTTCATCAGGGATATTGGCCTGAAATTTTCTTTTTTTGTTGTGTCTCTGCCAGGTTTTGGTATCATGATGATGCTGGCCTCATAAAATTAGTTAGGGAGGATTCCCTCTTTTTCTATTGTTTGGTATAGTTTCAGAAGGAATGGTACCAGCTCCTCTTTATACCTGTGGTAGAATTTGACTGTGAATCTGTAGGCTATTAATTACTGCCTCAATTTCAGAGCCTCTTACTGGTTTATTCAGGGATTTGACTTCTTCCTGGTTTAGACTCGAGAGGGTGTATGTGTCCAGGAATTTATCCATTTCTTCTAGATTTTCTAGTTTATTTGCATAGAAGTGTTTATAGTATTCTCTGATGGTAGTTTGTATTTCTGTGGGATCAGTGGTGATATCTCTTAGTTTCTCTGTTTTTATATATTCAACTTAGTCTTTTTTTTTAAGTCCCCTGTGAGCTGGAGGAAATCTTAATAAATTTCAGTAGCTGTGAGTTTACTCAATAGCAAAACTCAGTAAGGAGTAAAATATTGTCCTCAGAGTCAGCATAAATATCTGCGTTCCACACATACCCTCTGCACCCTCCTCATCTCCAGGGCTACAGATCTATTTGTGTCTGGAATTGGTGGGTTCTTGGTCTCACTGACTTCAAGAATGAAGCCATGTACCCTTGCGGTGAGTGTTACAATTCTTAAAGATGGCGTGTCCGGAGTTTGTTCCTTCAGATGTTCAGATGAGTCTGGACCTTCTTCCTTCTGGTGGGTTCGTGGTCTCGCTGTCAGGAGTGAAGCTGCAGACCTTCATGGTGAGTATTACAGCTCTTAAAGGCAGCACGTCTGGAGTTGTTCATTCTTCCAAGTGGGTTCATGGTCTTACTGGCTTCAGACAGACCCTTGCGGTATTACAGCTCATAAAAGTAGTGTGGACCCAAAGAGTGAGCAGCACCAAGATTTATTGCAAAGAGTGAAAGAATAAAGCTTCCACATTGTGGAAGATGACCCCAGAAGGTTGCCTGCTGGCTGGGGCAGCCTGCTTTTATTCCCTTATCTGGCCCCACCCACATCCTGCTGATTGGTGCATTTTAAACAGCTGATTGGTCCACTTTACAGAGAGCTGATGGTCCATTTTGACAGCATGCTGATTGGTACGTTTACAAACCTTGAGCTAGACACAGAGTCACAAAGTGCTAGTTAGCTAGGTACAGAGTTAGCTAGATACAGAGTACCAATTGGTGCGTTTACAAATCTTGAACTAGACACAGAGTACTGATTGGTGCATTTACAATCCTTGAACTAGACACAGAGTACTGATTGGTGAATTTACAATCCTTGAGCTAGACACAGCCACTGAGTGCTAGTCCTCCAAGTCTCCACTAGGTTAGCTAGATACAGGGTACCAATTGGTGTATTCACAAACCCTGAGCTAGACACAGAGTGCTGCTTGGTGCACATACAATCCTCCTAGATACAAAAGTTCTCCAAGTCCCCATCCAGTTCAGGAGCCCAGCTGGCTTCACCCAGTGGAGAGCCCCGCCTGCGCTATTCAGCTCTTGGGCTATCCATGGGATCGCGCCAGGGAGCAGGGGGCGGCGCCTGTCGGGAAGGCTCAGGCCCCTAGGGAGCCCAAGACAGGGGGAGGAGCTCAGACATGGCAGGCTGCAGGTCCAGAGCCCTGCCCCGCAGCGAGGCAGCTAAGGCCCAACAAGACTTTGAGTGTGGCGCGGGCAGGCAGGCACTGCTGGGGGACCCGGCACAACCTCCGCAGCTGCTGGCCCCGGTGCTAAGCCCCTCACCGCCCTGGGCCGCGGTGCCGGCAGGTCGCTCCCTCTGCGGTGTCCGCTGAGCCCGCGCCCAGCCGGCAGGAACTCACACTGGCCCGCCAGCGCAGCACGCAGCCCCGGTTCCCGCCCGCGCCTCTCCCTCCACACCTCCCGGCAAGCAGAGGAGGGGGCTCTGGCCTCAGCCAGCCCAGAGAGGGACTCCTACGGTGCCGGGGCAGGCTGAAGGGCCCCTCAAGCGCCGCCAGAGTGGATGCTGAGGCCGAGGAGGCGCTGAGAGTGAGGGCTGCTAGCACTTTGTCACCTATCACATTGACTTTCTCTCAGCTGCGTTTTCTACCTTTCTTCTGGCTAGAGGGAGAGATTAGAAAAACATTTAGGTGCTCTTCCCACTGTCCTGGATCTTTTGAAATTGTGAAGGATTGTGACAGTCTCTCTCCAATGATCTCTCCACACCACAGTACCACTGCTGGAAGGCTTCCACCATTCTGTGGTGGCTCAGGGAACTCCATGAGACTTGTTACCACCAAGGGCTCAAAGGAGAAAAGATGCATGCATCTCAAATTTCCAGAAATATCTGTGACTTTTATCACTTTCATGAGCCACTTCAAATACTCAATCTCAGAGAGCAAATATGAGGATTTCCTGAGAGGTCAGTTGAACATTTCTCTCTAGTGTTTCTTGTCCTTGTTTTCTTCTGTTTCCTGCATAATGTTAAAGTCATTTTCTCAGTTTAAATGTTGCAAATAATTGCTGATAAGTTGTTTCAAATTTCTTCAACAGATATTTTCGTTTTAATCCAAGATTTGCATAATTGAATGTGGTATTTGTTGATAATTTGCTTAACAATTTTGGGAATTTAGAATCATATATTTGAGGGAAGGACTTCCACGGCCTGTAATACCAAAAGAACATAGAAATCATATACCACGAAATGGTTTGATAAAAGTCAGATATAAAATGATGTGAATATAGTGTCTTTTAATTAATTGAAATATTCATCTCTGAGTGAATATTTTTTTAACACTCTTCAGGAAAACCCTGACACCATGGATTGCCTGAGAAAAGTATGTGGTCATTAATTTTTCACTGTTATTCAGTAATCCCTTCTTTTTCGTGATTTCAGTTACCCATGGTAAACTGCAGTCTAAATATATTAAGTGGAAAATTCCAAATAAACAATTCATAAGTTGCAAAATGCACTCCATTCAGAGTAGCATGATGATATCTTGTGCTATTTCACTCCATTCTACCTGGGACATGAATTGTCCCTTTTGCCCGTTAGTTACTTAGTAGTCTTACCAGTTATCAAATCCACTGCTGCAATATCTTATTGCTTGTGTTCAAGTAACACTTTTTTTTTTTAACTTAATTTGACTTCAAAGTGCAAGAATAATGATGCTGGTATATTTTCATAATTATTAATATTAAATTTTACTATAAGATATTGCTGTTAATCTTTTAGTGTGCCTAATTTATAAATTAAATTTTAATTGGATATGTATGTACAGGAGAAAACATCGTATATATAGGGTTTGGTACTATCTGTGCTTTCAGGCATTCATTGAGGGTCTTAAAATGTAAACCCCCCACAAATAAAGGGAAAGTACTGTATTACAATTAAGTTGCAAATACTTGTCTTTAATATTATTTGTCTTTTAGACATTTCATTTTCTCTTTCGTAACTGTATTATAATTTTGTTTTCTGATTTTTAATTTTCTTCATCAGAGTTTCAAAGGTTTTTTTTTTTTTTTTTTAGATGGAGTGTCATTCTGTCACCATGCTGGAGTGCAGTGGCACGATCTGAGCTCACTTCAACCTCCGCCTCCTGGCTTCAAGCTATTCTCCCGCTTCAGCCTCCCGAGTAGCTAGGACTACAGTGTGTGCCACCATGCCCAGCTAATTTTTACATTTTTAGTAGAGACAGGTTTCACCATGCTGGCCAGGATGATCTCGATCTCTTGACCGCGTGATCCACTCACCTCAGCCCCCCAAAATGTTGGAATTACAGGTGTGAGCCACCACATCTGGCTGTAGTTTTTGTCTGTTTTAATGCTATTTTAAAGACACAAAATCTTTGAAAATCTGATGAAGAAAACTAGTATCATCTAAGCTTTTGACATTTTCTTTCACTCTATTCCATTAATGTCAACTTATAGCTCTGTTTTTTGTTTCTCGCTTTTCACTATTGTCAACTTATAGCTCTACCTGTTTTTTGCTACTCACTTTAACATATTGTCTCATAACCTTTATAATTATATGATTGATATGTATTTTATCAAAGTATATATTTCTATTCTCTTTGTTTAAACTCTAACTTTTCTGCAAAGTGCATTTCAGATCAGTCATATTAATTTTGATAAGTTTGTCTTTATGAAAATATTTATTTTATGCATAAAAGTTCAACTTTTATGTTCTTTTGAGCAAGACTTTAGCAGGAATAATGTTCATTAGTTTAATGTACCAAAAGGTTTTCATTTTTTTTCAGATTTCATTTTTTCTGAGGAAGTCATAAAATTATAGCAATTATTATAGCATATAAGATAATTTGGATTGGCAGTTTTGCAGATAAAAATATATGGTATACAATTAAAATTAAATTTCAGTAAAGGTACTTTTTAAGCTCATGTTCTACATGTTATATGACACGATTATGCTAAAAAGCCTTATTTTTCTGAAATTCTAATTGAACTAGATTTTCTATATTGGGCAACATTAATAACAATGTTTTTATAGTTAATTATGGGTAATTTTCTATCTGAATTTGGTATAAAAAGCAGAATGTACATCATTAAGTTTTTCAGAAAGCACAATAAATAGCATTCCTTTTACATACCTGCTGTGAACAAATTGAAAAGTTACACAAAAGAGTCAGATAACGGTGAAAAATTAATTTTATCACAGATAAAAGCTAGACAAAATAACATCACTTAACATGAGAACCAAAATAATCATGCTGATTCCTTAGCCCTCCTGTCTGGCCTGGAGAATTGATTACTGAAACAAACACTGCATCCTCAGATTCACTTTCTCAGATAGCTACCTCATAATAATGTGCCAGAGAGAAAGAGAAAATATGCAAATGTTTACAATCATGGTATTTGACATGCAAGCAATGATTATTGGCTCATTAAGAATGTCATTCACCTCTCTGGGGGAAAGCACAAGGTATTTTAGTATTTTACCAAGTCTAGAGTGTTTAATGAAAAAATATCTCAAGAGGAGGGAACGCAGGATGGCCAAATAGAAGCCTCCACTGATCATTCTGCCTATAGGAACACCAAATTGAACAACTATCCACACAGAAAAAGCTCTTTCATAAGAACCAAATATCAGCTTAGGTACTAACTTAGCCACAGTGAGATCTTGGAGTTCCTGATTTCAAGGCTTTAGCTCTTAGACAGCATTTCTGGACATGCCCTGTCCCAGAGGGTAGCACACTGCACCAAAGGGAGAGTTCCAGACCTTCCAGAATTCACCACAGGCTGATTAAGGAACTCTTAGACCTTGAGTGAATATCAGCAGTACCCAAGCAATACTTGCCCAGGATCTGGAGTGGGGAGTATTGTGGACACGGAGAGAGACTCTTCTGCTTGTAGAAAGGGTGAGGAAGAGTGGGAAACATTTAGTGGCTGGGCACAAGCTCAGCCACAGGAGAATACGTACCATGGAGATTCCCAAGATTTCTGACTCCAGGCCATACCTCCTGGATGGTATCTTGAAACTTGGCAAGGAGAGGGGAATCTCATCACTCTGAAGACAAGAACACAATCCTGGCTGGTTTCACCATCTGCTGATTGTAAAGCCCTAAGGACTTGACAAAACATTTGTGGTAGCTTGGCAGTAGTTACCATAGGACTTGGATGAGATCCAGTGCTGTGCTGGCTTCAAGTCTGACCCAGCATATTCCCAGTTGTGGTGGTCACAGAGCTGCTTCTGTCTCCTCTCCCCCAATTTCAGGCAGCTCAGCACAGAGAGACTCCATTTGTTTGGAAGAAAATAAAGGAAAAAGCAAGAGTCTCTGTTTGGTAATACAGATAATTCTTTGGGATCTTATCCAAGGTTGTACCTATGTAACTCTGCAGGACTCGCGACATTACTGGGTTTGAAGTGCCCCTTAATACAGACATAGCTGTAGTGACCAAAAGCTTGGATCACAACACCTAAGTTTGTTTGAATACCTGAAAAACAGTCCAAAATGACAGATAAAAAAAAGTCAGACTGTGAAGGCTTACAATGAATACCTAACTCTTCAATGCCCAGACAACGATGAACATCCACAGCATCAGGACCATCTGGGAAAACATGATCTCACCAAATGAACTAAATTAAGCACCAGTGACTAATTTTGGAGAGATGGAAATATCATTCCAAATATTTGGAGAGATATTTCAGAGATAAAATTCAAAATGATGGTTTTGAAGAAATATACAATAATATAGAAAAGGAATTCTGAATCCTATCAGATAAAGGTACTGACATATTTAAAAAGGGTCAGGCAGAAATTCTGGAGTTGAAAAATGCAATTGTCTTACTGAAGAATGCATCAGAGACTCAGCAGCAGAACTGAACAAGCAGAAGAACAAATTAGTGCACTTGAAGCAGGCAATTAGAAAACACAAAGTCAGAGGAGACAAAAGAAAAAATAAAAATGAATAAAGCATGCCTACAAAAATCTATAAAATAGCCTTAAAAGGGCAAATCTAATAATTATCAGTTATTGGCCTTAAAGAGGAGAGAGAGAGGTATAGAGGGTTTTTTTTTTGTTTTGTTTTTTGTTTTTAGGGATGATAATAGGGTACATCCCAAACCTATATCCCGAGTACAAGAATTATGGACTATCAGGTGAATTTAAACCAAACAAGACTACCTCAAGACATTTATTAATCAAACTCAGAAAGATCAAGGACAAAGAAAGGATCCTAAAAACAGAAAAAAAAAAAAAAAAAAAAAAAAACAAATAACATACAATGGGGCTCTGATATATTTGGCCTCAAACTTCTCAGTGAAGTCCTTATAGGCCAGGAAATAACGAAATGACATAGTAAAGTACTGAAGGAAATTAACCGGTATAATAGAATAGTCTTAACATAGCCAGCAAAAACATGCTTCAAACAAGAAGGAGAAAAAAGATTTTCCCAGACAAACAAAAACTGAGGGATTTCATCAAGATCAGATCTGTCCTACAAGAAATACTATAGGAAGTTCTTTGATCTGAGAGAAAGGAATGTTATTAAGCAATATGAAACCATCTGAAGTTACAAAACTCACTGGTAATAGTAAGTACACAGAAAAACTCAGAATATTATAACACAGTAATTGTTATAAAGACAATATAAACTACTTATAATTTTATTAGAAAGACTAAAAGATGAACTGATAAAAATATAACTACAATATGCTGTCAAGATATAGAAAGACAATAAGATACAAATAGAAATAGTGAAAAATTAAAAGGTGGGGGGATTGGATCAGGGCTCAAGTCTATAATCCCTAGATCACCTGAGGCCAGGAGTTTGAGTCCAGCCTGACCAACATGATGAAACCTTGTCTCTACTAAAAATACAATAATAATAATAATTAGCTGGGTGTGGTGGCACACAGCTGTAATCCCAGCTACTTGGGAGAGGGTGAAGTAGCAGAATCACTTGGACCTGGGAGGCAACATTGTGCCACTGCACTCTAGCCTGAGTGACAGGGCAAGACTTCATCTCATAAGTAAATAACTAACTAAATAAATATAAAAATAAAAAGTCAGGGGATGAACTTAAAGTGTTGTTAGTTTCCACTTGTTAGTTTACTTGCTTATGCAATCAGTGTTAGGATGTCATCAGTTTAAAATAATGAGTTATAAGATTATTTGCAAGCCTCAAAAAATACAACAGATAAAGAATAAAAGACAAGAAATTAAGACATACCATCAGAGAAAATCGTCTTCACTGAAAGGAAGGACAAAAGATAGAAAGGACAACAAATTTTAAAATGGCAAAATAAGTCCTCACTTATCAATGGCATTGAATATAAATGGACTGAACTCTTCAAAAGTTCAAAGATATAGACTGACAGAATGGATTAAATAGAAACACCCAACAATATGTTGCCTACAAGAAACACACTTGAAGTATAAATACATATATACATAGAAAATAAAGGGACGGGAAAATATATTTCATGGAAATGGAAACCAAGAAAAGAAAAAAAAAGCAAGCAGGAGTAGCTATACTTACAGGAGACTACATAGATTTCAAGACAAAAACTACAAAAAGAGGCAAAGAAGGTCATTATACAATGATAAAGGTGTCAATTCAGCAAGAGGATGTAACAACTGTAAATATATGTATGTACCTAACACTAGAGCACACAGATATATAAAGCAAATACTATTAGAGCTCAAGAGAGAGATAGACCCCAATACAATAACAACTGGAAAATTCAATGCCCCATTTTCAGCATTGTAAAAATTCACACTGGAAGAAAATCAACAAATGAGACAGATTTAATCTGCACTATAGACCAAATGTACCTAATAGACATTTGTGGAACATTTCATCCAAAAGCTGCAGAATACACATTTGTCTCCTCACCAAATGAATCATACATTAAGCCACAAAACAAGTCTTAAAACCTTCAAAACATTCAAATAATATCAACTGTCTTCTCTGACCACAACAGAATAAAATCGGAAATCAGTAACAAGAGGAATTTTGGAAAATATAAAAACACATGGAAATTAAGCAATATGCTTGTGAATAACCAGTGGGTCAATAAAGAAACTGAGAAGGAAATTAAAGTATATTATGAACAAATATAATGAAAACAGAACACACCAACACCTATGGGATATAGTGAAGGCAGAATTAAGAGTAAAGTTTATAGCTATAAGCACCTACGTCAAAAAAGTAGAAAACTTCAATTGAACAACTTTATGACGCAGTTTAAAGAATTAGAAAAGTAAGAACAAACTAAACCCAAAGTTAGTAGAAGAAAAGAAATAATAAAGATCAGAGCAGAAATAAATGAAATTGAAACAAAGAAAACAATACAAAATATCAATGAAGCAAAGTTATTTTGAAAATATAAACAAAATAGAAAAACTTTTAGCCAGACTAACTAAAAAATTAGTTAAAAATAAAAATTGAAATTAATACAGACATTCAAATTAAATAAAATCAGATATGAAAAATGACACATTACAATTGATACCATGGAAATTCAAAAAAACATTAAAATTTACCATGAGAAACTGGATGCCAATAAATTGGAAAACCTGGAACAATTAAATTTCTAAACACATAGAAACTGACTAAGATTGAACCATGAAGAGACTCAAACCTTAGCAGACTAATAACAAGTAATAACATTGAAATCATAAGAAGAAGTCTTGCAGCAAAAAAAGAAAGCTCTGGACCTCATGGCTTCACTGTTGAATTTTACCAAACATTGAAAGAAGAACCAATAGCAATCCTACTCAAAGTATTACCAAAAAATAAATGAGGAAATACTTCCAAATTCATTCTACAAGGCCAGTATTACTCTGATACTAAAACCAGACAAAGACATATCAAAAGAAAAGAAAAGAAAACTATAGGCCAATATCCCTGATGAGCGTTGTTGGAAAAATTCTTAAGATATTAGCAAATGGAATTCAACAAAACATTAGAAATTCACTCATCATAACCAAGTGGAATTTATCTCAGGGATACAAGGATAATTCAGCATATGCAAGCAAATCAATGTGATATCAACAGAATGAAGAACAAAATCCCTGTCATCATTTCAATTGATTTTAAAGAATTAGAAAATCAAGAACAAACCACTGCACAGTTTCAAAATCATTGTACAGTTTCCAGAACTTCTCTTGCTTTTCAAATGCTAAAAAGCATTTGATAAAATTCAACATCCCTTTATGATTAAAAAAAATCCTCAGAAAAACGGGATATAGAAGGAAGATACCTCAGCACGATAAAAGCCAAATGCAACAGACCAACAGCTAATATCATAATGAAAAGAGAAAACCTGGAAGCCTTTCCTCTAAGATCTGAAACACAATAAGGATGCCAAATTTCACCACTGTTATTTGACATACAACTAGAAGTGCTAGCTAAAGCAATCAGATAGGAAAAAAGAAATAAAGGGAATCAATTGAAAATGAAGCAGTAAAATTATGCTTGTTTGCAGATGACATGATCTTATATTTTGAAAAACCTAAAGACTTGATCAAAAAACTATTAGAGGTGATTAATAAATTCAGTAAAGTTGCTGGATTCTAAATTAACATACAAAATTCATAACACTTCTATATGCCAACATTGGAAAATCTGAAAAAATGTTAAAAAGTAATGTCATTCACAATAGGTACAAGTGAAATAAAATGTCTAGTAGTTAACCAAAGAAATGAAATGAAAGATCTCTACAATGGAAACTATAAAACCTCAATGAAATAAGTTGAAAAGGTCACCAAAAAAATGGAAAGACCTGTCATGGTCACAGATTGGAAAAATCAAGATTGTTAAAATGTCAATACTACACAAAACAATCTACATTTTAAATGTAATCCTTATAAAAAATACCAATAATATCATTCACAGAAATAGAAAAAGCAATTATGAAATGTATATGGATTCACAAGAAACCCAGAGTGACCAAAGCTATCCTGAGCAAAAAGAACAAAAGTAGAGGAATTTCATTACCTGACTTCAAATTTACTACAGGGCTCTAGTAACCAGAACAACATGGTATTGGCATAAAAACAGATCCAGACCAGTTGAATAGAATGAAGAACCCAGAAAAAGAAAAACACATATGTCTAATGTGAACTTATTTTTAATAAAGCTTCCAAGAATACACATTGGAGAAAGAACAGTGTCTTTAATAAATGGTGCTGGAAAAACTGCGTGTCCCTTTGCAAAAGAATGAGACCAGATCTCTGTCTATTTTCATATACAAAAATCTAGTCAAAAATAGATAAAAGACTTACATCTAAGATATCAACTATGAAACTACTAAAAAAATACTTTGGGGAAAATCTTCAGGACACTGAACAGAGCCAAGATTTCTTGAGTAATATCCCATAAGCAGAGGCAACAAAGCAAAAATGGAAAAAAATGGATCACTTCTCATTAAAAAGCTTCTCCACAGGATCAGAAAAAATCAACAAAGGAGACAGTCAACTCACAGAATGGGAGAACATATTTGCAAACTACCCATATGACAAGGGATTCGTAACCAGAATATACAAGGAGCTCAAAGAATTCTATCAGAAAAATTTAATCATTCTGTCAAAAAATGGGCAATTGATTTGAATAAATGTTTCTCTAAAGAAGATATATAAATGCCAAACAGTCATATGAAAAGGTAGTTACATTATTGGTCATCAGGGAAATGCAAATCAAAACTAAAATTATATATTATCTTACTCAAATTAAAATGGCTTTTATTCAAATGCTGGTGAGTACATGAATAAAAGGCAGCAGTTGTACACTTTTAGTGGGAATGTAAATTATTAAATCCACCATGGAAAACAGTTTGGAGGTTCTTCAAAAAAGCAAAAATAAAACTACCATGTGATCCAGCAATCCCACTGCTAGGTATATGCCCAAAGAAAACAATTCAGATTATTGAAGAGATATCTACACTCTCATATTTACTTCAGCACTGTTCACCATAGCCAAGATTTGAAAGACACTTAAGTGTCCATCATCAGACAAATGGATAAAGAAAATGTGGTACATATGCACAATAGAGTACTACTGAGCCATAAAATAATGAGATTCTGTTATTTGCAACAACATGAATGAAACTGGAGGTGATTATGTTAAGTGCAGTAAGCCAATACAGAAAGGCAAACTTTACATGTTCTCACTTATGTGTGGGAGCTCAAAATTATACAATTGAATTAATGGAGATAAAAAGAGCATGAGGATTACCAGAAGCTGAGAAGAGTATTGGGGGTGGGGAGTAGAATTGGTTAAGGGATACTAAAATACAATTAGATGTAATAAATAATAATTCATTGTTCACTTAAAAATAACTTTAAAAAGTATAATTAGATTGTTTGTAACATGGTTGAGTTGGTGGATACCTCATTTACCCTGATGTGATTATTACACATTGTATGCTTGTAACAAAATATGTCATGGACTCTATAAATATATACAATTACTGTGTACCTAAAGCAATTAGAAATAAATAACAACTAATAAAAAGTATTTCTGCAAGGAAGTCTTAGATATGGTTATCTTGAGAGCTATATATTAACTCAAAAATATTCTGGCAAAAATATTCACTTTTCTGACAAATGTTTACCTTCATCTTCTTCATTTAAAGATGATATTCCCCTATTTACCCAAAATGATTATTTTAATTTTATTAACATGTGTGTTGACAAAATATAGAGGTCCTAGAAACTTCAAAGAGTGGAAAATTCATTAATAGCTTTTTGGTATATTCTATCAATTCAAACATCTTTGATGTTTTTCTTTATACTTCTGTCTATTTTACTTCTGAAATATTGTTAATTTGAATAGCAGCGTTCTTTTAAAAAATTGTATCAATTTAGAGAATACAAGTACAGTTTTATTATGTGAATATATTCCCTAGTGGTGGAGTCTGGGCTTTTAGTGTAATAAAAATTTTATATAATAGAGTTTATTAAAAGATTTATGAGATTGGTCAAGAAACTATAAATTAGTATTAAAATATGTTTACAGTGCTCCAGCAAGTTACTTGCATTACATATAATAGGAAAATCATCAAAAGTATTTTTGGAACCATTCTGCTCTCCACTTGTATGCCATAAACTTTTTTCGATTTCACATGTAAGTGAGATTATGTGCTATTTATTTACTATGCCTGGTTTCTGTCACTTAACATAGTGCCCTCAAAGTTTATTCATGTTGTTCATGTTGGCATAATTAACAGAATTTTCCTGTTTTTAAAGACTGAATGGTATTTCATTGTGTATATACTTCATATGTTATTTATGAATTCATCAGTTGATGGACAATTTGATCGAGTCCATATTTTAGCTACTCTGAATAATGCTGCAATGAGCATGAATGTGCAGGTATCTCTTAGACATGCTGATTTCATTTTCTCTGGATATATACCCAGCAATGGATTGCTAAATCATATGGTAGTTTTACATTTATTTTTTGAGGGCCCTCCATTCTGTTTTCCATAGTGGCTGTACTCCTATCAACAGTATGTAATGGTTCCCTTTTCTCCATATCCTCTCCAACACTTATGTTTTGTCTTTTTAGTAATAGCCATTGCAACAGGTGTTAGGTGATATTTCATTGTGGTTTTAATTTGAACTTCCCTGATAATTAGTGAAAGTGAGCATTTTTATGTACACTTTCTGGCCATTTGTATGTCTTCTTTTGAAAAATGTTTATTCAGATTCTGTGCCCAGGTTTTAACAAGATTTTTAAAATAATGACTTGCTTGAGTTCCTTACATATTTTTCAGATTAACTCTTTATCAGATGTATGGTTTGCAAATGTATTTTCCCATTCCTTATGTTGTCACTTCACTCTGTCACTATTTTTCTTGGCTGTGCAGAAGCTTCGTAGTTTGATGTATTACTGTTCCAACATGAACAACATAGATGAACCTGGAGGGCATTATGTTAAGTGACAGAAACCAGGCACAGAAAAACAAATACCACATAATCTCACTTAAATGTCAAATCTAAAAATGTTAAACTCATACAAGTAGAGAGTAGAATGGTTCTATTATATGTAACATATGTACTTGTATATATAATATACACAAAATATATATAAATATATAAATATATATTTAAATATACAAATATATATGCACATATATATATATATTTGCCTGAGCTTTTCCATTGAAATCCCTAAATTCAGTGTACAGATAAAAAATATGAAGCTTGTTGTGAAAATGTCTTCTGAGTACCTGACTGTAAACTGAGAACTCAGTGAATGGAGAAAACATCTTAGTGCCAAGATAACTGCTATTGCCTGGAATATCCTCCCTCCTTTTGGGATTGTTGACCAGAATATAAGAAACTTAAACACTCCCTTTAATCAGAGAATAAATAAATTATTAAACAACCACATGGCTTAACATGCCATCAGTAATTTCCCCCCTCCTTTTTCTTCTCATGCCAAAAATAGTAGATATTCATGCATCGCACACACTGACAATCAAGCACTATATAACCATGTTTCAGTCAATGATGGACTGAATGATTATGGTTCCATAATATTATAATTATAAAATTATATAAATTCATATAAAATTATAAAATCATATAAAATATGATTATGGTTCCAAAACATTATGATATTGTATTTTTACTGTACCATTTATATGTTTAGATATGTTTAGATACACAAATACCATGTGTTATAATTTCCTACAGTTTTCACTACAGTAACATGCTGTACAGTTTTATAGCCTAGGAGCAAATCATCTATGCCACATAGCCCAGGAGTATACCAGACTACAATATCTATGTTTAACACTCTCTGATGTTTGCACAACAATGAATTTGCCTAATGATACATTTATCAGAAATTTTTCCAGTCGCTAAGCTATGCATTACTTTATTCTATGAAGTTATAATAACCAAAACAGCATGGTACTGGCATAAAAGCAAACACAGAGACCTATGGAACAGAACAGAAAACCCATACATAAACCTACTGTTTTCTTTTTGCTGTACCTGTTTGCATTTTATTTAGTGATTATTATACCTATTACAGTAACAGTATTCCATAGTCTATATAAAGAAGATGTTGTGCCACTTTAGATAGCATCATGAAAGCTTACAATTTAGTATGCCCATTAATCCATTTTCAGTCTTTTATGCTAAAATCGTCAAATGTATAAAATTACACAAGACAGCATTGTAACTTTCCTTTAAACAGTCACAGGAATTTTTAGAGATTTTGAGCTAGCAAACATTTTAGACGTATTCAGACTGTGTGGGTTCATTTGGTCTGCTATGATAGTGTACCACAGACTGTGTAATTTGTGAACAATAGACATGTATTTCTCATGGTTATGGAAGCTGAAAATTCAAGGTCAAAATGTGAGCAGGTTGCACGTCTAGTGAAGTCCTTTTTCTACATTCTCACAGGGTGAAAGAAATAGAAGGGGAAGGAAAATGGGCATAAAGCTGTGTTCTCACATGGTGTAAGAGTAGAAGTTAGAGAATCCCGTCTCTCAAGTCATTTTATATGGCCACTAATCCCATCCAGAAGAGGTCCACCTTCTTGACTTAATCATTTCTTAAAGGTCACATCTTTTAATATTATCATATTTTCACTAAGTTCAAATACAAGAATTTTGGAAAATACAGTCAAACCATAGCAGAGATATTTATTATTTCCAATATTTAGATTTCTTCCTGAAGATGTGAGTTTTAAACTGCTAGTATTTCCCTTCAGCTTGAAGAAGTTCATTTGGCATTTGTTGCAGTGTGTGTGTCTCTTGGCAAAGAACTCTGTTTTCTTTTATCTGAAAATGTTTTTATGTTATTTTGTCTAAATGTTTTTATTTTGTTCTAGTTTATTTTGAAAATATTTCTTTTATTCTGTAATAAACGTTTTAGTGGTTTGAATAATTATTTTAGCTGTTTGAAGATATTTTACTATTATATGGCCTAAAGCTTTAATTTTTCTGATTAGTAGTCGGTTTTCTTTCTATTTTAGGAGTTGGTTCATTGTTTGTTTGGTTTGCTTACTTTGGTTACTTTCAATTTTCCTCTAACCTTTTTTATTGGTAATTTGTTGATGAAGTACCTTGCCATGATTTTCTCTTATTTATCCTGCTTGAGGTTTGCTTTTCTTCATAAGTCTATACATTTATATAGCGTACCAACTTGGGAGAAATTGTGATAAATATTATTAGAAATATTTCTACTGCTTGTTTTCTGTATCCTTCTTTTTAGGACTCCAGTTAAACATATGCTAGATATTTTGATGAAGACATATGAATTTCTGTGTTAATCTTTAATTTTCTCATCTTTTCTTCTTAATTCTTCAGATTAGATACTATGGAGATATCTGTTTTTAAGTTAACTGACTCTCCTCTTTCATGTCAGTCCTGCTTTTAATCTATCTAGTGGTTTTCTTTAATGTCAGATATTATATTTTCAGTTGTACAATTTACATGTGATTATGTTTTAGCATTTGTACTACACTGCTGAAATTTTCTATTCTTTTTTCATTATGATTATATTTTTGTATGTAATTGAGCATACCTATAACAAATGCACCAAAATTATTCGTCTGCTAATCCCAACAGTTAAGTCACTATAGGGTGACTATTGTTCTTTCTCTTGATAATGGGTTGTAGTTTCTTAATTTTTTTATGTCAAGTCATTTGGGAATATATCCTGGCCATTTAAAACATAATATTGTGTATATTCTGGATTTTGTTACAGTCTTCTGAAGGTTTGTTTTTTATTGCTTTTCTTTCTGTTGTTGTCATGACTGGTAGTTAATTTGATTGGACTCAAACTACAACTTATTTCTCTTGGGCAGCAGCTGACCTTTCAGCTTAGATATTTTATCCTTAACTTGGTTATCTAAGTGCTGATTTGGCCCCATGCACAATTAATTTAGCAATTGGCCAGCAATGGAAGCAGAGTTTATACATAGAACTTGAAATTTCCTCTTTAGTGTTTTTTCTTTTCTATGATTCTCCCTTTATTACTAGTGGCTCTGGTTACCCCAAACTTTTGTTCTCTGGTACTTTAGGCCAAAAACACAGAAAGTTTTCTATTGGAGCTTTGTCTGCTTCTCATGGGAAAGACCATTTTACCTTCAAGCTAGAAGCCACTTAAAAGAGTAACCAGACAATGCCATTTCCTTTCACAAAGTGTTATCCTCACTTTAGAAATTGCCTGAGTGATGTATTAATTTTCCCATTCTTGTTTCTCAGACTTATAGCTATTATTTTTAGGAGGGTCAGTTTGCTAGAAGTTTACTCAGTCATAACCGGAAGCAAAACTTGGTTCACTTCCTTTGAAAACAGTTTACTCTTGCTGGGCTGTCTCTTTGTTAAAATCAGAACACAGGTTGCCACTGTATGTATAGGGATTTAATTACAAAGGACACTGGCTGCATCTGAAAGCCATGAAATCTTTGTCCTATAATGCTTAGAAGTAAAGCCCTTATAGGAGATACCTGAAACACCTATATATTCAATGTAATAATATAAAGAACAAAATCAGATATTAAATGATAATCAGGTGAAGACAAAATTGGAGCAGGTCAACTTATAACACAGATGTTGAGGGTAGCAGAAAACTTCAAAGTAACTATAAAATTATAAAGAAAATATAGAGACAATAATGAAATAAATGGTGAAACAATTTCAGTGGAGATTATAATTTAACATGAAATAATAAAATGGACATTGAAGAAGATAAAAACTGTAATTTTTAAAATTAAGAATTCCTTCAATAGGTTTAACAACAGACAGACATAGTAAAGTACAGGGTTGTGACATCAGAGGCAGGTAAATTAAAAATACCCAACCAGAAGCATAGAGAAGAATATAATAAGAGAACAACAACAACAAAAAAGTTGTGCAAAACAAAGTAATATTGCCCCGCCTATCTGAAAATGGACCCACAGAAGACGAGGAAGGAAATCTAAGATGGAGAATGGCATATTAAAAGTTTCTTAGGGAGAGCATAGCAAATCATTACATGTGAGAAAGGGGGAACAGATTTGGCAAATGGGAGGTTAAACTGAGATTCCTTTGTAGCAAAGGCCTCAGATAATCTCGAAAGGAGCATAGAACTTTATAATCACCTTGACTGAGCTAAAGATCCAGATTCATTGAACAGCTATTGTCTGTAGGCTATACCTGGGGAGAGGATGGAACCTTAACAAAGGAAAATCTCTTTTGCTAGGAACAATTCCTAGATGAAGATTAAGGTATAAGTCATCATTCGGTATCCAAAGGATGCTCCCAGCATCTCCAGCAATGAGGGTGAAGGACAGATTTGAACATCTCAGCAAAACATAGACTAGTGTATAATCTTTGTGAGATACAGCACAAATCAATTTTATTTGCTGTTGCAGCTGGAGTGGGAGAGGATAATTCTAGAGTCTGTCTTACTTCAATACATTTTGTATCACAGGCCAAGAAACTAATGCAAATTTTCTACCAAGTACCAAATACATCCAATCAAATAAATATTCAGAATGAAAAAAATCATTGCCATATTGGTCATTGACCCAGAGGATCTGTTGCAAGCCAAATGTTGGTGAGTATTTTTTTATTACCTTACAGCACCTCCTCCTCTCCCACTACCCACCCCAATCTAACATGAGAGTCATAATGACACTTTAAGTACCCTGATATCAGTAACTCAGATCCCATTTCATCGAACTCTCTGGGCATTGCTCTTTACCCTGCATTTGGTTACCTTAATAAATGGCTATAGACTTGCTTAAGTAGACTGGGGAAATCATCCAGGTATATATATATTTGGGTAATTTAGGGTACATCTTCTCAGAGACCTGATTTCTTCTTCAGTCAATGGATTCTGAGACTGATAACTGAATCAATTCTGGGAACTGGACAAGATAGTTTAGCATGTAATAGGATACCTTTTTTCATCATCCTTATAATTCATCCTTAATATGTTGTGATTCTTTTTAATCAGCCTTTGTGGGCTGCCTATTCATTTGGCATCTAGTTATATTGTGTTCTGTTTACCATTTCCAAGTCTCTTTCCAGGTTAGGACTCTTTGGCTGCAAATTCAGTCTTTCTGTTTATTAAAAAAGTTATGTAATTGAGGTTAATTGCCACCACCTCGACTTTTATTAGTTTAGGATCCTATTAGCTCCATTGCTGTTAGGAGCCCAGATTTGTAATGGTGTTTCCTACCATCAGCCCTGGCTAACAGGGCTGAACCACCACTGTCTCATTAATGCTGATCTCTTTCTCAAGCAGTGCATTTCATTTCACTTCTATCTGGTCCCTTCCACTGAATACGGACAACTGAAGGATATTTATACCTTTCATATCATATAGCCAGTTATCCAAAGCTTTTGTCCCCTGTTACCTTCTTGATAACAGCCCTTGTATTTAATCTCACTCACACATTCTTTGCTTTCTCCAAAATTCCAAGTATATATTAGCAACACCTTAACAAGGTGTCTCCGAGTTTTCACCAAGCTGTTGAATCTGACAGAGGAGATAGAGTTCCATTATTTCTAATTCTTGTTTATCAAACTTTATGTTTCCCCATCCACTCTTGATTCAGCACACTCAGAAACAAAGATCACACATATTTGTCCAGCTCCTTTGTGCTAGGTCCTGCAGTTCCTTTCAGATATAGCCCAACTTATAAATAACTGGGTTGATTTATAACTTGACCCTAGTATTGGTTTGATTTCCAGGGGGATACATGAACATAATTTTCAGTGTAGGCCTCCCTTAAAAATAAGAGACATTATTATCTTTAGCAAACTAACACAGGAACAGAAAACCAAAAGTTGCATGTTCTCACTTATAAGTGAGAGCTAAATGATGAGAACACTTGGAAACTGAAAGGGGAACAACAGATACTGGGGCGTACCTGAGGGTGGTAGTTAGGAGGAGAGAGAGAAAATCAGGAAAAATAAATAATTGATACTAGTCCTAATACCTGGGTAATAAAGTAATCTGTACAAGAAATTCCCATGATGTGAGTTCACCTATGTAACAAACCTGCACATGGATCCCTAAATTTAAAACAGAAGTGGAATAAAAAAACTTAGACACTCTGGGAGGCCGAGGCAGGCGGATCACAAGGTCAGGAGATCAAGACCATCCTGGCTAACGTGGTGAAACCCCATCTCTGCTAAAAATACAAAAAATTAGCGGGCTGTGGTGGCGGGCGCCTGTAGTCCCAGCTACTCGGGAGGCTGAGACACCAGAATGGCGTGAACCCGGGAGGCGGAGCTTGCAGTGACCCAAGATCGCGCCACAGCACTCCAGCCTGGGCGATGAGCAAGACTCCATCTCAAAAAAAAAAAAAAACTCAGAGCCTTCTACATCATCCTCAGTGAAGGGGAGATGGTTATCCTTTAAGAAGAAAAATGTGAAGGCACAGGTCTCAGAGGAATCTGACATTTTGAAGTATTTAAGTGCATCTATCCAGATGTACAAATTTCCAGTCTCAGCAACCCTTCTCTAAAAGGTCTCCAATCTCGGCATATCAGAATTTCTTGAGTTTTGAATGTAAACATTTATAGAGCTAGGACATGCTTATGAGTAAGTTTTACATTTTTTCTGTTCACAGACTGTAGAAGATGAGTTTCTCCTTAGGTACTGCCAAAGAGGCCTAATTACACGTATCACCTTAAGTTGGTAATTAATTATACTCATCACCTCATTTGTTTTTTTCCTTTTTTTTCCTTCAAGTTCTAGGCCATACAACAAAGTAAGAAAATAATTAAAGATTTTTTTTGTGGTTGTTTTATGTCAAGCCTCTGAGAGTTTCAAGAAAAGCTATAATATAAGTACTAAGGTATTATAAGGAATTTGCATAAACTTAGATACATAAAGACTAAGCAAGATATTAGAAATTAGGGGAGAAATAGCAATATAATAAAAAGATTAGTATTTCATAACCATGGCAAATTTATTCCAGTGATGTAAGACTAGTTTAACATTTAAAAATAAATCACTTTAATTCACTACATTAAGAGAATAATGGAGATAAAAAAAGATTTTGTTAAAACTTGGTATGTCCTATTGGCAAAAACACTCAACAAATACACAAAGAATGGTAATTTCTTAAAATAAATATATCTATAAAAATTAACATATAATTATTATATTTTATAGTTAACTATTTAGTTATTTCAACTATTTGGAAATAAGAAAAATATTTTTACTCCTACCACAGGTGGTCAACATTGTACTAAAAATCTGATACAAAACAATAAGACAGCTTCCCCACTCTCTTCCTCCTTCAAATAAAGAGATTCGATGAAAGTGGTAGAACTATCTTTACTCATAAATCGTGCAACTGTGCATATGGAAAATTTAGTGCATTATACAAACATACTGTAACAATTAATATGTATATTTAGCAATGTCATTTGTTAAAAGATCAACAGATAAGTATCAATTTAACCCACAAATACTTGCAATAAACAAATATTGAAAACGGAATTTTTAAATACCACTTTCAACAGTACCCAAAACAATGAATAGGTAGAAACAAAGTCTAAGAAAAATATGGAATAACTACATTGAAAATAGAACATATTACTTAGAGAAATTAAAGATGACCTAGGTTAATAGACAGATACACCATGTTCATTAATATGAAGACTCAATATTGTTGAGTAAATTGCTTCATATAATTGATAGAATCCTAATCAAGAACTCCAAATATTTTAATAGAAATTTAAAATGGATATCTAAAATTCATATGAAAACAAATAGGATATATATTAATTGTTGGGAGCAAGTCCCCCAAAATCTGGCCATAAACTGGCGCCAAAACTGGCCATAAACAAAATCTCTGCAGCACTGCGACATGTCCATAATGGCCCTAACGCCCAAGCTGGAAGGTTGTGAGTTTACAGGAATGAGGGCAAGGAACACCTGGCCCACCCAGGGTGGAAAACTGCTTAAAGGCATTCCTAAGCCACAAACAATTAGCATGAGGGAACTGTGTCTTAAGGGCGTGTTCCTGCCACAATTAATTCAGCCCATCCCTTTGTTTCCCATAAAGGATACTTTTAGTTAATTTAATATCTGTAGAAACAATGCTAATGACTAGTTTGCTGTTAATAAATATGTGGGTAAATCTCTGTTCGGGGCTGTCAGCTTTGAAGGCTGTGAGCCCCCTGATTCCCCACTTCATACCTCTATATTTCTGTGTGTGTGTCTTTAATTCCTCTAGTGCCGCTGGGTTAGGGTCTCTCCAACCGAGCTGATCTTGGCATTAATCAAGATAATCTGGAAGAAAAAGAACAAATTTGGAGATCATGCATTAAGTTTTAAAATGTATTACAATGTAATTTTATGACAGCGTGTTATAGGAATAATGAAAGCAAACATACCAGTACAGCACAACAAAGAGTCAATGAGTACAAATACACATATGCATAAACTTGCTATATGAAAAACACATCAGTGCAATTTCATGAGTGGAGAATGTTTTTGTTTTCGTTTTTAATAAATTGTGCTAGACAGATGTGCTAGATCAATCTGATTTTGTTACAGGAAAAACAAAAACATGTAAATTTTAAGCCAAAAACACCAATGTTTTAAATCATAAAGCTAATTGAAAAGTAAAAGCTTCTTCAATTTCAAAGCTTCGAGAAGAAATGAAAATTCTTCTGGGAGAAAACTGAAATATTTGAGTAGACAAAGATTTTTTAAATGGGACTTAAAACCATTCATCACAAAATGAAATAAAGATCTTCAGTTTGACTGTTTTTTGTGGTAATAAAAGAGAACACAAAGAATAGTACTTACACAAATAGATGTTGCGTTCAAGACATTGCCACAGAGCAGGGCCCTAGGGTTTGATACTTCCAAAAAGAGTTGGGGGAAAAAAGGAATAAACCAGTCAAACCATCTTTCCACTATGGAAGAAAGTCACTTTATCACTAAGTGTTAGGAGAGGAAAAAACTTTTCCCTGGGAAGGTGTGGTGACAAATTCAACCTCACTCAGATTTGAGACTTCTGGTTTTATCCAATAATGTAATGACATTGTAGTTTAAACCTTTTACTCTTGGTGATCCTTTTAGAGTCAATATAAAAGTTCAAAAAATTATTAGTTGTACCTCTGTGCGTATTACCTGCTTTTATAAAACAACTATTATGGCCCACAAGCATTAAGATTCCGTCATTTATTTTTCAGAATTCTCTCCTGTAAACTGTAAGTGGCTTAAGAGCAGGGATCAACTCTTACTAAGCTTTTAATCTCCTTATCACCAAGCAGAATGACTGGCAAATCAGTGATGAGTAATGATTTAATAAAAGTTACAGGAAACTGAGAGTTAAAACCTGGAATGTCACATAAAATGCTATTAGAGTGAGAAATCTTTATGGTGTTTTATTTCTTGTCTAAATTAGCAGTGTTTTTGTAGTCAGGGAATTTAAGAAAAGAAGAAGAAACAATACACTATATCAAATGCTGGAAAATTCTATTCTATTTTATAGAACAGCCTGTCCAAATTTACAAATAGAAGGCTATTGGAGCTTCTGGAGACGTAAAAATCAGTCAACATTGTTAACTATCCTACTGAATTATTCTATCGAATTATTTAGAAATGTTACCAATTTCTCAGAAAACAAATAAGAAAAATATGCTTAAATTATAATTTCTAAAAATTTCCCACAAACTTAACACAATCTGAAACATAAAAATAAATCTCTTCAAAACATATAAACAGTAGACTGTAGAAAATGAATTTTTTTCAGGTAAAAAATCTTTCATATACATGGACGGCCTATAGAATAAGCCCAGTTATATCTATTTTATATTTCAGCTTACATACAGCAACATTTGCATTTCAGGGTTCACAGTTTTTGGAGTTCTGAGAAATACATAGAAGTATGTGATCAGACTGGGTGCAATGGCTAACGCTTGTAATCTCAGCAGTCTGGGAGGCCGAGGTGGGTGGATCATCTGAGGTCAGGAGTTCGAGACCAGTCAGGCCACCATGGTAAAACCCTGTCTATACTAAAAATACGAAAATGGTCAAGCATGGTGGCGGGCACTTGTATTCCCAGGTACTCAAAAGACTGAGGCAGGAGAATTTCTTGAACCTGGGAGGCTGAGGTTGCAGTGAACCAAGATCACACCATTGCACTCTAGCCTGGGTGACAGAGGAAGATACCATCTCAAAAAAAAAAAAAAAAAAAAAAGAAAGGAAAAAAATAATCATCACCACAATAGGATACAAAACAATTACTTCACCCAAAAACTTATCTAGTGCTGCTCCTTTATAGTCAAAATCTCCTGTCACTTTTGACACCTGGAAATCACTGCTCTGTTTTCTATTAAAGACACGCTATTACATGTCCTAATATTATCATATGAATGTATTTGATAGTGTTCTGTATTCCTTTTCAAAAGAAAACATAGCTCTATGGCAAATGTTAGAGTGGATAAAAATTTATAAGTGAAATATTATAACAAATTTGGAATCTTAACAGCTTTGTGTTTCTCTATACATCATTATCACATTTGCAATAAAATTGTAAGCATCAAATGTGGCTTAGACATGTGAAGAAATACATCTATATAAATAGTGAGTTTTTAAAATGGTGATTACCACATTTGAGACTGTTGCTGTCTCTATAAAACATTACATTTCAGAGAACTATGGCAAAACATGCTTTAGGTTTGTTTTTTCGTTTTTATTTAGAACTATAATGACAACAGTTAAAGAAAACTTATTTATGATGCTTTTCAATGACATTAAGAAAGATTTTATTCAGAGGGGACCACTGATACAGGTATAGGGACCACTGCAAAGCACTCTTGTAGTGAGATGAGAGACTAGACCTGCCCCCGGAATACAACATGGGGGGATGTTGAAATTTATAGCCAAGGAGCAGGGCGGGGGTCAGTAGATGGAAAGTTACTAAGAAGAAACATCAGAGATAAGTGGGAATTCTTGCTAAACAGACCTAATAGGATTCTTGTGGAAACAGGCCCAGGTGATCAGACATCACCTTTGGGATGGTGAAGGATGAGTAATCCTATCAGCTATTGATGGTGATCAGATATCCAAGGTGGCTGAATTGACTTAGCAAGATTCTTGCTAAAATCTGAAAATGTAGACATAAATATAGAAATCCAAAAGTCAGGCCTAGCTGAAAAAAAAGCTCAGGAAATCCTGAGTAAAGTATAGTCAAGGAGAGAATCTGTCACAACAAACATCAGGAGGTAAACTTGCACAAAAAGTTTACTATGACTCAAACTTCATAGTAAACACAGGGTAATTATTGAAATATTTTATTTTTTCTTTCATCATCATATGATTTAAAAGTATACACAATGAGGATTTCATTTATTAATAGATTTAAGGCATCTTATTAGCTATCCTTTCTTCTGTAAATTACCTAATAATTTCTCCAGTAAATACACTACCACATTTTGTGTATGTATGACTTTGTTTCTCAAAATACAGTCTCTATTTTCAGAATCATTGTACGAATTAATTGGAAAATTATGCTCCAAAACAATTACAAACAGAAAATATCCTTTATATTTTTGTTTGTACTTATTAACAATATTAGGATTTGCATAAATGTAAGAAAGGCAAAAAAGTAGCCTCTTCTTTGTAGACCTTGGTATTAAATTTATTGAAGGTATTTTTATCTCCAGCATATTTATCAACTTCCATCAAACGCTGGTATCCTTACAACAGTGATACTAGTATTTAAATAAAGAAGTTTTGGGCGTGATGAACCGTTAAGTGAAGGAGTGTTGTAAAATTAGAACTTTCCATGTCATTTTCTTTCTTTCTTTCTTTTTTCTTTTGAAACAGAGTCTCACTCTGCTGCCCAAGCTAGATTAGAGTGGTGTGATCTCTGCTCACTGAAACCTCCACCTTTCAGGCTCAAGTGATTCTCTTGCCTCAGCCTCCCCAGTAGGTGGGATTACTGGTATGCGGCACTACCCCTGGCTAATTTTTGTATTTTTTTGTAGAGACAGGGTTTCACCATGTTACCCAGGCTGATCTCAAAAGTCCTGAGCTCAAGTGATCTGCCCCCCTAAACCTTCCAAAGTGCTGGGATTACAGGCATGGGTCACCGTGCCTGGCCAGAAATGTCCATGTTATTTTCAGATGCATTCCAACTGCATATACTCATGTTTTTCAGTGTCTGGCAAGTGAAAAAACAAAGTACTAATAGTACCGAAACATCATTTTGAAATATCTGTTACAAAATAACTGTTTTCATCTCAGGAAAATACCTACTTTGCCTAACATGGCAGCCTACCTCTGCAAACCTGCGTAGGAAAATGCCTAAGGACTTCCAGACAATATTGAAATTGCTTTCCAATTTCTTCTAGAGGTCAATCCCAATATTAAAAGCCTTTTTCATATTTACTATGAGATTCTTAAGCATAATGGTATTAAATTATACACCTCATGAGAACAAAGGTTGAGTGTATCATGTTTACGACTACTTTAAGTACCTGGCATGGTGCCTGGCACAGAAATACTCAGTAAATATTTGCTGAGTGAGTAAAGGAAAGCATGAATGAATTAATAAAGACAGTAAAAGATCTTACAAATCTGAGAGTATTAAATGTGATCTTTACTTCAATTACGTGTTATAACCTGAGGAAAATCTGTCTCTCAAAATTAATAAAAAGTATGTTATATTAATAAAAAACAATGTAGAGTTAAAGTGGCTGTACTGGTTTGGCAACTTTTTATAGCAGATAAAAATTAAAGAGGAAAAATACTGTTTATTGAAATAGAAATAGGAAACAATTCTGTTTTTGGTGACATAGGGGGGGACATTTTTTTAAATGGCCGCCTGGGCATAAAGATCGTGGATAACAGGATTTTATTTTACTATTTTTACTAGGAATGAGTAATATCCCTGGACAGCTATTTTGTTTAAACATCATAACACATCTCAAGGGAAACTTATGGAAGGGAAATGTGAAATACCTGGAGGTCACATAACAACAGTGCTACACAAATCTTAACAGAGTACTTTAGCAACCAGTTTCATTGGAGAACAATCTCTGTTATTTACTGTCGTTTATAAAGCCCTAAAGAGTTACCTCAATGTTCACTTCTTCTCCTGAGAATCATCCTGGCTATTATAGTGAATCAGAGACCATTTTTTTTTTTTACAGATCAGACTCCTTTTTTTTTTTTTTTTTGCAATATGAACAGATTGTTTCAGAGACCAGATCAGTCAGTTCCAGATATATGTTTACCTTTACTTCTAAGTAAATTTTTAATGCAGAAATGAGTGCATAAATGTTGTTTGACATGTGTCCCTAACTTGTTCACAAGCTATTCAAAAACAATACTGATAATTTTGAGGCTAGGCGCCGTGGCTCAGGCCTGTAATCTCAGCACAGGGAGGCCGGGGCAGACTGATCATTTGAGTCCAGGAGTTCAGACCAGCCTGATCAACATGGCAAAACTCCACCTTTACTTAAAATACAAAAATATTAACCAGATGTGGTGGCCGCACCTGTATTCCCAGTTACTGGGGAGGCTGAGGCAGGAGAATCACATGAATCCAGTAGGAGGAGGCTGCAGTGATCTGAGATGGTGCCACTGCACTCCGGCCTGGGCAACAGAGTGAGACCGTCTTAAAAAATGAACAATAATAATAATGATAATAATAATGGTAATTTTGAAATGGTCACTGTGCAATAATAACTAATATCCATCATCTTTATATAGTTTTCTCAATATATTTTAGAAATATACATTCCTGTAGACTAAAGGAATACATTTCACATTGTACTTCAAATTAAGCTTTGTCCTGCTTTGTTTGGATACTTCTTTTATGATATACTTCATATTCCTTACTTCACATTTAATTTCTATTTGCCCCCCATCTCTGGTACATCTTTGGTACTGTGGTGACAGGCTTTTTATGAGCTGTGGAAACATTCATACAGGTACACCTGAGAGGCCCTTGCCTAATTTTCTTGATGCTGCTCTCTTGCTTTCTGCCCTAGAGCTTTATTGTTGAAGCCTCTGGAAGACTCACCTTGGTGCCCAAGTACACGTAAGTGCAGAAATATGAATCATTCCCCTGTAAATGCCCATCAGATAAAGACCATATGGAATACATCTATGCCCAGTTAGATTTAATTAAGCTTGGTTTATTCAAGGAGGCAGAAAATAATGGAAAACGTGGTGCATTACCAGTAAGAGATGTTAAGGGAATTTATAGAATTTGGAGCATATGTTGGGAGATTTGGGAGGACATTCATTAAAATGTGCTTTTCTAGATTGAGTACTTTTAAGAAGTCAGTGGCAATTTAGAAAGTTGATATTTTGATATTTTTTGTGATGGATACAGGAGGAACAGAACAGAGCTAGGGTTATCACTGAAGAAGAAACTATGAGAAGAGAATGTTTAGTTTGTGTGCTTGGAAAATACATTCACACTTATCACTCTCTAGGCATGATTTTGTTTGTTAAATAATTTTGTGTATATTTAAAGTATTAATATACAACATAATAATATTAGAGATATATATGTAGTAAAATAGTCACTATAGTAACACGAATAAACATATCCGGCATCTGACATAGTTAACCAATTTTTCTTTTTGCTGCCAAGAACAGCTAAAATCTACTAATTGAGCACTACAATAGAGTATAATTTTATTACCTATCCTCAAGTTGTACTTTAGATCTCTAAACTTCTTCATCCTACATATCTAATATTTTGTATCCTTTGACAAGTATCTTCTAATTTCCTCACCCTTACCCCCATCCCCAGTATATACTGTTTTATTTTCTATTTCTGTATATTTGGCTTTATTTTTTTAGATTCCACATATAGGTGAGATTGAGTAATAGTTTTCTTTCTGTGTCTAGCTTATTTAACTTAGTATAATTTCCTCCAATTTCTTCTATATTGTGCAAAAGGAGAAACTCTTTTTCTTTAGGCAGAATATTATTTCAATGTATATCTGTACTACAGTTTATTCATTCCTTTGCTGACAGATACACAGGTTGTTTCTGTATCTTGACTCTTGTGAATAATGCAGTAATGAACATGGGAGTCCAGATATATTTTCAAAGTAGTGATTTAATTGTATTGGTGTATACGCCCAGAAGAGAAATTGCTGGATCGTATGGTTTCTCTGTTTTTAATATATTTAGAAACCTCCTTACTGTTTTCCATAATAGTGGCACCAAACTGCATTCCCACCAACAGTATAAAAAGATTAACTTTTACTCTACACCCTCACCAATATTTGCTGTCTTTTGACATTTTGAGAAGTTAGACATTATTTTGAAGTGATTTTGTCTTATTCATTTTTCATTTCAGTCCATTAGTGTCTTGTCTGATGTTGATATTATGGAAAAATAAATCTTTAACAAGTAAACATGATAGCTTACTTGGTAAAAACCAGCTACTGAGTGTTAGTCCTTTCTCAAACCAGTGAAATAGGATGAAGTGAATAAATACTTCCAGGGAGTCAGTTCTGATATAGAATTTTTATGACTTTTTTGTAAACAGTCTAAATGTATCAAGCAATCAGGCCTAATTAGAGGTAGCCATCTCGATAATGAATCTTTATGTTGATTCTCTGTAGATCCTGCTCTTGCCCTTCACCCCTCTTCTTTGGGGTTACATTTCAACAGATTCTGTCTCAGACTTTGCTTTTGATGGACCTGAGTATGCCAGTTGGTACAAGGGTGGGAGTCATGAATAGATGTTCAGGATAGATTTTTGGACCTAGATTACTCCTCAGTTTAAGAACCACATTACTAATAGTAATTAGGATTTTGATTAATCCTGCACATAGTGCATCATGAATGCTATGGTTTACACCTGTGATAAATTGAGACAAAACACTAGGATATTTTTTTTTTTTGACTTGAACTATATGGAGGCAGTAATAACTATAATTGTGGAGTGCTCTAGCTGTTTTTTGTAAATTCTTTTGAAGTTTTGTAACACAAAAATGGTAGTTTCAGGGAATAAACTTTTAACTTAGGGCAAGGTGTGAAAGGCAGAGGGCCTCTATGCCTACACTTAGGGAGACACACTTCTCCTGCAGCTGTAGTAAATCAAGCTTAACACTTATAGCATTGACATCAATGCTTCTAAGTATATTCTATGTCTGGCCTTGATAGGTTTCCCATGTCAAAGCATAGGAAAATATTGGGAGGGTAAGATTTAGAATGGGAGCATCTATATAAAAAGCCTTAGGATTTTGAACTCTTAGATTCTCTGGAATTCTCTAGGATTAGAAGAACACTTATTTCTTACTTTCCTGAAGAAAGCACCAACTCCTTTCCAGGGGGCTGTGAAAAGAGTTTATGCAGGGAAGTTTTGTTGTTTCTGTTTTTTTAAGAATGCTTCATGCTTCATGCTGCTTTCAAGATATTCACCTGAATTATTCATTTCTCCATATTAAAAATAAGGGTCAGGTTTTGGCACAATCCAAGTTAGAAAATATAGCGCCTGGCCTGGAAAAACATCATCTATGTGTTAAAATGATTACATGAGCAATGTACTTGCCTTACCAATTAAAAGTGACATATTAAAGGAGTTAATTAGCAAGGACTAGCACCTACCTAGTCTTAGGAGAGTACATGTGCAGTGGTCAGTGACATTATTGAGTCATCATGAGGATAGGGAAACATATAAAGTGGTTAATGAAATGTCTGCTGACATGGGGGCACTCAACAATATCTCTAGATATAAGTTTTTTTAAGGATACCTGTAGACAGCACTAATATTTTTGATGAATAGTTTATTGAAATTTGATGTAAAGATTGATTATGATGAATGAGGTAGAGATACCAGAACTTCCTTAGAATGGCATTTGGGTAGGACCTATAAAGGTCAAGCAAGTGAGAACTTTAGCATGGGATTATTTTATATATTCCCAAAGCTCACTACATGAATTTACTCCCTAAATGCAGCTACCTAGAGGAGAGCCCAAGGAACACCATCTTCACTATGAGAAAAAGAAATATACCAGTGATGAGTGGTTGAATGCTGACTGGTATCACTGAGAAGCTGGTTGCTCTGTCTTATGGATTAAATTGTCTTCCCTCAAAACTCATATACTGGAAACCTAATCTCCAATGTGACTGTATTTAGAAATAAGATAACTGAGGTAAGGTGAGGCTGTAAGCATGGGATACTAATCCAATAGGACTGTTGTCTTCATAAGAAGAGGAAGAGATAGCAGATTTTCCCTTTCTCACTCTCTTTCTCTCTCCCTGCCACTCCACCAGCCCAAGGAAAGCCATGGGATACCGAGATCAGGCAGCCATCCACAAGCCAGGGGAGAGGCCTCCCTAGAAACTAACCATGATCTAGGGCTTCCAGCCTCAGAACTGCTAGAAAATATATTTCTTTTATATTAAGCCACCCAATCTCTGACAATGTTATTATGGCAGCTCTAGGGGACTAATACAACATAGAGTTAATGGTAGAAGGTGAAGTTATAGAACTGAGCACAGTGGGATTTGGAATAGCAGAAGCTTGTTAACACCACTTGTAAATTAGAGATAAAGCTCAAAGAAATATTATGGTAATAAGTAAATAGATAAAACAACAAGCTTTAATTTTTAAAATGCATATATCTAACTAACAGGAGAATGTGGGTATTTTCTTGTTGACTTTCTTAAGTAATAGGCTTTAAAAACACTTAAGAGCTCCATTTGATTTATAAGTCATTTACCTTCTTCAAACTGTCATATTATAATTAAAAAGATGGTCACTGCCTTCTGGCTCTAAGCCATGATAATCTGCTGGTTATTATTCATTCATTCATTCATACAATTTGTTCATTTATTAAATATTCTACTGGGACCTAATTAAATAATGACCTACTGTACAGAGTGACTATAGCTACCTGAGGTCAAATTTTAATCATTACTAATGCAGAGAAGCTGAAAGGTAACAAAGAGCTTCCTATGTCAAAATACCATTACCTTCACATTGTTCTGTCCAGATTATCACCCAAGCTATTGAGGATGTGTGCCGTCACCCAAATGGTTGATGGTGACAATGCAGAGAACATGCTTTATTCTTTCTTGCTCCTTTCAAAGTTTTTGAAACAATCTTCAACGATATAAAACATTAATCTATGAAATTAATAGAGTGTTTATCAGGATTTTTCAGTATGTAATTGGGTTAAATATACTGCAAATTTAGTTTCACATTGACATACGGGATCTATTATACCTTCTAGAACCCTGCACCTCCTTCCTTGTGATATCCTTTCATTAATTTATGCAATGTATATGTATTAAGATCTATTTTCTGCTAGGCAAAGAACAGTGATTAATAAATTGCACTTAGAAAATAGGTACTCATGTCAGGTACTTGACTTTTATATTCACAAAATAACTTGCCTGGATGATTGGAATTACAATCAACCTATAGATGAAATTGACAGGAACTGATATCTTGACAATAAAGAGTCTTTTCCATGAATATGGAATATTTCTTCATTTATTTAGTTATTTGATTTCATCATTAGTTTTGTAGTTTTTCTCATAGAGATCTTGTACATATTTTACTAGACATATAACTATTTGATTTCTGTGGTGTTTGTATTAATGATATTGTGTTCTTAATGTCAAATTCCAAGTGTTTATTGTTCTTATAAAGTCTTAAGTATCTTTATCAGCATCATGAAAATGTAATAATACAGTGCCTAAAGTCTGCCTGGCAATTGATGCCTGTGCTGGGAACTTGGAGCAGAATATTTGATTAAAACAAACTTAAGACCTGGTGATTATGTAACCAATGTCTTATTTGGTAGAGAATGTCAAATGATCATTTATTTTCTCTTCTCTCTTATCAGTGAATTAGTCAAATAAGAGAGGGTGGTGCTTTATTTTGAAAAAAGTAATATTTTCATCTCAATTTTGCTAGATGTTTTTAGACCACTAATCTAGTTTTTTTTTTTTTTTTTGTAAATAAGCATTTATTGTGTAAATGATGATAGTTTTACTTCTTCCTTCACTATACTTGAAAAACTTCAAAAAAGTTTGATTATGTTGACTCTGTTATATTGAATGTTCAAACATATCAAACACCTATATTTTTAAAAAACTAAAATAGAAATAAAAAATTTCCTATTTTTTTGATTTTGTGAAAAGACATTATGCATTTATAAAAGTCTCACTTATCTTCTACATTTGAGATTCATTATAAATAGATTTAAACCATAATTAAATATGTCTTCGTTATAAATTGAAATAGTGCATTTTACTTTAGTTTGTTAATATGGAATTACACGGAAACTTCTAATATTTATCAATCTTTAAATAATTCAGTGAATATGTTTAGTTTTTATCAGTGTTTACAAGAGAAATTGGCTAATAATTTTATTTGGCTCTATTTTCATATCTAGTTTGCATTATGAGATGATACATAATTTCTAACAGAAGTTAGATGGCTTTCATTTTTTCTATGATCTAGAAAAGTATTTGGAAATTTTGTGATTAAATGACAAATAAAAAGTTGATAAAATTCATCAAGAAAATTGAATAGGCCTGGTACTTTTTCAGGGAGTGTTTAATTGCTCTTTTAATTTTATAGATGAATTTTAAATATGTGCAAGATATGCATTTCCTTCTTTGGGCCAACTTTTGTAATTTATTTTTTTTACCTGCAGTAGGTTCCCTTACTTCCCATATTTAACATTTTTCTTCTTGCTAAAATCTGGCCTACATATTGTTTTACATATAGTCTATGTGTATGAAAAATCCTAATTATCCATATATTTTTAAAAAGCTTAATTTGCTGCTCACTCTAGCTAAAATTGAATTTGAAAGTCTGCCTTTAATTGCCTTTCTTTAGTATTTTGAAAATTTTAATAAATGTTCTTCTTACTTGACATGCTGATGCTGAGAACCCTAATGTAAAGGTCATTTTCAATTAGGAGGTCTCTATTTTTTTCTCTGTAATATTTTATAATTTTCTGTCTTTGATATTCTTAATTTTTTTTGCTGTGCTTTTATATTGGCTTGCTATCCATCAGAGCTAACATTTTATAAACTTTCGGTTTGCACTCTTAAGTCTTAAGTTTGGGAAAAATGTTACCTATTCTTCTTCCACTAGTTTTTATTTTGCAATATTTTTTCTCTCTTTCGGAATACTTAATAAATATATGTTAGCACTTCTGTCTTCATGTATCTTTACTTTTCTCATCTTTTGCCATTTATTTAAACTTTGAAATTTGTCTAGAGGCAGTCATCCAGTGTACTGTTTCATTGTTGTTTGGCTACATCTGTTCTAATAAAACATTCCCTAAGATCTTTATATTCTTCCAAAACAAGTATATCTTTTCCACAATTTGTTTCATATTTCATAGCATTCATGTGAATATTATGAGTCATGATTCCATAAGTATAAAATCAAATTCTATTTCATAATTACCTTTTCTTGTTTAATGTTTGAAAAGTGTTTCATTTTCCTTCTCTGCTAATTAATATGTTTGTTTATTTTAAAATTTATTACTATTTGTTTCAGTAGCTGTACTTATCCTTTTATAAATTTCTGTTTGTTGTTTTACATAGGATGTGTGTGATACTGGGTATAGAACTCCTTTTAGGCTACTTTTTATCTCTCCTCAGGATACAAACTTAAAGGTCGCTGATCTTGCAAGTGAGAGCCTCAGAACATTGGTTACATGACCATCAGGTCTTAAGTTTGGTTCAATCAAATATTCTGCTCTAAGTTCCCAGCCCAATCACCAATTGCTAGACAGACTTTGGGCATTGTATTATTACATTTTCACAATACTGATAAAGACACCTAAGACTGGGCAGTTTACAAAAGAAATTGGACTAACATTTCCACATGTCTAAGGAAGCCTTATAATCATGGCAGAAGGTAAAGAGGAGCAAGTCACATCTTTCATGGATGGCAGCAAAGAGTGTTTGTGCAGAGAAACTCCCATTTTTAAAACCATCAGATCTTGTGATACCCATTCACTATCACAAGAGCAGCACCAGAAATACTTGCTTCCATAAGTAAATTATTTCCCACCAGGTCCCTCCCACAACACCTGGGAATTATGAGAGCCACGAGATGAGATTTGAGGGGGACACAGCCAAACCATATTATTCCACCCTTGTTCCCTCCCAAACCTCATATCTTTACATTTCAAAATCAATCATGCCTTCCCAACAGTCCCCCAAAGTCTCAATTCATTTCAGGATTAACTCAAAAGTCCATAGTTCAATGTCTCATCTGAGACAAGGCAAGTCCCTTCCACCTATGATGCTGTAAAATCGAAAGCAAATAGTTATTTCATAGCTACAATGGGAGTACAGGCATTGAGTAGATACAGGCATTCCAAATGGGAGAAATTGGTCAAAACAAAGGGTCTATTAGACCCCAAGAAATTTCAGAATCCAGTGGGGCAGTCAAATATTAAAGCTCCAAAATGATCTTCGTTGACATTAAGTCTCACATCCAGGTCATGTGATGCAAGAGATGGGTTTCCATGGTCTTGGGGAGCTCCACCCTTGTGGTACAGGTTTCCTCCTGGCTGCCTTCACAGGCAGGCATTGAGTGTCTGTGGCTTTTCCAGGTGGATGGTGTAAGCTGTCAGTGGATTCACCATTCTGGGGTCTGGAGGACAGTTGACCTTTTCTCACAGCTCCATTAGACTATACCCCAGTAGAGACTCTTTGTGGGAGCTCCAACCCCACATTTCCCTTCTGCACTGCCCTAGTAGAGGTTCTCCATGAGAGCCTTGCCCCTGCAGCAAACTTCTTCCTAGGCATCCAGGTGTTTCCATACATCCTATGAAATGTAGGTGGAATTTCCCAAACCCCGATTGTTGAGTTCTGTGCACTGGCAGGCTCAACACTACGTGGAAGCTGCCAAGTATTGAGACTTGCACCACCTGAAGCCATGGCCCAAGTTCTACATGGACCCCTTTCAGCCATGGCTGAAGCAGCTAAAACGAAGGGCACCAAGTCCTTAGGCTGCACAAAGCACAGGGATCCTGGGTCTGGCCCACACAACTATTTTTTCCTCCTAGGCCTCTAGGCCTGTAAAGGGAGGAGCTGCTGTGAAGATCTCTGACATGCCCTGGAGACATTTTTCCCATTGTCTTTGGGATTAATATTGGGCTTCTCGTTACTTGTGAAAATTTATTCAGCCTGCTTGGACATCTCCTCAGAAAATGGGATTTTCTTTTCTATCGCATTGTCAGCCTGCAAATTTTCTGAACTTTTATGCTCTGCTTCCCTTACAAAACTGAACAGTTTTAAGAGCACCCAAGTGACCTCTTGAATGCTTTGCTGCTTAGAAATTTCTTCTGTCAGATACACTAAATCATCTCTCTCAAGTTCAAAGTTCCACAAATTAGGGCAGGGGCAAAATGCTACCAGTCTCTTTGCTAAAACATAACAAGAGTCACCTTTGTTCTAGCTTCCAACAAGTTCCTCATCTCCATCTGAGACCATCTCAGCCTGTATTTCATTGTCTATATCATAATCATTATTTAATTCAAAGCCATTCAACAAGTCTCTGGGAAGCGCCAATCTGTCTGACATTTTCCTGTCTTCTTCTAAGTCCCCCAAATTATTCCAATCTCGGCCTGTTACCCAGTTCCAAAGTCTTTTCCACATTTTCAGGTATCTTTTCAGCAGCACCCCACTCTACTGTTATCAGTTTTCGGTATTAGTCCAGGAGGGCTTGTGCAGAGAAATTCATTTTTAATACTATCAGAAATTATGAGACCCATTCACTATTATGAGAACAGCACAGGAAAGACCTGCCCCCATGATTCAATCATCTCCCACCATGTCCTTCTCACAACAGATGAAAATTATGAGAGCTACAAGATGAGATTTGCCTGGGGGCACAGAGCCAAACCATATCAGCCATATAATAATGCAGGTTCTACTTTGTTAACTCTGCAACTTTGCCACCCAAGTTGCATTTAAGCCCTGGATATAGTCAGGGTGATGAGGAAAAGAAAAATCTATCTTGACCCTTCCCACATTGGCCACAGTTGGTTTTGTTTCTCGGAAGTCTATGTTTTATTTCATGCAGAGAAAAATATACCTTCATTACTTCCAGTACTTCCTAAATTTATGTTAAAATTGCTGCTTTGCATTTCTTTACCTATCCTTGCCAGTACAAGGCTTGATGCCCAAGAATGCACCTGAAGTTTACTGTTATGGTCAAATTGGAAGCCTTCATTGCATTGAGACTTCTTTCTCTAAAAAGAGGCAACTTTATAGGTGTCTCATTGAAGTTGTAGTAACAATTAAATGTTCTCACATTGGTAAATTGTATCTATGCAGATTTGGATATATTACCATAGAATTATACTACAGCACTGTAAGTAAAATGCAATTTGACTAAAATAAAATGTTTTTTTTTTTTTTTGAGACAGAGTCTCACTCTGTTGCCCAGGCTGGAGTACAGTGGCACAATGTCAGCTCACTGCAAGCTCTGCCTCCCGGGTTCACGCCCTGCCTCAGCATCCTGAGTAGCTGGGACTACAGGCATCTGCCACCACACCTGGCTAATTGTTGTATTTTTAGTAGAAACGGAGTTTCACTATGTTAGCCAGAATGGTCTCAATCTTCTGATCTCATGATCCACCTACCTCTTCCTCCCAAAGTGCTGGGATTACAGGTGTGAACCACCATGCCCAGCCCCTAAAATGATTCATTTTTTTTTAAGTTCCATTTTATTTATACTCAAACTCAACCTGGTTGATAAAACATGGCACCACAGTATAGCGAGTTTCTATGATAAATATGTCATCTGGTCAGTAGTTTTGGTTTCCATCAAAAAGGGACATGCTAGCAATTTGGTAATTCCCTTATGGGAATATAGAACTGCAAGCTTTTTTCAGGTAAACTGTCACTATTGAGTTTTTTTAATGTCTCTGCTTAACAGAGTTTTTTATAACTGTGAATCTTAGTTTTCTCTAGTATGTAAGCCATTAAAATATACTTAAACAACAACAAAAAAATGCAAAATGGGATAGATCCTACAGATTCTAAGTGAGGTAATTAAATATAAAAATATTATCAAGGCAAAATATGCCCTTTGGTAGAATTGCCACATAGCAAGAAGGGTGGTTGCTCCAGTTTCCATAACTTTCTTTTCTTCATCTGAGACAACCTCAGCCCGTACTTCATTGTCCACACTATTATCAGCATTTTGGTCAAAGACATTCAACAAGTTTCTAGGAAGTTCCAAACTCTCTCAAATCTTCTTGTCTTCTGAGCCCTCCAAACTGTTTCAACCTCTGCTTGTTACTCAGTTCCAAAATCACTTCCATATTTTCAGGTATTCCTATATTAGCACTCCACTCCTGGTACCAATTTACTGCATATGTGTGTTTTCATCCTATTAAGAAGTATATAGGCAAGACTGGGACATTTAAAAGGGAAAAGGTTTAATCACAATTCATCATGGCTGGGAAGTCCTCAGTAAGCTTATAATCATGGCAGAATGTGAAGCAAACATGTCCTTCTTCACATGCTGGCAGGAAGGAGAAGTGCAGAGTGAAGAAGTTAAAAGTCCCTTATTAAACCATCAGATCTCATGAAAACTCACTCATTATCATGAGAACAGTATTAGTTGGGGGAACCACTCCCATGATCTAAGCAACTCCCATTAAGTACCTTTTCCAACATGTGGGGATTACAATTTGGATTATAATTTAAGATGAGATTTGGGTGAGGACACAGAGTCAAACCATATCAGATATATCACATAGCTTGGTGTCATCCTCATGAAAATGAGTGAGTTCTCTCTCTGAAGTCACAAAAGATCTGGTTGTTTAAAAGAATGTGATGGCTCCTCTCTCTCCTCTCTCTCTTTCTCTTTCCACCTTTCTCACTATGTGATATACTGGCTTACCCCTTCACCTTCTGCTATGATTGTAAGCTTCCTGAGGCCTTCACAAGAAGGTAATCAGATGTTGGTGCCATGCCATGTACACTCTGCAGAACCTTGAGACAATTAAAGCTCTTTTCTTTATAAATTACCTGACCTCAGGTATTTCATTATAATAATGCAAGAATGGACTAACACAGTTAGAGAAAGTTATCCTTTGAGGAAGAATTAATTAAGAAGTATTTGAAGGACAACAAGAAAAATTAATGAAGTCTGTCATAATTTCAGTATCCTAAATGAATATGTTAGGAATAGAGTTGTGCCAACAGATAATATTTTCTTGAAAAATAAATACAAATAATACTTCTAGACATGATGGATCATATACTTTCAAAAGGGTACTCTTTTGAGTCAGTAATTTCTTTCCAGGTTTCCCAACATCAGAGACTTAAACAAATAAGAAGTTATTTTTCATGTGCACTTCATTTTTACTCTACACTTAGAAGTTGCAAGTGCTCCTCTCCAAAAGAAGTTCACAATGTATTGCTTTTCAGGTACTCCCTTTGTAAGATAATTTTTATTTAGGACACCTATTATGGGGGCGGTGTAGATAAAAGGGAAGGCTTGAATTTGATCCATTAATAGAATGGAAGTACAAGAGGCTGGCACAGATAATTGAAAACTCTAGAAGCAGAGAGAGGAGATGGCTGCAGTAAAGATAAATTATGGAGGTATAACTTTACATAATAACTTGGATTTTACATAATTCTGGGGGACTTTACATAATTCTAGATATTAAGGGCCTGAAGCATGCAATAATCACTATGGCTTGGGGGAAGGTGGATGAATTCCTGCTTACCATATTTAGCATTCCAGTATGCATTCTTACTTTTTTCCTTTCTTCCTCATTTTTATTAAGTTTTACAATTTAAGTAAATGGCATGCATATGCACATACCCACAGTCCATTGCAGATGCATGTTTTTAGCTACAATACTAAAACCACCAATCTCTCAACTTACAAAATGGCTCATTGAAATAGCAAATTAAACAAAGAGGTTAGTGGTATTTTAAGAAGTTTAAAATATGCACTGAGCATTTGACACCTTTGTGGTCACTCTGAGTTCAAGCAAATCTTAATTTCATGGAAATTCTTGTGTTTGAAATACAGGTAAACCACCAAGTCTGTGTCTAGTGGAAGCGTACATTCAAAACAATAATTTAAAACAAGTAGGAGAATATTCGTTGTCCACTCTGTTAAATGTGGCAGAGTGTGATGCCCAGTATTGGCTATAAGAATCATCACTGGCAAAAACCTTAGTTAGTGATTGGAAAACCTTTCAAAATAGAAGGTGTCTTAGAATGACTTAGATTTGATAATTGCTAATACATCTTTAGCAATGGCTTATTACTTCAATATATGCATGCAAAACATGCAGAATTACTTTTCTTGAATGTATTAATTTCTAAATAACTTGACCTTGTGTTTTCCTTTCATTGGTTTGTATTGAAACGTGAGTTTTTTGTTTTTTTGGTTTTTTGGGTGTGTAAAGTGTTTAAAGATGTTCATTCCTTAGTTTCAAGGCATACCCACCCACATCATTTCCATTTTTCAGGGAAATATGTATTGGATTGCTTACTCAGTGTCAGAAATTTTATAAATAATCAGAGAGATGGGGACAAGGAGATCATAAACCAAAAATAGCCACTGCTTCTGTAGAACACTTGAGACCATGTTAATGCCAATATTTTGCTTGTAAAGGTCATTTAAGCTACCGTTTTTGAAGTATGTTGTAATTTCAGAGGGCAAAATACATGTCATCTTCAGTCAATCAAATCATCTAGAGATAATTTTGATATTATGCACAAGAAGAGTAGCTAATGATGTAGTAAATGTGTATGACTCCACTGACAGACTTTTATTAAGTGACCCCGAGTTTAACTTTATGTATGCTTCTGATTTTCTTTCACTATAGAAGTCTTCAAAATATTGTGTAAAATGTATTTATCAGTAGGCAAGGAGATGTGGTAAAAGAAAAAGGAAAGACAAATGTGAAAACCTTTGATAAAAAAAAAAACTTTAAGTGGTTGTTCATACAGATATAAACTTAATATATGGATAGGCACTGGATATACACACATATATAAGGGAAATATGCACATATTTCTAAAACATATATATATGGGAAATGTGTTTTGATTGATATGATGTTTCTTTTCACATCCCACCTTCCTGCAGTAGGAATTGATGCTACTGCTGAAACAATGGAATCACACCTCACAAACTCCATAATTTTAGCCTTCCTAATCTTCATCCATTGCACGTGGTTCATTGTCTCCATGTACTCTACCAATTTCCACAGGTTAGAGTTTCAGCCTTAACTGGCTGCTGGTCAAAAATAAATACAGGAAATATAAGTGTGTTGCTGCATCCATGCCTCCCTAACACAACAGATAGATAAAAGACTTTTAAGCACTGCAGCACTGCAGCAGCTTTTTAAATTTTCAGTAAAAGCATGCCAATTTTGCTTTCAATATATTATATTTTAAGATTTTAAAAATTTCTATTTCCAGAAAATATTTTTTTAAATTACCTTTTCGATCCTGAGGCGAAATTTAACTGGCAATGCATTCTAGGTCGTGGAAATAGGTAACCCTGCTTTTGCTGCAGTAAGCATTCTTGCTGAAATGTTTTGCATACTTGCTAGAAAGTTTTCTGCATATTTTAACAAGAGGGATGCATCTGTGGAAATTTATGTATGGAGTGTTAGGTATTGTAGTACATATGTAAACTTGTTTATAAAATATGCAAATTTCTTGTCATTATTAATACTAACACCTGTCTAAACCATGTGTTACTTGGAGAAAAAAAATCGCATGTATTTATTGTAACACAGAGATTTGCTCACTTGAATTTTTTTCAACAATTTAGTTTTTATACTTTCTTGCAAATTTTAATTTTGGCTCCCAATTTCAGAGAAGAAAAACAAAATGTGCCATGGCATTATGAATATATTCAAAGCAAATGTGGTTTGATAAATGTAGAGAACTACTGAGGAACAAAACATATTTTTGTCTGTAAAATCCACTTTGGGTTTAATGCTTCTCATTTAACTATTCAACTGTTATTCTAGTCATTTTGGGTCTCCAAACTCATTACTGATGTATCATGTAAGATACAGTTTCCTGAGCAAAAATGGTAGTTTAGACAATAATAACCCAAACTATATATAAAATGTGAAGAAGTCAAACAATAGACATGATTAGAAAGAGTAAAAGGCAAAAGTATTTTTACCCAGGGGATCAAGAAAATTCAAATTGCAGAAGACACGGTAGTCAAATCTCAAAATATAGGCAAGTATTTGACATGGCAATGGATGCCTTTTTACCATAGATTTTATGGAAAATGTGTAAGTGTAGGGTATAGTCAATTTATTAGGCTCCAATTGTTTTGTTTTAAGTCATATTAGTAGTCATCAGGGTAAAGATCAATATAAATAAAATTTGTTAAGAAACTCTGTAAAGGGGGAACTCTAACAGTGCACAATGGGCCTGATCCAGGGGAATGATTGTGTGCAATTAGCTTATGACCTGCTGGGGACAGGCCATACTCTCCATCCCCACCAAGTGCTTAACAAACTCTGCCATGTTGTAAGCACCTTCTGGGAACAGCAAATAAGGTCTGGCAGGGGATTCCTGCTCCTTTGAGTGAGCCACAAAGAGGCCCTGAGACATATTATGACAACTCTAAGGTGACTTTTTTTTTTCTAGTGTGTGCCCTTATGTCTACCACTAGTTCTTTTTTTTTCTTTTTTTTTTTTAATACGTTCTGAGGAAAATCACTTAACATATTTAAACTTTAGCTTCCTTATGTTTAAAATGGTGATAATTGAATGGTCTACTTCATAGTATTGTGAAACTTACATAACACCACGCATATGCAGTGTTTTGCAAGAGTGTCCCTCCAAGTCAAGGTCAGCTATCTCATTATTCTTGGGGCAGCAGTTTTACTATTATCATTTTCATTGGTAAATGTTGACTTTGCTGTCAGCTACTCTGGACTCCAGGACCAGTTCTGTGGCTTTATTGTGTAAACAGCAACATGGGCTATTGTAAGCATGGCACCGAAACACATCTAGCAGAGCGCCTGGTACAAGCAAGCTTTTAAAAAACTCTGGGGAATGGAGAATTGGAAATCAATATCTCAAGTATTCAATTTCCTTCTTTTTTAAAAAACAAAATTATAATACATGCCTTTCAGGATTCTTGCCAAAATGAAATCAGTTTATACATTTACTTGCCTGAAACATTATAAAGATTGAACAAACACATTATACTCATTATTACTATTGAAAAATATTTTAACTATAGAGCTTATAATAAGTGTATTGTTTTTGTCACATGCCAAACTACGTGCTTGAGAAAAATGAGACGATATCTTTTTTGATTTTTTTTGTTTAATGTACTGATGTTTTTGTTAAATAAAAGCTAACTTAGAAGTACAATATAATAATATATTTAAAAAAGAAATATCAGAACTTCTCTATTTGAGGTAGTGTGTAGTAAAAGTTTCCTCTTACTAGACTCATTCCTGCCCATATCAAAGTACCCTTGAAATGTCTGTGGAAAACAACTGGAAAATCAACTGTCTAATCCAACCTTTTCATTTCACACAGGGAGGTTGAACAGTGAATTTACTTTTTCAAATTTGGGGGGAAAGGTAAAGACAGAATAGGAACAAAATCCAAGGTCTTAGACCACTTGTTTATATTTTTCCTAAGTATACGGTAAGAAAATGATGATGGGCTTGAGAGTGGAATCATGATGCATTATTTATACCAAACATTTTTCTGAAGGCAGGGACGGTGGCATTTACTTTTTTGTTGCAATGTATTAGGCAGATAATACATAGTTTGCTGCTCCATTCATTTCTTTCACAGTTAACATTTATTAACTGATAGTCTTTTGCTTTAATTTTGTGAAATAAAAATTTAATTTGTCTCTTGCATAATTACTAGAATACTACATAAAGTGAAGCGAAAATTATGTTTCAATGATCACATTATGAATGGCCACATAGCCATGACTAGGAAGTATGCTTTCCTCTCTTACTCTATTTGAATATGATTTAAAATATATTAACTTTTAATAATTTAAAATATTAACTTTTTTAAAGTACAGTAAAATAATATTTTCAAAGACTTTCAGTAATAACATGTTGACATTGAAAACATTTTTTGGCCAGGCGCGGTGGCTCAAGCCTGTAATCCCAGCACTTTGGGAGGCCGAGACGGGCGGATCACGAGGTCAGGAGATCAAGACCATCCTGGCTAACACGGTGAAACCCCGTCTCTACTAAAAAATACAAAAAAACTAGCCGGGCGAGGTGGCGGGCGCCTGTAGTCCCAGCTACTCGGGAGGCTGAGGCAGGAGAATGGCGTAAACCCGGGAGGCGGAGCTTGCAGTGAGCTGAGATATGGCCACTGCACTCCAGCCTGGGCGACAGAGTGAGACTCTGTCTCAAAAAAAAAAAAAAAAAAAAAAAGACTTTTTTTGACATCATAATCAAATGAAAACCCATTTTACAGTGGTTCAGGGCAAATGTCCATGACAAATCTGCTAACCAGATTTGATATGTACTATTACATTATGCTTTTCTCAAAAAGATTAAATAAGTTAATGTATATAATTGTCAAGTTGTTAGCTGAAGGGTAGTAAAAATAATCTTGGTTATTTCCGTGCATTTTTATTTTCACCTATGAAACCAAAATGTAATTATGTACCTTCATTGTTTCGGTTAACACAGATTGGAAGTAAATGGGTCAATGTGAGAAGCTTTTTTTGTGTGTGAGCTTCCTGAAGGATCATGATGTGATTGTTTAGGATTGGTGGTTTATAGCAAGGTGAGAAATTTGAGACAAGGAGTTCAGAGTTTTGAGATGTAAACTGTCCCTTGATATTTTTTAATGAAGATTTGATGGGTCTTTCATGCAGTTCCTAAAATGAATAATAAAGTTGTCTAGGACTTTTCTTTTCCTGGACAAGAGTCTTTCAGAGCAGTAAGGTCATGATAATGAAGAGAACAGAATAGTAACATCACATTAACAAAGACAGCGTCCCCTGCAGAGTTAGATGTCAACATTTTCAGAGGATTAACATTTAAGAGAAATAAGTGAAAAAATTAAAATAAAAAAGCACACACTCTTACAAACTTAAAACAGGTAAGGGTTTTTATTTTCTACCACAGAATCAGCTCATGTTTATCTTTTCAAAAGATTTCCCAGGTCTGTTCCAATCTTCTACTGAATGAAAAAAAAAAAAAAATCTGAACTCTAAAACCTCAAGATTACTTCTTCAAATGGCATTCTCACTGCCTCAAAGAGTTAATGACACTTTCACAGACAATTTACATCCTGTTTCTTTAAGTATCCCAGGGTGCTTTTGCCTGCAGCTGAAGGTACCAGATAAGGAGTCCATGGAGAAATTACCGTTAATCTCAGGAGCTGCTCCATTGCCTACACATGTCCTATATCTAATCTTTTCTGTCTTCAATTCATTCTTTCCTTCATTCAACAAATAACTTATGGGTTCCTAGAGTGGACAAACTGTACAACAGTCACTGGGGACAAAGACAGAAAAGAGGGAAGCAGAATTCTGAAGCTACATGTCCATCTGATCTGAAAAGAAAGACAAGTAACTGTTAACATTGTAATCACAATGAGTAGTCTGAAGGAAAACAGGGGCTGGGATTCCAAAGAGCCTGTGTTTTCCTTAATTGCAAACACTGCAATTACTTTTGCACCAACCTAGTAATAAGAAAAACTAACCTAATGTCTTTTGGCATGGTTCCGGAAAGATTTTCTGAAGAAGTGAAGTTTAAGCATAGAATTGCATGAGGAGTGGGATTTAGCCAGTTAACACTGAAGTGAAAGAGAGAAGACAGAGAAAATATCAGAAACAGAAAAAAACATTTATTTAACCATTAATTTGACATATTTATTTCTACCATGTTTTGTGTCAGGAAACTTTCTCAGCATTGTGAATACAGCAGAAGAAAAGAAAAAAAAATCAAAAAGCACACCTACTCACACACTCTGGGAGAGATTTAAAACACGTATGAAGTTTCAATACAGGAAATAATAGTGTTGTCAAGGAGTTTGAAAACAGAAGGGTGGCTTGAATTAAGAGACAAAATATGAGAAAAAATTGCAAATGAGGCTTCAGAGATAAGCAAGTTTAGATTAGCCAGGGTTCTTTTCCAAGCCATAGTAAGGCATTCAGACTTTTCTTCAAGATAATGGAAAGCCACAGAACTGAGAGAAAGTATTTATTTATTTATTTATTGTTTATTTATTTACTTATTGAGATAGAGTCTTGTTTATTTAAATAAATAAAATTAAAAAAATAAAAAATTTATTTAATTGTTGAGATAGAGTGCAGTGGATGGATCTCGGCTCACTGCAAGCTCCGCCCCCCAGGTTCACACCATTCTCCTGCCACAGCCTCCTGAGTAGCTGGGACTACAAGCACCTGCCACCACGCCCGGCTATTTTTTTTTTGCATTTTTAGTAGAGATGGAGTTTCACTGTGTTAGCCAGGGTGGTCTCGATCTCCTGACCTTATGATCCACCTGCCTCGGCTTCCCAAAGTGCTGGGATTACAAGTGTGAGTCACCGTGCCCGGTCGAGAACTTTAAGTAAACATAGAATTGCATTGCATGCCTAATTACATTTCCAACAACATTATACATGAAGGTAAAGCTCCATGACATTGAGCTGGGGAATGCTTTTTTTGGATGTGAACCCTAAAGGGCAGGCAACAAAAGCAAAAATAGACAATGAGATTACATCAAACTAAAAAGCCTCTGCACAATCAAAGGAACACTCAATAGAGCGAAGAGACAACCTAATGAATGGAAGAATATATTTGCAAACCATACATATGATAAGAGGTTAGTATACAAAATATATAAAGAACTCAGATCATCATAAATACACCACTAAGGAAGTAAATAGTCTGATTAAAACATGGACAGAGAATGTCCATAGACATTTTTCAAAAGAAGACACACTAATGGACAAGAATATTTTAAAAGTTCAACATCACTAATCATCAAGGAAATGCAAATTGAAATCACAACAGTATATCACCTCACACCTGTTAGAATGAATATTATCAAAAAGATGAAAGATAATAAGTGTTGGAAAGGATGCAGAGGAAAGAGAACACTGTGAAAGGAAAATAAATCTTGGGGCCCCTAAATCACTAAGGTAAAGAAAAAAAGTCAAGCTGGAAATTGTTTAGAGCAAACCTGCCTCCCATTCTATTCAAAGTCATCCCTCTTCCCACTGAGATAAATGCATATCTGATTACCTCCTTTGGAAAGGCTAATCATAAACTCAAAAGAATGAAACCATTTGGCTGTCACCTATCTGTGACCTGAAAGTGCCCTTCCTGCTTCCAGTTGTCCTGCCTTCTGGATATAACCAATGTACATCTTACATACATTGATTGATGTCTCACATTTCCCTAAAATATATAAAACCAAGTGGTGCCCTACCACCTTGGGTGCATGCTGTGAGGCCCTCCTGAGGCTGTGCCATGGGCATGCATCATCAGCCTTGGCAAAATAACCTTTCTAAATTAACTGAGATCTGTCTCAGATATTCGGGTTTCACATTTTGGTAACCATAAAGGAATTCTGAGAAGAGATGCCCCTGACCTTGAACAAATTGCCTATCTTTGCCTGCTATCAACTTCAGCTATCTTTATGGCTCAAATCAACAGGAAAATTTGCTGAGGACTAGAAGCACCCCCTTGAGAGAATCCCTAATCTCCCAAAATGTGGTCATGATTTTAAAAATGTACTGCTGTACAACTCGTTTTTCTGGAGTTTTACTTGCTTCCAACACAGGAAGGCAAGTTTTCCTGCTTTCATGACGATGGAAGGCAGGTAATTCCTCCATGGTGTTTGAGCTCGCTTCCATCAGGGAAAATGAGTTTGAGTTTTTTTCTGCTTCTAGGATGGTAGAGAGCAGTCTTCAGTCTGAGACCCATCCCTAGGTAAATAACTGAATTGGGGTTTTTTTCTTGGCTAAGGTTAAGATTAACAACCAGTTGGTCTTAATTTCTCCTTAGCATTAGAGTGCTCAGTAATCACATAAGTTATACAAACTTTTGTTTGTTTTGCTTAACTGTTTTTGTTGTAGTGGCTGTCTGTTTGTTTCTGTTTGTTGTTCTTGTTGTTATTTCAGTCTTTTTTCCATTGGGTTTGACCAGCACTATCAGATTTGATCAAATCTGAAGGTAAGTTCCAAATTATCAGGAACAAGGCCTCTGAAGAGGCTAAATTCTGCCTCCCTTACCCCCATCCCTTTGCGTCACACACAGAAAAGGTGATATGGTCTGCGGAGAAAAATGGGCAACAAAAGGGAAAAAAAAGGAAAGATTTTTTACTATGTATGGGACTTTATTTACATAACAAGGTCACCTTTTTGCTAGCCAGGCCAAATTGAAAGAGCAATGGCCGCTACCCCATGCTGCAGTTCCATAGCTAGGGTTCTGTCTTCTTTATTTCACCACAACAGCCTGAGTTTGTTTCCTAAATGAAGCACTTTCTGGTTTGATACTTGGTACTTCTGGAAGAGGAGCAATTTGTCCTAGCTGAAATATGATAATGAGATAAAAAAATATTTAAAGTAACTCAATGGTTAAAACTCAGCTTAATTAGAAGCTAACATCCAAGATGTGTGTGTGTGTGTGTGTGTGTGTGTGTGTGTGTCTGTTTATGTGTGGGTGTGTTTATATTTAACAGGCTTTCATGTTTTTTTTTTTTTTTCCTCTCTCTCCAAGGATTTTGTCTTTTTTTAGCAAAAATATTTTTTTTTCTTCCCAGTTGACTGAAATCTGTTTTCTTCATTTATTTCTGAAGTCTCTCCTTTTGCTTGCATCTTCTACTGCATGGGGGATCTATAATAGTTTGTAATAGCCTACGGTTTCTTTTTTTTTTTTTTTTTTTTTTTTTGAGACGGAGTCTCGCTCTGTGGCCCGGGCTGGAGTGCAGTGGCCGGATCTCAGCTCACTGCAAGCTCCGCCTCCCAGGTTCACGCCATTCTCCTGCCTCAGCCTCCCGAGTAGCTGGGACTACAGGCGCCCGCCACCTCGCCCGGCTAGTTTTTTGTATTTTTTTTTTTAGTAGAGACGGGGTTTCACCATGTTAGCCAGGATGGTCTCGATCTCCTGACCTCGTGATCCGCCCGTCTCGGCCTCCAAAGTGCTGGGATTACAGGCTTGAGCCACCGCGCCCGGCCTTTTTTTTTTTTTTTTGAGACGGAGTCTTGCTCTGTTGCCCAGGCTGGAGTGCAGTGGCCAGATCTCAGCTCACTGCAAGCGCTGCCTCCCAGGTTTATTCCATTCTCCTGCCTCAGCCTCCCAAGTAGCTGGGACTACAGGCGCCCACCACCTCGCCCAGATAGTTTTTTGTATTTTTTAGTAGAGACGGGGTTTCACCGTGTTAGCCAGGATGGTCTTGATCTCCTGACCTCGTGATCCGCCCGTCTCGGCCTCCCAAAGTGCTGGGATTACAGGCTTGAGCCACCGCGCCCGGCCAATAGCCTAAGGTTTCTTAAAGAAAATGAAGACGTTGCCAGACTCCCTTTTGGGGAGAAAGCTCTGATTTTCCTTATGGAACCTCAAGAGTGTAATTAGACAAGTTTGTCTCAGCTCTTAAACTGCTTGTTACCTGATTTTTTTGACTAAAATAGTTATTGCAACAGAGGCTACTCTTGGGTTTTTAAGAAAGAGTATACTTTACATGCACTGTAAAAGCATCACATAGTCTAGCTTCATAGTAATTCTCCCTTTCTGAAGACCCAGGAGTTAGTGTGGGTTCTCCCCAGAACTCAGAAGATAGACAGTCCCTATCTAAAAGAAATTGGTCTCCTTATACAATCCTGCGATAGATTTCTATAATTTTATGCTTGATTTGGCATCCATCTTTAATCCCTCTCTAGCATCACTAGACATTTTCTCTCTGTACCTTGAGATGTAACTTTTGATATCTGATTTTTCTCCTAAGAGTTGTTTCCTTCATTATGCAGATTTAGGGTTATTTAGCTGACATCTGCCAGGGTAATGAAAAAGGCTATCAAACATTTGCAAGTTTAAGATAGGGAGAAAAGCAAGTCTTATAAATCTATAAGACGTATTTCTAGGCCAGGCGTGGTGGCTCAAGCCTATAATCCCAGCACTTTGGGAGGCCGAGACGGGCAGATCACGAGGTCAGGAGATTGAGACCATCCTGGCTAACACGGCGAAACCCTGTCTCTACTAAAAAATAAAAAAATAAAATAAAATAAATTAGCCAGGCATGGTGGTGGGTGCCTGTAGTCCCAGCTACTCAGGAGGCTGAGGCAGGAGAATGGCGTAAACCCAGGAGGGGGAGCTTGCAGTGAGCTGAGATCTGGCCACTGCACTCCAGCCTGGGTGACAGAGGGAGACTCCATCTCAAAAAAAAAAAAAGAAAAAAAAAGAAAAAAAATATTTCTATAGGTATCCTTAATACATCTATGTGTTTATATAATGTGTATGCAATGTTTCACTACTGAAGATGTAGAAAAGAGATCTAATTAACTGGCGTAAAGAAAAATAAAAGCCCTTAAATGAAATATTTACCAGAAGAAAAGAGAAGACTAGTCAAATGTTTTTTCAAGTTTACATGATTAAGTAGAATCTTTAATAAAAGAGCTAGCTTTGAAATATTGGTAAAGTAATATTAGAAATGTCTTAAGAATTGCCAACATACATTTTTGTTTGCATTTTTTGATCAAGCAATTTCATCCTTATCCTTGCCAAATAATGTAAGTTGTCAAAATTTGGCATGGGGTCAAAAAACCATAAACTCAGACCAAAACAAAAAGATCTTTGCTTGTATAATTGTTAGCAAATAAGACATTGGTATTGGTTTAATGAAAATAGGTATATCTTAAGTTGTTCAATAAAATTTCCATAACTTCTAATCCTGTGGCTTTAGTCAGTCTAGTCTACAGGCAGGAAGGAGGTTTGTTTTGCAAAAGAACTGTTATCATCTATGTTTCAAAGCTAACCTATAAACTAAGTTTCTCCCAAAGGCAGTTCAACCTATGCCCAGGAATCAACAAGGATAGTTTGGAAGTTAGAAGCAATATGGAGTCAGTTAGGTCAGATCATTTTTGTTGTCTCAGTTATAATTTTGCAATGATGTTTTCATAACTTTAAATAAGGACTACTGAAGTTTTCATAAATAAGCTCAGTAAATGACTAAAATAAAGTAATTAGGTAAATGTAATGGGATTAATACTTGTACACAAATTTATCATAATTTAGAATTTAAAGTTAAATTAAATAATAAATATTTCATTATTTGGGGATTTTCCAATAAAAATATATTGTAGGAAAACATTCTTTCTAAAAAAAAGTGTCTTTTCAAAAAGGTGAATAATTTTTGTCAATTCAAAGCTTACTTAAAGTTTATATATAAAACAAGATAAAAGGAATGAGGAAATAAGACAGATATAAAGAAATTTATAGGAATGAAGATGTTTTTCTTTTTTTTTTGCAAGAAAGTTTTAAGAGAAACAATTTTATAAAAGAAATACTTTCATGTGAGAAAGAATGTTGTATGTAAATTTCATCCTAGAATGAAGTGACTAATTGTTTAAGAAAGAGAAATGTTCAGGACAAACCAGAAAGTCCAAGTATGTCATGAATGGTCTGTGTAAGTCACAATAAGGAATTTATTTTTAAAAATTTAAAAACCAAAAACATTTATATTATCAAGTTTCCTATGAGTAAAGGGAAATTATAATGGTCTTTCTAGAGATTGGGTTTGATGTAAAAACAAACAAACAACACTTATACACTAAATAATTTATAACAACAATGAAACTTTCTTAAAAGGTTGATTTATTCTTAATAAATTTTAAAATATTTTAATTTTTTAACCCAAAGTTCAACTTTTATTACATCTCACTGCTTTTGGTTTTATCTCCCCTTTTTAAAGAAGCAAAATAGTAATGATCTCCTTTAACTCATTTTCAGCTCATATTAGTTTTTTGTTGTTGTTGTTGTTCCTTTTGTTTTTTCCTCTTGGATTCTGTTTGTTATGGCTTGATGCTAACAATGGTTTCTTAAAATTCTAAAGAAAATGTTTTCTTCTAACAATACTCTGTGCACTGCAGAAAATTTTTTCTTTTGCCTTTTGGTAACTGGCCTAACAGATTTTATGTTTATCAAAATGATGTCTATACCACTTTTATTAAATATTAGTTTGCTTAGAAAAAAGTGATAATTTTTTAATTAAGATTATTCCATCTGTGTATTTTTCTGCATGTGCTTTTAAAGTCTTTGTGACATTGAGTTACAGGGCTTTGACTCCTGGATCTAAAAAGGACACCAAGTCCTGTTAAGTCTTAAACTCTATAGCAATTAAAGCCTCATCTTCAGACCTGGTGGAAGATGCCAATCAAAATAAACTGTGTTCCTGAGAAACAGGGCCAGAAATTAAAGCTATTCAACTCCTCAAGGCCCATGGACTACTACAGAAGAGGTGGGCATGTTAGAGTGTAACAACTGATTTTGAGGGATAAAATAAGTTCAGTTTCTTTATAAATTAACCATGAATATTAAAGGTACACTGATGCAAAATCAGCATATGGGCTCTTATGTCAGATTAACAAAGTTTTCTTGAAGCATTAACTGACTCTTTCTTAAAGGTTATAAAGATTATAAAAGGCTTATGGGAGTTATATCTTATGGTCAAGATTAAAATTATATATATTCTTTATACAATTTTGCAAAACAAATTTAACTGGCTTCATGCTGTTTTTATTAAAGCATATTGCTTGGAAAATTAAGAAACCTTCAAAGAATGAAGGTTTTTGCTTTTTTTTGAAATCCTTGAGTTCTCACTTTAGTTCAATTAATGAATTATTTGACAATAACCTGTGGTCCCATTTTGCAATATCAAGTGTTTTAAACATTTGGTATTGGAGAAACTGCCCCACATCAAATTATAAATTATGTCTTCTTCTGACCTAATTAATCCTTTATGCTATTAGACTCCCTAAAGTCCAAAAATGACATATTTGGCTTATTTGGTATAAAAGTTATACAGGAAGCATTGTTAAATGTGAAATGGTATTTGGCTTTCTTTGGGCTATATTTGTATAAATTAGTCATTAACATGTGTTCCAAAATTATGGAAAATATATAATTCTGATATGACAATATACATTATCAGTAATAATTATAAGTGTAATGTTAATTGTCATGTGCCACATAAGTAACAAATTTCCTTGCCAATTGGGTCTTCCCTAAAACTTAGGCTTCCCTAAAACTTTTTTTCATCGATGGATAATTGTTGTCTTGTTTTGGTCGTCTTTAAAAGGTTGTTTTATAATGAGCTACAAAACTTTAATAGGTGTTCTTGAATGCAGGTTTCTGAAAACTTTGGAGACTGTGACATCAAAATATAGGAAGAATTTTCAGGACTCATGGAAAGCCAAAATATTCATGAATGTCAAACAGAACAGGAGTTAACTGTATGGACTGAACTAATAATATAAGACTGAAGTAATCTTTTTGACTTTTTCCATAAAATGTTGCTGATCCTTTGTTTTGTTTTCCAGAGTCAAGGAAAGTTTTCTTCTGAGGCATTGACAGCTTTTTAACAATTAAGTAACTCCTACAAACCAAATTTGGGGCATATTTGTTTCTCTTTACCTGATTTCTACAAAACTTGGAAACTTTTGAGTATTATTAACTTATGGCAATACATTTATTTGCATAATTGTAATAAAAATCTGTTTTCACATGTAATAGGACACAATTGGATAAGCTAGTTATTTTACTAAGGCTTTGACTGGAATGGTGTGCTTTGTTTTAAGGAATCAAACTCGATTTATAGAGGCAATAAAAGTCCCTTGGGAAAACTGGATTCATACCTTGTCCACACAGTTTTTGTACAAGGTTTCTGACCTGTGGTAAGTAAAGAATGTCTCACTTTCTGACAGAGCCAGGAATCCCAAATTGTCTTTGTACCTCAAGAGGGGAGGAATTCACCCATCTCATAGGTGTCAGAGGATACAAACCCATGGCAGGGCTTGGTTTTTATTTTATTTTTTTTTAATTTTTTGATATGGAATCTCACTCTGCTGCCCAGGTTGGAGTGCAGTGATGAGATCTTGGCTCACTGCAACCACTGCTTCCTGCTTTCAAGTAATTCTCCTGTCTCAGCCTCCCAAGTAGCTGGGATTACAGGCGGTCACCACCATACTTGGGTCATTTTTGTATTTTTAGTAGAGACAGGGTCTCACCATGTTGCCCAGGCTGGTCTTGAACTCCTAACCTCAGATGATCTGCCCGTCTCGGCCCCCCAAAGTGCTTGGGATTACAGGCATGATCCACCATGCCCAGCCCAGGGCTTTGCTTTTAAAAAGCCTTATCTGAGATTCTTTCTATGGAAAAAAGTTCCATCAAAACCAATTTTAAAAGCCTATGTGAAAAATAATTATTCTTTCTTCACTTTATACAAATAATCAGGTCAAGTTTAATAAAGCAAATCTGTCCTACCATGATTTGTCTTAGTAAAAATGGGAAACTGAAGAGAGAATTGTTTCAAAAACTATAGTACACCTAATGTTAGATTCTAGTCTTTACTAATGTTTTTCAATTTTTATTATTTTCTACAGTTTGGACTGAATTCTAATTTTTCCTGTCTACAAGTCTCCAAAATAATGTTTTCAATATTTTCTTCTTTCTTTTCCTTTTTTGCCCATTTTTTTCTAATTTAAAATCACTGAAAACTAAGCTATGCTTTCTTAAAGCCCTGAAAACTGAAGCTAAACAACTTAAACTTCAGAAGAAAATAACAGCAACCTATTTACGTACATAAGCCACTTTCATACCTGCCTACTGATGTATGGACTTTAGAGTAATGTGGCCTATATAGATTTTCCAGGATTGTTCTTCCATTTGTTGTTGTTTTTCTCGACTCCTCCCCTTATTTTATCTTCACAGGACATGAGATTTTACAACCTGCTAAAAATGAGTTTCCCTAGTAACTTGGGACATACCCATCTAAGAATAAACCATCCTAGCCATGAGAGATAAGATGAAACCTGAGACCAAAAACTCATTTTCCTCTAAAATGCTTTCTTCAAAATATTTTAAAAGGAAAAGTGGGGAAATGTGAAAAGAAAAATAAATCTTGGGGTCCCTAAATCACTAAGCTGAAGGGAAAAGTCCAGCTGGGAACTGCTTAGGGCTAAACTGTCTCCCACTTTGTTCAAAGTCATTCCTCTGTTCACTGACATAAATGCATATCTGACTACCTCCATTGGAAAGTCTAATCAGAACCAAAGAATGCAACCATTTGTCTCTTACTTATCTGTGACCTGGAAGCACCCTCCCTTCTTCGAATTGTTCTGACTTTCTGGAAGAAACTAATATCCATCTTACATATACTGATTGATGTCTCATGTCTCCTTAAAATGTATAAAACCAAAATGTGTCACGACCACCTTGGGCTTATGTTGCCGGGACCTCCTGAAGCTCTATCATGAGTACGCATCCTCAACAATGGCAAAATACCCTTTCTAAATTAACTGAAACTTTTCTTAGATATTTGGGGTCCACAACTTGTATATTGTTAGTGGAAGTGCAATTGGTGTAACCACTATGGAAAACACTATGAAGTTATCTCAAAATAGAAAAATAAAACTATAATATGATCCAGCAAATCTGTTACTGGGTATATATCTACATGGTATGAAATTAGTATGTCATAGAGATATCTGTACTCCCATATTTATTGCATGGTTCATCACAATAGCCAAGATATGAAATTAAACTAAGTATCAATCAATAGATGAATAGTTAAAAAATGTGTTATATATACACAATAGAATATTATTCAGCATTTAAAAAGAATGAAATCTTTTCATTTGTAACAACATGAATATACCTGAAAGACATTTTGTTAAGGATAATAAGCCAGGCACAGAAAGACAAATAATGCCTGATCTTATTTATATTTGGAATCTTAAAAAACTGAACTCATAAAGGCAGAGAGTATAATGATATTTACCAGAAGCTGAAGGGTGGAGGGACTGGGACTATGTTAGTCGAAGGATAAAACATTTCAGTCTGATAAGGGGAATACATTCAAGAGATCTAATTGTGCATCATAGTAAATATAGCTAATAACAAGACATTATATACTTGAAAATTTTTAAAAAGCAGTAATATCTGAGGTGATGAAAAATTTTGAAAATGGAGAGTTGGAGGTGGGCCTAGTGGGAGGTGTTTTGGTCATGGGTGTGAATCCTTTACATAATGATGGTTGCACAACATTATGAATATAATTAATGCTACTAAATTGCACACTTAAAGTTGTTACAAGGACAAATGCTATTTCTTTATACTAGATTTTTTAAAATAGTTTTTAAAAATATGTTAAAAAAATAGTGCATGCCAAAGGGACATAGGAGCAAAATTGAAAGAGCTCTCAATGACTAAATTTGAGAAATCTGAGCAACAAAAATATTATTGAATCATAACTAATATAAAAACAAGAATACATCATGATATAAATAAATGACTGAATAAACAAATAAATGGAGGACATCAATTTTCTTACAGAAGAAGTACAAAAATATACATATGTAGATACTGTCTCAAAGAAGTGGAGTTTATCCCTTTACTAAATCCCCGTCACTCTGAGGTTGCATTAGACTTGGTATCTAGTTTTCAAAGCACAGAATAGGAAAAAGGAAATCTAGTCTTCTTACTGTGGAAAATCTGCCAGATACCACCTTGAGCTAATGATAAAGATGAGCATCATTAGTGATGTTAGGTGGATATCATGTATTTCCACATATAATGTCACAAGGACACATCAACTTTGGTATTCTTTTCAAAATCTCATAACGCAAGTCTAATAGTGGGAACAGAAAAAAAAGACAAACCCAGTTTTGGGGTTATTGTACAGGATACTGTTCAAAAGTATAAAATACTTCTGTGCCAAGGTCATAACAAATAAGGAAAGACTGAGAAACTGTCACAGACCAGATGGGTGTGAGGACACATGATCACTAATAAAATATGATATTCTGGATTACATCAAGGGACATTATAAAGACTATGATATGGTTTGGATGTTTTTTTCCCTCCAAATCTCATGTTGAAATGTGATCTCAAGCCTGCATATGTCAGAGGCGGGCCTAGTGGGAAGTGTTTTGGTCACGGGAGTGAATCCCTCAGGAATGGCTTAGTGCTGTCCTCGTGGTGATGAGAGAGTTCTCACTCCATGAGTTCACACACGATCTGGTTGTTTGAAAGATCCTGGCACCCTTTGCCTCCCTCTCTTGCTTTCTTTCTTACCATGTGACCCATTGGCTCCCCTTTATATTCTGCAATGTTTGTGAGGTTCTGAGATCCTCACCAGAAGCAGATGCCAACACTAGCCTTCATGTACATCCTGCAGAACCGTGAACCAAATAAATCTATTTTCTGTATAAATGGCCCACCCTTAGGTATTCCTTTACAGCAATGCGAAAGGACTAATACAGACAATCAATTAAAAAAAAGTAGTTAAGCCCAAATAATGTCTGGAGTTTAATTGATTGTAATGTACCAGTGTCAGCCTCTTAGTTTCGACAAATGTAGCAAGGGAATGTAAGATTCCAACAATGAAGAAAACTTGTGAGAGGGTTAAAGAAACTCTCTGTATTATACTGCAGCTTTCCTATAAATCTAAACATATTTCAAAGTAAAAAAAGTTTAAATAAAAATAAATAAAAGCCAGCCTCATACCTGTCACAATCTGCAGGACACTACAGTGCCAGCAGGGTCATGTCCTCCCTTAGCTACTGAGTGAGCATGGAGAGGTCTTCAAATACAGTAAGTTAATTATATTTTAACAGATATCGGCTCTGAAAATGTTATTTGAATTTTTTTTTTCCTCTAGTGGGCCAGAGAACACTTCAAAACAATTCATGATTTGTGTTGGCTTTTTTTCATGTGTTTAGAATAACTGCCACGAAAAAATAATCATTTCAAAAAATAAATGAGCCGGGCGCAGTGGCTCAAGCCTGTAATCCCAGCACTTTGGGAGGCCGAGACGGGCGGATCACAAGGTCAGGAGATCGAGACCATCCTGGCTAATACGATGAAACCCCGTCTCTACTAAAGAATACAAAAAACTAGCCGGGCAACGAGGCGGGCGCCTGTAGTCCCAGCTACTTGGGAGGCGGAGGCAGGAGAATGGCGTGAACCTGGGAGGCGGAGCTTGCAGTGAGCTGAGATCCGGCCATCGCACTCCAGCCTGGGCGACAGAGCCAGACTCCGTCTCAAAAAAAAAAAAAAAAAAAAAAAAAAAAAAATGAAAGCAAGCATCTTCTCAGAAAACTATTAAAGGACAGAGAGAACATTACGTCTGACAAGTAGACATTAAACATCCTTTTTTTTTTTGCAAATCTTCACAGATGTCAGCAATAAACATTATTAGAGAGTACAAAGAATTAATTTTAAGCTTGAAAAACATTCAACATAATTTATTCCTTGGTGGCTTTCAAGATGTAGTGATTTTTGGATTCTTTTTAACAATATGACCATAACTACACAGCATGACTATGTGCAACTGTCTTCTGATTTGTTCCTAATGGATTTTTTTTCACTGAGACCTACATGACACTACTTCCATGGCTCAGTAATGAGTCAAGAGCTTGTTCTACTCCATAGAATAGTCATTTTCAGAAGTCACTTCTACTTGGTCAAATGTAGCAGGAAAAAATAATACTCTGTCAAGGCTTTTGTACCCTTTTTAAAGCTCTTCTTGAACAAGAAGTCTCCACAAATCAGTTCTACTAGGAAGTGTTGCCTTGTTTTATGCTCATTATGACCAAAACTTAACTCAGGACATTGCATTACTTTATACTTTCCCCATATATTTGCAGAACACAACATTTTCTAAAATGTAAAATGTGTGTTCTCTGGTCTTTGCATATATTTTAGTTCTTCTATTTAATTAGTGAGTGATTCTTAATTATTTTAATTTGGACTTTATTAGAATTTTCAGCTTTTCTTCTCTGGTTTCTCCCCATCTTTGTGGTTTCATCTACCTTTGGTGTTTGATGTTGGTGACGTACAGATGGGATTTTGGTGTGGATATCCTTTTTGTTGATGTTGATGCTATTCCTTTCTGTTTGTTAGTTTTCCTTCTAATAGTCAGGTGCCTCAGCTGCAGGTCTGTTGCAGTTTGCTGGAGGTCCACTCCAGACCCTGTTTGCCTGGGTACCTCCAGGCTCAGTTGGAAATGCAGAAATCACCCATCTTCTGCATCGATCATGCTGGGAGCTGCAGACCAGAGCTGTTCTTATTTGGCCATCTTGGAGCAGAGTAATTTGGACTTTATTATTTCACATTTAATCAATCCTTCATAATCGTATCTAATAGTACAGTTATTTTTCAGAGTATCTTGGCATGGCATAGTGGCTCATGGCTGTAATCTGAGAACTTTGAGAGGCTGAGGCAGGGGGATCTCTGGAACACAGGTGTTCGAGACCAGCCTGAGCACCATAGTGGGTCTCTGTCTCCAAAAAAAAAAAAATTAAAGTAGCTAGGAAAGACCAGTTGATACTGCACCACTTCGCTGCACCCTGGGATACAGAAGGAGACCTTGTCTCAGAAAAAAAAAAAAAAAAAAGAGAGAGAGAGAAAGAGATTAAAAAATAAACAAACAAGCAAACAAACAACAACAACAAAAAAATTCAAGCCTGCACAGCTCATTTAATAAGCCCTAAATTAGTGTCTCTTACTCTTGCTCTTCCATCTGTAATATTGTCCAATCAAACTCTGCTTCTAATTATCTCTTACATTTTCTATAGCCGGTGGTCGGGAAGGGGAGACCCTTCCCCTCCAGGAAGGTTGATGACTGGTGTCCGCCCTCTCCTCCAATCACCCCCTGACCATTCACAGCTGCAAACATGAATTATGGTAGTGTACAGCTTCTTCGAACGTGGGATTTATATCTGACTCATTTTACATTTTTTATGCCACCTAGCACCATGCCTATCATTATTGGTATCAGAATTTGTGTGTGTGTTTTTTTTTTTTTTTTTGACATCCTACCTACTAAAATAAAACACATCATATAAAAGAAACCCAAATAGGCAAAAACACTAATCTTCAGGAAAAAAAAAAAGTGTGTGTACAGTTTTTCTCATGCTATTAATCTCCACTTAGCTTGAGCTTGTCATTCTACCTCTGTTTGTGTGTGTGCATGTGTGTGTGTGTGTGTGTGTGCGTATAAATTTCAAGAGTCCTTTATTAGACCTTTCCTAAAACAAATCTAGCACCCATCAGTTTTATTTTTTGATCATACATACATACATACATATTATGTATATGTTTAATGTCCCATATTTTAAATGCCTAAGACAAGTGTTTCAGATTTTTGAAATGTATATACTACACACATTAAGCCTCCTAAATCTGAAAATCCAAAATTCAAAACTATCTAATGAGCATTTCCTTTGAGATATATTGGTGCTCAAAAAAAATTTGAGTATTGAAGGATTTCAGATTTCAGATTTTCAGATTGGAGGAGTCAACTTCAATGCATATACATAAAAGTATATTTATTATATGAATTGGCTCACAGAGTTATGAAGGTTAAGAAGACCCATGATCAGCCATCTGCAAACTGGAAAGTCAATGACATAATTCAATCTGACTCCAAAGGACTGAAAAGCAGGAACCAATGGTATAAGTTCCACTCGAGGTTCGAAGACCTAAAATCCAATGATGTGGGAAGGTAGAAGACAATGAGTGTCCCAGTTCCAGCAGGGAACAAATTCACCCTTCCTCTACCTTTTTGTTCCATTCAGTCCCTCAACAGATTGGATGATGCCCACATTAATAAGGGTACTCTTCGTTACTCGATCTACTAATTAAATTGCTATTCCCTTTAGAAATACCCTCTCAGGCAAACCCAAATATATTTTATCAGCCATCTGGGTATCTTTTTGCCAAGTCAATTTGACACGTAAAATTTACCATTCTAGCTTTCTACTGCTACTATTTTTTTTTTTTCTTTGTTTAGTTTGTCTTTTCAACAGAAGAGGCCTTGCCTATCCATGATATCCCAATTCATTGTCTATAGTGAATATAGGGGGAAAAAAGAGATTTTAATTGTTTGCAACTCATCTGGTTAATTACATATTTGCTGCCTTTGACTGTTAGGTGCATGGTCATCTCATATCAGAAACTTGCAAATGTGGCTGTGTCTTTCAGGTCTATTTCTATGTCTAACTTTTCATTGTATAATGTGAAAGAAATGTAGTAATTAATTGGAAATCTAGATATTTTCACAGTTGATCACAATCTTACAACTCAGGAGGCAGAATTACAAATACAAATATATGTGTATATATGTGTGTGTGTGTGTGTGGTGTGTGTGTGTGTGTATAATTTGCTTCTTTCTATATTATCATTTACAGTATTATAATTAGCATAATTTTCCAATTGATCAAATATTGAAAGTTTACTTTAGCTTAATCATTACACATTGTATGCTTGTATCAAAATTGCAAATATTCCCTGTGATATTTTGTACATAGAGATGTAAAAATACATCATTACCACTTAGATAAAGAAACTCAGATTGACAATAGTTAAGTACCATCTTAACTGAGTCAGTAATGGAGCCAGAACTTGAACTCCTAGGAATCAGATTCTAGAGGCTGTTCATTTCATCACAAAATTTCTCCTGACACTAAGACAAAACTATTTTCACAAATGGCAAGATCAGGCAAAATAACTTGGTTATTAGGTACTAAGTCATATTTCTTTTCAGTTATTTATTTTTAGTTCAATAGTTTTTGGGACACAGGTGGTTTTTGTTTACATAGATAAGTTTTTCAGTGGTGATTTCTTAGATTTTGGTGTACCTGTCACCTGAACTGTATACACTGTACCCAACATGCAGTCTTTCATCCCTCACCCCCTCTCATCCTTCCTCTTGAGTCCCCAAAGTCCATTAGATCATTCTTATGCCTGTGCATCCTCATAGCTTAGCTCCCACTTACAAGTGAGAAAATACAATGCTTGGTTTTCTATACTGAGTTACTTAACTTAGAATAATGGTCTCCAACTACATCTAGGTTGCTGTGAATACCAGTTTCCTTCCATTTTATGGCTGAGTAGTATGCCATGGTATAGAGATAACAAATATTCTTTATCCACTTGTTGACTGATAGGCATTTAGGCCAGTTCCATATTTTTGCATTTGCAAATTGTTCTGCTATAAACATGTGAGTGCAACTGTCTTTTTCATATTCTTTTTCATAGTTTCTTTTTTCCTCTGGGTGGATACACAGCAGTGGGATTGCTGGATCAAGTGGTAGTTCTACTTTTAGTTCTTTTAGGAATTTCCATACTGTTTTTCACAGTGGTTGTACCAGTTTACATTCTCCCCAGTGGCATAAAAGTGATCACTTTTCACCACATCTACACCAGCATCTTTGTTTTTTTTTTATTTTTTATTTTAATTATGACCATTCTTGCAGAAGTAAGGATTAAGGTGTTATCTTTTTACGGTTTTTATTTACACTTCCCTGCTAATTAGTGATGTTGAGCAGTTTTCCATATGTTTATTGGCCATTTGTGTAATTTATTTTGAGAATCATCTATTCATGTCCTCAGCCCATTTTTTAAACAGATTTTTTTTTCTTGTTTTCTTGTTTTTTGTTTTTTTTTTTCTTTTTTTCCTTGCTGATTTGTTTGAGTTCCTTTTAGAATCTGGATATTAGTTCTTTGTCAAATGCGTGGTTTGTTAATATTTTCTCCCATTCTGTGAGTTGTCTGTTTACTCTGCTGATTATTTACTTTGCTGTGCAGAAGCGTTTTAGTTTAATTATGTCCCATCTATTTATCTCTATCTTTGTTTTTGTTGCATTTGCTTTTGGGTTCTTAGTCATGAACTCTTTGCCTAAACCAACTGTCTAGAAGAGTTTTTCTGATGTTATCATCTAGAATTTTTATGGTATCAGGTCTTAGATTTAAGTCTTTGTTCCATCTTGAGTTGACTTTTGTATAAGGTGAGAGATGACCAGTTTCATTCTTCTATATGTGGCTTGCCAATTATCCCAGCACCATTTGTTGAATAGGGTGTCCTCCATTTTATATTTTTGTTCACTTTGTTGAAGATTAGTTGGATATAAGAATTTGGTTTAATTTCTGAGTTCTCTATTCTATCTCATTGGTCTATGTGCCTATTTTTATATCAGTACCACACTGTTTTGGTGACTATAGTCTTGTAACACAGTTGGAAGTCGGATAATGTGATGCTTCTGGATTTGTTCTTTTTGCTTAGACTTGCTTTGGCTATGCAGGCTCTTTTTTGGTTCTATATGAATTAGAGGATTGTTGTTTCTAATTCTGTGAAAAATGGTGATTACATTTTGATCAGAATTGCATTGAATTTATAAATTGCTTTTGGCAGTATGGTCATTTTGACAATATTTATATTACCCATCCATAAGCATTGGGGTGTGTTTCCATATATTTGTGTTACCAGTGATTTCTTTCAGCAGTGTTTTGTAGATGTAGAGCTCTTTCACTTCTTTGGTTAGGTATATTCTTGAGAATTTATTTTAGCTGTTTTAAAAGGGGTTGAGTACTTGATATGATTTTCAACTTGATCACTGTCCATGTATAGCAATGCTACTGATTTGTGTACCTTGGTTTTTTATCCTGAAACCTTACTGAATTCATTTATCAGATCTAGTAGGTTTTGAGTAGGCTGAGATTTTAGGGTTTTCTAGGTATATGCTTATACAATTATGTCATCAGTGAACATCAAGAGTTTGACTTACTCTTTACCTATTTGGATGTCCTTTATTTATTTCATTTGTCTGATTGATCTGGCTAGGTCTTCCAGTACTATATTGAACAGAAATGGTGAAAAGGGGCATCCTAGTTTTGTTCAGTTCTCCAGGAGAATGCTTTCAGTTTGTCCCTGATCAGTATAATGTTGACTGTGAGTTTGTGATAGACAGCTTTTATTACCTTTATGTATGTCCCTTCTATGCCAATTTTGCTAAGGATTTTAATCATAAAGGAATGCTGGATTTTGTCAAATACTTTTTCTGCATCTATTGAGATGATCATGTTATTTTTGCTTTTAATTCTCCTAATGTGATGTATCACATTTACTGATTTGAGTATGTTAAACCCTCCCTGAATCCCTAGTATGAAACCCACTTGATCATGGTGAATTATCTTTTTGATATGATGTTGGATTTGGTTAGTTAGTATTTTGGTGAGGATTTTTGCATCTATGTTCATCAGGGATGTTGGTCTGTAGTTTTATTCTTTTGATATGTCTTTTCCTGGTTTGGGTATTAAGGTGATAATGGCTTCATAGAATGATTTACGGAGAATTTTCACTTTCTCTATATTTAGAATAGCTTCAGTAAGATTAGTGAAACTCTTTGAATGTCTGATAGAATTCAGCTGTGAATCTATCTGGTCCTGGACTTCTCTTGTTGGCAATTTTTAAAAACTATCATTTCGGTCTCACTGTTTGTTATTGGTCTGTTCAGAGTTTCTATACCATCTTGATCTAACCTAGGAAAGTTGTGTATTTTCAGGAATGTACCTATCTCCTTTAGGTTTTCTAGTTTGTGTGAAGGTGTTCATAGTAGCCTTGAACGATCTTTTGTATTTCTGTGGTATCAATTGTAATATTTCTCATTTCATTTCTAATTGAGCTTATTTGGATCCTCTCTTCTTTCTTTGGTTAATCTCTCTAATGGTCTATCAATTTTCTTTATGTTTTCAAATAACCAGTTTTTTGTTTCATTTATCTTTTGTATTTTTTGTTTTAATTTCATTTCTCTTCTGATATTTGTTATTTCTTTTCTTCTGCTGGAATTGTATCTGGTTTGTTCTTGTTTCTCTAGTCCAGTGGCTGTGAGCTTAGACTGTCTACTTGTGTTCTTTCAGAATATTGGATGTAGGCGTTTAATGCTGTGAACTTTCCTCTTAGCATCATTTGTGCTGTATACCAGAGGTTTTCATAGATTGTTTCACTATTATTGTTCAGTTTAAACAACTTTTATATTTCCATCTCGATTTTATTATTTTTGCAAAGATCATTCAGGAGCAGATTATTTAATTTTCATGTATGAGTGCTGTTTGAGGGCAACCTTTTAGAGTTGATTTCCAATTTTATTCCATTGTGGTCTGAGAGGAAGTCACGTTTCTTAAACTTTACCTTAGTTCCTAGCATTGTTCTTGACACATAGCAGAAAGTTTGAAAAGTGGCTGCACATTGTTTAGGGCTTTACATTATGAACTAGGTAGAAATATTTGTTTTCTTTTCCTAATTAGACCTTTCTAAAGTATGAGTCACAAGTTTCACTACATGTCATTTTATGATTTAATTTTTATTCCTAAATACTTCTCACATAAATTGCTGTTATTTCTTTTTGATACAATCAAGAACATAGACTGAGATCTTGGTTTCCTAATGACCTACTCAATATTATGTTGAATTTGGCAAAACTACATGCATTAGCATAGATGTACTATAGAAGACCTTGGAAACAGTGAGTTTAGGGTTTTTATAAATAAATGTTTACAAACTTGGTTTAAAAATCAATAATCATGGCCTAACGCGGTGGCTCATGCCTGTAATCCCAGCACTTTGGGAGGCTGAGGCAGGTGGATCACGAGGTCAGGAGATGAGACCATCCTGGCTAACACGGTGAAATCCCATCTCTACTAAAAATACAAAAAATTAGCCAGGCATGGTGGCGGGCGCCTGTAGTCCCAGCTACTTGGGAGGCTGAGGCAGGAGATGGCGTAAACCCATGAGGCAGAGCTTGCAGTGAGCTGAGATCACACCACTGCATCCCAGCCTGGGGTGACAGAGACAGACTCCGTCTCAAAAAAAAAAAAAAAACTATTATGAAAACAACAAAAATAAAAGCATATTTTTTGCAATATACTAGCAATAATGGAATGATTGTATCAAGTAAATTAGAATATTTTCTTCTACAATTAAATTTTACATTAATCTTTTTTTTCTCCATTAAGTCATAACAGGAGCAGAAATTGAGGAATGAAGCTGACTGTAAAACAAACATAAAAACAAAATAACCTTATCCAGAAGCTAGTAAACCCATTTATAGAAGTGTTATCTATATTAGTTTACTGTTATTATATAAAATAATTATATTATTTAAAATGGTTTTTTTCACAAGAATAGAAGCTTAAAAATAATAAACTGTCTTTAGAAATGCATATAGAAAGAGCCAAAGCTCAGTCTTTAGAACTGCTCTCTTTCTCTGCCTCTCTTTCTCTCCCAAAGTGTAAAGACATAATTTCAATATGAGACAATTTATATTTTATTACTGTCAAAGTAATAAGGTTCTAAGTTTATGACCCAGTGAAGTCTGTGTTAGACTGTGTTTAAAACTAAGTTAAGTAGAAATCACAAAGTGGTGTTCTCTGTCTTTCAAGATTTTAAAATTTCATTTTATTTCATTTCATTATAAATTTTAATAGATCAATCAATTTTATATGTCATCTGTCTATCCAGGAATGTGAAATTATTCTATCATTTTACATAGTTCAAAATCCCATTGCTATTTGAAACTAGTAGAAAACTGAATCAATTTTTTTTTTCCATTTCAATACTCTACTATGTCCATGACACCAGATACTGACCCTTACATTATCTCAATTTGAAATATGCCTAATCTGAAATGTATTATTTTTTGGTATTCTAAGAACTGATCAAATTATGTTGGGAAGACTTTTCTCCTCATGAAAGCATTTTCATTGTACTCTTAGCAATAACATGTAAACAAGATCAATGTATAGATAAGCAATATTGCATCATCTTGTCTTGCCATAAAAGAATCTTGATAATCAAACACTATTTATATCAGACAAACTAATTTTCATTCAGGAAATTTACAGTGTGTCTTCTACATATTTTCCTCCCCATTGATTTTTGTATGGCCTCTTTTCCATAAGCAGGTATTTTCAATATAATTTTATTACTCTAATTTATTAATCTGACAGAAACATTTCATATTAAAATGCTTTTCAATCAATGCGTTCCAGTCGACTAAAAACTGCTTTGGCCATGTTAACCTGATACTTTGTATGCTTAGAATGAAAGCAAGTGTGATTCCTAGGAAAACCTATATACAGATCTAGTTTCAAAAAAATGAAACTGGCTTCATCTAAAAGCTCATCAAAATGATTAGACCTGGTTTCCTATTGGAGCATCTTACAGCAGTAAAAGCTATGGGGAAAAGGCAGTATAAGTCATGGTGCAGCATTTAGCAACTTAACAGGTAAGCTTGTTTTATTCATTGTATGATGTGATATTTACACTGGTTTGTTTTTACAGCTCAGAACGTCTTTACGTAAGATTCTTGTAGATGTTTATGTGATTCTGATCACTGTATATATTAATATTATTAAATATCACAGGAAATCAAAGCCAGAATATGTATCATTTTGTTCATGATGATGTTTCATTAGATTATGATTGGATGTAATCATGTATGTCAAATATTTAGATATTTTTGGTTACAAAGGACTTTTGCTATATGTTGATATATTAAGCTATATAACCAGGTAATTCTAGTAGGTTCTTTCCAAGCTAATGTTTCTGGTTTCTGCATTGTTTTCTGGTTATCCTAAGTCATTGATCTAAGGTGCAATTCAGTATCTAATTCCCAGGGTCTCTTTGGATCATAGTTCCCCATAATTCTCACACATTTTTCAGACTGGGGTGCTACTTTATTTTCTGCTTCACTGAAAAATTGCAAGCCTTTTTTTCAAGGATTTTTGGCTTGAACTCTGGATGGGTACTTGGACCATGGTGATAAAAATGCACCATCTCATCTGGATTCTCTCTCACTATGTTGCATTGAGCAATCTGTAACCTAAAATAATAATGAGTTTTCCATATGTAACTGATGATGCTTTTCATAGCCTTGGAGTACTTCCTCTTATTGGCCTCACTTCATAACATTTTTAGTTGATGTCATAGCAGATCCTATTTCCTAAGAGTTTTTCACTAACCACTAATCTAAATTTGCCTAAAATAAATCTTAACTCACATGAGCAACAACAAAAATCAACTCTCTGTGATCTTTAGTACACTGTTACAAGTATAAGTATTTACCTGTTACCTAACCCTAACCCTATGCAGTATCTCTGGTAGTTATCATTTTAAACATCTGTGATTTTTAAAATAAGCTAATTGGAAATTGGTTGTCTTCTGACTCTGCTTGTTAAACTATATGCCTTATTACCTGTTTACAATTTTTGTTAAGTATTGCAATGATCTAATATCAGTATGAAATGACTGCCCAGAGGCAAGAAACATAACTTCTTATAGATATGATAAGTTATAGTAAGTTAAGTAAGTAGGAAACTGAGGAAAAGGGCTCATGGTCTTCCAGAGAGAAGCTTCTAGATGATGTAGTTATATGAGAAAGGGGATTTGTGGTTGATAAAAAATTGTGTTGTTCAAGAGAAGTTCAATATCTGGATTTCACACACAATAAGTCTTTTTTTAAAATGATGTTTAATAATTTATTTTTGAAAAGTGATTAGCTAAGAAAATTTTGTCTGTGGCTGGAATCTATATCTTGGCTAGCAGTGTTCAAATTATCTACTTAAAATAACCAGTGCTACATTATAAGTAGATTATTTTAATTGAAATGTTTCACTGTAACTCCCCTTATCATAGGGGCTTTCTAAGTTATATCCACCAGCACAGAGTAATAACACTTATTAAGGCATTATTCAATATGCACTTAGTAAATACACTGTTGTATGTATTACAAAGACAGAAATGTTCAAATACAAAAAAATGAGACTTAAGAAATCTGGGCAAAAAAGCATCCTCCACCCTATCCTCAGCTATTCATTGGGGAATGGTGAATATTTTCTAAACTAGATGCCATTGGATCCATATTTCTGAGCTCAGGCACTAATTTAGTCAGTATAATGAGCAATACATTTAGATTACAAAGGAGCAACAAACATCAAATCTCGAGAAACATTGATTGCACTAGGAAACAAAATCACCTCAAAGAATCCTAACTCACAGAAGCTAATCACATAGCTAAATGAAGACATTTTCTTTTCTTGCATAAAAGATGTATTAGCAATAGGGCTACAAAACAACACAGAGAAATCCAGATGTGTTAGAATTTGATCAAATATTAAAAATGAACCAGATAAAATATATGTGGATCACTTAGAAATAACCTCAACTAGAGAAGCCAGAGAAGTGGCAATGAACACATAAAAATGAAAGAGTAAACTAAATGATTTTTATAAAACTGATGAATAATTTCTTCACTGACCTCTCAGAGAGTTACCTGCACAATTATTCATTTTCAAATGGGCACATTGCAAAAGCATCTCCCATCCACACTTCTTCCACAATCTTTCTCTGCAATTCTCTGTTCCTTTGGGCAGAAAATTTCCCAAAATAATTGCCTATATTTTCAATTTACATTTTTTTCTGTCGTTATTTCTTAATCTTATTTTATTCAAGCTTTCATCTTTAACCAAATCACAGAAACAGTCTTGTCCAATTCACAAATTTTATCTGTATAACTGAAGCAGTGCTTTATTATCTTTCCTCCTCTTATTTTACCTATTGGTTGTGTTTGATGTAAGTTCATCTCTCCCTCGTCTTAGGTATACTTTCTTCATTTGGATTTCAAGACAAAAGTCCCATATTTATTCTCCTTTCTTACAAGTCTTTACTTCTCAATTTTCTTTGCTTTTTACTCCACTTTCCTAAGTCTCTTAATATTGAAGAGTCTCAGGACTCATTTCAGGTGAGTGTTTTCTTTACTAACTATGTTCACTCACTTATTTATATAATGCAATCTGATGACTTTTAATAATACTCATATATATGCAATGACCCCTAAACTTATATTGCCACTCCAGACCTCTGTATGTAATTCCAGACTCATGTGTCTAAATGCCTAACTAAAATCTTCATTTGAATGCCTACCTCATGTTTCAAACTTACCATGTAATCTGATCTTCCTTCTCAAACCTACTGCAGACATAGTTTCCCCCTTTTAGTGAATGGCAAATCTGTTCTTTGAGTTGGACTGGTCAAAACCTTGATTTCATATTTGGTTGTCTCCTTTCTTATGTAAACCTTAGACATTCCATCAGGAAATTTGATTGTTTTGTTATAGATCCCTCCAAATACAATTACTTTTGTTTTAACTTACCTGTTACAACTCTGTTTTGAAACACATCATCTCTTTCCTCCAATGTGATTACTCTGATAGAGCCATCACTCTCTCTTACATAGACCACTATGATAGCCTTCCAGCTTGTCTCCTTGCCTTCAACATTGACCACTTATAACTACTTTTGTCAGGCCTCATCAGTGCTCCCTACAAAATCTATGACTTCTTTTCTTTTCTTTTTTTCAGGATATGAAGTCTTACTCTGTCACCCAGGTTGGAGTGCTGTGACATGATATGATCATAACTTTCTACTGCCTTGAACTCCTAGGCTCAAGAAATACACCTTCTTTATCCTCCTGAGTAGCTGGGTTTACAAGCATGGGTCATTACACCCCAATCAATGACTTCTTAACTCCACGCAAGAGACAAAGGCTTACAATAGCCAACATAGCTATTCATGCATCTGATCTCTCTGATGTTATATCTACTACCTTCTCCATTTCTTGAACTATTCCAGGTACACTGCCCTCATTTCTGTTCCTTGAGCAGACATTCTACCATCTTAAAGTCTTGCACTGGCTTTCTTCTTTGACTAAAATGATTTTGCTTCTAGATGCCCACATGGCTAACTTCCTTATATCCTTCAAGAACTTTCTTAATGGGTGTCTTCTCAATTAGTTTTTGATCACTACTGTTTATAACTTCAATCACTGACACTGCCGTATTGTCCTCCTAACACTCTGCTGTCTTTATTTCTACACTGCTTATCAATTTCTAACTATCTTGATTACTGTTCTTATGTTCATTCCCTGTTATCCACTGATAATATATAAAGTCCACAAAGAAAAATACTTTCCATATTTCCTCCCTGATGTACTCCAACTTCTATATGCTCAGGAAGCATTTGTGGTAAAAATACATTAGAAAGATGAAGAGATAGAAAAAAAAAAAGTGGAGAGTTTGGAAACATGAAGGATTGATTGAGAAGGTGAAAGTTACATTTAATTAAAATTTCAGAAGTAGATTTAAGAGAAACAATACAAGAAAAAAAATCCCCCCAAAAAATCAAGGATGAATTAACCTGTAACTGAAACAAAGAAACAAACAAAAGACAACAACAGAACACCAACAACAAGAAACAAACTATTAGAAAGACAGTGGACACTGGTTAGAGGCTCCTCATAAGCAGCGATGGATTACACATAACTACTTTGTTTTATTGTTTCCAAAATGTAATATATTATGGTTTTTTTAAAGATATATAGTGGTTTGATATGAAAATAATGTGTTAAGAAAACTTATAAAATTGCAATACATTTTCTAAGGAAAAACTGATTTTAAATTTTATCAGTAAAACACATAGTAATATTGTCGATTCCAAGATGGCTGAATAGGAACAACTCCAGTCTACAGCCCCCAGCGTGATTGACACAAAAGATGGATGATTTCTGCATTTCCAACTGAGATACTGGGTTTGTCTCACTGGAACTTGTTGGACAGTGGGCGCAGCCACAGAGTATGAGCCAAAGCAGGGAGGGGCATCACCTCACCCGGGAAGCACAAGGGGTCAGGGAATTCCCTTTCCTAGCCAAGGGAAGCCATGACAGATGGTACCCAGAAAGTTGGGACACTCCCACGCTAATACTATGCTTTTCCAATGGTCTTAGCAAACGGCACGCCAGGAGATTATATCCCATGCCTAGCTGGGAGGGTCCCACGCCCACAGAGCCTTGCAGTCCGAGATCAAACTGTGAGGCAGCAGTGAGGCTGGGAGAGGGGCGTCCACTATTGCTAAGGCTTGACAAGGTAAACAAAGCGGCCAGGAAGCTTGAACTGGGTGGAGCCCACTGCAGTTCAAGGAGGCCTGCCTGCCTCTGTTGACTTCATCTCTGGGGGCATGGCATAGCTGAGTAACAGGCAGCAAAAATTTCTGCAGACTTAAACGTCACTGTCTGACAACTTTGAAGAGAGTAGCAGTTCTCCCAGCATGGAGTTTGAGACCTGAGAACAGACAGACTGCCTCCTCAAGTGGGTCCCTGACCCCTGAGTAGCCAAACTGGGAGACACCTCCCAGTAGGGGCCAACTGACACCTCATACAGCCAGGTGCCCCTCTGAGACAAAGCTTCCAGAGGAAGGATCAGGCAGCAACATTTGCTGTTTTGCAATATTGCTATTCCACAGCCTCTGCTGGTGATACCCAGACAAACAGGATCCGGAGTGGACCTCCAGCAAACTCCAGCATACCTGCAGCTGAGGGTCTTGACTGTTAGAAGGAAAACTAACAAACAGAAAGGAATAGCATCAACATCCACAAAAGGGACATACACACCAAAACCCCATCTGTAGCTCGCCATCATCAAAAACCAAAGGTAGATTAAAAACACAAAGATGGGGAGAAACCAGAGCAGAAAAGCTGAAAATTCTAAAAATCAGAGTGCCTCTTCTCCTCCAAAGGATTACAGCTCCTTGCCAGCAATATAACAAAGCTGGATGGAGAATGACTTTGACGAGCTGACAGAGTAGGCTTCAGAAGATCGGTAATGACAAACTTCTCCGAGCTAAAGGAGGATGTTCAAACCCATTGCAAAGAAGCTAAAAACCTTGTAAAAAGATTAGACAAATGGCTAAGGAGAATAAACAGCATAGTGAAGACTTTAAAAGACCTGCTGGAGCTGAAAACCATGGCATGAAAACTATGTGACACATGCACAAGCTTCAGTGGACGATTGACCAAGTGAAAGAAAGAGTATCAGTGATTGAAGATCACATGAATGAAATGAAGCAAGAAGAGAAGTTTAGAGAAAAAAGGAGTAAAAGGAAGTGAACAAAGCCTCCAAGAAATATGGAACTATTTGAAAAGCCCAAATCTACGTTTGATTGGTGTACCTGAAAGTGACAGGGCAAATGGAACCAAGTTGGAAAATACTCTTCAGGATATTATCCAAGAGAACTTCCCCAACCTAGAAAGGATGGCCAACATTCAAATTCAAGAAATATAGAGAATGCCACAAAGATACTACTCAAGAAGAGCAACCCCAAGAAACATAATTGTCAGATTCACCAAGGTTCAAATGAAGGAAAAAATATTAAGGGCAGCCAGACAGAAAGATTAGGTTACCCACAAAGGGAAACCCATCAGACTAACAGCAGATTTCTCAGCAGAAACTCTACAAGCCAGAAGAGGGTTAGGCCAATATTCAACATTCTTAAATAAAAGAATTTTCAACACAGAATTTCATATCCAGCCAGATTAAGTTTCATAAGTGAAGGAGAAATAAAATCCTTTAAGGACAAACTGAGAGATTTTGACGCCACCAGGCCTGCCTTACAAGAGCTCCTGAAAGAAGCACTAAATATGGAAAGGAAAAACCAATACCAGCCCCTGCAAAAACATGTCAAATTGTAAAGACTATCAATGCTAGGAAGAAACTTCATCAACTAACAAGCAAAATAACCAGCTAACATCATAATGACAGGATAAAATTCACACGTAAGAATATTAACCTTAAATGTAAGGTTAAAAGACACAGACTGGCAAAATGGATAAACAGTCAAGAGCCATCAGTATGCTGTATTCAGGAGACCCATCTCACGTGCAGAGACATACATAGGCTCAAAATAAAGGGACAGAGGAAGATCTACCGAACAAATGGAAAATAACAACAACAAAAAAAGCAGAGGTTGCAATCCTAGTCTCAGATAAAACAAATTTTAAACCATTAAAGATCAAAAGAGACAAAGAAGGCCATTTCATAATGGTAAAGGGATCAATTCAAGAAAAGTTAACTATCCGAAATATATATGCACCCAATACAGGAGCACCCAGATTCTTAAAGCAAGTCCTTAGAGACCTACAAAGAGACTTAGACTTCCACACAGTAATAATGGGAGACTTTAACACCCCACTGTCGACATTAGACAGATCAACGAGACAGAAAGTTAACAAGGATATCCAGGACTTGAACTTAGCTCTGCACCAAGTGGACCTAATAGATATCTACAGAACTGTCCAGCCCAAATCAACAGAATATACATTCTTCTAAGCACCACATTGCACTCATTCCAAAACTGACCACATAGTTGGAAGTAAACATTCCTCAGCAAATGTACAAGAACATAAATTATAACAAACTGTCTCTTAGACCACAGTAAAATCAAACTAGGACTCAGGATTAAGAAACTAGCTCAAAACCATACAACTACATGGAAACTGAACAACCTGCTCCTGAAAGACTACTGGGTAAACAATGAAATGAAGGCAGAAATAATGATGTTCTTTGAAACCAATGAAAACAAAGACACAACATACCAGAACCTCTGGGACACATTCAAAGCAGTGTATAGAGGGAAATTTATAGCACTAAATGCCCACAAGAGAAAGCAGGAAAGCTCAAAATTGACACCCTAACATCACAATTTAAAAAACTAGAAAAGCAAGAGCAACCATTCAAAAGCTAGCAGAAGGCAAGAAATTAAGATCAGAGCAGAACTGAAGGAGACAGAGACACAAAAACCCTTCAGAAAATCAATGAATCCAGGAGCTGGTTTTTTGAAAAGATCTACAAAATTGATAGACCACTAGCAAGACTAATACAGAAGAAAAGAGAGAAGAATCAAATAGATGCAATAAAAAATGATAAAGGGACTATCACCACCAGTCCCACAGAAATACAAAACACCCTCAGAGAATACTATAAACACTTCTATGCAAATTAACTAGAAAATCTAGAAGAAATGGAGAAATTCCTGGACACATACACCCTCCTAAGACTAAACCAGGAAGAAGTTGAATCCCTGAATAGACCAGTAACAGATTCCGAGATTGAGGCATTAATTAATAGCCTACCAACCATAAAAAGTCCAGGACTAGATGGATTCACAGCTGAATTCTACCAGAGGTACAAAGAGGAGCTGGTACTGTTCCTTCTGAAACTATTCCAATCAATAGAAAAGGAGGGAATCCTCCCTAACTCATTTTATGTGGCCAGAATCATCCTGGTATCAAAGCCTGGCAGAGACACATCAAAAAAAGAGAATTTTAGACCAGCATCCCTGATGAACATTGATGCAAAAATCCTCAATAAAATACTGGCAAACCAAACCCAGCAGCACATCAAAAAGCTTATCCACCATGATCAAGTTGGCTTCATCCCTGGGATGCAAGGCTCGTTCAACACACACAAATCAATAAACGTAAAAAAAAAAAAAAAAGACAAAAAACACATGATTATCTCAATAGATGCAGAAAGGCCTTCAACAAAATTCAACAGTCATTCATGCTAAAAATTCTCAATAAATTAGGTATTGATGGGATGTATCTCAAAATAATAAGAGCTATTTATGACAAACCCACAGCCAATATCATACTGAATGGGCAAAAACTGGAAGCATTGCCTATGAAAACTGTCACAAGACAGGGATGCCCTCTCTTGCCACTCCTATTCAACATATTGTTGGAAGTTCTGGCCAGGGCAATCAGGCAGGAGAAAGAAATAAAGGATATTCAAAAAAGAGGAAGTCAAATTGTCCTTGTTTGCAGATGAAATGATTGTATATTGAGAAAACCCCCTGGTCTCAGCCCAAAATCTCCTTAAGCTGATAAGCAACTTTAGCAAAGTCTCAGGATACAAAATCAATATGCAAACATCACAAACATTCCTACACACCAATAACAGACAAACAGAGAGCCAAATCATGAGTGAACTCCCTTTCAAAAGAGAATAAAATACCTAGGAATCCAACTTACATGGGATGTGAAGGATCTCTTCAAGGAGAACTACAAACCACTGCTCAACAAAATAAAAGAGGACTCAAACAAACTGAAGATCCATTCCATGGATAGGAAGAATCAATATCATGAAAATGGCCTTACTGCCCAAGGTAATTTTTAGATTCCATGCCATACCCATCAAGCTACCAATGACTTTCTTCACAGAATTGGAAAAAAACTACTTTAAAGTTCATATGGAACCAAAAAAGAGCCCACATTGCCAAGACAATCCTAAGCAAAAAGAACAAAACTGGAGGCATCATGCTACTTGACTTCAAACTATACTACAAGCATACAGTAATCAAAACAGCATGATACTGGTACCAAAACAGAGATATAGACCAATGGAACAGAACAGAGCCCTCAGAAATAATACCACACATCTACAACCATCTGATCTTTGACCTGACAAAAACAACAAATGGGAAAGGATTCCCCATTTAATAAAATATTCTGGGAAAACTGGTTAGCCATATGTAGAAAGCTGAAACTGGATCCCTCCCTTACACTTCAAATAAAAATTAATTCAAGATGGATTAAAGATTTAATGTTAGACCTAAAACCATAAAAACCCTAGAAGAAAACCTAGGCAATAGCATTCAGGACATAGGCATGGGCAAGGACTTCATGACTAAAACACCAAAAGCAATGGCAACAAAAACCACAATAGACAAATGGGATCTAATTAAACTAAAGAGTTTCTGCACAGCAAAAGAAACTGCCATCAGAGTGAACAGCCAACCTATAGAATGGGAGAAAATTTTTGCAATCTACCCATCTGACAAAGGCCTAATATCCAGAATCTACAAAGAACTTAAACAAATTTACAAAAGCAAAACAAACAAACAAAAAAAAAACCCTATCAAAAAGTGGGTGAATGATATGAACAAACACTTCTCAAAAGAAGACATCTATGCAGCCAACAGGCACAGGAAAAAATGCTCATCATCACTGGCCATCAGAGAAATGCAAATCAAAACCACAATGAGATACCATCTCACACCAGTTAGAATGGCGATCACTAAAAAGTCAGGAAACAACAGGTGCTTGAGAGGATGTGGAGAAATAGTGACACTTTTACACTACTGGTGGGACTGTAAACTAGTTCAACCATTGTGGAAGACAGTGTGGCGACTCCTCAACGATCTAGAACTAGAAATATCATTTGACCCAGCAATCCTATTACAGGGTATATACCCAAAGGATTATAAATCATGTCACTATAAAGACACATACACACGTATGTTTATTGCAGCACTATTCACAATAGCGAAGGCTTGGAACCAACCCAAATGTCCATTAATGATAGACTGGATTAAGAAAATGTGGCACATATACACCATAGAATACTATGCAGCCATAAAAAAGGATGAGTTCATGTCCTTTTTAAGGACATGCATGAAGCTGGAAACCATAATTCTCAGCAAACTATCACAAGGACAGAAAACCAAACACAGCATTTTCTCACTCATGGGTGGGAACTGAACAACAAGAACACTTGGACACAGGAAGGGGAACATCACACACCAGGGCCTGTCATGGGGTTGGGGGAACTGAGGAAGGATAGCATTAGGATAAATACCTAACATAAATGACAAGTTAATGGGTGCAGCACACCAACCTGGCACATGTATACATATATAACAAACCTGTATGTTGTGCACATGTATCCTAGAACTTAAAGTATAATAATAATAAAAATAGTAATGATATTTTCATAACTTAGTTCAGTACTAAAGGAGCTCATTCTCAAAACTTTTATATGAAAGGTAAATTTGTAAGGGAGAGCATATATGATTGAATTGAGCTCACAATCAGTATATGTACTAAGTAATTGTAAAATGAGAGTGTATTAAATATTCATAATTAATATTTTGCTTAAATACATAAAATAGAATCTTACTTAAAAGTAATTAGAAACTAAATATTATACAACTTTTTTTTACTAAATTTGTAGAATTATTTTATTTGCTAATTAGAATTTTGTTTCTGATTTATATATCATTAGAACTTATGCTTATGCTAGCTACACTATAAATACCAATCAATTTTATTCATTGTATATGTTTCACCTATAATATTATTTGTTCTTAGCATTTGTACATTTTATGAAGTATTTAATTTTCAAAGCAATTAATAAGAGTTGTTAGAATAGTATTTAAGCATTGTAGAGGTGAAAAAATCAAACAGAAGTAAAAATGTATTAAAGCTAATAAAACTAGCACATTGCCAGATCAAGACTGAACTTGTGTCTTGATTTTTTCTTATAATATTTGATGACATTCCTTGTACACATTTCATTATCCAACCTAATGGGGACTAGCCAATAAATGAAATGCACAATATGTTTTTCTCATACCCCATCTTCCTAGACATCATAAAAGTATTTCTTTATTCTCATTTTATTATTCCAGCCAAAATGCTATTTTGCTGAACTAATAAGAAAGTGATTGTGACCGATAAAGCTGCAGAGAAGTGAAAGTTAAAATGTTAACAATTTCATAATTCTGTACTCCATATTAAAGATAATCTCACGATTGCAATGCAAATGAAGCAATATACAGATTAAAACTATGTTTTAACTGTGTCTAATATTTACAGACTGCTACTCATTCTACTATAATAATTTTACTAGTTTTAACAATTACTTCTTGATATATTATCTACTCTTTAAAACCCAACGACATAATGCCCTGTTGTCCTTATACTTCTTCAAAAAAATCAACATAAAATTTTTTCAAGGTAGAGATAGATATAGTATTGACAGGGAAAACAAACAAAAGAACCATGGCTGGCCTAGAAGAGTCATCTGACACTTTAAAATTATGATTCACAGGCTCCTTTTCAGACCTAAGAAGTCTGGATACTTACAGATGTATACTTAGAGTCTAACTGTTTAACAAATTTTTCCTTTATTTCTCACTCAGTCACACGAGCCTCTTCCTAAGTTTGGTATGTGAAATTGTTGACCTGCTATATTTATTATTCCAATGTTTAAATAAATGCAGAACTAGGCAGCCTTCATTTTAATACAATTTATACAATGTATGCTTTAAACATTATCCATTACTTAACTAATACTATATGCTAGATAATATGTCATTAAAATGTTGATATATTAAGTAATTTAAAATATTTATAAGCAAGAAGGCATTAGTCTAGCTGTCAGCTCGTCATAAAATGATTGGAGTTATATAAAAATATGGCTGGGTAATTATATATTTTTAAATGCTAACTTGGGATAGAGTAAGTCATTAAGGCACGTAGGTGAAATAGGAAATCAATAAATATTATTTTACCTGATTCATGCAGTATGGAGATGAATTAGTTAATAATGGAAATGGAATATTTTTATTATAAGATAAAGTCAAAGACCTTGTTAAATTGCACATACATCCCTAAACAATATGCTACTTTTTTACTCCTTTCTCTTGTAATTCCCCATGCCCTACTTTTTAGTCACATTCATTGCAGGTTCCTTAAAACATCATTCTGGTAAGCAATCTGTGAATATGTCAGGTCATACGGCAAAAAGGATTTAAAGGATGTTAGTCAACTCCCCTTAAATAAAATAATCATCTCTGATTATCTAGGTGGGTCCAATGTAATTAGAAGGGTTCCATAAAGTGGGAGAGGCAGAGGAGGAGAAACAAAGGGAAATGTGGCAATGCACCACAGATACAAAGAGATGCAATGCAGCTAGTTAAGAGCAGCAGGAAATGGGCCACTAACCAAGGGAACTGGGTGTGACCTCTAGAAGTTGGAGAAGGCATGACAATGGATTCTCCACTAGAGCCTTTAGAAAGAACATAGTGCAAACACATTTATTTTAGCCTAGTGAAACTTGTGTAGAAATTTTGATCTATAGAATTGCAAAATCATTTTTAAAGTGTTTAAAATCACTGAGTCTGTTATCATTTATCACAGATGCAATACAAATTAATACAATGATGCAATTTCCTTTTGATAGGACCACTTATCCAGCTATTTCAGCAAAGTGTTTACATGTCTATTAAGACCTATTTAAAATGTCACTTTCTCTGTCTTGTCTGTTCTACTATTTTTTTCCCGAAAAACTAGAAAATGCATCTAACATAATCTTGCAGCACTGGTTAGATCTTGTAGAACCTACCATAGAATATTATAAATGATTACCCTCAGCATCGCCAACAAAATATAAGTTCTTCAAAGATATAATTAATATTTTCATTTCTATGTCCTCAAAACTTAAAATCATTTGACACAACTTAAGTGCTCAGTTAATAATTATTGAGTTCAATTTGAGTTCATGAATCATTAGGAAATGAATATTTTAAAATTTTGATAATGGAAAAGATAATGATAAGTGTGTTTAAGTATCTGTGATTAAAAGATAGTAGGTTAGGTCTGGGTGCAGTGGCTCAGGCCTATAATCCCAGCACTTTGGGAGGCCAAGGCAGGCAGATCACCTGAGATCAGAAGTTCGAGACCAGCCTGGTCAACGTGGTGAAACACCGTCTCTACTAAAAATAAAAAATACAAAAAAAAAAAAAATTCCTGGGCATGGTGGCAGGTACTTATAATCCCAGCTATTAGGGAGGCTGAGGCAGGAAAATTGCTTGAACCAGGAGGCGGAGGTTGCAGTGAGCACAGATTGTGCCACTGTACTCGAGCTATATATATATAATATATATATTTTATATATTATATATATTTTATATATTATATATATTTTATATATATTTATATATAATATATATATAGTATTTATATTAGGTTAGTCAGTGTCTACTAGTGTCTCTGCCAGGGACTGGGATTATAGAGTTAAAAAAGAACACAATCTGTTATTTTTCTCTTGGAGCGCCAACCATATTACATTAAAGTATAAACAAGAACTGCAATTCTATTATATAAAAGTGTAATCACAAATAAAAATATAAAACAAATGATTACATGATGAAAATATACCAAGTAAATACATATAAAATGTCAGTAAACTTACTTTTATTATTCAAAGTCCTTTTGATGCAAATCTCTATAAGAATTTGAGGGTGCTTTATTTCTATGGTGCAAAATGTTTCTTTGCTTTGAAAAATCTTTGGATGTACATTCTATTAACTAAGGAAATCAAAGAGCCACTTCTAAAACACATTTTAAAACATCAGATATCCAGATAGGTAAATCTCAACTAATATTTTAAATAGGTTTGTTTTTAGTAGGCACAATTACATTGCTGCAGACTACATATCCTAAGCACATTCTTTGTAAAGTGCGTATTGATGCTCATCCTTGGGAGATACACCTGTCTTCTTGTTACAGTAGTTAACTGACAGGATATTTGAAGGCAAGATATAAGCTTAGAGAAGGGGAAGGGGATATTCGGAAAAAGCCTCTTGGGTTATAAGTTAAAAAGCAAAGGAGTAAAATAGATACAGAACAGAGATACTCTTGAACCCCACAAATATTCTTGAACCGGTCTTGTTTAGAGAGAGATAAAATGACTATTCTATCCATTATAGAAAAATTATGCAGGCAAGAACTCTTGATCCCCATCTTAAAAACAGTGTAACAGTAAACAAGTGTCTCAAATTTTGACCATTTCTGTTTCTCTATCATTAAAACAAATATAACAATAGAACATGTCTTAATTGCACTGAGAATTGAATAAGAAAATGCTTGTAAATGAAGCACATTGCCCCCAACATAAAAGATTAATATATTGTAGTTAGAAAAATACAAGATATTGATCCACATTGAAACAATTAAGATAAAACATCTTTGATGATGGGTTGAACAAATTGATCACATTTTCTTTCTCTGTAAAGGTGATGGAATGAAAAGGAAAACAGGTTTAAGATAAATAAACTTAAGGACAAAAATGCAGCATTTCAAAACTAATATAAATTTTAGAATTAGACAAAATTATTTCTAGAATTATAAGGCACAATAGAAGAGTTTGCTGGAAAACCTAAAAGACTTGAGAAAACTCAAGCTCACATATGCAAGATAGACAGCAACTAAAGCAATTGATATTTTCCTGTAGAATGCCTAGCTGGTGACCCACTAAACTTGAATACTCATCATCTAGAGGTACCAGCTCTGGTCAGAAATAAATTATGAAACCCACTTGATCATGGTGGATTATCTTTTTGACGTGCTGTTGGATTCAGTTAGCTAGAATTTCATTAACAACTTTAGCATCTATATTCATAAGAATATTGGTCTGTAGCTTTCTTTTTTGATTGTGTCCTTTCCTGGTTTTGGTATTACGGTGATTCTGGCTTCATAGAATGAATTAGGGACGGTTCCACAATCTGTACAACTGACAAAGGACTAACATCCAGAGCCTACAATGAACTCAAGCAAATCAGTAAGAAAAGAACAAACAATCCTATCAAAAAGTGGACTAAAGACCTGAATAGACAATTCTCAAAAGAAGATAAACAAATGGTAAGCAAACATATTTTTTTAAAATGCTCAACATCATTAATGACTAGGGAAATGCAAATTAAAACCACAATGTGATACCACCTTATGCCTGAAAAAATGGCCATAATCAAAAAATAAACAGTAGATGTTGGCATGGATGCGGTGAGCAGGGAACACTTCTACACTGCTGGTGGGAACGTTAACTAGTACTGCCACTATGGAAAACAGTGTGGAGATTCCATAAAGAACTAAGTAGAACTGCCATTTGATCCAGCGATGCCACTACTGGGTATCTACCCAGAAGAAAATAAGTCATTATACAAAAAAAGTTACTTGCATACACATGTTTATAACAGCACAATTCACAATTGAAAAATCGTGGGAGCAACCCAAATGCCCATCAGTCAACAAGTGGATAAAGAAACTGTGATGGTGGCGGTATATCTATGTTTATATACATATATATACAGACACACACACACAATGGAATATGTATATATACAAATGTATATATATATATATATGATGACATACTATTCAGCCATAAAAAGAAATGAATTAACAGCATTTACAGTGACCTGGATGAGACTGGAGACTATTTTTCTAAGTGAAGTAACTCAGGAATGGAAAACCAAACATCGTATGTTCTCACTGATATGTGGGAGCTAAGCTATGAGATGCAAAGAAGTAAGAATAATACAATGAACTTTGGGGACTTGGGGGGAAGAGCGGGATGGGGTGGGTGAGGGATAAAAGACTACAAATATGGTGCAGCCTATACTGCTTGTGTACTGCTTGGGTGATGAATGCACCAGAATCTCGCAAATCACCACTAAAGAACTTACTCATGTAACCAAATGCCACTTGTACCCCAACAACTTATGGAAAAAATTAAAAATAAAAATAAACATTCAAAAGATTAAAAAATGATAATCAAACAGTTAAGAAAACCAGTATCATGAAACAGGGACACAAAAGTAGAATAAAAAAATAAAAACAATCCAATTACCTAAACCTAAGGGAAATTAAAACAACAGCAATATATGATATAGGAATACCTCAAAGATATTGAGGGTGCAGTTCAAGAGGAGTAGAATCAAGCAAATATCACATTAAAGTGAGGCACACAAATATTCTGGTTTTCTAGTACATAAAAAATTGTGTTTACGCTGTACTGTAGTGTATTTAGTGTGCGATAGCATTATATCTTTAAAATCAGCATTTTCTAATTAAAAAAAAGTCATTAGGTAAAAAATGCTAACAATCACCTGAGCCTTCAGTGAGTCATCTTTTTATTGGTGGAGGGTCGGGCCTCAATGTTAATGGCTTCTAACTGGTCAGGGTGGTGGTTATGTAAGGTTAGGATGGCTTTGGCAGTATCTTGAAATAAGACAACTATGTTCGGCCAGAGCAAACAGCTTTTCCTTTCATGAAAGATTTTTCTACAGCATGTGATACTCTTTGACAGCATTGTCCTCACAATAGAACTTTGAACACTGGAGTCAATTCTCTCAAACCCTGCCACAGCTTCATCAACTAAGTTTATGTAATATTCTCAATCCTTTGTTGTCATTTCAACAATGTTCACAGCATCTTCAGAAGTAGTTTCCATCTCAAGAAAACACTTCTTTTATTCATCCATAAGAAGCAACTTCTCATGCTTTCAAAGGTGATCATGAGATTGCAGCAATTCACTCTAATCTTCAGGCTCCACTTCAGATTTTTTTTTTTTTTTTTTAGATGGACTATTGCCCTGTCACCCAGGCTGGAGTACAGCTATGTATATTAAAAGAGAAAATGATAATTGTATAGAACATACTTTGGTATTTCAACATCTGTAACTGGAAGTTATAATAGAACAAACAAAATAAAAGGAAGAGAAAATTCTAAAATAACGATTATAAAATATCTAAGTGAATTTATCATCTCTACAACTTTTCTTAAAGATAAGATTAAATAGACAGCAGCAAGATTAAAATAAATTCAAGAATATATGAAAAGTTTAAGAAAAATAATCAGTAATAAAATGTTTTTGAAACTTAAAGATGTCTTAATATGTTGCTGGGAAGTTTTGGGCACTGACAATTTAAAAATCATTGCAACAAGAGGCATACAGTGAAATTTCTGTAACAAAAGTCACAATAACTAATATTGCAGATGTTTTAATGAACTTTGATCACAGAAAAGATATATTTAAATTAGGCAAGTTACTAACCCTGAAAAAAATCAAGAAAGTGAACCAGAATTCCACATCAAAGTATTTGAAAAGCCAGAAAAAAATAAACACTCCTAAATAATCCTAGAAAACAAGATTTTAGGAACAGCACAAAATCTCAAGATTATTTGTATTGATTGCATTTAGAAGCAATTGCAATGTTAATATGAAGGAAAGTGGAATAAAGTTTTTAGAACACTGATGGAAAAAGATATATCTTTAGGCAAATTTACCTGTCCAATATCAAAACATGCTCCAAAGCTTTGTTATTTAAACTGCAACGCAGGAATTGAGAAAGAGATCTAAGAAATTGAATAAACAGTCCAGGAATAGATTAATGCTACTGAAAATGTGATGAAATAGGCACCCTCACACAATATAATGGTATCACAGTATAATGGTGTAAATTGGTACAATTCTTGGAAAGGTAAATTGTCTATATTTATCAAATTAATGTGTATCAAGTTAATAAAATATTCATTCTGGGAACACATACACTTGTCAGAATATTGTGAAGTTGTAAGAATTATCTTTATGAAGATTATATAATAATATGCAAATGTACCTATGTCACAATAAGGAAGTGAATATCCAGAATACAAAAAATATATATTCAATATGAACCCAATTATGTTAAAAATAACAAAAGTTCAGGAGGGTGTGGAAAATAAATTATTTTCTCCCTCCATAATGGTAGGATGCACTTTTTCATTTTCATTTTTTATATGTTTGGTCTTTCTCTCTCTCCTATTTGATCAGACATAATACAGTACTGCCAATTTATATAGATTTTTAATAACCTATTTATGGCTGTATGTATGTAATGCATGTGTTTGTGTTCTAATTTAATCCCTGTAGTTTTTTTCAATTATCTCTTTAATTGTCTTTTTGTGTGCACCAATATCCTGTGACTTTTGGATGGGACATTAATTGAGACTACCAACATAAGAGAGAGAACTCTTTTTGTCTAAGATGGTCTCTAGTTTAAAGTATTTTAAAATTCACTACTCACATTGGATAAACTTTATGCCTTTTGTCAATACCATTTCATATTTACTTTTCTTTATCACACTTTTCTCTTCATTTGTGTGTGTGTGTGTGTGTGTTTGTGCATGCATGCATGATTTTACTAGCCAAAGTCTTTGTAGGGCTTCTGTGAGAACTCCATTCCTAATATCTAACCAAATCGCTATCTTCTTCCTAACCTTCATAGAGAAGTTACATTTTAGCACTTCAGCCATACTATGGAAGTAAAATATTTTCCCACAAGTCCATCAGTAAAATGTAGAAAGATGAATACTAATAAATGAGATGTCCTCCCCAATTTTCTCAATTTTCCAGCTAACTTTTTAATCTTTTTAAATCTTTCCATTAAAATGAATTCTTCTAGTCTCATAACAGCTACCTTATAGGTGAGTTAACATGTGAACAAAATTCAAAACAGTGCCTAGTACTAAATAAACATTTGCTGGCATTTTTTAAAGTTTCCTTATCAATTGAGAGCTTTATAAATTTTTACAAAACTTATTAATGCATTAAAATATGTCTTAAATATATTCTCTGCTTAGAGCAGTGGTTTAATGACCTGGGGATTCAGTGAAACACAAAATACAGTTTTCCGTCTAAGGAGCTTGTAGTCACATATTCGTATCTAGAGACATAAGTAAAAATGTAGATAAAAGGCAGAATTTGTATGGGATACACAATTTTAAAACCACGTATGTATAATTAGATCAAATTAGTCTAGGAACTTACAGTAGGAGTTGATTTCAATCAATAACAATTTCATATGAAAAACTGCAGTTTTAATGGGAAGTTGTTTAAATATTATTAAAAAGTTGATACTGTCAACCAGGTCATGCATTCTTTATCATGCTTCTCTTCCTTATCTAAAAGAACCTCTAAATACTTGTTTCTCCCAATTCTGGGAGCACGAATGTGGCTAGATACAAAACTAGCTTATTTTGAGTTTAGTTTTTTTTTTTTTTTTTTTTTTTTTGAGGTGGAGTCTCACTCTGTTGCCCGGGCTGGAGTGCAGTGGCCGGATCTCAGCTCACTGCAAGCTCCGCTTTCCGGGTTCACGCCATGCTCCTGCCTCAGCCTCCTGAGTAGCTGGGACTACAGGCGTCCGCCATCTCGCCCGGCTAGTTTTTTGTATTTTTTTAGTAGAGACGAGGTTTCACCGTGTTAGCCAGGATGGTCTCGATGTGCTGACCTCGTGATCCGCTCGTCTCGGCCTCCCAAAGTGCTGGGATTACAGGCTTGAGCCACCGCGCCCGGCCTGAGTTTAGTTTCTGCATAACATGGTTACAAGTTTGAACCATAATACGGTCATCAAAAAGTGATTCTTAGGGAATGTATTTTTTAAATAGGTATCTGTTTTTTTGAGCTTTCAAATCAAATTTTTAGGCCAATTTGTGTTTTGTTTCTCAATATACACACAATACCAATTGTTGTACACAATATACATACCATCACCAAATGCTACATAAAGAATGAGGAAGCAACACTATGCCTGTGCAGATTCCTTTTCCTCAGCTGTATCTCTCAGATAATGTTGCACCTATTTTCCCATTGATATCTGGGGATTTATGTACTTTATTTCACTGTGCATTGATTGGAGAATAAATCCCTGCCATATATTTCTTTTCCATGGCTTTGTTATATATCTATATTTCAGACCAAATGTTGCTGTCATATTTTAGTTATTTTGCCACACAAGCTACAGACAATCCAGTCGAACCAACCAAAATAGTTCATTTTTTACTCTGCTAAAAATACATATGTTTGAAAAATGTTTTTGAAAACTTAACAATAGTTAATATGTGCTTTTAGTTTTTGAAGACACTTTTTCTTTTTGAGCATTAGAGAGAAAAATAATAGCAAAACCTGAAAAGACAATTGTTACCAGTTAAAATTTAAAACCCACAATCTGACACAACACAGAAAAATACATTTGCCGAAACAAATCAATTGCTAGAACATATCTAATAGATTGCCAGTGTGGATTTAAGCATCCAATAGTTTACATGGTATTCATTCTATTATTTCTGCTGTATGGCATTATCTGCACATCTTCAATTCCTAACACAGTTTCTGACATAAAGTTGTTTTAAAATGTTGTATTAAATTAACTCAAGTCAGGCACTAATTACTGTTAAGAAACTTTGCTTTTCCATTAAAATACATACAATATTTTTGTTTTTACATTATACTCATTATTCAGCTAAAATGTATCTTTAAACAAGTAAGCACAACTCAGAGTTATAATTAAAGGAACCATTTTATTACAGCAGTAATATAATCAACGGAAAAGAAGTTATGCGACATTTGTGCAGTTATTTTGGGCCCAGTTAGGCCTTGTGTAGAATTAAGACACAGGCCAGGCACAGTGGCACATGCCTGTAAATCCCAGAACTTTGGGAGGCCAAGGCGGTGGATCTCTTGAGATCAGGAGTTCGAGACCAGCCTTGCCAACATGGTAAAATCCGGTCTCTACTAAAAATACAGAAATTAGCAGGGTGTGGTGGCACACACCTGTTATTCCAGCTACTCTGGAGGCTGAAGCAGGAGAATGTCTTGAATCTGGGAGGCAGAAGTTGTAGTAAGCCGACATCCTGCCACAGCACTGTAGCCAGGGAGACAGAGTGAGATGTCTCAAATAATTTAAAATAATAGTGATAATAATAATTAAGACACAGGACTAGACTGAAAGTGCGATAAAAATTTATGAATGTTCCAGGCCACTTTAAAAATCATCCCAAAAAAGAGTGCCTGGCACACAGACACAAAACTAATTCATTTTCAATTTAGTAGTAAAATAAAAAGGTTACAAGTTTGAGCATTGGTATAGTCATCAAAAAATGACTCTTAGGGAATATATTGTTGGGTAGGTATCTATCACAGATACCTTTGGTCTTGCTTTTGAAATGTTTCTCCAGAAAGAAAATATAGAAGATAGAAAAGTAATTTTTTTTTTTTTTTTTTTTTTTTCAGACGGAGTCTTGCTCATTCACCAAGCTGGAGTGCAGTGGCGCGATCTCAGCTCACTGCAACCTCCGTCTCCCAGGTTCAAGTGATTGTCCTGCCTCAGCCTCCTGAGTAAAGCTGGGACTACAGGCACACACCACCACACCCAGCTAATTTTTGTATTTTTAGTACAGACGGAGCTTCACCATGTTTGCCAGGACGGTCTCGATCTCTTGACCTCGTGATCCACCAGCCTCAGTCTCCCAAAGTGCTGGGATTACAGGCGTGAGCTACCGTGCCTGACCAGAATTAATTTTTAGTAATAACAATTGAGATATTTCAAATGAAAATTTCAGGTTGTAAGTATGGATCATTATTTTAAGTGACTTGGTTTGTAGACATTTATCCAAAATGTATAAACATAATAGGCATTTAGAAAACACAATTTATGAGAAAAATTACTGTAGATAACTTTGATGATAAGCTGTCATCAAGCGGTGACTTACGAAATTCCTTGCTAAAGCCAAGCATTCCAATCCTCAGCCACCTCCACTGGCTGTTGGGTATATACGATAACGCTATATTTGATTCAACATTTACCCTTTATTACTTCAAAGCTATTAGAGATATTCTGAAAAGTCTAGATATCCTGACCACAAAATTATAGGAGTTAAATAAAATAGAATGAATGTCTCCATGTAGATTGTGAACCACGAACCATCTTTATTCTCAGCTTCTCAACTCAAATGGCTATATCACAAATTTTAATATACCAACTTCCAAAAATTGTAGAATACATGCTGGTATTATCATCAATCTAAGTCCAATATTTGAGTTAGTGACTCAATTTTTGACTAATTTAACAGGTTGACCATTTATAAATAAATCTCTGAATTTATATGTCTTCAATTTTTGGCTCTTCTTTGAATGCTAACAGTTAAAAAATACAATTAAAGGTAACCAACATTGACCAAAACCTTGTGAAACACAATATGACATAAAAAAAAAAAACAAAGCTACATGAAAAGAAAACCTCTCTCTCCCATACTTAATATATCGCATATATATGATGCTTGGGAAATTTTGGAGAGTGGGTGCAGTATGACAACGCCTACTTTGCTCTAACTAGCATCAATGTCTTGACGGAAAATGAGAATCAAACTCATCAAATACAATAGGCTTCCTCAGTTCATAAGAAATAAAGGCCACTTAGCTTTGAAAAAACGAAGCAAAAAAATATGGAACAAGAAACCGTGCAATATGCACAACATTTTAAGTATAGTATTTTATGTCTGAGTAATTCTGCCCTTGGAACTTGCATAGACTCAAAGGACTAGGCTGAAAATTTGAGGAAAACTTTAATTCAGAAAATTCTAAGCCCTTCACAAATGCATGACCAACACCATTCTTCAGATTCACCAGAAACCCATCAACTTGTTGCTCTAATTACTTAATAAACTGTCAAAAGCGAGTCCTAGTGCTTCGTCTGGTACAACTGGCCTCATCAGAGTTTCAAGTTGTTAGATAAACAAGTAACAATGTCTTCAGTTATGTGTTGCAAGAAGAAGTGACCGAGCCAAATGCTCATGGACCCTCAAGCCAGAGGACAGACCATAAAATCAGGTATTAACCATTTTCTTCAAATGCTGAACATCAGTGTAGTTTATATGACAAGTAAATGAAAATCACTTAAAAGCTTTCCTGTTAATTACACATTTGTTGAGAACATACATTTATAATGAATAATTTATTGTTGAATATTGATAAATGTATTCATTTTAATGTAATACAATGATCATAACAAATCATTAATTTATAATTCACGTTTAAATGTTTGATATGGAGTATCTTAAGTGAATGTGCTGCTTCAAAACTTATTTCAATTCACCTCACTTTAAGGAAGATAGTAGTTTCTAGTTTCTTAAGAAGACTAACTTTAGCTCTCTACACCATGTTGGTTTTCTAAGTATATTTTCAGTGAATGCATTTTATAAACACTTTTTGATTTATAGATACTTAGTTGATTAGGTATTTAATTGTTGACCTTTCAAATATCTTCTTTTTTCCTGACTCTTAATCAAATTAAAATGTACTAACTTAAATTTTTCAAAGGTTTTATAAATAAATATTATTTGGTTATCTTTTCCTCCCAGGACGTTTGAGATGCTAGTTACAAAAAAAGTGGAATCCTTGTTTAAAGGACATTGCAGTCATGTGATAAAAATATGCATTAAAATGTCCATGATTTCTCAATTTATACTTCTTGAACACATGAATACTTCTTAATGCATGTATGGTATTCGTATTACTGTATCTTTAAGTAATGTGAGAAAACAATACATGTTTAAATTCCAAAACTCTAATAAATGGTTTTCATTATTATAATTGGCAATTTACATATTTAACTGCCTGCTCTTTTAATTTGTCTTTACTAATTTGTACTATGATGACATAAAAATTTTAAAAGCATATCAGAGAAATATTAATTTTGCATTTTAAACATTTAAATTATATATGTAAAACCGGTTTTAATTTAACATAAAAGAACATTTTGTCTACACAGCTTATGCATTATAAGTTGTTTTCTTAATTTAAATTTTATTTGTGCATGTTTCCTTAACAAATGTTTACTAAATGAAACATTTATGGAAGATAATTTATCATTTACTACAGGTAATATAAAGATGAGTAGACTTTAATATCTGTTATCCAGGCCCATATACTCTAGTGTTCATAATAACCAGATAACACAAATAAGAATATAGGAAAATGGCTTCAAAAAGAAAGAAAATAGACTTCTATAAACTTGGAGGAAGATGTCATTTAAGTCAGGTTTTAAAAGTAAGTAAAAATGGAGCACAATGAGAGGGTATTAAAACAGCAAGGAGGGGAAACCACATGGTACGTTCTAGGAATGATGAGCGGGTCAGATTTGCTGCATCATTTAACATATATTGAGAAACAGTGTGAGAAAAGACTGACATATGTATATACACACACGTATATGTATATGTATATACGTATATGTATATACACGTATACGTGTATATGTGTGTGTATATATAGCTATATATATACACATATACAGCTTGTGGAGAAATCTGAATAATCAGATCAAATTATAAGACATTATTGACCATAATACAGAGCTGTCAAAAATTTCTGAGTAGGGAAATTTAATAAAATCTCTTAGGTTTAGGATTATTAACCTGGCAGATATGTATAAAAGGAATTTGAGAACAAATTTACTGGAAATAATTACAAGTACTAATGAAAGGTCCACGAAATAGAAGAGAGGGGTAGGAGTTGTTTAATGTAATGGCCTGGGAGAGAGAAATACTTTGGACTTAAACATTATGGGGACTTAAACATTAGATATGAACATCTTCTCTTTACAAAAATGTTTGTTTCACTTTCTATAGCTTAAAATTTTAGCTAAGAAGAAGTTGTCTGGCAGGGACTGTAGGTTTTAAATCCCTTTTCTGTAAGGGATAGTTAAAAGTTTAAAGATAGCTAAAAACATGCAAAGGGACATAATGGTGAAATTATTAGGACAGGTGAGAAAGAAGCAAATTTACCTTCTCCAACTTCTTTTCCTGTAAGTGAAGGAACTCAGAGTGCTAGGGATGTTGGAAATTAAAGATGGGAGAAGCCCTGTTTCCTAACTTACCACATGAAGCGTAACTCCTGAAAACCTGCAAAAAGAAGGAAGTGTTATGTTACCAAGGTCTCTCTCTCTCTCTAAGGTTTGGGGTTTTTGCACTAACCTTGCCCTGTTTACTAACATTGATACCACCTACAACACCCTATATATATTTTGTTATTTTTGTGTTTAAGCAATAGGCAAGAAGCAATATTTTCTATTATCTTGTAAAAGAAATCAGGGCTCTTTAGAAAAATGCTGATGCTAGGTATAAGGCAGAATATCTACAAGATGAATCTGGAGCATCTTCTAGTGTCAGAGAGTAAGCAAGTACTCAACACAGTCATTCACACACACATGGAGGGAATATATCAAAGGAACATGGAAGCCAACTGAAAGAACTCCCAAAAGTCCAATCTGGAATATACTGAGCAACAAAATAAATTTAAAAGTATTAGTATAACCCAAAGTAAAAAAAAAAAATCCGTGTACCCATATTAATATAAATAAATAAGCAAATGGATAAAAATGCAGAAGAATTCCAAATGGTGTATGTACATACTTCACCCTCAAAAACCTGGAGCATAAATGTCCACTTTTTAAGTGTGTGGATAGTGGCTTACCTCCAAAAAGTATAGTATAGAAAGGCAGAATAAAAGAGTAACTTTATGGTGAAGAAACCTAACTAATATGGCTTGGCTGTGTCCCCACCCAAATCTCATCTTCAATTGTAGTTCCCATAATTTCCACGTGTCGTGGGAGGGACCCAGTGAGAGGTAATTGAATCACGGGGGCAGGTATTTCCCATGCTATTCTCATGATAGTGAATAAGTTTCACAAAATCTGATGGTTTTATAAAGGAGAGTTCCCCTACACACGTTGTCGTGCCTTCACCATGTAAGACATGACTTTGCACCTTCTTGCCTTCTGCCATGATGGTGAGGCCTCCCTAGGCATGTGGAACGTTGAGTCAATTAAATATCTTTCCTTTATAAATTACCCAGACTAGGGTGTGTCTTTATTAGCAGTGTGAAAACACACTAATACACTAACAAACACTATCTTAGCCCGGTGATTAATAATATCAACATCAACAGTGGTAAGTAAATATGATAATATGTACTCTTGATATGAAGTCATGAAATGGTACTTTATTTTAATAATTTTCCTAGAAACCCATGTTCTCAGTCTAATAATGCAAAAAAAAAAAAAAAAAATCAAGCAAATGCCAATTGAAGATTATTGTACAAAATACTTCACCATTATTTCTCAAAACTCTCAAGGTCATCAAAAATAAGAAAAGCTTGATAAACTATCACAACCAAGAAGTACGATGAGACATGATGAAATACGGCAACTAATGTAATGTAGTATCTTGGATGGAATCTTGGAACAAAAAAAGGGACCTTAGCTAAAAATTAATGAAACCTGAATAAATTATGTAGCTAATTTAATAACGTTGTATCAATATTGACTCACTCATTTTGGCAAGTATACCTCATAATAATTAAGATATTAATAATATGAGAAACTTGATGTAGGGTATATAGGAATTCTCTCTCCTATCTTCAAACATTTTCTATAATTTTAAAACCATTCTAAAATAAAAAGTTTATTTAAAAAGATAATAATTATAGAATAATCACCCAGAAGGCAGTAATAGACCACAATTACTTATAAAAGAATTTATCCCAGAAACCTGAATAAGCATCTAATCAATATATTTAGCCATCATCAGAAAAAAAAGGTCATTTGGGAGACACTTCTTCATGAGTCTCTCATATTTCTGCACATCTTATGAGTGAGATAGTCATTTTCCTTTCTTCCAAACTATCTTTCAAAAGTGTTAGCAAAGAAAACTTTGTATATATCACACATTTGTATCACACACAGCCTTGAGAGATAGAATGAATGGCAGGTCCATTTACTTCACATTGTAGAAGATCCAGATTCCCTCAGCTCATGTTTCCTCTCCTGCAACACAACTCATTGCATGTGAAGGCGATACAAAGAGCGTTTATGTTTCCCTGGGAGAACTGACCCAGAGTACAGGCACACATACACAAAATGCTAATATTCTGACAACTAGTGCTGTAAATATTAACTGTCTTTCGCTTTCATCTGTGATCCAGAAATTTTATATACCCTACCCACAACCACAAAACTACCCAAGCTAAACTATTAGTTTGCAAGCAGTGTGACATTTCAGATACTTAGATGTGTCTCCCATTCTTTTTGTTTCCAAAGGGGAGTTTTTGTTGCATATACCACTGTTGTATATTGAGTGATTTAGATAAATTATTTTTAGTTCATGTGTTTTTTGGTTGGTTTGTTTGTTTTTTGATAGAGTCCTACTCTGTCACCCAGACTGGAGTACAGTGGCGTGATCTCAGCTCACTGCAAGCTCTGCCTCTTGGGTTCAGGCCATTCTCCTGCCTCAGCCTCCTGAGTAGCTGGGACTACAGGCATCTGCCACCACACCTGGCTAATTTTTTTTTTTTTTTTTGTATTTTCAGTAGAGACAGGGTTTCACTGTGTTAGCCAGGATGGTCTTCATCTCCTGACCTCGTGATCAGCCTGCCTCGACCTCCCAAAGTGCTGAGATTACAGGCGTGAGCCACCGCGCCCGGCCAGTTCACATGTTTTTAAGACATGGTATGCATATGTAGATGTAATAAAGAAATGTGTATATTCAGATCTAATGAAGTGGCATCTTGTTCAGATGTAGGCTCTTGTGTTCATGGGAGGAAGAGCATGCAGAAGTATTTGTGGCCTTACATTCAGACTTTGGCCCTGGTGTACTATAATGTTCAATTGTTTTTCCCTGGGAAATAACAGTGAGGCCAAGGAATATGTTTCCAGTTCCCTTGAATCTAGGCATGACTATGTAAAAAATAAATGTAAAATAGACATGATGTGCAATTTTCTGGGCAATGTACCAAAATGTATATGAGCCTCTATACTGCTTCATTTCTATCAAAGTGATATAATGTTAGAAGGAGTAGAACTGGCTGTTATTGGCTTTGCAGATGGTGGAGGGGACCACAAGCAACGAAAAGAATGCAGGCAACCTCTAGAAGCTGTAAAGGGCAGGCAAACAGATTCTCTGCTAGTACCTGTAAAAAGTAACACAGCACTGCTGGCATCTGGATTTTCATCCAGTTGGTCTCATTTCAGATTACTGTTACCAGGCCTTAAAGCAGTTAATTTGCATTGCTCTGGAGAATCAAGTTTGTGATAATTTGTTACAGCACTCACAGAAAATTAATATAGTAGTCATTCACACAGAGATGATATTTTAAACCACAAGAAAGTAAAAGATCAGCGGGAAAGAGAAGTTAAAAATAAAATTTAAAAAACTACATAATTAAAAGGAATAGAAAAATGTAATCCATAGAACAGTTCTTTAGTAATACCCATACTTTGCATGAAGCTCTGGAAAAGAAACAGAGGAGATGTCAACTATAAGGAAGACAGAGCCCTTGTTCAAAGCAGTAGGAAAATTGTTAAACCATAACATAAACAATGTTATACTATTGTTCCATGGTATCTCAATGTGTCATTTTTTTCATTTAATGTTTAACGTCATCCTATTGAAAATAGATATTCTCTAGGTGCTGGGTAAATGATGCCTCATGGCTATGGTCCATCACGACATATATGTGACACCCATCAACTACTAAAAATCCCTCTCACCATCCATCTGACCAATGGACCTCTTTCTTGATCAAGAAAGAGGAATTTGAACCAAGCAATTCCTGACTCTTTCCTCAAGTACACAACTCTAACCAGGGGAAGATGGCCAATGCCCAGAGGATGATCCACAGCTGTGAAGCTGTGGATAACTGGTGGGGTGGGCTGGTAAATAAGAGGTTCACACCTGAGAAATCAACCTCCCTGTAATAGGCTAGATGTTTCCTGTTTGTGGAGAAGGATGCAGAGAAAGGTACAGCTGTGAACGTCGCTACCCAAAATTCAAGGTAGGTGGAAAATGGAGTACACTCCTAGAAAAAGGAATATGAATAGGGGGCCAACTGTAACTCCTACATCAACACAGAGAATTGTGGTCTGATTGTGGGCTGGCACGTGGCTCTGTAGACCTCTGACCAAGCTATACCTTTCCTTATTCTACAGGACTGTAACTACAGAACTGAAGTATTGAAACTTAAAATGTTAGCCCCCACACTGGGCCTGGTGGTGAGTGCCTATAGTACCAGCTACTCAGGAAGCTGAGGCAGGAGGATCAATTAAGCCTGTTAGTTCAAGGCTATAATGCACCACAATTGCACCTGTGAATAGCCATGGCACCCAACCCTAAGCAACACAGCTAGACCTTGTCTCTTAAAATAAATAAAATAAAATATCAGACCACACATTCATTGGTTAATACAAAATATCAGACCACACATTCATTGGTTAGTACAAATATTTAATAAAATTAAAAACAAATTTTGACTTAATGTCAATCATCAGGAAGTCTGGAATTGGTCGCTACTAATGTATTAATGATTGGGATCGTAAACAGGAATAGGAAACAAGACCAAATTATGAAAACCAAAAGGAAGGGATTTTTTAAAAAAGAACTCTTCTTTAGCTTTTGATTAAGCTATGACTGACTATATATAACTTTGGAGAGAACTGGAGCTATTTCCATGGTTATTAACATCAAAGAAAAGAGCATTTATTTAAGCCATTCTAGAGTTTAATAACAACAAATGCCAATCTTTTCTGCATGGATGTGTGTATAGAAAATCACTAAGGATTTACACATGTTCCTGAGGACATACACACACAAATAACCAAAAAGCTCAGATTTTAAATAATTTTGATCTGTTTAAGATTGATAAGAATATTTTCTGTCACTTTTTTTTAATGTCACAAAAGTAGCTTTCTTGGTTAAGAATGTTATTTAAATAACACATAAAAAAATAAAACAAGTTTCACTGACATTCACATCTGCACAAGACAGACCATAGATACTCTATGGCTTATATTTCCTTAGGGGTATGGATCATAATTTTATCATTTTAGTTATCTTACTTAACTAAATAATTCCTAATCACTCTTCAAAATAATGTTGTTTGTACTTTTTATTTTTACCTCAAAGACAGATGAAAACAAAGACAACATTTTAAAGTCAATAGCTCTGTGTTTGGTAAGTATATTTTAATAATAATCTGATAATTTATTAGCTATCATAAAGCCTACATTTTCAAATACTGATTTAAAGTATTTATAATATTTAATATAGTAAAATAAATAATTAATATTAAAGAATACAAACCAAGATTGGGAAAACTACCAGGATTTTTAAAATATCAGTTTATTGATTAATTCGTATTTCCGTTAACCAAACAGTTACAAAGTATCTTTTGTCTGTCAGGGTTGAGTTAATTACATTTCACAGGAGATTTCTCATTTAATATTAATTGAGTACACGACTAGAGTAATGAATAAATGATGAATAAATTAATTGTTGCCTGTTTATCTTTGAATCATTAGTATACATAATTTACTTCATGAAGAAAACTAAAAATGTGACATGGAAAAAAATTAAAGGAATCTTGGGTTCAGATCACAGCTTTAACCTGTAATTGCTATATGATCTTAGGTAAGCTATTTAATCTCTCCTGGAAATCAATATGGTATATATTTTTTAAAATTTCAGGTTCTGTATTCATATGATCTATAATCATTTCCTAGCTGAATAAATATAGAGAAGGGCCAAAATATCCTTTTAATCCCTTCATTTCCTCAGCAATAATAGAAAAATAATATTATTACTTCCCTGTTACAGTATTTGTGAAGACTAAATGAGTGGATTCATGAAAAGCATTTAAAAGAGAATACTTCCTTCATCTTCAACAAGTATTAGTTATATATTATTGATATGATGTGGGTGTGTGACCCTTCCAAATCTTATGTTGAAATGTGTTCACCAATGTTGGAAGCGGGGCCTAGTAGGAGGTATTGAGTCATGGGAGAGTCAATCTCTCATGAATGACTTAGTATCTTCTTCATGGTAAAGAGTGAGTTCTCCCTCATGGTTCATGTGAAATCTGTTTTTTTAAAAAGATCATGAAATCTCTCCCCTCTCTCTTACTTCCTCTCTCACCATGTGACATGTCTGCTCCTACTTTGCCTTTAGCCATGACTGTAAGCTCACTGAGGCCTCACTGGAGGCTGAGTTGATGCTGGTGCCATGCTTCCTGTACAACCTGTAGAACCAAGAGTCAATTAAACCTCTTTTCTTTATAAATTACCGAGCCTTTGGTATTTCTTTATAACAATGCAAAAATGAAGTTACATAATTCATTGTGCACAATCCACAGGTGCAATTTCATCTGCCTTTGACCTTTTAGCCTCCTTTTATGAAGACCTTTGTGGTTACTTGGATATCCAGGATATTTGTCCCATTTCAAGATCCTTAACATAATCACATCAGCAAAGCTCCTTTTGGCTTGTTAAGAAATATAATTTTAGCTTTTCAGGATTATGATATGAACATCTTGGGGGCCATTTTTCTGTCTGTTAAAGAAATTAATAAATACAATTCAAAATAAAAGAAGAAAGAAAAATCAGATTTACACGTTTTATTTTTATTTATTAAGATCTGGCCACTGTACTCCAGCCTGGGCGACAGAGCTAGACTCCGTCTCAAAAAAAAAACAAAAAAAAAAAAACAAAGAGAAAGTTATAGTAACTTTCAACTCTAATGGAAAAACAAAAAAACTAGGTTTTTCGTAATTTTGCCAAATTTTTTTAAAAGTATTTGTTATGATGTACTTGTATAGAAAAAAATATTTTTAAGTGTTTACGATATTATTAAACTTGACCCACACTGGCTTAAAATTTACCGAGTAAACAACAACAACAACAAAACAGTTGTATGTCATATATTTGGAGACAATGTTTTAAAAATATATATATATATATAAATATATAAAATTATATTCCAACGGAAAAATTAAAAAATCTACAAGTATGAAAGCAATAATTTTTAAGTTAAAAAAAGAATTTATAGAAATGGTGGAGGTATGAGTGCAAATATCCCATTCAAATGAATTACCCTAGGAACTATAGGTTATTTTAAAATGTAACTATGTCCTTTGACATTTCTCCAGAACTCATTTTTTTAAACCAGTCCAATTTCCAAATATGCCATTTGATAAAAAGGAAAGTTAAATGATATGCCCAGGTGCTCCTCAAGAGTGAAGAAAACTACACATTTTATTGAAAATAAATGTCATACAACAAAAGCTATAAAAAGAAAGGAATAACTAAGCAAAAATTCAGAAATAAAGCATATATGTAAACAGTATATAAATGGATCAATGGAAAAAATAAAAATAAAATCTAATTAGTACTGATAGAATCAGTACTGCATACACTGAAACAGTAGTGATAAAATAATTTGCTTAAGATAAGCAAAAGTTTATTGAATTTAACCTTTTGAGGTCTTATAGAACACAGGTAGCACATTTTTGAAAAGAAAAAAATATATTTAACTCTCACTTCAAAAATGTTTAAATGTTATTTGTGATACCTTAGAAGAAGGTTTTATCCCTCCACCTGTATCTTTCTTTTATTTCTTTGGATATCAAAACATTGTCCCTGTTTTTGTATTGAATTCCATCAAATCATAATAAATAACATTTTAGTATCTTTATTATTGGTTTTATGATTTTATCTTTCCTCCCACACTCTTAGTGATTAAGTTTTTTTTCTGTTTCATTTCTATACTTTACAACTGTTAGAACCCTTATAACACACTAGCAATGATGTGTGTACAGCTCTCTGGTTACTATGTCAGTAACTTGAGATGATATATAATATTTTTATCCTAATTATTGTAAGTCCCAAATCACTCATCACAGTGTCTGACACAGAGTAGAACTTCAATGCAATATTATTAAATAATGATTGCTTATTACGCATAGGGCTAATGCTTATGAAAATTAATGAAGATCTCACTGTTTTCTACAAATAAAATGCTAGAGATATGTAAGTGTTACGAGCAACAGTGGAGTTATCAGAAAAGTATGTGGGTTATCATAAAAGTTTAGATCCTAATTTAGCAATACCTTTAAAGTAGTATCAAATTATCAACTATTTCTAGACTTTCAGTCACTTATTTTCTGAGGTGAAATATGGTAGAAATAAAAAAACTTAAATAAAATGAAGATCAATAGATAATGCAGATAACAAAATACAAGTGTTGTTTAATTAGCTTTTATTATGTTCTAGTACTAGTCGTTAATTGTGCTAATACTTTATACACAATCCTATATCATTTAATTCTCAAAACACTTGTGAATATTAGCTGCTGTAGCCATTTTTCAAGTGAGGATCACATGAATAAAGTCTTACATTTAGAAGTGATGAAATGGGAAATCAATCAAGTCCTGTCCAAGTCCAAAATTATGCCTTCTCATCACACCAGTTTTATTGTGTCCTTTACTCAGCAAAGTTTTTCAGGAGAGCTACAAGATTCAGTGCAAATCTTTATTCTCCATATTGACCCATACTGGATGAACTCGTTAGAAGCACTGGATTAGTCTATTCTCATGCTGCTATAAAGGACTGCCACGAGTGGGTAATTGAAAAGGAAAGAGGTTTAATTGACTCACAGTTCAGCGGGGCTGGTGAGGCCTCAGGAAACTTACAATCATGACAGAAGTGGCAGCAAACTTGTCCTTCTTTACATGTTGGCAATAGGAGAGGTGCCATGCAAAAAGGAGGAAGAGCCCCTTATAAAACCATCAGATCTCATGAGAACTCACTCACCATCATGGGAGCAGCAGCATGGGGGTAACCGTCCTCATGATTCAGTTACCTACCACGAGGTCCCTCCCAGAACACATGGGGACTATGGGAACTGCAATTCAAAATGAGATTTGGGTGGCGACACAGCCAAACCGTATCAAGCACCCTTTATATTGTTTTAAAAATTGTCAAGGACTATGCATTATGTCTAATCAACGTATAAAATCTGAACACTTTTAGATTCCAAGATCTGTGTCCAGAACATCATCTATTACTTTCAGTTTGCTATATATTATGAAATTTTTAATAAAGAAAAACTTGGCTGAAGTAAACTTTTTTAATTTTTTCATTTTTAAAAACAATTTATATAAATAGGTTCGTATACAAAGAAGAAACACATATACAGAGCACCCCAGTTACCAGTACAGTGGACCCTAGCCCTTCTTTTCTGCATTGGGAAACAGAACAGAGAACAGAACAAATGATTCCATCTTGCTCTTAACTCTTTCCACCTATGTGCTCAGTTTTTCACGTAGAGTTTCTATTACTTTGTTGGTGGTTTTGGTTTTTTCCAATGTAGGAATCAAGCTTTTCGGAGCAGCTTTCACTTTGCTTGCAATTTCTGGTTTAAACATTTTCTATTTTATTTTATTTTATTTTGAGACAGGGTCATGGCTCTGACACCTACGCTGGAGCACTGTGACACCTTGATCTCCTGGGCTCAAGAGATTCTCCCACCTCAGCCTCAGAGTAGCTGGGACACAGGCGTGTACCACCACACCCGGCTACTTTTTGCATTTTTTGTTGAGAGGGGGTTTTGCCATGTTGCTGTAGTTCGTCTTGAACTCCTAGGCTAAACAATCCTCCCACCTCAGCCTCCCAAAATGCCAGGGTTAAAGACATGAGCCACTGCACCAGGCCCATTTTTCTTGATATGCTCTTCTTACTGCATTTAGTGTCTTTGTGATTCCCAGGAATCTTAGAGAACGTGGACTTTATTTTATTATAGATTGAGTTCTTAAATGTAGCTTTCTAACATATATTAGGCACTGCCATTATTATATTCATCTCCACTGCCTACAACAATGAACTGGGTGAAAATTCTTTCTCATTCACCAGAACATTCTTCATCTGTGTTGTTTTACCAACTGCATTCTCTCTCCAGGAAGTAGATCTCTGTGCAATGAATCTTTTTGAGCTGCTGTGGTGAGAGAGAGGCAGTAAGTCACTACAACTATGTAATGTAAGAAAAATTCCGTATCTTTTCTGATTTTTTCCCAAGTCTTCACAGATGAGGATTCTGAGGTTTGCTCTAGCTATGTTAACTAGATAATATTAAGGAAGAAACTGTCAAATATATTGTGGATTCTCTTGTAAATTTCTTAGATAAATATTGATGTTCCCTTTTCTGTGTTCCTATTGCAAATTTCACTAGTCTAATATAATTTTAATCTTTGTTCAATTGCATTGAATTATCTCCTTTTATAAGAATGTAAGAACTTTGAAAGAAGATCTGTCACATTCCTATCTTCGACAACACGAAAGACTTTGCACATTATACCTGATCAACATGAGAATTAATGAATACTTTTAATTATGAAAAGATTCAAGGTATGGATTTCTAATCTTAAAATTTATGAAAAATTTAATCACATATTAGTTTAGAGAAAAACTCAAGAAAACTCAAATCCCGAAAGATAGTTAGTGTCTGAAATGATCATGATTTGTCTTGCAATATCTAAAACAACTCATTTATTAGATTTTCAAAGAAATGCAAAATAAACAATTCATCTTTTCTAAATCCTTTCTGAAGTTGAAAATAAATCTTATTCTATTAAATTGCTGAATGAAGTATCCAGATGCTTACCTGATTATTAAACAAGAGTAAATGAATTTCGGAAGTTTTTACTTAATAAGAGTTTTAATATCAAATTAAAGATTAACTGAAAATTAAACACTTAATGCAAGTAAAGAAATTTGATAAATATTACGTATGTGTTTTAAGCCAAATAATTGAGAACATGTTTTATGTTTCATAAAATGAAATTTGAAAACCAAATAAAAGTGACTATAGAGTAAAATATTGGGAGTGTAAATATATGCTCAGATGGATATTATAATTTCTCCAAAATCAAAACAAGCTATTAAACAACTATACAATTATACAAAGAATGAAAAAGCTGCAACCAATTTGATACATAAAAACAATAGTTATACATTTCAAATATACTTCCTTATAATGTATTCTTGAAACTATAAATTAAAAGCCCCTGCTTTAACAGGAGTAAGCATAAATATAAGCAAAATCCAACCTCACAGTTTTCAATCATTGCCTTTAAGTTTTTGCATAGTATTCCCTATTATTGGCTGTATATGACACATTTTTAAGTTGAAACTTCATTATTGACATTTTTATCCCTTTCTGAAGTCTAGGCAATTTAAACTAAACAACAAATTGAACCCTGTTTGTAGTGTGTGCTGATTTCTGTGGTGTAAGTACTCACATCATAACTGATTTTAAGCTACCAATATGGTATCACTGAACTCAAAATTGAGAGGAAATGGCTGGTGGCACACTATTAGCATTTCCACCATACAGATAAACCAGACTCCAATAACTTTAAGACCATTGACTACAGTACAATTTTATAGTAACAAAATAATTAACAAGTAGTGAGCATTGAGTATTTATTACATTTAACTATTATGCCTAATTGTAAATTGGTATAATTTTTTAATGATGACTATGTTTAACAACTTATTTATAACATTCTTGAGCAACTAAAAGTAAGCATTTGTGAGCTAGTACCAACTGGCTCCAACATGCCATCACCAGACTCATAGAGCAGGAAATGAAGACTGGCCTGCAGTGTTGAAAAGATCTTGGGATTCCACTAATGATTTCTTAAGACATGGATAAAGGAGTATCTCAGGGATTACCTTAGGACATCACAGTGGGTAGAAATATCACAGATGATACATTCACATCACTACTGCTTTTAATCAAGATGTAGTAACAGGGACCAGATTTACTCTCTTGACTGAAACAAGTTAAAAGCTGAATGAGGCCGGGCGAGGTGGCTCAAGCCTGTAATCCCAGCACTTTGGGAGGCCGAGACGGGCGGATCACGAGGTCAGGAGATCGAGACCATCCTGGCTAACAGGGTGAAACCCCGTCTCTACTAAAAAAAAATACAAAAACTAGCCGGGCGAGGTGGCGGGCGCCTGTAGTCCCAGCTCCTCGGAGGCTGAGGCAGGAGAATGGTGTAAACCCGGGAGGCGGAGCTTGCAGTGAGCTGAGATCCGGCCACTGCACTCCAGTCCGGGCGACAGAGCGAGACTCCGCCTCAAAAAAAAAAAAAAAAAAGCTGAATGAAAATATGTAAATAGCATATCTTCAGGCATTGGACATCAGGTGACAAGGGACAGTTATATCTGAAAAAGGAAAAACAATAACAACAAAAAAGCAAAAACAAAATAAGCTTGCAATTTTTTCTTTTTTAGTCTAAAACTTTCAGGCCATTATGCAGGAAGGGGTGAACTCAGGCAGAGACTGGTAGTCTGTTTTAGTTGAAGATACAAATATAAGTGTCTGAAAAAGCCAAGACAGCTGTAGTTCACAGAACAAAGAGGAAAGAGATCTGTATAGAAAGGAAACTTTTGAGGCCTACCCAGTGTTCCTCTCAAGTATTCAGCTGAACACAAATCAGTGCATGCATAAGCACATTATCCCTGGCCAGGAAAAACAGATGTAGAGAGAGTAGTGCCCCTAGCTTACAAAGGGCCAGAGAAAGAATTAGTTCTCATTAGCCAAAGGGGAAAAACTTACAATTCATGGACAATCCATTAGACTCAGAGAATTCTTGCCTCTATAGTGGGGAAACATTAAGCTCAAAATAAAAATCCCAAGGGAATAAAACTGTTTCTAAGTTACTTAACTGTCTGTTTTTACAGACAACATGATTTTATATCTAGCCAAACCCACAGTCTTTGCCCTAAAACTGCAGATCAGAAAACAACTTCAGCAAAGTTTCAGGGTACAAAATCAATGTACAAAAATCAGTGACATTTCTATATACCAACAATATCCAATCTGAGAGCCAAATAAAGAACACAGTAACATTTGCAATAGAAACACACACACACATACACACACACGCGCGCGCGCAGGAATACAGCTTACTAGGAATCTCTACAAAGAGAATGACAAAACACTGCTGGAGGAAAACAGAGACTGAACAAACAAATGGAAAACCATTCAATGCTCATGGATAGGAAGAATCCGTATTTTTAAAATGGTCATACTGCCCAAAACAATTTACAGATTCAATTTTATTCCTATCAAACTACCAATGACATTTTTTTCATAGAATTAAAAAAAAAAAAAACTATTCTGAAATTCATACGGAACCAAAAAAGAGCCCAAATGGTCAAAGCAATCCTGAACAAAAAGAACAAAGCTGGAGAAATCACACTACCCTACTTCAAACTATAATATAACCAAAACAGCATAGTAATGGTCCAAAAACAGACATATAGACCAATGGAACAGGTTAGAGAACCCAGAAATAAAGCCACACATCTATAATGATCTGATCTTTGATGAAGTGAACAAAAAGAAAAAATGAGGAAGAACTCCCTGTTCAATAAATAGTCCTGGGATAACTGGATGGCCATATGTAGAAGACTGAAACTGAACCTTCTCCTTTCAGCATATACAAAAATCAACTCAAGATCTTTTAAAGAATTAAACATAAAACCTAAAACTATAAAAACCCTAGAAGAAAACCTAGACAAGAATATTCTAGACATAGGCTCTGTCAAAGATTTAATGATGAGGTCTCCAAAAGCAATTGTAACAAAAACAAAAATTTGTTCTCAGTTATAAGTGGGAGCTAAATATTGAATACACATGGACACAAAGATAAGCTCAATAGACACTGGGGCAGACTTGAGGGTTGAGGATGGCGAGGATAAACAAACTCTCTATTTGGTACTTTGCTTTATTACCTGGGTGACAAAATAATATTGGCACCAAATCCCTGTTTCATGCAATTTACCCATATAACAAACCTGCACATGTAACACCCTGAACCTAACACAAAAGTCGGGGAAAAAAAGCTTAAGACTATTTAAAGTATATAAAAAACGTCCTGCACCTAACAAGATAAAATTGTCATGTTTAGCATCCAATAAAGAATTATAAGACATACAGAAGTATGAAATTACAACAAGAATAAGATTAAAAAATCATTTTAAATGATTCAAAAATGACACAAATGATGAAATTGGTACACAAGGGTGTTATTATAACTGTATTCCGTATGTTGGAGAAGTTACAGAAAAGTTTTATTACATCAAGTAAAGACATTAAGGATATGTTTAAAGAGACTAAAATCAAAATTCTAGAAAGAAAATCTAAAAGTTCAGTGATGAAAAATATACCAAATGGGATTAACGGCATGTCAGACATTGCAGAAAAAAGTTAGTAGGCTTGAAGGCATAACAACCAAAACTCTCTGAAATATGTCAAACATAGAAATATATAAAATTTTTATAAAAAGAATACAGGATTGGGGAACTGTGGCATAGTTTTCCGCAGATATATATCCCAAGAAAGGGGGGATGGCAACATATTTGTAGCATTGATGACTCAAATTGTTTTTTTAATTTGATATAAACTATAAAGCGACCAATATAAAAACCTCAAAAACTCAACCCACAAGAAATATTACAAAAATTGAACAAAGGCATAGATTAATCAAATCCTCCCCCCCCCGCAAAAAAAGAGAGAATCTTAAAAGCACCTAGAAAAAAAGATAAGATATTTGCAAAGAAATAAACATAACAGTACATTTTTCAGAAACAATTCAAACCAGAACTGGTGGAGCAACATCTCTCAAGCATTGCAACAAAAACTAAACAAAAAGCTTCAAATCTAGAATTGTATACAAATTAAAATATTTTTTAAAAAATCAATGCCAAAATTAAAATATTACATAGACAAAATCTGAAATAATTTATTAGTAGAACTCTTACACTAAAAACAATGTTAAAAGAAATTGTTGAAACACAAAGAATATTATGCCATATGGAAAACTGAATCTACTCAAAGGAATGAAATTATATCTACCTGGGAAAATGTGTCTACCACATAATTCCTATATCCTACAGACTTTTTGTTTTCAATAATATACAAAACATTTCTTTCACCTCAATTATAGTAGGCATAGGCCTACAGTAAGTGTAGCTCTCCGTCAACACCTTAGTACAAAATTAGAACCAAACCCAACTACTATCAGGTTCAATCCAGAATTTCAGGTAAGCCAACCCTAATATTATTATTAAATTTAAGCTAATCTAAATGTTTTTCCTTCCCTCCAGTTCTGTCCCAGAACAACCACCCCAAATTTGTGTTAATAAAAATGTATAATATCTTAAAATTCCTTTTTTTCTTTAAACTGTCTATTCCAAACTTTAACAATTTGACTAACCATTACAACATGATGAATTCTTACCTTTGTTATAATTCTGGGATATGTGAGAATTGAAGAACAATACTTAGAAAAAGGCAAATAATCAAGGAGTTAGACAGATAGTAGATCTCTCCACAGAAACTGTCTGTGAAGACACTATTATAGAAAAGTTAAAAAGATAAACAGCCATATTATTTTGAAAAGAAACGTAAAGGAAATGTATTAATAAAACTATACTATTTTATTAAACAGAACCAAAATTATACTGATATGCAATAACTTATTTTATAAACATGTTTTAATCACAAAATTAATTTTAACACATTTTTACTTCAAATTAAAATCCCAGTTTAATTAGAAACTTGATAAACTCATTTTATAACAAAACTAATAAGTGAAAAATGATGGGCATGAAACCATTGATAAGAGAATTGAGAGAAGACTTGCTTTTTGAGATAACAAATTATATTACGAAGAAAATGAAAATATATAAATTTATTTGGTGACATTATTGGAACCTTAAGCAAAAGATTGATATTGTTGATAAAACTCAGAAATAGACTCCAAATTCTATAAAAATCTATTATGTAATAAATGTGAAATTTCATACTAAGAATGTAAAAACTGGCTTCTCACTAGTGCTTGGAAAATTGGACAACTCTGAAGAAAAAAAATAATTATTTATTCATTTTAGTCAAAAAGTAAATTCTAGAATAATAGCTACATAAAATGATTCAAGCATAACAAATAATAAAAGTAAACACAACTTCAAAATGTCTTAGAATTATTTAAATGTAATCTGTTATCCTTTCATGTATCTTTATTCCTTATGTATATTACTGAGCCAGGAGAATAGGGTCTGGAGGCAGGGAACTTAAGGCCAATTCATGCTGAATCCAGGACAAACACCAAGGTCTGGGGACAGAGAATCTGAGGCCAATTCACGCAAACTTCCTAAAGCTAAACCCCATCTCCCCACGCTAAGTAACAAAAGACCATAGACTATTTTCCTGCAACCCTCCCCCTTCCACCACGTCTCAGATGGAAAGGGAGAGTGCCTTAGATTGGCCAGGGGCCAAGTAGGGACTATTCCTTCATCTGCACAGAGTGCCAATTAACTTCAGCCTTCAGTTAGTCACATACCAAATCCTTCATCCAGATAAGGGGTAACCGATAGGAACCTCAAAATAAAGGTACTTAAAACCAAGAAAACTTTGTAACTGGGCCCTTGAGCTGCTGGCTCGGGCCCACTCCGACCCCGTGGTGTGCTTTCTCACTTCAGTAAATTCCTACTTTTGCTGCTTCATGCCTGTGTATCATTCCTTTGTTACTGTGTTTGTGGGTTTTGTCCAATTTTTTGTTCAAAACCCAAGAACCTGAACAACTTACACTCAAGGCCCTCCTTCTGGTAACATTACCTAGATTAAGCTCAGTTTGAAGTGGACACAGAAATTTAAAAATTTAAGTTCCTTGGTGTGTGTATTCTAGGACTTTGGGGTCTGAAAAGTTTCTGGAAAGTTATCCTACATATTTCATTTTAATTTCAAACACAGGATGTACGATATTGCTCACATATTGGCTAAAATGGTTAGATGTTGACTTTTGCCAATTACATTTGTCAAGAATCCATGAGTTAATTTGCTTATTATTCCACAATCCTAAATATCAAGGAAGTTATTTACATATTTTAAAAATTATATATAATTACTTATCATAATATATGCAACATCAAAGCAGAAGTTTGAATAATGTTTATAATTACATTGAAAAAGTGTGTGATGACTCTGGGGAACCTGACGGAGAAATCTGCATTATTAAAGAACAACTTATTTTAACCAATGAACAGAAAAATACATTGTTATCTTTTCCTATTTTTCTCCTAAAAGAGGGAATCTTAAACTAAGGGTGTTTTTTGTTATTGTTGTTGTTGCTTCTCTATGTTATGCTTTATTTTTCATAGTTGTATCATCCAAGACATGAAATGCAATCACAGTACATATCCATATCAAAACATTTTACTTTTAATGCAGAACACCACAAAAAAATGCTGTAAGGAAATAAGTTTTGACATCTTTGTCAAATCAAAATTGTAGGTAATTATTTTTAAGTAAGTCTTCTTTTTTATTTTAAAACGGAAGAAAGAAAAGTGGCCATAATTATTCTGCAATGTAAATGTAAAAGTAGTACAGGCCATAATTCCTGGAGTTATCAATTCTCTTCTCTGTGTGATGCAGCAGGAACCAAACAAATAAAATATTTATGTAAAAATATAGCTTAGTAAAAGAAGCTAAATACAATTCAAGTTATCATATAGAATATTTCAATAATGAACACTAATTTGAATGTTGTGCTATTTGGTATTCTGTCATAAATATTAAAAATTTATAATACTTGTGCACATAAATGGCATATCTACTATATTTAGGGAGTTGTATATTTCTCAACCTAGTAAAAATCATAATTTTTGAGAAGTAGCGTAAACACTATCAATGTCATTATAAAACACCACATGGCAACATCGTTTTTACCATGTTTCTAATAGCGACCACTTCAAAAGAGAAAATTTCCCTTTAAAAAATTATTTTTCTTTCCTATGCTACAGACTCACAAGAAAAACAAACTGTATGTTCTTTGAAACATTTTAGAAAGATATCATGGGATGTTTTAAGCAATTTAAAGAAAGACACTGAGAAAAATAAGTCATTAAATGTCTTTTTAAAAAGTACCAGAAGGCCAGGTACGGTGGCTCACGCCTGTAATCCCAACACTGTGGGAGGCCAAGTTGGGCGGATCACGAAGTCAGGGTATCCAGACCATCCTGGCTACCACGGTGAAACCCTGTCTCTACTAAAAATACAAAAACTTAGCTGGGCGTGGTGGCGGACACCTGTATTCCCAGCTACTCGGGAGGCTGAGGCAGGAGACTGGCGTGAACTTGGGAGGCGGAGCTTGCAGTGAGCAGAGATCGCGCCACCGCACTCCAGCCTGAGTGACTGAGCGAGAGCGAGACTTCGTTTCAAAAAAAAAAAAAAAGTACCAGAAATAATAACTATAGTTAATTTTGATTTTTTTCCTGAAAACAGAAAATCATTTTTGAATATATTTTTTAATGGAAACAAAGTGATCCACAGACTATTTTTCCAACTCAGATGGCTCTGTATTAGAGGCATATGCTTTATTTTATAGAGACTAACAATGGAACAATTATGTGTATATGTTAACATTTACAAACATACAATACTATATATTAAACCAGAGTTGAAATAACAGGGGTTGAAGTTCTGAATCTAGTTCCATCAAAAACAGTAATAAACTTATTGCTTTTGGTAATAATAATAGCAAATAATTATTTGGGGCTTACTATATACAAGATGTAGTTGCTGATGCTTTATGTGTATAAACATGTTTAAGCCTAACAAAAGCCCTATGAGTTGGCACTATATTTTATTAAACCAAGTTCGCTTATGAGAAAGTTGAAATTGAGGCACAGAGGTTAAATTGCCCAAACTTTTATACCTAATGGAGAAATAACTGAGATACATACACAACTATGTGGTTCTCTAGTCTATGAACTTTCCACCCCATTAGAAAGTGCACTGTAAACTATGTTTGCCTTGCATGTTTGCAAATCATTCATAAACTCTTCTTTCTCAGTAATGGGTGTGGCCTCATATTACTATGTTTATTTTATTATTCTCTAATGTCAAATAATTCATTTTTATATGCTTATCTCTAATTTTAATTTGGGAAACAACTCTCTCTACATATATATATTTGAGAAATATATATATATTTCTCAAAATCAAAAATATATATATATTTGAGGAAATATATATATTTCTCAAAATCAACAAAGCTTGAACAAAGCATTCATTTGTATAAAAAATTACATTGTATAAGAGACAATATTCATAATGCTGATAAAACAAAATTAATAATCCCTAGTCCTTGTGCTGAAAGGATGCTCTTCTAGTACATGTTATTCAACTATCTTAGAATGCGTTCTTCATATTTACCACACTCAGTTCCACTAGACCATGTTTAAAACTCTGTTCTTGTTTGATGACATATTTCTTGGCTTCTCTAAGTACCACTAACTGTCCTTTTACTTATGTAAGTGTTATTTTGCATATACATTTTTCTACATTAAAAAATAATGTTCTGTAATAAGATAATTTAAATAGTATGAAAGTATATGAAATTTTATTTCTATTTCTTAAAAAAAAACTTCCTCTGCCTTTTTTCTCCCATCTTAATCCAATTCTCATGAGGTAAGGACTCTTCAGAAGTTGATGAGTAGTCTCACAAAAAACAAACCAAGTACAAAACATAGCCAAACTTTTAATGTATACACAAACACATCCATCATAGTATGCATTATAGGGTTGATATTTATTAGCATAGTAGAAAATTATGAGGTAAAAAGTGAGATCAACTAAAATAAGGAATTATCTTGAAGCCCCTAGGAGACAGCTTTACTGTTGGTTTGTGTGTGTATTTATTTAGTTGAATAAATACATCAATTCACAGTTTTATGAAACACACACACACCGCAAACACACTTTGACTTGGTTTGAAAGCAGAACTGGTTATAATGCTCATCTCTCTTTACTACCAACAAGGTAATCTGGAGTAAGTTTGTTGAATTTCGACATTTTGAGTTTATCATTTAGGAAATGGTGATGATAGTATTTATGTGAAAAGATATTGAACAATGGCCATTTTTACTTGTAAACTATAAAAACTTTGTGATGGTTAATTTTATGTGTCAACTTAATTGAGCCATGGGATACCTAAACCTCTTACTAAACATTATTCTTGGTGTGCCTGTAAGTCTGCTTCTGTAATAGATTATTATTCTAACAGATGGACTGATTGAAATAGCTGGCCCTTTGCAGTATAGCTAGGCAGCATCCCACCCATTGAGAGCCTAGGTACAACAAAAAGCAGAGAAAGTTTGGTTTTCCCTTTTTTTTTTTTTTTTTTTTTGAGACGGAGTCTTGCTCTGCCGCCCAGGCTGGAGTGCAGTGGCCGGATCTCAGCTCACTGCAAGCTCCGCCTCCCGGGTTCACGCCATTCTCCTGTCTCAGCCTCCCCAGAGCTGGGACTACAGGGGCCCGCCTCGTCGCCCGGCTAGTTTTTTGTATTTTTTAGTAGAGATGGGGTTTCACCGTATTAGCCAGGATGGTCTCGATCTCCTGACCTCGTGATCCGCCCATCTCGGCCTCCCAAAGTGCTGGGATTACAGGCTTGAGCCACCGCGCCCGGCCTGGTTTTCCCTTCTTTTGACCTGACTGCTTGAGCTAGGACATCGATCATCTCCTGCCCATAGGTCTGAAGTAAAATCTATTTCGTCAACTTCCTTACTCTTCAGGCTTCAGACTATATCACCTGCTTTTCTGGGTCTGCAGCTTGCAGACAGCAAATTGTGGGACTCTTAGCTTCCATAATTGCATGAGCTGAAGTTTCATAATAAATCTCAGGAGTTATATATACATATATATATATATACACACACACATATATATACATATATACACACACACATATATATATGTATATATATCCTACTGGTTCTGTTTCTCTGGAGAAACCCCAACTAATGCAGAATTCTATAAATGAATATTATACTAACATTTTTAATGTGCTACTACACATTAAATGGAAACATATACTTATGTATAAATAAAATGGTATAATTGATTATAACTATTGTAGTAATATATGCAACATGTACTTATCTGTACCTAGAAGGCTTACTTACAAAATCCAAGGCAACAATTACACAATGCTTTTCTTCTTTAAAATACAGTGCAAGAAATGGTTGTCCTAGTGGATTTTTAAATAAAATCTATCATTCATTCATGGAAATGGCATAATATCAATAAGGCAAACTGTATGCACTTACTGTTCTTGGACTGGTAATCGATTCAAAGCCATTCTCTCATAGTGCCTCATGTAGTCAATGATTTTTGTTTGTGCTTTAGTGCTGACTGGATTTTGGACTGCATTTGGAGACCTCTGAACAGGAGAAGTTCTTCAAGGATTGCACTCTTGACCTTATGGAGGCCATGATTTCATCTTGTGACCAGTAGCAATTTTGCAAAACACTCAGTAAGTAATGTCATCTAACATTAATTTAAACATTTGAACCATTATGTATAATTATTATTTAACATAATTTCACCTGCTTATTTTATGGAGAAAGGGATACATAGATAAATAATATTTGAGAGTATTTGAATTTAGGTTTTAGCACAATGACTGCTAACTCAAAGTTGAGATTACAAACCAATGTCTCTATTTTTCATTCAATTATATTTAGCTCCTATAGAAGGCATCTCTGGAAAAATATCTGTCAGCTACAGTTATTATTCAAAGCTCAACAGAACTGAAATATCAAAAATGTATATTTTTTTCTGTAAGGTTAATGAATATTTATAAAGTTAATCAAGAATTGATATAATAATTCAGGAAAAATCTGGCATAGGTTCATTTTTTTTGCTTTCAATAATCAAGATTATTCATCAAATTTAAAAGGTAATCACTGAACTGTTTATTTCTCAGAGCACAACATGAGAAACTTGAAAATTAAGAAAGCAGATTGAGGAAATTCCACATCTATGAGACCATTATCAATCAACATTAAGGAAAAGAGGACATTACAGTAACAGAGAATGTATGGCATCTTCCACTCACGTGTCTATTCAATCAGGGTATATGCAGCCTTTATCCTGGTTCAGACAATGTGATAGAAAACAGAAACAAAAATTACCTAGGCATAGCTTCTGCCCTCAAGTAACAAACTGTCCAGTAGACCAACTGAAATAGTAAGAAAAATCTTAAAACAGTGAAAACTAACTTGGTGGTTCAAAAATAAGAAATAACTAATTACCTTAAATTTCAGAGCAAGCTTGAATGTATTTTTAACTTAAAAATATGTTAATAAGGCCGGGTGTGGTGGCTCACACCTGTAATTCCAGCACTTTGGGAGGCTGAGGCGGGCGGATCAAGAGGTCAGGAGTTTGAGACCAGCCTGGCCAATATGGTGAAACCCTGTCTCTAATAAAAATACAAAAATTAGCCCCATTGGTGGCACGTGTCTGTAGTCCCAGTTACTCAGGAGGCTAAGGCAGAAGAATCACTTGAAATCTGAAGGCAGAGGTTGCAGTGAGCTGAAATCATAACACTGCACTTCAGCCTGGGCGACAGAGCGAGCCTCTGAAGAAAGAAAGAAAAGAAAGAAAGAAAGAAAGAAAAAAGAAAGAAAGAAAAAGAAAGAAAGAAAGAAAGAAAGAAAGAAAGAAAGAAAGAAAGAAAGAAAGAAAGAAAGAAAGAGGGAAAGAGGGAAAGAGGGAAAGAGAAGGAAAGAAGGAAAGAGAAGAAAAGAAGGAAGGAAGGAAGAAGGAAGGAAGGAAGGAAGGAAGGAAGGAAGGAAGGAAAAAAAAACAAATGTTAATGATTTGAAAATTTTACCTAAGTCAAAAGTTTCAAGCGCTAAGATTAGTAATATTTTGTTTTCAAAGCCTAATTGTATTTTCAACCGACTATCATCGATGACACAAGTAAGAGATATCGTCTTGGTGTTTCTTGCTGGTTCTCCATTTTAAATACATAATATTAGTTATATATTTGGTATTTCATTATGTATTGTATTCCTTAGAACACATTTTGTTGTGTTTGTGTTAATAGGCAGAATGTAGAAAAATGTGATAATACCTAACAGTGAAAACCAGATTTTTTGTGAGTAATAAAAAATTGAGCTCTAATTTTAATTTATTGAAGAAGCTATGAAAGCTAGTTTTTAAAAGTTGAATGAAGGATTTTCTGCTCTTATGTTTGTAGTCTCACCCTTCTTTTTCTTATTACTGATTTTCAGCTACAATAATCATCACGCATATTTTAGAAAATTTTTAAAAAATTCAGTTGAGAAAAATTATCCTTAATCATACCATTATGACTGACTTTTCTGTGCATTTTCAAAGTTTTTATTTTTCTATACATATGTGTAGTAGGAAGTAAAATTAATGCTAGTAGATCTACACACACACACAGATACATATATATATACACATGGGTGTGTGTGTGCGCGCACGCGTGTGTGTATATATATATATATATATACATATATATATATAATTTTAATCTATTCTTCTCTTCCAACAATGCTACAGGGAATGAAGGTGGTCTTATTTCCTTTAAGGTGAAAAAGTTCTGCCTTAAAATTTGAATTGTGCATGGTATATATGGGCACATAAATGGGATGTCAACATTTCTTTGTGCTGCCAAATCCTGGAGAATGTGAGAAGCATTACTGCACTCAAAGATTTGCAAATATAAGCACTATGGTTTATAGGGGAGGATCTGAAGAAGCTGAATTTTTCTGCATAGAAGACAGTGAAGGATTTTTTGTTTTACAGATTGTTAGTCAAAGAAAAGGGGCAAGAGAAGCCCTGTGAGATGGCAGAAGACAGCATGAGGATGGAGCTTCAAATGAAGGCATACCACGGAGATACAGACAATGTCCCACTCATTTCCCAAGTGACTTTGAAAGATGGAGGGGAATAATATTGAATTGGAAGCTCTCTGCTGTGTTCTGTTGTGGAGCAGCATCTCCCCAATGGGTCATATTTTTCATAGAATTCAGCTCATGCAAACTTATTTATGGGTTCTTTGGGGATGATGAAGAAAAACGAGAAATATCTGGGAATGAGAGAGGTGAAAACTGGTTCAACAGGTGGCTGTACGTGCAGAGACAGAAATACAGAGAAGCAGGGGAATTAGCAAGAGCAGCAATGACCAGGTAAGATGCGAGCACATACACATTTCTCCAGACTTGTTAGGAAGAATGCTTGTTTCTTATTAAAGCACATGAGAGGATAGGGTGGGAGTGACAACCGATTTCAACTAAACCATAAAAGCCAGTGTGACCCTTAGAAGCTTAGGCTTCCTGAGGAGCATCTGAGAAGCTACCAGTTGTCACACACACACACACACACACACATACACACAGATCTTATATGTTTGCTGTTAGAGTTTTCCTCTACTGCTTTCTAAATTGCTCCTTGATTTAGCAGGGAAACATAAATGCCTCCCAAATTCATTCAGTGCAGTCCAACATCATAATTTTCAGAGATCAAGGTATATTATTCCACGAACATATGTATCTATTTTATTATAGCTACACAACATACATAATTTATTTTACATGTGTTATATAATAAAGGATTTTTGTTTAAATATTAACTCATCATTTTGTATATTTCTTTTTTTTTTTTTTTTTTTGGAGACGGAGTCTCGCTCTGTCGCCCAGGCTAGAGTGCTGTGGCCGGATCTCAGCTCACTGCAAGCTCCGCCTCCTGGGTTCACGCCATTCTCCTGCCTCAGCCTCCCGAGTAGCTGGGACTACAGGCGCCCGCCACCTCGCCCAGCTAATTTTTTATATTTTTTTTAGTAGAGACGGGGTTTCACCGTGTTAGCCAGGATGGTCTCGATCTCCTGACCTCGTGATCCGCCCGTCTCGGCCTCCCAAAGTGCTGGGATTACAGGCTTGAGCCACCGCGCCCGGCCTGTATATTTCTTTTAAAACTTTTCTTTGCTTACCATTATAGAACCACGACGTTTAAAAATATTTTCAGTCCTTGGTGAAACCCCATCTCTACTAAAACTCCAAAAAAAAAAAAAAAAAAAAAAAAAAATTAGCTGGGCGTGGTGGTGGGCGCCTGTAGTTCCAGCTACTCGGGAGGCTGAGGCAAGAGAATGACGTGAACCCGGGAGGCGGAGCTTGCAGTGAGCCGAGATCTTGCCACTGCGCTCCAGCCTGGGTGACAGACCGAGACTGGGCCTCAAAATAAATAATAAATTAATTAATTAATTAATTAAAATTATTTTTAGTTCTTAAATTATAATTTGAATAGATTTCATACAGCTGTCTTAATTATCCTGATAGATTATAGACACTAGTTTGTGGTATTTTATTTTATTCATCTCTAGATTTTTCCATAGCTCCTAGCACAGTGGTTGCAGAAAATGGATACTCCGTAAATATTTCTTAGATGTTAAAGTAATAAAGAATTTATAAATCAAACAGCTATTAAGTGACACTGTGTTTTGTTTTTGTTTTTCTATGAGATTTGATCAGAAGCTTATGGGTTTATTAGTAATTTTTATTAAATTTTAATCATCCTTATCCTTTGTGTTTGCATTTATCAATCATGTGACATAATGATTTTATACTACTTTCTTTGAAAATAAAAAGTAATAAAATAGAACTATTATGGAAATTAAATTTTGAGAATACTTGTCCTAGTTCTTTCAACCAAATAAAAACTTCTTCAGAAAACTGTCAGTAAACCAGTTCTGTAGTGAATGCTTACTGTGTCCAGGGATTTACTATGCCTTATTATTGTTTGGAGAAAAACATTAAACTCTTCAGAGAGATAAAAATAACACATTTGAAACCTCAATGAGCTATGTATCACAGAATGCAATTACTAAGTAGAAGAGTGCAAAGACATGATTGATCAATCATTGAAAAAATAAGCAGAAAAAATAATTGCAATTGTCTTAAAGATGTGCATACACTCTAATTTTGACTTCATATCACATGCATAAAAAGAAGAAATTTGAGATCATCTTGTTATATTTCAGATACATTTGTTGTGAAAATATGTTAAATGATAGTTATTAAGATAATTCTATAATCAAAAAAATTTAAAAAGTTTTTCAAGGCATCCTAAAATGAGGCTGTGTCAATCATAATTCAGCTCCTAACATCACTGAAATGAATACTTCATCTAGAGAGTGGTAGGCAAGAAACTAGTGGTCACGCTCTGCTGTCACGTAAAATTTTCAATCTTAGATTAAAATAACTTTTACAATAGGAGAAATATTGTTAAGAGTCATAGGCTGACAAAATTGTGTCAGCGCTACAGGGGTGAGTAAAGCCTGTCTCATTATGTTACAATTATTTATTTTGAATGGCTCATATGTAAGTTTTTTGTTTGTTTGTTTCAGACGGAGTCTCACTCTGTCGCCCAGGCTGGAGTACAGTGGCGCCTTCTCAGCTCATTGCAACCCGCTACCCCAGGGTTCTAGTGATTCTCCCACCTCAGCCTCCCGAGTTGCTGAGATTACAGTTGCCTGCCACCACTCTCAGCTAATTTTTTTGCATTTTTAGTAGAGATGGAGTTTTGCCATGTTGGCCAGCCTGGTCTTGAACTGCTGACCTCAGGTGATCCACCTGCCTCAGCCTCCCAAAGTGCTGGAATTACAGGCATGAGCCACCACACCTGGAAATGTGAGTTTTAAACTGTGCTTACATTCTAATATGGCTGTGCTGTGTCTGATCGATAGTTTATCATTTACATAATCAAAATTTGCATTATTTCTAAATTCATCATTTATTGGATGAGTGGAATGAAAGAATCACCTATGCCTAGTACCTTTCATGCTACATGCATGGATTTTTGCCTTTATGTTCAAAGTTTAGAAAATTGGAAGATATCCTTTTTTAAAATATCATAGCTCTTTTATTTTTACTTTTTTGTATTTCTAATAATTATCTTTCCATTAAATGTTTCCTCATATCCGAATAATACATACATCATTTAAAAGAAACATACTTTTTCAACTCCATGAAATATGACAATTTATTTGTAGTAATGTACAAATGTAGAATATTATTAGGTCAGTGCAAAATTAGTTGCGGTTTTTGCCTTTACTTTCAATAGGAAAAACCACAACTAATTTTGCACCGAATGATGTTGTAACTAAGAACATCTCAGAGTTTAAACAGAGATTTTTAAAATTACCAAATCAGTAAAATTATAATTAACAGCATTATTTTAGCAGGATAGATAACTTTTTAAAAAGTTTTATTGAGTTAATACAGCAAAAAACTGAACATATCTAATGTGTACAATTTAATGACTTTGGAAACAGGACTACACCTGTGAAACTATCACTACAATCAGGGTAATGAATAGATCTGTCACCTCCAATAGCGTTATCTTTCCTTTTTGGGTTTTTCTTTTGTTTGGTTCCTTGGTTTATTTTTTATTTTGGTGGTAATAACACTTAAAATGAGATGTACCCTTTTAACAAATTTTTAAGTATACAATATTGAGCTGTCTTGGTTCAGTCGTGCAAGATGAATAAATTCTAGACACCATCTTTTTTTTTTTCACTTGTTTGTCTTAGCAGATTGACTGCCAGAAATCAATCTGATGAAATTACATATGAGTCATCCTAAGCAACAATATAATTGATGTAGAAAAAGCATTTAATAAAATTCAACAGCCCTTCATGATAAAGGTTTCAACATATTTGGAATAGAAGGAATGTAACTCAACACAATCAAGGTTGTGTATAACAAACCCACAAACAACATATTTTAACAGGGAAAAGTTGAAAGCCTTTCCTCTAAGATACGGAACAAGACAATGATGCCCCCTTTCATCACTTCTGTTCAACATGGTACTGGAATTCCGAGCTATAGCAATTAGGAAAGATAGGGAAATAAAAAACATTCAAGTTGGAAAGGAATAAATAAAATCGTCCCTGTTGACAGGTGACATGATCTTATATATAGAAAACCCGTAAAGACACCAACAAATGTGGTTAGATCTAATAAACGAATTCAGTAAAAGTGTAGGATACAAAATCAACAAACAAAAATTAGTAGCATTTCTATACAGTAATAGCAAATTGTCTCAAAAAGAAATCAAGAAAACAATCCCATTTGTTACAACTACAAAATAAAAGACACTTAGAACCAAATTTAACCAAGGAGGTGAAAGTTCTCCATACTGCAATAACAGTTATATCTATCACTTGTCAAATCTTCTCTTATTTCCATTTTGTTAACCAAAATAGTTTTATTTTTTCATCTGTTTATTTTTTCAATAGTATGCATTCCCTAGAAAATCTGTTATTACCAAGGAATAGAAACTGGAAATCTATTGAAAGTTTGTTACAGCGTGACTTTAATTTAATTCAAGTAGAACATTTGATTTATAAGTCATAAATCCATGGAAATTAGACATAATTTGATAGTTTTTAGATAGTATTTTGTGTTTTTTGTAGTCCAACACAGAAGTCATCACCTAAATCCTTTAGAATAAATTCAGAGAAATATTTTATATATTTTTTCCAATTAACATTTAAGAAAAATATTATTAAGCAGATAATATTACAAGAAGGTAGGCTACATCCTCTAGTATATGCCAGTTCAAGTAAGCAAATCTGTACCTGAAAGGTACTTAGGTGAATATTGATAGCAATGATGACAAAAATAATAGAGCTCCCACTGACAGAGGAATTAACATGTGACAGTTCTAAGTGCTTTACATGCATTAACTCAAATAACTATGTAGGAGAATGTTATAGTTTATAGTGATATTCAAAATATTTAATAATCTCTGTGGTTCATGGAAGAAGCTGCAGTTTCTGCAGGCATGTAGGTAACTCTGCTTTAGGCCAGGAGATGGTGCTCATAGGCTCTTTGAGTTCAGAGGGACACTGAGTCTTTTGCCCTCTTGAGTGTTTTGAGTGTTATTATTAGCATTACCGCTAGGCATGGAAGCAACTCAAATGCCCATCAATGATAGATTGGATAAAGAAAGTGTGGCACATATACACCACAGAATACTATGCAGCCATAAAAAAAGGATGAGTTCATATCCTTTTTAGGAACATGGATGAAGCTGGAAACCATAATTCTCAGGAAAATAACACAAAAACAGAAAACCAAACAGTGCATTCTCTCATTCATAAGTGAGAGTTGAACAACGAGAACACATGGACACAAGAAGAGGAGCATCACACACTGGGGCCTGTTGGGAGATGGGGGACTAGGGAAGGGATAGCATTAGGAGAAATAACTAATGTAGATGACGAGCTGATGGATGTGGGAAACCACCATGGCACATGTATACTTATGTAACAAACCTGCACATTCTACACATGTATCCGAGAACTTAAAGTATAATAATAAAAATAGAAATAAGACAGAAGATGAAAAAATGTTGGAAACCAAATGAAAAACAACATAATTGAGAAAATTATGAAACAACAAATTACAGAATTTATGAGAAAAAGCTAGCTAATAAGGGAAAAGTAATTATTTGATTTGGGATATATCGGTTTATGGTGCTTCAAGGGTAAGATATTGGAGCTGAATATATGAAATTTGTTATTCCTTTTGAAATGACATATGAAATCATGAGAGCATAAATTGGTCCAGGGATTAAAAAAAACAAAACAAACAAACAAATAAACAAAAACAGATAGGAAGAGGAAAGGTGCCCCAACACAGAACAGAACTTTAATCTAACACCACTTCAGTTCAGTCCAAGTAGGACAGATAGGAAAACCTGAAAGACAGAAACCATCATTGCCACATGGGAACAACATCTAGAACATCTAGACTACTTAGTACGGAGTTCCTTGAATGTTTTTAAGTTGGAGAGAGGTTCTCTGTACTGTTAATAGCAAACGATAAAGATAGAGTAGCCTTTAAAAGTGGCGATGGATTTAGTTTTTAAAAGATTAGGTTGGCCAGGCACAGTGGCTCAAGGCTATAATCCCAGCACTTTAGGAGGCAGAGGCAGGCTGATCATGAGGTCAGGAGATCGAGACCATCCTGCCTAACACAGTGAAACCCTGACTCTACTAAAAATACAAAAAATTAGACAGGCGTGGTGGTGGGCACCTGTAGTCCCAGCTACTCGGGAGGCTGAGGCAGGAGAATGGCGTGAACTCGGGAGGTGGAGCTTGCAGTGAGCCAAGATCGCACCACTTGACCCCAGCCTTGGTGACAGAGCGAGACCCCGAGTCAAAAACAAAGATTAATTTCAGTCAGATGATGTGTGAAGATCATTAAGGTGGCCAAGTAACAAGAGCAGGTTCAGGGAGAGGTCACAAAGATTACTATTTCAGGACCTCTAACACAAAAAGGTAAGAAAAGAAAGATTTCAATAAGTCTGTAGGATATTAAAACAACATTGTGTGTGTGTTGTTGCCGTTGTTTTAAAGACCAGAGAAGATATCGGTATATAGTCTTAGTCTATAGGAATTACTAATATAGATGGAGAAGGAGATAGATTATAGATGGAGCACATTTAAAGGAATAATTGAGCAAGATCTCTAGGGTTTGGAAAAACTTAGGATATAGAGCACACATGAAGGGTTACTTTCAGCAAATAAAACAAAAAGAAATCCTAGATTTAATGGAGGTATGTAATATTTCACATGTAGGCATCATTTTCAGTAAAGGGGAAGAGAACATGTGTTGAGACTATGAACGGACAATAAGGCAGGGTCAGAAATTTGTAAAATTGGCAATGTTTTGAAGATCTACTGTTTAATAAATAATAAATAATTTAAATTTGAATTAAAAGGTTACTTTTTATTGAATAACCTGTACATTACCGTAGAACTGAGGATATAGTTATATCAGGTAGAAAACAAATCTAGACTTAAGTAAGGAAACACTTCACTTGAAAATACTATTACAGTAAGGGAAGAGGAATAGTTGCAGTAAGAACAAAAGTCTGCCCATAAGATCTGCAAGCACCTTCAAGTCAGGCATAGGGACTTTTCTTTTATGGGGAGTAGGAAATAAGACTAGACAGAACCAGGTGTGGGGGTGCTGGATGAGCAGATGGTGAGATCAGACAATTGAGGGAATGCTTTTCCCTGAGCTCAGATGATTCTCAGGAGGGGCCATTAACGAGAGATGATGCTACATTCCAATGCCTGCCCAAGGTGGGTCAAGGTTAGGGGCCTATGGGAAAAGAGGACATCTGACTAAATTTTGGTCAAGACAAGTTAGAGAGCATTTTGTCCAGATGGCTCAGTGAGACAAACTGTTTAGCTAATCGTTGATGAGAAAAATAATGACATTGCTGGGGGGGTGTTGTGTCTGTCCCTATCACAGGCTACCCAGGGGATCATCTGAGAGTCTTATCTAAGTCATATGGGGAAAAATATCACTTTGCAAAAAGCTGTTTCCAGACACAAAACGGTGAAATGATTTCTTAACTGTTTCTGTTTTCCAGGAGCACAGGACTGAGGTAAAGATCAACACTGTCGGTTATCATTGTTTCTACTTGAGTCTCTCGATGTCACTGAATTAACCAAAAGGAATGGAGAAAATGGGACATGTGCAGTGTTGGAGAATGGCAAAATGAAAGTAATGTACACTCAGATGGGCCCAAGTTTTTCCACTGTTAAGTGATTATAACTGAATGGCCCCCTCTAGGGACAATGATAGAGAACAGGTTTCATTCCAAATGAAAGCAATCTCAACCATTATATAAGCCTTGCATATTAATTATTTAAATTCAGTTGGTGTGAGTGTGCATATATGTGTGTGTCAAAGTCAAAGCTAATTTTAATTGAATTTTTCTCAATTTTATTCTGCAGCAGTGGAAGACCTAGTCATTCAGAGTACATATGAAACGTCAGTGGTAGATAAAATTAAGTTGCTCTCTGACTGCAGCCTGCGATTCATGTGTCTTTAATGTAACAGTTATAGGCTTCAGTTTTGGTCATTGATCAGGATTTGTCAATATTGTCAATATGGGGATTAGAGAGATGACTGCAAGGTGATACATGTAAGTAATCTAATGTAGCAAAGGACATAATGTAATCAATGATGGTGTATCAGTCAGTGTCCAAAGATAAATGAGATAGTACGTTGTTGGGTACTATGAAGCTATTTTAATAAAAGGGAGATTTGCAAAGTTAGGGCCATAGTGAAGGAACATTCTGAATTACACCTAAGCCTGAAAAGATCAGAAAAAAACATGGTTTTGGGAGCCTAAAGTTAGACCTATTGAGTGGAAAGCTCAGCTGGCCGTACCTATGACAGAGTCAACCAGCAGGGCATATCCCTGGAGTAGAGAAACGGGGAAATCAACTACTTCACCTCCTTCTCCTGCATCTTTCACTAACCTAGCATACTTTTTATCCTGTAACCCAACCAGAAGCTAGAGAGTAAGAGTATCTGTTGATGATCCCATATCCTGGCACAGAGTAGACTACATAAAGGTAAGAGTGGATCTAGAAGTACAAGTAAAAGATTTCCGACTTTGGGGGGACAGGGAGTTAGGATTAGAAAAATGGCTAACTGATTTTTTGTCTGTTTGTTAAATATGAGAGTCACATGACTTTAAGTTGAATGTGCTGTTTGACTCCAATGCATTATCATCAAACTTTTCATTTTATTTATTTATTTATTTATTTATAAGAGACACAGTATTGCTCTGTCACCCAGGCTGGAGTACAGTGGTGCAATCTCGGCTCACTGCAACCTCTGCCTCCTGGTTCAAGTGATTCTAATGCCTCAACCTCCCAAGTAGCTGGGACTACACGTGCGCACCACTATACCTAGCTAATTTTGTATTATTAGTAGAGATGAGGTTTCACCATATTGGCTAGACTGGTCCCAAACGCCTGGCCTCAAGTGATTCACCTGTCTTTACAGGCATGAGCCACCTCACCAAACTATTCAGAAGGACTCACATGAAGACAGAAAACTTTGCAATATCATTTGTGAGGCAAGACCAAATTTTGGAAGAAATTCCCCCTAACCTCGAGGCAAGTGGAGTGAGAATGAAGGAAAACTGTCTCAGATTTGTCTCATTGCATACCAGGTTTTAAATACTGAAATAGAGAGAAAAATGAACATTCTGAGAGCCACTTTATCTGCTCTTATTTAAGGCATTCTAAGCCTATATCAAGCAAAAATACGCTCCTGTATCTCAAGGATATTATATTTTAAGAAATGGAATATTAGTTTATTCCTTAATCTAAACTCTCCCTGTACACCTTGACAGCATTTCCTAGTAATGTTGGAGATGTGAGGGTTTTGGTTGCATAAGAGGGTGTCAGAGAGAGTATCAATCTGGAAAAGTAAAAGAAAGAAATGATTGTGAATTTATAGTCAAAGGGACCATTATTATTTTCTTCCTTAGGATGAGGATTTGCTAATTACATAGGATAGCAGAATACAGGCTCAACAGGAACCTACATATGTTGTTTTATTTGAATACAGTTGGGTCAGTGAAGAGTTGATTATAAGGGAGAAATAGCAACAAAATGATGCTTGTTTACTGATTATTGACACTAATACAAATATCTCAGTCTTTGGAAAAATATAAAAGAAGTTAATAAAACAAATGCATAGAAGGTTTTAATAGTTTAACATGTCTAACATAATGGAAAAATGTAAAATTAGTAACAAAATACGGAAAATAAAACTTTTCCAAAGCCCTGATGATATTCACAAAATTTAGTTTATAGTAGTTTCAAAGAAATATCAAGGGTGAATAAAAATGTTTAAATTATTTCACCATAATTCAAGAATATTAGCAAATAGTAACAAAATTACTTTCACATATTTTGTATTTTGAAAACCTAATAAAAACTGGCAATGCATTTAGATGATATTTGGTAAATAAAAGAAACAACATTTAGGAGAGAGACATAACTGTCATCAGAGAAAAAAATTATTTCTTAAAAATAATTTGTCATAAATCAAAAAGTAAATATGAGTGAAATAATTGACTTTAAGAATTAAAATAATCATAAAATATATGCTAAGAAAACAAATATATAAGCAACATAGCAAAAATGATACATTAATATATAAATATTAACATCTAATAATGATAAAAAATATTTTGTTCTTGGTATGTATGTATGTATGTATTTATTTTATTTTTTTTTTTGAGATGGAGTCTCGCACTGTTGCCCAGGCTGGAATGCAGTGGAGCGATCTCAGCTTACTGCAAGCTCCACCTCCTGGGTTCACGCCATTCTACTGCCTCAGCCTCCTGAGTAGCTGGGACTACAGGCACTCGCCACCACGCTTGGCTAATTTTTTAAATATTTTTAGTAGAGAAGGGGTTTCACCATGTTAGCCAGGATGGTCTCGATCTCCTGACCTCGTAATCCGCCTGCCTCGGCCTCCCAAAGTGCTGGGATTACAGGCGTGAGCCACTGCGCCAGGCCCATAGTATGTATTTAAAGACAACATTTTATACAACAAATCATGATCAAATTGAACAATAGATCATGATTAAATTGAAAATTAAAAATTCATATTTTATATGGAAATTCTAGAAGTGCAAAACTATTTTATATTATAACAATATAATATTACAAACTACAAAAGTTTATGCATTTATATGTAGTATTATATTTTCTTACATTTATTCTGTTTGTAATTTATTATATTTACTTTATCATACAAACTACATTTTATTTTTCAACTTGCAGAAGATATATTTAAAATAGTTTAAAATAACATTCTTTTAGGAATATACAAACTGATATGTAGTTATATGAAATGCTTAAAAATTTGTCACAGGATACAATTCTTATTCTTTAAAACAAATCTCAAGATGAAAAATGTTTCTATTTTATTCCTGCTGCTGTTATGTTTATTAATTTCTGGTGATACTGCAGTTTTTATTAGTAGTGTTACTTTATGTTCTATTTTTCACTGGGATTTTTCATGAAAATAATGCAGCAGTACTTCTTATTCCTTAAAAGTATAAATGTATACAGAAGTACATGACCAGTGAAAGTTTCCTCATTTTTATCATGGAGAGGCACACTCATTTCTTCTCTTTAAAATGTTTTTCTCTACCCATCCCTCTTTCATGAATAAATGTGAGAATTTAGCCATCCATCTTTCTTTTATTAACAACACTGCCTCTGAAATGCTAGAGATTTCTATTACCTTTAGTCTTTCGTACTATTTAGTTGCAAAGTTTTAAGTTGGGCACTGGACTAAGGCAAGGCAATTGTTAAAAGTGTGGGTATCAGATAATGACTGAAAGGAACCAGATTAGATCCAGGAGGATTTCATCTTACTTCTCCTCGTTGTTGCCATATTAATTTTCCTGAGCACCATTTTAATATATGTTTTATGATGAATATATTTCTATTTTCTCAGAAGGAAAGAACAAAGCTCCTGCAGTTCATTTTTAACCTATATTTTGAATTTTATCTCTAGCACCCATCTTTAAAACACAAAGCCCCAAACCAAGGTCAACTATTCATCATTTCTTTTTCTCTTTATATCCCTCCCCCGCCCTTTTTTTTTTTTTTTTGCAATGTATGTTTACTTTTTTCCCAGTGATGTGCTTTTCCACCATTTTCTTTTGTCTGAAAACGTTATGTTTCTGAAGTTCTATTTAAATATAACACCTTTTCTAAGGTCTTTCCAAGCAGGTGCTCCATTTAGGAAAGCAAACATACCAACAAGCAAATCTCTCTCATATACATCCCGCTCCCAGGTCTTTATCCACAAATGGCTCAGTTCAATTATCACTTAACGCTTATGTTATATTTTGCTGCCCATATGCATGCCTTTCCACGAAGCACAAAGAACCTACTTGATCTTTATTTACATTCTTTTCAGTTATTATACATAATTGTTGTAGTGAAATCACACTAACACAAATAATAAATAGCAAATATTTGTTAAATAAATGAATAATGTAATTAATTGCATGCTGGCCTCTTAAGGAACTCGAGGCTATTTCATAAACGATATTGTCTATTCACTGGGGACAAATTGCTCTTTAAACGCTGCCAACATTTTCTTTCTGCGCAGCAAGAGATTGAATTTGGCTCTGCTTCAACAGGCCACTTGCCTATGCAAATGTAAAGCTCAAATATTATTCTGAAGTAAAGAGCTCTTCTGCTCCACATTATACATGGTATAATATAAAATACTGTTTTTTGATTTTTTCTTTTTTTTTTTTTTTTTTTTTTTTTTTTTTTTTTTTTTTTTTTTTTTTTTTTTTAGTGGGCCTGAGTCTCAAGGAAGAGACCTGAGAGGTTATTGGGTGGAATAGCAAAATAAGAGAATTTTTTTTTTTTCTCACTGTTCTTGGGCTGGGGTGGTAGGCGGGTGGGATTTGGCTACATGGAATCCAGAAGGATTGAACATAAGAATGTTCCTATCCATGAGATATAAATTATCTCCTGAAATATGGTGTCAATAATAAAAGATACTTGGCTGGGTTCCTCAGAGTGTAAGGCATGGCCAAAGGAATGCAGGAGCAGTGTCATCTGTAAAGTGATGTTAAGTTATCCTTTCACCATGACTAAGCCAAAAATATAAGGAATCCAGAGAATATACTGTTCTTTACATTGTTTAAATTATCATATCACAATTTCTCTCAATTCAGAGTCATTAAAAGTCTGAGATCTCCATTGATGTTCTCAGATGAATCCTGCTAGTAGAAAACTAATACTTTGTTAATCCATTGAATTTCTTATTTGACTTTGACTTATGAAGTCTTAGAAATAAATTTTGGATTTAAATACCAGAACTATCCAAAGCCAAGTCTTTTTTGTTGCCTTACTATTTAAGAATTACCTTTACATTGTAGCTAATTATTTTGCTGCCTTTGAGAAATTTTTAAGTATTAGAATACATAAAATACGTTTTCTTAATATGCCACTGCTAATATTTTTAAGAGGATAGTTTGTAAATAAACCTATACATATACCTATATATAGTATAGATATTTATTTGCATATGCTATTTTGTTTGGATCTTAAGGTCTTTCCATATACCATTTTGTTTAGATCTTAATTAAGGTCATCAAAGGAAAGACAATACCCAGTATGAAAATTCCTATGAATTATCTTGCAATAATGAATTGCTAGAAAATGTTCTGGCCTTTTTCCTTCTTTCAGTCATTACATCTAATTTTTCAAGGTGTCCTGTAGAATTTATGTGAAAAGCTTCTCTTGAACATGTCTGCTGTTTTTTCATTCTGATTATTCTTGCCCTAATTAAGGCACTATTATCTATATCTGGAATGCTTAAAGAGTTTCCTAAAACGTCCTCTCAAATTTTTATTCCCCAATAATCCCTTATCCTCATCCCTTATCCTCATGATAGTCAAAACAATCATTTTAAAACATAAATCATATCATATAACTCACTTTCTTAAGATCACGTATGTTTTCATATTACATTTGGAATCAAATGATGACTCTTTACTTGCCTTTTAGCATTAGAAATATCTAATGTAAATTACAAGTTAATGGGTGCAGCAAACCAACACGGCACATGTATACGTATGTAACAAACCTGCATGTTGTACACATGTACCCTAGAATTTAAAGTATAATAAAAATAAATGAACAAATAAATAAACAAATAAACAGGGAAACAAACAAACAAATATGGTTCCTGTAACTTTCTGTGACTAGGCTTACCATTCTCTGGCCAGCCCTGTAATAGTCCTACCACCCAGGCCTTTTTAATTCCTTGAATTAAAAAGAACTAGTTGAACACTTTGTTCTACCTGGTTGACTTCCTCCTTCCTGCAATTATCTCCCCCACTTTCTAAAATTATCTCCCCCACTTTAGTTCTGATACTAAAAGGTTGTTTTTTTTCTTATTGTTTATATCGTAATTTAAATGTAGCCCTCTTAAAAAGTGTCTCCTTGGTCATCAAATCTAAAGTTGGCCTCTCAAACACACACCTTGATATCTCTAAATATTAATTATTATATTTAAGTTATTACTCTTTGATTTTTTCTTTGTGGATCCATCAAGTCATCGATGCATACATTGATACACACATCTGTATATTTCCATTCATTGATTCATTCATTTTATTATCATCACCCATCTAAAATTCAAGCTCAATGAATAAAGAAACTCCATTGATCACTTCATTGTTGTTATTACCTTGGCTTATGTTTGTATCTGGTGTTTGTATTAGTCTGGGTTCAGAGAAAGAAAATGAATTTTCAAAATTATACATATATGTGTGTGTATATATATACATGTGTGTGTGTGTATATATATATATAGAGAGAGAGAGAGAGAGAGAGAGAGAGAGAGGTGAAGGAATTGTCTCATATTATTATGCCAAATCCCAAGATCTACAGGGTGAATCAGTAATCTGGGGGCCTAGGAAAGCGAATGAGGTAGCACCAGTCTGATCTGTAGACCTCAGAACCAGAAGAGCACGTGGTAGAATTCCAGTCTAAAGGCCAGCAAGCTCCTAACCTGGAAGGGCTTGTGTTTCAGTTTGAGTCTGGAAACAGAACAAAAGCTGATGTCCTAAATCAGAGGTTACCAAGCAGGAAGAATTATCTTAATTAGGGGTAGAATCAGACTCTTTGTTCTATTCCAGTCTTCAAATGATTAGATGAGGCCCACTCATATTATGAGGACAATTTACTTTATTTAAGCCACCAATTTAAATGTTGAATTTCATAAAAGAAACATCCATACAGAAAGTAACCAGAATAATGTTTGTCAAAGTATCTGGAAATCCCATGGCCCAATCAACTTAACACCTCAAATTAGCCATCACAGTATTCAACAAATAAATGTTAAACAACTCTTCAATAAGCCAGTCACTTATTATTACTTTGCATACATTATCTCAACTAATCTTCATTACAGACTTATCTGGTAGTGACTGGTATTGTGCATGTTCTTACTATGTGAGGAATCTGAGTTTAGGAGAGTAAAGAAAACTTGTGCAATTGCATATATATGTAGTTATTGATTTCCTTTTAGAAAAATAAAATAAAATGTATGTATGACCTTGGGGCATAAATTTTGACCTATTCCATAAACTATACTCCTTAATATAATTATTAGTTAATTATATAATAACATTAGTTAAAAGTATATTATAATGCTCTATTCAGACATATATCTCCCTTTCGCCACTTCTAGCCTTATTTCAATTAAAATCTGAATTCTACTTTCATAGTCAATACTTGCTAAGATACTTAACGCGAGTCTTCTAATTCACATTCAAGAGAACTCAGAATAATGTACTGGCATTTTCTGAGTTTCTTAGCTGAGAAATGGTTAGCACTCAAAGTTTAATTTTGAATTTTATGTATTTTTTAAGTAATTATCATGCAATTGAGACTCATCGATATTGACATCTGTTTGGATGGCTTTATGATATATTTCTTAAGAGTACCACAGTTTTACTCTCTAGACCTTCATGTCTAGACCTGTAGCATAAATCCAAATTTTGCAATTGCAGACAGTGTTGCCGTGAACATGTTTCTCTGTAATTCCCATGTACCTCTGAATGGGGTTCATACGCCCTTAGGAAATATTGTATAGGCTGTAGACTGCAAATGAAACACCTGAAAATATATAAATCTTCTTGTGTATGCTTCATGTGAACTTGTCTGAGAAATGAGTACCCATGCATTATCAAATTCTCACAAATATGTGAATGCAAAATGTTTAAGTATCTAGAAAGCAAATTTCTCAGTTACAGCTTCTCAAAGTCTCCAATATTAACAAATATTGACAGTTTTCCAGATTGGCTTTATTTATTTGCATTACTTTTTGAAAGGGTATGCCTCCATAAAGTTAATATCATTTTTTGAAATATGATTGAAGAAATGGTATCTTATTAATTTTCTCTTCTCTATTTGCTTATGAGACTAAATATCCACAAGAGTATTTTTATTATGTACATACATCTTATTGAAAATTGATTATTTTATAGTAACTCTGCATAAATGGTCACTCTGAATCTATGCCATTTGCAGTTTACTTCCATTGTGGGTGAAAAGTAGGTCCAAACAGTGAGTTAGACCACACATTGGCTAATTGAGTGAGAGTAGCAGTAATGCTGATGGTTCTATGTCTAAATCTCAGGAAATCCAGTGTGTTTTGCTTGCCTGTTATGCCTTCATCATCTTCATTAGAAATATGCCCAGGCTGGTCTCCAGAGCTGAAAAAGGGTAAAAGCTACATGAAGCAAGGCTGCCCCAGTTAAGCATCTTCATTTAGCAAAGCCAACCTTGAGTGAGGCCTTCAGCCTACCTCTAGATGCATAAGCCAGACCATGCACAGAAACCTGAGTGATCCCAGGTGAGACATGCAAAGTAACAGCCCTGTGATTGCTGAGACATAGTAATTATTTTCCTTAAGTTACCAGAATTGAAGGTGGTTTGTCAGACCGCAATAGTTAAAGGTTATATAATATATAGCAATACAAGTAATTTGTAGTAGAAAATTTTTTAAAATCCCTTTTAATATTCTATGAAATTTTCATTTGAATAATAACATGCTTTAACATTTACGTATTACTATTTTTTTCTTTTTTTTCTTCTTTTTTTTTGCTTGAACAAAACTTGGAGTAGTTAATTTTCTGTCAAGTTTATAATATTAGATGTTATGATATAAACTGTATTTTAATTATACAAGTATAAACTGATGCCTTGGGATATCAATTGTCAAATTGTTATAAGTAATTGAGCATAACTTTTAAACACACACACATGAAAATACACGAAGACCTAATTTCTGAAAACAGGCCAGGGAGCGAAATAAAAGTTATTTTAACTCTTAAGGATTTTCATGCAATGAATGAGAACACTATTTATTTTTTATCTTCATTTTAGTTACATAACATTAACATGCACAGAATTTGAAAATTAAAAGAAAATAATTTTAAAGAAAATACACCATTTAGTAGATCTCTGTGATTTCATCTGTACAAGCAGAAAATAATTTGTCCTTTGTCTTTTGCTTTAACTATATTATTTCCAATTTATTTTTCCATGAACTCTCAATATGTTAAAATAATCAACATAATAATGTACTAGTTAATGACATATTCAATCAATAAAATGTTTATACAGCCAATTATCTTTGGCACATGTGAAAAAAATAATAATATTAGCCAGGCCTGGTCACTCACACCTGTAATACCAGGACTTTGGGAGGCTAAGACCAGAGGATGACTTGAGACTGGGATTTGAGAACAGCCTGAGCAACATAGCAAGATCCTGTGTCTGCAAAAGAAAATTTAAAATTTGCCAGGCATGGTGGTGCATGTCTTTATTTCTAGCTACTCAATACTTGGGAAGCTGAGGTGGGAGGACAGCTTGAGCCCAGGAGTTTGAGGCTGCAATGAGCTGTGATGTTTACTGCACTGTACTCCACCCTGAGCAACAGACAGAGGCCTTACCTCTCTCTCTCTCTCTTTCTCTCTCTCTCTCTCTCTCTCTCTATATATATATATATATGTGTGTGTGTGTGTGTGTGTATAAATATAGAATTTTTTCAAGCATATTTCAAAATATTTCAAAAATATTGAAAGTATTAAAACACTTTCAATAGTGAAGCTATCCCTTAAACTGCATCACAGTCACAGCATTTAACAGAAAGATATTTAAAATAATAATGTCTTCATATGCCATAGTATAGAAGAGCTAGATATGTTTAACATTTGACTTTGTGTGTGAATATGAGTGTGTTTGTTTTCTCAGTTAATTCTATATATTAACAGACATATTAAAAATTAAAATGAAAAGTAAAAAGTAAAAATAGACATTATATACCTATCCCTCATACTTTTCAGGGTTTTTAAAAATAGTTTTTATATCCTAGGTCTACCATTTCATAATTCTAATACATTCACATTGCTCATGTCATAATTAGAATAAAATGACATAAATATGTCACAGTTTATGTAATAGCTAACAGTGTTCATTAATTTTGTCAGTACATTTTACGTAATCATATTAATTGTGTTAATTGAGCACTGGAATTGTATTATTTACTGCTGATGATTGTTTTATAGTGGCTGTCAGTTATCATAGGATATAATTAAGATTTACCTGGATTGATTTAGAAATCGTGAATTCTAAATGTCATACCCGGCACTAAAATACAAAAATACGTAGCCAGTTTAAAAGTAGCTGAAAAGCAATTATTATTATTATTTTTTTTTTGGAGACGGAGTCTTGCTCTGTCACCCAGGCTGGAGTACAGTGGCCGGATCTCAGCTCACTGCAAGCTCCGCCTCCCGGGTTTACGCCATTCTCCTGCCTCAGCCTCCGGAGTAGCTGGGACTACAGGCGCCCGCCACCTCGCCCGGCTAGTTTTTTGTATTTTTTTAGTAGAGACGGGGTTTCACCGTATTAGCCAGGATGGTCTCGATCTCCTGACCTCGTGATCCGCCCATCTCGGCCTTCCAAAGTGCTGGGATTACAGGCTTGAGCCACCGCGCCCGGCCGAAAAGTAATTATTTAAATCTATATGGCAAATGTGTCTTACTTATCTTCTTTTTTCAGTAATCATATAATTCCTTTAGCAATCACAGATCAGCTAAAATATCACTAAAATAGCAAATGACCAAAGGTTACAAAATGCAATTAAAAGCTGATATGGTTTGGCTCCATGTCCCCACCCAAATCTCATCCGAAATTATAATCCTCATATGTGGAGGGTCGAACCTAGTGGGAGGTGATTGAATCACGGTAACAGTTTCTTCCATGGTGTTCTCCTGATAGTGAGGGAGTTCTGATGGTTTAAAAGTGGCAGTTTCCCCTATGTTTTCTCTCTCTTGCCCGTAGCCTTGTAAGATGTGCCTTGCTTCCCCTTCGCCTTCCATCATAATTATGTTTCCTAAAGCCTCCCCAGTCATGCATAACTGTGAATCAATTCAACTTCTTCTCTTTATTAATTAATATCTGTATAGCAGTGTGAGAGCAGACTAATAACACAAAAACCTAGATATTTTGCAAATTGCATAGTGCCATATTTACTGGTTGAGAATTGACCATTCAACGGCTAAATTTTGTTCTCTTACTTTCCTCTTGAGAAAGCAACTGATATAAGATAATAGCTGTTTTGCCCCATTCCTGTGGCTTTTCTAACACGTTCACACTCAACTCTGTAAACTCTACCTTTCTAAGCCTGCAGTTACTCTTTCTTCCGTGCTTTGCAAATCCTCACCCTAGCTTGTCACAATCTCCTAGAGGTCTACAAACAAATGCCATCTCTTCTTCTGAAGATGGATTGTTAAAACACCCAATATGAAGCTATGTAGACATTAACAAGATTTTGTTCTTCACCTTTCCACTAGGCCCATGATAACAAATACACCATCATGTCTGCAAAGTCCCACATTCACTTAAAGATAAATAACAACCTTGTTATTCGTTTGGGTATTTAAAATCAACTGATTAATATCATAAAGACATTTACTTATGTTAATCATACATTCATTCAATAAACACCTTATTTACTCTCTGCTCTAAAAAAGCCATAGTGATTTATTTTTTCTTTTTTTGTGTCTGATATTTATTTAGCATATAAAGGTATTCAAACTTTATAGCCTGGGTGTGGTGACTCACACCTGCAATCTTAGCACTTTAGGAGGACAAGCCAGGAGCATGTCTTGAGCCCAGAGGTTTGAGACGAGCCTGGACAACCAAATGAGACCTGGTCTCTGTTTATTAAACAAATAAATAAATAAATAAAAATAAATAACTTTATGGAAACTACACTGTACACGCACCAAATTATTGAAACAAAATAAATTTTGCACTATAAAATGTTAATTTAATTTAATATGAATGTTTGCTTTCTTGGGAATTAAGTATTGTCAAATGTGGTAGTTACATGTATAAGGATTACAGTCGCCACCGAAAGGCAACATTTTATTCATTCTATCCACATGATTTCTAAAATTATTCTGTAATTACAAGTATTTTTAGTACAAAAAAATAAGAATAAATGAGACCTACTATTTGCTAACACAACAGCGTGACTACAGTGAAAAACAAATTAATTGTACATTTTAAAATAATGAAGAGTTTAATTAGAGTGTTTGTAACACAAAGGATAAGTGCTTGAGGTGATGTATACCACATTTACTCTGATGTAATTATTACACATTGGATACCTGTATCAAAATATCTCATGTAACTCATAATTATATACACTTACTGTATACCTATAAAAATTAGAAATAAAAATTACTTAAAAAAATTATTCTTTATATACATTTCATTGTTTTGTATTAATGTTTCTAAAAGTATAATGTACATTTTCAGTAAGTACATTATTTTTCAACTAAATTTAAATATAATGAGAAGAAAGTTTGTCTGATGATATAATAATGGTTATAATTAAAATGAATATTTTATTAATCATTTGAAGAGCATTTTATTAAAACATACAAACAGAAATATTTTAAGAACAGATGATGTCCTGGTAAAAAGTTATCATAGAAAATACTGTTTCCTTATAGGTCAATTTACAGAAGAGGAAGTTGAGGTCAAGGATGTTGTTCATGTGGGTCATTCTCTTATGAAGTGATTGTTTTAAAAGTTAATAATTTCATTACCTAATATATCATGTTTCATTTATCCATATTTAAAGACAGTGTGTTATGTAAAAACACTTTATTAAGTATATTTATAAGTAATTTAAAGATACATAAATCATGGGTCCTTAAACTAAAAATGTTCAAAGAGTGCTAATCATGATAAAATATCAGACAAATAATATTATACCAGGGTTTAGCAAAAGAGTTTTTTATTATCTTTGGAATTTGTTCATAGTGAATAAAATTTGTCTTCTGATACGAGATATTGAATATCTTTCAAAAATCTACTGTTCCAATTAAGCGTAATCTCACCAAAACACACCAGGTATTTGAATTGAAAATATTTGCCTGCATGCCACATACCAGTCTTTCAGAATTTTATGATGTTGATTACTACCTAAAATAAAAGAAAGTAATTTAAATATCTATTCCTGTTATCTGAGGACAGCTTAAAGGTCTTCACAAAAATTATACAGTGTCTTGAATATAAATTCAAGCAATACAAGCTTCCTAAAATTCTAATTTCAAAAATGACATTAAGCTGTTATTTCATGATACAATAAAAGTCTTTTGTTCATATAATCACTTAATTTTAAAAAAGATTGAATACTGAAATGAACACTCAAAATTTTTCATTTGGAATCCTTTTGAAATACTTTAAAATCTACAAGTGAAAAATTTGGACCAGGTAATGCTATTACAAATGTTTAAACACTACATTAAATAAGATGTGAAAAATAGACATTGCCTGCGTGTATTCAATCAAATAAATGTATATTTTTGATACATTAGAGCAGCTACTATAATATAAAAATACTTTAATAGAGAGAAAATAGTGATAAATAAAACTAAATTATTTCCCATATATTTGAAGATGATATTTTATGGAGAGGCTGTCACAAAATCAATTATCATATGTCAAAGCTACTTAATCTTCAAATATAAAAAAGAATATACAAATCATTACAAAAGAACTAAGGTAATCATTTATGAAAATTTTCAAGTTTGCAAATTGGGGTCATTTTTGTATTTCTGAGGCTATCCTCACTAATGTAGCCACTGTGGATACTGAACACTTGAAATATGGCTGGTTTAAATTGATATGTGCTTTAAGTATAAAATACACACTAGATTTTAAATACTAGTATGAAAAAGTTAAAATATATCATTAATAATGTTGTATTGATTAGATGTTGAAATGGTACGCTTTTAGAAATATTGGTTCAATGAAATATTTTATCAAATATATATTGTCGAAATATAATTTACTTTTATTAATATGGCTTTTAAAAATGTTAATACCCACAATATAGACTACTGGATATGGCTGTTTTGATGATTATTTATTAATCAGTTTATTTAAAACCTTGTTGAAATTTTATCTCAACATACGGCTAAAGCATCTTATAAGATAAAGGCAAGTAATTCCTATTGGCAAAAAGAAAAGACTCAACTTCAAACAATATAATGACTGTAGGTTACTCACTAGGAAAAGTCAGCCCATTACGTAGATTTATAAAATGAGATCAGTAAGATTGTCATATAAGTGTTACATGAAATAACTAATCATGGATGTGAGACCAAATGTGCAAAGTCACCTCAAAAAGACAAAATGATTACCAGAACAGTGGAATTGCTTGTAACTTTTATAAGTAATGAAAATGCTAAAGAAAGATGAGGTCAGTAGGAAGAGTTTGGGCCGAAAATTAAAAAAATAAATAAAGAGCAAAGAAATGTCAATGCGAATATTAGTAATGCTCATCTGAACATCATGGATGAGAATGTGGTAGCAGTAATATTTAGTTTATTGAACAGAGGTGAAGTTTCTGATATTTAATGAGTTTTAACTCTTGCTTTATCTTTTTGTCTTTTTTTTTTTTTTTTTCTGGACACAGAGTCTTGCTCTGTCAGCTAGGCTGGAGTGCAATGGAGTCATCTCGACTCACTGCAACCTCCACCTGCCAGGTTCAAACGATTCTCCTGCCGCAGCCTCCCAAGTAGCTGGGATTACAGGCATGTACCACCACACCTAGCTAATTTTTGTATTTTTAGTAGAGATGGGGTTTCACCATGTTGGTTAGGCTGGTCTCGAACTTCTGACCTCAGGTAATTCACCCATCTCGGCCTCCCAAAGTGCTGGGATTGCAGGCACGAGCCACGGCTCCCGGCCTCTTTTATGTTTTATGATAGAAACCTAGCTTACCTGAATGCTGCTAAATATGAGACCCTGATAAATGGGAATGCCTGATTTGAAGTTTGATCATCAGGATGAGAATGTGAGATGAGTTTGGGAGGTCACTGGATGTTACCTAGCAGCCTCCTTCAAGTATGGGCTGAATGCACCTCTTACTTAATATTTTTGAAATGCATGGAGTTTTTAGATGGAAATTTGAGCAGTATTCAGATTAATATATTTTGTGATAGTTGATGTTATGGATATGAGTATATGTGTTTGTTTGCAGATGCATGTGTGTGTGTGAGAGAGAGGAGAGGGACAAACAACATATTTTACTGTACTACTGTAATCAAAGCCATAGAAGAACCATAAAATGCCTGTGACCTCAGGAAGGGGCAGAATTATAGCTTATGTTTCATATATACTCATTAGAAGCAGATATATATTTTTGAGACACAAATATGTCGACAAGAAATCATGACTGTTATTAATGCTTATCTAATTTTTAATCATATGCACATCTTGCCTGATGCTAAACAAATTTATCCTGGCCTCTTTATGTTATCCTTAGAGCCCAAATCTAAAGAGGAGATGATAAATTAAAATTAATAAAATCTATCATTGTTAAAATACTAGGAAAAAAGAATTTGTTATTTTCCGAACGATGGTATAGTAAACTATATTTCTCTTCATACATACTCCTCATCAGTTTAATCATGATATTTTCAACCGTTTTCTAGAACCTCATACATCAGCCTGTGAAACACTTCGTGGTTACTGAGGCTTTCTTGCTAGAAATTTCATGTCTTGGAAGATTGCTGCAAGAGGGGCACAGTGTCTGAACAGCAGTAAACTTGTAGCTAACTTGAGGAGTATCTGCTTAGAAGAGGAAAGCTAAGCAGTAATAGATTAGAAGTGAGAGATCCTAGAGAGATAAACACCATAACCAAAAAAGAACTTAGAAATAATGACCTTGAAGTGTCTCATTTTCTGAGAAAAGGTCTAGGAAAAATCATTACTATATGCTCAATTATCTCATTATAATACATTCATGAGACTAAGTTTTTGAACAATTGAGAAGGATATTTTCTCAAGATGCTTATTCTAGCTGTGCCATGATGCATTTGAGATCATGTTTTCAACCCTTTTGAGCATATTCTTGAATTCCCTATTTCCAGTTACTATAAAATGTAAATGAAATATTGAGGAAATACCATTTTCAAAGATAGCATGACAATATTATAGCACCCTGTGTTTCTCCTCTGTTATATCTCCCCCATGTTGAATTATTCATTTAATACACAGCTTCTAAGACAAACATATAAACTCCATGAGGGCAGGAAAATATTTGTTTGCTCTTATTTCTGAGTTCTTACAGGGACTGACAGAGCTATTGCTCAAAAATTGGGCAGTACTTACTTGATAATTTGAGAAAGGCCTCGCAGAAAGTGTGAAGATGTGAAGGCTGTATTTTTAATGCAACTGCAAGGCAATTCAATCTGCTCATGTAGCACTTTCTCAATGAAATCTATCCTGATATTTCAACCAGAAGTAATTTTCTTTTGAAAACTCTCACCATCTTTTGCATAGACTTCTCTTAGTGAACATCATTCTCCCTTGCATTTTCTATGGTTACAAACATATTTTCTTTCAGGTATTACAATCTCAATGCCCACAGAGAAGAAAAAACTGATATAAATAGTAAAGCCAGCTTTGGGTAGTGATGGTCACAGTGTCAAACTGGAAACTTACCCAAAGAAAACAGGTACTACTCAAGCCCAGCTAAGGGACCTTGTCTGAGAACGCACATTTGGTCCTGTCAGAACAATTCTGTTTCATCTCATCTAGCATAGCAAAGTTCCTAAAGTCACTACCTATATTTCACTTTAAAAAATTGTATCTGTAGAGTATCAGAATAACATACTGCATACAATTGGCATTACATTTATTTTTACAAATTAGTTATAGCCTGTAGTATACTATTATAATCTTAAAAACAATAAAATTAGTCAAAATAAAATGAATATTAATTATTTGTTCATCTTATTACTTCTTATTTATCCTGGGCATTAGGCTAGAGCCACTATATGAGTTAAAATGTCCTACTTCCCTAAGAGTATTAGAGGAATGTTTGCCATAATGCACATTCCAGTTCTGAAAATTGATTAAAGATGCACTCCTATTTTATCTTGAAATGCTGTAGCATAGAATTCAGATAGTATGTGAGAATGTTATCTGACCTATTAAATCAGTAAATCAATTCAAATGCTACAACCTAACAACTGGTAGGACAGTTGTTTGAATTCTAGAGCTCATTAAAAAAATTGTGGATGGGCTACTTAAAAACATGTATGATTTCTTATTCATTCTTGCATGTTCTAATGCAAAATACTGTGCTTTTAACTTTTTGGTATTCTAAAAAATATCTAATGAATTAACAAATAAAATAATAGTTGAAAATTAAAAACGGCTTTTCTGAAAGTGAACCATATTTAATTTACTAAAAATTGCCTTCATCAAACGTAAGTTTTGGGGATACAGGCATCCCTAGGAAATATTGCAGGTTCAGTTCCAGGCCTGTGCAATAAAATGATCATGATGAAGTGAGTAAAACAAATTTTTTGGTTTCCCACTGCATAAAACAGTTTTAAATAAGTGTGCAATATAATTATGCCTTAAAGAACAAGGTACACATCTAAATTAAAAAAAAAAATTGCTAAAAATGCTGACAGAGACAGGAAGCGAGCACATGTTGGGAAAACGGCTCTACAGACTTCTTTCAGGCAGGGTTGTCACAAATTTCCAGTTTGTGAAAAAACAGGCTCTGTGAAGAGCAACAAAGTGAAACAGTAAAATGAGATGTGCTTGTATTAGCAAATAAATCCATATAAGTACTACTGAGCACCTTTCTTTTAGAAATGCTAGGCTGAAGGCTTCAGGTAAGAAAGTTTGGGGTCATTCATTTTTTCGATTCTGACCTCCAATCTCTTGTCGCCCTGATTCCATATCTGACTTTTCCAACATGGCATTTGCTCGACTCCTTCTTAAACCTGAGAGTATTTCAATTTCATATACATTTTTTCAAAATCTCACTATTTAATGTACAGATATTTAATTTTCACAATAAAATTACATTATTATATATCATATATTTCTTTTTGTGCTTTGTTATGAGATAATCAATTTATGTATCTACACAGCATAGTAAGCTCACCAAGGGAGGATCACTTGACTCTAAGAGTTCAAGACTATCCAGGGCAACATGGAGAAACCTCGTCTGCACAAAAATTAGCCAGGCATGGTGGCATGCACCTGTAGTCCCAGCTACTCAGGAAACTGAAGTGGGAGAATCACCTGCGCCCATGAGGTTGGGACTGCAGTGAGTAGTGACTGGGCCACTGCACTCCAGCCTGGGCAACAGAGTGAAAGCCTACCAAAAAAAAAAAAAAAAGAAAAGAAAAAAGAAAAAGACAAAAGGAAGTTTGTTGTTAGCAGGATGTTCTGAGATGGCATGGCTTCAGGTACAGCAGGATTCAGGTGCTTAAACATGTCATCAGGAGCCCATCTTCCTCTCTCTTTCAGCTCTGTTTTCCTTGGCTTTGGTTTTGTTTTCTGGCAATTTCACAGCTACTGTTGAACATGGTGACTATTGCTCACAGCTTCTTCACGTAGGCTCTTTGCGAAAAATTTATTGTAATATATGCACCCTGCTTCCTACAATGCTGTTGTAGGAATAAAGTCACCATTGAAACCACTTGGCTCTTAGTCCTTTTCTACTTTTCATCAGATGTTGCATATGATACTCCTACTACTGATTTCTAGTTCCTGAAATGGAACTAGTTTCCAGTCTCTCGATACCTAACCGTGGGGAACAGGTGACACTTGCCAAAGTCCTGTGACCCCTTGGATGAGAGAAAAAAAAATCATTGACTGTTTGCCCCACAATCTTCTCATCTAAAGTTTAGCTCCCTTTTAAAAGATGCCTGAGGTTAAAGTGAGGATCATTTGAGCCCAGGAACAACGTAGCAAGACTTCATTTCTCTAAAAATTCTGTCTCTATATAAATATATGTATTATTTATATATATAATATATCTGTATACATATATATGAGAATTATATATTTATATGTATATATGCATATATTATATACATGCACATACACACTTAAGGTTATATGTAATACCGTTAATTGACAATTCTTATGCATTTATAAATCATTAATAAAATAATTGAAGCCACTTTATTTTTCAGTTGAACATAACACATAAACACAACTACTTTTTTAAAACATCCTAAAACCAAATGAAATTTGAGACAATTATTCTGACAAAGAAAAAAGAATCTTGAAAGCCAATATTTTTGAAACATTTGGTGATTTCTGGGGACACTGGAAGAGAATGTTTAAAACTGAGACTGTGATAAGAGAACAGATTGTAAATTTGCCATATAAATCATGTGGAAACATTTGCCTATTTAGTCCCCACAACTTGTAATATAATGTATACTGCTTGTAAATAAACATACTCCTTTTCAAAACCTTTAAAGTATACTTTCCTTATGCCTCTTATTTTGACATGCACTGTCACTTGAAAATAGAAAATTAAATACTTTCTTGAAGAGTCAACAAATCTTGATACTTATTTAACTACCTCATTATTTTACATTTCAGAAAAGAGAATTCATCTGAATTTCACTGTGCTTAATTTAGTTAGTCCAACACTAGCTCTCAGTATACAGTTCACAATGTGTCTTCTTTATTTTACTATCTATTTTAGTCTTCTTGCCAGATGAAAAGGAAAAAGAAATCTACATTTATTGTGATTTTAAGTTCTACCTTCTCCTTTTGCTTTTTACTCATCTTATTTTGATATGACATGCAAGTTGATTTCTGTTCACCCCCTTTTCTGTTTTCCTAAACTATACAATGAAAAATTTGTCCTTAACAAAACACCAGTTTACAGGGTAAATATGCTATAATATTATCATCATTGCTTTATCTCATTAAGAGGAAGAAAGTATATGCTGATGAAAGCTATCCAAAAGGAATTAAGATCTGCTTTATTTATCATAGGTAAGATTTTAAAAAGATTGTGCAGTCAAGTAGTCATAGAACATATGTTATTTTCTTCTGTTCAATAATTTATAATTCTACTTTTCATCAGACGTTGTACTCTTCTTTCACGAAAGGTTAAGGATCATAATTTTACCCACATTTACTTTCAGTTACATAAACTGGTATGAAGATAGAACATTTTCACTCTGTCCTATATAACCAGTTTATTTGCAAAAATTACTTGTCTCCCATAGCTGACCCCATCCAACCAATTCACCTCTTGCCTTGCAGCAGAAAATAATAAACACTTTAAAAAATAATGGCTTACAATTTTTATTAAATTTTAATGATCCTTCAAAAGATGTTTTAAAGTGTACACAATCAAATACAAACATATGTTTCTCTTCCAACTCCTTGCTTTTAACAGCAATAGGATGCTATACACATTGTTCTAAACCCTGATTTTGCATTTAGCAATTCATCTTGTCAAACTTTCCATATTGGCACAGAGGAGCATCTTACATTTTATAATATTCATATTTTAATTGATGGAAAACTGTCTTGCTTCCAAGCATTTTCAGATATTACAGACAGTAATGCATTGAAGAATGACATATACATTATTTTTAATATGTTTATATGTATTATAAATTGTTCAGAATTTGAAATGCTAGACACAGGGGTGTATGTAATTTTATTTTAATAGATATGGCCAAGTTGATCTCCATATAGTGTTTAACAATGTGCAACCTCATCAATAATGAATGAATATATCTGTTAAAACATAATTTAATCCAACGTTTATCTTTTAACAATTCAGTAGGCCGGGCGCGGTGGCTCAAGCCTGTAATCCCAGCACTTTGGGAGGCCGAGATGGGCGGATCACGAGGTCAGGAAATCAAGACCATCCTGGCTAACACGGTGAAACCCCATCTCTACTAAAAAATAGAAAAAATTAGCCGGGCGTGGTGTCGGGTGCCTGTAGTCCCAGCCACTCCGGAGGCTGAGGCAGGAGAACGGTGTGAACCCGGGAGGCGGAGCTTGCAGTGAGCTGAGATCTGGCCACTGCACTCCAGCCTGGGCGACAGAGCGAGACTCCGTCTCAAAAAAAAAAAAAAAAAAGAAAAAAAATTCAGTAATTTACAAATAATGTCATTTTAATTTCCTTTCTTTATTTACAAGAGATGGTAAGCGTTATTTATATATTTGAGAGTTTCTGTGAACATTCATAGCTTTTGATAATTTTTCAACTGAATTGTGCTTTAACCTAATTTGTAGAAACTGTTTATATACCTGAAGGGTTACCTTTTTGTCTATGATATGAATTGTAAAATGTTTCTCAGTTTGTAATTTTACCTTTACATTCTGCTTATAGTTTTTTTATGCCACACTCATTTTCCTTACATTGTGAGTAGTTGAATATATAGAGCTTCCCAATCATTTTAGGGATTTTGAAACAAAGTTAGAAAAAACTTCAACGTTGTAAAATTTTAAAATAATAACAATTTGTATTATTTTAGGAAATTTTTGTAGCTACTATTTTAGAATTTGAGTTTGTACCAAGTCTTACAGCAGTCAGAATAGCTATTATTTAAAAGTCAGAAAATAATAGATATTGGCATGGCTGTGGAGAAAAATATAATGCTTATACACTGTTGGTGGCAATGCAAAGTAGTTCAGCCACTGTGGAAAGCATTTTGGAGATTTCTCCAAGAACTAAATGTAGAATTACCATTCTGTCCAGCAATCCCATTACTGGATATTTACCCAAAGGAATATAAATCATTCTACCAAAAAGCCAAATGCACTCATGTGTTCGTTGCAGCACTATTCACAATAGTAAAGACATGGAGTCAACCTAGGTGTCCATCAATGGTGGATTAAATAAAGATGGAGTAAATAAAGAAAATATGGTAAATACACATTTATAACATTGAATACTATGCAGCCATAAAAAAACCCAAAGAAATCACGTTCTTTGCAACAATATGGATGCAGCTGTGAGACATTATCCTAAGAGAACTACCAAGGAAACAGAAAAATCAAATACCACATATTCTAACTTATAAGTAGAAGCTAAATATTGAGTACACCTGGACATAAAGATGGGAATGATAGACACTGGTAACTACAAGAAGTAGGGGGGAGAAATGAGGACAAGGGTTGAAAACTACTTATTGGGTACTGTACTCACTACCTCGGTTAAAGGTTCAACCATATCCCATACATTAGACCCTTAAAACAAACCTGCACTGGGACCTCCTCAATCTAAATAATTTGATAAAAAATTCATTAATGAGATGTCTGATTATTAATTCAATTAACATTTAATTTCAGAATAATATCCAACTGTTAAAAACCCAAAATATTGAATGGTCATGTTTCTCTCACTAAATTAAGATGGGGTTATTAGCATATATATTACTTAATATTTGTTTATAGTTCTTTCTATATCTGGATGTCACTTGTCCATTTACCTGGCATATATGAATATTTAATTATTTTAATTATTAAAGATTTAAAATATGTTTTGCACTTGGCAGAGCAAGTCACCATTCATTGTTCTTGTTGTTCAGCACTTCCTGACTGTTTATGTAGCATATTTTTTAAGGTGCTGACTCTGTACATACACCGCATGAATTCAAAGTCCTGTTTCTATAGTCTTGAGATCTTTAGCAAGGTCCTTAATCAGTTTCATCTTTGGAAATATTAATATTACTTACATGAGAGGATTATTATGTATACATTTAAGGGGTTTAAATAATATCTAGCAAATATCACTCAAATAAATAATAGATTATATAACTATCATTTAATCCATAGGAAAAACTGTATTATGACTTGTACAGTTAAAATGGAAATATTTTAAAGGTATTATATTAATGAGATTATAGATATGCATATTAATTCAAGGTACATTGATGATGTTCAATGGTACTATACAGAAACATAATCTTTGTTTCATTGTGTACATCTATTTCCTTGTTTTTTCCAGAGTCTGTGTATTTTATACATGGATGCAACATATTTCAGTAGTTTAAAGCATTTCAGCTTTTTTGGTTGTTACTATAAATAAGGTCTTCACTCCAATTATCTCTTCTAACTGGTTGGTTTTGCTTCATTTTGTTTTTACATACAAAATTATGGATTTGGCTATACTAATTGCATTTTCTTACTATATAGCTGCAGTCTGTTATTATTTGCGGTGAATATTCAATGTAGTCCTAGCTACTCGGGAGGTTGAGGCAGGAGAATGGCGAGAACTCGGAGGCAGAGCTTGCAGTGAGCCGAGATCGCGCCACTGCACTCCAGCCTGGGCGACAGAGCGAGACTCCGTCTCAAAAAAAAAAAAAAACAAAAAGCTTGTATTGTAAACACATTATTGAACTAGTGGATTACATCTATAAGCTCTTTCAATTGTCATACCTGTATCATCCCCAAGCATTTATATCATTTATTTATTTTTTTTTTTTTTTTGAGACAGAGTCTCAGTCTGTTGCCCAGGCTGGAGTGCAATGGTGCAATCTCGGTTCACTGCAACCTCCCCCTCCTAGATTCAAGCAATTCTCCTGCCTCAGCCTCCCGAGTAGCTGGGATTACAGGCATCTGCCACCACGACTGGCTAACTTTTTGTATTTTCAGTAGAGATGGGGTTTCACCATGTTGTCCAGGCTGGTCTCTTTGGTCAGGCTGGTCTCAAACTCCTCACCTTGTGATCCACCTGCCTTGGCCTTCCTAAGTGCTGGGGTTACAGGTGTGAGCCACCACACCCGGGCCATCCCCACAATCTTTGCCAGAACTCCTACCTTCATCATAAAGTTCCATGAGCTTTCCAATTCAAATATGCGCTTCATAGCATGTTTAATCTTCTAGGGGAAATACCACGGAGAAGATGACTAGATTTTCAAGCTTTTCATGTATTTCCCAATGTTGTCTGCAGTCAATTTGTTGGCCACTTCTTCCAAGGCATTTTTTTGCACCTTTTGGGTTATGATTTCCAACATTTTCTTCTGGATATGAAGAACCTATTGGTATTGACCATCAGAAATCTTCCACATCTGTTTCCTTTTATAGTAAAAATATCACAAAACATGTGAACCACCCAAATGTCAATAGTGGTGACACCAACGTGAGTTTCAGTCATAGTCTGCCATTTTTTGAACATGATCCCATTTGGTCGGGGCAAGGTACATATCCTACTGAGACAGCTTTTGCCATGAACTTCCTCAATAATTAACCTGAAATTTCCAAAAGCAATTTTATCATTATACAAAGCTTACTTCAAAAAACACAGTCCTTGAAGCTACCAAGTATAATTTTGGCTCTTTAGTTATTGTAATGAGTGTTTTTCTAATATATCTAATATTGAATATGGCTGGTGCCTTCATATCATACCAATATTTCTTAGAAAATGAATCAACCACTTTATTTGTGGCTCCCTTTCTGCTGCCTTTTGTAAGGCACTTGTTCTTGCCAATTGCCATAGTGCTTGCTGTTCTGAGAGCCATAAGGGAAGTATTTATTTTTTGTAAGATTCATGTTAAAATTATTTCTGAAAATCTTGACTTTTAAAATTGTTTTTCTATAGACTTTAAGTGAAAGTTGTAACTTTGATAGATATACAATTTTACATTACAATATGTTTGCAAGATCTTTTAGATATTTTTCTATTTGTAGTTCAGTGTTGCACCGGAAAAATGTAAGTTTGTCTGAGTTGTTCTTATCATTACATGTGACGTGATGTGTTTTTATAATTGCCCAGTGGATTTTTCATTTCTATGACTTTCATTTACTACAAAATATTTGAGACTTTCCATTTTGGTTCAATTTCCCCTGAACCTGGTGTGCCCTCAAAATATTTAACTTTAAGACTAACACATTCTGAGCACGTACATTGTGTAGATATTGTTTAAACACTTCATGTAGAATAAATTATTTAATTCAATTAGCTTCTTACTCTATGGAGTAAGAGTAAAAGCCACCATTTTTTAGAAGGCTAAAGTAGGGCAACAAGAGGCTAAATAACCAGATAATCATTGAAGCCATGATTTGAACATAGAAAGCCTGGTATAAACCCGTGCACTTTTTATCATTACACTGTACTTGTAGATGTAAACTCTTCTTGTGTTTAGAAAAGTCTTCTCAACTGCATCTTCAAATAATATTGTCTTCTATAATTTTGTTTTTTATTTGGAGTTTAATAGTAGGCCTGTAATGGTCTTCATTGTCTATTTTCGGTATCTATCATTCTTTTTCTAATTTTTTATAAAACTTTCAATGGTCATTTTTTGTTGACTATTTATTTATTTATTTTTCTTTTAGGTTCTGATGTACCTATTCTTGCTTGCCCTCTTTCCCATTTTGGTTTTCACAATCTTTTTCATCCAGTTATTTTTTAATATTTCCATAGCAATAGGTTTATTTTATCTCTTTTCTCCTATTTTAATTTTAATCATTGCATTTCTACTTTGTGGTTTTCCTTTAGAAAGTAAAATCATTTGTTATTTGGTTTTAAAAATTATAGTAAAAATTTGGTTATAATTTTTATTTCTTCCATGACAATATTTTTCTGAGAGTTTATCAGCTGTTAAAAATGGGGCTGTCAACTGTAAAATGGTGACTATGTATGGGGCGTTAAGGAAGCCTTTACTAAAAAATAATATTTGCCAAGTGATGAAGTTCATGTTGTTTGCATAGAACATTCTAGAAAGAGTTATGGTCTTCTGCAGTAGTTATTCCTATGGGCAAACATATATATTAGAAAGAAAGTGGGACTCCTAGCAAATGATCATGGAAAAAAGCTTGAGATGGCAACAAGGATTAGGTCATTAATATTGCTGAAAAATAATTTTTCCAAGAGTAACATGAAAGGTTATAGAACGTTTTCAGCAAGTGGTTGCATTTGAAAAGACCAGTCTGCCTTAATTTAGAGGGATATAAAAGTCTGTGGAAGGGAGGTAAGAGAAGTCCATGCACATGTTGCTATCACAGCCACATATCATCATTCGTAGTATTTTTCTAATGATTGTCTACAAAAATAGATTATTATGATCTTAAGGAAAGAAACTCTGTGTTTAATGCCATACCTGTGGTAACTATTCAATGTATATTACTTTTTCTATGGATGCATTTGAATTCATCTTTACTGATATCTCTCCTTCTCACCTATATGCACACAATCGTCAAGACTTAAATTTTGTTCAAATATAGTCCCCTTAATACCTGACAACTTGGCTTCTTGTGTTTTTCATATTGAGATCCTGGGCTATAAGGTCAACAGTAAATGGTGCTGAATCACATTATTGCCACTTAACATCTATGAAATGTTGGATAAACAACTGAAATTCAATTTTTTCCCTTATCCCTAGCATGGAAAAATGATGAAAGAGAAATTCTTAGCAGTGTATATGACAGATCATGAGTATGTCATAGTTAATGTTATTTGTTTATAATTAAACTGTATTACACATTGTGACTAGAAAGATAAAAGAAAAATGACCTTTGGTTTCTCAAACTTTAAATTATAATTCAAAAACATACATGATAATGTATGTCAATCATAAAGCAATATTCAATGCAATGTATTATTATTTTAAATATATACTAATTTTCTAAAGGACTTTTTACTCCATTGCTGAATAAACATTATTCTTATTACAGAGTTCTAAACCCTAATATGGTAATAGTGTCCATTCATGTTTTTACTTATTGTTTGATAGAAATTCACTGAGTGTCCATCATATGCCAGGTCTTGTTAGCATACAGCAGAGAACAAAACAACGTACAGGCTCTTGTGGACATTATATTCTATTGACAGTGAGATAAGATATAAAAATAAATAAGGAAACATGTAAATTAAAGCCAAAGAATGACAAATTTCATAAATCACAATAAGGGTAAAGAAAATGACCATGTGCAGACAACCAAGGAAAATGCCAATTTTTAAAATATTGTCTCCTTCTCTTTATTAGATTCCTATCATTACTGTACAGATTACTTCAAACTAAGTGTTGTAAGAAACATAAACTTCTCTTTCAAGTCTGGAGCTCAGAAGAGTGACATGATTCTTATGCTAAAATTAGGATGTTCACAAGGCGGGTTTCTTCTAGAAGATTCAGGAGAGCCTCCATTTCTTGTTTCTTCCAACTTCAAGAAGGTTACAGGCATTCCTTAGCTCCTAGCTGAATCCTTCCAATCACCTTCCATTGTCACATTGCATTCTCTTTATTCTGAACCTCCTGCTTCCCCGACACAAGGATCCTTGTAATTGCATCAAGCCTCTCTGGATAATCTGGAATTATCTCCTCATTTCAATGAACATCTTTGAGGTAGAGGAGGGATAAGGATTTCAATCTGTCACAAATTCCAAAGCTAAGCTAGTTAAGGCTTTCAGCATCACATGGAGCTATCTGGAACATGTTAATCTAATATTAACATAGTATTTGCTTGGGGTGCAAAATGTGTGAAATTTAGGATCAACAGAAAAAGCCAAATGTATGTTAACTTGATAGCACTAACCTTGAGGGGCACTAGTTTATTTGACTGAGACAGAACCTAAATTTTCAAAATAGAAAATGAAGCTATTTGCATCATTAACCAGCTCATCTTTCAAATGGAATGGCAATCACTAATTAAGGGCTTTCTGTATGTTATTTTGGGAAAGTCATTTTAAAACTGCACTGGTTACTCCTTAACCCAGACCCTATAAACCTCTCTGCATTTATAAACAGAGCCCACTGGGTCTAATTTTCCACAGAAGCAAACTTCACACTAGAAGAGTCAAAGAGTACACTACTCTGTTTGCATATTATGTTACTTCAGCATTTAACTGTGTCTATGTTCTTTCCCAAAATATCTATACATCTATACCACTACAGCAATCTTTATTAAGGTGTTGTTATGTGAATACAAGTCTTTTAGCTTGGTGGATGCTGCTTACTCAATCTATTGTTGATAGATCTCTGACTCCAGATAAGCGATTTTGGAATAAAGGTTCTAAATTCAAGTTAACATGTGTTTATTAAGCACCTTTTTTGTATCTAACACTATATTTATTCTATTAACTCTCCTCACATAAGTGCAACACATGAAAACGGATACTAGACGGAAGTGCAATAAAGTTTAAGCCTCACATAGATTAATTTTGAGTTAGGTAAGAGTTCCTGTCTTTGCTTACCCACTTACTTTTGGTATAAAGAGAAGTACAAATGTTTATATAGTTGTCTTTCAAAAATAATACAAGACATAGTATATTCATTTATTTAATAACTGTTATACATTTTCTGTTTTTATTATATATTTTTCCACTTTAAAATGCCTAACAGAATTTATTGATTCATTTTATCTGTTTCTTATTGTCTTATATTTATTGCTCCAGTAATTTGAAGCTAGGAATTGACAGAAATTTGGCCAATGATCTGTCAACCTGATTGTTAAAGATCATATAGTCAATTTTTATCATCTTGGGCCACAAAACATAAGGCAGTTTGGCAGTTTGCAATGACATTTCATTTTGCTGATTTTACTGTCACTTTGCAGAACAAGTTTATTTTAAATCAAGCCCAAGCAGCCTTAATGAAATATGACTGAAATATAACATGTGAAAAAAAAGTCTCTAAAGGAATGATGGAATAACTAGAAATTAAGGAAAAATGACTGAAAATTTGGAATCATATCTGAAAGAATTAAAGTGAACATTATTAAGTATTAAAATGTTCCAAGAAAAAATGTCATTTAACTATTTTCCCAAATACCTAGAAATAAAAATATTATTTGACACAACATATACATGATTAACTTTTTGTATGTACACAAAGAGAAAAAATTAGTATGGTGTGAAGTGGCCTATTACAATTATTTAGAAGTCTTTTCTATTGATACTGTTATAAATGTTTTAAAATGCAATTAATTAATTAGTGGGCATATATTGAAGATTAAAATTCATTTTTATCTAAAACTTGTAAAATATATTTATTACTGACATGAGATGTCATTACCCCTTTAAAATGCATTTTTCGTAATAGTGGAACTTATTTTTTCTACTACACTGTTTTACTTTTAATTTAAGGGAATCTTAATACTTACAAAGATGGAATAATGGATAGGATTAAACCTTCTGTCTTAAATAACTTAGAAAACAGTAATGATTTACATTCACTGGACAACAGGAAGTGAATAATTGTCATCCCTGAAAGAAGAATGATAAACAAGGTGAACTAGGATTGCATCAATATATTGCCTGGAGGCACTTTCACAACACAAGTGGAAGAACCAGTAGAAAGTCTAACAGGCTTCCTAAGTTAAAGAGATTGAGCTGTAGTTTGAGGAGGCCAACATGGCCAGAATTTGTGAAGGGAGGTGGAGATGCACTGGATGGGAGCTCTAATGATTAGAAGAATGGTCATTGTAAGTCATTAGTTGAGTACTGAGTTGTCCATGTGAGAATAGCAACTATCTAATGATGAGAGAAATATCATCTCTAACCAGTATTCTGCACAATTCACAAAGTTCACAAAGGTTGAAATAATTTATTTTTATCAGGTAGACTATTGGGTAGAACACGTACTGCCTTACTAATGGCAATAAATAACCCCGCAACTAAAGGCTGCCAAAAATTCTTCTGATCACTGATCAGTACTCTACATCAAACCTAAAATTATGACTTGAAGGAATGCAACTGATTCTACTCTCTTAAACTTATAGTAGAGTAAAATTCATTAGTACATTAAAAATAAAACTACATCCAGCAAGCAATATTTAATTAAATATATCACTCAGTTAAATACGACCCAAGTAGCCAAAGTATAACTCATAACCAGGAGAAAACAGGTAAGAAATAATGTAAAGAAACTAGATGACAAGAATATTAAAATAGGTATCAAAAATATATTTCACGTGCTAATGAAGGTAGAGGAAATAATAAGAAAAGTACTAGAAGAGAGAAAAGAATTCTTATATAAACTTCTAGAAAAATGCAGTCTTTGAAATAAAGTACATTGATTGGAATTAACCACCGATTAGACACTGCATAACAAAATAGAAGTGAAGGTAAAGACAGAACAAAAACCCTAACTAAAAACATACACAGAGAATAAAAGATTGAAAGAAATTATAGTATCAAGGCGGTATTTGATATAATTCAGTAATGTGTCATATGCGTAATTGTAGTTCCAAATGCTTACAAAAGATAATGGAAAGTGGAAAAAGAATAGTTGAAGGAAAGATTTCCAAAACATATCCTAACTGAATGAAAGAAAGCATGAAACCCACAGTTCCACTATCAACAAATCCCTAGCAGAACCAACATAAGGCCTATCATAATCAATATTTTTAGACAAGCAATCAACAAATTATCAAAATATTTATAAAGAGCACAGTATGCAGAAGGAAACAATGTTAAGGATGATAGCCAGCTTCTTACGAGAAGCAATGCAACCTAAAAGATAATGGAATGGCATCCTTAAAATATTGAAGGAAAAACTCTCAACCCTAAATTTTTTACCTAGGTTAATGTATTCTGGAAAGGAGAGCAAAATAGGGTATTTTCCGTACAAACAAAAGCTGAGATACCTGCAGCACAATAAATTTTAAATAAAAATTTCAAGCAGAGGAAAATAATGCCAGATAGCAATTTGGATCTGCGTAAAGGAATTAAGAATCCTGAAATGCAAACAAGCAAGTGAGTATGAGACTTTAAAATCAATTTTTGAACCCTTTAAAATATGATTATATAATTCAAAATCAGTAATAGTATATTGTGGGTTTTGTAATATATATAGACCTAGAATGTATGACACCAATAGCACAATGTGTAGAAAAGGAGAAATGGAAGAATATGGAAGTAAAATAGACTATGTGTGGTGTATTATAATCATCTTTGTGAATTGAGATAAAATAAGATGTATACTTTAAATCACATAGTAACCACAAAACAATAGAGTCAAGACAAATATATAGACTAGAAGCTGAATGGCATTGACTCTTCAAGAACAGCGTTGAAATCTCGGAGATATTCAAATAATGTTTTGTAAATTGTGAAGGATTTTATTTTCAACCTATAATAATCAATAGAAACACATCAGAAATAACAAACTGGAAGACAAGAATATTAATCATTTTAAGTGTGTGAGACTAAAATATTTTCATGTCTTAATCCAAGGTATCAACATTTACTCCTATTCACCATGTATTAGTTTGGTTTTACTGCATAACAAATGACTGAAAATTGAGCAGCTGAAAACAACACCCATTTATTATCTCACGTTTCTGAAGGTCATAGGTCCAGATGGAGTCCTCTGCTCAGGATCTCACAAGGACAAATTTAGGGTGTGTCATCTGAAGACTCTGGGAAAGGCTCTGCTTTTCTAAGCTTAATCAGGTTGTTGGCAGAATTAATTTCCTAACTGAGGTATGATCAAACATCCGTTTCCTTGCTGGTTGTCAACCCTGGTCTGCTTTTGTCCTCTAGAGGCCACTGCAGTTTCTTGCCATGTGACATTCTTGTAGCCTCTCTCACAGCATGGAAACTTATTTCTTCAAGGCTAACAGAAAAGCCTCTCTCTCTCTGACCTCCAAACTCTCTTTATAAGGAACTCACTTTGGGCCAGGTGAGGTGGTTCAAGCTTATAATCTCAGCACTTTGGGAGGCCGAGGTGAGGGGATCCCTTGAGTCCAGGAGTTGGAGACCACCCTGGACAATACAGTGAGACCTTGTCTCTACCAAAGCAATAAACAAATTAGCCAGGCATAGTGTTGTGTGCCAGTGGTCCCAGTTACCCCGGAAGCTGAGGCAGGAGGATCACTTGAGCACTTGAGATGGACACTGCAGTGACCTATGATTATGCCACTGCACTCCAATCTGGGCCACACAGTGAGACCCTGCCACTAAATAAATACATAAATAAATAAAATAAAAGCAACAAAAAAACCAAACAGCTCACTCACGAGTAAAATTAACTAATTTAGGACTTTAATTAAAGGACTGCTGGATTTTATTATAAACTCTAATGTGGCTTCTTGTCTTTACGTTTTGTTGTTTTTGTTATTAAAATAAAAATAAAATAAATATTTATAAATTATTTATAAATAAAAATTAAAATTAAAAAATACATTGTAACAAAATTATAGACTAAAAAAAGTTATAATTTGGAGCTGAAGTTTACTGTGGAGTACTAAAAGCCAAAACAAAAAGGTAAGTAGAAAATGTGTTCGACAATAGACTTAAATACAATTTATTAAAGTTTTATATATGAAAGTCTCTTTTTTTTACACTATCATTTGTTTCTGTAACCAAAAAAATTTTAATTCTAATTCAGTGGCAGCTTTAAGTATTTAAGTATTTTATTGTTTTAGTTTTCACAAATGAATAATACATTTCCCTAGAAAAAAACAGGGTTCAGTAGAAATTCTCTCTCTCTCTCTTTCTCTCTCTCCCTATCCTCTGTGTGTGTGTATGATTAATTAATATAATGAATACATGTAAAATACATGTTAGACATAACATATACTAAGAAAATCAGGTCACATAAATCATTTCTAATAAACGTATTTTCTTAAGAGAAATGCCTCGATTAATTTTTTAATAAGTAATAGAAACAACTCATAACCAGTCTCATGACTGCATATTGAAAATGATTTTATAAAATTCTAACCTTCTAGCAAAACACAACACTGACTTTGCAACAGCACCTACTAAAATATATTTATGTTTTCTCCTCCATGGTATTTTTTAAGGAGGGCCATCTGTATTTTCTTCAAGAAACAATATTTAATTTTTAAGGTATATGTTATATCCTAGATAGCATGAAAAAAGTTCAAAGATGAATAGCACTCAGTGCCATTGTCAGGGATGCACACAGCTGAGGTGACTAAAATATTTATTTAAGTTCTACTATGTGTCATACAGACAAAGTGCTCTGGGAATTTCCAGGACAGAGGTCTTAAATTGTAGTAACAAACTTTTAAAAATGTTGAATCATGGGGAAATACATCATTCCGACCCAAGTGTAGGTTTAGCATATACTAAATAATGTGTGAAAATATGAAACATGTAAGTTGCTAATATTTCTGTTTGGCTGGAGCACTTATGTATGATGACCAACAGTAAAAATGAGCTGGGATCACATCATAGAGGACTTTAAACACTGTCCATGAGGAGCTAATACACTAGTCTATAAAGGGGAAACAAAACACAAAACATCGAAAAGAATTAGCAGCAAGCAGGTAAGTATATCTTCAGACATCATTTTATAGTCTGCCTTTCCAAGAACATTATTAGAACAGTCGACCTAACCCAATAAAAATAGTTTCATCAATTTATAATCTAATACCACAGGGCTGACAAAAACATATGGAGAAAATAGGTATAAATATGGCTACCATCAATTTATAAATGTTTTAACATTTGTTTTCACCTGAAGAACTCATATACTAACTCTATCATTAAAATTTCCATCTTCATTGGTATGTGAATGTTTCAATGTGGTAAAGATCTGTCTTCATTTATTTCCTGTTATATAATTAACTATTCATTCAGAAAAAAAAAAAATAGATTCCATTTTGGCAGTTTTTCTTCTCTTGGCACTTCTAGACAAATTACCAAATATATTATTTTTTCCTGTGGCCAAAATGTATACTTCATCTGTCAAAAAGTTTGAGATAAAGGAAGATGGCTTTCATGAACACCAGATTTGCTTACTTTACTTTTCTTTGTTTTTGCATGTATCTCTCTAGAATATACAAAAGAGAAGCAAATATCATGACTTTAAAACAAAAACATTAACCTATTACATAACTTGTTATATAATCAAAATCACACTACTCTACCTATTTTTATAATTCCAAGTGTAAGACTGCAAGACATTTTTTCTGCCTCTGCTAGGTCTCTGTTAGGAGGAGAGTTTAATTTGAAAGAATATTAAAGTCTCTGCTTGCATTTTTAAAATTAAGATTACTCATTTAATGATTCCATAATGACTACTGTTCTTAATGTTGCCTATGACATGATGTGGCTCATATTCAATTTCAGATCAGTAAACAGACATTTTAAATCTTTATATTTCACATTCCAATTTTATAATAGTTTTTATAAGCTGTATATATGTCTTACTACATTTCATTACAATTTAAAAATTGGAATAGAGGGGAGCATTTTGACATATACCTGAAGATAGTAAGATTACAAAAATCCCCTTTCTTACACTGTGTTTTCATCTCCAAGAAGTGTAATCTGATGTTTCCAATGGTATCCTCTTTGGCTAAGAAAGTATTGTTAATTACAACTGATTTGGCTGTAGAGTGTAAAGGCAAATAATTTGATAAATTGCAGTATTATGAAAATGGGAATTTGATTATCCATGAAAGGCTTCACACTAAAGGTTTATCAGTGCTGAAATAAAAAAAAAAATTAGACTTACTGCCAACTTTCGCAAGCTCTGCAATATAATTCTTTAAAAATATTTCAGGAAAAAATGTTGTGTACAACTATTTTTATGTAGTAACAAGCATATATATAAATCATTATTATTTGAAGTCATCAACTTGCTGTTTTGACTATAGGAAAGGGTGAGAATAAAATGAATATATTTAAAAATTTACGTAATATTTCATCTATTTATGTGTTGATTATATTGCATTAACAAAAACACAAAGCACTATCTAAAAACAAGTTCTAGATATTTGCAAAAACATTTCTGTTGCTATACATAAATTTTATATTCATTACATTCTCTAAATGTGCCTATTGAAGATATAAAGGTTGACTTAGTAGGACAAAATTTTCCATTCCATGTCGTGTTTCATGACAGTATAGGGATGTGAGAGAAGGGAAATATTATGTTTCATATTGTTCTGGGTTTTTGGGAATAAAAAGGATTAAATATATACACTAAACATACCAGACTTTTATTGATCTTTTGTGAATCTGCTATACACTTAATTAAAGTAATTTTTTTACTTTAATTATAGTAAACACAGCACTTAGCAAACATAGCTTTTTGGAGAATTTGCGTAAGTTTAGTATATATTAAGATTTAGTATATCTTAGACAGAGCCAGGATTTTCAAATCAGCTTTATCACTTAGTAAGTTTACTCACATTATTTTGGTGATAATACATTGTGATTTTTTCCATATAATATTTTTCGCTTAACATACCATAGTTTCAAGAATTTTATATGATTATTTACATAATCATGAAATAACACATGGCTAACTTGTTTTTGCAAGAATTTAGAATGAGAGCGAAAGCATATCATTATAATTTAATCATTACTAAAAAGAGTTAAGCTTTCAGCAATTGAGTCATTTGTAATTGTGTTGTACAAATAGTAATGAGTCGACAAATTTCTCCAATTAACTAATTTTTTCTACATAAAAAAGATTAGGAATAAAATATTAATAAGAATAATAACTTCCTGAGATAAATTTTATTAAGCTCATAACTACATGATATAATTAATAAAAAATGGTTTTTAAAAATAAATAGCAACTATAATTACTTAGAATTATTATATGTTGGAAAACAATGGTTGGTATCACAGCCTTTTTTTACATTTACCAAGAAAATATGCAAAAAAAATAAGTTAAGTACCAATTGCATACTGTGAAACTTCAGTGGAGACAAACTATAATTTTAATAAAAAAGCTTTTGATGTAAATTTCCTCTAATGATAACAACGAAAATTTCTTTAATCCCCCAAAATGTGCTCTACCAACAAACTGTTTGAGGTTCCATCACAAAAATTACCTTTTGTTTTAATGTCTCATGCCCTATAAAGTTGAAAATTAGATGTACCACCCAGACACTAACTCATTGTCAGTGAGTAGTTCACATCTTCTAAACCTCGGAGAAAGGTTTAAAAGGAGGTCATCAGTTGGAAAAGATGAAGAAAGCAAAAGGACATACAAGAAATTTGAAAACTGAGAACCAAAAATAAGTACTATGTCACAAAGTAATCTTGGAGCAACTTGTCCTTTCAGATAATTTTTTTGTTTTATCATTTTGTCCTCTGAAATCTGTACACTTTTATCACAGAAACACTTAAGGAGATGATGACTTACTAAGTAATCATAGCATTAACACAATAAATTCCAACTCCTCATCAGGTTAGTCTTCTATTTAACAGGTTCCAGTTTTATATGTGCCCTTCATTAAAGAAAATTATTTCATTATCATCCATATTTTGACATTGACATATGTTTTGAAGTTTATCAACAAATCGCCTTTTAAATAAATGCTAAATGTGCAACTTTTTCCAAATAACAAAAACAGCTAACATTTTTGAGTGATTACACTCTGCAAGTAACTATTGTTATGCTATTTTATACACTTTATTTTTTGACATTCTCAATAGGCTTAGAAAGTAGTTGCTATTATTATTACACTTGTCAGCTGAAGAAATCAAGCCTCAGAAATTAAGTGTTTTCCCAAGATACATAGATGCTTTGGTGGTGAAACTACCATCTCCACAGTCTGAAAATATAGTCATCAGTAGGCCTTCCTAAACATATCTGAATCTATAACACAAAAGGGACAAATGGTTTTCTGGAGAAAATAAACAAAAAGTACTGCCTCATTGTTTTGTCCGTGCAGTTCCTTTTCCTTGGACTCCAGATCTATTAACATCCTCATATCTTTCAGGATCTAGTTTAATTTCACCTACAGCAGGAAGCATTAACTAATCAATATTTGTAAAACTGATTGATAATCCATCTGTCTTTACAGAACCCTGCTCCAATGCTTTTGGATTTCTCTTATCAGAAAAATTAACATCCAATCTAAAAAACAAATATTTGGATTTTGACTATTGCCATTTCCATTACAACATTGAAATCAAATTGTGACTTACTCATGTCTGCATCTCATCAATACTAGACCACTGCTTTCTTCCAGAGAATTTCTGCTAAGAAAATTAAGAGTATAGTGTATTCATTTTCTAGGTCCTCCATAGAAACACCCAGACTGGATGTTTTCATCAAGAGAAATTCATTTCCTCATAGTTCTGGAAGGTAGAAGTTCAAGACCAAGGTGTCAGATGTCAGAAGGTTTGTTTTTCTCAAATGGCCTTTCTCTTTGACTCACAGGTAACCAACCACCTTTTTACCATGTTCTCGTGTGATCTTTTATCTGTCTCTTTTATCTGTGTCCTAATCTCTTCTTTTTATAAGGATACCAGTCATACCAGATTAGGGCATAACGCGATGACCTTATTGAATATTCATGACCTCCTTAAATACTCCATCTCCAAATACAGTCATATTCTGGGGTAGTTGGGAGTGGGAAATCAGCATATGCATGTCAGCATTACACAATTTCAACCTCTAACATATGGAAATAATACACAACAAGAAATCCTTGATAGATGTCAACAAGTTAGAAAAATAGTCTCTTTATGTTGTAAAATAACCACTCAATTATAAACTAACACTAGATTATAACTAGTAAAGCATACTGAGTAAATAAAGCATACCGAATGTGAATGAATTATTTCTCTTTCTCTGTTTTCTTTCTTTCTCTCTCTCTCTCTCTCTCTCTCTCTCTCTCTCTTCTTTCTTGGGAGTGGGGCATACACTATCATTCATCTTTAAAGTTGCAGTTTGACATGTTTTGGAAATTTGTCCCCTTCAAAGCTTGTGTTGAATTTGACTCCCAGTGTTGGAGGTGAGACCTGGTGGGAGGTCATAGGGGTGGATCCCTTGTGAATGGCTTGGTGCTCTCCTCTGGGTAATGAGTGAGTTCTCACTCTATTAATTCACACAGGAGCAAGATGTTTAAATGAGCCAGACACCAGACACCCTTCCCTTTCTCTTGTTCCCTCTTTCCCCATGAGATGCAGCGGCTCCCCTTTGCCTTCCACCATGATTGGAAATTTCCTGAGGTCCCCATCAGCGGTAGATCCTGATGCTATGCTCCGTGTACAGCCAGATGAACTTCCTTTGGAAAAAGATGCAGTTCTACAGTCTTTGCCATTATTTCTCCAGTTGGGAATTAACCTACTATCTAGGGTTTATTAACTTTATTAAGGTATTTGTTATACAATATATTGCTTATATACTGTCTCTACTTATCATGAAATTTCAAAAGAAAGGAACAATAGAGTCTAAGCACCACAAAAGTAAGGATTATTTTAACCCATTTTGCTCGCTGCTATAGTGCTAGAACATTGTGAGTACTGAGAAAATGCTGAATTTCTGAATGAATGTGTTTTCCTAGTCTTCCAAAACTCATAGCACACAACACAATTGCTAGTTTCAAATAAATTAGCTTCCTAAACTGAAAATAAATACTGTGGAATTTGCATATATGAATAAAGCATTGACCGTACAGCAAATATGGTATTTAAATAGCTGTGACTTACTAAGTATTCCGGGCATTGTTCTAAGTGTTATGCAGATTTTACCATATTTATTCTTTACAATTATACCCTGAGTAAAAGTAATGTTATTATGAACATTTTTGCTTCTGAGGAAACACAGGTACAGAGAAGTTAATTATTTTCTTCTAATGAGATAGCTACTAATTAGTGGAAGCTGGATAAAAATGCAAGCCATTAGACAGTAGAATCTAGAATCAGTGCTTTTTAACTGTTCTATCCTGCTCACTATTCCAACTTAAGGCTTGCAAAAGAAGGTGGAAACATACAAGTTTTAGTTTTCAATACTGCTCTTCTAGAAACAAGCGTTTCTTTCCTTTCTTTCAGAAGGAAGAGAAACTGCATAGATACAAATGGAGTTGTGAGTAACATTTAAACTCCATATAGTTTAATTTTACAAGTGACCAAAAGTTGAGTCTGTTTTCATCTTGTACTCACTTTTGTAGAATGTTTGCTTTGCAAAGATTTCCCAGCAGGTAAAAGGGCTACTCAGTTATATTCTAGAAACTAATTGCCTGGCAGAGTTTGGACTGTGCTCCCCAAGGTATGTTTTCAGTGTTTTTTCCCTCGAAGAATAATTTGGCATAATTACAGAAATCATTTTATTCAAGTTGTCTTCAGTAAATGCATAAGGGAGCTTCATTCACTCACTTCACTTATTATATTTCTAAGAAAATGTGTGTTTAATTATTTCCAAGGTATAACACACTACTTCAAGGTAAAACACACTACTTAAAGATATAACACACTATTTAAAATGTTTGCTTAGAAAATGATCAGGTTGCAATTTATTTCAGTATTTTATAAAGGATTATTCAATATTATTCATGTAATAATAATTTAGCATTGTCCACTGTTTCAGATACTTTTCTGGCCCTCTGACTTAGAGCACTAGACAAAAATGTCCTCTTAGGCTAGTTGAGGAGATACACTTATCAAAAGTAGTGTGCTGGATAATTTTTAAAGCCCTGATTAGTAATATTTTCCAATTTTCTTGGTTTACAAACTGCCACAGAGCTGATTTCAAGATTTCACCATAAAGTTACTAAACAGAATTAAGAAGAGATGAGCACAATTAACTATTGATACCCCATTAGGTATCAAATAGGACAAGCCAGCTGTAGCACAGCACATTCCAAAAATTGCATGTCATTCTTAGGAGGCAATGAAAAGTGCTAAAAAGAACAAATGAATTGGAGTAAATGAGTGCAGAGGAGGTAAAGAAGCCGAGAGAGAGACACCAGCAATGGAAAAGATAAGACAAGTAGATTTTAATGAAATAAACATCAGGAGGAAAAGTTTTTTGTTTTTTTTTTTTAATTGTGTCAGAACAAGAAAGACCTCGCAATACAATGAGGAGGACTTTGAAGAATAGGAGAGGATTAAGGAAGACCCTTCAGGAGTAGGGAAACAGGTAAATAAAGAATCAATACATTCTTTAGTTATTGAGAGCAGAGCCAAAGCTTCATTCATGATTACGTCTGTAGTGTTCTGCACTGTGTTTACAAAAGTAAGAACTCAATCAATATCTTCAAGGATAAATAAATAAATACAGGAATGAATGGATGCTCTGGTTTTTGCACTAAACATCCTTTATATTAAGGGCTGCAAGATACATTTCTCTTTAGATGTAATGGTGATAATAACGAAAGAATGAGAGCTGCCGAGCGCGGTGGCTCAAGCCTGTAATCCCAGCACTTTGGGAGGCCGAGACGGGCGGATCACGAGGTCAGGAGATCGAGACCATCCTGGCTAACACGGTGAAACCCCGTCTCTACTAAAAAAAATACAAAAAACTAGCCAGGCGTGGTGGCGGGCGCCTGTAGTCCCAGCTACTCGGGCGGCTCAGGCAGGAGAATGGCGTAAACTCGGGAGGCGGAGCTTGCAGTGAGCTGAGATCCGGCCACTGCACTCCAGCCCGGGCAATAGAGCCAGACTCCGTCTCAAAAAAAAAAAAAAAAAAGAATGAGAGCTTTGGACTTAGGTGCCCTTGCTTGAATCTCATGACATCTTGCAATTCATCTCATTATGTAACATGGGCTTCCTTCTTAGAGCCTGGAGCATCATTTCTCTCTCTTTAGAGTACACATCAATCTCTCCAGTCAGAGAAAATGCTATCCCCTCAACCAAGGCTAGTGAAGAGATTTAAACTGAGAAAGACATGAGTTTGATTCTCATATCTCCCATCTGCCTACTATGTGATCTTAACAGCTTTGTTCTCTGTTGCTGTTCCTTTGTTCTACAAATAAGTGAACTGAGATACAGAGCTATTAAGCAAGTTCTTTAATAGCTTTGTATCTCAATTCCCTTATCTGTAGAACAAAGGAAACAACAATAAAATGCATGGGGAAATTGAAAATATTTCAATAATATTATTTATGTAAAGAATATTTAGAAAATCTTAGGCACTCAGCACATAGTAGTCATTTGGTCCATACTAAAAGGTCAACAACATATTTATTGAATAAAGCACATGTGAATTAATTAATGATCAATTCTGATTTTGCTCATTCTATACCCTAAACGTCTCTTCAAGTTTTCATTTATTTTCTGGATGAAATTATTGTTATACTTTTGTTGGACATTTGCCATGGTGCCCTGGATGTAAACACTCGCTCAGAAAAAATTAGCTGATTCCTTGATATGAGTAGTAATTAGAAATCATCTATTTCAACACATAAATTTTACAATTGAGAGATATGAGACTCAGATTTCTTAACTATTTTTAAGAAAAATACAACAGTGTTGAAAGAGGAAAAAAGAATTTGCATTATCGTACTTCATTGAAGGAGATGTTTCCACATAATTATAAAACAGGTGATTTTTCCTGGAAAAAGAGAAGACATCAGAGGAGCTCATTTGTTTATTACTGTATTTCTGAGAGAAAACAAAACTAAATGACAAAAATAAAAATTCATCTATTTGAGTGAAGGGAAGTAACTTCCGTATTCCCCAATACCAACAATATAGACAAATATACAAGTGTATGTCTTTATATTTCTACTTATTATGTTATGTAGAACCAACTTATATGGGATACCTTGTATATTATTCAATATTGATGAATAATTTAAAATATATTACATAAAAAGGCATGAACACACCCACAGTCATTAGGCAAGGCATTTTGATAAACTTTGTACTCATTACTTCTTATAATAAATTTATGAAGCTCAGTCTGCTATCATCACGTTTTACAAATAAGCACACATTGAGAGTGAAAGAAGTGATGTGAACAAACTTGCAGTGCTAGTCAGAGGCAGAGACAAGACATGAACTTAATTTTAGGGGGGTAAGAGTTGCCACACTTACCCACCATGCTTTAACGGTCCAGTTGAAGACATAGAACAGTCATTCATTCATTCATTCATTCTATAAACATTTATTGAAGACGTAGTATATTTGAGACATTATACCAGATGCAAAAAGTACAAATTTTAATAGGGCACTGAGTCTTCTTTATCAATGTTGCAGTCTGACAAGGAAAGTATGCATGTTAGCAAGGCATACAAGATAGTGTGAAACGCGCTATTGTATTAAAAGCACTTTGAGGAGGAGTGTTGAGCAGATGTCTAAAACTTTCAGAAAATGCTTCATTAAAAAAAAAAAAAGGCATGCACTATTCCTAAAATAAGAGTGGATATGCATGAGATACCATTCTAAGGGGAAGTAGACTGGTTGTACAGGTTATTTAAGAATCTGCTGTGCTAGCTTGCAAAAAGCTTGGGGACGTGTTTAGATACTGACAAAGGAAGAGGACATTTAGACTGTAGTGATGAATTCCAGAGGCTGATAGTGTCAGGCACAAAAAGTGGAAAAATGCAAGCATAGGATATCAGCTTAATAGGTTGCAGTGAAGTTCTACTAACTTTGCTTTGAATTTAAAATCACTTTTCATTCCCACACCAAGGTCAGCAATCTAAAGCATCATCAGGATGGTGCTTTACCACATTCGTCTCCTTCAAACTCAGAGGATGACCTGTCTTATATCTCACTTAGAACGTCCAGGGATGTCTGAATTGCCTATTACACCATGAGAAGAAGATTTTCTCACTTAGCAAAAATAGAGAGCCATGCTTTGAGAGCAATTTTCAGGATTTGTTATCTAAGGGAACATGACAATCTAACAAAATTTGGTGACCAGATAAAGAAGAGAAAAAAAAAAAAAAATCTACCCAACCCTGCAGAATGTAAGCATGACAATAAGTGAACTAATTTTTTATAACTTGTTTTCTATTGATTCATTCTGTTACAACAGCACCTGCAATACAGTATTCAGATACTGAAATAGCCAAGAATTAAGAATTTTAATTAGAACTACCGTTGAGTCAGCAGTGAACACATAAGGCCAAGGTAAGCTAATAATAAGAACATTTTATTAAGGCATAAGTCACAGGTTGACCTGCTTCCAACTATACCCATAGATAAGTGATGCAGCAGTTAAAATCCTGACAAAGCAAGTCAAAGAACCAATGGACTGTCCTAAGCAGAACCGATTTTAAAAAGAAGCACTTTTTCAAAAAGTAGTGTCCAGCATTCTTTTTAGAAACATTGTTTAAGATACTATTTCACACTAAGCCACTCTCAGTCCACTTAATTGATGATTTTCAATACAAACAACAATGTGCATAAATGAGAACATCGTGGGCAATAAAGTTTGGGGATATTAATTTTTTGAAGAACTATGTGAAGGAAGAGCCAGAAATGAAATATGATGGGATAAGAATTAGGTGGTTGGAGGGAAATGCAAGGAAAATGAATGACAGAGCAGGAAAATGAGAAAAAGACCGATTTGAAACGTGAAAATCTTCAGTGTTAGAAATGGTGAACTGTTAGTCTGTGGTGCCCTCAAACAAATGTGTTTGTTATTTACAACACTATATTTGTTGGTTTCATCAATGTTTAAAGCGAGTTTACTGTAAATGGAAAAAATCATTTAAGAAACTTCTTTTCTAAATAGTTTTATTTATTACATTTGTTGCTTTCTCTTTTGAAATAATATTGATGGGAGCAAGCTTGCTTATAGAGGAAAGCTTTATTTAATATTGGCTTACTTTAGTGAAGTCTGGATGATTCTGCCAGTTTCTTATTACGGTCTATTTCACATTGATATGAGAAAACTAATTTTCAAGACAATCCAGGTTTGCTGGTATTTTGGTAATACATTTCAATGGTATTTAATGTATGTAAAAACCTTCTATCACAGGCCTTAAAACTAACTCTGTCTCTTTTTCTCTCTCTTTATATAAAATACATTATATTAAAAATCTAGCTATGGGTCAAATTAAATATTTTTTATTTTAAGTTAGTCATATAACCAAGCATATTTTCTTACTATTTAACATAAAATATTTGAATTTTAGGACTTTGGACATAGAATAACATATGTTCACTAATTTATACATTAAAAAGAGACAACTTCAGTTTTTGACTCACTAAAGGCAAAATGTACCAGACAAAAAGTCTTCCAGGAACAGAGCAAGATGTCAGAATAGAAACCTACACCATTTCTTCCCCTTTCACTGAAACACCAAATTTTAACCACTGCCCACACACAGGAAAAGCATCGTCACAAGAACCAAAAATCAGGTGAGCAGTCACAGTACCTGGTTTTAACTTTATATCATGGTAAGAGGAATTGAGGAGGGCAGGAGAGACAGTCGTAAATCGCCAACACCACCCTTGGCAGTGGCCGTGAGGCATGGACAGGAGATCTTTGGAGTGAAGTGACTGAAGAACTTTACATTGAACTCATTGCTGCTTTGTCACAATGGAGAATAAAGCCATGCTAAGCTCGGCTAGTGCTCATGTACTCACGAAGGGAGCATTTGGACCAGCCCTAGCCAGAGGGGAATCACTCATTCCTGCAATTCGGACTTGAATTTCTCAGCATGCCTCCTTACAATGAACTTAAGTGTTCTGAGCTTCTGGGTAAACTTGATAGGCAGATTAGGAAATAAAGAATACAATTCCCATTGTGTGATGTTCCCACCCTGTGTCCAAGTGTTCTCATTGTTCAATTCCCACCTATGAGAAGTATGATGATGATGATAATAATAATAATAATAATAATGACACTATATCATGAAAAAAAAAGAATACAATTCCTAGGCAATTCCTAGTGCTAGCCTGGGCATAGAGCCAGTGAAGTAGGGTGGCACATGATCTAGACAGACACCACCTGGTGCAGCTAAAGGATTGCTTGTGCCATCCCTCCCCCAGCATTAGGCAATGTAGCTCATAAAAATGGAAGTGACTCCTTTCTTCTGCTTAAGAAGAGGAGAGGCAAGGGTAAAGAGGGGTTTGCCTTGCAGCTTGGATAGCAGCTCCACCACAGTAGGATAGGGCATCACCAGGCAGAGTTGTGAGGCCCCCATTGCAGGCCCTAGCTCCCAGACATTTCTAGATACACCTTAGGCTGAAAGAGAGCTCACTGCCTTAAAGCAAAGAACACAGTTCTGACAGGATTCATCACCTGGTGTCTGAAGTGCCTTTGGCTCTGAATAACCATCAACAATACCTAGGGAATATACTTTGGGCCTAGAACTCTGAGACCTGCTGGCTTCAGGAGTGACCCAGCGTAATCCCAGCTGTGGTGGCTGTGGTGAGAGATTCCTTCTGTGTGAGAAAAATAGAGAAAAAAATAAAGGGGACTTGTTTTCCACCCTAGATGCCAGCTAAGCCACAGTGGGGTAGAGGAACGAGTGGGTCATTGGAGTCCTTGAGTCCAGGCCTAGGCTCATGGGCAGCATGTCTGAACCTGCCGTGGGCTAAATGGGAGCCTACTGCCCTGAAGAATGAGTCCCAGGTCCAGCAGCATTCACCACAAGTTGACAGAGGAACCCCTGTGCTTTAGGTGAATATCAGAGGTGGCCAAGTAGAACCCACCACCACTGCTGTGTATCAGTGGTGGTGGCGGCCACAGGGAGAGGCTCCTCTGCCTGTGAAAAGGGGAGGAAAGAATGGGAAGGACTTTGTATTATGGCTTGAGTTCCAGCTTACCGGTAGTCGAACATAGAACATAAGGTAAATTGTTAATGTTTTTCACTCTAACCCCTGGCTCCCACATATTTCTGGACATGCACTGGACCTGGGAGAACTTGTCTCCCTAAAGAGAAGGTCTGTAGGCAAGGCCTGGCATTGTGCTGTCTTCAGATCTGAACCAGCGCAGCCCTAGTGGTGATGACTACAGGGCTACTTGCATCACCACAGATGCAAGTGGCTCAGCACAGAGAGAGAAACTCTGGGAGAAAGTAAGGAAAAAAAAAAGTCTCTGCCAGGTAACACAGAGAATTCTTCTGGATCTTATCCAAGACCACAAAGTGGTATGTCTCTCCAAGTCTACAAAACACACAGCGTTATTGGGCTTGTGACCCAAGTCCCTTCAAATACCTGGGAAACCTTCCCAAAAAAGATAGGCACAAACAGGCCAACTGTGAAGAATACAATAAATATCCAACTCTTCAATGCTCAGATACCGATGAAGACCTACAAGTATCAACATCATCCAGAAAAAGATGACCTCGCCGGGCGCGGTGGCTCAAGCCTGTAATCCCAGCACTTTGGGAGGCCGAGACGGGTGGATCACGAGGTCAGGAGATCGAGACCATCCTGGCTAACACGGTGAAACCCCGTCTCTACTAAAAATACAAAAACTAGCCGGGCGAGGTGGCGGGCGCCTGTAGTCCCAGCTACTCGGGAGGCTGAGGCAGGAGAATGGCGTAAACCCGGGAGGCGGAGCTTGCAGTGAGCTGAGATCCGGCCACTGCACTCCAGCCCGGGCGACAGAGCGAGACTCCGTCTCAAAAAAAAAAAAAAAAAAAGAAAAAAAAGAAAAAGATGACCTCAACAAGGCACTAGGGATCAATCCTGGAGAAACAGAGGTATACGACCTTTCAGACAGAGAATTCAAAATAGTTGTTTTGAAGAAACTCAAAGAAATTCAAGATAATACAGAAAATGAATTCAGAATTTTATCAGATAAATTTAACAAATTAATGGAAATAATAAAAAAGAATCAAGCAGAATTATGGAGTTGAAAAATGCAATTGACAAACTGAAGAATGGATCAGGTGCTAGACCACCACTAGCAGAAGTGATCAAGCAAAAGAAAGATGAATGCAGTTGAAGGCAGGCTATTTGAAAATACACAGTCAGAGGAGACAAAAGAAAAAATCAATATAAGACAATGCAACACACCTACAAGATCTAGAAAATAGCTTCAACAGACAAATCTAAGAATTATTAGCCTTAAAGATGGTGTAGAGGAAAAGATGGGGATAGAAAGTTTATTTGAAGGGATAACAACAGAGAACTTCCCAAACCTAGAAAAAGATATCAATATTCAAGTACAAGAATGTTTTAAAACACCAGATTTAACCCAAAGAAGACTACTGCAAGGCATTTAATCATCAAACTCCCAAAGGTCGAGGATAAAGAAAGGATCCTAAAAGCAGCTTTAGAAAAGAAACACCTGACATATAATAGAGTTCCAATACTTCTTGCAGCAGACTTTTCAGTGGAAACTTTTCAGGCTCCACGAGAGAGTGTCATGGCATAGATGCTGAAGGGAAAACAAAAAACAAAAAACAAAGAAACTTTTACCCTAGAATAGTATATTCACAAAAACGTCCTTTAAGCATGAAGGGCAAATAAAGAACATCCCAGCAAACAAAAGCTGAGGGATTTCATGAACACCAGACCTGTCCTATAAGAAATGCTCAAAGAAATTCTTCAACCTGACAGAAAAGGATGTCAGTGAGCAAGCAAAACTTACTTACAGGTACAAAATTGACTGGTAATAATGAGCACATAGAAAACCACAGAATATTATAACACTTCAATCATGGTGTATAAACTTCTTTTAAGTAGAAAGACTAAATGATAAAACAATAAAAAAACTACAACAATTTTTGAGACATAAACATTACAATATGATATAAAGAGCAATAGCGAAAAATTAAAAAGTGGAGGGATAAAGTTAAATGTAGAGGTTTTTCAGTTTTCTTTTGTTATATTAGTGTGTTTATGCAATCAGGGCTAAATTGCCATCAATTTGAAATTATGGATTATGTGATTGTATTTACAGGCCTCATGGTAACCACAAAGCAAAAAACATACAATGAATACACAAAAGCTAAAAGCAAGAAATCAAAGCATACCACCAGAGAAAATCACTTTGACTAAAAGGAAGATAGAAAAAAAGGAAAGAAAGGCAAGAAGACTGCAAAACAGCCCTCCAAAAAAATAACAATATGGAAGGAGCAGTTCCCTATTTATCAATAATAACATTGAATGTAAATGGACTAAACTTTTAAATCAAAAGACAGAGAGTGGTTGAACGAATAAAAAAAAAAAAAGACCTAATGATATGTCTCATACAATGAACACATGTCACCTATAAAGATAAATTTATATATACGCTGAAAATAAGAGGATGGAAAAAGATATCCCATGCCAAAGGAAACTGTAAAATACCAGAGTAGTAATACTGCTATCAGACAAAACAGATTTCAAGACAAAAACTATAAAAGGAGACAAAGAATGGCATTCATTAGACAAGGATTTAGCAAAAAGATATAACCATTTTAAACATATATAAACCCAACACTGGAGAACCCACATATATAAAGCAAATATTATTATTATTTTATTTTTATTATACTTTAAGTCCTGGGATACCTGTGCAGAGCAGGCAGGTTTGTTACATAGATATACATGTGTCATGATGGTTTGCTGCACCTATCAACCCATCATCTACATCAGGTATTTCTCCTAATAGTATCCATCCCTTTGCCCCCACACCCTGACAGGTCCCAGTGTGTGAAGTTCCCCTCCCTGTGCCCATATATTCTCATTGTTCAACTCCCACTTATGAGTGAGAACATGTAGTGTTTGGTTTTCTGTTCCTGTGTTAGTTTGCTGAGAGTGATGGTTTCCAGCTTCATCCCCGTCCCTGCAAAGGACATGAATTCATTTTTTTTATGGTTGCATAGAATTCCATGGTGTATATGTGCCACATTTTCTTTATCTAGTCTATCACTGATGAGCGTTTGAGTTGGTTGCAAGTCTTTGCTATTGTGAATAGTGCTGCAATAAATATATGTGTGCATATTTCTTTATAGTAGAATGATGTATAACCCTTTGGGTATATACTCAGTAATGAGATTGCTCGGTCAAATGATATTTCTGGTTCCAGATGCTTGAGGAATGGTCACCCTGTCTTCCATAATGGCTGAACTAATTTACACTCCCACCAACAGTGTAAACACGTTCCTGTTTCTCCACATCCTCTCTAGCATCTGTTGTTTCCTAACTTTTTAATGATTGCCATTGTATCTTATTGTGGTTTTGATTTGCATTTCTCTAATGACCAGTGATGATGAGCTTTTTTTCGTATCTTTTTTGGTCACATAAATGTCTTCTTTTGAGAAGTGTCTGTTCATATCCTTTGCCCACTTTTTGATGGGGTTGTTTGCTTTTTTCTTGTAAATTTGTTTAAGTTCCTTGTAGAGTCTGGATACTAGGTCTTTCTTAGATGGATAGATCGCAAAAATTTTCTCCCATTCTGTAGGTTGCTGGTTCACTCTGAAGCTAGTTTCTTATGCTGTGCAGAAGCTCTTTAGTTTAATTAGATCCTATTTGTCAATTTTGGCTTTTTTTTTTTGAAATTGCTTTTTTTCCCATTGTTTTTGGTGTTTCAGTCATGAAGTCTTTGGCTATGCCTATATCCTGAATGTTATTGCCTAGGGTTTCTTCTAGGGTTTATACGGTTTTAGGTCTTACATTTAAGACTTTAATCCATCTTCAGTTAATTTTTGTATAAGGTGTCAGGAAGGGGTCCAGTTTTAGTTTTCTGCATATGGCTAACCAGTTTTCCCAACACCATTTATTAAATAGAGAATCCTTTCCTCATTTCTTGTTTTTGTCAGGTTGTCAAACATCATATGGTTGTAGATGTGTGGTGTTATTTCTGAGGCCTCTGTTCTGTTCCATTGGTCTATATATCTGTTTTGGTACCAGTACCTTGCTGTTCTGGTTACTGTAGCCGTGTAGAATAGTTTGAAGTCAGGTAGTGTGATGCCTCCAGCTTTGTTCTTTTTGCTTAGGATTGTCTTGGCTATATGGGCTCCTTTTGTTCCATATGAAACTTAAAAGTAGTTTTTTTCTAATTCTGTGAAGAAAGTCAATGGTAGCTTGATGGGGATAGCATTGAATCTATAAATTACTTTGGGCATGATATTGATTATTTTTATCTATGAACATGGACTGTTCTTCCATTTGTTTGTGTCCTCTCTTATTTTCTTAAGCAGTGGTTTGTAGTTCTCCTTGAAGAGGTCCTTCACATCCCTTGTAAGTTGTATCCCTAGATATTTTATTCTTCTTGTAGCAATTGTGAATGGGAGTTCACTCATGATTTGGCTCTTTGTCTATTATTGGCACATAGGGATGTTTGTGATTTTTGGACATTGATTTTGTATCCTGAGATTTTGCTGAAGATGCTTATCAGCTTAAGGTGTTTTTGGGCTGAGACAGTTGGTTTTCTACATATAAAATCATGTCATCTGCAAACAGAGACAATTTGATTTCTTCCCTTCCTATTTGAATACACTTTATTTCCTTCTCTTGCCTGACTTCCCTGGCCAGAACATCCAATATTATGTCAAAAAGGAGTGGTGAGATAGGGCATTATTGTCTTGTGCCAGTTTTCAAAGGAAATGCTTCCAGCTTTTACCCATTCAGTATGATATTGGCTATGGGTTTGTCATAAATAGCTCTTAGTTCCAGCAATATCCAGGTTATTGAGTGTTTTTAGCATGAAGGGGTGTTGAATTTTATTGAAGGCCTTTTCTGTATCTATTGAGATAATCACGTGGTTTTTGTCATTGGTTCTGTTTATGGAAAGGATTAAGTGTATTGATTTGTGTATGTTTGAGCAGCCTTGTATCTCAGGGATGAAGCCGACTTGATGATGTTGGATAAAATTTCTGATGTGCTTCTGGTTTTGGTTTGTCAGTATTTTACTGAGGATTTTTGCATCAAGGATATTGGCTTGAAGTTTTCTTTTTTTGTTGTGTGTCTGCCAGGCTTTGGTATCAGGATGATATTGGCCTCATAAAATGAGATAGGGAAGAGTCCCTCTTTTTCTATTGTTTGGAATAGTTTCAGAAGGAATGGTACCAGCTCATCTTTGTACCTCTGGTAGAATTTGGCTGTGAATCCATCTGGTCCTGGGCTTTTTTTGATTGGTAGGCTATTAATTACTGCCTCAATTTCAGAACTTGTTATTTGTCTATTCAGGGATTCGACTTCTTCCTGGTTTAGTCTTGGGAGGGTATATATATCCAGCATTTTTTTCCATTGATTCTAGATTTTCTAGTTTATTTGTGTAGAGGTGTTTATAGTATTCTCTGATGATCGTTTGTATTTCTGTGGGGTCAGTGATGACCTTTATCAGTTTTTATTCTGTCTATATGATTCTTCTCTTTTCTTCTTTATTAGTCTGGCTAGTGGGCTATTTATTTTTTATTCTTTTCAAAAAATCAACTCCTGGATTCATTGATTTTTGAAGGGTTTTTCGCATCTCTGTATCTTCAGTTCTACTCTGCTCTTAGTTATTCCTTGTCTTCTGCTAGCTTTGAATTGGTTTGTTCTTGTTTCTCTAGTGCTTTTAATTGTGATGTTAGGATATCAATTTTAGATCTTTCCCACTTTCTCCTGTGGGCATTTAGTGCTATCAATTTTCCTCTACACATTGCTTTAGCTGTGTCCCAGAGATTCTGGTATGATGTGTTTTTGTTCGCCATTCAGGATCAGGTTGTTCAGTTTCCATGTAGTTGTGTAGTGTTTGAGTGAGTTTCTTAATCCTGAGTTCTAATGATTGCACTGTGGTCTGAGAAACTGTTTATTATTATTTCCATTCTTTTCTATTTGCTGAGGAGCCTTTTACTTCCAACTATGTGGTCAGTTTTAGAATAAGTGCTATGTGGTATTGAGAAAAATGTATATTCTTTTGATTTTGTGTGGAGAGTTCTGTAGATGTCTATGAGGCCCTGTTGGTCCAAAGCTGAGTTCAAGTCCTAAACATCCTTGTTAATTTTCTGTCTCATTGATCTGTCTAACATTGACAGTGAAGTGTTAAAGTTTCCCACTGTTACTGTGTGGGAGTCAAAGTCTCTTTGTCTCTTCTCTAAGAACTTGCTTTATGAATCTGGGTGCTCTTGTATTGGGTGCATATATGTTTGAGATCGTTAGCTCTTCTTGTTGCATTGATCCCCTTATCATTATGTAATGACCTTCTTTGCCATTTTTGATTAAGGAAAATATTATTAGAACTCAAGAGATAGACTCCAGTACAATAATAGGTGGAGACTTCAACACCCCACTTGCAGCACTGGACAGATCCCCCAGACAGGAAAATCAACAAAGAAACATCAGACTTAATCTACACTATAGAATAAATGGTTCTGATACATATTTGCAGAACATTTCATCCAACAGCTGAAGAATACATATTTTTCTCCTCAGCACATGGGTCATTCTCAAGGGTAGACCATATGTTGGGACACAAAGTAAGTCTTAAAATGTTCAAAAAATGGAAATAATGTGAAGTATTTTTCTACCACAATGGAGTGAAACTACTAGCAAGAAGAATTTTGAAAACTATACAAACACATGGAAATAAAATACTATGCTTCTGAATGACCAGTGAAGCAATGAAGAAATTAAGAAGGTGTGATGGTTGATATTGAGTGCCAATTTGATTGGATTGAAGGATGCAAAGTATTGTTCCTGGGTATGTCTCTAAGATGGTTGCCAAAGGAGATTAACATTTGAGTCAGTGAACTGGGAAAGGCAGATCCACCCTCCGTCTGGATGGGCAGAATCTAATCAGCTGCCAGCATGGCTAGAATACATAAGCAGAGGAATGAATGTGGGAAGACCAGACTGGCTGAGTCTTCTGGCCTCCATCTTTCTCCCGTGTTGGATGCTTCCTGCCCTCGAACATCTGACTCCAAATTCTGCAGCTTTTGGACTCTTGGACCTACACTAGTGATTTTCCAGGGACTCTGGGGCCTTTGGCCACAGACTGAAGGCTGCATTCTCGGCTTCCATACTTTTGAGGTTTCGGGACTCTAACTGGCTTCCTTGCTCCTCATCTTGCAGACAGCCTATTCTGGAAATTCACCTTGTGATTGTGTGAGTCAATACTCTGTGATAAACTCCCTTTTGTGTATACATCTATCCTACTAATCCTGTCCCTCTAGAGAACCCTGACTAATGCAGAAGGCAATTAAAATTTTTCTTGAAACAAGTGACAATAGAAGCACAACATACCAAAACCAATGGGATACTAAGAAAGCAGTACTAAGATGGAAATTTATAGATATCAGCCTATATCAGAAAATAAGAAAATCTTCAAATAAACAACCTAATGATGCATCTTAAAGAATTAGAAAAGTAAACGCAAGCTAAACCAAAAGTCAGTAGAATACAGAATAAAAACAGAGCTGAAATAAATGAATATGAAATGAAGAAAACAATAAGAAATGTCAGTGAAGCAAAAAGTTAGTTTTCTGAAAAGCTAAAGAAAATTGACAAACCTAGAGTCAAACTAATGTAGAAAAAAAGAAGATCACAAAAAAAAATAAGAGATGAAAAAAGAGACATTACAATTGATACCGCAGAAATTCAAAAGATTGTTAGTGGCTACTATCAACAACTAAGTGCCAATACATTGGAAAATCTAGAAGAAATGGATAAATTGTTAGATGTGTACAACATACCAAGATGGAATCATGTAAAAATCCAAAAGCTGAGTTGAGAAATAACAAGATTGAAACTGTAATAAAAAATGTTGCAGTGAAGAAAAGCCCAGGAGCTGATGGCTTCACTGCTGAATCGACCAAACATTTAAGGAAGAACTGATACCAATCCTACTCAAATGATTCTGAAAAATAGAGGAAGAGGGAATACTTCCAAACTCATTCATGAGGACAGTATTATCCTGATATCAAAACCAGACAAGGATACATCAAAAAGAAAATTACAGGCCAATATCTCTGATGAATATTGATACAAAAATCATCAATAAAATACTAAAATATTGAGTTCAACAATATATTACAAAGATCATTCATCATGAACAAGTGAGATGAATATTGATACAAAAATCATCAATAAAATACTAGAAAACTGAATTCAACAATACATTAAAAAAATCATTCATCATGATCAAATGGGATTTATCTCAGGGATGAAAGAATGGTTCAACATATGCAAATGAATCAACGTGATGCATCATATCAACAGAATGAAGAAGAAAAACTATGTAATCATTTCTGTTGATGTGGAAAAAGCATTTGATAAAGTTCAACATCCCTTATTGACAAAATTCCTCAAAAACTGTGTATAGAAAGAACGTACCTCAACATAAAAAAGTTATATATGATAGATCCACAGCTAGTATCAGACTAAATGGGGAAAAACTTATAGTCTTTCTTCTTACATCTGGAACATGACAAGGATGCCCAGTTTCACCACTGTTGTTAAACACACTACTGGAAGCCTTAGCTAGAGCAATCAGACAAGAGAAACAAACAAAAGGCCTATAAATTGGAAAGGAAGAAGTCAAATTATCCTAGTCTGCAGTTAATATAATCTCATATTTGAAAAATCCTGAAGACTCCACCAAAAAACTATTAGAACTGAAATACAATTTTAGTAAAATTGCAGGATACAAAATCAACATGCAAAAATCAGTAGCACTTCTATATGCCAACAGTGAACACTGTGAAAAAGAAACCAAAAATGTAATTTCATTTACAATAGCCATAAATAAAATTAAATACCTAGCAATTAACTTAACCAAAGGAGTAAAAGACCTCTATGAAAACTATAAAACACTAATGAAAAAAGAAATTGAAGAAGATACCAAAAATGGAAAGATATTTCATGTTCAGGAATTGGAAGAATCAATACTTTTACAATATCCATACTACCCAAAGCAATGTACAGATTGAAGGCAATCCCTATCAAAATACCAATGATATTTTTCACACCAATAGAAAAAACAATCCTAAAATTTATATGGAATCACCAAAGACCCACAATGGTCAAAGCTATACTAAGCAAAACGAATAAAACTGAAGGAATCATATTACCTGACTTCAAATTATATTACAGAGCTATAGTAAGCAAAATAGCATGGTATTGGCATAAAAACAGACACATAGATCAATGGAACAGAATGGAGAGCCATGAAACAAACCCATATACCTACAGTGAAATGATTTTTAACAAAGGTTCCAAGAACATACTTGGAGAAAAGAGAGTCTCTTTAAAAAGTGATGCTGGGAAAACTTTTATATCCACATGCAGAAGAACAAAACCTAATTTCTATTTCTTGCCTTATCCAAATATCGTAACAAAAATGGATTAAAGACTTATATCTAAGACCTTAAACTACTGAATCACTATAAGAAAACTTTAGGGAAATAATCCAGGACATTGGTGTGGGCAAAAATTGAGTAGTACTTTACAAGTTCAGGGAACCAAAGCAAAAATGGACAAATGAGACCACATCAAGTTAAAAAGCCTCTGCATAGCAGAGGAAACAATCAACAAAGTGAAAAGACAACTCAGCATGAGAGAAAATATTTGCAAGCTATTTATCTGATAAGGGAATAATAACAAGAATATATAAGGAGTTCAAATAACTCTATTGGAAAGAATCTAATAATTCAATTATAGTATCATGTAACTTTATTAAATTTTTTAGCAGTACTAAACATTTAAAAATGACCAAAAGATTTGAATAGACATTTCTCAGACGAAGACATACGAATGACAAACAAGTATATGTAAAAGTGCATAGCATTGATCATCAGAGGAATGCAAATCAAAACTACAATGAGATATCATCTTCACCTCAGTTAAAATGCTTTTATCCAAACATCAGGCAATAACACATGCTGGCGATGATGTGAAGGAAAATGGACCCTTGCATACTGTTGGTGGAAATGTATATTAGTATAACCACTATGGAGAACAGTTTGGAGGTTCCTCAAAAAACTAAAAATAGAGTTACCATATTACACAGCAATATCACTGCTGAGTTTATATCCAAAAGAAAGGAAACCAGTATATTGAGGAGATCTGCACTCCCATGCTTTTTCATCACTGTTCACAACAGCCAGGATTTGAAAGCAGCCAGGATTTGATAAGTGTCCATCAATAGATGAATGAATAAAGAAAATGTGGTAATTATACACAATGGAGTACTATTCAACTATGGAAAAGAATGAGATTCTGTCATTTGCAACAACATAGATGAAACTGGAGGTAATTATGTTAAGGTAAATAAACCAAGCACAGAAAGACAAACATCACATGTTTTCACTTATTTGTGAAATCTAAAAATCAAAACAATTAAACTCATGGAGACAGGGAATAGAAAGATGACTACTAGAGGCTGGGAAGGGTAGTGAGGGTGGGGTGGAGGTGGGAATGGTTAATGGGTACCAAAAAAGTTAGAAAGAAGGAATAAGACAGCATTTGATAGCACAACAGGAGGGCTGTAGTCAATAATAATTTAATTGTACATTTTCAAATAACTAAAGGAGTACAACTGAACTGTTTATAACACAAAGGGTAAATGTTTGAGGGGATAGCACCCAATTTTCTATGATGAGATTACTAAGCATTGCATACCTGTACCAAAATATTTTATATTCCCTATAAATGCACACACTTACTATGTATCCACAAAAACTAAAGCTTAAAAACAGTCTTGGACATGTACAGTGCATCATGTGCTGTATTCCCGATGTGAACATTGCACTGAAGGTGAGGTGTATGAAATGAGGGAATGCATGGAGCAGTTATTTCTCAGTACTACAGTTCTGCTCCTCTTTTTCCATAGGCATTGTGCTCTGAATTTTTCTAGCTTTTTCATTTCCAAAATTAAACTTTGATTTAATTTTGTTAAATCACATTTAAAAGCTTTATATGTTTGTTTATGAAGTCTTCCAGCTTTCTTTTAAACCTCTGAAGCTTTCCTGTTCCAAAAATATTTAATGCCCTCATGGCTATATTGTACAAATGCACCAGCCACTTTTTGATTGGATTTTGTTTTCAAGAACATGGCTTACAAAAGCATTTGTTAATTTTTAAAGATGAATTAAAAAAGAAATGTTTTTGAAAAGATAGAAAGGAGTAAACATTTGCACCTTCTGACAGAGGAAAAAAGTGTCGAGAAAAAATTCACAAAGCCATTAAAAATCTTAGAGAGTGAGCTGGTTCACTCTCCAAGAGGCAATTTCTATGAATGTAATCTCAATCTATCCTGACAACTAGAAAATTCAATGGGTATGAGAAATGTGAATTTTATCTTTTTATATTCGTCTTTCTTGTGCGTGACTCAAAACATAGTACAAGGGATCAAGTGAGCCCATGCAGTTATTTACGTACAGATGGCACTAGGCCCAATGAAGCTCCATTTTACCAAACTGAAAATGACAACCTAAGGTTAGAATAAAGCAGAAACTGAATGACATAGGATTACTGCATGTTGAACTTCATAAAATTAGGCAGAGTACCATTTTCTGAGATTAGTATTTCTCGTACATACTACTTTGTCTAGGTTTCCGACAAAAAAATATGTAGTTTTACAGTAAATAGAAATGAAGGCAAATAGAATATTATTGTTGCTGTCAGTATGACAAAAAATTGAATGGTTTTCACGAGCCTCCTAACACAGCATTCAGATTCGGTACCAGCATTTTCGGTAATGTTCAACTTGGAGAGGAAACAATAAGGAACTGGATTCTAGAGTCATATTCTAGAATTCCTCTGAGGGCCAGAGAAATACTCAGTGAAAATTAAAGGTATGTCTTTCTGCACAGTAGAAAAATCTTTGTGTTTCCTGGATACCCTTGTGACTTCCTGTATGGCTAGTTTTATGTGTCAACTTGACTGAACCACAGGATGCCCAAAGAGCTGGCATAACATTATTTCAGGATGTATCTGCAGGGGTGTTTCTGGCAGACATTGGAATTCCGATTGTTAGACTGAGTAGAAAAGACCTGCTCTCACCAGTGTGGGTAGGAGTCATTCAATCTGTTGAGAACCTGAATAAAACCAAAACGCAAAGGAAGGTCAAATTTGATCTCCTCCTGACAACGTGAACTGAAGATTCACCTTTTTCCCTAGTCACTCCCAGTTTGCAGGATTTAATACTCAGACTGAAATTTACACCATCAGGTCTCTGGCTCTCGGGTTTTAACCTATACCAATGACTTTCCTGGGTCTTCTGCTCATTGATGGCAGATTATGGGTCTCCTCAGCCTCCATAATTATGTAAGCCACTACCTTATAACGTGGTAGTCTCTCTCATATATATGTATAAAGAACACACACACACACACACACACACACCCTATTGGTTCTGTTCCTCTGGCAAACCCTGACTCTGCTTTTTAAAAAACATGGAAAATAGAAAAATCATATCTACAAATTATACTGTGATCTTTGCTCTAACTGGCTTTCACAAGATAATAACAAATAAGATTCCTCAGTATTTGGAATTTTGATCCCTAAATCTGTTACAGGCTGCTTCATATCATTGTTTGAATCCTCTTTGATGTGTGTGTGTGTTTCTTTCCATCTAAGTCTGTAGCAGAATCCTAAGTAACATTTGAAAATTGCTTTCCTGTAATTCTCTCCTATATATTTTAGCAAAACTTAAATTTCAGAATATTCCAACATAATTCTAAATAATTTTGAGAATGTATTACTTGCTATTCACTGGCCTAAGCAATTTTTCAAGTAGAGACCTCTTTTAAAACAATGAAAGCTGATGAGATATTGACAATAAATCTAAATGTTAAAATTAATTTACATTTTGAAACAAAATTTTCAAACTTAGATAACTACCATTATATAACACTGTAAGAATCATTATATATGTGTTTTATTCACTATCACCATTGAGGAAATTAATGACTCTTTAAAGAAATTTGGGTATCTGATGAAACGCTTTCCAAAGATAAGAAAACAGATACCTTTTCAAATCTATGTTATGATTGATTCCATAAATTGCATGTGATAGTGATCAGCACTGTCTGGTAATTTTATCTATATGAGAGAGTGAATGTTTTCCTTTCTTTAAATGTTTCTCAAGCTGGACAAACTCCTGGACACAAGCAACTTTTTCACCTCAGCCTCCCAAGTGGCTGCAACTACAGGCACGTGCCACCATGCTCAGCTCAGACAGTGAATATTTTGTACAAGGGCTGAACCAATAACTAAGCAAGAACTTTGAAAGATATTTCAAAACTCTCTTGCTTTCCATATGTGAGTTACTGTTTTTCACAATTATGATTATTTATAAAGCCTTTAAATTAAATACAAAGTGTTTAGTAGTTATTTGTAAAAAGTACATGAAGATAAATTAACTCGCAGGGGTAAAGCAAACAACAGAGAATTAATCTCGTACTGTGACGGGATCATCTTTGATTTTTGAAATTTTCTTAAAGCATGTAATACAAGGGTACTACTTTTTTCATTTATTATTTTATTATCCCTTGTTATTTTTTCTCAAAGTACTTGATAATATTTGTATTTTTTTTTTTAGCAAGAACAGTAAAGTAAAACAGGTATGTGTAAAAGCTTTTAGATAACTACATTTTCCTAGGAAGAACTCTGAGCAAAAGCATACTGGATCTTAACTCATCAGATAACAAATGTCTATTGTCAGGATGTTTTAGACTAGAACAATAAATTATCTTACTTCCAACAGGTCTAGAAATTATCATTACTGACTTGACCCTTCTAAAATATACAATTTCACGACACATTGGAAATGTATGGTGTTCAAACAAAATCATTACCAATCTTGGATCACCAGAAAAGCAGAAAGGAAGAAAAACTTTTAAGGAATGAAAACTTTAATAATAAAAATCTAATATGTGGCTTTGTTTGTCTAAAATTATAAGTATACATATCCTACATAATAGTAAACTTGAAAGTATTAATAGAAAATTGGTATGAGCATATACAAAAAAATAATAATGGGAACAAATAAACGTGAGACAAAGAAAACAGAGGAAGAGAAAGCGAAGAATTTTTAAGCCCAAATATATGAAAAACATATCTCTAGTAGAGTCCATAGAACTGCTGAGCTTAATATTCTCTGACCTGGTCTTACTTCAACTTCGATTTGACTTTGCATTTTACTGGCTATCTTGGTAAAGGGTCCATGGCAGCCCAGTCAAGCAGAAATAAGGAAGCTAAGATCTCTATCACTTAGAGATCAAATGCAAATTGTATTTTATGCAAGACCTTTTATTTGCATCACAAATCTTATGAGCCAATGAATTCCTTCCTGCAGGGTGTCCTTTGTCTTTAGGAGTGAGAAGATAAAAACAAAGGTTGCACAAGTATTGGATTGTTTACCTGATTTTTGTATTTAAACATTACACACACTTATCAAAATTTGACCCCTTCAGATCATCAAGAGACAGCTTCCGATAACACTAAGTCACTGTTTTACTTAATCTCTATTCAAAATGAGGACATCACAATTATAGCTCCATATTGTGTAGGCCTGATAAAGTTCAGAGAAAAAGCAGCACTTTCTGAGGCATAGGTGATACCTAACGGTGGATTAGACTAAGAGCTTTGGCATCTCTGCAGTGGGCCTAAGTAGGCACTAGATGTTTAATGCAAAACGTAGGAAGAAATGAACATACCAAAAGTTAACAGCCATACTTTATAAGAGGAATTTCCAGACTTTCTAGCAAGCCAACTATTCATGAATAGATTTATAAAATGGGTACTGATTATTTTGGCCTAAGGTAATCTGATCTTAACTTTTTAAGGACAGTCATTTCTTTATTGAAATTCTTTTAATATAAATTTTATTGCATTAAAAATTTTGTTAAAGTAGCTATCATCTTTATATAAAAATTACATATCTTACATTGCTTTTCTCTGTTTCCTTAAATCATAATTTCTTCAAATTTCAGATTCTTTCTTTTTGTGTAACGTCTACAAAGATTTCTGGGGAAACTTTTTACACTGCTTTGCAATTACATTTAAATGATTTGCTACACATTGTACTTTATTTTTAGTTTGATGATAATTATGCGATTATCTTCAGATAACCTAAATTTAATTATTTTCTTACTTATGAATTAAATAACGCTAACTAGACTCAATCACCATTTGAAAAAGCTTCATTGATTTATATAAAAATACAGTGCATTAGTCTCAAAATTCTACGTATCTTCATTCCCTTAGATTTCTCTAACCTTAAATAAAATTCAAATTTCTCTTGATGCATAAAGATTGTTAAGCAGCCAGTAAAACCATTGTAATATTATCTTGGTTTTCCACTTCCCTTTATAGCCAACAGATTTTCTTATTTTTTCTAACAGGAACACGTACTCATAAAAATTTTCCATATTTTTCTTTCCCTTCATAATTAGAATGGAGCCCAGCTCTTTAATTTCAGAGATTGTCACAAAGAAAAAAATGGAAGCAGATAAATTCACCAGCTTTCCTTCAAATTTAGGAAAATATAAGACAATTGACAAGAAATTTAGTGTTCTGAGGGAGAAATAGGATATTTAAGACAGGTGAGGAATAGGGATGTGAAGGTGAGAGTGAGGGAAAATTTCAGAGAATGGAAAATTGGGTGAGTATCTCATAGAGGAAAACCGGACACTACTTTCTAGCATAGTATTATCTTTAAAAGACTTACTAAGGGTAAATATTTGATAAATATTGAAAATTTTTCAATTCAAGATAGCCCATTGGATATATGCACTGCCATCTTCTCCCTTAATCATGGAAATTATAAAAAAGATATAGGGTAAAATGTATTACTAACCAAATATTTATAACAGGAATTCTTGATAAAGTAGAAGATGGGTCTATTATCTAAGCAATCCATAGTGAGAAAACTGTAGGCTAAATGAGCTTCAAAATGTGATCGGAGTGGGAACCCCATGCCCACAGGTGGTGGATAATAAAAGCGTAAGTGGGTTCTAGATCAAACAAAAGGTTGTTTACTCGAGAAAACAGCACTTAAAGCAACCAGTGAGGTTAAACATTGTGCCTCTGCCCATGACTCTTGGGACAAGTGACCACAACAGAATTGCCATTCTACAGTGTGGTGAAGTCTCTGAGATTATGGGATCTGCTATTAACCCAAGTGGCCAGAGCACTTTGGAAGAGTAGAATAATTCTGGGCCCAAGATAATATCATGTGACACTTCAATCAATGGGTCGGTTTGACTTTTCCTCATTAGTGAGACTAATGATGTTCGTATTCAATACCATCTGTAGTTCTTTGCCTTGAATTACCAACTATAAACGTTTTACCATTATCCCACTTGATTGAATTTTAATCCTTGATTTATATTCATTCATATGTATTCTTCCTTCTATTCGTGTTAGTTTTTCCAAGTACTTCTCCCAGTTTTACCCGTATATTAACACTGATTTTGATGTCCTTCAAATTATAAAAACTTAAAATGTTGAAAATATTTCAAACATTTCTTAGCATTTTAAATGTTTCTGTCTGAATTGCACAGATATTTCATGTATTAAGTCTAAAATAAATATCAATTTAAAAATCTCATATTAACTTTCTAAATTATATCACTATGTGACAGACGAATACAGAGTAATTTGGAGAAAAAACTACAAATGTTTAATAGAGAAGTAGCTAAATCATAGCATACCTATGTAGTATAATGTAATGCTTTGATATAAAACAAACATGTAAATACACAAGTAGTTAAGTGGATAGAGGAATGGATATGTGTGTGTTTTAGATATGTGTGTTTCTGTGTGTTTGTTTATGACATGATTGTAATTCCAAGAGATACGAATGATGATTATCTCTACTTCTTCTTCAGAAAGAGAGTATATCATTCATATAACTAAAACAATTAATGTAAAAAGAGAAAAAGGAGACTGATCATTTGAGGTTGACCCTGCTCTAAAGTGGTGAATGAAACCTCCAAAACCATTTGATTCTTATATTAGGTCTTTCTTTTCCTTTGGCCTAAAGGATACCACTTTCTGTGATTTCTACTTTTCATCTTTCCCTTTTGAAAATGTTTTTCATTCTTTTGCAGTGCTTTTGTATACACCATTTAAATGTTAGATTTTATTTTGATTTTCTTTTCTCTTCATGAAGAGAGGTGTCTAAAGGTTACACCTTCACCTTCAAGCACCATTTATAAACGAAATTTTTTAAAAATTGATATTTCTTGCTATAATTGGAGTCCTCCATAGCTGTCTCAATCACTTCATGAGAATGCTACTTATTGATGTCAAATATTCTGCAACAGGCCCAGAACGGTGGCTCATGCCTATATTCCCAGCACTTTGGAAGGTTGAAGTAGGCAGTTCACTTGAGGTCAGGCATTCGAGACCAGTCTGGCCAACACGGTGAAACCTCTTTTCTGCTAAAAATATAAAAAATTATCCAGGCTTGGTGGTGGTGCGTAACTGTAGTCCCAACTACTTGGGAGACTGAGGCAGAAGAATCACTCGAACCCCGGAGCTGGAGGTTGCAGTGAGCCAAGATCGTGTCACTGCACTCCACCCTGGGTGACAGAGCGAGACACTGCCTAAAAATATAGATAGATAGATAAATAGATAGATAGATAGATAGATAGATAGATAGATAATTTATATATATATAATTTTATGTCCAAATATATATAGGAATATATATGAGAGAAATACATGGATGAGATGATATTTACCAACAGCCTGAACATTTTCAATTCCCCAGAAATTGTGTAGTATGAACTTCCTTTGACTTGGGTTGAGGCAGCTGAAAGGATTTTTCAGAGCTTATTGCAAAACTGTTTCAAGAAAAAAGGCTCACTGCCTCCAGGAGATAAAATGAAGCTGTATCATTTATGTAGGAGGAAATTACAGGAAGAGACATATATAAGCACGATTCCACTTTACCTTACTTCAGAATCTAATAGACAAATTTCTCTTTATAAACTAGGAAGCAAAGAAATACTACTTCTATACAAAGACAGATTCCTTGCAGGTATTTTGAAAGTGTTACATGTCTCCTTTTTCATTATAAATAGACAGCTTACTTTCTTATAAGAAAGCCATACACCTTGGATGAACTAGATTAAAATAAATAGAAAATAGTATACTTTGCAAACCCCATGAAAATAAAAAGACATTAAATGGAACTTTATGAAGTTCCATATAGAGATTTTCCTAAGGATTCCAAATTTTTTAAACAGCATTTCAAACGTCATGTTTATCTGGAATATAAAAAAATCCATCATCCCCTAAACACTATAAACTTAAAATGTCGTATACTAGACATAATTTGAATGCAAAAATTGTACAAAAGTACCATCTCTTGACTGATTGAAATTCATTTTGTGCATATGCAGCTAATATTTTTGTTTCATCCCAAAATAATTTTATCATTGTTTAGTTGAGATTCTCTGTGTCAAGCTAACTCTGGGATGATGTTTTCCATGGTCAATTAAGAAGAAAAAGTTGGTAGAAGAGTATTTTAGTGACCCCAAACTATTCCTAACAGTGGCTCAGACATTTCTGAACAAGAAATTATCATGACAAAAGTGGGGAAACATCTTTTAAGATGCTATGCTTCAACCACAAAGTTCTAAGCACTTTGAAGAACAATGTCCAGATAAGGGCAGAATCTTTGGTGTAATCAGGGTGCAGAGATGCAAAAGCACTGTAAATGTTATATACAATTTGTTATAGAGATTCTAGCTTATGTAATTGTGAGAGCTGGCTGAAAAATCTCTGTAAGGCAAATTTCTTCATGCCTATTACTGTAGATTTAAGTCCTCAAGGTAGACAGTTGGGAAAGGAAGATATATGTAAGGTGAGAAAGATCAAAAACAAAGTGGAGTCCATAATTGTGGGCTCATATACACAAAAATGAACTGGAACCTATGAATATTAATCTTCTATTGCTGCTCTAAGACACTACCACAAATGCATTGGCTTAAAAAACCCAAATGTATTATACAGTTCTGGAGTCAGTAATATGAAATAGGGCTTGATGAAATAATATTGAGTTGTTTACAGGGATTTGTTCCTTTTGGAGGCTCTGGAGGAGAATCTGTTTCCTTGCTTTTCCCAGCATCTAGAGACTGCCTACATTCTTGGGCTTGTGGTTCCTTCCTCCACTTTAAAAGCCGGCAGCATAGTATCTTCATCATGATATTTACTTACTGCTCTTATTGCCACATTACTTTGTTGGATTCTGACCTTACTGTCTGTCTCTCTTCTAAGTTCTCAAGTGATTACATTGAGCCCATCCTGATAACCCAAGATGAATTTTCCATTTTAAGATCTTTAACTTAATCATATCTGCAAAGTTTCTTTAATATTTAAGGTAATATTTGCACAGGTTTGGGGATTAGGATGTGGATACCTTAGTGGGGGGCAATATTCTACCCACTCACAACGTGCCAGTTCTTTCTACCTCCAACCTTGCTGATGTAGTGCCTTTCGTGAAAAGCAGTTGCCCATTTTAGGGAGCTAATTCTACATTCGGCCTGGAAGTTGAAAAAGAAAAGGAAGGGAAGGTGGCAAAGTTGTGGACCCAGCTTCTGCCCATATAAACAAGGTGATTCAGCACGTAAATAACATATGTGAACTCCAAAGCTTCTGTGGACCTTGCCCCAACCTTTAGAGCACAAAAAAACAATTATGCCATTGCTTCACAAATCACATGCAAAAATGTCTCTTGTAGCCCACAGTAACAAGGGAATTCTGGAAAGGTAATTTATCCTAGTGAAGTTGACACATTAGAAAGTCATAGTTTCTAATGAGTGTGCTGTGTTACACTAAGTTGATGATTATTGAAGTAGTCCAAGTTTTGCTCCTTGGGGGACTGTCTACCTTTATAACATAATATCAATCCTAGTCTCTAGTCAGCTTAGTTAGCAAGTCTTTTTAGTTTGCTATAGCTGAACAAACTGTTATTTGTTTCAGGTATTCAGTATCATATCTAAGTCCTCCTTATAGTCCAATAGTAAATTCATAGCATCTTACTAACAGTTGAGTTTCTTTGGTCATGTAGCAGTAGAAATTCAAGTTCCTTGAAAAATGTGGCTTACGCTGCCTAAATGAATAATTGTGATCTAGATACTTGCTAATTGCTATGAGTAGGCAAACTGTCATATATTTTTAAACATACTCAAGTTATTAAACAATATTCCACTATCTCAAAATAAAATTTATTATTCAACTAATCTTGTTTCATATGTTTACATTGGAAATAATCAACTGCCTTGTAATATAGGTTCAAGAATGTGGATTATTTTATATGGATATTTCTCTGAAAGAATCTGACATAGTATTCATTCTAAGGCTTTGATTTGTTCAGATAGATGCTTTAGGCCAGAAGAAAAAGTGTGTTCAGCTCTGGGACTGCTGAAGGCAGTCTTGCTGAGTGGGTAGGATATTTGAGTGAGAAAAGCTGAGAGGTTAGAAATAAACACTGGTAGTAAACAATTAGCCTCAGGTGACTTTTTTCAACCTAGATATAGCTTGACTTCTCCCATTACACCCACAATTATAATGTCCCAGGCAAAATGAATTCATGACTGAATTATAGTTCTCAACTAACTTCCCTTCCTTTGTTATTAAATAAAGTTGGAACTTTCATCAGTTGCAACTTTAAACAATGCCTTTTTGAAATCTTTCTTAAGCCGCATTCCCAACGATTTCATTGTTCCATATTTTTTCCTAGGACTTTATCCATAAAAATATAATGATTTTATGCCATATTGAAATAACATTACAATATCCATGTCAATGTACACTTAAATAATGATATAATATTTCATAATGTTTAAGAATATGGGCTCTGGAACCAAACCGACCAAGGATGCAATCCTAGCTTTGTTATCTAGCAGCTGAGTTACTTGGACAGTTTAACAAATCTCTCTTAATTTTCTCATCTACAGAATATTGTTGTAAGAATATAATAATAATATGCTTTTCACATTGCCTAGCATAATGCTTCTTCAGTCAACATCAGCTATTAATACTATTATTAATTTATATGTATCTTATAATTTTTTGCAAAATGTTTTCATGTCATACACCAAATTTTCTTGTTAATATAAAAATATGACATTATGCTAGTATTAGGGTCATAGATTTATATTATCATTGAATTATTACCATGCAGACCAGGTGTGGTGGTACATACCTGTAATCCTGCCACTTTGGGAGGACGAGGTGGGAGGATCACTTGAGCTTAGGAGTTCCAGACCAGCCTAGGCATCAGGGTGAAACTCCATCTCTAACAAAAATACAAGTTACCCAGGCATGGTGGCATTCACCTGTAGTCCCATCTGTTTGGAGGAACGGAGGCAAGATGGTGCACTTCCGGGTTCTTCTTCACCAACTTTTCCCGCCTGCGCGAAAATGCAGCCGGCGCCGGGGAAGGTGCAGACCAACTGGGCATGCGCCAGGTGACGTCAATCCGAAGAGACCAAGATTTACCTGGTCGCACCTGCGGAACTCCCCCTGACACGCCCGTGCCCCGCCTATTGCCCTCCCACTCCTAGAAAAGCCGCGGAGGGACGCCTCGCGCGGCCTTCTCACAGCCCCACGCCTGTCGGGATGTCGGGACTGTGGGAACTCCGTCGGAGAGCCCCACCCGGGACTCTGTCGGCCTTCTTTGCCGGAGGCGGACAGACCTCTTCCCCACACCTTAGGTGACCAAAATAAACTTGCAGTTTTGCTCCTACACTTGCCTAGTCGCTGGTTCTTTTGTGCCCGCTCTGGTGGTCTTAGAAAAACAAATCACCATCTACTCAGGAGGATGAGGTGGGGGGATCATTTGAGCCCAGGAGGTAGAGGTTTTGGTGATCCAAGATCACGTCACTGCACTCCAGCCTGGGAAATGAAGCCAGACCCTGTCTAAAACAACAAAAATTACCAATGTGGTCATATATTACCAATTTATTTGGCTGGTTAACATATGAACCTGAAAATGATATCCTCTGAAACAAATTCCTAATCCACTGGCTGTCATTTATTGATTTGTAATGTCAGAAAGTATGGGGAGAGAATGAGGAGACCTCACCTAGAGATTTTCTCAGTGGTGCAGATCTCCTTCCAATTTTATGAAGATTGGTTGGGTGCTCTAATTGCATTTTTTCATTTGTGTTTCTTGGAATAATGAAATAGTTACTGATAGTCACCCAATTTTTCCTGGAAGTTTCATTCTAAGTCTTTCACCTTATGTAAACGATAAGCCAGTTTCATAAGCAAGAGGTAGAAACATATCTCACATTTATTGTATTTTATTTTCTCAACATACATTCACATCACCTTCTTCATTATTTTTATCTTTTTTTCATCATAGTCAGTTCCAGTATTTACACATGTATTAATGTACAGAGTAGTTTAATACACTCAGGTCACATTGCCAATATTCGCAAACTGAATGTTCATGATAGTACTCGTTTTTTGGTTCCCTGCATTTATATCTTCACCTCTGCTGAAAGACTGAGCTCTTGAGGAGCAAGGATCAAGCTGCATTTATTTTTGTAGTCCTACCTCCGGAGACTGTACTCCTAGATTCCACAAATAAACTTTATTTATCTAGCATATTTAAAATATATTAGCCCAATACTGGTGCTTTTATCTGTATCCGTTGGGTGTCTAGCCAACTCTGTGATCACAGATCTTTAGACTAAGGGTCCAGTGTAGGCTGACCCACCTAAAGTCTCCACTGGAAATGTGAGATTGGCTTGCAGAGAGAATTAGGTAACTCTTTGAGGTTAGCCATAGAATGCTGTATAATTTATAGTGCCATGTAAAAAAAACTCTGAAACATATTAGCTTACAAAAACAATCATTGTATTTGCTCAAAACTTTGTAGTTTGGCTGAGCAGAGCTCAGCTGGATTGAGCTGATTTCTGATGTATTTGGTATAGACTGAATTTGCTCATTGGGCTAAGATTTAATTTGAAAATCCAGGATGGCATCACCCGTATGCAATTAGCCCCCTCTCCCTAGTTGCAATGGCTGGAAAATTAGGACCTTTCTTTTCCTGGTCTTTCATCCTCCAGGCTTGTAATGTTTATACTTCCAGACTCTTTCTCTCCATCTATCTACAGTAACAGGATAGTTAGGACATCTTTACCTGGTGACTCAGGGTTCAACGAGTAAACACAGAAAATGCAAAACCCCTTAAGGTCCAAGCATGGAATGTGCAAAATATCAGTTCCACTACATTTTATCCATTTGAATAAGCCATAAGCACTGCCTGATTCAGTGAAGGAGAACACCGCACACATATATAGATTCATCGTGATGTGATTAATTGGTAGGGAGTGATTAACTGTTTGGGAATAATTGATGGTGGCGATTAGCAATTTACCCTGAGTTCTAGTCAACAGATCCTCACATGCACATTCTCTCAAACTTACATAAAATGTTATGCAGACTCAATAGCAGATTTCCCATTCTGATTGTAACACTGCCTTTCTAATATTGAAATTCTGACTCTGGGGCTAAATCTGCTATCTTGGTCTATGTATTGTAGAAGTATATTGCTAGAGACTGGTAGTAGAACGGAGAAGATATCCAGAACAAAGCTGAATAGAAACCATGTGTGTGTGTGTCTATGTATCTGTATGTGTGCTGGGGTCAAGAATGGTTTGCTGGTGAGACAGAGAGAGACAGACAGAAACAGAGAAAGAGAATCTGCCTAGGTTTCAAATGGCTTTCTAGTCTCTGGTCTTTTGTGAGCTCCAACAATACTTGCTCACTTGGTTTTCCTGTACTGAACCTAAGACATAATGATAGATGCTATAAGCCTAAATATCTGGAATAAATTTTTGTCTCTGGAAGTAAACACTGTATAAGTAAGATATTTGAATTAATAATGGGGTTTAGTTAAGATGAAATCTACAAAATTTAATACAAATCCATTATCTTGATAATTATTATCAATAATAATTCAATTCCATGCCTGTACATTCTACTCTAAAATGCTTCCTGTGTGAACTTAAGTTTTGTTATTCACTTACTTGTTTTAAATTTCCTCTAAATATTACATTGATTGTTTATCATCTGCCACTGCTTTTCTCTCTTGCCTCATGTCTCACCAGTTCCCACCAAGGACTACATGTTTCTGCCCTGCAGCATCACTGAATTTTCTTGCAAAGTAGTATTTCTCCATTATCTTCCAATGTTGGTTTCCATTCTTAACTATACCAAGAATACCTTTCTCCACCTCTTCTCTCCCATGGCCAATCTCATCTTCCACCCTTTTCAAATATAGTTCCTATTCAATTTTCAAGCCAAAACTCTTCTCCTAAGAGAACTTAGGAGATGGCTAGTATTTGTCATCACACTTTTGTAAATGCTTGTTTACTATCTGTATTTCTGACTGGACTATAAACTTAAGAACAAAATGAGGTTTTTATTCTCGGTATCTTACACACTGCACCTAACAATAAAATTTAATGGAATTAGCTGATATATATCTTACTTGTCTTTTTTTATTTTATAATGTTATTTTGATTTACAAGTTAGTTTAAGATTCATCCATGATCTGTTAACAATATATTTGTTTTGCTTTCAGTCTCACTGATACTGATATTTTATTTGCAAACAGTTGTAGAGAAAAATAATCTTCCATCTTTCTTTCACATTTAAATTCAAGAGACCAATACTATGACTACAAGAAAATCAGAGATTAAAACACATTAAGTAACATGTCTTTGGACACAAGTGATTAATTACCCAACTTTCATGCCCCATCTTGCAGTTTTGTGGTCTTTCTTAACCAACCTATTAACAAACATTTGCCCCAATGTTATTTTAAACTGCTTAATTAAATGTTTTCACATTAAAGTACTTCTATAATTCTTAATTACTTTTAAATATTATTTTACTGTTAATTTTATATCTGCTACATTTTCAACCTGATATTCTAACTTAGTTGGTCATTATCAGTTACCATCATTGTTAAAATTAATAATAAATGTAGTTTTTCCTTCCACATGCAAAGCACACTTTTGCTTTGTGGTTTATTTTACTTATACTTCTTAAGTATGCTTCTAATCCTTTTGCAATTTTAGTCTCACAATCAATTTTTCCTTTCTTTATGCCTGAATTTTTACTTAGGGTAGAGTAATAGGAAAAAGTAACTAAATAATCTGATTTCTAGAATGAAGTAAATCACTTACTACTTTTCCTCAATACTAGCATTTCGAAAATATTGTTACATCTGACATCCACATAAACTGTATGATTCATTAGGATTTTTAAAATTTGAAGGAGATTTAGAATCATAGAAATCCAGTTTATCATCAGTACACTAGAAAATTGATAGATAAATTCCTTTAATGGTAAGCTCTTAGTGTGCAAAACCCTTCACGTAAAAAATCAAACCTAAACCATTGGAAAACAGATTGCAAAAGTATTGCTCAATAGTATCTTTGGATTAAAAAAAAGATTTGTAAACAGCCTTGCAGAAATGAACTAGTTCATGAGTAGCGGAACTTTGCTCTTTCTCATTATATAGCCTGTAATTTAAACTGCCCATATTACGAGACAAAAAGATTTTCTGGTCTTTCTTTGCAAATGTGAATATAGAGAATAATGGACTATACTTTTGTGCTGGAATTAAACAAATCAGGGCACCAATTGGGTATCTTATTAAATTCACATGGTACATTAGTTGTCTACGGAAGGATAACAAACTCAGACACTTTAGACAACAAAGACACAGTATCTCACATGTGTGTTATCACAGATAAACTTACCTAGATACTCTCTTTAATCCTATAGATTTTTGTTTGTATTTCTATTTATTTATTTACTTATTTTAAGTTATTGGCCCCTGCTTCACTCTTGGCCTTGAACACTGCATCCCAAATTAATAGCAGCTACCTTTGGGCCATCTGAAAGAGTTTAGCTAAGATAGCAAGTTCCTTAATCCTGTTTTGAATAGGAAGCTCGCAGCCTTTATTAAGTGGAACACCAGTAACATCATGCTAAATCTGCAGCATCACAACAATACTTTTAATTGCTTCAATTTGGGGTACAAAATTAGTGGATATATTAAAGTGCTTCATATGGTGATGCACTGTCAACTCTGATTATGGGTCATGGGCAGACAGCTTCTAACTTAGCCAAAATCCATACTTTTCCATATTTGCTTAAATATAGGCTGGTCCAAGACCAAGAATATCTTTCTGTAGAACTCAGCTAAAGGTCATAAGAAGAAACCAGCACACATAGATTTTTTAAGACAGTTTTTCTACCATTTCTCTTTTAATATAATTGGCAAGAAGTCTGCTCCTACTTCTCAAACTTCATAGCTCCTGACAAACCTGGACCACTAGGGCTAAAAAACTTATTATTATTTTCTGCAAGTAAAGTATTTAGCTAAACACCAGTGATTATATTATTAAGAATATAAATATTGAGGGAAATCGTACAGTGACTCTTGCAACAGAGAAGATTTTTAGCTGAATGCAACATGCAAATTAAAATCTTAATTAAAACTTGTAACAGTTTGTAAATGCTTACCCCTACAAAACTATATGTAAATACAGAGGTAAATAGATAATTTTGTAGATATGATAAAGATATATAGAAATGGATATGTAAATGTAGATAGACATAAGCAGTAAGGGGAACAAATTTAATTTGGCAATGATACCAAAATTTAAATAAAGGCAAATATTTTCTCTCTCTCTGTTTTTCATATGTAGACACGTTCTTAATTTAATATCAATTCCTGAGGTCACCTTAAAATGCTTTAGAAGATATTTAAGAAGAGTAAATTGCCTAAAATAAATCTATATCAGATACTTTTGCTTATATAAATTTTACATTTCCTCTATTTTTCCAATATTTCTTCTATTCTGTTAGTGAAACGTCTTGGCTAATATGCCTGCCATTCAAAAAGAAACTCATTTTTGGATTGCAATGATTGCTTATGGATGGATGCCATGGCTGCAGTAGCAGGACCAAGGTAACTAATTAGAGAAATGAGATCCTGTGGACTGCCTGAATCTCAACAGAGAATTCTTTGCTGCATATAATTTAATTTAAAGGGACAAGAAAGTAATTTATGCATTTCTGTTTTCTGAGATACAATGAATATGTTCAATCATTCCTAAGCTTCAGCCTTCTTAACCAACTTGTGTCAGAAATCATATGATCTTGTCAAGAACATGTATAAACTGGAAAAAGATCACAACATATCTCAAAATAGAAATGCACATAACAATTGGGAATACAATTCTTTATTAATAATCTTTATTATTATTAATGTGCATTAATGTGTATGTGCATTTCTTCATTATTAAAAATTTCTTTAATTGAATTAATTCCTCAAATTTAATTGATAGTTTCTTTATTATTAGTAAAGAAACACACTTACCAACTGGGAATAAAGATTATTTCTGTACCATAGAATTAAAAGAGTATCCAGGAGAGCCAGATGTGAAATTCATGAACAAACAGCTTATGTACATAAAACTTTAACAAAGCATTAAAAGACTAAGGTTCATTTTATATTGAATTTTAAGCCGAAATCAGCTATTAGTTTAAGATATTTTTGTTATTTTCTTAAGGAAACAACAATCTGAACATTTTCTACATTGTGGGTGCAACAATTTTGGGATAAAACCTGAATTTTAACTTAAATTTTGACTTGTAAATTCATATTATACATAGATATTTATTACCAAATGTAATAATAGTTACAAAGGAGTGCTAAAAGTTAAAAATTCTATAAAATATCCATATATTAAATCTAAATGTAAAACAGAAGATATTTCACAACCCTCCAGTTGTCCTATAGGTTTTTTTTTTATATAATTGAATTTTAAGAAACTGTACTGATTGGCCAGACAAAGCTGTGAATTATTTATTTTTGACTAAAAAAAAATGTGCAAACCCAAAGCACAAAGTAGGAGAAATTAAAAGTGGTGATTCACCTCTTCTGATAAAGTTTGTGTTTCCAAATTTGAATCCCTCTATCTTTAGCCATAGGCTTGTGTAACAGCAGTGTAAGTTAGCAGAGAAAGAGGAAGCTCTGATTCATATAATTCTTGATTATGGCTTTGGTTTCACAGGAATAGGTGAGAACATAACTCAGTCTTTAGTCAGAGAAGGCAATTTGATCAATATTAAATGGAATAGACACTGCCTGTGTTAACATTTCAAAATACCTCCCATCCTCTAGCATCAGCTACTCCTCAACATAGGAAAATAAAAATTTATATTCCTGTCTCTTTCTTGACATTTCTTGACAAATCATGATCTACCAAAATAAAAAACTGATTGTAGAAATACCATGCTTATAGGCATTTCAAACTCAAGCTGCTCAAGACTACCTCATCACCTTGCCTTATACCTAAAATAAACAAATGTGCTGATTTACTTATATAATATTTAATTCTGTAGCACTATTCCAATTCAACATCTTTTTTTTCATAATATAACAAGCTCTTCTCCTAAAAAAGAGTTTGAGAATTGGTAATGTTCACTAAGAGAATTCCCTTTAAGAAACTATAGAGTTAAAATGCAATTTATATATTTGTGTGGATGCCTATTTGACATTCTACCAATGAAATGCACAAGGACAGAGCCTGGGTACGCAAGTGTCTGTGTGTGTTTTCTGTTTCTCTAAAGTCTGGTAAGTTGGTGATATAGTTAATCTATCATGAGTTCCATATCTCAGGCTAGTCAGTTTTCATTTCTTCTATCCTCAAGACAAAACTCTCTCAGTATCAAAACAGATGACAATTTCCATAGATTTCTACCTTCATCATATGTCTTGAAAACGTTTTGTCCTAGTTTTTGAGTCCCCATATCTGTGTTCCAAACTGACAGAGCCTCTTTCTGTCCTGGACTGTCTCAAAGATCTCTTAAATTATTTTTCTCCCATTTAATTTTAGCTTTTCTAATATTTCCCACATAATAGAGTCATGAATGACTCTACTGTAATTTGGACTCCCGGGTTCAAATATTTTATTGGTTACCCATTAAATATAAAAGTAAATATTCATCAATATGCCAAAAAAAATCCTTTTTCTTTTCCTATCAACTTTAAAATCTACTAGTAATAGAAGTATTAAACAGTGCTTTTACTACTATTACTGCTACCACTATCTACTATTCTGATTAGGACTACTGCAAACACACACACACACACAGATACACACACACACACACACAGATACACACACACACACACACATAGATACACACACACACACACACACACACACACTCTTCAACCAAAACAGGTTACTCAAGGTTCCTTGCAGTTTTTTTCATAGGTTCTATATTTTAAACTCCTTCTACTCATCCACCTCCAGACAAAAGTTATTGATGCTGTGTGGCATCAATAACATATCAAATTATCATTTTAACAAAAGTTTTATTATTAAAACTTTTGTTTTAATAATAATTTTAATTTACCCCAGCTCTACCATTGATTACTACTATAAATTCACAGTAGCTTTATATTGCCTAATATCATTGTTTAAATTTTTATATGCTTGTTCATTGGATTAAGTCCTTCTTGAGACTCATTTTTTTTAAAAAAAGAATCTGTTACCTAAGAAATACTGTACATAGCCAAGTTTGGATTGGTTTAACTGATTTAAACTATTTATGGATATGATTTTTGAAACATGGTTATTTAATTGACACATAGCATTTTACTTATTCATTGGGTACATGTTATATTTTGTTACATGCATAGAATATGTAATCATCAAGTCAGAGTATTTGAGATATTCATTACTTTGAGTATTTCTCATTTGTATGTGTTGGAAACAGTTCAAATCATTTCTTCTTGCTACTTTGAAATATACAATATATTACTGCTAATTTTAGTCACCCTACTATGCCAGCAAATATTAGAACTCATACCTTCTATCCAACTGTATATTTGTACCCATTAACTCACCTCTCTTCATCTACCTCTCCCTCTCACTTGCCCTGACTAGCCTCTGGTATCTATAATTCCACTCTCTATTTCCATGAAATCCATGGTTTTAGCTCTCACATAAGAGTGAGAACATATGATATTTGTATTTGTGTGACTAACTTATTTTACTTAGCATAATGACCTCTAGTTCCATCCATGTTGCTGCAAATAACATGATTTCATTTATTTTTATGGCTGAATAGTTTTTTATTAGGTATGTACAACATATTTTTAGTCATTCATCTATTAATGGACACTTACATTGATTCCATATCTTGGCTATTGGGAATAGTGCTGCAATAAGCATGGAAGTGCAAGGTGTCTCTTGGATATATTGATTTCTTTTTATTTTGATAATTACCCAGCCTTGGAATTGCTGGATCACGTGGTAGTTATATTTTTAGGTTTTTCCTTTTCTTTGTGAAAAATGTCTGTACTGTTTTCCATAGTGGTTGTACAAATTTACAATTTCTCCAATAGTGTATAAGAGTCCCCTTTCTCTGCATCCTTGCCAGCATCTGTTATTTTTATCTTTTTAATAATATCTGTTATAGCTGGCATAAGATGATACCTAACTGTAGTTCTGACTTGCATTTCCCTGATAATTAGTGAAGTAGAGTATTTTTTTACATACCTATTAAGCATTTGTATGTCTTCTTTTGAGAAATGTCTATTCATGTCCTTTGTCAATTTTGTAATGAAATTATTTGGTATTTTATTATTGAGTTGTTTGAGTTTCTTACGTATTCTGGATATTAGTCCCTTGTTGAATGTCTATTTTGCAAATATTTTCTCCCATTGAACAGTTTATCTCTTCACTCTGCTTTTTTTTTTTTTTTTTTTGGTCGTGCAGAAAACTTTAAATTTAATGTAATCTAATTTATCTATTTTTGTTTCTGTTATCTGTACTTCTGAGGTCTTAGTCATAAAACATTTGCCTAGACCAATGTCCTGAAGCATTTTTCCTAGGTTTCCTTCTAGTAGTTTTACAGTTTCAGGTCTCACATTTAAGTCTTTAATCAAACTTGGGTTGAATGCTGTATATGGTGAGATACAGGGGTCCAGTTTCATTCTTCTGGATATGGATATTCAATTTTCCCAGCACCATTTATTGAAAAGAGCATTTTTTTCCCCAGTGTGTGTCTTTGGTACATTTGTCAAAAATTAGCTGGGTGTAAGTATGTGGCTTTACTTTTGGGTTCTCAATTCTATTCCACCAGAGTATATGTCTTTTTTATACTAATATCATGCTGTTTTGGTTACTATAGCTTTGTCATTCATTTTGAAGTCACATAGTGTGAAGCCTCCAATATTCTTCTTTTTTTCTCAGAATAGCTTTGTCTATCTGGGCTCCTTTATGGTTTCAAACAAATTTGGGGATTTTTAAAAATATTTCTGTGAAAAGTAGCATTGGTAGTTTGTTAGGGATTACACTGAATCTGCAGATAGCATTGAGCAGTATGGTCACTTTAATAATATTAATTATTCTGATCCATGAACATGGAGTGTATCTCCATTTGTTTGTGTCATCTTCAACATCTTTCAGTAGGTTTGTATAGTTTTACTTATAGAGATCTTCACCTCCTTGGTAAAATTTATTCCTGGGTAATTTTTTTTTTAAGCTACTGAAAACGAGATTACATTCTTTAATTTTTTTCTGAAGGAGAAAGATTTTATTGGCACAGACATGTCTTATTAACTTGACAGAATTAAGCAGTAATTTAAAAAAAAGTAAAAGATAGTTTCTCTAAAACTAGTTTCATTGTGGTCAGCAGGTCAGAAGCAGATTGTAACCACTCAGTTTCGGTTTAAGCCACGACATTAGGAAGCAATCTGTAAAACTAGTATAGTTTCTTCAACTATTAACTTGCTCATTCACATGATTGGCTGAGATGCACAAAAATAAAACTCCTACTAAAAAGGAATCATGCCAGGGACAAGACCAGAGATAGTTTCTGACATTGCAAAACTCGATAGGTGCAGGAACCCTGGGAGAATGTGACTTTCTCCAAAGGGTTACCATACCATCATATCGCCTCTGAACTTGTCACAAATGTGGAAAGCTGCTTGCTTAGAGGTACTGCTCAAACTGGAGAATTTGTCATCTCATTAAAATCTCCACTTGTCATTACTGGGTCTCTGTCTTGCTCTCTGAAGATGCATAGGTAGAGGAGGCGGTGGGGGAGTGGGGGAATGCAGCCAGAGCCAGGGCAGCAGGCACTACCTACAGCACTAGTCTTTTGGAAAAAACACATGGTGCTTGCATCAGTGGCTTATGTGGTCTAACTGTCTGCACTATGGCTGTCAGTCCACTGAATGAGCTGGGAGGTATCCGCGATTTGGTGTGTATTATTGGAAGATAGCTCTGGTGGGTCATGGATAGGTTAGAACCAACCCAGTTCAGGCCCTGTCTCAGACTTGTATCTTATGTGAACTCAAAAAATAAAAAAACACTTCTACCTCCATCTCACCCCCATCCCTGACTATATTCAGGGAAAGACTCCCCCAGGAATGGCCAGCCAGGCCTGCAGCAGATTAGATCTTTTCCCAGTACTGCTCAGTGTGTGGAATTTCAGCCACCACTTTGATTCAATTCCATAGTGATCTTGTCCTCTGAGGATTTTGAAGAAGTTATTGTCACAGATAATGGCCTTCAGCCCCATCCATGTCCCTGTAAAGAACATTATCTTGTTCACTTTTATGGCTGTATGGTATTCCATGGTGTATATGTACCACATTTTCTTTATCCAGTCTATCGTTGATAGACATATAAGTGGAAGTTAAATGATGAGAACACATGGACACATAGAGGGGAAAACACCCACGGGGGACTGTTGCAGGGAAGAGAGTGGGAGAAGGGAGGAGATCAGGAAAAATAACTAATGGGTACTAGGCTTAATATCTGAGTGTTGAAATAATCGGCACAACAAACCCCCATGACACAAGTGTACCTATGTAACAAACCTGCACGTGTACCCCTGAACTTAAAATAAAATTTAAAAAATAAGGAAGCCATTATTACCCAGTCCCTGTTCCGGGATTTGCAACCAGTCAGTAGGACATGCTGTCCTCTACTTTGCAGCCCAGGATGCAGATGGCATGGCCTCCATCATCTTGGTGTTCTTTGAACTTGTACAGCAGGAAATCCGAATACACAGAGAAGGCTTCCTCCACTGGGTCATTTTTGCAGATCTTGGCCATGATGTCCTTTGTGCTGTTGGAGATACGGTAAGAACTGCATCCATAGTGCTTGCCCTCTTTGTAGATCTGGCCAGGTTTGCAGGTCTTGCTGCACTTGGGGGAGTCTCCTTTCCCCACATATGGAGCCATGGATGTGATGCTCACAGGGAGGGAGGGATGGGGAAAGGTCTGCAACCTACATGAGAGTCATAGATGCCACCAGAAACCAGGCCTTTTCTTGTCCAGAAGTTCCAAGCTTCATTGGTATAACCACCGTTGCAGCCGTCCCCACACCAACAGGTGAGCTTGTCCTCCGTGGACACCTCTATATGACTCCCTCCCCCGCCCCCCATTGGGGTGGATGCAGATCCAGTCAGAGATAGCTTTCAAAGCCCCCAAAGCCCAGCAAAAGCCATAGGAGCCCCGGTCTCTGATCTCTCCGAGGTCAGTCTGGCCACTGTTACTGTGGATCAAAGCTTTCAGGCAGATTTATGTCTTAGAAAACTGAACTCTCTGGGGCAGCTTGGATCTGCCCAGCTTGGATCTGCCTGTACCACAGAGCCTCCTCAGGTAGCTCATTCCATTTTGCGGAAGTTGTGCCCGGCCTGCTGCGTAGTGTTTGGTTTGTTGATATAGTTGACTAGCTGTTCGGACAAGGGGTGGAAATAGGGTCTGCTTCCTGCACTGGCCAGCACCAGCAGGCAGCAGAGGGAGGTCAAGAGCCACCTTAAGTCTGAAGAGGGATCCTGGATCAACATTTCTGAGTTCATAGATTCATCAAGATGAACGTACCTCAGCTACATTCTCCTCTGACAGAAGGTACTGTGGGATCAGTTTTTCCAGCATACCAAAAGGTGCTAGGTCTTCCTTTGAACCCAACAGTATTTGCTTTTTAGTGGGTGTGGGGGTCTCTGTTAGGTCAGGGAGAGGAATGTGGGGCGTGGGTTATAATCCTTCTCCTGGCACAAGCCTGTTAACTTCCTCAGTCAGTGCAGAAGTCCAGGTGCAGGGCGTGTCCTCCTTTTCCATATGCCCCATCTGATCGTCCATTCTCTACTCTTGCATTTTTAATTTATTTCTCAGCCAGTTTATTATGGGTTCCCAGAAATGCTACTAATTTTCGTACATTGATTTTGTATCCTGTAATTTTAATACATTTGTTAACCAGATCTAATAGTTTTTTGGTGGAATTTTTATTTTTTTCTAGATGGAGGATCATATCATCAGCAAAGAGGGACAATTTGACTTTGTCTTTTCCAATTTGGACGCCGTGTGTGTGTGTGTGTGTGTGTGTGTGTGTGTATTTTCCTCCTGCCTGGTTGCTCTGGCTAGGACTTCCAGTATTATGTTGAGTAGGAGTGATGAAAGCAGGCATTCTTGTCTTGTTTCATCTCTTTGAGAAAAGGCTTTCAGCTTTCACCCATTCAGTTTGATGTCAGCTGTGGTTTTGTCATACATGGTCTTTATTGGATTGAGGTATGTACCTTTAATACCTAGTTTGTTGAGGGTTTTTATTATAAAAGGAGGTTGGACTTTATCAAGTGCTTTCTCTGCATCTATTGAGATTATTATGTCTTTTGTTCTTCATTCTGTTAATGTGACATATCACATTTATTGATTGAGGTAAGTTGAATCATCTTTGCCTCCCTGGGATAAATCCCACATTATGATGGTATATTATTGTTTTCATGTACTATTGGATTCTGTTTCCTAGTATTTTGTTGAACATTTTTGCATCTAAGTTTATCAGGATATTTTCTTGCCTGTAGGTTTTTTTTTTCTTTATTTTTATTGTGTCCTTGTCTGGCTTTAGTATTGGGGCAACGTTTGCTTCACAGGATGAGTTGGGAAGAATTCACTCATCTTCAATTTCCTGGAACAGTTTGAGGGTAATTGGTGTAACTTCTTTTTTGAAAGTTTGTTTATGTAGACTTGTTCACAGTAGTCTTTGATTAACTTTTATATTTCTGTGTTATCAGTTGTAATGTCTTCTTTTACATTTTGCTTTTGTTTATTTTGGCCTTCTCTCTTCTTTTTTCTTGGTTAACCTAGCAACTGGTTTATCGATTTTCTTTATATTTTCAAAAGAAACAATTTTTCATTTTATGAATTCTTTGTATTTTAGTCACTATTTTGTTTAGTTTCACTCTGATTTTTGTTATTTTTTTTTTGGTAATTTGTGTGGCTTTGATTTGTTCTTGCTTCTCTAGTTTCTTGAGGTACATTGTTAGATTGCTTATTTCAAATGTTTCTATTTTTTGGTGCAGGCATGTATTGGTATAAACTTCCTTCTTAGCCCTGTTTTTGCTGTATTTTATAGGTTTTGTATTTTGTGTTTTGATTTTCATTTGTTTCAAGACTTTTTTTTTCATATTTTTCTTAATTTCTTCCTTGACCAAATTGCCATTCAAGAGCACGTTGTTTAATTTCCATGCATGTGTACAATTTCCCAAGTTATTTTTATTGATTTATAGTTTTATTCCATTGTAATTTGAGAAGACACTTGATATGATTTCAATTTTTAAAAATAAGAACTAAAAATGAAGAACTATTTTGTGTCCTAACATATGATCTGTCTTGGAGAGTGCTCCGTGTGCTGATGATAAAAATGTGTATTCTGTAGCTATTGAATAAAATGTTCTGTAAATGTCTTTTAGGTCCATTTGGTTTAGTGTGTAGTGTAATTCTAAAATTTCTTTGTTAATTTTCTCTCTAGATTGTCTGTCTAATGCTGAAAATGGGGTGTTGAAGTCCCCAACTATTATTGCATTGGAGTCGTTGACTCCCTTAAGATCTAATAATGTTTCCTTTATTTATCTGGGTGCTCCTTTCCTGGATGCATAGATTTTCAGAATGGTCAGCCTCTTGCTGAATTGATCCTTTTATCATCACATAGAATCATCTTTTTTGTCTCATTTTACTGTTTTTGATGTCAAGTTTGTTTTATTTGATGTAAGTATATCTACTCTGGCTCACTTTGTGTTTCCATTAACATGGAATTTTAAAAGTATCCCTTTATTTTTAGTTTGTGCATCTTTAAAAGTGATATGAGTTTCTTATAGGCAGCATATAATCCTGTCATTGATATGGTGTGACTCTGTGTCCCCACCCAAATTTCATCTTGAATTTTAATCCCCACATGTCAAGGGAGGAGCCTGGTGGGAGGTGATTAAATGATGGAGGCAGTTTTCCGTATGCTGTTCTCATGATAGTGAGTGAGTTCTCACAAGATCTGATGGTTTTACATGTTGGGCAGTTCCTCCTTCACATGCTCTCTCTCTCCCACTGCCTTGTGAAGAAGGTGTCTGTTTTCCCTTCCGCTATGATTCTAAGTTTCCTGAGGCTTTTCCAGCCATGCAGGATTCTTTCCTTTATAAATTACCCAGTCTCAGGGAAGTTCTATACAGCAGTGTGAAAACGGACAAATACAGTCATTTTTTATCCATTCAGTCTATATCTGTTAATCAGAAGTTTCATTCATTTATATTCAAGATTGTTGTTAATATGTGACTGGCATTGGGTGCCAGGGTAGTGTATTTCTGACATTGTATTAATTAATTTCTGGTTGTTTTGTATATATTTTTTCTTCTCTTTCTCTCTTATTGTTTAGCATTGTGGTTTAGTGGTTTTCTACAGTGGCAATATTTGAGCCTTTTCTCTTATTTGTGTTTTCTCTACCAGTTGATTTTACATTTGTGTGTGTTTTCATGATGATAGGTGTCAATCTTTCGCTTCCGGGTATAGGATTCCATTAAACACTTGTAGTGCTGATGTAATGGTGATGAATTTTCTGCACTTTTGCTTTTACAGGAATGACGTTATTTCTCCTTCATTTATGAAGGATAACTTTGCTAGGTACAATATCCTTGGCTGACAGTTTTGTTTTGTTTCTTATATAACTTATATCATGTCATTCTCTCCTAGCCTGTAAAATTTCTGCTGAGAAATCTGCTATTAGTCTGCTATTAGTTTCTTCATAAGTGACTAGATGCTTTCCTCCTGCTGTTTGTAGAATTCTCTCTTTGTCTTTCATGTTTGACAGTTTGACTATAATGTGCAATGGAGAAGACCTTTATGAATTTTATCTATTTGGATATCATTTAGCCTGCTATATCTGAATGTCTAATTATCTTGCTAGACTTGGGAAGTTTTTATCTATTATTTCATTAAATTGGTTTTCTAAACCTTTTGTTTATTCTTCACCTTCTGGGACACTGAATATTTGAATATTTTGCAGCTTTATGGTGTCCTACATGTAAATACTCTTTGCTCATTCTTTTTTATTCTTTTGTCTTTACTTTCACCTGAGTGGATTGTTTCAAAAGAACTGTTTTCACATTCTCTATGATTATTTATTCTGCTTAGTCTATTGTTGATGCTTTTGAATGCATTTTTGTATTTTGTTTAATGAATTCTCCAGTTCCTTATTTTTAAAATATATCTATATTTTTGGTAAATATCTTATTCATATCCTATTTTTTTTAGTTTATTTGTATTGTTTTTCAGCATTCTTTTGTATCTCACTCTGCTTCTTTAACACCAATATTTCTGATTCTTTTTCCAGGATTTTACACATTTCTTTTGGATTGGGATATGTTGGTGGAGAATTATTGTGTTCCTCTAGAAATGACATACTTCCTTGTTTTTTCGTCTTTTGTGTGTATTCACATTGATATCTGTGCATCTGGTTTATCAGTCTTTTGTTCCAATATTTTTTTCTGAATTGGCTTTTGTATGGGAGGACATTTTCCTGAAGATGAGTCTATGGTGTTGGTTGAGTAGAACATGTTGGCTTTGATTCTGGGTGTACTTTGTAGTGCAGTCTCTATATGATTTATTTGGCTGCAAACAGCATCATATGATGTCTTTGTGAGTTACCTGGTGGCTTAGGGTTGGTTGTTTGTTAGTAGAGTCTATGGTGAAGTTGCTGGGAACTAGGATGCCAGGTGGGCCAGTTTTGGGACCCCAGTGGTGGCAGCCATGTGCGTGCCTGTCATTGGGTGTCAGGGTGGTGTATGCTGGCACTTGTGTTAGCAGGTCCAGAGAGGCCAGTTCTAAGGTACCAAGGTGGCTTGCTCAATTGCCAGAAATAACAGTGGTGGGCCAAGCACCTGAAAGGGTTCTTGGGTCTCTGGGAAGCAGGTGTGGTGTGGGCAATCCCAATAGCAGTGTTGGGACAACCCTCTGGGACCCAAATTGTCCATGCTGGTGTTGGTGATGGCTGTGACAGGCTGGGAGGGCCAGTCCTTAGACCTACTGGTGGTCCATGCAGGTGAGTACCAGATGTGGTGATAGCAACTGTTTGGGTAAACCCAACTCCAGTCACTGGAAGGAGTATTCAGGTGCCAAGAGTGGACTAAGCTGGTTGTCTCTAGGCTCCCAGATGTCTTGCTCAGGTATTGTGAGGGAGGAGCTAGACAGCTAGATTGAGTGGATCTCTCCTTACCCATTCCTCCCCACTTCCTAGTGGTGCATGCAGGAGCTGGCTGTGGTAGGTAGGGCAGAGAAATCTCCAGGCCCTTTGGCAGAATGCTCAGATGTGGGCAGCAGTAGCAACACTGAAACTCTGCCACTGGGAAATGCAGGGTTGCTTTAAGCAGAAGAAGCTATAGGCAGTGGTTTGGTGTGGGGGAAGGGCATATTCCTGCTTATACTTGAGCTCTCAGTAGACCACAGGGGTGGCAGAAGTTGTAGGCAGTAGAATTTGTCCTAGGGCATATGAAAATCTTTGGCTGCCTCTCTGTTGGGAGAGGCAGGGTTGCTGCTGGTGGTTCCCACCTCACTCCTTGCAGTTGCAGCTGTGGGCAGGAAATGTCAATGAGGCTCCAGAAATGCGAAGTGCAGGGACTCTTGGGCCAAGGTAGGATGCAGTCTGATGGTGACTGGGCTCTCAAGATGGCATCATGCTGTAGTTTCTTTTGTTTTCTTTTTTTTTTTTTTTTTTTTTGAGACAGAGTCTTGCTCTGGAGTGCAGTGGCACGATCTTGAATCACTGCAACCGCTGCCTTCCAGGTTCAAGCAATTCTCCTGCCTCAGCCTCCTGAGTAGCTGGGATTACAGGTGTGCACCGCCATGCCCAGCTAACTTTTGTATTGTTTTTGGTAGAGACGGGGTTTCACCATGCTGAACAGGCTGGTCTTGAGCTCCCGACCTTGTGACCTGCCTGCCTCAACCTCCCAAAGTTCTGGGATTACAGGCATGAGCCACTACGTCCAGCTCATACTGTAGCTTCTTAAGGCTCAGGGGTTTGTTGGACCTGTTGTGAGCTCTCTCTGAGGCAATGTCATTGATGGTCTCCAGGCAACTCCCTATGTTAATTTCAGGTCTCTTTAGGGTACAGGACCTCTCTCATGGATACAATTGCAGGAGTCCACAGTGAGAATTTGGACCACTGGGGCCTCTCCCTTACCATTTTTCTGCATTCTCTAATGCAGAGAACCTCTGAACCTGGAGAAGCTAAATTCTCCAGGTTCTCAGCCAATCCCAGCCTTGCAGGGTGCCTTGCTTCCCTCTACTTCTTTGCTTTTGATGTTTCCTGTCACTTTTATGTTAAACTCTAACATTCTATGATAAATGATCTATTCAAAGTACAATTACCTACTCATTATTTTGGTTCTTCACAGAAGAAGCGAGTAACAGATACAGTTAGTCAGTCACCTTGAGGCTCTCTCACCTAGGAAACACAGTTAATAAAGGTAAATCAAACAAAAAAAGGAAAAATCTAAACAACACAAAAGAGGACACTAAAGTAAAGGGGAAAATACCAAATCATCATCATCATCATGAAATAAAGCAAAACAATCACAAAACTACTTAGGACAGAAATAAGATGGTCAAAATTTATCACTTATCAAAATAAATAATAATATACATACATATTAAAGGTGAAAAGGATCATCAGAGTTAATGAATAAACCAAATATATATACTATTTCAAGACAGATATAAAAACCTAGAAGCACAGAAAGGTTGAACATTTTTTTTAAAAAAAAGAAAAAAAAAAACATGCCACCTTTCTCGGTCTTTGCAGACATATTCCATGCTAGGGAACTTCTTTACTAAGTAATAGGACATGTTCTGAAACTTTGGAGCAGCTAATAAGAAAGAAAAGCTTAAGGTCTTCTCAGGTCTTTTCTGAACATTTGTCTTGTCTGGACATACGTGTGGCTTTTCTAATACCTTGTACATATGGTTGCTTTTAATTATCCCGGAACTCCCAAGGAGCCTCATCGGTGCCACTCACTCCTTGTGACTTTAGATGGTCTAATGTATATCTCCACCAACCATATCTTTTCTCGCATATCTGTGGATCTTCTTTTCCCTGCAGTTTTTACGAACAAATCCCATTGCATTCAACCACTTTCTGCTACCTGATCTCTGAGAGAGGCAAAACATACACCAGTCCTTTAAGCATCACCAAGACAAATGAGAACTTTGCCAATAACGTCCCCTGTGCTGCCTCCAGTTCAAGGATGGAAACTGGGAACTGGGCTTCTATGTCTTTCAGACAAAGACCACACTGTATAGAGAAACGGGTAGGGCAAAAGTGAGTGAAAATACCATACATTTTCCTCCTATTTTGAATGTGGCTTTCTCTTGATTGGCCATTCCCTTGGTTGCTATGTATTGCTGACTGTTTTCCAGAGCTCCCACTAGGTGGCTTTACTATGGATCTTGTACTGTCTTCCAGAGCTCCCACAAGGGAGCTCCCACAAGCCAGCTGGCTCATATATTAGCCAGCTTTTGCTTGCTGTTTGATTTCCCTGTTGAGGGGAAAGGGCTTGGAGCTTTCTAGTTTGCCATTTTTAATCTGGTCCTTCTAACATGTAAGTTTTATAAGTGAAGGGAATTGGATTGTTTTATCACCACTGTACACTCAGTCCCCAGAGTAATGTCTGTAAATAGTGGACATGTTATAACTATTAATTGAGCACATTCTCAACTTTCTGCCTTATATTTAATCATAACATCAACTTATTTTATTTGCTTTTCAATACTTTAATAAACAATTTTAAAAACAACTAATCTACTCTGTCAGTTAGTCCTATGCATCAGGAATTATATATATATTTCGATATTGATGGTATTAAGAGAAATACTGTAAGAAGAAAGTACCACAGAGATAAGCATGGACTGTGCCTTAAAGAATTATGTGTAGCATAAAAATTGGTTATATTTTGTTCTGTAAGAGGTGGAAAGCTATTAAACATTTTTAACCAAAATAATGACATGCTCACACTGCTGGTAGTTGTTGATTAGCATTGCCAGGAAAGTATTAAAAATATCAATTTACTCAGAATTTCTGCAAGTATAATATATATGTTACCTATATATCCAGGTAATCTAATAATAAATTTACTTTAGAAAAACATGTTTCTGCAAGAAGAATTTTAGCTGTACAAAACAGGAGGATTTGAGCTTAATTACAATATTCTTCCAAAGATTCAGAAAAAAGAAAGAAACTTGATACTCATTCGTTAACTCTGGCTTTCTTATTATTAATATTTGCATGAAATATTTTGCCTAATCTTTTACTTGTAACTTATCTGGGTCTTCTATTTAAATTATTTGTATTCCTTCAAATATTTCTGGGCTTTGTTCTGGAATGGAGTTGAGTTACTTAAAAGCAATTCGAACCTTTCAAGGCATATTTTTAAAATAATTTCAACTTTTATTGTAGGTTCAGTGGGTACATGTGCAGGTTTGTTACATGGGTATATTGTGTGATGCTGAGGTTTGGGGCATGAATCTAGTCACGTAGGTGGTGAGAATAGTGCCCAATAGACAGTTTTTCGGCCCATGTCCTCCTCCTTTCCTCCCCGCTCTAGTAGTCCGTAACATCTACGGTTCCCATATTTATGTTCATGAGTACTCAATGTTTAGTTCTCACTTATAAGTGAGAACATGGAGTATTTGGTTTTCCGCTTCTACCTTATTCCATTTAAAATTATGGCCTCCAGCTGCATCCATGTTGCTATGAAGGACGTGAATTTGCAAAGGACATGAACAGACACTTCTCAAAAGAAGACACACAAGCAGCCAACAAATATGTGAAAAAAAAATGCTCATTATCACTAATCATTGGAGACATGCAAATCAAAACCACAATATGATCTTGTAGCAGTCAAGACACATTTTTAACCTTGTTTACGGGAGTTCAGGATAGCTTTTCATCTAGGACTCACATGGCCCCATTAGACAGTCTTTAATATTTTGTAGACTCAACCTTGTGTATTAAGAGCTCTTTTCATTTTGGCTGGTGGGAATGTGAATGATCTTTGACCCTGTATAATTTACAGGGATTACTCTACTTGATATTATATAAATTCCAGGGATTTTTCTATGCCTGGTAGTGTTTTTCTGAACTCAGTACTCAGCTGTAGACTTGAGGGAAACACTGCATGTCTCCACAGTTCTCTCTTTCCTCCCTCTGTTTGGTCTCTGGCCTGTGAATTCTAGTCCTCTTGATTTCCCTGAACTCTGAAGTTCCTCAACCAAGAAATACAGCTAGCCTCTATTTGAGTTTCTTGTGTTTTTTCCTAGAAACTGCCTATGGTCAGTAAGATGGAGCGATCATATGGTTCCACTTGTGTGGAATTTTTCTCTCAGTTCTCAGTGCCATGCCTTGCATGTGATCCAAAATCTAAGAACATTAACTTCAGGTATTTTATCTATTTTTTTTTTTTTAATTCTTTAAGGTGGAAGAGTAAACTTGGTCCCTGACACTTTATCATGATAAGAGGTGGCAAGTTCAGGAAAGCTTATAATTGGCAAATAGTATATGGGAAAGATAGAGACTGATTTGAAAATGTTTAGGAAGAGAAATCAATAAAAATTGATTGTTTAATCTGATATAGGTTGTGAGAGTAGGAAAACAACCTAGAACAACCAATTTGTTACACTTTACATGGTCAATAATTCTTGTCCTTTTCTTTAACTCTCTCTGTTTCCTATTGCCCAGTATTCTGTTTATTCTCTACCTTTTATTTGACATGGATGTATACAAGCATCCCACCAATTATTTATTTTACATGTAAGTCTGCCCTCCAACATGTACCTCTAGGTCACAATTATATCTAATCAACCTTTGAATATATTTTGATAAATTAATATTATAGGCTATTTTCACTGTATATTGTAATAGGAAAAACACATCCACTGAGACAACATATTGACCATATTAATGAACTAGGACATTTTATGTGATAGAAAAATCTCCTACTGTTCTCTATCATTTTCAATATATACATTTGAGAATAAATTTATATTCTTGGGGTGAATTCCGAATATACAAAATAGCCACTTATTGATTTGGGTATGAAACTGTTATTTGAAATCAAACATTGAGACCTATTGATATTGAAATAAGGAGGGTCTTATCTTGTTGTACAAATATAAATTAAAATTTAAAAGATGTCTTCTACCTACTTAAATTATTGCATTTTAGGATACCACTATAGGGATACTAAGGAACAGAAATAGAAACACATAGAGGAAAAATAATTTTTAATAGATTTATAAAACATTTTTCTCAGTATGAAAATCTTCCTGGCCGGGCACGGTGCCTCACACCTGTAATCCCAGCACTTTGGGAGGCCGAGGCGGGTGGATCACGATGTCAGGAGATCGAGACCTTCCTGGCTAACACAGTGAAGCCCTGTCTCTACTAAAAATACCAAAAAAAAAAAAAAAATAGTTGGGCATGGTGGCAGGTGCCTGTAGTCCCAGTAACTCAGGAGGCTGAGGCAGGAGAACGGTGTGAACCCAGAAGGTGGAGCTTGCAATGAGCTAAATTCACACCACTGCATACCAGCCTGGGCGACAGAGTGAGACTCCGGCCCCCCCCCACCAAAAAAAAAAAAAAATAAAATAAAATCTTCCTGAAAGTGGAATAACACTTTCCCAAATTCTATTATCCAAGGATGAAATAAATTCCAGGTGGGACTAAGATGTGAAAATACAATGGTGAATGGTTATTTGTTATGAATTGACAAATGTTGATTTGTATTTGTAACAAAAGTTGTTTTCAAATGTAATTAATCTTAGAAAATTAGTGTCTGATTTTATATTCTACCCTAAATACATATTTAAATCTTATTCTTCATAAAGAATGATTAAGTAGGGAACAAATATGAGCTTTGCCTCCCAACTTGAAATTCTTGATCTTTTCATGCATATATTTAAAAAATGTTAAGTTTTTCTTTCAGGTTAACAAATAGATGGAATGGCATCTTATTCAGTGATAACATGTGAGTGTTTTATTGCTAAGGAAATGGAATGCTACCCTGGTTCCCTTCCAAAACCCCAAATTTGGGAGCACTTATTATGTCCAGTACTGACAAGGTAGAAAATAAAAACACTCGGACTTAGAAACAAGGAAAAAGGAAAAATAAATAAATAAATAAAAATAAACTCTCATACTGGTATAGTACTCTAATGAGCTGCAGAACTCCATGCTGACTTCAGATGCCACCAGAATTAGAAACTAGACATTGCTTACACCTCTGTTTAAAAAAAAAAAAAAAAATTCTGAAGACTGACTACAACTAAATATGCTTTACTTTCAACCTTCTCTTTCATAAACAGAGAAGGTATCATTTACACATAACTAGGTAATGCAATAATGATTTTGAGATAGGGCTTGCTCAGGTTAGCATTTTCTGAATTGATTATTTACATTTTTGCCTGAATTTTCGTTGCCATATAAATTATCAAAGTAAACAACATATGAAAGATTTCTAAACTTAAAGATAATAAACTGTAAGAACTTGAAGAACTAGCACACCGCTCATTCACTACATTTTCTATGTGAAAAAAAGTATGTGAAAACATAAATTGAATATAGATTACTTACATGTGACTAGAGAGAATTGTTACAGATTGCATGTATGTGTCCTTCCACAATTCATGTGTTGAAATCCTAACCCTCAGTGGAATGGAATTAGGACAGAGACCTTTTGGGAGGTAACTAGGTCATGAGGGTGGAGCCTTTACAATGGGATTAGTGCCCTTATAAGAAAACTATTACAGCAAGTAAGGGAGTGTTGTTTCTGATTTCTTCTCTCCATCCTGTGAAGATACAATGAGTATCTGTGAAGAAAGAACAGAGCCCTCACCTGACACTGAATCTGCCAGCACTTTGATCTTGAACTTCCCAGCTGCCAATGATGTAGGAAATAAATCTTTGTGAAGTCAAACATAGCATATTGTATTTGCTTGTTATAGCAACCCAAACAGCTGAGTGCAATAATTATTGATTTTGAGGTAAACGTGTATGTCTATATATATCTGCATGTATATAAATGTGTTTATGTATTGATATCACACAATTATTCACACTACGACTTGGATACCCAGCAACAATGTAGCTTTTTTATTTTGTCTATAACTATTATAGACATCCTTACCTTCCATACATAGAAAGAATAATCTCACAATCTCATCAACTAACATTAGCCTGGCTATAATAACATAAATAGTCACTTTAAGTAATGTTCAGCCTCTCTAAGTAAACATGTTTGATCTTTAATAGTTCTCGTCATGTCCTGCACCTCTCTAAGATAGTTCTTTCACATCTAGTGTTTGGGTGAGGCTCTGTAACTTGGTGGTGTTTGAGAAGGGTCCTTAGATCCTCTATAACGTTTTCTTGTTTCACTAATCTTAAAGGTAACATTCCTTATTCAGTAGCTCACTATATGTTTTGCTAGCATTTGGAGATTTAGTTAGGAGGAGATATGATCATGTCTTGTTTAGATTTGTCAGAGCCCATGGTTTCGAATTCACCCACTCTCATTTATGAGGTAGTTGGCTTCAGGGACTCTATTATATCTGCTAGTGACTCACATTGGTGCCGAAGGTAGCCCAGGAAAACTAATTATCTCTGTGACCATGCTGAACGTTCTGGCTTATTTGGAATGACCTCATACTGGTCCATCCAGAGAAACGTTCATCCCACAGCTGCACATTTTTATCAAGATAAATTCTATTGAGCGAGCACAGTGGCTCATGCCTGTAACCCCAGCACTTTGGGAGGCCAAGGTGGGCGGATCTCAAGGTCAAGAGATCGAGACCATCCTGGCTAACACGATGAAACCTCGTTGCTACTAAAAATATAAAAATTAGCTGGGTGTGGAAGCGTGTGCCTGTAGTCCCAGCTATTTGGGAGGTCAAGGAGAATCACTTGAACCTGGCAGGTGAAGGTTGCAGTGAGCTGAGATTGCACCACTGCACTCCAGCCTGGTGACAGAGGGAGAGTCTGGAAAAAAAATAAAAATTATATTTAAGACTCCTCAATTATATGATATTTTAAATTATTTTAATCCTCAAATATTGATAAACCTGAGTGTCTGATTTACTCTACTCTTGTCTATCAATTCACTTCTGATATCCTTTTAGCTTCCATAATACCTCCATTTTTAATAATTAAAATACTGGATGGGCGCAGTGGCTCACGCCTGTAATCCCAGCACTTTGGGAGGCTGAGGCAGACGGATCACAAGGTCAGGAGATTGAGACTATCCTGGCTAACACAGTGAAACCCCGTCTCTACTAAAAATACAAAAAAATTAGCTGAGCGTGGTGGCGGGTGCCTGTAGTCCCTGCTACTCAGGAGGCTGAGGCAGAGAATTGCTTGAACTTGGGAGACGGAGCTTGAAGTGAGCTGAGATCTTACCACTTCACTCCAGCCTGGGCAACACAGCAAGATTCCATCTGAAAAAAATAGTAATAATAATAATACATAATCTAAAATATTATTTTTTGCAAGAATTTTTATTGCCGTATATTATCCATTTACTCTGATTTGATAATTTAATAATTTTAATAATTAAATTTAGAATTTGACAATTGTACTATTTTAAACTTTCATAATACCCCTCTCTATTTCTAATTATTAGATGTATAATGGAATGTACATTAAACTTTCCAGATAACGTAATGCGTGAAACTTTTAGAACTGTCCCTATAATGCAATGCCTCATGACTTAAAGCAACAGTAGTCATAGTCTACACTAGGGAGAAAATTCTATTATTGCAGTTGTACTCATTTTCTAATGTTCTGTAACAAATCACTGCAACTTAGAACCGTAACATAATACCCATCTATTATCTCACAGTGCTGTAGGTCCAGGCATGGCATGGCTCATTTCTTTCATCAGAGTTTCAAAAGGCTAGAATCAAAGTAGCAGAGGGCCTATGTTCTCCTCTGCAGCTCAGGGTCTACTTCCAAGTTCACAGAGTTTGGTAAGTTTCAGTTCTTTGCAATTGTAAGATTGAAGTTTCTGCAGGTGTAAGGCTGTTTTTAACTGTCAGTCAGAGGATGTTCTGATCTTCCTGAAGTTGCTTATGTTCCTTATCATATGACTTTTTTCATGTTCAGAACCAGCCTAGGAAAATATCCTTCATGTTGATCTTCTTTCATGCTTCAAATCTCTTTGCTAAGCAGAACTCAGTCAATTTTAAGGACACACCTGATTAGGTCAGGTCCACTCAAGAGAATCTTCATTCTTTAAGTCAGCCGTGTTAAAACAACGTAATCAAAGGACTGACTACGCCATTACATATAGTTCTTAGCCACACTCAACAGACAATGGTAACTGAGGGTTATTATAGAATTATACTCTAATAGTCAATCATCATGACCTTTAATATGTCTAAACAAAAGTTAAAAGAATTTAGGAAATAGCTCTTTTACCAAGGACCCGCCAACATGGGCCGCATTCGCACCAAAATCGTGAAGAAGGCGGCCCGGGTCATCATAGAGAAGTACTACACGCGCCTGGACAACCACTTCCACATGAACAAGCGCGTGTGCGAGGAGAGCGCCATTATCCCCAGCAAGAAGCTCCGCAACAAAATAGCAGGCTATGTCACGCATCTGATGAAGCAGATTCAGAGAGGGCCTGTAAGAGGTATCTCCATCAAACTGCAGGAGGAGGAGAGAGAAAGGAGAGACAATTACGTTCCTGAGGTCTCAGCCCTGGATCAGGAGATAATTGAGGTAGATCTTGACACTAAGGAAATGCTGAAGCTTTTGGACTTCGGCAGTCTGTCCAACCTTCAGGTCATTCAGCCTACAGTTGCAATGAATTTCGAAACGCCTTGGGAACCTGTTTGAATTTTTTCTGCAGTGCTATATTATTTTCAATAAATCTGGGACAACAGCAAAAATAATTAAAAAAAAAGAATTTAGGAAATATATTTTCCTCTCTTAAGACTGGCTGTTTTTCCAATCTATAATCTTATTGCCTGATCTTATTTTTAATGTCAGAAGCTGAATATTAGTAACTTTATTATTTTTTTCTGATGTTGTGTTTGTACTTGTGTTTTTAACTTCTTCTCTCCCAAAATATCCACATTGGTTACTCCCTCACTTTATTCTGGTATATGATCAATTTCCATTTTATAAGAAATATTGTTCTTGATCTCATAATATTAACAGCATCATGAACTCAATTCTACATTTCTAACTTTTAAAAAATATATACCACTTACACGTTATATAATTTATTTTATATGTATTTGTTTATGTCCTGTATTTCCTATTGAGAGAAAATGGCTTGTTTGTTTAACTGCTTGGTACCTCAAGTGCAGAAAAGTTTCTGGCACATAATAAAGTGCAATAAACATGCATTCTTGCTGTTGTTTTATGATGTCATGTATTAGAATTAAAACACATTTCTATTTTTTTCACATGGTTGAAGACTGTACTTACTTTTTGAAAAAGCAATGTTGAGATATTTACAATACTAAAACCAATGTTTAAGAAATGGAAAAATGTATGTCCTTTTTTAGTAATCAACAAGAAATTTTAGACAACTGATAAAATGAGAAATAAGACTATTTAACAAAACGATGATAGTTATCCTCTTAAAACAGCTTTGGTAATTAGTTTGTAGAATATAACTCAATCATTTCATTGATTTCTCCATATTCATAATTATATTAACTATTTTGCATTTATGAAATGGAACAAATGATGTGTATGTTTTTTAATAAAACATAATTACTTAAGTAATTAAACAATGCATTGTTTAACAATGTTAAGTCTTTGAAATCTCTTGATAATACACAAAAGAAATTAAAGCCAGGTATGGCATTTTCATTTAGAAAATATAGTTCAATTTTAAATAAAACTCCTTTCTTAGGAAAATTGAGAACACCATAATTATGTTGCAAAATGATTAAATGGAGCAAAGAGATTTAGATAGTAATTAATTCCTCTAGAAACCAGGTTTGTTTGTAAAACAATCTATTACACATTTATAACCCAATCCCCACCCCAAAGTGCTCTATGTGTATTTCCAGATAATAGTTTTCTTCTTGAACATTTTACTATGCCTTCCTTTTGCAATCATTTATATATTCATGCAATAAAGTATTTTAAAAATATAAAGAAGATTTAAACAATAAGTAATGGGTTACCACTCTTCTTTAGAAATTTAGCACAAATTTAGTCTTGTTAATTTATCATGGTTTTCCTAAAAGTGAAATAGGTGAGAAGTCCATTGTCAGTACCAAAATACATATTAGTGTATTAATTAGGGTTAAGAGAGGTAGAAAGACAGAGAAAGAGTAAAAGAGAGAGGCGAAGAAAGATAGAGTGGAGTTGGCTTACATGATTGTGGTGACTTGGTAAGTTCAAAATCTGCAAATCAAGTAAGGAGACTGGAGACTCAGAGAAAAGTTCCAATTTTCAGCCAAGGGAAGTCTGCTGAGAGAATTCCTTCTTGCTCAGGGAAGGTCAGTCTTTGTACTATTAGAAACTTCAACTGATTAGATGAGGTTCCCTCGCAGAAGAGAGTACCAACACTGCTTTACTAAAACTCCACCAATATAAATATCAACCTCATCCCCAAAACACCTTAATGGAATTATCCAGAATAATGTTGGGCCAAATATCTGCGTATTGTGGCCCAACCAAGTTGACATGTAAAATTAACTGTCACAGGGATCATCAAATATTAATAAAGAAGTTGTAGCCAAAGTGGTTAAGCACATATAAGCGTTAGTGGAGAAGCTGTGTTTGGAACCCAAGCCAGCTGGTCTTTCTTCCCTTGGGAGAGTGTAATTTCACTACACCTTTCTCCTCCTAAGCATGGCATAGATATTACATTTAAAAAATAATGAGGAAATCTATGATTGCTTATTTAGTGAGTTCTAAACTATGTATCTAAAATGACATAAAATGTGAATATACATAATCAAAGGAAAAGTGGCAGAAGAACACCTATAATACTCAACAGGTAGCGGAAGAGTCCATGGAAGTTAGATTTTACATGTAACTGAACTCTCTGAGTATGAAATTTCCATGGTAAATGCATATTCTAGCTTAATTTAGTATGAGGGGTTGATATGGAGGTCAAGTAGAACTCTTGGATATTATCCTGCCAATAACTTCATCCCATTATTTTAATTCCTAAAATCAGGAACTATAATTCTCAGATAATCCCACAGAATGAACACATGATTGATTCACACCCAATGTTGTAACATGTTCAGTTAGATATGTACACAAGACAGAAGAACGTAAAAATAATAACACTGGAGGCCAGGCACAGTGGCTCGCACTTGTAATCCTAGCACTTTGGGGGCCCCAGGTGGGTAGATTGAGGTCAGGAGTTCGAGACCAGTCTGGCTAACACAGTGAAACCCCGTCTCTACTGAAAATATAAAAATTAGCCAGACATGGTGGCATACACCTGTAGTACCAGTTACTCAGGATGCTGAGGCAGGAGAATCACTGGAACCCGGGAGGTGGAGGTGGCAGTGAGACAAGATCATGCCACTGCACTCCAGCCTGGGCAACAGAGCAAGACTCCATCTCCAAATAATAATAAAATAATAATAATAATATTAGCACTGCAGCCATTAGTATGTTGGTGTTACTTAAAATGCTGAGTGCACAATATTATCTAAAATAGATTATACAATGACAAGAAAATAAAGATGAGATGTAATGTGTGGAAAACAACCAATATTTAAGGAACTGATGGAAACCACTGATCAAGAAAGGAATCTGTAGGAAAACAAAGGCTGTATTCTTCATTGTAGAATATTTTAAAAGGTGATTAGAAAGACAAAAATAAGAAGTGGGAGAAAGCTTGGGGTAATTTTGGTCAGAAAAAAAAATTAGTTTTAAAAAGAAGTAAACATTAGGTGAGTATTAAATCTTCTCTATTTTTGCTAGAATTAAATAAATGTATTAAGACAGTTAATTCAGGAGAGGAACAAAAATAGTATGAGAAAGGCATAGCAGAGTTTTTATATTTGTTTCATAACAAGAATGAAGGAAATCAATAATATATTTTTTGTAGAATTAAGAATGAACTGACAACCAAAACTCCCAACTGCCTCATTTGGAAGATCTCCACTTTATTTTGTAGATGTTGTAATGAGAACAGGCTACATGCAAATAAATAAAACATTAATTCCTGAGAAAGCAGCACCTTATGGAATCTTCTGGTTCTCAGTCTGTAGTAATCATTAAATGAGATCATGGGGATTTGGACTGAGGTGGTAATGCAAAGAGCCTACAAGCTTGCAAATCCTCAGGTTCTACTGATTCATTATATATAATCTCTGGCTTGTTCATAGCCACTGTTAAGAAAGTAAATATTCATAACCTGAATTTCCTCACCTACATCTCTCAATTCCATTGTTCCATGGAAGAAAACCTAAAAACGGGATGATAAAGTTACCTACTAAAAGCTTTTATACATTAGCTTTGGTTGCAACCATTTAGCATTTTACAGCCTGGATATGTTTCCTTAGATTATGCTGCCAACAAGGAGCTCAAATCTATAAGTAAAAGAGGAGTCAAAAGAGGAAGAAAAAGAGAAAATATCCACAAAAAAAAGCAACCAAAGGCCGGGCACGGTGGCCCAAGCCTGTAATCCCAGCACTTTGGGAGGCCGTGACGTGCGGATCAAGAGGTCAGGAGATCGAGACCATCCTGGCTAACCTGGTGAAACTCCGGCTCTACTAAAAAACACTACACACAAAAAACTAGCCAGGCGAGGTGGTGGGTGCCCGTAAAGTCCCAGCTACTCGGGAGGCTGAGGCAGGAGAATGGCGTAAACCCGGGAGGCGGAGCTTGCAGTGAGCCAAGATCCAGCCACTGTACTCCAGCCCGGGTGACAGAGCGAGATTCCGTCTTAAAAAAAAAAAAAAAAAAAAAAAAGCAACTAAGCTAAAGAAATCACCTGAGGAGAAACAGGACAGCAAAGTCATGGGGAAATATTTGAGAGAGTTTAAAAAGAGAGTGAACAACAGAGCCAAATGCAACAGACAAAAAGATCAAAATGTGCTTTGGGTGTAGGGATATGGCCATTACCATTGAATACTTTCAGTTCCGAGAAGAGAATTGAGGGACAGGGACTATCAGGCCATCGAAACCACATTATGATCCAAAACTAGGATTAAGAAGTACATTTGCATAAACAAACCAACCAAAAAGGCACAGTAAATTAGAACCACTCTCAGCCAGGAGCAGTGGTTCAGGCCTATAATCCCAACACTTAGGGAGGCTGAGGCAGGTGGATCATTTGAGGTTAGGAGTTCGGGAACAGCCCTGCTTGCCAACATGGTGAAACCCTGTCTCTACTAAAAATGCAAATTAGCCGGACATGGTGACGCGCCCCTGTAATCCCGGGTACTGGGGAGGCTGAGGTGGGAGAATTGCTTGAACTTGGGAGGCAGAGACCGCAGTGAGCCAAGATCGCGCCACCGCACGTCAGCCTGGGTAACAGTGAGATGGCATCTAAGAAACTCAAGCGAGGACAAAAACAAAAGGGAAATAGAAATTCACAAGAGGTACTGGTTTGGAATTAGTCCTTGTTTAACACTGTTATTTGTTATCTTGAAATTAGTTTTGAAAGCACGTATCTGGAGAGTCGTAGGCTCATATCTAACCAATATTACAATTCAAAATGATTCAAATGCATAATTAAAAAGGAAAATTCCATATAGAATAGTTTACATTTTCCAACATCATACATTTATTAGTTAATTTTTGCTACTTATGGAAGTAACGTGAGTTAACTTAGAAAAATAGGAAACATAGAAAACCATAAAGGAAAAACCACTGTCAGAAGTCCAAATGAGAATAACATTTATTACCATTGTATTTCCCTTAGTTTTTATTATAATTATAATTATTTTGGCTATAGGTGTAAAAGCATATGGATGTTGGCATATACTTTGCTAAAAATTTAGACTATATTATACACAGAGTGATGCATAACGCTATTTTACTTACAACCATATTGTGAGCTCTTTTACCACAACAGTAAATTTTTAATGGCTACACAATTATATTCTACTGCTTGCTCTTCTAAAATAGTACTTTAGATTTTTCTTGGTTTTGGTCATTTGGGTTTTTAAGATTTTATTTTTAACTAACTTTGTAGTAAACATCAATGTTTACACATATATCATAGTTCCAGTTTCTGGTTATCATTATATTAAAATCCTAGAACTAAATTATGAAGTCAAGATTAGTAAAAATTTAAGCTTTTGACAGATTTCTATTTCTCAAACTAGTTATATTTATTTTTATCCTCGCTATTATATAAGTAAGTTCGTTTTTTTCTGTATCCTAAAAACAGTACATACCATTATGATTTACCTGTAAATCTTGGGGATACCAGGTTCAAAAGAGTAATTTTTTCTATTTATGGGTCTTAATTATGATTTGAATGTTTATATTTATTTATTTGTGATTTCATATAATAATTTTCTTGCATAACTTTTGGTTCTGTGGAAAAAAAAAACTCCCTCTCTTTTTCACTATTGGATCACTACTCAATTAAATTTCTAGATTTGACTATATTAATGTATTAACTCATTGTCTTTAACATATGCATTAATTGATCCCTTCTCTGTCAGCAGTCAATTTTATTGTGGTTTCTTATGTATAAACATTTACATTTTTGTAGTTTGTCTCTCTCTTTAGATTATTCGTGTTTTTCTTTCTTTCTTTTTTTTTTTTGAGACGGAGTCTCGCTCTGTCGCCCAGGCTGGAGTGCAGTGGCCGGATCTCAGCTCACTGCAAGCTCTGCCTCCTGGGCCCACGCCATTCTCCTGCCTCAGCCTCCCGAGTAACTGGGACTACAGGCGCCTGCCACCTCGCCCGGCTAGTTTTTTGTATTTTTTTTTAGTAGAGACGGGGGTTTCACCGCGTTAGCCAGGATGGTCTCGATCTCCTGACCTCGTGATCCGCCCGTCTCAGCCTCCCAAAGTGCTGGGATTACAGGCTTGAGCCACTGCGCCCGGCCTATTCGTGTTTTTCTTAGAAAGCCTTTCAGATAAGTATTGGTTTCTGTTTTATTACTTTTCTTTAGATTTTAAATTCAACTTCATCAAAATCATATTTTGTTATATGGTCTGAAGAAAGGTTTTTGCTTTACCTTTTCTCAACTATTTTACCATAAATTTATCCTCTTTAGTGATTTTTCTGTAAATACATTATTTTTGCAAGTAAATGTTCATATTACTATTATTACAGTGAGTTAAATGAGTACTCTTCAGTGGTTTCTATATTTTTTAATTTTATTACTAAGAGCCATTAACTTATTCCTTTATGAGCTCAACCATGAGAATAACACTTGTTGTGATGATGGGAACAGAGAGTGTGTCTGAATCATTGCTAGTGAGAGCTTTGGTCTGCTTGCAGTAATTTTCATGTAGACACGAAGAAAGGATGCAACTGAAAATTAACTTTTGGTTGTGAAAATGCATAAATGTTTTAAAAGCTGTACTATTGAGTGTTTCAGAAATACACTAGAAAATTGCTTCTTCTTTTCTCTTATAGTAGATTATGGGAATAAAATAAGGAAGTGTCAGAAAATGACTAAGGACTTGTTTCTTATTGCTTCAGAACAAATAGAGGAAACACTGCCATGATAAACAGAACAAAAACGATTTGAAACTGTTTACTTTCAACAAAATTTAAAAATTTCCAAATCAGAAAGAGTCTGAAAGAGAGTTTGAACTCCATAATATTAGCAGTTAAAACTAATGATAACAATAAATTACTAGTCATCCATTATTTATCAGGCACTTAACTTTCACTGAAATCCTACAATATTATTATCCTTTTATGCCATGGGAAACTAAACCTCTGGGAGTTTAAGTAATTTGTCCTGGGGATAGGGATAATGGCAGAAACAGTTCTTCTCAAATCCAAGCATTTACAGAATCTCAACTGAGGACCTTAATCATCTCTTATGCTGAGTTGCTCATGTTAAAACTCATTAGTGATAAAGAATATTTAATCAAGGGGCAGGTCTCAATTAATTTTATCTAACACGTTTATAAATAGTATCAGATGTTACCCAGAAATTGATTTCTTGCAAGTTTTCTCATTTTAAAACATTCCAAAGATTTTTAGAGCTCCATATTCTTATAACAAAATGGTATTTGGTTAAGTTAGAATCTTTACACACTCACACACAAGCACACATACACCGAAAGGCAGCAATTAATTCCCATTATTTGCGTAATTGTATGCTTTAGAACACAAAGCAAATAATTTAGTAGAGTCAAGGGAGTGATAGTAATAATTATGCTGGGACAGCAATCCTGAACCATGACTGTCTAGCGCAAACTGGAGTATGTGATCACTCTACCATACTCACGACTATCTCTTAAAGAGAAGATAATAATTCTATAGTTTTCAGTTTATACGTACCTAAGGAATAAATATGCTAGGCCAGAAACTAGAAATCAGACTTTCTGAGCCTACAATAAAGCAGAAGGTGGAGGCCATACAGAAGGCAGGTTTATTGGAGGCAGATTTTTAATCAAATGACGATAAAATCAAGAGTAAAAATTCAATGTGTGGTGGATAAAGTAAAGTAACAAGCAGAGGAAAATTGTCATCCAAATAAAGATTTAGGCTGGGCATGGTAGCTCACGCCTGTAATCCCAGCACTTTGGGAGGCTGAGGTGGGCAGATCACGGGGTCAAGAGATCGAGATCATTGCAACCTCATGGGACACCTTTCCGTCAGAAGCTCCCATGTTTAAGTGATTTCTGGTCAGAAAAATTTTAAAGTAATCAATGTTTGCTGTTTTAAGCCACCAAGTTTTGTCTTGTAGTTAACATACAATATACAATTAAAACACTATTGAGATCATCAAAACTTTTTAAAGAGTGAAAATAAATTTTTAAAATATACAGAGTGTGATATATCAAGGGGGTTATAATTAAAGGAGATCTTTTTTTAATTATTATACTTAAGTTCTAGGGTACATGTGCACAACGTGCAGGTTTGTTACATATGTATACATGTGCCACATTGGGTGTGCTGCACCCATTAACTCGTCATTTACATTAGGTAGAACTAGAAATACCTTTTGACCCAGCCATCCCATTACTGGGGATATACCCAAAGGATTATAAATCATGCTGCTATAAAGACACATGCATACATATGTTCATTGCAGCACTATTCACAATAGCAAAGACTTGGAATCAACCCAAATGTCCATCAGTGACAGACTGGATTAAGAAAATGTGGCACATATATACCATGGAATACTATGCAGTCATAAAAAAGGATGAGTTCACGTCCTTTGTAGGGACATGGATGCAGCTGGAAACCATCATTCTCAGCAAACTATCGCAGGAACAGAAAACCAAATGCTGCATGTTCTCACTCATAGGTGGGAATTGAACAATGAGATCACTTGGACACAGGAAGAGGAACATCACACACTGGGGCCTATTGTGGGGAGGAGGGAGGGGGGAAGGATAGCAAAAGGAGGTAAATTTTTAGAAAGAGCGTTATAATAAGATTGCTGGAGAGAGAATGAAATACAATTCTGGAACGAATATTTGGTTCCCAATTTTAAAGGATAACTTACTATTAAAGACAGATACTAGACCTCATCACCCGAACTCAGTGATCAAGCCTGGTGTTACTGATGGTGGAACAAGCTCACACGTACCTCTTAATATCTTGCAACCAAAAGTAAAGCACCAATGAAGAAGTAGTTTGCCACATGTGCTTTACCTGTGTCTCAGAAAACCTTTAAAGCAAATTCCATATGATATAGAGAGAAGAATGGCACAAACTTGTTTTCTGCCTGCCCCAGCCACCGATAAAGCCACTTTTTATCCACAGAGTAAAGGAATAATTTTAATGTCCTTTGGTATGTTTCTCCTACTTGAGTTGAAATTCAAAAACTGCAGACTGAAAATTTTTTTATTAATTTTTTTCATGACACCTTAAAGAAGATAAAATTAACAATTTTTCTAGCTATGTAACTTCTCAGTTTCCATTTACCTCTTTGGCAACGCTGCAATCTACGTACTAGTACAAGTGCCTTAGGTCACTTCTTTACAGGGTGATATTTGACTTCATTTCAAAATTTGGTGAATTTAGGGCCAGATTTGGGGCAACATTATTTTTTCTATTAGTTTTTCATTTTTCAGATCCTGGCACTGAACCAATACATCTTCTGAAATCCTGAAGAAAGTCACAATTTCCAGTGAGATACAACTCAGCTGGTAATCCCTGAAAAACTTTTCATTTCATCCAGAACTTCATAATCTCTTCTGCACTGATAGAATTTATAAAGTTGGGAAGATTTTGTTTTTGTTTTGTTTTTGTTTTTACCTTTTAGACTATAATTTAATTAAAAGCTTTGATATTCCTACTTGCAAAGTAATTTAATTTGTGTATTATATTTTTAAAGTTTCTCTGACCACATTTTAGGGGCCTGTGGGGAGCACGAATGTATACTGCCTAACAGTATGTTTAGAAGAATCAATACAGGGAAAAGGGGACAACTTTTGGTAGCAGGCGTGCTGCCTCATGGAAGGAAGAACTGGCCTAAAAGAAAGCTTAGTGCCTTCCCTAAAAGCAGCATCCACAACTTTTGTTACGATGAGGCCTGGTACTTGAGTCCAATTGATTAAGAGAACATAATCCAGTGTAATATTACAGGAGAGGAGCTTCCTTTCCTTTGCCTCAGGATTTCACATGGAAGGGATTTCATCATAATTATACAATTAGACTGTTTTTGCCTCCCTACTGACTTTGGAGAAAAGCAGGTGAGCTATCAGCAAAGTTTTAGAGTAATTTCTAGATGTACCTGGCTTGAGTCTTTCCTCTTTCCTTTACCTTTGATATTATAATAGCTTTCCTGCACAGAGTAAGCATCTATTCTTCTGTCTTACAGATATTCTCAGTTGTTTTTTTTTTTTTAACATAACTGGATAAGATAACCTCTATTGTCCAGGTCAGCCTGTGACAGGCTGGTTATGCCTGTTTCTGGGATGCACTATTAGCAAACCATATTATGCATCATCCTAGTCAGGTATGTCTGTATAGCTTTGCTGGGGCAAAAAGGCAATCATTGAATTATTATCTGCTGACTCAAGTTAACTGTCAATTGCTTCTAACTTGAATGAGGAAGAAGATTATAGAGAGATCATATTAACATAATTACAAGCTTATAATGTTTCATTATTTTAATTTAATATTCCTTGAAATAAAGTATTCCCTTCCCATAGGAGTGCAAGGTAATCCAATGTGGAATACAAAAAATAATATTAAAATTTATGTGATTTTATCTAAAGTATGATAAATAAACATTATTGTATTAGTAATTAATATATACAAGGACAATTTTACATTTTTGTGTACAGGAGCAACTACATAGGCCAGGCACAATACAGATTCTAGAGAGCCAGTGGTGATAGAAAGAGGCAAAGATACAACATAATAGATCTGCTTTATGTCAATGGTTTATAAAACAGGCACTCAAACAAATGAATATGTAACTTAAGATAGTGATGAGAATAATGAGAAACTGTAAGGCAGAGTTAGATGCCTGTAGAACATGATTTAGACATGTTGAGATAATACTATCTTTTTTTCTCTTTTTTTTTTTTGTTTTTGACACTTTGTTGCCCAGGCTGGAGTGCGGTGGTAGGATCTTGCCTCACTGCAACATCCGCCTCCTGGGTTCAAGAGACTCTCCTGCTTCATCCTCCCAAGTAGCTGATATTGCAGACACCCACCACCATACCCAGCTAGTTTTTTTGTGTGTGTGTGTATTTTTAGTAAAGACTGGGTTTCACATGTTGGCCAGGCTGGTCTCGAACTCTTGACCTCAGATGATCAACCCACCTCGACTTCCAAAGTGCTGGGATTATAGGCTTGAGCCACTGAGTCTGGCCAATACTATTTTATTTAGGGTAGATCAAATGTACTATTTTAACAGAGATCAAAAGAAAGTAAAGGAGTGAACTATGAGAGAAGGCTCTGTGATATACGTGTCATGAAAGAAAAATGCCAAGACATACAAATAGTGCATGGGAGAGTAAATTATGAGGAGGAAATGGGAAGGAGAAAAGCCAGATCATCAAGAACTTTTCTGTCCCAGCAATTTGGATATTAGTCAAAGTGTGATAGTCCATTGGAGACTTTCGAGCAGGTGAGGTAATGGCACAATCTGATTTACCTTTTAAATGATTTACCTGGCTCCTGCCTAGAAAAAAAATAAAAATGCATCAGTAGAGGTACTCCCCAACTTTTTAAAAAATGCAAACACGTTAAGAAATGTTTGTAGGCCATTGATCCTTAACAGAAATGTTACAATTTTCTACACCTACTCTTAAGGAAACAAAACAAGCAAAGATCTTTTAATGACATCATAAAATTAATATAAGAAATAATATTGTTTAGTAAAAATACTGTAAGTTTTAGAGTCAGACAAACCTAGAAATGAATTCCAACTTGGTGTCTGCCTAAGGTCTATGTAGCAGTCTGTGACCGTAAGTAAGGTATGTGAGTTATTAGAGCCTATATTTCATTGTCTGCCAAATTAGAATAATAATTATCATCTCGATCGTTTCTGTATGGATTAGAGATATGCTCATTGCACTCAATCCAGAGCAGAAAATCCATAATGTTTTTCCTCATTATACTTATGGCTAGATTTGTTGGACAGAAAGAAGGGAAATAGAAATAAACCATTAACTTAAGCTTGTAAAGCTCTATTGAGAATACCCAGACCTCTGTATTTTCCAACTGGTTAATATAGGATGGAGAGAGGATAAACAGTTAAGAGGTAGGACATACATTGACAGAGATGTGAGAAATAGTCAGGCCCAGGAAAATGTAACAATGACAACTATATAGTCATTAAATACATAATATTTCCCATCAGCTATCTTTCATATTTGAAAAAAAATCTGTCCTTTCATACCCAGGGGAGGTCCTTAGAGAAAATAAAGTAAATCCTCCTACCTCCTACCCCTATGACAGGTTAATAAATACTTTTATCAGACTATTGAGGGTAATTCAAGTTCAAAATTACTTTCAAGTGAAGCAATGATTTCATTGAGGCAAAACTGTTTGCTTTTGTTCCAATTATCCAGGTAATTGCCCTCATTTTGCCCTTTACTTTTCATGTGTTGACATCAATTCGGGCTTGTAATTCATAATTTTGTTTTTGGGGTTTTTTTTTTATCATTTCATATAAGTTGGAAAATAAAACCTCATTCCTCTGAAACTTTGTTCTTTGCCATGTTATTGATTTTTCCTTGAAGATCTAATCTAGTTTAAGGTTATATTCATTTGCTTTCTGCTTGTCACTAGTAGCTCTGATTATGCAGTCTTGTTTCTACTAACAAAGTGTTTACTGGAGATATTGTTGAAGGACCAAATTTTGAAAAGGCATAAGAAGAAAGAGAGAAGAAAAGACGGAGAAGGGAAGAAAGCCTTCAAATAAACTAGAATGTCCTTTCATTAAGAAAAAAGGAAGAGAACATTTTGCAATAACCTTTTTTTTTTTTTAACACGAGATATTTAAAAAGGAAAGCGTAGGAGAAAATAAAGCAAAACAAGATAGGGAATAGCCAATAGACACATTTGGGAAATGAAATAAATTGTGCAAATATTATACTTGCAAATATTATAGTTCTCTAAGTAATAATCACAGTAATCAGATAAGTTCCAAAATTCTACACAAAATTGCCATGTGTAAACCATGCATGATATTCTCAACAAAGCCAATCATTTTTTTCATTTCTTTCTTTCTGTGTGAATATGTCTGTATGTGTGTATGTGTGTGCACAACATATAGAGAAGAAAATCTAAGCATATATTTCCTAGAGTGATTTGATATTGTTAAATTAATACTGACATATAATTCATTATTTGTGTAACATAATCCAAATGAGTATTACTGATAAGTGTTTAAATGATCATTTCTGGAAGTATATGCTTTGGAATTCTTATTTTATAAATGTGTCACAGAAATGTCCTGTGATTGATTGTATTTAAAAGTTAACTGGCTAGTTATTTACTTTAAATTTCACTTTCACATGATTGGTATAGACATTGGCAAAGATTATAAGATTGAATTCTTCTGCTATTTCTTAGTCATAAAAAAATACAGAAAAATCATTTGTAAGAATTGCATCATATTAAAGAACAAATTTAAACAAATTGAATTTTAAAGATCTAATTGGCTTTTATTAGTGATTCATGAATTGGGCAGTAATCCATCTACAAAATAGAAGGAGCAGATCATGGCAGAATGATCTGCTTTTATCAGGCAGCAGGAAACTTTGATCAGTACCAGCAGGAAACAGTCTAATGCAAAAAGAGAACTGGCTATCAACAGGTACTTCAGGTTACTTTCCTTACATACATTAAAGCAGAGGAGACTTCCTTATCATGCTGGCTTGGGTTGACTTAACTTATTATTTTATTTTTATTTTTTTTCTTGAGACGAAGTCTTGCTCTGTCACCCAGGCTGGATGGAGTACAGTGCTGCGATCTCAGCTCACTACAATCTCCGCTTCCCTGGTTCAAGCAATTCTCCTGTCTCAGCTTCTCGAGTAGTTGGGACTACTGGTACATGCCACCACACCTGGATAATTTTTGAATTTTTTAGTACAGACAGGGTTTCGCCATATTGGTCAGGCTGGTCTCGAACTCCTGACCTCAGGTTATCCACCCACCTCGGCCTCCCAAAGTGCTGAGATTACAGTCATGAGCCACTGCACCTGGCTGACTTAGACATTTTTTGATTGGTTGTTGTAAATCTCCTGTGGTTTGAAAAACTGAACAACTCAAGTTCAATTTGAATATATGAGTTTCCTATTATTAACATGAGTGACTTCGTCCTGGTTTGGTCTGCTGATTCTAGTGTAGAATCTCAGTTCAAAACTACAGCCTCTCAAATTTTACTTAACAATCATGATACATTTGGTACTTTATTACTTTTTGTGAGGGATAGATTTAGCCCAGCCCTGTCCTGAGAGAGTGGTTGATTTGCAAATCTTGAAGCTCTTTGATGCCCTGGGCCTCAAAGAGATCACAATCTAGTTGAAGAAAGTATTGTTTATCAATAAGTATAATATGATAGACATTACTAATGGGGAGGCTTAAAAAGGGAAGGAGTAGAGAGCCAGGCTCAGTGGTCCAAAGGATAATTCACTTGATACATGAAATAATTATGTTAGTGTAAACGATAGATTATTATAAAGTAGGTATAGTTGATATTAAAATGTGACCTCTATTTTCTTCAGCAAACGTAAAGTGGCAAATTTTCTGTGTTCTAAAAAATGAACTAAATAACAGTGGAGTCATCCTGCTCATTTTGAGCATCATAATAAGAGATGCAAATCTCTGCATGGATCAAGTATTTTTAGTCAATGACTACCATGATGGCTGAGGGACTAAAATCGGTCATGCTGTGATCCATTGGAATTTCACTTTCCAGACTAGAGAAAGGACACAGTTGATTTCATTATAGTGCTTTGCTATAGAAATAAGCTGAAATTTGAAACAAACTCATGATGACTGTAGTCATCTCCCCATGGAGAAACTTGCATCACAAAAACCCCTTCATCACACGTCTTATCATTATTCATTGTGGTGGTGTCAGCAGAGAAAACAAGGGCTGAACATTTCTGAACAATAAACTTCTCGTTTATTAATAACATATATCTTTATGTTTAGTAGGAACTTGTGCGGTCCTAAATTAGGGGCAAAAAATGTTGGGTATAAATTTTAGTAAAATTAATTATATAGAAACAAATTTTTCAGCTGAGTTTACATGATTTTGTATTTTTGTGTATGTATATATATATACAACCACAAACATATCTTCTTTGCTTATCCTCACTTCCAAATACTATTTTTAAATAAATCCCATTATTTTCCTCTTATTTACTGTTTCTAACTCTGTTACACACAAAATTTAAAAAATTAGTTATCTAATTTTTATTTTTCAAAAGATTATTCTTCCTGTATTTCAAATGCATTAGGACATGTGCCACTCCATTTAGCAATCATGTCTCTTATTGTCAGACAAGAAAACAGACACAACTATTGTAACTAACTGGTGGAAAATGTATTATTTCCTTATACTTTTGGAACTGATGTGCCAAGTCTTAATAAATAAATATTTTAAAGACATTTTATATTGGAATCTATCTGTATATAATGACTATTCCCTTCTACAGTTATACTTCCAGAGACTGCATGCAAAAGTGCCCTGCTCCCCACATATGAGAGAAGAAGTGATCAATTTTAGAAAAGAACAGTATCTGGGATACATGGTCACTGTAATTTACTAGTGATTACCTTGAAAACGAATATATGACTATTTGACAAGTGATTTCCAAAGGTTGCATTTTCCTAAATGTCAAGGAATTTTTCCCTTGAAAAATAATTTGGTAGTTAGTTTTTGCTATCATATTGCTACTAAATTACATGTTTCATTTGACATTTGTTTATCAGAGCAGGTTGAATATTCCGTTAAAACTTTTGGGTCTCCGATTATATTTTTATTGAAGTGAATTTTGTATTGCTTTTATTTTAGAGTATTTTTTTTTTGAAACCATTAGAACAAGGACATGTACATTTCTGAAGTTCGTAAAATCAGCAAGGCTTCTTACATAAGGTAATTAGCTATTGCGGCACTAGGCAAGAGGTAGAGTTACAACACCATAGAGTGTTTATACTTCATGTCAGTGAAAGGATAACAGAACTTTCAATAATATGATATGATGCAGACCAGATTGTCCCGGACTAGCAGGAAGACTTGGACTTGTATAAGAAAAAAGAGACAGTTATATTAAAAAGGGCCTTGAAAAAGTGAATAGAAAGAGTAAGCTATACAAAATATTTGCTCTTCCCCAACATGCCGATATTGCAAGATCATTTTCATTTTTTTCCACTGTGTGAAGAGTAAATATTCCATCAACATGCAGCTACTTTGGAAGCTCATACATTATGCAAATAACAATTCATTCTTATTGAATGTATCATCAGAGTTGTTCCAAAATCAAAGCTAGATGAAGAGTAGGATCCTAGAGTATTAGGACCCAAGTGAACAGATTATTACGGAATTTACTTTAATCAAGCAGAACTAGTGTCTTGGTCACGCTGGGATAGGACGAGGCTCTTGACATATGTGAGTGCTAAGAATGAAGTTCACTCTCTTTAAGAAAAGAAGAAAAAGAAGAGAAGTTGGAAACACTTTTTCCTCCATCATTTAATCCACATGAAACTCACTGAAATATTTAGTATAAGCCTGAATCATTTTTTTTTCATTATAAAATACTCTGGCACAAAGCTTTGAAAGTGTATTGTGAAACTGTTCAGTGCTATTACACCAAGAGTAGCAACATGGTGCATTCAGTCTGGTTATAAAACTATAATATTCTGAAAAGCCCAAAACATGTTCAATGATTCATTTAACACAAAGTAATAGCAATCATCAGGTTATGTTTTGATATTAAAATGCAAAGAAGTCTTAGTGTTTCAATATCTGGTCATCTACTCTAGTCACTTATGAATCCTTAAGGAAGAGGAAAGAAACTTTGCCCAGAAACCACTCATATGATTTGTCTGAGAAAAAGTTGTATCACCTCATGATTGTGAATCAGGTTTTTCCCTCTACTATTAGGACATTCTCATCTAAGTGTGGTTCTCCTTTGATTATTCTCTATCTGTTGCTTGCCCCTGAACAACTTTATAGTCTTGTACCTGAAATGGGTTTGAAATTAAGGGACATACAAGGAAGGAGTTGGAAAGGATAAAAACTCAATTTCTTTTTCACAGAGCCACCTATATAATTTGTTTGTTCATATTTATTTTTACCTCTAAATTAATCTATGCATTAATGGATACAATCATTCTTGCCTTCTATAAGACAGAGCAGCATTAGGTGCCTTAGAAAGATGATAAACAGGCTGGGCATGGTGGCTCACGCCTGTAATCCCAGCACTTTGGTAGGGCGAGGTGGGTGGATCATGAGGTCAAGAGATCAAGACCATCTGGCCAACATGGTGAAACTGCATGTCTACTAAAAATACAAAAATTAGCTGGGTGTGGTGGCGCATGCCTGTAGTCCCAGCAACTTGGGAGGCTGGGACAGGAGAATCACTTGAACCCGGGAGGCAGAGGTTGCAGTAAGCACCGACATCGTGTCATTGCACTCCAGCCTGGCGACTGAGCAACACTCCATCTCACCACCACCAACAACAACAACAACAAAAATGATAAACAGTCTTCTCCCAGAGACAGGTATAACCTATGTGGAATCTTAAAACCATCCAAATTACAGGATTTGAAGAGGAAATTACATGCGTTGCTACAAGGAGACACAAATTATACCATTAGGTAAAAACACATAAAAGCAATACATTATTTAGAACCAGATATGTTTATCATTTTATGTGCTGGGTTCATTTTACGGGCATGGAAAATGCTGGTGACTTATTTAATGTTATTTTAGTATTGTTCTTTATGAAATGACAAAAATTATCTTAAGTTTGACGTATGATAGGGAGAATTACAGGAAATTATGCATGCAATGTGTCTACTATATGGTAAGTTTTCAATAAATCTCACTTTATTTTTTCCTTTAACAAACATGTTTTTAGCCTCCAAGATGGCTCAACATCCCCCTACTGGAATGAACCTTTCATATGCTCTTGGCTACAGTATTTCCTGTTGAAATCGATTTCTCCACTCATTTTATAAATTACAATCTTTCTGTAACAGATATTCACGTGTAACAATAAAGCAAACATTTATGTGGAACTATGAGTCCAGCTATATTAGCCCATTTTCATGCTGCTGATAAAGACTGTATAATTTATAAAACAAAAAACTTTATTGGACTTATAGTTCCACATGACTAGGGAGGCCTCACAATCAAGGCAGAAGGCAAGGAGAAGCAAGTCACATCTTACGTGGATGGCAGCAGGCAAAGAGAGCTTGTGCCGAGAAACTCCCCCTTTCTTCACCATCAGAGTTTATGAGACTTACTCACTATCACAAGAATAACATGGGAAAGACATGCCCCCCTGATTCAATTACCTCCCACCAGGTCACTCCCACAACCTGGGGCAATTCAAGATGAGATTTGGGTGGGGACACAGCCAAACCATATCATTCCACCTCTGGCCCCTGCCAAATCTCATGTCTTCACATTTCAAAATCAATCATGCATTCCTAACAGTCCCCCAAAGTCTTAACTCTTTTCAGTATTAACTCAGAAGTCCACAGTCCAAAGTCTCATCTAAGACAAGGCAAGTTCCTTCTGCCTTCGAACCTATAAAATCAAAAGCACGTTAGTTACTTCCTAAATACAATGGGGTACAGACATCGGGTAAACGCAGCCATTCCAAATGGGAGAAATTCGTCAAAACAAAGGGGCTGCAGGCCCCATGCAAGTCTGAAATCCAGTGCGGCAGTCCAAATGATCTCCTTTGACTCCATTCTCACATCCAGGTCATACTGATGCAAGAGGTGGGTTTCCATGGTCTTGGGCATCTCCAACCCTGTGGCTTTGCAGTGTACACTCTCCCACCTGGCGGCTTTCATGGGCTGGTGTTGAGGGTCTGTAGCTTTTCCAGGTTCATTGTGCAAACCGTCAGTGGATCTACCGTTCTGGGATCTGGAGGACGGTGACCCTCTTCACACAGCTACACTAGGTGGTGCCACAGTAGGAACTCTGTGTGGGGGCCCCAACCCCACATTTCCTTTCCTCACTTCCCTAGCAGAGTTTCTCCATGAGAGCCCCATCCCTGCAGCAAACTTTTGTCTGGGCATCCAGGCATTTCCATGCATTTTCTGAAATCTAGGACAAGGTTCCTAAACCTCAATTCTTGACTTCCATGCAGTCACAGGCTCGACACCACGTGGCAGCTGCCAAGGCTGGGGGCTTCTACCCTCTGAAACCACGACCTGAACTCTGTGTTGGCCCCTTTCAGCTATGGCTGGAGTGTCTGGGACACTGGGCACCAAGTCCCTAGGCTGCACACAGCATGAGGAACCTGGGCCTGGCCCACAAAACCACTTTATCCACCTAGGTCTTTGGGTCTGTAATGGGAAGGGCTGCCATGAAGACCTCTGACATGCCCTGGCGACATTTTCCCCATAGTTTTGGAGATTATCATTTGGCTCCTCATTACTTAGGCAAATTTTTTCAGCCAGCTTGAATTTTTCCTCAGAAAATGGGATTTTCTTTTCTATCACGTTGGCAGGCTGCAAATTTTCCAAACTTCATGTTCTCTTTCTCTTTTAAAACTGAATGCCTTTAACAGCACCCAAGTCACTTCCTGAATGCTTTGATGCTTAGAAAATTCTTCTGCCAGATCTTCTGAATCATCTCTCTCGAGTTTAAAATTCCAAAAATCTCTAGGGCAGGTGCAATCTCTTTGCTAAAACATAACAAGAGTCACCTTTGCTCCAGTTCCCCAAAAGTTCCTCATCTCCATCTGAGACCACCTCAGACTGGATTTCATTGTTCACATCATCAGCAGCATTTTGGTCAAAGCAATTCAACAAGTCTCTAGAAAGTTCCAACCTTTCCCACATTTTCCTGTCTTCTTGTGTGCCCTCCAAACTGTTCCAACCTCTATCTGCTACCCAGTTCCAAAGTCGCTTCCACATTTTTGGGTGTCTTTTCATCAACACCCCGGTCCTGGTACCAATTTACTGTGTTAGTCCATTTGCACGATGCTGATAAAGACATACCCGAGACTGGGCAATTTACAAAAGACAGAGGTTTATTGGACTTACAGTTCCACATAGCTGGGGAGGCCTCACAATCATGGCAGAAGGCAAAGAGAAGCAAATCACCTCTTATGTGGATGGCACCAGGCAAAGAGAGCTTTTGCAGGGAAACTTCCCCTTTTTAAAACTGTGAGATCTCATGAGACTTATCCACTATCACGAGAATAGCATGGGAAAGACCTACCCCCATAATTTGATTACCTCCCACTGAATCCCTCCCACAACATGTGGAAATTAATGATGAATTGTGGGTGGGGACACAGTCAAACCATATCATAAGAACTGTTCTAAGATAATAAATTCACTTTATATTCAAAAAGTTCATGACATATGAATAAATGTTGACTCCATCTCACATACCAGAAAACAAGAACAAAATGCAGAATTTATGTAAATGACTGAAATCATTCACCTGAAACTCTACTCAAGTATAAAAACTCTGGAGTCCATTCTCATAATCACGAGTTTATATTGCCTCTCATTTCTCCGACTTTTCTGACTTCTTATTGTAACCATTTAAATGGATAGTATTATATTACTAAAACATAGTTTACTCCCACGTGAAATATTTGCTGGACTGCAAGGAACCATGACCATTTCATACATGGTATTGACTATGACGATTCATTAAACAGTTATTCAAAAAATTTGAAATATTTTTCAAGTAATATAAAATCTCTATATAGATCTTTGCCTTTGTAGTCCTTTTTTTTAACCTTAACTTTCGTAGCATTTAATTAAAAAAAGAGTTAATAATATGTTAAAACCAAATTTACTCCCTAATGACAACTTAAATTTACCTCATTTTATCATTTTGTTTTGCCACAGTATCATATATTTAAGGATAAGGTTAAAAATATTTATTTATATAGGAAACAGTAAGATTTAGACATAACATTTGTTCATATTAGCAGTACTCAGAATGAAAGAACAAGTATAACTATGAAATTTGTAAGTGTGACTTCTTACTTTTCTGATAGTCTTATACAAATAGATAAGAAATGAATTAACATATTTCACTTAGAGTGATGCTTTGTTGTAAATCTTTACAGATTTTTAGTATTGAGAAAACCTTACAGTATCAAATTATACAAATTGTCCTCTTAAAACCATATGGAGGTAATTGGCTCATATAGCCATATCAGCAGTGATTCCAAATGCAGCGAGTATTAAAAACCTATAGTAGGAAAATTTTTTAAAAATTACTTTTAATCACAATGCTTCTTTTATCCTTTATTTGAGGGCTAAGATTTCATGAAGAATCATGAAAAATAAATCTCTTTCTCTACTAAAACCTGTGTGTCTTTATCTATGTTTTGTGATTCCACTTGCTGGGACACTGGAGTCATTCAACTAATGTTGACAGTTGAGCGATCGTTTTAGAAGACTCCATAAATTGAGGATGATCTACATCCTCATGCAATCTATTATTTTTCATAAATTGAAGTCTAAATGTATATGCTTATCACTGAAATGTAATGGTATCATACAATTTTGCCCATAACATGTGTTCAACCAGTACAAACTAAACATAGAAAAGATGTGCATGTGTCTGAATATCTTCCCAGTGTGATACTGCCACAACCCTCTTTATTTATTTATTTATTTATTTTTGAGACGGAGTTTTTGCTCTCGTTGCCCAGGCTAGAGTGCAATGGCTGCAATCTCGGCTCACTGCAACCTCCTATTCCCAGGTTCAAGTGATTCTCCTGCCTCAGCCTCCCAAGTATCTGGGATTGCAGGCACCCACTACCACACCTAGCAAACTTTTGTATTTTTAGTAGAGACGGGGTTTCACCGTGTTGGTCAGGTGGGTCTCGAACTCCTGACCTCAGGTGATCCACCTGCCTCAGCCTTCCAAAGTACGGGGATTAAAGGCATGAGCAACCATGCCCAGCAACCCTATTTCTTTTTTATGACTTTGGGACCACTGATATATTACTGAAATAGAAAAATCAAAGCAAATATCAGAATTCTAGTTATAAAAATGATCAAGTTCTGTCATCTTAAGATATGGATATACAGAAATAAGTTTAACGCAAAATCTTCATTTGGCCACAACCACAAGTGTTTAAGGAAAATTATGGGCTTTCATGTTGGTTAGGTAATTAATTATCTCATTATTGAGCATGACTTTTCTAGCCCAACAGACTTACATTTTTACTCAGGCTTGCCCTCTACAAACTAGATCTATTTAAATACGCTTTGTAAATTTTCTTATTTCGTATTCCTCATCTACAGAAGGAAAACAGCCCTTTCCTTCAGGATTTATATTAATAATTAAATAAAACGTCTGTTAGGATTCCTAGTATGTTACTTGGCATGACATATCACTGCTACTTCCCTTGTCCAAGTCACCATAACCACTTGCCTAGAATATTACAGTCTCTCTCCGCTTCTCACCCTGTCCACTGATAGGTTACAAAGAAGTCAGAATGATTATATGAAACACAAAGCCCTCCAATGGTCTGTCATCCCAGAGCTCAGAGAAATCATATGCCCTAATAACTTACCAGATCTCACATGGTTTTTCCTAGTGTACACACATCCCTTACCCCTATGACCTCATTTTCAGAAGTCTCCCTGTTTCTCTACTCAGAATTAAGAACTCATTGAGGTTCCTGAAGTATAACATGAGATAGAAGCACTCTTTCCCTAGATATTGTCATGGTTCATCCTCTCACTTGTTGAAATCTTTGCAATCTCATTGAAGTTTATGTTGACAACACCTTTCTCTACATCTTGACACTCCCTTTTCCATACTTTATTTTTTCCATAGTTGTCATTACTTTCTGTGAATTTGATTATTCTTGCTATTTATTGTCTATTCACTCCTCTAAGGAAAGCTCCATGATGAGCAATTTTAGTTTCCTCTATTTACTGATATATTTTCAGCCCCTAGCACTATGCTTGGAACACTCAACAAATATTTATGGAATAATTGAATAAGTGAACATCATTTCCCTTTTCCTCTTCTTTTCTTTCATGGTGGTATAAGGGTTGTTTCTTCATTTTGACCATCACCATTCTTACTTTTGAATGTTATTGTCCCTGACACTTTGCCTATTTCTCTTTCCTACTATTTGATCCCTTAAATCTGTAGAAATGACTTCTGACTTGAGTTGCCACCTATTTGACCAAGTCAACTAATTCCTTCTCCCCAAAGATCTCCAGTCATTTTTTCGTTCAGCTTTCTCGGAAATGCTCTCCTAACCTCCCAGTTAGAAACCACTGCTTTCTGTGAGGACTTATATTGCCAAATAATACAACTGAAGAACAAAAACAAAAGAGTAGCCAGTTGAGCGTAGGATACAGGGCCATAACGTTGTATTTAGCATCATTTTCCAAATCTCTTTAACCTATTTTATTTACTTATTTATTTATGCCTGTTCTTCTGTCTGGAATGTCTAGCCCCAATAGACACTTATTTTGTAAATTTTGATAGTGAATGAGTCAGTAAATTATTTCAATACAAATATTCAAGGTTTATTTGTTTATTTTTAGAATAATAGCTTCACTTCTAAGTATGTGCTACACTAGCCCCATACTCAAGCAAGAATTCCCACCTTATTATAAACCTATCTTTCTATATTGTCACATGATTAGTCTTTCCCATTTATTCTTGCCACTTCAGCTACAATATCCTTCACCTATTCAGGTATTAGTATTTTCCTGTTCCTTCTAAGAAGATTTCCAACACACTTACTCTGTACATCAAAAAGTTCCATTTATGCTTTCTGGTTACCTTGGTTCTTATATCACAGCAGACTGTCAGACTTATTTGGTTATGTCTTACTCCTGATCAAATTCAAAGCCTCAATCTGTCCTCTTAATTCTTTACCTTGCATTATATAGGATGTTCTAGAGTCTTGGCCTTAATTTCAAAACATATAAAATCTATCATGATTAAAGTATTGTATGAAATATACTCTTTAACTCCACTTTGGTAGAGTAAAAATTATGAATAAAAATGGAATTTGTTTAATCTAACCCACAAAATTGGATCACATATTTTACATATTTTTTAAAACATGAAATATAGTAGTATCTTATGCTGCATACTAATATGAATAATTTTATTAATTTATATATTTCTTAAAATACTTTTCAACTGTTATCCTGCCTAGCATGTCTAACGCTGATTATAATTCCTTTCATGGTAGAGTTATCCTTTTTTACATGAAGTACATTATGCCTTACATACAGAGATATGATTTGATAAATGTACTGTAATTGTGATTATTTAAGCTAGTCAGCATCTTACATTATCTTGGTATAATGGGAAAACAACAGACTGTTTCACCTTAGAAAAATAAGAGCTTTCAAAACAGATAATACATGAGATAATGGTGCTTATTATTCATGTTACAAAGAAAGTTTTTTTTATTACTAAAGAAAAACTATACTTTTTCTACAAATAGCCAGATTGTAATTCTCTTCCACCTTACCTCAAATTTTGAGGAATATGTCTATAGAAGCAGGGAAGGTCCACTTGTAATCTTTACTTAACATGTTAGTAAATTACCCATTTATTGTTTTTTTCAAAATTACATTTAAGAAACAAAGTTAATGACAAATGTTGTTTTATTTTATCAGAATAAAGAGGCCATTAAAGAAAATTTCGGTTTTGCAGAGTCTATGTGGTACATTGGCTAATTGAAAATCAGCTTAGCAAGTAGCACCAAATATTTTATAAATGAACTGCAGAATCACAGATAAGGGTAAGTATAATTCTGTGAAAGTTTGAAATCCCTCAATGTGTAGTGGGGAATGTTTGTTACCATATTTGTTCTACTGACTACATAATATGCTTTCAATAATTTTATTTTCTGCTGACAAAAGCCAGGGTAGTTTCTGTCACCTGCAACAGCAACAAATTCAAAAATTTGTTGCTCAAAAAAAAAAAAAAAATTTGTTTGGCTCAAAAATTCTTGAGCCAAAATGCCAGTTAATATCTGGTTGAAATGTGGACATCTATACAACATTGTATTTAATTTCCTACATTCTTAAAACATTTGAAAATTATACATCATCCATCCCTCTCCCTCTTTTTAAAATTAAAAAAAAACTAAACAATTAGTAATTATATTTATGGTACATAAGCAGTTATTTATAAAATCAGAAAATACATATATAGGGTATCCTGACTCCATGACGATTTTTCAGTATTCCACATACACTAATGTTGTACTCAATGAGTTTCTACCTTAACAATATACATACAGAGGTTTCCTCAGCTAACTATCGTTCATGATCTTAGCTATTTCAGCCGGCCTGGTTACCAAGAGAGCTAGTGTTTGGCTGAGTAACTCTAGTAAATAGAAAAGAGATATCTCTGATGTGAAGTTAGACAACCAAAATAGGGATATAAAAGGTGTCTTATCATTCTTTTAAACCCAATTTATAACGTGTAATATACATATTATTACAGGTAATATCATAATTTTAGTTGTATACATTTGAGAGCTAACATGCATTTGAATTTGCAACTGCTCATGAACAAAATGCTCACATGACATGACTTAGTTCTATTACGGTAATAGTTAACCTGACTAAGAAAGCTATTCTTTCCCTCTTCAATTTCCTGAAGTCTTATGGTGTTCATAGCCTCAACACCTGCAAAAATTAGTATTTAATTACATATTGCTTTGTACTGTCTTTATTGTTTTCACTGCCAATTATGCTAATCATGTGTTTTATTAGGCAGAAAGTGTGTTTTATACATTCCTTTTTGCATTTAAGTCATTTGAATGTGAAATACCCACTCAGTGCTCAGTAAGTACTTACAGGTCTACCAGGTAGTCTCAGGGATAGAAAATCAAAGACATTTGATTCTTGCCATATATGTATTAAAGAATATCAGATTATTTAAGTACCTAAGTCAGATTATAAGAATCGTTTTTATTATTTTGTATTTTATTCCTTCAAATATACTTACCAGGGGACCACTATTAGTTAGGTACTTGAATATACTACAGGAAGTTGAGATGATTAAAACATTTTGAAAAACCCATAGAAAGACATTCTTGAAGAATTTGTAACCAAGCATAAAGTATTATATACTTTGCTTCTCCTTTCCTCCCAATAAATTGTGAGTGTCACAAATGAATTTTGAAGATTAAATTACAACATTGAAGGAGTAACTTTTTCTATCCTACCTTCTCCAAAGAACTTGAGAAGCAAATGAAAAAGCAAGAGCAAATTTGCGACACTGAAAAGCCATTATTTGTATGCTTGTTGTTTGTGTTATCTTTCTCTTCTTTCTTTGTTCTTTTTTTTTTTTCTTTTCAGGATGGAGTCCCACTCTGTCGCCCCGGCTGGAGTACAATGGTGCGATCTCAGCTCACTGCAACCTCTGCTTCCCAGGTTCAAGCGATTCTCCCTACCTCAGATTCCCAAGTAACTGGGATTACAGGCCCACTACCACACCCGGCTAATTTTGTATTTTTAGTAGACATGTGGTTTCACCATGTTGGCCAGGCTGATCTCGAACTCCTGACCTCAAGTGATCTGCCCACCTTGGCCTCCAAAAGTGCTGGGATTACAGGCGTGAGAACACTGTGCCAGGCCTCACAGTATCTTACATCTCAAAGTCCTTACTATTTTGGTGAATTCCTCATTGGGTGAGACTTTGGAGAAAGGAGATCCTCTTTCCCAAAGCAGAAAGAGACATTCTCTTCTCTCTCAATGCTCATAAGCACACCGGCAGGCAGTTTTTGTGCTTTGCAAACTAGATGCTCCTACAATTATTGCAAATAAATGTGGATATGTAATGACAAAAGTTAATCTGAAAAGTTTTAAGACAAGAGTTGTTGTTAGTAGTTTAAAAATTGATTTAACTTTTATTTTACAAAAGATCAAATGTTGTGGTAAGTTATTCAGTGTTAATAATGTGAAATAAGGAGATCTAATTAAAGATATTTAAGTTGCACATAACTAGATATTCATACAAAACATTTTCAATGATCAGCAATATATTTACATTTTTTAACTAAAACTCCAATCTGCTTTTTATTTTTATTGTTATTATTTATTTATTTATTTATTTTTGAGATGGAGTCTTGCTCCATCTCTCAGGCTGCAGTGCGGGGGTGCGATCTCAGCTCACTGCAAACTCCACCTCCTGGGATCAAGCAATTCTCCTGTATCAGCCTCCTAAGTAGCTGGGATTATAGGCGCTTGCCACCATGCCTGGCTAATTTTTGAATTTTTAATAGAGACAGGGTTTCACCTTGTTGGTCAGGCTGGTCTCAAACTCCCGACCTCAAGTAATCTGCCCGCCCAGGCCTTCCAAAGTGTTGGAATTACAACCATGAGCCATCGCACCCGGCCCAATCTGCTTTTTAAATTTAATTCTAACTAGTAATTTTTTAGTGGATTTTTTGTTATTCATTTTTTTTTCAGAGACAGTAAAGATATTGATTAAGAGCAGGAGTTCTACTCAAAAATAGAGCCGCAAACCTACAACTGTCGAATCTTCAACAAAGTTGACAATAACAAGCAATGAGAAAATGACTCCCTATTCAACAAATGGTGCTGAGATAACTGGTTAACCATATGCAGAAGATTGAAACTGGACCCCTTCCTTTCACCATATACAAAAATCACCTCTACATGGGTTAAAGAGTTAATGTAAGTCCTAAAATTACAATAACTCTAGAAGAAAACCTAGAAAATACCATCCTGGACACAGGAACAGGCAAAGATTTGACAACAAAGTATCTCAAAGCAATCACAATAAAAACAAAAATTGACATATGGGACCTAATTAAACTAAAGAGTTTCTGCACAGCAAAAGTTACTATCAACAGAATAAACAGACAATCTACAGAATAGGAGAAAATATTTACCAACTATGCATCTGATAAAGGTCTAATACCCGGAATCTATATGGAACTTAAAGAAATTAACAAGCTAAAATCAACCCCATTAAAAAATGATCACAGGACATGAATAGACACTTATCAAAAGAAGACATACATGTGGCCAACAGCATATGTAAATGTGCTCCACACCAATAACCATTAGAGAAATGCAAATCAAAGCTGAAATGATATACCATCCCACACAGGTCAGAATGGCCATTATTAAAAAGTCAAAAAATATCAGTGGCCAGTGAGGTTGTAGAGAAAAGAAAACATTGCTGGTGGGAATGTAAACTAGTTCAGCCACTGTGGAAAGCAGTTTGGAAATTTCTCAGAGAACTTCAAACAAAACTACCACTTGACCTAGCAATCCCATTATTGGGTGTCTACCCAAAGGAATATAAATTGTTCTACAAAAAAGACACACGCACTAGTATGCTCATCACAACAGCATTCGCAATAGCAAAGTCACAGAATCAAGCTAGATGAGCATCAATAGTAGACTGGATAACGAAAACGTGGTATATATACACTGTAGAATACTATGCAGCCATAAAAAGCGAAATCACGTCCTTTGCAACAACGTGGATATAGCTGCAGGCCATTATCCTAAGTGAACTAATACAGGAAGAGTAGAGAAAATTCTTATGTTCTTACATATAAGTGGAAGAAAAACATTAAGTAAATGTGGACACAAAGAGGAGAACAAAAGACAATGGGCCTACCTGAAGGGGGAGGATGAATGGGGAGTGAGAGCTGAAAAACCATGCATAGGTTATACTATACTCACTACCTGGGTGATGGAAAAATCTACACACCTAACTCCAACGAGACACAATTTACTCATGTAACAAACCTGCATATGTACTTCCTGAACCTAAATGTTGAAAATAAACAATAAAAATTTAAAAATAAAATTTGAAGTTCCAAAAAATAAATAAATATGACAAGATTCGCTACTACCATGTTACTATTATTTGTTTTTTACATCTGTTGTTTATTTAGCTTGACATATTTAAATTCCATCCTTTTCCTCCTATAATAACTTAGAAGTCACAGATCTTTGCTTTATTTGTTTTATTGTAGCTACTAAAATATCACTTCCTGTATGTAAGACTTGGCAAATCCATTTCCCTCACCAATCTTTGTGCTACTTTTCCGGTACATTTCACTATTATGTATTTTACAAATCAAAAAAGATGGGGATTCTAGAATTAGGCTTCCACTTATGCAAATTCATATTCAGGCTCTACGACTTAAAAATATGTTACTTGAGGCCAGGCGCAGTGGCTCACGCCTGTAATCCCGGCATTTGGGTGGCTGAGGTGGGTAAGTCACCTGAGGTCAGGTGTTGAAGACCAACCTGGCCATCATGGTGAAACCCCGTCTCTACTAAAATTACAAAAATTAGCCAGGCGTGGTGGCACACACCTGTAATCCCAGTTTCTAGGGAGGCTGAGGCAGGAGAATCACTTGAACCTGGGAGGTGGAGGTTTTAGTGAGCCAAGATTGCACCACTGCACTCCAGCCTGGACAACAGAGTGTGACTCTGTCTCGAAAATGAAAAAAATATATATGTTACTTGACTAAGTATTAATTTTCGCGTGAGCCACACTTCTTCTTTTTTTATAGTGATGATAGTAGTAATGCCTACCTCACTGAGTTGCTATAAGAATTCAGTTACTCAACACAGTCAAAGTGCTTAGAATAGTGTCTGGGACATGATACATTTTTAATATTATTATTATTGTTATTGTTATTATTCATGTAATTAATATTACTTGAATGAGATTTATTCTTCTACTATTATTTGTTAGAAGCCTTAGACCAATCTCTCTGCTTCCCATACCAATTTATCCCAGAATATCATGTTCATAAGTATAAACATAATATAAATATAAACATATTATACTTAATATAAAAATACCTGTAAAATATAACAATCATATTTCTATTTAAAATATAAATATAATATATTTAAAATAAAAGATTTATGATTCTCAGTTATTAGAGGAGAAAAAGGATAAAATTAAATATGCTAAATTACATCATTAAATAATGTATGTAAAAATACAGAAAAAATAGCAATATAGTAGTAGCAAAAGTTATTATATGTATTGATTTATATTTTGGAACTTCAAATTTTATTTATTTTTAATTTTTATTTATTTATTTATTTATTTTCAACCTTTAGGTTCACGGTGTACATGTGCAGGTTCATTACATGAGTAAGTTAATGTGTCTTGTTGGTGTTTAGTGTATAGATAATTTCATCACCCAGGTAGTGAGGCTAGTACCTTATGTGTAGTTTTTTAACTCTCCTCCTCCTCTGACCTTCCCCATCAGGTAGGCCCAGAATATTCTATTCACGTATATAATCATAATATACACATAAACATAATATTCTGAGATAAATTGGGGTGGAATAAATTAAATACTTGAATATATTTAATTTATCCCAGATATTATATTTATCAAATACTCCCCATCATTTAATAAGTGAATCAGGTCAAGATAAAATGCTAAACATATATTGCCTAAAATTATCTCTTTTTAAAAAGCTATTAGGCCGGGCGCGGTGGCTCAAGCCTGTAATTCCAGCACTTTGGGAGGCCGAGACGGGCGGATCACGAGGTCTGGAGATCGAGACCATCCTGGCTAACACGGTGAAACCTCGTCTCTACTAAAAATACAGAAACTAGCTGGGCGAGGTGGCGGGCGCCTGTAGTCCCAGCTACTCGGGAGGCTGAGGCAGGAGAATGGCGTAAACCCGGGAGGCGGAGCTTGCAGTGAGCTGAGATCCGGCCACTGCACTCCAGTCCGGGCAACAGAGCGAGACTCCGCCTCAAAAAAAAAAAAAAAAAAAAGCTGTTAAACATTAGACAGCTTTTCTTTAATCTAAATTCTGATAGCTGCTTTTAACTCATTTTGAAGATATTCCCTATCTTTCTCATCAACTTTTCCCAGTAATTCAAGTAAGTCACATACTCTTCCCACATTTTGGCCCATTAAATTAATCTGTAGGTCACAAAAACTTAAGCTATTTTTAGTTAAAGAAACTAGAGGCTCGCATTGTACATCTTTAAGCGAAGTAATTGTTGATTACTCCTCTCTTTTAGAAACAATTATTTAATTAGTAAAACAATCTGTTCTGTGCTGGTACTGACATTGAAGGGTGGCCTTGACTCTGAGGAAAGTACGGTACCTTTTAGGAAATGAACAATCCAGATGTGAGAAATTGAGAAATAAATACTCTATTTGTATGTGCATCTTGCTTCAATATAATTAATTTGAGTGAATGCCAAAGCTACATGATGGGCAAGAAGAGAAAACACTGAAAGAAAGGGAATCAAGATAAAATGTAGATGCAAATAGGAAAAAACAAACAAAAACCCTAAGTAAGACTGGTAATCAAAACATCTGTGAAAATATTTGCTGTGAGGTATATTTTGCCTTTGGCTCCATGGTAGCCAAAGCAAAGAGGGAAATAGAATCAATTTTAAAAAAATTAAAATCAATGTCACAGGCAAAGCATAAGTATCAAAATAAAAACATTAATTCATAGTGAATGATCACTTCAATTTTTTTACATGTAGAATAAATATAAGTTTTAAAATGGCTAAAAATGTAATTTAATCTAGACATTATGGAAAATGGCATAGAGGTTCCCAAAATAGATGAAAATATAACTACTATGATATCCAGTGATTCTACTTCTGGTATATATCCAAAGGAATTGAAAATCAATGTGTTGAAGAGATATCTGCATGCTTATGTTTACTGCAGCATTATTTATAATAGCCAAGATATGGAAACAACCTGTGTTTATTAACAGATGAATCAATACAGAAATATTATATTACATTACATAATAAATTATATATATATATCAGTATAATATAGAGATATATACACAGTAAAATACCATCCAACCTTCAAAAAGAAGGCTATTTGGCCAATTGTAACAATATGAGTGAACCTGGAGGGTATTATGCTAAATGCAATAATGAGACTATTTCTCATACCATGTTCTCAATATATTAAATCAATGACTGAATGCTTCAGGACAATTCAATGCATGCAAATCTATAAAGTTCAACAAATGTCATCAAAAATGAAGCATTCTCAAAATTACGTTTAAAAAGTGTGAAAGCTTAGATTATTTAGTATATTCAATTTTAAGTGAATTTTTCTTGTAACTTTTGGGTATTTTCATCAAATGTCTTTGACAAGTACCCAAGATGTACTTATATTAGCTTGCTAAGTAATACATATCAATAGTCAAGTGTGGTATAGCAATGGTTGATAAATTCTTTGACATAACAAAAGGATAACCAGGACGTAAACCAACATAGAAGTTGTTCTCACTTACGAATAGTATAGTGGGGCAGGGAGTGCTCTAGAAGTCCAGGGCTAAATTTATTCACAAAACAACTTTGTGGAAGTCTCGATCAAAGAAATATGTTAAGAAAAACCCATATATTCTCTTGTTTCAGATTCAGAAGAATATGAATTTGCATATGGGCCCAGTCTGAAATCAGAAAATTCTTTGTTCATCTGCAAAGTTCATTTAATGAATTTAAAACATTCAAATACGTTAGTAAACAGCACACTGGATACTCAAGAAAATCAAGTCACTGAAGTAAAAAGATGATCCCACGACTGTCCCGGAACTCAGAAACAAAACAAGTAAGATGTAAATATGATCAGAAAACATAATACCAGTATATTAAGTAAATAAAATATGAACCTGGTAAATCTTCCAGAAGGTGAAAATTGAGCAGAGAAGAAATGCATATTAAATAAAGTTTCTGAATTGATTAAAATTATAGTCTTCAAAGGTTGATTTCATAGATCACAGTAGAGCTTTGATAGCTGCACTTTTTAAGTTGCTTATAAAATTCTGATGCCTATTTTAAAGTCATTGGTCTGAGATTTTAAAGTCATTGGTCTGAGATATCTATTAATGTAAGTAAAAATTACATAAAACATTTGGGAAGAATTTCCTTCTGAAAAGTGAAACATAGATAAAAATAAAATACAGAATTATTTGGGGAAGGGCTATTCTACTTGTGTCCTAGATCATATCCATATATAAGTATGATATATATGTGTGTGTGTGTATGTGTGTGTGTGTATATATATATATATAAACTATGACAATCATTCAAAAATAATATGACCCAAATGTCATTTTTCTGGGCATTTCAACTGATAAAATTATTCTCTAATATTTGTTGAAGAATAAAAGACTTATCTAAAGTCACCTTCTTGTGGAGGCCTTCTTGGTTAAGAGTTAGTATCTATACTGGCTTTGCTTCCTGTAGTAATATCCTCTGTTATATCTGACCACAATTTTTAACAATGTACATACCCAACGGGGGACATTACTTAACAAATATGCTGTGACCATCATAGTTAGTTTATCTTACAAACCTATATCATAAATTCATTCTAAAACCTAAGCTATATACAAGAAGAATGAAAACAAAACAGTTGCTACAGGTTTAAAGAAAGACCATGTTAAAACTGAAGACATCTTTTTCTTGAACAACTCAATCAAAATTATGTATTGATGTGGAATTATCTGACTTACCAATTTGCTATGTCACACTGCTGTTTTACTTCACACAAGATGTGGAAATTATAGTCCATTCGCCCTCTCACTCTGTGTATTTTGAGATCTACCGCACCCAACATGGTTTCTTTGGCACCTTTTGAATAATTATCCTAAATCCCTATTAATAAAAGCAAAATCATATGTCAGTTTTAGAGTACTAAAAATGCAAGTGTGATCCAGTGATAGAATGAGTTTTCGAAAACACTTATAATTTCTGAAATGTATACATTTACTTTGCCCTTCATTCAATCCAACCTCTGTTCCTGGTTTTTATTTCTAACCATAATTAGATTATTTTTTAAATTGAGCTAATATTAATATCTATGCATTATAATCTAATATTCATGTATAAGCATTGTTATCTGAATATAGAGAAAATAAAATTTTAAGACTATCTACAAAATTGGCTGAATACCAATGTTTTTGCAATGTTTAATGGGGAGAGACCACACACATATAACCTCAAAGTGATTTAGTTCAGGGTACAGGCAGTGCTAAAATATCATACTCACAAAGGACACTTTTCTATAATTATATTTAAAAATACTTTATATATTCATTTATATGATTATTAGTATGCACTCTATCAAACATACATTTCTTACAGTTTACCTAGGGGAGAAAGTGAGACCACATTGGGAATAGGTTAAGATATTCTATCTCTGATTAAAAAAAAAATCTGTGATGATAGACCCCCAAAAAAGAACTTAGATGGGTTATGGAAAGTCTATGATTTTATAAAATATTTAGCAAAATTTTCTGTGCATGTGAGTATATTTTAAGGACAACGTCCATAGCTACCATGAGGTTTGAAATACATATTCTTACAAAAAAAAAAAATTCTCTGAAAAGTCCTACAGGAAAATCAACTGATGATAACGTAGTATACTTAAATGGAAATGTCATCATTCACTGTCTTGGACTTTGTAATAAAATGAGCACATATCCATTCTAAAGACACAATTTATAAAGATACGAACTCAGAAACATTGCTTAAGTAGACTCTTCATCAGGCGTTGTTAACAATTTCTGAGGTTGATTTTACTAACACAAAAGACCTGACAGACTTAAGTTCTTAATCTGTAAGAATACCAAACACCAGGTACTGGTAAGGGGGTAGAGAGCTTATTGCTCACCGTTTACAACTCAATCATTGTGTAATTGTGAAAGTCTGGTTTGATGTTAGGCTGGATAATATCAACAAAGCAAGAGCTTGGGTCCTAGACAATAAGCCATTGGCATTCAAGTTATGAACTCATTTAACTCATCTACAACAAAAACGATACCAACAACTACAAACAAATAAAAACCTGAATAATAAATCACCACTAGCGTGAGTTGAGGGTAAAGCAGGCATCTGCTCAGTTACAGAGTCAATAATTAATGCAGATATTTAAGGTGATGTATAGTGTGACTATCTAGGCAATAAGGATTTTATGTGTATTCCATCATAAGGACCAAGACAGAGCTGTCATTTGCTGAAAGACTCAACCAGCCTTAATGATGTCTCCTTAACAGCTCAATGACACATGGCTCTCTGGTAAAATGTCTAACTCCCATTCAGAGTGACCTTTGAAAAATTTACTTTACCCTAGAAGATATTTGAGGTTTTGAAAAATGTAAAATCACATAAGAATAATAATTACTGTTTATTGAAATGATAGAATCAGCGTTCCACTGTGTGTATAAACATAGCCCCTGGAGCAGAGTTTTGTCTATTACAATGCAATCTTCCTAATGCTATCATGACCCACATAGGTGGAGGGGAAGCGTTACTCTTAATTTTGTGGGAAAATTGAGCACCACCAAATCTACGACCATTATCTGTGATACAAATAATGTTATGTGCTATATAAAGATTATTACCCTAACATGCAGTTTAGATGGCTGTCTGATAACAGAGTCCATGCTGTATAGACTTGTTAACAATGTTTCCAAGAGGATTTCCTCTCCATGAGGCAGGCCTGGCAGATAGCAATGGAGAACAAGTGTTGGCTGTCACATGTTTGATTACCTTCCTCACTAAACCCATGAAAGAGAGGCATGAGGTGCGAGGTGGCCAAAAAGTTTCATAGCCATTTTCTTTTTTTACTTTTATAATTAAAATTTAATTTTAATAAATGCTTGAAGTAGAGTTGCTCTGTCCCTCACTTACCAGCTCTGAGGCACTTCCACAACATTAAGTCCTGGTTTCTGAGTTTACAGCATTTAGAAAGCCTGGAGACAGGAGGCAATCCTTTTCCTAGCTACCTATGTTTAATAAGACAGATGGACAAAGGGGAGGCCAGTAGAGGTACATCAGGCCATCAATTTCATCAACTATGAAATCTACAAATGGTAGTCTCTGCAACAATCTTATGAAAATATATTTGCTGTGGGAAATAATCAAAGCCCCCAAGATCATTGCTTTATTGATTTGCATCTTCTTAGCATTCCGTTACAAAGTGAACAAAAGAATACATCTGGCTCAGGAACATTCATGAAGAACGAGTCCAGATTTGACAGAACACAGTAGTGTATCAGTGTCCTGTTGCGAATTTGTTTCAGAATTGGCAGGAGTATCAGTAGCATTACTAGGTCTTTGGATTGGGATGTTAGTACTAGGGTCAGCAACAATTCCCTTGCTTTTAGCAACTGAGCTCTTTTAAACAGCTGTCAATTGCAGTATTTAACAAAACAATATGACATATGACCATTTTATTGTCTATTTCATCCTAGATAGATGTTTTGGAGGCAAAAGATAATTTACCCTGATAGAATGTCCAGTGAAATAGTCTAGTTGTGGCAATTGTCCCCTAATCAATGTTGCACACCTGAACTTGGGAGACAAAACTAAAGATTAGAATTGAGCATTTCAGAGATAATTAGGAATGGAAGATCCGGAGAGAAAAAGACTCTGACACGTCAGAAAATAAAGACGATGCAGATCTGAATGGAGTGGAAATTCAGAAAATTGAGGAGTCCAGAAAATAAAGCAACTATTTGGCAAGACTTTTCAAAGGGAAAGAAACACACAGCACTTTTCCGAGACCGAGGCAGGAGGATCCCTTTGGCCCAGGAGTCTGAGGCTGCAGTGAGCTATGATCTCACCACTGCACTCCAGTCTGGGTGACAGGCGAGACTCTCCCTGACTTTTTTTTAAAAAATAGGGACAAAAACAGGGCAGACCTTTCCCTTGAGGCTAAGGAGATGCAGAACTCTAGGAAAGAGAAGAGAATGATGTACTTAAAAACAAAACAAAACAAAACAAAAAAACCCACACACACAGCAAGGCAGGTGATCCCACCCACCTCTGGCACTGATAGCTTGGCAGGAAACACCCCTAGAGCTCTTGCAGTGTAGCAATCGTAAATTTGTATAAACTGAATGACTTAAACATATATTTTTAAAATACCCGTTGACTGGGCACAGTGGCTCACACCTGTAATCTCAACACTATGGGAGGCTGAGGCCGGCGGATCACTAGGTCAGGAGATGGAGAACATCCTGGCTAACACGGTGAAACCCCGTCTCTACTAAAAATACAAAAAATTAGCTGGGCGTGGTGGTGGGCGCCTGTAGTCCCAGCTACTCGGGAGGCTGATGCAGGAGAATGGCATGAACCCGGGAGGCGGAGTTTGCAGTGAGTCCGGAATTGCACCACTGCACTCCAGCCTGGGCAACAGAGCAAGACTCCATCTCAAAAAACAAAACAAAACAAAACAAAACAAAAATCTTTAAAATACACACACACACACACACACACACACACATTCAATGCTTTGTTTGTAATGTTTGTTTGAGAACATATACAATATAAGTTTAAACTCTTCTAACCTGGCTCTCAACATGCTTGAGCAACTTTATATCCATCCACTCACCTCCATAATCCTCAGCTTTCTTCAAATTAATAGGCATGCCCATTTCTATGTTACTGTTCATACTCTTCCTTCTGAAAATAACTGTTTTCTTCTTCTTTCCTTTTCTTTGTCTGCGGCTTCTTTCCACTTGTGTTTAAGAACTTACCCAAATCTTACTTTTTCTGTAGACTCAAACATGTTTTCACAGGAAAAAAACTTCTCTCAGGTTTCTAGGTAAAGTTTGACTCAAGAAGAATAGGCTATGCCTATGAAATAAACTGGGTCTTTTATATATCAGATGGTAGTTATGTGAGGTTATGTAAATGGGACAAATAAAAGCTAACTATTATATAAGACTAGAGTAACAAAAGAAATGTGTACTGGTAGGATAATGTGGACTTCTGCTAAGGGATATTGACAATATAAGTTGTAATGGATTTTTTAAACCAGTTTCTGAATACATGTGAATGTGTATGATAATTATTCTTTACCTATATACCACGTCTAATAAAATAAATGTCAAGCAGTGTGTCATATTGCACATTCTTTGTTTTCATGATTTCATTAACCCTTGAATATATTTTGAAGGAAACACTAAGAAATTAGATTCAAATATGAATTATCAGACTATTAGGGATCTGTTTTCATTTAGACAAGCACTTCAGGTTGCCCATAGTAATTTATGATAAATAAAATAATCTAAAAAACACCTAGTTGTAAATAAATGCATAAAAAGAAAGCACAATGCTAATAATAACACAGGAACAAAAAGGAAAGGGCTTCAGTTAATATTGTATTAAAGGATAAGACTGTGGATATAGAAACATAAAAATATCGAACACTTTTTCAGCAATCTTAGAAAAACAGAAAAGAAAAAATTGGGCACGGGTTGAACTTCATTCTCCAAGAAAAGTTAGAAGGTAGGTATGTTACACATTCATTTGAATATTTATTAGTATAAAGGAAATAAATACAATAAGGCAAGTATAAAACAATTTAAATGCTTACAATCCTATAAAGTGATGAGTATAAAGTACAAACATATATATTAAATAATATCAGATATCATTACTCAAAATAGCTCAAAATGGGTAATGATAAAGATGACAGCGGAGGGTTGTGAGGAAGAGAGAAAGATTTAAAAGTAATTATAAGTCAGGAATAAAAAAAGTTAACGTCACTGGTAAAGAGAAGAAAACAGCTTTAATCATACAGATAGAGGAAAAAAATTGCACACACAAAAATGGTAAGTCAGAGGGCCAAAAGTATAGCTCTAAGCCGATATTCTGCAAGATAAATAGTAGGAAAAAGAAAAATATAAAAAAATAGCACCACAGCAATTCCTTTCTGCTGTATGTTCAACAGGACACTGTGATAACTGATTTTCTTTTATGATTTCATTTAATTCCTATGCATCTCTGTTAGGTACACATTTGCCAGGTGGGTATCCTAAAGACTAGAACATTCTAGAGATCCAAGAATTAATTAGGGCCCTATTCAATTCTAAAGGTCCTATTCATAACTGAAATATTGTACTAAACTAGAGTTTAAAAGCAGTGACAAAAGACACCATAGTTGAAAAAGGACAGCGACAGGAGGGCATTGGAGAGGGAAAAGACTTCGGTAAGCCCAGTTGTTTTTCTGTTGACTTTTGCTGTCATTGAAGTAAATGCTGAATATGATCAGTAAACTAGACAGAGAGAAATAGACATATAAATCACATATTCCAATATTTCTGTCGTACTTATAATCAATAGTACATTGAAGAACTGTGTTGCCAGCTTCCAGCAGGCCTTCATAGCTTTGTCTTTCAATAGTTGGATAACTATGTTCATAAAATATGAATTAATTATATTTATATAAAAGTCTTGATACCTTCTATTCTCATTCCTTTCACTAGTGTTTGAAATCTGAGCCAATTTACATTCTTCATAATTGAGTATTGTTTGGATTGAATGCTTGTGCCCCTTCTCCCATGTTTCTATGCTGAACTCCAAACCTTGAAAGTGATGATATTAAGAGGTGGGGTCTTTGGGAGGTAATTAGATCATGAGGTTGGAGTCCTCAAGAATGAGATTAGTGCCTTTACCTTCCTGTTTAAATCACTTCCTTGATGACATGTTTCGTAACGTTAAAGTCAATCTGTTTCTGCTTCCATTGACATAAGGTAGCATCTAAAGCACTCATTCTACTTGGGTATTTAATGTGCGAGTATTTTATGCTCTAATACCAGAGCATAAATTCCTTCAAGTTGATAATATGTTGTACTCCTTTCTTAACTTCTAATATCTGCTCAGTAGATGGCATATACTAGATATTCGATGTATTCATGAATAAAAATATTTTAAGACTGTATAAATGTGGTAGTTTGTGACGTTACTAGATGAAAATGATGTATCCTTTTTCTTAGTTTAAAATAACAAACAGAATTGAATCAAATTGCTCACCCCCCAAGAAGAAACTAGGAGTTTGAAAGGAGATACATTCTAAAAAAAATCAACCTTTTCTCATTCATTAACCAAACACCTTTGTGCATGACAGAGTAAGCCATTAAGAATCTTAGATTATGGAAATAAAGACTTGAGAGTTGTGAGCATAGCTCATTATAGAATGCATAAATATGTGAAGGAAGCAACAGTGAAGGATTTTGAAACAGACAAGTACATGGAGAGGGAACTCTCAAAAGTAGAAGAATAAGATTATTAAAACATTTGCACTCATGTCTAGATACTCGTCTTCAGATATTTACATATTCTTTTCTCCACATGCTCAACCTGCTTTCTTTATGTAGCCTAATACTTCATGAGAGGATAGAAGCAGCAGAAGAGTACATAATTAAGATGTATGTAAATGTTTACTTGCAAAAAAACTGTGACATATCTTTTACCCACTCTACACATCTTTGTCTGTAATTTAAAAGAGCATTCACCTCATTTTAAAGTATATATTTTGGAATATTAAAATATAGTTTTTGATGAAAATTAGCATGAAAATTCTTTGAATTTCTAAATGTGATACTTTAAACAATTTCAAGGATCTTACTAACAAATTTTTTTTTTAAGTTTACTGATTTGCAAATGTCAGGTAGTGTGTATTATTTCTTATATTTTGGATTATACTGCTCACAGAATTAAGTGGATATTTATGTGTGTGTACAATGTACATATACAACATAATATTAAGTTCAGGACTTGCAAATTGAAGTTTAAAATGACTTATTTAGAATATATTTAGTGCTGTTACTTCAAATAAGGCAGGATTTTAAAGTGGGTATTCTTACAGTATTTGGCTTTCATTTAAAGAAACTTTCATTAAAAGAAAAACATAAATATATCACCTTCAATTTCTATGTGTGCTGGTGAATAAAGACAGACATTTTCTCTCAGCATTACATTTATGTATTAATAAGAAGACTGTAACTATATGTTATGGGAGGGGTCTGTCCCAAACTTATGTGACAATTTTCCAGGGCATTTGCCGCATCATTTTATCATAAAGGCAGATTGAATCCAGAAAAACCTTCTGTAGATATGTAAAGCAACCTTCTGTCCCTCATAAATCATAATTTGTGCTCCTTATGTGTGAACAGAAGGTGTAGGTAAACAAAGCAATTTGTGGAAGTTAGCTATTTTTCTCTAAATTTCCAATTTCCTCGGAATCTCCTTATTTTAGCTTTTATTGATCTCTCCTTCAATCTCAAATTCTTTTTTCCCCCAGATAGATCACTATAAACCTCACTGATAGTGGTATCTAAATGATGTATCATTGCTTCCACTTCTTAGTGTCCTCTATTTTTCAGTTTCTGGGAGATTATACGTATTCTTCATGATGGGGCTGTTTCAAATGTTCTCTTGATACATGTTTCAGTTATCTATTGTTGCATTAACAAGCATTCCAAAACCTGACATTTGCAAATCAGTAAACTTTAAAAAATATTCGTTAGTAAGATTCTTGAGCCGGGCGCGGTGGCTCAAGCCTGTAATCCCAGCACTTTGGGAGCCCGAGATGGGCGGATCACGAGGTCAGGAGATCGAGACCATCCTGGCTAACATGGTGAAGCCCCGTCTCTACTAAAAAATACGAAAAACTAGCCGGGCGAGGTGGCGGGCGCCTGTAGTCCCAGCTACTCGGGAGGCTGAGTCAGGAGAATGGCGTAAACCCAGGAGGCAGAGCTTGGAATGAGCTGAGATCCTGTCACTGCTCTCCAGCCTGGGCGACAGAGCGAGACTCAGTATCACATTTAGAAATTCAAAGAACTTTCACATTAATTTTTGTCAAAAACTAGATTTTAATATTCCAAAATATATACTTTAAAATGAGGTGGATGCTCTTTTAAATTGTAAGAAGAAAAAAGAAAGAAAGAAGAAAGAAAGAAAGAAAGAAAGAAGAAAAGAAAGAAAAGAAAGAAAAGAAAAGAAAAGAAAAGAAAAGAAAAGAAAAGAAAAGAAAAGAAAGAAAGAAAGAGAGAAAGAAAAGAAAGGCAGAAAGAAAGAAAGAAAGAAGGAAGGAAGGAAGGAAGGAGAGAAGAAAGAAGAAAGAAAGAAAAGAAAGAAAGAAAGAAAGAAAGAAAGAAAGAAAGAAGGAAAGAACAAAAAAGAAAGAAGGAAAGAAGAAAAAAAGGAAATCTTTTTTGCTTGCAGTTTTGCAGTTGGAGCAAGTGTTACTGGGGACAACCTGCTTGCGCTCTCTGTTATCAGCTGGGGAAGTTCAAATAGATCTCAGGCCTTCGTTTCCAAAATGGCTCACACATGTCTGGCAATTTGGTCCTGGATAGCAGTTGGAAGCAAAGCTGAAGGCTGTTGACTGGGGGACTGAGTTCTCCTCTATGTAGATTTCTCCACATGGTGGCTTGTGCTTCCTTGCAATATGACAGTGAGTATTCCAAGAAGCAGAAAGCTGAGATACCAGTCCTTTTACAGGATAGGTGTAGAACTGAAATAATGTCACTTTTGATGCATTCTATTGCTAAAATAGTCACAGGGCCAGCCTGAACACAAGGGGATGAAAAATAAACTCCATCTCTGAATGTGAGAGTGACAGGTTCTGGCCATCTCTACTCCATCTCACTACCAAAATTGGAAATCACAAATTCCCCTCCCTCACTCTCAACAGATGATTTGCTTCCTAAAGACGTGTTCCCTGAGTCTTCACTTTTGGACTCCAGACCTACCCTCATCTGTAGATAGTATACTTCTTTTTGCTACCTTTTTTTCTTGTTTTCTCAGCAATTATCACATTCTTTTTAAATCAATAATTGGAGATATTATTCCTTCTTATTTACGTTAAATGTTCAATTTGACCTCCTCCATCAATTATTTGAATAATTTGTCAAATTGATAATTTCTTCATTTTTCAGCATCAGACACATCTTTGGCTTTTCTGCTTTACTGCCTAGCTTGCTTGTTTCTTCTAAATCATAACCTTTAAAAGAACAACTTTGCTTTTGTTTTTCTTAATAGTTAATAAATTTCTATGCAAATATTTTACATTTTCATTAGATGTATTCCTAGGTATTTAATGTTTTTACTGCTATTGTTATGTTATTATATTAAATTTAATTAATGATTCCTTGCTAATATATAAAATATGTATTTTTGTTTAGTGATATGATGTATTGAATCAAATAATATTACTTACATTCCTTTGAAAGTACTAGGTATAAGTCACACTTGGTTTTGCCCATAATAATAGTATTAATATTTTACTTTTCTAATCCTTCCTTTTAAAATTGATTTATCTCTCTTTACTAAGACTTACAGGAGAATTCTATATAAAAGTAGTTATATAGGGCTATAGCCTGAACAATGGAAAAGCATGTAATATTTTACCACTAAATATAAAGCATGCTAATATTTTTGTAGATTTTCTTTATCAGATTTAATCACTTTCTCCATTTTACTAAACATTTGTATTTAAAGTAGGTTTTTAATTGTATCAAGTGTTTACTGCATGTTTTTTGTTGTTTCTTTTTTCGAGATGGAGTCTTGCTCTGTCGCCCAGGATGGAGTGCAGTGGCACAATCTTGGCTCACTGCAAGCTCCACCTCCCTAGTTCACGCCATTCCTCCTGCCTCAGCCTCCCGAGTAGCTGGGACTACAGGCGCCCGCCACCATACCTGGCTAATTTTTTTGTATTTTTAATACAGACAGGGTTTCACCGTGTTAGCCAGGATGGTCTCGATCTCCTGATTTTGTGATCTTCCCGCCTCGACCTCCCAAAGTACTGGGATTACAGTCATGAGCCACTGCACCCAGCCCACTGCATCTTTTAACGTGATCATATTTCTCTTCTTTGTATTATTATTGCAGTTATTTTCATTGTTTGATTTTCTTTTTTTTTTTTTTGAGACGGAGTCTCGCTCTGTCGCCCAGGCTGGAGTGCAGTGGCCGGATCTCAGCTCACTGCAAGCTCCGCCTCCCGGGTTCACGCCATTCTCCTGCCTCAGCCTCCCGAGTAGCTGGGACTATAGGCGCCCGCCATCTCGCCCGGCTAATTTTTTGTATTTTTTAAGTGGAGACGGGGTTTCACTGTGTTAGCCAGGATGGTCTCGACCTCCTGACCTCGTGATCCGCCCGCCTCGGCCTCCCAAAGTGCTGGGATTACAGGCTTGAGCCACCGCGCCCGGCCCATTGTTTGATTTTCATAGGTTAAGCAAACTGCAAGTTTTAAGACATATATTATTATTATCCTTTTTATATATTGCTGAATTTGACTTGCTGTTATTTTGTTTTGTATTTTGCATCCATGTTCAGAAAATGAATATCCTGCAATGTTGTTCTCAATTAGTGTTATTACCAGGGATATACTGCTTTAATAAAATAAGCATGGAAATGTTCCAATTTATTGTGCCCAGTAAAAATCCGTGTTCAATGTATGCTCTTCTTCAAATATATGTAAATGAAGTCACATTGAAAATTACTTGGTTTTGCCCATAATAATAATATTAATGTTTTACTTTTCCAGTCATTCCTTTTCATCATACCACCTGATTTTGGAATTTTCTTTAAAAAATAAATTATAAATTAAAAATATAACAGATATTTTACCATTAAAGTATTTTTATTCTACTTCTCTCAAAATATATTGCATACTATTTTACAGATATTTGTCCATTTAATCAAAGTTAGCAAATATAAGAAAAGTAATTTTTACTGTGTTTTTTAATGTATGGAGGATCTATGGTGATGTCATTTTATTCTTGATGCTTGTAATTTTTGTTTTATCACTTTCTCTTTAAACTTTCTAGGTGCTTATCAATTGTATTAGTCTTCCTAAATTTTCAAAATTTTCTGTATTGATTTTATGTTGAGTATAACATTGATGGCTAATCTTATTTATTTACCACATATCTTTAACTTTTTGTTTAAATTTTGTGTTCTTTTTTGGGGGGAATACTTAGGTATTTGATTTAGTCCATTTTTTCTCCTTTATTTGCATTTGTTGCTTAACATCAGTTAATATGTCATATTTTTATTTTAATTTATTAATGTAACATTATTTTTATTTTTTCTTTAGTCTATGACTTTTAAAAATCATATTGATTTGGCCGGGCGTGGTGGCTCACGCCTGTAATTCCAGCACTTTGTGAGGCCGATGCGGGCGGATCACGAGGTCAGGAGATCCAGACCATCCTGGCTAACACGGTGAAACCCCGTCTCTACTAAAAATGCAAAAAATTAGCCAGGCGTGGCGGCGGGCGCCTGTAGTCCCAGCTACTTGGGAGGCTGAGGCAGGAGAATGGCGTGAACCCGGAAGGCGGAGCTTGCAGTGAGCCGGGATCGCACCACTGCACTCCAGCCTGGGCGACTGAGTGAGACTTTACCTCAAAAATAAATAAATAAATAAATAAATAAATAGATTCATTTACAAACATTTTTAAATATGTGTTTTTATTTAAAATGTTTGGCTTGTAACTTCACTGTGATCAAATAACATATTTTGATTTTAATCCTTGGAAATATGCTGAGAACTTATAGTATTGACAACTTTGGTAACTATTTCATAGATTTTTGTCAGTTTTAGGTGAAATTTTTCTTTATGTGTCTACTAGGTTAATTTTGTTGATTGTGTTGCTTACTCATATATCTTAACTGATTTTTAAGGTATTAGGAGATGTATTTAATGCCTCCCCATTATGATGGTAGATTTTCAATTATCCTTTTTGGGGTTTTCATTTTTGCTTTCAATATTTGTGTCTAAGTTATTTGGTACACACAAATTTATCATTGATATATCATCATCCAGATGGCGTGAACATTTTATCATTTTAGGATACACTATTCCATGACTATTTTTGTCTTAAAGTTAATATTATATGATATTAGGATGACTATATTAGCTTTCTCTTGAAAATTACTCCTAACATACTTAAAGTGTACACTTTTTTTGGCAATAACATCATCCTGAATTTTTCTTGCTCTAAAGTATTCAATGAATTTCCTTCTAAAATACTGTTTTCTTTCAGAAAAGAATATTAGACTCAAATATCTGATCATGTAGTATGCAAAAGATGTTGCTGTTGCTTCTGGCTCCCCTGAAAAAAAAAAATCTTTGGGTCTTTTAAAATATTATGTGAATATATAATTTTTTGAAAAATTAGCATAACATTTTGTTCTACCGTAATTTTCTAATGATATGAGGCTCAATTTATTAACAAAACTTTATAATATGAATGTTCCCCACTTCAGTGGCTTGTGTGCTATTAGTTTCTCAAAATTTATGTATTAGCCAACTCTAATAGATCTTTCAGAATTTTTTTTAAATGCTTTTTATAACACTGTTGATTGACAGTGCCAAAAAATCTCTCTTTTTGATTCAATAATATCCCAGTATATTGATTTGCAGTTTCCTCTTTTACCTTTCTGATCTTTCTACACTTTCTGTCACCTATATTAACCTTTTACTGTGATTTGCCCTCATCTCTCTTCTCACTCCATATCCTTTCTGTTCTAATTAATTACTGTAGCTTGAACTCCCTTTTTCATATAAATTATTCTCAACTCATATATCCCATCTTGATCTCTCATGAGCTACTTCCACACTTTAAATCGACATCCAGACATTACACATGGATGTAAATTCTAGAAGAACTTTTGTCAGTTTCCATTTATAGAGCAAAAGACCTTTTTAAATACTTTCTCTCTCTCTCTCTTTTTAAGGGGAATTGCATATAAATTACAACTATTACTTATGGTTTCTAAATAATATCTTTGAAGAACTGAATATGCATTTCTCATAAATATGAATTCATGTTATTGGAATCTATGGAGTATATGATGCTTTCAGAGAAGATTTTCCAATAAGAAATGTAGCTTAACAAAATATGTCAGGATGCTTGCTAATGTTGACACTATAGAATAGAGAAGTGGCACTAACAGCTTCCTTAAATAAGGTCATGAGGTTATGATTTGATGTTTTCATGGCCAGCTATGTCTGTAGCAGAGAGTGTATGAAAATTCTGGAAATCTTGCTTTTATAAATGATGTTTGCAGACAAAAACATCTATGTCCATATAGGAAATATCGTGAGACTCAGAATTACTCAAATATATGAAAATAACATGAATGTAAGAGAAGCAACATAAACTCTTAGTGCAGTACAATTCTTCCCAGATTATTTTTCTAACTAGGATTAAAATTAGAATAATTCTAGAAAAGGGAATAACCTCTCGTTTCAGAAAATATTAAGATGTACATAGGAAGTTAGCATATTCAGCAGATATAAAAATACATTCTCCAGTGTGATTCTTCCAATAAGTTCTTCCTATTGTTTTCCCCATGATTGTCAGTAATTTCTTAATTATTACTACTGGGAAAGGCAGCCAAGCAGTCCACTCTCCATCCTAACTCACCCAGATAAAGAGCCCTCATAACCCTGTGCTAGGCTTCTTACCCAGTAAGGAAACATCTTTCCTTTCTCTGAACCTATTGTACATTCCTTTGTTCTGCTTTGGCACCTGCATCAGTGGTCCCCAGGCATGTCAACAGCTTTCTGTGTTTCAGACGGTATGCGGGAAGGAGAAGGGATCCTTCCATGCAGCAGCAAGTGGGGTGTGTTTACAGGCATAGGGACTATGTTGCCTGCATAATGGATCTGCTGACCACAGGGGTCTGGCACGTTGCCAGAGGTTGGCTCTTGTATGCTCTTATCTCCTCTCTTGCTGGAAGTAAAATCTCTACCACTTAAGCCAGGCATATGTGTTGTGCATCTTCAGAGACCTCAAATCAGAAACTAGTCTCTTCCCTGAGTGGTACTTACCTGCCTTTTTGCCTTCACCACACAGTCTGACCACCTAGTGAATAGTGAAAGAATTACACCACACATTTAAAAACCCTGTTAGGTACAATATATTAAGTTTATATCAATATTTTCTTTTCAATACATATCATATTTTACCTTTTATTTCCTCTCTACTTACATAGTTTCTTTGCTCTTTATGACCGGGAAAATGCAATAGCTTGTCAGTGAGTATTAAGGACTCCAGCTTTGGGAATACAGTCATGTTTTCCTTAACCATGGACTATGTACTGAGAATAAGCAATGCATTCTAAGAAATGTGTCATTAGGCAATTTTACTGTTGTGTGAACATCATAGAGTATGCTTACACAAACCTAGATGGCATAGCCTACTGCACACCTAGGCTATATGGTACAGCCTGTTACTCCTAGACTTCACACCTGTATAGCACAGTACTGTAATGGAAACTGTAGGTCACTGTAACACAACAGGGAGTATTTGTATATCTAAACATAGAGAAAGATACGGTAAAAATACAGTATAATTTTATGGGACCACCTTTGTATATGTGGTTGGTGGGTGACTAAAACATCGTTATCGGGGGCAAGACTGTCCTCATTTCAATGTATTCCACATTTTCCTATTGCATCGCTCTTTCTAAAGAGACCTTTTTATCGTGTTACTCTTCTTAAAATCTTTACTGCTTATTCTTGGCTTATCTCTTTTCAGAAAAATGGGAAGAAGAAAAAAAAATTAACCTCTTTGGATGCATATGATAAATGACTCCTCTCTATATTTACACCATTTGCAAGCCACATCTAAATATTGTCTGTACATGGATGTGTGCAATTGTGTGTTTATTTGTACCATATTCAGACCATATACATTTTGAACATAATTTACATTTTACCTTTATTCATTCACTGAACTCAATAGATATAAAATGAAAGCTCAGGCCAGGAGATCTCTACTCAGATGACTTAACAGACTTACCTAGGGAGCCTTCACTACTCATCTGTCTACAAGTACTACCCTACAGATTCTGCTACAGTTGGGCTGGGTATATTCTGACATAGAAACTTTTTAACATTTTCTTCTTTCGAACATACAAGCAGGGTTGGAAATCCATGGCTTAGGAGGTACAACCACTATGATAATTGTAAAGAATATGCAAATAGAGAAAAGAGAGGATGTCCTACAGGCATTTACTGTCAGATGTGAGGGTCGCCATTTTCAGGCTTTGGAGCAAGACCAAATTGGCTATGACCTTGAGCAAGGTGCTTAACATTAATTAAGTCTTATTTTTTATTATTTTTACAATAGATATGAAATAGTATTTGTCTGATTAAATTAGCTCAGGCATGCAAAGCATTTAGCAGACTTCTTGGTCCTTACTAAATACTTAATATAGCTCTATTGTTATTCATGATGATATAAATTCACAGACACTTGTTATACATACTGGCATTACTGTATTATGGAAGAAGCAGAAAAAAAAACTTGCATTTTTCTGAAGGCTGATCATTATTATACATAGACAGATTCAGGGAGATGTCAGGTAATCCAACTTGACAGAAAGGTAAAAATTGGTTCTATGTAAGCAATAGAATGATGGACATTTCCAGTAAAAAGAACAATAAACAGAGGCAAATACATGAAATTGGAAAGCACAGGTTTTGCTTGATGACTATCAAATAGAGTAGTAAGAACATGATACGAGGTTTCCATATAGATGGAGTATGAATTATACATTTTTTAAAAAGTAGTTTGAGTACAGGTTTAATGGACTTTTAATACAAAATCAAATACTGTATTTTGTTCATAGTGGAGTTATGTGTTTTAAATGAAGAGCTGATATCAAGAAAGTATGTTCTGGGAAGGCTCAGTTTTCAATGGCAGTCTGAGTGGGCTGGATAAAAATTACCACAATCAACAACAACAACAAATGAGAATCTGGTCTATGGACTTATGTAGGTTAAATATATGATAACTCATTAGTGCTTCAACAGGAAAAATACATTCCATTTCACATGTGTATCACCATACTCTTCAATTTTTAGGGATCATTTCTCTTCCACAGGTACAATGGCCTTTATCCTGGTGGCAGAATCCTAAATTCTATCTCAACATGCTCCAGCCTGGTGGAGAAAGCAATATAAAAACAAAATCTATAAAACTATAGAATTCAATTCTGAGATGTCCTCTATTCTAACATCAAGTATTTATCATTGCATTATTACATATTTTGCTTCCTGTCATATTCATAATTTTTCTGTTAAGAATTTTGATTTAAATTATTCAGCCAATGTTTACTTAAAACCATTTTACTTTGCCACACAGTCCAAAACAAAAAAGACTTTACCCTCAAATTTTAATTGTTTTTAGCTTGGAAACTGATCATTTGAAAATAAGATTTTTTGTTTGAGATTCTAAAGATTTCAAAGTAATTAATTAGAAATAATTTAAGGGCAATATCCCTGGATATATCACTCGAACATAGAAAACATTCCTAAAACAAGACATCATGGCATAATTAGAAGCGTAAGGTAAAAATAAATAAATAAATAAATAAATAAAAATTACTGTAGACGAGCAATCCGTTCATTCCATGGTAAGCTCCAATGATAAGCCTTTTTCACAACTGATATTCAATAAAAACACTTTTTAAAATCACAAGGACTTGGTCAAAATAAATACAGTAAAATAACATAAGGACACACAAAGAAAGCTGTGGTAATGTTTAATAGGATAAAATAGGAAGAACCAGATGTTACATGAAGAAGTACAGAAAAGCTTTCTTTTAGGTGTGATCTGGCCTAAATGGTAACCTCCTATTAAATTTGCCATGAATATAATGTTTGGTAAGTCACCCAATAACAATGTTTTAACCAAATACTTACTGAACAATTATAATACCCAATGTTATGATGTACAAAATACAAGTGTGCAAAGTTTAAACATTTTATTGAGTTTAAAATAAAATGATTTATTCCTTTAAAAGTAGTACCACTAAATCAGATTTTGTAACTGCATCTCCTGCACCAGAATTTTAATTTGAGCGTTCTTTTCATTTTACCTCATAATTTTTATTTGGTATATCTCCCTTAATGGTCTGCATTAATGGACGAACAGTTGTGTTAAAAACAAGTACTAGAGTCAAACAAAGCATTGCAAGGATTCAGCAAAATTACATTAGAAGATAATGAGAGACTTTGATTAGTAAATATGAACCAGAACTTAGAAAAGGGGCAGGAGATACATATTCAGGGGTTTATAGCAGTTCTGAAAGTGAAACGATGCAAGTATTTTTGGTTTCCCATCTGGGAAGAAATTTTCGTAGGTACTTTGCTGCCTCATCTATGTTTGGTCACAAAAGCTATTTAATGTTATTTTATTCCTCAAATACTGTCTTTTCATCAGCAAAATAATTATCCTTAAATATACTGATGATAAGTTAGAAATTTTAGCTGCAAACCTTCATCTAGTGACAGTAAGAGAGCATTTGAGGATCTTTACTTCTTTATGTATAGCTTAGGGTAGGTAGGTCAATGCCTGGTTTCTGTTTATAGGAGTTTAATATCAAGTCATCTCATTGCAGTAGGGTCACAGATTCTATCAAGACTACTTGTATGCTCTCCTGCATCTTTGCTTCAGGGCACATACTTTTGAGATACTTGTCTCTTTAAGAAGTTTATTTTTTCTCCTGTTTACTTGATTTTAAAGTCTAAGCTTAAACTCGGATCAGGTAGAAAAGAAGTCTGAGTTTGTGGTAGAGTTCGTGTTCTTTCTACTGATATTGTCAATCATGGTGAAGTAAAAAATGTCTGAACATTTATCTTAAGGCCTATGCACATGGGGAGCAACATAAAATCCAGCAGCATCCACAGCAGGTGGTGAGAGCCACTCTGCTGATGGAAAAATCCTGAATTAGTTAATCGCTTACATATTACTAGAGAGGATGGAGAAAAGTACGAGGAATCTATTACATAGTTTTCAACTTATGTGTAAAGAAAGATAAAAAACCAGAGATTATATCTTAACAACACCAAATTAACTGATTATTTCACTGAGTCAAAGCAAAATTAGCTTAATAAGTCCTGTGTGGCATCAGTAGCCTTAATTAGACCACACACACAACCCCCCCCCACACACAGAGAAACGAACACACACATGTACACACAGAGAAACACATACACAGAGAAACACACATGTACACACACACACACAGAAACAAACACATACATGTACATCCAGATAAATAAATGCATACACACACACAGAGAAACACAGACACATGTGTACACACACACACAAACACAGAGAGAGAGAGAGAGAGAGAGAGAGAAAGAGAGAGAGAGAATCCTGTCACTAGTTTTTTCTTTTCAGTTATGTTTTCCTAGCAAATTTGACCACATTCTGACAGTTTTCTTTGGAAGATGGAGGAGGGGCAACGAGGACAAAGAAAATGTTTGAAATATCAAGTTAACTGAGATTGTTAAACCATCATTTTATAGAATCTATGTATGTTTCACAATTACGGCCTTTAGTAATGAGCTGATGTTGCAACAACTTCTTCTTCTTTTTTTTTTTTTTTTAAAGAGGAACTCTTACACAGTTAAAAGGACGGACTAGAGGGCAACAGAAATTATAATCGATTATTGTCTTGAGTACCTCTAAGGATGTCTGCAACTTATTGAAATGAAAGCTTTCCAAGACAATTTATAGACTATCCTGCTATAAAGTTCTAAATTGTTTTTAAGGACTTACAACTGCAAATCCATTTATGGAATTTTATAATCCAATGTATTGGTCAATCCCATACTACTCCAATACTGAGGGCTAATGGCTTAGACACAATGTGCCAATAATATCTACAGTAGCATGGAGTCATTTTTAAATTGTGTAATGACTTGTTAGTTTACTGGTTGCCCGAATTCAAGCTCAAAAATAATAGTATATTGGTGAAAAAAAAAAAAATCTGTAGAAAGTGTAATGTTTTCTATTATGATAACAAATCATAGCTCTGTATACAAATAGTGATTTATTTCTAACTGAGCTGTAAAATATAGCCTCAGCAGGCACAAATCTTACCTATACAACTTAATAAATTTTTACATGCATATGTATACCCAGGTAGCCACCATTCATATCAATCTATTTTTTTGTGTGCTTTCTCTTTTTTCCACTTTTTAAATTTTTTTTTTTTTTTTTTTTTTTATTTTTGAACTATTTTAAGTTCAGGGGTACATGTGCAGGTTTGTTATACAGGTAAACTTGTTTCATGAGGTTTTGTTGTACAGAGTATTTTGTCATGCAGGTATTAAGCCTAGTACCCATTAGCTATTTTTCCTGACCCTCTCCCTTCTCCCACCCTCCACTCTCTGATAGGCCCCAGTGTCTCCTGTTCCCCTCTATGTGTCCATGTCTTCTGATCATTTAGCTCCCACTTACAAATGAAGACATGTGATATTTTGTTTTCTGTTTCTGTGTTAGTTTGCTAAGAATAATGGCCTCCAGCTCCATCCATGTTCCTGCAAAGGACATGATTTTGTTCTTTTTTATGGCTGCATAGTATTCCATGGTGCATATGCACCGTATTGTCTTTACCTAGTTTACTATTGATGGGCATTTAGGTTGATTCCATGTCTTTGATATTGTGAATAGTGCTGCCATAAACATAGGCATGTATGTGTTTTTATGACAGAATGATTTGTATTCCTTTGGGTATATACTCAGTAATGAGATGGCAGGGATGAATGGCATTTCTGGCTTTAGGTATTGCAGGAATCATCATACCGTTTTCCACAGTGGAACAGTATGGAACTGTAAATTAGTTCACAATTTACAGTGGAACTGTAAATTAATTCACAATGGTTGAAGTAATTTACACTCCCACCGACAATGTATAAGTATTCTTTTTTTTTTCTCTGCAAAATTGTCAGCATTTATTTTTTGACTTTTTAATAATAGCCATTCTGACTGGTGTGAGATTGGTATCTCATTGTGGTTTTGATTTGCATTTCTCTAATCTTTTTGGGTGGAGAGTTCTGGAAATGTCTATCAGTTCCATGTGATCCAGTGCTGAGTTCAGGTCCTGAATATCCTTGTTAATTTCTGCCATGATGATCTGTCTAAAACATTCAGTGGAATGTTGAAGTCTCCCACTATTATTGTGTGAGAGTCTAAATCTCTTTGAAGGTCTCTAAGAATTTGCTTTATGAATCTAGGTGTTCCTATGTTGGGTGTATATATACATTTAGAATATTTAGGTCTTCTTGTTGAATTAAATCCTTTACCATTATGTAAGGCCTTTCTTTGTCTTTTTTTGTCTTTGTTGGTTTAAAGCCTCTTTTGTTTGAAATTAGAATTGCAATTCAAACTTTTTTCTGCTTTCCAATTGCTTGGTAGATTTCTCTGCATCCATTTGTTTTGCATCTATTGGCGTCATTGCTTATGAGATAGGTCACTTGAAGACAGCATACCAGTGGGCCTCTGTTTTTTATCGAGCTTAACACTCTGTGCTTTTTAATTCAGGCATTGAGCCCACTCACACACATTGATATATGTATATTTGAAACTGTCATCATGATATTAGCTGGTTATGATGCAGACTTGTTTATGCAGTTGGTTTATAATGGTCTGTGTACTTAAGTGTGTTTTTGTAGTAGCTAGTAATTTTTGTTGTTTCTACATTTAGTGCTTTCTTCAGGAGCTCTTATAAGACAGGTTTGGTGGTAATAAATTTCTTCTGTATTTGCTTGTCTGGAAAGGGTCTTATGTCTCTGCTTATTAAGCTTAATTTGGTCGAATATGACATTCTGGGTTAAAATTTCTTTTCTTTAAAATTGTTGAATATTGACTTCAATTTCTTCTTACAGGGTTTCTGCTGAGAGGTCCACTGTTAGCCTGATGGGTGTCCCTTTGCATGTGATCTGACCTTTCTCTCTAGGTGCCTTTACCACTTTTTTCTTTCATTTCATCCTTGGAGAATCTGAAGATTATGTATCTTAAAGATGATCTTCTTGTGAAGCATCTTTCTGGGGTTCCTCAGCCCAGCTTCTGTCTTCACTCTGTCCACTCTCAGGGCCTTCCCTCCAAAGACCTGTTAGGAGCACACCAGCATCTGGGTCACCCTGTGGTAGCTGTTCCACCTGACTGCATTTTGTCGGCCATCATGCCCAACACCACCCTCTGAGTTATGTTAATGGCTCTTTTCACACACTATACTTCAATACTGAAAAAAAAAAGTATCAATTGGGTTCTCCGAGTAACAGTTGCCCACCTAAAATCAGAAGTGCAAGATACTTATTAGGGGAAACAAACACATGTGAAAGAGAAAAGTAAAAGAGAGAAGAAATAATCAGGGAAAACCTTCATCCCCAGATATAGATCTGACACCTGGGGAAAGAATAGTGGAAAGAAGGAGAATTCGATGTGAAGAGCTTCAGGGGGCACAGCAACTCTGACAAAGTCTTGACCAGGCCTGTGGGGTTTGAGAGCAAAGACTGACTATTAGCGAAATTCTATATTATGTAGGATATAGACTGGCTCAACTGTCCCTGCTGTCTTCAGTCACTGCTTTGGAGTGACCCAAGGAGAGAGCCTGGCCTTGGTGTGAACTTGCAGTTCCCAAAGTTATGGGACTGTCAAGTAACTATTAAAACATTCCTTACAGCAGGTTCTCCTTTGATACAGGATCTGAGTGGATCAGCTCCATTACTGTCACAAATTTCCACATCAATAACACTATTAAAATGAATTTAATTTTATAATCTATAAAAATAACTATTGATGCAGAAATCACAAACCTATAATGACATATAGAACACATATGTAAAAGGGAAGCTTTAAGTCATTAGGGTGGTAAAAATATATAAATGGAAATGCCTGTACAATTCTGAGAACTATGAGAAAAATTAAAAAATAGAGAGGCCACTCTTCAGAAATAATTTCAAGCTGTGCTCATATCATGTCATTAAAGTGTATTGTTGCCATCAAATATTCAATCATTAAATGGTATTTGTTATAAAATATGCTAAGAACTCTTATCAGTAAGTGTGAGAAGCAGGGTTTGAGTGAGTTGAAACTGTACCATTCAAGGAGAAAAGGGAACTGTATGTCTTCTCAAGGACATTAAAAGTTATGTTAAATACACTTGTTTAAAATCCTAAAGTAGTGACATGAAATTATGTTTGATTTATCAGATATGGCAAAATCTTATAGACAAATAAGTAGGATATTTTAAGATAAAAATCTGCAACATATTTAACCACAAACAATGAGCATAGTTGATGTTTTTCTATGCAAAATAAACACCTTGGATTCTTATGCGACTTTATCAGTTTTCCTCATGATCATATCATTGTTCCACCTCAGTGATAGCTTACTTTCAAACAAGAATACTCTGCTCTTCTATTAAATATAATCTTACCTTTTAAGTATAGCTGTCCTTTTCAAAAGTTATTATTCATTCATATTACAAATATTTATTAAGCGTCTGCATTTTGCCTGAATCTTGTATAGACATTACAGACACAGCCATTCACAAAACAGACAAAATGATGACCTTCTCGAGGTTCAAATTCTAGTGTGGTGCAGAAAGTCAAGAAACAAACAACTTAGTACAATACACAGTGTTTTATATAGTGCTTTTGAAAACAATTAGCCAGAGAACACATTACCTGAAAGGGAGATTACAAAGGTCAATAAAGTGGCCATCGATTCTTATTTTAAAAGTGACATTTGGCAAAAAAATGAAGGAAGTGAGTAAGTGCATCATGTATTTATCTGAGGGAGGAATATTTCAGGTATATCAATTGCAAGTGAAATGGAAATAAAATCATAATATAAAGAGAATCACAAAGAAAACAGGAAGAGTATTCAACAATGTAGATCAAAAAGCCAGGAGAGAATGTTTTTCTGAAGCTAAATGAAGAAGGAAAGAACAGTAAACTTGCTCAATTGCTGCTGATAGCCAAAATAATGACAGAACTGAGGATTTGTTATCAAATTTAGCAATAAAAAGGTTATTTGTGACCATCATAAAATGTTTCAATAAAATGGTTTTGATAACATGGACGAGGAGTATTCTAAGGAGAACAGGTGTGGAAGTGGAAAGGATGAGTATAGAAAACACTCTAGCACCCTTGCAAAAGGAGGAGCAAAAAATGAGAGCTGGAGGTGAATGTGGGCGAATTATGCATAGATTATATATATATATATACACACACATATATATGTATACACACATGTATGTACCTATAATTAAAATAGATTATTTACAGATATTTATATATGAAATTACAATGGGAGTGATACAATAGAAAAAATACATTAATGAGAAGAAAATGATGATGTGTGAGAAAGAAAATAAAACTTGTGAATCAATGTTCTAGAGCAGGCAGGCAGAGATGGGATCTGGGTGGAAGAGACAAAGAGTTTGTACAAAACAGGAATAATGCAGAAGGTATGGGAACCAAAGCATGCAGGTTTGTAAATATGGTTGGAATTCACCTTTGATTTCCCTTATTTTCTAAATAAAAGACTGTCCAGTGAGCTTGACTGTAGGGGTAGAGATACTGAAAGGAAAGATGAAAAAAAAAAAACCATAAAACAAAAACAAACACTCTAATTGCCAGCAGGTTTATGACCTTACTTAAAGTGGGTGGTCTTATATTTAAAGTGAGTTCCCGTGGGATATTCATGTACTTTCTCCAACCACCTTCATCTGCTCAGCTGATGAAAGAGAAAAACTGGTTGAACTGAACAGGGAGTTGGTGTTTTTACAACGAAGTATAAGAAACTGAGAGAGGGGTAAAGGTTAGGGCACATCCAAGGAAGGTAACTGTGATAAAGCATGATGAAAGCCAATTTAAAAATGGAGAATTCAGAGGGACAGGGAAGGATGAAGTAATATTATATACATATAGGTGAGGAGAAAAATACACTTTAAAGCTGGCATAGAATTAAGAATTTTCTGTTTTAAAAGGGTTTACAATAAGTCTTTGCAAAAATAATAAAAAAGATGAAGTGAAATCATCTCTATGTTTTGTCATTGGTCTGTTTATGTATCATTGAGGAAATTGCTACCTTTCCGTATCTTTGGCAAAATCATTATACATTCAAAACTATTCAATGTTTTTGTATATTTTTGTCCACAAGGAAATGCCTAAGTTGTTCTTCAGCTTTTACATCTCAATTAAACCTTTGCATATTTATGATCTAAATGCTTTGGTCTATATGTGGCAGTACACCCAAGTGAATGAAGTTTGTAGTTTACGTTAGTACCGATATCAAAGTGTGCCAAGTGGCTACAACAATTAAATAGCTACAACTATCCTATGGTACATCTATGGACAAAAGTGAAAGTCAGGGGAAGCGTTTTCTCATATGCTGTACTTGTCATGTGTCAGACGATTATGCACGTCATACATTAAAATACATTGGCAAGCCAGACAGTATATAAAAAGACCACCAGTGTGGTGAGAGATCTTAAATGCGTGCCGTTTAAGAAATCTGGAAATATTTTTGGAATATTTTTATTTGCACTAAAGAGAAAAAAAAAGAAGACTGCATTTTGGGCAGTTTCAAATATATGAAAGCTCAAGTAAGGGGCAAATTAGAAATCTGTTCTGTTTTGCTTTAAAGAATAGAACTAAGGCCAATGTTAATATTAAAGAGGAAGAGTTGATTATTTTATGATTCATTTATTCACTAAATATTTATTGAGCAGCTGCTGTATGCCAAACACTGTTCTGGGTACTAAAGATACAGCAAACACACAAAAAAGGAAACAAAACAATGAATCACCCAAATAGGAATCACTTCCCATGTGGATTTTACATTCTGTTGAGGGAGAATTTGAAATAATGGGTGTCTAATTATTAAAACTGTTTAGGAATTGCTGTGGATCATCAAATTTAAGTATATTGCAGAAGCAGTTTTATACTTGAGTAGAAGTTCATGTTCAATAATATGTCTAACTATAAAAATCTTTGAATTTATTCAACTACAATAGTACTGATTTCTGGTGCAATTAATTATTCCCTCATGCTGGTATTGTTTCTGAAACACATTTACATGTGGTAATTTTATCTATTTTAAATCCACATTTCTCAGTGGACTAAGAGAACATTCATCTAAATTGTTTGTAGAGTACCCCCTATATCATTCATAACAAAAGCTAATATGATTTGTTTACTGTTGATATTATTGATAATAATTTAAAACAGTATTCATAGCATTCAGATATTATAAAAAGCAAGAAGTCTGTAAAAACTGAAACATGTTATGTTTCAAATATCTCAGTGGAGTTCAAATATCTCACTTCATTACTTTTCAAATATGTATGCTAGAGGAATATAGTACTTTTCAGGATTGAGATAGGAAGGGAGCTAAAATCCTTTAACATGAGTTGTAAATAACTAGTAGGTTGACCCAGGTCTTCTATTATAACTGCTTAGAAAAACATTCCAACACGTTATAAAGCTGTGAAGGGGAAAACTGCACATCTCATAACACAGTTATTCCGCTGTGGGATTGTACCTTTAGATAAACTCTTTCATATGCACATCAGAAAAAAAATGGCAATAAATATTTATAGCAAAAATTTTGAAATAATAAGCAGAATCCCAACCCAGGTTTTCATCTACAGGAAAAGTAAAAAATACTGCAGTATAATTGTACAAAGAAATGTTAATTAGTCTGAAAATGAATAACTATAGTGACAAATATCGATGTAATACAATATTAAAAAGAGATTTGATTGAAAAAGCAAGTCAGAGTATAAGTCCAGTTATGCAAAATATATTAAAAATTGAAGAAACAAAGCCGGGCGCGGTGGCTCACGCCTGTAGTCCCAGCACTTTGGGAGGCCGAGACGGGCGGATCACGAGGTCAGGAAATCAAGACCATTCTGGCTAACACGATGAAACCCCGTCTCTACTAAAAATACAAAAAAATTAGCCGGGTGCGGTGGCGGGCGCCTGTAGTCCCAGCTACTCAGGAGGCTGAGGCAGGAGAATGGCATGATCCCGGGAGGCGGAGCTTACAGTGAGCCGAGATCGCGCCACTGCACTCCAGCCAGGGGACAGAGTGAGACTCCGTCTCAAAAAAAAAAAAAAAAAAAAAAATTGAAGACAGGAAGATACAGATATGACTGGTGAGAAGCGATGTGTCTCTATCCTATAAAACTAAAGGAGCTCCCAAAATACTCAAATACTTATTAGTTGTATAATATCCTTTTTCAAAAATATGCTTAAAATATATATAATATACTTATTACTTTATACTAGTCTATATATTAGAATGATATGTATATAGTAGTCTATATATTAGAACAATATATGACATACAAAATTTTATTATATTTATTATTTTTATTTGAATGCAATATTTAATAATAGCAAATTTAATCAATCAGAGTCTTTGCAGAATTTTTGAAAGTGATGCCTAGCATCAGTTTTTTTTTTTTTTTTTTTTTTTTTTTGAGACGGAGTCTCGCTCTGTCACCCAGGCTGGAGTGCAGTGGCCGGATCTCAGCTCACTGCAAGCTCCGCCTCCCGGGTTTACGCCATTCTCCTGCCTCAGCCTCCCGAGTAGCTGGGACTACAGGTGCCCGCTACCTCGCCCCGCTAGTTCTTTTTGTATTTTGTGGTAGAAACGGGGTTTCATCATGTTAGCCAGGATGGTCTCGATCTCCTGACCTCATGATCCACCCGTCTTGGCCTCCCAAAGTGCTGGGATTACAGACTTGAGCCACTGCGCCCGGCCTAGCATCAGTAATTTTAATAATCTTCCCAGGTATTTCTTTTGTATAAAAAGTTTAAGACCTCTTAGAAATATATGATTATCAGACTTACAAATTAGAAGGATCATTTTGGGAGGCACTTAATTGATAAATTTGAGGCAGATAAAACAAAAAGTAAGACAATCTGGAAGGATACTATTTTAGCTTTACTAAAGAGGTGATGAGTTCCTAAACTAGGTCACTGACAAGAAAATGGAGAGAATGTATATTTTCAGTTTGCAAAATTTCCTAAATAATTAATTAGGTGTGGGGATTATGAGTGCGGGAGAATGAGAAATCCAGGAAGTGTAACACATTTCTAGATTATATCACCAATTGGTTCACTAGTTATCAAGTAGAGAAGGCTAAAATGGAAGTCCTAGGGAAAGAAAACAAGTATGTGTCATGCGCATCCGTGTGAAGAGACCACCAAACAGGCTTTGTGTGAGCAACATGGCTGTTTATTTCACCTGGGTGCAGGCGGGCTGAGTCTGAAAAGAGAGTCAGCCAAGGGAGATAAGGGTGGGGCCCTTTTATAGGATTTGGGTAGGTAAAGGAAAATTACAAAGGGGGGTTGTTCTCTGGCGGGCAGGAGTGGGGGTTACAAGGTGCTCAGTGGAAGAGCTTTTTGAGCTAGGATGAGCCAGGAAAAGGAATTTCACAAGATAATGTCATCACTTAAGGCAAGGACCGGCCATTTTCACTTCTTTTGTGGTGGAATGTCATCGGTTAAGGCGAGGGAGGGAATTTGCATTTCTTTTGTGATTCTTCAGTTACTTCAGGCCATCTGGGCGTATATATGCAAGTCACAGGGGATGCGATGGCTTGGCTTGGACTCAGAGGCCTGACAGTATGCTCTGGAATTTGTTCAGTGAAGTTCCTGGGGTAGATCAGACCCAGATATGTGAGACTCATGGGCATATAATTTTGGCAACAAGTGTGATCCAGAGATTTCATAGTTAATGACAGAAATTTTCTAGAAAGCCAATGTAATATTAGAATAGGAAAACATGGAGGACTAAACATTTTGAGCACTACATCATTTCAACATGGGTCCAAAACGAAGGAGACAGAATAATTGGAGACAGGATTGTTGAACCAAGAAGCAAAATGAAGGGAGTAGGGAGGAAATACTTTTCAAAGAAAACACATGGGTCAACAGATCCAGAAAGTTTAGGAAAAATATGCTGGGACTGAGTTATGAATATAAGCAGGGTCAAAAGAGTGTAAACTGGATAAAATTCATAGATTGAAAATATTTATCAGAAAAAGTAGATTTAATCAATGTTAAAAATAGCTTAAAGATCGAAGAATGCCCATGTGGAATTAAGTAAATGTGTGTGTGTGTGTGTGTGTGTGTGTGTATAATTGTATTCAAGTTTAAATTATAAGTCATTAAAATTAGGTCATCAGATAATATGCAATTAGGGAAAGGATTTGTTTGTGATGGTTCCTTTTATGTCAGCTTGGGTGGCCATGGGGTTCCCAGATTAAACATCATCTCTCAGTGTGTCTGTGAGGGTGTTTTGGGATGAGATTAGCATTTAAATGAGTGGAAAGTACATTTACTGATCACTCCTATGTGGGTCAGCCTTATCCAATCCTTTGAGGGTCTGAATAGAACAAAATACCCATGAAGAAGGAATTTGTCCCTTTTTGTTTTGTGCCTGCCTGCTTTAGCAGAGACAGCTCATCTCATCTTCTCTGGCCTTCAGAATGGAATTTATACCTGAACTCCCCTGGTACTCAGGCTTTCAGACTCTGAATTAACCCACAGGTTTTTCTGTCAGCTTATAGATGGAAGTTTCTTGGATTTCTTTTTCTTTTTCTTTTTTGTTAGAGGAGTTTTTGCTCTTGTTGCCCAGGCTGGAGTGCAATGTTACTATCTTGGCTCACTGCAACCTCCGCCTGCTAGCTTCAAGTGAGTCTCCTACCTCAGCCTCCTGCGCAGCTGGGATTACAAGCACATGCCACCACACCCGGCTATTTTTTTGTAATTTTAGTAGAGACGAGGTTTCTCCATGCTGACCAGGCTGGCCTCGAACTCCTATCCTCAGGTGACCTGCCCACCTCGGCCTCCCAAAGTTCTGGAACTACAGGCGTGAGCCACTGCTCCCTATCTCCTTGGATTTCTTATAATGGCATGAGTCAATTACTCATAATAAATCTATCTATCTATCTATCTATCCTTATCTTACTGGTTCTGTTTCTCTGCCGAACCCTAATAGAGTATTTATGACATAGGCTTAAATGATAAACCAATCTTCAAAACATCCAGTAAAGTGCAATTTCACTCCTATTATATAACAGCAACATAATATAATACAAGACTAACAATGTGTTGTCCTAGAATTATAAATTCCACATTAGCGCATCTCCAAATTTTGTAATGATCATATTTTATTTGTATAATAAGAAGAAACTCACTTGAATTATAGGCATGCCTTGGAGCTATTGTGGATTTTTTTCCAGACCACCATAATAAAGTCAATATCCCAATAAAGTAAGTCACACAAACTTTTTGGTTTCTTAGTAAGTATAAAAGTTATTTTTATACTATCCTGCAGTCTTAAGTGTGTAATCACATTATGTCTTAAAAAAATGTATAACCTCAATTTTAAAATATCTTATTGCTAAAAAATGCTAACAATCATCTGAGCCTTCAGTGCGTCATATTTCTCTTGCTGGTGGAGGGTGTTGCCTGGATGCTGATGGCTGCTAACTAGTCAGGATGGTGATAGCTGAAGGCTGGGTGAACTGTAGCAATTTCTTAAAGTAAGAGAATAACAAAATTTGTCTCATTGATTGACTCTTCCTTCCTAAAATATTTCTCTGCAACGTGTGATGCTATTCGTTTACCCACACTAGAACTTTCAAAATTAGAGTCAATCCACTCAAATCCTGCAGCTGCTTTATCAACTATGTTTAGGTAATACTGTAAATTATTTGCTGTCACTTCAACAATGTTCACAGCATCTTCACCAAGAGTAAATTTCATCTTAAGAAGCCACTTTTTTTTGCACATCCATAAGAAGCAACTCGTCATCCGTTCAAGTTTGATCATGAGATTACAGCTTCAGTCACATCTTCACGCTCTGCTTCTAATTCTAGTTCTCTTGCTATTTCTACTACATCTGCAGTTACTTCCTTCACTGAAATATTGAACCTCTTAAAGTCATCTATGAGAGTTGGAATCAACTTTTTCCAAATTCCTGTTAATGTTGATATTTTCTTTGACTTCCTCATATGACATCACTAGTGTTTTTAATGACTTCTAGAATAGTGAATCCTTTCCAAAACATTTTCAGTTTACTTTGCTCAGATCTATCAGAGGCATCACTAAATATGGCAGCAATAGTCTTATGAAATGTATTAATATTTCTTAAGTAATAAGACTTGAAATTCAAAATGACTACTTGGTCCAGTTGTGGAATGCATGTTGTGTTAGCAGGCATGAAAATAACATTAATCTGCTTGTACATCTCCATCAGACCTCTTGAGCAAAAACGTGTATTGTTGGCTGGGCACCGTGGCTCACGCCTGTAATGCCAGCACTTTGGGAGGCCGAGGCGGGCGGATCACGAGGTCAGGAGATGGAGACCATCCTGGCTAACAGGGTGAAACCCCGTCTCTACTAAAAATACAAAAAAAAAAAAAAAATTAGCGGGGCGTGGTGGCGGGCGCCTGTATTGCCAGCTACTTGGGAGGCTGAGACAGGAGAATGGCGTGAACACGGGAGGTGGAGCTGCAGTGAGCCGACATCGCGCCACTGCACTCCAGCCCAGGTGACAGAGTGAGACTCCATCTCAAAAAAAAAAAAAAAAAAAAAAAAAATGGTGCATTGTCAATCAGCAGTGATATTTTGAAAGGAACCTTTTTTTCTGAGTAGCAAGTCTCAACGGTGGGCTAAAAATACTCATTAAACCATGCTGCAAACAGGTGTGCTGCTATCCCAGGTTTGTGGCTCCATGTATAGATCACGTAGTAGATTTAGCATCTTAAGTTCCCTAGAATTTTCAGAATGGCAGGTGAGCATGGGCTTTAATTTATGATCTCCAATTATGTCATTTAAAAAAACAGAGTCAGCCTGTCCTTCGAAGCTTTGAAATCAGGCATTGAACTATCCTCTCTAGCTGAGAAAGTCCTGAATCGGAATCGTCCCTCAAATACAGCCATTCCAGCTACCTGGAAAAATCTATTGTTTAGTGTATCAACGTTCATCATTATTGTAGCTAGGTTTCCTAGGTAACTTCAGCTTCTGTCTCAGCACTTGCTGCTTCACCTTGCACTTTCTTGTGTTACGGACATGGCTTCTTTTCTTAAACCTTATGAAACAACTTCTGCTACATCCCCACTTTTCTTCCTTGAATCTTTCTCACCCCTCTCAGTCTTCAGAGACTTGGAGAGAGTGAGGACTTCACTCTGGATTAGACTTTCTCCATATCACCAATAAGACTGTTTCACTTTCTTATCATTCACATGTTCACTTGAGTAGCACTTTTAATTTTCTTCAAAAGTGTTTCCTTTGCATTCACTACTTGGCTTACTGTTTGCAACAAGAGGCCTAGTTTTGGGGCTATCTCAACTTTTTACTTTCCTGCCTCATTAAGCTTAATTATTACTAGCTTTTGATTTCCAGTGATATATGTACAACTCTTCCTTTCACTTGAACACCTGCAGGTCTCCGTAGAAATATTAATTGATCACATTTCAATATTTTTTTGTCTCACGGAATAGGAAGGCCCAAAGAGAGAGAGAGATGGATTAGGGAACAGCAAATCAGCACAGGAGTTAGGACATGCATAATATGTATTAAGTTCCTTGTCTCATATGGGCATGGTTTGTGGTATCCCAAAACAATTACAATAGTAACATCTATGAGCACTGATCACAGATCAACCACACCAGATATGATAATCATAAAAAAGTTTGAAATATTGCAAGAATTGCCAGAACATGACACAGAGACAGGAAGTAAGCACACGTTGTTGGAAAAGTGGTGCTGATAAACTTGCTTGATGCAGGCTCGCCATGAAGCTTCAATTTGTAAAAAAAAAAAAAAATGCATTATCTGTGAAGTGCAATAAAGCAAAGCACAGTAAAACAAGGTAAGTCTGTGTTATTTTCATTTCTTACATTATCAAAGAAAGTCAAATTTTTATCCACATATCAATTAAATGTTCAACATTGTTTAACTGATTTTTAAGGCAAATGGTTTACTTGCCCACTGTGTGGTATTTTCTTGGGAAAATATGGTATTTCTTAGTGTTTACATTCTGATTTTCTTATTGCTTATGGGGAGCTTATTTGTAGTTTATGTCTTTGTCTTTTTCATGTTAGTCTTCCCTTCTCAGCAAAGTCAACTGTGCACCTATTAGATCACATTTGGCCTCTACATTTTTCCTTTTCTCTTTCATTCTTTTATTTCTGCCCTTTTTCCATTTTACTTACACTTTTTCCTCCTTATTTTTCACATATGAAGTTTTCTTTCTTTCTCTTTCTTTCTTTCTTTCTTTCTTTCTTTCTTTCTTTCTTTCTTTCTTTCTCTCTCTCTCTCTTTCTTTCTTTCTTTCTTTCTTTCTTCTTCTTTCTTTTTGATTTAGAGTTTCACTGTGTCACCCAGGCAGGAGTGTGGTTGTGTGATCTCGGCTCACTGCAACCTCCGCCTCCCAGGTTCAAGCGATTCTCCTGCCTCAGCTTCCCAAGTAGCTGGGATTACAGCACCTGCCACCACACTCGGCTAATTTTTGTATTTTTAGTAGAGATGGGGTCTCAACATGTTGGTCAGGCTGGTCTCAACCTTCTGACCTCAGGCGATCCTCCTGCCTCGGCCTCCCAAAGTGCTGAGATTACAGGAGTGAGCCCCTGCTCCCAGCCCCATATGAACTTTTTTTTTTTTATAGCACACTCTTGCTTATTTGTTTTTGAGTCTCATGGACTTTTATTTCCATGTGATTTTTGTTTACTTTCTTTCTTTAACTCCCCTAATCTTGGCCATGTTAAAAGTGTATGTCCTATTCTTTTACCGTTATTTGTATTCTAATGTTTGAAGTGTGTTTTTAATTACTCACAACAACTATGCTCTTCAATATTTATGAACACAAGAAATTAATCTATACAATTTTATTTTTCTGGAATTATTTTTGTGCAATGTATTTTGTTTATTTTTTATTTGTATATTTTTTAGAGGCTGAATATATGCTATGGTATCAATTGTTTGCATACCTAAATGTGTTTTTATGGTGGCCAGTAATGGTTTTTCCTTCTCATATTTAGCACTCCCATAAGGACCTCTTATAAAGCAGGTCTAGTGATAACAAATTCCTTTTGCATTTGCTTTTTTGAAAATGACTTTATTTCTCTTTCACTTATGAAGCTTAGTTTGGCTGGATATGAAATTCTTGATTAGATTTCTTTGCTTTAAAAATGCTAAATATAGGAGCCCCATTATCTCCTGGTTTGTAGGGTTTCTGCTGAAAGGTCTGCTGTTAGCTTGATAGGGTTCTCATTGTAGGCAACCTACCCTTTCTCTCTAGCTGTCTTTAACATTTTTCCTTTCATTTCAACCTTGGATACTCTGATGTCTTGAGGATGCTCATCTTGCATTGTATCTTGTAGAGGTTCTCTGCATTTTCTGGATTTGATTGTTGGCTTCTCCAGCAAGGTTGGGATAATTTTCATGAATTATATCCTCAAATATGTTTTCCAAATTGCTTGCTTTTTCTCTTTCAGGGACACCAATAAGTTTTAGATTTGTTGTATTTAGCTAATCCTATATTTCTCATAGGTTTGGTTCATTCTCCTTTATTGTTTGTCTTACTGAATTATTTCAGAGAACTGGTCTTTGAGCCTTGAGATTGTTTCTTCAGCTTGGTTAATTCTGCTGTTAATATTTGCAATTGTATTATCAAATTTTTGACCTAAGTTTTTCAGCTCTATCAGTTCAGTTTGGTTATTTTATGAAATAGCCATTTTCTCTTTTATCTCCCGTATCATTTTATTATGTTCCTCAGAGTGGCACACTAAAAGAAACTATCAACAGAATAAACAGACAACCTAGGGAAGGAGAAAAACTATTTTAAACTATGCATCCAACAAAGGTCTAATATTAAGAACCTATAAGGAACTTAAACAAACTAACTCACTAAGACAAACAATCCTATTGAAAAGTGGAAAAAGGACATGAACAGACACTTTTCAAAAGAAGACACACACGGCCAACAATCATATGAAAAAGTGCTCAACATCACTAATTATTAGAGAAATGCAAATCAGAACTATATCGAAGTATTATCTCAGGCCAGTCCATATGGTTATTACTAAAAAAGTCAAAAAAACAAAAACAAAAACAAAAACAAAAAACTGAAAGAAAGAAAAGGAAAAAGAAAAGAAACTGTTGCTGGTGAGGTCGCAGAGAAAAGGGTACATTTATACGCTGATGGAGATGGTGAGAATGTAAATGACTTCAGCAATTGTGAAAATCAGTGTGGCAATTTCTCAGATAACTTAAAACAGAAGTCCCACTCAACCCAGAAATCTCACTATTGGGTATATACCCAAAGGAATATAAATTATTCTGCCATGAAAACACATACATATGTTCATCACAGCACCATTCACAATAGCAAAGTCATGGAGTCAACCTAAATGCCCACTAACAGTAGACTGGATAATGAAAATGTGGTACAAATACACCATGGAATTCTATGAAGCCATTAAAAAAGAACAAGGTGATGTCCTTTGCAACAAGATGGATGGAGCTGGAGGCCATAATCCTAAGTGAACTAACAGAGGAATGGAAAACCAAATATCATATGCTCTTACTTTTAAGTGGGAGCTAAACACTGAATACACATGGACACAAAGAAGAGAACAACAAACACTGGGATCAATTTGAGAGTGAGGATGGCAGGAGGGAGAGGAATTGAAAAACTACGTATTGACTATTATGCTTACTATCTGAGTGATAAAATAATTTGTACACCAAACAACCCCGACAAGCAATTCACCTGTACTCCTGAACCTAATATAAAAGTTTAAAAAAAACCTCCAGCTTCAAATTTTAAAATCATTTTATGACAGATTACTAAATGTATCCTTGCTAAAAAATATAAACAAAATACATGTATATGCAATGGGATGGATAAATGTTACAAATACAATGGTGCATAAAATAACTGATTAAACAGTTATGTGTGTGTGTGTGTGTGGTGTGTGTGTGTGTGTGTGTGTGTGTGTGGTATGTGCTATGTGCTTTTTCTTCTTTTTTTAAAGAGTGTTTATATCTGAATTCTATATATAATGAATTAAGGTTATTACTCTTCTTGAAGTGAGGCTTATTTGCATTTGTTACTTTTCCATAAAGAGTTTGCAAAGGGAAAGATGGCAGAGTATAGGAGATTTCTTCAAGTGATTTGCTACTTCAATTAATACATACTTTCTAGGAACAACTTCATTGTATCTTACTTTTTTTATTGAGGCCTCTCCTCTGAACTATGTGCCTTTCTTCTAGTAAAAGGAGGGGAGCTTTTTACCTAGGGAAAAGGTCAGTGTGACATTCATTAAAATTTCTATATCTAAAGATAAAAATACATAGCAGTAGAACAAATTCTCACTAAAAAATACCTAACCTTCTATAATAGACAGGAGCAGAGCACCCTAAGACTTTGTATGCTTTCTCTCTCCAGGTATATACCCCCATAGAGTTAGTAATGATCACATGACATATCTTAGCCAATGCAATGTAATCAGAAGCGTCATGTGTCATTCTCAGGCAAAGGCACAAAGAACTAACATCTGATGTGTTATGTACCCTCCTGCTGTCAAAAGGAACCCAAATACTTTTGTGTTATATGGCAGTGAGATAAGAAGTAGAATTGTCATCCTAGGATGTCTGTACATTTATCTATTATAAAATGCTTCCTCTATATAAAAAATTAATTAGCATATCTATGTTTTTTCATTCCCTAAAACAAATTTTCATCTATTTAGTCCTTTAGATTCATTTTAAATGTCTTTGCATGTTAATTAAAATAAAAATAATAATATGTTATGGAGAAACATGATTTTAACTGAGATAGTCAAATGGTTTCATCTAAGTAAAATTATTCAAAAATTCTATTTTAGAATTCTTTTTATTTATATAAGATCTTTAAAAAATAAGAAAGATTCAGCAATATGTAAGGTCTTTGTATACTGTCTATCTACCTGTTTGAAAGGAATTAGAAATTTACCCTATTTTAGCATTTGATTAAAGGTAATGAGTAAAGAATATACTTCTAAAATTATCAGTTCACAAGATTCTTTCCACTGAAAACTAGAATAGACGTGGGATTTTATACACCTACTCTCACAAAAGTTTATGCTCAACTCAAAGAGTATTGTCTACTTTTCCTTTATCATTGTCTGTTATAAAGTTGCTTTCTTGTCTGAAATACCATTTCCTCCAACATACTTTTCCTTTGTAGAACTTTTGTTTGAGGTCTTATGCTCTGACCTAATGAAACTCTCTCATGAAATGTGCTCTCAGTTATAATCAATCTCCAAATGACAGGAACTCTTTTAGAACTTCATTACAATCTCAAAATAGAAATTTTGTGTGTATTTTTTCAATTAGTAAATATGCTGTTATTTTAAGTTCAATTTGTACATTTTAAGCTTCTTGAGGGTTTATATTTATTTACCATATTATAGAATTTTGTTTGAAAAATAACAATGCCTAAAACGTATTTGTGAAAGAGAAAAGAAATTAACTAAAGATAATGTCAGGGGGAGAAAATGAAATAAAAAAATAAAAATGGAAGGGAGGATGGCAAGCCCAGATGAAGGAGGAAAGGAAGGAAGGAAGGAAGGAAGGAAGGAAGGAAGATAGGAAGGGGAGAAGCATATCATCAGAGAGTTAAAAAGGAGAAAAGGGAAGAAGGAAAGAGAACATTTACTAACATCATGAAAATTTTGATTGAGAAGGTATTTTAATGTATTTATTTCTAATATATCCCTCTACTACATCTGATGAACTAGAAGGACAACTATAACTTGCTATGATTTTCAAATATTAGGTGATCATTATCATAACATTCATTCTTTTTCATATTCTTCTTTCTCTCTAGAATATGTTTCTGTTCTGTTTTTATTTTCCTGTTATTCTACATGTTTTCCAAAGAAGGTAATAGCAATTCCTATTCCGTATTACTACACTCTAATTCCAGATAGTTATCTTGGGCTTTGTGTTATGATGGTAGCCTTGGTAGTGCATTTGTATGAATTGCATTTCTTCAGAAAAAAAAAAAATTCCTTATAAGCAAATGACTTTATTTCAGATTTATGGGAATCTGTTGACAACCAGTGGTTTCCCTATTTCTATCTAAATACCTATTTATATGTAACACTGTCAAGAAAGTGAAAATAAAGATGGCTACATATTAGCGAACAGTTGGACGTGCGTCAAGAATGGTAAGATAGAATATGATTTATTTTCCCTCAGTTTCTATCCGAGGATCAGTCGCAAATATTCCATCATCACTTCCAGTCAACTTTACTTCTACCTCAGGTTCTTTCATGAGGACAACATAAATAGGACTAGACAATCATTGACACAATCTATAGTAGTAACATAGAGCACGCTCACTTTGTCCTTCACATGTAGCTAATTATCATCTTCTGTCATTTAGACACAATTCTTCCAGAATGGTGAAAACTAATAATAAAAAAGAACAAATCATCTAAGGTTGGTCATATACTGTATACAAAATAATTGAACACTCATTAATAAAATATTTCCCAAGTTTTAGTAATTCACATACCACATCGATAATCTTTTGACAAACATTTATGTTAACTTCTAGCTTTAACTATTTTTTCATATTTAAATATTTAAAATGAAACATGTGTGACTGACATAGGTCATTGATGATAAGTGAAATAATTCATGTAAAATTCTTAAAACCATTCCTAAAAAATCTTCTGTTGCTTGGCTGGATGTGGTGGCTTACGCCTGTAATCCGAGCACTTTGGGTGGGTGAGGTGGGTGGATCACCTGAGGTCAGGAGTTCAAGACCATCCTGGACAAAATGGTGAAACCCCATCTCTACTAAAAACACAAAAATTAGCCAGGCTTGGTGGTGGCACCTGTAATCCCAGCTACTTGGGAGGCTGAGGCAGGAGAATCGCTTGAACCCAGGAGGCGGATGTTGCAGTGAACGAGGTTGCACCACTGCAGTCCAGCCTGGGTGACAAGAGTGAAACTGTGTATGAAAAAAAATATATATATATATATATTATATATATATAATATATATATATTTATATATATATATTCTAGTGCTTAACAACCAAAACTTCAAATAACATTGCCAAAAACAATATTATGAGACAAGAAATTTTATTAAATTATAGATAGATACTCTTTCCTGCAGAAGACTTTGAGCCTGAGGTCTAGTTTCACTTAGTTAAAACTAAATTGTTAAGATGATAAAGACATAGTAACACCAAACTGGCTCTCCTGTTATCTAATCAGAATCGATGGATATAAAATTTAAAATATCTTTAGATAACAGTGCATGAGTTGACATATTATTTAATCCGGAATGTGTAAATAGTACTTTAGAAAACATAACTTGAATGAATGCTATAAACAGGCTTCAGAATGCCTGTGGCTCTTCTGGAGTTGAATGCAATATATTTCAAGATTGTCTATAGTTTTGTTTATTTCTTATGCTCTGCGGAGATTACAACTCAACAAAGATTAAGTACTGCCTTACATAAATATTCAAATACCAAAGGATAATTTTATTTATCTGTGTTTGTTTTATTTTATTTTTGCCAAGTTGGAGGGAGCTCAAGCAATATTTTGTGAGAAAAATATTTCAATGACCTTTTTTAGTGGAATTGGAACAAGGAGAATTTCGTAATAGACAGCAACCAGTCTGGACTTTTAAAATGACATCAGATATCTAATTTAGCGCATGTCGTTAAGTAATAGAGGACATTGATTAACTACCAAAATTATGGGATGGGCCAGACCTGGTTTCCAATATTGGCTCAGCCACATAGAGTTCTGTCCATATGGTCGTAGCCCTGAATTCTAAGTCTCAGTTTTTGTATTGCTTTTATAGAAATTGTCAGTATTAGATAAAATAAAAAATATAAGAGGGTCAGAGCACATTAGGTAGTGCCTTTGGCATACCAAGCATGCTAAAAATAATAGCCATTAAGACCTGCTGGATACAAATTATCACAAGATAGAATGGAATAAAAAAAAAAGAAGAAGAAAAATTATTAACATAATTCATGGTGGCTTGTTGAAAACTGAAGTCAACAGTAATAGGCATTACTTGGTAAGTCAATATGACCCAGAGAGGTAATTCCCTATGTAGGTAAACACACCTTCTGAGGCAGTAGGTTTGTATTTCCTGATAAGCATCATACAATCTTTGTCTTTGCCAAACATACATGTGCTATTATACATAGAGGTTTAGTTTTCCAGTTTTAAAAAATAACATTTAAATCAGGGTTTAAATAGATAAATTGTGCATATTAGGGCTCAGTGCTATTATGGAGAAACATGTATGTGTAATTATTTCCCACAGAAAAATAGGGATTGATGAATTATGAAATTTCACAGACTGATTGAGACAGGCTCTTGCTAAATTTAATTAAATTCAGAATATAAAATATAATCCTTTTCTTAATGTCCTTTTGACCATTTTTTTCTCTTATTTTTCATAAGCACCCTTCCCCCACCCTATCCCCCACATTAAATTGTGAGCTTTGAAATCATGGAGTTCATACAGGATATCTTTAGAGGACAGGAAAAGTGTAGTATATAGAAGATGTTCAACAAACATGAGGCCTATGCAGCAGTGATTTAAATAAAATATTTTATTTCCTTTAATATTCATTGTCAAACAATGAACAATTGGCCGGACGTGGTGGCCCACGCCTATAATTCCAACACTTTGGGAGGCCAAGGCGGGTGGATCACCTGAGGTCGGGAGTTCGAGACTAGCCTGATAAACATGGAGAAACCTGTCTCTACTAAAAATAAAAAATTATCCAGGTGTGGTGGCACATGCCTGTAATCCCAGTTACTCAAGAGGCAAGAGAATTGCTTGAACCCAGGAGGCTGAGGTTGCAGTGAGTCAAGATTGGTCATTGTGCTCCAGCCTGGGCAACAAGAGCGAAACTCCATCTCAAACAAAAAACATGATAATAATATTTAAAAAACAAAACAATGAACAATTAAACAATGTACACAATAAAAATTTTATAGGATTAAATATTTTTAAGATACAACTCTTCTCTTCCACTCTTGCATTTACCTTCTACATTTGGATTATTGTCATATTCAGTTAAGCCCATTTACTTTAGCATATGTGGCTTTTCTCTGACACTACTTATTCCATATAGGGTAAGGTAGTGTGATTTACCTGATTGAAATTTGTCACAAATAAAATTGGTATGTTGAGATCACCTGGTAGATCATACTTCTAAAAACTGCCACAATCTTATCTCTCATACCACAAACTAGCTTGCAGTTTGTTCATACCACACCCCCAACAAGGGGCAGGGTCTATTTTCCTTCCCATTGCATTTAGTTTGGCTCTATGCCTCTTGTAATTAAAACAAACAAACAAAAACAGTAGAAATACCATTCTGAAACTTCAAGGTCCAGGTACCAAGCAAGTCTAGTAGCTTCTACTTTTGTGCTCTGGAGGAAGTGATCCACCAGCAAATAAGTCTGAATAAACTGAGACTTACACACTGGCAAGAAACCAGAACTAGACACAACGAAGAGGCTATGTAGATAGAGAGAGTCAAATGCCTGTTCAGTCATCATTACTGCTAAATTTCACCCATTTTAGGGAAGAAGTCGTCTTGGATGGCTTAGTCCTAGCTGATGCCATTGGGATTCAAGATACTCTTTCTCCAATGAACTCTATCCCAAAAGAAGATTTCTGAGCAAATAAGTGAGTGTTGTTTTAATCCAGCACATGTTGAAATAATTTATTATGCTGTAATAAATTGTCCAGCTGGCTCAACTCCATATGTTTTTGTTTTCCATCTCTGCAGTACAATATTCACATAAGGTGCAAGCATTCTGTTCTCCTTCAAGAGAAAATTCTGACTCTATTAATCTGAGTGATTGGGAGGTGTCTGCCCTGGGCAGGCACTGTTCTGAGAATACAGGTATCATCATGAATTTTGGGATACATTTAGCAAGCCCATTTCTTTCCACTAAACTACATTCTCTAGTTAGCTTTTAATTGTAATAGAGATGATATTTGGGGATCCATGTGCCCTTACTTTTTTTAACCTTATTTTTTCAATATTTAAAACATGAGTTTGAAAGACATGTTTTAATTATTGGTCTATCTCAAATCCCTGATATTTAGCAACACATGACTTATAAAGGTCACTTTGCTTTTGTGGCTTTTGTTTCTTATCTGTAAAACAGTGGACTATCTCTAAATTTCCAAGCTTCCATGAAACTGTAATATTGAGCTGAATCATTGATGATGTGCCATATTAAATGCATATATTTCTAAGAAAAAATGTGTATTCCTGAGACTGGCAATGCAAACCAAACCAGTTTGTATTACTAGTTTGTCTACTAAGATCACCCTAACAAAATAACACAGACTGGGTGGCTTAAACAAACAAACAAAAATGTATTTTATCATAGATCTGAAGGCTAGAAGTCCAATATCAAGGTGTAGGCAGATTTTGTTTTTACTAAAGCCTCTCATTAGCTTGAAGAGGCTCATTCTTGCTGTGTCTTCTGCTAAAAGAAAAATATAGACAAAATAAATTTAACAGAATTTACTGAAGCGAAGAAGAATTCATGTATCAGGAAGCACTCAGAATTAGAAGAGATTCAGAGTGCTCCACTATTGCAGCATAAGCAGCAAGCTTTTACATCAAAGGAAGACAAATAAAATGTATTTAATCATTTTAGTGTGGAAAGACCCTAGATAGAGGTTAGGTGGAGCTTTTGATTGGTAAAATCTGTAGTTTTGCTTTACTGTTACGTTGGGTTCCATTCTGCTTATGTAGGAATCTAAAACCCTGAGACTGTCTCAGTCTAATGACCTCCCAATTATTCGCATGGACCATCCCCATTGTCTCTGATTCTTCTTATAAGGACACCAAGTATATTGGATTAATTCCCTACCCTAAAAGCCTCACTTCAATTTAATTGCCTCTTTAAAGACATTACCTCAAAATACAGTTACATGTTGAGTCACTGAGGGGTTGAGACTTCAACATATGAACATGGGGGAGGGTGCACAAACAGTCCATAAACAATTCCATCTGAGTTTCCTGTAGCACAAGTCCAACTAGATGTCTTCCAGGTATCTTACATCAGAAACACAAAGAGTGGAATTGCCAAATCACATCTACAGAAATTATAGTTCCTCTGATTATATTGTTAATTCAAAAGATAGACGCAATATCAAAACATGTTAAAAATAGAGAAATTCAAGATTGTTGGTGCAGTTCTGAGTGCTTTACTTTAACAATGGATTACATTTCTTGTTTACGTTTTACATTTCTAAGTGAAATTACTGGCTCAAAGGTCATCATTTTCTTTATGAAATGTCTCCATATTACACTTATTTAGTCCCAGAGCTGTTCAGATGTTCTACAATTAGAAATGCCAATATAAATCCACACATTGAAGATTTATTTTCAATAAGCAATGTAGTCAGACAAGGTAAATATCTTTGAGGGAATTCTATAGAGAAAGACTCCTTCTGCCAGAAAATAAAATGTATGTGTTTGCTATGAGGGTTCATTAAATGATTATAAGGGTGTTTGAATGAGTCTTTTCTTTCTTGGGCATAAAAGGGAGAGAGTGGATTGTAGCCTCCTTGTAACCCATTCTTTTACGTCTCCAAATTCCTGTGAGTTATGATACGCTTTAGTTTAGCCACAACGTAACAAAGCCGTCATATAATTACTGGTTACCTAGAGCTACACTAATGTTTATGAAATCTTTGTTGTCAAATTGCTCGTTGTCTCTACTCTGTTTTTTTTGAGATGGAGTCTCGCTCTGTTGCCCAGGCTGGAGTGCAGTGGCGCGATCTTGGCTCACTGCAAGCTCTGCCTCCCAGGTTCACGCCATTCTCCTGCCTCAGCCTCCCCAGTAGCTGGGACTACAGGCGCCCGCCACCGCGCCCAGCTAATTTTTTGTATTTTTAGTAGAGACAGGGTTTCACTGTGGTCTCAATCTCCTGATCTTGTGATCCGCCCGCCTCGGCCTCCCAAAGTGCTGGGATTACAGGCGTGAGCCACCGCGCTCGGCCTCTACTCTGTTTTTACACAGATTTTTAAAGAAGACTAAAACATTCTAAATTTTGTGTTGTAACATTGACATTCATCCATTCTTTCATCCATTCTTTCTCTATAGTACTACCCCTCACAATCATTTTGTCTCCCAGTATCAGGCAATACTCTTCCCAAGTCAGAAGAAAGTGAGGCCACCAGTGAAAAATAACACTTGTCTCAAAAAAGAAGAGAGTATCACTCACTGAATGAGAGAACTCACGATATTATGCATTCACTGACATTGTTCAGCTGTGTCCATTAGACCATGTTTGCTGGCTCTCGTTGGCTGAGGACATATGTTAGTTCTCTGACTGTGAGAAAACATAGTCATGACTGGTTTGTCAGCCATGCAGGTGCATATTTAGATGAATATTTCAGAGAGAATAGCATTATAAATTAGGAATTCTGTTGTGTACTGAATAAAAAGGTGGTAAAAAGGGGCAAGTGTGTATACTTATACACATACAAATAGGTAATAAATAAATCTGTTTTAAAACTTTCTCTAATCATGATAAAAGGAATCAATATGATCATTTTTCTTTGTGTAAATTACAGATCCATTTTTAGGTTGCATGTAGATACTAGTTTTATACATATTTGAACCAACATAATGTAAAATAAAGAGAACAATCCATAAGTAAGACTACAAGAAAGATAAGGATTAATGACCTAAAAGGAAAACTTAAAAAAAGTTAACAGAATTTATTTGAACCAGGAATAATTCATGAATCAGGCAGCACTCAAAACTGAAAGAGGTTCAGAGAGCTCTGCTCCAGTATCCCATGAAGTGAGCTTTTATAGAATATGTGAGGAAGTAAAGTAAATAAATGACTTGTTTGGCTATGTCTAGGCATTTGCCTCATTTGGGTATCATCTGATGGGAAGTCACAAATAATGTAACCAAAGGGTTGGTAGGCCATCTGTGATTTGTTGAAACTTAATTCCAAATTAATCAGTAACAAGAATGCTTCTAAGTTATGTTTTGATTTGCTTCCATGAGGCTTCTGGGTACAGAAACAACCCCAGAATAATGGCCTTCTGCTTACTTTGCTTTAACAGTCTGAATACAGTGATGGACATATTTGACATAAAAGAAACACTTATGATTTCATTAATCATTTACACATGGCAGGCTAATGTAAGAAGTGCAAATGATGTGGGAAAAAAAAATCATTCATAAAATAGTTGTGGGTTTTATAGACCCCGGCACAGGCCATGGGTTAGAGATCAAATTATAAACTGAATATACCTGGTATCTGCTCTTCCACAAATTACAATCTAATGGGATAAAGAGATTTTCAGAAAATAGTTACATATATATATTTTTTTTCACTTTAATAGTACGTTATAATACAAAAGTATAAAATCAAAGCTTATACCAGGCATTCTAACTATATTAATCTGTGTTATCAGGTCTCAGTCCTTTATTTTAAAATAATAGCAATTCAGTTGACAATATAAGAAAAACCTGTGGGGAAAAATTTTAAGATAATTAAAATGTAAAAATAAGGTATGAAAGGTACATGTTACTATATGATTTCTGCCATTCCATCCATGAGTTTTGTAGTGGATTCAAATCTAAGACTGCATAGACATTGCACCTGCGGCAAGGTAGATATAGATGTGGCATGATTATCCTGGAGGATTCTGCAATACACAGCAGTGTCCACAGCCTGGGGAGGTTTGTTTCCATAAGAAGCAGGTCAGTAAGATATTTTCGAATTGACAAATAAATATAAATGGTAATGAGAAAGGCAAAATTTCATTTGGAAAACATTCTGAATTTCTTCAATAAAGAAGAAGTAAATTTGAGGTTTTCTGAAGCTATTAAGAAATTGTCACAAAAATAATTTAACCATCTAGTCTGTATTTAATTACATCCCCTGCACTGTACCAAACATAGAAATAGTCTTAGATTAATCTCTTTAGGTAAGAATTATCCCCATTCCTGCAGATGAGGAAACTGGGACTCAGTGCAGATGTTTAGCCTTTGAGTGGTTTAGTTTTGTTAACTGTAAAATTAGGCACGGATATAAAAGAACACTTGAACCTCCACTGTGCTACATTAAGTAAAAACTATAGAGTAAAATTAAAACGTATGGATAGTAAAAGGGTAAAAGGGATGGAGTTTATTCCCCTAAATTCTAGATTAAAACCTAAAAAGTTATCAACAGTCAGAGAAACAGGGAACAAAACATATGGATATTCACAGGGAAAGAGTTTAATTTGACAGTTACTACAAAAGATGCTCAGTTGCCTTTTCCCCAGAAACTGAGATTGAAGTCAGAAAAGTTTAGCTTCTGAGAATATTCCTGAAGGAACTTTAACGTAGTGTGATAAATACAGCAATGGAATTATAATAGTGGTACTGTGGTATCTTAGACAGGATACGATTTGTACTGTTGAAATGAGAAAAATGAAGACTTCAGTAAAGAATGAGTTGACAGCTGATCTAGATATTGAAGAGTAAATAATAAGAAGAAAATCAAAGAATAAAATTAAGATTCATGTCTTTTGGGTTTTCACTGCTCTTACCTTGGGGTCTTTTAGCATATGTAAAAGAAATTACTGAAGGAAATTCAGGAAGTTAAGAACATCCTAGTATGATTTAGTTTATTCGATTGAAATTCTCTGAAAGCAACAGGCCCCGTGATGATATTAATAGAGGGAGAAAAGATACCTTTGAAGAGATTGCTGGAGAGGTCAGAACAATTGCACTTTTCTGGCATCTGTTTCCTGAACAAATGGCTACAGGATATGATTCAAAATCAGTGACTAATTCAGTCTTTACTTGCATGCTTCCTCTCTATTTGCATGCCAATGTTTTCTGCAAATGATAGTAAAACATTTGAGGTTTTCTTCTTTTTTGGTATCTGAATTCATAAAGCTAGCATTGCAAGAATTGATAGCCTGTGTCTCATGATGCCAAAATCCTCCTGAAAAAACAAACTTCACTTTCTTAACCATCTATATAAAATAATCACATTATAGGAATGACATTTGAAAGCATTCTTGTCAGGTAAATCATATTTTTAAAAAATTATCCATAAATTCAACTATGAAATAATAAAAGTCACTGGACTACATATCAGTTTGTATATACTTAACATTTCTCTTGACACCCGTGAGCTCAGTTCAGTTACATTAACTCTATGAATTGAAAATGAGAGTGACAAACTAATTTCTAAATTATTTGATAACTGGGTCCATAGAAAGAAAAATCTATGAATTTTAGTGCCCAAGTGAATATAATTCTGTTTATTATCTTACATACCAACTGTCAGCAGCCTGTGATGTGGAACTGCTTAGATTACTGCTGACATTTGGAAAAGTAAATGGATTTGAATGAACTTGAACAAGTTAAGCCACATGGCAACTTGATATTGTTGAGCAGAAATTGTTTATTTGTTAATAAACTATTATAAATGCTATAGAAATTTTTGTTAGCTCTTGTTTCTAAGTTTACATATACCTCTGGAGAATAAGCATAACTAGGATGACTTTGACATAAAAATACTGAATAAAACATATTAACATTGCTAACAGGAGCTAAATATAGGGAAATATTCATTGGTGTGTATGAACTCTGCCATTGGGTAAGACTGAGTTAAACTGATATTTATAAGACACAATCATGCCTTTTGAACAGTCCCTCGAAGTCTTAACTCATTTTAGCATTAACCTCAAAATCCAAGTCCAAAGTTACATCTGAGAAAAGGTAAGTCCTTTCCACCCATGAGCCTGTAAAATAGCAAGTTAGTTACTTCCTAGATACAATGGAGGTACAGGTATTAGATAAATATACCCATTTCAAATGGGAGCAATTAGCCAGAACAAAGAGGTTACAGGCCCCATGCAAATCCAATAGGGTAGTCATTAAATCTTAAAGTTCCAAAATCATCTACTTTGACTCCATGTCTCACATCCAAGTCATGTTGATGCAAGAGTGGGGATCTCACAGCTTTTGGCAGTTCTGTCCCTATGGCTTTGCAGGGTACAGCCCCCCTCCCAGCTGCTTTCATGGGCTGACATTGAGTGTCTGCGGCTTTCCTGTGTGCACAGTGCAAGCTGTCAGTGGATCTACCATTCTAGGGTCTGGAGGATACCAGCCCTCTTCTCACAGCTCCAGTAGGCAGTGCCTCTGTGGGGATTTTTTGTGGGGGCTTCAATCCCACATTTCCCTTCTGCACTGCCCTTGCAGAAGTTCTCCAGGAGGGTCCCACCTCTGCAGCAGACTTCTGCCTGGACTTCCAGACATTTCCATACCTTTCTTGAAATCTAGGTAGAGGTTCCCAAACCTCACTTCTTGTCTTCTGTGCACCCACAGGCCCAATACCACGTGTAAGCCACTGAGGCTTGGGACTTGCACCCTCTGAAGCAATGGCCTGAGTTGTATGTTGGCTCCTTTTAGCCAGAATTGGAGCTGAACCTGCTGGGATGCAGGGCACCATGTCTTGAGGCTACATAGAGTAGGGGGCCCGTGAAACCATTTTTCCCTCCTAGGTCCCCAGATCTGTGACGAGAGTGGGTGCCATGAAGTTCTCTGGCATGCCCTGGAGGGATTTTTCTCAATTGTCTTGGTGATTAACATTTCAAGCCAAACCATATCAATTTGACTCTTCATTACTTATGCAAATTTCTGCAGCAGGCTTAAATTTCTGCCCATAAAATGAGTTTTCCTTTTTTTATTACGTGGTCAGGCTGCAAATTTTCCAAACTTTTATACTCTGCTTTCTCTTGAATGCTTTGCTGCTTAGAAATTTCTTCCACCAGATACCTAAAATCATCACTCAAGTTCAAAGTTTCACAGATCTCTAGGGAAGGGGCAAAATGCCACCAGTCTCTTTGCTAAAGTATAGTAAGAATCACCTTTGCTCCCATTCCCAATAAGTTCTTCATCTCCCTCTGAGACCACCTCAGACTGAACTTCATTGTCCATATCACTATCAGCATTTTGTTCAAAACCATTCAACAAGTTTCTAGGAAGTTCCAAACTCCGAACTATTTCTGTTTTCTTCTGAGCTCTCCAAACTGTTTCAATCTCTGACTGGTACCCAGTTCTAAAGTTGATTCCACATTTTCAGGAATCTTTATAGCAGCACCCCACTACCTCAGTACCAATTTACTGTATTTGTTCTCATGCTGCTATAAAGAAATAAGCAAAACTGGGTAATTTGTAAAGAAAAGAGGAAATTGACTCAAAATTTAATTGACTCAAACTTCTGCATGATGAGGAAGGCCTCAGAAAACTTACAATCATGGTGGGAGGCAATTCTTCACAGGGTGGCAGGAGAAAGAATAAGTACCAATTAAAGGGGTAAGCCTCTCATAAAAACTTCAGATCTCATGAGAGCTCACTCACTATTATGAGAACAGCATGAGGGAAAACACCCCTATGATTTAATTATCTCCACCTCATTCCGTCCGTGACACATGGTGATTATTACAATTCAAGGAGAGATTTGGATGAGAACACAAAGCCAAACCATATCAATTCCTAATAAATACGCATATATGTTTCTCTGATGGTTAGGAAATATTTTTGAATCACAGATTCCTGTTGTCTAAGGAGAATCAACCTTTTAAAGTCATCAGGCCTTCCAAATATTAGATAAACCCTATATAGCTTGATTTTTCTTTTCTTTTCTTTATTTTATTTTATTATTATTATTAATTTTTTTTTTTTTTTTTTTTTGAGACGGAGTCTCGCTCTGTCGCCCAGGCTGGAGTGCAGTGGCGCGATCTCGGCTCACTGCAAGCTCCGCCTCCCGGGTTCACGTCATTCTCCTACCTCAGCCTCGGGAGTAGCTGGGACTACAGGCGCCCGCCACCTCGCCCGGCTAATTTTTTTTCGTATTTTAGTAGAGATGAGGTTTCACCGTGTTAGCCAGGATGGTCTCGATCTCCTGACCTCGTGATCTGCCCATCTCAGCCTCCCAAAGTGCTGGGATTACAGGCATGAGCCACCGCGCCTGGCAGCTTGATTTTTCATTTTAGATTCTTTATTTGTAATAAGAGTGTTCCAATAAATATTGTAGTTGACAATAGGAAATTGTCTAGATAAATATGTTAAGGTCATTCAAAATTCTGAAAGAGACAGTTACAGTGAGATTATAGCAAAATATTAAGCAGGGGTCAGACATGCAAATAGGCAGTTAAGAGGACAATAGTAAACTTCAAATTTTTATTATTTTCTTCTAGAAGAGATTCTATTATTTTTTATTCCACATCCCATGATAAAAGAATCAATATGTTGAACCTCGGTCATCAATGCAATCATCAATAAGTTTTACAATTATTAAAATGCTAGTGTCAGACAATACAAATACAGAAAATTCACTTCTCATTTTAATCAAATTATTTTCCAAAACCTTCTCCCTTTCTCCCTACCCCATAGTCTAACATATGTAAAATGCTAATTTGTATATTGTAGACATTCAATACATAATCATTATTTCAAAAATAAGGAAATTTACTAATACTACCAATTTAAATAAATTTAAATAATGTGTTTCTGTTTTTCTTTCTTTTTTTTGAGATGGAGTCTCGCTCTGTCACCCAGGCTGGAGTACAGTGGCGCAATCTCAGCTCACTGCAACCTCTACCTCCCAGGTTCACGCCATTCTTCTGCCTCAGCCTCCCAAGTAGCTGGGACCACAGGCACCTGCCACCACTCCTGGCTAATTTTTTGTATTTTTGGTAGAGACGGGGTTTCACCATGTCATCCAGGATGGTCTCGATCTCCTGACCTCGTGATTCACCCTCCTTGGCCTCCCAAAGTATTGGGATTACAGGCGTGAGCCACCGCGCCCGGCCTTAAATGTGTTTTTCTGTAGAAAAAATCCATTTGTATTGCCAAAAATCAGTAATGATTAACCAGTGAGAAATAGGGTCTGGAACATGGGAAGGGAACTATTTTATGCAATGGGCCTCTCAAATCACACTGCATAGAAGGCTGTGTTGGTGGCCCATGTTGTGGACTCCAAATATCCTAAAGAAAACTAAGTTTTAAATTTTTAGGAATGGGTGGCATAAGTACAAAATATTTATTGAATACCTACTGTTTCCTAATTGATGAACATACATTGAGAGCTTATTATATGTCCCTCAATGCCCAAAATACCTTACTTGTATTCATTTGCATCCTCACATCAATACTAGGTAAGCAGGTACTATGATTTTCACCATTTTACAGAAGATAGTGAGTCACACACTAAAGTACTTATCCAAGTTTAGGAAGTTTCAAATTCAGGATTTGAATTCAGACTTTTGGTGCCTGATGATGTGCTCTTACCCAATAATCAAGTTGCTGCTTATTTGTATAGTCTCATATAAATAAATCTCATGACACTGTGTGCAGTTTGAAGGAAGGAACTGAGTTTTTTCTATATATTATTTATTTGTATTGAGGCATAATTTACATGCAATATATCTACACATTTTACTATGTAGCTCCATAAAATTCTGCATATTTATCCATGGAACTATCATCAAGACACAATAATAGAACATTTTACACAATGCCAGAATTTACTCAGTAAACTGGTACAAATATAACCACTCTAATTTCAATCATACACAAATTGGTTTGTCTATTTGAAGTTCATATAAATAATATTACATGGTATACAATCTTTTTTTTCTGTTTGACTGTTTGCTCAATACTGTTCCGGAAATTCACCCATGTTGTGTTGTATATCAGTACTCTTTTCCTTTTTATTTTGTGTACTTCCTCCACTTGAGTATAAGAAGAGCCTTTAACTCGCTTTTGCAATTTTAATTTTAACATACTTTATTTTTAAAGCAATTCAATATTTACAAAACTATTAAGCAGAAAGTATCTAGAATTCCTAAAAAATCCCTCTTCTCTCACCCTCTGTTTCCTGTATTATTAATATCTTTCATTGGTGTGATAAATTTGTTGCAATTGAAGAACCAATATCCATATGTTATTATTAAATAAAGTCCATACTTTCCATTAGGGTTCACTGTGTTGTACAACTCTATGGATTTATTTCTCCTTACAGTTGACTACATTTGTGTGGAAATATTTTGGGACTCTATTTTGTTCCATTAATTTATGTGTCCATTCTTTCATCAATACTACATTGTCTTAATTACTGTAAGTTTACAGCAAGACTTGAAGTTGGGTAGTGTTTATCTTCTGTCTTTATTCCTCTTCTTCAACATTGTGTTGATTTTTCTGAGTTTTTGCCTTTCCATATTAAATTTAGAATCAATTTGTCAATATGAACAAACTAACTTGCTGGAACTTTTATTAGAATTTTATTTAATCCATATATCAATTTGGGAAGAACTGACATCCTATAAACATCAGATTTTCCTATCCATGAACATGGTTTTTGTATTAGAGTACTACTGTCCTAAAAAAACTAAGTTAGGAAGTGTTCCTTCTGTTTCTACTTCTGGAATGGATGGATGGTAGATACTTGTTATCATTTTTCCTTAAATGTTTGATAGAATTAACCAGTGAGACCATGTGGGCATGGTGACTTCTGTTTTAAAAAGATATTAGTATTTTTTCAATTTATTTAACAAATACAGGCCTATTCACATTATCTATGTGAGTTTTGATAGACTGTGTCTTTCAAGTAATTGTTTTATTTTATCTAAGTTATCAAATTTGTGGGCATAGAATTGTTCATAATTTTCTTTTCTTATTCTTTTTAATGTCCTGGGGTCACTAATAATACCTTTTCTTTTTTCTTGGATAGCTGTGTAAGGTTTTAACAATTTTACTATTTTTTTTCAAAAACAGATTTTTTTTTTCTTTTTTTTGGTTTTGCTAATTTTCTCAGTTTCTTTCCTGTTTTAAATTGCATCAATTTCTGCTCTGTATTTTATTATTTCTTTCTACCTTCATTCTTTGAATTTGTTAATCTTTTTATAGTTCCATAGAATAGAATCTTCATTATAGATTTTTGATCTTTTCACCTTATTAATATGTGCATGCAATATTATAAATTTCCAAGTAATTACTGCTTTCAATTCATCTCACAAAATTTCATATGTTGTATTTTATTTTTATTTATTTAAAATATTTTTAATTTCTCTTAAGACTTCTTTGATTGATGTGTTACTTAGAAGTAACTTGGCTAATCTCAAAATAATTTGTGAATTTCCAGCTGTATTTCTTTGTTTGAATTCTAATATAATTCCACTGTTTTCTGACTAGTATACTTTGTATAATGTTCATTCTTTCAAATTTACTAAGGTGTTTTTGTGGCCCAGAATGTGGTCTCTATCTTGATGAATGTCTCATGTGAGCCTGAGAAGAATGGGTATTCTGCTATTGTTTGATGATATATAATTGATTTCTATTTATCCTTATAGTTCTATCAATTTTGTTTCACACATTTTGATGTCCTATTGATAGGTACATCCACATCTATATTAGATATGTACCTCAAGATGTACAAATATAAGAATTATATTATACTTCTTTTCAGAAATTATGTAAGCTAGGACAGAATGAAGTGAAATATTTAAAGAGTAAAAGGAAAAAAAGTACCAACCTATAATTTTCTATCCAGTGAAATTAGTCTTCAAAAATGAAGGGGAAATAAAAAGTGCCTAGATAAACGAAAATGAAGAATACCTTCCTTATAAGAAATATTAAAATAAGTTATTCAAAAAGAATGAAAATAATATGGGTCAGAAACTTGAAACTACATAAAGAAAAGAACATTGGGGAAGAAATGTATTGTTCTTGTCTCACCTGTGAAAATGTATAGTATTATTTTAAAGAGAACTTGGATTAATATCTAAATTATTATTCCAAACTTTATGGCAAGCACTCAGATAAATTAATTAAAAATTATTGATAAGAGAGAAGATAATATTATGTTCAATGTCCAGTTAAAACCAAAGAAAGATTAAAAAATAATGAAAATTGAAATATAAAGAAAGGATAAGAATAATTCAAAGAAAATAATTACATACATGGTAGATATTAATCCAACTACATCAATAGTTACTTTAAATGTGTATGTCTAAATATAAAATTTAAAAACAGACTGTCAGAGTAGGTGAGAACAAGACAGAACTATATGCTGTCGATAAGAATCCTACTTTAAATATAAAGACACAAATGGATTAAAAGTGAAGGGGGGAGCAAAAGAACAAAACTGGAAGAATCACATTACCTCACTTGAAATTATACTACAGAACTGTAGTAACTGAAACAGTAGGGTACTAGCATAAAAACAGACACATAGACCAATGAAACAAAATAGAAATCCCAGAAAGAAACCTATACGTCTACAGTGAACTCATTTTTGACAAACTTGCCAAGAATAGATATTGGGGAAAGGACAATCGCTTCAAGAAATGGTGCTGGGAAAACTGTATATCCATATGCAGAAGAATGAAACTAGAAAGCTATCTCTCACCATATACAAAAATCAAATCAAAATGGGTTAAAGACAAATCTAAGAACTCAAAGTATGAAACCACTAAAAGAAAATATTGGGAAAACTCTTGAGGGCATTGGTTTGGGAAATGATTTCTTGAGTATACCTTATAAACACAGGCAACCAAAGAAAAAAATGGACAAATCAGATTACATCAAGTTAAAAGGATTTTGCACAGCAAAAGAAACAATCAAAAAGGGAAGAAACAACCCACAGAATGGGAGAAGATCTTTGCAAATTATCTATCTGAAAAGGGATTAGTAATTGGAATATATAAGAAGCTCAACTCTATAGGAATAAAATCTAATAATCTAATTAAAATGGGAAAAAGATCTGAGTAAACATTTTTCAAGAAGACAATCAAATGGCAAACAGGTATATGAAAATTTCTCAACATCATTGGTCATTAGAGAAATGAAAATCAAAATGTCAATGACATTATTTCACCCAGTTTAAATGGGTTTTATCCAAAAGACAGGATAAACAAATACTGCCAGAATGTGGAAAAATGAGAACCCTCATACACTGTTAGAGAGAGTGTAAATTAGTATGATCACTATGGGGAACAGTTGGGACATTCCTTGAAATACTAAAAGTAGACATATCACATGCTCCAGCAATGCCACTGCTAGGTGTCAGTGTATCAATGATATATCTGCCTTCTCATGTGTATTGCAGCACTATTCACAATAGCCAAGAATTTGGAAGCAACCTGTGTTTGTCAACAAATAGATAAAGAAAATGTGGTACATATACACAGTGGAGTACTATTCAGCCATAAAAAATAATGAGATCATGTCATTTTGCAACAACATCATTGAAAATTGAGAACACTATGTTAAGTGAAATAAGCCAGGCACAGAAAGAAAAACTTCACATGTCCACAATTATTTTGGGGAACTAAAAATTAAAACAATTTAATCTCATGAAGATAGAAAGTAGAATGATGGATGCCAGAAGCTGCAAGGGTAATTGGGGGATGGGGTGGAAATAGTTAATGGGTACAGACAATAAAGCTAGATAGAATAAATAAGATATAGGATTTGAAAACACAACAGGGTGACTACAGTCAACAATAATTTATTGTACATTTAAAAATAATTAGAAGAGTATAATTGGATTGTTGATAACACAATGAAAAGTAAATGTTTGAAGTGATAAGATACTCATTTCCTGATATGTATGATTACCATTTATTGTATGCCTGTATCAAAATATCTCATATATCCACATCAATATATACACCTATTATGTACCTACACTTTTTTTTAAATGAAGGGGTGAAAAAAGATGTAACATGCTAACACTAATTAAAAGAAACCTGGAGTAACTATGCTGATTCTAGACAAAGAAGGATTTAGAGTAATTAAAATTACCAAGAATAAAGACGGGCATTACATAATGATAATGAGATCAATTATCCCATATTTACTTTTAACCAACAGAATATGGTAAAGATAATCAGATATAGTTTTCTAGATTATGCTATATTACTCCATTTTGCTGGCAAATTCTGTTTTCTGGCTTTATAAACTAAGTCACCCATCACAGCAAGTTCAGGTTCTGTAGTAGTGCATTTTGACACTGCTATCAAACATATCCAAGACTGAGTTATTTATAAAGAAAAGAGGCTTAATGAACTCACAGTTCTACATGGCTGGGGAGGCCCCAGGAAACTTGCAATCATGGCAGAAGGGGAAGCAGGTACATCTTACATGACTGCAGGAGAGAGACAATGTGTGTGAAGAAGGAACAGTCTAACACTTATAAAATCATCAGATCTCATGAGAACTCACTTACTATCATGAGAACAGCATTGGAGAAACTGCCCCCATGATCCAACCACCTCCCACTCGTTCCCTCCCTCGACAACTGGAAATTATGGAGATTACAGTTTAAAATCAGATTTGGGAGGGGACACAGAGTCAAATCATATCAGGCTGCTATAACAAATTACCATAGACTGGGTGGCTTAAACAGGAAACATTTATTTCTCTGAGTTCTGGAGGCTGGGAAATTCAAGATCAAAATGCCAGTAGCTACAGTGTCTGGTGAAGACTCTCTTCCTGGTTTGCAAATGGGCATCTTCTCATTGTATTCTCATATAGAGGAGAGCAGAGGGAGCAGAACAAATTTCTACCTCTCTCTTTTTTTAATGAGGAAATAACCTCATCTTAAGGGATGCACTTTTGTGACACAAATACCTCTGAAGGGCCCATCTCCAAACACCATCACATTGATCATTATGGTTTCAACAGATAAATTTTGAAAGAAAGCAGACCACAGACTGTTTTTGAGAGTAAACAGCCCTGTAACACCACCCTATTGGGAAGACCATATGACAAAGAACTGCACACAGTCACTAGAAACTTTGGGTGGCCACATGAGCTGAGCAGGAAAAGATAAGCTCTCACGTTAATAATTACAATAAACTGAATGTTATCAACAACCAAGTGAGTGCTGAAGAGAATCCTGATGCTTAGGTGAAAACTTAGACAGGCCAACACCCTAACTGCTGCTTTTTCATAACATAAGCAGAGGACCAAGTTAAGTAGTGCCACTCTTTTGACCGACAGAAATTGCGAGATAACAAACAAGTATTGTTTTAAGCCACAAACCTGTGGTAATTTGTTACACATCAAAACAAAACAAATACAGCTTGTTTTCAGCTTGGTGATACTGTGAATAAACTGCAATAAATATTTTTATTTATGATTTTTAGTGGACATACGCAGGCATTTTGTTGGTTAAATATCCTTGAATGGAATTTCCAGATCACAGGGAATATTTACATTTAATAGTTATAGTCCCATATTTTTCTGAAGAGGTTGTATCAATTGACAGTACCACAAGCAATGAAACAGACATTTGGTTATTTCCTAAACTTGCCAACACTTGACATTGGTAGTCCTTTTAATTTTAGCCATTCTGGTACATATGTACTGGTATATTATTGTGGTCACAATTTACCTTTTTAGTAAGAATATAAAATGATATAGACCACCCAAAGCATGTATCAATGACTTTGTTGGTCTTTATATATTAGAAAATACAATCTATACATGCTACAAAAATAGTTCCCATGCATTTTCTTCTCATGTTAAGATCATAGTATTGTGATAATAAAGAGAGAAGCCAAAATCTCTGGTCAGGCACAGTGGCGCACGCCTGAAGCGCCTGTAATCCCAGCACTTTGGGAGGCCAAGGCAAGCAGATCACAAGGTCAAGAGATCCCGACGATCCTGGTCAACATGGTGAAACCCCATCTCTACTAAAAATACAAAAATTAACTGGGTGTGGTAGCATGTACCTGTAGTCCCACCTACTTGGGAGGATGAGGCAGGAGAATCGCTTGAACCTGGGAGGCAGAGGTTGCAGTGAGCTGAGATCACACCACTGCACTCCAGCCTGCTAACAGAATGAGACTCTGTCTCAAAAATTAAAAAAAAAAAACAAAAACAAAAACAAAACAAAAAAAAAAACTGTTGATATAAAGGTTTTTTTTTTTTTTCTTCTTCTTTTTTTTGTTTTCATAGTACTAGGGTCTTGTTATGTTACCCAGGCTGGTCTTGAACTCCAGGAGCTCAAACAATCCTCCTGCCTCAGCCTCCCAAAGTGCTAGGATTATAGGAATGAGCCACCATGCCCAGCCAAATACGAACATTTTAAAGAAAGAAAATGTAAAAGAAAAAAAAAATGATGAGTAATAATCTAAAAACAATACTGAAGTAATAAAGTTTATAAAACAGCTCATAACAGCATCACAAAAGTTTTGTAATACACTAAAGGGCCTTTAGGACACTGCTTTAATCATGTACATTGGAATTAAGATGTCATTATGCATAAGTGACTAGAAAAAAACCTTATTAAAACATTATGCAAACTGGCATAATACTAAATGCTGTAGTTGTGACTTGTACAACATATATTCTTGCTTATCTTATTTTACTGTTATAGGCTTTGGAGGTTTCAAGATAAAGAGAAATTAAAAATCTTCCTGCAATAAGCAAGTTTTCTTCTGAAAATGTAGCTTAGCAACTGATCACACCCTATTTAAAGAGAGCAAAGGAGTGAGAGAGAGAGAGAGAGAGAGAGATGACAACAAATAGAAAAATGGAAAAGTTTTTTTGATATAAAAATGGAAATATAAATGTACAATAAATATTTTATTACATGACAAATCTTGGTAGTAGTCAGGTAAATTATGTTACATTTTATCCATCAGATTGGCAACATTTATTTACCTTTTTTTGCTGAGTAATCTATATAAAGTGTTATATTTGTATACACTCAAAGCCTATTAACCCAATATAATTTCATTTCACATATTTAGGAACAAAAGTATATGCACCTACAAGAAAACATGTATACTCATTGCCTGTATCTATTTTTATTAATAATAAGACTAATTTAGAAAAAATACAATGTCAAATAAAAGAAGAACAATTTCCTAGGTTATAAAATAAACAGACCTAAGCATTTCATACATATCTCCATGCTTTATAAAATGTCCCACTGCTATCACAATTCATTACTCCCAATTCCTCTCTTCAGAGTACTTCTGGAAAGTAAGATGCCCAGAGAGATATTCTACTAATAACCAAGCAGAAGCAAGACAAAAAAAAAATCACATGAGCTGACTGTTTATCATAATAATAGGTAGAACTTACACTTACATAGTGCCTAGTATGTGCTAGGCATCCTTCTAAACTCGTGTGTCTGTGTGTGTGTGTGTGTGTTTCATTGAATTCTCACCACAACCAGATAAGGTAAGTAGCTTTTATCTCTGTACTCTCCATTGATTAGAAAACAGAAGTCTAATATTTTGGTAAAGGTCACAGAGTTAGAAGATAGTGGAGTCAGGCTTACTAAATCTGGCAGCCATGCTCTCAACCACTCTGCTTTCCTTCGTCTTAATTTGATTTGCTATTCATCTATTAATTCTACTGTGGCATTTTTTACCTGTGATCTAAACTGAATAGCCTGAGTTTACATTTGCCCTAATTCCCAATGTGTATTGAAAACAACCTCTAATCAAAAGACATAAGTAGTATATAAGCTATTAGTTCATATGAACCAGTATAGATTAAAAATAAGTGAAATGACCAAGAAATCTCCCAAGATTGACAGATACTTCATTGAATAATTTGTATTATTTGTTTCAAAATTATGTGACTATTGAAAAAAACACTTTACAATTTCTTATGCTTATATAATGTTATTTTTAAAACAAAACTGATTAAATAAAAACTAGGAAAGACTGATGATGTTAACTGTTCTGAGTTTCTTTTTTTTTTTTTTTTTTTTTTTTTGAGGCAGAGTCTCGCTCTGTCGCCCGGACTGGAGTGCAGTGGCCGGATCTCAGCTCACTGCAAGCTCCGTCTCCCAGGTTTACGCCATTCTCCTGCCTCAGCCTCCGGAGTAGCTGGGACTACAGGCGCCTGCCACCTCGCCCGGCTAGTTTTTGTATTTTTAGTAGAGACGGGGTTTCACCGTGTTCGCCAGGATGGTCTCGATCTCCTGACCTCGTGATCCGCCCGTCTCGGCCTCCCAAAGTGCTGGGATTACAGGCTTGAGCCACCGCGCCCGGCCAACTGTTCTGAGTTTCTAAGCCAACCTCCATTCACACTCTTTGCCATGTGACGTTTTTGCTCCTCTTAATTAAAGAAACCTGTCTGTGTGACTTTTTCTGGCAGTGGAATATGGCAAAAGTGGCACAATGATAGTCTTGAATGTAGGCCTCAAGATGACTCATATATTCCCTTTTGCACCTCCACCCTATGAAAAGAACCCATCTATTCTAACCTTGTGGATAGCAATAGAGAAACATGAAACTGAACTAAATTGCTTTGGCGAAAAGACAGTTGATTTGCAAGTGTTTGAGTTCCCAGCATCCAGTAGCCAACTCCCAGATGAAAGCTAAAATCAAATCCAAAGTCACCCTTAGCTAAAACACAGACTTGTAGAATCAGAAGCTAAATCATTGTGTATTGTTTTATGCCTCCATATTTCGGGATGGGTAATTATGTAGTATGTTCATGACACTGTGTAATTAATTCAGAAATTGATGCCTACACTTGGTGCGCAGTCATATAAATAAAACATAAAGTATGTGAGTTCAGGTATTGGACTACATGTGAGCAGAGGCTGAAAAAATCATAAAGAAATTGGAGAGGATGGAAAAATGGCAAAGTGTGATATGGATTGATAACTTATACTGGCAGTAACTGGGAAGATATAAAGTTAACCTAATGAATATTACTTGTGATGATCTGATATTGAACCTAAGTCACCAATATTAGGTTTAAGAGAAAGATTTAGATTGACGTCTGGCTCCATATTTATCTGTTTATGAATTTGATTCCAACAACACAAATGCAAAGAACAATACTTTAAACAAATATGTATAGGATACATTAGTAATTTTAACAGTACTTTAGTAGAAAAATCTGACCCCCATCTTTAGCAAAATGAGAGTGTAGAATGCTTAAATGGCAATTTTAATGAGGCTTCATTGAATAACCCTATAGTGTTCTCACGTTGTGTTTGACAACAGTTTACTATTCTAGTGTTGTTCATATCTGTATTAAATAGCTGTCCATTGTATTTATTGTTAGATTCTGAAAGAACACTATTATTTCTCATTATGCATTTATTCCTGATCAATTGTGTAGTACTAATTGTTTTGAGTATGTAATTACAGGGATAGAATCATATTAGACTGATAATAATGAACTCCTTTCTTTGGAACAGATCCTTTTGTGTCTGACAACTTTCAGTAGAGTGTACCACCTCATGACTCATGATTCATACCACTCTTATCCACTCCATCTACAAAACCTTTCATACTGAAACCTTGTTATCATTGAATTGTCAATTTGCTGGAACATATTCATTTGACAAAAAATAAAATACAAATAACATGTTTCCATCACCATCATTGTGCTGTGATAGACTAATTGGCAGTAATAATTATTCCCTCACTACGCCAGGTTTGTAAATGTTCAGTCACTTTAACTGAGGTTTAAGGCACATCCATGACGCTTGATTTTCAACTTGACCATGTAACTAGTTTTGGACAAAGGGATGTTAGCAGAGATGGCATAAGCAGGATCTTAAAAGCTGCTTTTAAGATTGTACTTTATCTCTTACGTTTTTGCATTGTATTGATCAGTAGCTGCTCCTTCACCTTGGAATCCAGAGTTAACACAGGTGGAAAAAATTTGCTTTAGCCTATCCACAGACATATAAGAATTATATGCTTAGTTTTGAATGCCACTGAGTTATTATGGCATTATTGTCTGTTACACACTAATTGTCTATTATTATAGTAGTAAGCCAGACAACCCAGAAAATACTGATGCTAATTTTTGTTGCTTGTCTTTAAGCTTGAACTGAAAAAATTATGAAAGTGTAGAGATCATTTCCCATGGTAAGTATAGAGATTCTTGATGGCAATGAGACGGCCAGGTGGGAGGGGGTACCTGGCAAAACTCCACCTGGCTTGCGCACTGCACTGGGAATAAGCACTGGGGTGGAGCCACAGCAGTTTGCATTGTTCGCAGCAGGGAGGAGCCTGGCCCCTCTTCTATCCCTATGGAACCTAGGATTCAAGTTGTGAGATTGGAAGCACTCTAGCAGGGATTCTGGCCTTGCAGAGAGCCTGTTTCTCCTGTTTCTTCCTTTTCACCCAATAAAACCTTGTCTTACCATTCAAATTGTCTGCGAGCCTGAGTTTTCATGGCCATGGGACAAGAACTCTGTCTTTAGCTGAACTAAGGAAAAGTCCTGCAACAGCAAGAGGGGGGTGTAGCTCTTTACAGGTATCATTGTAAGGTTCCTGACTTAAGTTCATCCAAGCATATTTTTGACTTTTTCAACCTGAAAATATTTAGTAAACTTGGTGTTGGGGAAAGAGTCTTGTCCTGGATGGATGGATGGATGGATGGATGAATGATACTAGTGAACTAATGTGGCTATTCATTTTTTAAATTATTATTGCCAGAGGGCAATTTGAAGAAAACACAAATTTGACTACAAAGTATACTGGGGGCATGAGACCAATACACTGGTAAGAAATACATTTACACCTTTTTACATGGTTTTTGTTAGGTTCCCCAAGAAGCTTTTCAGAGTCTATTCCCCTTGCTCTTGAATTATCTTTATTGAATGAAGTCAAGCTTTAAAATATGTATTTATGTATTCTCCAGAAGTTTATTTAATGACCTGTGGTACCTTTTTAAACTTAGTCTTCTACCATATTGTATATGTTTAACCTCTTAAACCCCTATCTTGTCTTCACGTAGAGCACAAGAGGTACTTCTGGAACTTAGTAGTGCTCAGGAAATGTGGGATGACTTAAGTTAAACAGAGTTAAATAATTGAATTGAAAATTTTGGAGCAATTGCTATGCCAGTATGGCTAAAGTTGAGGACTGATATTGAATAGGAATGAAAAGGGGAATTGGAAAGTATTTTGGTATATTATCATAGAGACAAAAAAAAAAAAAAAAAAACCTCAGTAATTGTTTTGAAAGTTTCGATACATAAGTTTAAAAACAAACAAAAATAACAGGAAAGTGGCACAATCATTAGTCTGGCAACAATATGCATAATTATTGAGAGAGCTGAGAGGTTGGTTGCAAGGGCACTAAGTAGGAATTTATAATAGCTGTTTAGATATAATGTAACTATTGGCCGGGGGCGGTGGCTCACACCTGTAATCCCAGCACTTTGGGATGTGGAGGCGGGCAGATGACCTGAGGTCAGGAGTTCGAGACCAACCTGACCAATATGGTGAAACCTCGTCTCTACTAAAAATACACAAATTATCCAGGCGTGGTGGTGCGTCCCTGTAATCCCAACTACTTCGGAGGCTGAGGAAGAAGAATCACTTGAACTCAGGAGGCAGAGGTTGCATTCAGCCGAGATTGTGCCACTACACTCCAGCCTGGGAGACAGAGCGAAACTTCGTAAAAAAAAAAAAAAAAAAAAAAAAAAAAAAAAAAAAACGATATAACTATCAACAATATTCAAGATTTCTGCAGCAAGTCGATGACATATTTAACCCAACTTAAGAAGAGTAATAAGAGGACTATAGACACATTTTTGGAAATGATCCAAAGAAACCAATAACTAATAGTGCTACCCCTAGCAGCCAGTCACAGTGCAGGGAGTGGTGATTACTATGTTTAGATATGAAGGGACAGAGCAAAGTAGGATTTGTGGGGACCCAAACCTAAACAGGGCAGTTATATGAGGAATAAACTACGGCCTCCAAGGGGCACAGTCAATCCTTAGAAACCTGACACTGTCCTCCCACCCTATGATCCCTGAAGGTAATTCCCATCTGCTAAGCAGAACAGAAGCTAAATTGAAATGAGGCCCACTGTCACAATGCATAGTGGACGAGGATTAAAGCAAGGTGGAAAAGAGTGACAGTGGTTTGGAAGGGGCAAAGGAAAAATGTCTAGTGCATTCTCTTGAAACAAATATGCTTTAGATACAAGATACCAGGAAATACCCAGTAGCAAATGGGAAATTTATTCATGTTGCTCTTTCCTCAACCAAATAACAGTTAAAGTCTGTGAGTTTCCCTTAGGTGAGTTTGTGCTTAAAAGTAAACAAACAACCGCAACCCCCACACACACAAATTTTTGGACTAGCATTTACTTCTCTCAGGCCATTCTACCCAGGCTGTTTGTGGAACCAGTGGTACTGGTCATAGATCTAGACCATGATTGGAAATTTGACAGATAGTTTAGAAACTTTCTGTAAGCATTTTCTTCATACCTCTGAAAACAGAAAGTCTTGCTGTAAGTTACTAATTTGAACTCTGACTTATTATTGTAAAGATTACATCAAAGACTTGTAATTGTCTCAGCAAAAATTTGGTATGTACAAAAAAAAGCTTGATAGAGACAATAGGGAAAAATATTACCTTTAAATTTATAACTAGTTTTAGACTAAGTTCAAACTTGCCTCATTATCGCATCTTTGCTTCAGACAGAATGAACATCCTGCAAGTAAATATGGTATTTCAACTGAGAGTCTGGGATTCTTCAGTTTGAGAAAAGTAAAAGCCTGAGGTAATTTGCAGTCTTCTAAGGACAGAAAAAATTCCATTCTTTTCCAAGTTTATTAGCAGTTTAACTGAAAATGCATATTCTTTCTTTCTAACTATATCATTTGTTGCTTTAGAGATGTGACTATATCTAGCAATTAAACTTCTACTAATTAGATGTATCATTTTTGTTAAGCCAGTAAATTCTCAAAGTATCAAAGAGCAGTATGGTAGCATGGTTAGTGGTAAAGAATATGGAGCTGGGAGGATCAGGGTATAAACTCCTCTTTTCCACTTACCAGTTGGTTAACTTACAATAGTTTACTTAAGATGTCTTATCTAAGTTCTTCATCTATAAAAATGAAGGAAATGATAGTGATGGCTCCATGACAGATTAAATAAAAATGCCAAATTCTTAATACAGTATCTAACTAATAGTTTTCACTCAATAAATATAAACTGAGTGGCTAAAAATATGATATTGAATACCTCTTATACTGTCATAACTTTCACTGTGTAAAATAAATACTTTTCCACTGAGAAATGCTGATGTGCCCATATGTATGAGTATACTTAGTCCTGTATTTTGTTACTTACACATCACCTATCAAAATATTGTGACTAACTACGTGTTTTTGTTGCTAGCTTCTGACCCCTAAATTAGTAATTAGTTGTTATTTTTTAAAAGCTGTAGTATACTTTACATACCATAATATTCACCTATTTTAAGTGTATGTAGTCTGATAACTCTTAAGATTTTACAATCTGGCAACCACGATCATTTCATGTTATAACATCTCTGGCATTCTAGAAAGTGTCCTCGTGCTCCTTTGCAATCAATCTCCTTCTCACCTCTAGCATCTTGAAAGAATTATGTGGTCTCTAGAGTTTTTTTATTTTCTTTCTTTGTTTCTTTTTTTTTTTTTTTTTTTGAGATGGAGTCTTGCTCTGTCGCCAGCTGGAGTGCAGTGGCACGATCTTGGCTTATTACAACCTCCACCTCCCAGGTTCAAGCGATTCTCCTGCCTCAGCTTCCCAAGTAACTGGGAGTACAAGTGCGTGCCACCACGCCCAGCTAATTTTGTATTTTTAGTAGAGATGGAATTTCACTGTGTTAGCCAGGATGGTCTCGATCTCCTGACCTAGTGATCTGTCCACCTCAGCCTCCCAAAGTGCTGGGATTAGAGACGTAAGCCACGGCGCTTGGTTAGTTTTGTATTTTCTATGAAATTTATGTAAATTGAATAACCCTATAATCACCTGAAGATTTTGGCAGTGGTCGTATTCATATACTTCAAACCCATGAGGTTTTCAACCAGTATTGATCAAGTTGTGGACCCACTGAAAAAAAAAATTGTAATTGTAGCCAGTATTCAGTTTTATCTTTTTAACATTTTTTTCACAATACATTCTCATGTTTTTTTATGCACGCGAATTTCAATAGTAATCTAAGCATATGAGGAGAGTTTATTTCAGACCTTTACATCTCTCTAACTTTGCAATCTACCTGTTAAATTTTTGGTTGCTGTGTTTTTCCTCGTGAACTGGAATACAATCTTGAGCTAACAAAACTTTTGATTTTCTCTGTTGATTCTGAGCCAAGATCACCCCTTTTAGTTGGCCACACTCCCATCTCCCTACCACTGACTCCAGTCTAGCAGAGCTGTAATTTTGGCTGACCATGCCAAGGAGGTACATGAGAGGAAGGTGAACTCTCAATATTTTCCCCAAAACTGTAGCCTTTTATTGGAAAAAAAAAAAAAAGAAGAGTAAATGCTTCTCGATTTATCTGACTTTGATCCAATTCAAGGACACTAACCTGGCTGCTTTTTGGCAGTTATAAGCAATTTTATAATTGTTTTATTCAGAGGGATATTGCTTTACTTATTCATGCTACCATTTTCAGAATTCCAGTCTGTTGAGGGAGGTGTTTCCTTAGGTGATGGTTCCAGATTGTGGAAAAGTCTTTATAATATTTGTCCTTTGAGAAGTTGCCTTCCCAATTTTTCTCTGACCCAGGAATGTTTGACCATATGTACTTATAATTTCATGAATTTTTCTGTTCAATTCAAGAATGAAAGGATGTGTTTAAAATATATGAAACAATGGGGTATGTGTTTGAGTGTCTTTTTCTGTTTAGAAGTGTTTATAAGACTATTTGAAGGTTTCCTATGTCTATCATCACATACAATTTTCAAGTCTTGTTCATTAAAAAAAAACTTCTAACAAGCATTTTACCACTTTTCTTGGTTTGCTGTTTTATAATATTTTCACCTGCTTTGGGGGAATTAATATAAATAAACAAAATGAAGCAAACAAATGAAGCTACAATTTCATTCTGAGTAGCAATAAATTACATTTTATTTTTTCACCATACTTAATTACAGAAATGATAAGAATTTTACGGATATTTTTCTTTTTTGTTTTTTATATTAAACTCCTATCACCTGGGATAAACTGAATGTATCTGATTGTACTTTAATCAATTTTAATTTATAAGAAAAAAATTAGATTCAGGAAATGGAAGGAGAAATAGAGGAAGAAACTAGAAGAGAGAAAAATGGAAAGAACCTCATGTATGATAAGAGGAATCATGTGTTTTTAGTTAACACTGTGGCACTCAAAAGCCTTTATGAAGACATATGAATGGAAAAGCAAGAGAAGACATAAAAAGAAGGTTGAAGGTTTTAAAGGAATATGGAGCATGTTTTGCAGGTTATTGAAGACTGCTGGTGACAACAACCTTAAAGTTACTCACACACCTAATCTATATTGAAAGTGTTTATTATATCCTGAAAACCAAAAACACGTGATGTGTGGTAAGTGCGCATCGTACAACCTTTCCCTCCTGCCTTTGATATGACTTGTTTTTTCATGGATATAGATGAGATAATATATGTCTTTATTGTGGAAACCTCTTCATTATAAAAAATTTCACAAACATATTAAAGTAGAGAATAGGCCAACAAAACTTAATAAATCCATTATACAACTTTAACTGGTTTAACTCAGGGCCAATCTCATTTTATATACATTCCCATCTACTTCTTCTCCCTCCTCCTGGATCAGTTTGAGACAAAGCCAAGAGAGAAGAAACTTTATGTTTTATTCATTTTTATTTAAGTATGTATGTTTTAACATGACTCTTATATATAATTTAATTTTAATTATTAAATCTAAAAACTTTACATTATCTTAGTATTATCTGATATCCAGCAGTTGTTGTATTTATGTGGACACTTTATCAAGTCCTTTAAAAATAATTCACAAAGCCATCCCTACATGACTCAGGGGAATCAAAAAGATATGTAGAGGCTTTGTGAAAACATATTTAATATATTGTTATTGATGGTAAATTTAATTGCTTATAGAAGTTTATGTTGTCATGGGTTCAATTTACATTCTAGATTTACATTCTCCATTTAAATGAAAAATCAAACATCAAAAAATTTTAAGGATTATTTTTCTGTATCATCCAAGCTCCACCAGAATCTATAAATGTAGACCTTACTTGGCATGTTTACTGAATTATTTTATATTTACATTGAGCAATGATTTTTTATGCTTATCATGCACTATGAGTTGCAAGCATTCTTTGGCTTCCTTGTGTTTTGCCAAACACTCCATTTGACCAATGAGCCAAAGCGCACTGTAACTGATGAACTGCAAATGTATTCAATATATTTCTGGTAAAATCTGAGTCAGCAAGAAGAGTCTACTGGAGTGCAAAAATTAGCATGACGTAATGCCAGGTACAGTCTCTTACGAGTTAAAGATATGGGTGACAAAAGTTAATACATTATTTTCTAGAATTAATAAATTAGATGAGCCCATTTTAGCTTTAATAGGTTTGTAACACAAAGATCATTTACTTGAAATAACACATAATTAATTTAAGTTGTTGGAAATTGTAATTTACTGCAGTCTTTCTGCATAGAACTCTGTTGTAATGGAGAAAGTTTGTATATATGTGAGTACATATTCATGTCAGTACGTGTGTTTGTGTGTATCTATGTGTGTGTATATAACCCCTATCAATTAAATAAACAAGATACAGCAAGATGTCAGGTACTTTTCTTTTACATAATTTTAGCAAGGCTCTAAAAGAGAGGACACAAGTTATCTTGTCTTTAAATAATAAGTTATGTGCATATTATGAATAATCAAGGCTTACTAATTGCTTTTTCAAATTCTCCAGCTCTGATTTTACTTCACATGTTCAATATATATTTTTCTTTTGTATTTCTAAAATATTCTCCTGCTGGCTACTTACTAATTTCTTTGATGGTCTTTGATTTCATTGACTTATTTTATTCTATGAAAGTAACATTCCAAAGTCACTTTATGCTATTTGTTTAAAAAAAAGAGATTTAAGGTTATGATTAAAAGTGGAAAATTCAAATTCTTTAAAATAGTTTTGAATAAAATCAACTCAGTTTTTAAAACATTCATAAAAGTCTTGATCTTATCATTTGAATTTTTAAAAAGCCATGTTTATTAAAATGACTTTGCTCTAAATCCAGTAAAAGAAGATTCAGCTAGCATTTATGATAAAATTACTGTATTTGAAAATGTATTTCTTGGCTTTTACAATAATCAGAAGTCACTTTTTAAATGTCATATTACACACATACAGATATACACACACACGTACTTATTAGCTCTAGAGGACTAAAAATGTGTTTACATGAGATTCTTAAAAAAAAACCTAGCTCATGTTTTAAATTAAATCCTTTTAGGTAATTAAATTTTTAGCCAGTAGCAGTAAAGAGTAGGTTTGTAATTCTAAAATTAATGTTAAAATAAATGATACATTACTTGAGAAACTACATTATATTTTTGGCTAAGAGAACATACTTTAAAAACCTGCCAAGATCAAGAATACGTGTCCTGTAAACAGTAGGAAAAATGCAGATAGTTTATTGTATTTTATGTTTTCTTTTCATTTTATTGCTATTGTTTAGATTCTGGGCATGACTGATTTCAAACTAAAGCTTAAGAAATGTCAAATGTATCATATCATTATGAAAATAATGAGAGCACATCTAAAATTCTTATACTAATTTTTAAAAGTTCATGCATAGTATACACATATAATGGATGGGCATATGGAATACTATTGCACATAATGAAATCTAAAACTGCAACAAATCCAACTTTCTAAAATTCAATTCCTTTTAAAAAATATAATACAAAATGAAAAAGACATCTCCAAGTCAGCTTATAATTATGGTGGCCTTGTAATTTATCATCCAAACTGAACTCTTAAGAATGAAAGAGGGCATTATTAATCATTACTCTTAAAAAAGAAGTTTAACGTGGGACTGTTCCAGGCAAACTAGTGACCATAATTATGACTTTTTTCCACAAACTTCTTGTGATTTGAGGCACAGTTATTAATTCTTTTATTCAGGAGCTTAGTGCTGTAAGTGCATATAACATTGCTAGAGTGGTCTCAATGCATTGATGGGCCAAACTCAGTTTAAGAGAAAAATTTATATTCACAACCTGGAACTATGAGAAGTATTTACCTGGGCTTGCTACTTATTGCATCTTGAGGTCTGAATTATTTCCTTCAAGTAATGAAATTTTTTCATTTCTCTAGATGCCTGAGAATTCCAACAGGTGGGCTAATTAGGTAAATACAGTGAGGATAACTGGACATACGAATTTCCTCCATTCATAAGGTGGGAAATGGCATCTGCCGCTTAAGACTTAAGGTTTCCTACTGGGAGACCTTATGCAATATTATATATGAACTCCTTTAAAACAATGAAGCTGATTGTTATCTAGCTTTCTTTTTTCACTTCTTTAGAATGGAGACTCTTCTAGAAGCTTCACTATTAACACCGGGAATCAAGAAATTCTAATTCCAAGAACTCATGATTAATATTCATGAGAGAAATTTGTAAGTTAAACAACTTCATATTACCTATCTCTGCTGCCTTCTTATGGCCATGTTTGGTTAGAAAGGGGCAGGAAAGCTAAATAATTCTTATGTGCAAGGACACTCTTTGTCTTGTGTGTTTTATATTCAAGACACATAGATACTTCATATAGTATTTGGGGTATATAGTTAAATGGTCTGTGGGTTTCTGAGAGACAGAAAATGTTATTGGAAGGTTATATTGAGTCAGAAACATCAAAGATAGTCAATAATTTAGAAATGCATTTATTGAGTAGATACTCAATGATAACGGCCAAAGTTTATTGTCATTGTGACATTTCTCCTGCCATGAATTAAAGGGTTCAAGTGCTTCTAGATAGAGATTAGTAGAATAACAGTGCCATGTCAGCACAGTTTTGATAGTACCAAAATATCCCACTTGACAACTTAAGTCCAACCTGAAACAATAAAAACTCATCCTAATAAGTTCTCCAGTGCTGCTAAAGTGGTTGATTTGCCAGTGACTATTAACCTTACTGTTATCCCAGGGCTGAAGGCTACTGAACTCTTGGCAACCTATGTGCCAGGAGACTGCAGCTCTGCATTTTATCCTCATCTTGAGGATCGACGTAAGGCTCCAGCATCAAATTCAAGCATTTGCTTATCTTCAAACTCTCGTTGTACAAACAAAAACTACGGATGGCACTTTGTAAAGCAGCACTTCTGTATTTTTATTTTTGGAAGGCTACCCAGGTATAAAAACTCTCTGTGTTTTTGAAAAGTTTCTATTGGCTCTTTCCATGGAATATATTGTTGCAAAATTATCTTACAAAAAGTAAGGTACAATTCAGTATTTAGAATTATATCAAACATCAAGATCCAATTTCCAATAAGAAAAATGTCTTAAATTTTTATTTTGCAGTATTAAATAATATGACTCATGATATAAATTTCTATAATTATTTGTTTACAAACAGAAAATAATGGTTGAATGCTAGTTTAAAAAATTTATAACAGTCCTCTGGGAGAATATTTAAATGGATAATATTTTATTGTGAAATACTTTATAAGAGGATTTTGACCCATTTCCCCATGTAATTGATTACTTTATTACAACATTTATTCTATTTAATTATTAAATAATTTAACTATGCACATCAAGAATACATTAAGGATTAGGCATGAGAAATATTTTTTCATGGGTACTTTGGTATGAGTGTATGGATGTGTATGTGTATTTGAGGTTCTCTGAAAAACAATTGATGGATTGAAGGAGAAAGACAGCAACCTTATGTTGTAGAGCTAAAACAAGCATTTATCACTCTAAGATTGGCTTTTGAACTCTTTTGAGTTTAGCTAAAATAAAATTCTGTATTACCAAGAAGGAAAGGTGTAGTGAATAAATTTCTTTTCAACAGGAAGTGGGATAAGAGCAAGAACACAGAGCTTGATGTTGGATGATCATGGATTCAATCCTAGCTCTGCAATTACGTATCCTTTCATGCTAGACAACTTATTTGCACTCTGAGAATTCATTCGTCTCCTAATATGGTTTTAATCTGTGTCCCCACCAAATCTCCTGTCAAATTGTAATCTCTAATGTTGCAGGTGAGATCTGGTGAGAGGTAATTGGATCGTGGAACCCAGTTCTCATGAATGGGTTAGCACAGTCCCCTTGGTGCTGTTCTCCTGATAGTGAGTGAGTCAGTTATGAGATCTGGTTGTTTAAAAGCACGTAGCATCTCCATCCTCTCTTTCTCCCTCCTGCTCTCGCCATGTAAGATGTGCCTGCTTCTCCTTCACCTTCAGCCATAATTGTAAGCTTCCTGAGGCCTCCCCAGAAGCCGTGCGTCCTGTACAGCTTGTGGAAACGTGAACCAAATAATCCTCTTTTCTTTATAAATTACCCAGTCTCGGGTATTTCTTTACAACAGTGTGAGAATGGACTAATACACCTCCTTTGTGGGATGAGGATGTGCTGGGGTTCTTCACTTACCTATTCATTCTACTCTCCATATTCCTCCACTGTAATCTGTGTCTCTGGAAATTGATATTTATGAAATCAATCAATAAACTCTGCCTTCTGACTTTCAGTTGAGTTCAGTGAATAGGAGGCACCAGCAGGAGAGTAATTCTTTTTTTCTGTGCCAGGCTGAAGACTGATGCTGCTGCTATTTTCTCTAGGATGCACCCTCCTGCAGGTCTAGGTCTTGTGGGGTGCTAGTAATTTTCAGGCCTATTGGTTTAAATGAGCTGAATTCCTTTGCATTCATGTGAATTTTCTTAAATCTAACCCTACTTATGTAATTGATCCTTTGATTAAATAATTATTAATTTTCTTCTTTGAGCATGTCCTTGTCTGTTGGACCCAGACTCATATGGACAATAAATAAAATACTAGAAATATGTGGTTGTTGAATGGATTTATTCCTATGAGAGAACATGAGTAAGACATGTTCAAATTGTGTCAAATAAATATTAGTTGAAGTAATCTAGGTCATATGCCTCAGTTTCAATTTAAAATACCTGCCTGGCTATTGAAGCTGTAACAGGAGAGCCTTCCTGATCCAAAGAAACAAGTCTGCTTTTAGCACTTTTGGCTCCTCCCTTTACCAGGCTGCATGGTTTTCTCAAGACACACAATTCCAAACAGCTGTTATTAAGACATACGAAGGGCATTTTGTCCAATTCTCTATTTTAGAAGGAGTCTTCTTTCCAACACTCAGGTTTTAAAGTAGCTCTGTCTAAAATTTGGCAAGTATGTGAATTTCCTAAGATGTCTGTCAGGAAAGTGACAATTATAATGTTGTTGGAAAAAGAGGTATCGACATTGCTGATGAGATGACAATGCCTCAGTTACTGGATAACACAGATGACAGGAACCTGAAAACGGCTATGAATTCTTGACATTTCCCTACAGGGCAAAGGGAGCTCATATTGCACAATGCAAAGGTGGTAGTCAGTTCAAAGAAATGATGCTTACAGATGTTTCATTCTCCTTAGACACTTGATCAGAAGAAAGTGTCATATCCTTAGTTTTAAACCCTGAAATAAGAAAGAACACCTCCCTCAGTCAATCTGCCTGTTCTGTGCTATAGAAACTGGAAACATCATCAGAGTATCATTCTACAAAGATGGGTTTCACCCATGTCTCAATTCCAACTCCTTGACACATCAGCTAACTATTCTAAATTTCCTCTTAGTAAAGCACAAAATGAGGGTAAAATAATTACAGTTATATCTATATCACATATGGAAAGGATGAGACAATTAAATCAGATGCATATCTTTCCAATTCTGCTGTGTCAACTCTAGACAAATTGCTTAACTTTACTAGGACTTGGCTTCTTTATCTATAAAATGAGAAATGTTTACAGGAGTTGTTTTCTGAGCAAGGTCATTAGAACCTCTAGGGTTCTTAAAAGGTTACAACAAGCCTAACTTAAGTGTAAAAATGGGTTTTCTTTGTCTGAAATTATATCATCTCAGTGTAGAAGCTTCTGAAATTATAATTAGTGAAATAAAAATTTATATTCAGTTAAGTTAAACATTCCAGAAGTAACCAATGACAAAGCAGTATAATAGAAAAAAATAAACCAAAATTTATAATATGTATAATACATAATTATACATATCAGTATCATTATATGTATTATAGTAAATCATATATAATTACTAACATATATACGTGTGTGTATGTGTGTGTATTTAAGCCATCAGCTTATACCACAGCTAGTAGAGAAACACTAGAGCTGTTTTGCCTGAAGTTAGGAACAAGGCCAGAATTGTTTTAATATTGTTCTAGACAATTTAACCAACATAATAAATATGAAGCATAAATACAGGTTTTTCTACAATTGAGAGGTCACAAATACCACTATTTTTAAATGTTTTTTATTTCCAAATATCAAACAAGGAAAAATAGAAAAAAGCAAGAAAATAATAAATATATTTAGAAATATTGTCATAGTTTCAGCGTTATGGTCAATTATAAGACTATTACACACACACTTACATATATATTATATATTACATGTATAATATATATATAAAATATTTTCTTTATGCCAGGAATCACCAGTACAAGCAGATTAACAAAAATTCTTAGAGTTTACAAAGAGTTCTTAATGTTACAATGGATCAATTAAATATCTAGGTAAAAAAAATTCAGCCATAAATCACTATGAACAAAATACATGGTAATATTTCTTCAGTTTTAGATTGAGAAAGCATTTCCAAGTTGTGATGAAACAGGAAGAAACCATAAATAGAAAAAGTAATAAATTAGGTTATATATAACTTTCACACACCAGAAACAAATGTTAAGCTATAAAAATATGGCTATAATTCATATTTATTGCCAACTCATGACCAGATAATGCAATTCTTAAAGGCTTTTCTACTTACTCATTAATAAATGCAAGAAATATTTTAAAAAATAAAAACACCCTCAATTGAAACATAAGGAACATACACATATGAACAAATTTAAATAGCCAATAAATATAGACATAAAAAGAGGCTTAGGAATAACTCATTTGAAAAAAAAAAAGTACCACCAAGAAGAGACACATTTCATTAGCAAATTAGAAAAAAAAAGAAAAGCATAAAACAATTTGTAATTGTATGCTATTAAAATATTATGAAACAATACAATATACAGCATTATAATACTTTAGAATTTCTAGATTAAAAAGTAAAACAAAATTTGAAATAATTTTTTGAAATTTTATAAAACTTATTTAGGACATTAAGTAGAATGTATATGTTAAGGTAAGGAGAAAAATTAACATCTTAAAAATATTTAATTTTAAAGTATAGAAACGTAGTTTCTTTCCTCATTTGTGTAATATATCTTTGATTAAATATTTACTTTGGATAGTCTGGCCTACAATTATTTGACTTGGTGACCTTTGATTAACATTTGTATGACCAAACAGAACCAGAGTTGAAAGTGTGTGATGGAATAGCATTCCAGGTGATCAAGCTAAATTGTGAGAAGCTAGATGTGTTAAACATGAAAGGGACAATGCAGATTTTGAATGTAGCAAGATCACTGTCACTGATGTGTATAAATCATTTTGTAATAACTGAAACACAAAAGAATTCAGAATATTGTCATGTTCTTCCTAATTCCAAAATGTTCAGTCTTTAAAACAATAAGTAAATTCATGTATAACTAAGAAAAATCCAACTAGAGTCATACAAATGGCCAAGTCCATTTCACCATTTTCACACTTTTCTCAAAAATGTTTAAACCAGTAGGCCACTTTGGAGTTTATACACTTTAGAGAGTGCTTCCCAACTTACATATATTTATTTAAATTATAATAATTTCAGGTTGTCTTAAACACAAACATAACGTTTCCAGATAATATATATTAAAAATGAAAAAAAAAAAAGCTCTTATTAAGGCTGTTCTATGTTTTTAGAAAGCCTTACCTCCACTGATTCTCTCAATAAATCTATTAACTACTTTATTAGCTTCATTTTATAAATAAACTAATTTGCCCAAGATGAAAGAGCTAGGAAGTTGTGGTCTATAATTCAAATCCATTTATTTTGTGAGTCCTGTGAGTATATTCTGACCCTATTCAAACCACTACTACATATTACTGTTAAAATATATTTGAGTTGTGAATAATAATGACAATAACAACACATGTAAACACATACACACACACAGCTTACACTTTCTTTTGTTTGTTTGTTTTTTTGATACGGAGTTTCACTCTTGTTGCCCAGGCCGGAGTGCAATGGCAGGATCTCAGCTCACCAAAACCTCCGCCTCCTGGGTTCAAGTGATTCTCCTGATCTCTTGGGAGTAGTCAGCCTCCCAAGTAGCTGGGATTACAGGCGTGCTCCATCATGCCTGGCTAATTCTGTATTTTTAGTAGAGTCGGGGTTTCTCTATGCTGGTCAGGCTGGTCTTGAACTCCTGACCTCAGGTGATCCGCCCACCTCGGCTTCCCAAAATACTGGGATTACAGGAGTGAGCCACCATGCTTGGCTAAGCTTACTCTTTTGAATACATCTTTCTCTTTTCTTTTCTTAGATGTTTGTAGCTTTCTATTTTCACTTGATAATTTTCCATGAGAATCTTCTCATAGACCCACAGATATGTGCTTTTCCTTCTCACATTTACTAGGACTATTTTATATGGATATGAAAAAATGATAACTCAGACACACAAAACAATCGATATAATGACTATGTAAGATATAAATGTAAAACATACACACTTTTGAACTTGCTATCCAACAGGAATTATAATATTGAAAGTTCTCTAATCTGTTGAGCTGTCTCTTACCATAATAAAAATAACCAGTCACCAAAACTTTTGTCCATTAATTATTTCTTCTTTTGTACTTTAAAATAAAATATATGATATACTTAGATATTCCTAAAATATATATATATAGCTTATGTTTGCCACATAAGTTAGAGCTTTATTAAAACGTAGTATCATTCTCTAGCTGTGATTACATCACTGAGATTCATTCATGCTATTTCATGATTATTTTATTTTTGTTTCTACATAATATTCCATTAGGCCAGAGATCAGCAACTTTTTCTGTTCATGGAGAGATAGTTAACGTGTATGACTCTGTGGTGCATATAATCTGTCGCAATTAACTAACTCTGCTGTCATACAGGAAAATCACCCATACGTGATACAGAAAATAAAGGATATGGTTGTGTTCCAAGAGAACTTTTTTTCCTAAAAAGGAGGCTGGCCAACTTTAGCTCATGGGCCATAGTATACCAATTTCTGCTTAACATGAATATAGCCAAATTTAGTTATGTGTCATTGAGTTTATAGACACTTTTGTTGTGTCTGGTTTTTGCTATTAAGAATGATTGTTGCTATGAACAAATTTAAGCAGAAGTTTCCTGACAAATATGTGTATGCTTAGACGTGGAATGTCTAAATTTTAGAGTTCATATTTTAAAAAATAAAGTCATATTGTTTCTCAGGATGGTTTTCAGCAATTTTCTGTCTCACTAAAATGTATGATTCCCTGTTGACCTATATTTTTGCCACAATTTGATATAGTCAGGTATCTTATTTTTTGTCTACATATTTGTATCATATTATGGTGCAATTATGCATTTCCACTATATTAACACAGGTGTCTGGGTTTTCATTTATAAAAAATATTTACTTTATGCAGAAATAGAAATTAAATAAAAAGGTTTTGCTTCTTTAAAATATCTATAAATGTCTTTTGTCCATGTATATACTAAGTTTTTATGTTTTGCCTGTTGAGTCTTGTGAGTATATTCTGAAAAGTAATTCCTTTTTCAAATACTTTGTTGCAGTTAGTGACTTGTCTTTTTGTTTTCTAGACAATTTATTCAATAAACTGTTTTTTTTTAATTTTGGTTTATTCAGGTGATCAGTCTTTTCAAGGGGGGATAGTATATTTTGTGTCTCCTGGGAAAACAAATGCATCAGAGTATTCTACATTGGCTTTAAGTATACTTTAACATTTTAATCCTTCATCCTTCTGGAACTGACATTGTGTATTCATTAGTGAAGATGCAATTTCAAAATGGCCTCCCAGATGGGAAGTTATCCAACAGCATTTATTGCATAGACCACTTCTTCCCCAGTGAAACTGATGCGACTTTGGCCATATAGCAAGTTTCCATATGTGGCCTTTTTGTTAGCTATTTTTGTGTCCCATTGGTCAATGTAGTTTATCTCTGGGTTAATGTCACGTTGACTTAATTACTATAATTTCATAAATGTCTTAATAACTGGGAGGAAATTTCTTCTTTCAGGGGTCATTATGCCATTCTTAGTCCCTTTACCTACATATGAAATTTAAAATTATATTGTCAATTTTCTCAAAAATCCTGCTGGGATTTTGGTTAAAATTCTATTAAATCTCTGAGTTAATTTTTAGAGAAATAATGCCTTTATAATGATGATTTTGATAGCATCTTACAGTAATTTTTTGCAATTTTCTTTGTTTCTTATATATCTTATAAGATTTATTGCTGGATTCATTTCTAGATACCTTAAATTTATTTACTTTGTTGGTATAACTTTTAAAAATATATTTTTACCTGTTTTTGGGGTAGAGAAATGCAAATTCTCTTATTAATTCTAATAATAAAATAAGATTTTTGCAGTTTTAGTTGTAGAGGTTATAGTTTCTCTAAATAGTAATAATTTCAGTACATCTTTTTTGTCCTTACATGATGTCTTTTGTGTGTGTGTGTTATTGTGGTGACTGGGATATCCATGATAATGCTAAATAGAATAGCCTATATTGAGTTCCTTATCCTGTTCCTGTTCATAGATATAATGCTTAATGATTACCAGTAGAAATAATGTTGACTGTGTTTTAGATAGATATCCTTTATCAGGTTATTCTCTTATTCTTATTACTTAAGGTTTTATTTTAAATTTCTAATTGGCTGCAGATTTTCACAAAAGGCTTTAACTCCATTCACTGAAATAAAATATCATATGAATCTCTTAGTATAGAATCACTTTTATAGATTTTAAAATATGTAACCATTTTGCACTTCTGGTATAAACCTTATTTGGTCACAACACATTCTCTTTATTTTAAATACACAGATGGGTTTGATTTACTCAAATATTCACCAAAATTTTATTCTATATTTATGAATAGTATTGCCCTGTCATTTCCCTAGTGATGTCTGGTGTTGATACCAAGATTCATCTGGTCTCACAGAATGAGTTGAGATGTGTATCCCCTTTTTACCACTCTAGGAGAATTTTTATATTATTTAAATAATCTGTTATTTGAAGAGGAGAACACTATTTGGATCTTGCATTTGCACTTTGTGAATATTTTTCAACATTGGTTTAATTTCTTGAAGAGATTTAAATATGTGATTCCTATATTTAGAAAGTAATATTTGTATTTTTCTAGTTATTCGTCCCTTTCAACTAAGTTTTCAAATGTTGGCATTAAGTGGTTACATATATAACTTTGATATTTTTAACAATCCAATAAATCTCTATCAATGTACCCAGATTTATTTATACAGTAGTTTATTAGTGTGATTTTTCTATTTTCTTGACACAATTGACCACAATTGTTATTTTCAAAACAAATTATTGTCTGTGATAATCTTTCCATTACATTTTTTTGCTTTCTGTTTCACATTTTTTAAAAAAAATTATTATCTTTTCCCCTCTACTTACTTCTAGAGAGTCTGTTATTATTTTTCAAACTTCTTAAATGTTATTTTTTATATACGATCTGACATATTTTTTAGATCTCAGTTTAAAGTTCTCTCAAGTAAGTCTGGGCTCTCAGAACAGTAGACATCAGTTTTTTACTTAGTTCTCCTTATTATATACTCACATATTTACTTCAAAACTAATATTAAACTTTTTACTTAGCATACTTATCAATATATGATATACCCTGCTATGTAAGGAGACTTTATATAAAATACCTTAAGTAAAGTTTGCATCATAATTTCAAGATAAATTATTTGGAAATATAAGCATTAGTAATATCCCTCTTACATTGGATATATCAGAATCTTTTACAATATTCCATAACACGTGGAAATATTAAACAAATGTACCCAGATGTTAATGACTGAACGTTTGTGTTCTTTCAAAGTTTGTATGCTGAATTCAACATTACTTCAATGTGATGGTATTTGGAAGTGGGACAATGGGAGGTAACTGGTTGAGATGAGTTTATTAGGGTGGAACCCTCATGATAAAGTTAGTGCCCTTATAAAAAGAGGAAGAGATCTCTGAGCTTTCTTCCTCTGCCATGTGAAGACACAATGAGAAGGCAGCATCTACAAGCCAGAAAGAGGGACTTCACCAAGAAACAAATCTTATGGCACCCTGATCTTGTACTTCCCAGTCTCCAGGACCGTGAAACACAAATGTCTATTTTTTAAACCATGCAGTCTATGGTATTTTGTTTCAGACTCCTGAACTAACACATTATGCATGTTCATGTGGGAGCTATTCTACCATCACTGATGTCAGACTAAATCCACTGAAAGTCCTGGTGGGTTCTTAAGCCATAGAGTGGCCCAGAAAACAGTTACAATGGCACTGAAGAGAAAGCGGTAACTGATCACTGTCAGGACCTCCATCTGAAACATAAGTTTATTGGACACAGGGTAATGAAAAACAATGTGTCTTCAATCTAAGCAAATTTGAGTGTATATTTATATGACATGATTGTTACTTATGTGATAGTGAAAGAAATTTGTATGGCTCTGAAGTATAATTATTCCTCCTTTCAGTAACTTAGCAGAGACAGTTTTCTACTTAGAGAACTCACTAGGTCTAAGTTCCCAAGCAGGGCAGATTAATTTTAGGCACTGGTTTTCAGAGGCCTTCCCTTTCTTAAAAGGACAACTCCTTATTCAGAGTGCATCCATTGTTATGTAGTCATATAGATCGTCCTTCCTGGTCTACTATTCATACAGAAACTCAAGTGGCATTTTGACCATGGTGTTCACTTGAAGATTTTCTTTACTCAGCCCAAGCTGTGGTATGCTGTGAGAATCAATTATTGTGCTCACTCTGTAACTTTGCTGCTTATCTTTACCCAAATTTGCATCATGCTGCTGATATGCACCCACGACGCCTTTGAGCAACACATGCAAAAATAATAATAATAATATTAATAATAATGGCATAAATATGTGATAATGATAGTATAATTTAAAATATAATACATTCATGTACATGGATGCATATGCATATATGCATTTGTATGTGGATAATGAATTATCAAACTGATAAGCTGGGATTTTTTTTTTTTTTTTTTTTTTTTGAGATGGAGTTTCGCTCTTGTTGCCCAGGCTAGAGTGCAATGGCATCACCATGGCTCACTGTGACCTCCACTTCCTGGGCTCAAGCAATTCTCCTTCCTCAGCCTCCCACATAGCTGGGATTACAAGCACGTGCCACCACACTCAGTTAACTCTGTATTTTTAGTAGAGATGAGGTTTCACTATGTTGGTCAGGCTGGTCTCGAACTCCTGATCTCAGGTGATCTGCCCACCTCGGCCTCCCAAAGTGCTGGGATTACAGGCATGAGCCACTATGCCCAGCCATTTTTGTTGTCGTTGTTGTTGTTGTTATTTTGGGTATTTTTCAAATATCCCTGCATGAAAACTGTTATATTCACAATAAAAAATATATAGTTTCTTTAGCAAATTATGCAGTCAATTTAAGGTCCGATCAAGTATTCTATTCTATAAATTTCGACTCTTCACAGTTGATATGACCCTGGAAATTTCAAATGCTTTGCTATTGAAATAATATACATCATAATCCTTACACATCCTAATGGATATTGTTACTGGCGTCAGCACACACCATTCCAGAACCTGAGAACATTTAGCATCTCAGGGCATCATTCAGGAAGATGAATCCATGTTTATCTCAAACAATAAGAGTTTACTGACAAATTTTCCATTGCTTCCTAGGGATCAGGCACTGTCGCATGCAAACCTGCATCAGTGAGGCAGATTTCACAAAGACTCCATAAGTACACAAACACAATACTTTCTGAAGTGTCTTCATAATTTGTTTCCACCATTATAATATCACTTATATTCAGTCAATAAAGTAGAAGGCTTAAAATGTTTATAACATTTCATTTATACTGATGGTCTGTGATTGCCTTCCACATTACATTTGCAGTAGTCCAAAGAGTTCATGTCTCTAAATAGGTCCTTGATACGCTCCCGACAAACATCAACATTTTTAAGTTACATAAATTTTACATAGCATATAGAAAAAATATACCTTTTAAAAAATCTTTCCCCTGTATTATGTGCTATCAAGAACCCACATGTGCATACGATCAAAAATTTATTCAGATTGTAGCTAAGATATACTCAGTCTTAATTCCCTCTTGCTAAGCTTCCTCGTAATGCATATATAAAAAAGAAAATTAAGAAAACTCTGTTCCAAAATGTTTGGAAAATTAAGAAAACGAGAGAAAACAACAAATCGACATTTTAACAGTTTAAGCAAAATACCTATAATTCTAATTTTGAGATACTATTTTTTTCTGCATGTATGGTTTCACAAAATTATGATAATAATTGTGGCATAATACCAACTTTAGAAGAGCTCTGGAGAAATTTCTGTACCTCATAATTATCCCTACAAAATGAATTATGATAAAGATCCAGGAAAACGTGAACTTTACAATACCCTCATCTTCACAATAACTCATACAAATAGAGAGTATCGTTTTTAATAGGAGAATCTAAGGCATTATGCATATAATGGGACTTTTAGATCAAGTTCTCAAGTGTTTCTGAATACTGTTTTCTTTATTTTCAAGGCTACTCTTACACACCCGAGTCTAGGGAGTCTTTCAAGTCAGGCTCGAGTGGAAGAAGGCTCAATTCAGCACCAGGAATAGCTGGGAAGAGAGCTTCCACTCCCTGGCCCGATATGATTGGGACGCAGAATGTGAGAAAAGAATGGCTGGACAGTAGGCCATGGCGTGTAAGACAAGAATGGCAAGGAATAAGTTTAAACGATGAGGGTGTAATTATAAAATAATTACACTTGAGTGCGATGGGGTGAATTGTGTCTCTCTAAAATTTATATGTTGAAGTATTAATCCTCAGCACCTCAAAATGTGAATCCATTTAGAAACAGGGCTTTAAAAGAGGTAATTTAGGTAAAAAGAGGTATTATCAATGGACCCTAATCTGATATAATTGCTGTTCTTATAAGAAAAGAATATTAGGACAGGAAATAACCAGAGGAAAAGCCATGTGGGGACACAGAAAGAAGGGCAACCATTTGCAAGCCAAAGAATGAAGGCCCAGAAGAAACTAACATGCTGAGACCTTAATCTTGGATTTCCAGTCTCCAGGACTGTAAGAATATAAACTTTCTTGTTTAAGCCACCTAGTCTGCGGTATTTTGTTATGGCCGAACTGGGAAACTATTGCATCTGTAACAGAGATATGTTTTTACCTGTGAATTTAAAAAAAAAAAAAAAAACACGGGTAGTGGTTAAATAGGGAAGTGACTCCAATTTACTAATAAATTAATTTTGCAAGACTCGATATATTTCATACGTTGAGCTTTGCTCTTAAATCCATTGGGAACAGAGATCTCACTATTAGTTAAGACATCTCAGTTTACTTTTGAATGTATCTGACTGCTAGATATGTAAATATAGATACAGATATACTTTCTTTGATGAAAGTCGTCATGAACTTCCCTGTAATTTTGTTGCTCTGGCTTCTTCTTAGGAGTTACCCAAAATAGTGCTACCATATTTTGCACATGAAAACCCTTCCAATATTTAACAAAAGTAAGTTTCCAGTTGTCATCTAAATACTCTTTTTCAATGTATTTGTTATATAAATGTAACCAATTACCACCCTTATAATTGATCCTTGAACTAAACTTTTTTTCAATACACATATTTGAGTACAACACTGAATGTGAATATAACACTTAACAACTCATAACATTTATTTCACTTCTGCCACATGAAATGCATTGTGTTACTCATATTGTTTTCTTTCAGTTTATGTTGATATTTATAGAACTTCTCTAGTGAAGAAACTAAGACACTGAAAGAATAAGTGATTGTCAAACAGCAAAAGTTGTGGAGTCAAAATACAAACTGTATTTACCTGATTCCAAGCTGGACCTCTTAACAGGTGAAAAATAGGATTTCTAAACATCATTAGATCATTGGTTCAGTGGATTGAATGGAAAAGAGGAGCGCATTATCTTTTTCTTTGTCTTAGAAACTATTCTTCTATTGATTCAACTTGATTTTAGAGACAGTTTAAAACCATTTGGTCTTATGGATTTTCTTTCTATTTTCTCTTTCTTTCTTCTTTCCTTCCTTTCATTTGTTGTGTGTGTGTGTGGGTGGGAGCAGAGTTGAGATGAGGTCCCACTTTGTTACCCAGGCTGGAGTACAGTGGCACAATCATGGTTCACTGCAACCTCCTAGGCTCAAGAGATCCTCTCACCTCAGCCTCCCGAGTCGCTGGGACCACAGGTGTGCACCACCACACCCAGCTATTTTACTTTTATTTTTTGTAGAGATGTTATCACTCTATGTTGTCCAGGCTCATCTTAAATTTCTAGACTCAAAGAATCCTTCAGCCCTGGCCCCTGCCACAATTGCTTTCAATCCGTAATTTGTCTATTTTTAATTTTATGAATGGTTTTATGTATCTGAGTTCAGGAGCTTTTATTTATGTTTTTCTCTTACTCTGTTTGGTCTATAATTTCAACATATTGATATAATGTTACAAAATATTGATTTAAAATACAAATTACTTTCTATCCTTTTCAACTTTTTTGTGCCAAATTTTGGTAAGGGTGATTTGTTTTCATTCAAAAAGTTGATAGACATATCAACTAGTACAGGATGTTGTAGTCACATCCTTAGAGTTGAATGGACACTCTTGATCACATAATTACCCACTTATAAATCTCTATTATTATTATTCAGACTGTATTTCTCTAGATTCTTAGAGTAACTTAATTAAATATATTTGTTAAATATCTTGCAGAAAATAAAATTTTGTGTAGATAGTATTCTTATAATGTGCCATTATACCACTAAATTAAAAAGAAATTGGTAAGAATTATAAAAGAAAGTTGTAATTATGAGACACTGCCTTTCATAAGTTATAGGAGGCAGTAGATACTATATTTATTTAAAAAATGACTAGAAATAAAACCTAGACATCTTTCAATTTTAGCAAGTAATTTTACTAGGCTTCTAAATAATGAGAAAATTTTATATAATTAATATTGTGGTTATAAATATTAAATAGAGATAGATTTTCAAAGCATCATAAACTCATCAATCCACCTACTCAATATTGTCATTACAGAAGTTTCTTTATTTTTCTACCGTTCTTATAGCTTTTGAGGGTCTGTACTCTTTTTGGGTGCTTTCATTTACTGCCAGTTTTCCATAATAATTTATATGCTTATAAATCTCAAATTAATAGCAATAACATATACCTACAAGCACTTTAATTGTGGTGCTCATAATATGGATGTTATCATCTTCACCATTCCCATTCCAACACAATATTAGCTACAGACCCCAATAATCATTAGGTCATTCAAAATAGAAAATAGACTCCTTCCTCTTCTTCACCTTAAATGAAATTAGGCATGAAGACCTAGATATATTAACTAGCAAACTATTTTTCAAACATCGTCCCCATTTTACTTTGGCAGCCACAACAGAAAATTAAGCAGCCTATCTGTTTCCAGGAATCTCAATCTTCTGCACAGATATCAGAGTCATCTTTGTAAAATATAAATAAGATTATGCTATTCAGTATTTTAAAATCTGCCAGTGGTTGGCAGGGCACGGTGGCTCACACCTATAATCCCAGCACTTTGGGAGGGCAAGGCAAGTGAATTACCTGAGGTCAGGAGTTTGACACCATCCTGGCCAATATGGTGAAACCCCATCTCTACTAAAAATACAAAAATTAGCTGGGCTTGTTGGCAGGTGCCCATAATCCCAGCTACTTGGGAGGCTGAGGCAGGAGAATCACTAGAACCTGGGAGGCAGGGGTTGCAGTGAGCAGAGATCGTGCCATTACATGCCAGCTTGGGTGACAAGAGAGAAACTCCGTCTCAAAAAAAAAAAAAAAAAAATTCCCATCAACCACAGAGCTACATCCGCCTGTCAACATGGCATACAATTTCCCTGATGGTATAGTTTAAGTTTTGAATTACACCAAGCTTCTCATATGTTAAAGACACCAGAACGCAAGAATTTCAAAAGAAATATTATTCTCAATAATAAGTAGTTTTATTAAAAAAAAAAAAAAAAAAAAAAACCTCCGAATGTGTTATTACAGGAATGATCTATTCCTTACTGGACTTTTAATGTTAGCTTTATGGTTTAACATTTTTTTGACAGTTTAATTACATATGGAGATGGAAAAGTTTTCACCATTTAGAGCATTCCATCATTTCAAACCAACCCTTTAATCCCCAAATTGCCACCAGATTTTCTTATAATTTTCTGTCTTAAATAGTTTCTATTCTCATTTCCATAGAGCTTCATGTTCCCAGTCTCCTTCATGCCTTTTCTTGCCATCAAATTCTTGAAAAGATTTTTTTTCACTCTGTGTAGTAACCTGTCCATCTCCATCACCATTTTTACCTAGACCTACGGCATCTTGTCATCTAACATCTGTTCATCATCGGAACTCTATGCTGACATTTTAGCTATACAGCAAGTCTTTCTTATTTAAGATTTTTTTTCCATGTTTGCACGTGTATACAATAAACCACATAAGCTGATATAATTGCATCTATAATATTATAATACAATTAACTACTTACGAATATGTCCTCTACCTTAAATGCTTGAGGAAAGGATTCGTGATCCTTTTTTCCCTTTAGAACCAACATATGGCTCAGTGTCTTCCACGTAGTCAATGTTCACTAATTATTTGTGAATTAGTTAACATGCATTTCACTTATAAATGACAATAGATGGATAGATAGATAAAAATATTAATGTTAAATGTTTATATATTGCCTCTTTACATTCCTAAAAAATATCGAAGAACAATTTCAAATAAAAATATAAAACTCTGGGATTTGTAATATTTATAATATGCTTTCTTACTGTTTTAGAAGCAATAATATTTGTCTATCTGTAGGCTATTGATGCATTAATAATTCTTCTGAAGGTGCATTTGAGTTGCTTGGGTTCTGTGGTTTGTGCATTTGGTTGCTTGGGTTCTAATACAAAATTTAGAATTGGAAAGAAGAATACATAGTAGGAGATCCAAAGGTAGGGCTACATGTTCAAATAGTGCTTGTAGAAATTAATCTAAATCCACAACATAAAAGGAACTCTTAGTTTTTTAGCTACAAACATTCACATGGACCACAACTGTTTTACTTTGAATGTAAGTATATACATGGTCCTCTTTGCTAATTTAAGACATAATCATAACTGCTTCATTTAAATTCAGTTTTTCAAATGTAATATTCTCATACTTTATTGTCAGAAAATCTGGTACATCTCTCTTAATATTTTCTTTCTTTTTTCTTTTTTTTTTTGAGATGGAGTCTCGCTTTGTCACCCAGGCTGGAGTGCAATGGCCTGATCTTGGCTCACTGCAACCTCTGCCTCCTGAGTTCAAGTGATTCTCCCGCCTCAACCTCCAGAATGCCCGTCATTACAGGCACCCTCCATCAGTGCCTGGCTGATTTTTGTATTTTTGTAGAGATGGGGTTTCGCCATGTTGGCCACGCTGCTCTTGAACTTCTGACCTCGGGTGATCTACCCACCTTGGTCTCCCAAAGTGTTGGGATTACAGGCATGAGCCACTGTGCCCAGCCAATATTTCTACCAAATTGTCTGAGATCCTCTGCAGCTTAGTAATTTGTTCATGTATTCAGCAAATATTTGCAGAGTGCCTATGATGTATCAGGCATGCGCAAGGCAATCAGGATTCATTAGTGAATACAGCAGTCAAACTCCCTGCCCTCAGGGATCTCATATTTTTGTAAGGGGGAGCATTATTTACATTTGTAAGTGGGAGTATTATTATGTTAATATTAATTAACATAATTAAGAAGTAAATGAAATTATACATGAGAAAATAACAAGTGACATGTAAAAAAAGAAAAGAAAAAATGTACAGTAGAACAAACAGGATGTGAATGTGTGCATGTGGGAGGATTCTGGAGAAAGCAGCAAACTGCAGTATTAAGTAGGTGATTCGAGTAATCTTAAGGAGAAGATGCCACCTCGTCCCAAACTTAAGGAAGGCAATACAGTTAGGAAAGAAATAGCTGGTGTAGACCAGTTCAGGTACTGAAAAGAGTTTGAACAATGCCCTAAGACAGAAACATACCTGATCTTTGCAATGAACACAAAGAAATCCAATGTCTCAGAAAATGATGAGGAAAAGGGTGTTGAGGTGTTGAGTGTTTAAGGCCTTGGAAGTAAGGGGTTCAAGTCAGGGGAAAACGCACACACCTTTGAAAGAATTTTGGCTATTACTCTGAGTTAAAAAGGAAGGCACAGAAAATTTATTAGCAGATGCATTATTTAATTTAGCTTAAATTTTGAATGAGCAGTGGCTGTTTTTAAAACTTAGATTGTAGTTCTGCTGAGATAACCCAGGCAAGAAATATTGGTGCTTTCGACCACAGTGAGACAGTGCAGTAGCTCCAAGTGTCCTGATACTAAATATATTGTTGGAACAGCCAATAGGATTCCATGACAGATTAGAATATTAGGCTTAATAAAAGAATAAAAATTGACCCCCAGGAATCTGACCTAAGCAAGTTAAAAAAATGCTATCAGAAACAACAGAGGTGGGGAAAGTAGTGAGTAAAGCATGTATGGAAGAAGACTGGGAAACCAGTTTAGGATATATTGAGTCACATCTTGTAGGCAGTTTGATAAACGAGTTCAGAGTTCAGGCAATGGAGTTCATAGGAGTCCATCGCAGTTTCCAAACAAAAAATAGAGAAGAGGGCCGGGCGTGGTGGCTGGTGCCTGTAATCCCAGCACTTTGGGAGGTCAAGGCCGGTGGATCACGAGGTCAGTGTATCAAGACCATCCCGGCTGACATGGTGAAACCTCGTCTCTACTAAAAATACAAAAAATTAACCGGGTGTGGTGGTGGGCGTCTGTAGTCCCAGCTTTTCAGGAGGCTGAAGCAGGAGAATGGCGTGAACCTGGGAGGCAGAGCTTGCAGTGAGATCGTCCCACTGCACTCCAGCACTCCAGCCTGGGTGACAGAGTGAGACTCTGTCTCAAAAAAAAAAAAAAACAAAGAGAAGAAAAGAGGCTGAGCAGACTCTTAGTGCTATCACTTTCTTTCATGCTACATGTTCTCGGAGGAATACTGGACTTTTAAACCTAAGAATATTTCATCAATCTTCTTTTTTGTCTTCTGTAAATATAGATTTCTCCAGAAAGATCAGCCTTTCTCCAAACACAAAAAGTGATGCCTGAAAGTAGGTGCTTAGTAAGCTTACGTGTTCATAGGCTAAGAAACGTCATCCGACTGATGTCTGTCATAAAAATAGAAAATTTCTTCCAAGGTGATGAGGTATTCCTTTCTCTGGAAGTAATAAGTGGCAGTATAATATAAACAATCTTTCCATATTTTGTATCTGTAAACAAGATCAACCTTGTAAGTGAAAGTTGCACACCTATTAACTGTGTAAATATAGACATAAGTATGTTATTTGTGATATATGCATTTATATATTTATACAGATAAATATATGTATATACATGTAGACATAGCTATTTATATTTATATGAACATAAATATCCATGTAAAGAGTTAAAATGTAAGGATTAAGGTATTATGCACGCTCACCTTCTAAAATGAATGATAATCTAAATAATTTTTTTTATTTTCCTGTTATGGAACCGGACTCATGTGAGAATGACTAATTCAAGATCAGATATTTAAGTTTGTCCAAAATCCTGAAAACATGTACAGTGTTGTTCTGGTCATTGAAAATCTAAAAGAAAAAAAATCATTAGTTCTAAACAACATTGAAAAAAAAACAGCTAAGGATTCATTTTCATTTTATAACTACGTACAATATTACTTTACTTTTAAAAATTAGGAAAGGTTATGATATTGCAGAAACAGTCAAAAAATAAGCTAAATATGGTTAGGTAGACCTGGATATTCACATGCTCAGAAGGCATTACATGTAATACAAAATGGTTATTTTCACTTAAATATTTATACATAGTAGAAAAATCATTTTGAAGTCTGAATTTTTTAATAGCTTAATAGTTTTGTCACATAAAATTAATACTATTTAATTTTTTAATTATCTTACTTTATGACGCAACTGAGATCTATGATTGGATGGAACAAGTTGATTGCAATTAGGTAAAGATTTTTTCATTTTGTTATAAATTTATAATTACTTGAATTTTCAGTAAAATAGCATGCTCACAACTAGTATATAAATTGAAAGAAAAATGTAAGTATTCATCTTTGGGAAAGAAAAGCCAATAGCTTAGCAAAAGTTTAGCACATAGATTAGTAAGTAATAAAAAAAAAAAAAAAAGAGAGTTTTCCAGAGTGTTGTATTAGTTTACATTCCTTCCATTATTATATGATAATCTCATTTGTGTTACATTAAATTTTCTTTAGGATTTACAATTGCTGTCATTCTAATGGGTGTTAAATGGTATCCCGTTATAGTTTTAATTTGCAGATCCTGATAAATAAACATGTTAACCATCATTCATCTTCTTGTTTGACACTGATACACTGCCTCTAATAAACTCTGTGTTCAAGTATTTTACTCATGTTTTAAAAATTATTGTATTCTTATTTTTCAACTGTAAGATTGTTTTCTCAATAGAAGTAATTTTAAATGTAAACCCAAGATCAAAGCACCAGCGGATTCTGTGTCTTATGAGGACCCATATTCGGGTTCATGGATGACTCCTTCACTCTATTTTCACATAATAGAAGGGACAAAGCAGTTCCCTGGGGCTTCTTTTATAAATGCAGTAATCCCACCATGGAGGTTCCACCCTCACAACTTAATCATCTACCAATGGCTTCACCTTGTAACACCATCATATTGATAACTAGGTTGCAAAATACAACTATAGGAATGACATACATTCAGACTCTTGTACTATCCTTCAAGGTCAAGTTCTAATTTCTTAATGAATGTTATCATTTGGCATTGGTTATTGATAGTGTTTTTCTGTAGGGATTTGCATGCATTTTTTGCTTTCACTAACAGGAGTCCTGGGTAGAGTAGGGAATGGAGGAACTCTATCTTAAAGAATTATAACTAGGCTGGGCACGGTGGCTTATGCCTGTAAATCCAGCTCTTTGGGAGGCCAAGGCGGACGGATCACCTGAAGTCAAGAGTTCCAGAGCAGCCTGACCAACAAGGAGAAACTCCATCCATACTAAAAATACAAAGTTAGCCTGGTGTGGTGGCACATGCCTGTAATCCCAGTTACTCGAGAGGCTGAGGCAGGGGAATCACTTGAACCTGGGCGGTGGAGGTTGTGGTGAGCTGAGATCACACCAATGCACTCCAGCCTGGGCAACAAGAGTGAAACTCCATCTCAAAAAAAAAAAAAAAAAAAAAAAAAAAAGAAAAGAAAAGAAAAAAAAAAAAACAAAAGAATGATAACTCTACAACTCAATAGCAAAAAGACAAATAACCTTTTATAAATGGGCAAATGACCTGCATAGACATTTCTCCAGAGAAGACATAAAAATGGTCATCAGGCATATGAGAAAATACTCAACCTTACTAGCCATCAGGGAAATGCAAATCAAAACTACCAGAGGCCAGGCACAGTGGCTCATGCTTATAATCTCGGCCCTTCGAGAGGCCGAGACAGGAGGATCACTTGAGCACGGGAGTTCAAGACTAGCCTGGGCAACTTAAGGAGACCCCATCTCCACAAAACAATGAAAACAACAACAATGACACAACACTATTACAAACTCTTTGAGAGGCCGAGGCAGGAGTATTGCTTAAGCCCAGGAGTACAAGACCGGCAATATTGCACGTAATATAGTGAAATCCCATCTCTACAAACAAACAAAAAACACGATGGGATATTACCTCACATCTTTTAGGATGGCTATTATTAAAAGGCAAGAGATAACAAATGTAGAGGGTGTGGGAAAAAAGGCAGCTCCCTTGTGCATTGCAGGTGGAAATAATGGTTGGTGCAGTCAACGTGGAAAACAGTATGGAAGTTTCTGAAGAAAATAGAAATAGAGCTATCATATGACCCAGCAATTCTTCTGCATATATACCCAAAGGAAATGATATTACGACCTTGTAAAGACTCTCATGGTCATTGTAGCATTATTCATAATAGCAAAGATATGGAAACAACCTACATGTCCATCAAATTTGATGATATTGATAGATACATAGATAATTATGCAGCCTTAAAAGAGGAGATCCTGCCATTTGTAACAACATGGGTAAAACTAGAAGACACTATGATAAGAGAAAGAAGTCTGGCAGAAAAGACTGATTGATCTCACTTGTATGTGAAATTAAAAAAAACAAAAAAAGAAGAAGAAGAATGTATAGAAAGAGTAGAAAGGTAGGTCGGGTGCAGTGGCTTACACCTGTAATCCCAGCACTTTGGGAGGTCGAGGTGGGTGGATGACGAGGTCAGGAGATGGAGACCATCCCGGCTAACACAGTGAAACCTCGTCTCTACTAAGAACACAAAAAAATTAGCCGGGCGTGGCAAGCCGGCGCCTGTAGTCCCAGCTACTCGGGAGGCTGAGGCAGGAGAACGGCGTGAACCTAGGAGGCGGAGCTTGCAGTGAGTCGAGATTGTGCCACTGCACTCCAGCCTGGGCAACAGAGCAAGACTCCGTCTCAAAAAAAAAAAAAAAAAAAAAGAGTAGAAAGATAGTTACCAAGGAAGATGTTTGCAGCAAAATGTACAAACTTGCAATTCCATCAGGTGAATAAGCCTAGAGACCTAATATAGAGTTTGAGGACTACAGTTAATAATACTGTTTTACAATCCTTTAGCTAGATAGAAAAGTCCTCCAAGTCCTCACCTAATTAGCTAGACACAGAGCGCTGACTGGTGCGTTTATCAACTTTTAACTAGACACAGAGTGCTGATTGGTGCGTTTACAATCCTTCAGCTGGATAGAAAAGTTTTCCAAGTCCCACTCGTCCCAGAAACCCAGCAGGCTTCACCTCTCACTGGCACTCACTGTGTGACTTTGCAGCACCTAGCCTGGACATTCTGGCAGCCCAGAGAGAGCTTGTCCCCGTATCAAGCCCAGCAGGCACCCGCCCGGAGGCAGCCCCGGCTCCTGCCCGCGCCTCTTCCTCCACACCTCCCCGCCAGCAGAGGGAGCCGGCTCCCGCCTCTGCCAGCCCCAGAGAGAGGCCACCACAGCGCAGCGGCAGGCTGAAGGGCTCCTAGAGCGCAGCCAGAGTGGAAGCCGTGAAGAGCGAGCAGGGACAACGCCCTCTTCCACCCAGGAGCCTGTCTGCCTCCCACGGCCATCCATGGCACCCAGGCTGCTTGTATCAAGGGGCATCTGCAGGCCAGCACCCAGCTGCCCTCAGCAGCCCCTTTTAGGTTCCCTTCCTATGCTGTTTGACACCTAAAGTACTGATAGGGCGGAGGCAGCAGAAGGCTGGCATGTCAACACTGCCCCTAGTGTGTGTGCACACCCAGCTGGGCTGTGACAGCGCTTGGGCTGAGCTCCAACCCTGTTTCGATATCCGAGCAGAACCAAGAGTGGGGTCGAAGAAAGGTAAGTGGGATAAAAAAATTAGGCCCATCCTTTTGCTATCTTCAAGAGATTCATTTCGTATATAAAAACACTGACAGTCTCAAATAAAGAGTTGGAAAAAGAACTACCACACAAACAGAAAACAAAAGAGAGCAGAGGTCACTGTTCTTTTATTAAATATACTAGACTTTAAACCAACAATAGTAAAAAGGAGCGAAGGAGAGCGTTAAATAATGATAAAGGAATCCATTTAACAAGAATTAACTATCTTAAATATATATGCACCCAATATTGGAGCAACCAGATTTATGAAATAGGTACTTGTAAACCTATGAAAAGACTTAGACAGCTACACAATAATAGTGGGAATCTTCAACACCCCACTGATGTTTTTAGGCAGATCATCAAGGCAGAAAAATAACAGAAATTCTGGACTTAAACTTGATGCATGACTAATGGGACCTAATAGACATTCACAGAATGCTTCATCCATCCACAGAATGTACATTCTTTTAATCTTCACACAGAACATATTCCAAAATTGACTATATGCTTAATCATAAAGCAAGTCTCAATACATTCCAAAATCACAATCATAGCAGTAATACTCTTGGACCACAGTGGAATACAAACAGAAACTAATACCAAGAAGATCTCTCAAAATCACATGATTACATACAAATTAAACAAGTTGCTCCTGAATAAAATTTGAGTAAACAACAAACTTAAGGCAAAAGCTCAAAAATTATTTGAAAGGAATGAAAACAGAGACACAATATACCAAAATCTCTGGGATGCAGCAAAAACAGTGTTAAGAGGAAACTTTATAGCAGTAAACATCTACCTCAAAAAGCTAGAAGCTTCTCAAAGTAATGATCTAACATCTCACCGAGAGGAACTAAAAAATACATAGTTTGCGTCAAACTTTGACTCTCACCCACTTACCACCATTACCAAACCCAACATATAAAATAAGAAGACATTCTCTTGTTTGTCTTTCAGTCAGTAAGCGAAGCAAATAAAGCAAAGTTTTGAGGATAAAAGGCAGTAAATGTTAGAAACTAGCTTCCTGGTCCTCCTGATACTCTTCTGCAATATGAGTTTTTGGGACAGATGCTGACATGATTGACAGCAATCTACCAGGAGAGCCAGCAGTTTGCTTCTGTTCACTCTCCCAACACTGAAGAGAATTGTGATGATCCAATTAAATGAAAAATAAAAAAAGTTTTCCCCTTGAATTCTTTTTTAACACCTCTCTTAGAAATATTTATAAAACTTCACAATCTAAAAGCCCTTGATCATAAATTGAAATTTAGGGCTAGATTCTTCAATCTAGTGAAGTTCACCAAAAAGACTTTCCACAATTATTCAGAAACTCATTCGAGATATCGTTTTACTCTCTATTGTGAACTGAGTCTGTGAGACCACATTCCAATCATAATCCAACCCTCAGCTTAATTAACTGATGTTAAATATATCTATATGGAATTAAATGACTGTCTCTGTGCTGCTATAACAAAACACTCAAGACTGGGTATTTACAAGTAACAGAGATTTATTTCTCACAGTCCAGAAGCTGTGAAGTGGCAGATCAATTCACTAGCAGGTTCAATGTCTGATGAGGGCCTGTGCCTCATGATGACACCAAAGATGCTCTCACATGGTCAAAGGGCAAAAATAAGGATGAGTGCTGTGTCCTCACTTGGTAGAAGGGCAGCAAAGCACAAGGAGAGTAGCCTCCCTCCAACACTTTCATATCAAGCAGAATCTATTCAAGATGGTGGAGCCCTTATGATTTAATCACTTCCCCATAGACCTTACCTCATAATATCCCCACAATGGGCATTAATCTTCACCACATAAAGTTTGAGGGACATTCATTCATAGCGATAGCACCCCATCAACATGTTAATATTTAATTGATTCACTTATTTATATCTGATTTTCTCTTGCCCTGTACTCAGCTTTGAGGATGTGCTCTGCTTCCACTACTCCCACCTTCAAGATATGGCCATGGAAAAATATCACAAGAATGCAGTAACAATCAAGTATATTTATTATAAGCACTACTTTTAAAAGGGGTAATCAAATTTCTCACATGAATTATGTGATGTTTTTAAAACAAACAAACAAAATACCTAATGTGTTCCTATCAAGCGTATGAAGTCACTGAAGAGGCTCCTTCTCAAACATAGTAGGAGCAAGAGCAGGTTTAGAGGTAAAGCCAGAATAGTTTTCTGAAGGCATCAAGCCCTAGTGTTTCCTGCTGAGACCACCTCAGTCGGGGCGACACTAACCCAGCAGTGCTAGAGGAATTAAAGACACACACACAGAAATATAGAGGTATGAAGTGGGGAATCAGGGGTCTCACAGTCTTCACAGCTGAGATCCCCAAACAGAGATTTACCCACATATTTATTAACAGCAAGCCAGTCATCAGCATTGTTTCTATAGATATTAGATTTAAAGTATCCCTTATGGGAAACGAAGTGATGGGCCTAAATAAAGGGGTGGGTCTGGCTAGTTATCTGCAGCAGGAACATGCCTTTAAGGCAGAGATTGCTCATGCTACTGTTTATGGTTTAAGAACGCCGCCGGGCGCGGTGGCTCAAGCCTGTAATCCCAGCACTTTGGGAGGCCAAGACGGGCGGATCACGAGGTCAGGAGATCGAGACCATCCTGGCTAACACAGTGAAACCCCGTCTCTACTAAAAAAATACAAAAAATTAGCCGGGCGAGATGGCGGGCGCCTGTAGTCCCAGCTACTCGGGAGGCTGAGGCGAGAGAATGGCGTAAACCCAGGAGGCGGAGCTTGCAGTGAGCTGAGATCCGGCCACTGCACTCCAGCCTGGGCGAGAGAGCGAGACTCCGTCTCAAAAAAAAAAAAAAAAAAGAACGCCTTTAAGCGGTTTCCACCCTGGGCAGGCCAGGTGTTCCTTGCCCTCATTCCGGTAAACCCACAACCTTCCAGCGTGGGCATTATGGGCATCATGAATATGTCACAGTGCTGCAGAGATTTTGTTTATGGCTAGTTTTGGGGCCAGTTTATGGCCAGACTTTGGAGGGCCTGCTCCCAACAGTTTCCCACACTTTATGGGATGATTTCTAACCTCATGTTCAAGTGAGCTCTTTATTTGCAGTCCATCAAATTTACAAAAAAGATATAGATTTTTTTAACTGAAACCCAAGAAAGAAAATTAAAAATACCTGAGAGAGATTGTTAATTACTGGTGTAATGTCAATTTTTTTCAGATACAGTGATAACTTAGATGTTTAAACCTAGTTCACATTAATCTATAGGACATTTAAGATTCAAAACTTCTTGAGGGAATTTCAACTTGAGATACAGAGAGAAAATATATATTGCCTTAGAAGTAAATTTTGCTACTCTTTAGAGCATTTCTGCAACTCAACCCTTCATCTTTAAAGAATTTTCAAACTGTAAATAAAAATATGGGAGATTAAATAACTTTAATATGCAAACTAAATATAATATGATTTTTAAAAATATGTCCAAGATTTGAAAACCTACAGTAGGGGGGCCAGAGGAACCATATGGCCTTGCTTGCCTGTTAGATTTCCAGGCTATGTCTGTGGTCTTGGCTTAGTTAGTAATAATACCCTCTTTCATTCTCAAAAATGTACGATTTGGATGACTTATCATGGCCACACTGCCTGTAACTGATAAAGCCACGTGTTGCCTGCTTCTGTTTTCTCTTATTTTTATTTTGCTTTCTTCAGGAATGAATTATCTTTTCTTTATTTCTCTATTGTTAGTTTTTTTTCAGAAGTATAAAAAGATACTTCTTCAAGAATTTGATATTGAAACAAATTTAGTTATTTTCTTTGCTCTTTGAATTACTGGCACAGTCTAATCCTTATATTCCAGTTTTAGAAAAACAAATAAAAGCACAGCCCAGGATTGCAATGTAAAAATATCTAATTTCTGCCAACTTGATTTAATATAACAATTAATAAAATGTATTCATATTTTACATTTTATATGTATGTCATGAGAAAGACACAGACAGAGAGACACAGAAATACAACTACACATACATGTATCCTAGAGAGAGCTGAAAAGTATTGGTGTGTGTGCTATATCTAAAAACATTTTCTTTTTCTTTTTTAATATTAAGAAGGCTCTTTGGCATAAACAACTTCAAATCACAGCTTGAAATGGACAAATTGTAGGGAACAGAGTGACAAACTTATGCTACCACGCACAACTCTGAATAGGCTTCCAGACAGCTAAAATGTGTCATTTAGAAGGAATGTGTCTCATTTACCCATTGTTTAGAGTGATTGAAATACACTGCTCTCATCTAGCTCCTTGACAAGTATTTCAATTAAGTGGGCACAAAATTTATCCTAGTGCAGTGTTCTATTATTCTGCCCTATAGTATATAATTGCTTCTCACTTTGGACTTGTAGAAGCCTTCCAGTGTCGGAAAAATAACACATCTCTTTTAAGGTAATAACCATAACTTTTCTCAGAGAAAATTCTTGTTTGGTAAAAAGTCTGTGATGCTGGAAGCACAGGGTGTTTATTTTCATCAGTGTATTAGAAATAATGGGAAATGTGTATAGCTAGTGAAATTTGTAGTATGTGAAATATTAATCGGTATAAAAAAGCAAAATCACATGGAAGATGGCACCGTTATAATATTTTTATCATAGAAATGATTCTTATATGCTAGAGATGAATCCGGGAAAAGGTTATCCAATATTCACTTCTCCCACTTGCGTTGAAGTAGTAAGAATTTAAAATAAATAAAGACCTGTCTTGGTTTTATTCTGCTTTGTACAACACAAACATTCTGATACACTCTGCTTTCTTAAAAGTTGTTCAAATTATGTTACAAGTTTACTTCTTCATAGGGGGTTTTCACTTTGCTAACATGTTCCTGACACTTCTTACCTTTGTACCATCTTATTTTCTTCTTCTTCTTCTTCTTATTTCTTTTGTTTTTTGTTTTTTGTTTTTTCTGAGACAGAGTCTTGCTCAGCTGCCCAGGCTGGAGTGCAGTGGCACAATCTCGGCTCACCACAACCTCCCCCTCCAGGGTTCAAGCCATTCTCACATCTCAGCCTCACAAGTAGCTGGGATTACAGGTACCCGCCATCATGTCTGTCTGATTTTTATATTTTTATTAGAGACAGGGCTTCACCATGTTGACCAGGCTGGTCTTGAACTCCTGACCTCAGGTCATCCACCTGCCTTGGCCTCCCAAAGTGCTAGGATTACAGGCATGAGCCACTGCACCCTGCCGAACCATCTTATTTTCTTGAGGTGGAGAACTTAGAATGTTGGAGTAATATTTAGTCAAACATTTTTTTTTTCTTTCTATCTTATTTATGTTTCTTTTTTCTTTTTTCTTTTTTTTTGGGGGGACAGAGTCTCGCTCTGTTGCTCAGGTTGGAGTGCAGCTCACTGCAAACTCGGTCTCCCGGGTTCATTCTGTTCTCCCACCTCAGCTTCCCGAGTAGCTGGGACACAGGCGCCCACCAACACTCCCGGCTAATTTTGTTTTTGTATTTTTAGTAGAGACAGGGTTTCACCATGTTAGCCTGACCCTGTGATCCGCTGACCCGCTGATAGGATCTCCTGACCCTATGATCTGCTCACCTCGGCCTCCCAAAGTGTCTGGGTCACAGGCGTGAGCCACCATACCCAGCAATCTTATTTATGTTTCTTTGAGACACCATACAAACACACAGGCACACATGGGCAGGCACTCACAGGAAGTATATAAACACATGAAAATGAAGGCAAACTTATGCATATTTACATAGGTTAAAAATATCATGAGGAATAGAATAGCAGACACAGTTCTGTTTTGGAGATCAGAAATCCCAAATTCTTGTCTCAGCTTTGTCAACAGGTTAACTATGAATACTTGACTAAATTGGCTACTTTTCTGCATCTTTATTTTCTCCTCATTGAATAAAATCTGTTTGCTTATAAACATCTAAGTATTCTTCAATTCTTCCTCTTCCATTCTAGGAATAATTTAAATGCTTTATATATATATTATATTTATTATTACATATAATATATATAACATTTAAATTATGTATATATATATATATATGTATCTCATTAATTTCACCAGTTTCAGAAATTCTTTCAGGTTTTTATTTCTGGCGTGCAGCACTTTCTTTAAAATTTACTGTTTTGTTTTTTTTTTTTTTCAGAAAATATCATGATTAGTAAAAGATTACTCTCCTGCAAAAATCAAATCTGAGTTTCTCAATATATTTTCCATGGACTGTATGCTAAATCTCTAACCAAATACTTTCACTTTGTCACAATTAGTATTGGTAATAAACTCGAAATTCACAGACTTTCAGTTACTATCTTATGAGGTCAAACAACAGGCACTGTGGTATGACAGGGCTGACTCAACAGAAAGTCTCTGAACCTCCTCCTTGTAAAAGTAACCTTCGGCCGGGCGTGGTGGCTCACGCGTGTAATCCCAGCACTTTGGGAGGCCGAGATGGGCAGATCACGAGGTCAGGAGTATGAGAGGTCAATATGGTGAAGTTCCTCTACTAAAAATACAAAAATTAGCTGGGCGTGGTGGAGTGCACCTGTAGTCCCAGCTACTTGGGAGACTGAGGTAGGAGAATCTCTTGAACCCAGGAGGCTGAGGTTGCAGTGAGCTGAGATCATGCCACTGCACTCCAGCCTGGATAACAGAGTGAGACTCTGTCTCAAACAAACAAACAAACAAACAAACAAAAAAACAACCTTCAACACCATATTGCCAGGTGCATTTGGTGAACTTCTCCATAGCAGAAAAAAATTATCACCAATAATTTATTTTCTAGGTTTATCTTTCTGTTTACATCATGTAAACTAAAAAATCTTTGTCATTCGTTTCTGAACTTTATGATGGTTCTTATTAATGTGTTCATTTTCTCATGCATAAAAATTACTCTGACACAGATTGGACTAAATACCAATAGCTTTCTACTAGTTTAAGAAGAAGACAAAATCTTAGGAGGATAATGAGTTGGCTAAACTGCCCATTTTCAATGACTTCATGTGGGCTTTCAGTTATATTCTGAGCCTACTATCTAGGAATCTCTTTTTTTAGTGTTTTGCTACTTTCTGTATTTTAAATTTGTTTTGGAGATATGAGACTTGTGTAAACTATAAAAATGCTCCTCAAATCTTTATTCTTTCCTATATCTATATGCTTTGGAAAGTGAATTTAATAATTTAAGGCTCCCCCCATTAAAAAGCAGAGTCTATATTTCATGCACTTCAATCTGAGCCGTATTGTGACTTGCTTTGACTAATGTAATTTGGCGAAGGGAATGTTATACTGTTTCCGAGGACTCACAAAGGCTTCTGTGTCTCTGCTCAGTATCTTAGAAACCTGCTTAGTATCTTGAACCCCTGAGAAGCTCTCATGAAAACAAACTTGGACAAGCATGCTGGAGGGTCAGAGCCCTCTTGATGCAGAAGGAATCCATCCCAGCATAAGTCAAGCTAGATCAGTCAACACCCAGTTCACTCAACCCCACAAAGATGAAAACATATGCTGCTACTCACGCCCCAAAATCATTAATTTGCCCATCCCTAGAATGTGAGTTGTTTTAAGTCACAAAAGATCAGAATAATGTATTAAATATTTAACACTAACTGGCTCTGTTTCAAGAAGATAAGTCACTCCGTTGGAAAACTTGGGGGTTTGTGTAGGAAGGGGGAATTGCACATGTGCTTTTCTTGTTTAATACATTAGGATATTTAACGTTGACTGTAATGTGCTATAGAAAGTAGTCAAATAAGATGCCCTGGTTAAAATCTCTGTATACTGAAATGCTGAAAGTAATTGAAATTGCTTCAGGAGAATTTTTTATTTTTTTTATTTTTATTATTTTTTTTATTTTTATTTTTTTGAGACGGAGTCTCGCTCTGTCACCCAGGCTGCAGTGCAGTGACCGGATCTCAGCTCACTGCAAGCTCCGCCTCCCGGGTTTATGCCATTCTCCTGCTTCAGCCTCCCGAGTAGCTGGGACTACAGGCGCCCGCCACCTCGCCCGGCTAGATTTTTGTATTTTTTTAGTAGAGACGGGGTTTCACCGTGTTAGCCAGGATGGTCTCGATCTCCTGACCTCGTGATCCGCCCGTCTCCGCATCCCAAAGTGCTGGGATTACAGGCTTGAGCCACCGCGCCCGGCCGCTTCAGGAGAATTTTACACATAACAATATTGCATTTAATGGTAGCATTAGATAGCTATATAGTAGCTGTGCAGGCACTTTTTCAATGGAAAGACAAGTTATACAGAGTGAGTGAATATGTGTATATGCCTTCAGTTTACAAAATAGAAAATTTTAAAAGATGACTGGAGCAGCATTTCTGCCATTCAAGAGAATAATGGGTCAATACTCATCGATACCAAGGAGATTTTCCAGGAATTTCGAATGTTCTAAGGGGATCTTTGTAATTCCGCTATAAATCCCTACCAAACAAATCTATACTATTTTCTGCAAGACCTGTGGTAGGTTCCCACAATGCTATTAAATGTCAATTTGGCATTAGAAACTGCTGTTTCACAGCAGAAATTGAAAGCAACCATCATAGTTATGTTGGGAAAAGTAGTAATTTGCAATTCAGGGGAATCTTAGACTTAAAAAAACCACTGACTTTCTCATGAGGTCTTAATTCAGATATCATTATCAAGGAGAACAGAGTACACTGTGCAGTAGAATTCAACAGCTTTCTCACTGAGCACTGCTTTCAAGTTTTCTAGCAAATTGATACAGTCATTATTCTATCAAAATAAACATTCATTGACTAATTATACAGTTCAGGACATCACCTCTAGCTACTTTGCATAGTGTAAACTTTCTTTCTTTGATGTGTCAAATATATTTGCTTTGTTTCAGACCCTCTGTGCTTGTGTCAGAGAGCTACTAACTTTGGCTCTGGCTAAATGTGATACATCGCTTAGATGTTGTTTCATGCCTTTTGTGATATTAGAGGCATTAATGTTATTACCGTATTTCTTGTGTTAGTCAGAAATTTTTGAGCCTTCAAAGTGACTACCCATAAGTGATACCCAATGAGTATTCAGTATCTTAATTTTGTGGTTAAATATGAGACTAATCTATTTCTAAGAAAATATTTATGGATGATTACTTTTTATGATATTCTATTCATTAAAAATTTACTTATGTTACAATGCTGAATATTTCAGAAAAAATAGAAGTTTCTTTTAAAGATAAAATGTATTTTTATAAATAAAATTATCCATTGATATATCCCTTGGATCCATAGATATATCAATGGATAATTTCCAATATTAGCCTACTTAGAAACTATAAAACTTTGCTAGAGGTCTTTAGAAACGTCTATCAATTATTCTTTTTAAGAAATAACATTGGCATTTATTTGTAAATAAATATAATTATTATGGTATAAATGTGTGAAATATATAAAAATAAACATGGAAAACCCATACTTTTCAGAGAGGTTTTGAATAATCTTTAAGTTAGTGCCAAATAATAGTATCATACATTGCTAAAGTAAATTAATTTAGTATTTTGAGTCAAATATTGTTTATAATGATATAGGTAGAATAATCAATATGGTACCTTACTCTTATGACATTGGCATCTTTTACATATTTTTTCTTGGATAATGAAATCACCTATTAATCCTTCTACTCTGTTAACTATCAATCAAATTAAAATATACATACACACATAAGTTAAATTATTAAAGTCAATATTCTTTAATAGTTTGATTTGCTCCACTCATCAGAGTTTGATATATGAAGTTATCTATTCTCCCACATCTCTATACTCTAGTTAGAATATTTAGTTATTGAATGAACACCCAAAGACCATGGTGAATTTTTCAAAATAATGGGAAAAGTAATTTACAGATGCCAAAACAAACAAACAAACAAAGCCCAAAAAATTTAAACCAGAAGTTGTGACTTCATTAACCAGAGGCTACCTTGACAAGCTTTACAGAGGTAATTTTCAACAATGGAGATTAAGTCATTTGCTAAGAGAGCAGAAGAATGGATCAGGCACAAATAATAACAAAAGACAGAAGCACATTCAGTGCCGAAAAGATAGATAAAAAACAGGAGCCCCATTTACTTATTTTCTATGGTCAAACTCTTCTTTCCATAAGGAGCAGTTACGTTCTGTTACCATTCAGCCCCATGGAAGACCTCCAACAAACCCCAATCTATGTGTGTTTACTCAAATGAACTTCAATTTCCAGCAACCAAATGCTTTAAAACTAGAGTAAATAAATAAAAAAATAAAAGGTGGTAGCTTTATCTTGAGCCAGGATTTCTTATGGTAATCAGATCATGTTGTTGAAAAGTGATTGGTTTAAAAGAACAGAGAAGGGCACTGTGGTGGCTCATACCTGTAATCCCAACACATTGGGAGATTAAGACAGGAGGATCGCTTCAGTCCATGAGTTCAAGACCAGAATGGGCAATAGAGTGAGACCTCGTGTCTACAAAAAAAAAAAAAAAATTAGTTGGTCATGGTATACCGCACCTGTAGTCCAGCTACTTAGGAGTCTGAGGTGGGGGGACTGCTTGAGCACAGGAAGTTGAGGCTGCAGTGAATCAAAGTTGTGCCACTGCAATTCAGCCTGGTTGACAGAAAGATACCCTGGTCTCAAAGCAATTAATTAAAGAATATAAATATGTGTGTATATACATATATGTTTATATATGTATATATTAATATATAAATACATATACATATAAATATATTTACATATATATATGTATCCACAAAATGAAGCAGTTGATCTGGCAACTGTCCATATTTTTGAATTATCTATAGCAATATTCCCCTACTTTAATGTTAGTTATCAATTCTATTTTCAAATAATAAACAGTTTTGACAGTGCTATCTATGGCAGAATGTTGAAGTGAATCAATAATTTTCATAGAAAAAAATCTCATTGTTAGCAAAACAAGCCTATTAAACCAAGGTTATTTCCTATTGCTTTCAACTTTTGAAAAATGCTAACACTGCCAACTAGATCTTCTTATAAAATTGGAAACAGACTGGTTATAGATATATAAGTCAGTGATACTGTGTCAGCACTTTCTAAATCTGTATTGGTGCTTTCATTCCAAGTATAATCAAGGCCAATCCTGAACCAGCCAACACATCTCGGAAATGTTGTACAAAAAAACTTATGGGTATATCAATAATGATTTGCCCGTCTCCTTTACAGTACAAAGAACCTCTTAGGAAGCAAAATGTACAGCTGCCTCAGTGAGGGCATATAGGATCATACAATACAAAGTATGCATGAAAAATGCAGTTCTAGATTGAAAATGCAAATAAAAGAGAACAGTCATATAATCATCTAACAATTCATTTGTTTATTTTTGTAGTCATAAGAAAAGATAAAAGATACTTATCAAATGTCTACTCTGTGTAAAGTATTTTCAAAAGCAAATACTATCACTAAAGCCTTCCAGTCTACTAGGAGAAACATTATAAATACATAAATAGTTATACTCCATTTAAGAAAGTCTAAAATTACCCAAAAGTACAGTCAAATAAATAGTCGTATTAGGCTACATTTTAGTGTGACAACAAAACATTCAAAATCTCATTTGTGTAAAACTATGAAAGCCTTTATTCTCCCTGACAGCCAACTAGAGCCTCTACTTTTCTTATTCCAACTCCAGAACCTGGTGCTAGAACAGCCACTCTTAGGAGTATTGTTTGTCATGGCAGAAAAAACACAAAAGAGCCGTGGAAATTATCGAACTGGTATTTACCAATTCGATAATTAAATAATCCAATGAGGAAGAGACATGAGTCTCTTTTGTGAAAATTGTGTACAAATGGACTCTTTCACTCAGGAGAAGGTTAGAAGCAGAAAGGACAGCTTGAATGTACCCAAGAGGAGAGTAGGATTCAGAACTAAGGCTGAATAGACAGTAAGTTAACTACGAAGAGTTGCATTTGATCAGAACTTCAAAGATGAGCATATATTTGGGCATGTTGATTTTAGAGAAAACATTTTTCCGGACCAAAGGCACATTAGAAATAAAAATACAAGGGTGGGTATACTGTGGAGCAGTGTACAGAGAAATGCCAGAAATGTCAGTCAACCAGATACATGCCTGATGTCAAAGACAAAATGTGCCTGATACTCGCTAAAGGCATCCAGACATTCCCATTGAAACCACTGCAGGATGGGAGGGTGAATCTGTTGTAAAATTGCCTCAGCTCCAACTAAGACAAAGGTAACTGAAGTTTTCACAGGGAGAACAGAAAGGAAACAAAAAAAGAGCTGTGGGGAAGTGAAACAGGGGAAAGAATAGGGACTAGGAGGATATAGGGAAAAGGAAAATTATAGAAGGGAGTAAATGGAGAATTACTGAAAATGGCTTGGCAATGTGGATTCCGATAGGACAATGTACATTTTGCAGCTTGGTATCATTGCATTTTTTTTTTTTTTTTTTTTTTTTTTTGAGGCGGAGTCTCGCTCTGTCGCCCGGACTGGAGTGCAGTGGCCGGATCTCAGCTCACTGCAAGCTCCGCCTCCCGGGTTTACGCCATTCTCCTGCCTCAGCCTCCCGAGTAGCTGGGACTACAGGCGCCCGCCACCTCGCCCGGCTAGTTTTTGTATTTTTAGTAGAGACGGGGTTTCACTGTGTTAGCCAGGATGGTCTCGATCTCCTGACCTCGTGATCCGCCCGTCTCGGCCTCCCAAAGTGCTGGGATTACAGGCTTGAGCCACCGCGCCCGGCCCCATTGCATTTTTTTAGGAAAACCTCAGTATTGGAGGCCAGGGGCACCTTTAAGGACACAGCTTAGTGCAGGTGGAAGCTGGGCTAAAGTTTGGTCTGGCCTCTTAAAACAGTGTTCATACAAGTCCTTTGTGCCATAAGAAAGTTCACACTGATACGTTTTAAAAGTCTACGAAAGGTAGGAATCAGCTTCTGAAGTAATCATGCCTTGTAACTATATCTAGTCTTTTATAAAATTCGGAGTGATGTGATCAGAATTGGGATTAGGAAGGCTAATATGGAGACCGTGAAATGACGTGTTAGAAGAGAAATGTAACTAGAAGGATAATGACCAATTTGGATGTTAAGGAGAAAAGCTATGTAAGAGATTGTTAGTGAGTGAAAGGAGTATAAACTGAGATATTATATAATTAGTATGAATATAATTTGGGGGGGCAAAGGTGGTGGGAAAAGCCAAGGAGGACTCAAAGTTTTGGAGCCTGCGTAACTGCTAGAAATGTTTGTGATATCATTATGAGAAGCAGAGAAAAGTGTAAGAAGGGCAGGAGTGGAGATACTCGTTCTAAACTTTCTGCTTTCCCTGATTTGTTTATGATCAGAACTACTCCTTACGTTCTGTTTACTCTCTGTGGTTTCACAGGGGAGCAGACGCTTATTCAGCCAGTGAGGGCAGGATCTTCAGGTCTTCAGAACAATCTCCAGGTGTACCACCTCTGTTGCTTCAGCTCCTGTGGGGTTACAGCTTTGGATCCGGTCCTCCATGCTCTGGTAGCACTGCTTATTCCCTTAGTCCCTCCAGCCTTGTGGTTCCAGCAGCTTTCTGCGATAGGTAGGTCATCAGTAGATTTTCTCATTGTACCCTATTGGTTTGTCAGCTTTATTATGAACTATGTGGACAATTCACTCTTAAATTCTTCCCTCCGTTTCAAATAATAGATTGGTTTCTATTTTCTTGGTTGGACTGTGGCTGATGCAATTTTTAAAAATAAAACACACCCATAGTAGACATAGATTATAACAGTGGTTCATGATTTGTGTGTGTAGGAAAAGGGCAGCAGTAGGCAGGTGTTGAGGGTGAGGTAGAATGAACAAGGAAATAAGATCGCAGACCTGTTTTGGAGTCTGAGGATAGTTATTGATCTCTCCTGAAATTCATGCTGTGTATTATGGGAGAGATATATATACACACTAAAACACAGACATATACTAACAGATACATACAATCATATTCAATATAGTTATAAGGTCTCATTGAAGCAAGATTCGTGGACCTTGACTTACTAATCCTTGATATAGAATGTTTAAAAATATTGAGAATAGGCTGGGCATGGTGGCTCATGCCTGTAATCCCAGCACTTTGGGATGCCAAGGTGGGCAGATCACCTGACGTTAGGAGTTCAAGACCAGCCTGACCAACATGGAGAAACCTCGTCTTTACTAAAAATACAAAAAAAAAAAAAATTGGCTGGGCCTGGTGGCACATGCCTGTAATCCCACTTACTCAGGAGACTGAGGCAGGAGCATCACCTGAACCCGGGAGGTAGAGGTTGCAGTGAGCCAGGATCGTGCCATTGCACTCCAGCCTAGACAACAAGAGAGAAACTCCTTCCCTCCTCCACCAAAAAAAATTGAGAATAAGTTGCTGTTTTATTGCTTATATGTTGATGACAAAATTAATATGATTTTTGCTATATTTATAGTTATTATGAAACCTGGTGGAATTTCATATTGCTATTATAAGACCATAGACACACACAATGTTAAAAAGTAGAAGAAAATTAGAGATCACCCAATCCAAGTTCATTTCCCAGAAGAGAAAATGATGTCCACATTTGTGAAATGACATGATTTAACTGCTGAGTTAGTAAGTTAGTAGCAGAGAAAGAGCTGGTCCTGGGTCTTCAAGTGTCTAGCACATATGTCCTTGTCAAAATATAGCTGCTAACAGTTCCATGTTTTAGGAATATAATAATGCAAAATGTGCTCCATTGTCCAGACATATTTGATGGGTACAAACAAGGACGCGGAGACATCCTTGACATTTTGCAGATTCTAAGGTCAAGATAACAGTGCACACCTGTAGCACAATGTCATCTAATGCTCCCCCGTATGGAAAAACACTTACTCTTCACTCCATTAAATTATCTCCTTGGAGACTGTTTCCTCTCTGGTCTGGCACGAAAAGTATAAAAGAATAATTGGTTCAGTGTATGAAGATGGGTGGGTGAAGGGAGAGGAAAAAGAGGGTTTGTAGGGAATCATTCCTACTGTATTTTGCTGTGCTTGCCTTCCAGTAAAGGCATACCTGAGGTTAGTAATTTATAGGAAAAGAGGTTTAATTGGCTGTCAGTTCTGCAGGCTGTACACGAAGCATAGTGCTGGTTTCTGCTTCTAGTGAGATCTTCAGGAAGCTTACAATCATGGCAGAAGGCGAAGGGGAAGCAGGCACGGCACCTGGCCAGAGTGGGAGTAAGAGAGATGCAGGGAGGTGCCATACACTTTTAAACTGGATCTCGTGAGTGCTCACTTACTGCCAGGAAGACAGCATCAAGCTATGAGGGGTCCACCCCCATGATTCAATCACCTCTCACCAGGCCCCACCTCCAACACTGGGGATTACAATTCAACATGATATTTGAGAGTGACACGTACCCAAATTATATCACCTATGAAGACAACAGAGTTGACTATTTATACAAAAGAAATTGATTTTGTCACGTGTCTTCTATGTACAAAAGAGATCAAAATATATATTAACGTATTATCAGTTTCATTCAGAATGTATTCAATATCTGCACTAATTACCCACACTGTTTAAATTCATTAGGTAATTGTGATGTAGAGGGCATAGCATTGGACCAGAAGATAAAATGTCTGTATTTTATGTGAGATTAAGTTCTTTAATCATTCTAGGTTAAATTCATGTTGTTACTACAGACTTGTAGTCTTTTTTTTTTTTTTTTTTTTTTTTTTTTTTTGAGATGGAGTTTTGCTCTTGTCACCCAGGCTGGAGTGCAATGGCGTGAGCTCGGCTCACTGAAACCTCTGCCTGCCAGGTTCAAGCAATTCTGCCTCAGCCTCCCGGGTAGCTGGGATTACAGTCGTGTACTGCCTCACCTGGCTACTTTTTGTATTTTTAAAATTTTTTAGTAGAGACAGGGTTTCCCTATGTTGGTCAGGCTGGTCTCAAACTTCCAACCTCAGGTGATCTGCCCACCTAGGCCTCCCAAAGTGTTGGGAGTACAGGCGTGAGTCACTGTGCCCGGCCTTGTGCTCTTCTTTACCCCATCTTCGTGGTGAATTCTTACTCAGCATTTAAACTTTGCCTTAAATCTCACCTCCATTGAGATGAATTCCTTGACCTTTCAGGCTGACTTCTGCTCCCTTCCCTCACATCCTCTTGATATATTGTGTACACTGCTATTCATGTACTCAGGAACAGCCTTGTTGTTGCCCCTTTCTTGTATGTTTTCCTTACCGTGATGTAAGTTGTATCAGTTCAGGGCTAAGTTGTATTTACATCTGCATTTTCAACACATTGCATTGTGGTTTTTATACTGTGAACCTCAGTAAAAATATGTGAAATGACTTAATAAATGAATAAGATAATGAAACAAGGGTTTTGAGGGTCGGAACATGTGTTCCCTCTTAACTCTTTATGATTATTGAATTCTAGTCTGCCATTTACTTTGACAACATATATTAGTGCTGATCCTTTTTTTTTTTCTCTACTATCTAGGGTCCTCCTATGATTTTCATTATATAGCAGGTGTATCATAGATAATTATTCCGTTTCTTGGAAGACCTCAAATGTATTCCATAAATTTTACCCCAAAATCTCCCAGTGAGATTTTTATATCTTCTTTGCCATTTTCTCATTTGGATTGATCCCAGGAGGTATCCTGATTACTGTAAAGGCTGAAATGTATAATATAAGAAGTAGCTTTATATGAGGGAAAGCGCATTCTTCCAGATTGATAAGGCTTTTTTTTTTTAACTTCAAGCATTAATTACATAACAATTTGTTTTTGAAGATTCATTTATCATTTTCTTCTTGAACACTTCAATCCTTAATAGCAGCCCTAATATTATACTTCTATTTCTGTATATATTCAAGTCTACCCTGCATCTACTTGTCTGCCTCTCTGACTCTTCTGTTCTCACTAAAATTATATACCCATATCTATATCTATCTATATATCTATAAAAATATAATACATAATATATAAAGATATATAAATATATAAAGATATATGATATATATATATATAAAGATATGTATATATCTTTGGCCATTATGTGTATGTCTCCTCATCTCTCTCCAACTTCTCTCTCTCTTTTCTCTCTCTGTCTCCCTACTTGTATCTTTAGCTTTTTTATTTCCGGGAAAGAGACATGTGCATGTGTAAATATTGATAAAAAGGATGCAGTAAAGGAGAGGCTGACAATATGGAAAGCAGCAGCTATATTTTTCATGAAAAGTAGATAAGGGACTGGGCAAAATAAGACTGAGCAAGGCTAAAAATAGAACCTTGGTCAAAATCAGGAATGTTTCTTCTTTGATTAAAATCAGAAGGAAGAGGAAAGAATAGATGAGGATTCAGGTAAATTCACAGACAAAATATAAAATTGTGGTGAAGGGATACCTTTGAGGAGTTGTGTGTGTGTGTGTGTATGTGTGTGTGTGTGTCCACCCCCACGAATAAAGAGAGAGATGGGAATACAGTCTGTAAGAACCTCAGCAGCTCAACATCATGTCATACATAACCTCTATCCAGAAAACTGTTTGCACCATGCTCTGTCACATTTCTCTTGATTCCTTTTCATGCTATCTCTGCAGGCCTAGGTTCCAGAGAGAGAGGCAAAGTGCTGAGAAAATTTTTCTGCTAATTCAATCTCCCTTTAGGAAATCATGGATACCTACAAAGATGCAAATTCTGGCTTAAGTATATTATACATTAATTAATTTTATGGGCTCTCTGGTTAGTGTGAATATTGTGAAATCTATAAAATTTTGAATTATTTATAGATCATTTACCACAGTTGAGACATTAATAGGATTGTTCTTTGCCACGATTTCACTAAGTAAACTTGATACAAAATCATCTGGCTCTCACATCAGGGGATAGAAGTTGGGACATAATTAAAGATAACAAGGGACATCTGTATATTACAATTTTTTTTCATAGAATGAAACAAACATTTATTCAGCTTTGTACTGTGAATAGAAACGAAATCTAATGAATCCAAGGTACTGGATTTTCCCTGTGAACATGGTTTCTAAAAAATTTTGCTCAGACTTTTGGATAATAGTCAGAAATAAGAATTTATAGAAAATGACTCTCTATCCAGGAATATCCTCAACACTTCTTATTTTCCACCTTGTCATTTAATTTTTAGCACCCATTCAGATTTCCATGCTACATTGTTTGTCTGGGACAAATAGATAAATGATAATGTCATGTAACAGTTTACCCAATATGTTAGCTCACAATTGTTTTCTTTACATTTGCTGAGATATAATCAAGCTATTTCTCTTTACTTAGACTGACTTACTGTCTGAATGTTTATCCAGGTCATCTTACACTTGCAATTGGGTTCATGACATCAACATGTAGAAATCAAGGACACATTTGTTATTGAGAAAGTCATTGATTTGGCCAAGTCTCATGTGTCAGCTATTAGTGCCATCACTGTTCTTCAGAGCAGATGAGGAGGCTCCTGAACACTTAACTTTTCATTAACTATATATTTATAAATGTCATCATTGTTTTAATCACATATTCCTATGTAGTGTACATATGTAGTGTACATTATCAACATTGTATAAGCCATTGCCCTAAGTACTAGAGGCATGTAAAAATAATAAGTGTTCCTTACATTGAGTGGTTAATAATTGCTCGTTAACAATTTTAACTCTAGAATAAATGTCTCTCTCTGAGGGGCCTTGAATCTTTATGGGAATATTACCTACTTATCACATTTGGAGTCAAATCAACATTAAAAAATAAATAAACTTCAAAGAAAAATTCTCATACATACAGACATACTTTTTTGAAATCAAGAAACCACTTCATCACTATCTCATGTGTATATAATCTGGCTAAATACAGGGTAGTTACAGAGCTTTCTGGGGAATAATTTGTTTATCACATGGATGATCACTCAAGAAATTATCATAGATGAATTTTGCTGAATAAAATTACTCATTTTGTGATATCTTTACTGGTTTCTACCTTTGTCACCTGGTTCTAAAATCAAAGTCAAATCACAATAAAACTCACAACCTTAATATTCCTTATGTATTTTTTAAAAAAGAACAAACAAATATTTACAACCTCATAAATATTTTTAAATATAAGAACCACAAAAATATCTGGTGTCATTTGTGTGTGTGTGTCTGTCTGCTATTGATCTGCAACAAAGCACCCCAAACCTAAGAGATGGGTCTAAAAATGCTTATGATAATAAGCATTTTTGCTTACTTACTTGCTTATAGATTATTTGAGGTATCAAACTGTCATGCCGGCTCTGCAGACCTCTACTGTCCTTGGCTAGTTTTAGTTCCAGACCATGGGTAAAGGTGGATGTCTGCTCTGTGCTCCTCCACTACCCCACGGGACCATCAAACCACTCAACATGTCCTGGTAGTAGAGGCAGAAGGCAGGTGAGAATGTCCAGTGCAAAAGCACATTTCAAACTCTGCTTACAGCACATCTGCTGATATCCCACAGGCTAAAGCTACAAGTTCAAGCCCAAAGTTGAGGAGAGGAGAAATATACTCCTTTCATGGAAATGGGTAGAATGGCAAAGAACATTCTAACATATACTGTATTAGTCAATTTTCACACTACTATAAAGGAATGCCCGAGACTGGGTACTTTATAAAGGAAAGAGATTTAATTGACTTACAGTTCCACATTGCTGGGGAGAACTCAGGAAACTTACAAGCATGGTGGAAGGGGAAACAGGCACCTTCTTCACAAGGCGGCAGGAGAAGAATAGAGGACCTTTCAAACATTTCTAAAACTGTCAGTTCTTGTGATAACTCACTCAGTATCACAAGAACAGCATGGGGAAATTGCTCCCATGATCTAATCACCTCTCTCCTTTGACATGTGGATATTACAGATCTCTCCCTTAACATGTGGGGACCACAATTCGAGATGAGATTTCGGTGAGGACACAGAGCCAAACAATATCATATATCATAACACAAAATAATAAACTTTTCTGAATTCTACTTAAAAAGTCCCACTAAAAGTTAGAGACTTAAGTGAACTATAATGGTCAGAAATAAAATAAATTAGCCTTTGACTCAAGGCTGACATTTGTGTTACTGCTCTCTGTGTCACTGACTTTTAGCACAATGCCTGCTATATATTAGGCACTCTATAAATGTTTGCTGACTGGCTGGGTGACATGGTATAAGACACATATAGATATCATCAATATAGTAATAGCCAACAAAAAGAAATTGTTATGTTCTTTTACTAAGACATATATTTTTAAAATCATTGAGTTCAAAAAGAAATATAAATACTGTTCAGACTCACTGGAAAACAGCAACAAAAATGATTTCCAGTGACTCATCTTCTGTGGACTTTCTCCAATGCATTAATTAACTCTCTTGGAAGGAGTCACGTTAATTGTTAGATATAATTAATTAGATTTTCATAAATGCTATAAGCATAAGATGAAAATTCACATTGATTTGTGTTGTCATTTTAGGATCACTAGTCAACTGAAAGGTATGAAAAATCATGGCAGAGGATTGAGATTTGAGAGTTTTCTTTTTTTTTTTTTTGATGAATCTGGTATCATTAGATGAATATGTAGTCTAAATTACAGAATGTGAAATCCTATTAAGTTACCCCATATGAGTCAGTGCACAGAGGACCACTTTTGATCAGGGTAAGATAATTCAATTTTGAGGACCTTAGGAAAGCAAATTTCATATTGTAATCAATTTCACACAAGTATTTCTCTTCATTCCATCATCATATTTAAAGGCAGGATCTGTTACCAACTTCAAGAATGAAATGAATCTGGAAAAATAAATAAGGACTTTGGGTTTAAAAAGATTGAAAAGTGCTGTAATTTTTATTCATTTTATCAGTGATTTTTCTCAATAATTCTTAGTAAAATATTCAAAGTGAATTGGTATGTATGTTCCATTTTTTAGTATCAACTAAATTAGCTAATTTTCCTTCTAACACATATCTTTTTCCACAACACATATATTCATGCATGAGTACACACATTGCACATACAAACAAAAAACACACTGTATCCACACATCCATGTTTGCAACTATGTATTGTAACTACATAAAATCTCTTAAGTTCGGGGCCAAAGCAATTGTTCTGATCTCTATGTCTCGGATGAAACCACAGAAATGGCTTCTTCATTGCCTCATTTTTAGAACAGTCCTTATCAAATACTTATGCTGCTATATGATTATTGATTATGTTTTTCACTATCTCTAGACGACTGTATATTCAAGTTGGAAACTATAGTTTGAGTCTTGGTCTGTCTACAGTGTCAATCACAAGGCCTAGCTCAGATTTGTTTGAAACCTTATTATGGAAATACAGCCATAGATTTAATTTGAATAGTGTCTTCAAAAGTCTCCTTTGATTTTTGTTTGAAATGAAATTTCAGTTTCTCAGTTTGTTTTCTTATGACTAGGTTTTGCAAATATTTTCTCAAGTGGATTTTGAATATACTATAATCAATATTTGTGTAATTTTAAATCATAGAAATAATAGGTAAAATATGTTTTATACTGGTTTGTGGTAATTCAGCTTTGCTACAAAAAATAACAATAACAAACCAGTACAGGAAAAGTTCAATAAGATCTCCAGATGATTTATTTGTGATCAATATAATTTACCTTATTTCATCTGGGTAACTTCCTTTTATAATTAGTCAAATGATAAGATTAGAAAAGATAATGTTGAACATTCAATTCATTTCCAAGAGAAATATAGTGCAAGTTCAAAAGTTTATGCAGAATATCATTTGTATGTTTTACGATCACTTTCTATATGGTTTTGTTCAGAAGGGAAAATTATTAGTTTAAATGTATGTTAGTTTCAGTGCTAATTAGCTAAACTTCAAGTATGTATATATTTAAAAATCATGGCTACTAAAAACCAAAACCACTAAGTTTTCTTCCAACTAATTTTATCAGAGCAAAAGCTATGTAAGCATCAAAGCCACACTTACATTTTCTTGGTGGCCCATACATTTTGTTGTTTTGTGTAATAGAACTTATAAGCTATTCATCTCTTCATCTGTATACATATATATTACCAATATAGAATAAATGACGCATTCTCTTAGAAGTCACTAGTAAATATTTCATTTACAGGTGGCTATTGAACTGTTTTTTCATTGACAATGTACGTAGCATGTTGTGTAAGCTTAAAATATTTAACTTCCCACCATAGGATGAGGAGATACAGAAATGACAAGCTAAGCACACAGTTTTCTGCAACCTATATTTTTAAATAGTATGAAATATTTATTTACACAAAATTATTTGTTTAGATAAGTAATTTAAAATATGTTATCACAATCATTTTGGAAACAATAATAATTTTTATTATGATGGTTTTCAGTGTACACTCACATGTTACTACTACAACTATAACATAAGGTTTACAGAGCAAAATCAAACATTTAAAAATGAAAAAATTAAAGCACAGGAGAAAAAATTGATTTGTAACACTTTTCTGCATTGCCTCCTTGACTAAAATAGAACTGTTACCTGGAATCTCCTACCCTATAGGGTACTTATTTAATTGACTCAAAGGAAAATTCTTTTGAGTTTTGGAAGGTGAAAGTGAACCAGAAGTCTTTACTCTTTGAAAGTTTTGTATTAAAGGCCATGAGAAATGAAGAAAAAGGCATGGGGAGATTCTAGCTTGTTCTTACTCTCCTTGGCTCCACGTCCAGCTCTTCCTCCTAAACACAAACCTTGCTGACCAAAAGCAACCCACGGCCCATCACAGGCGCAGAGGTAGATTGTTCAGTGATCTTCTTCACTAGGTCTCCTTGGTAGGACCACTTGGACAGAGCAAACTGCCGGGTTTCGAAAGTGCTTGTTACTGAGTTTTCTTAGGTCCTCCAATTTTCCCTCTTAGAACTTCACGTTCTTTCTATAGCCCATACTGTATAGAAAGAATATTATTTGGTATTATATAATACATTCTTACCCTTTGCTCTGTAAGATAACAGATACCGCATAAGGTTAAGTGACTTATCCAAGCTTAAATCTCTTCCAGTTTCCTTTCTTAGGAAAATTGCAGCTTTCTATACAGTATGGGCTAAAGAATATACTTTCTATACAGTATGGGCTAAGAACTTCCAGCAATATACACAATTTCAGAGAGTGTTAATCCTATAATAAACCCTAATTCCATAATAGTCATACTTGTTTTAGTTCCCTGAGTCTGAGAGTTGACTTTGATGAGTCACAAAGCTATTAAATATCAGTATGATAAATCAAATATATTTTTAATTATTAGCCAATGTTGAAAAAAGAGTAAGATTTCTAAGTGGGCTTGCACATGTATTCCCTACTAAAGACATATTGTAGGGAAAGATTAAAAGGTTTAAGAGATGGAAGTGAGAAAATGAGAGAACATCTAGCAGAAGAGAATGATTCACAGTTAAGCATTTTTCCTTGGTAGCCAGTGCTGTCTACCAAGTGGCAGGTTATGTCAAAAAACACTGATAAACCAATAATATGGAAAACAAACAAAACTTCATGCCCCTAGCATGCATTAACAAGAACAACATCATGATTATGTCACAATAGGATAGGTTCTGTTTTGGTAACATAAAATACAAAATTTTCAGTGGATTGGAAAACAAAGATTTACAATTTATTCAAGCAAAGTCCATAATCAGATATGGAACATTTTTCTGTGAGCAGCAACTCAGTGATTCAGAATTGGAAAGCACCACCATCTTGGATCATTGCCATCTGGAATATTCTGTCTCCTTGGTGGGCACCTCAAAGAAAGAGGGACCTGTAAAGTCACTACTGCGTTCTCTATGCTTTGGGGAAAAAAAAATATACACACAAATTCTGTCATTGTATCATAAATATGGTCATTGGCCAGACCTAGTCACATGACCATAATAAACTTCAGGCTGTTTAAAAATGCAGCCATGTTTGTACACAGTAGGAAAGAAAATAAAGTACTGGTAAGTACTACTAATACTCTTTTTTATATAACCTAGTATTTGAAATAATTATCTTCGGCATTGGGCTTTATGATGCTAGCACCTTAGTTAAATTATCTGAGTCTCAATTTTCTCATTTATAAAAAGGAAGGCAGTAATATTCACCTCATAGAAAAATTAGGGAGTCAAATGTATTAATTATGCAGGCAAATGACACTCAATAATATTACTTTTTAACATCCTCATCATCAGTATTATTCTCTATATTGCTAGCCATTGACATCACGTACCACCAGGACTGATAGATTTTGACAGCTCTTACTAATATGTATAGGAACATAGAATGTTAGAGCTGGAATGGATTTTGGTATTATATAATACATTCTTACCCTTTGCTCTGTAAGAGAACAGATACCGCATAAGGTTAAGTGACTTATCCAAGCTTAAATCTCTTCCAGTTTCCTTTCTTAGGAAAATTGCAGCTTTCTATACAGTATGGGCTAAAGAATAAAAGTAAAACTACCCAGATAAGCTTTCCATACTGCCAAGCCTATTCTGTGTTATCTTCTTTAATTTTAATTCATTCCTTAATTGACAGTTTGTAATTAGTTAAAATCTTCCAAGGTTGCATTGGTCTTAATGACTGTATGAGTATGGCAGACATTTTTTGATGAAGGAGATCTCTCGTAGTCTAAGAAAATGTATTTTTTAGTTTCTAAGAACCAGTCTCAGAAGGAAATCATGCTTATTGTGTTAAAAATTAGAGGGTTTAATGTTTGAAGATAAGTTAGAGAAAACAAAACAGTGAAAATGTTAATAGGTAATTTTATTTACAATATTAAATATATCATTGAAAGAAAGGTAGCATCTGACTTATAAGGATATAAGTGATTTTCTTGTTCCCCACTTCCCCAAAAATCAGCAAAAAATGATTCTATTAGAATAAGAGTCAAAAAATTATAGATCTAAGAATATAATTAATATCCCTGCTATCATGAAATTTCTTTGTGGAATAAATTTGTGCCATGTGGATATATATAAATAGAACACAAAAGTTCAAGCAACAAAAGCAAGTTAGCTTGCTTAATAAATGGATGACATAGAACTCTAAATGCCAAAACATCAAAATTCCATTTGAAGTTCAGAAATGCTATTACAAAAGATCTTTAAAAATATTCTAGCACATTTTCTATAAAATTGAATTTTTTTCTTTCAATGAGTTACCTGTAGATAAATACAAATGTGTTCAGTAGGCCTCATCCAGACTTCCACAAAAAGACATTAAAAAACATACTAAAAAATATGTCTCATATATCTATGGCATGTTGAAACTATTGAGAAAGAGAGACAGAGGACTGTACATGCATGTGTGTGTGTGTGTGTGTGTGTGTGTATTTTAGAAAGGACAGGAAGTAAAATATATAAAGTAGACAGGGGACAAAGAGTCTTTGTATTGGGTGTTTTAAACCTATCAGGATGATGAAAATGCTAATGTAAATCTGCAACATTTAAATCTGCAACATTTCATCATCACAAAAGAACAGAAATTGAAATGCATTACTTCTTATTTGAAGTTAAAGAGACTGTTATTTAGATGCTAAAAAGCTTTAGATGTGTTGCATAAAGAAATTGGATTTTAAAACTGTTATTTTCAGTAACGTGTATTGACAGTCACCATACACTATATTATATCTCACAAAACAGAATGGGAAGGGAGGGGTGGGGATATAGTATACTACCATTACAGAAAGGTTTCCAGAATAATGGAGTCATAGACCAACAATTCAGGCCAGGATTTATTTGTGTCTTAGCTTTGTCAGACTTCAATCCATTAATTGGAGGAGTAAAAGGCAAAAAGCAGGAAGTCATTTAAGTAATGCAGTTTATCAGGAGAGGAATTAAGGTAGTTGAAATAGATGAATTTACTCAAGAGATGTTAAGGAGATAGAATTTCCAAGGCTTATTTACCATTTAAATGTAGGTCATGAAGTCAAGTGAGGAATCTAAATTGACCTTCAGATTTCTTGCTTGGTTACCTAACTGTGTCAAATGGGTTACTTACACGAAAAGAGGAAATAGAGGAGAGGTAAGAAGGTAGGGAAATATAATAAACGTATTAGATATGTTGGACAATTTGTACCTGGATTTTAGAAGATGTAGGTGGTTTGCATATATAAATAGCTGAAACTAAGAGATTTTAATATTATTTACCAAATATCTTGATACTCAAGGACAGATTATGGTAGAGGATCAGTGTTTGTGGTATTGACAAACAATAATTTAGATTTAGATGGCAAATCTCAATTATTATGACATCTAGAAAATCATATAAATGCTAAAAGAGCCGAGAGAAAACAGTGAATTTATAGAAGGAAAGTAAAGTTGGGGTGATATATTAGTTCATCAGTCCTACTGTAGCAAAATACTACAAAGTGAGGGTCTTAAGTAAGAGATACTTATTGTTTCACTGTTCTGGAGACTACAAGCCTGATATCCACTTGTCAGTAAGGGCTGGCTCCTTCTGAGGGCTATGAGGAGAATCTGTTCTATGTGTCTCCCCAGCTTCCAAGGGTTTCCTGGCAGTTATTGGCATTCCTTGATGAATAGAAACATCACTGTGTTAGTCCATTCTCACACTGCTACACAGAAATACCTGAGATTGGGTAATTTATAAAGAAAATAGCTTTAAGTGGCTCATAGTTCCATAGGTTATACAGGAGCATGGCTGGGGAGGCCTCAGGAAACTTACACTCGTGGTGGAAGGTGAACGGGAAAGCAAGCACATCTTATACGGCCGAAGCAGGAGGAAGTGGGAGTGGGGAGGCACCGCACACTTTTAAACAACCCGATCTCACGATAACTTACTCACTATCATGAGAGCAGCACCAAAGGGAAAATCTGCCCCCATGATCCAATCACCTCCCACCAGGGCCCACTTCTAACACAGGGGATGAAAATTTGACATGAGATTAGGGCAGGAACACAGACCCAAACCACATCAATCACCAAAAGTTACACCTTCATCTTCACATGGCCTCCTCCCTATATGCAGGTATGTCTGTGCTCAAATTTTCCTTTTTTGTGAGAATGCTGGTCATATTAGATTAGGGTCCCACACCACTCCAGTATAACCTCATCTTAACTATTTACACAGCAGTAATTCTATTTCCAAATAAGGTTGCCTTCTGAGGTTACATGGGGTTAGGACTTCAAAATATATATTTTGAGGGGATACAATTTAATCCATTACAGAGGGCTTTAGAAAAGGCACTTGTCAAGTAAAAAAAAAAAAAAAAGAAAGAAAAAAAAATACCTAACAGATCTTGAGGGCAGATTTTAACAGTCTGTTAAAAATGGCCACTAGAAAGTCATTTTTACTGACCATTTTTAGTTGGTGGCAGTGGCAGAAGTCTGAAAAGGGTTTAAGATGTAGTGAAAAATGATACAATACAGAGAATGAATGTAAGCTCTTTTTTAAAAGGCACGGAATTTGTAAGGGAAAGATAAATATAAAGCAACAGTTAGAAGGAAGTGTTTGGTCTCTAAATAAAGTAAAAAGAGGGCCGGGCGCGGTGGCTCACGCCTGTAATCCCAGCACTTTGGGAGGCCGAGGCGGGCGGATCACGAGGTCAGGAGATCGAGACCATCCTGTCTAACATGGTGAAACCCCGTCTCTACTAAAAACACAAAAAAATTAGCCAGGCATGGTGGTGGGCGCTGTAGTCCCAGCTACCTGGGAGACTGCGGCAGGAGAATGGCGTGAACCTGGGAGGCAGAGCTTGCAGTGAGCCGAGATCATGCCTGGGTAACAGAGTGAGACTTGTCTCAAAACAAACAAACAAACAAACAAATAAATAAATAAAATAAAGTAAAAAGACAGGTATACTATGGTCTCAATGTTTATGTGCATCCCCCACCCCACCAAAATTCCTCTGTCCAAATCCTTACCATCAAGGTGATGGTACTAGCAAGTAGGGCCATGACTAGTAGGGGCAGAGCCACCATGAGTGGAATGAGTATCCCTATGAAAGATGCCTGAGAGTTCTCCAACCCAAAGTAGGCACTCACCAGACACTGAATCTTCCGGAGCCTTGATCTTGGGATCCCCCTCTTCCAGAATTATGAGCAATAAATTTCTGTTGTTTATATGCCACCTATTTTATAGTATTTTGTTATAGCTGTCCAAACATACTCTGACAATGTATTTTGTGTTTGAGTTTAATTTTTTTAATCATGAAGGTTTTTTTCTGAGAAAGAGCCTCATGGAGGTATACCTGACCTGCCCAGAAGAAATTAGTTTCTGGATGTGATGTAGTATGGTAAAATGAACACTAGATTTAGACTCACAAGATCTCTTGTATGGTCTTAGACTTGAAGTCCCTAAGTTATATAATATTGAGGAAGTTTGTTGACTTCTCTGGATCTCATTTCTCACATCTGTAGTATCTAAATCATAATACAGTTGCATCAGAATGATATACAAATTAAATACGACTATGTTTACAAAAAGTGCTTTAGAAAAAATATTGTATGATAGACACCTTTTTTAAAATATTACCTGCTCTATAGTAATAAAAGTCTTATGTTCTCCCTGTATCAAAATGATTTGTGGTAGCTATAAATCACTTACAGATATTTAGCAAAAGCAAAATTAGATATCCTCAGGTTGCTACAGTATAGTAAGGATTCTTAGAAACATAATCATCTATCTGAAATACTACATCTTTTAATCTCAAAATATTAAAAGACAGTATTGCTGTAAAAAAGCTGTTTTTCAGTGGCAATGATACCAACAAACCTCAAGAAATCTTTAGGGCCAATGCAGAAGACAGACAATATGCCAAACAAAGGGGGCAGCAAAAATGGAAATAATTTTGAATTGAGTAAAATAGTACAAATTCATTCTAACTTATGGATACCAGATACTATTAATAGATATTATATTCACATTTTTAATTCAATAAAATGCAATTTTATGTTCCTTTTTAATCAGAAAATTATAATTAGAGTAACTGATTAAATTAGATAACGTGTTAATAATGGAAGTGATGAAATACAATAAATGGCAAGCTGTCATTGTGTTTCAATCACAAAGACTTTGGTATTTAGTTCCCAAATCTGAAAGCAGATAAACCATTTAAAGTTTAATATTAAATGTTTGAAATTGTACAATTTTTCATCCTAAAATGCATATTTGTCCAAATGCAGTGAATTTAAATCTACGAAATTTATATTCAGTTCACCTACAACTCATGCCCTGGATAACAGAATATAGCACTGCATAATTCATCCAATAGTTATTATTTATTTATTTATTTATTTTTAAAGAACAGTGTCTCTCTGTCGCCAGGCTGGAGTGCAGTGGCGCAGTCTCGGCTCACTGCAATCTCCGCCTTTCAGGTTCAAGTGATTCCCCTGCCTCAGCCCTCCGAGTATAACTACAAGCACCCACAACCATGTGTGGCTAATTTTTTGTATTTTAGTAGAGATGGGGTTTTACCTGACCTCATGATCTGCCCGCCTTGGCCTCCCAAATTGCTGGGATTACAGGCATGAACCACCGTGTCAGTCCCAATAGTTTTATTTAATTAAGCTGTGTATCTAAAACCACATATATTGTGTTGTATAATAAGTAGCTTATGTTATCTTTTTCTGATACATGTTATAAGAAGAAGAGTAACAAATAACCTACCAAGTCATGTCCCAAAGGATTTCATGTCCAACTTCACCTTGAGCAATTCACTAGCAAAATCGGCACACGGCCTGGCTATCCTTGTAAAGCATGTTGCAGGTAGCACATCATTTCAGTGTTTCACATACAAAAGGGAAAATTAAATATCCTTAAGGCTTATGGCTAAGCACTAATTGAAACTTATCATTCTAACCGTGGCAAACTCTCTAGTTGATTACGCTGTGTTTTTTCCAATGAAAGACACTCATCTCCAGTTAACATCATTTTTATGTTTATACTTGAGTCATGAAAATGGTCAAGCATACTTCTGCAGGTAAGTGTACTTGTTGAAGAATTCTTCAAAGAGAAAATAACCCTCAATACCTTTATTTTAGTGATTGAATATATTTAAATCTTGTCTCTCTCAAAACAGGTGGAGGCAGTTCTTTCTCTCTATTCCCTTTGAATGCATTTACTGAGAATTTACCTCTTGGAAAATTGAAAAGATGTATTATTCTCTTTTAAAAGAATTTCAGACCTAACACAATTCTTGGAATGCATTAATTTCAATATTTATTCAATGAATATACCATCCAAATGTATTTAAAATTAAGCATGGTGCTCCTAAAGGTACCAGAAGTATTCATGATGACCACAAAATATTCTGAGTGCCTTTAACTTGAGCTGAAAGTTTCCATAACAATTCTATTTCACAATACACCAGCCTTGCTTTAGGTATCTGAGGAAGATTTTGGCATGAGTGGCTAACTTCTTGAGATCAAAAGATGTGGTACAGGGTAGGTAAGAACAAATATACTACTCCCTGTTTGAAAACTCAATTTTCTTATCTGCAAGACAAGAGTTGAGAGTCTTAAAATTGCTTGGTTATAAGATTTACAGTGATTGTTTTTCAGAGGGGATGTGAAAGAGATACTCCATTATGTTTCACCTATTTCCATTGTCCTCCTTTTCAGCAGGAAGAATATCTACCTGGGAAGATTTTCCAACATGTTTTGTAGCTAGGCTAGGTGAGCAAAGTCTGGTCAATAAAATATAAATGTAAGTGTTACCCTGATCTTGCCGAACAGTAGGTTTTGTAAGGGAATAAGTTTAGATTAATTTGGGTTCTTTTTGGAAAGATTAGATTAGAGGGCACTTCCTTATGCTGGAGTTTTCTATATTTAGGAAAGAGAAAAAAATGGCCTGTTTTGAGGTCGATCTGATTTTTTAAGTTTCAATTTGATTATGTTGTCATTTAGTTTGAGTGACTTCATTTTGGATTGTTGTGGTCTGTTCTGCAGGGACCTAGTGCACGAGCCCAGTCAAAAACAATTGGCCGCCGATAATTTTGTTTGACATCTCCCTGCTTTTGGTCAATTTGTTGAGAGTGTGACCAAGGCTTCAGGTGTTAGCACTACTCTTAGTTACCATAATTTTGGCTTTCTGGTTTCAGTACATCATTCGTATGGTTTCCTCATGATGATGCATTTCATTAAGTTTTTGTCATTCTAGTCAAAGAGGGACCATTTGATATGCTACATATGGCTGCACACAAACATTTAAACTTCTGAGAATATGCAATATACCAGGGTGACTAATGTCAGAAATATCAGGAAGATAATATCAAGAGTTTGGCATATTCTCCTTAGCCAGGGTTCCCGTGAACCAAACCCAATTAAAAAAAAAATCAAAGACATCAAAGAATGATCTACAGAAAGAGTCTTCTTTGTTTCAACCAAGTAGCCCGTTTGTTAATCCCTTACAACTGAATCTATAATACTTGATGTATTAATTCCTGTACAACAAGAAGTGTTGTCAACTGTACAGATATTTTTCTGTAGAGTCAATAAGTAATCTAGAGAAATTATATTATCTAGTACCACTTTAGCAAGAGAATCATAGATGTATGTGGTGCAGCTATAACCTTTGCAGTAGAATCTGTTATAGAGTGTATTATGAGGAATGCATTTTTAATCATCGTCTTATTTACTTTAAACCATGAAAAAGGAGACTTAAGAAATAATGCCCTGCCTGCTGAGCGTGGTGGCTCATGCCTGTAATCCCAGCACTTTGGGAGGCCAGGGTGGGTGGATCACGAGGTCAAGAGATGGAGACCATCCTGGCCAACATGGTGAAACCCTGTCTCTACTAAAAATACAAAAATTAACTGGGTGTGGTGGCATGTGCCTGTAGTCCAAGCTACTAGGGAGGCTGAGGCAGGAGAATCACTTGAACCCGGGAGGCGGAGGTTGCAATGAGCCAAGATCATGCCAGAGTGAGACTCCATCAAAAAAAAAAAAAAAAGAAAGAAGGAAGAGAGGAAGGGAGGGAGGGAGGGAGGGAGGGAAAGAAGGAAGGAAGGAAGGAAGGAAGGAAGGAAGGAAGGAAGGAAAAAAAAGAATGCAGCCAAAAGAATAAAGGCTTTCTGGCAGTCCTTTTCTTAACTTACAACACAGGTTAAGAAGAGTAGACTATTGTTCTGTTTCTGAATGATTATGAAGCAACAAAAACACCATTAAAATGTATCACCCATATTGGCCCTTATCTTTCATCTATCAAAGCATAAGCTTGTTCATGTGTAAGTTTGGCTATGAAAGCCTCCACAAATGAAAGTATACACTATGAGTGCATTCAAGACCCATTTTCCAGTTCTATTATTCATAGAGGCATAAGCAAGGATGAAATTAGGAGATAAGAGTTGCATGATAGCAGAGAAATCTTTGTCTGTGATCTTGGATGAGGATATTTTTCTGTGGTCTTGGATGAGGATGCTTCCAGTGATATATTTTTCTCATTAGGTTTGCCTTAAGGTCTCCAAAGGGTGTACAGTTTTAATAGTCTGGAGAGGCTCTTCTAAGTCAAGAGATTACAAACCCAAGGTTTGAGCCTTTGAAGTTTGACTGTAGTGTGGGTGGCAAAGGAGTCTTTCTCTGATTTCATTTCAAGAAGACCAAATCTCTAAATTTTAGATAGTGAAGGATTTGATTGTCTTCATTTGCTGGATCATGAAAAGCTCTGTTTACCTAGTGAAGACACACTGGCATAATTTATTAAAACCTTGTAGCATTTAGTCACATTATAGTTTAGGAGTGGAAGATACTTATAGTTCTATTATAAGGAGGATAGACCATCCAGCGACTATGTCTTAAGGAGTCACCTTACATCTTCCATTGGAAGTGGATCTGATTGTCATTAATCCACAATATCTTTGACCAAGGCATTCCTCAATTTATTGAACTTTGCCTAAGGCTATTGTATCTGATGTTCTTTAATTGTTTTACAACTTTTCCAGTGAAACAAATATCTTTATCACTGGTGATTTCTCCAGGAATTTCTTAAGAAGGAAACATTTTGTAATAACCTTTTAGCTATTGCTATAGCATCAACCTTCTTTCATGGGAAAGCTTTTGTATAACCAGAAAACATGCATTGAAAATTACAATTGAATGAAATCTCCCTATGAAAGTTCAAATCATGCATGAGGAAGCAGAAATATACTTGAAGTTGTGATTGTCTTTCCATGATTACAGGTTTGACAAACCAAACATTGGTGATAGACTATTTTAGCAATTTAGAACAGTCACCACACCAGTATGTGTATATATATATATATATATATTTTTTTTTCTATTTGAATCATTTTATCTTTTTCATGAGGATTCATGTGGTATATAGCTTTCAATAATGACTGTTTTAAGGACTCAGGAAGGACTAGGCAGCTGTCCAGGCTCTTCATGTGTCTATGCTTGGTATATCCTCCTAAATATCAATTTTGTTTCTCCAATTTGAGTCCATACCACTGTTTATTAGATGGTTTATCATAGGTAATTTGACTTGGACAATGGAGTTCATTCAAATTACATATCTAAATAATTTCTGAACTGGCTGATTTATCAGCATGCAAATCTGACAGTGTTTTATTGGCATTCAATTATTTCTTGTTCTGCTTGAGTTAGCACGTTGTAAACTGTTAGTGTCTTCAATAGAGTTCTGGAGACTTTTACCCTGTCCAAATGATATGGTTCTAAAATCATCAGAAACTTTTATGCAAGAGTGATTTTCAGGGTTATTTTATTCCTTTTTATAAACTTCCTTGAAGACACCACACTTATAAGTCCATTTCCTTATAAACAGCTTTCAGGAAAAATGTATGATAATTAAGCCATTAACTGTGAACAAGACTTAATATGGTCATGGTTAAAGATGAAATTTACAAGAAGGTCTGGTCATTTTTGTAGCCTGTAATAATTTAACATAAGAACCATAATTATGACTGATAACATATACCACAACATATCAGAATTTAAGGAACCTCATGTAATTTGGGAATATATATATTAATATCCATTAAAATGTAACTCAGAGAAAATTATACATAACTTCTTATATGACAATGATTCCTATATAAGATAGTATATTAAAAAGCCTGATAATCACTTTTTTGATACTGCAGTGGTCCTTTGTAGAATCCCAAACTTAGTTTTAGGTGAAAAAATATTTAATTTTGGATTTGAAATTTGATTTAGGGAAGCCAGTCAAATATGTTAAAGGTTTAAAACACTTGACTAAAATAGGATCACAGGTCACTATTAAGTAATAGTCATTTATTTAGCCAATGTTAAATTGTTACACATAAATATTTAATATAAATAATTAAAATATTATAAAAAGCAAAAATCTTTATTCATCAATAGAGAAGAGATTCATTTGTCTAAACAAAAGACCTAATAAAGGCATCATGAGAAATAATGTGTTCTCCTCTCTGTACTTTTTTTTTTCTTGCAGTTTACTCAAAAGGTGAACAACAGTTTTTACTATCTCTTCTTAGTACAACACAAAAATCTTGTTCAAAAGAGAAAACCAAATTTTACTTTTGAATTAGTGTATTACCAGTACTAAAGATAATTTTAATACAATCTTATAAACAAATCCATCCTTTCTTAACTTTTGACCACATAAGATTTCCACCAACTTTTTATAACTGCTTACAAATATTTTTCTCTTCTGAACTTTCTAAATTCATTTAGCTTTGTCTAAATCTTTTAATTTTTTTCAATTTGAAACAAAATTTAAGTAACTTTTAAACTAAACAAAATTAATTTTTCCAGAAAACACATTTTTATGCCTTTACAATTTTTCTCCCTCAGAGCATATCTTGCTTTTTTAAATACATTCTGTATACAGTTGTTTTTCATATACTGTGCAGTTTTTATTATATGTAACTCTTAACAAGCCTAATTTCTAGTGAAAATCTATGAAATAAGTTTGAATTGTTTTATATCAGTATTTGTAGATATAAATGAATTCAAATTATTTTATAAATATATGCTTTTCCAAATTTATGCTTATTAACAGATCTAAATATATTTACATTTTCTATACTAAATAAAAATAACATGCCAAATTATATAAATGTGAATTTATGTTTAATTATTAATATTTCAATATTTTAACTTATTTATAAATAATTCATACATTTTATGTTTACCTATTACTTAATTTAACATAGCAAAATTTAAAAATTTTATGTTACTGAAAATAATTTTGGAACTATGACACAGGTACCCTCCCTAATATCTTTCCCAGTTCTTCTGAATCTCTGATAGCCATGTATCAATCAGGATGACTATGTATGGCAGAGCCCACTTGGATTCTAAATTTATGTAGCAGGTGGAGAGCTCAGGTCAGAAAACAGCTGTGAAGACAATCCCTGGAGGATCTAACTCTTTCCAGAATGGCCCGGAGGCAAAGCTGAGCCAGGAAAAATGGAGCCATATGAGCATGAGCATGACCCTGCCCTATAGTTGGTGCTCTAGCAACTGAGGACATGTCCCTCTTGACCTCAGGTGATCTACCCACCTTGGCCTCTCAAAGTCCTGGGATTACAGGTGATTACAAGGATTACCATCTCATGCCAATGGGAAAACCAAATCCCAAAACCTAAGCTTACAGTCAAATCAAGCAAATATTGAAAATATTAAAGAGGTAGCAGTTTTATTACCTTAAAACATATACTAGAGACATCATAAACCTGTCTGAAAACTTAGGCAAAAAGACGTCTGAATTGGATTTAACTGACAATTCAGAACCCATTCTTATTTTACCAGCAATTTTAAAACTGGCTTTATATACCATATTTTGTTACATACACATAGCACATATAGACATACAGATAAACAAGCAGATCTTATAGATTTCATAAATAATTATCATTTATTGGCTTTCAAATAGTTTGTATTTTCCTATTTAGTCTATCGGTCTTCTAATTTTCTGTTGTGTTGCCCTAAGTCATTTTCAGTTAGGCAACAATTTGCCTTCTAAAGTCATGACTCTTAGATGAAACATGGTAGAAAAATTATATCCAAAAGTACAGGGTTGAGGCTTTAGGCCTAAATATTATACCATCATTCACTCAAAGCAAGAAAAATGGTGGTGCATGAAGGCCCATTTAAGATGAGATGATGAGGAAAAGGATCTTAAACAAAGGTAAGACTCACTATTGAAATAGCAATGGTAAGAGCTTCTGTTGACCAGGTCTTCCCTCTCAGATACCCTTACAAATGGAATTACTTTATAGATATAAATTTGTTTATAAAAAGAATTCAAAATAGCAAGCTAACAGGCAAAAAAAAAAAATGTATTTTGTGGCTGATTTATTTCAACAGATAGTCTTTTAACTTAGCTGCTATTTTTTAACTAAAATTACTGAGTACACTGTGGAGCCCATAAGGAATTTTTCAAAGAAAGAATTCTCTATGCCTAGATTCAGTGTGGATAGCTCCAACAAAGAAGCAAGTCTATTTTACCAGAGGGCCTAGCTTTTGTAAACACTTTATCCAGGAGAGCTTTCTATTTTTTTTAAATAAAGGAACTGTGTATTAACATGTTAACAATTCAGAACTGCACTTTTTATGACATTTTGAAAATCTGTAGGTACAGAACAATGGGTTTTGTTAAACTGTGTCACATTTATACTTGCAGAAATTTATTTCATTATTATTAGTAAGAATTGTATTGGTTCAATAAAATTGACAAAACTGAACACCAATCATTTGCCTACTTTGTTCATTTATATTGGAGTAGCATTATCGCTTGGTTTATTTCTGCTCGATTATCGAGACATGGCTTCTTAAAGATATCAGAATTATAGAAGTCACTATTTTCACTATTATTTTCCTGATCCACAGTTTCGTGGTGATATTTCTTATCACTCAACATTCCATTGGTGGAATATTGCAATAGTGTAAGTTGTGCAAAATGTATAGTTATTGTTACCTTTTAAAATATCAATTGTGATCTCAGCAAGAGGCAAATTAGCTTTATTATTATCTCTTGTTAACCAAAGTAGTAATTAGAATTAGGAAAGCGACATTGCACATAGGGTCGAGGCCTGGATTCAAAAACTTATTTTTTTCATATTCTACTAGCTTTGTGACCTTGAAAGTAAATTAATCTCTATGATCTTTGAGTTATGCACTACATTTTATCAGGAGTAATACCTACCTGAGATGGTTGTTTAAGAATTAGATGAAGTGCTTTTGGGGTGTGACCATGACTAAGAAGTTAGCAGATTTAATTTATCAGTTAGTCACTTACGTTTTTATTTGCCTTTTATAAAGAATATTTCTAAGAAAGAGACAATAAAAATATTGAAGTCTCTTTAGAAGCTTTTGCAAATCAATAGATATCCCTGTATGAGCCTAATTCATTACATTTCACTTTAAAAATGCACTTCTTAAAGTACAGTATTGTTCATTTGAACATTTTACTGTAATATTAAACTATCTTTAGGTAAGATTGCATCATTCCTGTATAAATTTGCTGCTTCTGGGGCCTAATGCCTACCTATGAAAAGGTAAGTATTGCCAGAAGGTGGAATACTCAGTTTTTCAGAAGTTAAGGATGCCATTTTTACATTGAATCTTGGCTTTGGCTCTCAGATTCCCTTGATCAGCTTAGTCAATAAGTTTTTTTCCTACCTAAGCACGCAAGAAAAAGAAGCAAAGGGGGTAGAACACAAAAATCCCTACAAATTTATGAAAGTCAGAGTTCATACCTTTTGCGGTATTGCCATTTACTGCCCATTTATGCCTGCTCTAATCAGATGTCTGAGGCCTAAACCTGAATCCAAGCTAGTTAATTATCAGATCCAATCTGATTCTGAACCCATTGTAGTTTCTGTCATAATTTGTGAACCCAGTTCAGATTTACAAATTGCTCAAACACAATCATATAGCTCAAAACACAAATGCCTGGAGCCTTGGGATCTGAGAGAGAACTGATCCATGATCCCCAGTTGCTGCAAGAGAGCAATGGGCAGAGTAACCCAGTGGGTATCTTGCTTGATCACTTGGTGCTCCTGGGGGTTGCTAGAAGCTCTAATTCAGATCACACTTCTGTAATCATCTGTTAAAATAGAACTTTAGACAAATTTAAGAGTTCAAATAAGCAAAAATGATTATGAATTGTGCAGCCTACTAACCAGAATAGGTTCAGAGAGAATCCAGCACTACCACAGGATGGGAGAAGATTTATGGACAGACAAAGGGAAAGTGGCATACAGAAATTAGAAGTGAGGAACAGAAACAACTGATAAGTTATAGTTTAGCCTTTGCCTTATTTGAACAGCTGGCTGTCTATAATTGGTAGAAACAGTGATTGGTATAAGTAGTTTGTAGTCTGTATACACATCCAGTTGGTTACAGTTCACTGTGCATGGAGAAACATTTAGGCCAAACTTACAGGTAGTCAACTTTAAGTAAACTTAATTTAACACTATTCTAGGTGAACAGGTGCACATTACGCTAATTCTGCCTCTTTCGTTTCACATATCCTGCTATGAATGCACATTCATACTTTTCTCATTATTTTACCTGGTATTTGCCATTTGTTTTAATACCTCAACTATTCTCTTGATTTCCACCTTTGTCTCTTGCATTCACACAATATTATCTTTGCCAGAACTTCCTTGAAATGTCAAGATCAGCAGGCCACTTAACTATTCCAAAAGGCATGGTCAGGAAGAGGTTCTATTCCCACAGTAAGATCAGTTGTCATCTTCATGAGCACGAGAATTCAGTGTTACTGCCTTGTAATTTTTCAGTTTCAGTCAATCAATAACATGTGCCTTCAATTATGAGATAGCTAGTAACTTAGTGTGATATATTTTTTACAAACATAATGAAGCTGGTAGCCTAGCAAGCTTCAAAAATAAAACATCAGCATCCAGAAACAATCACATTCATATGTACTTAAGAGAGTGAGGATTCAATGAAATACCATAATACCGAAAAAGGCCCATGGTGGAAGCCAAAAGATTATAGAAGTTTGTCCAATGCTTGACTAATTCTGAATCATTCCTTCTAACGTTTGATCAACATGCTATAAGTGTTCTTGTACAGTCAGATTCCATCTCTTTCCAAATTTTTTAATAAAGCTTACAGGATATAGCACATTTATTATTATGTACCACTCATTATGATGTGTAAGTCTATTATTATCTTTCATTGTTTCAAAATATTGAACCTGTGTAGTAACTACACATTTTTATGTTTCTGTGTGTCAGATGCAATGGTTATATGCTTTCTCAATCTTCTATTCTTTCTTTTCTTTTCTTTTTTTTTTGAGATGGAGTCTCGCTCTGTTGCCCAGGCTAGAGTGCACTGGCGTGATCTCGGCTCACTGCAACATCCACCTCCCAGATTTAAGCAATTCTCCCTGCCTCAGCCTCCCGAGTAGCTGGGATTACAAGCACCTGCAACCACACCCAGCTAATTTTTGTATTTTTTAGTAGAGATGGGTTTTGCCATGTTGGCCAGGCTGGTCTTGAACTCTTGACATCAGGTGATCAGCCCACCTTGGCCTCCCAAAGTGTTGGGATTACAGGCATGAGCCATGGCGCCTGGCCCTTCTGTTCTTTTTAAAACTGTCTACTCAAGCAAAATTGATCCACTCAATGCTTCACAGTAATACCTTGAGCAATTTGATTTCCATACATTTTACATTAAATACTCTCTTTGAAATGTTTTCTCTCACCTCACTTTGTGTCAACAATGTTCACACTTCAAAAGACAATCAATGAATATCTCCTCCTATAAAAGAGGATCTGACCCTGTGATTGTTATTTTTTAGAAAAATATTGCAGCATTTTGTTTGCATAATTTCATTTGGAAACTACACATACACAAACACACACACACATACACCCCAACTTTCTATCATTTATTTGCATTACTCTGTCTCTATGCTTCTATTTTGATATTTACCAAAATATCACCTACATTGAAAATGCTAAGAAAATTAACTCACATTGAAATACTACTTTGCATATACGATTAGAGCTTTAATCCTAAAGACAAGTAAAAAAATACTGGCAAGGATGTAGAGAAATGGAACCCTGATATGTTTCTGGTGGGACTGTAACATATTACAGCCACCTGGTAAAACAGTTAGGCAGTTCCTTAAAAAGTTAAATGTAGGGTTACTATAGGACCCATCAATTCCACTCCTAGGTGTATGCCCAATACAATCTTTTTAAATGTCCAAAAACCTGTACAGTAATGTTCATAGCAGCATTATTCCTAATAGCCCCAAAGTGGAAACAAGCCAAGACCCATCATCTCATTAATACATAAAGGAAAGCTGTATATTTATACAGAGCACTATCATTCCGCCTTAAGAAAGAATAAAGCATTGATTCATACCACCACATGGACAAACCTTTAAAACAATATACTCAATGAAAGTAACCATACAGACATAGCCATATGGTACATTAATCCATTTATACAAAAAGTCTAAATAGGCAAGTCAATAGAGACAGAAAGTAAATTTGTGGTTGCCAGTGTCTAGAATGAGGAAATCATGGTGAATGACTACAAATGGATACATGGTTTCTATTGAGGTAATGAAAATGTTCTGGAATTAGGTAATGGTAGTGGAATTAAATAATTGCATAATTTTGCAAAAATACTAAAATGACTGAATTGTAGACTTAAAAGCAAATTTTATAGTATGTGAAATACATCTCAATAAAAATGAATTTGTATTATGGGAGAATATTTACTTTTTGCCTTATTAGTGATACGTTATTTGTCCATAGTGGGTTCTCAAAATATTTTCTTAGTCAACTGATGTATGGATGATTAGAAAGTTGAATGAATTAAAGTGGTGAGGTAGAGAGGTTTCTCAAAACAATTCAATCCAATTTTTATCTTTATTATTATTTTTGCCAGTCTTTTATTTGATATATACTTTTTTTAAAGCAAATAACACCAACTCTAAAGGCATAGCAGTTATGTGACTGCCAACTACAGTGCCTGCCAAGATAAACATAAAGAATGTAAGTGAATCTACCTTTTAAAACTGCAAGTTTTCAGTCATTAATTTCAGTTTCTCAAAGACACTCCTTGCTGTTATAGTTAGGGCCTTGCCTGTGTGGCAGCTTTGTTTTTTTTTTGTTTGTTTGTTTTTGTTTTTTTTAATTGCATGGATTCAATCAATGAGTTTAATGATGTTTAACAACAGGAATCTGTAAATACAGGAGGTTGAACTTGTCAGTTTACTGATACAATCTTGCAGGGACAAGCCGTTGAAAGTCTCTTGCAGTTACCTTGCTGAGCAATCCTTGAAAGAATGGAAGGATTTTTTAACTTTTCCCCCACATTTTTTAGCCCAACATATGTCAAGTGCAATGCCCGTGTTTATTCCACTTTAGTTAATATGGAAAATTTGCAAATGATGACTAACATTAATACAAAATAAAAGCAAAATACGAAATCAGGATATCGTAAGAGATGCTATTTTAAATATCAAAAGATTCAACCTAATATGGGAACACTTTACCTTTTACTTCTAGACTTATTAAACTGAAACAGCTAAGCTTATTTCACATAATAACCACATTGGATTCAGATATCTTCATATCTGAATCCTTTTTAAGACTTAAATAAGCTGAATCATCTACAGGACTAAGTAATGGTATTGCCGACTACTGCACTTCTTTCCATTAAAGACTTTTTAATTTGCTCATGACAGGTAGCTGAAGTATATTTTAAATTAGTGTTATTTTTTCTTTCTACCTTATTGGTAGGGATTTCATATCCTTTCACTCATATCAATTTTTATTGAACATGCAAAAGCATTGCAGGGAAATGAGCAGACTGCATAAATGATAGTCATTTATTGAGATGGCAAAACCTCCTTAGCCAAGCACTTCCCTTTAGTATAGTGTAATTTAGCATAGTTTTATTTTGTATTGAGAAACAAAGCTGACCTCGTGTGTTATAGAATTTGAATTTACATGTGTGCAATTTAGTAAAACAGCATAATCCCACTTACATTTTATAATCACAGACTTTATAAAAGAAATATGACAAAGTAACTATTATTAAGAGATGTTCCAGCAAGTAATGATTTTATAAATGACATACAGAATAGGTACTGAAACATTTTAGTCAACAATTATGTCCTTTATCCTAATTTCTTTCTTATTAATTTTAGCTACCATTCATTGAATTTTTATTCACAATGCTGAGTAGAAAATATTCTAAAATAGAATATTTTTCATAAGCCTATCTGTGTTTTTATTTTTCCTGCTACAAATGAGGTATAAACAAACACTGTATCATGAAACTTTGCTGATGATTTTAATATTTATCAAGAAAGTAGGTAAATGATCGAACTAGGTAAATACTTGTTAAATCAGTTTATATTTAAGTATAGCGTGTCACTTTGGAGTAATCAAAATTCAATATCTTAAAACCAAGGTTCTGTCCTTTATTATCTATGTGTTCATAAAAATTTATTTAATCTTTCTTGAAACTTGGCTTGGTATTTGTTTAAAAACTAAATACTAAAATTTAGGGGAACTAGAAACGTGTTTGAGAATCATAGAAAAAAATAAGCACTTTAGTTTGGTGCCTGATACTTAATAGTTTTCCAGCAAATGCTCCCACCTCCCTCCCTCTTTTCCTCCTATATTCCTTCCCTCCCCTCCCTTGCCTTCTTTGCTTTCTCTCCCTCCCTTTTTCCTTCCTCCCTCTCTTCCTGTATTTCATTTGCTAGCTAGCAGGACCATTTTATCACCTCATAAGGACCTAACAACCAAAATTATAGCCATGTCATTCTACATTATAGTAAAACGATAAGCACAAGTTTAACAGATTGCCTTATATAAAATATGTTATTGTAGGCTTGATATTAAGCTATTTCCCTGTTTAATTCAGGTAACCCAGCATTTCTTAAAAGCCATTGAGTATTGATTCTAATACTTAAAGTATTACCAACAAAATGTTACGTTGGTGTTAACAAATATTTCAAAATCGGCATCGTGTGTGGAATCAGTGGGTTCTTGGTCTCATCAACTTCAAGAATGAAGCCACAGACCATCACCACAAGTGTTACAATTCTTAAAGATGCTGTGTCCCGAGTTTGTTCCTTCTTATGTTCAGACATGTTCGGAGTTTCTTCCACGCTTTCTTCCTTCTGGTGGGTTCATGGTCTGGCTGGCTTCAGAAGAGAAGCTGCAGACCTTCCCGGTGTTACAATTCATAAACGTGGCGGATCTAGAGTTGTTCATTCCTCCCGTCCAAAGTTGTTTGTTCCTGCTGGTGGGTTCGTAGTCTCATTGGCTTCAGGCGTGAAACTGAAGACCTTCACTGTTACAGCTTTCAAAGGCAGCGAAGTACAACAAAACTTTCAAACCCTGGAGGCTGACTGAGCAGATGGCACTGCTGGCTGGGGTGGTGTCCTTTTATTCCCTTATCTGGCCCCACCCACATCCTGCTGATTGGTCCATTTTACAGAGAGCTGATTGGTCCGTTTCACGGAGAGCTGATTGGTCCCTTTTGACAGAGTGCTGATTGGTACGTTTACAAACCTTTAGCTAGACACAGAGTGCTGATTGGTGCGATACAGTCCTTTAGCTAAACACAAAAGTTCTCCAGGTCCCCACCAGATTAGCTAGACACAGAGTGCTGATTCGTGCATTTACAAACCTTCAGCTAGACACAGAGCGCTGATTGGTGTGTTTACAAACCTTTAGCTCGACACAGAGTGCTGATTGGTGCATTTACAATCCTTTCGCTAGACAGAAAAGTTCTCAAAGTCCCCACCCCTCCCAAAAGTCCAGCTGGCTTCACCTCTCATTGGCACTGGGGCTGGGGGCTTTGTGACACCTAGCCCCTAGAGAGCTCTTACCAGACAACCAAGAGGAACAGAGGGGAAGCGAGAAAGAGACAGAGACCCACCATCGTGGCCAACAACCCCGCAAAGAGGGAACCCCGGTCCACACAGGGGACCCAGTCTCCGATCAAGCCCAGCAGGCGCCAGCCAGTGGCGCCAAGTGTGGGGCCTGTGGAGCCCTCGCTCACGGGGACCGGCACAGGCCCCCGAGTGCTGCACTGCAGCCTCGGCTCCTGCCCACACCTTTCCCTCTACATCTCCCCTGGAGCAGAGGGAGCTGGCTCTGGTCTCTGCCAGCCTCAGAGAGGGCCCCCACAGCCCAGCAGTGGGCTGAAGGGTCAGAGCAGAGGCGGAGGCAGAGGTGTGGAGAGCCAGCGAGGGCTGCTTGCACGTTATCACCTCTCATCACGTAACAGAATGAATGACTGAATGCCTGAAATCCAATGTTGCCACCTATCCTCTACTGAAATGTCTATATTGACAACGCCCTTCTACTTACACAATGGTTGCATTTAAATATTGTCTTGAAATTATCGTTTGGAAATGGTTGTCGGAGACTGGCACCCTTATGCATAATCCATTTTCACAATTCATGATTCTGAATTGGTCCAAGTCTAGGGGAGAAAATCTGTTATAACAATTTGGAGAGGAGGGGGCATCACTTTTAGGAGATTTTCTTTTTCAAAAACAGACTTTTTGCCAACAAGATATTATTGTTTTTGTTTTAGACTTCAGATTTTACTGAATTATTTTGAATTCCTAATCAAAATCCTTTATTCATTTTAAATGTATACTGGAAAGAGAGAGGGTCGAGACAGATAGATTTGTTAGATTGAACTCTATATTTTTATTTTACGAGTGTTTGTCCTTATACTCCTGCATAGCGATCAACAATACTAAACCATTCTAGCCAAAAGCAAGTAGTTCTCAACTTGGAATGTCTTATTTTGGTTTTAATTTGCATTTAGACTGCATCTTATTCTAGCTGAGTAGTACTCTCACTTCAGTAAATGGAACCACACAATTGTTTATGTCAGAAATTGCTACATGGTAGTATTACTGTGTCTGTTAGGAATTGTGAAATAAGTAAGTTTAACAAATTGATTTAATATTGAGTCTGTTTGAATTTAATGAAACCTAAATTGTACAGAATAGTAGTTGAAGCTTTAATTAGAGGCTAATTTCAGATCACTGAATCGTTTTACTTATATCAGGGCATCACAGACAGGATGAAATGATAATACATCGTAATGTTTTAGGTATGATTCCTTTGCTTTTCACACTGGTTAGAAGGTTTTCTTCCGTGATCACCAAGGACAGAGGAAACAGAGCCCAGACTTTCAGGAAATGATACATTTGTTGACCTCCTGCTCTGTGCACAAAACTGTGGAATGTCTAGGTTGAAAAAGAAGAAAAGACACTGTTTTTTTGTGCCTGTGTAGATTAAGGGGCAAATCAGGAGAGAACATATAATGCAGACAATTAAAGGACAAAAGCAATATGAATTGTTAATTACTACAAGAATGTAAAATAAAAGTGAAAAAGTACATCAGTGAAGGTTAACTTAAATCTTACATTGTGAAACAGGCTATAATCACATAATTAAGCTGAATTACTTAGAGATCTCAAATGCTTTTTTCTTATCTCAAGTCTTTTGCCCAGAATGACCTTCTCCGTGTCCTGTTAATCTGTTATTTAAAGTATTGTAAAGATTTGCAGAGTAGCTCAATGGCATATTTCATTAAGTCTCCTCTGAAATACCCGCATGCAGAATTAAATGTTTCCTGCTTTGTGCTCCATTAGCACCAAGTACAAACTTTTATCCCGTAAGTATTTAGATACTTATCTTTCCAACTTGATCTTGAGTCCCTAGAAGGCAAAGCTTTGTGCCATTTATTCTGGATACTGGTTACCTAATACATACTCCCAGATTTTACTCTTCTACCGAAATTGCAATGTATATATTGGGAATTATCTTCTCCCCGCCCTTTCTTTGCGGGAGTTAACTAGATTCTATTATTTTAATTGCAGTCCAAGACTCCTCAGGTTATACCTCCAACTCCAGTTTCAGCACTTGCACTGAGACTTGACTTACCGTCAACTATCTAACTGACATCTCTACTTGATTGCCATATGGATGTCTCTATCTCCCTAGTTTGTTAACTGTACTCATTTTCCCCATAAACTATAAATCCTATTTACATTGCTGCTTAGTCCAGCATAGTTGAAGCATCCTTGATTCTTCTCTCTTTCTGATTCTTCACATAACATTTATCACCAATTCTGTATAATTACACTTCCAAAATCCATCTTCTCCTTGATCCTCATCATCATTGCCACCAACTAACATCCGCTAATATATATATATATATATTTTTTTTTTTTTTTTCCACTCACCGACCTTCTTTTCATCGTCTCAAAGCTTTGAAACTCACCCAACTCAGTACTTACGCGTAATGCTGTTCTACCAGGAGAACTCACATTTGAATTCCTGGGCATGGTTACTTCCTTCCCTTCATTCAGCTTTCAGTTTAATTTTGCTTCCCTATGGAAAATACTGAGCCACCCAATCTGTACAGGAATATACTCTTAGCCAGTTTTTTTTTTTTTCTGTATTTGCTTCCCTATTCACACTTAAAATCTTATTACTTTGCATTTACATTTTATTATTTAACCTTTACTTCCCCATTATAATTTAAGAGCTACAAAGACAGTATTCATTTCAACACTGTTTAACAAAAACCTAATACAAAGGTGATTCAGTTGGAGCCCCGTAAATATTTGTTAAAAAGGTGACTGCATATATTTGAAAATAAGTAAAATACCATCATCAAAAGATAGGTAGGATAAACTAGAATAAACATGCTAGAAAACATGCCCCATGAAAACAATTTCATTTTGCTTTAATTACTGTATCATCTTGTTTAGGGGCATTTTGGCATATTGTAGGTGTTCAGTAAAAATGTGCTCCTAGATAAATGAATGAGTTTGAAAGGCAAATGTTTAATTTTGAATGACAGTGTAAATGTTCAGATCTGCTTCCAAGGATTTAAATAAAAATTAAATCCTTTCTCTGTTCCATATGTATTATGGATAAAGATACTTTATTTTCTGCAAAACTTCTGCTAAGTATTTTCACTGCCTTATAAGTCAAAGAATAAAAGAGGTAAAAACAGATTTTTTTGTGGGTCACTGTATAAGATAATGTAATCAAGGTAATGAAGAAGCCTGAAATAACTTTAAAATCAAGGAACACAGTAATAAATTTACTAACCATCAGAATGATTTTCACAGATGAGAAAAAAAAAAGGAAAACACTCACATTTTAGATTTCGATCTGCAAGTAATGAGAAGAAAAAGCAAAAAATTCAAAAAATCTAAACTATGTTTGGTGATATTAAACTTCTATAAAGATTGATTTTCTATCATTTTGTAAGACGGTTATTCAAACTAAAACTTTACAACAGTTTTGACATTTATTTTTTTCTAAAAGTCAATACATTAGGCTAGATTCCTTTGCCCCACTTGTTTCTTTCCACTTGTTCCATGAGATGATAAAAAAGACTTCTAAGATAACAAGTGAGCTTTGGAGAATTCACAATGGAAAAAACAAAAATAATAAACAATATGAGGAGAAAAATCATCTTTGTTTTGGTTTAACTTCCAAAAGATAAGCAGTTGTCAATCTGATATAATTTTAGAAAGAAGGAAATAAATACCTTTTATATAATTAAATGTCCCTCCAATTCTATAAGTTTAATAAACATAAATCACCTTTGAAATAATAAATATGTAGTTATGATTTACGCCACAACTTTTCCAAAAAGGAGATAGGACTGGCCCGGTGGCCCACAACTGTAGTCTCAACACTTTGAGAGGATGAGGTGGAAGGACTGCTTGAGCCCAGGAGTTGGAGACCAGTCTGGGAAACACAGTGAGACCCTATCTCTACAAAAATTTTTTTAATGAAAAATTTTTAAAATGAACATATAAAAGGAGATTAAGTTTAATCATGTTTAAGCTATGTTCACTTAGGATTTCATAAAATAAGAAATTTCCTCCAACTCCTCTCAAAAAGGGAAGACATTATGTTATTTTTCATATGTTCAGCGACATTTGTTGCATGGAATACTGTGAGAGACACTTAGAAAAATTCCCTTTCTAGGCCGGGCGCGGTGGCTCAAGCCTGTAATCCCAGCACTTTGGGAGGCCGAGACGGGCGGATCACGAGGTCAGGAGATCGAGACCATCCTGGCTAACACGGTGAAACCCCGTCTCTACTAAAAACTACAAAAAACTAGCCGGGCGAGGTGGCGGCGCCTGTAGTCCCAGCTACCCGGGAGGCTGAGGCAGGAGAATGGCGTGCACCCGGGAGGCGGAGCTTGCAGTGAGCTGACATCCGGCCACAGCACTCCAGCCTGGGTGACAGAGCAAGACTCCGTCTCAAAAAAAAAAAAAAAAGAAAAAAGAAAAATTCCCTTTCTAAGCCCCAAGGACCCTGAAATGATCCCCTGAAATATACTATTTTTAATTTGTGTAACAGATGAGTTTCATAAACAGTGATTTTTGTCTATTGTTAACAAGGTGCACAACATTTCTCTGAAAGCCCAAATCATATAATAAGGGATATTTTATTAAGGTATTTGTTAAATTTATTATAGTAAATTATTTTATGGAATCTTCCTCTGGGGACTAGGGCTTACTGTTTTACATTTTGAATACCAGCTTTTGCCTAAATCATTTGAAAATTGTAGTTTGTCAATTATAAATAGCATAACATGATTTTGTCATAATGAAGTAATTTAAATTTAAAAGCAACAGTTTTGTTACCATTTTAAGACTGTCATTGAGCATTTTTATTGTTGCTAACTTATTTATGTATTCTTTTATCTGACAAATAAAAATAATACTATATAGTTATCATGTGCAACATGTTTTGAAATATGTACACTTTGTGAAATAGCCAAGTTATACTAATTAAAATATGCATTATCTCACATACTTATAATTTTTTGTGTTGAGAACACATAAAATCTACACTCAATGATATTGAAAAATAAATTACTTTGCTATTAACTATAGTTACAATATTGTACAATAGATCTGTCAAACCTCTTTCCTTTCCTTTCCTTTCCTTTCCTTTCCTTTCCTTTCCTTTCCTTTCCTTTCCTTTCCTTTCCTTTCCTTTCCTTTCCTTTCCTTTCCTTTCCTTTTCTTTCCTTTCCTTTCTTTCATTCTTCCTTCCCTTCCTTCCTTTCTTTCTTCCTCTCTTCCTCTCTTTCTCTCTTTCTTCTTTTAGATAGAGTCTCACTCTGTCACCCAGGCTAAAGTGCCGTGGCACAATCTCCACTCACTGCAACCTCCACTTCTCAGGTTCAAGCGATTCTCCTGCCTCAGCCTCCTGAGCAGCTGAGATTACAACTGTGCACCACCACGCCTAATTTTTGTATTTTTTTAGTAGAGACAAGGGTTTCACCATGTTGGTTGGCCAGGCTGGTCTTGAAATCCTGACCTCAAGTGATCTGCCTACCTTGACCTCCCAAAGTGTTGGGATTACAGGCATGAGCCATCATGCCCAGCCCCCATACTTATTTCTCCTGACATTGTGTATTCTTTGACCAATATCCCCTCAACTCTTCCAATCTCCACCTCCACACCAACTCCCTGTTAACTATGATTCTTCTCTGTATTTGTATAAGGTCAGTTTTTCATATTCCAAATATTAGTGTCTTTCTGTGCCTGGTTTATTTCACTTATTATAATATTCTCCAGGTTCATCCATGTTGTCAGTGACAGAATTTCCTCTTTTTTAAGGCTGAGTAGTATATCATTGTGTATATATACCACATTTTCCTTATCCACTCATGGACACATAGGTTGATTATTTATGCTGGCTAATGTGAATATTCGTGGAATACATGTGTAAATGCATGTATCTCTTCATCATATATGTTTTTACTTTTCGTAGGGTATATAACCAGTGGTGGAATTGCCGGATTATATGGTAGTTCTGTTTTTAATTTTTCAAGGAACCACCATAGTGTTTTCCATAATGGTTGTATTTACCAGTTTACATTTCCGCTAACAGCATTCAAACGTTCTTTTTCCCCACATTCTCACTAATGTTTATCTTTTGTCTTTCTGACAATAGCCATTCTAACAGGTATGAGGTGATATTTCATTGTGGTTTTAATTCACATTTCCCTGATGATTACTGATGTTGAGCATTTTTTCATATACCTTTTGATCAATTACTAGCATGTCTTCTTTTGAGAAGTGTCTATTAGATCCTTTGTCTATTTTAAACTGGGATATTGTTTTCTTCCCTTTGTGTTATCTAAGCTCCTTATATATTTTGGATGTTAATCCCTCAATAGCAATATGATTTACAAATATTTTCTCCCTTTCTGTGGGTTGTGCCTTCACTCTGTTGATTGTTTCTTTTCCTGTGCAAAAGTGTTTTAGTTGGATGTAATGTCATTTGTCTGTTTCTCCTTTTGTGACCCATGCTCATGGGGTCATATCCAAAAAAATCATTGCCCAGACTAATGTAATGGAGCCTTTTCTTCTAAGTTTCCTTCTAGTAGTTTTACGGTTTCAGGTTTTATTTTATTTTATTTTATTTTTTAAGCTGGAGGTTCACTCTTGTTGTCCAGATTGGAGTTCAATGGCATGATCTCAGCTCATCACAATCTCCACCTCTGAGTTCAAGCAATTCTCCTGCTTCAGCCACCAGAGTAGCTGGGATTACAGACATGCACCACCATGCCTGGATAATTTTGTGTTTTTAGTAGAGATGGGGTTTCTCCATATTGGTCAGACTGATCTCAAACTCTTGAGCTCAGGGGAACTGCCCACCTTGGCCTACCAAAGTGCTGGGATTACAGATGTCAGGCATTTCATTTTGAGTTAATTTTTGATGACCCTGTCAAAAATCAGTGGACCATAAATGTGCAGGTTTCTTCCTAGACCCGCTATTTTGTTCCATGTGTCTATTTTTATGCCAGTATCATGCTACTTTAATAACTATAGCTTTGTATCATATTTGACATCTGGTAGTATAGTGCCCTCAGTTTTTATCTTTTTGCTCAAGATTTATTTGTCTATTTGGAATTGTTTGTGAGTGCATACAAATGTAAGGATTTTTTCTGTTTCTGTGAAAAATATCATTGACAATTTGACAGTGATTTAATTAAATCTGCAGATCACTTTGGGTAGTATAGACATTATAACAATTTTAATTCTTGCAATTCATGAACACCAAATATCTCTCTATTTGTGTCTGAAATTATTTCGTCAGTGGTTTATACTTTTCAGTGTACAGATCTTTTATCTGCTTCATTAAATTTATTCCCAAATAATTCTTTTGGAGCTACTGTAAATGAAATTGTTTTATTGATTATTTTTTCAAATAGTTGGTTGTTAGTGTATAGGAACACTACTGATTTTTGTTTGTCCGTTTTGTACCCTGCAATTCATTTATTAGTTCTAGGAATATTTTTGCCAAAGTTTTTAAGATTATATATATTATATATATTATATTTTGTATATAATAGACATATATAGAAAACCATGTCATCTGCAAGAAGGGACAATTTCATCTCTTTCTTTCTGATTTGGATGCCTTCTACTCTTTCTTTTGCTTAATTACTTGAGCTAAAATATCCAATACTATCCTAAATAGACATGGCAAGAGTAGACATTCTTTTCCTATTTCTGATCTCAGAGGAAAAGTTTTCAACTTCTCCCCACTGAGTATAATATAAGCTGTGAGTTTTTCATATATGAATTTTACTGTGATGTGGTACATTCCTTCTACATAAAATTTCTTGAGAGCTTTATCATGAAAGGATTTGAATTTTGCAAAATGTGTTTTGGCCTCTATTGAGATGATCTGTTGGTCTTTATTCTCTTATCATTGCGTATCACTCTTATAGATTTGCTTATGTTGAGCGATTCTTGAATCCCAGACATAAATCCCAGTTGATTATGGTGAATAATCATTTTACTGTAATATTAAATTTGGTGTTCTAGTATTTTTGCGTGTACGTTTGTCAGGAATACTGGTTTGAAGATTTATTTTCTTTTAGTGTCCTTGTCTGACTTTGATATCAGAGTAATGATGGTGATGTGTAATAAGTTTAGAAGTATTCCCTCTTCTTCAGTTTTTTGGGAGAGTTTGAGAAGGATTGATATTCTTCTTCTTTATATATTTGGTAGAATTCGTCAGTAAAGCTGTCAGGTCCTGAGCTGCTCTTTTAATGAGAAATTTATTTTTACTGAATAAATCTCCTTATATTTTTTTGCCCGTCAGATTTTCTATTTCTTCATGATTTAATCTTGACAAATTGCATGTGTCTAGAAATTAATCCATTTCTTCTAAATTATCTATTTTTGGTATATAATTGTTCATAATATCTTTTGAGGCTTTATATTTCTGTGATATTAGTTGTAATGTCTTCTCTTTCACTTTTGATTTTATTTATATCTTCTCTTTTTTTTCTCTTCACTAATATAGCTAAAATTTGTCAACTTTGCTTTTCTTATTAGAAGACCAACTCCTACTCTCATTGATATTTTCTGTCATTTTTCTGGTCTTTATTTCATTTCTACTCTGATCTTTATTATTTTCTGCTAACTCTGGGCTTTGTTCTTCTTTTCCTAGTGCCTTGATGCATAATGCTGGATTGTTTTTGAGATTTTTCCCTTTTTTTGATATAGGAGTGTATTGCTGTGAACATTTATTGTAAAACTGCTTTTGCTGCACTCCATAAGTTTGATAGGCTGTGTCTCCATTTTTTCTTAGTCTCATGATATTTTTAATTTTTTAAAAAATTTATTCTTTGATTCATAGATTGTTGGAGACCCTGCTGTTTAATTTCTATATGTTTGTGTGTTTCTAAAATTCCTCCTATTATTGACTTATAGTTTCACACCTTTATATTTAGAAATGATATTTGATAGGATTTCAATATTTTTAAATTTGTTAAGACTTGCTTTTTAGCCTAATATATGGGCTATCCCACAGAATGTTTATCTGTTTGTCTATTAAGGTATATTAATATTTCCTATATATATTTTTTCTTCAATGTGGGTGTCAATTATATATTTTATTTATATATAACATATTATATATTATATAATTTATATACATAAATTTATATTTTATGTGTGTAATATAATTTATATATATAAAATTTATACCCAATAATATATATAATTAGGACAAATAGGGAATAACACACACACACATATATATTCACACCCACATTGAAGGAAGAATTATATACAGCAAATATTAATATTCAAAATTGCTATATCCTTTTGATAAATATTAACAATTGTTATATCCTTTTTACAAGTTAACCCTTTTTATTATATTATTAATATATAATACATATATATTCCTTGTTTTTAGAGTATTAGGTTTAAAGTCTGTTTTTTCTCATGTAAATATAGCTACTGCTGCTCTCTTTCGATTTCCATTTCCATGGTATGCTTTTTTCCATACCATCAGTGTTAGTCTATGTGTACCCTTAAAGCTGAAGTGAGCCTCTTGTAGGCAACATATACTTGGCCTTCTTTTTAAGAAAATTCATTTAGCTAGTCTATGTCTTTTAATTGGATAATATAATTCCTTTACATTCAAGGTAATCATCAATAGGGAGGACTTACTACTGTCATTTCATTCATTGTGTTCTGGTTGTTTTGTAGATTATTTATTCCTTTTTTCCTTCTGCTGTTTTCCGTTGGGATTAAGTAAGTTTCTGTAGTACTATGCTCTGATTCATAACTTCTTCTCTTTTTGTACTCATTATAGGGTTTTCGTTTTGTGGTTGCCATGAAGTTGCAAGAAAAATTATAGTTCTATCATGCTATTTTAAGCTGACAACATCTGACCTTTTATTACATAAAATGACTACATTTTACTTCATATCTGCCTGCATTTTGAATTTTTGAAGTTACAATTTACATTGTTATATTATGTATCACTTGAAAAGTTATTGTAGCTTTTTGAAAATGATTTTGTATTTTAACCTTCAAAGTGAGATATAAGTGATTTATATACCACCAGTAGAGTATTAGAATATACTGAAATTAACTATATACTTACTTTACCAGTTAATTTTATGCTTTTGCATAATTTCAAATGATGAATTAGTATCCTTCACTTTCACTTTGAAAAGCTGTCTTTTGCAGAAAGAAGAAAGGTCTAATGGGTGACCTATGTCAGCTTTTGTTTGTTTGGAAAAGACTTTATCCCATTTTCATTTCTGAAGGACAGCTTAGCTCGATAAAGTATTCTTGATTGATAGTTTTTTTTCTTCAGGATTTTTGAATACAGTAGTACTTCCTCATCCACCATCTTGCTCTCCATGGTTTCAGTTACCTGTTGTCCAGAGTGTTCCAGACATATTAAATAAAATATTCTAGAACGAAATAATTCATACGTTTGAAGTTGCATGTCATTCTGAGTAACATGATGAAAACTCTTGTCATCCTCTCCATCCTATGCAAGATATGAATCTTCCCTTTGTCCCATATAGCTATGTTGGACACTCTACCCACATATCACTGCATAGGAAAAGTGTAGTATATACAGAATTTGGTATTATTTGCAGATTCAGGCATGAACTGGGAATCTTGAAATATATTCCTTATGGATAATGTGGAAACTACTGTACCTCATCCTATTCTCTGTTGGAATCTAAGGTTACTGCTAAAATGTCTGCTGGTGGCCTTACTAAAACTCCCTTATATATAATATATGTTCTCTATGTTGATGTTTTAGGATACTCTCTGTTTTTTATATTTCCCTGTTTTATTATAACATCCCTTGGTGTTGTCTTATATGGATTAAATATGATTTAATACCTTTAACTTTTCCCAGATTTGGGAAGTTTTTAGCTATTTTTTAAAATAAGTGTTCTGATTCTTTGTCTCTCTCTTTCTCCTTTAAATTCTGTCCTTTGAGTATTTGCACTTGTGACGATGTTCCACAAATTTTATAAACTTTCTTATTTTTCTCTCTGTGTGTACATTTTCAAATAAACTGGCTTTGCTTTGTGTATTTTTTTCTGCTTCTTACTCATTATGCTGTTGATAGTCTCTATTGCATTTTTAATTTCCTTCTTTTATTTTTTCAGCTCCAGAATTTCTGCATTTTTTATTTATCTTTGGCTTTCTGTTAAATTTCTCATTTTGCCCGTTGTTTATTGTTTACCTAATATCGCTATATTGTTTCTCTGTATTTTTTTGAAATTTACTGAGCTTTTTAAAAACAATTATGAATTCTTCATCAGGCGGTTTATAAATCCCTATCTTTTTTGAGTCTGTTACTGGTATTTTATTTTGTTTATTTAGTGGAAACACGTCTTCCAGATTATTATTGACTCTTGTGGCCACTTGTTGGTGACTGCACATTTGACAATGTAGGAACTTATTTCAGTCTTTGCATACTGGTTTTGTTTGGGCAAGCCAGTCTGTTCATCTAGAGATTTGAGGTATGTCATCTTGAATGGTCCACAAACAGACTTGTTGCTGGAGTCTTCAATATGGTACATCCCTGGATTAGCAGAGGGGTGAGCCTGGAAGCTGGACTTACTGGGATGGATCTGTTTATCAGGCCTTCAGAAGTAGGTCTGAACCTGTATTCACAGTGGCCTTCTTGAAACTTACGTCCACAGGGGCTGATCTGGCAATGAGGGAGGCCTTGAGCCTGTGTCTGTAAGGACTGATCACATGTTGGGATGGGCTCTGGAGCCTAAATCCATAGTGGCTGGACTGTCATTGCCTTTACTGATATGTGCCTGATTTTGGTCTGCTGGAGTAGACCTGAGCCCTTGGTCCACTGGAGCATATGGCCATATGGGGCAACCTAGAACCTGGGACTGGCCTAGTACTAGTGCAGGAATAAAGCCTGTGTCCTCAGAGGCTGGCCTGGAGCTTGAAATTATGGGTGCCAGCCTAGTGCCTGTAGCCACAGAACCTGGTCTGGAGACTGGGACCATGGAATCCTGCCTAGAGGCTGGATGTGCAGGTGAGGGATCAAAGGCTAGGTCCATGTGGGCTGGCCTAAATCCTGGAGCTATGTGGGCTAGCCTGGGACTTCAGTTTAGAGGAAAAGTCCTGAAACCTAAGTCTGTGGGGTCCAGTCCATCACTGGGGTCTATTGGATAGGTTGAGACCTTAGATCTGCTAAAGCAGGCCTGGTCCCTGAGTCTGCTAGAGTGTGGGGCTACAGGGGCTGGCCAGGATGGTGGGGCCACAAAGACCAGCTGGGCACTGGGCAGGCATGAAGCTTGGTCTGCCATGGGTGCCAGCTTGATGCCTAAGGCCAGGGTTACTGATATAGTACTGGGATAGGCCTGCAGCCTAAGTCTGGAACCTAGGAACCAGACTTGGAGGCTCTATCCACAGTGACTGACCTGGGGTCAGAGTTTTTGGTATTTGGTTTGGTCCTGGAGTAGATCCAAATTCCTGGCCCACTGGAGCCAACACAGTTGTGAAATCACTGGTGGTTGTGTGGGTCCAACGACAATATCCTTCAGGTAGACCTCATACCTGGGGTGCTGGTATTTGGCTTGACACCAGGATGGCCCTGGATGTTTAGTTCACAGATATCAACCTGGAATCTGGGGCTGTGAGAGCCAGCCTGGCCCTGGGTTTTACTAGTGGGTCTTGGTATTGGGGTCTGAGGCAAATTCCAGTGCTCACTTTTCTTTCCTTTTTCCAAGTGGATGGTGTCTCACTCCATACTGTACTGCCTGGGTAGGGTGGAGGGTGGCATGGGTCATATAAAACTGTCCTTTCTATCTTTTTCAATGCATTCTTTCTTATTTCTGTGCTGTATCCGGGTGCTGTAATCTCTCACCAGGTTTCTTTAGCTCTTGTGAAAGTGTATTCATGCATGGATGGTTGTTTAAATTGATGTTAATGTAGAGACATGAGCGCCAGAAAATCCTACTCTGCCATCTTGCTGATGTCTACACCAACTCCCCTCATTGGGCTTTAATGATACAACTTGAAAGACTTAGAGAGTAAAAAGCACCTGAGGATTCCGGGCTGTGAAGGTTTGGTTCCTCCAAAGTAGGGTTTCACAATCTTGACACTATTGATACTTTGAACTGGTGTATGTGTGTGTCTGTGTGTGTGTAGTGAAGATCTACCTGTGCATTTGAAGATGTTTGGTAGCATCTCTGACTAGATGCTGATAGCGTGGCAACATAGTCTGACAACGAAAAATATTTACAGATACTACCAAATGTCTCAGTGGAGAAATAGCCACAGATTGAGAACCACTTTTTAAAAAATATTCCCAAGTTACCCAACTAGCCACTTAAAAGTGTGTGTTCTGGAGCTCTCTTCTTGAAAAGACTGTGGAAAGGGGGCATCCTTTTTCAGTAGTATCAGGGATGCTCCCCATCCTGAAGGCCCATAGTAAAATTGCTGGCTTGTCTTAAGTGACAAAGCTCACCTAGTTCCTTCAGGAACTCACTATCTTGCAGTGACCAATCCCCTCTTCTCTATGGACATGATGGGACCCATGTTATAAGAACTTTATTTTTATCCACACTCCTACCCCCTGGAGGTAGATACATTCCTTTTTCTAACTGCTGGATCCTGTGGAGGCTGGAAGTAGCAACCACATTTCATTTATTCAATCTTTGTTTTCTGTCAGCTGTTATATTACTAGAGAAATAAATCTGCTCTTATTTCAACTTTGAAGTTTAAATATAAAAAAAATTTTCTATCAAATAAATTGTTTGTTTACTTATAAAACATGCTTGTTTGCATTTTACATTTATTTAGGAAATAATCTTGGTGTGTCTTTCAGTGATTTAAATTATTCTGAGAATTGTGATTGGACGTCACCACAGGTCTAAATTTTCTTTTCTGAAGAAAATAATACGCAAAACCAGTAAAGATTTCCACCGTTGCCTGAGTCATCAGACATGGCTAATAGAAGCCCAGAGTCAGCAAGTGGGCTAATTCACTCTTATCCAACCTCAATGCTAAACAAGCAACCAGAGCTCCAGGACTATAGAATTTCCAGGCAAGTGAAAAAAAATTCACATTTAGATAGAAGGTGTGAATAGTGTCATTAATACGTGAATACAGCTTTTAATTTAATTTTTTAGTGAAAAATTAACTGAAATAATTTTGTCCCCTCCCAGTTTATTGGTTTCGCATCAGTATTTTGTGCTGTATGATAGAATCACCCAGAAACTTAAAAGACTGAAAACACAATCCTTTATTTAGCTCAGTGTTCTAGGGGATGACTACTTGGGCTATGTGGTTTCATTCAGCTGTATGGTTTCTCTGCTGGTTTCAACTAGACTCACTCACTCATTCACATATCTGCTTATCTACAAATCACCTAGCTCTGCTTCTGGGAGTTGACTTGTTGTAAATTGGAGTGACGGGGGCAACTGGGCTACACATTTCTTATTATCCAACAAGCTAGCTTATGCTTGTTTACCTGCAAGAACAGAAGCTTCAGGGGGGCTTGAATCCAAAGCTGGGAACATCCAAAACATTACTTCTATCAGATTCCTTGGTCAAACCAAGTCACAAGAGAAGCTCAGATTCAGGCCATTGAGGAACAGATTCTATCTCTTGATGGAAGATGCTGTAAAGTATTTCAGTCATGTTTGTAATTTATCACAGTTGTTCTGAATTTGATTTATTTTGTAATGAAAAATAATTAAAACTGGTATCTTTCAAAAAGGAAGACATGCTTAATTTCATCAAACCTTACAACACTGGAGCTCTGCAATTTAGGACACAGAATTGTGCAATGTTTATAAATTATTCTTTTCAAAAACCAGGCACAGGGGCTTATAATTTGCAAATAGGCAGACCTTGGAAAAGGACATTCCTTCTTGGAAAATTGACTACCAAGTTTTTCTCTACTTGCTATTTTTTGCCTCGTTTATTCCTCCTATCCAAACACTTGATTCTTAAATATCTTCTGATTATAGAGAAGAAATCATAGTTTTATTTTTTATCAAAATTTAATAAATATTTTACCACCTACTCTTACACAGTTCCTTGCAATAGTTTTGTATAGATTCATTCCCCTTTAGGAAAAAACAAATCACAATTCAATTAATATGCCCAGGATCTTTTAAAAAAGTATTTTTGGTTCATATTCAGATAGCAGATGCTCTAAGGCTGTGTAAACTACATAACTTTCTCTCTGTAATGTGGACAATTATAAGTACTTTGCTTTTGGCTTATTTCCATAATTTTTAAGAGACAAACATCTGAATTATATTATGTGTGGTACTTACATACTTGCAAATATATTACTCACACAAAGATTTCACTTATAAGCTGAAAAATGACCAAATCATTTGTAGAGAATTATAGGGTTAAGAGTTATATTAAGTTTGCAATTCTATGTGCATATCTTATATAATTTCTCTTTAAGAGCTAAGATATGTTACACAGATAAGATATGTTTATAGTTATAGAAGGCCATGGACCAAAGGAGAAAGACTTATGCCTTGGAGATACGTAAGACAGAAGAAAAGGTGAGGTGGAAGGGAGTGAGGGAAGGAAGTATAAAAATAACTGAAAAGGTAATATATGAATTATCTTTCCCCTTCTTTAACAGTTTTATTTGCTTCTACTCTTCCCAGCATAAGCTGCTCAATAAAATAAATTCATGTTATTGAGAATTCCTGAATCCTCAAGCATGCTTTGAAAGTACCCATGGATTAAATTAAGAAGACACACATGAGTGAATTGACTTGAGTTCAGATCCAGCCCTCTCCCACACTTACAAACCGAGATGAATTGAGTAAACCACATTGATCCCCATTTTCTTCAATAGCAAATTGAACATGATAATAGCTACCTATCAGTGCCAATGTAAAATCTGATTATATTGAACAATTATAATGTTTACTGAAGAGTACAATTGTTCAATGAATGATCAATGTTGTATTCATATACAATAATTTTTTGGGGGGGAGTTGGAGAACCATCCTCTATTCTGTCTCCAGTATACGTGAAGAATTTTTGTATTTGTCATAAATAAAATATTTGTCCATTAAACATACGAAAGTCATCTTAGCAAGTATTTTCATTGAGCAAATGTAGCTGCACTATTTAAAACCTTAGGGGCCGAGCACGGTGGCTCACGCCTGTAATCCCAGCACTTTGGGAGCCCGAAGCTGGCGGATCACGAGGTCGGGAGACCAAGACCGTTCTGGCTAACACGGTGAAACCCCGTCTCTACTAAAAATACAAAAAAAAAAAAAAAAAAAAAAAAGAAAAAAAAAATTAGCTGGGCGTGGTGGCGGGTGCCTGTAGTCCCAGCAACTCCGGAGGCTGAGGCAGGAGAATGGCGTGAACCCGGGAGGCGGAGCTTGCAGTGAGCCGAGATTGTGCCACTGCACTCCAGCCTGGTTGACAGACCGAGACCCCTTTTCAAAAAACAAACAAACTAAAAAAAAAAAAAAAAAAAAACCTTACAGATAAGAGTGAATTTAAAGTACATATTTTAGAGTACATATTTCTTATATGGTTATGAGAAAATCAAGAAATTAAAAATTTATATGTAAAAGTTGATTCAACTAAAAATCTTTTTTTAAAAAGGCTAATCAGTATTATTGATGGTAATGCAAACAATGTAAACTATACTTTTATGACTTAGTAATTATTCAGTAACTTCACTCATAACATGGTGAAGGAAGTATTGCAACATACGGAACAACTAAGCATAATTCATGTATATTGACACAGATCTCTAATTTCAATAAATAGTATATAAACTTAGAAAACATTAAATTATAGCTTCAGTTTGGTACATTTTTAATACTGTGCTTTAAGAGTCAACTACTAACTCTAATTTTTCAGCTTTTCTGTTTTGCCAAACATGTTACTTAGAGAAAGTAAATAAATATAATTGCATACGCTCTCAATTACTGAGACAGTGGTTAAGATAGGCCAAGTATTAAGCTAAATAGATAAAAGGATTAATCATTGACTTCAAGAAGTATCTGCTCTAGTGCAAGAATCATTATTGAATTTTAATAATTATAAATCTAAAAATCATTTCATGATTACAAGTCATTAAAATTGGTATCTTTGTGACAAGAATCCCATACTTCAATGACTTTTTTCCTCTTGCTTGTTTGGAAAACAATTACCTCCTTTTCTTTATCTCACTAAAGCTTTCAAAATTCAGTGCTCACATTGATTCCTTTGGACATGTTTTCTGACCTCGTCGAAGACCCGGTGCCCTGTATCTGTCCCTGAACACTAAATTAACCTTTTCCACAAGATGTAAGATATTGGAGTAGTGTGTGCCTCTGCTCCACAATGCCAACAGAGAAGAGATATAGGAAGATGCTTGTTCTGTGAAAAATACACCTACACAATACAGATGTTTGTGTGTCTGTGTGTGTGCAGAAATTGTTTTCATTTATCACATACTATCAATGTCTTGATAAAAACGATCTATTGACTATAGTAGAAAGAGATCCATACCACATTTCATGGCTCACTTGAGCCCATATTGTTTTTCCCTAGCTCCCTATAAACTCCTTTGTTGTTTTCTTCAGTCCTAACAATGTTTTTTCCATCTCTTTTCCCCCAATTGTTTGAAAATTTCAAACCACTGCCCTCTTTGGAAATTTGTACAAATATTTTCTCAAAGTCCACAATGCTCGCATATGTTCATGGCTGATAGTCCATTATTCACATCACATCTTAAAATATGTCATCTTAAGAGAAGACATTCAGAGCATTGTTCTAAAATAGCCATCAAAACTTGTTTAAGTCTCTCTCTATACCACTGCCCCACATTTCCTTTTTAGTAACTTTTTTTTTTTTTAGATTTTAAAAAACCATTAAAAAAAAATTAGAGTCTGTTTGCACCAGTTAGAGTGTAAGTTTTGAGAAGGCCAAGTCCTCAGTGTTTTGTTATGAAGCAAATGTTCAAGGAGTATGTGCTTGCGGTTGCATGTATGTGTATGTTTATTTTGAATGATTCATCTTTTGACTCAAAAAATAAGTATGTGGCTGGGTACGGTGGCTCACGCTTGTGATCCCAGCACTGCGGGAGGCCAAGGCGGGCAGATAATTTGAGGTCAGAAGTTTGAGATCAGCCTGACCAACATGGTGGAAACCCATTTTTACTAATAGCACACAAAAAAAATTAGCTGGGCGTGGTGGCACATCCCTATAATCTCAGCTACTTGGGAGGATGAGGCAGGAGAGTCACTTGAACTCGAGTGGTGGAGGTTGCAGTGAGTGAAACCGTGCCACTGCACTCCAGCCTAGATGACAGAGGGTGACTCCATTTCATAATAAATAAATAAATAGGCCAGGCGCGGTGGCTCAAGCCTGTAATCCCAGCACTTTGGGAGGCCGAGACGGGCGGATCACGAGGTCAGGAGATCGAGACCATCCTGGCTAACACTGTGAAACCCCGTCTCTACTAAAAAATACAAAAAACTAGCCGGGCGAGGTGGCGGGCGCCTGTACTCCTAGCTACTCGGGAGGCTGAGGCAGGAGAATGGCGTAAACCCGGGAGGTGGAGCTTGCAGTGAGCTGAGATCCGGCCACTGCACTCCAGCCCGAGCGACAGAGCGAGACTCCGTCTCAAAATAAATAAATAAAATAAATAAGTGAGTGAGTGAATTTTTTTTGGCTTTGCAATAGTCACACTCCCTGACTCCCTTCATTCACACTTCCTTCCTAAACAAATAATGGGTATTTCACCTCACAGAACACCTCTAAGTCAGTATTACATTCCCTACTTGTGTTGAAAGAAAGTTTATTATCACAGTGCTAAAGGGCTCACTCAGATCTCCTTTTATCCTGAAAATGTTTAGAAAGCTGCTGTGCTACTCATAGAAAAAGTGATGGAGAAAACTGCCCACCACTTGGTTTATTGCCTTCCAAGTCAGTTATATTTTTCATTTTAAATCTGAAAGCTAATCAATACACTGGGATGTATTCCAGGTATGTTTTTAAGACAGCAAGCTGCAAATGTGATATGACCTGAGGTTGGAAAAAAACAGTTTGTGTGTGGGTTGTGGGGATCAATATATTTCAATGACATCACTGAGTAAAGGCAGACAGATGAATTTTAAAGAGTGGGAATGAAGATTTTTCAGTAGGAGCATTCTAAGCTTTAGGTCATTTCTGTCTTTCCTCTCCCCAAACTATTGAAGGATCTTAATGGTTTGTTTGTTTGTTTGTTTGTTTTTGAGACGGAGTCTTGCTCTGTCACCCAGGCTGGAGTACAGAGTGGCATGATCTCAGCTCACTGCAACCTTCACCTCTCTGGTTCAATCACTTCGCCTGCCTCAGACTCCCAAGTAGCTGGGATTACAGGTGCATGCCACCATGTCCGGCTAATTTTTTTTTGTATTTTTAGTAGAGACAGGGTTTCACCATGTTGACCAGACTGGTCTCGAACTCCTGACCTCGGGCAATCTGCCCGCCTTGGCCTCCCAAAGTGCTGGGATTACAGGCGTGAGCCACCACGCCCAGCCTATAGTATTTTTATTTTACTTATTTACCACAGTTGATTCTATGACAGCTTGAGCTAACTTGTTGCAAGGGAATGATTATGAACAAAGACACAGTAAATTACTACAAGGAAGATATCAATGTAGTTTCTGAAAACAGGTATTTTTTTTTTTTTTTTTTCAGGAAAAAACTTATGCAGTAGGAGAATTGGACTAATTTTCTCCAGGAAACCTGTGTTATTTTAGTTACCTTCTCAGACATTTTCCAAATAATGAAACTTGTTCTTAAAAACCTGCACTTCCTTTCTTGACAATCCCTAGGTTTTCTGAGAATTATTTTGTATCTACTTCATTATATTCTGCCTTTTGTTCATTCTTTCTCTGACAAATGTTTATTATGAAATACCACTAAAATACCAGGTACACACTATCGTGGTAAATTAAGCAAATCTCTAGCCTCACAGTGCTAATTTTCTAGGGCATCATGTGCTAGCTTTTAAGAACAATCATTACATTTCAGAATTTTTTTGTAATGCTTTACCTGTGAAATGAACATTATTATTAATATTATTTCCCATTTTAAGGTCAAGGAAACTAATCCTCAGAGCATATAGGTCACCGTTTCAAGATGACCAATCTAGTAAGTGTTAAAAATCAGATGTAAAAGTAGACCATTTGCCCATGCCCACATGTTTAGCTGCTCTACTATTTTGTTCTTTCAATTGGCTCTTCCAATATTTATGTCTATGGACTCTTCCAATTCTGGACACTTCCCGTACTTATTTCTGTGATACTCATTTGCTTTCTTGAGTTTTTAAATAAATTTAGTATTTTTAATGTTTTAATTACAAAAAATAAATAGCTTACAGGAAATTGGGAAATGGAGAAAATACTCATATGAACACCATATTAAACTGGTATTCTCTAAATTGTCTCATATACTGAAGCATCAAGCAGTTGTAATCACAGTACATGAAGAAATCCATGTTCTATCTTTTTCAGTATACATTTTATATAGTCTTTTCCTGATGTTATTTAGAGTTCATAATCATTGTTTGTAGATAATGCATAAAAACCCTTTGAGGTGATACATCATTATATATTTAACACATCTGTTGATGGATATTTTACTTTTTTGAAGGGAAAAAAATCCCATTATTTTATTACATAAAAAAGTACTTTGGAATTTCAATTCAAATTAACTGAATTAAACATATAAAAGCGTTTGACACCTTTATGATTGCTAGTATTCCGTGTACTACAATCTGTCTTTAAAAATGTACTTTATCAAGTGTCTTTTGTGTCCTACCATTTACTAGTCACTGTGATGGGCTTAAAGGATGTTGCCTGGGTGAGAACCATCTCTTAAATTCAAGAAGCTTCTAACCCAGTAGGAAGGACAATGATCCAAACCAGTGTAAGATACAAGAACAAGTAAGATGCAATGATATGATGGAGTACCTAATCTAGTAATATAGTGCTGACAAAGATGGGTAAGACAGAAAGGGCTTGTGGCCAAGCCAACATTTATACAGAGGAAAGTAGAGAAGAAGCATTAAGGGATGAGTAGTCCAGAGAAACAGAACTTTCTCTTTCTCTCTCTTTCTCCATATGTATGTATACATAGATATATTTATATATAATATATCATAAATTTAAGAAGAAATTTTTGATGTGTATATGTACATATATATGAAAAGAAGAAAATTATAAAAATTATGAAGACACTTTGGGAGGCCAAGGCGGGCAGATCACTAGATCAGGAGATCAAGACCATCCCGGCTAACATGGTGGAACTCCGTCTCTACTAAAAAATACAAAAAATTAGCCAGGCGTGGTGGCGGGCGCCTATAGTCCCAGCTAATTGGGAGGCTGAGGCAGGAGAATGGTGTGAACCTGGGAGGCAGAGCTTGCAGTGAGCTGAGATCACGCCACTGCACTCCAGCCTGGGCAACAGAGTGAGACTCCATCTCAAAAAAAAAAAAAAAAATTTATGAAGAAAATTTTTAAGAAGAAAAATATAAACTTTTTAGAAAGTAATTTAAAAAGATTTTAAAATATATGTAACAGACAAAAACATTCTGAGCAATAATTTAAGGAAACTAATCTTGAATATAATGCTGTTTGCATTAATTATACTTGAAATGATTGCTCTTGAAAGGTAAATTTAAAAATTGTATGGACTGTAATAATAGAATTACAAAATTGTAAACTTTCTACATGATAATATCAACTCATTCGTTTTCTCCAGAGCTTCCCCTTTTGTAATTCCTATGTATAATCATCCAACAAAATTATAATTTTTCATTATAATGTTATCAAATATTAGACAAGAAGAAGAATATTATTAACACCATTCAATACCAGCATTTTTGTTGGTTACCAAAATGTGGATTTTGACAACAAAATTTTGAAAATTTCGGAGGAACTAGAAACTTCTGAATTAACTGCACATTATCAAAAAGTATATCAAATTGAAACTTTCATCAAAATTATCATAATTTAAGCAAATCATTTATAACAAAACAGGGAATCATAACCTTTCTAGTTTTTATATTTGTTTCCAGTCAGAGTCAAATCTAAATAATTAATTTGATTACAAGTTCATTCTCAATAATCTTCTCATGATCTTGTTTAGGAAAGATAAGAAGAAAACTATATTCATTAAATGTGAGAGTAGAGATTATATGGAAAGAAGAGAAATGACGGTTGAAAAGAAACATGCACCTCCAACAGAGATCTCTACAACAAATAAACTAAACCTTTGGCTTGAATAGGAGGTTATAATAAGATTATGAATTCAGTTCCTTCTTTGGCCAATACCTGGACAAACTTGATTGAACTGATAAAATGACAAAGACAAAATTTATTTTAAATATATGATTTTATAGCACTGTACTAATGTTTGAAAGACTGTCTGGTTGTTGATATATAAAATTCATCAGAATATTTACATAGTCAGATTTCATGAAAACTTCCTTTGTATACCTGAAATATAGGTTTATATGACAGTTAATTTTTTACATATTCTTACCAAATGAAAACAGTTTATTAAATACAGTTTTAACATTTTGATGTATAAAACAGCAGGAGGTGGTAACCTGTAATAAGTTAATTCATTATGAATTATGAAGTTGTTAATACAGCCCGACTTAAGCATCTGTGGTTCACAGAAATTACACAGAATTATTTATTGATGCCATTTCCCCTTTCTTCCTTCCCTAACTACATTTGATAAATGGGGCCAGCATATCTTTGTCATTACATAGGGAATAGAGTCTGTGCCAAAACATATGGTTCAGGGTTTAAAGGTAAATTACATGAATATTTATGAATATACTGTCCAATAGACAGAATTTCTAAAATTTTTGAATGATTGAGATTTAGTGTTCAACTTGGTAGAGTGAGGAAATGTAGTATTTAAATTAAAAGTAAAATAACTACAGTTTCTCAGGTAATTATTAATTAGTCAACTCTGTGCTAACAACTTTAACTCTCATATTCAATTTAATCATTTAAACCAGTTTTCAAGCCAGGACACTCAGTAACCCATCCAGGCTCACATTGCTAGTGAGTTATAAAGCCAGAATTTAAAACCAAATATGGCTGAGTCAAGATCCCAGACTCACTTTTCTCAGCTGCAAAGCTGGAAAAATAAACCCCATTCCCTCCCTAACTTACTACACTGTTTTGAGGTTTAAATGTAAGAGTAAAAAAATTTTGTGAACTGTAAACATCTAAATCACTGTAAATCTTTTTTTTTTTAATGTGGATAATTACTTATACCATCCCCTATATAGGTGGTACATAAAGAAGCACAAATACAGCGAAGAAAAAAAAAAAGCGAAAAGGTATGCAGAGCAGTTTTGCTGTGGTATGCCAACACAGTACCCAAAGCTGTCATGGGGGAGCCCTGTACTCTGTTCACATCTGTTCAAAATCTTATCTTAAAAGATTTGGCCTTAGGCACTTCCCAAGCAGGAAAGCTCCAAAATGACAGGGAAAGATTTTTAGATATTATATGCTTATAAGAAGAATCAAGACTTCTGCACAAGTCTGATAAACCAATTAATGTTGTTATCTTAGCTCATGTCCTGGTTTAGAACAAGAAAAATTATTGGCGTTGTGCTGCAGGAGAGCCAAGGTTTGTATTTATTAAAATTGGCAGAGCTAATGTGCAGATCACCTCTGTTTCACTCATATCTTCGCATCTTAACCCAATTGACCCAAGCCATCTCAAACAAGTATACCTTCAAGTCTTAGCATTCTTCCCCTGCCTTCTCTAATGCAAGTCAACCAAACTAGCAATTAGGCCATGCTCCCATTTCAGAGACAAGTTAACTAAGATTCTTTTAGGTCCGACTTCAAGTCCGAAAGTCTTTTTTAATGTCATCTGTAATCGGGACTTGAGGCAGCCCAATACATATCACCCTTATTTTCCATCAAATTTGCAATCAATTGAGATACATTCAGAATTCAGGGAAAATACAAAAGGCAATTTATTTGTGAAAAATAATAGGATCAATGGTTGTTCTGTAAATATGTGGTAACAATGGGCTTCATGGTACAGCAGTGAGACAATATGTGCCTAGTCACAGGCAACCATACTCAGTTACTTTTTTTTCTACTCTATGGCCAAGAACTCTGTGCTCTCTACAGGCAGCTACAAACGAGAGAAAGGAAGGAAATGTGTTCAGCTATGCATGTCCAGGTCTTGATCTCAAGTTACCAATAAGATAATTTACACTCCTTAAATTTGAAATAATTGAGAGGGCAGAGATGAACAAGAGTGAGTGCTAACTGATGTCTTGTCATAAGGAAAACATGAAATAAGAAGAATAGAAACTCACACAAATAATAAACTAAGAATCAGTGCCCCTAAAGCTTATGTTTTAACATATTCATGAAATCAACCTCTAAATTAAGATTCTGGTAATTTCCTCAGATTGTGCCCTATATCCTTCCCAAATTGAGAAGCAAGTAAAAGAATATTTTGAAAGTAAGAGAGAGAGAAAACACACACACATACACACACACACACACACACACACACAGCCAGATGCTAAGAGCAAAGGAGTAAGGAAGACAGGGTTTTCAGTCTCAAGCTAATTGCTGGGCTGAAAACAGAAATGAATCATGGTGACTGCATGACCGTCTAGAGAGCATATGCATGGCAACACCTGGAATATTTCATCAGTGAGACCTCACTCTTATAAATGCTGCCCAGGAGTTTCATCTCCAAACCTTGAATATGTGTTATTTTATTTTATATTTTATTCCCTACATTTTATATATGGAATTCTTAGGATGTATGTGTTGTGCTTATTTATGTGGCTTGGGAGAGAGGTTGTGATACCCAGGAGGCCAAGGAAGAGAAATATAGAGTCACTTGTGAAGTTCATCTTACTATTTTTTTAACTCTCCATTTAAAAAGTGTTATCAACTTTTCTTGTGGTAAAAACAAAATAGCCATTGCTTTCATCATCTTTCATTATTTATTTATACTAAATATTATATATGATTCAGGGTATCATCAGATAACATCTATTTCTAACACATATGGTTTGAAATTTGGGTTCTAAGGCTGGATTGCTTTGGTATTTTGTTATTCAAATTACAAAAATATGGTAGACACATTAAACAGCAGTCCATTTTTTTCTTTATAAAGATGCATATCACAAGACTCTGAAAACAAAATGACCGATCAACTGCATTTGCCAAAATAACATTTGCATTTTTTATCATATGCAAACCAAAAGTAGCATGAAATTTTGAGCATTTCAACAAAATCCTCTTGTACAGACACAATGTAATGCCTTCCATAAAACCATAATATTAACTTATGATCAATTGATTAATAATTTGTTAATTTTCCTTACATAACACTTATTTTCAAAAATTTAATAACTATATTCTATTGTGTTAAAGATAAACGTTTTTAGAAAATAATTTTTGATAGAACCAATGTAGTGATTTCAGGATTTCATTACAGGTGAAAATTAGATAAGAAACTTCTTGAAAAATGCAGATATTCTAGTTTCATATCCAGATATTATGATTTAGTTGCTCTGCAATGGTGGACAGGAATCTTCACATTTTTGGCCAGCACTATGTGTGACAAGCTGGCTTTGTTTGAGGAACTGTGCTATAAAAATTGTTGATGAAACTTCTCTACCTGGGATGAGATTTTACCAAACCTTTGCTCAGTTTGCGCCTTCTTGGAATCCAAGTCACGTTGGCAATACTTACTCTTCCAAGAGGACTTTTCTGACCAGTCATTGTCGCTCTCCATCACATTTCCCTGTTTAATTTCTTCATAGATCTTGTCAATAACAATATATTTGTTTCTCCTGACATATTTAGTTTTGTATCCAATCCAAATTCCCCTAACAATACCTGGTATGTAATGTGAGATCAATAAATATTTTTTTGCTGAATAATGAAGTAAGGCACCAGAGGCTAATTAGAAATTCAAATCATTGGATGAGAAACAGATTTATCCTTCTTACTAAAAAAAATATTCCTTAGGCAAACACAACACTAACATAAGTGAAGATCCAAAATGGAGAGAGAGAGTTCTTTATTGAGAAATCACCACCACTCAAAGACATTTTTAAAAATATTTTTGAACCTCTTCCAGTTTTAGTTTTGATAATTAAATAGCATATATAATTTCATGCCTTTCTTTGCATATTTACCATTATATAATTTGCAGCAGATGCTGTCAGTAACTCACTCAGAGCCTTCAGAATTTTCGGTATGCTCTAACCAACTTCTAACCAGCAGCATTTGCATTTACATGCCTGAGACATAAATCACAGGCACGTAAATACTTTAGCTCCCTTGTTCCTCATGTAGGAACATTTTGCAATGTGTGTTACACTATTTCTAGATTTAAACCATTGTGACAGTTGACTTAGTAAAGAAGCTTAACTAGCTCTCTTTTTTTTCCCAATATCACTTTCCCACCACTACTTGTGTTTCTCTCAAAATCAAGTTTTTGCCTTAGAGTCTTTTCTCAGTGTGGATTTCTGGAGAAATCCAAATAAAGACATGGCTTTTTTCATATTTTCATATAGTCTCTTATTTTTGTTTACATATTTGGTACATATTAGGTCTTCAAAAATATTTAATGAATGAGTGAATAAAGTGTGTGATTCTTGTCTTTCTCTCCTTCAAAATCTGTTATCAGTCTTTTTCCATCATCTCTACCTTGTAAACTACAAGATATCTTTCAATTCCCAGTTACCAGTGTTAACTCCTTTTCAAGCCTCTTGACAACTATACCAGAATCTCTTATTCTTCTTGAAGATTTTAATGATAATTTACAAACAATATTTAACAACTCTTAGCATTATGACTTGAGTGTCTGCACTTTCATTGCCATTTTGTTATCTGCACATTTTCCCATACTGGGACATATACTTAATAACAATTTGGTAGCCTATAACATGTACTTAAAAAATTTGAAAAATTAGAATGAATGAATGAGGTATATGAGACTTTCTCTGTGTTCCAGTTTCTTCCTGATAGTTGCATTCATTTTAAGGTCTTGTCAGTGTTCCTCAGTTCAATTATTTACCCAAATCAAGTGCCTGTTTGCCTTATTCTTAACTCAACATTTTTACAGCAAGCATCTTTGGATAGTTAGTTTAGAGGAAATATCTGACATATGAAGCATTTATACTTTCTTTTTCCCTTCCATGTACCATACTTCATTTGGTATTTCTCCCCTGTGGAGTATTCTTGGTGCCCATTTCTTGCCTCCTATTGTGACCATCCTCCCGACTAGAGTCTCACATTTCAATTTTGTGTGTGTGATTTGCTATATTCCTTATTTATCAGATCAAAATATAATCCACCATAGCTGCAGTTGGTGAATGGCTATGTTGCTGAATACCAACTAATAACAACTTAAAACTCACCATGTAGGCAACAGATCACTGGGTCTCATATTTTCAGCCATTCAGCCACTCTATGTCTTTTAATTAGAGAGTTTAGCCTTTTACATTCAACGTTATTACTGATAAGTAAGGGCTTAATTCTGCAAATTTGTTATTTGTTTCCTGGTTGTTTTGTGGTCTTGTCTTTTTTTTCTTCCTGTCTTCCTTCAGTGAAAGTAATTTTCTCTGGTGATATGATTTAATTTCTTGCTTTTTATTTTTTGTGTTACCAATTGTATGTTTTTTGGTTTGAGGTTACCATGAAGCATATAAATACTATCTTATAACCCATTATTTTAGGCTGATAGCAACTGAACACTGTGTGCATAAACAAACAAAAAAATAAAACTAATAAAAACTCTATGCCATAACTTTCTCCCTCACTTTTCAATTTTTTGTTGTTTATATCTTGTGTGCTAAGTTGTTGTAGTTATTATTTTTGGTTGGTTCATCATTTATTCTTTCTACTTTACATAAGAGTAGTTTACATACTATAGTCAGAGTGTTATAATATTCTGCGTTTTCCTGTGTACTTACTATTACCAGTGAGTTTTGTAGCTTCAGATGATTTCTTATTGCTCACTAATGTCATTTTCTTTCTGATTGAAGTACTCCCTTTAGCATTCCGTATAGGAAAGGTCTGGTGTTAAAGAAATCCCTCAGCATATTTGTTTGCCTGGGAAAATCTTTATTTTTCCTTCCTGTTTGAGGGATATTTTGCCAGATATACTATACTAGGGTAAGTTTTTTTTTTTTTCTTTAGCACTTTAAATATATCATGCTATTCTGTATTGAACTATAAGGCTTCCACTAAAAAGTCTGTTGCCAGGTGTGTTAGAGCTCTATTGTATGTATTTGTTTCTTTTCTCTTGCTGCTTTAGGATTTTTTCTTTATCCTTGAACTTTCAGAATTTGATTATTAAATGTCTCAAGGTAGTCTTTTTGGGTTAAATCTACTTGATGTTCTAGAACTTTCTTGCACTTGAATATTGATGTCTTTCTCCAGCTTTGGGAAGTTCTCTGTTACCATCTGTTTGAATAAATGTTCTACCCCTGGCCGGGCGCGGTGGCTCAAGCCTGTAATCCCAGCACTTTGGGAGGCCGAGACGGGCGGATCATGAGGTCAGGAGATCGAGACCATCCTGGCTAACACGGTGAAACCCCGTCTCTACTAAAAATACAAAAACTAGCCGGGCGAGGTGGCGACGCCTGTAGTCCCAGCTACTCGGGAGGCTGAGGCAGGAGAATGGCGTAAACCCGTGAGGCAGAGCTTGCAGTGAGCTGAGATCTGGCCCCTGCACTCCAGTCCGGGCGACAGAGCGAGACTCCGCCTCAAAAAAAAAAAAAAAAAAAAAATGTTCTACCCCTATGTCTTTCTCTACTTTCTCTTTAACGGCAATAACCCTCACATTTGCCCCGTTGAGGCTATTTTGAATTTGCTGTTTGAAAGGTTACATGTCTCTGTTTCTCTAGCATTAGTCCCTACTGCCTTATTTAGTTCACTTGGTAAGGTCATGTTTCCTGGATGGTATTGATACTAGTGGATGTTCTTCAGTGTCTCAGCATTGAAGAGTTAAGTCCTTACCATAATCTTTACTGTCTGGGCTTGTTTTTATCTTTCCTTCTTGGGAAGGCTTTTCACATATTTGAAAGGACTTAGGTGTTGTGATCTAAGCTGTATCTGCCTTAGGGAGTTCCCCAAGCCCAGTTATGCTGTGGTTCTTACAGACTTGTGGGGGATCACCTTGATTGTCTTGAATAAAATTCTGGCAAATTCTCTGGATTACTAGAGAGAGTTTCTTTTTCTCTTCCCCTACTTCCTCCCAAACAGAGTTTCTCTTTCTCTCTCTCTCTCTCTCCTCTGAAAACTCACCATATACAAGCTAATATGTGAGTTATAATAAAATTCTTTTTTTTTTTTTTTTTTTTTGAGGCGGAGTCTCGCTCTGTCGCCCGGACTGGAGTGCAGTGGTGGCCGGATCTCAGCTCACTGCAAGCTCCGCCTCCCAGGTTTACGCCATTCTCCTGCCTCAGCCTCCCGAGTAGTTGGGACTACAGGCGCCTGCCACCTCGCCCCGCTAGTTTTTGTATTTTTTAGTAGAGATGGGGTTTCACCATGTTAGCCAGGATGGTCTCGATCTCCTGACCTCGTGATCCACCCATCTCGGCCTCCCAAAGTGCTGGGATTACAGGCTTGAGCCACCGCGCCCGGCCTAAAATTCTTAAGTGAAATAATAGATGATTATTGGCATCATTGTCATTGTTTGGAACGTCATCTAATCATAGAAAAAGCAATATTGAAAAGTTCTTTAAATCACATAATAAAAGTAGATGCTGGATGTATTTTGAAATCAATCTTTCTCTCTCTTTTTAAAATATATCTCTGATTCCCAACTCACATAACCAAATTTTCCAAAATTTTCAAGCCCCTTCTGAATTCTTCTCTGAAGTGTCATGATATGACACTTGGTGTACCTTGCAACGATAATATGTCTCAATAATGTAGGTAACACTTTACCTTCTGGAATACTTCAAAGTGTATATATATATGTGTGTGTGTGTATATATATATGTGTGTTTGTGTGTGTGTGTATATTTATGTATGTGTGTGTATATATATATCAGTATGTGTACATAAAAATATATTTTCTTATTTTCACATTCACACAAAATATGAAAAATCCATTATATATATATATATATATAATATACATATATATATCTTTAAAAACTTATGTGCAAAACTTTTATTTTTCTTATGGACACTATTTTAGTGGATCCTATTTTTAAAATCCATTATGCATCTGAGAAAAACTGCATTACATATACACGTATTTGGGAGCATCTTTTCCTGAAATACGACCATAACTCCATGATCTATTATCTCTAGATACAGACCATTTTCCTCAATTCTCCTGTGAATGCGAAAGTAGAGTGTATGTTGGTGGGAAGAGATGAATAGCAGGTACTGATAAATCAAAAAGTAAAATTCTTATCCTTTTGGTTCTAGAGAGAGTTGTGATATCACAATTTGACCATGTTCACTAGTGGAAAGCATATAGAAAGGGCTCCCTAAGCTTCCTATAGTCTTGTTTGTTAAAGATGATATGCTATAAGGTGACTTTTTATTGTTTTATGCTTTCTGAAAAATGAATATTCCCTATGGAATGAGTTTGCTGTGCCTTGGAAAGCAGCTTCCCTTCAGGCACATTCTCAGGGCACTTACAGGCATGCTACATTAAAAGGAAGAACTTTATATACCAGGTCTTTGTATACTTTCTTGGATGAAGCTTGCTCGGAAAGGGTTTGATTTATATCAAATGATACTCCACAGCAAACAGAGAAGAGCTATTGCATGGTTCCAGATAGGCTTTGGACAACAACATGGAAACTTAGGGCAAGTTGGCCTCTAGCGCCATTATTCTCTAGTCCCTTCACCTTATGGTGCTTCAATTTTTCATATATCAGGGATTCATTGTCCATTTACAGCCATTTAGTTGCCCAGGAGACTCCCTTACTATGTTTGATTTGACCGTTCTTCCCTTCTTACATCAAACTTCACCCTTCATTTTCTTTTGCCTTTCAATATCTGCTTACCAATTGTGATGTCTTCCATGACATGATGGCATAGTTAAAGTCTGACAAAAAAATGCTTTATGAAGAGTTTTCAATGACTCAGGTAAAAAGGAGAAACTAATGAGAGGATTTCAGGTAGTCATTGGCAAGGTCAGTGAGGGACGGAGACCTCAAATCTTTTCTATATTTTGGCCTCTTCAAATTTAACTATACACAGCCTCCCTGTGATGTCTCTTTTTCTCACTTTAGTATTACAGTTTAATAGAAGAATATAAAAATTTACATGTGTACTCATCATTATATACTTTGTATTTATCCACATATATCTGTCTATATATTGCTGTGTAGAATTGAATGCATAAAGATATGGACACTGTATTTTATGGCTCATGTAAAGTATTGTAATTTTTATTTTGACTCCACTCAATTATTACATTACATAGTGACTTCAAGACTAAATCTGATTTAAGATGTGACCCCTTAGGCCAGAAATTTCTGCAGCAGTCATAGAATAATATGTATTAGAAATGTTTTATTTTACAAAAGGTAGGTCCCCTTTGAAGAACGTTACTATATCTAAGATTTAGCAAGTAAACTAGACAGAAGGTGAAAATATAAAAAATCTTATAACTGAATACTGTGGTTTGTGGTTACTCAAGAGATGGGAAGATAAAAGCCAGTATAAAGCAGACTAAGAAGGATCAGTAGAGAGGTGTATTTGGGGGCCAAGAGAAGACTGAGATCCACAGAAAGGAAGTATCCACACAATATAAAAACCAGGCTGTCTTGGTTCTAATACTGTGTTTGTCACCTATAAGTAACATGATCTTGGACTGGTAACTTAACAATTCTATGCCTGTTTCTTTGATTATAAAACTGAGTAAAAAATAGTACCAATCTCATAGAATTATTATGAAGGCTTAACATGCTAAAATTCATGAAAATGTTAGGATCGCCTCTGGCACTTTATGTTGTATTTATATATTATTATTGTCTCAACATAATTATGAAAGTTAGGACTTATCAGTGATCATTTTCTTCACTTCTATCTTCTACTGCCACATTTTTTAATTTATTTCTTATGTTATGCTCAGTTCAGACTCTCAAGCATAAAGACTTAAATGTTGCTATTATTTTAAAGGGTTAAGAACAACAGGTTCTCTAGACTGGAGTTAACTGTGCTGACACAGAGAAAAAAGCAACGATTCTCTAATATGGAGTTTCTCTAAAATGAGAGAGCCATCAACACATGTTTATAATTGAAGCTAAAAGAGTGAGCCATTTCAGACGTTAGGAAATTTAATTTATAGGACTTTACCTAAGAACTTACAGCTAATGAACTAGCATCAGAATACAAATATTGCTGTGTAGGCTCCAAATTGTAAAGCTAGTTTTAGTCAATCCCAATGAATTCAATCACAACAATTTGGAGATATATATATATATATATATATATAATATATATATATATATTTTTTTTTTTTTTTTTTTTTTTTTTTTTCCCTAGAATGTGACCAGGGGTATCAAGCATTTATCAAGAGTTAGTAGTGGCTAGGCATGGTGGCTTATGCCTGTAATCCCAACACTTAGCAGCCCAAGGCTGGTGGATCACCAGACGTCAGGAGTTTGAGACCAGGCTGGGCAACATGGTGAAACCCTGTCTCTACTAAAAATACAAAAAATTAGTTGAGCATAGTGGTGAGCACCTGTAATCCCAACTACTCAGGAGGCTGAGGCAAGATAATTGCTTGAACCTGGGAGGTGGACATTGCAGTGAGCCAAGATTACACCATTGCACTCCAGCCTGGGCTACAGAGTGAGACTGTCAAAAAAAAAAAAAAAAAAAAAAAGGGAAAAGAAAAAGAGTAGCAGTGAAAATCAGAATCATGAGATTTGTAGAATTCAGCAATGAAATATTATGAGTTACATTCATTCATAATTGCTGATTCAATATTTACTCTGTCATAATTGTGAATGAGGGGGATGACAGATAAGAGTTAAATTCAATTCATATAGAAATACAATACATTCATTCATGATATTCCAAATGAGTAGCTCCAAACAGATTGTACTATAGCAAATTCCTGATATGCTCATATAGGATAATGAGTTCTGTTTTTTGGTATCTTGGCAATTATAATGGCCATCAAGAATCTTGAAGGAGAAAAATGCCTATTTTCCTGCCCCCAAAGACATGTATCAGTTAGATTGATCTAAGATTGCATGTATCTAGAATCAAATGTAGTCTTTCCATAATACTAGCATTATATAGCAGTTTTAAAAAGAACATAGCTATCACAAGGAACATAGTCCTTATGAGACAGAAAAAATAGTAATAGAAAGAATATCTTGCATTTACTTGGTATTCATTTTGTTTTATTGGAAAATATTAACCGTATACTGCTTTTCAAAAAATGGAAGCATAAACTCATGATTGTTAGAGAGAGGAATGTTTATTATCCATTGTAACTGTCATTTTAATTAAGATGCATACAGATTAAATAGTGTAATCAAGGACAAATAGGCAATTAAAAACAGAACCATTATCTAACTCTAAAAGCCCAAAAATTACATTTATAGGTATCTTAAAAATAGAGTAACTTCATATGTTTTGTATTGATTTTATTTTAAAATAAGATAGTTTTGTTTGTTTGTTTTAGTTTAAATTGGCTGTTAATTTGAAGAACTCTTTCAATACATGGTTTAGGCTCTATATTTCAAATGTATTTCTGATTGACAAATACAAGGAAAGGAGGAAATGGCCACTTAACTGGAAATTGCACAGTAATATAGCATTCTCATCTAAAGATGATTTGAAGAGCTGAACATAAGTTGTTCTGTTTTAAAATTGTTGTACTGACAGCATTTTTAGAATTCTTATTTAATCTATGATGACAAAGAAGTCTGCAGTCACCCTCCTAGTATAATATTCACTTTGATTTCATATATTTTAAAATTGTATTTTCTACAAAAACATATTTGGTTATTATCAGTCACTGATATTACTTATTAGATAATAAAACACAAATGAGGTTTTATCTGAATGCATAAAATATCAATACATGAAGCAAAAATACTGATACTTATGTATTAAGCTGTGTCTGCTATTCTGTAAGCTACTCCAATATTGCTGATATTCTGGGTTACCATAACAGCATGCAATTTGTATATTATCTCTTATAAAAACATTTATTTTTTAACTACATTTTGCCTTTCTTATACATTCAGTGACAATTAGTACATTTTGATGGCTAAAGTTTCTGTGCATCTTAAAATATTATAATTAATAATTATAAATAATAAATTATTTTAAAGTATTAAAATGCTATAATTAAGGACACAAAGAAAAACTTTATGACAAATGTTTTACCCTTATAGCATACTTTGTTAATTCTAATAATAATCCTGATAGTTGACAATAGTCTCTGATATTTAATAATTGAGTACATACACACATATACTCAAACACTAACAAAAACAGATACTTGGTACCATTTAGTTTCTCTTCTTAAAAAGGAAACGTCGTATTTAGAAATATACCATTATTCATATATTATATTAGCCTAATCCTCAAGTAATATAAAATATTAGAGATGTAGATAAGCATTATTACCAAATTAAATACGAATGTATAAAAACATATAAATAGGTATGATGGTTAATACTAAGTGTCAATTTGATTAGATTGAAGGATGCAAAGGATTGATCCTGGGTGTGTCTGTGAGGGTGCTGCCAAAGGAGATTAACACTTGAATCAGTAGGCTGGGAAAGGCAGACCTACCCTTAATCTGGGTGGGCACCATCAAATCAGCTGCGAGCGTGGCCAGAATATAAAGCAGGCAGATAAAAAATGTGGAAAAGCTAGACTGGCTTAGTTTCCCAGCCTACATCTTTCTCCCATGCTGGATGCATCCTGCGCTTGAACATTGGACAAAGTGTTTCAGCTTTGGGACCCAGTCTGGCTTCCTTGCGCCTCAGCTTACAGATGGCCTATTGTGGGACCTTGTGATCATGAGAATTAGTACTCCTTAAAAAACTCCTCTTTATATATATATATAGCCTATTAGTTCTGTTCATCTAGAAAACATTAATACAGTATGTTACTTTAAAATTCAAATATGTTCGTCTTTCAAAACTTTGACATTATTATAATAGAGTAACTTCAGGAGGATTTTCACTTGATATTTTTAGTCCAGAAATCAACAATTGTAAAATATGAGCTCACTTTTAAGAATACAGTATACATGGCTGGGCGCGGTGGCTCAAGCCTGTAATCCCAGCACTTTGGGAGGCCGAGACAAGGCGGATCACGAGGTCAGAAGATCGAGACCATCCTGGAGATCATGGTGAAACCCCGTCTCTACTAAAAAATACAAAAAACTAGTCGGGCAAGGTGGCGGGCGCCTGTAGTTCCAGCTACTCAGGAGGCTGAGGCAGGAGAATGGCATAAGCCGGGGAGGCGGAGCTTGCAGTGAACTGAGGTCCGGCCACTGCACTCCAGCCTGGGCAACAGAGCGAGACTCCGTTTCAAGAAAAAAAAAAAGAAAAGAAAAAAGAATACAGTATACATGAGATTAAATTAATGCACTTAATAACTAACTCAGAAATTATTTAGACAAGATTCTTGGCCTTAAAGCATTTCATCCCTGTATGCATCTTCATTTAAGTTCTTGGCATAAACATCAACTCCTCAGGGAGGCTTCTCAGACTACTTTTTGAATATCTATTTTTGTCAGTCACTTATCTACATGCCCAGCTTCATTATTCTTTATTAGATTTATAACTTGTAACAAGTATATTATGCATTTGTTTGTTGTCTATGTTCTCTATCATTATGTAAGCCCCACGAAGGCATAAACTTTTCCATTCTCCATCTTGTTCTCTATGGTATCTCCAGGGATTATAACCACTCTTGGTATTGAATAATTCAATAGTTATTTTCTATATATTATTTCTTTTTTTTTTTTTTTTTGAGGCGGAGTCTCGCCCGGACTGGAGTGCAGTGGCCGGATCTCAGCTCACTGCAAGCTCTGCCTCCTGGGTTTACGCCATTCTCCTGCCTCAGCCTCCCGAGTAGCTGGGACTACAGGCACCCGCCACCTCGCCCGGCTAGTTTTTTGTATTTTTAGTAGAGACGGGGTTTCACCGGGTTAGCCAGGATGGTCTCGATCTCCTGACCTCGTGATCGCCCGTCTCGGCCTCCCAAAGTGCTGGGATTACAGGCTTGAGCCACCGCGCCCGGCCTCTATATATTATTTCAAGCATAATAAGAACCTTGGTCTCCACAACCCTATTTTAACCCAGACACTCCTTTCTATTTATTCTAGATCTTTAGATAATGATTCTTTTAACCAATTGATAACCTGAAAATCTTTGAATCTACCTAGGACTGTAAGCTCCCACCTTCAAGTTGTCCTGCCTTTCTGGACTGAATCAATGTACAGCTCACATGTACTAACTGATGTCTTATGTTTCCTTAAAACATAGAAAATCAAGCTGTAACACAACTGCTTTGGGTACATGTTCTCAGGCCCTCTTGAGACTGTGCCACAGACCATTATCTCTTATATGGGCTCAGAATAAACTTCCTTAAATATTTTACACAGTTTGGTTTTTTAGTCAACAACATAAACGTACAAAAGAAATGAGAAGAAAAGCACATTGCTTTTCCTTATTGTATTTATCTTTAATTTTATCTGATACCATTTTTTCTTTCTTGGTTAACTTACACTGCTCATTTCCATTATCATTCATTTTTCTTATCAATTAGCAACAATTTATATCACCATACTTGCTTTTACAAGGAATAAAATTATTACTGATGCTAATTCAAACAGGATATTCAACTGTCACTGAATACACATGTACAACACACAGTTTGTTCATTATATTTACCTATGAAAATATGCTATATTTACCACACTATTAACATTACTTGGATTCCATCTATGCCAACTGAGGGCAGTGAGAAAATATTCAAAAGAGAGCCAGAACGTATCATGGAAATATAACAATTTACAATGCTGGAAATTGTGGAAGCCAAGAGAGAATACCTCCTTTGCTCTCTGAAGTTGTATTAAAAAACTCAACTAATGAAAGATAAACAAATATGAAAAATGGCATACAAATTAATTAGCATGCATGAAGGAGAAGAGTGTGATTACCCCAAATATCCCAATGGGTCCCCGATACTAACATAGCCATTTTTTTCTGAAGGGGGAGGAGAGATGGGAAATATAAATGATTATCTTGAGGGGCAATAAATAATTATTATGTTAAAACTGCAATTACTCTTGCACCAGCCTAATACTAGGGAGAATGAATGGATCAGGAAACAGAGATTAATTTATAAATGGTTCTCTTTGGAAACAGAATGAGCCTGAGAGACAGACATTATCTTATGAAAGAGTCTCTTCAGGTATGGCTACATTTTTTTTCTTCTTTTCTGCAACAGATAATGAGATACCAGTAAGCAGAAGGAAAAACAATTATTTTTGGTGGATACTTCAAGCATTTATGTAGATGGGGGAAAGTCTCTTTCTGCATCTGTTGATCTTTATACCAGGGAGCAATATTTTGAGGTGACATGTTTTAGTTTCCTTTGCAGGGTTAATAGAAACTACCTACTTCAACTCCTTTATTTCATTCACAAGAAAATTGAAGATGAGAGAAGTAAAGTGATGTCTTGACCAGAGTCAAGAAATAGATTTGAGATTCTTAATTACTAATGTGATCCTCTCCACATTGCATTATATGACATGCTTTCAAACAGAACATCTTGGCTGTAACTTTATTAACCTCTTTGATAAGCCAAGGCAAATTATCATTAACCAAATAAAATACTAAATTAAGAAATAGATGTGTCAATGTGGTACAAAAGCAGTGGCATTAAAAGACCAACTTGATTTAATTTAAGAGTACAGATGGATTTTCTTTTTTTAATCCACTCCTTCCCAAATTCTCCTATATTCAAATTGTCTCCCAGTTTTGTCTTATGTAACTCTAATTGTTTCTTTTGCTAAAGGAAAAACTTCAGCCAAATTAAATTTAAAGGAGCTTAATTGAGCTATGAGCAATTCACAAATGGGGCAACACCCAGTATCACAGCAGATTCAGAGAGATTATAGGGATGGCTCATGGTCAGAACAAATTTATAGACAAAAAAAGTAAAGTAACATACAGAAATTGGAAGAGAGGTACAGAAACAGCTGGATCAGTTACAGCTTGGCATTTGCCTTATCTGAATACAGTTGAACACTCAGCAGTGAATGACTGTGTAATGCCCAGACCCGCGATGACCCGAAAGCAACCACCAGAGTCCAGAGACAAAGCCAAGTGGCAGGGATCGCTTTATTTCGAGTTGGAACTCGGTTCCCTCCAGCTAGGCATCAGATCCTAGGGAGAGACCCCGAGCTCAGTGTTCAGCCTTCTTTTATAGTCAGACACAAAAAAGTTACAGCAAGTTACAGAGTCACTGGGGATTTTTACTGTTGTAGGTTTACAATTGGCTGACATTTAAAGTTAAACATTAGTCAGTTGTTCATTGGTTCCCGCCCGTTGACCAAACCACAAACGGCCGCTTGCCCTGCTAGGGACTTTCCAGATAACCTTGTTGTTTTAGCATTAAGGGGAGTTTCCTGACTTTTCTGACCTCTGATATTCAGTATTTTCCCACTCCTCATTCCCCCCTCTCTCTAGTATCTTGAGAGCCAATCTTGGGTCTTATATGTCTGACTCGGAAGTCTCGGTGAGTACAGGTTGGTACTGGGCTCTCAGGACCATAAGCTGGACAGTGTTGAGTCTTTCTTTTATAAAGTTTGTTAATCTGTTGATTATACATGGTCCTATAGTGAGTAAGAGAAGTATACTTATGAATGGTCCTATGAGGGGTACTAGAAAGGAGTACATGGAGGAATTCCACCAGCTGTTGGCCGCAGAGGTGAATTGTTGTTTCTGCAATTCTAGGCTGAATTTATGTAGCTGTTGAACCCGCATTTCTATGAGTCCAGATTCATTTATGTAGAAACAACAATCTTCTCTGAAGAAGAGACAGGTCCTTCCTTTTTCGGCCGTTAACAGGTCTAGTGCACGGCGGTTTTGTAAAGTAACTTGGGCAAGGGAGGTCAATTGTCTCTGTAATGAGGCAAGGGATTCGGCGGAAGCTTCCATAGCTATGGAGAATTGATGAGAGAGTTTTGCAGTGCTGATAAGGGAGTGACCTAAAGCTTCCCCGGCTAGTCCTGCAGCAACTAAGGACGTGGTGAGTGAGACTCCGGCTACTAGGGGGAGTAATATAGCTCGTTTTGGTCTAGAGAAAGGGGCGGAGTCCTACCTGGAAAATTCTGCAGGGGTGCGCAAGGTTAGTTGGGGGACTAGCGTGACAGGGAGACACAGTAGGGTTATCGTGGCCTGAGTGGAAAGGTTCTTATATAGGGTCCTATTGCACCAGAAGAAAGAACCAGGAGGGGCAAAGAGGGTTGAGTTGGGAGTGGAAGTTGTATTACAGAGGGTAGTGACGGCATTTGAATAACAAAAGGAAACTTGTGTCTGTCCAGGGTTTAGGAACAAGGGGACGTCAGGGATCGGGCGTGGTGTGTGGCTATTGTTAGGGTTTAGGCTGAGAGAAGCGTTAGACGGGCCTGGAAGTGGAACTGCGGTTAACGGCAGTCGCCCTAGAGCCGCGCAGAAGAAGCATGCAGAGAGATTGCCTAGGCCAGTGGCCTTTGCAATTTCTAACCCTTCTCTTAATTAACCAGGAAAAGGGGCGGGGAGGAGTTAAAGTTGAAAGCTGGACATTTAATTCCTCTTCCTGGTTCTGTATAGCCACGTATAGGGTGGTCTGGATCTGAACAAGGGAACGCCAGAGAAAGAGATGGCTACTAGGCCAGGTAGTTCCTGAAGTCAAGTACATAGCCCCTTTTTACTGGGAAGTCCAGGGGGGTCCTAGGGGTCCTAGATAACCTAGGTGTAGCCTGATGTAGTTTTAAAGAAATTGTGTGACTGCCACGTTTGACTGGATAGGGACTCAGAAGTTTTTAGGATTTTAACAGTGTGGATTTTGCAGAACCTATATAGACAGCCGACACTTTGCTCTACCTATGAGTTATTACAATAAGAGAGTGTTTGGTCAAAGAGGAAACAAATTGCGGGTGCTGCTTTTCCTGGCTGGTGTTTAAAATCATTGAAATTTAGATGGATGGGAGTGATACAACCCCCCAGGGGACAGTCAGCAGTGCCTAATACATAGCCCTTTTGTTCTGTCTGAGCATAATTGGTCCAGTTCTCAGTTAGGAAGAAAGGCCCAGCGAAAGGGGGTGTTGCCGGGTTCACCCGGGTCTCCTCACAAGGGATCCATAAGAGTAGAAGAGTTATAAAGGAGGTAGGTGTCATAGTTACAGTTTAGGTTGCTGACGGCGTAGAACAAGCTTTAGAGGGTTTTCTTTGGTCCGGTCAACTGTCCAGGTTGCAGCCTTTCCCGTCGAGGATTAACAAGGTCCGAGAGTGGGTCTATAGGCTTGGTGTGGGTGTGATGAATCCAGGCGGCGATGCCTTCCACTTTGAGGGCCGTAGGCGTAGTCAGGATCACCTGGAATGGTCCTTTCCACCGGGGTTCTAGGGTTTCTTGTTGGTGGCACTTGACGAGGACCCAGTCTCCCGGTTTGTATTGATGTGGAATGGGTGGAGGCCCAGCTTCATATAGTTCTTTTAGCTTGGGCCAGACTTCCTCATGAACTCTCTGTAGGGCTTGTAAGGAAAACAAAAGTTCAAGACCATTGTCTGTGTCAGCTTTGAGGAGATTGTCTTTAAGGTTAGGGATGATAGGGGGTGGTTTGCCATACATTATTTCATAAGGGGTAAGTCCTATTTTATAAGGAGAGTTACATGCCCGGAACAGAGCGTAGGGGAGGAGGACTACCCAGTTAGCACCAGTCTCCATGGTCAATTTAGTTAGGGTCTCTTTTAATGTTCTATTCATTCTTTCTACCTGACCTGAGCCTTGGGGTCGATAAGCACAGTGTAGTTTCCAATGAGCCCTAAGGATGGAAGCCAGTTCCTGACTTACCTTAACAGTGAAGGCCGGCCCATTATCCGACCTTATCATGACTGGAAAGCCGTACCTGGGTAGGATCTCCTCTAGGATCTTTTTGGTCACAATCTGTGCAGTTTTTTTCTTTGTCGGAAAAGCTTCTGCCCATCCTGAGAATGTATCTATAAAAACTAGTAAATATTTGTATCTATATTTTCCTGGCTTTATTTCAGTAAAGTCAATTTCCTAAAACATACCATGTCTATCTCCCCTATGTCTTTTTCCCATGGTCTGGGCCCTGTGACTGGCATTATTGAGTTGACATACTACACAGTTTTTAACCATGGCATCTACTTTTTCAGGGGTGTTTTTAATTTTTAGTCCAGCGTGTTGAATCAAGTCTAACATCCACCGTGGGCCCAGATGAGTGCTTCGGTGGATTTGTGCTATTACTCGCTGCCCCAACCTGCCCGGGAGAATGGTATTGTTGTTAGAATCTTTCCACCACTGATTACTGACCTGTGTTCCAGGGAGTTTACTTATCTACTGGAGGTCCTCTTCTGAGTATTCTGGGTGAAAGGGCAATCCTCTGGGCCCGGGATCAGGCAGCTGGAGGGTCAGCAGCTGAGGAGTGGTTTTAGCCACATCTTTTGCAGTCTGATCAGCCAGGTTGTTTCCTCTAGTGACTGGATTAGTGGCCTTTTGATGTCCCAGACAGTGGATAATAGCCAGCTTTTAGGGTTCCCAAAAGGCAGCCAGAAGATTTAAGATTTCTTCTTTGTTTTTAATGTCTTTTCCTTCAGCTGTGAGAAGCCCCCTCTCTCTGTATATATCCTCATGTATGTGGGCCGTGGCAAATGCATACTAGCTGTCAGTATATACTGTCAGTTTATGGTCTCTGCCTAGTCTCAGGGCTTGTGTCAAGGCTATTAACTCAGCTTTTTGAGCCGATATTCCTGGAGGTAAAGGCTCAGCCCAAATTATCTCAGTCTCTGAGGTTACGGCGGCCCCCGCATACCTCTGTCCTTGGTGAACGAAGCTGCTTCCATCAGTGAACCAGGTGAGGTCTGCATCTGGTAGTGGTTGGTCCTGGAGGTCTTCTCTGACTCCATGTACCTGGGCTAGTATTTCAGCACAGTTGTGGAGTGGCTTACTTAAGTCTGGGTCTGACAGCAATGATGCTGGGTTTAGGGTTGTCGGGGGCTTAAATGTTATTCTGAGGGGGTTTAGCAACAACCCTTGATAATGGGTAAGCCGAGCATTGCTGAGCCATCGGTCAGGGGGTGGTCGGAGGATGTCTTCTACAGCATGGGGGGTGGTGACTTGTAATTCTTGGCCCATGGCCAGTTTGTTAGCGTCTTTGACCATCAGGGCCGTTGCAGCAATCATCCGGAGGCAAGGAGGCCATCCTGCAGCTACCGGGTCCAGTCTCTTTGAGAGGTATGCAACCGGTCTGCACCATGGACCTAAATTTTGGGTTAATACTGCTTTCACTATGCCCTGGCTTTCGTCCACATATAAGTGGAAAGGCTTAGAGACATCCGGAGGACCTAACGCGGGGGCCGAGAACAGAGCAGTTTTGATTTGCTGGAAAGCTTGCTCAGCCTCTTCAGTCCAATTGAAGGGCTGCTGCTCTTTGGTAGCCTGATAGAGGGGTTTTGCCAGTTCAGCGAAGCCAGGTATCCAGAGTCTGCAGAACCTTGCAGATCCCAGGAACTCTCTTACCTGTCGTGTTGACTGCGGTCTGGGGATTTGTAGGACAGTTTCTTTTCGAGCATTTGTTAGCCAGCGCTGTCCTCCTCTAAGTAGATACCCTAAGTAGGTTACCTCCGGCCTGCAGATCTGGGCCTTTTTAGCTGAGGCTCGATAACCTAGGTTTCCCAAGGTTTTCAGGAGGTCTTTGGTTCCTTGGATGCAGGCCTCTGGGGACGTTGCCGCTATTAAGAGACCATCAACATACTGCAAGAGAGTTATACTGGGGTGTTGGCATCCGTACTCACCTAAGTCTTCGTGGAGGGCTTCATCAAACAGAGTTGGGGAGTTTTTGAATCCTTGTGGCAGTCTGATCCACGTCAGTTGACCACTTATGCCTTTCTCAGAGTCTGTCCACTCAAAGGCAAAAATTCCTGGCTTTTAGGGGCTAAAGGCAGGCTGAAAAAAGCATCTTTTAGGTCTAGAACAGTATACCATTGATTTTCAGGACTCAAGGTACTCAGGAGGGTGTATGGCTTTGGCACCGTCGGGTATATGTCTATTACCTTTTTATTGACTTATCTTAAGTCTTTTACCGGCCTATATTCTTTACTGTTGGGTTTTTGTATCGGTAGCAGCGGAGTGTTCCATGGTGAGTGGCAGGGGCGTAGGACTTCATGATCTAGCAGTCGGCGGATGTGTGGTATAATTCCTTCTTTGGCTTCCAGGGCCATTGGGTATTGGCGTACGCGAGCAGGGTCCATCCCGGGCTTAAGCTCAACAAAAATGGTGGGACGGTGCTTTGCTAGCCCTAGCCCTCTTGTTTCTGCACAGGCCTCCTGGAAGCTCTGGAGCCAGGAGTCTATATTTTGGTTAGGAGGCGTTAACTCCTGGTGAAGCCGGTACTCATCCTCTAGAGTTACGGTAAGAACAGATAGTGGCCTGTTTTGGGAGTCAGTCACTTTGGGCCCTTCTGGTTGAAAATGGATTTGTGCCCCCATTTTTGTCAACAGATCTCTCCCCAACAGGGGACAAGGGCTGTCAGGGATGACCAGGAAGCTATGGGACACTTTCCCGGTTCCTAAGTTTACTGCTCTCTGGGTTGTCCACGGATATTTTTTGGTTCCTGTGGCCCCTTGAACCTAGGAAGAGTTGGAAGATAACTTTCCATAGGGCTTGACTAAGACCGAATGTTGTGCCCCGGTATCGACCAGGAACTGGACCGGGGACCCCTCCACTTGTAAGGTTACCTTAGGTTCGGGGAGGGGATCCGAACCTCGTCTCCTCTAGTCTGTATCTTGAGTAACTAGTATCGGCATAGATTTGGGCTGCCATTGCCCTTGGCCTGGCTGGCGCTGTTTCTTTTTGGGGCAGTCTTTTATCCAGTGACCAATTTCTTTACAGTATGCACATTGGTCTTTACTCAGATTGCACCTAGGGGCACACGTGGATTGGGTGCTTCCTGGCAGTGGTTGTTCTTTTTGGACGACCGCCACCAGGACTTTGGTCATTTTCTCAGTGGCCCTAATTTGTCTTTCCTCTGGAGCATCTCTGTTGTTATAAACTCTCTGTGCTATGCGAAGGAGGTCCTGGACCTGTTTTCCCTCCAAATCTTCTAATTTTTGTAGCTTTTTCTTAATATCTGGGGCCGCCTGGTTGACAAAGGACATAACGACTGCTGCCTGATTTTCAGGTGCCTCTGGATCTATAGGTGTATACTGTCTAAAGGCTTCCACTAGTCTTTCTAGATAAACAGCGGGGCTTTCTGTCTTTCCCTGTAAAACAGAATATACCTTAGCCAAATTAGTGGGCTTGCGAGCTGCAGCCCGGAGACCCGCCATTAGAGTCTGGCGATAAACGAGTAGCTTTCCCTTACCTTCTGCTGTATTGTAGTCCCACATTGGCCTGGTCAAGGGAAATGCTGCATTAATGAGGTCGGGGTTTGCAGTCGGTTGACCGTCATCTCCAGGAACCAACTTTCTAGCTTCTATCTGGATTCTCTCCCTTTCCTCCATTGTGAACAGAATGTGGAGGAGCTGTTGGCAGTCATCCCAGGTGGGCTGATGAGTGAACATGACACTGTCTAGAAGGGCTGTTAGGTCCTTGGGGTTATCAGAGAACCGGGCATTCTGAGTCTTCCAGTTGTACAGGTCACTGGTAGAGAATGGCCAATATTGGAGTCTAGGGTTGCCTGTGTCATTGGGGGGTCCTATTTCCCTTAAGTGGAGCGCTACAGTGGAATCGGGAACTCGCGGGGTTGCCTCACGCTGGACACGCCCACACGTTCTTCCTGCCGATCCTCCCGAGCCATGTTCACTTTCAGTTTCTCCTGACACTGCGGCTGCTTCTCGGCCCTCATGGCTTCCTGGGAGTGCGGCCGATTGGGCTTGGGCATGGGGTCTGGGAGGGGGAGGATAAGGCGGGGGTTCCAAGGATGCGAGGTCCTGGCTGTCAGGCAACACAGGGGGCAAGGGGGCAGTTGGAGTTTTTGGTCTTTTGGTGGTCCCAGTTGGTTGCGCAACTAGGGTTTTACAGGGTTCAGAGGTCAGCAGAAAGGGAGCTAGCCACGGGGGCGGATTTTCCACCAGATCTTGCCAGACTAAAATGTAGGGGATCTGATCTGGGTGTCCCGAACGACCTGGCAGGAAAACCCTTGATTTTACCTGGAGGATAATGGGGAGGCAAAAAGTTCCCTCGGCCAGCCAGCCTACGCTGAAGGTGGGCCACTCAGAGCAGCAGAGGTTTATTAATTTTCCCTTTTTAAGTTCTATACTGAGATCACGTCCCCTTGCTCTCACATCTTTAAAATTATTGACAAGGAGAGAAAGTGGTGTGGTCTGGGAGTTGCCCATTCCGAGGAAGTCCTGTTGATAGAAGATGGGTGGTAAGGGATATTAGTGCCTGGTACAGGACTGGCTCCGGAGCTCCTGTAAATCAAGGTAAATTAGTAAGGGGTGTGCAACAGATAACTTCCAACAACCAAGATATATTGATCGCTAGCACATCTCGGGCTTAGGACCCGACCAGAAGTAGATGGGCCACAGAATACAGAGCCCCAGATGAGTACTGGAGGACATCTCCCACCGGCCTCCACTGACTGTCCTATAGCGCGTCCGCCAGGACTAGATCAGTCTCATATACAGACCCCGCGGGATTATTCAGAGGCAGACAGACAACATATAAACAGAGCCGGCTTACTCACTTTTGCGATGACCCGTTGGTCTGGGGTCCGCTGGGCTTAGCGGCAATCCCGGACGAGCCCCCAGTATGTAATGCCCAGACCCGCGATGACCCAAAAGCAACCACCAGAGTCCAGAGACAAAGCCAAGCAGCAGGGATCACTTTATTTCGAGTTCGAACTCGGTTCCTTCCCGCTAGGCATCAGATCCTAGGGAGAGACCCCGAGCTTGGTGTTCAGCCATCTTTTATAGTCAGACACAAACAAGTTACAGCAAGTTACAGAGTCACTGGGGATTTTTACAGTTGTAGGTTTACAATTGGCTGACGTTTAAAGTTAAACATTAGTCAGTTGTTCATTGGTTCCCGCCCTTTGACCAAACCACAAACGGTTGCTTGCCCTGCTAGGGACTTTCCAGATAACCTTGTTGTTTTAGCATTAAGGGGAGTTTCCTGACTTTTCTGACCTCTGATATTCAGTATTTTTCCACTCCTCAACTGGTTGAAGTATAATTGCTGGGATTGACCAAGACTCAGTGATTGTTACAGGTACATACTCCTAAATTAGGTTTTCAATCTCGTCTGCCTATTAAGTTTGGTTGCAATTCATCCACAAGGACTCAAATATAGAAGTACAGAGTCTTTCTCAGGCCATATTTAGTTTGCTTTAACAATTCCCATCTTTTGGTTATTTTCTCAATTTTGAAAGACTGACAAAAACTTTAGTTACTGATATCACTATCATTATTGTAAATGTACTTATTTGATCTTGAAACCCATTGGAGATCTGTAGAATAGTGAATTTTGCAAACGTATGTACAAGGACTGCATAAAGGGTATTTCCTTATGCTGGAACATTCTGTTTACAGCAGAAAAACAAAACCTGGTCTGTTCTGGTCTAAGATCTATGTGTTTATTTAAAGTCTTAGTTTGGTTTTGCCACATTTAGCATAAGTGACTCCATTTTTGTTTGGCTTGGTCTGTTAAGGCCTAGTGCATGAGCTCAGTCCAAAACAATGGCCTCCCATGATTTTGTTTTAAAAATCTCTCCCTTTTTGGCCAGATTCTTACTTGGATGAGAGTGTGACCAAAACGTAGGATCTTAGTGCAACTCTCAGTTACTATTATTTCCGGTTTCCAATCTCAGCATGCCATTCATAGGTTATAGTGCCTTCATGGTCACACAATTCTTTTAGCTCTTGTCATTCCAGTTGAAAAGAGAGTATTAGACATTCTAGGTATGGTTGCATGCAAACATTTAAAATACAGTGCACCAGGGAGACTATTATCATGAATATCGGGAGGATAATAAAAATAGTTTGGAGTATGCTCCACACCCAGGGCCTCCATAAGCTAAACAACCTCAAATCAAATAGATCAAATAATAAGCTAAAGAGTCCACTTGCTTAACTAAGCAGCCTCTTCATTAATCCCCTACAACAGGGTCTTTATAATACCTGATGTTTTCTCCATAGGCCATAAGTGCGAGCACAGATAATTTTCTGTTTATTCAATTATATTATTTAGCATAACTTTCACAAGAGAATTTAAAGTCCCATATGTAACCATAGCCTTTACGGTAGAATCTGCCATCTAGCCCATTGTGAGGGGTACATTTCTATTCATTGCCTCTTTTATTAGGATAAAGGACCTAACAAATGATGCCCTTCTCTTATAGAAGAGTGAAGGCTCCCTGGCAATGTTCTCTTTAACTCATGATGTGAGTTAAGAGCAATGAGTCAGCCAGGAGTGGCGGCACATGCCTGTAACTCCAGCATTTGGGAAGCCAAGGCAGCCGATCACAAGGTCAGGAGATGGTGACCTGGCCAACATGGTGAAACAATGTCTCTACTAAAAATACAAAAAAATTTTGCTGGGTGTGGTGGTATGTGCCTGTAGTTCCAGCTACTTGGGACACTGAGGCAGGAAAATCACTTGAACCTGTGAGGCAGAGGTTTCTGTGAGTCAAAATTGTGTCACTGCACTCCAGCCTAGTAACAGAGCAAGGCTCCATCTCAAAAAAAAAAAAAAAAAAAAAAAGATTAATGAATTAATGTTGTTTTGGACTGATTATGAGGCAATGTATGTATCATTAAAGTTTCTCACCTACATTGGGCCTTCATCTTTTACCTATCAAAGTATAAAGTTTTCCATGTATAAGATTGGATATAAAATTCTTCACAAATAAAAATATACCCCGTAAGTACACACAACAGACCCCCTTTCTTTTTCTATTGTTCATAGAGGCATAAACAAGAAAAAACATTCAAAGATGATAGTTTAATGATGGTAGAAGTCTCAGTCTATTTTCTTGGGAAAAGCTGTTCTCATGAAGGATGCCCTCTTTTTCTTGGGATAGACTTCCCTGGCTGTCTTTACCTCAAAGGTTCCAATGAACGTACAGTTTCAACAGCATGGAGGGACCCTTCTTAGTTGTGAGATTATGAACCCAAAGTTCAAGATTCCAAAGTTTTGCTGCAATATGGATAGCAAAGACAGTCTTTCTCTGATGTTTTCAGAATATACAGTCTTCAGGTTCTATATTGTGGAGGTGTTTATTATCCTCAGTGCACCATAAAAAGCTTTCTTTACCTGGTGAAAATATACTGTTGCTTAAAAACTTAGTGTTATAACATCAGCCCTCTTGCATTGGAGAGCTTTTACACAACCAGAAAACATGCATTATAAATAACAATTAAATAAAATCCTTTTATAAAATGTTTAAATGGCCCATCAGGTGATCAAATGTACCTGGAGCTTTGATTTTTTTTTCCCTGGAATATGGAACCAAACATTGGTTATAAACTATTTGCAATTTACAAGTCACCACACAAATATATTCAATTTGGATTACTTTATATTTTCTATGATGAGTCGTGGAATGCAGAATTTTTAACAATAAAAGCTTTAAGGACTCCAGAAGGACAAGGTGGCCATGGAGTAATCTCTATGGCTCCATGCTTAATTAACAGGTTTATAGCCCCTTGAATACCAGTTATTTCTCCAAATTAGGTGCATAGTACTGACAACTGATGTGTTATCATAGGTAATTTGACTTAGACCATGGAGTTTATTCAAATCATGTATCTAAACAAATTCAGAATCAGTTAACTTAGCATGAAAATCTGGCAAAGTATTTTCTTGGCATTTAATTAATATTTGTTTTACTTGGGTTATCAGTTTTATAATTCAATCAGTCTTTTCATTAAAGTTTCAGAAATTCTTACCCAGTTCAAATGATATGACTCTAAACTTATTAGAAACCTGTATTCAAGAGTGCTTTTTAGGGTCCTTTCCATCCTTTCATAAACCTCCTAAAAGATACCATATTCTGGGACTTTTCATGCTTGTGAAGTTTTCAGAAACTGCATAAATTGTTAGAGTTAAAAACACAATTGACAAGGAAAACTGGTTATTTCTGTGGTCTATGATAGCTTAACATAATAACCATAATTACGATTGACAGCATTTGCTCAAGACATTAAAATTGTAGAAATCCCATACAATTTTAGAACGTATATTAATACCGTTCACTAAAATATAACCTGAAGAAGATTAAACTTAAAACAAATTTTTTTGGATAATACTTCCCATGTAATTAAACATATTAAATAATTCTGTTTACCTCTATTTTACCTTCAGGAGCCCTCTGTAGCATCTCAGTTAGATATCAAAAAAGATATTTTTGTAGATGACATTTGATTTTGGAAAGCCTGTCAAATCTGATAAAGGTTTAAAATGCTGGATGTTATAAAGTAGAATTCCAGGTTATCAGAAGTCATTCATTTAGCCAAAATGACTCAAAAATTTTTAAAAAGCCAAAAGCCTTTACTCATTGATAGAGGGAAGACTTAGCTTTCTAAGCAATCTGTCTCTTGTCTTTCCCTTATTTTTTTCATTAACAAAAAATTTTATTATCTTTTAATATTAAATGAAGATCTTGCTCAAGAGAGAAAGTCCAATTTCACCCTTGCATTAGTGTATCATTAATTTCAACCACAACTTTTAATAAAACTTTATAGACAGATCTTTTCAATCTTAATCAGTTTGACCATAAGGTGAGATTCTCATAAACCTTTTATAACTCTTTACACATTTTTGTTAAAAAGTAGACCAGTGCTTTAAGACAACCCTGCTTTTGCTTTTATTTTGACATTCAATTCACAGAAAAAACAGAAAGTACCCCCTTTAAATTTAGTCAATATGTTCACACACAGACTTTTTTAATAAGATTAATTTTTACAAATCTTCCATAACTTGTTCAAACTAATTGTTTTTATCTAATTTAAAACAGTCCTTTAACCCTCTAAACTAGGCCAAAATTTACATTTCCATGCATTCTTATCATCTTTTACCAAGAACACATTTCATTCTCATCACACATCTTGCCTGTAAGACTATTTTTTCAGTAGTCTCAATCACTTGTATAATGGTAACTCAGCAACTTTTACTTTTGATGCAAATATTTCCTTTCACTACTTACACAGACCATCTATGACATGCTTGGACTTTCTGAATTGTCCTAAACATCTCACTTTTTAACAAACAGTTATTTTGCTTAGGGACAAGGATTTACCGTACAAGATCCCTTGTTAAATAAAATCTCTTTTCTTTATAAACTTTTTGTACATCTATGGGGCATGAATAATTTCACATGTCCCTAGGCCTTACCTGGAATCTAATACTTGAAAATAAATTGAATAATTTTTAAAAATCAAAGAAGCAGTTTATGATCTTAAAGCATTTAGCAAACCTAATATCTGACTTGCATAATTTAGACCAAATGTTTCCATTTTTAAGATATTTTAATTTTGCCAATAATCTTTAAAACTGTCTTCATTTCCTGAAGATTACTTAAGTCACCTGAGCTAAATAAAAGGTTACACTTTTTATTTTTCTCACAAAAATTTCATTTAGGCTTTTATCATTATTAAACCAATTAATTAAAGCTCTTTCATATTACACACAAAACACATGTAAACACACAGACAGAAGATAAAGGACTCATTTCCTAAGACAGAAATTGGACCCTAACCCCAGGCTGTCATTGTGAAAAGAGAAAGCACAGTCACGTGGTTACAAGCTGAGCTGAAGGTCTCAAGGACATGAGTAACCATTTTCTAGACTGTCTTGAACAGTGGGCCTATAGGGTCCTTGGCACACATTTTATCCTAAGGTAGCCCTCTTTATGGCAGAACAATACAGAAAGACACACAACGCACACCAGATTCACTACATCTTAAGACCAGACTCAGAATTCTTTTTCATGTTAATCAATACTTTACAGAGGAGATAAACAGGGACCTTTACCAGTCATTTAACCAGTTTGCACAGAGAGAGAGAGAGAGAGAGAGAGAGAGAGAGAAACACCAGAGTCTGACTTGTAAGAAATTCTTACCCTTTTTTCACCATGCCAGACTTCTGGGTTTCCTTTCCCTGAGTGGCCCTAGTGACCCTCCTTGCCCTGGGGGCCAAGCTGTATCATAAAGGAAAATCATCATTTTTTGTTTGTTCGTTTCATGGAATCACAGGCAAAAGCCTCTCAATTTTGAAAGTTATTGCCCAAGGGATTGCAAGGGGTAATCCAATTAACGTTTTTCATTCTGGCCAGGGCAAAATACGTGTGACAAAGCATAGACATTAGCCACTTTGTTTAGCACCCAATATAGAACTAGCAAGGCTCAAACTTGTCCCTGGTTGAGCCCTGTCATCTTTAATCCATTTTTAACCAAGAGAGACTTTATTGAGGAGACAGGCTGTAACTCAATTCCATCCTTTACTCAGGTAAAATGTACCCCAAAGTCAGCCAACTGGTGCTGCAGTCGATTTCTTTTGGATCAGGATAGTAACTAAACTGAAAGATTAGCAGATTTAATTTTTGGGGAGTCCTCATTTTTAAATGCACTTTAATGCACTGTTGTTTATTCAGAATGTTCCCTTGTAAGTTACCTTTAGTAAGATTTCACCATTTCTGTAACACTTTACTCTTTCCTGTGCCTAATGTACAAGCTGGAAGAAACTCAGCTTTTCACAAATTAAAGATCCCATTTTTACCTAAAATATTGGCTTTGTTTCAGGTTCCCTTGATTAACATAGCCAATGATTTTTATTCCTACTTATGTGTGCAAGAAAAATAAAAAAGGTGTAGAACACAATAATCTTTGCAAATTTCTAGAAGCCAATATTTTCACCCCCATGAAATTATCATGTGTTACCAGTTTCTTTCTGACCAAGTCAGATGTAATAGACTGCTACCTGGATTCAAGTAAGTTAATTACTGGATCAAATCCATTCCTGGACCCAGTCCAGTTTCTCTCATGAATTCCAAATCTTGTTTGGATCAGAAATTTGCTCAAAGAAACTCAGAGAGCTCAAAACACAAATCTGTGGAGGTCTGAAATCTAAGAGAGAACTTATGAACAATCCCCAGCTGCTTTGAGAGATTAATGTGCACAAATGGGTCCTACAAGTACCTTACTTGTTCACTCAGCACTCCTGGGGGCCATTAGAAGCTCTACTTTGGATCCCACTTGTGACACCCTCTGTTAAAAGAAAAACTTCACCCGAATTAAATTTAAAGAGTTTAATTGAGCAATGAATGATTCACAATTGGGTAGTCCCCAGAACCACAGCAGATTCAGAAACTCTGGGGGTGCCTGGTGGTCAAAACAAATATATAGACAAAAAAATAAGGTGATGTGCAGAAATTGGAAGTGAGGCACAGAAACAGCTGGATTAGTTACAGCTCAGCCATAGTTTGAACACTCAGCAGTGTAGGATTGGTTGAAGTATGGCTGCTGGGATTAGTCAAGACTCAGTGATTGTTACAGATGCATACTCCTAAGTTAGGTTTTCAATATTTTCTACCTACTAAGTTAGGTTTCAGTTCATCCACAAGGACTCAAATATAGAAATATGAGATCCTTCTCAGGCCATATTTAGTTTGCTTTAACAGTTTACATTTTCTTTTTTCTGTATGCATATATATATATTTTTTTATCTTGGTCTCTCTGTTCATGTATTAATTTAGTGATTATATCAGCCAGACATTTTAGACTCCAAGGAAGCAGCAATAAATAACATAGAAAAAAAATCACTTCTCATGTATTTTTCACTAATGTGAGGAAAATAATAATAACAAATAACAATGTGTTAAAGTATGCCCCAGTTGACAGACAAGATGGACTCCCTGTGTCTCACAAGTTAAGAGCAGAACCAAGCAGCCTTGGCAGGGTGAGAGTGTGGTCCTTGGTACATATTGCAAAATCTGTTTTTCTGCAACCAAGTCACAGAGCAGTACCTGAAAACAATATTAAAGACAACTGCTACTGAATATTCCCCAAATGACGACCACTGGAACCACCTGAAGGAAGACAATAAAGAGAGACTGGTGATGTGGGGGTTAAGGGCCATTAAATTCAGATTCTGCTCCCCACTGCATTGACTCCCCTGCCCTTTCCAGAGTGTTTGATTCTATAACCTCTTACCCTCCAAACCGTCCTCAGAGTACACCTTCCTGTTGCACCACAGGCTGCATTCTACTCCATCTGCAGTAATCTTTTAGAAAATAATATTCTCCTTTTATCTCCACAGATTGTATTGGCTTTTCATTGACATATATATCTAATGTTAGGCATTCCCTATATGCTGGGCACTGTTCTAAGAACTTTAGATAGGATAACATAACTCAATCCACACAACAAGTCTATTAGCAAGGTATGATTCTTACTTTCATTTTTATGGATGAGGAAATTAAGATACAGAGTGGCAAGGTAAAATTGCTCAAGACCACACCTCTAGTAAATAGCAAAACCCATAAATATAGCAAAACTATATCCCCTCAAGTACTCTGCTATGGTAGCATTCCGTGTGAGATGTATGAGAAGCAAAGTAGAACTGGTTAAGCAAAAATAGTGATAAATGCATAAGGGAGGAGGGTATTTTATTTAAGGAGGTCATGGAGAGACTCAATGAAAAGGTAAGAAAGCTAGCCATGCAAACCCATGAGGAAAAGCTGTGATGGGACTGCAGAGGCAAACCCTGGCATTAGGGATGTGCTTTCCCTTCTTCCTAAATAAATTTTTTAAAAAAGTATTTGTGTGTGTGTGTGTGTGAGATAAAAAAGTTTTGAGGAAATTTGAGCAAGAAAGTGATATATTTAGATTAAAAGGATTAGTTGAATTTCTCTTGAAAATACCCTAAAGGAACTAAAAGTGAAAGAAGAATTCAGTATCATTTGTGAGAGGATGCCTAAGGTGTTAACACAGAAGTGGTGAGAAATGGATATATATGCATATACACATACATACATATATATAAAGATCTCCTTGTCACTGCATGTGGGTCATGGAGAAAAAGTGGAATTGAGGCTGACTTTTACTTGTTTATCCTTGCTCTTAGGCAAATGGTAGTGCTAGATACTGCATTGGGGAAGCCTAGGAGAATAGATTAGAGGTAGGTCAAACATTCAATTTCAGACTCTAACTTTGAGACACCTGTCATCCCTCAACTATCTAATGCTGTAGCCTCTCGCATTTTAATGTAGCTCTTAGAGATAATTTTTGCATTTTATTTTATTTACTAAATTTAAATTTTAAAACTGCAACTCAATTCACTTATTAAAAATCTTTTAGGTATATTTGGACCAAGTTTGTGTATCTACATTTTCAACTGTAAATTTCATGAAATCCAAATATTGACAAGTAATTTTATGAAAATTTAGCATCCAAATTCAGATATGTCTTACGAGTAAAGTACCCAATGGATTTCAAAGACTTAATATGCAAAACAGCATAAAATAGCTAATTAATAATTTTTACATTTATTACAATTTAAAATAATAGTTTTAGATATATGGGTTTTAAAAAATCTTGTTAAACTCATCTGGTAATGGATGTGTTGGCTTGAATGTGGTAATCACTTTACATAACATACATATATCAAAACATCATGTTGTATATCTTAGATATATCTATATAATTTTGTCAGTCATACTTCAGTAAAGCTGGGTAAAAGGAATTCAATTAAATTATGCTCACATACTTATTTTTACTTTTTAATGTGGCTATATAAATTCTTAAAATTACATATGAGTCTTATGTTATATTTCTATCAGACACTGCTTTATAGATAATTAAGAGTTAATGATGAGTAGGTAAGTCATACTGAGTCGATGATAAAACATGCTATGTCTTGAGGTTATTGGAGATGTTGAGATTGAAGACATACATTTGGAAGGTATGGGTAAAACTATGGTGTTGAATCTTTGTGGCTAAATAAGTCAGTTACGGAGTGGGTTTTGTTGCTGAATTAGAGAGACTGAGTTTGGCAGGGAAGAGCAGAGCTTTTATCTACTCTGTTGTCATATAATCTTTAAGTAGTATCTAAATGCTTGAATTTCTGCTCTAGTTAGCATCTTCTTCTTCTGATTTAATTATCAATAGTATCCCCTCTTGCTCTAAAAATTTCACAAATTGGATAGTAAATTATATATTTACTCAAATTATTCTACTTTAAAGTCTAATGAAGCACAAATATTTCTGTTAGTTTATTTGGTCTGTCTTTGCTTTTATTTATTTAGTCTGTTTTATTTAGTTCTATTTTATATTTCCTAAATATCTGTCATACTGTTCTTCCTGTTTGTCTCCACCATGTTACTTTATATCAGGACTTCATGATTTCTCACTTGGATTATGCCATCAAATTCTTAACTGGTGTTCCTGACTCCCCAACTCACCACTCTAATCCAAGAGACACTCCACACATTTATAAGACTGAACTTTCGAAAACACTTTTATTGCTAAGAACTATGAAATAAGTAAATGTGAAGGATCTGGGATGGCAGGAAAGGAAGAGATACAATGGAAGGCAGAATTGGAAGTGATGATGACGCTCAAATTGTACCTTAATGAATAGATAGGCAGTCACTCAGGGAAAGAAAATAAAAACAGGCAAAAATATTGATGAAAAAGAAAAGAAGGGTGAAACCAAGAGAAGGATAAAGATGTCTGTAATACATGACAAATCAGTTAATATTTTCCTGCTAAATTGACTCTTGAAATTTGGGGAAAAAATCTTCTCGGATGATCATTACCTTTATTTTAAGAATAATAATTATTTTCACCCATAATATAATAAATATACTGTATGAAATAATATTTTGATAATATGACTTCACATGAGAACACATACCAGTTTACTAAAGGTTTCTAGTGACAAAGATTCTAGCTTACAGAATATCACATGGAACACTTTCGAATTACAGGCCATGTTTAGATGAATTCCAAGCAATTCACTTTCCCGTGTATATGCCAATGACGATAAATAAAATGTATCATTTTCTGTAACTCTTTTATTTGTTTTACATACGTACTGTTTCCAAGGATATTAAAGTGCACTCTTGTCTAGCCTTTATTCTGGCCTGAGCATTTTTTCTATGTTGTAAATACTTTTAAAGAAACATTTTGTCAGAAAAATTACAACACACAAACCAAATGAAAGAAAAACAAAAACAAGGAAAAATGTGATTTCGTAAGAATGATCCCTCTGCTGCTCTTATCCACCAACCATAACTCATCTCTGTTCTTTTTGGATGAGTATATCAGAGAGGTGTATTATGTGTTATGAGCAAAATGTATGCATTTCGAATTATTCATTTGATGTTTTAAACAACTGCTCTTAGTACCAAAAGTCCTTGGTGCAAAGACATGTTAAATATAGCATTTTTTTTCTAGAAATAAGTACAAGGACATGGAGTCAGTGGGGTCATATTCTTGAGGGCGTAAGTGTAATGAGGTGGGTAGAGTAATTGGCAATTGGGAGATCCACACTGGAATCTTACTTCTGCTAACAAGATCCTCAGCATACCTTTGTTTTATTTACTGCTGTGTTCTGGCATCTAGTCCAAATTCTAATTTGCAATAAGCACTATATAAACACTAATAAATGAACTCATGGATACTAAGTACAACAGTTAATATCTCAGGTCTTACGTTTCCTAATCTACAGTTAAGTAGGTATAACAAGAAGTTCAAATATTTTTACTACATTCTTTATTTCATAATCTAGTTAATATGATACTGTTAAATATTCTTTTCGCCTTTTCTCCCCAGCATTGTTCTTTCTTTCCTTTTACTTTCCCTCTCCTCTTACTTTTTCCTTGTTTTTTCATCTTTCATCTTTTCTCTTTTTCTTATTATCAACTTAAATATGGTGGCACTATTTTTTTTTTCCAATTTAAGTGGCATAAATTCTATTTGTTTGCAAATAGAAGATAAAGAGTGGTCTAGAAAAAAACAAACAAGGAGTATTTCCCTGATTTTCAGAGGATGAACATAACATAGAAAACCCGTATCTTCATGTAGAAAAGGAAAGGCTATTAGTCCTGTGACACAGGGTTAATATTTCAGGTATTACTTTCTCATCTTTGTCCTCTACTGTCTTTTATTGCCTCAAAAAGCTCTGTCGGGTTTTATTTATTTATTCTTTGAATCATTCATTCATTCATTCATTCTTATTTCAATAGTTTTGGGGGTACAGGCAGTGCTTGGTTACATGAATATGTTCTTTAGTGGTGATTTCTGAGATTCAAGTGTACTTATCACCCAAACAGTGCACACTGCACTTAGTATGTAGTTTAACCCTCACCCCCTCCCACCCTTGCTTCCAAGTCTGCAAAGCCCACTATAGCATTCTTATGCCTTTGCATCCTCACGGCTTTATACGCACTTGTAAATAAGAACGTATGATATTTAGTGTTCAATTTCTGCGTTACTTCACTTAAAATAATGGCATCCAGCTCCATCCAATTTGCTTAAAAGACTTTTTTTTTTTTTTTTTTCATTATGGCTGCATAGTATTCCATGGTATAGATATATCAAATTTTCCTTATCTCCTCATTGGTTGATGGGCATCTAGGTTGCTTCTGTATTTTTGCGATTCAAATTGTGCTGCTATAAACACCTGTGTGCATATGTTGTTTTTTTTTTTTTTTTTTTTGAGACAGAGTCTTGCTCTGTCACCCAGGCTGGAGTGCAGTGGCACGATCTCGGCTCACTGCAAACTCTGCTTCCCAGGTTCACACCATTCTCCTGCCTCAGCCTCCCGAGTAGCTGGGACTACAGGCGCCCACCACAACACCCGGCTAAGTTTTTGCATTTTTTAATAGAGACAGGGTTTCACTGTGTTACCCAGGATGGTCTCCATCTCCTGACCTCTTGGTCCGCCCGCCTCAGCCTCCCAAAGTGCTGGGATTACAGGCGTGAGCCACCTCTCTTGGCCTGTTTTTTTAATATAATGACTTCTTTTCCTTTGGGGAGATACCCAATAGCTGGATCGAATGCTATTTCTTTTAGTTCTTTAAGGAATCTCCATATTGTTTTCCATGGTGGTTGTACTAGTCTACATTCTCACCAGCAGTGTAAAAATATTCCCTTTTCACCACATCCACACCAACGTCTTTTTTAAAAATTATTATTAAATTATGGTCATTCTTTTAGGAGTAAGGTGGTACCTCACTGTGGTTTTACTTTGTATTTCCCTGATAATTAGTGATGTTGAGCATTTTTTCATATATTGGTTGGCAGTTTGTACATCTTGAGAATTATTTATTCCTGTCCTTAGCACAGTTTTTGATGGGGCGGGGCATTGTTTGTCGTTTTATTACTAATTTTTTTGAGTTCCTTGTTGATTCTGGATATTACCCCTTTGTCAGATGTATAGTCTGTGAATATTTTCTCCCACTTTGAGAGTTGCTTGTTTACTCTGCTGATGATTTCTTTTGCTCTGCAAATGCTTTTTAGTTTACTTAGGTTCCATTCATTTATTTTTGTTTTTCTTGCAGCTGATTATGGGTTCTTAGTCATGAAATCTTTGCCTAAGCCAATGACTAGAAGAGTATTTCCAATGTTATGTTCTAGAATTTTTATGATTTCATGTATTACATTTAAGTCTTTGATCCATCTTAAACTGATTTATTGGTTTATTTATTTTTTATTTTTTTGAGATGGAGTCTCACTCTGTTGCACAGGCTGGAGTGCAGTAACACAATCTCAGCTCTCTGCAACCTCCACCTCCCAGATTCAAGTGATTCTCCTGCCTCAGCCTCTTGAGTAGCTGAGACTACAGGCATGCGCCACCACAACTGGCTAATTTTTTGCGCTTTTAGTAGAGATGGGTTTTCACCATGTTAGCCAGGTTGCTCTTGATCTCCTGATCTCATGATCTGCCCGCCTTGGCCTCCCAAAGTGCTGGGGTTATAGGCATGAGCCACCACACCTGGCCTTAAGCCGATTTTTGTATAAAGTGAGAGATGAGAATTCAATTTCATTCTTCAATATGTGGTTTGCCAGTTTTGCTAGCACCATTTATTAAATAGGATCCTTTCCCACTTTATGTTTTTGTATGCTTTGTTGAGATCAGTTACCCAAAATGTTGGCTTTTCCTGGGTTCTCTATTCTGTTCCATTGGTCTAAGTGCCTATTTTTATACCAGTAACCTGTTGTTTTGGCAACTATAGCTTTGTAGTATAATTTGAAGTCAAGAAATGTGATGTCTCCAGAATGTTCTTTTTGCTTAGTCTTGCTTTGGTTCTGCAGGCTCTTTTTTTTGGTTCCACATGTATTTTAGTATTGTTATTTCTATTTCTGTGAAGGACAATGATGGTGTTTTGATGAGAATTGCATTGACTCTGTAGATTGCTTTTAGCAGTATGATCATTTTCACAATATTGATTGTACCCATCCATGAGCATGGGGTGTTTTTCTACATGTTTGTGTTATCTATAATTTCTTTCAGCAGTATTTTGTAGTTTTTCTTGTAGAGATCTTTCACCTCCTTGGTTAAGTATATACCTAAGTGTTTTGTTTATTTTATTTTTGTGCAACTGTTGTGAAAGGGATTGAGTTCTTGATTTGATTCTCAGTTTGATGGTTATTGGTATATAACAGTGCTACTGATTTTCATATATTGATCTTGTAACCTGAGATTTACTGAGTTTATCAGATCTGAGAGCTTTTTGAATGAGTCTTTAGGGTATTTTAGGTATACAATTATTCAATGGACAAAAAGCGATAGTTTGACTTCTTTTTTTCTGATTTAGAAGTCCTTTAGTTCTTTCTCTTGTCTGATTGGTCTGGCTAGGACTTGCAATACTATGCTGAATAGAAGTGGTGAAAGTGGGCATCCATGCTTCGTTCCAGTTCTCTGGGGAAATGTTTTCAACTTTTTTCCATTCAGTATGATGCTGGCTATGGGTTTTTCACAGATGGCATTTATTACATGGAAGTACGTCTCTTCTATGACAATTTTGTTGAGAGTTTTTTTTTTTTCATACAGAAATGCCAGATTTTGTCAAATGCTTTTTCTGCATCTATTGAGATGATCATAAAATTTTTCTTTTTAATCCTCTTTATGTGATGCATTATATTTACTGACTTGTGTGCATTAAACTATCCCTGTATACTGTTATGAAACTCACTTGATTATGATGTATTATCTTTTTGATATGCTGTTGGATTTGGTTAGCTAGTATTTTGTTGAAGACTTTTGCATATATGATCATCAGGAACATGGGTCTATACTTTAGTTATATTCCTTCCCGATTTTTGTATTAGGTGATACTGGCATCATAGAATGGTTTAGGGAGGACTCCCTCTTTTCCTATCTTGTAGAATAGTTTCACTAATATTGGTACCAATTCTTCCTTGAATGTGTCATAGAAATCAGCTGTGAATCTATCTGGTCCTAGATATTTTTGCCGGCATTTTTTTTTTTTAAATATTGAACAATTTTCACAGCTTGTTATTGTTCTGATCAGAGTTTCTATTTCTTCCTGATTTAATCTAGGAGAAAGGCACCTTTCCAGGAATTTATCCATGTTTTGTAGATTATCTAGTTTGTGTGCATAAAGGTGTTCATAGTAGCCTTGAAAGATCCTTTGTATTTCTGTGATATTAGTCATAACATCTCCCATTTTGTATCTAATTGAGATTACTTGGATCTTCTCTCTTTTTTTCTTGGTTAATCTTGCTAACAGTCTATCAATTTTGTTTATCTTTTCAAAGAACCAGTTTTCTGGTTTTTTTTTTTTGTATTTTCTTTATCAATTTTATTTAGTTCTGCTCTGATCTTTGTTATTTCTTTTCTTCTGCTGACTTTGAGTTTAGTTTGTTCTTGTTTCTATAGTTCCCTGAGGTGTGATATTAGATTGTCTATTTGTGCTCTGTCAGACTTTTCAATGTAGGTATTTAATGCAATGAACTTTCCTCTTAGCACCACTTTTGCTATATCCCAGAGGTTTTGATAAAGAGGTTTCGATAATTTGTGTCACTCTTATCATTCATGTAGAATAATTTTTTAAATTTCCATCTTGATATTATTTTTAACCCAAAGATCATTCAAGAGCAGATTATTTAATATACATGCATGTATATAGTTTTGAAGGCTCCTCTTGGAGTTTATTTACAGTTTTATTCTACTGTGGTCTGAAGGGATACTTGATATGCTTTTTAAAAATTTATCAAGATTTGTTTTGTGGCCTATTATATGGTCTGTCTTGGAGAATGTTCCATGTGCTGATGAAAAGAATATATATTCTGCAGTTGTTGGGTAGAATATCCTGTAAATATGTGTTAAGTCCATTTATTCTAGGTTCTAGTTTAAGTCCATTGTTTCTTCTTTGACTGTCTGTCTTGATCTGTCTAGTGTTGTCAGTGAAGCATTGAAGTTCCTACTCTTAATGTGTTGCTGTCTATATAATTTCTTAGGTCGAGAAGTAATTTTTTTTATAAATTTGGAAACTTCAGTGTTAAATACATGTATATTTATGATTGTAATATCTTCCTGTTTAACTAATTATTTTATCATTACCTGCTGTTGCTTTAAAGTCAGTTTTGTTTGATGTAAGAATAGCTACTCCTGCTTGGTTTGGTTTCCATTTGTGAAAAATATCTTTTTCCACCCGTTTACCTTAAGTTTATGTTAGCCCATATGTGTTAGGTGAGTCCCTTGAAGACAACCATTACTTAGTTGGTGGTTTTTGAATGTATTCTGCCCTTCTGTATCTTTTAAGTGGAGCATTTAGCCCATTTATGTTTAATATGAATATTGAGATTTGAGGTACTGTTCTATTCATCATGTTCATCTTTGCCTGAATACCTTTTTAAAAGTATTTTCATCATTTTTTGTTTAGGCCCTGTGAGTTTTACGCTTTAAGGAGGTTCTATTTTTGTGTATTTTGAGAACTGGTTTCAAAATTAAAAACCCCTTTTATTCTTCCTTGCAGTGCTAGTGTGGTAGTGGCAAACTCTTTCAGCACTTATTTATCTAAAAAAGACTTTGTCTCTTTTTATTTATGAAATGTAATTTTGCTAGATACAAAATTCTTGACTGACAATTATTTTGTTTAAGGAGGCTAAAGATGGAACCTCAATTCTTCTGGCTTTTAGGTTTTCTGATGAGAAATCTGCTGTTAATCTGATAGGTTTCTTTTATAAGTTACCTGATGCTTTTTTCTCACAGCTCATAAGATTCATTCCTTCACATTCATTAACCAGATTAATATATGCCTTTGTGATGATCTTTGCAATGTATTTCCCAGGAGTTATTTGAGCTTCTTGTATTTGGATGTTGTATTAATCCACTCTCACATTGCTATAAAAAACTTCCCGAGACTGAGTAGTTTATAAAGAAAAGAGGTTTCATTGACTCACAGTTCCACAGACTGTACAAGAAGCATGGTTGGTGAGGCCTCAGGAAACTTACAATGATGGCAGAAGGGGAAGGGGAAGCAAACACATCTTCACATGGGGAATCAGAAGAAAAAGAACAAATGAGGAAGTGCTGCACAGTTTTAAACAATCAGATCTCAGGATAACTCACTCACTATTACAAGGAAAGCAAGAGGTAAGTCTGCCCCCATGATCTGTCACCTCCCACCAGGAGTCCCCTCCAACATTGGGGATTCCAATTCATCATGACATTTGGATGAGGATACAGAAGCAAGCCATATCATTGTGCCCTTGCCTCCTCCAAAATCTCATGTTCTTCTCACACTTCAGAACACAATTACACCTTTCTAGCAGTCCCCCAAAGTCTTAACTTATTCTTGCATTAATTCAAAACAGTTCAAGTCCAAAGTCTCATCTGAGACAAAGCAAGTCTCTTCCACCTATGAGCCTGTAAAATAATAAACAAGTTTGTTACTTCTAAGAAATAATGGGAGCACAGACATTGAGTAAATGCTCCCATTGCAAATGGTAGATATTGGACAAAACAAAGGGGCTACAAGACCCATGCAAGTCTGAAATCCAGCAGGGCAGTCATTAAATCTTAAAGCTTCAAATAATTTCCTTTGACTCCGTGTCTCACATTCAGGCCACACTGATGAAAGGAGAGGGCTCTGAAGGCCTTGGGCATCGTTGCTTCTGTGGCTCTGCATGGTACATCCCCTGCAGCTGCTTTTGTGATCTGGCATTGATTGCCTGAGACTTTTCCAAGTGCATGGTGTAAGATATTGGTGGATCTAGGATTCTGGGGTCTGAAGGATGGTGGCCCTCTGCTCACAGCATCATAAGGCAGTGCCTCAGTGGGGACTCTGTATGGGGGCTCCAATCCTATATTACTTTTCTGCACTGCCCTAGTACAGGTTCTCCATGAGGGCTCTGCCCCTGCAGCAGACTTCTGCTTGAATATCCAGGCATTTCCATACATCTTCTGAAATCTAGGTGGAGACTCCCAAGCCTCCATTCTTTCCCTCTGGGGACCCGCAGGCTTAACAGCATATGAAAGCTGTCAAGGTTTGTGGCTTGCACCCTCTGGAGTGGCAGACTGAGATATATCTGACACCCCTTTAGCCATGGCTGCAGCTGGAGTGACTGGAATGCAAGCAGCAGTTTTCTGAGGTTGCACAGGGGAGTGGAGCCTTTGGTCTGGCCCACAAAACCATTCTTCCATCCTAGGCCTCTGGGTCTGTGATGAAAGAGACTCCTGTGAAGGCCTCTAAAATACCTTTGTCTTAGCTATTAACATTAGGCTCTTCTACTTTGGTAAATTTCTGCAGCTGGCTTGAATTCTTCCACTGAAAATGGGTTTTTCTTTTCTACTGGATGGCCAGAATGAAAATTTTCCAAACTTTTATGCTCTGCTTCACTTTTAAATTTAAGTTTCAATTTCAGATCATCTTTTTGTTCATGCATATAAGTGTATGCTGTTAAAAGCCACCAGGCTACATATCGAATGCTTTGGTGCTTAGAAATTTCTTTCACCAGATACCCTAAATCATCTCTTTCAAATTCAAAGTTTCACAGATCCCTAGAGCAGGGGCAGAATGCTGCCAGTCTCTTTGCTAATGCATAGCAAGAGTGTCCTTTACTCCAGTTCCCAATAACTTCTTCATCTCTGTCTGAGACCACCTTATCCTGGACTTCGTTGTTCATATCACTATCAGCATTTTGGTCACAACTATTTAACAAGTCTCTAGGAATTTTCAAACATTTCTACATCTTTCTGTCTTCTCCTGGTACCTCCAAAATGTTCCAGACTCTGCCTGTTACCCAGTTTCAAAGATGCTTCCACATTTTCAGGTATTTTTGTAGCAATGACTCACCTCCTAGTACCAATTGTCTGTATTACCCCACTCTCAAATTGCTCTAAGAAACTAACTGAGAATGGGTAATTTATGAAGAAAACAGGTTGAATTAAATCACAGTTCCACAGGCTATATAGGAAGCATAGCTAAAGAGGCCTCAGAAAACTTAGAATCATGGTGCAAGACAAAGGGAAAGCAAGCACATCTTCACATGGTGAAGCAGGAGAGAAAGAGCAAAGCGGGGAGTGCTAGGTACTTTGAAACAGTCAGATCCTATGAGAAATCACTTACAATCATGAGAATAGCAAGGGGGAAGTCCACTCCCCTGATCCAATCACCTCCCACCAGGCCCCTTCTCCAACACTGATGATTAAAATTCCACATGAGATTTGGGTGGGGACACAGAGCCAAACCAGATCAGATATCTAGATCTCTCGCAAGACCAGGGAAGTTTTCTTCAATTATTCCCTTATATAGTTTTTCCAAACGTTTAATATCTATTCCTCCACAGGAACATCTTATTCTTAGTCTTGGCTGTTTTACAGAATTCCGTATTCCTTGAAGAATATGTTCATTTTTAAAAATTCTTTATTCTTTTCCTTTCTTTGTCTCATTGGGCTAATTAGAAAGCATTGTCTTCCAGCTCTGATATTCTTTCCTCTACTATTTCTAGTCTATTGTTGAAACTTTTCACTGCATTTTATATTTCCCTAAGTGTGTCTTTCATTTGCAGAAGCCCTGATTGGTTTTCCTTTGTGATATTGATTTCTACTGAAAATTTTTAATTAATATCCAGGGTTTTTTTTTTTTTTAATCTTTAAGTTGTTTTCACCCTTCTCTAGTATCTCCTTGAATAGCTTAATAATCAACTTTCCGAATTCTTTATCTGGTAATTCAGAGATTTCTTCTTGGTTTGGATTCATTGCTGGGGAGCTAGTGTGATCCTTAGGGTGCACTATGGAACCCTGTTTTGTCAGATTACCAGAATTACTTTTCTGGTTCTTTCTCATTTTGGTAGATGATTTCTTCAAATTGTTCTTGAGTTTATTTTTGACTGGACTGGGTTTTTTTTTTCTTTTTTTTTTAATTTCTCTTTTTCTTTCTTAAGGATTGGACTTTAATGTTTAATTTAGCCTAATTTGATTATATGTGCTTTTAGGAGTGAAGACTCTGTATGGCTTTCTTAGTTATAGAGAGTCTTTGTGTACTGGCTTTCCCAGATTCTGGTTGTAGTCATTATGCTTTTGAAGTGTGGGCAAGCCCACTGTCTCTTATGGGATTGTAATGGCAGGGATCTCTTGAAGTTTATCTAATTATCTTGTGGTATATGTTTGTTTGTTTATTTATTTATTTATTTATTTTATTTTTACCCAGAATTTCATTTACTGAGTTGATGATTCAGGGTTCAGGTCTGCTGGTGGGAAGTCTCCCACACCAACCACAATTGCAGTGCTGAGTGCAGTAGTGAAAGTTTGCACCTACGGGAGGTAACCCTGGTAGACATTGGTCGTAGCTAGGATATGTAGGTGGATATAATAAACAGCAGTGGGCCAAGGTCCAAGCCTTGATGAGGATGACTGGGGCGCTTTGAAATAGATTTGTGGAGATTTTATCAAGGTGAAGAGTTAGAGCTACTTCAGCTCTCCTGCAAGGTCAGATGGAGAGCGATTCACCTCACAGCCTAATTCCTGTCCCAGTTTTGGCTATTCAGATCTGACAGGCACCTCTTTTCATCTGTAGGATTGTTAGTGTTCCAAGTAGGGAGGAATTGTGACTCTGCCTTTTGTGCCGACCTGAATCTAGGGGATAGTCCTCCTTTGGGGTTGTGCTCAACCAGTATTATTCCAGGAAGATTGTCCATAAGTGCAAACACATTGCATTCCTGGGCAAACACCCCAGCTGTGTCTGTAGCGCAGTGCTAGGGAGTGGGGGTGGCAGGGAGGGAACAAGGACTACTTCTCCAAGGCCCTTCGCAATCACAGAGGCTGCCTACTCACTGGGGTACAGATGCAGACTTTCACTACTGCACCTAGCACTGCAATTGTGTCTGGTGTGGGAGACTTCCCAAAGGCAGAACGACCTGGGGCTCAAGACCTGCTGTTCAGATTCGTTTGTCCCCTGGGGTGATACATTGATACAGTGCTCACCCCTTTCTCTAGGAATGGGAGTTCCCAAGAGCCAAACTGCAGTGATTGTTATTTCGTTTCTGGGTCTAGCCGCCTAGTGGGGCTACTAGGATACCAGCTGGTGTTCTTGAACGTCTGCAGAGTCCAGTGATGTGACTTGTCTTCAGGACTCCCAGCAGTGGATACTAGTACCTGCTCTAATGGAGATGTCTGTCAAACTTTATACCTCTCTCACAGATGTGGGCTCTTCTGCCACATTTGCTGTTTCCTACTTTATTCGAGTTGTTTAACTTTATGGAAACCGGCAGTTAGGCTTCAGATTATCTTTCTAAGTTTGTCTAGAAAGGAATTTATTGCATCCTTTTTGCACCTGTTTTCCCCTGTTCCTTCCAAAGTCCAGCAATTGAGAACATGTACATGTACTAGGTATTCAGCTTTATTTTTTTAATTAAAAAAGTAACTTTTTATTTTGATGACTTTTGTGATACAAGTGATTTTTGGTTACATAGATGAATTGTATAGTGGTGAAATCTGAGATTTCAGTGTACCTGTCACTCAAGTGGTCTAAATTGTATGTTTTTTTTTTTTAATCTCTCATCCTCTGCACTGTCCTCCACCTACTGAGTCTCCAAAGTCTATTATACTATTCTGTACGTCTTTGTGTACCCATAGCTTAGCTCCCACTTATAAGGGAGAACATACAGTGTTTGGTTTTCCATTCCTGAGGTACTTTACTTAGAATAACGGTGTCTAGCTCCATTCAAGTTGCTACAAAAGACATTGTTTTATTCTTTTTTATAGTGGAGTAGTATTTCTTGGTGTGTATATATACCACATTTTCTTTAACCACTTATTGGTTGGTGGGTACTTAAGCTGGATCCATATCTTTGCAATTGTGAATTATGCTGTGATAAACATATGTGTTCAGGTGTCTTTTTGATATAACTACTTATTTTCCTTTAGGGAGACACCTAGTAGTGTGATTGCTAGATCAAATGGTAGATATACTTTTAGTTCTTAAAGACATTTCCATAGTGTTTTCCATAAAGGCTGTACTAATTTACTTTCCTATAAGCAGTAAATAAACATTCCATTTTTACTACATCCATTTTAATATCTATTGTCTTTTGAATTTTAATAATGGTCATTCTGACTTGAATAACGTGGTATCTCATTGTTGTTCTAATTTGCATTTTCCTGATGATTACTGATGTTAAACATTTTTTTCATATGTTTGTTGGCCATTTGTATATCTTCTTTTGAGAAATATATATTTATATCATTTGCTTAATTTTTGATGGAATTATTTATTTATTTTTCTTTTTCTTGCTGATTTGTGTGAGTTCCTTGTAGATTCTGAATATTAGTCCTTTGTCGGATGCATAGTTTATAAATATTTTCTCCCTTTCTGTGGGTTGTCTGTTTACTATGATGATTGTTTCTTTTGTTGTGCAGAAACTTTTGAGTTTAATTAGGCCTCACTTATTTACTTTTGTCTTTGTTGCATTTGATTTTGGGGTCTTAGTCATAAATTCTTGAGCTAGGCCGAAGTCCAGAAAGGTTTTTTCTAGATTTTCTTCTAGAATTTTCGTGGTTTCAGGTCTTTAAGAGTTTAATCCATCTTGAGTTGGTTTTTGTATAAAGTGAGAGATAGGCGGTGGCATTCTTCAACATGTGGTTATTCAGTTTTCCTAGCACCATTTATTAAATAGTGTATCCTTTCCCCAAATTTTATTTCTGGGTTTTCTGTTCTTTTCATTGATCTGTATATCTACTTTTATACCAGCACCATGACGTTTTGGTAGCGTTAGCATTTTAATATAATTTGAAGTCAGGTAATATGATGCCTCCAGATTTGTTGCTTTTGCTTAAGATTGCTTTGGTTATTCAGGCTTTTTTTCTTTTTTTTTTTGTTTCATATGAATTTTAGAATTTTTTTCTAATTCTGTGAAAAATGATTTTGGTATTCTGATAGAAATTGTATTGAATCAGTGGAATGCTTTGGCCAGTATGATCATTTTCGTAATATCGATTCTTCCAATTCATGAGTGTGGAACATATTTTTATTTGTTTGTGTTATCTATGATTTCTTTCAGCAGTGTTGAGTAGTTCTCCTTGTTGAGATCCTTCACTTCCTTGGTGTAGTATATTTCTAGGTATTTTTTAATTGCAGCTATTGTAAAAGGAGTTGAGTTCTTGATTTGATTCTCAGTTCAGCCATTGGTGGTACATAACAATGCTACTGATTTGCATACACTGGTTTTGTAACCTAAGACATCACTGAATTCATTTATCAAATCTAGCGGTCTTTCAAAGGAGTCTTTAGGTTTTTCTAGGTATATAATCATATCATCAGCAAATAGCAATAATTTGGTTTCTTCTTTTTCAATTTGATTTCCTTTATTTCTTCTATTTGGCTGATTGCTTTGGCTAGGACTTCCAGTAGTATGTTGAATAGAAATGGTGAAAGTGGGAACTCTTGTCTTGTTCCACTTCTCCGTGGAAAAGCTATCAACTGTTCTCCATTCACTATGGTACTGGCTGTGGAGTTTTCAAAGATGGCTTTTATTACATTGAGGCATGTCCTTTCTATGCCTAGTTTGTTGAGGGTATTTTTCATGAAGTGATGCTGATTTTTGTCAAATGCTTTTTCTCCATCTATGGAGATGATAATATGTTTTTGGTTTCTAATTCTGTTAGTGTCATTTATCACATTTACTGACTTGCATATGTTAGCCCATTCATGTATCCCTGGAATGAAACCCACTTGATTATGGTATTACTCTATTTGGAAGTACAGTTTGATTCAATTTTCTAGTATTTATTGAGGACTTTTGCATCTATATTTATCAGGGATATTTGTCTATAGTTTTTGTTGTGGTGGTGGTAGTTGTTGCTGTGTATTTTCCTGGTTTTGGTATGAGAGTGATACTGGTTTCATAGAATGCGGTTGGGACAATTTCATCTTTTTCAATCTTTTGAAATAGGTTTAGTAGGATTAGTACCAATTCTTTGTTAAATGTTTTGTTGAATTCAGCTGTGAATCTGCCTGGCCCTGGACTTTGTTGTTGTTGTTGTTGTTTGTTTTTATTGTTTTGGTTGTTGTTATTTTTTAATCACTGATGCAGTCTCACTGCTTGTTATTGGTCTTTTCAGAATTTCTATTTCTTCCTGGTTCAATTTTGGGGGGTTATATGTTTCCAGGAATTTATCCATTTCCTTTCTTTTTTTTTTTTTTTTTTATATATATATATATTTTTTATTATACTTTAAGTTCTAGGGTACATGTGCATGACTTTTATATCATGTATAACTCCCCAATGCAATCCCTCCCTCCTCCCCCCTCCCCATGATAGGCCCCAGTGTGTGATGTTCCCCTTCCCGAGTCCAAGTGATCTCATTGTTCAGTTCCCACCTATGAGTGAGAACATGCGGTGTTTGGTTTCTCTTCTTGTGATAGTTTGCTAAGAATGATGGTTTCCAGCTGCATCCATGTCCCTACAAAGGATGCAAACTCATCCTTTTTTATGGCTGCATAGTATTCCATGGTGTATATGTGCCACATTTTCTTAATCCAGTCTGTCACAGATGGACATTTGGGTTGATTCCAAGTCTTTGCTATTGTGAATAGTGCCGCAATAAACATACGTGTGCATGTGTCTTTGTAGTAGAGTAATTTATAATCCTTTGGGTATATACCCAGTAGTGGGATGGCTGGGTCATATGGTACATCTAGTTCTAGATCCTTGAGGAATCGCCATACTGTTTTCCATAATGGTTGAACTAGTTTACAATCCCACCAACAGTGTAAAAGTGTTCCTATTTCTCCACATCCTCTCCAACACCTGTTGTTTCCTGACTTCTTAATGATTGCCATTCTAACTGGTGTGAGATGGTATCTCATTGTAGTTTTGATTTGCATTTCTCTGATGGCGAGTGATGATGAGCATTTTTTCATGTGTCTGTTGGCTGTATGGATGTCTTCTTTTGAGAAATGTCTGTTCATATCCTTTCCCCACTTTTTGATGGGGTTGTTTGTTTTTTTCTTGTATATTTGTTTGAGTTCTTTGTAGATTCTGGATATTAGCCCTTTGTCAGATGAGTAGGTTGCAAAAATTTTTCCCATTCTGTAGGTTGCCTGTTCACTCTGATGGTAGTTTCTTTAGCTGTGCAAAAGCTCTTTAGTTTAATTAGATCCCATGTGTCATTTTTGCTTTTGCTGCCGTTGCTTTTGGTGTTTTAGACATGAAGTCCTTGCCCATGCCTATGTCCTGAATGGTACTACCTAGATTTTCTTCTAGGGTTTTTATGGTATTAGGTCTAACATTTAAGTCTCTAATCCATCTTGAATTAATTTTCGTATAAGGGGTAAGGAAAGGATCCAGTTTCAGCTTTCTACTTATGGCTAGCCAATTTTCCCAGCACCATTTATTAAATAGGGAATCCTTTCCCCATTTCTTGTTTCTCTCAGGTTTGTCAAAGATCAGATGGCTGTAGATGTGTGGTATTATTTCTGAGGACTCTGTTCTGTTCCATTGGTCTATATCTCTGTTGTGGTACCAGTACCATGCTGTTTTGGTTACTGTAGCCTTGTAGTATAGTTTGAAGTCAGGTAGCGTGACGCCTCCAGCTTTGTCCTTTTGACGTAGGATTGTCTTGGCAATGCGGGCTCTTTTTTGGTTCCATATGAACTTTAAAGCAGTTTTTTCCAATTCTGTGAAGAAAGTCATTGGTAGCTTGATGGGGATGGCATTGAATCTATAAATCACCTTGGGCAGTATGGCCATTTTCACGATATTGATTCTTCCTATCCATGAGCATGGTATGTTCTTCCATTTGTTTGTGTCCTCTTTGATTTCACTGAGCAGTGGTTTGTAGTTCTCCTTGAAGAGGTCCTTTACATCCCTTGTAAGCTGGATTCCTAGGTATTTTATTCTCTTTGAAGCAATTGTGAATGGAAGTTCATTCCTGATTTGGCTCTCTGCTTGTCTGTTACTGGTGTATAAGAATGCTTGTGATTTTTGCACATTAATTTTGTATCCTGAGACTTTGCTGAAGTTGCTTATCAGCTTAAGGAGATTTTGGGCTGAGACGATGGGGTTTTCTAAATATACAATCATGTCATCTGCAAACAGGGACAATTTGACTTCTTCTTTTCCTAACTGGATACCCTTGATTTCTTTCTCTTGCCTGATTGCCCTAGCCAGAACTTCCAACACTATGTTGAATAGGAGTGGTGAGAGAGGGCATCCCTGTCTTGTGCCAGTTTTCAAAGGGAATTTTTCCAGTTTTTGCCCATTCAGTATGATATTAGCTGTGGGTTTGTCATAAATAGCTCTTATTATTTTGAGGTACGTTCCATTAATACCAAATTTATTGAGCGTTTTTAGCATAAAGGGCTGTTGAATTTTGTCAAAAGCCTTTTCTGCATCTATTGAGATAATTATGTGGTTCTTGTCTTTGGTTCTGTTTATATGCTGGATTACGTTTATTGATTTGCGAATGTTGAACCAGCCTTGCCTCCCAGGGATGAAGCCCACTTGATCATGGTGGATAAGCTTTTTGATGTGCTGCTGAATCCGGTTTGCCAGTATTTTATTGAGGATTTTTGCATCGATGTTCATCAGGGATATTGGTCTAAAATTCTCTTTTTTTGTTGTGTCTCTGCCAGGCTTTGGTATCAGGATGATGTTGGCCTCATAAAAAGAGTTAGGGAGGATTCCCTCTTTTTCTATTGATTGGAATAGTTTCAGAAGGAATGGTACCAGCTCCTCCTTGTACCTCTGGTAGAATTCAGCTGTGAATCCATCTGGTCCTGGACTTTTTTTGGTGGGTAGGCTATTAATTGTTGCCTCAATTTCAGAGCCTGCTATTGGTCTATTCAGGGATTCAACTTCTTCCTGGTTTAGTCTTGGAGAGTGTAAGTGTCCAGGAAATTATCCATTTCTTCTAGATTTTCTAGTTGATTTGCGTAGAGGCATTTATAGTATTCTCTGATGGTTGTTTGTATTTCTGTGGGGTCGGTGGTGATATCCCCTTTATCATTTTTTATTGCGTCTATTTGATTCTTCTCTCTTTTCTTCTTTATTAGTCTAGCTAGCGGTCTGTCAATTTTGTTTATCTTTTCAAAAAACCAACTCCTGGATTCATTGATTTTTTGGAGGGTTTTTTGTGTCTCTATCTCCTTCAGTTCTGCTCTGATCTTAGTTATTTCTTGCCTTCTGCTAGCTTTTGAATGTGTTTGCTCTTGCCTCTCTAGTTCTTTTAATTGTGATGTTAGAGTGTCAATTTTAGATCTCTCCTGCTTTCTCTTGTGGGCATTTAGTGCTATAAATTTCCCTCTACACACTGCTTTAAATGTGTCCCAGAGATTCTGATATGTTGTATCTTTGTTCTCATTGGTTTCAAAGAACATCTTTATTTCTGCTTTCATTTCGTTATGTACACAGTAGTCATTCAGGAGCAGGTTGTTCAGTTTCCATGTAGTTGAGCGGTTTTGATTGAGTTTCTTAGTCCTGAGTTCCAGTTTGATTGCACTGTGGTCTGAGAGACAGTTTGTTATAATTTCAGTTCTTGTACATTTGCTGAGGAGTGCTTTACTTCCAATTATGTGGTCAATTTTGGAATAAGTGCGATGTGGTGCTGAGAAGAATGTATATTCTGTTGATTTGGGGTGGAGAGTTCTATAGATGTCTATTAGGTCCGCTTGGTGCAGAGATGAGTTCAATTCCTGGATATCCTTGTTAACTTTCTGTCTCGTTGATCTGTCTAATGTTGACAGTGGAGTGTTGAAGTCTCCCATTATTATTGTATGGGAGTCTAAGTCTCTTTGTAGGTCTCTAAGGACTTGCTTTATGAATCTGGGTGCTCCTGTATTGGGTGCATATATATTTAGGAGAGTTAGCTCTTCCTGTTGAATTGATCCCTTTACCATTATGTAATGGCCTTCTTTGTCTCTTTTGATCTTTGATGGTTTAAAGTCTGTTTTATCAGAGACTAGGATTGCAACCCCTGCTTTTTTTTGTTCTCCATTTGCTTGGTAGATCTTCCTCCATCCCTTTATTTTGAGCCTATGTATGTCTCTGCATGTGAGATGGGTCTCCTGAATACAGCAGACTGATGGGTCTTGACTCTTGATCCAGTTTGCCAGTCTGTGTCTTTTCATTGGAGCATTTAGTCCATTGACATTTAAGGTTAATATTGTTATGTGTGAACTTGATCCTGTCATTATGATATTAACTGGTTATTTTGCTCGTTAGTTGATGCAGTTTCTTCCTAGCCTCGATGGTCTTTACATTTTGGCATGTTTTTGCAATGGCTGGTACCGGTTGTTCCTTTCCATGTTTAGGGCTTCCTTCAGGGTCTCTTGTAAGGCAGGCCTGGTGGTGACAAAATCTCTAAGCATTTGCTTATCTGTAAAGGATTTTATTTCTCCTTCACTGATGAAGCTTAGTTTGGCTGGATATGAAATTCTGGTTGAAAATTCTTTTCTTTAAGAACGTTGAATATTGGCCCCCACTCTCTTCTGGCTTGTAGAGTTTCTGCCGAGAGGTCTGCTGTTATTCTGATGGGCTTCCCTTTGTGGGTAACCCGACCTTTCTCTCTGGCTGCCCTTAAGATTTTTTCCTTCATTTCAACTTTGGTGAATCTGGCAATTATGTGTCTTGGAGTTGCTCTTCTGGAGGAGTATCTTTGTGGCGTTCTCTGTATTTCCTGAATTTGAATGTTGGCCTGCCCTACTAGGTTGGGGAAGTTCTCCTGGATGATATCCTGAAGAGTGTTTTCCAACTTGGTTCCATTTTCCCCCTCACTTTCAGGCACCCCAATCAGACGTAGATTTGGTCTTTTTACATAATCCCATACTTCTTGCAGGCTTTGTTCATTTCTTTTTCTTCTTTTTTCTTTTGGTTTCTCTTCTCGCTTCATTTCATTCATTTGATCCTCAATCGCTGATACTCTTTCCTCCAGTTGATCGAGTCGGTTACCGAAGCTTGTGCATTTGTCACGTATTCTCGTGTCATGGTTTTCATCTCTGTCATTTCATTTATGATCTTCTCTGCATTAATTAGTCTAGCTGTCAATTCTTCCACTTTTTTTTCAAGATTTTTAGTTTCTTTGCGCTGGGTACGTAATTCCTCCTTTAGCTCTGAGAGGTTTGATGGACTGAAGCCTTCTTCTCTCATCTCGTCAAAGTCATTCTCTGACCAGCTTTGATCCGTTGCTGGTGATGGGCTGCGCTCCTTTGCAGGGGGAGATGCGCTCTTATTTTTTGAATTTCCAGCTTTTCTGCCCTGCTTCTTCCCCATCTTTGTGGTTTTATCTGTCTCTGGACTTTGATGATGGTGACGTACTGATGGGGTTTTGGTATAGGTGTCCTTCCTGTTTGATAGTTTTCCGTCTGACAGTCAGAAGGACTGTCTGTTGGTCTCTTAGAGATTGCTTGAGGTCCACTCCAGACCCTGTTTGCCTGGGTATCAGCAGCAGAGGTTGCTGAAGATAGAATATTGCTGAACAGCGAGTGTACCTGTCTGATTCTTTCTTTGGAAGTTTCCTCTCAGGGGTGACGCCACCCTGTGAGGTGTGGGGTATCAGACTGCCCCTAGTGGGGGCTGTCTCCCAGCTAGGCTACTCAGGGGTCAGGGACCCACCTGAGCAGGCAGTCTGTCCGTTCTCAGATCTCAACCTCGGCGTTAGGAGATCCACGGCTCTCCCCAAAGCCGTCAGACAGAGTCGTTCGGGTCTGCAGCGGCCCGCTCTTTCCCCTAATGGACTGCAGCTGTGCGCTGTCCGCAGCGGTAGAGTCTACAGAGACAGGCAGGCTTCCTTGAGCTGCTGTGAGCTCCACCCAGTTCGAGCTTCCCAGCGGCTTTGTTTACCTACTTAAGCCTCAGCAATGGCGGGCGCCCCTCCCCCAGCCTCGCTGCTGCCTTGCGGATAGATCGCCGCAGACGGCTGTGTTAGCAGTGAGGGAGGCTCCGTGGGCGTGGGACCCTCCCGGCCAGGTGTGGGATATATTCTCCTGGTGTGCCTGTTTCCTTAAAGCGCAGTATTGGGGTGGGAGTTACCCGATTTTCCAGGTGGTGTGTGTCTCAGTTCCCCTGGCTAGGAAAAGGGATTTCCTTCCCCCTTGCGCTTCCAGGTGAGGCGATGCCTCGCCCTGCTTCAGCTCACGCTGGTCAGGCTGCAGCAGCTGACCCGCACCGATTGTCCGGCACTCCCTAGCGAGATGACCCCAGTACCTCAGTTGAAAATGCAGAAATCACCGGTCTTCTGTGTCGCTCGCGCTGGGAGTTGGAGACTGGAGCTGTTCCTATTCGGCCATCTTGCTCCGCCCCACTATCCATTTCCTTTCAATTTTTTTTATTTTGTGTGCATGGATGTGTTCATTGTAGTCTTAAATGATCTTTTGAATTTCTGTTGTGTTCATTGTAATGTCTCTGTTTACATTTCAAAATGAGCTTAATTGAATCTTCTCTCTTCTTGGTTAATTGAGCTAATGGCCTATCAATTTTGTTTATCCTTTCAGAGCCTTTTATTTCATTGATCTTTTATATTTTTGCTTCGATTTTATTTAGATCTGCTTTGATCTTTATTATTTCTTATTTTTCCATTGTATTTTTTAAATTTTACTTTAAGTTCTGGGATGCATGTGCTAAATGTGCAGGTTTTTTACATAGGTATACATGTGCCGTGGTGGTTTGCTGCACCTATCTATCCATCATCTAGGACAAATTCCCTGTGTGCATTAGGTATTTGGCCTAATTCTCTCCCTCCACTTGCCCTCCATCCCCTGACAGGCCCCAGTATGTAATGTTCCCCTCCCTGTGTCTGTGTGTTCACTCATTGTTCAACTTATGAGTGAGAACATGCAGTGTCTGGTTTTCTGTTCCTGTGTTAGTTTGCTGAGAGTGATGGTTTTCAGCTTCATCCATGTCCCTGCGAAAGACATGAGCTCATTGTTTTTTATGACTGCATAGTATTCAATGGTATGTATGTGCCATATTTTCTTTATCCAGTCTACTATTGATGGGCATTTGAGTTGGTTCCAAGTCTTCGCTATTGTAAATAGTGGTGCAATATACATACATGTGCATGTGTCTTTATAGTAGAATGATTTATAATCTTTTGGGTACATACCCAGCAATGAGATTGTTGGGTCAAATGATATTTCTGGTTCTATATCCTTGAGGTATCGCCACACTGTCTTCCACAATGGTTGAACTAAATTTACACTCCCACCAACACTGTAAAATTATTCCTATTTCTCCACATCCTCATCAGCATCTGTTATATCCAGACTTTTTAATGACTACCATTCTAACTGACATGAGATGATATCTCATTGAGGTTTTGATTTGCATTTCTCTAATACCAGTGATGATGAGCATTTTTTCATATGTTTCGTGGTTGCATAAATGTCTTATTTTGAGAAGTGTCTGTTCATATCCCTTGCCCACTTTTTGATAGGGTTTTTTTTTTTTTTTTAATAAATTTGTTTAAGTTTCTGGTAGATTCTTGATAGTAGACCTTTGTCAGATAGATAGGTTGCAAAACTTTTCTCCCCTTCTATAAGTTGTCTGTTCACTCTCATGATAATTTCTTTTGCTGTGTAGAAGCTCTTTAGTTTAATTAGATCCCATTTGTGAAGTCTGGCTTTTGTTGCCATTGCTTTTCATGTTTTAATCATGAAGTCCTTGCCCATACCTATGTCCTGAATGGTATTGCCTGGGTTTTCTTCTAGGGTTTTTATGGTTTTAGGTTTTACATTTAAGTCTTTAATCCATCTTGAGTTAATTTTTGTATAAGGTGTAAAGAACGGGTCCAGTTTCAGTTTTCTGCATATGGCTAGCCAGTTTTCCCAATACCATTTATTAAATATGGAATCCGTTCCCTATTGCTTTTTTGTCAGGTTTGTTAAAGATCATACGGTTGTAGATGTGTGGTGTTATTTCTGAGATCTTTTTTCTGTTCCATTGGTCTATATATCTGTTTTGGTACCAGTACCATGTTGTTTTGATTACTGTAGCCTTGTAGCATTGTTTGAAGTCAGGTAGGGTGATGCTTCCAGCTTTGTTCTTTTTGCTTATGATTATCTTGGCTATACAGGCTCTTTTTTGGTTTCAAGTGAAATTTAAAGTAGTTTTTTTTGTTTTTTTTTTTTTTGTTTTTTTTTTCTAATTCTGTGAAGAAAGTAAATGGTAGCTTAATGGGAATAGTATTGAATTTACAAATTACTTTAGGCAGTATGACCATTTTCACGATATTGTTTTTTCCTATCCATGAACATGGAAAGTTTTTCCCTCTTTTTTTCTCTCTTATTTCTTTGAGCAGTGGTTTGTAGTTCTCCTTGAAAAGATCCTTCACGTTCCTTGCAAGTTGTATTCCTGGGTACTTTATTCTCTTTGTAGTAATATTGAATGATTTCACTCATGATTTGACTCTCTGCTTGTCTATTATTGGTGTATAGGAATTTTTTAATTTATTTTCTTTTGTTAGCTTTGGGTTTGATTTGTTCTTGTTTCTCTAGTTCCTTGCAATGTGACATTATGTTGAAAATTTGTGATTTTTCAGGCTTTTTGATACAGGCATTTAATGCTACAAACTTTCCTCTTAAAATTGCTTTTGCTCTATCTCAGAAATTATGATAATTTTTATCACTATTATTCATTTCAAATAATTTTTAAATTTTCATTGTTAACCCAAAAATCATTCAGAAGCAGATTGTTCAATTTTACATGTATATGTATAGCTTCTAGAGTTCCTTTTTGAGTTGATTTCTAGTTTTATTCCACTGTAGCCTATAAAGATATTTGATATAATATCAAGTTTTTAAAATTTATTGAGACTTCATTTGTAACCTATCATGTTTCATGTGCTGATGAATAGAAGGTATATTCTGCAGTTATTTTGTAGAAAGTTCTGTAAATATCTATTAAGTTCATTTGTTCTATGGTAGAGTTTAAGTATACTATTTCTTTGTTGCCATTCTGCCCCCTTGATCCATCTAGTGCTGTCAGTGGAATGTTGAAGTCCTCCACTATTATTTTGTTACTATCTCTTTTCTTAGGTCTAGTTCTAATTCTTTTATTAATCTGTAAGGTCCTGACTTAGGTACATATATATTTAGGATGCTGATGTCTTCTTATTGTATCGATCCTTTTATAATTATTTGATGACTCTTTTTGTCTTTGTTTTATACTGTTAATTGCTTTAAAGTTGGTTTTGTTGGATATAAAAATAGTTACTCCTGCTCGCTTTTGGTTTCCATTTGTGTGGAATTTCTTTTTCGTCCCTTTACCTCGAGTTTATATGAGTCCATGTATATTAGGTAAGTCTCTTGAAAACAGCAGATACTTGATTTGTGACTTTTTATATCCATTCTGTCAATCTGTAACTTTTAAGCAGAGCATTTAAGTCATTTACATTCAACGTTAATATTGATATGTGAGGTACTGTTCCAGTCATTATGTTGATTGTTACCTGGATATTTTGCTTTTTTGTTGTGTTACTGTTTTATAGGGCCTGTGAATTTTACGCTTTCCAGTGATTCTATTCTGATGCATATTAACCTTTTGTTTCAAGATTTAGAACTCCTTTTAGCAGTTCTTACAGGGATTGTCTGCCAGTAGCAAATTCCTTCAGCATTTCCTTGTCTGAAAAAGACTGTATTTCTCCTTCATTCATAAAACTTAGCAGACAGTTATTCTGTTTAAGGAGACAAAAGATAGGACTCCAATTTATTCTGGCTTGTAAGGTTTCTGCTAAGAAGTCTGCTGTTAGTCTGATAACTTTTCCTTTATAGGTTACCTAATGCTTTTATCTCGTTGCTTTCTGCACCTGTGCCTCTGCTGAAAGAAATTTTCCACAAGCAGAAATTTCTGGGACTCAAGGCCTTCCATCTGGATTTTTTTTATCCCAAAGGATGCTCCCTTGATATGGTGTACTCTACCTTCCCCTAGAAGTAGGAGTCCCTGAGAACCAGAATACTGTTGTTGCTGTTTCTCATTTGAGTCCAGCCTGGGCTGTCACACTCCAGGCTGGTGTTGGGAAATGTCTGCAAGGAATCTGCTGATGTGACTTGTCCTCAAGTCCTCCAGCCACAGGTACTAGCACCAGGTCCAATGGAGATGGCAGGGTGGCGAAGTAGACTCTGTGAGATTCCTTAATTATTAACAGCCTTAGTGTGTCAGCTTTCTTAAATGCAAGTTGTGGTAGGAATGAATTGGTCATATGGTCAGATTCAGGAGCTCTTGGTTAGTCAGGGTGCTGTAAGCAATGGTGACCACTGAGGTCATGCACACATTTTCTCCTTCCTGAGTTCTAGGTTATTCCACCTGGAGATGCTATAATAGACTGTGTTAGTTGGCCTCCAACCAGAAAGTGGCACTGGCAAAAGAGCACCAGCTGCATTGGTAGCAGTGGGATTTGTACTTGCCTTATATTATAATAGAAAGGGAAGGCACCTTCGTGTCTCAGGCAATGAGAGGCAACATACAGCTCCCAAAGGTTTCTGACTTTTGTGTTAAGCTACCAGGGTGAGTGGAGGGGCAAAGTTGCATGGGGACTGGGTTAGGCAAGTTCACTCTCTGATTCTCCACATACAGGGCAAGCAGTGGTTCTGGTGGGGATCAGAGGGCAGTTCTCTGGCCACTCGGGTAATGCTCCAGGGAGAAGCACAGCTATCTCTGCTACACAGAAGAGTTTGCACAGGGATTGGGGAATGGCAGGCAACAACAAGCCCCTCCCAGCTCCCATGCATTTGGCAAGGCAGGTCTCATACCCAGTGTTCCACTGTCAGCAGCTAGCTCACTTCCAGACAGTCTGTGCTTAGAACTCAAAATTGCCCTGGGACATAAACCTTTCCCATAAAGACAGCAACTTTAGCTTTCAGGCTACAACCCTCCCAGTCCTCCTGCAAAGCAGAGGCTCCATGCTCCTGCAGCACACTTTCCGCTTGCCTCTCAATTCTGGTAAAGGAGCTCATCCTCACTCCAGATTATATGGCAAAGTTCACAATGTGAAGCTCTATACACTGTTTTGTCTTTCCAAGTGAGAGAGGCATGCTAACAGTGCCTCCAGTTCACCATCTTGGAACCTATACCACATATTCATTTTTCAAACAATAACGTAGAAAAATAATAATCCAAAGAAATAATGCCAACAGATGAGCTTTAAAATTTAATTGTTACTTCTAGTTTTGAGAGATATTTCGAGGGCACTCATTATATCCCTGAAATCATGTCATATAGTAAATGTGTACTTCTTTATTTCCTAAAGATGAGTATTGCTTCTGCCAAAATCAGATATGTGGGACAATTTTCATTTATTGCAGCATCTGTTTTGTCTTGCTTACTCATTGTGATATAATTATAGCTACCAACTTATCTGCGTCTTTCAGTGCACTTAATAGAAGAGCACACTAACCTAGAAACAAAATAACAAAATCCTTGAACAGAAGAGCAGGGAAGTAGTTAATGAGTATAGAAAGACTCCAAACACTCAAATGATGTCTCAGAAAAAAGGTAAAATGATTCCTTGTCAGTGACTATATGAGACTGACAAGCTCTACGCCCATTAATTTCCTGTTCTTTTATGTGATTTTAGAAAATTGTATGCTTTTTCTTTCTTACTTCCATTTCCTTTCTCAGTAGAACATTTCTTTTCTGTTTTCTTAAAAATAAATAAGAAGTCATAACATCTCTTGTGAAACATTACAAGAGACGATTATCTGCTCTTTTATGTGATTTTCAACAAAACATACATTAATAATCAACTGATTCAGTGTATGAAAGGCCACTGTTGCCAAACCCTTAACCCTATTAACCTACCACTAAGTCTTATTGGTTATTTCCTATTAACTATTTTTATTTCTTTTCTAATGTTGAAATTCTTTACTTTTACTACTTTAACTCTGGTTCAGATCCTCACCACCATACTTTTACTCAATTGCAGTAAATTCCTAAGTGTTCTTTTTTTTTCCAGGGTTCCATATTTTTACATTATTCAACAGTCAACCCCTAAATTCACCTCCTCTCAAAGACACTCATATTCGAAATTCTTTTATACTTTCATATTAAATAACGTCCAACTTTTCCATGGTATATGACATTGATTAAAGCTTTATTTCTAATCTGTCTTTGTTGATATACTCAGAAGACCTTAAAACAAAGATTTGAAGACAATATTTGGGAAGTGATCAATGAAACAACCATAGGCAATGAGAAGTAAGACAGAAAATGGAAGATTGTCAATAAAGTGTACTTTATCAAGAAAGTTACTGTGTGCAACTGGAGTATATTAATTCAAGTGGAGGATTCTGGGAATCAGTTTGGGTCTGTGTTTTCCCACACAAAAGGCAAAAGACGGGATCCTTACCCATCCAATGGATAAAAACAGTAGTAATGATAAGAATGATAACTTTAGTAAGTGTTTAACCTTTGCAGGCTCTACACTAGGTATATTCATATGAGCTATTTCACCTAAGTTCACAAAACACATATAAGGTTTGTATTATTATTTCTGTTTCACAAAGTGTGCAAAATTCAGCTGCCTTGTTCAAAGTTAAGGCTCACATTCAAAATTTAAACATGTATCTGCTTGGCAAATACGTGTCAGTATTTTACCACTGTACGCTCTGCACGGCTTTTGGCAAATCAGTTTCAGATAGTTGCTGAAATCATAAGAAACAACTGTCAGTTTTGTGAATTCTTAGAGTATTCAGTGGCTGCATGTGACCTATCCTTCTATTATATGACTTGTTCTGTCTTTGCATTTTCTGGAATTATGTCATCAGTCTTAGCCTTGTCTACTTTAATTGTAAGTTTCCTTAGGGTAATAAAAATTTTGTCTATTTCATTGGTATGAATAGTTACGATGTCAATATACAGTGATATTCTATGATATAGTCTTTGATAATTTTGCCTTTTGCATATTACTGTAAAATGGCATCTCGTAAGTGTCCCTTTCTATACAAAATTTTGTAATATTCATTATTATGTCTACTATGATTCTTTTAATTTCAGATCTGTTATATGTATTCTATGGTAGCTTTCAACTCAGTGACCCAAAGTCACTGAGTTAGTTGCTAAGTGACTAACTTATATGTGTATATAAAAAATATATATATAAGGTAATTTGTATATTATATTAAATATGTTAAAATTAGAGTGCATTCTTAAGAATGCATAGTTTTCTTGAATCTTTGGAAGTGTTATTAAAATTACTAATAAAAACATCTTAAGGAAACTCACATTTTATTTTTGGCACCAAGAATTTGCTATGTACCTTGGTAGTAGTCATTTTCTACAAATGTAAAGAAGGAATGCAGTAAGTGCGTGAAAAAACACGTCATCAAATGATTAATAGATGTGTGAAAATTTTTTTAAGGACTTGGCTCCTTTCCCCTGTTTAACAATGCATATGTTATTTATAAGATAATGCAAATATCCCTACATTAATTAACCACACTACACTTTAAAAATATGAGGAATTGTTAAATGGGGTGAAAAATGCAAGACACTTTAAAATTAAGCTATTATGCTGAATATATGCAAATATGAATGTTGCTAGCTAAAATAAATTTTTAATGTTGCTTTTGAAATGTTCGTTTTATTAGTATGCATGCTCCTCTAAAATCCTGCATTTAATATTGTTATTTTTGTGATAATATAGTGATATATACATAGTAGATGTGTAATACCCAGACCCGTGATGACCTGAAAGCAACCACCAGAGTCCAGAGACAAAGCCAAGCGGCAGGGATCGCTTTATTTCGAGTTCGAACTCGGTTCCCTCCAGCTAGGTATCAGATCCTAGGGAGAGACCCCGAGCTCGGTGTTCAGCCGTCTTTTATAGTCAGACACAAACAAGTTACAGCAAGTTACAGAGTCACTGGGGGTTTTTACAGTTGTAGGTTTACAATTGGCTGACATTTAAAGTTAAACATTAGTCAGTTGTTCATTGGTTCCCGCCCTTTGACCAAACCACAAATGGCTGCTTGCCCTGCTAGGGACTTTCCAGATAACCTTGTTGTTTTAGCATTAAGGGGAGTTTCCTGACTTTTCTGACCTCTGATATTCAGTATTTTTCCACTCCTCAGATGACTAATGTTGCACTTTAGCATATCAGACAGAGGAAACATTTCTCAGATTTGGAGCCATTTTAAAATAGCAGTAAAATAACCATAGTATAGTTGTTTTCTTCTATATTTGTGTGGCTTGGATGGTCAATAAATACTGATTTAAGTCTTGAAAATAGTTGATAGTATGGGTTCCCTGGACCAAATCGATTTCTAAGAAAAAGTATTTTCAAAGAAAAATTAGCCACAAAACAAAATTTCTTTTGCAATAACATTGGTGTAATATTTGCTTATTCCCATCCCCAGCATCTATTCAGACACAGAATGCTATCATCATAGTGCTGGAAAGTGAGCTAAAATATTATCATTATGAGAGCTGGAGTTTTACGTATTTGTTCTTTGTTGCAGCCCTAATACTTAATAGGAACCCTGAAATACAGTATGTGTCTAATATATATAGTTGAGTGACTATCAAAACAGATACATTCAAATACATGCTTGGTTAATACTGGATGCACTCCCTTTAAAGTGGTCCTGTCAGTAAACCTTTTTCAACCAAGTATTTTTCATTCCTTTCCATTTACGCATTTTTAAGCACATATTGTTTGAATATTTACTTTACATAAGGCACTATTACAACCCCTGGAGATCCAGCACTGAGCTAAATTAACAAACATCCTGAGCCTCATAGTTTACAATCCATTGCAGGGATACTGACCAAAAAAAAAAAAAAATTGGTGGTATATGTAAGGAACAAATAAAGCAGAAAGGGAGTGTCAGGGACAGGAGATACGAATTTTAAAGTGGAGATTGTAAAGCCATTAAGGAGGAAACCATTGAGTAAATACCTAAATGAATTATGCTGTCTACAACTAGAAGTCCTGGAAATTGAGAGGATGGGGGTTGATGAGAGTCTAAGTTCTGAAAGGAAGATATGGGTGACACTCTTCCACATCTCCTATTTGGCCTCCAAAGTTAATGCCCTTGTTTTTTTTCCTACATTTTATTTGTACTGAAAAAGAAAAGGGGAGCACAAAGCTCAGAGAATTAGCTAATACTCCAGGTATTATAAAAGCACATGATCTTAATAGTTAATGTTGAAATGAGTAGAATGATAAGAAATATGAGTCCAAAGTATGAAACTTAGACTGAAAAACTACATTGCAAAAATAAGATAGCTTAACGGCAAAACACACAAATATCCTGTTGCTGGATATTAGATTTGAAACTAGAAAAATTACTCTATAACCTTCACTTTGAACTACCAAACCATACTACCTCTCAGTTTGAACAAGACCATACGTAACCTTAGCTCAATGAAATTTTGATCAAATTACCTCTGGACCAATTTAAGAGTGTTCCCAAATTTCTGTTTGTATTCTACCACCTTCATATTTCTTATTTGCATGAAGTGATATAGGTGCTTTCAGGATATTGGGGTTATATTAATTTCACTTTTTATTATGGTCATTATTATGCTAGTATAGTATATTATCTGGTTCACAGGGTATTACATTATTTTTATTTTATTGGTTTGGAGGTGAGTACATGTGTTTTCCTTTTATCATTGTTCCGTAAGCATACATATACATCATTGTATTAGGTCATTCTTGCATTGCTATAAAGAAATACCTGAGACTGGGTAATGTATCTATATTAATTATTAATACTATTTCATATGAATACTATATTTAATAATGAAAGAAAGAAAAAATAAAAATCCAATAAGTAAAACAAGAAAGTAACCCTAGCTTTCAAAGATAACTATCACTGAGTTTTGGAATAAATTTTTGTGTGTGTATCAAAAAATATTATGCACTATATAGACTTTGTGATTTGCTTTTCCTCCACTTTCCATGCCATGAACGTGTTCTTATGTCAATAAACTTTTGTTAACAGTATTAGCTCTAGTAACTGAACAGTATTCTACTCTGTGGATTTATCATAATATATTCAATAACAGATGTACTAATTCTTTCACTACTGCTGGACATGTAAACTGGTTTTAATTTTTGTTTCTACTATAGTGCTTTAATAAGCAATCTCAAAGATTTCTGTTCATCCTTATTATTTCCTTAGGATACATTCTTAGGTAAGTAATTGTTGAGTCAAAGTGGATCAATATTTTCAGGGCTTCTTCTTAACATTGCTAGTTGCTGGTATTATTGCTAAAGCTTGAACATTCCAAAATTTCTATCAGCATTTAAACTCTCTTATATAATTGAAGTCAACTTAAACTCAGAGTAAAATAGCAATACCTAATACTGAATAGTTAACATTCATTGAATTCTATAGTGGCTCCAGTGTGGAGCCTCCAAGATCTTCCCTCTAGGACTTTAGGGCTTGTTCTTCCAGTTGCTGGGACTGTTAGCAGTATTACCTCTTGGTTATCAACATGTTTTGGAAATGGTTGATGGTAGAAGACCATCAGCTGATGTTGGGTTCTAAAATAGCAGCTTTTACTAGTGAGGTAGGCTCAAACCTTTTTTCTGATACTACCCTTCTTTTACTTTTTCTATAAATGTTCATCCTAAAAACACATACTACATGCTAATCTCTGTCTCAGAGCTGATTTCTTGTGCACCCAGCTTGCAACAAGGACCTATCATATACAGAGTACATGTTGTGTTTTAGAACCATTACATCATTTACTCTTATAAATACCTTTATGAGATAAGTGGTATTATTACTATTTTCACTTTACAGGTAAAGTAATCTCAGCTGTTGAAACAGCTTGTTCTAGGGCACGTCATATAACTAGGGGAGACAGGATTCAAAACAAGAAATCTTATTGCAAAGCCCGTGTTCTCCATGACACATTATGTTTCCTCCAGACTCAGCCTGAGAAATGCAAACTGATAACCTTAGTCATTGTGAACAGTTGTTTGTGATTCATTGTCATCCAGGCTGATTTAAAGGTTTTTCTGGTCTTTATGTCTTTGCACATTGATTTTTATTTGGCTTTTTCTACATACATCAAACATTCTCACTAGACCATAAGCTCCATTGGGCAATTAGTAGCATCACTCTTGATACTTAAGGGTACTATGGGAGTAAACTGCACTTGAATGAGTGAATGAATATACTTGCTCATGCTTATTTAGGCTTAGTCACGCAGAGTCAGGCTTCTATTCTGGTCTAGACAGACTTTGATTTGGCTGTCATGGAAAAAGTTGTTAAATAATCATTCTCTCCTTCATGTCCACTCAGATAAACAGTGTGCTATTTTATTACTAAAGAAATGGCATCGATAACAAGTTTTATTATGTGGCTGAGTTTTGAATACATCAATATTTCCCTCTTTCTTAAATTTTCTACTCTATAGTTTAAATATAGAGGCCTTTATTTAAAAAATATACAAATACTGTTACTATTTTTCATTCATGTACTTTAATCATGTCCATTTCAGCTGTTATCTTTTAGCTCAACCATACAACAAAAAGATTCCAGCTGTCTGGAAATATTCAGGCACTATACTAACTAATAGGTATTCCAACTTTTTAAAAAAAGTATAGCCTTACTATAAAATATTTTACAAAGTTTCCCTTTTAAAAATTGTTTTTACTTTTTATACAAACTACTACATCAGATTTAAAAAACTGATTAACTATACACTGTTTTAGTTTGTCACAAAAGTTTGTCTTACAGATACTTCAAATTCTATTGCCATCTTTCCCAACAGTACTTTCAAAAATATTTATTACCTTATAGGACAATATAGCAATAAAATTCATCTCAATAGTTTGGAAGTACATTAAGTAGGTAAGACTTTTGAAAATAATTCTATACAAATGTCTTTGGATCTTGTCTGAATGATTGGCTACTAATCTCAATTTGTAAGAGTCAGCCAATTCAAAATATTTATACATGAGGGAAAACAATTATTATGTGATTATAAAGCAAAATTTGGCTGTAAAATAAAATTATGTTTTTAAGAGAATTTGAATTTGATCATGAATTAAGAATTTAAAACAGAAAAAAAACCTAAGAGGAAACAGAAGGAAGCAGTCCAAGTCAATGACCCAGCACTAAAGTAGGCCACTATTATTGGCTTTGCTCATGAACGCTCTGCCAGTTGCAACCCTGGAACTCAGTGCTGTACCCTCCACCAGTGTCAGGATGTTCAACTTTTCCCTTGATGCCTTGCCTTACATCAGATATTCCACTTTTCATTATATCCACGTGTATTTTTTTCCAATAATTTCTTGTTAATTTTGTTCATTTTTGTAGTGTGTTTCTTGTCTTTAAAACAATGCAACAGAAAAATAGGTGGCATAGCAAGTGTATGATTAAATGTTATCAGTTTAGAACATGATATTTTATGGCAAAGGTAAATTTTACATGAAAATAAAACTGGTGATGATTGCATGAACATTTTCTATAAAAGGAAAAATCTAGTTGAGGGTAATGTAGTTAGATTGCATCTCGAATCACTAATTTAACATCTAAAGAGTTATCAGGAATTGCTACTGATGAAGGGCAGTGTATTTATTTCCTTAGGCTGCTGTAAGAAATTATCACTAACTGGGTGCCTTAAAATAGTAAAATGGTATTTTTTCATGTTTCTGAAGGCCAGAAGTCTGGAATCAAGGTATATCAGAAGGACCTGCTCTTGCCAGAGACACTAAGAGGGAATCTTTTAACTTCCACTTTATGGAGCTGCAGATGTATCTTGACTTGTGGCCACAGTCACTCCCATCTCTGCCTGTGCCATCACATTGACCTTTTTTTTCTCTCCAAAACTCCTCGTTTACTTCTTATAAAGATGCATGTGATTCAGCCAGGTGCGGTGGCTCAGGCCTATAATCCCACCACTTTAGGAAGCCAAGGCGGGAGGATCACATGAGGTCAGGAGTGAAAGACCAGATAGGCCAACAGGGCAAAACCCAGTTTCTACTACAATTCCAAGACTTGGCAGGGCATAGTGGTGCACATCTGTAAGCCAGCTACTCAAGAAGCTGAGGCAGGAGAATCACTTGAACCCAGGAGGCTGAGGTTGCAGTGAGCCAAGATAGTGCCACTGCACTCCTGCCTGGATGACAGAGACTGTCTCAAAAAATAAAAATAAAAATAAAAATAAAATACAAGTTATTTTATTTAAGTTCCACCTAGATTATCCAGGATGAATAGCTCTTCTCAAAATCTTAATCACATATTTTGCCATATAACATAAAATACATTTTTTGCCATATAAGGTAATATTCACAAATCCAGGGGTTAGGATATGGATATATCTATTTAGAGACCACTTTTCAGCAATAATTCAAAAATCTTTTTCATGTAAACATTGGGATTATTTTAATCAATGCAATTTGTGAACCCTGTCCTTTGAGCAACATAAAATAAAGAAGAATGTCAATTTGAAATATGATGAAAGTTTTGGTGAGTCATTACTCAGATCTTCCATTCTCATCTTGTCATGCTGCACTTAGACCAAAATCCCTTAAATTGAGTGACCATAAACCACTTTAGGCTTGGGATATTAATTTACGGTTTTTATTCCCTTTGATTTTAAGGAGTCCATGGATTCTTTTATTTTTAAAGGTAAGACAAACAACATTTAGAAATATATGTTTTAGTAATAGTAATTTCACTTTTAAAAACACAAAGTTGATCAGGTAATAGTTAATTGCTTTTATATCAGTAAAATTTAAGGTAATATTGTCAAATTTATTTTTTCGAAGTAGGAATTTAAATACTTACCATTATATTTTTGATTTTCTTAATAAGTTCTTGGACACAATAATAGTTAACATCAGTTGAATGAGAAGAAAGAACTTAAAAATCTGGTTAATTAATTAAATCCTCAAAGCCACTAAAGTAGATCCTATGGTTTTTTTACATATGAAGAAATCATTTGTAATTATTGATTCTAGATAATTGAGCTATGCTTATTTAATTTCTATCATTTTTTAAAATAGGTTTAACATTCCAGTATTGTACAAACTTTGAGATCGTGTCAAAAGTCATTCTGCCACCAGTTTTTTTAATTTAAATATTCAGGTACTAAAATAGTCAGATAATGCCATTTTATATATGAAGAAATCAAGGCATAGAGAAATAATTTACCAAAATTTATTTATTAGTTAGGGATCATCAGATACATAGTGAAAATTGTGTGTCTGTTTGTGTGTATATATATAATATAATAAATCTTCATACATATACAAATGGAATATATATTCCATTTGAATAAGAATATATTTATATTCTCTTTTAATGAGAAAGAAAGAAATTGGCTCACTTGGGCATGGTAGATCACGTCTGTAATCTCAGTTCTCTGGGAGGCCAAGGCAGGAGGATTGTTTGAGGACAGGAGTTAGAAACCAGCATAAACAACATGGTGAGACCCTCACCTGTAGAAAAAATAAAATAAAAAATTGAGCTGGGTGTACTAGTGTGTGCCTGTAATCACAGCTATTTGGGAGGCTGAGGCAAGAGGATCCTTTGAGCTCAAGTGTTCAAGTCTGCAGTGAGCTTTGATAATGCCACTACTCTCCAGTCCGAGCAACAAATTGAGTTCCTGTCTCTAAAAAGTAAATGTTACCCGCTTCCATATAAGAGACCACCTAAGCTGGCTTAGTGTGAGCAACTACGTTGTTTATTCACTTGGGTGCAAGTGGGCTGAGTCCGAGAAAGGAGTCAGCCAAGTGTGGTTGGATTATCATTGGTTCTTATAGGTTTGGGATAGGCGGTGGAGTCAGGAGCAATTTTTGTGGGAAGGGTATGGATGTTACAAAGTACATTCATAAGGGAGGGGAGGATGTATTCTCACAAGGATGGGTGGTGAGGGGGAGGAATGTTACAAAGCACATTCACGCCGGGCGCGGTGGCTCATGCCTATAATCCCAGCACTTTGGGAGGCCGAGACGGGGGATCACGAGGTCGGGAGATCACGAGGTCAGTAGATCCAGACCATCCTGGCTAACACGGTGAAACTCCGTTTCTACTAAAAATACAAAAAATTATCCAGGTGCAGTGGCGGGCACCTGTAGTCCCAGCTCCATGGGAGGCTGAGGCAGGAGAATGGCGTAAAGCCGGGAGGCGGAGCTTGCAGTGAGCTGAGATTGCGCCACTGCACTCCAGCCTGGGGGACAGAGCGAGACTCCTCTCAAAAAAAAAAAAAAAAAAAAGAGTACATTCACAAGGACACAAGGACTGGGAATATCACAAAGTACATTATCATGGTGGGGGGCAGTGTGGCATGTCACCATGGCTTGACCATAGTGCAGCCAGCTCAGAGGACCTTACAGTAAACAACAACAATAGAAATACAATAAAATATTTTGTTTCATATGATTTTGGAGGCCAGCAAGTCCCAAATATGCAGGGTGAGTTGGCAAGCCAGAAACCAGGAGACCAGGAGATACATTGTTTTAGATTGGGTCTGAAGGCAGGATAAAAGTTGATGTCTTCATTCTAAGGCAGTCAGGCAGGAAGAATTCTCTTCTACTGGGATCCCTCCAGGGTAGGGTAGTCAGCCTTTATGTTCTATTCAAGACCCACCTACCTTAGAGAGGGCACTCTTCTTCACTCAATCCACCATTTAAAATGTTAATCGCATCTTTAAACACCTTCATGGAAACACTCAATGTTTGACCAAATATCCGGGTATACTGTGGCCCAGTAGAGTTGACACACAAAATTAACGATAACAATGAACACAAATAGTAAAGTGATTCGACTGGTATTTGAACCCAAGCATTCTATTTCCTGTGATATGTTTTTACGTTATATTATAATTTGATCTGTTTTCAGATAGCTATACTTGCCAGTTATTTTCATACTCCAGAATTGGTGAAGTAAAAGTTCACGTGAAAGGGGCTATTTAATCATAAAGTTCACAAAGTGATTCATCCAAGTGTGTGAAAAAGTTACATTAATTTATACAAAAACATATATTTGAAACTATTAGCTGGTGTGTGTGTGTGTGCGCGCGCGCATGTGTAAAAGAGATGCCAGAACGGTGCTAAACTTATTTTTTCACTACAAATTCTTTCAGGGCTATTTTACCATAACCAGAATAAATGTGAAATCCTTAACTAAACTGCTACAAATGTATGAGTCATCTTTGAATGTTGCAATGGGCCAAACTGTATATTAACAAGAGGTTTAATTTATTTCTCTGTTATGGCACATAAGAAGCGTCCTTGTACAATTTTTATCGCAGATTATAACCCAATAAATCTATAAATGTTAAGAAAGCACGTTGATTCATTATTACTTCATGCCAAAATAAACAGATGCTTTCATTTCAAGAATATCTGTAATGTTTAAAAAATCAAATTGCCAGAGAAGAAGCAATTATAAAATGTACAGAATAGAAAATAATGTTAACAACTTTTGAAGATTTATTTTTTACACACCAAACTATTCACATTGTTTTTGTATCTATGTATTGATTATATTCACCATCCAACATTTACTTAGATGAAAATTTACTATGCTTATAAATCCAAACAGGAAAAGAAAAAGACACCTATGAACACAAGAAAGTAAATAAAATTTTATTACAAATCATTTATTTAAGGAGATAGGACTTCACTTATTCTCACTGCTGAAAATTAAATTTATTGATATCAATTATAAAAGCCCTTTCTTATGTTAAACCAAAAAATCAATGTATTAACACAGTCAAAGTTTATTAACAAGCATTATGTAGTTAGAAAGATAGTTTATCTTAAATTTATTTTTCTAAGCTAAACAAACAAAAATTTAAATTTTGTTTGTAAACATTTGCTTCAGAAATTTAATGAGTTTTTCAGTTTCTTGGGCAAAATATGGAAAATTAATTATGACTAGTACACCTCAAGGTTGATGAAAAATAATTTTTCAGGAAGATAAATTTTGTAATCTTTTAAACAAAAATATATAATATTTTTAAAGTTCATATGAAAAATATTTCTCCAAAGGACTTCTCTGTTTAACGTTACTACAAGGAACAGAGCCAACTGATCCCTGAATCCACTGCAAATAAAAAAGGGAAGTTTCAATTGACCCAGGAGGGGTTGTATAAAGAAAGAAATTGTTTCCATTTAAAGTATCCTTTGATACAAATGCAGACTAACTTGTTATTTATATCTCCCAAAGAGGAGTTGGGTTATTCAGGCCTGCTAGGCCATTTGTAAACATGAAGAAAGCTCACAATCAAAGGGCTAAAATTAATATGGCATTATCTGATTATTTTAGTACCTGAATATTTAAATTAAAAAAACTGGTGGCAGAATGACTTTTGACACTATCTCAAAGTTTGTACAATACTGGAATGTTAAACCTATTTTAAAAAATGATATCAATTAAATAAGCATAGCTCAGTTATCTAGAATCAATAAATGCATAATATTTTTAGAAGTATGATATGTAATACAATCCAATTATTTAGCAGTTACTATATTCCAGGAATATGTGTTCTCCTTCTTTCCAACAATAAACTTTTGAGAAGAGCCTTACTACTTCTCCAATGTTATAGATAGATAAATTGGACTTCATTAAAATCAAAAAACTTTTGTGCATTGAAGGACAATGTCAAGAAAGTAGGAAGACAACTTACAGAAAGGAAGAAAACATTTTCAAATCATGTATCTGATAAAGGTTTAATATCTAGAATATATGAAGAACTTCTACAGCTTGGCAACCAAAAGACAATAGCCCAATTTAATAATGAACAAAGGCCTTGAACAAATATTTCTTCAGAGAAGATATATCAATTGCCAATATTCACATGAGAAATGCTCAACATTGTTATTAGGTAAATGCAAGTTGATAACACACCAATATATGACTTCACACCTACTACGATGCTTTAATTTTAAAAATGGACAATAACAAATCTTGGTGAGGCTGTGGAGTAATTGGAACCCTCATATATTGCCTTAAATAGTTAAATGTTATTGCTTCTGTGTTTGGCAGGTCCTCAATATATTAGCCAGAGCATTACCATGACGCAGCAATTCCATTTCTAGGTATAGACTGAAAAGAATAGAAAACAGTGACTTGAGCAGATAGCTGTATGCCAGTGTTCCTTGCACCATTTTTCACAGTACCCCAAAGTGGAAGCAACCCAAGCAGCCACTGACAAATGATGACATAAACAAAATCTGGTATATAAATACAATGGAATATTATTTAGCAATAATGTAATGAAGCTCTGATACATTCTGAAACATAGATATACTTTGCAATTTTATGCCTAGAGAAATAATCCAGACACAAAAGACTAATATTTCATGATTATACTTATATAAAATATCTCAAGTAGGCAAATTAATAGGACCAGAAAGTAGATTAGAAGTTTCCAGAGACTTCTAAGGAATTATTGCTTAACAAATATAGAGTTTCTTTTTGGAGTTATGAAAAATTTTGGAAATAGATAGTGGTGATTATTGCATAACATTGGGAATGCAATTAAGGCCACTGAATTCTGTCCATTTAAAATTAGTTAGAATGGCAAATATTAAATTATATATGTTTAACATAATAAAAAAAGATGCAAATTGATTTCAAAAATCATGCATGTGTTTCTATAATTTCAGATACTAAGACCATATCAGTAGCATTTATGATAATAAAATCTTCCATTCTAATTTTGATTCTTTAGACATTTTGAACCTTCAGCAATCTTAAAGGTTCAAAATTCAATCCTAAGTATTATATTCTATAACTGTCATGTCATCAGTTCACTTACCCTTTAACAATGACTTTATTTTTCTTTAGTCTGTTTTCTCGTTTTTAAGTGACTAGTGTCATGAGAATGTCATATTTTAAGTATATTGTAACAAACCATGTCTCAAATTTTGTATGTACCCCTTGAACCTCAAACTACAGATATAAGTTGTTGAATGTATTTTAATATGTAGCACCTACATACTGATGTTTTATTTAGAGAGCAACCAGGAAGTAAAGATGCCTGACTTATTTTGCAAACTCTGGGTGTTAGAATTATGGCTTCTTCCCTTTTTTCACAAGTTGTATTTTACCATTCACTGAGTCCTGTTGAAAACCTTAATTATCTTTTAACTTTGCCCATTTTCTCCACAGCCATCACATCCGTCAGCATTCCTGGGATGTATTACTACAGAAGCCTCTTCCAGACCTCCTGCCTCCAATCTTGCTCCCTTACACTCCATTCTCCACTCAGCAATTAGGCAATCCCTTCCTAAATAAATTTTAGAGTACTATCGGTCTTCTGAAAACCCTTCAGCATCTTCCAACTGCCTTTCCTATTATCTTGAAAAGACATAAATGGCAACAGAAATCATTCAGACTCTCACCTACAACTCTAGTCTCATCCATCTTCATTGCTTCCTTTAAGTGAGATATCCAACTATCTTTAGTCTTTGAATGGTGTCAAACTCATCTTCTTCAACAGCCATACTGTTAAGCCCTTTCTCCCACCCTGGGCTTTTACACACACTTTATGTCTCAAGTTAAAACTCATATCCTCCTCAAAGAAGATAATTCATAGATTATAGCATGTCTCCCTGCTTTGTATCACCGTTCATATTACATTTTACTGTAATTACTAGTTTGTTTTTCTTATCACTAGATGGAAGTTCTATTAGGCCAGGTATGTCTCCTGCTGCGTCTCTTGCTGACACTTTCTACTTCCAGCATGTATCTCAAAATTCAATCTTAAGTATTGTATTCTACAACTGTCATGTCATCAGTACATTTACCCTTTAACAATGACTTCATTTTTCTTTAGTCTGTTTTCTCATTTTTAAGTGACCAGTTTCATGACAATGTCATATTTTAAGTATACTGTAACAAACCATGTCTCAAATTTTGTATGTACCCCTAGAACCTCAAACTACAGATATAAGTTGTTGAATGTATTTTATGTGGGAAATGTTAAGCATTCAATAAACATTTGTTGAATGAGTGAATAGCAACTAGTAGGCTGGTTTCACACATGCCAACTTGTACCCCTTGACTGAAAGACATTTACAAATACTTAAAATTTACAAAAGCTTAAATTGGTTTTCCATTTGCAAATAATCTGTTTTCTTGATCGGATACCTGCCTAATCCTCTTTCTTCACTAAAATGTCATCATTAATCTATCTCCAGACATACTGCAATTATTTCAGTTCTATTAAAGGGCCACATTTAGTCTTGACTCTAGACTTTTCCAAATGCTACTTTTTATCTAGTATACCCTTGTTTCCTTGTTTCTCTTATCTTTTAATCCTAAATAACCCCTATTTGTTAACTTTTTTGCTTAATACTGAACATACTAATTCAACATCTGTCTTCCCATTTATATTGCAGTGCCTACAAGAGCAGAGTCTAAGTCTGTATTGTTTACCAATATATTCTCAATGCTTCCTGGTGTAGTGGATGGTGCAGAATAAAACCTCAATAATTATGTGTTAGGTTGATAAACAAAGAATCTTTGAGATGAAATATGTCCAAAATAGGGAGATTGATATGCATCTTAGGATTTTTATTTTATTTGATGAAAAAGAAAGACTATACCATGATCTGTCTTTGGTCCTCCTTATTAAAGAAATGATAAGTATAGTTAAGAGCTGATCTCTATAATTATTGGCTCCAGAGCTTCTTTATATAACCTTTCTATATTCCTTTGTGTGACACAGATTGATCTGGTAGGAAATAATTTACTCTGAATTTGTAGTTCTTGTTACCAATTATGGATAATTCTAGACCTATCCATTGAGCCCTTAGAATAGCTGTATAAATATTTCACTTCTTTCTAAATAGAGTAGGCTTTATTTGTATTCTTTCAGGAGACAATCAATTTCCTTCTTTGAATATTCTAGACTTTTTTATGTGATTTTTGAGTTTTCTTGGGGAGAAGCTTTCTTTTTCATACTGGGGGACCCCTAAAAGAATAGAATTACCATATATCTACAATCATAACAATTCTTGTTGAATACCATTAAACTCCATATTTATTAATAATTTCAAGTCAACACAGTAATAAGTATCATTTGTTGAGCTTTTTATGGGCAAGCAAAATGCTAACTTCTTTACAGCATTATCTCATTTGTCAACAATTCTATTTTCTAGATACTATTAATAGTGCTATTTTACAGATATGGAAACTCCTGGCTGACAGATATATTGAAAACAAGATTAAAATCCAAACATGCTTCTTTTCCTTTTTTTTTTTTAATAACAGCTTTACTGAGTTATAATTTATATTACATACAATTAAAGTATACAATTCAATGATATTCAGAGTTGTACAACCATCACCACAATCAATTTTAGAACCTTCTTATCAACTCAAAAAGAAATTTAGTCACAACTAGCAATCACTCCCTATTACACCCCACCCAACCAAACTCCCAGCCTTATACACCTACCAATTTACTTTCTAACTCTATAGATTTGCCAGTTCTGGACATTTCATATAAACGGAATCATACAATACTTATTCCTTTACGAAAGCTTCTTTCACTTAGCATAATGTTCTCAAGGTTCGCCCATGTTATAGCATGGATCAATGTATTTCATTACTTTCTGTGGCTGAATAATTTTTGTTTAGCCATTCATCGATTGAAGGACATTTGAATTGTTTCCACTTTTTGGCCATTATGAGTAGTGCTTCTTTCAGAACAGTCATGTACAAGTTTGTGTGTGAACATGCATTTTCGATTCTCTTGGCTACTTACCTAGAAGTACAATTACCAGGCCAGATGATAACTCAGTTGAGGAACTGCTAAACTGTTTTCAAAGAAGCCACTCCCTGGGTATTGATACTTCTGTTTTTCATACATTTCATACGTACATTTCATACATTTTCATACAAAGCACATACATTGTACTTTTCTCTGTGTTGGTATTTCTTTTTCTTTTTTAAAATATTTTCTTAGTTTATTTCTGAAATAATTTTTTATTATACTTCAAGTTCTGGGATACATAGGCAGAACATGCAGGTTTGTTACGTAGGTATACATGGGCCTTGGTGGTTTGCTGCACACATCAACCTGTCATCTACATTAGCTATTTCTCCTAACATCCTTTCCCTTGCCCCTCACCCCTCAACAAGCCCTGGTGTGTGACGTTCCCCTTCCTGTTTCCGTGTGTTCTCATTGTTCAACTCCCACTTATGAAAGAGAACATGTGGCGTTTGATTTTCTGTTCTTGTGTTAGTTGGCTGAGAATGATGGTTCCCAGCTTCATCCATCTCCCTGCAAAAGACATGAACTCATCCTTTTTATGGCTGCATAGTATTCCATGGTGTATATGTGCCATATTTTCTTTATCCAGTCTATCGATGATGGGCATTAAGGTTGGTTCCAACTCTTTGTTATTGTGAATAGTGCTGCAATAAACATACATGTGCATGTGTCATTATAGCAGAATGATTTATAATCCTTTGGGTATATATCCAGTAATGGGATTGCTGGGTCAAATGGTATTTCTGGTTCTAGATCCATGAGGAATCGCCATACTGTCTTCCACAATGGTTGAACTAATTTACACTCCCGTCAACAGTGTAAAAGTGTTCCTATTTCTTCACATCCTCTCCAGCATCTTTTGGTTCCTGACTTTTTAATGACTGCCATTCTAAATGGCATGAAATGGTATCTCATTGTGGTTTTGATTTGCATTTCTCTAATGACCAGTGATGATGAGCTTTTTTTATATGTTTGTTGGCCGTATAAATGTCTTCTTTTGAAAAGTGTCTGTTAATATCCATCCCCCACTTTTGATGGAGTTGTTTGCTTTTTTCTTGTAAATTTGTTTAAGTTCGTTTAGATTCTGGATATTAGTCCTTTATCAGATGGATAGATTACAAAAATTGTGTCCAATTCTTTAGGTTGCCTGTTTACTCTGATGATAGCTTTTTGCTCTGCAGAAGCTCTTTAATTAATTAGATCCCATTTGTCAATTTTAGCTTTTGTTGCAATTGCTTTTGGTATTTTAGTCATGAAGTCTTTGCCCATTCTTATGTCCTGAATGCTGTTGCCTAGGTTTTCTTCCAGGATTTTTTATGGTTTTAGGTGTTACATTTAAGTCTTTAATCCATCTTGAGTTAATTTTTGTATAAAGTGTAAGGAAAGGGTCCAGTTTCAGTTTTCTGCATATGGCTAGTCAGTTTTCCCAATACCATTTATTCAATAAGGAATCCTTTCCCCATTGCTTGTTTTTGCCAGATTTTTCAAAGGTCAGATGGTTGTAGATGTGTGGTGTTATTTCTGAGGCCTCTGTTCTGTTCCATTGGTCTATATATCTGTTTTGATACCAGTACCACGCTGTTTTAGTTACTGTAGCCTTGTAGTATACGTATAGTTTGAAGTCAGGTAGCATGAAACTCTCAATAAACTAGGTATTGATGGAACATATCTCAAAATAATAAGAGATATTTATGACATACCCACAGCCAGTGTCATACTGAATGAGCAAAAGCTGCAAGCATTCCTTCTGAAAACCAGCACAAGACAAGGATGCCCTCTCTCATCACTCCTATTCGACACAGTATTGGAAAATCTGGGCAGGGTAATCAGGCAAGATAAAGAAATAAAGGGTATTCAAATAAGAAGGGAGGAGCCGAGCGCAGTGGCTCATGCCAGTAATACCAGCATTTTAGGAGGCTGAGGTGGGAGGATCACTTAACGTTGGGAGTTCAAGACCAGCCTGACCAACATGGAGAAACCCCATCTCTACTAAAAATACAAAAATTAGCCGGGCATGGTGGCGCATGCCTGTGATGCCAGATACTTGGGGGACTGAGGCAGGAGAATGGCTTGAACCCAGGAGACGGAGGTTTCAATGAGCTGAGTTCAAGCCATTGCACTCCAGCCTGGGCAACGAGAGTGAAACTCTGTCTCAAATAAATAAATAAATAAATAAAATAAAATAAAAAGAAGTCAGATTGTCTGTTTGCAGACACCCCATTGTCTCAGCCCCAAACCTCCTTAAGCTGATAAGCAACTTCAGCAAAGTCTCAGGATACAAAATCAATATGTAAAAATCACAAGCATTACCAAGCATTTCTCTACATCAATAACAGAGAGCCAAATCATGAGTGAACTCCCATTCACAATTACTACAAAAAGAATAAAATACCTAGGAATCGAACTTAGAAGGATGTAAAGGACCTCTTCAAGGAGAACTAGAAACCACTGCTCAAAGAAATAAGAGAGGACACAAACAAATGGAAAAACATTGCATGCTCATGGATAGGAAGAATCAATATTGTGAAAATGGCCATACTGCCCAAAGTAATTTATAGATTCAATGCTATCCCCATCAAGTTACCATTGACTTTCTTTACCGAATTAGAAAAAAACTTCATTAAGTTGCATATGGAACCAAAAAACAGCCCATATAGCCAAGACAATCCTAAGCAAAATGAACAAAGCTGGAGGCATCATGCTACCTGGCTTATTTTTCTAATCATTGTGTCATCTTGTCTCAAAATTTAAGAGTAATAAGGTAATGTTAATTCCGGAGAATAAAATGCATTTACAAATTAAATCATTCATTTTTACTTTAGTAATTTTTGTTTTTTGTTTTGTTAAATTACAAAATATTTTGTTATTTATTTATTTTTATTATAGTTTCAGAGGGTATATTTACAGGTTTGTTACATAACTACATAGTGTAATGGTGAGGTTTGGGCTTTTAGTTTACCTATCACCTGAATAGTAAATATTGTGCCCAACAGATAATTGTTCAATCCTCACCACTCTCTCACTCTCCCCCTTTTGGGAGTTCTCAGAGTATATTATTTCCTTCGGTATACTCACTGTTTAGCTCCCGCTTATAAGTGAGAACATACAGGTTTGATTTTCTGAGTTATTTCACTTAGAATAATGGTCTCTGGCTCCATTCACGTTGCTACAAAATACATAATTTCATTCTATTCTGGGGCTGTGTAGTGTTCCATGGTGTATATAAACCATGTTTCCTTTATTTAATTATCCATTGGTGGACACTTGGGTTGACCTATGACTTTGCTATTGTTAATAGTGTTGTGATAAACATGTGAGTGTGCTTGCCTTTTTCATATAACATACAAATGCAGTCATTTCTAAACGCAGAGCGTATGCTCTGGACAAGAAAACTTAAGTTTCTGGTGATAGAATAAGAAGGCCTCTGTCACGTAGAAGCTCTACATATGTACTGAAAGGAATTTATTATCATACAATTTCTCTATTCCTTGTGTATGAACAACTTTGTGGCAATCTTAAAAAATACCCTTTCCTAATTACAAATATAATTTACTTTATACTTTAGATTTTGCAGGATTTGAAGCCATGTACTTTGTTTATATTTTCCAAGGTACTTTTTTTTCTTACAGAATTAATCACAAAGAAAGAATTAAATATATTTTATGTATTTGTTTGTTTGTTTATTTATTTATTTTTAGATGGAGTCTCACTCTGTCACCCAGGCTGCAGTGGAGTGGTGCATTCTCGGCTCACTGTTAACTCCACCTCCAGGGTTCAAGCGATTCTCTTATCTCAGCCTACCAAGTAGCTGAGACTATAGGCTCCCACCACCATGCCTGGTTAATTTTTGTATTGAGTAATTTTTTATTTTATGTATTTTGTACTGGTTAATTGTGTATTTTTAGTAGAGATGGGGTTTCACCATGTTGGCCAGGCTGGTCACGAACTCCTGACCGCTTCGGCCTCCCAAAATGCTGGAAGTACAGGCATGAGCCAGCCCACCTGGCATAATATATTAAGTTCTAATTAAGATATTAGCATATATGGCCATACCTTAGCTTTTTTATATAATGAGTTTCAAAGATCCTTTAAGTATTCTTCTCGAATCAGATATGTTAATAATACCTATTGTGTTAAATATTCCATTTGTTTGTGCTGATAAATTTAATGTTTCCAATTTCCATCTGCCTCTAAGCTTCTTAATGATGATGCCTTTGGTGAGGTAAGGTAGAGATAAGTAGTCAAGATAGAAGACCCAAACTTAAAAACTGAAGCATGTATCAATGCAACATGGATTTATTTGTTAATGTACTGGACAGGTTGAGAGCAAGTAATTCAAAATTGCAAATGGGCTTTGACTTGGAGCACAGATTCTGAATTGAGATGAGTGAAATGACTGCTGGGTTTAAAAATAGAACTTATAAGCTAATGCACTCCAGCCCACCTAGAATGCTGCCCCCTTTTCCAGAGAGTGGCTCTAGAAAAAAAAATATGGGTGTGTCTTTAATGTTTACAAAAATAATTTTCTTGCTCTTATCATAAAAGTCAGTATCTTCACAGAAAATATTTCTAACAAAGTCAATCAATAAATAGAAAGTGAAACACTTAATGAATGAGTTTAAGACTAGAACTTTCCTTTAAAATAATATTTGGTGCTAAGGATAAACTTTTCCACCCGACTAGCTTAAAACAAGTATGTTAGGAGAAAAAAATATACTGTAATTAATATATAGCATAACTGATTTAGAAAAACTCGACTGGGATATTTGATGCTAGCAATATGAAAAGCTGAGAGTTCTTTATTTTATTGTTTTCTGTAATTTTATTACTTTTCTTTCTTATTCACTAGCTTTTGATGTACTTTATTTTATTTTTTATTATTTTTTTTTTCTGTTCTGACTAGCTTAAGTGCCCTTGTCAACAGTTCAGTTGTTGAATGAGGCAAAGTGTTAGTTATAGTGTGAAAATCTGGTGTACTGTCAGAAAAGGGCAAGACATTAACTTGCGAATTTTTGACTTCAAGTGTTCCATAGCTCAATGATGGCTGAAAAGCCTTTCTTATGAATTACTGTTAAGGGTAACATGGCAGAAGCATTTATGAAGCTTTGTAATTATGCATGATGGAAGCCTTCATCAAACAGAACTATGCTTCTGCAGTGTTTGTGATGGTGTTCTTTCTTTAAAAATAATTAAAGGCCCTCCTTGTTATAAAGTGGAGATTACTTTCAGAGATATAATTTATGACAAGAATGCATCCTTCAAGAAATGACCTACAAAATCTTATGTCCAAAAGCCACTAGATCAAATAATCTGGATAAGTTTTGAAGTCGGGAACAAGTACAGTAATATTGTTACTGATACAACACGTGGAAGTCATAACCTCAGTAAAAACAAAATACTGGAGTGTATGGAAGTTCAGGACCTTGCTTCAGAGTACAGCTCCAGAAAACTGCATGATAAGTAGTCATGCAAAACGGCAAATAGTATGAAAGGATAGGATGATTAAGTGTTACTATTCTGCCTCTCCAACCATGGCATTGTCATTAGACTCCATAGTTGTATGAAGATTATTCCAAGCACTCTTAAAATCTTTGAAACATCTGTGGTGTATGTAATTTCTGTGGTTTTAAGACATTTAGGCATCAAATATTATGTAGTTTTTAGTATTATTTTGAGCTCCAATTTAGATAATGTGAGAATGAATTAAAATAGAATTTTTCCATATAATTTCCAGTAGAAAATCATAATGGTATGCAAGTTTTGATTAAATGTTAGTGGTCTCATGCAGGATTTCTCAACCTTAAGACTAGTTGACATTTGGGGCTGGAAAATTCTTTAATTGTGGGGACTGTTCTGTGCGTTGCAGGCCGTTTAGTAGCACACCAGGAATCTATTCAATAGATATCAGTAGCACCATCTTCTTTTATTTGTGATGACAAAAAAATGTCTCCAGACACTGTCAAATGTCCCATAGGTGTCAAAATCATGACAGTTGAGAGTTGAGAACCACTGAATGAAGGCAAAGTGGGATACACACACACACACACACACACACACACACACATATATATATATATAGGGCCGGCCGCGGTGGCTCAACCCTGTAATCCCAGCACTTTGGGAGGCCGAGATGGGCGGATCACGAGGTCAGGAGATCGAGACCATCCTGGCTAACACAGTGAAACCTTGTCTCTACTAAAATAATACAAAAAAAAAAAAAAAACAACAACAACTAGCCGGGCGAGGTGGCGGGTGCCTGTAAAGTCCCAGCTACTCGGGAGGCTGAGGCGGGAGAATGGCATGAACCCGGGAGGCGGAGCTTGCAGTGAGCTGAGATCCGGCCACTGCACTCCAGCCAGGGCAACAGAACGAGACTCCCGTCTCAAAAAAAAAAAAAAAAAAAAAAAAAAAAAAATTATATATATATATATATATGGTAGTAGTTTTGCTACTATAGTAGTATTTGCTATTGTTGCCCAGGCTGGAGTGCAATGGCATCATCTCAGTTCACTGCAACCTCCACCTCCTGGGTTCAAGCAATTTTCCTGCCTAAGCCTCCCTAGTAGCTGGGATTACAGGTGCCCGCTACCACGCCCAGCTAATTCTTTTTTGTATTTTTAGTAGAGACGGTGTTTCTCCAAGTTGTTCAGGCTGGTCTCGAACTCCCGACCTCAGGTAATCCGCCGCCTCAGCCTCCCAAAGTGCTGGGATTACAGGTATAAACCACGGCGCCCGGCCCATTTTTTCTTTTCTAAAGCTGAAATAAATGTAAGATAATCTCAATTCTTGTTTAGTTTCTGATAAAGTATTTTTAAATATGATGTCTCTATTTCTCTATCTCTATCTATCTTTGTCTCCTAGAGGTGAAGAACACTGAACTACAGCTAAGATTTTCAAATTGTGTTCAGGTGTTCACGGTCTCTCTAAATCTAATGAGAACTTTATTTTTAACATGTTTTAAGTAATATTAAAAGTATAAAAGTGAAAAGCTTGGAAAAGTTTTTGCTTAACTCTAATAAATACTAATATTTTGTAAATCCCCACTTATATCACCGGGTATTTTTGTGCTGACATCGGAAACTAGGCTTTTCCCCCTGCTGTCTCTGTGCATATAATACAATTTCTTATAAATATGTAATTAAGAATGACTGAAATTCTGTATTTTTTTTTTAAACAAAAGTGTGCTAGTCCAATCATCTAAACTTACCTAGGAAAATTATTAGGAAGCACATAAGTGCCTGCTAAACTATATACTAGTTAATTCTCAGACATGTGTGATCTTCACTACTCAGTTCTTTGTTGAAAGTAATAAGATTTTTCTGCACTTGTTTTCTATTGATAATATTGGAATATGATTTGCATGCTTCTTTGTCAGTTTGGTGTATTTTCTGTTATGGTATTTATCAGAAATGAGAAAAGTGGGTATTGACATTTAATGTAAAAATCTCTTACTTCCATTTCAAATACCTTCATTTGTTTAAATCAAATGTGTGTTGAGATTTCCAAAAGTCCTATTGAAAATTACTTCCACTAACTGTGAATTCTTTGTGTGGATTTCTATTTTCAAAACTGTGTGAATGGAAAAAAAAGAGGAAATAAGTTGGATACTGAAACATATCAAACTTCAATTGTCACCCAGAACAACTGCTGCTAACTTGTGTATTTATCGAAACAGTCTCTTTTTTTTCCCCCATGGACTGACTTCTATTGTATAAATATTTTAAATTTGAACTTATAAAATAACTTATTTTATTAAAGCACCCAGTTAATACATTTTTATATTAGGATACTTCTTCAGTTTAATGTGAAAAACAGTCCCATTGTGAAAAATATTTGAAACTAACATCTTTAGGCTGCCATAATTCTAAGTTTCTATTATGCCAATGCCAGGAGTTTATAAACTGTGAAAGATATTTAAGGGGGGGGGGGGTGTTTGCTACAAACTTAGTTTGACATAATTATCTTATTATAACTATCATGCTATTCTTCCCCCAAGTTTTTGTTTTTACTAAAAAATATGGTAGAAAATACAGAGATTTCATTTTTATCCAATTCTGGGTAGTAGGTCCTAGTGTATGATTGATAAGAGACTTCAGCTGTCATCTGTCCCACTTTTACCCTCTTTTCCCACAACCTGTAAATACTTACTGTGTCCTCAGAATTTAACTCCCAATTGTGAATAGAGGCCAAAATAAACCATTGTCAGATGTTATATTTGTAAAAGCCATAGGCTATAGGCAAGGATAGTGAGAATTATTTCTCTGCAGGTGTCTCACAAATAAGATGGGAAAATCTGCTCCTTGCTTTTCACCACTTTCTTTCAAGTGAAACCCACAATAGTGAAGTTTTCACCTTAAAATGTTTCCTTGCAATTTGGATAAATTGAAACTGCCTGAGAGAACAGATTATTGAATGTTTTTTTTCACCAAATATTAAAAATGAAAAGAGAGAGCTCTTTCCAGACACTGCAGTAAACAGCCTTGGTCTTTTAATGGAACACCTATTTGCAGGTGCTATTCCTTCCTTTTCTGTAAAAGACACAGAAAAATAAAGAATGGAAGCTGTACACAAATAGATATCTGTGTTTGATACCATGCTATCACTGTGAACTTCCTGAGGAAAAAAAAAAAAAGTATCTGTCATTGTGAACAGTGACTCAATGTGTAGGGTTTAGAGTGAGGCAGATATGATTTGGAACTCCAGATTTGTTTCTGCTAAGAATGGCGGTGTTTACTTTTGCTGAGTCCTTAATATGTTTTTGCTAAGGTCTTTGCATTTTCTCATTTATGCCTTATACTAACCTGCAACATTTGTGTAATTATTGCTGTTTTACAGATAATAGATCTGAGTAAGCCTCAGAGAGATTGCCCAAAGTGGCCAAGCTTGTTAATGTCAATGCCAAGTTACAGTCAAGCTCTGTTACCTTCCCCTTTCCAAGACTTAACCAAGGGTAGAGAGAAACAACTGGAAGAAAACAAGCACTGAAAATATTATGATGAAAGCTCTGTAATCCCTGGCGTAATCCAAAATGATGATTTCACCCAATTTTTCCAAATATCAAATTATTTCCCTTTTCTCTCTTTTTCAATTCTTTGAGCAAGTGCTTAGTTTATCTACAACGTCATCCAAGACTCTGTAAACACTATAATTCTTCCCAACACTAACTGCTATGACCTTCGGCAAGAAAACTATTACTCAAAACTTCATTTTTCTTTATTTAGAAGAGTTTAAAACAAACTAACATTAAGATTAAAATTATAAGTATAGTGATTTTCATACTGCCAGAAAATTAGTAAGCACCTACCAAAGGAAAATATTACCAAGTACTTACTGGGGAAGGTTACTAGAAACATGGCAGTAAACAGGAACTGAAAAGTAAATTCAGTTGTAGAAACTTGATGAGAAAAATAGCCAAATTACTTATTTTCATAAAACAAATAATCTCTAATAAATGGCTTTGAATCTTTCATTTAGCAATTATTAACATCTATTGTATGCTAAGCAGTAGGGATTTTTTTTTTTTATTGGTAAGTTCCTATATTTAAAAAGTCACAGAGAACACAGTTTGGTATTAATGTTAGACTACAGAATCCTACTCAAGTGGTTTTATCATGTCCTAGGATGAACTGAATGTTTGTGTTCCCCTGAAATGTATATGTTGAAGACGTAATCCCTGATACGACAGTATTCGGAAGTGAGGCATTTGGGAGATAATTAGATCATGAGGGTGGAGCCTTCATAAATGGGGTTATTGCCCTTGTAACAATAAATACAAAAGAGATAATCTCCCTCTTGGCATGTAAGGGTCCAACGAGATGACAGCTGTCAACAAGCTGGGAAGTGGGACCTCACCAGATGTTGAATCTGCTGGACCTTGATCTGGAGACATGCCAGCCTCCAAAACTGTGAGAAATAAACTTTTGTTGTTTCAGCCTCTCAGTCTATGATATTTTTGTTATATTAGCCCAAGCCAAGACATGCCTACAACAATTTAACACTGATTTGGCCTTAGTATTGTGGAACAGAGTGATGTTAAGTGTCAAACACCTGCATTTAACTAGGGACAAAAAGTTGAAAATGAGTAGCAGGAAATACCTCCATATTATATTTAGCTTTTTGAATAAGTCACTGTGTTCCTGCTTCAGGGCCTTTGCATTTGCTTTTCCATCAGTCTGAGACCCTCTCCCCTACTTCCACTCCAGTACCTCTATAGCTTAACCCTTCATCTTCATCATGTCTCTGCTCAAACAATCTCTTCCCAGAAAGGGTCCCACTAACTTTCTTGGTTTAAAAAATACCATCATCACCATTGAAGGCTCTAAAATCCACTTCCTCCAAAATCCTTTTACTTATTTGCTGTAGTTTTGTCCATAGGACTTTTTATTCCTAAGAGTAAAATGTTGTATGCTTTTTTTAATGAGCAATTGTTTCCACATTATTAGTGCTCAATAAACATTTGCAGAATCAGTCTTGAGTTCTAAGAATAGTGTGCTCTTGAGGCCTACTATCCCAGTAGATCAGAATCATATAAATCATTTAGTAAAATCAACACAGTTAATCACAGTGGCCTCTTTTCATTCAAAAAGAGAATGAAAAGAATGAGGTGGAAGTTGTTAAGGGAATACAGTGTTCCTGGAGAGAGAGAGAGAAGAAGAAGAAGACAGAGAGAGAGAGAGAGATCTGGGGGCTGTTTTGAGAGAATCCTTTGTAAAGATTAGTCGAGCTTTCAGGAAGACTGATATTTGGCTGTTAGGTTCTATATCTGTTTAGTCAACAGACCTACTGATATGTTAGTGAGTGACTGGACTCTGAAGTGGTGATCTGGAATTGAGCCATTTAGCCCATGCCTTCCATTAAAAATATCAGTCAAGGAGACTCAGCATCAAAAGACCATAGGAAATGTAAAAAGTAAAGTAGAGGTTCCTCTTCAAAGACTTTCCTCCCTGTCTAATTAGGAATAAATAGTAACTTTTCTGAGGAGCAAAATTGATTCAAAAACCTGTGCTCACATTCTTAAGTATCTGCTAGCCGTAATAAAGAAATCAATATACTTTATATTCTTGGCTCCCACAACTTAGCCTAAATATTTGCCCTGGTTTGCTTATACTGGTCCAAGCAAGCATTAGGTCATAGCCTGTCCCTCTTCCTTATTTGAAGGTGTTTTTACCTTTCTCAGCATTCCACAAGTTACTTCCTCCTTCCTTTGTTCTCCTCTGCCTATGACTCTTTTAAAAGGTTCTAAGTTGCTAGCCAACCTGGACAAATGCAGAATGTGAGGTCCCATTGCAGCCAATGGAAACCAGACACAGCAGCAGGGTGGATGCGCCAGATTATAAATGACCTTGTCTCCTTTGTTCAGTGTACTCTCATGGCAAAATTGCTGGAGAGTGTACTCTTTCTGCAGAATATATAAAAATGGACTTGCTGAGAAAATTAAATTTATGCTCAAGTGCTATTTCTTTATGGCACTGGGGAACAAGCATTTCAAACAGGAAGATGACTGGTCACTAGCACTGGCTGGGAAAATGTAGGCAGATGTAGGAGTTAGGTGTAGCAAGATTAAATCTCAAAAATCAAGGAATATTGAAGTGAGAAAGTACTTGTTGAACTTCTCTGAACTACCCACACAAGCACCACAAGAGAGTTGGCGTTCAAATGCTTGCCTCAGAGAAGATACTGAGTGCCATGCAGTGTTAGCCAGAGACACAGGATCATCAACTGGAAAGGAAGCATGCTTCTAACCTTGTTTAGTAAAGAAATACTTGCTGTTTCCATCCTCTTCCCTACCCCTCATCACATCGAATGGAGGAGCCAGTGATTAGAAGAGGATGTGGTGTTCATTTTATAGTCCAAGGCTTCCTTCTTTCATCCATTCCAAAAAGCCATGACCTCTACTTCAATATGTAATCAGTGAGAGGAAAAATCAAGCTTTAAGTACAGATTGACATTAAATTAAAAATGAAGCAAAAAAAAGAAGCAGCAAAATAAAATGAGGAGAATGTGTCTTAATTATCATATGAGATATGAGTGATGCAAAAGCTATGCATCCAACCCGGATGTCACTAAAGAACCACCAAATGTTATTTTACCCAAGTGAGTTGTAATGATGGCTATTGGAAGAAAGAAACCCTCAATGTTTGTAAATCAATGAATTGGGATGGATCAACGTTATAGCTACAGTGAGATTTAGGTTTTGTTTAGACAGCATCTCTCTCAGTAATAAAACATCTAATTGCATCTTTTACAGAGATTTTATTTTTTTGTCTTTCAACATGAATTCCAAAATTAAAACCAAAAACTGACACATTGGTTAAGGGTCTGGCCTAAATTATCCCTTTAAAAAAGAGTAGACATTTTAATTGTGATGGATAAAAACAATGGTTTCATTGTGTTATGCCTCAGAAGACCTAAAAGATTCAAAAAATTAAGAAGAAAATCAAGTGCAATTTGAGGTTGCAATGAGCCATGTTACATTTTAAGATGTGCCACAACCAACTGATGATTTGTAGGTAGACCAAAAAGGAAAGTTTCATGGGATATCTCAATAAATACTTGGTGAATAAAAGCCCTCTTTCCTTGAGAATTATGAATATACCAACAACTGATTTATAGAAAAAATGAAGGGAAAAAACATAGTAGTTACATTGGGCTTTGTGGTCTCCTATGATTAGTGTTACTCCCTACAGTGTCTCTCCCTGCCGCTGTGTTCACTTAAGCCATGTTCACTTAAGCCATCAGAATCAGCCAGGAACACCTGGACAGCATGAGGAATGGCCATCCCATTTTCAAAATTGTTTAAAACATAGCAATCAGTTAAATGGACACTTTACCCAAAGAATAATGCAATGCATTAAAAAAAATAGAATAGGCAGTGAAGTAGAAGTATTGGGTAGTGGTAAGTAGAATGCACATTTTTCCTTCTTGCATTTATTCCCATATAAATTTACTGTAACTATCTGACATTTCAGTTTTGAAGTTTCAAAATCCATGCCTTCTTTCTAATTAAATACTTCTACTGTTCAAAGCAGCAGTAAACATTTCTAAGTTTTAAAGTTATTTTTAATGATGGGCAACTTGTGATCAATGTGTAGTTAATAATAGTATTTTATATCTAGCATTATTTATCAGAACTGATTGAAGTGGTTTAAAGGCTTTCATTTTTAACATTATGGGGCAATGGTTGGCATTACAATTTTTTTTAACCTTTACAAAATACTGAAGTAGAAAGAAATTAAAATCTTTTTAGTTTCTCAGAAGAAAGGCAGCATGTAAATACAAATTATTCGTGAGTGATTTGTTTTTAATTCACAAAATGAATCAGTAGGGGACAGTTGTGAATAGAAATAAAATATGTGACTCTCAACTCTTTAACAGAATGGACTGCTGAGAGCTATTTCATTGTTGGAAGTGGTAGTGATGGTGGAGAATTTCTTCCCATTTCGTGAAGGCAGCACTGACAACATATTTCCTTCTCTTCCTTCATTTCAATAAAACATAAATTCTAGAAGAGAACTCACATGAATTCAAAAGGCTGAAATTAGGATAAATATTAGAGGCTTATTTTGTTTACTCATAGTCCTCATTTGATAATAGTAAATTTATTATCTAATTTAATAAGCACATTCTCAAGTTCTACATTTAATTAATATTAAGTGTACTTAGAATGGGTATTTTTGAAATATATATTTATTACAGCTCTTTTTATGCCAACTTTCTCCCACGTTGTTAAAAAACATTTTTGAATCTCTCATTAAGCTTTTTATTTTGTTTTCCAGATTTTCTTATTACATTGGAATTATATCAAGAATAAATTTATTAATAAAAACTAGAGTTAACTCTCTAGTCAAATTATTGTCATTTAAGGAGTGCAAAGTTGAGTCAAGTAAGGGAATGATGGGGTCATCAGTGAAACTGGAACTGATAGAAGGGTTCTGAAGGGGAAAATGAAACAAATGCCTATGACAAATTTGCCTCAGGTCAATTATAAGCTCTGAAGAGCAAGGGAAAATAAGATATTTTTTACTCACCACTCTATTCGTAGCAACTAGTACAACGTCTGGCACTGAATAAATATTATTTAATAAATGAACTAATATTTACACTATGATTTCAGGCCAGTCTCTGTATAAAAGTCTTCCCTGAAGTTTGTTAGTAAGTCCAAAGAGAAATCAAAATTAGTATTGTGACTATGGTAAAAAAAAAAAAAAAAAAAAAACAAATCTAGATCTTGGTTACTTTATGTTTAAATTTTAACACTAATTATTTGATTAAAAAAGACTACATTGGTCATATCTATATACTAATGCTACTGTTTATATTTATAAAGCACTTGTAACTCAAACACATACAAGTTAGAAGCATTGTGTAAATGCTTAGTGGATGTATTTTTTGGTGCACCCATTTAGAACTCTTAGGAAGTAGGAGAATAGAGAATGCTATTCCCATTTTCAAAGTTAGGATAAACTGAAAAAAATGTTAATTTGAGAAACTTTGTTTTTATTTCTCATTTTTACTTTGCATCTGAGGCTTTGGCCTTTTTAATACGACATTAGACACATTTCCATTTGGAATATAAGATTTAGAATTAATGCAAGGAACACAAAAATTAAATTTACTAACTCTGAAAAGCATTACAGAGCATGGATACACCAACTAGAAAATAGTCTTAGTAATTGAGGCAAATAGCATTTATTTCACTAATAGAGTGTTTAAGAAGACTTCATAACAGAAATATTGGGTATGTGATGGTTCCAATGTATTCCTATGAATATAAATGAATGTCAAGTTCCAAAATCAGTTGTATAAATTCCTGCTAATTACTAATGATAATTTAATTATTTATTAAAGATTCAAGGTCAAATTCATGCTTAGCAATTATAGCACTGAAGAAAAAGGTATGAACAAGCTTTCTTCTTATATTTAGTGATGCTAGACTGGTGTACCCTCTGAAATAAAAGGAGTAATAACCGAATTGATGGTAAATTCCTACCATATGCCTAGCTGAGCTGGTTATTTGTCAAATGTTACATCATTAATTGTCATAACCATGGTGCTGTGGTTTTCTATTTAATAAATGAGGAAAGGAGAAAGTAAGTTAAATTCCCAATCTCTAGAAGGTTATTAGTAACAGAATTTACATTCTAAGGCAGGTTTTAAACCTCTTACTTTGTGGCTACGTAATAATTCCTATTCCGGCTGCACTTCTTGAATCCCTTCCTTCCCACTCAATTTGCTGCTTCTAATCACCTATGGAACAGGGGAATCAGAAGAACTAATTTTCTTACAGTTGGATATGAAAATAGAGTAGAGCAATAATGAGGACATGAAGGTCAATCTAAGAATGAAATTCATGAGATTCAGTGAATGAGCATTTTGTATCCATATTCATGACACAAGGACTATGCCAATTGCTGGAGCTGTGTGCACTGTTGTTAGTATACTTGTACAGAAGAGACAAACCCATTGAAAAAACTAAAGGGTTGTCAAACTTGAGATAGAGTATATTAATAAAATTGTATATGTTTCATGATCAAAGTCAAGGGTTATATAGTTGCTTAATGCTGCTGGAACAGTGTACCATATACTAGGTGACTTAAAACAACAGAAATTTGCTGTCTTACCATTTTGGAAGCTAGAAGTCCAAAAATCAAGATGTTGGCTGAATTGTACTTTCCAGAAACCTGTAGGAGAATCTTTCCTTGCCTAGTATAACTCCAGTCTCTGCCTTCATATGGTCATCTTCCATCCTCACATGATGTCTCTGCTCTGTGTATATTTGTGCACAAAGTTTTCTCTTCTTATAAGGACACCTGCCATATTGAATTGATGACTTAATGACCTCACCTTAACTTGATTAGAAGAGATTATATGTACAAGGAGATTACATAACTTCTTTTTAAGGGACACAATTAAACCCATAACTAGTTCATGAACAAGTTGAAGGACAAACTGAGAAGAAATATTCAGAAGGTGAATTAGAACACAGAAGGCCAATACTTGAGCAGGGTTGGAAGGATATTTCCAAAATAAATCCTTTAAATGGTGTTTGGATACCATGTTGCTCCTCCTGACTCCTGGGTCTCTGATATTATAGATTTGGAAATAAAAACGGTGGCAGATCTTTCTTTAGAAATGTTTGATGCTGTCCCAGTTTTTGATTGTTGGTTAAATAATGTCTCAATAAGTGGGAATTACATATATTTTACTATGACAATCATAAAGAAGGATAAGTAAGCATAAAACTAAACTATAAAAGAGACTATCAAATTTCCCCTAAGGACTTTAAGCTGGCTTTTATTTAGGCAAAAAGATAAGAACAGACAGAGATGAGTAGGAGGAAGACAGTATGTATCTTAGGCAAAAAACAAACACTAAGCAGAAAGACAGGACCAGAAGCAGACATGATAAGGGAGCCTTAAACCAACTCTAAGTAAAATCCTACTCTAACTCCAACAATGAAGGCATAGATTTTTTTGTAGAGCGCACACTGCGTCTAAGATATCAGGTATTTTAACTACAGGGTTATGAAAATATCACTCTAAATTATTGGATCATTAACTCAGCATGAAACATAATCCCAGAAAAATGTCAAGGATTTATGTACATTTCTCATCTTGAGTCAATAATAATTTTCTAGTGAGTTTTATTTTTACCAATAAATGATATGTGAAAAAAAATCACTGGGGTAAACAAATTCAGAAAAATAAGAAGTGACTATTTAAGATTTTATGCATAAACCTTGATCTGTGTTTAGACTCCAAAGGAAGTAATATACAATAAAATTACTTTGAGAACTTATTTATACTTGTCAAACAAGTATTTTTTTCTGTAGGGAAATCTCCCATAAAATAATCAATTATAATCATTCAGCTAATTCTATTCTTGTGAATTCTGTCTCTTTTTATTTCTTTCTTTAAATGTTTTTCTCTGGAAAACTCTAAATATACTTCATCCATAAAATTTGTTTCTATTAAACATAGGAGCTAAGGAGCTATTGGCTTCCATTTGCTATTAATGATGTACTTACAAATCATCACTCTCAAGTTGTAGTACCTTTATCTGAAATGTGATAATTCCTAAATTAATTATATATATGTCTATTCATAACATTAAATAAGTCCTATATTTTACATATAGCCTAATCATTTAAAGATTAGGATCTGAAATCAGAATAAAGAGTTCCAAGTTGGCCTCTAAATCTGTTCTTCTACTATGAAATAGGAATAAATAACGTTGCTGAGCTCACGTTTGCAAGGATTTAATGAGATAATATTTATGAGTAATGTGTACCACCATCTGTCATATAATTAGCATAACATAATGTCACCTTTTAATATGATGGCTAAACGCATTTTTAGAATCAACCATAATTTCAGTTTCAGAATTTCTAAGTAAAACTCACTCTAGTTGTAGGACAACAAAATTGAGAAAAAGTGTACAGGAACCAACCCGGGGAAGAAAGACAACACAGAAGAAAATGAGGAAAGGTTTGTGCAATAAACCATCACTACTTCCATTTTAAGCAACAGCTCCTATTTTCTTTGAACACTTCATGTGACACCTATGTTCAAAGACACATAGTGTCAGAAACATTCATTTTAATATAACTTTTCTGTGCTTATTTTGCATTTTTGAACACTATAAATGTAAAGCATAGTAATATTTCTCAAAATTAATGATTTTTTCTCTATCATCTGTTTCCTGTCTGTGCAAGAGATATGCATACACTTAATTTTCTAAAATGATCTTACAACATTCTTCCCCATCTAATGGAATAACTCTATTCCTGTTTTTATCATGATAAAAATTTATCTAAAAATAAATTCCTTAGAGGTAGGAGAGTAGAGAAAACTCAACTGACAGAGCCAGAGCCTTTTTATACCAAAGAGAAAATAGACTCTGCCATGACTCTTTGTATTCACACTGTATCCAAGGCAACATTTTAGAGTAAAAAGGTAAAATATTGAGGTTGTTGTGTTAACCAGAGTCAAATCAGATAACAGAGAACAACTGAATGTTTAAACAGAGTTATGCAGATAATTGGTTACTCAACTGAAAGAAAAGCTTAAGATATAAATTTAGGGAACAGAATAGCCCAAACATTAGCAATATCAGTGGCCGCTATAACCCCTAGACTGGAGGCATAAAAGGAGGTGGTAGTTTTACCAGGATCCAGGACCCAGGATGAACAAAAGTTGGTAGAAAAGATGGTGGGTTTATCCAGGAGAGTTTGCATCCACAAAGTAGACAGTATCACTTACACATAATCCATAATCCAATCCCATATTCTAACACTGACTGGCAATCTCCCATGGATACCTTCTACAAGTCATACTCAACAGGAAGTCAGATAACTATAATTGCAAAGGAACACAGCCCCAGTAATCCCAGATTACATAGCAAAGTAATAAAACTGAGCCGAGGTAGATGTAAGGCTTCAAGGGCAAACAAGTGCTGAAAAAGTACAGTAAATGTGGATCAATCAAAAACCACAATTAAGTTATTTTTTTTGGAAAATTCAGATGGAAAGATGGATAGATGGATGAGTTAATAGATGAGAGAGAGAGAACGAGAAAGAGAGAGAGATTATGAGTGAACAAACCAGAAAAATCTAGCTAAGGTTATTGAAATCAAGTATATAAGTTTCAAGAGGGGGTGTGGTGGGAAATAAAAAGTATATAAATTTCAAATAGGATTTTTTTCTTATTTTCTTTGATTCAGGTTTAGTTACATTAGCTAGTATATTGATTTTTAAATATCCCTTCATTTCACAATATTTGTGTTTGTTATCAGCTCCTTTGCAAAATCTTCTAGAAAATAACAACTGTGACAGAACATTACCATTTTTTCTCCCCTTTATAAATGACTTTATAATTACAGTTATTCTTTCTTGTTTTATAATGTCTAAATTTCCACAAATTATTATGTCCTTTAAAACAAACAGTAATATTGTCAGCAGCTCTCTGGACTGTTTATTACCTCTTTATTACTTAAAGATCCAATTTATAATGTACATTCTCCATTTCAGTGAATAATGCTCAGTCTTTGTTTACCTGTTGATGAATGTAGCCTTCCTTCTCAGTTTATTCAGTGAAAACCCAGTCCCATTTTCCTTCATGAATAGAATATTTTTCACAGCTTTGAATATCTGGATTATCACAAACCAGGCATTATAGGTATCCTATTAAAAAGTTAAGAATCCGGCTTCAGAATATTTGCTCTATCTAGAAATATGGTTGAACAGATCATGGTCATCAGGAATCCATCCCAATATTTTGCCATCTCAAACTCACTCTCCAGGGGTTTTCAAGGTGACAACACCAATGCTTTTCAGAGAAGATTCTTAGTCCAGCTTAGTCACATAAGCAGATAATCCAAACCAATGCAGAAAATTATTTTAACCTTTGTAAGCTTCAGTTCTCTTACTTACAATATAATTATTATGAAGATTAACTATAATACCTTACATAGGTGCTCAATAATAATTTACATCTTTAAAAATAATATGGATGATAAGAGTATATCTGAGATTCTGATGCAGAAAACATTTCAGAAGTCTGTGTTTTGTGATTTTGTCTGGACTCTATTCTCATGACCGTCAATCCTTTTTCTTCTTTGGTCTCTCTCTACTCTTGAGTTATTTTAATTCTATAATGGATTAAGAAATAACCAAGTCAGAAAAGTAGCTAAGTAAGAGTGAGTTGGTTCTGCCCGAGGACTGAGAAATTCTAAAAAAAAAAAAAAAATATGTATTAGTTTTAACACATAGACTTCATGACATTAATTTTGTCTGGTTAGACAACATGTTTTTTCACTTTTCTTATACTTGGCTAAAAACTGCATAGTTTAGGTTGTCAAATGAATGATCTCAGTAAGTGATAAAATATCATGTTTTCTTTCTGATGTCTAAGGAATCATAAAAATTATACTGTTCCAATATTTTGAAAAATCATTCAATTATTAAATATTTTCTTCCTGTTTAAACACATTTAATTATAATGAAGCTTTGAATAATTCATTTATTTCCTAATAGTGATGGCCAATAGTTCCATAACTAGTAACAATGCAAATGGAGAGAATGAGGTAAGCATTCAGTTACTCTCTGTATTGGTTAGACTATAAATTGGTGAAGCTATAAACAATTCTAAATATGATATTGATTATTCACATGGGAAAGATGGAGCAAATTATAAATTGTTAAAAACCAATTTCCTGTCCTTCCACTGCTTAATCATACAAATTGCATGCTCCTGCTTCATAATATGAACTTTATTGGTTTTAAATAATGTCTATACCCATGAATAAATGCATAATTTAATTGTTATACTCAAGTGGTCAGTGTTATATATGTGATTTTTTCTGACTACATAATTATAATGTGTCAATATCTGATAGCAAGAAATTAAAATACACACATAATGTTGAAATTGAGTTTGAGGATGACAACTGATATTTAACATGGATTTCTCTATATTTTTTGGTACCAAGTATTGATGGGAGACAAGTTAAAATGACTTTTAAAGTAAAGAGTTGCCTAAAAGAATAGACTTATTGTGAAAAGACTACAGTCTTTATTGGATGATCCATTGCTGTTGAATACTCTATTCGTTCAAATTAATGAAAATAGTCCTACAATATTAAGCACCTGTTATACACAAGGTGTTGGGATATTTTAAAAAATATTCTCAATAACACTGTTTATTATGCATATGTTCACAGTAACACCACAGTATGGAAAAAAAAAAACACTTCTAATAGCAAATTATAATACATGGCAGAAGTTTTTAAATATCCACTACCTCCAAAAAGTGTGATGAAGACACAGTGAGATAGTCCACTTTTTTTTACATCAGAAAAATCTTCATAGAGGGAAGGGTAATTGTTTTAAGTTTTTCAAATGAAAGATTTTGAGAGTTGAAAACTGGGATACCAGCTCTTCTCAGACTAAAAGGTAAGCCTTGCAAAGACATGGGGTAGGAAAAAGACCCTACTAAAAAGTAACTGAAATGTTGGAGAAAAATGCCAGAGGAAATGATTAATGAGGCTGGAAAGACAGTTTGGGGCAAAGTCAGAGAGATTCATATGCCACTGATCGGTATCTGGTCTGTGTTCTTTCCTTCTTGCTTCCCAGCATATAGCTCTGTGCTCAGGGAAGACTGTAAGTTAAGGCTTCGTAAAGTCAAACTAAGTTGCTGAATATGTGATGTGATTTGCAGATGCTCAGATACAGCACCCCTGAAAATATGTTCCCGATACCTAAGAATAAACTTTTTTTACTTTTGCATCTTCTTTTGAGTTTCTATGAAAATTGATAAACTTCTTGGAAGAGTCAAAATTTAATTTGTTGTTAACAAATGTCTCAAATAAATGAAAAATAGCTTCAGTGTCTATCAGACATATCATGTTAAGGTGGCAAATATGAAATTGGTTCTCTTCCCACTCAAATCTGCTGACCTCCTTGCTACAGCAAGCTAGATCGTGCCAAATGGTAAACTTCATCCTTGCATCTTCTAAATAAAAGCTTTAGCATTATCCTTGACTCTTTTAGTGCTTTCACAATCCATATCCAAATTCTGTTGGCTCTGTCTTCAAAATCTATTAAGATTCTTGTCACCCCTTGCCAGCTCCACAGCAGGCATTCCTTCACTCTTCCTTGATATTTTTACTAATACTCTCCTAAAACACCTCCCTGCTTCAACGCTTGCTCCCTTTCAGTTGATTTATAACACATCACTAGAGCACTTTATTTTGTTAACAAAGACAAATTGTGCTACCTTTTGGCTCAAATTCCTAAAAATCTGTGATGTTTAAATTTATGTTTTAACTTGATGGGTCATGAAGTGCCCAGTCATGTGATCAAGTGTTATTGTGACGTGATTGTGAAGGTGTTTCTGGGTGAAATTAACATTTGAATTTATAGACTGAGAAAATTAGACTGTCTTCCCTCATGTGGGGTGGGCCTCATCCAATGACCTGGCGATCACAATAGAAGAAATGAGTCCAATAAGGGAGAACTTTTTTTGCCTGACTGCTTGAGCTGAAATGTGGGTCTTCTCCTCACTTCAGACCAGACCTAAAACAATGGCTTTACTTGGGACTTGAACCTGCCAGCCTTTGGACTGCAACTTACACCATCAGCTCTCCTGGGCCTCCAGCAAGTGAACCACAGATCTTGAAACTTGTCAGCCTGGACTGCAACTTACACCACCAGCTCTCCTGGGCCAACAGCAAGCCAAACACAGATTTTGAAACTTGTTAGCCTGGACTGCAACTTACACTATCAGCTCTCCTGGGCCTCCAGCATGCCAACCACGGATCTTGAAACTTGTCAGCCTCCATAACTGTGTGAGTCCTTTATACACACATACACACAAACACACACATATGCACACACTCATGTACACATATGTATACATACATCCTATTGGTTCTGTTTCTCAGGGAATCCCTGACTGATACCAGGCCCTAATTTTATTCAGAGTAAAAGTCACAACTTTCGCAACTGTCATCAAAGCCCTAGAATCTGATACTTTCCTTTACTGACCTTGTTTGTGCTACTTTCATGTCTCTTCTTTTGCTCTAGCCAAGCTTTCTTGCTATTTTGAAACACTGCAAATAGTAAAGGCTTTGGACCCATTGTTTCTCCTGATTAGAATTCAACGCTTCTTCATATCTTCATAGCTACTCCAATATATCCTTCCATTCTCTGATCAAAGACCTCCTTCTCAACAAGGTATTATCCGACCAGAATGTTTTATGTTATAATACAAAATCATTCTTTTGCCAGTCACACCAAAGCCCTCTTAAATCTTTTACGCTTTTTACGCAAACAACACCCTGTAACATATTTAATATTTTAAAATATATTATATTTATTAATTACTGTCTTTCTCATATTTCATCCTCACCAAACTTTGTGCTGCACTAATATCTGTTCTTTAATCATATATTTCAATATTCTAGAATATCTAGAGCATAACAGGTAGTCAACAAATGTTTGTTACAGATTAAAGTTAGTATTTATTGTGGTCCTCTTTATGCCTGAGATTATTTCCCAAAATTAACTCCAAAATGTCCTTATGAAGTAGATTATATTCTCTCTATTTTACAGGTAGAATTCTGAAATGTTAAATAACTTGCCCAAATGTACAGTTAGCAAATGCTAGAGCTAAGACTGGTAATTTACCAGAAGTTAGGTAGTAAAATATTTAAAATGAAAAGAATTGTGTACTGTAAAGAGTTCCAAGAGAAAAGAGGTTATTTATAACTCCTCTGCGTTTTAAGAACATGAATTCAGATTAAAGATTCATAGAAGAAAGAGACTGAACAAAATTCATAGCAGACACACTGTGAGGTAACCAAAGACAAACGGGAAATCAAACTTTCCTAAATTTCAAAATGAGAAGGGGAAAGGGAAATGCATGAGTCGATTAGAATCCAATGCATGAATAAAGTCATAAGCTATTCAATCACCATTGCCTTTTCCTCTTCTTTCAATAATGTTTACCTTTCTGCATTAGTCCATTGGGTGGCACCACACAGGACATGCCCCTGGCTCCCTCTGGCTCCAGCTGCACTGCCATGCATGGCAAACAAAATTCCTGCAACTCTTGGGGCTGCTTAGACGGGGTCCTTGCCAGCTTCTGCAATTGCCCTGGTGTTTTCCCCCAATTCAGAGGATATAAATGTGACTGAAATCTAAACACTGTCTCTTTATCCAATGTAGGTGAGTCTGCTTTGCCTCATTACCATGTGAGGGGACGAAGAAAAGATGCCATCTATGAACCAGGAAATGGGTCCTTACCAGGCATTGAACCTTCTGGTGCCTAGATCTTGGAATTCCCAGCCTCCGGAACTGTGAGAAACAATTTCTGTTGTCAGTCACAAGTGGAATAAGACATTGCCGTAACTATATATTAAATTACGTTGCCAAGGTTATGAGAAATCAGGTGGTCTCCCAAAAGCACATACACACACACAAACACATAACCTTCTTGTACACACAATTTAAACCATAGTGGGAAGTGGAAGCTGAAGGACAAATGTTTGTTTCAAAGACCAGGAGATTTGGGGAACAAAAAACTTAAAAGATACTGGCCTCACATCAAAGCCAAGGGTGAGAAAGGGTGGATGAGAATGAAATCAAAACCCATCACAAAACTGAGAAGAGTCATACACTCTCAAAGGATGAACTGAAACACAAAATTCATTATCTGAGTTATAGTAAGATGATAAAATTACCTGTGATATCTTCCTTAAATTGGGTAGAAAAAGAAAGATAAAAACTTATCATTTCTGTTGCAATTTATAATCTATATATTTTTCCCTCAGTTGGGCATGGTGTTTGGATGTATGTTAACTGTATGTTCAGGAAGATCAGATGCATACATTTATCCTCTCTGGATGCACCTACTCTCCATTCAAACTCCTCAGGTTTACCACAGATTAAGCTCAACTAAACGTAATTTAGAAAAAAAATTAAAAATTCAGGAACATTGTATTTAAAATGGGATTAATGAAATATATAGCCACACAGCAGGCAGTAAGTTTTAAAAAATCATCTACAAAATAAAGCAAAAAACTTAAAATTACACCTAGACTTTGCAACAGCAAGAATAAGGGCTAAAAACCAGTGAAAAAATATGTGCAAAGTGTTAGGAAAATGGAATCATCATTTTTTAAATTATGTACCTAGTAAACTTTTTTGAAGAATCATATCATTCTTTTTTTCTATTTTAAAAATGTTAAACTGACAACAATTGTACATATTGTTTACAACATGTTGTTTTTTACCCAGCAAACTGATTTTAAGGAACAAGGCAAGATAAACAAAGACTGAAAAAAATTACCATCAACAAACCTCCCCAAAAAGAATATCTATACATGTATGTATGTATGCACATACACACATATATATACACAAATACACACATGCACATACACACACATAGAAAGTCGGGATGCATTTGAAAACAGGAAAGCATATCTAAAAACTGAGAAGCAATAAAAAAATGGCAGACAAATATAAACTTAGATAGCTACATAACCTAAGCAAATATAACCTAAACTCCTATATTCAAAAAATAGGAGTAATATCAAATTGTTGGATCATGATAACATACAGGCCTATAATGAGGATGAGTATCAAGGCATTCCAATATATTTTTATGATATAAAATTTGATTGTTTTCTGAAGTTAAAGAGATTATAGTAAAATTTCAAAGAAAATGCCAAAAAAATTGGAATAGATCATATACATTCACAAATTATTATAGAAAATAAAAGAAGAATAAATTAATCATTTAGAAAGAATATTAAAAGAGAGAAGAAATCATATATTAAAGCATATTTTTAACAGGACATTTTTACCAAAAAAAGAGAAATTTTACCAAATTTTCGAGGAATAAATGCACAAATCTTACAAAGCAGAGTAAAATGGAGAACACCTACCATCTAGTTTTAGCAGGCATTTTACTAACACTAGACCAGAAAAAGATATAATAAGAATACTATATGACAGGTGGAGCAACCCACAATGGCACACGTGTGCCTGTGTAACTAACCTGTACGTCCTGCACATGTATCTGGTAACTTAAAATAAAATAAAATGTTAAAAATTAAATTAAATTTAAAAAGGGAAGAATAAAACACCTAGAAATAAAATGAAACTATATGATGACTCACACTCATGAACATGGATACAATGTATTTAAGCAATGAATTGGAAGACTGAACCAGGCTATGTTTTTAAATCTAAAAGGATCATAGCTAAATTAGTTTTATCCCTTGTATGAAAGTTTGGATTAATATTTTTAAAACTATTAATGTTGCCCTTTCATAAAGTGATTAAAAAGATAAAATATGATCACGTGAATAAGGAAAAATAAAATTAATATGCCTCATAGAAACTTTTATATACCAAATGTCATGAACAAAATGTATACCAGGATTATTTGTAATATCAAGAAACTTAAAACATCCTAAATGCACCACAATGGAAGTATGCATAGAGAAATTATATATCTATACATTAGAATTAATTGCAGGAGTGTAAATCATGAGCCACAATCATACAATTCAAAATGGACCAATCTCAGAAATACACGTAGCTTACCAACAACACTGCAAAAAAGAAAAATGTATCCAGTATGGTATCAATTGTATGAAGATCAAGATTATATAAAATTAAGAAAATATATATTTATTTAACAAGACTACTATTTATTCTCATTATTTTTAAAAGTCTGTATTTGCAAGTTTGACTACTTGTTAAAATTTGTTTTCAGTCATTTGCAGACATGATCAGCACAAAAAAAATGTGAGAGAAACTGAGACACATGTTCCTAACTGAGGTTTAGGAAGGGCAGGATCTTCTTGTCTCAGCTCTCATACAAAGATGACCAGAAGATGGAAACAGTAGTGCAATGCAAGTGTAGAATAAAAAGCTCCAGCTCTGGGGCCTGTTGGAAGGGTTTGAATCCCAACTTTGGTGCCTGTTAGTGGGGCAGCTTCGGGCAAGTCCCTTAATACTTCTGGACATTGTTAGCTTTCTTGTAAAATAGGGAAAATGATGAGTAGTTTTTACTGTTTAAGATCATAATACATGTGAGATTGTGTGTGCGTGTGCATGTGTGTGTACTCACATACCTATTTCCCCCAGAAGCATTGGTCAGTATTCTGTAATCAGTGTTCAACCTGACTTCATGGAACATAAATACCAGGAATAATGAGAAGCAACTACTACTAATAAAATACTGAATATGAATAGTAATTCTTTCTGGAATAAGTAAGAGGGGGAAAAAAGAGTCATGTAATTGGAAAGGGGCAAGAGGAATTTAATAGTATTGCAATGATCTACTGCATAATGCAGATATTGGATCCTCAATTACTCATTTTTGTCATTGTTTTACTGTATATGGCATATAACATTTATATAACAAAAATCATGTGTATAAAGTATTCCATAACAATAATTTTTTTGTAAAGATGCCTGCCTTTTTAATGCTAGAATCAGTCAACTATGGCCCATGAGTGTCTGCACAACTAAACATGCTCATGTTTCACTTAGTGTAGGGACAGTCAAACTATGACACATCAGCCTATTTTGGTAAAGTTGTATTGCAACACAGCCAACTCATGCATTTTTGTATTTCCTATGGTTGCTTTTCTGTTACAACAGTAGAATTGTTTAGTTCCAACAGAAGCTTTATAGTCTGAAAGGCCTAAAATATTATCTGGCCCGTCATTGAAAAAGTTTGTTGACTACTGGTTTATTGTAAATTCTTGAAGTCATGACCATCTGGGCTATGGAGAAATATCAAAGTAAAAGACTTTCTCATCATAACAGAATGGCAGAAGATTCTGAGACATGCATGAAACAGCTGGTGTTGGGGGTTGGATCAATGTGCCAGCAAACAGAACAAAAAATAATACAGTGACACACTGCATATATATTAACTCATAGAGTCTTCATGATCTTTTTATAAGTCAATCTCCCATGTTCACAGATGTTGGTTCTAGCAGAGTCAGGGTTACATAGAGTCTGACTTCCTGTGTAGAATAAACAACAGGTGCTGGAGAGGATGTGGAGAAATAGGAACGCTTTTACACTGTTGGTGGGACTGTAAACTAGTTCAACCATTGTGGAAAATAGTATGGTGATTCCTCAAGGATCTAGAACTAGGAATACCATTTGACCCAGCCATCCCATTACTGGGGATATACCCAAAGGATTATAAGTCATGCTGCTATAAAGACACATGCACATGTATGTTTATTGTGACACTATTTTGGTGATTAACAGATATGTTTTAACACAGACTTTAAAGATTATTGTGCATACTATTCACAATAGCAAAGACTTGGAATCAACCCAAATGTCCATCAGTGACAGACTGGATTAAGAAAATGTGGCACATATATACCATGGAATACTATGCAGCCATAAAAAAGGATGAGTTCATGTCCTTTGTAGGGACATGGGTGCAGTTGGAAACCATCATTCTCAGCAAAATATCGCAAGAACAGGAAACCAAATACCACATGTTCTCACTCATAGGTGGAAATTGAACAATGAGATCACTTGGACACAGGAAGGAGATCATCACACACCCGGTCCTATTGTGGGGAAGGGTGGGGAGGGATAGCATTAGGAGATATACCTAATGTAAGTGACAAGTTAATGGGTGCAGCACACCAACGTGGCACATGTATACATATGTAACAAACCTGCATGTTGTGCATATGTACCCTAGAACTTAAAGTATAATAATAATTTAAAAAAAGGAATAAGCCGTATTCATCAGTAGCATAATCTATTGGAGGGTGACTCTCATGATGAGTTGTATGCTGTGAGAATGCCACAGCTTCCGTAAATTGTATTCTTTTCGGGAGTGAAGGAGACAAGACACATTTATCTTGTGCAGAAAAATGCAGATTCAATGGAATCAAACATTGGAAATAAAAGACAAATGTAAGCTTCCTGGCCATCTATGGAGGTTTTGGTTTCCCACTGTATGTAGCATGGGAATTTGATAGTTAGTACTTAAATATTAAAAAGCACGGTGATATGGCATAGTAGGGCTTGAAGTCACAAAATTGGCTAATATTCGATTTACTTTTTATGAATATAAATGAGCGCTGTTTAGTTTAGCAATTAGTCCATTTACAAAAAATCAAAATGTCGTGGTGGCGCTGTATCTTATTTTTGCTTGCTTTTCTTTAAAATAGGCAGCAAAATGACCTTTACATAGGAGATGGCCACAAAAAAGAAAGATCAACACAGTCCATGTCTCATAACAAGGGAAAAAAATGGTTGTTGAATCCAAGTACTATCAATGAAATAAGTAATATGAACATTTGCCAATTTGTATTGTTTAAAATAATTACACATTTATTAGAAAATGATTTTGCTGAAAATTATTAAAGACAAATAGAATGTGAAAAGCTATTTTCAAAACAATTTGAGACAAATAAGTTAATAAATGTAATTTTGCATTGAATGCTAATGCATGCACTTTTTAAAAATTATTTCTTTGTTTAATTGTGTATTAAATAGTCAATTTTGCTCTACCACAAGTGAAAATTAGGGGGGAAGTTTCACATATTAAAAAAAAATTTCTTCTTATTGTTTCTTTAGAGTCTGTAGATCAAAAAATGTATAGTCCATTGAGAGACTTGAGAATTAGGTTAAAGGCCTTCTGTATTTCTAAATATGACTGATGTGGTATAGCAATTTTTAACCATCACCTAAAATTCTTATGTATAATGGCTTAATTTATTTTCATCATAATGCTTTCATGTAGAGCAACACATTTATCATACAGACTTGAAGAATTCTGATTTGGATTGAATACAGCACATATATTACATTGACTCTTTTTTAAATTATCTGAAATTGAAAAACAAAAGCAATTGCTACAGTCTTAGACTTTGAAAATGTTACTTTGGCAATATGACATCGTTTAATGTTTCTCATTTATAGTCAATTAAGCTTTGATCTATGGTTTCTAAAAGATATAAAGTCAAAGCAATTTACATAATTTGGATATTTTAATGTAATATATCTTGTTACTTACCACGGAGGTTGTCACATTTGCCATCCCATTAATCCCTATATCCTTACATAACCCCATCAGGATTTCTTGTAGGCAAAAAATTTTTCCTTTGTCCTCACATTTTGCTGTGTCCTTTTTGGAGCCCATTCACTACCTTTGTTTGTTGCACCTTATCACCTTTTTGTTAGGGTACTGCACCAGAAAACCAGTGCTAATTTCTGATTGGCAGAACTCAGTCACTTGCTGGATGTTAATTCTTGCTGCATTGGGGAGCATTTCCCTATTGATAAACTGTAAGTGTGCTATTGGTGGGATTGGACAAAGAGAGAAATTATATTTTACAAAATAATGATGGAAGAAATGCAGGAGAATATTAGCAGACCTTATTTTATTTTTTTTTCTTTTATTTTTTATTTTTTATTTTTTATTTTTTATTATACTTTAAGTTCTAGGGTACATGTGCATAACGTTTATATCATGTATAACTCCCCAAAGCAATCCCTCCCTCCTCCCCCCTCCCCATGATAGGCCCCAGTGTGTGATGTTCCCCTTCCCGAGTCCAAGTGATCTCATTGTTCAGTTCCCACCTATGAGTGAGAACATGCGGTGTTTGGTTTTCTCTTCTTGTGATAGTTTGCTAAGAATGATGGTTTCCAGCTGCATCCATGTCCCTACAAAGGACGCAAACTCATCCTTTTTGATGGCTGCATAGTATTCCATGGTGTATACGTGCCACATTTTCTTAATCCAGTCTGTCACAGATGGACATTTGGGTTGATTCCAAGTCTTAGCTATTGTGAATAGTGCCGCAATAAACATACGTGTGCATGTGTCTTTGTAGTAGAGTAATTTATAATCCTTTGGGTATATACCCAGTAGTGGGATGGCTGGGTCATATGGTACATCTAGTTCTAGATCCTTGAGGAATCGCCATACTGTTTTCCATAATGGTTGAACTAGTTTACAATCCCACCAACAGTGTAAAAGTGTTCCTATTTCTCCACATCCTCTCCAACATCTATTGTTTCCTGACTTCTTAATGATTGCCATTCTAACTGGTGTGAGATGGTATCTCATTGTGGTTTTGATTTGCATTTCTCTGATGGCGAGTGATGACGAGCATTTTTTCATGTGTCTGTTGGCTGTATGGATGTCTTCTTTTGAGAAATGTCTGTTCACATCCTTTCCCCACTTTTTGATGGGGTTGTTGTTTTTTTCTTGTATATTTGTTTGAGTTCTTTGTAGATTCTGGATATTAGCCCTTTGTCAGATGAGTAGGTTGCAAAAATTTTCTCCCATTCTGTAGGTTGCCTGTTCACTCTGATGGTAGTTTCTTTTGCTGTGCAAAAGCTCTTTAGTTTAATGAGATCCCATTTGTCAATTTTGGCTTTTGCTGCCGTTGCTTTTGGTGTTTTAGACATGAAGTCCTTGCCCATGCCTATGTCCTGAATGGTACTACCTAGATTTTCTTCTAGGGTTTTTATGGTATTAGGTCTAACATTTAAGTCTCTAACCCATCTTGAATTAATTTTCGTATAAGGGGTAAGGAAAGGATCCAGTTTCAGCTTTCTACTTGTGGCTAGCCAATTTTCCCAGCACCATTTATTAAATAGGGAATCCTTTCCCCATTTCTTGTTTTTGTCAGGTTTGTCAAAGATCAGATGGCTGTAGATGTGTGGTATTATTTCTGAGGACTCTGTTCTGTTCCACTGGTCTATTTCTCTGTTGTGGTACCAGTACCATGCTGTTTTGGTTACTGTAGCCTTGTAGTATAGTTTGAAGTCAGGTAGCGTGACGCCTCCAGCTTTGTCCTTTTGACCTAGGATTGTCTTGGCAATGCGGGCTCTTTTTTGGTTCCATATGAACTTTAAAGCAGTTTTTTCCAATTCTGTGAAGAAACTCATTGGTAGCTTGATGGGGATGGCATTGAATCTATAAATAACCTTGGGCAGTATGGCCATTTTCACGATATTGATTCTTCCTATCCATGAGCATGGTATGTTCTTCCATTTGTTTGTGTCCTCTTTGATTTCACTGAGCAGTGGTTTGTAGTTCTCCTTGAAGAGGTCCTTTACATCCCTTGTAAGCTGGATTCCTAGGTATTTTATTCTCTTTGAAGCAATTGTGAATGGAAGTTCATTCATGATTTGGCTCTCTGCTTGTCTGTTACTGGTGTATAAGAATGCTTGGGATTTTTGCACATTAATTTTGTATCCTGAGACTTTGCTGAAGTTGCTTATCAGCTTAAGGAGATTTTGGGCTGAGACGATGGGGTTTTCTAAATATACAATCATGTCATCTGCAAACAGTTGAGCCCCCTATTCAATGCTTCCAATGAGATAGAAGAGATTGTAGTAGGAGATCATTACTTTAAAAGATCTTAGCAAAAGAAGGAGAAACATAATTTCACCCCAGGTGATATGAGGGCCAGATGTTCCCACAGAAACTGATTACAAATTAATCCATTATGATCTGCACTTTCTAAGACAGAGTGTGGGATGGCAGTTCGGGGAACAGAACTCTTCAATCTTCAGACTTTTGAAGAAACTCTTAAAGAAACTTTACAACACAGTGGATGTAATACCTAAATTTGACTTCATATTTTTCAGTAAAATATGAAAGGGACTATTTTGGGAAACTTTTCTTTTAAATGTTTATATTTTGCAGTTCTAATTCTTCATCTTCTAAAACAAATCAATTAACTGACAAAGATCACAAAATTAGTAAGGAAATCTTCAAAGCTTCATCAAAAATTCCACTAAATCATAACAATCTAGTTTACTTTTATTCCCAGAATGGTTTCCGGCAGGAAAAAAAAAAAAGGTGAATTTTTCAAAATACTCTAAGTTAAGCTTTGAGATTCTTAGTAAAGTTGCTCAGATTGCTAAAGCTCGTCATTTTTGCTCATGCTTTCCTCCCACTGCCAAACAAACTCTTTCTCTCCTTCATTAATATTCAAACAATTGTGTATTAGTCCATTGTTACATTGATATAAAGAACTACCTGAGACTGGGTAATTTAATTAGTTCAACTATTGTGGAGCACAGTGTGGAAATTCCTCAAAGACTTAGAGGCAGAAATACCATTTGACCTAGCAATCCCATTACTGGATATATATGCAAAGGAATATACATCATTCTGTTATAAACATACATGCATGTGTACGTTCATTGCAGCACTGTTCACAATAGCACAGACATGGAATCAACCCAAGTGCCCATCAGTAATAGATTGAATAAAGAAAATGTGGTACCTAGACACTATGAAATACTATGCAGCCATAAAAAGAAATGATATCATGTCCTTTGCAAGGACATGGATGGAGCTGGAAGCCATTATCCTCAGAAAACTAATGCAGGAACAGAAAACCAAACACTGCCTGTCCTTACTTATAAGTGGGAGCTGAACAATGAGAACCTATGGACACATGGATGGGGACAATAGGGCCTGTCAGGGTGGGGGAGAGGGTGAGCATTATGAGGAATACTAAAATGATGCTGGGCTTAATACCTGGGTGATGGGTTGATCTGTGCAGCAAACCACCATGGCACATATTTACCCTGGCAGATGTAACAAACCTGCACGTCCTGCACATGTACCCTGGAACTTAAAATAAATTTAAAAAAAAAGAGAGAAACGAAGTTTAATTGATGGTTCCACAGGCTGTATAGGAAGGCTGGGGAGGCCTCAGGAAACTTACAATCATGTCGGAAAGCAAAGAGGAAGGAGTCACGTCTTACACTATTTGAGAAGAAGAAAGAGAGAGGCGCGGAAGGTGCTACACTCTTTTCAAAAACCAGATCTCATGAGAACTCATCACTATCATGAGAACGGCAGAGGGGAAGTCTGCCCTCATGATCCCTATCACTTCCCACCAGGCCCCCTCCCCCTCCTCCAACATTCGGGATTACAATTTGACATGAGATTTGGGCTGGGACACAGACCCAAGTCATATCATATTGTAACAGTTAAACAGTAGTTGTAAGAAAGAATGTTCCCATTGACTTTTCTTCTTCATTTAGCATTCAGGCTCAAACCAGTACAATCTGTATTTATCCTATACTGCTCAATATTATTAGTAGTTTAATTGTTGAATCTAGTCGATCCTCCTCAGAACATAGTTTACCAGTGCAGTATTTGATGATTAGGGCAATTTTCTTTATATTTTGCATTATTAAAAAGTCTTTATTTTCATGGCATAACTCTCTCTGGGGATTTTTTAAATCTTTCTAGTTTCTCCTCCATTCCTAAATGAGCTATTTCTCTGTCTTGGCTTTTACATTTTGGTGTTCTACAGAGGCTGTTCTGTATGTGGAAAAATTCTTCATTTTGTTCTATGGTCCCTCATTTGCTCTAATAGCTTTATCTGTATATTCAGAAGAGACTTTCACTTGAGTTCCATTCTTATTAGTAAACACAACTTGCCTTCTAGGCATCTCCATATGGAAATTCTTTAGAACACTTGTTAGTTTTTGAAATGTGTTGAAAACTAAGCTTATTATACCCCCCAGAAAACATATATCTGTTTGCTTCATCTCAGAAAAATGTGTAACTATGTCTCTTTGGTCTAAAATGAACCCCTTAGGTATACTTGATCCCATTGGTGTCAGTAAGGGCCAAGAAAAGCAGTCAAAGCAAAAATCTTCCAAACTTGCTAACATCTACCAAACTTGCTAAAAATCCCAATTCACAAGGCTTCAACACCAAGAAAATACGTTTTAATATCTTCTAGTCTGGTACCACTTAGCAATGATTATATCTAACAAGTGAGACACCATTTAAGCACGATCATTCTATTTGCTTAAAATAACTATGATCCTGTGCATGTAAACACAAAATAAGGCTGTACCACCCATGAAAGTCCTGGCCTCATGAGCTTTGTGTAACATGCCTACGGGCCCCACGTCAAGTATCACCTTTGATTTCATCAGCAGCTACGTGGATAGCTCTGTGCAATATGTGTTCAGTCAATTCTCTACATTGCATTCAACCTGCTGAAATAATGTGTGAATCTATTTCCTGCCTGACTTTAACTGACACAACCAGCAAAGAAGCAAAATTATACACACAAGGTCAGGAATAATACTAGAATGTGTGTATCTGACTTCTCAGGGTACCTCTGATATTTTATAGAGGCACACCTGAAGCTCCAAGACCCTAGCAGGCTAATGGTTTATGGAATTCACCAAGTAGAAAAGAATAAAGGCATTGCTCATGCTTTACCATGTATTAGACTGGGTCGGGAAGTGGGATGGGTGTATATGTATCAGTACACAAAGGACCACATATTACAATATAGGAATTTGCTAACTCCCCCCAGCTATATAATCAAGTTCAATTTCTTGCAGTATTAATGAGCCTTTCTCTAAAAGCCTATGTAAGCTTGGCCACGGCCCATGTCAGCCTGTATGGTGTGGCATATTTCTTCACACTTATCTTCTACTAACCTCTCTCAGTAGTCTAGCAATAATGCTTTTTATGACTGTTCTCCAAATTTATTAAAATGTGTACTGCATTAGAGATTTTGCACAAGCTATTTTCTTTGCAAACACTGACTACTCTTCCACCTTCATAACTTTCATAGTGATCGTCCTTGTTTTCTAACTAACTCACGCCTGTTTTTCAGGAAACAATATGTCTTCAAGAAAGCATTTCCTGCTCGCCACTCTCTCCCAGTAGTCTAGACAAATTTCTCTGGTTATGGACTCTAATACAACATATATTATCATACCATATATACCAAATAGTTTTTGTTTATATAAATATAAATTCTTACACATTTGAAAAGAGACATTTTATCTGTACCATCAACTTTGTTTAAAAAAAAATACATTTTGTGAACTCTACTTCTCTCAACCCATATAAATACTCCTTAGTTCTCTGAAAATTCCATTCCACTTGTTTTTGTAAAGGCTAAACTCATATAATTCCATCCTAATTCAGAGTTGCTATTTTAAAACCAAATTTCATCTTGTAGAAAATATTTATCTCAGATCTGTTTCTTCTATCTTGGAAACAGTGATGGTTTCATCTATTTCTCTTTTCTTAGATAAAGAAGTACCAACTTGACTAAAGATGACATACTTTTAATTTCAAGCCCTGCAGGCACAAAACACCACCCCTAGATTCTTCATACCATCTTCCTCACACTAGAGCTCTCAAACACAATCTTCCCTCAAAATAAGTCTTATATTTATTAAATAGCAAAGATATTTTTGACTAAATTCAACACTCTAAATTAGATTGACAATTTAATTTAGAATCAACTAGTGGTCTAGGTTTATCTTTTTTCTGAAGACAAATTTTTACCTCTAAAAACACAACTTATACATTTTCAGAAGTGTAGAAAAGAAGGAAAAGAAAAAGTTAGTAAACACCATCTTCCAGTTGTACTGATACCATCTCTGCCTCTCAGAGTGCATTGTGATTATAACTAATTCCCTACATACACAAACATATCAACTCAGATTAGCACCAAGATATTTTCTTGAGGCTGGCAGGTAATAAATACAACTTAGCAGTAACTAGACAACAGTTCTGAATCATCACACCAACAAGGGCCTTCCCTTCCACAGGGATGTTTTCTTGTATCACCACCCATGAAATCTTTACCAGTGGGCACCATCTGGGGCCAGGTTCCATTTTGCCCCACTTAGCACTCAGGATTATTCTCAATTCAGCTACCAAATGTGAGTTAACTAACCTCATATTACCATCTGTTTTCTCACACCATCCCAGTGATGCAGGTCTCTCACAGGTAGGAAAAGAAAAGTAAGAAAGGAGGATTAGACAAGAAGGGTAATAGACTACAGCATAGTTTCAATAAAGGTGAGACCAGGCCAATGGGCAGTACTTGAACAGAACTTGCCCAGTGAAGTCCCATCTGTCATCTTACTGCCCTGACTTTATTACCTTTAGTATCAGTTAGTTGCTGGGAGCACCCTTTGGTAAACATGGTCTCAATATAAACCCTTTAGTGGATTCAGAGGGACAGCCCCTCATGTTAACAATCTTTGCAGTGCACACTACTCTAATTCCAATCTGGTCCGATCATTCCATAAGAGCAATTTTTTGACTAGGTCACTTATACCCTCCATCTTGCTATATCCAGTGGTATTTTACTATTTGGCCACGCACCAAGCATTGGACAAAACCCCTGTCAGTTAGTTCATTGATAAACTCTCTTTCCTTTACTGACACCAGCATTTCTTAAATGATCACTTTCCTTTCTGGCTGCTTCATATGTCTCTCATTTGCATGCTCATCCTCTTCTAGTCAGCTACTAAATAGTTCACTTTCTCAAACAGGTGTAAGTTCTTTATTCATCACACTGTGTAGATTTTTTGTAGGTTGACAATATCTATATCCAAGCCTTCAGTTTCTACTTATATGCATGTGACTTTCGAGTTTATATATCTAGCTCAGATACCTCCTCTGAACTTTAGGTTCGTATATCCAACCACTCCTTGACATTTTATCATTGTTGAAACACACTTCAATGCCAACAAATCAATACTAAATTCATGGACTTCTGCATTAGTCTGTTATTGCACTGCTATGAAGAACTACCTGAGACTGGGTAATTTATAATGAAAACAGGTTTAATGGACTCACAGTTCCACAGGCTGTACAGGAAAGATGACTGGGAAGGTCTCAGGAAACTTACAATCACGGCAGAAGGCAAAGGCAGGCAGGCACTTCTTACACAGCCAGAGAAGGAGGAAGAAAGAGCAGGGAGAGGTGCTACACACTTTTAAACAACCAGATCCCATGAGAACTTACTCACTATCACAAGAACAGCAAGGGAGGAATCCATCCCCATGTTGCACACACCTCCCACCGGGCCTCTTCTTCAACACCGGGGACCACAGTTCGATGTAAGATTGGAGTGGGGACACAAATGCAAATTATATCAACTTCCAACTCTCCAATGTCAATAGTATATTCCTTCCAGGAAATCCTTTTCCAACAAATGGCTTCATCACCCTTCCGATAGCATAAGCAATAAAAGCCAAGACATCCAGATCAAGTCCCTCTCTCACACTCTCTATCCTCAACTCTCTATCCTCAAGTTCATTTATCCCTCAATTTTGTGGAATTTGACACATAAATATCCTTAGAAACTATCCACATTCCTCTCCTCATCACCTACATAATGCCATTCAATTTGTAATGCCTTGGTACAAACATGACTTCCTCATGGAAGCTATCTCTGATATCCCAAACCAGATGAAAACTCTAATGAGTCTTCAAAATGTTCTTTATATATACAGTTCTAAAGTGGCCCTTAGCATTAGTTGATTAATAACTAACTCTCCCACCATACCAAAAAAAAAATTCCATATGCTCAGAAAAGTTGTCAGTATTCGCCTTATGTGCCTAACATTTATTTTTCAACATACAACCAACTGCTTAGGTTTATGATACTAAATGTAACCCTAAACCATCAAATATATTCATAAATTTCAATACTGAAAATCACTGAAACTGAACTGTATGAACAAATGTATAAAAGCGTCGCTAAGAAGCAAAAATAATCTACCCATAATGTGCATGATAACAACTTCAACATTTCGAAAGTTTTAATTATTTTGGGTGTTTTTTTTTGCCTATAAATGCTAGAGAGTTATAAATAAACCTGATAACTAAACGCATAAATAAAGAAAATGGGAAATTTAACTAAATATGATATACAACTACCAACAATATAAGTAAGCTATCATTTTGTGTGCATGTTTGTGTATGTGCGTACATGGGAGGGTATAGTCTATTTGACACTGTAACCAGATTCAATGGGTTTATTAGATTTTAGTAACAGAATCGATATTTTCATCTTGAATTTAATTGTGAATTGTATGTGAAGGAGATTTGGGGCATTAGCTAGTTTCTCAAAGCTGATTACAAGTTAACTTATTCACAGCCACACTAAACTAAATAGCAAATAGTTCTGTTGTTGGCTTTTAAGTTATAGCTTTTCTTAGGAGAAATACTTTAACTTACAGACCTTCTACCATCTAGTTGTAAATCCTAATATCATATTTCCTCTGTCTAGCATCCTGAGGTCACACCACTGTATGTTTCCTATTTGTTGCCTATTGGGTGAGATAGTTTGATTTTGTGTTTGAGGGTAGATATTCCTGAACTGTGAGAATATGTAAAAGGATCAATGTTTCCTGAGAAAAGACCAATCTAATTTCACAGCTATAGAAGCGATATTCTAAAATAATGAAATAAGGGATGATTTTCCAAAATAGGTTAATCACTTTCTTTCCAGTGAGAGCAACTTACCACTTTATAATAGAGATAGGAAATTTGTGAGTAATAGCAAATAAAATTTTCCCATACTCCACCTGGAAATGCAGAAGATTCGTTCTCATGGGGTGTGAAAGGGTTGACAATATGTATTTATTGTCTTATCTGCAGAATTATTTAAAGTTTGAAAAGCCTCTAAGCTCCTGAGGTAGAAACTTTGTAACTATAGCCTTATGACAACAGTATAACTAGTTGAAAAGTATTGCATTCAATATAAAGAGGTATTTGGCATCATTTTGACAATAACAGGTTGTTTGCCTGAATTCAACTTTATTTTACTGATCTAAGTATGACAGGTTCTTGTGTGTTCAGATGGCCTGAAATACATAATTAGAGAAAAGATTTTATGGCAACCAGAAACTTACTTAAATTTGTTTCTATTTTATATTATGAATTGAAAATCACTTCTGCATAAGATGTTTATAGAGATAACCATAGATTACCTTCTATTCAGGAAACGACTTTCTTCAAGGTCAGAAATGTTCTCTTTGTCAGTGACCTAAATGAATATTACTGACCATCCTACCATACGTGATGCAGTTGACCCCTTCATTCTAATGTAAACAAACCCACAATCTCAGATTTCTATGAAATGGCCCTCCCTTGATTCTCCTTTGATGCTTCTGGCCTTCAGTGAAACTTATTTTTCGTTTCCTGGCCCTTTGACATTGGTTTTTCTTGGGGATCTGTGGTCTATGCTCTACTCCATCATCACTTCGTATGTTCTCCATGAGCAATGAAATATAATACAATATGTACTTATAATATTAACATAACGTTTTAAAAAATGCCTTTAATCCTATGTTCTTTTTAAAAACATCTTATTGAAATAAAACATGCATATAATAAGGTATATAAATCACATGTATAAAGCTTACTTAATTTCTACTTAATATGTACCTGATGTGAATACTTCAACCTTAATGAGAGGTGAAGCCAGCTAGGCTTCTGGGTAGGGTGGGGACTTGGAGGACTTTTCTGTCTAGCTAAAGGATTGTAAACACCCCAATTAGTGCCCTATGTCTAGCTAAAGGTTTGTAAACACACCAGTCAACACTTTGTAAAAACGGACCAATCAGCACTCTGTAAAATGGACCAATCAGTATTCTGTAAAATGGACCAATCAGCAGGACGTGGGCAGGGCCAAATAAGGGAATAAAAGCTGACCACCCGAACCAGTAAAGGTAACCAGCGCTGGGTGTTTCCACGGTGTGGAAAGTTGGTTGCTTTGCTCTTCACAATAAATTTTCCAGCTGCTCACTCTTTAGGTCTTGAACTGTAACACTCACTGTGAGGGTCTATAGTTTCACTCTTGAAGTCAGTGAGACCACGAACCCACCTGGAGGAACAAACAATTCCGGATGCACTGGCTTTAAGAGCTGTAACACTCACTGCTAAGGTCTGTGACTTCACTCCTGAAGTCAGTGAGACCAGGAACCTAATGGAAGGAAGAAACTCTGGACACATCTGAACATCTGAAGGAACAAACTCTGGACACACCATCTTTAAGAACTGTAACACTCACTGTCTGGGTCCGCGGCTTCATTCTTGGAAGTCAGCGAGACCAAGAACCCTCTGGGAGGAACCAATTCTGGACACATTAAGATGTAACACAACTCCAGACTCTTGAAAGCATACTCCCTGCCTCTTCCAAGTCAGTACTCCCTGAGGTAACCACTATTTTTGCCTTCTGTCTAAACAAATTAGTTTTGCTAGAGACTTTCAAACATGAAGTGAAAAGATTCCTATTATATGTACAATTTTAGTCTGGCTTTTTTGTTCATCGCTGTATCTGTGAGACATACCCATATTGTTTTGTAGAGCAGTAGCTCATTCATTTTTCATTGCTGAGGGACATTTCATTGTTTGAAGATGTATAGACTTTATATATCCATTCTCCTGTTGGCATTTGGGTTGTATATGAGTAATCAATTAGTATGCAATATATTATCCCAATATATAGCAGCTGAAACATTTACCATCTCACAGTTTATATGGGGTAAGAATCTAGGAGTGGTTTAGCTGAGTTGTTGTGGCTTGGAGTTCCTCAGTAATTCAGTCATCTCAAGATTTGACTGAAGCTGAGGGGGTCCGTATTCAAGCTCCCTTATGTACTTGTTGGGACAGGCTTCACTTCCTTTCTGGCTATTAGCTACAGCCTCCAGTTCATCACCACAAGGCTCTCATCCTAAGGTTACTTACAATATGTCAGCTTGCTTCCTGCGGAGATAATAATCCAAGAGGGAGAGAAAGCATGAAAATCTTAAGCTGTGTGGATTTTATTTTTAATTTAGTGATTTTAAAATTAAACATAGTTTTAGACTTTTTCTCAAAGTTATATGTAAAATTCTCTAAGTTTATCCATTAGTCTCCCTCAGGTGTTATGCAAAAATCATCGTTTTCTTTCTTGTATCAAAATGTTAAAAACCAACTGGACTGTCCTTAATTTGATTGTTACATGGTATCCTCGCCATTTTCTACCTCTATGCTCAGTTATTTTCGTTTTCTGAAGGGGTTAGTCTCGCTTTTGATTTGTGGACCCAAGCCATGTTCAATCCCTTTCCCCTGATACCTGTCCCAGGACGTTTCCTGAAGCAATCCTGCTCATCATTGAATTTCAACATTAAGTGACACGATGGTGAGTGGCAGTTCCAAAAGGTCTGTATAATGTTGGGGTCAGCATTATAATTCAGGGTGGAGTTAGGAGTTTGGAGCTGTGTTTGTAAAACACAGTACAAAATATTAAACAAACAAGAATTATTTTTGTTAAAATTTGTCAGTACAAGGAATGTGCTGCTGTACACTATTCCTTCTTCAAAAAGCCTTAGCAGACTACCTATATCTAGGTATTTTTCTTAAATTTTCTGATAGTACTCTGCGTTTTTCTTCTCTCAGAGCTCTTATCACAGTGTATTTTAGTTGCATATTTAATGTCTATTGCTCATACATTTTTTTTTTCTTTTTGAGGTGGAGTCTCCCTCTGTCGCCAAGGCTGGAGTGCAGTGGCACCATCTGAGCTCACTGCAACCTCCGCCTCCGGGTTCAAGCAGTTCTCTGCCTCAGCCTTCCAAGTAGCTGGGATTACAGGTGCCAGCCACCACACCTGGCTAATTTTTATATTTTTAGTAGAGATGGGGTTTCACCATCTTGGCCAACCTGGTCTTGAACTCCTGACCTCAGGTGATCTGCCTGCCTCGGTCTCCCAAAGTGCTAAAATTACTAAATTTTAAGCTCTGTGAGAACTCATCCTATAACTGCCCTTAATATTGTTTACCACAAACTTTCATTGTAGTATTTTGTATATAATAAATGCTTCATATATTTGATGTGAATAATAGTCAATGGCTCCAAAGTTCTGATAATTTCAGCCGCTAAGGATAATTACTTTGAAATATGCCTATTATACACATACACATATAAACACACAACTGCTAATGAAGTAAATATGTGAAAAAAGTATGAATAACAGCATAACAGTTCAGTTTGATTTCTGCCCATCACTGACCAGTCTGATGCCTCAGACATTGTTTACGACTCAGAGATTACCACTTATTCATATTTAGAATTATTAATGTCTTTAATGTCATCTAAACCCAAGTACTGAAGGACATCATCAAATACTAGAAATAAAAGCTGATATTACTAACTTTAAACATCTGTTTTTTAAATTCAAAAATCTTATGTCTTTGTCTCCTAGTCTTTAATCCTAATATTCATAGAACTTCATGTCATCCCACAATCAGTTGCTCTTACTGGAAGCTTTTCTCTGGTAGAGTTTTTGCTATTCTAGAGAAAATATACTTCAACTAATAAAATCTTTTGACCTTCTCAGCTTTTATTTCCATCTTGGAAATCTTAATGAGACAAACTGTAGTATTTCATCATGTTATGACAAAATTTATGTTTCCCCACTAGACAATGTAATTTTATGAACAAAGTAGTTGGGTTATTAGTTCCATTAAATTTCAACGTAGTATCAGTTTGGAAGGGAATATTCCCCAGTATACAGACTGAATTTTTTTTTTATTTTTTTTTATTTTTTATTTTATTTTATTTTATTTTTTTTGAGACAGAGTCTCCCTCTGTCGCCGAGGCTGGAGTGCGGTGACACGAACTCTGCCCACTGCAAGCACCGCTTCCTGGGTTCACGCAATTCTCCTGCCTCAGCCTCCTGAGTAGCTGGGACTACAGGTGCCCGCCACCACGCCTGGCTGATTTTCACATTTTTAGTAGAGATGGGGTTCACCATGTTAGACAGGATGGTCTCAATCTCCTGACCTCGTGATTCGCCCGCCTCGGCCTCCCAAAGTGCTGGGATTACAGGCGTGAACCACTGCTCCTGGCCCAGAGTGATCTTTTTTACACACATGAAAAAACCGAGGCCCAGAAATTTCAAGTGAGTCACTTAATCACGAGGTAAACTAGCAATGAAACTATGACTGGAAGCCAGACTCAAACAATCTATGTTTTTTCAATATGGCCCATTTGTTTACCTTTGGAAGGTTCCCATTTTTTGTCTCTGGTGTTTCCTGTTGTCTACACAAAAACAAATCATAGCCAGGTGCAGTGGTTCAGGCTTGTCTGTAATCCCAGCACTTAGGGAGGCTGAAGCGGGTGGATCACCTGAGGTCAGGAGTTCGAGACCAGCCTGGCCAACATGGTGAAACCCATCTCTAATACAAATACAAAAATTAGCTGGGCATGGTGGCGTGTGCCTGTAATCCCAGCTACCTAGGAGGCTGAGGAAGGAGAATCACTTGAGCCTGAGATGTGGAGTTTGCAGTGAGCCAAGATTGTGCCACTGCACTCGAGCCTGGGCAACAAGAGGGAAATTCCATCAAAAATAAATAAAAAATAAAAAATAAAATCATAGAACTGTAATTCAATGCAAGCAGTAGAGATCCCCTAATATATTGTTTACAAGGTTGTTCTTTTGGTTATTCTGTAATTTCCATCAAACTTACTCCAAAGAGGTAAATTTGGGAGAGTTTACTATATTAAAGAGTCTTTCTAATTCAAAAGTAGAGGATGATTTACCACCTGTGAAAGCATGACTTATTGCAGCCACTTTGGTTTACAGCATGATCATCAGAGTAAATTTAAAAGAAATATATTCCACAACTCTAAATGTAGGTGTTTATTGCATAAATAGGCAGGAAAAAATAGAAGAAGTTAATCTAGAGGATATTTATGAAATAACTTATGATACGTTTGATAAATGGAATGCTATACACTTATTCAAAACAAAGAAGCTGGCTGGGTGCAGTAACCCACAACTGTAGTCTCAGTACTTTGGAAAGCTGAAGCGTGAGGATAGCTTGAGCCCAGGAGCTTGGGACCAGCCTAGGCAACATACAGAGACCCAATCACACTAAGTTAAAAAAAATTAGCCAGGTGTAGTAAATTAGCCGGGCATGCCTCTAGTCTTTGCTACTTGGGAGGCTGAAGTAAGAGGATTGTTTGAGCCTGGGAGGTTAAGGCTACAGTGAGCTCTGATCGTGCCACTGCACTTAAGGCAAAAAAAAAAAAAGAAAGAAAGAAAAAAGGAAGGGAAGAAAGGAAGAACCGATGGAATGACAGAAGAAGAGAAAAAGGAGAGAGAGAGGAGAGAGAGAGAGACGAAAGAAGAAAAAGAAAAAAAAAGAAAAGAGAAAGAAGAAAACAAGATGATGGACCAATTTCAAATAAATCACTGGATTTAAGTAAAACTACAAACTGTAGAACATGTTGCATAATACAATCTCATTTAAAACTATAACATGTATGTCTATAGAAATTATACACATTTAACTACATAAACACTTTTGGAATGTTAGGAATAAGATTATCACCTCTGGATTAGTAAGAGGTTTAGTGACACAGGAAGTGAGAGTTAATTTTTTTTATATAGACTTTAATTTTTAGAGGACTTTTAGGTTCATGGCAATTTTTGCAGAAAGTATGAAGTTCCCACATACTCCCTAACATTTAATTTTTGTTTTTGACTTTTCTAAAATGTGTTTTTTCTACTACATGCATAAAATGTTTTTTTAAAAACTTTGTTAAAAGTTAAAAATATTTAAAATGCTATAAAAGGGTATGACTAGCATCAATTAAGACTGAATGAATACATGTATCATACCTGTTTTAATTTATATGTGATATTTGAATTATTACTTTTCATCAAAAACTCATTGTAATGCTATCCTCTTTCTTGTTTGTGTGCAAATATTTCTACCTCTTATCGATTAGTTCTCATATATAAAAGCACAAATTCCTTAATTTAAAACGAATAAAACAGTAAATGTTACATAGCTTCCCTGAGTCTCAGTGAAGAAAAGGATAAAGGAGTGCATAAATTATAATTAAATAGCCCAATAAATAAATATTATATTCAAGATGCTGGCTTGCTATGAGGTCCAGTCCACCAGAGGTCGCCTTCTTAAAGTAGACAGTTGTCATTAATTTTTAAGAGTCATTTCAAATACCACTGGCTGAATGATGTATAATGCATTAGCTGAGGACAAACTTAAACTTGTTCTCTACTTCTTTAAACCCTGTCATAGCTGTGATCTCTGTTAAAATGAGCTGCTTATCTGCCCTTTCTTGTTTTTGTTTCTCTTGTTATTCTTGTCAATATCTTCAAATACATTTAAAGTTTGTATCTTGCGTGTAGAAATTTGGCTTAGGACTCATTTTGTTTTTCTCATTATTGGTTGATGAAATTGCAACTTTGACTTCCAAAATCCCTTCTTGTTTCCCAAAAATAATATCCATATTTCCTCGTTGCTGTCTCCCTACTTTCCTGCAACTTACAACCACGTGTGATCTGAATGGGAACAAAACATGTTTTCCATATTTTTCTCAGGGCGTAAGAGTATAATGAAAGTTGAATATTTTACCTAATCTTTGATCTTACTTCCTTGACAGACACAGTTTTCAGCATGTAATTCAATCCGTGCCAAGCAGAAATCTCATCTAATACTTTGAACTGAGTTTGCTAAACTTACATAAACTCTAGTTGTGATTATAGCATTATGGAGAAATACATTTGGGGGAATTTTTAAATGCTGACAAAGAAAGAGTCACAATATGTAGAAAAAGAAGATAATCATGGCTAACTATTCAGCTCTTTTCCCTGAAGTTCCAAAGATTGCCCTGGTTTCAGACTTTTACGGGTTTAATTGTCTGGTGTGTGCCTCAGTTTTTTGACATGTCCCAGCATCCTTCCAACCAATCCCTTTTATATTTCTTCAACTGGTTTAAGTTAGATTTTTGTCAGTTTTGGCAAACTTTCCCAGTAACGATGATGCCTAAATAAGAACATACATTGCAATGTGACATATAATCAGGTATTTTCTTCACTTTTGAACTCTTCGTTTTTTAAGAATTCCTTAAGGACATCTATGTGTCCTTATAGATAATTACACGTGCTTTAAATGCCTTTTTTCAAAAATCTTTGGAAAATTATTGGTGAACCAATAACACAATAAGTTAAAAACTATTTTAAAAGAAAGGCATTTTGACATGTTGATTTTGATTTGAGGCTGTATATAATTTTTCACTAAGAAATATTTGTAATACTCTCCAAATTAAAATGATTTTTTTCTGGGCAATTTAAACTATTTTTTAGTTTGCTCTCAATCTATTAATAAAACCATACACCTGATAAGTCATATCAAATAATTTTCAGTTATGCCCGCTTTCTTCTTAAATGAAACTATTTTCAACAGAATTACCATTACTAAATAACCCAAATTATTCACACAGTTAGGAAAATATTTTCATTTTACTTTTTAAAAATATTACACATATTAATACATATATTCAAAATACTATATAATGGATAAATTTTATTGCATCTTTCTTATTGTCTAGTATTATATTTCAAATCAATAACCTAGTAATTTCAAAATGTTCCTTCTAAGTTAACACAACTGAATTTACCAACCTTTAAATATTTTTCTTTAATGTAGGAAAGCATTGATAGATTAGCCTAATTTTCTCCAATAGTATTTGTCTGAAACATGATATAAAATGTAGACCACAGTAGCTAAGGATATTATAATAATTGTTGTCATTTGGGGGGTTGATTTTTATAATTAAAATAGAAAGAAGCATGAGAAGACATTTAACAAATTTGAATATAACTCTTCAGATTTTGACCATGAAAAGAAATCCAAAGAAATAATAATTTTATTTTTACTTTGTTAAGACAAAAAAAAAAAAAAGTGTTCTTTGCTATCTATTGCTTGCATTCTTTTTGTTTGCATTTTCATAAATTGATACCTAAATGTAAATTTTATGTTTCTGTGTCAAGATAGGAACAGGATTAAAATCAGGTTAAATAAAAATATTGCTTAGTATAATATTAAAAGTCTCTCTTTTTCTCATGCATTTAATCTAAGTGATATGTTTCATTTGTGGTCTATAATAGGACATTCTTTAATTTCTTTAGAAAAGTAGGCAACAAATACAAAGTGTAAGTAAAAACAGTAGAAAATTAAAGACAAAATATTATTATAACAAAAAAATACTCAAGGATTTTAACAAATAGAGTCATCTTATACTCTTTCCTTGGAATTTTGATCGATTATTATAGTGCTTTTTCAATATTAATGAATTGAAAAGAACAATTTACTTTTAAAACTTCATTTTAAATTAGAACATTATTTAGCTTCCCTAGGTAACCTAATAATCTATGACATCTATTTTAATAATGTATATATTTAAGTTAAATGTGTTAAACAGATATTACAGATTTCTCTATTCCCCAACTTATGGCATCTTAAGTTCATATACTTCAAAATGTTTTGTGATTATGTATTTGAAAAATTTAAAAGTGATATCTGAAAAATATAATATTACTTCCACTTGTGATTGGTAAGATTTAGAATGAGTGAATATTGTGGACACTTACATAAAGTTTAAATTTGGAAAACTGTGAATAAAACCAATTGATGCCAGGCAGGTCCCTTGGGTAGTTTAATGATGTAACTTAATGTTACAATTGTGTGATTTTGGACATTTTCTGAATACTTAACTCTTCTGAATGACATTGCCCTAGTTTCAGTGTGACAAGGGAAACAAGATTAGGCTATTTTGGTTATAGCACAACATGTCTTTTGCCAGAAAAGGGAAAAGGAAGTTCTCCTGATAGCATCATGAGCACAGTATGTGAATGTCTCATTAGAGTAATACAATTTAACATTATGTATAAATTCAAAGAAGAGAAACAGTGACCGCTGAGAGAGACTAAATTCTAATGATACAATTAGATTTTGATTAAAGATCATTTTATTGTGATGTGCTATCAAAATACTTAAATGAAGCCAGGAAACCTTATTATTTCCGTTAATTATATTAATATTTTTGGTTAAACTAAATATAAAAAAAAACATGAAACTTTCTGAAGGGTCTATATACTTGGCTAAAAAGTGCAAGTCATTTTCATATTCTTGGATTCAAAATATATGCAAGTTGTAGATTTGTTATAACATCTATTTTGTAATAGCTGCATCTTCCTCACCCTGGTGATAAAATAATAAACATGATAGGGATTTAGAGACCATTTAATTGACTGTTGATCCAGAATTACACACACACACACACACACACACACAGTGTAGAGATATGTTTAAATTTTTTAGAGGTATGTTTTTAGTTTTTCTGTTTGTTTTTTCTTAAGAGACAGGTGCCTCACTTGTCCAGGCTGCTCTTGAACACCTGGACTAAAGTGATCCTCTGTCCCTCAGCCTCCTGAGTAGCTGCAACTACAGACATGGGCCAGTGTGCCAGACTTCTGCCATATTCTTAAGAGTTATTAAGTCCCTGCTGGATCAATCCTAGCCACAATTATTACAAAACAACAATTTGCATTATTAAGAATATCCAATTGTTTAAAGTTATATATTTACATTGATCAAATATTTACTTCTTGATAAATAGTTTATCATTTATTCTCTTCTATATTTTAAAGTAAGAGAGAGGAACTAGAACCCTCTTTCACATGAGAGTGCTTTTAATATTTGCAGGCAGCAATTTGCCCTATTATTATTTTTCTTTGGCTTTAACATCTCCATCTCCAACCCTTGCTATAATCAAAGTGCAATCTGTACATCAGTAGTATTGTTAGTAGGACCTGGAAGTTTATTAAAAATGCAAAACGACCACATCCCCAATGGATGAATCAGAATCTGCATAACAAAATCACTAGATTATTTATGTGCACATTATAGTTTGATAAATATGGTCCTAATGTGCTCTTAATATATATGTTAGAGCCTCTTGAACCTTTGAAATTCCAGTTATAGACACACATACACACATTGCATTTTTTTTAAAATTTAGGTATGATTTAAATATGCTTAAGTGTACAGATCTTAAGTATACAGTGAAATCAGTTTTGATAAATCTGTATACCTATGTAACCCAAGTTTCCATGCAAAGTATAGAATGCTTCCATCACCAAGCAAAGATCCCCAATCCTTTAAGTGACTGCTACACTGAATTGTATAACTGAAACTTAATTTTGACTGTTGTACTACTTCATGTATGTGATTGTATTAATTTGTGCTATATTTTGTTCATCCAATATAATGTTTTTGAGATTTATGGAAATGTTGCATATATGAGTAGATTGTTCATTTCTATTGCTCAATGTTATTCCGTTGTATAAATATTAACGTAATTTGTTTATGCATTTACCTGCATATGAGTACCAGGGCTTTTTCCAGTTATTGGCTGCTTTAAATATTCTTGTACAGCATGCTCTGTGCATAAATGTTTTCATTTTTCTTAGGTAACTTCTTAGGAATAGAATAACTGTCAGTGTAGAGATATGTTTAATGTTTTCAATATGGTTTTTATGAAAATATTCAAACAGCAAATATAAAAGAACTTTGAAATGATCATCCATATCCATCACCTAGATTCTATTGTTAATATTTGACTGCATTTCTTTTATCACATATCTATCAATTTAGTTATTTTTCTATCCCTGTATCAATCCATTTAAATTTTTAAAAAGAATTTCAAGTTAATTTTCAGACATAACTACAGTTCTCCCTTGATAGTCTAGCATGTATACTACTAGCTAGTGTTAAGTCTTTATTTACAGTTTTTTATTTAGAAATAAAATTTACATACAATAAAATGTTTATATTGGCTGCCTTTTGACATATGCATCTACTTATGTAATCTAACCCTTGCCAAGGTACACAACATTAGTAATGTCCAGAAAATTTTTTCATGGTTTTTTTCAATCAAGTCTTTTCTGAGCGCTAGCAAAGGCAACCACTTTTATAGTTTTTTTTCAGCAATAATTAGTTTTCTAGTTCCAAAACTTTATGTAATGGCTATAACTTCCAGTACTATGTTGAAAAGAAGTGGTGAGAGTGGGTATCCTTGTCTTGCTTCAGTTCTAAAGCAGGAATGGTTATAGCTATTGCCTGTTCAGTATGATGTTGGCTGCATGTCTGTCATCAATGGCTCTTATTATTTTGAGGATGTTCCTTTGGTGTCTAGTCTGTCAAGGATTTTTATTTTTTATCATGTAAGAGTGTTGGATTTTATTACAAGATTTCTCTGCATCTATTTGGATAACCATATGACTTTCCTTTTAATTTTGTTAGAGCAATCAGGCAAAAGAAAAGAATAAAAGGCATTGGCCGGGCGCGGTGGCTCAAGCCTGTAATCCCAGCACTTTGGGAGGCTGAGACGGGCGGATCATGAGGTCAGGAGATCGAGACCATCCTGGCTAACATGATGAAACCCCGTCTCTACTAAAAAAATATAGAAAATTAGCCGGGCGAGGTGGCGGGCGCCTGTAGTCCCAGCTACTCGGGAGGCTGAGGCAGGAGAATGGCGTGAACCCGGGAGGCGGAGCTTGCAGTGAGCTGAGATCCGGCCACTGCACTCCAGCCTGGGCGACAGAGCAAGACTCTGTCTCAAAAAAAAAAAAAAAAAAAAAGAATAAAAGGCATTAAAATAGGTAAAGAAGTTAAATTATCTCTCTCTGTTGTGATACAATTCTATAGCTAGAAAACCCTAAAGACTCCACCAAAATGTTACTTCAACTTATGAAGACGTTTTATAAGGTTTCAGGATACAAAATCAATGTAGAAAAATTAATAAAATGTCTGTATATCAACTATGTCCAGAATAGAGTCAAATCAAGAACACAATCCCATTTACAATAGCCACAAATAAAATGAGATACTTAGTAATTCAGCTAAGCAAGTAGGTGAAAGATCTCTGCAAGGATACCTACAAAACACTGATGAAAGAAATCAGAGACTTAGTAAACAAATGGACAATCATTCCATGCTCATGGATTGGAAGAATCAATATTATTAAAATGGCTATACTGCCCAAAGCAAATTTGAGTTTCACTGTAATTCCTATCAAACTACCAATGTCATTCTTCACAGAATTAATAAAAAGATTCTAACGTTCATGTGGAACCAAAAAAAGAGCCTGAATAATCAAGGCAATCCTAAGTGAAAAGAACAAAGTCAGAGACATCGCACTACACAATTTCAAACTGTACTATAAAGTTATCGTAACCAAAATAGCATGATACTGTTACAAAAACAGACCAATGGAAAGGAATGGATAAACCAGAAATAAAGCTGTACATCTGCAGCCATCTGATTTTTGGCCAAGTCAACAAAAATATGAAATAGGGAGAGGACTCCCTATTCAATAAGTGGTAATGAGATAGCTGGATATCCATATGCAGAAGAATGAAACTTGACCTCTACTTTTCACCATATATAAAAATTAACTCAAGATGGATTAAAGATTTAAATTTAATACCTCAAATTATAAAAATTCTAGATAAAAACTTAGAAAATATCCTATGCGACCCAGGCCTTGGCAAATAATTTTTGGCCAAGCTGCGTGAGCCCCAGGCCAAGCCCAAGTTGACAAGCATGAGCCAATTAAATTAATGAGTTTCTGCACAACAAATGTACTATATTCAATAGGAGTACTGAGAGTGGGTATCCTTATCTTGTTGTACTTCTAAAGGAGAATAATTCCAGCTTTTACCTCTTCAGCTGTGAGTTTGACATAGGTGGCTCTTATTATTTTTAGGTATGTTCATTTGATACCTAGTTTTTTGAGAGTTTTTAATGTGAAGAGATGTTGAATTTTATTGAAAGTTCTTTTGTGCCTATTGAGATAATATGGTTTTTGTTTTTAGTTCTTTTTATGTTATGAATCACATTTATTGATTTCTATATGTTGAGGCAACCTTGCATCCCAGGTCTAAAGCCCACTTAATAGTGGTGGATTAGCTTTTTAATGTGCCATGCAGTTCAGTTTGCTAGTATTGTATTGAAGATTTTTGTTTCCATGGTAAACAGAGATATTAGCTTGAAGTTTTCCTTTTTGTTGTGTCTGTTGGATTTTAATATCAGAAGGCTTCTGACCTCATAGAATTAAGGAGGAATCTCTCCTCCTCAATTTTTTGGAGTAGATTCTATAAGAATGGTACCAGCTCTTCTTCATATATCTTATAGAATTTGTGAATCTGTTGGATCCTAAGCTGCTTCTAGTTGGTAGGCTCTTTATTACCAGTTCAATTCTATAACTTGTTATTGGTCTGTTCAGGGTTTCCATTTCTTCCTGGTTCAGTCTTAGACGGTGCTATGCTTCCAGGAGTTCATCCATTTCTTCTAGACTTTCTCGTCTGTGTGCATGGAAGTGTTCATAATGGTCTCTGAGGGTTTCTTGTATTTCTATGGGGTCAGTGGCAATGTCTCCTTTGTCATTTTCATGTGTGTTTATTTGAATCTTCTCTTCTCTTTCTTTCTTTCTTTATTAGTATAGCTAGGGGTCTATTGATCTTATTTGTCCTTTCAAAAACAAAAGTCTAAATTTGTTTATCTTTTGTATGGCTTTTTACATTTCAATTTCATTCAATTCAGCTGTGATTCTGGTCATGTTTTTTCTGCTGCTAGCTTTTGGGTTGCTTTGCTCTTGTTTTCCTGGTTCCTCTAGTTGTGACATTAGGATGTTAATTTGAGATCTTTTTAAGTTGTTAATCTGGGTGTTTAGTGCCACAAACTTTCCTCTTAATACTGTGTTAGCTGTGTCCCAGGGATTCTGGTATGTTTCATCTTTGTCTTCAATAGTTTCAAAGAATTTCTTGCTTTCTGCCCTAATTTGATTATTTACCTAATAGTCATTCAGGAACAGATTGTTTAATTTCAATTTAATTGTATGGTTTTGAGAGATCATCTTGGTATTTATTTTTATTATTTTTTGTACTTACGAGTCTGTGTGTTTTTAATTTGCTGAGAATTGCTTTATGATTGAATGAGTGGCAAATTTTAGAGTATGTGCCACATGCAAATAAGAATGTATATTCTTGCTGGGCACGGTGGCTCACCACGGTGGCCTGTAATCTCAGCACTTTGGGAGGCTGAGGCGGGCAGATCACGAGGTCAGGAGATCGAGACCATCCTGACTAACATGGTGAAACCCCATCTCTATTAAAAATACAAAAAATTAGCCGGGCATGGTGGCAGGTGCCTGTAGTCCCAGCCACTAGGGAGGCTGAGGCAGGAGAATGGGGTGGACCCAGGAGACAGAGCTTGCAGTGAGCAGAGATCATGCCACTGCACTTCAGCCTGGGTGACAAAGCAAGACTCTGTCTCAAAAAAATAAAAAAGAATGTATATTCTCTTTTTGTTGGGAGGACTGTTCTGTTCTGTAATTGTCTGTTAGGTTCATTTAGTCAAGAGTCAAGTTTAGGTACTGAATATCTTTGTTGGCATTATGCCTTGATGATCTGTTCAACACGGTCAATGGGGGTTGACATCTCCTAGTATTATTGTGTGGTTATTCAAGTTTTCATAAGTCTCTAAGAATTTAATATTATCTGTTGTTCCAGTGTTAGATGCATATACATTTAGAATAGTTAAGTCTTCCTGTCACCTTTACCTTTACATAATGTCCTTCTTTGTCTTTTTCAATGATTTTTGTTGTTGTTGTTTAAAGTTGGTTTTGTCTAAAATAAGAATATCCACCTCTGTTCTTTTTATTTTCCATTTGTTTGATTGATCTTTCTCCATCCCTTTACTTTGAGCCCATGGGTGTCCTTGTATGTGAGATGGGTCTCTTGAAGACAGCATAAAAATTACTCTTGCTTCTTAATCCAACCTGCCACTCCATGCCTTTTAAGTTGGTACTTTTAACCCATTTACTTTCAAGGTTAATATTGATATGTGTAGATTTGATTCTGACATCACATTGTTAGCTGTTTGCTATTTATACTTAATTTTGTATTTGCCTTATGGCATAGATGTCATATGCACTTGAGTGTATTTTTGTGGTGATAGGTAATGGTCTTTCATTCCCATGTTTAGCACTCCTTTAAGGACCTTTTGTAAGGCAGGCCTGATGAGAATGAATTCCCTTAAATTTACTTGTCTGAAAAGGATTTTATTTTTCCTTCATTTGTGAAGCTTAATTTGGATGAATATGAGATTCTTTGCTGGAATTTTTCTGTACCTAAGGATGCTGAATATAGACCACCAATCTCTTCAGCTTTGTAGTTTCTGCTGAAATGTCTGCTGTTAGCCTGATGGGGCTCCCTCTTAGGTGACCTGCCCCTTCTCTTTAGCTGCCTTTGATATTTTTTCTTTCATGTCATTCTTGGATAATCTGATGACTGCGTGTCTTGATGATGGTCGTCTTATATAATGTCTCAAAAGGGCTCTCTGAATTTTCTGAATTTATATGCCTACCTCTCTAGCAACATTGGGGAAATTGTTGGCCACAATATTATCAAATATGTTTTCTAAGTTGCTCGCTCTCTATCCCTCTCTTTCAGGGTTGCCAATGAGTAGTAGATTTTGTCTCTACATATTCTCATATTTCACAAAGATTTTGTTCATTTTTTTTAAATTCTTTTTTTTCTTTATTTCTGGCTGACTGAGTTAACTAGAAGAACCTGCCTTCAAGCTGAGAGATTTTTTTCCTCACTTTGGTCTATATTGCTGTTAATACCTCCAATTGTGTTAAGAATTGCTGTAGTTAGTTTTTCATTTTTATCTCTTGGTTTGGTTTGTTCTTAAAATGGATAATTCAGCTTTTATCTCTTGAATCATTTTCCTGGATAACTTAGATTCCTAGGAATGTGTTTGAACTTTCTCCTGAGTCTCGATGATCTTTGTTGCCATCCAGATCCTGAATTCTATGCCTGTTACTTCATCCATTTCCTTCAGGTTAAGAACTGTTGCTGGGGAGCCAGTGCAGTGTTTGAAGCAAAGGAGAAACTCTGGCTTTTTGAGTTGCCAGACTTTTTCACCAGTTCTTTCTCATTCGTGTGGGCTGATATTTGTTTAACTATGGATAATAATTTGAGGCTAGTCAGTTGTCTTCATTTCTGGATGTTTTCAGAGGACTGAAGCTTTGCACAGGATCTGTGTTTGTCACTGAATTTTTGTCCTTGATTTGATGGTAGGGGAGTACATTAGCAAAATATTTTTGGTGTTAATATTTGGGCTGTGATCCCATAGATGGTGCTTAAACTTAATGGCTGGCAGGTAGGCTCTTGCTCAGCCACTTGGTTCCCCTGTATTTTCTTGCATTTGCAGCTGTGCTCCCTCTAAGTACTCTGAGAGTGTGAGCTCCTCTCCCGCTCAAACCATGGGCTGCACACCACAGCCCTGGGACAAGCTTAGGATTTATGTTTCTTCCTTGGCTTGCAGGCAGCAAGGGCAGCGATCTTGGAAGTGGCCATGGCAGAGGGCCTTTCACTTGTCTTTTGGTGCTCCACCCCAAAGAAACACAGTTGGAATGATCAGCCTGAGTTGGAGCAGCTGTGTTGCAGGCCCAATCCAGGGAACTCTACATAGTGGTGAGCAGATGCGGGGAGATCATAGGGAAGACAGACTGGCTCTTCTCTGTAGGGCAGCTGCAGCATGCTGGAGGTGCATGTAAAGCCATCATAATCTTTGTTCTTCCCCAATCTAAGAGCAGCAAGGGTCGTACTATGGCAGTGGCAGTGGCAGATGGAATTTTAATTGCCTCTGGGAGCTCCATCCCAGAGAAGCACAGAACCACTGCCAGTAGAAATGTTTAGGCAGAGATGGGGTGGCTACACTGCAGGGTCAAGCTGGAGTCCTGACTGGTAAAGAGCAATGGGGTCAGTGTCTCCCAGGGAAGAGAGGCTGGGCTCCACTTCATACAGTGACTCTGGCATGCTGGAGGAGCAAGTAAAGCAGTCACGCTCTTTGTTCCTTCCCCAGTCTGAGGGCAACAAGGGAAGTTCTATTGCAGCTGCAATGGCAGACTGATTGTGTGTTGTCCCTGGAAGCCACCACTGACTGAAGTGTTCAGATAGAGGCAGGATGGTTGTGCTGGGGGCCCAGGTTGAGAGGCCCTGTACAGTGAGGAGTAACAGAGGTAAGGAACCAGGTGGAAAACAGTCTGGCTGCTTTTTCATAAAGCAGATGCACTGTTCTGGAAATCCACAAGGCTCCTTAAGCTCTTCACTCCCTCCTAAGCCTTATAGCAGCCGAGGCAGGGGCTGTGGAGTGGCAGAATGGCAGTCCTATCTGTTCCCTCTGGGAACTCTGCCCCAGGGAAGTGCAGAGCTGCTACTGATCCAAGAGCCCAGGCAGGTGTGGGCTCGCTGGGGTCTGAGATGAAGCAGTGCCATCCAACGAGGAGTAGCTGGAGCAGGGATAGCTATGGAAACCCTCTGTGCTTTTCCATAAGGCAGTTGCATGATGCTGGAGGTTAATGATAGGCCTTAAGTGCTTTGCTCCCTACTGAGCTTCAGGGCAGCAGGGCAGGCAGTGCAGAGCTTAAAAATGGTAGGCGTGCCTATTACCTCTGGAAGCTCTGTCACAGGAACAAGCTACAACTTCTTAAGGCATCAAACAGTATAATTATTTATAAATCATTTTCTTTTGTAGACATTTTTGGTGCTTATAATTGCTTTGCTTTTATCTTTATTCTACAGAATATTTGGTTAAAATATGCCTTATGTCAACTCCACTGTATTAATGCATATTTGAGTACAAAGATACTATTCTGACCTAGTCATTGCAGCAGAGAGTATGAGGATTATCCTTACTCTGTACTTGATGTTAGTCAAATGCTTTTTAAATGTTCAGGCCCCAAACCAATTACTGGTCCCATATTCTCTTGGTAGTGTTCATATCCTTTTTCTTCATTTCCTTCAAAAGTGATGATAATCTTTGTACCTTCATTCTTTGGCAAGTTTATTCTCATTATTCAAATATCTCTTCTTACATAATTCAGTCCCTTAGGGACTCGGGTACAATATGTTCCTCCACAGTTCTTTTGTATTTTTTATACGACTTACTGGTTTTTAAAATAGGTAATCTATTTATTTGTGAGTTCCTAGACAGACTCTCAACACTCTGAAAAGCAAACCCAATCAAGTTCAATTGACAAGGCCCAGAAACAAGCAGAGTTCATGACCTAGGCAGCAGCTCACTAATATAGGTTTTGGTAGTGACATCGACATTGAGTTCTGAAACTATGCATGTCAATCATGATAAGTGTGTGAGAATAATAATTAGTGCATGAGAAGTCTATCAAGAAACTGAATTGAGACACAAACTACAGTGAGGTGCTATGGAGAATGAGTTAGGATTTAAACGTCTAGGTATCGTCACCCTCCTTTATATCTAATGTTACGGATATGAAGGACTAGGTGAACTGCAGTACTAAAATTCTCCTTATTCTGTAAAAGCTCTCATTTTTGTAAATATAACTCTTTAAAGTTGTTTCTTCTCTTCTTTCATCGACTTTTCTAGTCAGTGACAGGAAGAAACTTTTCTTCTTATTTTACTTAATGTTCTGAATATGGGATCGAATAGACAAAGGATTTTGGACGTTGGAAAGAAAATGAGATTAGATATCATTTTACCTTCCCTCCATTACATTATGAATTGCTGTGTTGGAAGTAATAGAAACAGGCCTGCTATTTATAAATGTGTATTTTATGAACGGTACTTGTTAAATTTAAAATTATTATTCACAATAATATTTAAAAATAATATTTTGACAGGGATTGCAAATGTACCACCTTCTGAACTGCAGAGAATGTACTTCAATTTCCATAACTATTCTAATTAGAATTATTATAATGGATTTAAGTCCTGGAAGAATTAGAAGTGAAATCTTGCCAACACTCCATCAGTCATGATTTTAACTTTAAGCCTGTAAAGTTCCCTTTAAAATACATAACAATGAGAATTTTTAGCTCTATGGTTGAAAATGAACTCTGGCTGCTAAGTCATACAACTTAAGAAAAAAGTTTAACCATAATTAGCAAATTCTAGATTTGTTTCAAAGCTATTTTGCATAACTTAAAGAAAGAGTCATTGTATGGTTGCTATTTTCCTACCCAGATTGATTGCATAATTATCTTATCTTCCACTTGATTGAGTCCTTATAGTCACTAAACAATCACGAATAAACAACCTAGTTATTTTCATTATGGCTTGCTTTTCAGGGTAGAGGTGCCTATGAAGCAATGGACAAAATAAATATCGTTATCAGGAGAATGTTAGAAAAAATAAAAAAATAATAGAATACTATGTTTAAAAACCATTGCATTTTTCCCTAGACTTAGATTTCGATATTATTAAAAATTTGAGACCAGTTATTAATTTCTTATGGATGGTTTGTCTTTATAATATAATAACTATGTATTGTCACTCTAGACATTTCAAATAGAAGAAAAAAGAAATGAGACATAATTCATGCCCCACAATACATATTTTAGAGAAGGAAACTTGTAATCAAGTAAATGCAGAACAGAATGGCATGCTCTAGAATAAAAAGGTGAAATCTGGCACCTATAAATAGAGTAGAAGTAAAAAAAATTATAACTATGAAGGTAAGCTAAGCTTTCCCAAAGTGAAACAAGAATTTAAATGAACAAATATGTTCAATTGTTCATGGAAGGAGAGAGGTAGAATGAACAGCCTGTAAATCTTCAGAGATTAGCCACCAGAAAACAGCTGATTATTTTATAGGAAAACTATAGATGGTGACAAAGGTTTTATTTATTTTTTTGTTTTAGATTAAAATACTGGGAATGATATATCTAAATAATATCACTTAAAATATACAGAAATATTTATCTATGTATGGGTGAGAGTAACAGCATTCTGAACAGAGAAAGAGCAGAGATGGCCAACAATGATTAGAGTACAGGCTTCATACTTAGAAATGACAGAGGATCCTTTTGGTACTGCTTCATCAGCTGTAGACTTCTGTGGTCAGTAGGGTCTCTGGTGGAGTTTTTCTAGTGACCACTGGTCTGGCTCCACCCACTTGGCCAAGCAGGCTGTGCTCAGCTTACGCTACCAGCCTGGATTTCACACCTGCTGCAGGTGAGCCAGACATGGTGCAATGAGGGTGTGTGAGCGAACACCAGCCATGGCACATAGCCAAGTATGCCTGCTGCTGCAGCAGAGCAGGCAGCTCCAGGCATCAGCTCCATGTGAGGCTACAGCTGGACCAGGCATACTGCAAGTGGCTTCTGCCTTGGACACCAGCGACTGGACAAGGTAAAGCAATGGCGCTTAAAAATCTTGGAGATGCCAGCAACCATGGAGCCCCTAAGGAAGTGATACAGCTCTGCCTCAGGGAGTCCTGAGGACTGGGCCCCAGAAGGGTCATGGCTTATTTGTGTTACAGTTCATTCATTCCCATTGTTCACATGCTTCAGTGAATGGGCATGTACCAGTTCATTCAGTCCCACCAGCGTGCCGCAGCCCATGGCTACTAGGCTGGCCCAGCCCTGCCACCACTTCAGTCATGTGGGGCAGACATCCGGTTCCAGCAAGGGTGGGAGGGCTACCAGCATTACAGCTCCTTTTGCACAGGGCATTCTGTGGGTTACAGGTTCTTGTGCCATGTCCAAGAAGAGTGAGATTACATGGACAACTGAAGAATGAGCAAGGCATAGAAGAGTTTTATTGAGTGACAGAACGGCTCTTAGGAGAGAAGGGACCTGAAGTGTGTAGCCCCTACCTGAAGGAGGGTAGTCCCAAAGTGTGACTGAGTCCAGGGAATTTATGTGCTCCGAATGGAGGAGTGCATGCTGATTGTTCCATGGACGGCCTGGAAAAAGTACCACTTGATTGGTTAAAAGGCATCGAGGAAGTTCACACTCTGTTCGGGGACTTTACCTGGAAATGATAGCTTGGTTTTAAGGCTTTAATTTGTCTTTGGTTTGAGGGCTGAGTTTCACTGAGGACCCTCCCCTGTCTGCCTAGGAATTTATCTGTCTCCTGCTTCTATCAGAATCCTTCTTGGGTACACTAAAAGATTCTTCTTCAATGTTTATAGAAATAATTTCCTCTTGGTTTATTTGTAATGTAAAATGTATAATACTTTTTCTTAATATTAAATTACTTTACCTTCGTGAAAAATGTGAAGTTAATCCATTTTCTGTAGTTTCCTTTTATAAGACCCCTTTTTTTTGGTTTTTGAAATTGTCTTAGAGTGTTATTCTTAAAAATTCTTTCTATTATGATTTTTAAATCACTATATATTAAGTGATTAATGTTCTTCTGGTTATAACTAACAAACAAACAATAAAACAAGAAATTAGAATTAAAAAATAACATTCATATTCAATGACTTCTTAGCTTTATAGATAAATAAAAACATATTGTGACAATTATTCATCTTATTTAAGCAGTGGAATTTTTTTTTAATATTTGCATTACAAACGATAGGCTTATTAGAGGTTGGACTTTGATGTCTAGCCTGCCCCAAACTTAATTCACAGCTATTTTTGTTGTTCTTAAAACCTGAAGCCTTTAGAGTTATATATATGCATAATAAAATGAGAATTATAGTCTCTGATACCCATAATGGCCAATAAGTCTTTAACCACATATTCTTTTTTACTATTTAATATGTGATTAAAAATTACTTTTTGTGTTAATTTTTATATACGTTAATCTCTGCTAAGGACATCTAGACTTAAACATGCAGCTTTCTTGCCCTATTTGTGTATGTGCTTTGAATTACTACTGTCTTTACAGAAGCCAGAAATAACTGGTATCTCATGTGATTCCTGTGTGTTTCTGTCCTTGTCCATTTCTCCTTCCTCTACTGAGTAAGCAGAACTCAAGTAACTGGATTCTCCTACTAAGAGGCAGTGTTAGTATCTGATTTATGTTCTTTGTATCTATTTTTAAAAAGATCTTAAAATAGTTGGTCCTCATTATTAACAGAATCCATATTTGTGGATGTGCCTACATGTGTGTGATGGTAGTGAGTCTCAACAAATTGGGATTGAAGGACAAAAAGGATTGATCCTGGGTGTGTCTGTGAGGGTGTTGCCAAAGGAGATTAACATTTGAGTCAGTGGGCTGGGAAAGGCAGACCCACCCTTAATTGGGTGGGCACCATCCAATCAGCAGAAAAATATAAAGCAGGCAGAAAAATGTGAAAAAGAGACTGACCTAGCCTCCCATCCTGCATCTTTTTCCCATGCTGCATGCTTCCTGCCCTTGAACATTGCACTCCAAGTTCTTCAATTTTGGACTGGCTTTCCTTGCTCCTCAAGCTTGCGGACACCTTATTGTGGGGCCTTGTGATTGTGTAAGCTAATACTTAATAAACTCATGTGTATATATATATATATACACACACACACACACGCATATATAATAAGAGCTATTTATGACAAACCCACAGCTAATATCATACTGAATGGGCAAAAACTGGAAAAATTCCCTTTGAAAACTGGCACAAGACAGGGTTGCCCTCTCTCACCACTCCTATTCAACATAGTGTTGGAAGTTCTGGCTAGGGCAATCAGGCAAGAGAAAGAAATAAAGGGTATTCAGTTAGTAAAAGAAGAAGTCAAATTGTCCCTGTTTGCAGATGACATGATTGTATATTTAGAAAACCCCATCGTCTCAGCCCAAAATCTCCTTAAGCTGATAAGCAACTTCAGCACAGTCTCAGGATACAAAATTAATGTGCAAAAATCACAAGCATTCTTATACACCAGTAACAGACAAACAGAGAGCCAAATCATGATGAACTTCCATTCACAATTGCTTCAAAGAGAATAAAATACCTAGGAATCCAACTTACAAGGGATGTAAAGGACCTCTTCAAGGAGTACTACAAACACTGCTCAGTGAAATCAAAGAGGACACAAACAAATGGAAGAACATACCATGCTCATGGATAGGAAGAATCAATATCGTGAAAATGGCCATACTGCCCAAGGTGATTTATAGATTCAATGCCATCCCCATCAAGCTACCAATGAATTTCTTCACAGAATTGGAAAAAACTGCTTTAAAGTTTATATGGAACCAAAAAAGAGCCCGCATTGCCAAGACAATCCTAAGTCAAAAGGACAAAGCTGGAGGCGTCACACTACCTGACTTCAAACTATACTACAAGGCTACAGTAACCAAAACAGCATGGTACTGGTACCACAACAGAGATATAGACCAATGGAACAGAACAGAGTCCTCAGAAATAATACCACACATCTACAGCCATCTGATCTTTGACAAACCTGAGAGAAACAAGAAATGGGGAAAGGATTCCCTATTCAATAAATGGTGCTGGGAAAATTGGCTAGCCATAAGTAGAAAGCTGAAACTGGATCCTTTCCTTACCCCTTATACGAAGATTAATTCAAGATGGATTAGAGACTTAAATGTTAGACCTAATACCATAAAAACTCTAGACGAAAATCTAGGTAGTACCATTCAGGACATAGGCATGTGCAAGGACTTCATGTCTAAAACACCAAAAGCAACGGCAGCAAAAGCCAAAATTGACAAATGAGATCTAATTAAACTAAAGAGCTTCTGCACAGCAAAAGAAACTACCATCAGAGTGAACAGGCAACCTACAGAATGGGAGAAAATTTTTGCAACCTACTCATCTGACAAAGGGCTAATATCCAGAATCTACAAAGAACTCAAACAAATATACAAGAAAAAAACAACAACCCCATCAAAAAGTGGGGAAAGGATATGAACAGACATTTCTCAAAAGAAGACATTCATACAGCCAACAGACACATGAAAAAATGCTCATCATCACTCGCCATCAGAGAAATGCAAATCAAAACCACAATGAGATACCATCTCACACCAGTTAGATTGGCAATCATTAAGAAGTCAGGAAACAACAGGTGTTGGAGAGAATGTGGAGAAATAGGAACACTTTTACACTGTTGGTGGGATTGTAAACTAGTTCAACCATTATGGAAGACAGTATGGCAATTCCTCAAGGATCTAGAACTAAATGTACCATATGACCCAGCCATCCCACTACTGGGTATATACCCAAAGGATTATAAATTATTCTACTACAAAGACACATGCACACGTATGTTTATTGTGGCACTATTCACAATAGCAAAGACTTGGAATCAACCCAAATGTCCATGAATGACAGACTGGATTAAGAAAATGTGGCACATATACACCATGGAATACTATGCAGCCAAAAAAAAGGATGGGTTCGTGTCCTTTGTAGGGACATGGATGCAGCTGGAAACCATCATTCTCAGCAAACTATCGCAAGAACAGAAAACCAAACACCACATGTTCTCACTCATAGGTGGGAATTGAACAGTGAGATCACTTGGACACAGGAAAGGGAACATCACACACTGGGGCCTGTTGCCGGGTGGGGGGAGGGGGGAGAGATAGCATTAGGAGATATACCTAATGTAAATGACGAGCTGATGGGTGCAGCACACCAACATGGCACGTGTATACATATGTAACAAACCTGCACGTTGTGCACATGTACCCTAGAACATAAAGTATAATAAAAAAAATTTTTTTTAAAATACAAAAAATAAATAAATAAATAAAATAAAATTAGCCAGGTATGGTGGCGGGTGCCTATACTCCCAGCTACTCGGGAGACTGAGACTGGAGAATCACTTGAACCTTGGAGGTGGAAGTTGTAGTGAGCTGAGATCATACTAGTGCACTCCAACATGGGCGACAGAGCAAGACTCTATCTCAAAAACGAAAAAAAAAATTATTTAATGTATAATTTTTTTGACTCTTAGTATGGCAATAAAGCTGGTTATAAAGCTCCAAGATAGAAATAGTATATTTATTTTATGACTCATTTACACACAAAAGCCAGAGGAGTGTGAGTTTGTGTGTGTGTGTATGTGTTAGTGCGTGTTTCTGTTCTCTGGCACGTGGACTGCTGAATACACCCTGGAAAAATTTTGCATAAGAATATGAGAATTTTTCAAGTGACCTCGTACAGTGTTTTATTCTGGATTCTTTTTGTGGAATATTCAAATTAAATATCTGAGGAAGTTAGGAGGTGTTTATTCACACACACACACAAAATGTTTTTAGGAAAGTTTCTGTTGTAATTGCTTTCATAAACGTTTTTATTTCCTTTATTAAAATAGAAAAAATGTGAATATAGGTTATTGCTTTTGAGTTAACCATTTTTCAGATATTTATACTTGTATACATGATATAAACATGTGAGAATTAGTTTACTACTATATATGTATGAGTATTCATTGGTAATACTATTTTTAATTTTATTTGGAGAAAAATTACATGTAAGAGCCTTCATTGCTATTATTATTTCAAATTTTATCTGAGTGAGATTCTTGAGTTAGTGGTCAACTATTAAACTTATATCTTATACATACTAAATATATTACTGGATTATCTTATACTTGATCTCAGGTCAGGTTGAAGTCTATGGAATGGTTTGGTTTGAAGGTACAGTATCCAGGTGCCTGTAAAGTAACCTAGAAATTAAGCTGTAGACTCTCATTACTGACAACTAACATTTAGCTCTATACATTAACACAGTTTCAACATTTAGAAAAAGGCTATTGTCTTTTAATAAAGATCTTCATGCAGCAAGAAGTGAGGATATTGATCACTGTTCAGAAGCCACATTCTACCACAGCTAAGTTTTTCACATATTGATTTTTGCAGACTCACTTTAAAACATTCACGTCACCCGAGACCTAACTTCATTTATCTTTTTTTTATATAATTGCTTTGGTATCCATATGACAGAGAGGACTGTGTTTTCAAGTAAGAAAAAATAAAAAACCCAAAAGTCAAACCAATTAAAAGTATCTGGAAAAGAAAGTCGTCGGTCAGAGTAATGAGAGGAGAAAATAACAGATATGACAAGTGTCAAGATGGTGGTTAAAGCAATAAAACACGAGGGTATTTATTGTGAGTTGAATTGCTTAATAATTAGAATATATAATATAAAATTTTGTTGAATGTCGGGAGACTAACCTCTTCACTCGCTTTCCAGCCTGCCCACTTAATCAAGTTTTCTTTCAATAAAATTCGAGGGCAGATCAACAAGTGTCCTGCTTACACAAATGTCCCACTATACTGACAGTCATTCATATAGGCATGGCACACTTTCAGCAAGTGACTTTTGTAAATGGTCTTTTAGCATTGCTGGGGAGGATCAAAAAGACATTGCTTGCTTCCTCCAGTCTGAAGACTCTATTCTATGCCATTTCTCCTTGAATTTCTCTACTTCCTTAAATAGACTTGGAGTAAGCCAGAGGGCAGTAAGGAAAAAAATTGTAAGGTAAACCTGTTCAGCACTCTGCTTGTAAGGCCTGTAGTAATGCCCTTAAGAGAGTAGCAGGAACAAAGCTTTTTTTTTTTTTTTTTTTTTTTTTCCAGCTTTAGAGCTTTAGTCTCCATTCCAAGGCAATACCACTGCTCTACCTTGCACGCAAAAAATGTTAACTGATAATTTCCCTGACATAAAACAAATATATGCTATCATCTCACAGTGCATTAATATTTCAGTGGAAACTAGAAAGAGTATTAAATTTCAATTAAATTTCCAAAACTTAACAAGTATCTCCTTATTCCCTCACTCATTTCTACAGTTATTTTTCTATATGAGGTAAACATCATAGTATACTTTTTAAATAATTGAAGATTTTGTGACAGGAAGTATTTTTCAGTCTCCCAGGAACTATGAGACTTTTTAAAGAATTGACACAGAACTTTTGCTGCTCAGTTTACTCTGCAATCCAAACACTGTGCTTCCTGTCATAGGAAAATTTCATTTGTATTCAAGAGTTTTCAGATATATTTTCTTAAGAAACTGCCTTGGGAAGTTGCTTTAAAGGCAGCTTTTAAATAAATCAAATCACATTTGTAGAAGACTTTATTTGGAGAGCTGAGCCATAAACGGTTACTGAAATTCAAAATGTTGAATGATGTGGTCTTTTTTTTAATGAGAAAAATTAAATTCAGCATTCATTATAAATAATTTCTACACAAAATCTCTGAAAACTGTTACTTGTCAATTTGTTCTTTCTGGACCAATTTAGTCTATTAATCTCTACACTACTAAACTAGAAAAAAACACAGCATACAGAATATTTTAATATGATACTTAAATTGACTAATGTTTTCTGGACATTATTTTACTTTACTAATTGTCATTTTTAAATTGCATATTGATATTGTCCACTCCAGTCATATACTAACTATAGTAACAATATTCATCATAACAAACTAAACATCTCATTAAACTCCCAAAGCACTGGCACTTTAGGTTGTAAAATTGCTAAGGAGCTGATTTCTCAATATTTCTTACTGTGTGAAGTTTACATGGACTTAGGCTTTTTAATAAGTGAAACAATTCACTATATGTCAGAATAGCTGTTGAATATAAAAGATTTTCAAGAAGATTGATCCTTCTCATTCAGAAAGATGACTGTACACTAAAAATAATACAAATAATAATACCAATATATAATTCTAATAAATATATCAAATAAATACAAATTTTATGTTATAAATATATATACATATATGTATATATACACAAATATATTTATACATATATGTATATATACACAAATATATATACATATATATATTTAGTATATTACAAATCTCAACCTAAAAACACTGTTACAGTGCTTTAGCAAAAAGTGAAGTTTTTAAATTTAAAATAAATGTGACTTGTCATTTTTATTACTAGAATACAAACACATTTGACTCTGAATTTATTACCTGAGCATAGCCTGCTTGTTTTCAAGTTTATGTGCCCTAGGATAAAGTGGCAGTAAATGGATAATCCGTGGCTTGATTTTACACAGATAGGCATCCCAGCATGCAGTGGGAGAGGGCAAATGAAAGAACGGGGACATTTGTAACAAAGCTTCCTACAGACTTATTATTGGCAGTGCCATGAACCATTAAAAGCTATAACCCTGTAAGCTCACAAATTCATGCTGTGGTATGCCACATTCATTGAAATATACCATAATGCATTTTCTAACACTTTAATTTATATTTAACTTCCATTTTTAAAAGTTAGAATAACTGAGTTTCACACATAGACAAGATTTAATTTATTATATTTTCCTAAATGAAATCTATTTGAGCTAATGTAATATACACTTATATTAATAATTGAAACCTTAATGGACCCTTTTTATTCTTCATAATGCCATACTATCTGGCACTTTTAGTCTTTAAAATCACATTTAATATAACATTTAGTGTTTTATTTTAAAAGTCAAAGTAAAATATGAGAAAAATTAATTAAATAATAAAAATTACATAAAAGTGATTCCTTTTTACAAGACAATGTAATTACTGGCAACATACAGAAAGTCGATCTAGAACAAAACCTTTGCTCCAATCTTGTTACTATGACCAAATAATGTACATTTAATTATTTCACACCAGGAAAAATAATCTTATAAAAAAAATTGAAAAGAGTTGTGGCACCAAAATTCTAGTACTCATTTTGATGCATAGAAATCATAAATATTATGGAAATAGTACATTGGGATTGAGCGTTTTACAATGTTAATCAGAACCAATACTATCGATGGTATCGACAATTAAAGTTCAGTATGATCAATAGTTAATTTATGGTTGTCCCCAAAATAAATTCCAAAGTCCAGAAAAAATCAAGAACTTGATTATCATAAGAAAATATAATTTAATATGCTAGAGTCAATTTATGAGATCATCTTATTACCAAGAGATGTCAGATAGATTGTATTTGTCTGATCTCATGCCACTAATAAAGACATACCCAATACTGGGTAATTTATAAAGAAAAAGAGGCTTAATGGACTCACAGTTTCACATGGCTGAGAAGGCCTCACAATCATGGTGGAAAGTGAATGAGGAGCAAAGTCATGTCTCACACTTCAGTAGGTAAGAGATGGCTTGTGCAGAAGAACTCCCATTTATAAAACCATCAGATCTCATGAGACTTATTCACCACCACAAGAACAGTAGGGGGAAAACTGCCCCCGTGATTCAGTTGTCTCCAACTGGCCCCACCCTTTACACATGGAGATTATAACTATTTGAGGTGATCTTTGGTTGGGGCCACAACCAAACCATAATAGATTATAGAGTGGCAAGTAGATAAAACAATGATTGAATATAGGGCAGTATAGATAGTCCATATGCCACTTTCTATAGCTTTTTATGGACATATTTCATATTCAATTAAGACTCTAAACTCACCATTAGTAAGCTCAATGTGTCTTACTCAACTTTGCACCCATAAAATGCCTTGTACACTGCCAGATATTTATTAGGAAATTAATCAATATCTGTTGATTGAAAGAATATGAGTGAAAAAACCATGAATCTGAATTCAAACTGTAATACTCCTTTCATTGTTTAAACCTTGTGTTACGAAGTTTAGATCTGATCAATTGCTTTTGTCAATTTGTCATGTAATCTGGAATGTTTATATAAATCATTTTAATGTTAGTAATAATGATATCTGACTGAAAAATAATATTTTGATTGGTAACTATAATGTACCAGGCACAAACTTGGCAGTTTTATGTAATCAGTTCATGACAGCGTAATTTGATTTACTTTTTCATACAGTTCATAGTTTCTAAGCCAAAACATGTTTACATGATAACTGTTTTCATTTTCAAATCATTCTGTTAAGAAGGTTTAACAGAGTTATGATAAGTAAAGGACATACTGGGACATGATAACAGATGCAGAATTATTGCCTAGAAGGTATTTAGAACATTATGAATTTCACTTCATGGAAAATGTGTGAAAAAGCATTTCCAACATTGAAAAGAGTCATATACACAAAAATTTTCCCAGAGTCTAGATCATCAGTTGGTAGCATACGGCAAGCCTACCAAATATAGCTGGTGAAATAATTTTTAGTAAAGACTGTGTGGATAAATGCGCTTATTAATTTCAAGAAAAAAATTGTCAGCAAGCAATGCCAGATTTTGATGGTTTCTCCCTATTTCAACAAGTTATGTTCATTTTCCTTGTCTTCTTTTAGAGTCATGTCCTTCTGACCCTCTGCTCACACCTAGACATACTCTTAATCAATTACCTTCTCAGGAATCCCTTCTAAGACTAAGCAGTAGCTAAAAATTCATCTCATTGATAAGCTGTCTAAGTTTAATCCATTCTAGGAGTGATAATTTTAAGATAAACTTTACTTAATTTGTATATATTTAAAATATGTTGTATATAAAATATGTACAAAGAATTCAGAACTAGATTTTACAATCTATTGCAATATATATACTAAATATTTGCACATAAGGAAAATATACATGTATGCACATGTGTAATATATATACACACATATACTCTCTCTATATATATATTCATTCATAATGTATTGATGAAATAAAAGTTTATTGGAATCCATTACAGAACAAGTTAAAATATCTTCTGATGGCCAGGCACAGTGGCTCACACCTGTAATTCCAGCCCTTTGGGAAACTGAGGCAGGATGGATCACAAGGTCAGGAGATCGAGACCATCCTGACTAACATGGTGAAACCCCGTCTCTACTAAAAATACAAAAATTAGCCAGGCGTGGTGATGGGCGCCTGTAGTCTCAGCTACTCGGGAGGCTGAGGCAGGAGAATGGCGTGAATGCGGGAGGTGGAGCCTGCAGTGAGCCGAGATTGTGCCACTGCACTTCAGCCTGGGTGACAAAGCGAGACTCTGTCTCAAAAAAAAAAAAAAAAGTTTATATATATATATATATAAATTATATATATATAAATTATATATATATAAATTATATATATATATTATATATAAATTATATATATAAATTATATATATTATATATAAATTATATATATAATATATATATATATATTATATATAAATTATATATAAATTATATATATATATATTATATATATAAATTATATATATAATATATATTATATATAATATATATAAATTATATATATTATATATATCATATATATAATTTATAAAATATATTATATATATATTATCTTCTGATAGGGGAAGAAAAACTGATGGGATTCTCCAACTTCACCTTTAATTTTCAAATGTAATGTTTGGTAGAATTATCATGTCTCCTGCAATACTCCATTTAATATTATATGTTTCCAGAAGAGGAAAGAGCCCCAGTAACATAAAGCTGTGTAGGTAAATAGTAAGCCACCTCTCTCAAGACAGAAGGTTGAAAAGATTATCTTGGCTAACTCCAAGATTTTCTTCAGAAAACTCCTCTGTGAATCCTCAAACTAAAAGGGGAAAAAATAGACTATTTCATTTTTAAAAGATAGCTACAATACTTTTGTCATCAAAAATTTTTATGTCATCCATGTGAGGCACTTTGTATATAGCAAAGAATATAATAAATGCTTAATTTCCTAATATTTTCTATACTATCCACACTTCATTCGGCCTAGAGTATTATTATTTAATTTGTATTTTGACTATCAATTTGTATGATTTTATATATCTTATGACATCTTGACCATTTTCAAAAAAAATAGAATTACAGAGATGTATATACACTTTATAAAGAGTTCTAGGGCACACGAAGCCATATTAGTAAATTTCCTCACTAGATTTGTGTGTTTTTCATTCATTGTATGTCTCACAGAAAAGATTTTGTTATTGGCAGGCAACAGGACATAAGTTTATTCTTTGAACATGTTACAAATAATAAAAAGGAAGAATTAAAAAATCCAAGTGAAATTAGAAATGTTTGCAAACATAATAAAATAAACACAAATGAAATGCACTAATCATGAAATTTAACATTGTGCCCTGTAGGCTCTGAGTCCAGAGCAGACATGACCTACCAGAATTGATTCCTACAAAGCACTCCAAGTAAGGTCGAAGACTAGGCTGGACTGGACTGTGACCACTTGCAGTATACCGCTCAGTAGCCAAACGTGTCTAAATTGCTACTCTATCGGACCTCACAGCTACACAGAACTAAAAATTCCTAAAGAATTACTACCAAGAATAATGAGGATGAATCCAAAAAAGGTAGTTGAGTATAAGAAGCCCAAATCAAGAGAACTAATTCTGTATAATTATGTTTTTATGTGTTTCAAAAAATGTTTTAGGTATTTTTACCTATATGTCACTTAGCTGACATAATACATACAGCCCAGTGCTATGATGCACTCGAGATAAAGTAGATAATCATGTGTGCATTGAAAACTTTCCAATTCAAGCTTTCTGTTTTTCTACCTGAAATTTACCAATTTCAAAAAAGGCAAAACTCATTATATAGTGATAGAAATCAGAATGTTAGCTATTTTAGGGGATAGAGCTAGATTAGGGGCTTCAGGGTTGCTAATGAATTTTATTTATTTATTTGAATGGTAATCACTATATTTCAATTTGTTGTGTAATAGATTCCAATAAACTTTTATTCCATCAAGGCATTATAAATGACATTATAGTCATTTATATATGGATGGCAATTACCATCCATATATAAAATGAGTGTGCTTACTTAGTGATAACCATTTTGTTGTGTATATATGAGATATGTTATTTGAAACATATACGTTACAATTCAACTTTTAAAAGAAACAAGAAAAGCAGTTCCTCGGAGAAAGAAATATTTATTGGAGGAATAACAATAGATTATTGGATATATTTGACTACATAGGGATAAGTAGCATTAGGAATATATTTGAGAAGAATTTTCACGAAGAAGGGAGAAAGTGGCAAAATTATAAACTAATGATTAATTCCACAAGAAATCAGGTTTTCTTTTAAAGTCACAAGGAATGAAATGGGAATATATATTCATTACTTAGACAGTAGTTACAATTGTCACAGCGATTCAAATCGTAAATATTAATTTAACAAAAATGTATAATGTGGTCAGGCTGGGTGACTCACCCCTCTAATCCTAGCACTTTGGGACTGAGGTGGGCGGATCACGTGAGGTCAGGAGTTCGAGAAAAGCCTGAACAATATGGTGAAACCCCGTCTCTACCAAAAATACAAAAATTAGCCAAGCATGGTGGTGGGCACATGTAATTGCAGCTACTTAGGAGGCTGAAGCAGGAGAATTGCTTGAACCCAGGAGGTGGAGCTTGCAGTTAGCTAAGCTCATACTACTTCACTCCAGAGTCAGACTGCATCTCAACAACAAAAAACCAAACCTGAGAGAGAGAGAGAGAGTGAGAGAGAGAGAAAAATGTATATTGGAAGAGAGAATATCATGGAAGGTTAAATAATAATTTAAAAAAATAAAAAATTCATGTATTATTATATAAGTAAATGTAAATGTAAATACTTATGTTTAAATTAAAAGTATAATCATAATTATTATAATTAATTCTTGATAATAGAGCATTTATCACATACTGTCCTGATTTTACATTTTGCTGTTATAAGTGTTCTAAACCAAAAATAAAATTCTAAGCTCCCTGACTGGCTGAAGGGATCTGACTTTTGACCAAAGTAAACCAGAAAAACTAGTGTAGGCCATGACTGGAAGTAGAAATTGAACATGTCACATTATACCGTCTTCCCTTTGAAATTCAGGCACAATTGACCAACATTAACATTAAAACAGAGATCTTAACATTAAAACAGACTCTTTGTAGCAATAAAATACCAAATTCCAGCCTGACTCTAGCATCGCATTACAGGACAGATAGCAGGCACTGAAAGAAATTGAAGTATTTTGCAGCAAAATATATTTCTTTGACATATTTTGAAATGTCCCTGAAAAGCTGTCTCTTGTGGGGAATATCTACATTCTACAGAGAATCTCCTTCCAATTGTTAAATCAAGTTTAGCCTAAAGCTCCCTCCTTACATATTTTAAGTTCTGCCTAAAGGTTTCTCTGTAGTCAACTATAACAAGTGTAGGTTCAAACAGACCATAGCCTACTCTTGTGCAAATCATAGAGTTTTGGCAAACCAAATGTGGCCAACTGTTCTAACCCTGTTCAAATAAGATAAATACCAAGCTATAAACAATCCAGCTGTTTCTGTATCTCACATCCGTTTTCTGTGTGCCACTTTCCTTTCTCTATCCGTAAATTTTCTTCCACCACGGTGCTGCACTGGAGTCTCAGCCTACTCTGGCTCGGAAGGCTACCTGATTCATGAATTGTCCTTTGCTCAGTTAAACTCTTTTAAATCTAATTCAGCTGAAGTTTTCTCTTTTAACATCTTTCCATGTCTTTTCCTGATCCAGGAGAGATTAAACTGTGAGTTTCGTCCCTTTACCATCTGTTCTCTTTGAAGTCTGCTACCTGGAGGCTTCATTTTCATAATAAGAATTTTGATCTCCACAACCCCTTATCTTAACACAGATATTCCTTTGTCATGATTCTGGGTCTTTAGATAATAACTCTTTCAACCAATTGCCAATCACAAAATCTTTGAATCCACCTGTGACCTAGAAGCCTCTAGCTTCAAGTTGTCCCACCATCCCATATCAAACCAATGTACACCTTATGTGTATTGACTGATGTCTACCTATAACTTCTATCCCCTTAAATTGTATGAAATCAAGTTGTAACCCAACTCTCTTGGGCATACGTCATCAGGACCTCCTGGAACTGCATGATGGGCCTTGGCCGCTTATAGCTGCCTCACATTAGACCTCTTTAAATGTCTCCTTCTCCTTCTCCTCCTCCTCCTCCTCCTCCTCCTCCTCCTCCTCCTCTCCTTCTTCTTCTCCTTCTCCTTCTCCTTCTCCTTCTCCTTCTTCTTCTTCTTCTTCTTCTTCTTCTTCTTCTTCTTCTTCTTCTCTTCTTCTTCTTTTGAGACAGAGTGTCATTCTGTTGCCTAGGCTGGAGTGCAGTGGTGCAATCTGGGCTCATTGCAACCTCCGCCTCCCAAAGTGCTGGGATTACAGGCATGAGCCCCTGTGCCTGGTCTCTCTTTAAATATTTTTTAGAGTTTGTCTCTTTTCATCAACAGTCTAATGTTACATTACTTCCAGAAGTCCAGTGTCTTCCTTAGTATTTCATTATTCAGAGGATTATGTGTTTTTTCAAGAGAAGCAATAAAAAAAGAGTTATGTGAAATTTACCAATTTTAAATCAATGCTTGGGAGGATAAATGAAGATATATCTGTGAAGATAATATACCCTTTTCATGCCAGTTTTTGCCGGTTTTTGCTCCTTGTATAAAACTTTGAGAAATATATAGCATCATAAAGTCACTTAGTGGATGGGAGTCACTCAGGAGAATGAGGTAGGGAATTTTCTGGAAAAATCTACAAAGCTCAGGAAAAAGATATGTGAGATGTAAAAATCCAATAATAATCGTTTTATAAATAGTTTTTAAAGTTCTCCTCTTACATCCAGGTCATCTGAGACAAGTTTATGCTGAAGCTGTATTTGACTTCATGCATGTAAGAGTTAACATAGCAAGGATATCATGTGCCATGACACATAAGTTCACACCCCTGCCATGGCTTCCCAGCTTATTTCAAGTTCTAAACAGTCTACCAGGAATTACCTGCAGGATTCGCTCCCCTTCTGCCTTCTGTCTGACCTTATCTCCCATTCCTCTATCCCTCTTTCTGCTCTGGCCGTGTTGGCATCATTTTGCTTCTGGAACATACCAAGTATACTGGACCTTAAAGTCTTCAAACTTGCCTTTCTCTGCTGGAATGTACTGCCCCATAAGCTCATACTCTTCAAATTTTTGCTCATGTGTCTCTTAGATGACATAATCCCTACAACCTAACACTGTGATGAGATAAAGTAGGTGATAATCTGTGCACTGAACATTTTCTGTTTTTCTGCCTGAAATGTGTACCTCTATCACCTTCTCAGTTGTATGATTGAGACAAACCTGTTAGTAGAAAATTTTCCATTTCCATTAGAAAATTTTCCAATTCCCATTGGAAATACTGATGAAAATTATTGCTTATTATCTTCTGCATATTTCTACATCCTTAGTTACCCTATTGGTTACAAGCACTGCATTTCAGTTCAACCAGCTTTTAACCTCCTTGAAGGCAAGAAACATGACCACTTTTTTTTCTTGTATGTCCACGTAATCCACCTATTACCTTCTCTGTGGTGGAACTTCAATACTTACCTGTGTGTATGTATGTAGAGTAGCCCAGTGCTTCTGGAGTCTCTTGGAAAGACCATATTTATTGAAAAGATTTCTGTCTAAAGTAAAGTTCTCAGCTCAAAAAGAATCAAATACTATATAACATACAAAAGTGTAGGTCATATAGCTGTTAATAAAGGCTTTAAGATTTCCTTATTTGATAAATATTACTTTTGAATTTTGCACATAAATATGTGGAGACAGAAACTTTGTTTAAAGCTTGACTGCCCAAACTACTTTGTTTTAATCTGAAATCACTTGAGCATAACTTTTATGCCTTTTAAAATTTTAGGTGCAATATACACAAGGAAGAAAATAAAAAGAACTCTGTACAGTTTTAAATGAAAATAAAGTCAACCTAGCTGATTCTGATTAGCTCAGATGCTGGTGAAATGAAGCACACTAGTATCCTAACAGAACTACTAAGACTTAATGCAAAGTATGTTTTTTGTTCAGAATTCAAAGACCTTACCTAAAAATGATATTTAAGCTGAGTTTTCTTCAGAAATGTTAGAAAAAGAAAGCAGGTGCCAACATTCACTTTAAAATGAAAAAAATACACAAAAAACTAGGAAGCTTTGTCATTCAGAATAACCTATTTTCAAAGAGTCTTGCTGCTTTAAATACTAATTGGAACTTTTTGGTGGGTGTTTCTTTTTTTCAGCATCTGTTTCTACAACATGGGAAAGAACCCCTCACATGTTTCTACCCTCATATCATAATCTTCACTGAAGGAGAGAATATTTCAAACACCTATGGCCTGGGCTGAGTAGAATAATCCTTAGTCGACTGTGTAACTGGGGATCTTCTGAGACCATCTCATTTTAAAACACGCAATATCTGGTATGTTACAGAAACTCAAAATTGCTGAGATCTTAAAGATGAATAACATTGATGTCTCTCCTCTAGATAATTCACCATACCAAAAAGTTCACATTCATAAATAATGACAGGCTATATAATATTAGGCTCTACCATTGCACAAATGAGACAGTGGTTGGAGGAGTCACTGGCATTCATGCAGAGGAGGAAATTCAAGAGGAGGGTATTGAAGAATGAGTTTCCAGAGAAACAAAAGAAGAGTCATCTTAGGCATAGGAAACAACAAGACTGCTAGATAATTCACCAGATGTATTACCTGCCTTTGGCAGTTGTTACTTTCAGAATATTTATTAAGTTACTGAAAGCACAACATTTATCTATAACATGCCTTAAAAGTCTTATTTATTTAATTAATAGCCATTTCCTTCTACCTCCTGAGAGGTGATAAAATTATCTTAAGTCATATCTACATTTAGTAAATAATCATGTAAATAGCAATACATAGTAAACAAAGAGATTAATTTTTACATTACTAGATTTCCAAATAATTTCAAATAACTTTCAAAACACTGTTAAGAAGGCAGCAACTATTTCCCCATAAATATTTTACAGGTAAGAATATACTTTCAAAGTAGTTGATTTCAGGGAGAAATATATGATGGGCCCTTGCTAAAATTTAGATTTTTCTTCTTTTTAGCTATCAGGAAATTGTCTCCTAAAGTCTCCTAGAAAGAGCAATTAAAAATAAAGGAAGGACATTGATACACTTTGAAGATTTGATGCCCCTAAATCTCATGTTGAAATGTGATCTCCAGTGTTGTAGGTGGAACCTTGTGTGAGGTGTTCAAGTCATGAAAGTGGATCACTCATGAACGGTAGGGTGCTGTTCCTGCTGTTATGAGTTCTTAATCTATTAGTCTATACTGAAGCTGGTAGTTAAAAAGAGCGTGGCCTCTCCCTCTTCTCTGTCTTGCTCTCCCTCTTGCCATGTGACACACCAGCTCCCCTTGCCTTCTGCTATGACGAAAAGCTTCCTGAGGCTTCACCATAGTGGCCAAGCTGGCACCATGCTTCTTGCCGAGCCTGCACAGCCCTGAGCCAAATCAACATCCTTTCGTTATAAACATTCTCAGTTATTCCTTTACAGCAACGCAAAGCAGACTAACACTGTTTCTTTGTTTTGTTTCTATTAATCTTCTTTCCTTTTTACTGGCAACACAAGAATTAACTGGTAGACTGGGACATCCAAAAACAAACCATATGACCTAGCAAATGTTTGGTTTAAGGATTCTTTTTGATCCTCTCCTTACTCTACATATGTACAGACAAGTAACACAACAGAGGATAATATTTTGACATGACTTCTAAGGCAATGTCATTGATATGATTCATTAGAATTTTTGTTTGTTTGTTTTTTGTTTTTGCTTTTGTTTGAGATGGAGTCTCGCTTTGTCGCCCAGGCTGGAGTGCAGTGGCACGATCTCGGCTCACTGCAACCTCCACCTCCCAGGTTCACACCATTCTCCTGCCTCAGCCTCCCAAGTAGCTGGGACTACAGGCATCTGCCAGCACGCCCGGTTAATTTTTTGTATTTTTAGTAGAGTCGGGGTCTTACCAAGATGGTCTCAATCTCCTGACCTCATGATCCACCTTTTTTGGTCTCCCAAAGTGCTGGGATTAGAGGCGTTAGCCATCGTGCCCGGCCGATTCATTAGAATGTTTTAAAAAACTATATCTTCTATTTATTTTGAATAAATTCAAAATTCTTATAAAAAGAGTTTTGTTGATAGGCAGGCATTGTCAGAAAAGTAGAGGCAACTTCTATCTTTAAAAAATTTAGACTTCCAGGCCGGGCGCAGTGGTTCACACCTGTAATCCCTGCACTTTGAGAGGCCGAGGCAGGTGGATCACCTGAAGTCAGGAGTTCGAGACCAGCCTAGCCAACAAAATTCGCTGGGCGTGGTGACAGGCACCTGTAATCCCAGCTACTCAGGAGGCTGACACAGGAGAATCTCTTGAACCCGGGAGGCGGAAGTTGCAGTGAGCCAAGATCTAGCCACTGCACTCCAGCCTGGGCAACAAGAGCAAAACTCCATCTCAAAAAAAAATAATAATAATAAATAAAATAAATAAATTAGAGTTCTAGAGATGTTATAGAGGTTATTCCCCTTTTGTCTAACTATGAGTTTATGTCTTCAAAGCTGGTCCTTGACCATAAATAATAAGTTATATTTGTTCCAAAAATGCACCATGGATAGTAATACTAGACATGAGCAACTCTCAAGATAGGTGAGATGTATATAAATATTTTCACTGAATCTCACAAAGTTGGAGAAATGTAGTTAAAATTCCATTAGTAATAATAAAGGGAAGGAGTGAAAGAGAGACAAGAGATGGGTGTGGTAGTTTGTCCAAATATCACCTCTTTCCCCAATGTCAGCATTTATAGCTAAATTTTGGAATGGACAACTTATCTTTGTAATTATGAAACCATCAATCAAACAGCTTTCCAGAGACGTAACATATTCTCATTCAAACTACTGCACAAGCGTACTAACTGTTAAGAGATTTAGCTTATTAGTATAATAAATACTAATTGTGAATACCACTTATCCTCAATGGTATCACATTTTATTTAACAGTTTCACATTTTTTTTTCTGAGGAAATAAACCTGGATTTTTAATTCATGGCTTCCAATTTCATAGTATGTGTGTAGAGACTTAAAGGAAATGGAAGGTTTATTCTTTAAGAGTTTCACTGATATGAACAGTATGGATATCATCTTAGATAAATTTAATAAAAATGCAGTTATTAGAATACTTGAACTTTGGTGAAACTTACCCACATTTAAAAAGAGCCCCCCTTACTATCATCATACTGATTTCTCATTCTGTCTTCATGATTATTTCTCATTTTTAGCAAAGTACAATAAAGTGCTGATTAAGTGTTTTTCTGACCATAACCATGTAGTATAAGTAAAGAAAAAATCCTAGAGGCAAAATCTGTGGCTTAAACTATTCAATGAAAGTAAGATATTTGCTCTGCACACACTAGTATGATTACTATTATGAATAACGATAACAATAGCAAAAACAACATTAATAATAGTAGCCAATAGCTATTGAGTTTCTATTTGTGCCAGGCATGTACATGTATTATATCAAATAACTGTAAACGTGGCTGCTGATCATGCAATAGTGTTAACAAATTTTAATTGCATGAGAAAGTTAAGATAGTCAAGTGACTTGACTAAGATCATATAGCTAGTAAGTTGGAGAGCTAGAATTCTTGTCCTATAGTTTGAATTTTAAGTGATAGAATTTTATACCCAAAAATAAGACTTTCTCTCTCCCTGCAAAAGAAGATCTTAAAATGTTTGTCTTTTTTTAAAAAAAAAAAAAATCATTTCCTTCATAGTGCTTCTCAACTACACTTGGTGATATGCCTGCATAATAAAAGTACATACAAAAGTTCCCCTAAATGACCAAATGTCATTGTTGGCACACTATGTTTTGTAAAGTAGCAAGTAGGTATAGATCTTTGTTTTTATGGCATAGTTTCAACTTAGAAATACCTTGCATACTCTATTTAAAGTGATCAATTTCTTACTAAGTAAATTCTTTCTTTTGTGACCAGAAATATCATTGATTTTTTTTTTTTCCACTGCCAGGTAGACTCAATAAAATGGACAAGGACAGAATCTTACCTCTGTAACTTATTGTCTTTATACATGACTAGAAGTTAAACTGTCCTGGGGACTGACTTGAATAGATAGTATTCAAATTGTTGAAAATAGAAACAATAATAACACTATTTTAAGGTTTATATTGTTGCTTTGGCAACAGAACAGGCAACCCCATATAATTATTGTTATCCCATATGCAATTTCTTAAAGGAAGTGCTAAATTTTTAGTTTTTCGTCTTTCAGTACTTCTTTTTCTTTTCTATCTGTATCAAAATGAGGAAAACAGGGAGGATTATGTCATGGGAGTAGAAGAGACCATTTAACCCTTCATTGAAGTGTTCAACATTTCACAGCCAAGAATATAGCCTCAACCAGAACATGTTTTTCTGTATTTTCTTTTCTGTGTTCCATTCCCAAGCATCTTTTTACTACAGCATGTTACTTTATACAAACATCTATTGCAGAACATGGAGTACTACCATCTTTAAAAACTAGTAATGCAACACTAAAATCAAATATCAGATGAGATAGTTAGGCAAGGTTTCAAAATGTAAAGAATTGTTTCTTTTCTTCCTGAGAAAGGAAAATAAAAACCATTTAACCAGAGGAAACCTGGAAATTTTAAACTGCTCAGTTCAAAAGTAAGACATGTTAGTTTTGAATGGTGACATTTTAAATAAAAAATTATTTTTCTGTTAAATGCTGAAATCAGACATGAACATATAGAATATGATGGCGTAAAAAAGAACAAAGAACAGTGAAGTACCCTTTGTTTTTTACTAGTCACAATGTTTATGAATTTTACTTAACATAGAAGTTCTAACCTTTCCAATTGCTATGCCACTTACTCTTCAACACAGGATATTAAAATAATAATTTAAATAAAAAATTTAAATAACAGATGAGCACATCTGTGACATAGTAACTTTTTATTTAGATTTGAGTTTTTCTCAAAATTAATTAATGTAAGTATACTTACATTAATTTGCATTAAATAACCTGTTATTTTGCAATCTCAAAATTTAGTATTCGGTTTTGAGGTTCATTTCAAAGAATTGCCAAAATTGTTCAGATGTATTTGAAATCTCTCCAGAGTTTCATGATTCTATTTTGGTTATGAAACAAATCTCTTTACTCTGAGGTAGTGAATGTGTTCAGATTATTAATAAATACTTTAAAATTAATTAATTATAATTTCTAACTTTATAGGCATAATCTAAGTATCTAATTTATAGATATAGTCCATGGCTATTACTTTATATTATATTAATTTAAAAACTTCTTCCCTAATTGTAAGCTAAAAATGACATGCTTATATCTCATGTTTTACCCATTCATGTAAATTAAATTGTATTATTATTATAAGACAAATCAGATGCAATTTGTAAAATCCAGAGAATTGCATATATATGACCAGATGTTAAAAATATTTCCAGGACTTATTTTAAGTAATTCTTGTTTATCTATTAATATGCTTAGCTATTTTTATCTGACATATTTTTATAGTAAGAAAACTATTTAAAAACTAAAAAGGGTTAAGAATTTTTCTTTTGCAAAGTAAGTAAATTCTTGTAAGGTTGTGTCTTCATATTTACATTTGATTATGCAGTTTTGATGGCTGGAGACTTTCTGCCTTTTCCTGCAGAGAAAAGAATAAAAACACAGAAATAAAAAATGGCAACTTACACTATTCTTTAAAATAAATATGAAAAAACTAGAAAAAAAAAATTCCTCAATCCCTCTGAGGAAAGCATCATATTCTAGAGTGTGGTATAAAATAAAACATTTCTTCTTATTGACTCATGCTCATTAAACTCTTTTCCCAACGGTTATCTTCCTTACCGTATGCTATTATAATAAAGATAAATTGTTTTCTTTAATCCTGTTTAATCATTGCCTAGTAACATTTTAATATATATTAAAAGGCAAAAATCCGCAATTGTTGTAAATAAAATTTAGAAATCCAAAGCATTTGGAAGAAGGAGTAGACTTAGGCTGAAAAAGTAGTGACACGTATTATAAAGCGGTGGATATGTGTAAGTAAAATTGTTGTCTTATATTATCTAACAAATCTTTGGATTTAGACAAGGTTATTTCTGTGCAAAATATTGAAAATGTGAGCTACTTGCTCTTTATTCCATATATGTAAGTACTCCAAAGAAGAAGAAGAAGAAGAGGAAGAAAAAGAAGAAGAGGGAGGAGGGGAGGAAGAAGAAGGGGAAGAAGAAGAAAGAAGAAGAAGAAGAAGGAGAAGGAGAAGGAGGAGGAGGAGGAGGAGGAGGAGGAGGAGGAGGAGGAGGAATGAGTTTAGAAAAGAAGTAGGGAGATTTACTTTTATTTAACTTTTATTTTAGTCCCAGGGGTACGTGTGAAGGTTTCTTATACAGGTAAATTTAATCTCATGGGGGGTTTGGCGTACAGATTGTTTTGACACCCAGGTAACAAACATAATATCTGACAAAGAGTTTTTCAATTCTCACCCTACTTTCATCCTCCACCCTCAAGCATACATACCCTGGTGTCTATTTTTCCTTTCTTTGTGTCTCTATGTGCACTCAATGTTCAGCTCCCACTCATAACTAAATATGTGTGGTAGGTGGTTTTCTGTTCCTGCATTAGTTCTCTTAGGATAATGGCATCCACCTCCATTCATGTTGCTGCAAAGGACATGATCTCACTTTTTTCTATGGCTGTGTAGTATTCCATGGTGTATATGTACATTTTCTTTGTCCAGTCTACCACTGATGAGCATTTAGGTTGATTCCATGTCTTTGCTATTGTGAATAGTGCTGTGATGAACATGTGTGTGCATGTCATTATGATGGATAATTTACATTTCTGTGTTTGTATACCCAACAACTGTATTATGGGGTCAAATGGTAGTTCTATTTTAAATTGTTTGAGAAACCACCAACTGCTTTGTACAATGGCTGAACTAATTTACATTACCACCAGCAATGTATAAGCGATCCATTTTCTCTGCAACTATGTCAGCACTTGATTTTTTACTTTTTAATAATCGCCATTCTTACTAGGGCGAGATGGTATCTCATTGTGATTTTGATTCGTAATTCTCTAATGATTAGCAAAGTTTTCATATGCTTGGCTGCATGTACGTCTTCTTTTGAAAATTATCTGTTTCGTGTCTTTTGCTCACTTTCTAATGGGGCTATTTTTTCTTGTTAATTTGTTTAATTTCCTTACAGATTCTGGACATTAGACCTTTGTAGGATGAATGGTTTGCAAATATTTTCTCCCGTTATGTAGGTTGTCTAGTCTGTTGATATTTTCGTTGCTGTATAGAAGCTCTTTAATAAGGTCCCATTAGTCAATTTTTTTTTTTTTTTTTGTAATTGCTATTGGCATCTTTGTCATGAAATATTTGTTGGGTCCTATATCCAGGATGGTATTTCTATGTTGTATTGTAGGATTCATCAGGAATATTGGCCTGAAGTTTTCGTTGCTGCTATTGTGTCTCTGCCAGGTTTGGGCATCAGAATGATTCTAGCTTCATAGGCTGAGTTAAAGAGGGGTCCCTCCTCCTCAATTTTTTGGAATAGTTTCAATAGGCATAGTTCTAGGTCTTCTTTATGCAACTGGTAGAATTCAGCTGTGAATCTTTCTGATTGGGGCTTTTTCTAGTTGGTAGGCTTTTTATTACTGAGTAAATTTTAGAACTCTTTATTGGTGTGTTCAGGGTTTCGATTTCTTTCAGTTTGGTTCAAACTTAAGTCGTTGCATGTTTCTAGGAATTTTTCCATTTGTTCTACATTTTGTTTTCTTGTTTGTGTGCGTAGAGGTGTTCATAATAGTCTCTGAGGGTTTTTCTGTTTTCCTGTTCAGTCAATGGTAGTGTTCTCTTTGACATTTCTGACTGTATTTACCTGGATCTTCTCTTTTTTTTCTTTATTAGTACAGCTAACAATCTATCAATCTTATTTATTCTTTCGAGGAAACTTTTCCTTGATTCATTGATTTTCTGCGTTTTTTTTTTTTTTCATCTGTATTTCATTCAGTTCATTGCTGATTTTGGTTATTTCTTGTCTTCTGCTAGCATTGTCATTGGTTTACTCTTGTTTTTCAAGTTCATTTAGGTATGATGTTAGGGTGTTAATTTGAGATCTTTCTAACTTTGCTTCAGCTGTGTCCCTGAGATTCTGGTATGTTGTATCTTTGTTTTTCATTAGTTTCAAATAATTTCTTGCTTTCTGTCTTAATTTCATTATTTACTCAAAAGTCAGTAAGGAGAAAATTGTTTAATTTTTATTTAATTGTAAGGTTTTGAGAAATATTCTTGGTATTGATTTCTATTTTTATTGCACTGTGGTCTGACAGGATAGTTGGTATGATTTTGATTTTCTTGAAGTTGTTGAGAATTGTTTTATGACCAGTTGTGTTGTCAATTTTAGAGTATGTGACACACGCAGATGAAAGAATGTATATTCTGTTGGTTTAGGGTGGAGGGCTCTGTAGATGTCTGTTAGGTTCATTTGGTCAACTGCTGAGTTCAGGTCCCAAATATCTTTGTTAGTATTCTGCATTGATGAGCTGTCTAATACTGTTAATGGAATGTTGAACTCTCCTACTGTTATGCTGTGGTTATTTAAGTATTTCTGTAGGTCTCTAAGGACTTGTTTTGCAAATCTGGATGCTTCTGTGTTGGTTGCCTATATATTTATGAAAATTAGGTCTTTTTGTTGAATTGAACCATTTATCATTATATAATGCCCTTCTTTGCCTTTTTTGATCATTGTTTGTTTAAAGTCTGTTTTGTGTGAAATTAGAATAACAACCCTTATTTTTTCTATTTTCCATTTGCTTGGTGGATTTTTCTCCATTGCTTTACTTTGAGCATATGATTGTCCTTGCATGTGAGATGGATTTCTGGAAGACAGTGAAGAATTTGGGTCTTTATTCAACTTGCCACTCTGTGCCTTTTAATTGGGGGAATTTAACTCATTTACTTCCAAGGTTGATATTGACATATGTGGTTTTGAACCTGTCATCATGTTGTTAACTGGTTATTATACAGACTTGATGGTGTAGTTCTTTATAGTGTCAGTGGTCTTTGTAGTTGGTTGTGTTTTTGTGGTGGCTGGTAATAGTTACTCACTTCCGTATTTACTACAACCTTAAAGCCCTCCTGGTATAGTGGTAGCAAACTCTCTTGACATTATTTTGAATGAAAAAGACCTTATTTCTCCTTTGCTTTTGAAGCTTAGTTTGGCTGAATATGAGAAAGCTTAATTGGGCTGAATATGAAATTCTTATAAATTATTTATTTATTTATTTATTATTTATTTATTTATTTAAGGATGCTGAATATAGGCCTGTAATCTCTTCTGGCTTGCAGAGTTTCTGCTGAAAGGTACACTGTTAGCCTGATGGGGTTCCCTTTGTAGGTGACCTGCTCCTTCTGTCTAGCTGCCTTTAATATTTTTACTTTCATGTCAACCTTGGAGAATTTGCTAACTGTATATCTTTAGGGGTGGTTATCTCATATAGTATCTCACAGGGGTTCTATGTATTTCCTGAATTTGAATGTTGGTCTTTCTAGCAAGGTCGAGATGATTTTCATTAATGATATTCTCAAATATGTTTTCCAAGTTGCTTGCCTTCTCTCTCTCTCATTCATGGATGCCAATGAGTTGTAGATTTGGTCTCTTTATGTAATCTCATATTTCTCAGAGATTTTATTATTCTTTTCTTTTTTTGTTGCTTTTTTTGCTTTATTTCTTTCTGACTGAGTTTATTTGGAGAACCAGTCTTCAGGTTCTGAGAGTGTTTCCTCAGCTTGGTCAATTCTGCTGTTAATAATTTTGATTGCATTTGGATATTTTTGTAGTGAGCTTTTAAGCTCCATCAGATGACTTTGGTTCTTTCCTACAATGGTCATTTCATCTTTCAGCTCCTGTACAATTTTATTGTACTCTTTAGATTCCTTAGACTGGGATTCTACTTTGGTGATCTTTATTCCTATTCATATTCTGAATTCTGTGTCTGTCGTTTCAACCATTTTGGCCTGGTTAAGAACCATGGCTGGGATCTAGTGCAGTCATTTGTAGATAAGAAGATACTCTGGCTTTTTGAGTTGCCAGAGTTCTTGTATTGTCTCTTTCTCATCTGTGTCAGCTGCCATTCCTTTAATCTTTGAAGTTGCTGTCCTTTGGGTGTTTTTTTTTGTTTGTTTTTTGGGTTTTTTTTTTTAAATTTTTCACTGATAAACTTAGGGATTTAATTATGGTATAATGTGCTCAGTCAACTGGTTCATTTTGGAAGGTTTTAGGGAACCACAGTTCAGCTTAGCACTCCTGGGCTACATGCTCTGTCTCTGGGGTTTTGGTACTGAGCTCTCAGGTTTATTCTCTGGTCCTTTGAGGTCAGGAACCTGTTCTTCAGGAGGGGGTTGCACCACTGGCAGTGGTGGGACAGTGGGCTGCACACGCACACATATGCTGTTTGGGAGGGGAGTCAAGGTCCACCACATTCATGTGCTGGCAAAGCAGTGGTGGGAGGCGCTGTGGTTGAAGGCATCCTGGGAAAGCAGCAGTAGGAGGCTGTGGTGGGGGAAGCTGCAAGTGAGTTGGATCATGTCAGTGTGCGCCGGAATATAGGAGTTCTCTGATGATCACGCTTGTCCACTGGCAAAGGAGCTATTTTGAAGACCCCCAGTAAGCACCCTGTTTGAGATCTGAGTCTGTGATGCAAGTGGACACAGCCAGGTTAGGGTATCAGGAAAGTACGGCAGTCAGGGATCTTTCAGATCAGACTGTCCCCATCCCATGGGCAAGACTGCCCTGCTCTGTCCAGGTGTGACAGTCACCTATAGGGTAAAGCTTCCGAGAGGAGGATGGTCAGTCTTGGAGGATGGGCATGACTGGCTGTGCTCACTGTAGCCATTCCTGCATCAAATCCTCGGGGCTTCACACAAGCTAGAGTCCTTCCTCTGCTACCTCTTTAAGCAGCTCTACTTATCAACTCAAGTGTCCATGGGAGTCTCCTACTTCTAAGATTCTTGAAGTTCCTGTTGAGAGTGGGCCACTCCTCACCTGTTAAACTCACTCTTTCCCCAGGAGTTACTGGAGGCCAAGAATGAGTCTTGGTGCTCCACAGTCCTGTGCAGCATTCCCAGCTTCCCCTCCCTTCAGTGCAGCGACTGTATCCTCCTTCTATCCATTTGTGATGTCTTCCATTCAAAGATTTGCTCAGAGTGTGCCTGTCTTCCTAATGTCCTAGTCTTTTGGCGGGGGTTACTCCTCCTGGCTGTGTTTTTAATCAGCCATCTTGGCTCATGTCTCTGAAGTGGGGAGTTTGTATTCAGAACTAGAGGGTTAGAACTTTCTAGGTGAGCTTTATTTTAACAGAAAATAAAACTATTTTTTAATCTCCATTTTCTCCAGACAATAATAGATTCTTGATTTAGGATACAACTCAAGGCTAAACCAAAATCTAGGTATGACATGGCCTCAAAAGAAAGATCAAATATGTGATAAGGTTATAGCACTCTTTGTTAAGACCTCAGAAAGAAATATGGTCATGTGATCTAATAAAACCTCTAAGTTAGAAAAGTGTGATAGAAAGCTAAAGGTAAAATACACATTAGTAATATAATATGACCTAATTAAACATAGTAATTAGAGAATGTCTTAAATATGATTGGGGGTGTGTGTGGCTTTTAGCAGAGAGAGTTATTGTAGATGGGAATCAAATGCATAGAAAGTCCACACAATGAGAACATTGTATTAAATTGCGGGAAACTCAGACTATCCATAAAAAGACTTCTAGGTCACCAACTTTCCCAAGGCAGAAAATAAACAATGAGATTTGATAGGCTGCCAAAAATGATATGTGTCGCAATGCCCTTTTCTGGAATGATCAGGGTAAATTGTAGAAAAAGAAGTTGGTACCACCACGTGGAACCAATAGCTGTGTAAACAATGAACTGGGGAACCACTCCCAGTGAGCAGAACCCGAACCCATTCAAATACAAATCTACTTGACAAGAAAATCTTTACTACATTATCTATCCTCAAAAGAAAATGAAAGCCATCAATAAAACATTCTGACAAAATAGTTGCAATAATCCTAAGAGGCTCATGCCATAGGTGTTATCCTGACAGTAATATCTCTGGAATACATTCCTGATAGGAAATCTTCATTTTATTATCTTTGAAAAGAATTATCCAGAACAGTTTCCTCTCAAGAAAATAGGTATTATTCCTCCCATGAAAACATTTCCATTTCAGTGCTCTGAAAGAAGCATCACTTTTAACCTGGAATAGAAAGAACATGAATGAAGGATGGCTTGTCCCTCTGACTGCTGGAGCCATTTTCCGTATTTACTTAAAAAAAGAAATTCAAATCAAACCACAAACTCAGCTTGACATTTTGTGATATTATTGATATATTAAAATATGAAATAAGCACACAAAATGAGAACTATATATATCCACCATTTTCAAGAGCTCAATCTGGTTTTGTATGGTAACATTCTATATTTATGGCCATATTTTACAAATATCATGTTTTGACAAGAAAGGAGATTCAGAATGCAAAGAGGGTTAGGTGGAGGCAGGCATACAATTTGCATTTGCTACGGGGAGTTTATATGTCCTGTCAAACACGCTTCTGTATAAATGCTAACATTATGTAATATTGTGACATAGCCCATGACCTGAAGTCAATTAGACATGATTCTAATTCAGCTAAGCCTCATACTAACTGTGTGATTTTTGAAAAGTTAACTAAGAGATAGGAATTAAATTTGTAAATTGAGTATAAGCAAACTCTTTCCCAAGAATTGATGAAAAATATCTAGAAATCACATATGCATAGTTCTTATCAAAAGCCTGATATTTAGTAGTACTTTTCAAAAAGTAGACACATTGATAGTTTCCCTTAATATAGATTTAAGAAGTTAACGTGGAATCATATAAGAGAGCACGATGTGACATCTTCCAGACTCCCAACCTAATCCAACAGGAAATTTAAAAATCATAGTAAAACTTCAGATGGCAGTGAAGAAAATTAAGTATTCTTTAATTTTGGTAGAGTATTTGGGCAGAATAACAAAATCATACACTAATCATATTCTATCTCATGTACTCAAATAGTATTTAGCTAAGAGAAAGACTTTGAAACATCATAGGTTTCTGTTTTATCTTTGGGTTGATAGTTAGGGATAGTACTTCCCTAAAATCTAATAGGCCAAATAAATAATAGAAATTTCTTTTACAAGCAATGAGAACTGTGGTTTCTGTCTCAACCACATTGACCCTGTTTTCTATTCTTTATAAGTTTTAAACAATATATCCTCATTCAAAGGATATGCTGATTTTAATTTTAAATAAGATTAAACTAGTAAAACATAACCTAAGTATTTTTTAAGGGAAAAGATTTTAATTATAGTGACATAAACAATCAAGAAAAGTTCTTTGTGCTTTCAGTAATATGAGAAATATATCTTCTCTAAATCAGAATAGGCTGAAATAAAGTCTAAGATTAAAACAAAATTGGTTGAAGTGAACAAATAATTCAATAGAACTCAATATCTGATTAAAACAGGAGTTTGTAACCTCAGCAGTATTGACAGTTCAATCCTGATAATCATTTTGGGGATTTGCACAGTAAGTTGTAGAATGATTTGCAGTATCTTCTCCTTGCTAGATGTCAGTAGCACTCCTCAATTGTGAAAAGTAAGGAAATCTCCAGGAACTACCAAATGCTGTTTGAGGGGACAAAATTTTCTCTACTTGAAAACCATTGAGGTAGAGGAATTGAAGAACAAAATGGACATTGCAGAAAATTGAATACATGTGTATACAAAAGGCAACATTGTGAAGTTGGAAACAGAAGTCAAGGCAAAGGAAGAAGATACTATAATAATAACCCACAATTTAATAAATATGATGCAAAATATACCAATTCCAAGTCAAAGGAATAATCAAGAAAAAGTAGAATAAACTGTTCATCTCAAAATTATCTAACTTCACATAAAAAAGGGCCTGTTACATGTCCAATAAAATCAAGTATAAAAGTCGTAGTTAAATGTATTCTCAAGAACTGTACCAGAATCCAGACAAGAGTAAAGAAGTACAGAAGATAAATCTCAATATATATTTCTAATGAAAATAGATATTAATATTATAGAAATAATACTATTAAAAGGAAAATGTCATGATATTAAGTAGGAAAATTCTAAGTATATTCTAGTGACAAATGATAATTCTAGCAAATTGAAAAAGAGAATTTAAACTTAAAGCAGAAAAAAAGACAACTGCTCCCACCAAATTAAAAAAAAAAAGGAGAGAGAGGCTCTTACGGCTCTATTACTTTCAAAAAAATTAAAGGCAAAAAATACAAGGCAAAAAAGTATATAGCTTTTTTATTTGCATTAAAATGTAATATGTGCTAAAGGTTTGGATTTCTGTGTCAAAACACATAGCACCAGGCAACTTAAAAAAAAAAAAAATGTTTGCAGTGCAAGGATCAGACAAAACAATAAATTTTGAAGAGAACTTTTATATACCACTATCAGTCTATAACAAATCCACTAAAAATCTAATTAGAGTTATAAAAACTCTACTACTTAGATATATTCAAACTTACTGATTTAAGCATTTAATTTTATGTTCTACAAACCTGAAGAGTAATCATGGAGCAATTAAAAATAGGTTAGGTATACCAGCCTACAATGGAAATTTTAATGAAATCTTAAAATAAAAATTTTTCTATCTAACTTAACACAGTCTATGGAATAATTCTAAAAGTTTGTGTGGAAGTATTTTGTTTCTAGATAAGATATGGAATAATATACAGAATAATAAACTTCATCAAAATAACAAGAAATCACAAGATACACCAAAAGTACATTTTTTTAAGCCATCAGAGTTAGAAAGAAGTTTAAAAGATGAAACTGTACCGTGGTGAGTGGGGAGCAGAGGACACTCTCCTGTCAGTTGCTGAAGTTTGGGCAGGGATGGTGAACATGAAAGATGGACAGAAAAGGATTGTCTTTGCTCCTGTAAGCAGGTACCAGGAAAACGTCAGACAACATTTTGGAACACACTTTCAAATTTACAGCAAGAACAACACTTTCATATTTGAAGCAAGAAGATTATGGGATGATTAAATACTTCTTTTCATAAAGTAATTAGGAGCTGAGTAGGGCAAGACAAGAGAAAGAGCTCTTACAATCTCAGTCTCACAATTGCAAAATATCAAAATATCAAAGTCTAACAGGTCTATGTTATTACAATCTCACAGATTCACAGTTTCAACATTCTCCCAAAGTCAGGTTTAGAATTGTCAAGGTGCAACATTCTCAGAGTCAATTCTCATGTCAGCAGGAGTATTTGATCATTCTGTTGTTCCTCACAGGCCTTTCTTATCTATTAAAATCTCACAGTTATTTCTTACCTACTATCTGGCCTTTTGTGACATCGCACTCTTGTGAATTTTATATTGAATTAAATAATCACTTCTATTCATTGTCTTTTGCTGATTTCTCATTCATCAGCAGATCTTAAACAATCCAAGAGCTTTTTCCTTAGTCCTCCTTTCTTTCCTATCCCCACTCTATTCCAGAACATTCTCAATCATTCCCATCAATAGCTTAGTTGCTAATCATTACATATCTACAACTCCCTAGTATAATTCATGTCATGCCTAAAATCTTACTTTAAGCCAGGAAAAAATGGTACAGAGATAATCAAATTGACCAATGAAATAGAACATGGAGGCTAGAAACAGGCTTATGTGTAAAAGGAAACAAAACAGTAAAGAAAATTCCATACATAGTGGAGTTGCGTTGTAAGTAACTGGGAAATAAGACATTATTTAATACATAATGCTGGAACAATTGATTATCCACATCAAACAAAAACAAATTTAATCCTTTCTACCACATATTATACAGAAATATTCTATCTAGGTTAATAACTTAAATATAAAAGGGAAAATATAACACTTTTAGGCTAAATCATATGACGAAAGGGGATGAATATATGCATTGATATGAAGCTCAGAAATATTTTTTTCAGTGAAAAAGTTACACTGAAGAAGATTCTGTGCAATATCACTTTTGTAAAGTTCTGTCTCAAGCAAAAGTAAATAATACCTATAAAATAGTAATTCCTATCGCGGAATAAAACAAGATAAAATTAAATAATTTTTTAAAAATGATAAGCACAATATTCAAGCTAGTCATTTTCTTTGCAAGCTGGGTGGATAATGAGATATTTCAAGAGATGTACACATGCTTAGATTCATAATTAGTAATTTTCTATTTTTAAATAGATTTTTTTTTTGCATCTCTTGCTACTGCATCCATATCAATCATTTATATTACATGTATTCTTTGGTTTATGTAAAACATTACAAAATAAATGAATTATAAAGCAAATTTAAAATAACACACCTAAAGATTACAGTAATAGCTAGAAATGTATACTTTTGTTCTGTCATACTTAAGAATATATATGCAAAATCCCTAAGTAAAACAGCAGCATGTTAGTTTTAAGAAAGTTTTTTTTTTTTTACCATACTTATATTTGTTTTTTTATTTATTTTATTACCATGAGGAAAATGAATGTTTTGGAAATTAGTGTATCTCTCTGTCTGTGGCCTCAACGGGGCTCAACTGAGTTCAACAAAATCACTTCATTACTTACAAAAAAATATAACAATAATATAACCTTAAAACTACTCCAAGAAAACTTTTCTATTATGAAGGTTTCCTATCATGAAAGACACTTGCTTTAGACTAATGATAATTATTATACTTAATAATAGAGTTCTAAAGATGTATTATAAAAAGTTAGAAAAAACAAGACGAACTAATATCTATTATTACCATTTTAGGACATAATTTTTTATTCAAAAATTTTCAGACATAACTATTGGAAAAGAGGGAAATCAATATTATTAGCATGCATATGTATGCCAGTACACACATACACACATCCATACCTATACATGACTTTTCCTCAGTATTGCAGGGTGTTGGTTCCTAGACTCTCCCATGGATAGCGGAATCTGGGGATACTTACATCCTTTGTATTAAATGGTTTAGCATTTGCATATAACTTACATCCTCATGTATACTTTAAATCATCTCTAGATTACTATAATACCTAATACAATGTAAATGTTATTTAGTGATTCTGCTCTAGTTTTATATTTATTAATTTTTATTATTGTATTTTTAAAAATATATTTTCAATTCGCAGTTGGTAGAATCTGGGATAGAACTCATCACTGGTGCTGTGCACATTCATAAACCAATACCAGTTTCATGCAAAGTGGAATTTGTAAACTGATGACACCAATAAGGGGACATCTTTGGAGTTGTAGTCAGGGTCACATAGATGATGTGAATGTGCCATTAGTGGATGGATGATCAATATATGAAATAAAGTTTCAGGGTTTTAATAAGCAAAATTAAGTGCTTATTTAGTAAGGCACCTAAAAGATCCAATGCAAATGTCTAATAAAAGGACACAATGAAACATAAATGATACATAAATACCTGTGCTTTAGTGCTGTATCAGAAATAACTCATAAGAAAGTATAACTTGAGCCAGGCACAGTGGCTTGCGCCTGTAGGTCCAGCTACTAGGCAGGCTGAGGCAGGAGGATCACTTGAGCCTGGGAGTTTGAGGATGCAGTGAGCTATGATTGTGCCCCTGCATTCCAGCCTGGGTGACAGAGTGTCGCTACAACTATTAAAATAAAATAAAAGCATAATTTAAAAACACTTAGAGAAACAGTAACAGAAAACATAATTTCACTCAAGTATTGTACATTAGATGTTTGAATTATAGGTATCTGAAAAGTATAAACTTTAGGATTAAGAAAATTAAGTAAAATTAGAAATTAATCATGTTTTTGGTGTTTTTAAATGAAAAATCTATTGCAAAGATATCATTTATTTCAACAATAGTACATGCTTTTGGTATTACTCCAATAAAAATATACAAATATTTGTCAACATTTTAAGTTGATTCTAAATTTCTCTAGATGGAAAAACTAAAAAGAAAATTTAACTTCAGATTACAATACAAAATCACGGTAGTCATTATAAGTGATATATAACAGCCTTATTAAAACAACACATTCATTATTGCCAAAATATTGTGGAAAATCAATAAGTGAATTAATTATAGACAATTGGCAGTCCATTATGGAATATTTCTATAATGAAGACATTAGTATACACAGATATGACATTTTAGATGAACAAGGAAGTCAATTAGCAATGCTGGAAAAATTGATTTTCTAATTGAAAACAATGAAATTACATGGTCATTTGGCATTATAAACAAAAATAAATTTTAGAGGTTAAAAATTATCTTATTAAAAATTAGCCATAACACATAAAGACAAATAAAGAAAGAGATGCCTCGGAAAGCTCATCTCCAAAGCAGAAAATATCTTCTAATATTAGTATCAATTGAAAAAATCATGAAGAAGTTGTTTTGTTTTCGTTTTTGTTTTCTAATAGAGACAGGGTTTTGCCATGTTGCCCAGGCTGGTCTCAAACTCCTGAAATCAGGCTAACCACTTGCTTGGGGCCTCCCAAAGTTCTGAGATTACAGTCATGAGGCTACAGTGCCCAGACTTGAAGTATTTTTATGCATTTAACCAAAAGTAAAGAAAGTGTCATTTATTTCAAATATGTATTGAATTATCAACTTTTCCAGAAGTTATGTACCCATCCTTATTTGATTTTGGAGAGTTTGGAGGCTTTAATCAATGTATAAATAATAAAGATAAAAGAGAGGAAAATGATGCACTGTTAAATTCTGGTCATATTATACCAGCAGGCATCGATCCAACAGTTAATTGGGAAATGAGAACAATACCAATTGAGAGAAAAGATACATTCAGAATGCTTCTGATAGGAACAGGAAGCAGGGAAATACTGGGTAGAAGAGGGCGGTTCTCCGGCCAAGGTCTCACCCTCAAGCTTGGAAACTGTGGCCCTAAATGAGAACAGTTATGCCTGTCTTCCCTCCCAAATGTTACTTTTTTGGCCCACCCGGCTCCCTTATCCTGTGCCCATGTAAACCCCAGACCTCAGCTGGCATAGAGAAAAGCAGCTGAACGTCCAGAAGAGAAGAAGCAATTGAGCGTCAAGAGACTATGGATGGGCGTGCCTTATGGTACCACTTCTGGGAGGAGCCGGCCACAGATGGCCAGGATTCAGGGAAAGATCACCTTCTCCCGGCACCATCCGTTTTCCAGCTCTCCTTCCGCTGAGAGCCACTTCCACCGCTTAATAAAATCTTCTGTATTCATCACTTTTCATACTGGTCATTCGACCTGATTCTTCCTGGATGCCAAACAAAAACCCGATACCAAGAGGGCAAAGTGTAAAAGGTTGTCATCCTGACTCCCCACTGATCTGTTTAACATTTAGCGATACACGGAAGGCAATTGCTAAAAGAGCATTGCTTGTAACACACCTCTAGACGTTGCCATGGGACCGGAGCCCAGAAGCACTCGCGCTAGCCAGGGCACCCTCTCACCTGCCTGCTCCTTCTCCCGCAAAGGGTTTGAGCTTGGTGGCGGCCCAGTAAGCGAGTCAGACCCCTGTCACAAGTCCTGCGAAGGGGTCGCGGGAATTCTCCCGTCTCAATTCCAGCTGAATATGACTATAAGCATATGGATAGAAATAAGTGGCATACAAAAATTGGCGTCTGATTTCTGAGTAGTGAGCTTTTTTACTTCATAAAGTTGTTAAATATTGTAGATCTTTGGGTAGAGGGGTGGATCACAGCTGTAATTCCAGCGTTTGGGAAGGCCGAGGCAGGCAGATCACTTGAGGTCAGGAGTTTGAGACAAGCCTGGCCAACGTGGTGAAATCCCATCTCTACTAAAAATATAAAAATTAGCCGGGCGTGGTGACGTACACCTGTAATCTTAGTTACTCAGGAGCCTGAGGCATAAGAATAGCCTGAACTCAGGAAGCAGAGGTTGCAGTGAGCTGAGATCATGCCACTGTACCTGAGCCTGGGAGACAAAACTAGACTCTGTCTCAAAATATAAATAAATAAATAAATACATGTGTAGATTTTTTAAAACTCTATTTAGACTAGGAAGGTAAATAGGATTATTTCAATACATCAAATACATATATTAAATACTATGATATAAATGAATGTTATCACATATATATTTACTCCTTTAATAATTAAAAAATAAAAAATAATAGGAAACACGTAATACTTTTATTTTAGAAAAAAAGTATGTGTGGATAAATGATAGATATGTAGACATTAAAATATAATAATTTATTAACAGGCATTTATGCTTGAACAAATCATGCAGTCATATTACTGGCAAGACATCTGACTGCTACAAAGAGAATCAGATAAAAATATCCTTTGCCCATATGATAATACAATAATAAATAGAATAAGAGCCTGGCATTTCAAATGAATATATTACTCAGAAATATCAAGCCAAATGCTAAGTTTTTGATTTTTTTGTGTTTTCATATTTGGCTTAAGATTTTTTTAAATTTTCTTTCTACTTTCTTCTTTGACCAATTGGTTATTCAGGAGAGGGTTGATTCATTTCCACATATTTGTAAATTGCCTAGTTTTCCTCCTGTGATAGACTTCTAGTTTTATATCATTATAGTTAGAAAATATGCTTGATATGATTTTAATCTTTTTAGATTTATTAAGTCTTGTGTTTTGGCCTAACATATGTGATTTATCCTGGAGAAAGACTCATGTGTACTTGAGAAGAATGTATATTGTGTCACTATCAGATGGAATGTTCTGTATAGGACTGTTAGGCCCATCTATTTGATCTATATTCAGGTTTGCTGTTTAATTATTGATTTTCTGTCTGCATGGTTTATAGATTGTTGAAACTGGGCTATTGAAGTTTCCTACCATTATTGTTTTGCTATCTATTTCTTCCTTCAGTTCTTTTAATATTTGTAGATTTAGCTGCTCCAATGTTGGTGCATATATGTTTATAATTAGTATATCTTCTTGATGAATTAACCCTTTATCATTATATAATGATTTTTTTTGTCTCTGTGACAGTTTTTGACTTTGAATCTATTTTATCTCCTATAAATATAGCCATCCCTGCTCTCCATTGTTTACTATTGGCATGGAATATCTTTAACTATCCCTTCACTTTCATAGCCAATGCATATCCTTAAAGCTAAAGTGAATATCCTATAGGCAGCAGAGAGTTGGGTCTTGTTTTTGAAAATCCATTCAAAAAGTTTGTGTTTTTTGATGGTCTGGAGTGCAGCAAAAGTAGTTCTAACAGAGAATTGTATAGTGATAACTACCTGTATCTAGAATAAAGAAAAATCCTAACTTTACATCTCAAGGAACTAGCGAAAGAGCAACAAAGTAAGCCCAAAGTTAGCAGAAGGAAAGAAATAATAAAGATCAAAATAGAAATAAGTGAAACAGAGCTTTTTTAAAAATAGAGAAGATAAATGAAACTAAGAGGTTATTTTCTAAAAAGATAAACAAAATTAGCAAACACTTAGAAAAACTACCTGAAAAAAAGGGAGAAGACACAAATAAAATTGTAGATCAAAGAGGAGACATTAAAACTGATACCACAGAAATACAAAGGATTATGAGATTTTTATGAACAACTCTATACCAACCAACTGGATAATCTAGAAAAAATTGATAAATTTCTAAAATAAAACCCTCACCAAGACTGAATTATGAAGAAATAGAAAATCTAAACAGACCAATAACAGTAATCAAAAACCTCCCTGCAAATACCAATCCCAGGATCAAATGGCTTCACTGGTGAATTCTACCAAACATTTAAAGAGATCATACCAATCCTTTTCAAAATCTTCCAAAAGAAAATATAAATAAATAAAAACAAGGAAACTCTTCCAAACTCATTTTACAAAACCAGTGTTATCTTAAAGCCAAAAGATGTTGGCAATGATGTGGAGAAAAGGGAGCCCTTGTTCACCGATGATGGGAATGTAAATTTGCACAGCCATTATGACAAACACTGTGAAGATTCCACATAGAGTTGTAAATAGAGCTACCACATGATCTAGCAATCCCACTAGTAGGTATATATCCAAAGGAAATGAAATTAGTATCTCAAAGAGAGATCTTTATCCCTATGTTTATTGTAGCATTATTCAAAATAGATAAGATATGAAATCAATCTAAGTGTCTGTTGTTGGAGGAATGGATAATGAAACTGTGATATACATACATATATGGATGGATAGCTAGATTGATTAGACATATTGATAGATGCCAGATAGATAGATAGATAGATAGATAGATAGATAGATAAGTAGATAGATGCACACACACAATGGAATATTATTCAGCATTAAATAAATTTAAAAATCCAATCATTTGTGACGATGTGGATGAATCTTGAGGACATTATGCTAAGTGAAATAAGTCAGAGAAAAAAATTGAAGGATCTCACTTATTTAAGGAATCTAACAAAGTGAAATTCAAAGAAGCAGACTGTAGACTGGTAGTTGTGAGGGGAAAAAATGGAAAAATGCTGATCAAAGTGTATAAAGTTCCAGTTATACAGGATGAATAAGTTCTGGAGATCTAACATACAGCATAGTGACTGTAGTTGATAATGTTGTATTATATACTTGAAATTTGCTATGACAATAGATTTTAAATATTCTCTCCACAAACACATTAAAAAATGGTAACTATGTGAGGTGATGGATATGTCACTTAGCTTGATTATGCTAATTATATCACAATGTATACATATAATAAAACATAATGTTGTGTACCTTAACTGTAAGCAATTTTTGTTGATGCATCTGTAAAGCTGGAAAAAATTAAAAGTAAAAATTAAATTGCAAATTATTTTTATTAAGCAACTCATATGTATTTCCTTTTCAATGTAGTTGTTTAAAAATATAGAGAGAAAGCAGGACATCCTTAAGAAATCCTTAATTTTTTTCTCTACTAAACTATCTTGAAAAGTAATATTTTGCTATGCCATTAATAGCCTCAGTAACATTGAAAATATGCATGAACCAAAGGAAATATAATATCTGTCCTTTTATAAAACACAATAGACTCAAAGGCTAAAAACTATATCCTGAGCAATGTTACTGAATTTTTTTGTTTTTGGCAAGTTTAACCATACTTAAGGAAGGAATTTGTCGGTAATATCGTCTTCTCTTAAACTGAAACTGGCTAAGCATGGAATATTTCAGGCCAAGTACTACGTTTCTGGCATTAGGAGTCCTCCATTTGGAAAACAATGTCATAGGCTTCATGCAGACAGATGGATAAATGAACAAAAGCAAAATAACATCCTAAGTTTTCTTCTTCTTCTTCCTGCTTGGTCTTCTGCCAAATGAAACTATAATTCTGTAGAAAACTGAAAAAAAATTCTGGCACAAATTTAACTCTTCCTATGTCAATTTTCTCGCTGAATTTTATCTTCTCTGGCATATCTCCATTTCATAGAATTAATATATTAGCAACTTGCTCAGAAAGAATATTTAAACAAGTTCCCTCAGTATATAAATTATTCCTTGGAAGAAAGTTAGATCTATATTTAACTACTTAATTGTCTGTTGTTGTGTGTTGAATTGGGTCTTCCCGAAATTCATATATTGAAGTCCTAACCTCCAGTGTCTTAGAATCTGGAGACAGATATTTTAAAGAGGTAATTGAGTTAAAATGTGGTCATTAGAGCAGATCTTAATCAAATATAAGTGGTGTCCTTCTTACCCAATAAATGAAAAAAGAGGCAAATATTATCATTAGAATTTCTCATTAGTACGTTCACTGTACAACAGCCTAGAAAAATGGACTGGAGGGGTATAATACCAGAATCTGAATGTATGACAAAGCAACATTCTTCATAAAAATAGTCAATTATAAAGGGAAGGATATTGTTATGTCTCGGGAACAATCAAGAGGCTTGACTTCCTAGACTGAAAACCACGTGTTGGATAGCATTAGAACCTTTTGGTTAGATAGTTAGAAGTTAGATTACGGAGGCAGAAGTAGAAGGATTTAGAAGTAATAGAGGAGAAAACACGAAGGCTCCAGTGGACAGAAATAGCGTGATCAAAGTAGTGCCTAGAAAAAAAAATTGCCAATGCAGGCTATGCATTTCCTCTATATTTTAGTTTTATGCTTGTAAATCAAGGATAATGAAATATGATTTATGGGGAAATTGGGAGGATTAATTATACAAACTAATGTTTGTAAAAAGCTTTAAGAAATGCTCAATTTAATGCCTTCTTACATCAAAGCTCAGAGCATTTGCATTCATTCTCTGATAAATTTCTATTCACATTTTCTCAATTTACTTCAGATTGAGCTCTAAGGAAAGTGGTTTCTGAGAACATTTTCTGAAAGTGAAGCACCTGAGGAGAGCAACCAGCAGAGCCAGACCATCTCAGAGCTATAAGGAAAGATAAATTCCCATGATGTAAGGTACTAGTTTCTTTTCTTTTCTTCTTCTTCTTTTTTTTTTTTTTGAGTTTCCCTCTTGTTGCCCAGGCTGGAGTGCAATGCCGCAATCTTGGCTCACTGCAACCTCAGCCTCCCAGGTTCAAGTGATTCTCCTGCCTCAGCCTCCAAGTACCTAGGATTACAGGCATGTGCCACCACACCTAGCTACTTTTGTATTTTTAATAGAAATGGGGTTTCTCCATGTTGGTCAGGCTGGTCTTGAACTCCCGACCTCTGGTGATCTGCCCGCCTTGGCCTCCTAAAGCGCTGGGATTACAGGTGTGAGCCACTGTGCCTGGCCAGTAGGAAGAGTTTCCAAGAGAAATAGACATCCCCCAACTATTTTTCTCACCAGGTGTCCAGCCGCTCATGTTGTCATTCTCAGATTCCAGAGTAATAGTTCAGGTCACCCCATATGAAAATTAACAGTCATAGGAAAAAGTTACTTTTGAAAGTTAACTTTCCAAAAATGATTAAGAGATTAAAACTGTCTATTAAGTTTTTTCTGTAAATTTGATTATAATTACAATTACACATTATTTTAGAGTAACCAAAAAGGATTTAAAAAGCAAGTTAGAAAAGTGAGATTAAGCTTCTACATGTACAAGCTATACACATGTAAAATTCTTATACAAAATACATTAGGCCCTAGAACATTACCATTTATTTTTCCATAGATTTTTGTTTCACCGTCATGGATCATACTTACCTAAAAAATGTCCTCACAGAGTACACAAACTTTTAATACCTGCTATGACATTGTTTAAAAACAATTATTCATTCATGGCACTTGTTGTGGTCAATAGAGAAGATTTTATTCTATGGGGGAAAAATCAAATTAGGTTTAGGTGCTACTGCCCTGGACCATGCAGTGCAGAAGAGAAATTGGGTTCAACTTCAAATATAGCAAGTAAAAGTGGGGATTTACAGCCAAGAAACAGAGTGGAGATCAATGGGTGAAAAACTACTAACATCAAACATTAAGGGTAAAAGGGAATTCTGGCTAAACCAACCAATCATGATTCTTGCTGAAGGCAGGCAAGGATGATCAGGTATCACCGGGGGAATGGTGGAGTATGAGGAGCCTTATCAGATAACGAGGGTATTGTGATATCAAGGATGGCTAAACTGACTTAGCAGGATTCTTGCTAATAGTGGACAATGCAGAAATGAACACGAAAGTCTAAAAGTCAGGAACAACCTGAAAAAGATTTTAGAGGAACTTGGCTAGAGTTTGGTCAAAGAATCCTTGCTACCATTTAGTCATAGTTACAATACTACTACCAATAATACAATGTTTTTATTCAACAAATAAATATTTGTTTAGATATTTGAGATACAGTATTTTCCAGGTACTCCTCTGAGTATCTCTGATTGACAATGAGTAAGTGGGACTAAAATAGAGAGGTTTTTTCCAAAATTTTCTTTATACATATCTATTTTTTAATAAGTGGATATTACATGTATGCCAAAAGGTATTAAATACTATTATCCTTGTTTGTAAGCTATTTTTCTCAGTAATATTGCCTTCTATTCTCATCTTGGACTCTTCCAATTAAGCCATATATTCACTCTCTTAACAATGCTTGCCTTTTCATCATTAGCAAGTGTTAGATATTTACCCTTTGTGTTCTATCCCCACCCCCACTATTGTAATCAAGACTCTAAATTATATGGTCAGAAACTGTATTAAATGGCTTTCTGACAGAGCTTCCAAATCTACTTTTTCTTCTTTTCTCCCTCATCTTATTCAGTATGTGTCACTGTGCTCTTTGCTAAATATAAAGAACCATGGCATGGTCGTCTGGAGATTTGGTTCCATGTTTCATTTCTGTCATTATTTCATCACATTGTTAGTGTCACTTAAAGCACTAGATCTTATTGCATCAACTTGAATGGATGGAGATAGTACCAGGATATGGCTGTCTTCCCTCTTTTCTGTAAACATTTTTGATGCTGATACTTTTAACTATCTAGTTGATTATTTCCTCATTCTCTGCTAACTAATATTTTAGTTTTTCATCTCTACTATCCCACCTTTATGTGTTTTGCTTCAAATAGTTTAGCACACTACAAAAGCTTCTTCTTCATAAGTTTTTCCTCTACTCCCTAATTAAACCTATTTTTAACCTCAAGATCCAATATAATTCTTTTCTTTCTTATAGTCTTCTACAACTACTCAGACCATTCCTCTTTTCCTCATTTTAGCTGCAATAGCAACTATAATCAGTTCTGAAAACTCCTGTAATTCCATCTTTTAGTTGCTTTATGTGAATCATTAATAGAGAATTTGGTTTTAGTTTTTTCTTTTAATAATGTGTAGTTCATTATACAGTGGAGGCTCTTTAATAATTATGGGTTATAAGAAAATATAACAATTGAAAAATAACTGTTTTGTGCACTTGGTGAAATACTTGGCATAAAAAAGTGAGAACTATTTATTTTCTCTTATTGTTCTGAGATGGTAGTCGGAGCTTTTTCTCCTGGGGGATTGGATTTTCTGCCTTTTATTCTGTCCACCCACCAAATTCAGGTGCACAGAAACTAGGAAATGACTTTCGGGTTAATGGATAACTGGCACTGGGTTTAGGCTCTGGATAAGGTTCAGAGATATCTGCAGAATGTGTATCGTTTTTGTTATTGTCAAATAGAGCACATTTAATTGTACTTCTTTTGTGATAATTAGTGTCCCTTTATAAACTTACTTTATTTTTTCTTGTAAGAAATGTGTGTAGATACCACACAAATCACCAGCACAACAAAACAAAACAGCAACAATTTGTGTGAGGTATATGTGTTGAATTTAAACGTTACACCACAGCAATGAGGCACACCAGAATAAACAAAAGGGATATTTTTCTCCTCCCCCAATAGCTCACCGTGTTATGTCATGTTTCAGTTGCCTGTCTCAAAATATTAGAAAATGTAACTGAAAGTGGCTTAAACAGTAAATAGATTCATAAGCTCAAACCTTCTCACAGTCTGAAAGTTTGTCAGTTTAAGTCTAGTCATTCAGCAACTTGAAATGGTCAGAAATCAAGGAAGTTCCCACATATAGATCTGACGTATGACAATTTGGCCTTGGTCATCATGCTTGCCCTCATTATTATAAGATTGATCATGATCTCCAAACATCATCTACTTCACCCTAATAATGTTAGAAGCCACAAACCAGAATATGATATATTTGTGATCCTTTTTAAGTGCAATAATTTCTTCTTCAAATTTCCTGTTAAAAATCAACCAGTAATCAAAATTGTATTATATTCTCATTTCCAAACTACTAAGACGAAGAATGGAACCATTTTGCTGTCAATAATTAGCTTGATTCACTACATGAGGCAAAGGAGAGAAACAGATTCCATTAAAGCACAGGACTATTTGGAACCTAAAAAGCAAGTCAGATTCTCTACTAAGGATGAAGGTGAGAGGGTTTAGAAGTGAAATAATATATTATGTTTATCATGTTCCCAAACTCTTTATCAATAATTTTGAAAGATAGAAGAGGACAAATATAATTTGTATCAGCATAATTGCTTAGTGAAAATAGAATTGGGGTGGATATTGAAGTAAAAGATTTTTGTTTATGATTCATTTTGTAATTCCTGTCTGTGATATTACTGTATTTTGTTTGAAGTCAGTTTCTTTATGGATTAATTAAAGTTTTGCAGAAAGGATTCAGTAAATCACAGGTTTTCAGTTAGGGCATTTCTATGGGAATACCTAGGACTCATAGTTTTGGAGGTTTTATATAATCATAAATAAATATATGTGTGTGTGTGTGTATATATATATATATATATTTTTTTTTTTAGATGGAGTCTCACTCTGTCGCCCAGACTGGAGTGCAGTGGTGCAATCTCAGCTCACTGCGAGCTCCATCTCCCAGGTTCAGCCATTCTCCTGCCTCAGCCTCCCGAGTAGCTGGGACTACAGGCGCCTCCCACAACGCCCGGCTAATTTTTTGTATTTTCAGTAGAGATGGGGTTTCACCTTGTTAGCCAGGAAGGTCTCAATCTCCTGACCTCGTGATCCACCTGCCTCGGCCTCCCAAAATGCTGAGATTACAGGCATGAGCCACCGCGCCCGATCCAATCTCATATTTCTCAAAGCTTAGTTTGCTGTTTTATTTATTTATTTATTTTGTTATTTTTGTCTGATGTGGTTAATTTGAAAGACCTGTCTTCGAGCTCTGATATTCTTCCTTCTTCTTAGTCTAGTTGTTAAAGTTTTTGTCTATATTTTGTAATTTCTTCAATTTTTTTAATTCCCAAAGTTTTGTTTAATACTTATCTCTTTAGTGAATATTCATTCATATTCTAGACTGTTTTTCTGATTTTTTTGTGTTTGTTTTCAACTTTCTCTTGGATCTCATTAAGCATCTTTAACATCAATATTTTAAACTCTTTATCTGATATTTCAAATATTTCATTTTGGTTAGGATTTATTGCTGGGGTTAATACCGTCCTTTGGGGGTGTAATAACACTTATTTTGTTTGTTTGTTTTTGTATTACCAGAACTGTTTCTCTGGTTCCTTCTCATTTAGCTAAATTATCTTTTCTTCTTATTTTTGAATTTACTTTCATGTGGATGAGTTTTTGTTTTCTTTTCTTTTATTTTTTTTTTTTCCTTTGAAGATGTGATCATAATGTATGTTGTGTGTCATTGTTTGGTTTCAGTCCTGGGTGCTTTCAGTGGCAATGACTCCACATTTGTTCCTTGGTCATAAATGGTCTTTGGGCAGAGTCTTTCTTAAATGCTGACTGTAATAGCGATGTATGGGATGTGTGATCAGGCTCACTGCCTTCTCTAGAACTGGGATGGCAGATATCAGGAAGGTTGTTTCATTCCCTAACGCTGCACTTGTTAGCAGGTTTTGCATTGGGCTGTGCCGTTCAACCTCTAGGCCACTAGGTGGTGCTTACAAGTAAGAGCCAGCTGCAACTTTCTTTCTTTCTGATAACAGGCTTCTGAGGTCTTTTAACAGTCATCTTGAAAAACCAGAAGAGAATAGTTGGAAGTTATTTATAAAAATATGTAATATTTGAAGACATTGGGCAAAGATAAGTTATTATTCCAGAGAGATCGAATTTAGAATTTCAAATAACACCAACATGGAAGAATGGGTATAGTTAATGAAGACTTTGCAGACTATATGTAATTTTTTACTATCAAAAGTAGTTCACATAAAAAACTATTTGGGGATTTTTAACTGTGTTTTGGTTTTTTTTTTTTGTTTTATTCATTACTTGGCAAGTGTACAAAACTGATAGTTTGAGAAATGTTTTCTTTAATGAATGCTAGGAATATGTTTTGGAAAAATTTATGAGTCAACAATTTTTATTATAGTTTTGTTATGGTAAGAAACACATAATTTAAAAGTAGCATCATAACCATTTTAAGTAGTGTTAATTATATTCAGATTATCGTACAACTTTTTCAATTTGCAACACTGAAACTCCATACACTTTTCACAGTAATTCCTACTTCCATTCCTTCCAAACTTGGGGATCACCTCTCTACCTTCTGCTTCTTTTATTTTGCACATGTTACTGATTTTACCAAACACATTTCTTAATATAGTTTTAATTGTAGAAAATATTTTCTGGCTTTTTATTTCTGATTTCAGCATTCCTTTTTTTTCTCAGCTGAAAAATGTAATAAATTCAGTAGTTAGATAATTTTATTTTCACTAAATAATTTGTCTGTAAAATGCATAAAATTAGAAAGATAAATGATAAATGAAAAGATAGTGATCATTGCAAAACAGATAGTACAATTATGAATGTATCTATAACTCCAAGAAGATTTCAAAAATCTCTGACACTAAATTTTGTGAGGACTAAATAACGAGTTATGAGGTAATTGTTTCATGTTTAATTTGAGCTTTCCTGTCATTACTCATTTGTGACTCTGCACACATGATATTTTGTTAAAGAAAACACAATTCTTTTTTTTTTTCATTTTTAGTAACTATTTAAAAACCTCCTTATCAATGCAGAAAGATACTGCAGAGGTGGACATTTACTGATTCATCCATCCATCTTTCCAGTCATTCATTAAAAAATATTATTACAACTTTATAAGTATTAGAAAGACAAACATGTTTCTCTTTTTCTTTTCTTAAGAATTTTCCAGCAGAGTACCTAACAAATAATTCATACAAGAAATGATAATAGAGTAAAAGGACAAATTAAAGTGATAACTAAGAATAAACATGCACTTGCACTACAAACTATAATGTAATATGAAAGTTCTATGACAAATGTGGAAAATATTGCTATGAAAGCACTGCATAGGCATAAGGAGACTTCGGAGAAACAGACGATCACTGAAAGATCAAAAAGTAACTCATGTAAGACACATATTTAGAATTTAAAGATGAGAGTAAGAGTAAATATGACAAATTAATGACTGAATATAGTTCATACTTGATCTGAAATGACTTGTAAAAGAGACTTTGTTTACTGTGTCCATTACATTTTTTTAAAATGTGTGTCTGCTTTAGTTTCACAGGTCTTGCATTTCAAGGAGCAATTGTGATTTAGTCAACAAATTCACTTGGAGAGAGGCATGCAACAAATATAAGAGATTTCATTAATGCATAAGGATCCAATACATATTTCTGACAATACAAAGCACTTAGTAAAGTATGGAAATGCATAAATGTGAAATAGCATTAAAAGAATATAAATATTTGGAAAATGTTACTACTGGAGGGAGGAAAAACTCTCTCTTTATGAATATACAGTTTATTCTCACTTATTGCAGATACTAAGCAGACTTTTTGACACTGGGTACTTATGTGCAGACTTTTCCTTTCTTTTTCTTCCTTGTAAAAAGTCTGTGTTCATATGCATCTGTGTCATGAAATAATTAACATATCAATGTACCCAACTATGCTTGAATATCATTAAGTAGATTAAAATGAATGATAAAAGTTCCCTCTAATAAAATGAACATGGCTCTTTTTCTTGTTAATTGTATTAAGCAAAATCCTCTCTTGGGACTGAGTCATTAAATTTATTTTCTCAATCTATAAAATAGAGCCATTAGACATTCAACTTGATCAACATAAATGTCCAATTAAGGCAATTCAGATCCAAATACATTTCCTACTCAAATGCTATTTTGTTTATTTAATCTACCAAGACTGCTTTAATAAGAAAGGAAGCATATTTTCTTCTTTTCTACATACTGGAATAAGAAGCAAAATGAAACTCATGACTATTTCTCAAACACATTTACATCTGTTTTTGCAAGAATACCAAATATGGATAAATTGAAGGCCTAATGGCCAAGACATTAAATATTATTGAATGATGATCTGAAGAAACACAAATATCTATAATCAAGGCAAGTAGAATGAAATGGCCTCTGGTGGATCAAAGTAAACCTTTCATTTTATTTCTTTCTTTCTTTTTTTTTTTTTCTATAGTGGGACATGAAAATCGAATCCAATCCCTAAATAAACTCATAATAAACATTACAATAAAATTATTCTTAACAAAATATAACTACTGAAACATAATCCTTTTCCAATTTTTTTTCTTTGAAACAGAGTCTCACTCTGTCACCCTGGTTGGAGTGCAGTGGCGCAATCTCAGATCACTGCCAGCTCTGCCTCCTGGGTTCACACCATTCTCCTGCTTCAGCCTTCTGAGTAGCTGGGACTACAGGCACCTGTCACCATGCCCAGCTAATTTTTTGTAATTTTTTTAGTAGAGATGGGATTTCAACATGTCAGCCAGGATGGCCTCGATCTCCTGACTTCGTGATGCACCTGCATCGGCCTCCCAAAGTTCTGGGATTATCCTTTTCAAAATTTTTAAGAATTCTTTATTTTCTTCCCATTAATCTCAGAATTGAATGAAGGAAACATTTTGAAAATTCAAAAAATCAGCTAAAAGGAATCTTAGGCAGGAAGATCTTCCAAAGGGGGGAGAAACAAAAAGAATCAGAAATGCAGAAAATATTGAATTTTATGGAATTTCAAGGGTGAGTCAAAGTACTTGAAATAATGTTTTAATGTTATACCATTTCATGTATAAGAACTTCACAAACGTGTTCTCATCCCCAGCCATTTACTGGGAAATTTACTTGCAAATCATTTTATTATTGCAATCATTATGCTTCTACGAATTGACATTAAGATCCACAGTAAAAGTTGCCACTTTTTATTGAGTAGTCAGGTATTTTGTAAACGAATTTTAAAAATGACTGGGAAAATATTAAATGAACCTACACATTTATGTGTTGGTGCTCTCTATTTCCTTTTATAGATGAGTTCCCACATGAAATAATTTGCTCTCTGCCTGAAATACATATTTAAACAGCCCTTGCAGTGAGTGCTTCAAACTTTCTCATCTTTTATTGTATTCTACTTTCCACTCATTTTTTAAGGCTATTTTGAGAAGATATTGAATTATCATTGACAATGTTTCCCATCAATCTAAATACATCATCCCATTGTCTTCCAAAATACACTTTAGAGGATGAGGAGTCCACAATTATCTTTACTTTTGTTTCCCTTTATTTAATACTTCACTTTGCCCATACTACTTGTATGACTGCTTTCAGTATTGTTTTTTGGGGATTTAGTTATAATGTTATTTATGCAGGTTCCATGAAATTTAGAAAAATCTTGGGTATCACTTCTTTAAATATTTTCTCTATCCAATTCTTTTGAAATACTTAAACTTGAATTATTTGTATATTGGAAAGATTGATATATTCTCACATGTCTCTTAATTCTTCCGACTCATATTTTTCTCAAAAGTTTGGACAGGGGGTGGAGCAAGATGGCCGAATAGGAACAGCTCCAGTCTCCAACTCCCAGCACGAGCGACACAGAACACTGGTGATTTCTGCATTTTCAACTGAGGTACTGGGGTCATCTCACTAGGGAGTGCCGGACAATCGGTGCTGGTCAGCTGCTGCAGCCCGATCAGCGAGAGCTGAAGCAGGACGAGGCATCGCCTCACCTGGGAAGCGCAAGGGGGAAGGGAATCCCATTTCCTAGCCCGGGGAACTGAGACACACAACACCTGGAAAATCGGGTAACTCCCACCCCAATACTGCACTTTAAGCAAATGGGCACACCAGGAGATTATATCCCACACCTGGCCAGGAAGGTCCCACAGAGCCTCCCTCATTGCTAGCACAGCAGTCTGCGATCTAACCGAAATGGCAGCAGCGAGGCTGGGGGAGGGGCGCCCGCCATTGCTGAGGCTTAAGTAGGTAAACAAAGCCACTGGGAAGGTCGAACTGGGTGGAGCTCACAGCAGCTCAAGGAAACCTGCCTGTCTGTGTAGACTCCACCTCTGGGGACAGGGCACAGCTAAACAACAACAAAAAAGCAGCAGAACCTCTGCAGACGCAAACGACTCTGTCTGACAGCTTTGAAGAGAGCAGTGGATCCCCAAACACGGAGGGTGAGATCTGAGAAGGGACAGACTGCCTGCTCAAGTGGGTCCCTGACCCCTGAGTAGGCTAACTGGGAGACATCCCCCACTAGGGGCAGTCTGACACCCCACACCTCACAGGGTGGAGTACACCCCGAGAGGAAGCTTCCAAAGTAAGAATCAGACAGGTACACTCGCTGTTCAGCAATTATTCTATCTTCCGCAACCTCTGCTGCTGATACCCAGGCAACAGGGACTGGAGTGGACCTCAAGCAATCTTCAACAGACCTACAGCTGAGAGTCCTGACAGTCAGAAGGAAAACTATCAAACAGGAAGGACACCTATACCAAAACCCCATCAGTACGTCACCATCATCAAAGACCAGAGGCAGATAAAACCACAAAGATGGGGAAAAAGCAGGGCAGAAAAGCTGGAAATTCAAAAAATAAGAGCTCATCTCCCCTGGCAAAGGAGCGCAGCCCATCGCCAGCAACGGATCAAAGCTGGTCAGAGAATGACTTTGACGAGATGAGAGAAGAAGGCTTCAGTCCATCAAACTTCTCAGAGCTAAAGGAGAATTATGTACCCAGCACAAAGAAACTAAAAATCTTGAAAAAAGAGTGGAAGAATTGACAGCTAGACTAATTAATGCAGAGAAGGTCATAAACGAAATGACAGAGATGAAAACGATGACACGAGAAATACGTGACAAATGCACAAGCCTCAGTAACTGACTCGATCAACTGGAAGAAAGAGTATCAGCGATTGAGGATCAAATGAATAAAATGAAGGGAGAAGAGAAAGCAAAAGAAAAAAGAAGAAAAAGAAATGAACAAAGCCTGCAAGAAGTATGGGATTATGTAAAAAGACCAAATCTACGCCTGATTGGGGTGCCTGAAAGTGAGGGGGAAAATGGAACCAAGTTGGAAAACACTCTTCAGTATATCATCCAGGAGAAATTCCCCAACCTAGTAGGGCAGGCCAACATTCAAATTCAGGAAATACAGAGAACACCACAAAGATACTGCTTGAGAAGAGCAACTCCAAGGCACATAATTGCCAGATTCACCAAAGTTGACATGAAGGAAAAAATCTTAAGGGCAGCCAGAGAGAAAGTTCGGGTTACCCACAAAGGGAAGCCCATCAGACTAACAGCAGATCTCTCGGCAGAAACTCTGCAAGCCAGAAGAGAGTGGGGGCCAATATTCAACGTTCTTAAAGAAAAGAATTTTCAACCCAGAATTTCATATCCAGCCAAACTAAGTTTCATCAGTGAAGGAGAAGTAAAATCCTTTACAGATAAGCAAATGCTTAGAGATGTTGTCACTACCAGGCCTGCCTTACAAGAGACCCTGGAGGAAGCCCTAAACATGGAAAGGAACAGCCGGTACCAGACATTGCAAAAACATGCCAAAATGTAAAGACCATCAAGGCTAGGAAGAAACTACATCAACTAACGAGCAAAATGACCAGTTAATATCATAATGGCAGGATCAAGTTCACACATAATAATATTAACCTTAAATGTAAATGGACTAAATGCTCCAATTAAAAGACACAGACTGGCAAACTGGATAAAGAGTCAAGACCCATCAGTCTGCTGTATTCAGGAGACCCATCACATGCAGAGACATACATAGGCTCAAAATAAAGGGATGGAGGAAGATCTACCAAGCAAATGGAGAACAAAAAAAAGCAGGGGTTGCAATCCTAGTCTCTGATAAAACAGACTTTAAACCATCAAAGATCAAAAGAGACAAAGAAGCCCATTACATAATGGTAAAGGGATCAATTCAACAGGAAGCTAACTATCTTAAATATATATGCACCCAAAACAGAGCACCAGATTCATAAAGCAAGTCCTTAGAGACTTACAAAGAGACTTAGACTCCCATACAATAATAATGGGAGACTTCAACACTCCACTGTCAACATTAGACAGATCAACGAGACAGAAAGTTAACAGGATATCCAGGTATTGAACTCATCTCTGCACCAAGCGGACCTAATAGACATCTATAGAACTCTCCACCCCAAATCAACAGAATATACATTCTTCTCAGCACCACATCGCACTTATTCCAAATTGACCACATAATTGGAATAAAGCACTCCTCAGCAAATGTAAAAGAACAGAAATTATAACAAACTGTCTCTCAGACCACAGTGCAATCAAACTAGAACTCAGGACTAAGAAACTCGCTCAAAACCGCTCAACTACATGGAAACTGAACAACCTGCTCCTGAATGACTACTGGGTACATAATGAAATGAAGGCAGAAATAAAGATGTTCTTTGAAACCAATGAGAACAAAGATACAACATACCAGAATCTCTGGGACACATTTAAAGCCTGTGTAGAGGGAAATTTATAGCACTAAATGCCCACAAGAGAAAGCAAAGATCTAAATTGACACTCTAACATCATAATTAAAAGAATTAGAGTGGCAAGAGCAAACACATTCAAAGCTAGCACAAAGCAAGAAATAACTAAGATCAGAGCAGAACTGAAGGAGATAGAGACACAAAAAACCCTCCAAAAAATCAATGAATCCAGGAGTTGGTTTTTTGAAAAGATCAACAAAATTGACAGACCGCTAGCAAGACTAATAAAGAAAAAGAAAGAGAGGAATCAAATAGACGCAATAAAAAATGATAAAGGGGATATCACCACCGACCCCACAGAAATACAAACTACCATCAGAGAATACTATAAACACCTCTACACAAATCAACTAGAAAATCTGGAAGAAATGGATAATTTCCTGGACACTTACACTCTCCCAAGACTAAACCAGGAAGAAGTTGAATCCCTGAATAGACCAATAGCAGGCTCTGAATTTGAGGCAACAATTAATAGCCTACCAACCAAAAAAAAAGTCCAGGACCAGATGGATTCACAGCTGAATTCTGCCAGAGGTACAAGGAGGAGCTGGTACCATTCCTTCTGAAACTATTCCAATCAATAGAAAAAGAGGGATCCTCCCTAACTCATTTTATGAGGCCAACATCATCCTGATACCAAAGCCTGGCAGAGACACAACAAAAAAAGAATTTTAGACCATATCCCTGATGGACATCGATGTAAAAATCCTCAATAAAATACTGGCAAACCGGATTCAGCAGCACATCAAAAAGCTTATCCACCATGATCAAGTGGGCTTCATCCCTGGGATGCAAGGCTGGTTCAACATTTGCAAATCAATAAACATAATCCAGCATATAAACAGAACCAAAGACAAGAACCACATGATTATCTCAATAGATGGAGAAAAGGCTTTTGACAAAATTCAACAGCCCTTCATGCTAAAAATGCTCAATGAATTCGGTACTGATGGAAAGTACCTCAAAATAATAAGAGCTATTTATGACAAACCCACAGCTAATATCATAGTGAATGGGCAAAAATTGGAAAAATTCCCTTTGAAAACTGGCACAAGACAGGGTTGCCCTCTCTAACCACTCCTATTCAACATAATGTTGGAAGTTCTGGCTAGGGCAATCAGGCAAGAGAAAGAAATAAAGGGTATTCAGTTAGGAAAAGAAAAAATCAAATTGCCCCTGTTTGCAGATGACATGACTGTATATTTAGAAAACCCCATTGTCTCAGCCCAAAATCTCCTTAAGCTGATAAGCAACTTCAGCAAAGTCTCAGTATACAAAATTAATGTGCAAAAATCACAAGCATTCTTATACACCAGTAACAGACAAACAGAGAGCCAAATCACGAATGAACTTCCGTTCACAATTGCTTCAAAGAGAATAAAGTACCTAGGAATCCAACTTACAAGGGATGTAAAGGACCTCTTCAAGGAGTACTACAAACCACTGCTCAGTGAAATCAAAGAGGACACAAACAAATGGAAGAACATACCATGCTCATGGATAGGAAGAATCAATATCGTGCAAATGGCCACACTGCCCAAGGTTATTTACAGATTCAATGCCATCCCCATCAAGCTATCAATGAGTTTCTTCACAGAATTGGAAAAAACCCTTTTAAAGTTCATATGGAAGCTAAAAAGAGCCCGCATTGCCAAGACAATCCTAAGTCAAAAGGACAAAGCTGGAGGCATCACGCTACCTGACTTCATACTATGCTACAAGGCTACAGTAACCAAAACAGCGTGGTACTGGTACCAAAACAGACATATAGACCAATGGAACAGAACAGAGTCCTCAGAAATAATACCACACATCTACAGCCATCTGATCTTTGACAAACCTGAGAGAAACAAGAAATGGGGAAAGGATTCCTTATTTAATAAATGGTGCTGGGAAAATTGGCTAGCCATAAGTAGAAAGCTGAAACTGGATGCTTTCCTTACTCCTTATACGAAGATTAATTCAAGATGGATTAGACTTAAATGTTAGACCTAATACCATAAAATCCCTAGAAGAAAACCTAGGTAGTACCATTCAGGACATAGGCATGGGCGAGGACTTCATGTTAAAACACCAAAAGCAACAGCAGCAAAAGCCAAAATTGACAAATGGGATCTCATTAAACTAAAGAGCTTCTGCACAGCAAAAGAAACTACCATCAGAGTGAACAGGCAACCTACAGAATAGGAGAAATTTTTTGCAATCTACTCATCTGACAGAGGGCTAATATGCAGAATCTACAAAGAACTCAAACAAATTTACAAGAAAAAAACAAACAACCCCATCAAAAAGTGGGCAAAGGATATGAACAGACATTTCTCAAAAGAAGACATTCATACAGCCAACAGACACATGAAAAAATGCTCATCATCACTGGCCATCAGAGAAATGCAAATCAAAACCACAATGAGATACCATCTCACACCAGTTTGAATGGCAATCATTCAAAAGTCAGGAAACAACAGGTGTTGGAGAGGATGTGGAGAAATAGGAACACTTTTACACTGTTGGTGGGATTGTAAACTAGTTCAACCATTATGGAAAACAGTATGGCAATTCCTCAAGGATCTAGAACTAGATGTACCATATGACCCAGCCATCCTACTACTGGGTATATACCCAAAGGATTATAAATCATGCTGCTATAAAGACACATGCACACGTATGTTTATTGCGGCACTATTCACAATAGCAAAGACTTGGAATCGACCGAAATGTCCATCTGTGACAGACTGGATTAAGAAAATGTGGCACATATACACCATGGAATACTATGCAGCCATAAAGTAGGATGAGTTTGCATCCTTTGTAGGGACATGGATGCAGCTGGAAACCATCATTCTTAGCAAACTATCACAAGATCAGAAAACCAAACACCGCATGTTCTCACTCATAGGTGGGAACTGAACAATGGGATCACTTGGACTTGGGAAGGGGAACATCACACACTGGGGCCTATCATGGGGAGGGGAGAGGGGGGAGGGATTGCATTGGGAGTTATACATGATATAAATGATGAATTGATGGGTGCTGACGAGTTGATGGGTGCAGCACACCAACATGGCACAAGTATACATATGTAACAAACCTGCACGTTATGCACATGTACCCTAGAACTTAACGGATAATAAAAAAATAAAGAAAGAAAAAAAGAAGTTTGAACAGTTTGTATTGCTATGTTCTCAATTTCACTGCTGTCAAATTCAAACAAGTGTCTGATATTCTCTTTCGCTCAATAGGAGAGCTTTTTTCCCTTGGGAAGTTGCATTTTAGTTTTTATAGAGCTTCCATTTCTCTATTCATTCTGTGGATAATATCTATTTAATGACCTAAAAGTTATCTATAATTGACATTTGAATTTTTTTTTTTTTTTTTTTTTGAGATGGAGCCTTGCTCAGTTGCCCAGGCTGGAGTGCAGTGCAGTGCAGTGCAAGCTCCGCCTCCCGGGTTCACGCTATTCTCCTGCCTCAACCTCCCAAGTAGCTGGGGCTACAGGCGCCCACCACTACGCCCAGCTATTTTTTTTTGTATTTTTAGTAGAGATGGAGTTTCACCGTGTTAGCCAGGATGGTCTTGATCTCCTGACCTCGTGATCTGCCTGTCTCGGCCTCCCAAAGTGCTGGGATTACAGGTGTGAGCTACCGCACCCGGCCGACATTTTAAAATTTTTTTGTTGCTTTTTTTCTTCATCTTTATCAGTCCTAAATATTTCTATTGACTGATTTTTGTCTTGGTTACAGGGGATGCATTTCTTCTTTTTGTCATATTTACTAATATTAGATCATATGCTAAACATTGCAAATTATGCCTTGAATGTTTAAATTTTTGTTTAAAGAATGTTAGACTATTAAAAAAAAACAGGCAGTTTATTTCATGGCAGATCAGATTGATCTTTTAAAGACATGTTTTTGTAGATCTAAAATAGCTTCTAATATACAGGTTAGATCTAGTTAAACTTCAGTCCTTCTCTTAGTTTTATTGGTATATCTACTGAATACATTAGCTGATACTTAAAGACTTCAATTCTTGTCAATCAGAAACAAAATGTCTCTTAATCTTGTACCAGTTCCTCAGTAGATGTTATTTCCCTGGTAGTCATATTTTTTCTGAGCCTTGTGGAATCTGATTCTCTACAGCACATCTTGGCATTCAGTCAAGGACGCAAAGCAAGACTGAAACAGATTCCCGGTTTTTTTCTGAATAGATTTATGTTCTCTAGAGTGCTACTCCACAAATTCTGGCCGTGTCACTCTCTCAATCTTATATATCTTTGCTTAGTTCCAGAAAGTAATTTTGCGTTTTAACTCCCCTCCTGATGCTATGATATGGTTAATACCTCCAAGTAAAAATCCTGGACAATTGCGGGGGCTCATCTCATTTGTTTCCCTCTTTCAGGAATCACTTCTTCGTAGCCAGTTGTCCAAATATGAAAAAAGTTGTTTTATTTTTTTCTCCAGTTTACTAGTTGTTTACAATGGAAAGAATCGCTGGTAGCAGTTATCTAGTCATGACCCGAGGCAGAAACTTAGATTTTATGACTAAAAGTAAAGTAAACGTTTCATTTAAATATAAAGCCTCAAATAACTGCATTGGTTGGACAGTTTTGAAGGAAAACTTTGTTGCTATAATTTTGGTGGGAATTATAACGTGGGTCACCACACAGGATGTTATTATTACCAAGTTATTAGTATAAAGGATATTCACATAACTAAACCTTTCAAATGGAGCCATGCAAACCAGCAATACTGTTACAGGAAGGGATAGGAGAGATAGCTATATTTGTAAAAATAGTGAAGAAATTGATAGAAAAAGTGATATTCCAATTGCACTTAATAAAAAGAGCAACAACCAAAATAAAGGATAATGTTATCGTCAATGTGACCTGTGCCATCAAAAAAAATAAATAATGCAATTATTCTGAAAATCACTTTGAACATATATTTCATTGCACTATGTACAAATTCATAAAGTGGAAGAATTAGCATAATAACAAGACATAAGTAAGAGAATATTCTCTTGCTTACCTAAATCAGATAAAAAAGAGGAACTACAGGAAAAGGAGAAATAGGAGCAGAAAAAAGATAAGAGTGCGTAAGAGGAAAGGAAGTGACTGTCAATGGCACATAAAGCAGGTACTTCAAGCAGGTAAAGTCATGTACCATATACATTGTTTTGGACAATGAGCAACTGTATATATGACAGTGTTTTCATAGGATTATAATGGAGGTGAGAAATTCCTCTCACCTAGTAACATGTTAGAATTTCCAGTGGGACAAGATGCTGAGCTAGAAAACAAGTGATATTTATATTCCTGACCCTGTATAAGCCTAGGCTAATGTTTGTGTTTGTGTCTTCTTTTTTAACAAACAAACAAAAAGCTTAAAAAGTAAAAAATAAAACATTAAAAGAATATAAAAAATCTCATAATATAACATAAATATATACATATATATGTTTGTACAGCTGTAAAATGTGTTTGTATTTTAAGCTTATTTCAACAGAGTCAAAAAGTTAAAAAAAATTAAAAGCTTATAAGAATTACAGTAAGCTAATGTTAATTTATTATTGAAGAAAGAAATTTTTAAAAATAAATTTTTGTGTGGCCTGAGTATACAGTGTTTATAAAGTCTACGGTAGTGTAATGTCCTAAGCCTTCACACTCACTGCCCACTCACTCACTGACTCATCCAGAGCAACTTCCAGACCTGCAAACTCCATTCATAGTAAGTGACCTATACAGGTAAATCATGTTTTTAATCTTTTATGCCACATTTCTACGGTACTTTTTCTAAGTTTAGATACAAAAACATAATTACGTTCCAATTACTTATAGTATTCACTACAGTAGAATACTGTACAGGTTTGCAGCCCAGGAGCATGAGAGGCTATACCACATGTTTAGGTGTGCAGTAGGCTATACTCTCTAGGTTTGGGTAAGTACACTCATGACCTTTGCACAAGGATGAAATTGCCTAACAATGAATGCTTCTCAGAATGTGTCCCCATCATTAAGTAATTCGTGACTGTACATTAGTTTGCTAAGGCTGCCATAACAAAATACTGGATAGCTTGAACAAGATAAACTTATTTTCTTACTATTTTGGACCAACAAGTCTGAAATGAAGGTTTCAGTAGGGTTGGTTTCTTTTTCTTTTTTCTTTTTTCTTTTTTTTTTCTTTTTGAGACTGAGTCTCGTTCTGTCACCAGGCTGGAGTGCAGTGGCACAATCTTGGCTCACTGCAACCTCGTCCTCTCGGTCCTAGTGATCTCCTGTCTCAAGTCTCCTGAGTAGCTGGGATTAGAGGCGCGCATCACTACGCCTGGCTAATTTTGTATTTTTAGTAGAGACGGAGTTTCACCATGTTGGCCAGGATGGTCTCAATCTTCTGGCCTCATGATGTGGCCCCCTCAGCCTCCCAAAGTTCTGGGATTGCAGGCATGAGCCACCGCCCCCGGCCGGGTCGATTTCTTTTTTTTTTTTTTGAGGCGGAGTCTCGCTCAGTCGCCCAGGCTGGAGTACAGTGGCCCCATCTAGGCTCACTGCAAGCTCCGCCTCCCAGGTTCACGCCATTCTCCTGTCTCAGCCTCCCGAGTAGCTGGGACTACAGGCGCCCGCCATCATGCCCGGCCGGTTTATCGTATTTTTAGTAGAGACGGGGTTTCACTGTGTTAGCCAGAATGGTCTCGAACTCCTGACCTCGTGATCCACCCACCTCCGCCTCCCAAAGTGCTGGGTTTACAGGCTTGAGCCACCGCGCCCGGCCGATTTCTTTTGAACTCTCTAGTCTCAGATTGCAGGCGGCCATCTTCTCCCTGTGTCTTCACATAGTCTTCCCTCTGTATGTATTTGTGTCCTAATCATTTCTTTTTTTAAAACATCAGTCGTATTGTATTAGAGCCCAGAGTTATGATCTCTTTTTAACTCAAATACTTCTTGAAAAACCTTATCTTCAAATATAGTCACAAACTGTGGTGGTTAGGACTTCAATCAACATACGAATTTTGGGAAGGAGACGATTCTGTCCATAACAATAGGTAATACATTTGTGAGTCCTAATTCTTTAAATGCTCAATGTTTCTGCAGCTTTTACAGTGCCATTGAAGAAGACTTTTCATGTGGGAGTCCTGGATAATTATGACAATATGTTTGCTATAATTTTTTTTTTTTTTTGAGGCAGGGTCTTACTCTGCCTCCCAGCCTGGAATGCAGTGACACAATCTCAGTTCACTCCAGCCTCAACCTCCGAGCCCAAGCAATTCTCCTACCCCAGTCTCCTGCGTAGCTGGGGCTACAGGTGATGCTATAATCTTGTAAAAAATGCATGGATCTATAAAGATATGCCTTTAATTATTTTATTGAATACTTAGCCTACAGAAATAACCTATTTTTATTTAACATAGATGAAAGTAGGAGGTAATTATTCACTAACTCATTTTTTAAAAATAAGCAAAGATGATTTATAAAATAATACGCTATTTCAATCCCAATAATTATTGCAAATTGCGCATGCTTTAAGATATGTTTATTTAACTTAATATAAAAGCTCAGTTTAAGGTTTGTAGGTCAGTGATAGACAAAGATAAGAGGAAAGTAAGTTGCAGAGAACATTAACAGAGTTATCTATTTGAAACTTTCCAAAATGTTTACGGTGGTTTTTCTTCTTCATGGTTCTTTTAAAAGATGTTAATGGATTAATCAATAATTTTTCATGTACATGTTCAAAACAATAACCTCAAATTTTCTTAATCCAACTTAATTTGGGGAATAAAATATGAATTAACCTTAAATATTTTAATATTAATATTTTTATTCTTACATAATTTTGTGATGATTAACTTGAAAGATTTCTGTGATTGTGATGTACATTCTTCCAAACTAATATAATATTTAAAATTCTATATACTGTGCTAAAATTAAGTGAGGCATGTTTGTCATTCTTAAGATACATGCTAAAGGAAAATTGCAATTTAAACTGGCTTTTAATTTTAATATTTTACAGATAAGAGTAAAGACTCAGAACATTTGAGCTGCTTATGTTATATTCATGTGATAATAAGTAAAAGTCCTTTTAAGTCAAAGCTAGTATTCTTTTCCCCATTTATTTCCACAAAAGTATTTAGCTAAGGAAGGTGGGATTCTTTTTTACTAAGTACTTTTATTTAATATTCTTAATAGGAAATGTATTTCCAGTTTAGGTTTGTCTAGCTTAACAATATTCAAACTGTTCCAGATATATCATCTCATGTTTTCAATATTCACAAGCACACATTTTAGTTATATTTATTATGTATTTATTTATTTAACAAACAGATACTGTTGATGCCAACTGATGAGATATGTATTATTATTTTTCACATTTTGAAGAAGTAGAAATTGAGGCATGAAGCTTTATATATTTGCCCCAACGTATGTGGTAGTTGATGAAATTAGCATTTGAATCCAGCCAGTCTGCCTCCAGGGTAAGTAAGCTTACCCACACAATATTCAAGTATAAATGTCAATCAGCCAAAGTATGTTGGGTACATAGATATAACCTGACTATGCTAACATATAGAAAAGAAAGATGAATAGCAAAGTAGATGAGCAATGCTCTCAAAACTTTTCCTAGATTAGACGTTTGTGTTGTCCATTCAAGAACGGTTTCACAGGCCTATTGCAGTGTCTTTGGAATTATAAGTTCAAACCTTCTTTTATTTCTTGAGTTGTATTGAATTATATCTGTAAAGATATGTTATCTTCCATGACTTTTTGCTTTACCTCTCCAAAGACTACAAATATTTGTACCTAGTATTTACTTTGCCTATATTCTATACATACCACTTCATCTCTTGGTGTTTATTGAACACATTTACTTTTTTTATCTCTTTCTTGGCATGGTTTACATATTCATTGTTTTGGGGCAAGATTAGGCTCTTAAAATGGGTTTTACTATTTATTTCCCTACCAACTATCATATATCTTATTTATTAACAGTAAAGTATTTCATACATTTAAATATCATAGCTCTCATTTTGGGGCAATTAAAATTTAATAAAACAAATATTGAAGTACATTACAACTTAGGAGAAGATATATTTGAATATCTTATTTATATTTTGGAAGGATAATACATGCTCCTACATTATATTGTTTAAAATTTTGATTCTTGTTTCATATGATTATGAATTCGTGTTTACCCTTTTTCTTATATAAAAAAAGAATGAAATAGTATAATGTTTGAGGTATGATATTCAAGATAAATACTATTCTTTGGTTCGTTTTATTAGTTTAAAAATATTTCAGTGATAAATTATAGTTACTTTTTCTTAGAGTATATTATCAAATTCACAGAAGCTTCTCTGATTTCTACCTTGTTTTTTTACCAGTATTTTCATATTTGCATTAAATTTTAATTTTCCCTAATTAATCTGTTATTTGAAATTCTTAATCATGTATGTTGCTTACTGCTTTATGCAATTTGTCCTCAATCTTCTCATATTTCTTATGACTGTGTTATCTAAAGTGGTGAATTTTTAGGAAAAAAAATAGAAAGGCATAAAAATGAGTTTAAGTTTCTGTCATATAATTTTGTTGATTTATTTATTCTTACAAATGTGTAAATTCTTTGAAAGTGTGTAAATATTTTTTTCACTAATTTAAAAGAAATAAGTTTCAATTCCTATTCCTATTTAAATTGTAGAACCATTGATATTCTTTAAAATATTAATTCTGATAGCATTGGAATTTTCAAAAAATATTATTAAACAATTCCTATTCTTATTTAAATTTTAGAATCATTGATATTTTTTAAAACATTAATTCTGAAAACATTGGGATTTTCAAAAAAATTTTAAACAATTTCTATTCCTATTTAAATTGTAGAACCATTGATATTCTTTAAAATATTATTTCTGATAACATTGGAATTTTCCATTTTTTTAAATTTACCAATATATCATAATATAAAAGGGGAGCAACAAAACACACAATTGTGTGCAAAAGGCTTAAAATTATTATGTACGGAGCTTATAAAAGAAAAAAATTGATGTCACATGTGAAAGCAAATAGCAGAATTAACAAGTTTCATCAGAAATATAAAAAAGAATCTCCATATTAGAAGTCTCACCGTCTCCTAGTCAAAACACTCCACTAGTACTGTCTCTGATGAAATACTGCTTGTAATGGAAAATTTTTCATGGAGCAGAGCTGTCAAAAGTCCATGAATAAGATTCAAGACTACAAAGACCATCAGGAACCAAAACTTGGGAAGCTGACTTTTACCTCTCAGAATCAGTTATTAATTAGCAAATGTACCTGACAACATCCCTTCACTGGATAAAGCTTTTAAGTGACATTTTCTGCCAGCCATTTTTTATTGTCTTTTTCTTATAGTTGCCCATTCTCATCACTACTAATGTACTTCTCTTGAAACAGTGATTTAAATCATGTAAAAGAAACCTTGAGTTGTAAAATGCCTCTTTCACTTCAACTGATTATGTTCCGAAATGGAACCCAGACCATATTAAACTAGGTTAACTACACCATCATAAATACCAAGATGACAAGCCATACACATACTTTGATATGATTGTGCACAAATATCAACTGTTACAGAAAAGTCTTATTTAAAATATTTTCTAACCAACCGCCAGAAAGATTTTTACAAGCATAATCTTGTAAAAATCTTTAGTGAGATCCTTTGTTATTATTAAACTCTCCAAATTAATCTAACGAAGTTACTTTTCCCTTGCTTTTATCTATCTCAACTTCCAATTATTTGTGACAAATGCTGAAGGTATTTGACTTACTCTATTTTTTAACAAATCATTTTATCTTTTTAAATACATGGACTACAAATAAAACATTCGGGAGAAAGTACGTTCACTACCGAATTCATTTAGCTAGTTTCCCAGCATCAATATTTCTAGGTGTTGTTGAGTTTTCTTCTCATAATGTAGTTCTGTCATTGCACATCTAAATTGTCTGAAAATGTCATTCTATCTGAAGAAGGGTAATGCTAAAATTAAAAAAAAATATGTTTTTGCATGGAATTATGATCTTGAAATATCTTTAGTGAATGTCAAGTGTCTATCTAGTTTACTGAACATAAATGTGTAGGAGTTTGTTGAAGATTACCCTGAAATACAATAACTGAAAAAAAAATGTTAAAAGGATGTGTTGTGGATATGGTGAGAGGAATAGAAGAGGAAGGGTAAGAACTAGATGGATTCAGTCACAAGGAGCAATTAACACATCTCTAGTTGTGGAAATGTGACATACGTTTACTTCTGTGGAAGAGAGGTGATAACCTGAATAATTGTCTTACTTTACATTACTTGCTTTAATTACCACACTGTATATAACCTGCTAATTCCCATGCCTAAACAAAGGTTGTGATGAGGCGAAGGTATATATAACACACTTCTAACTAGGAAACATAATTGAAAACAGAACTGTTAGCAAGAGATCAAAATATCATACAAATGCTTTATTTTAAATACCTTCAATCTCTTCTCTAATATTTCTACAACTTACATTTATCTAAGAAAAGTGAGAAGAAAGAAATCTGTATTTTCAATATGATTACATCTTAATCGTTTGCTAAAAAATACTATTACTATTATGTGGATGAGAGGAAAACATTATCTGAGAAAATAATTAAAATTAGTTTTGTATAAAAGAATCTAAATAAATATTTGATTTAAAATTATATTTATTAAATAATCCAATAGAATGTATTGTATTAGATCAATAATTACAAGAGGTAGATTTTATCTAAGGTTTTTCTGAACACACCAGAAATATAAACAAACTAGAAGTCATTTTGAATTAGACTTTGATTGGATTAGATGTAGTAATAAAAGTTAAAATATGAACTTTCCATTTATTTTTAACTAAGATGTTAAATATGCTCTATTTATCACATTCCAAATAAAATTTGTCTTTTGGGTTGAATACTTTATTTGAAAGATTGTAATTGTAAAAATAATTAGAAATAGTGGTAGAAATTTAAATAATATTATAATTATAGTTTATATTACCACATCTATCCAGTGCAATCCTGTTTCATAGTAAATCATGCATTTAATAGGTTTTATTTATAATTAAAAGTTTTACATTTGGAATTTGATATTAATAATTATTTATATTTTTACTTTATTCGCAATACCCTGCATAAGTTTTTTACAGACTGAACTGTATTCTCCCCAAATGTATATATTGAAACCCTAAACTCCAATGTGACTGTTTAAGGGTCTTTATACATGTTAAATAAGTCAGAAGGGTTGGGTCCTATTCCAGTATGAATGGTGTACTTATAAGAAGAGGAAGAGATAAATACTGGCATGGGCATATACAGAGGAAAGGCCACGAGAGGATACAGCTATATGCAAGCTGAAGAGAAAGGTCTCACAATAAATCAAATCTGCCAACATCTTGATCTTAAACTTACAGTCTTCAGAATTGTGAGAAAATACATTTATGTTGTTTAAGCCACTCAATCTTTGGTATTTTCTTATGGCATCCTTAGCAAACTAATATAAAATCCTAAACCCAAGTTGGTAACTTTTCTTTTTTCGGACAAGGAAAATGCTACATATAGAAATCTATGATTTGTTACTTTTGCTTAAAAATTCAAAATACGTATATACCTGAAACCAAAAAGGTATTAAGTTTCAATCTCAGACAAATGACTGCCTAAGACAGGAAAGCCAGATATTTTAGTTTCTTGTTTAAAAATAAAGCACAATAAGATATAGGAAATCTTGGGCAACCATGGATTTCTATACACTGTCAGGGTTTCAAAGTAGAATGCAAGAAAACTTAAAATCATGGGTAGTTTGATATATATCCACTCCTATTAGGAAAATGGCTGGTTGTATATAAAGATATATCTGGTCTTTGAAAATATAAGCAGCTAAGCAGGCTATTAGTAGTTTAGACAAACAAATCAGAACAGGATTTTAGAACTACACATGCACTAGAGGAATTTCAAGACACTGTGTTGGATATAGTCCATTGATCTGATTCATTTCTACCACCTCCTCAAAGCACTTTTCTGTATGGTGAGGGCAGAAAATTAAAGACTTCATTTCATAGAGTCCCTTGCAGTACTGGATGTGAAGGAGGTTCTTTCAATTAGATAGGTTCATACGCGAGTTTTGAAGGGAAAATTTGGGAGGCAGCCCTTTTTAAATTTTACTGATTTTTGGCTATTTGATGGCAAGCAAGTTATGAAAATAAAATTATTGTGTGTGTAGATATGTTGGAGAGTTCAGTTTCCAGCTTCACTGGTATTTGTGTATAGCTCTGGGGTGTCAGCCACCTTCTGATTCCATTAAGAACAGGATGCCAAACTCAGAGGTCCAGTGGTAGCCCCCAGATGATTTTCCACTTTCTTCATTGGGTCAGAGGCTACAGCCTCTTTGGCTGGTCAATTTGACAGATAGTATTCTAAAGTGTAGTTCAAAGCCTATTTTTTCCAATAATTCTTTGTTTTGAATCTCCTACTGCTCATAGTATTTAGTGTAATGTCTGAGTTTAAGACAAACCAAGAAGTAAATTTCAATTTTCTGTGTAAAATGAATTATATTGGCTTGTGGAAAAGCAATGTATTATATATATTCTGGCTTTTATTTAATATAAAATGCAAACAAGTATAACCCATTATATCTCCAAATGTATATATGAGTAGATAAATATAACTTTTCAGCAGACATGAATATGACTCTAATTTCACACGTAGAGTTTTTTTTTCCCTTTATCCACAGATACGTTCTTATTCTACCCCTCATATGTGACATATATTTACTTAATTTATGATCATATCAACAAAGAGATATCCCTGGTTTCATTGTCAGTTAGTCACAAATTTGCAACACAATATATGTATACACATACACAAAAGGTATTAAACCTAATCTTCCCAGCACCAGTAACAATAGAAAACGTTTATGAAAGGAAAAAAAAAGTTACATTATTTTTTCAGTCTCTTCTTCAATTCAATCACTTTCCCTCCTAGTTTAGAGACTAAAACTGCATTGAGGTACAAAACTGTTCTTTCATTGCCCTAAGAATATTTATTTGTTAAACCTGAAGGAAGCTTTTAAACAGAATTTTAAAAAATTATTTTAATTGAAAAGATATTTTACAAGGATGGGTAAAAGTATGAATTCCTATGTTTGTGTGGCCATTAACTAGAAAAAGGCACTTCATTAAATTCTTCTGGGACTTAAGTTTCACTACAATTAAAAATCAGAGATGACCTAAATGATCTCTTCAAGTGCTTCTAGTTCTAAAATCCCAGGCTTGTCTTCTGGCTACACTGTACCAGGAAGGAATATTTAAAGAGAGTATTTCAAATGATCTATTAGCTTATGGAAAGAAAATGCTAAATTAGAACTCATTAATTAAACATGCACAGAAATAAGGGAGGAAATAAGACATTTTCCAAAAGAAAATCCATATACTAATGAAGATTTTTATTAAAATATTATCACAAGTTATCAATAAATATTTTGAAACTCTCTTCATAGTGCTTTTTAAACTTGGACATTTCTTGCAACAATCTTGTAGGAGAAATGCTGGTGTCTATCTCTATAAACATTTAAAATATACTTGTCTGCAAAGTTATGTGCACTTGTTTTTCTGTCTTAAAAGAAAAAAGATGAAAATATCTTGAAGTCATTATTTTGAAGGTGATTATTAGAGAAGCACAATAGTGAGGAAATTCTGGCTGTTCAAAAGGTGTGATGTGACAGCAATTTATCCAGGACATTTACTTTTATTAAGACATGTAGCTTCACTTTCTTAATATCTTTAGGGCTGAAATTGTTTAGATATTAGGAGGAGATAGCAGTGGCAGCAACATTTTGGAATTTATCATGAGTCTATCTAAAGTACTTTTCTCGAGTTTATTGCCTACATAAAAAAAGATAAAGGCCTCTGAAAAAAGCTTTAGAGTGCAGATTTTATTATAAAATTGACAAATTATGGCAGGCACAGTGGTTCGTGTCTGTAATCTTAGCACTTTGGGAGGCCAAGGTGGGCGGGTCACCTGTGGTCAGGGGTTCAAGAGCAGCCTAGCCAACATAGCAAAACCTCATCTCTACTAAAAATACAAAAATTAGTCGAGTGCGGTGGCACATGCCTGTAATCCCAAACCAGAGGCTAAGGCAAGAGAATCCCTTGAACTCACGAGATGGAAGTTGCGGTGAGTTGAGATCATGTCACTGCACTCCCATCTGGGGGATAGAGCGAGACTCTGTTTCCAAGTATAAAATAAAATAAAAATTAAAAAATAAAATTTACAAATTAGTTGAATTACCAAAATCCATTCAATATTATAAATTGGTTCTCTCAAGCGCATGGTAGAGTGCATGGTAAAATGCATCACCAATGGGTTATGTGCAGCATTTTCCATGGGTTGGCTTATACACAAATTTTTCAATTGTCAGAAAAGTTCTAATAAATTAAAATGTATTTCTAAGTCTTCAGAATTTGAGAAAAAATAGTTCTTTTAACAGTGTTTACATTAAACAATCAGTTTGGCCATTTGCCTTATCATATTGGTCAGTTCGAACATCAAATATAGCTGATTAATGTAGTGAATTGACCAGCTGTGTGACTGAACTAACCAACAAAGCTATCCATTTAATGTGAAATATGTGCAGTTTAACTGTCATGTAATTCATTAGTTCCATTATTTTGTTTATGCCCTGGGAGCTCTCTGACCTTCTCTGCTCTGAGAGATAGTACACTCGACAACAAAATAAGCTGAAGGCATCAGGATTATAGAAGACTCTTCATACATAAATGCATTGTCAAAGCAAATAAGTACTTAACAGAGAATCAGAGTTGGTTTTCTTTCCTTCTTTCTCTCTCTCTCTTCCTTCCTTTTCTTCCTTCCTTTTCTTCCTTCCTTCCTTCCTTTCATTCCTTCCTTCTTTCTTTTCTTTTATTTATTTAATTTCTTCTTTCTTTCTTTCTTTCTTTCTTTCTTTCTTTCTTTCTTTCATCCTTTTCTTTTTTTTTTTTACCTTTCTCCATTGAAAGCAAGCAACTAGCTTGCGGTGTTAATGATTCAGGTTACTAATTCTCTTTGGGCAACGATTGTTGACATGACATAGTACTTTTGAATATGGGAGGGCAGAAAGACAGTTTCTAAGCCAAAAAGGTTTTTATATCCAAGGATTATGGATATGACACTAGATAGTCTCATCAGTAATGGCCTTGTACTCAGATAGACACATACACACTGCAGAGAAGGGGGGAAAAAAACCATAGGCTTTGAGTCTGACAGAGCCAGTTCGCACATTTTAACCAATTTTATTTTATTTGACTCTAAACAAATGTTATGAAGTGTAAAGGTAAGGTGTCTTTCTCACATGAGATAAGGAAACTCATATTCAGAATGAATATGTGGCTTGCTAATAATCATATAAGTAATAAATATCAGAGCCATGACTAGTACCCAGATGTTTTTATTATTAATGTATTGCTCTTTCCTTCCACTAAACAATAAGAAATCTTTCATAATTCACTCACAAATTATCAAAGTGTCAATTTAAACAAAAGTAGTCCCTGTGTCCAAATAGTAGGTAAATAGGAGATCGACTGGTTTTATGTAATCAGGAAGTAGAGGTGACTTCTGGTATTGCTGGATCCAGAAATTCAAATAAGCAACTAGTTATGCAATCTCTTCCTCTGTCATCATACTTGTTTACTAGCACTTCCTCCTTTCCCTGTTTGTCTCCATATGTTGGCCTCATTCTTTATTATTTCTGACAAATGCTTCTCATCTGGCAGCAATTATGACAATTTCAAATCAATATTATTTCCAGGCTTATGCCGCTCCCCACTGCTGCCCCCCAACCCCTTTTTCTTTCTCCTCCTCCTTTGTCTTTTTCTGTAATTCCTGGCTTAGATCACAGGTCACTCTGCAGGTTCATCAGGGTTCCCAGGGCTCAAAGATACCATCATTTTTCAGACCTGAGTCACATTTAATACCCTAGCCAAAGAAAATTTGACCAGCAACCTTAGGAAAATCACATGAAGAAGTGTGGTGATTCTGTCCTGACACAAACATAAAATGTTTCTCAGCTATATCTTGCTGTCCAATAAAGAATAGTCGTAAGAACTTTCATGGAATTAACATGGCATACCAGTGCATCAAATGTTGGCATTTTAACAGAAGGGAATAAATTGGGACTAAAAGGACCCTGACATATACTTTTGACATCTAAAAAGAATAGTTGCTAACTAATTTCAATCACACCTGCAAGTGAGTCTGGAACACTTTCACCAATACATGCGGTCAAGGACAAGGAAATGCTTTTTTTCTGGTTAAAAGGAGCTCTGGGTAAAGCATGGTCCTTTAAATACAGATTCTCAGACTCAGAGTAACAGCAGAATTCCATTTGTAGCTTCACACTACAAGTAAAGTTATCAAAAGAAAGGTGGTATTTTGAGTTCTGTCTGCATTCTTTCTGTCTTCTTGATTTAAAACTGGAACATGAAAATAGAGCTCTGTTATTCATTAGGCTCCTGTAAATCCCCAAGAAGATCATTGACTCTTGTCTTTCAAATTTAAATTATTAAGTCATAACTGGATTGAGATATTTCTCATATTATTGGCTAGTTTTTCTTGCTTTTTCTTTTTAAGTTCAAAAGTGATTTTGAAAGCTTGCTTCTACATAGAAACTATGATTGTTGTCTCAGTATTTTCCTTACTCACTTGAAAGAGAAGCCTCTTAGAAGGAAAAGTAAGCAGGAAAGACATAGCATTTCATCCTAAGCAACCATCCATCAAAGCTGCCCTTAGTTTTACAGGCTTGTTCTCCCAAGGTAGAATGATGGTTAAGATTATAATTGTGTAGTGTCCCTGAAGACACAGCCTGAATACATTAAGTTTTCAAGCATAAAGAAGATATTTTATTATCCCAAAGGACACAGGCTTTTCACTACTCCCAAGAGAAATTTAGCTGTTAACTACAGTGCTCACAAATTACTTAAATAAAAGAGTCTTCCTTAGTAACCAAAGTTAAGTCCTAGCAATATTCATATTTACAGGCAAACCACTAACAAAAACAGATTCTCAGATATTATTAATTTTATAAGAGCATTTATACTGTCTTTGGATTGGTATAGCTTCTTTCCTGTTTAGGAAGTGAGTGGTAATGTTGCCAGGAGAAACAATATATTTTAAAATAAAATACATTCTTTTTTTACGCATACATTTTATGATTTCACAAAGTGCCACTGACATAATGATCTTTGATAAGCACTAAAAAAACACTGAAAATCAGAAATAATGGATTATTGCTACAGATTAGCTTACTTATATTTCAGTGGTTTTAAAAACTAGCCAGAGACTTCTTTCAGATATGACGCTAAATGTTGAGGGAAAAGACAGTTATTGAAAGACATCTACTTTAAATAAAAACAAATTTGAGTCCTAAATATTACTTTTGGGCAAATTTTAGTCATGGGTGTGTTTATATTGCTTTAAGGAAAAATCTGGGTAAACCTTGCCACATTTTATATTGCATGTTTTAAAATGCTTGGCTTTAATCTTGCTAAAATAAAATCTTAATTTCTTATTTCCAACAACATTTCTTCTTGCATTTACAAATGCATTTCTCATATTTTACAATTATGATACAGTACTCAGGTGTTGCAAATAAAACTATTTTTTCTAGAACTTTATTCAAATGAACCGAACATGTAAGCCTTCATTTCTTCCTATACAGAAAAATCTCTAAAACTTTATCTTGCCAATTCAAGGTCATGCAAGCAATTCCAATTTTAAGTATGATCAATTCAGATATCAAATTGACTCAACTCAAGTTTATTCATTTTTAATTTCTCCTGGCTTCCTTGGGGTTTTCTAAGTCTGTGGCCAGGGGTGGTACACATGTATTACTTTGGCATTAAAGAGTTGTACAGTTGTACCACGACTGAGTCTTATCCACTGACCTCTCCCATACGGCATTTTTGTTTCATCTGCTCTGATTTATTAGACAGTATGACAATTGTGGTTTGTGTCCATGGATCCATCAGTGGCCATCAGCTTCAAAGTCAGCCATACACTCTAAATCCTTGTCTCAGATGGTACCTTCTGGACCTACCAGCTCACAGCAACTTTTCATTTACTCCTTCTTACCCCATAGTGATATATGAGACTCTGAGCTTTGCCTGACAAACATCTACCTACATACATTTCACAGGCTGAAAATGGAGTGTCAATGTTCAGCTTGTGTTACCCTGAGCTGCACTCAGAGTAACTAGTCACAAATAGGACTGTTATCAGATTGCCTAATTAACCTAACTATGGACATAGACTCTCTCCTTGATTAAATATTAGCTCTTTGAGCCCTCTTTCACTAGCCCTCAACCTTGACCCTCATCCTGTCTTTGGCCTGACCAGCTCAGTCTTAACAAAGAATCCCAATTATTCATACCCTGAACCCACCCTTGATATCTAATCATGTTCTTCAACCCCTACCTTTGATGTCTAAGTCTTTGGCCTGATTTTAGCAAGAATCTTGTTAGACAAGTTTAGCAAAAATTACCCTACCCTTAATGTCTCTTCTCTGTAATTTTTTATCCACTGACCATCCTCTCAGTCTTTGGCTACATACATCGCTATTTGTCCTTGCTTTTTTCAGAGTTGAACTCAATCTCCTGTTTATTGCAGTAGAGTTGACCCTTATTGCGATCATTTTGGCTAAAGCCTTCTTTACCATTTTAACAAGTGTTTGAATATTTTTCCTTTAATATCGTCCTACACACTCTCCCCACCAGCCCCACAGCAACCTTAAGTAATAGTTAGGTCTTCAATTCATTTATATTTGAAACAGATGTCTTTTAATAGCTCTCTTTTTCTACAAATTTTGCTTCTGTTTACCTCTCTTATTACAAGGTCTTCCAGGGTAAAGGGAGGACTTTGAACTTCAATCTACATGCTTTGTGAAACTATTGGTATTAGTGTTGGCTTGATGAAACCTAGATGTTGAGTATGCTACGCTGGCTCATTTGTGGTAGACGATTTGAATGAGACCAAGAGACAAAAAAATGGAGTACCTTCTACCTTCTACTGAAGAGTAGAGTGACTATGGTTAACACAAATGTATATTTCAAGGTAGCTAGAAGAGAGAACTTGAATTGTTCCTAACATGTAGAAATGATAAATACTCAAAGTGATGAACACCTCAAATATCCTTGATCATTACACATTCTATGCATGTAACTAATTATCATATGTCCCCTATGAGTACGTAAAATGTGTCTTTTTTTTTTTTTTTTTTTTTAAGAGAAAGAGTAATTTGAAAGGGAGAGCTCTACCCAGATAGTTACTGAAATACTCCAGGCAAGAAAGGACAGTGACATGAACTAGAGAAGTAGCACTGGGGCAGGTAAACAAGATCAAAGTCAAGATTTTTTAAATGCAGAAACAATAATATTTATTGGTAGATTGGATGAGGAGCATGAACAAATTTTGGAGTTTAATGTGATTCCAGGTTGTGGTCTGAACAACTAGATGTAATGTAACCTCATTACAATGGTGAAGACTAGAAGAAGAACACATTTTGAAAAAATGAATCAAAATTAAGGAAACACAGAAGGACAAGTTACCATCTTTCAAACACTGATTTCATAGGCTCTTTTGTGTGAACTACAAACAGCAACACCGGACATCTTCTATAAATATTTAGTCCTCACACCAGAATTGAAAATTCTAGCAGTGGACTCATTTATCTGAGCTTCCAGAGACTCCTTTATCTGAGCTCTTTTGTGTGGTACACAAACGGCACAACCATACAGAATAGACCTGCGGGTTTGTAGCTAAAATTAAATAAATAAATAAGATCTCCTATATGATCATTATGATTAATAAAGAAGGAATCTTATTCTCCTATGAGGCAAATAATAAACTTAACAGAGTAATGTAGGTATAAAATGTACCTAATCAACTGAAAAATTACATATCTCAAAGCCCAGGGTGTGTGGAACACTTGATTAAAAAATGCTGGTTTAGGCCGGGCGCGGTGGCTTATGTGTGTAATTCCAGCACTTTGGGAGGCCGAGGCGGGCGGATCACGAGGTCGGGAAATCGGGACCATCCTGGCTGACACGGTGAAACCTCGTCGCTACTAAAAATACAAAAAAAATTTGGCCAGGCATGGTGGCGGGCGCCTGTAGTCCCAGCTTCTCGGGAGGCTGAGACAGGAGAATGGCGGGGACCCAGGAGGCGGTGGAGCTTGTAGTGAGTGGAGATTGCGCCACTGCACTCCAGCCTGGGCGACAGAGTGAGACTTCGTCTCAAAAAAAAAAAAAAAAAAAAAAAAACCTGCTGATTTAGAAGTATTCTGGGCCGGGCGCTGTGGCTCAAGCCTGTAATCCCAGCACTTTGGGAGGCCGAGACGGGCAGATCACGAGGTCAGGAGTTCGAGATCATCCTGACTAACATGGTGAAATCCCGTCTCTACTAAAAAATACAAAAAATTACCCAGGCGAGATGGCGGGCGCCTGTAGTCCCAGCTACTCGGGAGGCTGAGGCAGGAGAATGGCATGAACCCGGAGGCGGAGCTTGCAGTGAGCTGAGATCCGGCCACTGCACTCCAGCCTGGATGACAGAGCAAGATTCCATCTCAAAAAAAAAAAAAAAAAAGTATTCTGTGTTAGTATTCTTGTCATTAATCCCCACCCTGTCCAATTTAATAACATTAAGTAGTTTGAAAAAAAAAAAAAACTATAACCCTTTATGTTTATTTGAACTATCACAGGACTCAAGTATCTGCCTATTCTACTTTGCTCAGTCAAATAAATTTGAGTCATGTGTAGTCACTTTGGGAGAGTATTATTTTTGTTGAAAATAAAGTTTTTAAAATGTTAATGTAATATGTAGTTAATGTAATGTTCAACTTAAGAGAAATTGAAATGTGCATAATATCTAGCGACAAGAATAAGATCCTTCTTGTGCATCCCCAACAATAGAACTATGATTTCCATTTGGAAAGTTACCAATTAGAGTAACTTTATTATTTCCCCTAAATTATTAGAGGAGGTAACAAGATGAAATTTTGCTAACACAGCATCCAGGTTTCCATGGTCTTAGAAAATAAGGAAACAAATTAAGGTTTAAGCATTTTTATATAACATAACTAAATGTAGCATTACTCCAAGCTACAACTGCTAACTACAACAAATATTTTAGTTTTTCTAGTTTTGCCGCATCAGTATGAGAACAGCGTATTCACTTCTGATGTGCCAATTTGGGGTATAATGAACTACTGTAAAGGAAGATTTATTTCGGTTGAAAGAACAAAAAATTACAAAATTATATCTAATCTCAATGTTGTTCAAATGAACATGCTTTCAGAGACAACTTGATTCTTAAGTTTCTCTAAATCAAGATAGATGAATAGACAGAAATTAGTCAAAGGCCCAGCCATTCCTCGGAAAGAAACTACTAAGCTAAGTTACTAAAAAAAATGAAAAATAAATGAATAAAAAGCTGAACTCATTTATTTTAAAGAGAAAGTTCAAACAACTTTGGATTTGGGCCTTTTCTCTGAGGCCCAAGGTAGATGGGATGATAGGTAAAAAGTGCTAGTCAGAAAGGATTGTTTGTGAGTATTGTTGTCATTAATCCCTACTCTGTCAATTTCAATAAATAGATTTCTTGCCTAAGGAAGTATTTGTTAATAGCTTTTCAAGTGAACTGCTTTCACGGATAGAAAAGAAATCCATTTACCACATCCACTCATTGCCTTTATTTTTCCAGCCAACTAAAAAAGTACTTTTAGCAGCAAGTATCAGCACATTTTGAAATACAGGCATGACTGAGTCAGATTTCCAGAACTTACTGGCTATAAGATCTCAGGCAAATCATTTAACGTCTCTAAACCTCAATCTACATTCTTGTAAAATTAATATACAGTTAATTCTTGAGTAATATGGGTTTGAAATGTATAGAACACTTAAATGCAGCTTTCTAATAAACATGTTAGAAACGTTTTGGAGATCTGTAATAATTTGAAAATATGTGCAGGCAAACCACATAGCCTAGAAATATTTTTGAAAATTAAGAAAAGGGTATTCCATGAAGACATGAAATATGTATGCATAGTAGTGTATTTTATTATTTATTACCATACACAAATTCATTATAAAAAGGTAACATCCATCAAAACTTAGACACATAAATGCAGACTCTACATGGTATCATTGACTAGTAGAGAGAAATGTAAACAAATATAAAGATAGAGTATTAAATAATAACTGCTTAAAAATAACCATAGTACATATTATGCTACTGTAATAATTTCATAGTCACCTCCTGTTGCTATTGCTGTGAGCCCCAGTATTGCAAGTATTTGCTAATCATCTTCATATGAGCAGTTCGTCTCTCCAGTAAATTGCATGTTGCAGTGAAAAGTGATCTCTCACAGTTCTCACATATTTTAAAATCATATTTAGTGCAATAACATAAACCTTGAATAATACAATGAGACCCATATGAAGCACCACTACTGATGGTGGAAGTTATGGCAAGAAGCAGAGAAAGGTCTTAACTTCACAAGAAAAGGTTGAATTGCTTGTTACATACCATAGATTGAAATCTGCAGTTGCAATTGCCTGCCATTGCAAGATAAATGAATCCAGCATAAGAATCATTATAAAAAAGTACAAAAGTATTTGTGAAGCCATCATTGCAGCTGTATCGGCAGGTGTAAAAATCTTGTACTTTATGTGACATACCTTTTTATCGTGTATTGAAAAGAAGTTTTTATATGAGTGAAAGATTGCTATAAGAAACAAGTACCTATAGACTTTAATATGTTTCAAGAAAAATAGAACTATAATATGACAACTTAAAGCAAAAAGTAAAGTGAAGGCTCTGAAGCTGGATAACTCCAATGCCAGCAAAGGATGGTTTGATAATTTTAGAAAGAGGTTTAGCTTTAAAAATATCAAGATAACAGGAGAAGCTGTTTCTGGCAACCAAGAGGCAGCAGATGATGGTTCCGATGATGTTAAGAAATCATCAAAGAGAAAGGATAGCTACCTGAATATGTTTTTTTTTTTTAAAAAAGCAGATGGAAATACCCTATTCTTTGAAAAAATACCACAAAGAACATTTACGAGTAAGGAAGAGAAACAAGAACCAGGATTTAAGGCAGGAAGCCATAGGCTAACATTACTGTTTTGTGCAAATACAGTCCCGTTTATGATCAGGATTTCTCTTATCAATAAAGCTGCTTACCCTTGAGCTAATAGTCTTTTGGTGGTACAACAAGAAAGCCTGGACAGTGAGAAAGGTTTTTCTGGATTGGTTACATGAATGCTTTCTCCTTGAAGTCAGGAAGTATCTTGCCAGTAAGGGACTTGCCTTTTAAAGCTCTTTTGGTATTGAACAATGCCCCTGACAACTCAGAACTCCATGACTTCAACACCAAAGATGTCAAGGTGGTCTACTTGCCCCCAAATACAACATCTTGAACTCTGCTTATAGCAGAGGAACTCATAAAGCTTTTATGGATCATTATATACAGTATTCTATGGAAAGGATTGCCAACCCTAAGGAAGAGAACTCTGATAGTTCATCATAAAAGTCTGGAAGAATTACACCATTGAAGATACAATAAGTGTTACAAAAAGATGTGAAAGCCATCAGGCCTGAAACAATAAAGTCCTGCTAGAGAAAACTGGGTCCATATGTTCTGCATGTCTTCACTGGATTTAAAATAGAGCCAATCAAAGAAATTATGAAAGAGACTGTGGGTATGACAAAAGGGTTAAGGGTAGATATTCATCTTTAGAGATATTAATCCTGCAGAAATTCAAAATCAATTACATACCACACTAGTGGAATTAGTAAAAGATGACTTGAGGGAAATGAGTGTTTCCTAACCAGTGCCAAACAATGAAGAAGACATACAAGAAGCAGAGCTAGAAAAAGAATTGATATTAGACAACCTGGCAGAAGGGTTCTGATTAGCCAAGCCTGTCTTAGACTTGTTTTACGACATGGACTCTTCTATGATACAAGCACTGAATCTAAAGCAAATAGTGGAGGAATAACTGGTATCATATGGAAACACTTTTAGAGAAATGAAAAAAACAAAATTTCAAACAGAAATGATGATGTATTTCCATAAAGTTACATCAATTGTGGCTGCCTTTCCTGTCTCCCCCTCCACTTTATACCTCTGCTTCCCCCAAGATAGCAAGACCAGCTCCTCCTCTTCTTCCTCCTCTTTAGCCTACTCAAGGCAATGAGGATGAAAACCTTTATGATGATCCACTAACACATAATTAAGAGAAAATATACCTTCTCTTCCTTATTATTTTAATATTTTTCTTTAGCTTACTTTATTGTAAGAATATATTATATAATATATATAGCACAAAAAATGTTCTAACACATTTTATGTTATCAGTAAGGCTTCTGATCAACAGTAGGCTATTTGAGTTTTTGAGGAATCTAAACTTATATACAGATTTTTCACTGTGCAAGAATTCAGTGCCCTTAGTTTCTGCATTGTTCGGTGGTCAACTGTAATGTTATTTCTTTATTATGGCACAATCATCTACATATAGAAGATATTCCATTAATTCTTAAACAAAATGCAAAAATGCTATATAATAATACACTTTATTTCTGTAAATTATTAAAGTAATTGATATAAAACATTTGATTGTTTGCATAAATATGATTTCCCTTCGTTATTTCAGCACTTCGGCATAAATGCCACAAGCATAGGATTTGGGATTAGACATATTAGAGATGAAATTGGATTCTATTGCATACTCATCATGTGATTAGTATCAACTGCTTAATCTGTCTTATTTTCTGGAATTGAATGAAAATAATATCTAGTTCATGTCATATTGTAGAGATTAAAGACAGTATATTAAGTGTTTGACCTATGTCCTGACACTAGTAAGCATTTCATAAGTTAAAGATTTTGTTATTGCTAATTATAAAACACCTATTCACCATTTTGGCATTCCAGAGACATTGCTGTAAGACTTCCAGATAAAGGATTGATGACTTAAGGATTCACTCAACATTTCACAATAGTAATATTTTCATAGTTATAAAATTCATTATATTTTCTGTTAATAGCTTTGTAGCCAACAAGGAATTTTACTATACTAAGATAGCCACTAGTTAGTTCATCAACAATTAGTTGCAGAAATTTGAATTTGTTTTTGAGTTTATTAGCCAAATCTTCAATAACCTAAGTAGTTCATCAAGGCAGCAGTCAATCATAGGTGGGTGAATTGCTAATTCTTGACAGATTGATAGAAGAAGGCAGTCTAATAAATATTGTTTAATTATTAATATTTCTTCCAACTGAAAAATTTGTCAAGAGTGAATAAAATATCAAAGTCAAGTTACAATCTCCAGGAGAGCTTACATGTTTCTTCTTTGTTCTGGAAAATTTCCCAAATGGGAAATATACATAGTACATTTTGCTGAGCAGAAATGATTCTAACTTTTAAAAGTACAAATAAAACATTAGGACCCATGGGAAAATTACAATCCGGATTCAAAAATCACCACTTGATCAAGATTGTCTGGAAGCCAAGAGAAACCTCAATACCAGGAAAGGGTGAGAGACCCTCAATGAGCTTCATTCTCACTCCTGGAATCTTAGCCACTGAAAAGCCCCTTGGCCCTCATGGGCCTTGCAACTAACATGGGAAGCTACTGGAAGATTCTATGATGGCACTGTCCCAGGGAGAAAACTCAGGCTGAGACCCTCACATTCTTTGAGACTGTAGCAGCTACAGAATAAAGACCATTTTAAAACTCTACAACGAAAATACTGTGCATTATTATAGATTCCAGTGGTACCAGGACTGAGGTACAAAAGAAGCATGAGCTGCTGCCACCAAGGTTTAGATATAAACAGCCACAAGCTACCACACCAGGGGTGGAAGTACCCCACAGACCTTTGCACCACCTTTAGGACTGAGGAATGAGTAAGGTACCATTCTAGAGCTCTGCCCCCAACAGATAATGTACTGTCCTGGAGCCCTGCCTCACTGGGTCTGAGGCACAAGAGAAGAGCTGGCTACTTACTCTAGGGCTTAGGCATGAGTAAAATCGGGCTACTACACCCAGGACCGAGGCACAAGCACCACTGGGTCTGAGGTATGAGTAGTATCTGTGCTCCCTACCCACCAGTTTAGGCTGCTGTCCCTGAAGGTGGCATCACCCCCTACCCAGTGTTAGAATGGCAGCAAGACCACTGCCATCCCCAGCCTGAGCATTCTGCTGGTGGCCTGAAGATCATCTTGCCACTGACTAAGGTGGCTAGTAGCTGTACGTACCATTGATGTGGATGAGGACAAGCCTGGCTTCACCCTTCCCCAACATGCCAGGGCATATAATCCAGGGACCCAGGGATTGCCCAGCCCACATCATCACCATTGGTACCTGAACACTTCTCCTGGGGACCTGAGGTTTTGCTGTTACTTCCATAGCTGGCGTCTGCCTGTATGCACCACCTGCATGCCTGGAGACTGACCTGCTTAGCCCATTACAGCCACTGCCAACACAAACATGCACCACTCAGGACTGAGAAGGTCATCCTGCCACTGCCACTGTGATTGTCTATGCTACATTGATTGCTCAGGGGACAAAGGACCTGCCCACCTACTCTTCCCATAGCTACCACTATCTGAGCCACCTAGAGCTCCAAGAATCAGCTTTCCTGAAACTACTAACACTGGTGACAGTGTATGACACCTGGGGCCTAAGGACAGGCACACAGCCTACAGCTGTCAACACTGGAGTTTGCCTACCTGGTGTCCCAGTCCCCAGTAAAACTGCACCACCGCCTTTACTAATAACTGCACCTTAAACCACTGAGAAAATCTCAGGAATCAATGATGCTACTTACACACAAATAAATGATCAGACACTACACTATGGAATGCACCTAGAATCAAGACCAAAGTGTTCTATTCAACTAACACCATACATTCATTCTCAGGAAAAATCCCTTCCCTACAAAAGCAAATTCAAAAGTTTTAATAGTGATGCATCAGATGTGCAGATATCAATCTAAGGATACAATAAACATGAAAAAAAGTATTACAAACAGGAACACAATAATTCTTCAGAAACAGATCCCAATATCGAAAATTAGTAAAAACCCAGAAAAAGAATATAAATTATTGATTCTAAAGAAGGTCAGTGTGATATGGGAGAAATTTTAAAAACAATACAATTAAATCAGAAAAAAATCAGGATATGAATGACAAATTTACTAGAGATATAGATATTATTAAAATAAAGAATCAACACAAAATCTGGAACTGAAGAATTTATTAAATAAGCTGCAAAAATACATTAAAAAACATGAACAACAGTCCAAATCAAGCAAAAGAAAGAATCTCAGAACCTGAAGATAGGTCTTTTGAAATAAGCCAGTCACATAAAAATGAATGAACAAAGTCTGTGTGATATATGGAACACCATAAAGTGAACAATATACAAATTATCAGTATACCAGAAAGCAAAAAGACAATGAAAGGCTTTGAAAACCAATTTAACAAAATAATAGATAAAAATGTATCTAAATCTAGAAGAAATTTAAATATCCAGATAAAGGAGGCCCAGTCAACAGCGAACAAATAAAATGCAAAAAGGTCTTCCCATGGCACATTATAATAAAGATGTCTAGAGTTAATGACATTTTAGAGTTAATATCATAGAGTTAATGGGAATGGCAGTAGTCTTGCTGCCATTCTAACACTGGATAGGGGGTGATGCCACCTTCAAAAAAAGTAATTAAGAAATTAAATTTTAAAAATTCTTAAATGAAATGGAAACAAAACATATCAAAACCTGTGGGATACAGGAGAAGCAGTAGTAAGAAAGAAGTACATAGCAATAAATGCCCATATCAAAAAAGTGGAAAGTTGCAAATAAATAATCTAATCATACACCTCAAGGAAAACTAGCAGCCTATATCCTTGAGAGACATAGAAGTAAAAATTTTCAACAAAGTACTAGCAAACTGAATTCAATAGCACCTCAAAAGACAATAGAGCAAGATCAAACAACACTTTTAGTAGGGACACAAGGATGATTTAACATACACAAAACAATAAATATGATAAATCACATAAAGATAATTAAAGACAAAAACTATATAATCATTTCAGTCGAGGCAGGAAAAGTATTTGATAAGTAACCCTTCATAACAAAAACTCAACAAACTATGCATATAAACAATATATAGCATAAAGGCCGTATATGACAAACCGACAGCTAGCATCATATTGAATGAGAAAAAGTTGAAAGCCCTTCCTCAAAGTAATTTGGTTAAGTCTATACTTCCCCACATTCTTCAATAGGGTTACATTATTCATATGTAGTCCAGGTGCTTTCATATGTGACATTTTAGCTTCCTCTCAAACATTGCTTGGGTTTTCATCCTGAGATAGTGCAGTTCATACAGATGCCAATTTATGTTTGTAGAGCAAATGGATGAACGGAAGGAAGGAAGGAAGAAAGGAAGGAAGGAAGGAAGGAAGGAAGGAAGGAAGGAAGGAAGGAAAAGTATTTTCAAGAAAGCTTCCCTATCATGTCTCTCAGATCATATGTTTATTTTGGTGATTAACAGATATGTTTTAACACAGACTTTAAAGATTATTGTGCATACTATTCACAATAGCAAAGACTTGGAATCAACCCAAATGTCCATCAGTGACAGACTGGATTAAGAAAATGTGGCACATATACACCATGGAATACTATGCAGTCATAAAAAAGGATGAGTTCATGTCCTTTGTAGGGACATGGATGCAGCTGGAAACCATCATTCTCAGCAAACTATTGCAAGAACGGAAAACCAAACACGGCATGTTCTCACTCATAGGTGGGAACTGAACAATGACATCACTTGGACTCGGCAAGGGGAACATTACACACCAGGGCCTATTATGGGGAGGGAGGAGGGGAGAGGGATGGCATTGGGAGTTATACCTGATGTAAATGACGAATTGATGGGTGCTGACGAGTTGATGGGTGCAGCACACCAACATGGCACAAGTGTACATATGTAACAAACCTGCACGTTGTGCACATGTACCCTAGAACTTAAAGTATAATAATAATAATATTGTTCATAAACAATCTCTCAGTAGTGTGTGTGTGTGTGTGTGTGCGCGCGCGCGCGCTTGTGTTTGTGTGAGAGACGGAGATGGGTGAGAGGGGAGTGAAAGAGAGGAGCATGCAGGAGATGGAGAGAGTAGAATACTTCAGATTCTGGTGTTTTACTTTTTTATTGTATCCTCTGACCAATTTCACCTAGGCTGTTTTTTATTGCCTGTTTCTTGAGAACATTAAAGTATTTTTCACATGGCGTACCAATTCATTTGTCCTTTTGGAAAGAGTCAAGTTCTGAGACAGAGTTGACTGTTGCTAGGTTCCTGGCTTAGTTCTCCATATTAAACTTCCTACTGACATAATAAAATACATTTTTTCTTCCTGAATATAAATGGCAACATTCAATAACTGCAGTTGCTAGCAAAGACAAAGTTTTGAATGTAAAATGCTGGCTGAGTAAATAAAAGATTAATTTTGTTGCTTCATGGCCTAGACACCCAAAGTTTGTCAGGAGAATAGAAATTCAGATACAGCAAGAGGAACGTGAGGTGAGTGAGGCACTTGCCTCAGTCATGAGATTTGAAAAAGGAAAAATATACTCAGTAATTGATGTAAATAATATTTTAATTTAATAACACTGAATGGTGCATTTGCCAGAGGCTCAAACATAGTTAATCAAGTTTCTGTTGTTGATCTAATCAGGATCTAAATTTTTAATATTGTGTTCATTATGACTTATTGCAAATTAATTTTAATGTTTAAAATACTGCATTAAATATAATTTATCTTGAACGCTGAGTTTTTGAGGTATCCCTTTAAATTTTGCCCCAGAAGTAAGTTTTTCATCTACCTCACTCATCTGACTGTAGCACAGCCCTGCTAAAAGCCTTCCTTTTTTACGTACTTGATAATTATAAGATAATCCAGAGTGTGTGTGTGTTTGTTTGTGTCTGTGTGTGTACACAAACACACGTAAGACTACAGGAGAATATCAACATAAACTAACATAGTTTGTCTCCTAATAAACTATGTCTTCTTACAGAATATGTCAGAATATCAAACATTTACAAAATATTTGAGTCAATTCTTTCAATAACAAATAGCAAAAATCACAGTACCCTAAATCGAATAAACATTATAAAAGAAAATTTATTAGACTTTTGTAACTTTTTTGGCAGAAACATATGAGAATTCTATTGTAGAAGTGAAGACATTAATTATAGATTTCTTGTCAGGAGAGATGAATGCATGTCTAACAATGATGTAAGAGGGGTTCTGCATTAGCCAATTCTCTTATCCTATTCTGCAGGGATTTTCTTTTAAGTTTTACATTATTAATGATAAAAAGAATACAAATCCCTGGTTGCCCAGATTGCTAAATCTTACTTTAAATACCACCCAGATACTTTGAAATCTCAAGTGTCTTGTGATTAATATCATTTTCTGTTACAGTAAATTAAGAAGTTGATATTGGCCGGGTGCGGTGGCTCAAGCCTGTAATCCCAGCACTTTGGGAGGCCGAGACGGGCGGATCACGAGGTCAGGAGATCGAGACCATCCTGGCTAACACGGTGAAACCCCGTCTCTACTAAAAAAATACAAAAAATTAGCCGGGCGAGATGGCGGGCGCCTGTAGTCCCAGCTACTCGGGAGGCTGAGGCGAGAGAATGGCGTAAACCCAGGAGGCGGAGCTTGCAGTGAGCTGAGATCCGGCCACTGCACTCCAGCCTGGGCGACAGAGCGAGACTCCGTCTCAACAAAAAAAAAAAAAAAAAAAAAAAGAAGTTGATATTGCTCCATTCTGCTTCATGCTGCCCCAGCTTGCCACTTTATGATTCAACAATCTTGCCTTAAATACAATTATATTTACCCCTACTAAATTGGCTACAACTAAATATGTAGAGAAAAAAATCATTTTCTTATAGGCCTGTAGGCCTGTTGTCTATCATTTTATGTAACTAAGACAGCATTTCCTCTGAGAGTTTTCATTCCAATACTTAAGACCTTTAATTTCCATTTTAAAACAAAAATGAAAATGAAGGCTACCCTTAAAAAATTTTTTCTAAATTGTTATTGAATGGGAAGAGTACAATATCAACATCACATGACACCTGAACACCACAGAAAATGGCAGTTTGGAAGCTCCAGAAGTTGTTCCCTCTATTGAGACGACTATTGAGCTGGCAAGCACTGTAAAGTAAGGCTTCTGGAATTCTAGATTGTAATTGAATACTTGCAGGATGTCAGGGATTGCTTGATGAGGAACACTCAGAAATATCAGCGAATTTTGAGCTTCCTTTTCTGGCTACCATACGCCATCTGTAGCCCTATGGAGATGTCAGGCCACACTGTAATGTGACACACTGGTGTCAGGGTGAGCAAAAGGAATTTCTCCTCCAAGAGTCAAGGTTTTGAATTTTGATTGCTGCTATTGATTGTGGAGATGCTGATACAGATGCAGACCACTCATTTATCATATGGGTTGAAGGAATCATTGGCAGGAGGGAATTTAAAGAGACAGACACTCTTTTTTAATTTTTTGTTTTTCTTACTTGACAAGTATTTAAAGAAATCAGGTTATTTGCTGACTGAGGACACACTACAACTGAGGCTTTGGTGGACCACACACAACAAGAAGCGTAGCCTTTCCAAAAGTGGTTTGGAAAAGTCACTAAACAAATAGACAGTCTGAGCATTCATCAGTTAACAACAGTGATCCTAGGAGAGGGGAAAAATTCTGATGTCCAGTGTTACCACATTACAATATTCAAAATGTTCAGTTCTCAATAAAAAAATTAGAATGCATACATAAATCATGAAATTAAGAAATTATGAGTCCTTCTAGTAGAAAAACAAATAAATCACCCATGAGAAGCTCAGACATTGAATCTACTAGACAAAAACTTTAAATTATCTGTCTTAAGTATGCTCAAAGGTATGAAGGAAACCACAGACAGAGAAGCAAAGGAAATGAAGAGAAAAATAAATAGACATCTAGGGAATGTTAATAGATAGATGATATTATAAAAAGGAGCAAAGTAATAGTTCTAGAACTGAAGAGTACAATATTTAGATAAATTTTCACCGGATTTGTTCAAAAACTGTTTTAAGCAGGCAGAAGACAGAAGCAGAGGATTTACATGTAAGACAAATGAAATGACCAGCATAAGAAGAATTCAAAAAAAGAAGAAGAAAAGAAAAAAAGAATTTTTAAAAAACAGCTCAGCCTAACGAACTTATGGGACACTACCAAGCATACCAACATATGTATTATGGAATTTCCAGAATGAGATTAGGAATAGAAAATGTAGGAAAGAATATTTGAAGAAATAATGGATGGGAAATTCACAAATTATATGATTGATGCCAATCTGCACATGCAAGAAGCTCAAAAAATTCCTAGGATAAACTCAAAGAGATCCACACTGAGACACATTGTCAAAATTTAAACACAAAGAGAATTTTGAAAGCAATGAGACAGAAGCAATGCTTCATAGGCAAGGGACCCTCAATTAGATTAATAGCTGATATATCCTCAGAAACAATGGAAGACAGAGGGCAGTGGGATGATACACTTAAAGTCATAATTTAAAAAAAAAATAAAACCTGTCAAACAAGAACTATATATCTGATAAAATGGTCCTTGAGAAGTAAAGGAGAAATTAATATACTCCAAGTAAAAGATAAGAAAATTAGAAATGCCCTGCAAAGCATGCTTCATGCTGAATTGAGAGTACTCAAACCAATATGAAGAAATTAATATTATGGGTATAGATAACTGCACATGTAAATATAAAACTAGCTTTATTGTATTTTTGTATACAACTTTATTTTTTTTACTATATGTTTCAATAGACATACAGATGAAATGACAATGACCAATCTATATTAATGGGCACAAAATGTATAAAGATGTAATTTGTGACAATAGCAGTGCTAAAGGGAGGAATGATGTTGGACAGAAGGAAAGTTAATGTATGTTATTAAAGTTAAATTAGTATAATTCAAACTAGATTGTTTACATCAATGTTATATATGTGGGACATTAACAGTAACCCCCATGGTAACCTCTACAAAATAACTAAAATTATATAGAAAGGAAATAAAGAGGGAATCAAAATGGTACAGTAGAAAACATCAATCAAATAAAAAAGATAATATTAGAGACAATTGAGGAACCAGAAAATGTATAATAAATATGAAAGACAAATACTAATATGACAGAAGCAAGTTCCTCATTATTATTATTCACTTTAAATGTAATTGTATTAAACTCATGAGTTAAAAGACAGAGATTAACAGAAAGGACAAAGAATACAATTCAACAATGTGTAGCTTACAGGAGATTCCCTTTAGATCCAGAAACACAAATAGGCTGAAAGTGAATGAATGGAAAAATATATTTATGCAAATGATAAGTAAAATAGAGGGCTATATCAAAAAAATAGTTTTTAAATAAAAAATTATAATGTTTTTAACTAAAAATGACATTTTTATTTATAAAAAGTTCAATTCATCAATAAGATATGACAATTGCATACATCTACATACCAAACTACAGAAATATGAAGGAAACATTTAGAATGGGAGCCCAATAAAGATTCAGACAGAATTGAGGGAAGAAATAGAAGGCTCTTTAATAATAGTTGGGGCCTTCAATACCCTCGCTGTTAATGATTTACAGAGAATCTAGACAGAAGATCAACAAGGAAATAAAAGATTTAAACAACCCCATAAACCAATCTGATCAAATGTACACTAGGCCCATCTGCAAGGAGATTGGATCAGTTATCAAACCTCCCAATAATGAAAAATCCAGGACCAAATAACTTTGTAGGTGAATTTTCCCAACGATTTTTAAAAGTGTTAACAACAATTCTACTCAAACTCTCTCAATAATTAAAGAGGAAGAAACATTTTCTACCACGTTCTCTAAGGCCAGAATTATTCAGATGCCAGAGCCAGAAAAAAGCATCTTAAGAAAACTACAGAAGGTCAATATCCCTTATAAAGAAAAAAACATTATAAGACAAATCCTTAAGATCCAAATCCCTTATAAATATAGACGAAAAAAAATTCAACAAAATATAAGCAAACTGAAACAAACAAAATATTGATTCACACCATGGCCTATTGTGGGGAGGGGGTAGGGGGAAGGGATAGCATTAGGAGATATACCTAATGTAAATGACGAGTTAATGGGTGCAGCACACCAACATGGCACATGTATACATATGTAACAAACCTGCATGTTGTGCACATGTACCCTAGAACTTAAAGTATAACAATAATAATAATAAAATATCAACATTAAATTAAAAAAAAAAAAAGATCTGACTGCCCTGCTGGATTTCAGACTTGCATGGGGACTGAAGACTTTTTGTTTAGGCCAATTTCTCTTATTTGGAATGGCTGTATTTACCCAGTGCCTGAACCCCCACTGTATCTAAGAAGTAACTAACTTGTTTTTGATTTTGTAGACTCGTAGGCAGAAGAGACTTGCCTTGTCTCAAATGAAATTTTGGACTATGGACTTCTGAGTTAATGCTGAAATGAGTTAAGACTTTGAGGGACTGTTGGGAAGTTGTGATTGGTTTAGAAATGTGAGGACACGAGATTTAGGAGGGTCCAGGGGTGAAATGGTATGGTTTGGCTCTGTGTCCCCTCCCAAATCTCATCTTGAATTGTATTCCCATAATTCCCATGAGTTGTGGAAAGGACTCAGTAGGAAAATCATGGGGCCAGTTTCTCCCATATGTTTCTTGTGATAGTGAATAAGTCTCATAAGATCTGATAGTTTTAAAAAGGGGAGTTTCCCTGCACAAAATATCTTCTTGTGTCTGCTGCCATGTGAGATGTGCCTTTCAGCTTCCGCCATGATTGTGAGGCCTCCCCAGCCATGTGGAACTGTAAGTCCAATAAATCTCTTGTTTAATAAACTGCCTAGTCTTGAGTGTGTCTTTATCAGCAGCATGAAGACAGACTAATACACCTTTATACGAATAGAAAGACGAAAACTTAAACAAATGATAATCCTGTCAATGTAGAAAAAGTATTTGACAAAATTCAACTCCACTTAATAAAATAGTCTGCAAACTAGGAATGGATGGAAACTTCCTTAACATGATAAAAAAATTAAAAAATTACAAAAAATTCACAGTTAACATTGTAGTTAACCATAATAATTTGAAACGTTTCCTTTAAAATTAGGCACATTTTACTTACTGCTATTCAACATTGTAATCAAAGTACTAGCAGAGAAATTAGACAAGAGAAATAAATAAAAGTCACCCAGACTGGAAACAAATTGGAAAAATTATCTCTAATTAAAGATGACATAACTAACAGAGTACACAAAAAATATTAGCATTAATAGTCAAATTGAGAAAACTGGCATAGTTCAAGATTAACACACAAAAATCAGCCGTGCTTCTAAACAGCAATAATATACAAGCCAAAAGAGAAATTAACAAAGCATCCCATTTATAATAGCATACAAAAGAACAAAATACTTACTAATAAATTTAACCAAGGAAGTGAAAGACACGATGAAAACTACTATCATTGCTGAAAGAAATTGTCAGTTCTAAATAAATGGAACAATACTTTACGTTCCTAGATTGGAAGATGATATTAATAAAATGTGTGATAGGTAATTTTATGTGTCACTTTGACAAAGTTAAAAGATGGTAAAACATTATTTTGACAGTGTCTGTGAGGATATCTCTGGAAAATGTAAACATCTGAAGATGCCCTCTTATCAATATGGGTATCAGTATGTGAGCCCCCATTAAATCTGTTGAGATAGAACAGAAAAATGGAGGAAAGGCAACTTCTTTCTCTTTCTCCTTGAACTGAACCATCCATCTTCTCCTGCCTATGAAATCAGAGTTTCCAGTGCTCAGGCCTTTGGACCCTGCGAGTTACGTTAGCACACCCCATCCCCATTCTCAGGAGTTTGACCCTGGGCTGGAACTGAAATCAGCTTCCCTGGTGCTCAGGTCCTTGGACTCAGAAGAAATTACCCCACCAGATTTACTGGCGCTCCAGCTCTCATATGATTGTGTTTACTGGAAAACTCCAACTAATTGAGATTTCCGTACTCCTCAAGGCAATTTATAGCTTAAATGTAATACCTATCGACTTTCCAATGGCCTTTTGTGCCAAAATTGAAAAGCAGATCTTCAAATTTACGTGAAAATAAAACGAGTCTCAAATAGCCAAAACAATCTTGAAAAAGAATAAAGTAGAAGAACTCACACTTCATTTTTTCCAGATTTGTAACAAGGATGTAGTAATAAAAACAGTATAGTAATGGCTTAAGGGATGTCATATGGACCAATGGCATAAAGTTGAGAGTCCAGAAATCAACCCAACCTGATTCTCAAGAAGAATGCCAAGATCGCTTATAGAGAACAAATGGTTTCCTCAATAAATGGTGCTGAGACAGCTGGATTTCCACATGCAAAAGAATCAGTCTTGATCCTACTTAACTTGATGTCTTAGTCCACAGTGGGTGCTCCAACAAAATATTCTAGATTGTGTGATTTATAAGCAACAAAATTTATTTCTCATGGTTCTAGAGACTGGGGCACTTAAGATCAAGATACCAGCAGATTCTGTGTCTAATGAGGACCCAATTCCTCATAGACAGCTGTCTTTTTACTCTACTGTCACATGCCTGAAGGGGTAAGAACTTTCTCATGGACATTTTTAATTAGACAATTAATCCCATTTATGAGAGCTCTGCCCCCATGGTCTATTAATCTCTTAAAGTGCTCACTTCCTAATACCATCAGGCTGAGGGTAAGGATTTCAGCCTAGGAATTTTGGAGGAACATACATATTCAGACCATAGAATACAATATACAAAAATAAACCCAAAATTGATCAAAAACATATGTAGATGCTAAAACTGTAAAACTATTAGAAAAAAACATAATGTGTCTTCATGACCTTGGATTTGGCAGTGGATTCTTAGATTTAACACCAAAAGCACATGCACAAAAGGAAATAAAAATAAATTGCACTTTAAAAATCTCAAAGCTTTCCATCAATAAAAGCCAGTAGCAAGACTGTGAAAAGAAAACATACAGGAATGGAGAAAATATCTGTAAATGAAATATCTGGTAAGCATTTAGTATCCAGAATATAGAAAGAACTCTTACATTTAAACAACAAAAGACAAACAACCCAATTTAAAAATGGGTAAGGAAATTGAATAAGCATTTCTCCAAAGATGTACAGATGGCCAACAAGCACATGAAAAGAACAACCATTGATCATTTAAGGTAGTACATATTAAGACCAAAATGAAATACCACCTAACACAACTAATATGGCTTTAATGAAGAACGTGAAAAGAAAAAAAAAAAAAAAAAGGGTTGGTGGTGATTTCAAGAAATAGGCACATTCTGGTGGGAATGTAAAATCATGTAGCCACTGTGGAAAATAGTTCGATGATCCCTTAAAAAGTGAAACAGAATACTTAGCCCATTATACTTGTAGGTATATACTTGAGAGATAAAAACAATGTCCACAGAGAAATTTGTTTACAAATGTATATAGCAGCATTATTCATTAGCCAACAGGTCAAAATAACTCAAATATCTATCAATGAATAAATGAATAAAGCACGGTTTTCTCAAACAACAAAATATCATTCAGTCAGAAAAAGGAATAAAGTGCTAATAAAATACTAATACCTGTTATAACTTGGATAAACATTAAAAACATATGTTCCTTTTTTCTTTTTCTTTTCTTTTCTTTTTTTATTTTTATTTTTTTTTGAGATGGAGTCTCGATCTGTCACCCAGGCTGCAGTGCGCTGGCCGGATCTCCGCTGACTGCAAGCTCCGCCTCCCGGGTTCATGCCATTCTCCTGCCTCAGCCTCCCAAGGAGCTGGGACTACAGGCGCCCGCCACCACGCCTGGCTAATTTCTTGTATTTTTAGTGGAGATGGGATTTCACCATCTTAGCCAGGATGGTCTCCATCTCCTGACCTCGTGATCAGCCCGCCTTGGCCTCCCAAAGTGCTGGGACTACAGGCGTGAGCCACCGCATGCGGCCCAAAACCCTATGTTAAGGAAGGAGACGCATTATAAAAAGTCATATATTTGTATGACTTATTTTATATGACAACATAAATTCCTAGAGATAGAAAAAAATATAGGTTGCTAGGGCTAAAAGGAATGGAGAATGGGGAATACTCACTCAATAGGTATGGGGTGCTTTTATAGGATCATGAAAAATTTCTAAAATTAGAGAGATCTAGTGTTTTCAGAACATTATAAAAGCACTGCTTTTATAATAGTGAATGGTACACTAAAAACTGCTGAATCACAACTTTAAAATGGCTCATTGTAATATGAATTTGACTTTGATTAAAAAAATTAAAAGTTCCACGATACACAGTATTTTTTGATATAATCTCCACTAAGCTTAGGACCATTTATGTCAGAAGAAAGTGGATATGTGTTTTACAATTATTCTATTCCTCTATCTCAATTGTTTAATTAGTAATAGAATCAACTCCAAAGCTTAAAGTAAATTTATTTTGCTGAGAAGCAGAATTTTCTAAAGATAATGTCAATTCTGAAGGCTGTTTTCTTTATTAATTCTATGTGTAGCAGTAATTATATTACTGAGATACCAAATGCAATAGAAAGCAACGTTGTCTACTGAATAATATTTATCAGAGATTATTTAAATACTAGCTTCCTAAAATTCCTATCCTACTCTTTGTTAGCTAATAAATACATTCAAAATTTTAATTCTGTTAACTTGTTTTCAAATCAAAATAGAATTAAGTACATTGCCTCCATTTTCATATATTTAATACATTTTACAAAAGATTTCAAGTTTTATTGAGTTGACACTGGGAAAGGGAGCATTCAGAGAAATTCGTTTGATATTTAGAATTCATTTTAAATGGTCTATGAAAAATAATGTGAGAACAGAAAGTGTTTAATTAGAAAAAATCAATGCTATCTACTTCATAAAACACTTTTTAAAAAATCATAATTTATTAAGCACTACTAAAACTTAGATACTAATATAAATACTACTCTATTTTTTCCTAATAATTAGTTTAAATGGTACCATTTTATGAATACTATATATTCCATGGAATACTATGCAACCATAACATAGAAAGAGATCATGTCAGCAACATAGTTAGAGCTGGAAACTCTTAGTTTTTTCCCAGGTGAACTGCTGCAAGAACAGAAAACCAGGTACCACGGTTCTCACTTATAAGTGGGAAATAAACATTGAATACACATGGACACAATGAAGGGAACACTAGGCACCAGGACCTATTTAAGGATGGAGGGTGGGCGGAGGGTGAAGATCAAAAAGCTATTGGGTACTATGCTTATTACCTGGGTGACAAGACCATCTGTACACAAAAACCCCACAACGCAAAATTTACCTATATAACAAACTTGCATCTGTACACTTGAACTGAAAATAAAAGTTTTTTAAGAAAGAATACTGTGGCTGGGCACGGTGGCTCACGTCTGTACTCCAGCCACTGCACTCCAGCCTGGGCGACAGAGTGAGACAGAGTGAGACTCTGTTTCTTAAAAAAAAAGAAAGAATACTGTGTATTGAAAACTGATAGGCAAACCCTATAGATGTATTATTATCAGTTTCTAAAATTATTAAAAAGTATGTCACAGCAAAAGGATAAATTTTGTCTAGTAAATTATAATTTCTTGAAATAATTTGTTGTGATATAAAGTATTTTGGAAAATGTTATGAAAGAGGATTGATGTTAAAGTTAATCTAATTTAATGTCCCCCCCCCTTTTTTTTTTTTTTTTTTGAGACGGAGTCTCGCTCTGTCGCCCAGGCTGGAGTGCAGTGGCCGGATCTGAGCTCACTGCAAGCTCCGCCTCCCGGGTTTACGCCATTCTCCTGCCTCAGCCTCCCGAGTAGCTGGGACTACAGGCGCCCGCCACCTCGCCCGGCTAGTTTTTTGTATTTTTTAGTAGAGACGGGGTTTCACTGTGTTAGCCAGGATGGTCTCGATCTCCTGACCTCATGATCCGCCCGTCTCGGCCTCCCAAAGTGCTGGGATTACAGGCTTGAGCCACCGCGCCCGGCCTAATGTCCCCTTTTTAAAGTGATTTGTCTGATGTGATCTTATTAGGGACAGAACTGAGATTTGTATCCAAAGTGTCTTTTTTCCAATTTTCTGCTTTGAGTCTCATTTACCAGCACTTACAAGTTACTTCAGTTGGAGACTTAAAAAAATTTTTTTAATATTTAGTTCATTCTAGTCTCATTTTTCTGTTAACATTATCTCTCCAATGAACATATTATTTTACTAGAAAATAATCTTAAATCTGTTGAAATTTCTTTAAATAACAAAAAGAATGTTAATAATGAAACCTGTAATAGTATTTTTGACTCAAAATTAGATCTATCTACATATTAATCTGTTTATATATACACACACCTGGTATCTGTCTGTATATAAACATACAATTATATTAACTATATTATTAAATGTCATGTGCTACATATTAACAATGTTACATATGTATGATAATATAAATACTATAATAAATTATATGAAATGGCATATACCATTATCATTAATGTATATTAAATGTTATATACATTTATACTATAAAATATGCATGTGTTATTGATGTATGTAAACAGATATAGACATCTGTTTGTCTTTTATTTTAATTATTTAATTGATGTGTAGGAAGATAGGTAGATAGATAATAAAGATATGACTATAGATATATGTCACCACCACAATGTAGGATTATGACCTGGACCATACTGAGTTTTTTTTTGGTGACATTCAATGATCTGAAAATTGGATTTCATGTATTAAAAACTTGTACAGTTTTTCTGACTATTGCATGTCTCCAAATATGGAGCTTTCACTTAAAATGTTATTCTACCAATATTGAAAGTTTGCTGTATTTCAAATGTTGCTCTAAGTACTCTATGCTTCTCAACTTATTTAATCAATAAAACAACTAATTAGAAAGGCATGTGATAAATACACCTTAATAATTTTCCTGCATAATATAGGGTCGTATATAGTACTTACACTATGTGAATATCTGAAAAGTAAAAGAGACTAAATATACAAAGTACTTATCGCATTGCTATGGTACACAATAAAGCACTTAAAACTGTTTTTGCTATTATTATTATTATTATTATTATTATTATTATTATTTGAGATTGAGTCTCACTCTGTCTCCCAAGCTGTAGTGCAGTGTCAGGATCTCAACTCACTGCAACCTCCGCCTCCCAGGTTCAAGCATTTCTCCTACTTCTGCCTCCCCATTAGCTGGGATTACAGTTGTGTGATACCACACCCAGCTAATTTTTGTATTTTTAGTAGAGATGGGGTCTCACCATGTTGGCCAGCATAGTCGTTTTGAACTCCTGATCTCAAATGATCCATCCGCCTCAGCCTCCCAAAGTGTGGGGATTACAGACGTAAGCTACCAAGCCCATCTTATTACTGTTATTAAAGTCATTTTAATACACTTCCAGATTGTAAGAGAAGAGGGGAAAAAGTCTGGGAAATGGCAAGGTGAGAGAATGTGACATTTAAGGATACCACGATTAACCACAGGTAGAGATTAAGTAATCTACCAATAGGCATTCCTAGATTTACACATGAAAGAAGCCATATTATGTAACAGTTTAAGATGTTTCCCCAATCTACCATGGTATTTATGACATTATTTACAAATCTCTCTGTACATCATATATATAAAACTATATATTGTGAAGTTATTAATAATAAAAAGCATAATCCTTCAAAAGGGGAAAATTACATTAAAGGAACTTTAACATGATAATGGTGAGAATAAAGTTGGTGATGATTTCTTTGTTTTGTTTCACTTTAAGTTTCAGGACACATGTGCAGAACATGCAGGTTTGTTACATAGGTATACATATGCCATGGTGGTTTGCTGCATGTATCAACCATCATTTAGGTTTTAAACCCCCCATGCATTACGTATTTGTCCTAATGCCCTCCCTCTTTTTGCCCCACATCCCCCGGCAGGCCCGTGTGTATTGTTCCACTCCCCTTGTCCATGTGTTCTCATTGTTCAACACTCATTTATGAGTGAGAACATGTGGTGTTTGGTTTTCTGCTCCTGTGTCAGCTTGCTGAAGATGATGACTTTCCAGCTTCATTCATGTCCCTGCAAAGGACATGATCCGTTCTTAATGGGAAGTAAAACACTCCTCAGCAAATGCAAAAGAACTGAAATCATAGCAAACAGTCTCTCAGACTGCAGTGCAATCAAATTAGAACTCACAATTAAGAAACTCACTCAAAACCACACAACTACATGGAAATTGAACAACTGGATCCTGAATGACTCCTGGGTAAATAATTAAATTAAGACAGAAATAAAGAAGTTCTTTGGAACCAATGAGAACAAAGACACAATGTACCAGAATCTCTGGGATACATCTAAAGCAGTGTTAAGAGGCAAATTTGTAGCACTAAGTGCCCACATCAGAAAGCTGGAATGATCTCAAATAGACACCCAGACATCACAATTAAAAGAACTAGAGAAGCAAGAGCAAACAAACCCAAAAGCTAGCAGAAGACAAGAAATAACTAAAATAAGGACAGAAATGAAGGGCATAGAGACACTAAAAGTCCTTCAAAAAATCAAGGAATCCAGGAGCTAGTGTTTTGAAAAAAGTAACAAAATAGGTAGAATGCTAGCTAAACTATTAAAGAAGAAAAGAGAGAAGAATCAAAAAGGCAAAATAAAAAATGGTAAAGGGGATATCACCCCTGAGCCCACAAAAATAAAAACTACCATCAGAGAATATGTAAACACCTCTATGCAAGTCAACTAGAAAATCTAGAAGAAATGGAAAAATTCCTGGACACATACACCCTCCCAAGACTAAACCAGAAAGAAGTCAAATCCTTGAATAGACCAATAACAAGTTCTGAAATTGAGGCAGTAATTAATAGCCTACCAACCAAAAAAAGCCCAGGACCAGATGGATTCATGGATTCACAGCTGAATTTTACCAGAGGTACAAAGAGGAGCTGGTAACATTCTTTCTGAAAGCATTCCAAACAATTAAAAAGGAGGGACTCCTCCCTAACTCATTTTATGAAGCCAACATCATCCTGAGACCTAAATCGGGAAGAGACACAACCAAAAAAGAAAATTTAGGCCAATATCCCTGGTAAACATCGATGCAAAAATCCTCAATAAAATACTGGCAAACTGAATGCAGCAGCACATCAAAAAGCTTATCCACCATGATCAATTTGAAATTTGGTGATGATTTTGATTGTGAATGTTAAGAAAGCTAAAATTTGAGAGGGGAGCAAGAAAAAGAGAGAAAAACAAGGAAAGAGGGAGGAGCGAAGTCAAATGAAGGGAAAAAAATGGAAGGAAGGGCAGGAGGAAGGAGGAAGGGAGAAAGAGATGCAGAGAGATAAGAACAGGAAGCATTAACTTCAATTTGAGATAGGAGGGCAGTGGTTAGATTATGGTTCTGGTTGTAAAAAGATGTAAGATTATATTTCTGGCTTGGCTACTGACTTACATTGCCCTTAGCCTCCTGTACCTTGACCATATGTTGAGATGTCTTTAATGGACTTTGATCTTATCTGAGAATAGGTGATGAGGGAGACATCATTTTTCTTGGTTCTAGCAGACACTTGACAGCAAGAGCTATGAATTTTTCATATGAATTACTGGATTATTCTTTTCTGGGAATCTTAACAATTGACTGGTCAAATTATAAGAAAATATTGTAAATAAAAATGAAAGAAAAAATTCCCTTCCTTTGGGGGAAATAGACTGACAGCAGTGGTAGACCTTTGAGGTTTATTACATTCTTTTAGTAGTTCTACAATGTTTAACACGTTTTTTTCTTTAAAAATGTGTATACCATTTTAAAATAATTTGAAAGAAACAGCATCTGTTACTTTCCTCAGAAACTTATCTTTCCAAATTTATAGCACACATTGATTTTTTTTTCTTTATAAACAGTCACTTTCTTTAGATTCTTATAAGCTTTTATGAGCATCACCAATTCAGTTTCCTTGGGGTTCTGATCTAAATGTTTTCATTTCTGTGCTATACTAGATATGATAACCTCAACTTATGCAATGTGGGATATATGTGTGTGATATCAAATGTACTACATCACAATTTATATATATTTTGTGATGCCAAATAACACATTACCAAATCGAATGGCACATATATTTCAACATTTATCCAAAAATAACACTCCAGAAGTATTATTAGTGAGACTTTATACAGGATACCTATATTTTGTGGATAAACATAGCATTTATCGTAGCTCAAACAAATTTCTATGCCCATTTTGAGGAAATTAAATCCTTCAGATTACCTGTAAATAAATTAACAAAAAATTTCAAAATGTTCTCCATTTATTTGACAGTGTTTCAGTGAATACTTCTCCTGGTTGTAATTTCAACATCATCAGATATAAGACCTGTGAGATATTGAAGAAAAGCAAAAGCTCATTTGGAGGCAGGATGATGCTGCCTGTAATCCCTGAACTTTGGGAGGCCGAGGTGGGCAGACCACCTGAGGTCAGGAGTTCAAAACCAGCCTGGCCAACATGGTGAAACCACATCTCTATTAAAAAAGAAAAAAAGCACAAAAATTAGCTGGGCATGGTGGCAGATGCCTGTAATCCCAGCTACTCTCGATGCTGAGGCAGGAGAATTTCTTGAACCCAGGAGGAGGAGGTTGCAGTGAGCCGAGATCACACCATTGCACTCTAGCCTGGGCAACAAGAATGAAACTCTGTCTCAAACAAGCAAACAAACAAAACAAAACAAAAAAACTCATTTGGAAATAGTTTATAGTAAGATTATAAAGAAATGTATTTTGTATGAAAAAAACTATTTTCTAGTATAAAAACTATTAAAGATGCTTAGGTCTCAACCTTGAATTTACATAATTTTAAAATATTCTTGTGAGTAGTTATTTCTAAATTTGAAAACCTCTCAATTTTAAAAAATATGATCATTTAAAGAGCTACTAAAATTGACCAATTATATTATTTTTATGAAAGGTAATATTAGTCTGTTTTTATGCTGCCAATAAAGACATACACAAGACTGGGTAATTTGTAAAGGAAAAGAAGTTTAATGGACTCACAGTTTCATGTGGCTGGGAAGGCCTCACAATCATGATGAAAGGCAAAGAGGGAACAAAGGCATGTCTTACATGGCTGCAGGCAAGACAGCTTGTATAGGGGAACTCCCTATACAGTATACATAATATATATACTATATCCCTATACTCTCATCAGATCTTTTGAAACTTATTCACTATCATGAGAACAACAAGGGAAAGACCTGCTCCCATGATTTAATTACCTCCCACTAGGTCCCTCCCATGACAGGTGGGAATTATGGGAGCTACAAATCAAGATGAGATTTGGGTGGGGACACAGTTAAACCATATCAAGGGTTATGAAATCTTCTGAGTTTTTTGTTTAAATAACCGTCATTTAATGCTGTGTCATTGATGCTACATACAGAAAAGAAAGATCTGGGTTTTATATCAATACAAATTCTGTACCTAAATTACTAAATATTGTATTTAAAAATATTATTTCCAATATACGAGCATAAAAACTGAGAATTTAAATGCAATTAGTAGAAAAAAAATTAAAGCAGTGTAACTAAATAGTATGAACTTTTTGGTATCATCTCAATGTGTTAGAATGTGACGAGAACAAATATGTAGAATCTTTATATTTACGAATTCTCTATTTGCAAACCCAGAATTAGTTCTTGAGCAATGCATTCATTAATTTTGTGTCGACTTGAAAGATGGGTAAAGCAAATTGCTTCCATAATATTTGTGGGTGTTATCCAATCAATTGAAGGCCTAAATGGTGTAAAAAGGCGCTGCTTCCCCAAGCAAAAGGGAATTCTTCAGCTGACTTCATCTGCATCATCAGCTTTCCTGAGTCTCCAGCCTTCTAGCCTTTGGAATAGAGCTAAAATGACAGCTTTTCTGGGTCTCTAGGCTGCTGGTCCACACTGCAGATTTGGGACTCCAGCCTCCTTCATCATGTGAGTCAATTCCACAGAGATAGATGATAGATAATAGATAGATAGATAGATAGATAGATAGATAGATAGATAGATAGATGTTCCATTGGTTCTGTTTCTCTGGAGGGCATGGGCTAAAAGAGCTATTTATTCGATCTAATACTATTTTAAGTGCTATTAGGTATCCTAGAAGATTGATCAGGGAGAGACCTGAGAAGCAACGTCTTGCCTAAGCTTTGAATATGGCATACACTGTTGTGATTTTTTAATGAAAGAAAAATTTTCTTGCTAGATTCACAGAAAAAGAAAGAATCTGAGAAACTGTTAGAAATATATGGCAACACAGTCAGCCCTGTGTTTTTGTATCTACAACCATTGTTAACAGTGAGTAGAATACTCTCTCCCACCCTCCACCACTTTACTCCTTTAGATCTGATTCCTGTGAGCTCTTCAGGGCTTCTGGGTCAGTAGAACTCTGCTAATCAAAGAGCTACTGAAACCTCCATTGTGAAGATGAGCACAAAATTATAGCCGAAACCCATCTCTCTATTACTATTGAATGTGGTAACTCTGGACTCCCAGTGCCCAGAGCTCATATTTCAAGTACCTTTGGACATATTTTAGTTCATCAGAAGCCTTCATTTGTAATGTTAGTTTAGATGAATTGGTAAAACTGAAAGTGTATGAAATTGTAATATTTTGCTTCTTATACCATCATTTGCCTTCATTCCCCAATTCTAAAACACTTATCTTTCGTGGGAAAAGTAGACTTTCATGCTAATTATTTTGAGATGTAAATGTACAAGAGCACAGGGGATCAAGTATTATATCCTAAGAGAGATGTTCCTTGATTTCTAGTAAGTAAAGTCATACTTCTCTTGCACATGTTCATCCCCATTCCGCTTTATTTTTGTTTTTAGTATTCCCTGTTCATTGACGTTACATATTTATCTATTTGTTTAATAGACAAGAGGGTTTAATTGTATGCTCCCTTACTATACTTCATGTTTTAAAATGTAAGAGGCTTTACTTGTTTTCTATCAAATTCTACTTCCTCCTCAGCAGATAGGAGATGATCAATAAAAAGGTCTTCCATATTCCTGAGTGGAGAAGTTAATTATTAAATGAGCTAACTGGAAATGTTTGCATAATTTTTTTTCTCCTGTTGACTTCCTCAATTTCCAAGTGTGTCTCCTCAGACAGCCGTAAAAGATGAATCTTCTTACATTTTTATTCAGATTAAAATAAGGTGCATTTGTCTTAATTAATGGATGTTCCAGTTTCCTTGTGAAATGGTCTCAGATAAATTGTAAATAATAAAATGTGCTAAAATTTCAAGTAAAGAACATTTTCCATATAGTTATTTTAAATATAATTTTCTTATTCTGGTATCACCCTTGCGTAATATACCAACAGTATATGTGCCTAGGATCGTTTATCCCAGACTGTTTGTAGGAAAGCCCTAAGTGTCTGAAAATTAGATATAATTAATCAACAAGAATTGAAGAATAGCTGCAGCTTAATCACTTAGAGCTGAACCAGTCAAAATTCAAAAAAGAAGTGACCATCTTCTTTCCACCAAGGTCTTTTCTACTTCATAAATAACCCTGACCCTCTTGTAGTTCATCATCATTCATAATCTTAGCAATGAGCAATGGGTATTGTGTTCAGTGCACAGGATTATACAAAGATGTATGAAATGTGTTTCCTGGCTTTAGAAGATTAAAAGTTGCATTATATATTTAAAAAATTAAAATAGTCATAGTGTATATAATAGCAAAAGATGCAAATAACTTTATTGATCTTAAAACACAGGTGTACTTAGAAATAGCTCAGTGCGTGGCTTGTCAAACCCTTTCTGACTCTTCTTGATGTTATTCCAGTGTTGAGGTTCAGTTGAGGATTCCTTTTACATCAGTGCTGAATTTTTTCTCTAGATATATCATGTGTGACTCATCACTGCTAATATATGAGTATTCTCAGGATTTTGCTCTCCCTATTCACGTAAGGGAAATTGTTGTTTTCCTGCTGAGTTTGTTTCCATTCCCCTAATTTCAGAGAAAATACACTGCCAGAGTAATTATTTTTTAGTTTTGTTGGTGTCATTGTTTTTTTTTTTTTTCTTGCTTTGTGGGATTTAAAACTTGGATAAAACAGAAATGAAGAGAGGAAGGAATTGGATGGGTCTGGAGTTAAGGAGAAAATATCTGAAAGCAGCTGAGAGAAATGGCAGAGCAATATGTACACTTCACAGTGTTTAAGAAATGCACACAATAAATTTGGGAGTATCTTTAAATTTTATTATGCACAGTGTTTTTTTTGTTATGACACTGCTCTGAGTTTAGAACATGTTCAGGAAACCATATAGCCATTGTTATGTTTATTTTTCCTTTCCATAAGTATTTATTCAGTATTCATTCTGTTGGAAGCACAGTCTAATTGCATGTTCATTTATATGTAAAAAGCCAAATGAAAACCTCAACCATCCTTGAGCTTATGTTCTAGGAATTGAAGACAGGCCAGAAGAAGATTTATGTACACACTTTTTTTTATAATTACATATATACACATATATTTACATCTTATATGTATATATAACATTTTATATATGTGTGTGTGTATTTATATAGTGATAATTGTGAAGAAAACAAATGATCAGGAAAGAATACTTGGACAAGAGTAGCTATCCCTGGAATATGAACAAATATATAGTCAACAATATTCCAGGCAGATAGACCTCTTAATGAAAAGGATTTCAGGCCAAAACAAGCATGGTGCATTAAAGCCTCAGGAAGTAAGCCAATTCAGGAAGCAGATGCATGGAATGTAAGGAGAGCCTGTTTAATCGAAGGTAAAAGAAGTAAGGAGAGACATGTTGTCTAGAAATCTGTGGGTCACAGGAAAACAAACAAGGTTTTTTAATATGTTTGTTTATTTGTATGACTATTTCCTGGAAGTCGTGTAAAACCTTTAGATTTCAGGGATGGTCTATCCACGAGAGTCAAGTTTTAGTTGAGGCCAGAACGATAAGATTGCACCACTTTTAAAGATATGGGGAAGAAAATTCCTGGAAAATATCCTGATGTAGAAATGATCTATGTTTTTTGAGGGTCACAAAACGTAAATATTTACAGCTTGGATTTCAGTGGAACTGAAAGAGATAGGGACTTATAAACAAAATAAACATAGCACCCAAAACCTTTGGAGGGATCTAAGCATAGAAATATAAATTTTTGGAAATTATTTGCCCAACTGTAGGTTAGTGTAAGTGTTTTAAACATGGTTAAAGTAGGCCAGCCTAAGTTGTGATATTCAGTAGGTTAAGTATACTGAAGTCATTTCACTCATGATATCTCCTACTTAACAATGGGTTTATCAGCAGATAACTTCATCATAAGTTGAGTAGCATCTGTATGGTATGCCACTGAATATATACATCACAAAGTATCTATGCATTCTAACGTTGTTGAGGGATATTTGGATTGTTTTAAGTTTCTGGCTGGTAATTATAATGCTAGTATGAACATCTATGTACCTGTCGGTCTTTATACGTATAGATTTATGTTGTATGTATACCTTGAGGCGACACTGCTGTGTCATAGAGAATGCAGATGTACAACAAAGCAGATATGGAAAAATGACTATCCAAATAGTTGTATCATTTTACCTACCCAAAAGTAGCATATGAAAATTTTCATTCTTCATATGTTTCCAACACTTGAAATTGTTCATCTTTTAAAGTTTAACCATGCTGGATGTGAAACAGCACAGTTTCATTTGTACAGCCCAGAAAAAAATGTTATTGGTCACTCTAGCTATTCTTTCTTATGAAATGTCTGTTCAAATTATATTGCCCATTTTTAGAGTGTGGAAGGGGGGGCTTGAGTGTCTTTCCATTATTAATTTGAGTGAGTTCATTTTGTATATTCTGGATATTAGTACTCTACATAAAACAATTACAATTTCTTAGAAGTTTCATCATTTTATATTTAGATAAATAATCCACCTGCAATTGATTTTTGGGAATGCTTTGAGGTAAGAATCAAATTCACTCCTCCTCCCATAGGTATGTCCAACTAGCCCACAATTTATCCAATTTAACTTATTGAAAAATTTTTCCCATTTCTCTGCCACAGCTTATTTTACTGATTTAATATAACATTGCTTTTTCTGCAATGTAGGAAATAAATGGTCAGTGAGCCAAGAATGGGGAAATGGGAAAATGTTGGGGAAGATAAGAACAGATGTTTGAGCATGAAAGAGTTTTATCAGCAGAGATGGAGAGAATGGAATTCCAAAAATGTTTTGGAAGTTAAATATTTTCTGACATACTGAATATGGGTTTTGGGGGAAAGAGACAAATCAGCGATAACCCTTGGTTTTGGCTTAAGTAACTGAAAGTGCTGTATGCCATTTTGAGTTGGGGAATGTAAACAATACTTCACATGGATTTCAGCTTCACAATTGGGGATCTTATTAAGGATCTTGTGTGGGAAAACACAAGAAAAATAAAGTGATGATTTTTAAAACTTCTAAAATTTTTCCCTACTTTTAAACATCTAAATTAAAACTAATTAATTCTGTCCTTCTAGGAAAACAGTTTTCTAGGAATTTTCAAAGCATTTGATTGCATGGGTAGTATAATAATGATACCAAAGTACTTAGAAGGAAAGACTCGTCAGTTGCAATTTTAATAATGTAGAAAATACTAAATATCAAATCAATATTATTATTTATCTTAAAAATGCTCTATTTTCTAAAGATTACATTTATATTGTTTGAACCTACATCATTTTCACATCATAAAAAATACATGTATAATGATAATATTTTGAGGAATTATTTTTTCTATTCTGTACATTGCTTAAAGTCAAATTGAATTATGTAAAGATTATCTTAAATATCTCTATCTGTATTTAAAATTATCCTTCCACTTTTGTTTCTAATTTAACTGTAGTTGTGTACAGACAAACACACAAAAGTTTAGAAAAATCTCTTGAGAAAGATCATAGAAATTTGAATACTGTCCTCTTTTATTTTGATTACAAAGTGCTTTCTAGCCATGATAATTGACCTTTACTCATAAAATTGATCCCTGGCACAGTAAATTGAGTCATTTATGTAAGAGTAGTTGTTTAAGTTAAGTAGGCTTTTAAGTCCACATATTTTCTAAATACCAGCCTGAGTTCAAGGTGCTTTAGAAGAATAAAAAAAGTATGTTCTTAAAAAATAAAGCAGGTTCTTTGACCATTTTAGTGCTTAAGAAAACAAAACACACTGCGATTTCGACTTTGTGCACCAAAAGTTCCTTTTGCATGAAGCTTTTAAAAGAAATGAAATGGAAAATAAAGTTCCATCTGCTAACTCATCCCTTTGACATATAAAGTATTTGGTAAAATCCTGAAAAATAGACTCAAAACAACTTGTGTATAAAATGAAGGCAATAATATAAAACCAATTCTGTTTTTATTTCAAAAAAGATCAAAAGGGAGGAAGCATGTATCTTACATTGCAAAAAATCAGGATATAAGATGACCACTGTATATAAATTTGATCATTTTGGGGAGACACTTAGTCAAAGAAAGCAGTAATCTCCTCTCTTTACGAAGTGGTCATTAGTGTATGCTTGGATTACTTTCCCATTAATACACTGAGGTTTTCTTGAAAATGATTCAGAAGCTAAACCATTGCATAGATAGTAAAGATATGACTAACAAAATGATTTAAAAAGTTTTTTTTCAAATTATGAACGCTCTCTTTACCCCAAGTAACATGAATACTAACCAAACATGTATTTGTGTTATCTATTTTCTGTTTTGGTTTTTATTTCTTCTTCTTTTTATTGTTTAGTCAAGATCATTTATTTATTTGTCTGTTTTTATTATTTTTTAATGAAACAGAAACCTAAAGTTCCTGAGACTCAACATTTTCTCATTGTAGAGCTTCAAACATGTGAAACATATAGGTAAAGGATTAATAGAATTATGAATATTTTCATTGTGATCTACCAGAGAGGAGTGAATGACAGACATATTCAGTAAGCATTTTGATTTTTAGTTCAGGATAATTGATAAAAGCAAAAATACAGGTGGGCATGGCAAAATGCTCCAACATTCCAGGTCACATATTTATTTTACAGAATTAATCTAAATATTAAAATATGGGCACAATTCATGATGATTATCAATAAACAGCCATCACCACCATATTTACAAATACTGATTTGACTTTGTAGCTCAGTCATACCATTAAATTTGGCATCCTAAATCTTCTAGCGCAAACTTGGCTGCAAGGGAGGGTTACTAACTTAGGAACCATAAAAAGTCATTATTCCCCTCTCCAAGTGATTCTGGCACCCTTTCTTGTGAAGGCTGAATGTAACTTTTCCATCCTTCTCCATGAAGCACCCTGTCAATCTGAGTTGGTAGACAAGGTAAAAGTGTACGCCATCCAGGAGCACACCGTGCCTCAATGTCATCATCTCAAATAACTGCAAAATTAGTCTTCCAGAAATTATTTATCTGGTTGCTTTCTACCAGTCATCCTGAAGATTATTACCCTGTCTCTCCTCATCTTCACAGTATGAACTCGTAATTTTTCCATGTGGTTGATGCTCCTTTTGATACAACTAAAGAGGAAAGAACAAACTTATTTTGTCACATATAAAACATCTAACAATACTATCCTATTTAGAAGAGAGAAAATTATTGATCTCACTTAGATAAAGATACATATTCTTTATCACAACAACATAAAGCAACAACAATAACAAAAAATTAGTGGTCCAGGTTTAGTAGTGTCCAGATGTAAATATAATGAGCCTTTTCTTGAAAGTGATTAGCATCTGGTCTCCACTGCAGAGAAAACTCTCATTTGCACAAACCCATTTCTAAAATACACCTTCTCTAACTTGTATAAACATGAATTTTGTTACTAAGTTTTTAGTTTTAGGTAAAAATCTACATGAGAATAGTTTTCATTTAAAAAAGACATTTCGAGTTAAGTGCTGCAAGAATTTTCAACAAAGATTTAAACAAATCAGCAGACCTTGTGTGTGTTTTTGACAGAATGTTGTACCCTCAAAGTTATTTTATATTATATGCTAAAATTTAAATATACATCCTTAAGATACCAATGCTTGTTCATGATTTTTGAGAATGTGTAGAAATAGAGATCTGAACCACATTCTAGGAAGCAGTGGGTCTGGTCAATTAAATGTAGAGTAAAACTTCAGGTCATTTCTAATTCACTAGTATTCTAAGCATCATGCAAATACATATAATCCTCAATGTAGCATGATGTTTATTACACCCATAGTTTTAAAAAATTGTGAATCACTCTAATTGTGAGTGATGATGGCTTTAAAATACATCAGGTAAACTTTTGCATTGTAGTTACTTCCATACTTTTCGATTTACTATTACAATCGCTTTTACATATCCTAAACATACATTAAATAGTACAGGCAGACAGAGAGACCAGAAATTCATGGAAGAAACTTTCCCAGAATGAAAACCAGTTTAAAATAAATGATTGCAGCCAAATCCTCTCATGGTCAATTAAGAATGGACAGGATGTAAGCACACAATAAAGAAAATCTACATAAGAAACTATTGACATTTGAATGAGTTGGTGTTTTCTCTCCTAATCAAAGGCAATAATGGCAATGACAGTAACGCTAACAGTAGTAATTATTCTATTAATGACAACTACTACTAAATTGAGTGATTACTATGTGCCAGGTGTTAAGCATCCCATTTTACAAATATTATCCCTTAATTCTCATAATCCTGCATGGATGTATTATAATCCCTGTTCAAGATTAGAAAAAATCATTCTTAGGAATATTCTGATATGGTTTTCATATATAATACATTTAGTGTATGGTACAGTTAGTACTCATACATGAGGTTCTCTGAGTCCAGAGTTCATACATTCAGTGACCTTACAAAAATAAGTGATGTTGAAATCCAGGGTTTTTGACAGCCTTTGGGTGATTTTTGCTATTATTGTTTGTTCCTCTGTGTATAATGCTGCAGAAGTAATGCTGCATCTCTAGCAATTAAGGACTAACATTTTAAAGTATTTTTTCCAATTACCTCAGTGAGATGACATTTGTAAACATGCTGTATTATTTCATTTTAGCCTCTCAAGAAAGGTACTAGTCAAAAGATATTGCATAAGTCCATATTGATGTTGAATTCATTCCCCTCGTTATCACTTAGGAGTGAAGATGGGGACATGAGCAAACGTCATGGGTCTGGAATGGCAGACAGAATTATTCCAGTCAAGCATAAGCTACTCAGGAGTGACATCAATCTTAAATACATGTTTACTGGAGCCTGAATCTGTGGAAATTCTTAGAGTTTGGTCAATAACTAGGATATATGGCAATATTCTACTCTGGCTTGCATTTACTTTGAAAACTGTTTTCTTAAACATACAATGATATACTATTTGTATAATTCATATAAATATAACTAGGTACTATAGACATTTGGGGCAGCAGGAGTGAGCTTTCTAAAATATAGAAGTGATTGTATTAAACCTCTGGTCGACATACTTAAATGGCTTCCTATCAGTTGGAAAATATAATTGAATACTGTTAGCAATGAAAATGTGGCCTTTGGATTTGTTCAACAATTATTTATCAATACCTATGGTGTCAACTGTGGTAGTTTAAGGAGGAAATATTTATTGATTTCATGTAAGTCCAGAACTACACTGTTAAGAGGCTACTGCCATGGTTTGATGACATCACGAGACCCAAGTCCAGGTGCTTTTCATCTTTCAGCCCTGTTTTTCACAATGTGCAGTCCTTCGTCCCCAAGTTTATCACCTCATGGTGACAAGATAACTGTACTTCTCCTGGCTCATGTCTTTGTAACAGTCATAAAGAAGAAAAAGGAAAAGAACAAAAAGTTGACTAGGGAAGCAATATAGCAGACTGTATTTAAGAATCAAGATTATTTCATTAGTCATCTCTAGAGTTAAGGTGTCTGGAAATAGATGTTTAGTTAGGCACCCTAGGAACCAAAAAATAACCGAAGTTCTACCTTTAAGGAAGATTAGGAAAACAGATATTTGCTTAGCATCTAGCATTTGCTACCTAATAGCAAAAAAAATCTGTTGGTCATTGGGGTTACAAATGATAACAATTGCCATTGCCTAAAGTACTTTATGCAATCTAGACTATATCAACTATCCTATCTCTTGTGCTGACATGCCACTATATTTACTCTGTACTTCAGTATAACTGAACAACTAATTCCCTGAAAATGTGTACTTTCTCTATTGCTTTGCCTTCACAGTTGTAACTTCTACTTGCAATGCCCTCTCTTCTTGATATGCTTGCCTAGTTTCCCCTTTTCAAACATTTGCTCCTCTATCAAATATTCCTCTGTGTCACATCATATTGTCAACATTCATATAAACTTATATTATGGTGAGTGAGTGATTGCTATAACTGGAAGTTTAAAATATATACAATTTGTGGCCACAAGGAAAGCGTTGATAAAAGTTGCTTTCAATGTTTAAGTAATATGTGACCAAAAAACTATATAATGATGTATACTGTGGTGTTAGAGGTTAAATCTTAATGAAAATAAAATCTTTGGCTTGTTTAAATTATTAGCACTTCAGTCACCATAGAAAAGGTAATAGTGAAAATTTGAATATGTAATCTTTTAAATATCACATGGTTTCAATGATGATATGAAGCTACCAAGTGATTCTGGATAATTTTCTATAATTTTGAATATATTAATATGAGTCTATAAGTAACATTAGTGTAACACTTCAGTGTTTCCAATTTTCTGTTATGCACTATCTTACTCAATCTTCAGAAGAATTAATTATGGTAGATATGATAAACATCATTATCCCTCTTTTACAGATTAGAAATGTGTGTAGTTCAGAGAAGATCATGTATGTGGCAAGGGCCAAACAATTAGTGAGTGGTAAATTAAGTATAGATCATTTGATTTTGAATGTAATGTTCAGTTTGCTAAATAGTTCTCACTTTGGTTATGATTGCTTCAGTTTTTCTATACAATTTTTTTTCTCCTGAGTGTTTTGGTTCCTTTTGTTTACTAAGAAATAGTGTTTATGAGTTACAATTACTCTTAAATGACATGTAAATCCTAAATATCATTAACATAATTTGTTTACTATGTACTACTCATTATTAGAGGTCAAAATTGCTTATTCCTCAGCTGGATAACTAAATTGTTTTAGTTTGCATATGACTTTCTTGCTTTTAAAACTGAAAGTCTCATGTTTTAGGAGGCTCTCAGACCTGAGAAAATCAGGGTATTTTATTATCCTGTCCATACTGTGGGAAACAGTATATGTTAAGCTTTATGTTCTTTTGTCTAATCTTAGTTGTGAATTAGTTAGAAATTGCAAATGCCTCAATCAGCAACTTAATTAAGAATAATGAAAGAATGGGAACTTGTTGACACATTTTAAGAAAGAGCTCAATTATCCATTTTATGTCATTAGACACATAAAGTTTAACAAATATTCATATTCCAGAAACTGTTGGACTTTAATTTTATGTGTCTTCTATATCAAAGTATCATAGAATTAGTTTGCATTTATAGTGCTTATACAAAGGATAAAAAGGTTTCCTATGATTTTGAAAGAATTGTTACGACAGTTACAGGTACCATTGACTTTCAACCTTGAGAATAAAAGTATTTGGATTTAAGTGTTTTTGAAAGAAACTGTATCTGTTGAAGTGTTTACCACTTTATCATTTAAAGTGATAAACTGTGTTTAATACAAGAAGTAAATTCTACTCATCACTACAAAATTATAAAGAATCATCACCTCACTTATAGAATTATTTTGAGCATAACAACACAAAACAAGACAGAATTATGAAATAGACCTCATAAATAAATAAAAGCAAAAGTAACATTTTATTATAATCAATTGAACTATTTTGTCAGCATTTTTATGAGCACAGAGTAAAAAGAGAACTTTGCTTTTGGACAAGATGCAATAGATCACAGTAGACCAGCGTTTTCTCTGCAATAGCTAGAAAAATGTTTTGAAAGGAATGAAATAGCTATGGAAGGAATAAGAATAAAGTAATATTCTGAAAAGAAGAAAATCCTCCTATTTTGCGTAAAAGATGGTCAGATATTTCTTTCTTGGATTCAGATGCTGATTCTGCATGGAGACTGGGTACCAGATCTGACCCAGGAAAACTGTCTCTAAGGCAGAAATAGAAATCAGCAGAAGGTTGGTGGTGGAGTAGAGGTGAATTCTCGAATGATAGGTTGAAATTAGAGAATCCCAAAACAAAGAGCTGCCTACATGGAGTATTTGCTTCTTTCTGAGCTGCAATAGAGATGGAGATTTTCTAAGTGGAGAATTAAAATGAACCAATCCCATGACTTATGAAACAAAGTCTTGATGGAATACCGGAGCATGTCTCAAAAATGTGGCCAATTTCCCCTCAAATCATTTGCTCAATATTGAAAAGACGGGATGCAAGAAAGATAAAGAGGTAAGATGAAAACATCCCGGCGGGAGCACTAAATTTCTCACAGGTTTCTGGGGCTAAGATGGTACGGGACCACCAAATTTTCCATCGAATCCATGAGAAGGCCACACACATGTGGCACGATGAAGAACAAGCAGTGAATTATCCCTAAGCTGCATCCCAGCTTAACTGAGCACAACTTTTGTTTTAACCAATGATATTAAACAGTCATCCATAATCTGACTCACACAGGGAAGGGGGATTCTTTCTGGTGAAATAAACCATTATCTGGATCTATATGGTAGACTTATGCATAATAATATAAATGCAATTTAAAAATATATAAGCTATTTGAAGACATAAGAGAATGTGACTAGGCAGGAGCACTGATAAGAATAAATGCACAGGTAATTGTAAAAGAATACTGTTAAAACAGCAAAAAAAAAATCTTGTGGAGTTACATGCTTAGTACATAAGCAAAAATAAAGTACATGACAAGAAAGGTACAGATATGGGAAGATGCAAATAGAATTTTCAATTTCCATCAGCACATCCTTTAGTAACGCATTTAAATAGAATATCTGGTTATAACCTGAGTACATTTATGATCACAATTGACTGACTTTATCTTCATAATTACTTGACAGTTTGGCAAGGTACAGCTACATACACAGATAATAACTTCTTGAACTTTAAAAACATGAATCTAGGCTTATAATCAGAAATGAAAATATGATCCCTATGTAAATTTCTTTATACTGTGGATAATAATTTCTTAATTGTAAAATGTTTATGAAGTCCTCTTCATAAATTCTGGTATGTCCTTGTTTGCGTATGTGTGTATATATGTGTGTGTGTATATATATTTCTACATAGTTGTGGGTCTACTTTTTATGCATTTATCACCCCCAAGGAGGTAGGACTTCATATCTGAAAACAAATGTCTATATTTAAATTTCAGAAATGTTGTCTTAGTATTCACTTTCCTGTCCATGTAGAAAAGAATTATTTGAAATATATTTTAAAGATGGGGATCCTTAGCAACTTTCTAGTAACATTCCACTTTAAAATCTTCTCCATGATTGAATGATTTGCCTAGTGCATGTTATGGTATTAACCAAATTCCAACCTGTGTCATAGTTATTTTCCTGTTTTGTTTTCTTTTGTTTCTTGCTAATATACAGTCAATCTCTTAGAGACAAAGATCATTTTTACTTCAGCTTATGTCATCCCTGTAGGATCTTCATCCAAATGATTACTCAATAAATATTTGGAATCTTGAACTTGCTGAATAAATGAAATTGTTTTCAAGAGGATAATATATCCCTAACAAGAGGAAACTGTAAGCCAAACTGTAGTTATCTGATGATGAGGATAAAAGAACATGCCACAAAATGTAGGTGAAAGAAAGAGAGCAAATGTGTTTGTACAAATGCTATTCTTATGGCAAGATCATGTGATCTATTTTGGTTAAACGTAGAAAGTTAAGAAGCCTTTGTTAAATTGCAGTTATGAATTCCAGAGTTCTAGTAATTTAATGCACAAAAAAGTGTTGTATGTCTTGTTTACAGTACATAACTAATGTTGGTCAGGGTGTTAGGTAGGGTTTCTCACCATACAATCATTCATGGAATCAGACTAATGAAGCATCTAACATCTGATAACACCCTGTGGTCTTGTGACTTTCTCTTTCATTACAGCAAATGAAAACAGGGCATAGTACACCTACTGTTCGATATGCAGTCCAAATATGACTGTGCTCTTTCAGCTTACAGCTCATTGGCCAAAAGAAGCTGCATTGCCTCTCCTGAATGCAGAGGGAGAAAGTACAAGAGGAGGTATAGCTATTTAGATAATAGCAATGATCATTTCTGTTGGAGTGGTGAATAAAGCCCAGAAATTACTTTTTGGGTACAATGTACATTATTCACACAACAGATACCTTAAAATCTCTGACTTCATCACTATGAAATCAATGTATGTAACACAATTGCACTTGTACTCCACAAATGTATACAAATAAAAATAAATAAAGCTAAAGTTGAGAAAAACAATAAATGCATTTTTATGATGTATGTATATTGTTGTAGGAGGATATGTGCATCAAAAAATATGTTCTGGAAATATTCTGCACTCTGATTAGAAATATAGTAGATACTAAAATATACAAGGTGAATTGCCTGCCTTCAAGGAGTTTTAACTCTAATAGTAAAAAAAGTAAAACTATTTAATACCGTATCTTTGTTAATTACCTTGTCATTTAAGTAGTTCAGGATATTTGGGGGTCAAAACTAACTTTGTTTAGATTATATTAATTGTGCTAAATGTGTTGATTTGCAGATAATTTGTATTTTATGGTATTATTTCCTTCCCATACAAGAACACAGGATGACTTAAGTTCAGATTCTGGTTTGTCTTTGATGTGCTCTCATTTTCATAATTTATGGTCTCTACTTTCCTGTTAAATTTATATATACATATTTCATGAAGTTACCTAATTATATTTTGTTCTTGATTTTTATTTTGAATACAATAATTTTCTCATATCTTTTTCTAGGCATTTGTTACTAAATTTAAGACAATTTCTGATTTCTTTAATGGCTATTTTTATTTTCAGTCACTTTATCAAGTTATCTTATTTGTTTCAGTAGTTTAGTTGAGAAGGTGGGGATTGCAGTTACAAATCATACCATCAACAAGAAAAATAATTTTATCTCTTTTTCCAATATTTATATTATTTAATTATTTCTTGAGTTTCTATATTTGCTAACTACCCAAGAAAATGTTACATTATATGGTAAGAGTTCAGCTTCCATTGACTTCCTTATTTTAAATGGTTTTTAGAATGTTGTTCTGTAGAATAATGTTTATTCAAGGTTTTGGTAAATTGTTTTATTCATTTTCTTTATATTTCTCTGACATCCATGCTTTTCACTGGGAATTAATTTTGATATTACCAAATGTTTTATTGGAATCTACCAATAAAATTTTTTACTTCTTTTCTCCTCAAATGTTTGAAGGAAAAAAAAGTGATAAAATTTCTAATATTAAGTGTTGTTTTGATTAATAAAATAACCCCTGATTGGTAATTCTACATTAATCACAGGGAAAGAAGCTGTGTACATATTGTCGTTTTCCTCCTCACAGTTTCTCACTTCTGCATAACTTCTTGATACAATTCTTCTCATCCTTCTGCATTGCCTTTTTAATTTATAGATCTCCATTTCTTTCGGGTTGGTTATTGGAATATGATTGTGTTCTTTCTGTGGTATCATTTTTCCTTGATTTTTTTGGTGTGCGTACACGTACGTTTCTTATTCTCTTGCACTGCTATATCTGTAGTTGAAGAAGCAGTCACCTCCTCCAGTCTTTACCGATTGGCTTTGAGAGAGAAATACCTTCATCAATCATCCCAGCTAGGGAATCTGAATTCTTTTCTATGAATTCTTCTCTTTGAATTCTTTTCCATGAATTCTTCTTCCCTCAGGGGAAGGAAGAGCTTTTAAAATTGTATGTATTCCCTTGATCTTACAAAGTCAGACTGGGCACTACAAGCCTCCCATTTGTTTTCTCTAGGGTGATGCCCTAAGATGCTACAGTTTGTGTGCCTTCATTCAATTCTGCAGAGTCAAGGTGCCTGTTTGCACAAGACACAAAGTTGCTAGCATGGAGGAAGGAGTGGGTCAGCATGGGGAGCATTAGAGGTACCATTATATCAGTTAGTGGGGAATGCAAAGGCAAGACATTCCATGCAGCGCATGGGGTGTTCCTGATGAAGTCTGCAGAGTATTTAGTAGAGTTTGTCCTTTCTTCTCTGTTCCCAGCTCTCCCAATAACTCAATCATGGTGATCAGCTTAGCATTCTGGGTGGAGCAAAAGACAAGTGAGCCCCTTAGGCAGGATCCTGCATGATGGGGGAGCCAGGCATTCATTTACTACCATGCCACTTTCACATGTCAGATAAGATGTGACTGAAGGTGGCCTCTCTTGTTACTTAGCTGTGCCACCTTGTGAGAGGAAGGGTAATAAGGTAAAGTAAAACTGTTCTTCTCATCCTCTTCACTGCAATGTATTCTCAAAATTTTGCTCCAGTGATGAGCTAGAACTTCTTCCCTGGACTTCTGTGCTCTCACAAAACTACTCTTGTTCATGGATTGTTGTCAAAGTCAGTTCTTCTACAGGAGGAAGATGATAGAAAGTCTGTAATCTGTCATCTTATTGAAGTCATTCTACCATGCCTGACTTAAGAAAATGGTTTTTAACTTCTGGAAGTTAAAATAATATTTTACTCTGTGTGCTTATATTAAAAACAGGGCAACAAATTATTTTTAATGTTTTATGCATTTATTTTCATTAGTTCAATTTTCCCTATTGTTCAGGTTGACTTTTAAATTAAAAAGATGAGGATTATTTTCAGATATATCCTACCAAAAAATATTTTAGCTCTCTAATCTGGATAAGAGCTACCTTATACCATCATTGAGAGGACTAAAATAACATTTAAACTTTTTTTAATAAGTTGTATCATAAATTTGTTATATTAGTATTAATCTTGAGCAAACATGCTATTACAATCATGTCTTTATAATACTCCTCATCATATTTCAACTAAACACACACAAAAAAACTGTTGCTTCTATTTCTAAAATTGTTTTGTTGGCGAGGTGTGATGGCTCACACCTATAATCCCAGCACTTTGGGAGGCGGAGGCAGGCAGATCACTAGATACCAGGAGTTCGGGACCAGTCTGGCCAACATGGTGAAACCCCATCTCTACCAAAAATACTAAAAATTAGCCAGGCTCCGTGGCGCAAGTCTGTGGTCCCAGCTACTTTGGAGGGTGAAGTGGGAAAATCGCTTAAGACTGGGAGGTGGAGGTTGCGGTGAGCTGTGAGCATGTCATTGCACTGCAGCCTGCATGACAGAGTGCGACTCAGTCGCAAAATAAATAAATAAATAAATTTAATAGAAATAAAATTATTTTCTTGTCTCATGCAATCTTATTACTTAGAAAATGCAGGTTATGTTAATGGCCAGTGTCGTCAAGTAATGGAAATTTATTCAAAATTCTTTTCGCATAGGTCAAAATTGACCACAGCTAAAATTTACTATCACAATGAATCTACTGAAAAAAAAAAAAAAACAAAACAAAACACTGCTTAGTAAGTAATTTAATAATTACAACTCTATTACTTTAGAGTTTGTTTTACAAACTTGTTTAATTAACTTTTTTAAGAAAAAGATTATTTTCTTCAGAATCCTAATTTAGGAACTATAACATTCCAGAACCATATAACATTCCTGTCACCATTTTTTAAAACTATTCTTACTATTACCCTTTTCATTGGATTTTGTTAGTTAGATCCCCATGCGTGATTACGTAAATAGGTTCTGAGACACACAGTGCTTAAGATTTATGGCCAAATGAGACTCTAAGCAGCACCTATCATTTGTGGAATAACAATAATAGAATAGATGTCAATTTGCTCTAACAATAAACAGGGCTCTCAAAAGCCCTGTGGTTGTATTTCTTTGGAAGCTTACTTATTGCTTCATCAAGTTGGAGAACAAGTTTAATATTACCAAATAATAATTTTCTATGCATGTAACATTTAATAGTAGATATATAACTTATTTATTATTCCCATTGCAAAAACTAATGAATTAATTATAAATTAGTCATATCTCACTTATTCTTTGAAACAATGTTTTAAAAGCTCTATGTATTAAAATATTAATTATTAAAATTATTCATTACGAGATAAACTAAAAGATGCAAGGCACTCTAATGAGATGAAATTCAAGTACAACTTTAATATATTCATTTCCAAAATATGGGAGGTTGTCAGAGAAAGCTAGAAATTAATCAAAGCAGTCTTTGAGCTTTTAAACTTCAACTACAATATAAAATCAAAACATACTATTTCTGCATATTTTCTCAGTAAAAAAATGAATTATTTGGCTTTCACTTACAATCATGCATACATAATTTCAATCTGCTTATTGTTTTTATTTAGCACTTTGCACAAGAAAAGTAAAGACATTGCTGAGCTCTAAGAAGCATGTCAGCACAACCATCCATTTGCTCTTAGGACTACACTGCTATGCTAAGTTGATTTTTACTACTTTTGCATTTTAGAATATAAAAAACAATACTGTATTCCTAGTCTCAAAGCAACATTTAGCTGAAATAAGCAGCATGTTGAGACACTTGATTTGCATTTATTTAAAAAAGTAAAAATGCAGAATTATAAAAATCCAATTAGTACTAATACAATTGCTGTCAGGATTGGAGAAGGAAAGTATTGCAGACATTTTTATAAGAATCTTGAATGGCAAGACAAATACCACCAAGGAAAAAAAAATGTATTTAAACACACTCTAAATGGTTTATTGGATGATAAACAGATAGAAAAATTATTTTGTGTGAAACAAAATCTAAAGAATGTTTAATATCAAGGTGCATGGAATTATATACAAATTTTCTAAGATACTATGAGAAACTTTTGTGGTTTTGATTTACAGATCCAGAGGCATCATATCATGAAGCCGCAAGATAGTAGATCCTTGCATCCAATTTAGTTATATTGAACTGCAAAAAAAAAAAAAAAAAGCATTCAATTTTAGGCACCTCATTTCTAACAAAATATAAAAAGCCAGACAGATTTCTGAGAAGGCCAACAATAATGTTCAGGGATCTGGAGAGGGTATATTTAATAAGATAATGTCCACAGCAGTCTCTTTCTCACATCTCCAGAACATGATTAGATGTATACTTATCATAGATTCTGTATAAGCATACAGCTTTTTTATTTGTTTTTTAAAAAAGGAAGTTTGCTTAAAATAAAATGGTTTTCATAGAATTTTCTAACAAGAAGGAAATAATAAGAATCACCTTTTTCAACACCCTCATTTATAAATGAGGTTTCAGGTCTGAAGTTGTCATCCTAAACTAGTCCCTGGAGTCTGTTAGTGTCAGAGCCAATAATAGAACACATGTTTTTGACAATAAAAGCCTTTTTTCCAGTTTGCCACACACTTCTAGTGTCTGTAGCTAGTATCATTTAACGAATTAGAAGTACCACGTTAAATTTTCCCAATATATTTAGGATATTCTTATTATTAATGTATATGGGTTTTGTGTAAAACAAGCTGATTTTACTTTTTGCTCTATAACCAGATGTTTGACCTTGGACTAATTATTTAAGCTTTCATTTCTGTTTTCTGTAAAATGAGATTATTAATAGTAGCAACTTCCTGGGGTTGTCTTGAGTATCACATGAGAAAATTAAAGTAACTTGTTCAATTCAGAACCTGCAGCATGGCACAGGTTTTACCATCACTGGCTATAATTATGAATTGTGAAGGAGAAGCATACACAGGAGGGTAAAGAACATTTTTTTTTTTTACTTTCCAGAGATTCTCCTCACTGAATAACTACAAAATAAACCACAACTGGGCAATTCACAGCAAAGTCACTAATAAACCATGAACAAAAAATTCTTTCGTTGAATACTTTGCCTTCAAATGGGTGACAACAGGAAGACTAGCAACTGATTTCTCAAGAGACATCATAGAAGCTAGATGGCACAGATGACATTTTGAAATGCTAAAAGAATGGCTAGTTGTTGGAATTCTACATCCAATAAAAATATTCTTCAAAATAAAATTAAGGGTTTTCATTTGCAAAAAAGCAAAAACAAATACGGTAACCATTGGGAAACAAACAAATGGCAGGCAGGGGTGAGTAAGAGGGTTGATGAGGGCTTTGCAGGCAGAGGGAAAATAATCCCAGAAGGATGAAATGTAAGCAATAAAGTATAACAGAATACTCAATTATTTTGCTTAGTGTCAATTACTGTTTACCTTTTAAATTTGTAAGAATAATTTTGTGATTTAAAATATATCGTAAATCGAAATGCATTACAATATTAAATATAAGTGAAGAAAAATAAATAAGATTACTAATGTTTTATAGACTATGTCAGAAAAGAAGTAATTATTCAAAAAAGTATCTTGTAATATCCACACAATTAATAATAAAAGTATGCATGCCTAGAAATTTAATGAGAAGGTAAAGAGAATAAAAGAAATAAAAAGCAAGAAGACAGAAAGCAATTAGTTAGATAAAAGATTTACAATCACCTAGAGCAATAATTGAACACAAATATAAATAAACTAAATAGTTCATGTAAAAAGCAAAATGTAGCAAACTGCATACATTAAGCAAAAGTCAGGGATACACTCTACAATAGGCAAAACTTAAGTATGAGGACACAGAAAATTTGTAATGTGTAACTTTACAAATTCAGCAAAATTGCAAAAACAGCAAAAATGTGTAACTTGCAAAAGACAATCAAGACAAAGTTATCATAATAACATTTATGTCAGAAAACTAGATTTAAAGCCAAGATTTATTACTCTCATTGCAGATGAATATTTTGTAATAATACAAATTGATTTATTCACTAGAAGTTGCATATAACCTGAATTTCTATACACATAAAAGGATAGCTTCAAAATATTTCAACACTGACATGTAAAGAAGAGGTAGACAAAACTATAGTGCAAACCAAAATTTTAACAAAATTTTCTCAGTAATGACAAAACAAGCAAAGCTATCAGTAGAGACAGAAAATTTTGAGCAGAATGATTACCCAATTTAGTTGAATTGAGTCATCAAATACATATTTCACCCATGTTCTTTATAAGCAGACACAAAACATTTTCAAATTAAACATATATTGAGATGCAAAGTAAGTCCCAACAACTGTTAAGTGACTAAAAGTATTAAGAGTTTGTTATCTGCCTACAGAAGAACTCAGCTAGAAACCAGTAATAAGAAGATAGGTAGAAAAATCTCAAAATGCTTGAAAATAAAGCATTGTATTTCTCAATGGTCCATAATCAAGGTCAAAATAACGAAGACAATTTTTTGTACTAAATGATAATGAAAATGAATGATATCAAGACATATTCTACAAAGGGAAAGCTGTGCTTTGAAGGATATTTATATCCATAAAAACCTATATTAGAAGAGTGGAAATCCAAGGATCTAAGTATACATCTTAATTAACTAGAATAATAAAGGAATTAATAAGAATGAAAATCAATGAAATAGAGAAAAAATAACAGAAAATCAATAGAGCCAGAAGTTGTTTGTTTGAAAATATTAGAAAAAAATGCCTGTCATAACTGAATAAAAAAATTACAAACTACAAACATGAATTTAAAACAAGCAGCACTTCAGGGCCTATAGCTAGCATGAAGATATCAAAGAAAAATTACTAACAACTTTAAAAACTGATTTGAAATCTTGAAATGGACAAAGATTTTGAAAAGCACAACTTCATAAAACAAATACAAGAATAAATTTAAAAATCTGAATTTTCCTATATGTATTTAAAAAATTAAATTTGTAACTAAAAATCCAGCCAGAAAGAAATTTGCTGGTTCAAATAATTTCCCCTGTGAATTACTTCAAACATTGCAGAAAAAAAAATCAGTAATTTTAAATATTTCCAGTTATTAGGAAAAATTGGGAAAGTCAAAACTCATTTTATGAGACCAGAAGAAATTTAGTTTAAAAATCTGGCAATGAAAACTACAAGAAAAAAATCTAAGGCACATATATATGGGGAAAAATAATATTTGAAGCATCCACATGACATGCATAAAATACCAATTTCATATTCATTGATAAAATAATGAAACAGCAGAATATCTTCCTAACTTTGGAATTATTTGAGTTCTTAACCAAGACTTCTGTGTGCTAAAGGATACACAAATAGAGTAAAAAGCAGTCCATACATCAATGAAAAACATTGACCAGTTGCCAATGACAGAACCATAGCCAGAACATAAAAAGAATTCAACGTATCTTAGACAAGATTTGTAGACAACTTAATTGCAAAAATAAACAACAACTCAGTTAAAAAAAAAAAAAGTGGAGAAATACTTTCAACAGGTAAAAGAGGATGTTCAAATAGCCAACAAGCATGTGAAATGGTATGCGACCTTATTAGTGATAAATGAAATGGAAATTAAAACCAATGTGATACAAATACACATCAGCATCAACAAAATGGTTAACATAAAACATCTGACATCACCTAGACACAGTGAGAATGTAAGCAACACATCCCATACACTTCTACAGGAAGTACCAATTGGCTTAACCATTTTGAAAAAAAGAAAAAAATGGCAGCATTTACTGAAAGGAAATATAAGAATTTTTTGTGAATCAGAAATTCTCATATTTGCATCATGGGACACGTACAGTAGGATTTATAGCAGTGTTATTCCTATTCAGAAACTGAGAATGTCTAAAATGTCCAACAACAGCAGAGTGGATTGATTTTAATATATTTAATATATTTAATAAAATAGAATTAAACACAAGAAAAGACTAATCTCTTGCAACTGCAAAACCATGTTTGAATCACAGACATAATGGTGAAAAAAAGAAGATCAACAGACACACGAAGAAATGCAAATAGAATCATTCTATTGTTTTTTCTTTTGAGTGGTGTGTGTGTGTGTGTGTGTGTGTTTAAGTTCTAAAACAGGGACAATTCCTGAACAGGATTCAGGATCATAATTACCTTTAGAGTGAAATATCAGGGGGCTTCTAAGTTTTTTTTTTTGGCACTGTTCTAATTTTTGGCACGGGTAGTGGTTGCATGGTTGTGTTCATGTCTGGTACACTTAAAACATTTTGCATTTTATAGTATTCATTTTATTGTATGTAGGATACAGTTCAATAAAAAAAAAAAAACTGTAAAAATGTGAATGTAAGTGCATGTTGTTCTCGTGAATGTTCCCTGGATTCTTGCTTCCTAAAACGTTTGTCATTTTCAGCTTCTTTTGACCTTTTGATATCCCACTTCTCATAGTTTAGTTTATAGTTTGGATTCTTTTTCTGCCAACTTTCCAGCAGGCACTTAAATTATCTTTTCAATGGCTACTGCCAGAGAATTTCTGCTCATGATATTCCCCTGAAAACATGACTCTTTTCATTTGCTTTGAAGAACACATCTCTCATCTCATCTGCTCAAAAGCTTTTTAAAAATGCTTTTCCAAGAAATTCATGACTACCGTCATTATTTTGATGTGAAACAGCTAACGTCTGTGGCTGGGAAACATAATGGAACATGCTTCTGAAAGAGCTTCTTTCATGTGCTATACAAGTTCTATTATCTCAATGTCTGTACTTAGAAATAATACGTTCTAATGATTTTCTTCTGATTTATGCCAAAAGGAGAGAGAAAGAAGGAAGCATTAACCCTCCTTTTCCAAGTTCACTCTTGTTAATGATGTCAACTGAACTTCAAAAATTGGATATTGATTTATTTGGGACTACCTATCGCATATTTTTTTAGGGTTTATGAAGCATCTGAGGTTTTCTTCAGCAAAATGTGAAACTCAAATCTTCCATATATTCTTTAGATGGATGGATGAATGGATGGGTAGATGGGTGATTGACTAAATTCATTTCTATACATATTTCTTAAATAGGTAGCAAAGAAAAAAACATCTGAAAACAGCTTGGAATAAAATGTACAGAGACTACAGTGATAATTTAGTCTATTACCTTCTAAGATATATTTAATAGTCATTCAGCAACTGTTTTAAACATTCCTGCTAAAAAGAATTTTTACTATTTTGGAAGTACTTTTAATAATTCAGAAAATTATAGTTAGACATTTCTTTCCTACATTGAGCCTTTTCAGTTTTAAAAGATAAGCTCCAAATTACAGAGTTTTCCTTCATTGTTGTTCGCTGATATATTCCAAATACCTAGACAGTCTTTACCATCTAGTAGGTCCTAAATAAATATTTATGAATGAATAAATGTATCTTCAATAGACCTGCAAGTATTTGAGCACAGCTTTCTGTTCTTTTTTTAGTGTTTGTGTGTATTTCATTGAAAATTTTAGATTTTTCAGTCTTCTCTTCGAGAACATTCTGTTCATACCTCTCACCATCTTGTTCACTGTAATAGTACATGTTTATGTCAACTTGGAGGGTGTTTTTAGAAGATATTAATATTTAAATTGGTGAATTTTAAGTCAGAATATTGCCCTCCATAATGGGGTGAGCTTTATCCAATCAGTTGAAGGCCGAAATGGAACAGAAATCTAGCCTTCCAAAGAGGAAATTCTTCAGACTGCCTTCAGATTTCACCTGCACCATAGGCTCTCCTGGTCTTGAGCCTGTTGGTCAAAACTGCAGACTGCAGATTCTGACTGGCCAGCTTCCATAATTGTGTGAGCCAACTCTTTATAATAAATCTCCCTCTCCCTCTCTCTCCTGCTTCCTCTCTTTCCCCCTCCTACCCTTTCTCCTCCCATCTCTCTCTCTCTCTCTCTGGCAATGACTTCAGGTCGCACATCTGCAGGTCTTGCGTCCATTGTTTGAATCCAATTGCAGAACCCGTGGACATAGAAGTCTGACTGTATATAATTATTGATCTCATCACGTCCTATTTTTATGGTCATTTATTTGTTCTTGTACAACTTCCAAATATACGTTGAGCAGTTTTAGGGGTTAAAGAAACAAAAGCTACTCTGATGTACCTTACATTCCAGAAACTCGTATCAAGTGGCATATCCTTTATGCCTAGGTATCAAGGTCACCACTTAGACAAATACTATTTCCAGTCTTCAGTTTCCCAACATTTTCTGGTTTTATATGTCATTAAAATTCCAGGGACCTCCCTGACCTCTGAAACTCTAGAGTAAATATCTATAACCTGAGAAAATCATCAAGCCTCTGCATTGATTCTGCTGACTATGAGGAGGCTTAAGGTTTTCTGATGCTGCTTCCCTGTTAAATATTGACATCTTCGTATGCTCAGTTGAAAATCTGATGTAACTCAGCACCTTCTTTCTTTTCCCAAAGAACAATAATGTAGTCAAATGTTTAATATATTAATGTTTTGAAGAATCCCGGTTTCACATAATGCAGCTTATTGCCTTCCACTGTTTCTTCCTTCTCCATATCATCCCTTCCAGATTACCAACAGAAGCTCCATTTTTAAAAATTTGTCTCCCTATCATGGACTTTGACATATCCTCTCAAGAAAATTCTTGAAATTTGCTGTACCAAGAGCTTCTTAGGAGCAAAAGATCAGGATGGCTTTCAAATATTATCGAAGTATTTTTCCCAATAAAGGCTATTTTCTCCATTGAAGAAAGTCTGGTTAAATTACATAATTTATTCAGTTCATTAAATGTGTACTTAGGTGTTTTGTGTTTTTAAAGCTCTTACTAGGTTGAGGGCACTGTGAGTGTATAATCTATATTTTAAACTACATTGAAGCAATAATGTTTAATAGAAGATAGCAGTAACATCATTATAACTGTTACAACTGAATTAATAACATTAAATTATTAAAATTTCATTTTATTATTGTTAGGTTTGCTGTATGGCATTTGATAAGGACTTTGAATATGTATTGAGTTTTTAAATTTTGTAAAATTTTAAAACTTTCTTAAGAAACAACTATTTATTTCAAAGTTCATTTGAAGTCACTCTATTTTAATTATGTATTGGGATTTGAGGGTACTATTTTATAAATAGAGATCATTTATATTATAGAATCTTGTAAATGAATTATTTTGATTTTATTTTACTGCATAGATTGTATAAACATTATACTTTAGTTTGGTTAATTAATCCACCATGGCTTAAGCCCTATAAGCATTTTGCAGTTCAGCAAGTAGACATATCTGAAATTCAAATGGCTGTTTCTGTTTGCCAAGAACTATATTTACTACAGTTACAAGAAAATCACTTAAATTTTACCTAAATTATTTACAGTTATTAATAACCTATCTACCAAATGTACTCAATAAAATATATTTATAGTCTTAAATACTACCATGTAAGCCACACTTTGCTTCCTAGGAGGTATGTAAGAAGAAAGGCAGAATTAAGATCAACATTATTCCTCCTCAAAAATCTCCTCAAAAAATGTGAAGAGGAAATTATTAAGAAGCTTTTCCTGTCCTGTCAAATTAAGATGCTTCATCAAATGTATGATCCTAGAATGTCATGTCTTTTGACTGAACAGAGATCATTCTAACGAGATAGAATAGGATTGCAGAGAGTAATGAGAAGCCTCTCAGTTGGGATCATGCTGGAAAAAGCTGAGATGAAATCACTTACCAGTGATTTGTAATGTATGGAGACTTCATGTCTCCATATGTATGGGATACTAATTTCTATGACATCCCCATTAAGGGAATAAAATCAGAAAGGAATAATATATACAGAAATATTTTAACTTTTAACGGTCTCTTGAAATCCAAATCAAAATTATTTCAAAATTGAAATTTCAGATAGTCCAGTAAATTCACCAATAGATGTATAACTATGTTTGTATTAGCCATGTTGGAGAATATGTAGTTTTAGTTCTGAGTAGGTTCAAATACAAAGACAGTCTTCACATCAAAGAATCCTATTCTATTTATTTATTAGTAAATGATCACTGAATAATCACTAGTTATTTGGTCTGCTAGACACCAGGGATACAGAAGAATATAAACATTGGTCACTGCAGCCAGAGACCTTGGAGTAAGTTAGGAAAAAGGGGCAAAAAATTATTTATGACAGCACAGCAGGATAAGGGAGATAATAAGGATGCAAAGAATACAATGGGGAATAGCAGGGGAAAATACTATTTGTTTAATTTAATAACAATTAGTTTTTTTCAGGTGAAGAAAAAATGCCATATAGAGGAAAAGCTATTTTCAAGAGTAGCAAGAGGGTAAAGCATAGTTTTAAAGAATTATAAACACATCAATCAATTGAACATGTGTTACACAGGGAAAATGTGAAACATGGATTTTGAGAAGGAATTAAAGAGGACATGAAAGATCTTTATAAGTATAGTAAGGAGCATGGATTTAATCCTGTTTGTAAAAGGAGGAGCCTTTGAAGAAATTCAGGAAGAGTGATTCACGCCAACTTTTACATTAGTAAGATCACTTGGGCCACAATGCGGAACATGAACTGGATGACAATAGGAACAGAGTAGTAAGGCAGCTGTTCAGAAAATCAAGTGAGAAATCACCAAAACCTGGACTAAAGTAGTGGTAATGGGAATAGAGAGAAATATGATGATTGCTCACAGTAAAGAATTAGAACAGCAGGATTTAGTAATTATTTGGATACATGTGGAAGGGGAGAGACAAAAGCTGTGGCTAACCCTAAGTTAATAGCATTGACATCCCATTTGAAGTGTAATGCTAATGTCCAAAAGCAAGAAAAATTACAATAAGGAATGTATTGAAAGAAAAATATAAGTTACTTTGGACATGCTGAGATTGAGATGCAAGTGATAATATTCAGTAGACAGTGGTCATAGTTTCTGGAACTCAACAAAATGATGTGGACTAGAGAGAATAATTTAGGAGTACCCCATACATTGCTCATTGTTGACATCATTGAAGTTAAGGGCTTTTATTAGAGGAAACAGATAGAAATGAAAGAGTTTTAGAATCTTGGTGAATGCCACAATTTAAGAGATGTGAATTGTAAAAAAAAAAAAAAAAAAATCATAAGAGATCTAAGGAAGAATATGGATTGAAAACATAATGGTATCCCAGGATCCAGGGAAGGAAAGAGTTTAGGTCAAAACATTCAATAAAATCATACTGCATCTCAATGAATAAGATATACATTAAAACGTCTCCATTGAATTTTACCATAATCAGTTTTTGACCAGGTTCATGAACCAATTTTATTGCTGAGGAAGTATTAGAAGCCAGACTGCAATGGAATTATGAAAAACAGTGAATATTTAGAAGTAACACATATAAATTGCATTTTTCAAAATATGTCAGGGAAAGAAATGCATAGGATAATAAGGTAGCGGTCAAAATGTGCTGAGTTTTGCTGCAATAACAAAGAACCCTGATATCACTCTGCTTAAAATGACTAAAGTTTGTTTCTTGTTTAGGCTTCAAGTCCATCTCAGGTCAGCAGAGGATTCTGATCCACATAGTCCTCCCTCAGAATTGTCTTCCTCCAAGTCAAAAGAATCTTCAAAATTTGGAATTATATATGGAAAAAAAAAGAACATAAAAACTGTACACTAAATATCAAAACCTTCTTCCCAGAAGTGACAAATATCACTTCTACTCTTTTATCATGACCAAAGTCAGTCATATGTTCATGTCTGCATTTGAGGAGATGGAATTAGAGTTTACACACTTCTGAGAATGAAATTAAAAATTGGAACATTTACGAAAACTACAGAAACTATTGTGGTTTATTCTGGTCTCAAAAAATATTTTAGTTACTCTCTTTCCGTAATTTATGAAGCTTAAACACCTCACAAGTCCAATTTAATCATGACATCAAAATAAATACTAGTTTTCTGCATGAAAGGTCTTTTTTCTTAAAATGATAAATGAGAGTGTTTAGATCGACCATGGCTGTGTCTACTCTTGTTCTGGAGATATATGAATTTAGAAAGACATGTTATCTGCCCCAGAAACATACCCCAATAAACAATGGAGGAACAGGACCTGAATAACCACAATAAACAATAAACTGCAAGCTCATTTGGAAAATGAGGAATGCAACATTCATCAGAAATCATTTCTGCTCTGGCACTATCTTCCATAGCTACAACTGAAATGGGCATCAGAAAATATTCTCTCCTTAGATGCTGAAAATTGTTCTCAGATTACTTTCTATTTACAGACAGTTGGGGCCAAGAGTCATTGTAAGTCTCAAACAGCAACAGTCAACTATAGTCCAAGCTGATTATTCTTTTGACATTATGTTCTCTTTACAAACTTAGTTGGCTTCTTATCAGTTTGATTCAGTCAAATTCATGTGTTAATATTCACAAATATGCTGAGCTTATCAGGCTTTGTAGGTGCACATTCTTATTCTCTGTGCCCTGAGGCATGATTCCCATTTGAAATATTCACTGGATGTCATAATTTTCCTTAGGCTTTTATTTTTTTTCATGATGTACTTCATCCAGTCAGTAATTTGAAGTATGACTGTCAATGTCATTTTTTAAAAATTTTATTTTTGTCCTGAGGCAATACAATGGATTGAAAATTGTTAGTATTTTTTTAACCTGTAAGTCTTAGTTTTTATCTACATTTCTTTTTTTTTTTTTAAGCCTCTCAATATTTTCCCCTACGGTTTAGCATCTCCAAACAGTTGTCTTTTTAACATTGCAAAGTTCCATATTTCTGGATATGGTTTATTTCTTCTTATTTGCCATTGAAAACTGGCCAATGTATTTTGAGGTCTTACTTTTTTTGTAATACTTTGCTAAATGTAGTGAAAAGTAACCAACACACTCTATTTCCTTCTGTTTTCAACCTTTCACTTTAGCACTACACATCCATTAGATATATGATCTGCCTTCCAAGTTACAACTAGCAATGTTTTATCAAAAGTTTTGCCACTATGTAATGTGGAACATATCTTTTCAGTCTTAAATAACAGCTTTCTCTTTGCTGACCATATGGATAATGAGACAGTATATGGTATGTTAGAGTTTTATTATTTAGCACCCAAATTCTAAAACTTCACTTTTATATTAAACAGGATGAAAGAAGTTAGGCTTTGGTAAAAGCAACTCTAAAAGTTCAGAATCTAAAAATAAAGATTTATTTTCCATTCACATCACATTATTTTCATCTCAAGTCAGCAGGGACATCTATTCAATATCTTCATGGCTAATGGATCCAGGCTGGCAAACATCTACTTTTTAGAGTGTCTGTTGCATTGCAGCAGTATCAAAAATTGGGAAGTCTTGTGCTGGTGCATATAGGCTTCCATACAAAAGTGAGATACATCATATTTCTCATTTTTCTTCTTTTTAAAGAAGACTTTTTGTTTGAATTAATTTTAGATTTATAAAATTGTTGCAAAAATAGTACAGAGTTTCCATATCGCTTACCCAACTTCTCCTAATAGTAACATAATTCATAATGACAGTGCAATGATAAAAAGGATATATTATATTTTATTGGCAATACTACTGCGTGCCTGGAATGAGGAGAATCTTACCATTGGCGAACTGCCCTATTGGCTACCACGAGCAATATCTAGAGACATTGGTGGATTAAAACATCATTTTTACTGTTATTCTTAAGATAGAAGTGACTGAATATGTTTGTTTGCTGATGAGAACTATCCACAAATATGAGAAATTATGAACACCAGGAAGAATGATATTAATTTTGTTGGAGCATTGTTGTTGAGGAGAGTAAAGAAGATAGAACCTATGAAGAGGTAAAGCCATTATCCTTAAAAAATAAATGGGATATTTTTATCTCTTTTGTCAAGGGAGAAATAAAGTCATACTGGTAGAGAAAAGGTTAAATTTGAAAGTGAGGGATATCATATCTGAGAACCAGGACTGTCTCAGGGAAGTTGAAAGTCATTGAAAAGACACTAGGATGCATACAATATATTCAAAATGCCTTCTGCAGTTTAGATTAACCCAAAATTATAACAGGATAAACTATTACTTGAAATCATTTATATTTTATAATACAAGCAGTTGTTTCATCTCACAGCAAAAGCTGAGAAGGTAAAAATACATATAGTATAAAAGTTTTTAGCCAAAACAGAATTTAATTTTTCAGAGAATCTGTTTACAAAGTATTTCTCGCTTTACTGCTAGACTCCCTGAGAGAGATACCCCTATAGAATTCTAAGTTTTATGTTAAAGATTGAGGAAAAGAGAAGAAAATTGCAAACAAAAGAGAGAACAAAGTTTCCACTGAGCAAAAGAATTCCTGAGTGATTCTTCTCCACCATTATGAGGATACTGCTTATGAAAAATTTTATAAATCCACAGAGCAGCAAAAATTGCATAGTATTTTATTATTTATTGTATTTTAGGTGATAGATAACTTTTATTTTCTAAACATTTTCTCCTTAGTTTTTATTTTAGTGAGGAAAATGATTATCTAGGATAACTTTAAAATTTCACAGCACGTAAATGTTTTATAAGATTTGCAAGATCCGAGTGATAATGATTGAAAGCTTGGAATTCACCTCCTACTTTATTTATCATTTACAATGTGACTTTCTTGACAAGTGTTTTTAAGTGCCAAATATGAGACTTCGGTAAAATGCTTGTCTTCTTTGTAGCATTCACACCCCAGAAGGGAGGATAAGGCATGCACTTATATACGTTATCACCTGCACCTCAAATTTGGAATATAGAAACACAGTTACATATCTCACATACATGTTTTATATGTCCGGAGTGGCAGAAGTCCAATACAGCTCTTCCTGAATCTCCTACTCATTTTCCCTCCTCCTGCAAATAAGTTATCCAAAAACAACTTGGATTATTCAATCCAAGATGTCCATTTTTGCTTTCAAGTGATCCCCAAAAATAAATAAATAAATGAAATTAAAAAAACAAAAACAAAAAACATGATGAATCCGCTAACTTCACTAGGTGGCTTTCATTCTACTGCATTTTTTTCTGCCAGTCACGTGGTTTCCAAGTTGCAAGCAGATAATTTCTATTTCTTGGAATGATGAGCTTACTGCTGGAATAGTAATACACCCCTTGAATACAGTAAAGAGAGGCAAAGAGCTTTCATCCTGGTATTCTCAGCTGTTGTCACTTTCAATAGTTCCACTAGTTACAACTATTTAATCACTGATGATAGTGCAATCACTTATTATTATAATTTGTGAGAATTATCTCACTCATTCAGTCAAAAGAACTTCCCATCTACTCTTTAGCTTACACTTACATGTTCAGAAATTATTCATAAGCACACATTCTTTCATGGCCACAGCCTTTATTTAGAACCCTTTCAAACTATCAGGATGGTTCTGATCACGCTAAAACTCAAAGAGAAATAGGTCATCAGTTTAAATTGAATTTGCTCCCAGGAAACATTTTGGTTCCCAACGTCCCATAGCTTCCTCTGAGGGAAAGCTCATATTTCAAGTCTTACTAGAAATGGAATTCATCAGTAGGCCACCAACAATAAATGTGTTACTCTATTTTTTCAGTAAAATGGGTGACTACTTATAAAGACATGACAAGAAGGATTCAATTAAATGCTTCTTCCCAGAACAAAAATATCTTTCAAGGTTATTTATTACAGTTTCCACCTATGCAATTTTAAAATGGAAACTGAGCTAGCAAAATAAATAAATTAGATGATGACGATCACGATAAAGACAGATAGATGGATGGATAGATAGATAGATAGATAAACAGATAACAAAGAGAGTAATAGAGAGCATGACTCTACTTTTTTATGTTCTACTAGTGACAACTTTTAAGTCTCACCTTTCTTCCCTTCTGTCTCACATCCAGGCAAACTGATAAGAAAGGCCAGGTGATCCCTCCTTTGTTAGGTCCAAATCACACAAGCCCCTTCCCACATGTGAGAACTTTCACCCCTGCCCCACTTCTTAACCCTAATAAAAAATGCCAAGCAATGTCTTTTTTGTGTGTGCTCTGTCAAGCCATTTTCAGACCTACTTCATAGCTTCCCTGCTCTTCCCAGAAAGTCTCATTGCATGAGTAATCAATCTTTTCATACCTTATTGGTGTTTGAGTGTGTCAGCATCAGTCTTGACATCTGAGTAAAATTTGGGGTGGGAGTCCACCCTCCTCTGCAGGGTAACCTCAACAGTTGGTACTGTGAGCAGGATCTCTAAAAGATAATCACCATCCAAGAAGAAATCTTTCTTTTCTTACTGTTGTTTGCTAACTGACCCTGTTGTGTGCAGGTTAGCTTGTACTTTGAACTGTGCAGCTTAGACCTGCATTTGCTGAATTCTACTAAGCATTGCTTATAGATGTCTCTGACCTGTGTTTTAATAGTTGGCATTTAGGGACATGAGTATGAGAATAGGGCCCTCCTTAAAGTGGCCTCAGTTCATGTGTCTTGGCCTGCTAAAGCTTCAGTATAAGGCCTCATCAAGATGTTCCTTATCTGATTCAGAGTATTAGATATCACTGATAGTAACCAAAGCAACCATTTATTTCACTTCTCAGAATACACAATACAGGGCCCTTGTTCAAGGTATTTAACAGAACTTTCACTTCTCTTACTCGCCTCAGGCTGCTTCCCTTACAAAGCACCACAATCACTTACTTAACTTCAAATTCAATTAAATGAAAAAGAAAAAAAAATCGCAAACTTACATCACCAAACATGAGAAGTAAATTGTAACAAAGAGTAACTCCATCTTCTGACATTTGTTTGTTGATAGCTTTTAAGCCTCACTCTTCCCTTTTCCCCTTCTGCCCCACATATAGGAGGGCTGATAAGAAAAAACCCTGGTACGCCCTCCTTTGGCACCAGTGGGAGGCTCAAAGCACAAAAGCTCCTTCCCTTGCAGAGGATCCCTCACTCCAGCCCATCCCCTGACCACAGTAAAAACCCCAAACCTGCTCCTCTCAAGCTATTTTCAGATCTATTTGGGAACTCCCCTGCTTTCCCTAGAAAGTTTCATTATGTGACTCATAAAACTTTTCATACCCTCCAGGTGTGTGTGTTGGGGAGCATTGTCAGTCTTAAAATCTAAGCCAGTTTTCAGTAGGGCTCCATACTGCTTTTGAAGGATGGTCTATATATACACACATATATGGATAGGTGGTCCGACAGATAGATAGATTGATGACAGACACTAAAGTCAAAGAAAATCCACACCTCTTTAAAGATTATGAGAATATCTCAGCCTGAACTTCACAGAATTTGTTATATAATTTAGGCAATATAATGTAGTGGTGCACTCTAGACCAGTGCCTCTCAATGGTAATGTGCCTATGAATCACCTAGGAATCTTGTTAAAAGGTAGATTTTAGATCAGAAGAGCTATGGTGGGGACTAAAATTCTGCATACAAGATTATAGTGGGTTTTCATACCTTGATTAAGGAGGCTTCATGGGAGGTGTCTGATTCACAGCCTGATCAATATCACATACATTGGCAGATAAGTAACTTCCTCCTAAAATGTTGGGAATTGAAAGAAGGTTAAAAAAATGACGTAGATGGAGAGACATGAGAATAAATGCTGTGCACAAAATAACTAATGCACATTCCATTTGGAGAGTGAATGTCTTCAACTGAATAATACCTTGGTGAACTGATTTATTTCTTGGTGAAAGTCCATTTTCCTCACACACTAGCAGTTATCCTCCCAAAACCCCAAAACCCATGCTTATGACTACTATCATTGAGAAAACTACGCCATAATATCCAGACTGTCCAATGTGAGAAAGCTTGTTTCTGCTGTCGTGCCACACAGCCAAGCCAAGAAATAATGTCTGCAAGCTGGGAGCACAAACTTGTCAGTGATTGTTTTGGTGTCTGTCAGCTTTAGTCTTCCTTTCATTGTGATGTCTCCTTAAAAATCAATTCCTATTTGCCTCAGCCTATATTTCTTGTCAAACTCTTCAATATCTCAAAGTCAGTAGGATCTTCCTGAAAATGATCACAGATATACGTCCAAGATAGCATAGATGTATAGGATCTATTTTATTTGCAACCTTATGTGCAACCAGCATACAAACCATGTGATTTTGCTGATGTTCACATAATTTTTGCTTGCAGTATTAGCTTATGACGCTTGTTGCAACATGTGTGGGGTCTTTTCCCAATGTTTGTTTCTATGCAACTCGCCACATTATTTTTTTCTGCTATTGTTGGTGCTTTCATTATTGCTTTTTTAGGTTTCCCATTTTAATCCACAATAGGAACAAGTTGTCTATTCCCAGATTGGGTTTTTGCTCTCTGCTGTGCACAGATTGGGAGTGTAGAATTTCTAAAGAAATCTCTTCAGGTTAACTTTGACTGTATGCCCAATGATGGGGCTTTATTATAGCAATTCCCTTGCTCACTTTAAATCCTGTCATCCTGCACAGCTCAAATGTCTGTTGGACTACAAGGCCTTCACCAGTTGTTACAAATTGAAATTAGATGGTTTGTTTATAAAAGGCATTGGGTCACAGCTAATCATTGAAACTGTTTCTGGGTGTTTACATTATTTATTCTGTTGGAGCTCTTCATATACACATATTTTTAAGTGTATGTTTCTGAGATTATCCTTAACACAACGATATTGAGTAAACATTATTTCAATTTACTTTATTAACCTTCACTTTCTCATTTAAGCACATTTTCTCTCTGCTGCATGAGATTCATTTCAAATAAGTCAGTCTTACTTGATGATATAACTGGATGTGGACATACTGGGAGGCTTGCTATTATTTAGACTTAGCTAAGTGTCTATAACTCTGTCATTTCAAAATTGCATGCATACTTAATGGCATTCATTTTTCTTACTGTACCCATTACAAAGGATCCTTGTAATTTTTCTATCATTAAAGAGAGAACTCTTTGTGGTAATATGAACATAAGGATTATGGTGTTTCATTGATAATCCCATCTTAACTGAACATTTTGCATTTGCCTAGAGATATTTCCTTAATAATATTCTTCATATTAAATATTCTTTGCAGGTCATCAGAACTCATGCTGTACAATCAAAACACCCTAGTCTAGGATTTTATCTTTGTTTCTTTAATACATTTTTATTCCTGGCATTTAATTTACTTCTATTGCATTTTAGAAGCCTATTTAATGTTAAAACTTATCAGTGAAGCAAATGAAATCAGAGTACAGAGATGTGGCTTGAGAATAGATATTGGTTACATAATGTTATCTTTCCATTCTGATGCCATAAGTGATCATAGAGCTTTCCTTGTTATATGTCTTCAGAGAAGAGCCAATACAATAGAACAATGTGAGGGAAAATAGTCTTTTAAGCAATGTCCTTCTGATAGTCCTTTTCTCTAATCAACAGAACAGAAATCTTTATATTTTTAAGTTGGAAAGAAAATTCACTACAGCAACTTGACTTTTCCCAATGGCCCTATTTGTGGAAATATGGTGAATATTTCTCATGGCTGTGATTCCAAATTGAGGCCTCAGACATTAAAAAAAAAAAAAAAAGAAGAAGTTGAAAGTTTTGGATGTCTTCTCTTTAAAGATCTAACTGTTGTGAAATTCAAATACAAAGCCACATAATCAAAATATCAGCATGATTAATAGCATCTGATTAGTAGCCAATATGTAGATCTCCCTAAAAATGTTTGGATGGAGGAACACTGTTTAGCCCCTTATCTCTCTCACTATATTGAATACAGCCAGTAATCCAAGAATCAATCTCCTTTTACCACCCAGGTAAAGCAGAAAAGTTTATCCTGCTGAAACAATACCTGTCTCATGTGTTTTTTACAGAATTTGCAAGCATTCATGGTGCTTGGGCTCAGGCAGGTCTAGCAGAAAACAGGGGTAAAGTAGTAGAGGGTTAAAGTCAATACAGCTTGTCAACGCATGAATACTGACCTTTCCCTTACAAACCAAATTGAGTAGAGAAAGACAGCCAAGAATGTGCCAACGTGTCAGTTTTCCAACAATTAGAAAAAAATCATTACCTTTCCCTTTATGACCTATAAAAATATAGGTGGGTTAAATATTGAAAAATGTTACTCTCTCTTTATCAAGTGAGAGACTTCAGTGGAGAAAGAGAATAGTTCACCCTAATAACACTCTTTTCTCTGTATGTAAAGATACAACTCAAAGATTATTTTCCTTTGAAGTTTTTTCTTATAGTTTCCATTGCAACTACATAAAGTTCACTATGCCAAAGACACTATCTTAGGTGGTGTTAGTGCTCCAGATGAGAAAAATATAAAGGTTGTGATATCAGAAATTATCAAATACAATTATTTAATTTAAAATATAAAGAAACCAGGCCATAAGCCACTCGTTGAGTGTTTTCTTCTGTTCAATTACTTTTTAATCGTTATTTATTCTAAAAGTCTGGCAACTTCAAGGGCTTTGGTCCTGAGTCTTTATTCTGCAAAATCCCCACAGCAGTCAGTAGCAGCTCACATTACACTAATTATGCTCATGTAAGAGTGGTATGAACCAGCCTTCCAATCCAAATGGAATTCTCTTAGGTCATGTCATTGTTGTTGGTTCCTGGACCCGCATTAAGTACTAACAAGACTTTCAAGCTCAAATAAAGGCATTAGTGTTTCATAGGAAAAAGAATATTATGGGATGAAGAAAGGGGAAAAAGCTGGATACAGATAAAATCTGGACCACAGATTTGGTGATGAAAAGATGGAGAATTTCTAATTCTGGAATTTTTCTTCTAATTTGTCAATACATGTGACACAGAACCACATGTAAGAAGAGAGAAAGAGAGTGAAGATTTAAGATTGAGGTTAGTGGGAAAGTTAGCAGATAAGAGACAATGTGTTTTCTAGGCAGAAGCTTCCATTTGCAGTTGATTTTCACTAATTTTCAGTATAGTCCATCAGCCTCAGTTGTGTGATTTTCTCCAACAGTTTTCTAGCGCCTCCTTTCAGGAATGGAAAAGCAGATTCTTATTTTAAATGACATTTAAGTTCTTCCAAGTGTATGTGACACAGAAAGAAAGAGGATAGTGAGGGAATACTATTAGAAAAAGAATAAATAATAATAATGAATCATGAAATCCAACTTGCATATGGAAGCAAATGTAGACAAGTGAGCTATAGGGTTCCCAAGAAGTCAAATAACTGAGGAAGTGAAAGTACTATAGCAATAAATCAGTAAGAATAAAAGTTCGAGGCAAAAACCATGTTTTACTTTGTACACTTACCTATTGTTTATGGCATAGTGCAAAGTATTTAGAAGATATTTTTTAAATGTTACATATCAACTAATAATTTTTCAAATAAAAAGTTTAATAATTGTGAATCCTAAATCACATATACATTACTGTTATCGATAAATAGTTGATGGGCACAAATTACTACTTCTATTACTACTATCATTAAACTACTGAAATAAGTCAATTTATGATAGTCAGTGTTTTCCAGAGAGGCACAACCAATGGAATATAGATAGATAGATAGATAGATAGATAGATAGATAGATATTTCTTATAAGGGATTGGCCCACAAGATTACAGGAGCTGAGAAGTCTCACAACCTGCCATCTGCAAAGTGTAGGCTCAAGAAAGCTGGCGGCAAAATTCTATCTGAACCCAAAGCCTGAATAATCAAGGAGACCGATAGTGTTAAGTCCCAGCCCAAGTCCAAATGTATAAGGGCCAGGAACACCAATGTCCAAGGGCAGGAGAAGATGGTGCCAATCAAGCAGAAAGAAAATTCACCCTTCCTCCACCTTTTGTTCTATTTGGACCATTAACGGATTGAGTGATGGCTGTCTACATTGATAAAAGTGATCTGCTTTACACAGTCTAGAGATTCAAAAGCTAACCTCTTCCAGAAACAGCCTCACTGATATATTCAGACATAATGTTTTGCCAGCTATAGGAGTATTTCTTTGCCCAGTCAGATTGACACATAATATTACCCATTATACATAGTAAGAGCTAATAATTTATAAGTATCTGATTTGGGGATTCCTGACTCAACACATCATCTTATTTAGTTATATATCTATTCATTAAAAAACAAATATTTATGAAGTGTCTAATCTGTCACATGCAGTTGTTGGCACTAGCATTATAACCTCATTTTATTTTTGTATAAAAACAGAAATCCAGAGGATTTTAAGTTTTGATTTGAAGTACATATTCATATGGTTTTTATCATGCCATGCTAGAACCACTGGAGAGCAACAATTGTTTCTCCAGATATTAATGTGCTTGCCATAATTCAGGTAGTTCATGCATTTATGTATTCTACTGTCTTTGTTCTTTAAAAAATGTTACTTGAGCATTTTCATGTGCACCTTATTTTGCTTTATATCATAAACAAATGTACTAACATGAAGGAGATATAAGTAAAATAATAAAGTGAATGTCTTCCTTTGTAATAAGACTTCAGCTGTACACAACATTGTTTAAAGTATGTGCTTATAGTGTTTTTTCTTTTTTTTTTGCCTATGTTTCTACTTCAGATTTCTCCTTCATAGACTCTGAGGTGGAAAGAAGCAAGCTACACCAAAATCAACTCATTTGAATTGCAAGCATGCTATGGGACTAAAAGTCTGGTCAAAAAAATTGTGCAAATAGTTCTGAGAAAAAGAGCTAGTATTCTTCTATAATGATGTATGAACCAAGGTTTTGTTGCCACAGTATTGGCAATAATCAAAACATTCAGAAGTATTCATTAATAAATGATGGTTTGAATTAAAATGTTATATTCAAATAGGAAAAACTATTAAAATTTAAAAATAATTGGGTATAGTTCTATATGTTATTAGGAGATAATTCCTATGGCAGGTCATTAATTGGAGAAAAAAACAAGATATAAAATAAAATGTGTTTGTGTACAGGTCAAGTGTTAGTTATGGTGGGTAGAGTGAAGGAGAAATCCTTCTGTCAGTTAGTCATTCTGTCGGTCAATCAATAAATATTATATTCTGAGATCCGGGTGCCACTGTTTAAAGTGCATACATTGTTATCAAGGAACAATTTAGACTAAAAAAAAAAGAAAAGAAAAAGAAAAACACATACACAACAATACCTTCCCAAACTGTGTTTGTGGATAACCTTTAATTTAAACATGATCATATTGTTTACATATATTGCTTACAGAAATCATATCACTGAAGTGGTCTACAGGACCCAAATGTGTATGTAGTTCAATCACATTGATTGATCGGATTCACCGTAAAGCTATGTGCCTAACTTAAATTAATAGGGGTAACAGAAGATGACATGTGACAAAGAATACAAGGTTGAATATTGCTTCATATGCCCAGATTAGAGTCTTAAACAATTGACTGTAGAAATAATTCCAGTAATGTGTCTTTGATTGGGTCACATTTAGCTAATCTCAGATAAATTGTGATTTACAGATTTTAGTTTTCTAATTGAATCAAAATGATGTTTACTTTGCAGTAGCAAAAGGTTTTAAATGAAAAGCCCCCTCAATATCTGTTCTTTATCATTTTTCCTCTTCAAAACACAAGCAGCTAAGGAAACATTTTTTCTCCATAAAGTCAAAACTGCTGAATAAAATTTAATTAATATGCCATGTCTGATGATATAACTTTGATCTGCTACACCTCATTGGTTAAGTGACAATCAACAGTGTGTCAGAAGTTTAACTTGGTCAATTATTTGAGAAATTAGATATCGAGGTTATTGTGATCAAGTGGCAAGTTGATATTCAAATTGATAGGGTATATGTGACTTAGTGTGTTCCCTAGGAAAGCAGATGAAATCATTTCAGAAAATAGCATTCTTTTACAAATTCATTTTTCTAGAATCTCTAAAACAAAAAATGCTTATCAAGTAAAGCCTCAAACTATAGACATCATGTGGAGGAATTTAATATTTACTAGGGTGTTATACCCCAGTAATAATCCCATGCTTCTTTTAGAGTAATTCAGAATATTGTATATAGTGGATATATTATTTAATCTTAGAATACAGTAAAAAATCTTTTGTTTTATTAATCAGAAAATTAGAGTTTAAAAGAAAAGGATGAGGGCTTATTATTTTTAAAAAGCATAGTCACAAAACCCAAAATGCTCACATTTGAAATCAGGCAGTCTATGATCTGAATTCAGATCCTACCTCTATTCTAACTGTGGTGTGACCTTGCCCAAATTACTGAACTAGCTTCAGCTTTGATTCCCTCATCTGTAATATGAGTAGATTAAAGTACATGAGATTAAATACGTAGTGTACTTAGGGTGAAGCCTGAAACATAGTAATAAAAATCACTAGCAAATACAGATTGCTGACTTGTGCCATGCAACAGTCTAAGGACTTTGTATACAGTGTTGCCCTGGGAATAGATATAATTACGACTCTCATTTTACAGTTGCGGAAACCCAGGCAGAGATTAGTTAAATAATTTAGTCAAGGTTACACAGCTAAGAAATAGAAAAATCGGTACTGACTTTATGGTGCCAGGCAATAAGAACTCGATGGTCAGTAAAGAAAAAAAATCAGCAAAATAAAAAGGTAACATATAGAATAAGAGAAAATATTTGTAAATAACATACTTGATAACAGATCAATATTTAAAATATATAAAGAGCTCACACAACTCGATATCAAAACAAAGGAAGACAAAACATGGCCAAAGGATCCAAATAGACTTTTCTCAAAAGAAGACATACGAATGACCATCAGGCATATGAAAATGTGCTTAACATCACTAATCATTTGGAAAATGCAAATCAAAACTGCAATAAAGTGTCACCTAACACCTATTAGGATGACTATTATCAAAATGCTGAAAGATAACAAGTGTTGACGAGGGTGTAGGGAAAAGGAGACATGTAAACTCTATTTTGGGGAATATAAATTAGTACAGCCATTATGAAAAATCATATAGAGGTTCCTCAAAAAATAGAAATAGAACTATCATATGATTCAGCGATCCCACTTCTGGGCATATATCCAAAGGCATATAGATGTGGATATCTGCACCCCCATGTTCATTGCTGTATTATCCACAATAACCAAGATATGAATAAAACCTAAGTGTCCTAAGTGTAGAATATATATACAATGAAGCAATATTGAGCTGTGAAAAATAAAAAAATTCCTGCCATTTGTGACAAAATGGGTGAACCTGAAGGGCATTATGCTAAGTGAAATAAGCCAGACACAGAAAGACAAATACTGTATGATCTCACTTACATGTGAATTACAAAATAGTTGAACTCATAGAAACAGAGTAGAAGGGTAGTTGCCAGAGGGTAGGGGCTGGGAGAGAAGGGAAGTTTTGATCAGAGGGCACACACTTTCAGTGTATAAAGTGAACAAGTTCTATGTATTTAACATACAGCATAGGTAGTAATGGAGGTGTTAATTAATTTGATTGTGCTAATCATTATACAATGTATATTTATATCATTACACATTGTATATGTATATCGAATCATCACATTTTACACCTTGAATATATACAATCTTTATTTGTCAATTAAATATATTTAAATAACTCAATGATTAGTAGCTATTATCATTTACTTTGTTACATCAAAATAACATTTTATGAATTAATCACAGAATTGTAATATTAAAAATCCATTTCTGACTTCCTTTGTCAGATAACACAATCCTGGGTATATAGAGATGTCAAACCCAGACAATTTTTTTTTCATTCCCCAACACAGAAACCAATACTTGGCAGTTGCTTGTGAAAATTCTGAAGCATAAGGTGGAAGGAGGGAAAAGCAAAATAGATACTAATAATTTCTTTGAATACCTTTTTTTTTTAATCCTCAAGTTCACCACCATCTTTTATTTATAGAATGTTAACATCTTCATACCTTTCAAAATGCCATTTTAATTAACATTACTATTTTCTGCTCAGCACAAAGAACTATTTTCCTAATTCTAGTGTCTGAACCCATAAAGACCATTAATTAACCACCCTACAGCCTTCTCTTTTTCAAAGTCTCTAATTCCTCTTACTTCTATCTTTTCTCCAATTCCCATTGTAAGGGCATTTATTTAATTCATGCCATTCCTGTGATTCTTTTCCAAGTCATTTCCAGTTTTCATTATTGGTTATGTCCTAGACAGGATGGTGAACAATGGAAAAGAATTCCCTTAATGCAGATAATCAAGGGATGATTTCAAGAAGCAAATTTGATTTAATTATTAAAAGATAAAAGCTTCTCTAAACTATAGATATTCTCATCTCCATCTATCATCTCTGCCACAATGTTTCAAGCTTCAAAGTTTTGACATTTAACAAATATTTATTTGTATAAGTACCTATCCAATAACATATTACTCAGAGCAGATAGAGATTACTTACTGTATATCTAGCACTGTATTAGATCTGGAGTGACAAGAAGTAACTGAAGAGATTCTTGACTTTGAGAGAATTAGAAGTCATTGGAAGAAAAAGATGGGTTAAAAACTGTGTTTTATTTGATAACATATAAGCCTACGTGTCCCCCATCTATAATACCCCAAAGGAGTTCATATTTGCTTTCTAATTGCAAATACTCAATGCAAAATAAAGTGAGGTATAAACAAACACCAACAGGAAAAAAATAAAACAATCATCTCAAAGGAGTTCACATTTAATTCATAAAAATGCTTTCTGTTCCTCTCTCATAGAGCAGTTTATAGTGATATTGCTATTCTGTTGATGGTAATTTTTGTTCTATTAAGTTGAAATTTATGGCTATTTTTTAAAAAATCACTCCTCTAATAAATCCTTCTAACCAAATGATATATTTATTTTCTATTATTCACCTTTATATTTATGATAAACAGATTTGACATAAATTTTGATAACGTCATGATATATGAAATTGATAATTGTTTGCTTTTCTTTTTTGAATTATAAATACTGTGAACAAAACATTATAATTTATATAAATTTGCCAAGCAAAAGTTTTAACCCTTGGAATATCTGGTTATGTTTTTAAAATCAAATAATTTACCTTTATTCTGACTATAAGATAAAATTTTCTCAGTGAGAATAATACAGAAATGTAATATAATATAAATTTAAATCCATCTCCCCACCATCTAAAACGAAATTACTGAACTATTTGCATTTTTAATCCAAAAAAGTCCATGAATATATGCACACAATCCCTTTTAAAATGTAAATGTGAACATACTCTAAACACTTTTAAATTAACTTGCTTTTTTCATTAAACTATATATAATTGATATATTTTCATTAATAATGAAATATCAATAGTAAAATTAAAGGCTTTATTGTATAGTATCCTGTAATACAGACACATGTAATTTATTTAACCAATCCTCAAATGATTTGCAATTAATTTATTTTCAGAGGTTTCCTGTGCATAAATAACAACATGATAAATATTTTCCAAAAGGTCAACTAACTCCTAATAGTACAATTGCTTTTGAAATCATTATTACGCTTATTGATAAGTTGTTCTCTTAAACAGTCATATCAATTTATAGTTAAAACTGTAAATTTCTTATTGTTCTTTTGTGGGACTAATTAATAACTATATATGAATAAATATATAGATATATCAGTAGATATAGATACACATGCTTAGGCATTCAGGGACCACATATAAAAGTGTTTATTTTAATGAGTAATAAAATCTTCTATCACCATATTTAATAGGCAATGATTTTTTCTTGGTTGATAGTAGAAAGTCCACACTAGACAATAGAATAAAATGCATAAGGTATGTGAAGTTATTAAAAATGTGTCTTGCTTTTAAACATCTGTGTCATACTATTGATCTGAAATTTAAACAAAGCATAAGTAGAAACATAAGAATCCCAATGCAAGAATGATTTTTTTGTTTTTGTATCAAATAACATTCAATAACTCTTTGATGTGTCGTTCAGATGCTCCCATTTTTTAAAAATCCATTTGTTTTTCTACAGGAAAATGGAAATTAACATGCCCATCATAAGTTTGTTGTTTGATCTAAAACATAGACACTATTTCAAAACCCTTTTTATCCATATATTTTATGTAATTTTATTCCTGGTTGCAAGACCATATAGAAAGTCCTTGTACACAAAAACAAATTCATTAGTCACCAACAGAGTAGGTACTGTTGTTAGAGCAACTGAACTTCTTAAAAATTCATGAGAGGAAAGGATACCACCTTAAGTGACGATCTAAGTAGTCGTAACAGCTACTATTTTAAAACCAACTCTTGGTGCCCAGTATTTCTTTTCTCCTTCCTGACTTAAGATTTGTAAAATATTGTTGTCCCCTTTCTACAAGTTTTATTTTTATATCTAAAAAGCAAAAATTTCAGATGTACCAAGCTATCTTCAGTAGTTTTCTTTCTTTTCTGTCAGTAGATAGGTATCAGCAAACTTGAGGATGGTGTTGATTGCTTTATTTCCTCACAGATTTTGCAACCATTATCTTTGATATCTATCTGAAACTGAAAGGATGCTTTGGAAACATCAGCAACAATAGATATAATAAAGTATCTTTCAGAAGCTCAAAAGAGTTCACAGTTAGATCTTGGTTCTTTAACAGCTTGATTTATCTCTAGTAATAACAATTTCATTCTTTGCTTTTCTGAAATTTCTTTTATATTTCTTCTCTTTTTTTTTTCTTTTTTCCAGTTTGGCCTTAAGCAAAATATTTTAGGTCTTCTTTGGGTTTTTATTTCTAGTCTTGAAACAATAGTTGTCTGCTAGTTGCACACTGTAGTCTCTCTAGGGAAATCTTAGTCCCATTCCTTGCTTCTGAATCATCACACCACTTTAAAAAGTGAAGTCCAGGACTAAAGATATATTTCAATACTCTAAAATGAAAACTTGTGGCCGGGCGCGGTGGCTCAAGCCTGTAATCCCAGCACTTTGGGAGGCCGAGACGGGCGGATCACAAGGTCAGGAGATCGAGACCATCCTGGCTAACCCGGTGAAACCCCGTCTCTACTAAAAAAAAAATACAAAAAAAAAAAAAAAAAAAACTAGCCGGGCGAGGTGGCGGACGCCTGTAGTCCCAGCTACTCGGGAGGCTGAGGCAGGAGAATGGCGGGAACCTGGGAGGCGGAGCTTGCAGTGAGATGAGATCTGGCCACTGCACTCCAGTTTGGGTGACAGAGCGAGACTCCGTCTCAATAAATAAATAAATAAATAAATAAATAAATAAATAAATAAAATGAAAACTTAAAGGGAAGAGGTTTAAAAAAAGTTAAAATATATTTTGTCATTTCTTTGTCTCTGGACATTTGATATCTTCTTTAGTTAGCATTTCACTGGTCTTATCTCCTAAAACCCTATGCTTTTCAATCTTGAGTCTCCTTCATCCCACCTAGGACAATGAGGAACAGGATAATTTCTGGGAGAAAAAGGACAGGAAGTAGACAAACCAGTGTAAATCTTCTTGGCATCAGGGAGAGGGATTTTCCCATAATGCCCTCTCCCAAGATGTGTATTTGTATATACACTGTAAGTGTAACAGAGTGAATAAGAAGGGCACATTTCACACAGAAACAGATTCCCTTTCTTCCATAGCCTCCTCTTTTTTTGCAAGGAGGTACGATTTAAGTATTGTAAAGAGAAGTTCCCATGTAGACACTGTGCTGTGCCTCAGCAAAGTCATAGGACATAGATATCCCTCTTGTTAGAAAACCACTGGATGATGACATCAAAAGGGGACAAACAGTATTCGTGGTACACACAGAAGGCTACAAATGGCCTGAGACATTGGCTGGGTCCCTTTCCTGATTCCTAGTAGTAACATCAACTACAACAGGCACAGTCCACAGCACAGCGCTGTCTCCAGGCAACTGAATATGGTTCCATAAGACTAAATTTCTCATGTCAGGTCCCAATGAACTAATTTTGGGTTCTAACAACTACTCTATTAAACTCTTTTCCTCTCTTTTCCCAGGTAAAGTCATCCTCTCTAGTCTTCCCTGGGGTTGAGATAATCTGGATCTTTCTCTATATGATTGCAGTAGTTTATTGTGACATGAACTCCATTCTGTACTTCATTGAGGGCTTTGCCTTTGTTGTTGTTGGTTTTTTTTTTTTTTTTTAGCCTTTTTATTTTCACTCAGAAGTTTAATACAAAGCAAATATTTTGGTTTTAAACAATTCTGTGTTTGGAGAGGGATTCAAGAGTCTATTGTATAAATATCCCCATTCTTCATGACGTAATACAGATGCCTTCATCTGACAAAGGGAACAGTCACTGACAGGGACATGAGAAAAGAAAACAAATAAATGTAATAATTTGAAATATTATCAGTATATTGTTGCTAAGGTGACAGGAGTCAAGAAGCCTCTTTGTTGAGAGAGGTAAGTGGAATCTTTGCAACTGAGTTATTCTAGCTCCATTCATTGAGATGGGACAGCACTGAGTTCAAAGACAGATTAGTGCTTTTTCAAACACTTGTTCCTCAGAATATTGATGCTATTTTCAAGTAAAATGAAATAAAATAAAAAGGGAAGGTATTGTTTTATGAATCAACATTTAAGAAGCACAATGTTAGCTGGGCGTGGTGGCTCATGCCTATAATCCCAGCACTTTGAGAGGCTGAGGCTGGATCACTAAGGTCAGGAGTTCAAGACCTGGCCAACATGGTGAAACCCCGTGTCTACTAGCTGGGTGTGGTGGTGGGTGCCTGTAGTCCCAGCTACTCAGGAGGCTGAGGCAGGAGAATTGTGTGAGCCCAGGAGTCAGAGGTTGCAGTGAGCCGAGATCGCACCACTACAGTCTGGCTTGGGTGACAGAGCGAGACTCCATCTCAAAACAAAACCAAAACCAAACCAAAACAAAAGAAATGCAATGTTAAACAGACCTTAACACGTTCTAGTATCTAAGGACAATCAAGATTTTAATACAATTACATGCAATGCAAATGTCCATTTATATTACAGATTTAATAGAATTTCCCAAATGTATGTTTTCAAATAACTCTGTTGTTCAGGGTTTGTGTTTCTACTGTAACCACCACTAACTTCATAATTAAGTTGAAGAAAATTTAGACATTAGAGATAAAAAAAAAAACTTGTCAATTTCAGACATTTTGCTAAAAACTAATAAATGAAGGATCATTTCTAGATCATTTCTCTCTGAATGTCTCCCTCAGTAATTTGTATTCAAGATCCCCTGGTCAAGGTTAGAGAGATGTGGAATCTCTGCCCTCTCTTAATCTCTCTACTTATCCCACCACCAATTACTTAATGCTTATGTGGGAGAAAAAAATTGGTATTATATCGTGATAAACTTGAAACATTGAGTAATTTTAATTGTTATTTAACCTGAGAGTTATATGACAATTATATAAATAGATGTATAAGTTTAATTTTTCTGTCTTGATAAGCTAAACCAAAATCTATAGTCTAGCATACAATAAGTACTATCTGAATAAGCTATACAAAATATTCCATTCCCATTCTCCACCTTCTTAAAGGCAATAGTTTTTCTGTTTAATATGTATCTTTCATTTGTATGCACTATTGTAAAATGGTTATGTGTATACACACATTTATATATAATATATAATATATATAATAGATACATAATATCATATCTTAATCCCAAAATTGCTCTCCTATCTGAAAAGATACTCCTTCATCCTCATAACATTTGGCACTGTGAACCTTTCTGTTTCTAATGTAAAAGGAAGTAAGTGATATTGTTTATTATAATTTCTATATCTGTAATGCCTAATGATTTGGACTATCTCTTAAAATAGTTTTAAGCTTTTCTTATTTCTTCTTTTGTAAATTGCCTATTCTTAACCTTTTCTATTTGTCCATTGAGGCTGATGTATTTTTACCTTTTATTTGAAGGAACAAACTACAGATTTTAGGTATTTACTCTTTCTTGGCTTCAAACATTGCAAATATTTTTTCTTGCTCTTTACCGATTACCTTTGACCATTGTTTTCTTCATTTTGCAAAATACTTAATTTTGTGAGATATAATTTAATCATTTTTTGCTTTATAGTATTTGAGAATTTTAAAAATATTTTCACCCCTATATCACAAATATTCTGTAACATTTCTTATATTAACTAAGCATTTTGTCTTTCTTTTTTTTATTTTTTATTTTTTATTTTTTTTATTTTTTTATTTTTTATTATACTTTAAGTTCTAGGGTACATGTGCATAACGTTTATATCATGTATAACTCCCCAATGCAATCCCTCCCTCCTCCCCCCTCCCCATGATAGGCCCCAGTGTGTGATGTTCCCCTTCCCGAGTCCAAGTGATCTCATTGTTCAGTTCCCACCTATGAGTGAGAACATGCGGTGTTTGGTTTTCTCTTCTTGTGATAGTTTGCTAAGAATGATGGTTTCCAGCTGCATCCATGTCCCTACAAAGGACGCAAACTCATCCTTTTTCATGGCTGCATAGTATTCCATGGTGTATATGTGCCACATTTTCTGAATCCAGTCTGTCACAGATGGACATTTGGGTTGATTCCAAGTCTTTGCTATTGTGAATAGTGCCGCAATAAACATACGTGTGCATGTGTCTTTGTAGTAGAGTAATTTATAATCCTTTGGGTATATACCCAGTAGTGGGATGGCTGGGTCATATGGTACATCTAGTTCTAGATCCTTGAGGAATCGCCATACTGTTTTCCATAATGGTTGAACTAGTTTACAATCCCACCAACAGTGTAAAAGTGTTCCTATTTCTCCACATCCTCTCCAACATCTATTGTTTCCTGACTTCTTAATGATTGCCATTCTAACTGGTGTGAGATGGTATCTCATTGTGGTTTTGATTTGCATTTCTCTGATGGCGAGTGATGACGAGCATTTTTTCATGTGTCTGTTGGCTGTATGGATGTCTTCTTTTGAGAAATGTCTGTTCATATCCTTTCCCCACTTTTTGATGGGGTTGTTTGTTTTTTTCTTGTATATTTGTTTGAGTTCTTTGTAGATTCTGGATATTAGCCCTTTGTCAGATGAGTAGGTTGCAAAAATTTTCTCCCATTCTGTAGGTTGCCTGTTCACTCTGATGGTAGTTTCTTTTGCTGTGCAAAAGCTCTTTAGTTTAATGAGATCCCATTTGTCAATTTTGGCTTTTGCTGCCGTTGCTTTTGGTGTTTTAGACATGAAGTCCTTGCCCATGCCTATGTCCTGAATGGTACTACCTAGATTTTCTTCTAGGGTTTTTATGGTATTAGGTCTAACATTTAAGTCTCTAATCCATCTTGAATTAATTTTCGTATAAGGGGTAAGGAAAGGATCCAGTTTCAGCTTTCTACTTGTGGCTAGCCAATTTTCCCAGCACCATTTATTAAATGGGGAATCCTTTCCCCATTTCTTGTTTTTGTCAGGTTTGTCAAAGATCAGATGGCTGTAGATGTGTGGTATTATTTCTGAGGACTCTGTTCTGTTCCACTGGTCTATTTCTCTGTTGTGGTACCAGTACCATGCTGTTTTGGTTACTGTAGCCTTGTAGTATAGTTTGAAGTCAGGTAGCGTGACGCCTCCAGCTTTGTCCTTTTGACCTAGGATTGTCTTGGCAATGCGGGCTCTTTTTTGGTTCCATATGAACTTTAAAGCAGTTTTTTCCAATTCTGTGAAGAAACTCATTGATAGCTTGATGGGGATGGCATTGAATCTATAAATAACCTTGGGCAGTATGGCCATTTTCACGATATTGATTCTTCCTATCCATGAGCATGGTATGTTCTTCCATTTGTTTGTGTCCTCTTTGATTTCACTGAGCAGTGGTTTGTAGTTCTCCTTGAAGAGGTCCTTTACATCCCTTGTAAGCTGGATTCCTAGGTATTTGATTCTCTTTGAAGCAATTGTGAATGGAAGTTCATTCCTGACTTGGCTCTCTGCTTGTCTGTTACTGGTGTATAAGAATGCTTGTGATTTTTGCACATTAATTCTGTATCCTGAGACTTTGCTGAAGTTGCTTATCAGCTTAAGGAGATTTTGGGCTGAGACGATGGGGTTTTCTAAATATACAATCATGTCATCTGCAAACAGGGACAATTTGACTTCTTCTTTTCCTAACTGGATACCCTTGATTTCTTTCTCTTGCCTGATTGCCCTAGCCAGAACTTCCAACACTATGTTGAATAGGAGTGGTGAGAGAGGGCATCCCTGTCTTGTGCCAGTTTTCAAAGGGAATTTTTCCAGTTTTTGCCCATTCAGTATGATATTAGCTGTGGGTTTGTCGTAAATAGCTCTTATTATTTTGAGGTACGTTCCATCAATACCGAATTTATTGAGCGTTTTTAGCATAAAGGGCTGTTGAATTTTGTCAAAAGCCTTTTCTGCATCTATTGAGATAATCATGTGGTTCTTGTCTTTGGTTCTGTTTATATGCTGGATTACGTTTATTGATTTGCGAATGTTGAACCAGCCTTGCATCCCAGGGATGAAGCCCACTTGATCATGGTGGATAAGCTTTTTGATGTGCTGCTGAATCCGGTTTGCCAGTATTTTATTGAGAATTTTTGCATCGATGTTCATCAGGGATATTGGTCTAAAATTCTCTTTTTTGTTGTGTCTCTGCCAGGCTTTGGTATCAGGATGATGTTGGCCTCATAAAATGAGTTAGGGAGGATTCCCTCTTTTTCTATTGATTGGAATAGTTTCAGAAGGAATGGTACCAGCTCCTCCTTGTACCTCTGGTAGAATTCAGCTGTGAATCCATCTGGTCCTGGATTTTTTTTCGTGGGTAGGCTATTAATTGTTGCCTCAATTTCAGAGCCTGTTATTGGTCTATTCAGGGATTCAACTTCTTCCTGGTTCAGTCTTGGGAGAGTGTAAGTGTCCAGGAAATTATCCATTTCTTCTAGATTTTCTAGTCGATTTGCGTAGAGGCATTATAGTATTCTCTGATGGTTGTTTGTATTTCTGTGGGGTCGGTGGTGATATCCCCTTTATCATTTTTTATTGCGTCTATTTGATTCCTCTCTCTTTTCTTCTTTATTAGTCTTGCTAGCGGTCTGTCAATTTTGTTGATCTTTTCAAAAAACCAACTCCAGGATTCATTGATTTTTTGGAGGGTTTTTTGTGTCTCTATCTCCTTCAGTTCTGCTCTGATCTTAGTTATTTCTTGCCTTCTGCTAGCTTTTGAATGTGTTTGCTCTTGCCTCTCTAGTTCTTTTAATTGTGATGTTAAAGTGTCAATTTTAGATCTTTCCTGCTTTCTCTTGTGGGCATTTAGTGCTATAAATTTCCCTCTACACACTGCTTTAAATGTGTCCCAGAGATTCTGGTATGTTGTATCTTTGTTCTCATTGGTTTCAAAGAACATCTTATTTCTGCCTTCATTTCGTTATGTACCCAGTAGTCATTCAGGAGCAGGTTATTCAGTTTCCATGTAGTTGAGTGGTTTTGATTGAGTTTCTTAGTCCTGAGTTCTAGTTTGATTGCACTGTGGTCTGAGAGACAGTTTGTTATAATTTCTGTTCTTGTACATTTGCTGAGGAGTGCTTTACTTCCAATTATGTGGTCAATTTTGGAATAAGTGCGATGTGGTGCTGAGAAGAATGTATATTCTGTTGATTTGGGGTGGAGAGTTCTATAGATGTCTATTAGGTCCGCTTGGTGCAGAGATGAGTTCAATTCTGGATATCCTTGTTAACTTTCTGTCTCGTTGATCTGTCTAATGTTGACAGTGGAGTGTTGAAGTCTCCCATTATTATTGTATGGGAGTCTAAGTCTCTTTGTAGGTCTCTAAGGACTTGCTTTATGAATCTGGGTGCTCCTGTATTGGGTGCATATATATTTAGGAGAGTTAGCTCTTCCTGTTGAATTGATCCCTTTACCATTATGTAATGGCCTTCTTTGTCTCTTTTGATCTTTGATGGTTTAAAGTCTGTTTTATCAGAGACTAGGATTGCAACCCCTGCTTTTTTTTGTTCTCCATTTGCTTGGTAGATCTTTCTCCATCCCTTTATTTTGAGCCTATGTATGTCTCTGCATGTGAGATGGGTCTCCTGAATACAGCAGACTGATGGGTCTTGACTCTTTATCCAGTTTGCCAGTCTGTGTCTTTTAATTGGAGCATTTAGTCCATTGACATTTAAGGTTAATATTGTTATGTGTGAACTTGATCCTGTCATTATGATATTAACTGGTTATTTTGCTCATTAGTTGATGCAGTTTCTTCCTAGCCTCGATGGTCTTTACATTTTGGCATGTTTTTGCAATGGCTGGTACCGGTTGTTCCTTTCCATGTTTAGGGCTTCCTTCAGGGTCTCTTGTAAGGCAGGCCTGGTGGTGACAAAATCTCTAAGCATTTGCTTATCTGTAAAGGATTTTATTTCTCCTTCACTGATGAAACTTAGTTTGGCTGGATATGAAATTCTGGGTTGAAAATTCTTTTCTTTAAGAACGTTGAATATTGGCCCCCACTCTCTTCTGGCTTGTAGAGTTTCTGCCGAGAGATCTGCTGTTAGTCTGATGGGCTTCCCTTTGTGGGTAACCCGACCTTTCTCTCTGGCTGCCCTTAAGATTTTTTCCTTCATGTCAACTTTGGTGAATCTGGCAATTATGTGTCTTGGAGTTGCTCTTCTCGAGGAGTATCTTTGTGGCGTTCTCTGTATTTCCTGAATTTGAATGTTGGCCTGCCCTACTAGGTTGGGGAAGTTCTCCTGGATGATATCCTGAAGAGTGTTTTCCAACTTGGTTCCATTTTCCCCCTCACTTTCAGGCACCCCAATCAGACGTAGATTTGGTCTTTTTACATAATCCCATACTTCTTGCAGGCTTTGTTCATTTCTTTTTCTTCTTTTTTCTTTTGGTTTCTCTTCTCGCTTCATTTCATTCATTTGATCCTCAATCGCTGATACTCTTTCTTCCAGTTGATCGAGTCGGTTACTGAAGCTTGTGCATTTGTCACGTATTTCTCGTGTCATGGTTTTCATCTCTGTCATTTCGTTTATGATCTTCTCTGCATTAATTAGTCTAGCTGTCAATTCTTCCACTTTTTTTTCAAGATTTTTAGTTTCTTTGCGCTGGGTACGTAATTCCTCCTTTAGCTCTGAGAAGTTTGATGGACTGAAGCCTTCTTCTCTCATCTCGTCAAAGTCATTCTCTGACCAGCTTTGATCCGTTGCTGGCGATGGGCTGCGCTCCTTTGCAGGGGGAGATGCGCTCTTATTTTTTGAATTTCCAGCTTTTCTGCCCTGCTTCTTCCCCATCTTTGTGGTTTTATCTGTCTCTGGTCTTTGATGATGGTGACGTACTGATGGGGTTTTGGTATAGGTGTCCTTCCTGTTTGATAGTTTTCCGTCTGACAGTCAGAAGGACTGTCTGTTGGTCTGTTGGAGATTGCTTGAGGTCCACTCCAGACCCCGTTTGCCTGGGTATCAGCAGCAGAGGTTGCCAAAGATAGAATATTGCTGAGCAGCGAGTGTACCTGTCTGATTCTTCCTTTGGAAGTTTCCTCTCAGGGATGACTCCACCCTGTGAGGTGTGGGGTGTCAGACTGCCCCTAGTGGGGGATGTCTCCCAGCTAGGCTACTCAGGGGTCAGGGACCCACCTGAGCAGGCAGTCTGTCCGTTCTCGGATCTCAACCTCCGGGTTGGGAGATCCACGGCTCTCCCCAAAGCTGTCAGACAGAGTCGTTCGCCTCTGCACCGCCCCCGCTGCTTTCCCTATTGGACCTCAGCTGTGGGCTGTCCCCAGAGGTGGAGTCTACAGAGACAGGCAGGTTTCCTTGAGCTGCTGTGAGCTCCACCCAGTTCGAGCTTCCCAGCGGCTTTGTTTACCTACTTAAGCCTCAGCAATGGCGGGCGCCCCTCCCCCAGCCTCGCTGCTACCTTGAGGATAGATCGCCGCAGACGGCTGTGTTAGCAGTGAGGGAGGCTCCGTGGGCGTGGGACCCTCCCGGCCAGGTGTGGGATATATTCTCCTGGTGTGCCTGTTTCCTTAAAGCGCAGTATTGGGGTGGGAGTTACGCGATTTTCCAGGTGTTATGTGTCTCAGTTCCCCTGGCTAGGAAAACGGATTTCCTTCTCCCTTGCGCTTCCAGGTGAGGCGATGCCTCGCCCTGCTTCAGCTCACGCTGGTCAGGCTGCAGCAGCTGACCAGCACCGATTGTCCGGCACTCCCTAGAGAGATGACCCCAGTACCTCAGTTGAAAATGCAGAAATCACCGGTCTTCTGTGTTACTCGCGCTGGGAGTTGGAGACTGGAGCTGTTCCTATTCGGCCATCTTGCTCCGCCCCCGCATTTTGTCTTTCATCATTTTATCTTCAATTCATCTAGATTCCACCTTTGTATAAAATATTATATAGTGATTAAAATAAAAATTTGCACGTGAACCCAGGAGGTGGAGATTACAGTGAGCCGAGATGGCACCACTGCACTCCAGCCTGGGCGACAGAGTGAGACTCCATCTCAAAAAAAAAAAAAAAAAATGCATTTAACTGACACTAAGATTCCATTATAAAGTGGTGTTTTTCTCTGCACCTTTTTAATTTCATTTATAGCCTTGATACAATATAGTGTGTCGTATATTTGACACCAGAGATCATTTTTAAAATCCCTTTCTTTCAAATAGTAATTTTCTCTAACTAATATACTAATTAAGAGCAAAAACAATATTCTTGACTCATTTATTAATTTAAACAATTTTAAAAGATAAATCCCAATTTAATTATATTATTCAAAGTTCATAAAATAATTCATACAAGAACTACTATCTGACTGTCAAACAAAAATACTACACCCTATCCTTTATACTCCATTTCTGAGTTAAAATTGAAACACAAATAAAAACTCCAAGTGGTCACATAGAACAAGAGAAGTGAAGGAGATAATCTTCTATTTCTTCATCATAACATTCACTGTAATGTCACTATTTATTTTGAATTTGCTGTGTAAACACAGGATTTGGTATAGCGCATGGACCAGAGTCAAGAGTTGTGCTGGAAGCAAGCATGAAGCATTACAAGTTGTTACTTAGTTTCCAAATAAATGTATGTAACTGGGTCCAAGTGTGTCAGGAGCCAGCTCTATAACTGAAGTTTCCCTGAATTAATGTCCATGGATGGTGCAATGTTGGTTAGAGTAAGTAATTAAACATAGGCTAATTCAATGTGTGTGTGTGTATGTGTGTGTGTGTATATATATATTATTATATATATATATTATAATATATACTATATATATAAGCATTCACAATAACCAAAGCAATGTTTAAAACTCAGATCAAGAAAAATATCTTTTAGAAGACATAGTTAGCTCTGATATTATTTAAAATTGCTGGTACATGATGATGATGAAAAGCAGGAAAATCTTTACAGAGTTTGACTCTGGTTCAGGAATCCTTTATAGATAATGCACCTACGTGTCGTCGGCCTTTATAATCCATATCCCTTGCCATGCTTTGAAATCAGAACCTAAAGCTCCAGTTCCAGTCAAAGTATCCTGCGTGTGTTTGCATTGTCTCTAAGTTGGATTACATGTCTCTTGTGGAAGTGTTTGATCAATAGAAATTTCTATCTGTGACTCCAGTAGGAAGCGCCCTACTTCAGGGGTCTGTGACATCAGATGATCTGTACATTGGGAAGAGTCAGGGAAAGTGAACACTCCATTCATCTCCATCTGGACAGTTGAAATATACACCGAAAGCAGAAGTGTCCTTTTGATTTGTGATGATACTGAAGCCTATATTTGCTTCCAAATAAGTTGAAGTGCCCCCTAGAGTTTGGTAGGATTTCACAAGTTACAAATCCATCTGCATTGGCTTGGGTGTGAACAAGGAAGTGGAGCCCTGTCTAATGGAATGATTAAAAGTTGAAAATGCTATTTTAATTCAATCAATTAAAAGCATAAACAGCAGGGTTTGATTGAATCAATTTAAAGAATTATACAGTAGTCAATGTGATTGTCAGCAGGAGTGAAAAAATTCATGTATCACCTACACACAGCTTGAAATCTGTATTCTTCAATTAGATATAACAAACAACCTTTACCACATCACAGACAGGTGACTTCTTTTGCAGAAGAAAGAACATTGTTATAATAGAGACATAAGTTATTAGTGACAACAAACACATCTGACATCCAGTTTGAAATATTTAACAAATATCCTATCTTGGTTATGAATAATTTTGTATCTTCTATATTACTCCAGGTTTGGTCCTAAGTATGAAAATGTACTTTTCCTTTCCTTTATTACAAAAATTGTTTGAATATCATTATGATGTAGTCTTAAAATACAATAGTGTTAAATGATAAGTGAGTTAAAAGCAATGATGCTTTTAGATAATCATGAAATTATTGAGGTAATTATTGTGTGTCTGTATATCACAGTAAGAAGTTACTAAGATAGACATTTACTGCTGCAGCCAAATGGAGCTAATGAAAATAGTGATACACTTTAACTTGCTTAAAAAGTTAATAAATAGCCCCAAATTTCTACTTTACTCCCTTTCTAACATTTCTGGAGACTGACTATAATGAAATTGTTTTGAGGAGAATGGATTTTCTACACAATTTCCACCACTGTAATTGAGCCAAGAATCATATGTAGGGGGAGGGAAGAAGAAGGTAAATCAATATAGCAAGTATATTATTATGAAATTAAAAATTAAAAATAAATAAATACCATTAAACTGAGTGTTTCCATTTTACCATAATAAAGCTTTACACATTTTGATTCCTAAAATTCTAAGTCTGTATTCCATTTACCATATCCGGCCCAAAAAGCTTTAGAATTTAGGTATAAACTAAACAAATGTTGGATTCTTCTCTCCCTATGTCATCTAAAGTGACATTATTTCAGTCTTCACTCTCATATCTATTCAGAATATGTATGGAAACCAGAGTCCCATAGGCTAGGTTGCCATCAAAGGAGACTGACCTGGAATAAGTGCTTGGCAAATGTTAGAATTAGTATCTTCTTGACTTTTGCCTAATTAATTTAGGATCATTCATTTGATTAGTGTAAATTTACAATAATTTATTCCAAACTGCAGGGCCCTGGATTTCAGAAATTTTGGATTTTAGAAAGGAGATATATACACATATATATGTGTACATTTATATGTGTATGTGCTTATGTGTGTATATATATGTGCATGTGTATATATATACACATTCACATCCACACATATAATATGTATATACACTCCGAGAGAGGGGGAGAGAGAGAGAGAGTGTGAACCATAATTCCAATGCCTTATGCAAGGGTAGGGAATGACACCTTGTAATTAAACATGCTAATACTTCTGAAATGAGACATGTTAATAATTATGCCACATAAAATGAATGAATTTAGTTTTTGTCACCAAGTAAGTTAAAATATATGTAGATATTCTAATTTTGACAGCTTTTTGGATTCTAGAGATGTTATCTATATTTATGATATCTCCTTAAGTTACAACTATTTTACACCTGTTTGAGATCGAGAAAGAAGTCTGCAGGGATTAAGTAACTTACCTATTATAAAATCACAAAGATAAAAAGTAATAAAGCCAGGATACAAGTCTACTCCAACTGACTTCAAAGCCCACATATTTATCCGTTCTCTATCCTTCCCTCTGTGTTTACAGTAAACAATTCATATTGTGAAGAGTTTCATTTTATATTCACCAAACCCAGGGTTTTCTAACCCCAAGAGGAGGAAATGTTTCACAAGATAAGAAATAAACAATAAAAAGTTTTGCATTGTTTCATATGTTTTTTGGCTACTTGTAATGTCTTCTTTTGAGAAGTGTTCACATGCATTTGCCAATATTTTAAATTAAATTATTTGTTTTTTGCTTGTTGGTTTAAGTTTCTTATACATTCTGGAAGTTATACCTTTTTCAGATGCATAATATGCAAATATCTTCCCCCATTTTTTAGACTGTCTTTTTACACTGTTGACATTTTTTTTTTTTTCTGTACAGAAGCTTTTTAGTTTAATCAGGTTCCACTAATTAATTGTTGTTATTGCAATTGCTTTTGGGCACCTAGCCATAAATTATTTGCCAAAACTAATATTGAGGATATTTCTTAGGCTTTATCCTGGTATTTTTATAGTTTGAGGTCTTACATTTAAATATTTACTCCATCGTGAGTTAATTTTTGTATAGTAAGAGGTAGGGGTCCAGTTCCAGTCTTCTGCATATGGCTAGCCAGTTATCCCAGTACAATTTATTGAATAGGGAGTCCTTTCCGTCAAAGCTTTTTTTTCTATTTTGTCAAAGGTCAAAGGGTTTTAGGTGTGTGGGTTTACATCCGGGTGCTCCATTACGTTTCATTGATCTATGTGTCTATTTTTGTACCAGTACCATGCTGTTTTTGTTACTATAGCCTTGTAGTATAGCTTAAGTCAGATAATGTGAAGCTTCCAGATTTGTTCTTTTTGCTTAGAATTGCTTTGGCTATTTGTACTCTTTTTTAGTTCCATATGAGCACAAATCATCAGAAAAACGCACATCAAAACCACAATGAGATACCATCTCACACCAGTCAGAATAACTATTATTAAAATGTCAAAAAATAACAGATGCTGGCAAGCCTGCAAAGAAAAGGCAATACACTGTTGGTGAGAATGCAAACAAGTTCAGCCATTGTAGAAAGCAGTTTGCTTACTTCTCAAAAAAACTTAAATCAGAGCTAACATCTGACCCAGCAATCCCTTTACTGGGTATATACCCAAAGGAATATAAAATAGTTCCACCATAAAGACACATGCACGTGCATGTTAATTGCAGCACTGTTCACTATAACAAAGTTATGGAATCAAATTCAATGCCCATCAGTGTTAGGCTGGATAAAGAAAACATGGTACATATGCACCACAGACTATGATGCTGCCATAAAAAAGAATGAAATCATGTCCATTGCAGCAACATGGATGGAGCTGGAGGCCATTATCCTAAGTGAATTAATGCAAGAACAGAAAACCAAGTACTGCATGTTCTCAGTTATAAGTGGGAGATAAATTTTGAATACACATAGACACAAAGATGGGAACAATAGACTCTGGGGACTGCTAGTCAGCAGAAGGAGAAAGTGGGACAGGTCTGAAAAACCACCTATTGGGGACTATGCTGACTACCAGTGTGATGGGATCATTTTTATCCCTTTTCTATCCTTCCCTCTGGATTTGCAGTAAACAATTAGTATTCTGAAGAGTTTCATTTTATATTCACCAAACCTCAGGATTTTCTAACCCCAAGAAGAGGAAATGTTTCAAAAGATAAGAAATAAACAATAAAAAGTTTTGCATTGTTTCATATGTTTGTTGGCTACTTGTAATGTCTTCTTTTGAGAAGTGTCTATTCACATGCATTTGCCAATGTTTTAAATTGAATTATTTGTTTTTTGCTTGTTGGTTTAAGTTTCTTGTAAGTTCTGGAAGTTATACCTTTGTCAGATGCATAGTATGCAAATATTTCCCCCATTCTTTAGCCTGTCTTTTTACACTGTTGGTATTTTATTTTTTGACTGTATAGAAGCTTTTTAGTTTAATGATGTCCTTACTTATTAATATAATGTGAAACAATTAAATCAAACTAACTAACACATCCATCACCTCAAACCTGCACCTGTATGTATGAAACCTGCACATGTATCCCTTCATCTATAATAAAAGTTGAAATTACATATAAAAAAGTTTTGCATGTGTTTGCATCACATGTTCCAGAATAGAGATTAGCCTTAGCACTGATGTTTATGGTTTAAAGGGGTTTTTATATGGATCTGTAACCTTCACCTCCCACATATGCTTTACCACAACTGCAAGCAATTGCTAACTATGGATTAAATTTGTTATTTGTGCCATAAATGAATATCACATTTAAAACATAGATGCTAGGTTAATGTGTTCATGTCTCATTTAAATCAACAGCCATTGACCTGGATGGGCTCCTAAAGGGCACATGTGGGTGCGTACCAATCAGCAGTAAGAGGGACCAGGCGTGGTGGCTCATGGCTGTAATCCCCGCTACCCGGGAGGCTGAGACAGGAGAATCACTTGATCCTGGGAGGCAGAGGTTGCAGTGAGCTGAGATCGTGACATTGCACTCCAGCCTGGACAACAGAGCAAGACTTCTGCGTCTCAAAACAAACAAACAAACAAAAAAAAAAACAGTAAGAGGCAAGTAGGTGAGCTCTATCAATCCATGGCTTTGCTATGTAAAATTGTTCATTTGTGTGATCTACTCACAAATCAGTTCTCATGTAGAAGATTACAAATCAACAATTTTTATCTCTAACACTGCTGAAATTTACTGTTTATTCATGGTAAATAAAGGCAAAAAGAAAAAAACTACTGGAAATAGTGTCAAGTAATTTGGAAGTATTTCCCATCTCAACACTTGGGATATTTTGAATACCCCAATGTTACAAATGAGAATTAGATAGGATGAAGCCAGTAAAATAATTTTATGTAAGCTAAATACCACTATCACACTTATAACAGCAAGAGGCCCTCTCATCAAAGACAAAAACATAAAAAAACCGTAAAAGAGTCACACATATTGAAGCATTCTAATCAGGTTATTTAGAGCAATGATCATTGCTGATGCTTGAATTTTTTTAATTTAAGTATTTTTTTTAAGAAAATGCAATTTTTAATAAATAGAACACATATTTCTGAAACACTTTACCATAAAGAGGCTTTCATTAGTGAGAAACAGTCTATAAGTGTCTTACATTAAAATTTTGAACACACATTTCTCAAAAGCACTGTGACTCACAGTATTCACTTGACATGTTTTTTCTGTAAACCTTCTGTAACTTAAGAAGTGTTCCTAATGTAAACATGTCTTATCTATCAGAGTGGGTGAGAAGAATCTGTAAATGTTTCAATGAGGATCATGATCTGATTTTTACACAAATAGAAGTGATGAAAAATAATATTTTCAATGCATAAACATGATAATGTGGACTGGAACTTTTAATATTCTGTTTTACACATCTTTCTTTAATTTATGTGCACAAATTTGGCTCTGTTTGACAAACTGAACAGTTGTTATAGATAAATTCTATCATCTATGGAAACGCTTCTCTTTTGGTTTCAAACAACAATCCATTTGGTATTCCAAGATTCCTTCCACAAGATGACTTTACACTGTTCAAAGCCTATTAAAATAATAACAAAAAGTGACAGCCATAATGGAGATAAGAACAAATCAACAGTAAGACATTTGATTACCGTTGTCAAGTAGTTGAATCTTTTATGTTTTTGTCTTTTCAGATTCACCAAGGAGTTTTCATATCTCATAATGTAGCATGTTGCTAATAAGAAGAATAAAAAAAAAACCAAGGTACACAATGATCTTCTAACTTATGAATACAATGTGAAATAATTAAATCAAACTGACTAATATATCCATCACCTCAAATGTTTAGCATTTTTTGTGGTGAGGCCATTTGAGATATACTTCCTAAGGAATTTTGAATTGTAAAATATGTAATTATTAACTGTACTCACCAAGCTGTGCAATAGATTTAAAAAAAAAATTCCTCCTGTCTAACTGGATTTTTGGCCATGATGTCCCCATACTCCTCCCCTGCTAACCCCTGTAACCACCATTTTATCTCTGCTTCTATGAGTTTGACTGTTTTTGACTTAACATATAGGTAAGATCATACTATTATTTGTCTTCCTGTATCTGGCTCATTTCACATAGCATAAAGTTCTCTAATCCTATCCATGTTGTCACAAATGACAGAATATCCATCTTTTAAAGGCTAAATACTATCCCATTGTGTATATGTACCATATTGATTTATCCATTCATTCATTGATAGACACCTAGGTTAATTCTATTACTTGACTATTGTCCATAGTGCTGCAATGAATATGAGAGTACAAACATCTCTTTGACATACTGATTTCAAATATTTTGGGTACATACCTCAAAGAGAGACTGCTGGATCACATGGCAATTCTAGTTTTAGTTTTTGAGGAACTTTATACAGTCTTTCATAAAGGCTGTACTAATTTAAAATCCCACCAACAGTGTACACGGATTCATTTTTTGCACATCCTTGACAACATTTGTTACCTTTTGTCTTTCTGATAATAGCCATTCTTGATTAGTGGTGCTGAGCATTTTTTGATATATCTGTTGGCCATTTGCTTGTCTTCTGTGGAGAAATGTCTGTTCAGAAAACTCACCCAATTTTAAATTGGGTTATCTGTTTTCTTGCTATTGAATTGTTTGAGTTCCCTATGTATTTTGAACATTAACCCTTTATCAGACATATGACCAGAAAATATTTTCACCTAATCCATAGGTTGACTCTTCACATATTAATTGTTTTCTTCATTGCACAGAAGCTTTGTGTTAATATATTCTCCTTGGTCTATTCTTGTTTTGTTGCCTACACTTGGTCTATTCTTGTTTTTGTTGCCTACACTTTGGGGATCAAATCCAAAAAATCATTGCCCTCACCAATGTCATGTAGTTTTTTTTCCTTTGTTTTCTCTTAATAGTTTATGCTTTCTGGTCCTATATTTAAATCTTGAATTCAATTTGAGTTGATTTTTGTATGTGGTGTGAGATGAGTCCAATTTCATTCTTATGTATGTGAATATCCAGGTTTTCCCAAGCAATTTCTTGAAGACACTATTTTTTTTCCCATAATGTATTCTTGGCACCTTTGTCAAAAATTAATTGATCATACATGTATGGGTTCATTTTTGGACTCTCTATTCTGTGTTATTAATCAATGTGTCTACTTGTATGGCAGCACCCTGCTATTTTAATTACCATAGCTTTGTAGTATAGCTTGAAATCAGATCATATAATGCTTCTCCCTTTGTTGTCCTTTTGTTCATGATTGCCTTAGCTATTTAGGGCATTATATTCATTTTAATTATTTTTTGTGACATTATTTTAATAAAACACAGCCACTTAATGACTTGTTAAGCATATTGGAACATACTCTTTCAGGTCATACAAATATCTGACCATTGACCTCAACAACTTTTTCTCCATGACCAACTTTACTCACTGTTAAAATGGGAATTGGTGTTTCTCTGAAAAATGAAGAAGAAATATGTATGTTAATTACAGGGTTTAATACAATTTTTATTAACCTGTTCGGTACATAATTTGGCAAATTTTTTTTTGAGCATCTATCATATGTTATGCTGAATGTCAGGAAAACATGATGAGTAATACAGACCTAGGCTTTTCATAGGAGGGGCCTAACTTAAAGGGAAAGACAAATAGCAACTTTGCCTGGCAAGTGTGAAATATTTCCAGGATACATAAAAGGGGAGCTAACTTAGTTCCTTTCTGAGACTGGTTCAGGGGAAATGATCCAGGAGATATAGGAAGTTCATGGGGAAAAAATTTCTAGGGAAAATGAATGATCTGTTTCAAGAAACAATTTGAAGTCAATAAACATATAGTCAAGTTACCCAGTTCCTAATCTCCAGGTCCAGATCTGTAAGTAATCATGTCAAACTCCTAGCTAGGGTGTGTGGTTGAAATTTACATACAGTAAACACCTAGAGCAGGACCTGTAAGTAATTAACAGACCACCTCCCATGATTACGATATGGCCCCAAGTGAGTGGAGAAGAGGAAACAGAGAGAAAGTAGGAGATGAGACTGTGGGAGTACAAGGGCCAAGTTATGCAGTGTCTCACAAACTATGTTACGGATTCTTGACTTTATACAAAATTTTAAGAAAAATAGTGACATGTTATGATTAATTTATTTAAACATTATTTGACCACTACATAGGGAATGGATTGAAGGAAAGAAAGAGTGGATTAAGAGAACCCAGTAAGAGGATGTTATGAACAGAATGTTTGTGTCCCCCCCAAAATTTTTATGTTTAAGCCGTAACGTCCAATTCGATTGGTTTTGCAGGTGGGGTACTTTGGACATAATTAAATTTAGATGTGGTCATGACAGTGAGTCATTATAATGGGATGAATGTCCTGAAAAGAAGAGAAGACAGACCAGAAGTTAAATTCTCTCCATCATATGAGGATACTACAAGATGGTGGCCCCCTGTAAACCCAAAAGAGGGCCCTCACCAAGAACTAAAGCTGCTGACACCTTAATCTTGGACTTCCTAGCCTTCAGAACTTTGAAAAATAAATATCTGTGGTTTAAGGCACCCAGTCTTCTGTATTTTATTATAGCAGCCTGAGCTGAATAAGGAAGCTTCAGCAGAATTGTTTTTGAAGCAAGATATGGGGTAAACCTGGACTATAAAAATAATGATGGCAAAAGGTGATTGGATTGCAGAGGTGTTGAGAGTAACATCCATGATACCTAAAAATCAGAGCACTATAGTTAAGTTCCTGGACCTGTGAGCCATTCCAGCTGTGTTCAAATCTTGACCACGCTATGTACAAACCATAAAACTTTCACAGTAATCTACCTCTATATTTTTTATATCAGTATGTTGGGAGTTGTGCAAGTATTTACTTCATGTAATTATTACAGAAAGTAAAGTAATTAATATATGCAAAGTGCATAGATCCTTGTCTAGCACCTACTAAATATTGCTTACAGTTATTGGTGACTAATGGGATATGAATGGTTAAAGAGAGAAAGCCATCAAGCAAGGCTCGTGGTTTTATAAACCATATGATGCAAAATAGAGACAAATGTGAAGATCTTCATGTAAAAACTAATTCATCCTTATTGAACTGGTTTAATATCCTGAATTTTTGAACATGTCAAATGCTATGGTTTTCCTTTATTTCAAAAGATAAAATTTCACCATAAAAATAATAATTTTCCTTTTTCACATTAAAAAAATCTATTGGTAAGGCGATCTTAGAATTTAAAAAATGCTTTATGTTTAAAAAGAAGATATGTTAACATAGTTTCTAACCAAAAGTTGAATATTTAACAAAAAATGTAAAAGCCACTGATTTCTTTCTAATTTGCTTAAACTTCTCTTTTAAAGAAGGTATTATTTTAAATTGCAAAATGACTATAATATCATAAACAATAAATGTATATAATTAACGAGGAAATAAACTCAATTATACAGTAAATGTGCATGAGATGCCTAATCACTAGAATTGAGACATTAATACATAATTATATTTTCACAAAACCTTTAAGATTATTTTATGCTTGCAAGAGTATATCAACAAAAGTTAATGGATAAAGTGTATTATTTTCATCTTTTCCTTGCCTATAATGATATTATAATCAAACAAGCTTTAGTCTTGCACAGAAGTTAGGCTTATCTCCATCCCATAAAACAAAATGAACTTCTAAAATGTGACAAGCAATTTTCATAGAATATATGTATTACAGAAAGAATATATTTTAACCTGTTCTGTTCTCTATATTTTTCTGTTTAAAGAATTAGTAATCTCTTCCAAAACTACACTAGTTTCGTTTACCAATGAAAAAAATCATAGTTTTGTACACTCTAAAATTTATTTTACAAATTTAGTTGGTTCTTTAAAAAAAAAAAACATAAAATTACATTTATCTAAGAGAGTATCAATTTGGAGTGAAAAAACAAATTGCGTGATACATAGTTTAGTAAACGAAAAACTATCACAAACATCAGATAAGTCTAGAAAGAGAACATATTACTTTAATCAATTAACTCCCAGGAACAACCGCATTTTTGGCTCCATATTTTTTATCACCTCTTTACACAACAATAACCTTTATTATTTCATTTTTCTTAGAGAAAATTAGAGAATCATTCTTTCTACACGGCTAGCAGAAATACTTCTTCTTATTATTAATAGTTTAGAAAGTTTCAGCTTTGCAATATACTGCTAATAAGAGGAATTCCAGGGGAAACTCTTTCAACTTTCATACATGAGCTATAACGTTTAGGAGAGTTTTCCAAAGGTGATCTTTTGGCTTCATGCTTTTTAAATCTTGTGTCTTCTCACCTATTTACATACTCCCAGTTCAAATGGCAATGTGAATCCAGTTTCTACATTTCTGTGTGCAGATACCAATTGAGCTGATGTGATGAATTGTAGGATAATTCCAGATGTCACACTTTCACTCAGCTGGACAACAATAGTTTAATTATATATCTGAAGTCACTCTGGAGCCACAGAAATATATATACTACTAAGCACAAACTAAATGTATGCTTAGCTCAATTCTCATTCACCTGCTCTCAAAAATGCTGGTGTTGCAGAAACAAAAGCTGGAATAAAAATAGGCTAAGCTCTGAATTAATTATACTTAAAGTATCTTACTTTTTCAAATTGTGAAAAATACTATGACTCTATGAACACTTTGCATGGCCTTCTCTGAGGTCCTTAAAAGGTTTCTGTGAAAATGAAGGACACTGAATCTTCAGCTTCCTAAGCTTCACTACTGGGCCTATCGTGCCAGCAGAACTTTTTAGAATATAAAATAATTCCCCATGAATAAAAGAATGAACTATTGTTTCTTTAAAAGTCTGCTGAGTTTAATATGATTGGGACAGGGTAGGATGGATTGTCGGACATGTTGGAAATTCTACCATAAGACAACGTTGTCCAAAGATAATTTCATGTCTCCACGGTGGAACACTGTATTAACATGTTATTTCTTGAAGATAGTAACACTAAATCCCTCAAAATATCAATGCAGTATGTCTTGGAGTATTTAACACCAAAACTTCTTAAAGAATGCAAGTAAAAATTTAAAAAGTCACTAACTATGCATGCCTGTTAGCATGGAAAGATCAATAGGGATTAATAGCTTTTTCTGACCAAGCACACATAAACACTCGTCTAGGTTTGCAGTTATTGCTCACTACTACAAAGACTGTTTATGAATACACCTGCACCAGGCCAAAAGAGTGCATAGAAAGTACATGTATAAATATATAAATATAATAGAAACAGAGAGAAAGAGAACATTTGTTCACTTCTTTATTAAATAATTATTAATTTAGCAAACATGATTCACCACGGTGCTTTTCCAAAACTAGAGATAAAGTAATGAAATTCAATAAAATTATTGACATTATATTTAGTGGAGGATAATACTATAAAAAATGTACACACATACGGAAAATTTACCGCATGTAGTATATTTTTGCTTTTTGAATTGTGAATGGCAGTTTATAAGACTTATCTCTACAATAATCTATACCCCTTGAATACAAGGTCTATGCATAGGAGTCTGTACATTTAATATTTAATAATTCTATGATGATTGTACTGATAAAATATATTGATTTTATATTCCAAGCTAGATTATAAGCTTTTTTTGTTACCACTAGGTTGGACATTTCATATGCTTACTGGCTAATTGATTATTGAAGGAGATTATATTTTCAGCATAGGTGACTTTTTGCTCAATAATCTGTCATAACATTGAAGAATGGAAAGCTAGGCTATTCAAGAATAATTAAGAGCTTACTATAAATTGAATACAGACATGGAGTTATGAAAATTTTTACACTGCAGCATAGAATGATCAGAATGAATCAATTGGTTTGCTGAAGTGTATTTCTTTATCACTTACATAAAATTCAACACAAAGAAGTTTTATTTTCAATTTGGGGTATATTTATTTTATTTTGTAATCAAAGGGAATAATAATAATTATTATTATTATTATTATTTTTATTTGAGACAGAATCTCGCTCTGTTGCCCAGGCTGGAGTACAATGGCGTGATCTCGGTTCACCACAACCCCCGCCTCCCGGGTTCAAGTGATTCTCCTGCCTCAGCCTCCCAAGTAGCTGAGACTACAGGCATTTACCACTACACCTGGCAATTTTTTTGTATTTTTAGTATAGACAGGGTTTTACTATGCTGGCCAGGCTGGTTTCGAACCCCTGATCTCATGATCTGCCCGCCTCAGCTTCCCAAAATGCTAGGATTACAGGCGTGAGCCACCAGTATATCATGATCTACTCAGAGGCCTGTAGACAGGTTTATTGAATAAATTAATAGATTAATAATTGTCTTCATTTACTATTGCTGCAAACTGACCTAAACCTATTTATTAATGATAGCTCTTAGTTTTTATAAGTAATTATCAAAGAAGTGTTAGATAGATAATGACAATTACCAACTTTTCTAAATTTTAACACCATAATATAATGAAAGCACAATCAAATTATGCAATATAGGCATGCAAAATAGTGAAGTATTAGTAGTTGTTGGATATATGCATAACAGGAGGATTCTTAGCAGCTGCTGTTGAACTGTTGCCTTTCTGATAGGATGTGCACTGGCAACCCTTTGACTGTTTCTTCTTGATTGGGACTCAGTTTTAACTTAACATAAGTAATGTATATAATATTTTACTTTATATACTAAAGTAATTTAAAGAAAATTGCAGCCATGGCAACATCCTCATTTTGTTCTCTTCAATAAAGCCTATAATATGTATCTAAATAGGTGAAATGCTTCCGCATGATGTGAAGTATTCCATGAACCTGCTCCCCAGCAAATCAACCATGACTCAGGATAAATATACAAATCAACCATTTAAAGTCTCTGGTAACCACCCTAAGGGCATACAGCAAAGAAAGAAACATTTATTCAAGAAATCTACTAATCTCTGTAGAAATAATGACAGTTTGTAGCATTTGAGCTATTATTCACTCCCTCCACCATCCGCCTCAGCTTAGTGTGGTGAAAGTTCTACTTTGGACAGTGAGGTTAAGTAGATGGGGATTCCTCTCCTCCACTCCCAGCCTGAAGTGACAGTTGTCACTCCAAGAAAAGCAGACCTTTGTTCACTCCTCCAGGTCTAGAAAATTGGCACAGAATGTCTGTCCAGGGAAAGAAACAAGTAGTAAGAACAGAGAACTCTATTGCCCTTCCCAAGGGAACTAACTTCCTTTGGACCAGAGAATGGAAAGTTTCAGCCTAAGAGATATCTCAAAAACAATGGAGATTTGGGTGGTGAACAATTAAGAGGAGATTGTTGGTTCCAAGATAGCAAGAAGTAAAAATAGTAGCCCAAAAGGAAGTTTAATAGAAGTAGGAAAAGATACAGCTAAAGAGAAACCTTCTGTGGTCAGAGAAAGCTTCAAAGACTAGCCTCAAGGTCCATCCCTGCAAAGGGCCCTGACTAATTGGATCACATTGTGGAGCAATTTATGCCCCAGCTCATTGCTGAAAACAATAAAGCAATCAGCTATTAATTAGTGTATAATATCCATTAAGGCTGACAAGCCACAAACGTAGTAGACACGTAGGAGACAAAGAAAATCAGAGCGCTTATCTGAAATATCTCACTCTCTTGGAGTGAGGGTGAAGAGAGATGGTCAGGCTGACCGTGTCCAGGCCCAGGGAAATGCTCTCTGAAAAGTGGTTTCGGAAGCTTCACAGGGGCGGGGAAATTGACTGCACTGAACAATTCTGGCCAAGTCACTAAACAAAAGACAAGAAAGAGAACAAACAACAACAAATTTAAGCTCCAGTTGGGGAACCAATATCCAGAGTTGATAAAATATCTCAAACGTCCATTTTTTAACAAAATTACAACTGTAGGGGTAAAAAAGAAATGAGGAACCCACAAACAAGAAAAAAAAAATGCAACAGAAACTGCCAAATTTAAGATGACCCCAGTATAAACTGATCAAATAAAGACTTCAAATTAGCTAATATAATTGTGTTCAAATAACTAACAGAAATAATGCTTTAAAAATTAAAAAGAGGCTGTAACCCCAGCACTTTGGGAGGCCGAGACGGGCGGATCACGAGGTCAGGAGATCGAGACCATCCTGGCTAACGTGGTGAAACCCCGTCTCTACTAAAAATACAAAAAACTAGCCGGGCGAGGTGGCGGGCGCCTGTAGTCCCAGCTACTCGGGAGGCTGAGGCAGGAGAATGGCGTGAACCCGGGAGGCGGAGCTTGCAGTGAGCCGAGATTGCGCCACTGCACTCCAGTCTGGGCGACAGAGCGAGACTCTGCCTCAAAAAAAAAAAAAAAAAAAAATTAAAAAGAGGTATAATAACAGGATCCCATCAAATAAAGAATATGAATAAAATAAAATTGCTTTTAAAAGTAAATAAAATTCTGGAAATGAAAAGTAAAATAAATGAAATGAAAAACTAAGGAGAGGGGCTCAACAGTGGATTCAAATTGACAGATAAAAATCGGCAAATTTTAAAATAGAGTTGTTACAGATGATGCAATATGAGAAACAGAGAAAGAAGATAAAAGCAAGACTCAGAGAATTGTGGGACACAATTAATTGCACAAACATATATGTAAGGGGATTGGTAGGAGAAAGGAAAATAAGTAGAAAATATGTTTTTGAAAATAATTGCCAAAAAATTTCCAAAATTTGATTAAAAAACAAAATTAGTCTAAACATCCAAACAGCAAAATCAACTCCAAGTAGGCTAAAATATGAGGAGATCCATACCCAGCCACATCATAGTCAAAATGTTAAAAGACAAAGGCAAACACAAAATCTTGATAACAGGAAGAAGACAATGACTCATTCTTTTAATTTAAAAGTAAAAGGATGGCAAAAGATTCACCATGCAAACTGGAACCATAATGTCAGAGTGGCTACACTAATATCAAACAAAATATAATTTAAAATAAAATATGTTAGTATAAAGAGACACATCTATAATGAAAAAAGGATCAATCCATCAGACAGATATAACAACTATAAACATACATACACCTAGCTACAAAATTCCAAAATATGTGAAGCAAAACTTATAGAATTAAAAGGAGAAGTAGACAATTCAAAATAATAGGCCGGGCATGTTGGCTCACGCCTGTAATCCCAGCACTTGGGGAGGCGGAGGCAGATGGATAACTTGAGGTCAGGAGTTTGATACCAGTCTGAACAACATAGTGAAATCCCGCCTCTTCTAAAAAAATACAAAAAGTAGCTGGGCATGGTGGCATGCACCTGTAATCCCAGCTACTGAGGAGGCTGGGGCGGGAGAATCGCTTGAATCTGGGCGCCAGAGGCTGCAGTGAGCCGATATCATGCCTTTGCACTCCAGCCTGGGCGACAGAGACAGACTTTGTCTCAAAAAAAAGAAAAGAAAAGATTTATGGTACTTTTATTTAATAGAGTTTTTTTGGTTTGTTTGTTTGTTTGTTTGTTTTTAGCAGTTTTAATGTTATGGAAAAATTGAGTAAAAAGAAGGTTTCCATATACCTGCTCTTCCCCAGAATAGTTTGTTCTATTAATAACATCTTGCATTCTTGTGGTATGCTCGTTACAATTGGTAAGCCAACACTGATATGTTATTATTAACTAAAGTCCACTGTTTTTTTTGTATTGCACATTCTATGTGTTTTGATAAATGTTTACTAATATCCATTATCATAATATCACACAGAATAGTTTCACTGCCTTAAAAATCACCTGTACCCTACTTATTTACCCTTCTCTCCCTCTCTCCAGATCTCTAGCAACCACTGACACTTTTACTGTCTTCATAGTTTTGCCTTTTCTAGAATGTTATGTAGTTGAAATCATGGTCTGTAGCTTTGGAAGACTGGCTATTTTTACTAAGCAGTATGATTTATGGCACATCCGTATCTTCTTATGGCTTGAAAATTTATTTTTGTGGTTGAATAACATTTCATTATATGGATGTTCCATACTTGGTTTATCCAGCAATCCACTGACAACATCTGGGTTGCTTCTAACTTCTGGATATTATGAATAAAGCTGCTATAAACAAACATGTACAGGTTTTTATGTAAATATAAGTGTTTACTCATTTGGGTAAAATACCAGTGAGTGCAATCGTTGGGTCTTATGATAAGTGTATGCTTAATTTTGTAAGAAGTCATCAAACTATCTTCCAAATTGGCTGTATCCTTTTGCATTCCCACCAGCAATAAATGAGTGTTTGTGTTGTCCCATATCATCTTCAGCATTTGCTGTTGTCAATGTTTTGAATTTAGTCACTCTAATAAGTGTGTCTCTATGAGCTTTGTATCTGCACCATTTGCTTTCTATGTCTTAGTAGGCAGAAAATTCTAAAATTCTAGGGGAAAGTAATTAGTTGTTCTTTTTTTTTTTGAACCACTCTATTATTCCCAGGTCCTAGTTTATATGCTGAATAAATGAGAGTCTTTGCAGAATGTATCCGAAATTTTTCACGGTCTTTTATTCAAATGTTTATCAACACATTACAAGAAAAAATATTTGTATACAAAAATCTTGAAAATTTTTGCTTAAAGCAATGTTTTCTTCTCACACCTAAAGAAACAAAAGTATTGGTTTTATTCTTATTTTCCATGTGTTTTCTATGTTTGAAACCACTGATGAGAATGTATAACATAAAAGTTGATTATCTTCTTCTCTGCTATTTTTTTGAAGTGTGATAAAGACAAATGACTCCATCTTTTCTCTGAATATTTGCGTTCTTAAATATGCTTTTCTTGGGACAAATCACAATTTGCATGACCTTTCCAAAGGGTTTTTATGTGATAACAGACACTAGGTTGAGAAAAACCTCAGTCTGCAATTTCAAATTTATCACTGATAAATACGCAAGAATTACTGGGATACTATACATACACATATATAGTGTAAGTGTATATGTTCTTTCTCTTTCAAAGCAAAACTTTCTTAAGTAGAGGACATCTGAAAGTCGACAAAACCAAACCTAATGATTACCTAGATTCCAAAAAGATTTCCTACCAATAAATCATGAAAATTAAAGCAAACTATGACCTACCTTGATTTAAGTTATTGTTCTGCTCTAGTTTTGAGCAAAAGTAAAGGAATACATATTTCAGGGCTTTTTTTCAGTTCTCTTGAAAACTACAATATTCCATAAATGTGGCATTTTTTATTTATGGTCATGATAAAACAAAATGATTTTGTGACTTCTGTTACATAAGTATCATTCTTAAATTTTTCCTAGACAGCAATCAACACACAACTATTTATTTATAAATGTGACAGGTCAATTCTTAGACATCTGGGATAAGGTGAGGTTCTTTTGGTTTTGGTTTTGCTTTTTTAAGCAAGCAGCTAGATAATAGATATTGTGATATTTTAGATATGTTTTAAATGAATCTGGAGATATTAATTGTTCACATAAAATTTTGTGTAATTGAAAATTATATATATGTATTTACACAAGTGTATATATAAGTATTCATCAATATTAATATAATCACATATATAAATTTATACATATACATATATAGGTATATTCATCAAAATAAGATATATATTTAATTTAATTTTAAATGCTATAAATTATAATTATCTGTTTTAGTGAATGGTTTTGCTTGTTGTATTGATGTGTCCAATTGATCTGTAAAAAGATCTATAACTAGTTTACAGCTCCTGTCCTGAAAGATGAGAGTTTGAGTACAAATGAAGAGATAGTCTTAAACTGATCAATTTAGTGATTAACTGAATTTTTAATACTGTAGTAAAATGAGAACAAGCATAATACATTTTTAAACTTTTAAAATTAAAGTGCTAAAATATTCATACTGTTAAACCTTAAAATACCAAACCAAACAACATCATGTATCACATCCTAGGGCGAGGAAATTGACTCCGTCAGACTGTAGGAGCCACTTAAGATTACCAAATTAGATACGGACAGGTGTGAGCATGCCATTCTCACAGATGGAGGAATTCAGACGCAGAAGGATTAAGGAACTTGTTCAGGATCCACAGCTGTTCAAGTTAGCGCAGCCATGACTGGAACCCAGTGTGAATGGGATCTTATCCTGGGGTTTGTTCACTTCATTGACCTGCCTTTTATTAATTGCAATATATTCACATTTTAAAATGTTTTTGTTACTACAGTGCTATAAACAATTTGGCACACTCATGTAAGATTTTAATTACATTAATAAGTCAAATATCTATCAAAATCAAAATCTTTAATACATTCATTTTTATATTCACAGGAAACTGACTACTAGGTTCCAAGATCAATTAATCTGTTTAGATACAAAAAGGAAGGGTGCTTTTCTTTTCTATGCATGAATCCTCACCACATAACTCTGGTCATACATCCAGTTCTGGAGTTGCTGTCTCCCAAATCCTGCCTCCCACCGACTCTCAGGCGAACAGAAAGAGTATTTGAGGACCAGGAGAAGAACATTTTTCTAATCCTGGCCGAGGACCCTGATCTTATGGTTCACAATGTACCAGTTTCCCCTGTTTCTCCTCCTTCTTCACCTCAGCCCATCATAAATCGAATTACTATATTGTAATTTGTTTAATAAATGCCCCTTCTGTTAAATGGACTAGCAAGAGCTGGGTCTTTGTCCAGCAACTGACACAATACTTAGCATTAAGTTAACTGAAGTTTATTAGCTGAAGATGACCAGAATCTCCTTATACCACCATTTTGTGTACCCACGCTGTTTCTATTTTGCCTTTCTCCAACCCCAACTGGAATAACTTAGGTTTTGTTTTAAAGAGTTTATTAATGGGGGAAAGGGAATAGTAAAATTAAACTATGCGATTGGAGATTTATTCCAAGAAATATAATGCTATTTATCAATTAATTACATAAGCCTTGCCAGGTGCTTCCTGAGAAGAATGGATATCTGGACCAAGGAACAATGGAATATTTTTGTGAATAAAAACTTGAACATTTTGGGCTTGTCTTTGATTAAACTCTACAACGAAGTGTAAATGACTTTACTGTCCTTTCACTACAAAACATATGTTCCACTCATCTCCCAGAGATAAGCCAGTGTGAACTATTTCCTGCCTTTGGACTTGAGAAAAGTTTTTCTCAAGTATCAGGCAATTTGCTCCAAACTAATGTTGGCATTTAATTTCACTGGAATTTCCTTCAACCTGATTCAAAATATATATGATATTGAACTTAATTGAATGCTAGGTTTAAAATTCTTCTGTGAGTATAACACAGAGACTCTTGTAACCTTTATTTAATTGTGAACATAAATTTATTGTTTTCATCCATGTTACTCTAAGGGACTTTCTAACGAATCTCTTCTTTGGAATTTGGTATTTCTCTGAAAATACTGACTGACATCACTTAATATTGTAGTGTAAACAATAACAACATAAAATAAAAAACATACCTCCAAAATAGCTGAAAGAACATTGAAAAGACTTATAAGATTGGTGATGAGTTGATGGGTGCAGCAAACCAGCATGGCACATGTATACTTGTGTATCAAACCTGCACATTGTGCACATGTACCCTAGAACTTAAAGTATAATAAAAAAATAAAAACTAAAAAAAAAATGGTTCATATCTCTGGATAAGGAAATAGAATGGATAAATGTAGGGAAAGGGAATTTTTTTTTTTTGGCTGATGTACTTTGATGGATAACATTTTGAGTATTTGAAAATTCTAGATACATGTGTATATATATGTATGTATATGTTTGTGTGAGTATATACATATATGTGTGTGTGTGTGTGTGTATGTATATGTATACATGTATACTGTATTAGTCTACTTGGGCTGTGTATTAGTCAGTTTGGGCTGGTATTACAATTATGACATAAACTGAGTAGTTTAACAAATGTTCATTTCTCACAGTTCTGAAAGCTGAGAAGTCCAAAATCAACATACCAGCAAATATGGTGTCTTGTACAGGCCACTTCCTAATTTGCAGATGACCATCTTCTCATTATATCCTAATATGAGGAGATCAAAGAGCAATCATCTCTCTCATGTCTCTTATCATAAGGGCACTAATTCCATTTATGGGGGCTCTACGCTCATTAATTAATTATCTCCCAAAGTACCCACCTACAAATCCTGTCACACTGAAGATTTAGGCTTTAACATATGAATTTTGAGGAGCTACCAATATTCATTTCATAGCATGCCACCCCATCCCCCTGACCCAGACATTCAGTTTCCTGGTGTCACCCCAGAATTTTGCTTCCCCCTCCAGCAGGAACCCCTGCTCTCTAGGAAAAGCTGTCCAGAATTCAGTTCCAGTTGACAGGGTATGGCTATGAATCCACCACTCAGTAACATGGCAGACAGGTGGAACCCTGCTGCCACTGCCACATCCATTCCTTTTTTTTTTTTTTTTTTTTTTTTTTTGAGACGGAGTCTCGCTCTGTCGCCCGGGCGGGAGTGCGGTGGCCAGATCTCAGCTCACTGCAAGCTCCGCCTCCCGGGTTCCCGCCATTCTCCTGCCTCAGCCTCCCGAGTAGCTGGGACTACAGGCGCCCACCACCTCGCCCGGCTAGTTTTTTTTGTATATTTAGTAGAGACGGGGTTTCTTTTTTTTTTTTTTTTTTTTTTTTTTTGAGACGGAGTCTCGCTCTGTCGCCCAGGCTGGAGTGCAATGGCCGGATCTCAGCTCACTGCAAGCTCCGCCTCCCGGGTTTACACCATTCTCCTGCCTCAGCCTCCCAAGTAGCTGGGACTACAGGCGCCCGCCACCTCGCCCGGCTAGTTTTTTTGTATTTTTTAGTAGAGACGGGGTTTCACCGTATTAGCCAGGATGGTCTCGATCTCCTGACCTCGTGATCCGCCCGTCTCGGCCTCCCAAAGTGCTGGGATTACAGGCTTGATGTTAGCCAGGATGGTCTCTATCTCCTGACCTCGTGATCCGCCCGTCTCGGCCTCCCAAAGTGCTGGGATTACAGGCTTGAGCCACCGCGCCCGGCCTGCCACGTCCATTTCTGAGAAAATTTGTATTGTAACTGGTTAAGTGTCACGGAGGAGTGTGCCAGGAAAATCAAGTGCCTTCTAATTTTAAGGTTCCTGGCTCCAATGGCAGAATGGCTGAGCTAGAGAATTGCTTTCTGGTTTTGCAAACAATCACAGGACTGTACCTTACAACCTACCTCAGCAGTAAGTAATACTACTTATAAGCATTTTTGAGTAACTCCTCTCTGGAGCTCTTTACAACAATTGAGCTCTCAGCATAAATGTGAATCTTGTCATAGAGTGATGTAATATCCAACTAAATTCTCTATTCTAAAAGTTCCTAGAATATGCAGTAGGCGGTATTTTGTTTTGTTTTGTTAAATTTTGGTTTTTTTCTGGCAATATAAGATACTAGAGAGGGAAAGAAGGGAAACAGTGATTCTATGGCTAGTACAAAAATAATAAATCCTCTTTCCTAAACTGATACTGAAGAAATTTGAGGAGCATGTGTTCTTAGGTTGAGAGGTAGTCTAGAAAGGCAATTGCATACACAGGACATCCCCTCAATTTCCAGAAGGGAGTAATTAAAGAGAATAAATATTTAACTAATTAGAAAGTAACAAAAACACTTGCAAAGAGAAGTGATTATTTCAGGGAGAATGAGATTGAAAGACTCTCATCTCTTTTTCCATGAACATTTAACCCACACATTATAGTCATCAAATCGAGGCGAATCAAATTCAGAATCATAAAATGTAATGATTATCATATTAATTGCTTCCTTAGTAAATTTGATTTAAAAGTACACAAATTGATGTTCTATGTAAGTTTAACTGATTCTTAGTGAGATGTGAAAGAAAAAGCAGTAGACTTTGGAATTTCAGTTGTGATGAGAGGAGTTAGAAAGACTGTTGCTGCTTTTACATACTATGACCTGCTTGCCATTAACCCCACTAGCTCTGGATAAAAAGGAGCAGTTTAGAAATGAGAGAAGGAAAACATTCTGGCACAAAAACCTGCTTATCTTTCAAGTCAGTCAGTATGTCACCAGGCCTCTGCAGAGAAATTATCCATCACCAATTGTTCTATTTATGTAGCATCAGTAGCCCCACCCAATTCATGGAGGGGAAATAACAGAAAAATAACTAGTTTCCTCATGAGGAGGAAATCTCATTAAGACAAGTTCCCATCTGTTTTTTGTCATCACTGTATAACTCCCACCTTAACTAAGGCCTGCACATTGTAGGATCTCACTAAATATTTGTTGAATAGTTAATAGATTTATATAATTTAGTCATCCAAGTTTCCACAGTAGACTTGAATTTGAGTGTCAGTGGTAGATCCTTTACTTACCGAGGTCCCTGGGTAACTCCTCTGCTTGTCACAGCAGCAATGCAAATGCTTCAGCTGCCACATGGCTGAGGGAGGCTGCAGTTGAACTGATCCAGGCTTCTCCACAGATTCTGTCACTACTCCCCTATGCTATTGCTCATCAGAACCTATTACAAATGAAGTCCTCGGGAATTCAGAGACTAATATGCTCTCTATCCTCTTTCCCACTATGATTTCCGCTTTGTACAAGCCTACTTAACAAAAAGATTTAACATCTCATTTCCCACAGCCATATGTTTCACATAATTGTCATTTTATAGATTAACAGCCTTTAGTGAAGTGATAACTAATTAGTGAATAGTTCCATTCCATAATTTCTAACTTTCAAATTCAGGGCTCTCTTTTATGTTATTACTAATGTCTTTGTACAGCTCTAAAACTTGAGAATAAGAATAATCCAAAAATTTTTAATTAAATTTAAAAAATAGTCAATGTGACATTAGCAACAAATATGAAATAAGACTCATAATTGTGAAATCAGGGAACCAGAAAAATCATACAGGCAGAAAGGGTGCCTAAATCCAGCAGTGAGAAGGAACAGTGGTGCACATGAGCCTCCATGGCCAATGAAAAGCACCCAAGTGTACTATGAAGACTGAATTGAATCTTTAGCCTTAGGCTGAAAAATGACATTTTACAATACCCCATATTTTAAGAGTAGAGACCGTAACTTCCGAAGTTTTATTACCTAGCAAAATATTTGCCACAAAATCAATCCTAATGAAAGAGGGAGAAAACTTTAATTTTGAAAACAGAAAATACGGGTTGGTATAGTCCAACATTTATGGAACCATCTGAGTTTTATAGTGTTGCATTTTGAGTTCCTTGAGAAGCAAATTCCAAAACAGAAATTAGTATGCAAGATTGCTGCCAGGATTAATACTTGAGGGAGAGGGTACAACAAGCAAGACTGGACAGATGGGATCGTTGAACTTCAGTGTAGTCACAATAAGGCCTCAGTTGTTCCTACGGAAGAAGCTGTCATGGCCCTCTAGAATTGCCTCAAGTTGGAGTGACAGGATTGGGTTTATATACCCTTGCATAGCCGAGACATTTGATGCAGGAATCCTGTGGAAAGGACACAGAGCTAATAAAAACCCAGTTAATGCTGTGACCCATGGCTGCTTGACAAAATCTAGTTTGTTTTTTTCTATTATGTGTCTCCAACTATTTAAGACATTATAAGACATAACATTTTACTCAAATAGGTCACGTAAATTTTTTGCAAAACAGCCAAATATTCCAGTCAAATGTACAAAGATGTGGAACATAGACTGTGTCCAGCTGAGATTAATGTCACGTGCCAAACAGAAACACAGATAGAAGATATTAAGGTAAAGTGTTAGTTGTTTCAACAGTCTGTCTTCCTCACACTAAGCTGTATCCTTTCAAGGGAATTCTGTTGTACCGTTTCTTTTTCTCTTCTTGACCTTCAATAAATATTCTGTCTGTGTCACCTTTGTTTGCAGAGTGTGGTGGTTAATCTCATGTGTCAATTTGAGAAGGCCACAGAGTACCCAGATGAAACATTGTTTCTGCATATGCCAGATGAGATTCATACTTGAATCAATAGACTCAGTAAACTAGATTGTCCTCCCCATTGTGATTGGGCATCATCTAATCCATTCAGGTCTGAATAGAGTACAAAGCAGGAAAAAGAGAAATTTTCCCTCCCACTCCCCACCCTTGCTTCACTGCATAAACTGGGAAATGCCATTTCATCTTCCCCTGCCCTCAGACTGAGATTGACATCATCGGCTCCCCTGGTTCTCAGGACTAGATTACAAGACTAGCTTTCCTGAGTCTCTAGCAACTTACAGACAGAAAACTGCAGATCTTCTCAGCCTCCATAATCCTTGAGCCAATTTCTCATATTCATATATTTCATTGGTTCTGTTTATCTGGAGAACCTTTATTAATAAATATTTTGGTAGCAAAAATGAATATTGAGAAACAGACTTTAAGGGTAAGTTTTCTGAATTGGTTCTTGGGTTTCTGGAACTGGCTTTCTAACATGATTAGATTTAAAGACACTAGTGACTCTAATTCCAGTAGTAAGAGAGCATTGATGGTCCATGGAATTATGAACTGTTTACAGAATTATACAAAATATCTGTATTGCTTGCTCCTAATCAACCTCTTATAAGAATGACTTATAAGAAGAAAGGAGCCAGGTAACTGTATATGCCTTTAAACATTTTTGGAACACTAACAAATATAATGGAACTGTTGGTTGCTTCTAATGTCCCTGGGCAAAGTGGGGAAAGAAAAAGATGAGCTTAGGGATTCAAATTCCCAGCTGAAGAGCCCCCTAAATGACACAAGAGATTCTATCTATACCCTGAAGGAGACCTTTATTTCCTGTAGCTGCAGAGCTAAAATTCCTGAAAATGAAACACAGAACATGATCTTGACCGGCTGAATTACAATACAAATGGAACTTCCAGCCTCCCAGAGTGTATAATGTTAATATGACAGCATTGACTGGAAGGGAATGGGATTCTATCAGTTGAAATGGGGACATTTGGGAAGACCGTGATGAAGTTGAGGGCACTGAGCCCCCAAACTTGAATGAGTCTTCTTCACCAGTAAAGAAGTCTCCCTACCCAGTGGAGTGACTCTCCCATCCTCAGCAGAATTGACCTCCCTATTCATCCCTAGCAGAGGTCTCCACCCACAGTAGTATCAGCTTTTCTACCTCATCTGAGAAGATTAATCCTGCATTACCTGAGAAAAAAATTAATACCTTCCTGCCAGAGGCAGCTGCCATGCAAGACAATGCTAATTCTTGGAACTCACCACCCACACTACTTTTTTTCTAGACCTATAACTAGACTCAAGTCTTAGCAGGTCTTTAAAGGAGAGGTATGATGTTTGACCCATGAGAAAGTACATTATACTCCAAAGGAAATAATTGAGTTTTCTAACTAATACAGATAGAAAACTAGGGAACATGTGTAGAAATGGAAACTAAATGTGTGTAATAATGATGGAAAAGTCATAAAGTTGGATCAGGTCTAACTTTACTGACATGGGCTCACTATGTAGGTTCTGCACTTAATGTTACAGTTTGGAAGCTACAAAGGGCTGGAGTAGTTTGATTTGTTGATTGATTGGTTAGCTGAAACACAGACCAAAAGATGGCCAAGAGTGAGTAAACCAAATATTCAGGACATACCTTTGTTTCATATAGAGGGAGAAATTAACAGCTTATGGAGATTGGAATGTTAGGGTAGATTTGTCATTTAGGACGTACTCATCCATGCTAGGAAGGCCTAGAAAACATATCTTTTACCACCAATATGATAAATAAATTTGTGAGGGGAGCCCCAGCATCCCTGAAGAACTCTGCGATTACTCTTCTCTGAAGGGCAGACCTTACAGTGAGAACTATAGTCACTAAATTAGGAAACCTAAATGGAATGGAAGTAATTGGATCTGTGGGAGGCGGAGGCTTAGTGGCAGCATTCAAATACAAATAGTAAGACAGGTGTGCTTGCCATAATACATCATAGAGTCAAAGCATCAATTAGAACAGACTCTTACAAACTCATGGCATTGGCTAATCGATTAAGGTATTCCTTAAAATGAAATACATAGGAAACCTAATAAACACTTACCTGATCTGTATAAACAAAATTTCTAGGTCAAGTGAACAAAAGACTAACTTAAATTATAAAAACAGTCATGGCCCCTCATCCAATTCTTAGACTTGAATCAGTTTATAAACTCAGAACTCTTTGAAAGAAGATGAGGTTATGTCCCTTTGAGGAAGAAGTCTCCAGGGCATGTCATAGGTCTTCATGGCAGCTGCTCCTATCACAGACCCCAAAGTCTAGGAGGAAAAAATGGTTTCACGGGCTGGGTCCGGGGTCCCCATGCTGTGTGCAGCCTAGGGACTTGGTGCCCTTCATCGCAGCCACTCCAGCCATTGTTACAAGGGACCAAGGAACAGCTCAGCTCGATCCATGGTTTCAGAGGGTGCAAGCCCCAAACCTTGGCAGCTTCCATGTGGTTGAGCCTGTGGGTGCACAGAAGTCAAGAATTGAGGTTTGGGAACCTTGGCCTAGCATTTCAGAAGATGTGTGGAAATCCATGTATGCCCACGAGGAAGTTTGCTGCAGGGGCGGGGCTCTCATGGATAACCTAGGCTGGGGCACTGCAGAAGGAAAATGTGGGGTCAGAGCCCCCACACAGAGTCCCTACTGGACTCCACCTAGTGGAGCTGTGAGAAGAGGGCCACCAACCTCCAGACCCCAGAATAGTAGATCCACCAACAGCTTGTACCGTTCACCTGGAAAAACTGTAGATGCTCAACGCCAGCCTGTGAAAGCATCTGGGAGAGACGCTGTACCATGCAATGCCACAGGGACGAAGCTGCCCAAGCCCATGGAAACCTGCCTCTTGCATCAGTGTGACCTGAATGTGAAACATGAAGTCAAAGGATATCACTTTGGAGTTTTAAGATCTGACCACCCTGCTGGATTTTAGACTTGCATAGGGCCTGTAGTCCCTTTGTTTTGGCCAATTTCTTCCATTAGGAATGGCTGTATTTAGCCAATGCCTGTACCCCCATTGTATCCAGGGAGTAATTAGCTTGCTTTTGATTTTACATGTTCACAGGTGGAAGGGACTTGCCTTGTCTAAGATGAGACTTTGGACTGTGGATTTTTGAGTTAATGCTGAAATGAGTTAAGATTTTGGGGGACGGTTTGGAAGGCACGATTGGTTTTGAAATGTGAAAATACGAGATTTGGGAAGAGCCAGGGGCAGAATGATATGGTTTGGCTCTGTATCCCTACCCAAATCTCATCTTGTAGCTCCCATAATTCCCACATGTTGTTGTAGGGACCTGGTGGAGGATAACTGAATCATGGGGGTGGGTCTTTCCCACTCTGTTTTCATGATAGTACATGTGTCTCATGAAATCGGATGGTTTTAAAAATGGGAGTTTCTCTGCACAAGCTCTCTCTTTGCCTGCTCCCACCCGTGTATGGTGTGACTTGCTCCTCTTTGCCTTCTGCCATGATTGTGAGGCCTTCACAGCCATGTGGAACTGTAAGTCCAATAAAGCTCTTTCTTTTTTAAATTGCCCAGTCCCAGGTATGTCTTTATCAGCAGCATGAAAACAGACTAATACATATCCTTTGCCAACTTTTTAATGAGGTTATTTGTTTTTTACTTGTTCATTTTTTTAAGTTCCTTATAGATTCCAGGTATTAGGCCTTTATCAGATGTATAGTTTGCAAATACTTTCTCCCATTTGGTAGGTTGTCTGTTTACTCTGTTGATAGTTTCCTTTGCTGTGCAGAAGCTCTTTAGTTTAATTAAATCCCACATGTCAATTATTGTTTATGTTGCAGTTGCTTTTGGGGACTTTGACAAAGATTATTTGCCAAGACCAGTGTCGAGAAGAGTACTTCAGGGGTTCCATTCTGAGACGTTTATAGCTTGAGGTATTACATTTAAATCTGTAATCCAGTTTGAGTTGATTTTTATATATGGTGAAAAATAAGGGTCCACTTTCATTCTTTTGCATATGGTTAGCCAGTTATCCAGCACTTTTTATTGAATAGGGAGTCCTTTCCCCATTGCTTGTTTCTGTGGGCCATGTAAAAGATTGCATGGCTTTATTTCTGAGTTTTCTATTCTATTTCATTGGTCTATATGTTTGTTTTTGTACTACTACCATGCTGTTTTAGTTACATAGCCTAATAATATAGTTTGAAGTCAGGGAGTGTGATGCCTCAAGCTTTGTTTTCTTTTTGTTGTTGGTGGTGGTTTTTTTTTGTTTTGTTTTGTTTTCTATAGGACTGCTGTGGCTATTTGGGCTCTTTTTCAGTTCCATATGTGTTTTATTATAAAACATTATTCTAGTGCTTTCTAATTCTGTGAATAATGATGTTGGTAGTTTGATGTGAATAGCAATGGATCTACAAGCTGCACTTCACAGAGTCTTTAGTGTTTTCTCCATATGGAATCACATCATTAGCAATAGAGATAGTTTGAATTCTTGTTTTTCTATTTGGATGCCTTTTATTTCTTTCTCTTGCCTAATTGTTCCAGCTAAAGTCAAAATATTCATTAAAAGAAAGAACTGAACCAAACTTCTGAAATTGAAAACTTCTCTACAAGAATATCATAATACAATTGGAAGTATTAACAGCAGAATTGACTAAGACGAGGAAAAAATCCCAGAACTCAAAGACCAGTTATTTGAATCAAATCAGTCAGGCAAAAATAAAAAATAAAATAAAAATAAACAAAGTATTTGAGAAATATGGGATTATGTAGAGAGATCAAATCTGTGACTCATCAGCATTCCTGAGAGAAAAAGATAGCAAGCAAGTTGGAAAACACATTTGAAGATGCAGTCCCTGAAAATTTTCCAATCTTGCTAGAGAGGTGGATATGCAAATTCAAGGAATATAGAAAACCTTTGTAAGATACTATGCAAGATGATCATTCCCAAGGCATGCAGTAACAAGATTCACCGAGGTCAGTGCAAATGAATAAATATTAAAGGCAGCTAGAGAGAAAGATCATGTCACTTACAAAGGGAGCTCCATCAGACTAGCAGCTGACCTCTCAGCAGAAACCTTAAAAGTCAGAAGAGATAGGGGACCTCCAAAGAAATGAAATTCCCACCAAGCATTTCATATCCGACCAAACTAAGCTTCATAAGCAAAGGAGAAATAAAATCTTTTTCAGACCAGCAAACACTAAGACAATTTGTTGCCACCAGATAAGCCTTACAAGAGGTCTTCAAGGGAGTGATAAACACGGAAACAAAAGATTGATACCTGCTACCACACAAACATGCTCAAGCAATAACCCACAGACAATATAAAGCAATTATACAATAAAAGTGTGCAGGAATTTGTATTGCCTTACATTTTCATAAGATACCTTACTGATCCATTACATTGATGATTTTATACTGTTTGGATCTAGTGGGCAAGAATTAGCAACTACTCTTGACTTATTGGTAAGACATTTCTGTGTCAGGGTGTGGGGAATAAATCCTACTAAAGTTCACAGACCTATATCTCAGTGAAATTTTTAGGGATCCAGTGATAACAAGCATTTCTAGATATTCCTTCCAACATGAAGGATTAGTTGCAGCTAGCTCCTCCTACAACCAAAAAAATGCAGAATTCCTAGTGGGTCTCTTTCGATTTTGGAGGCAACACATTTCTCATTTGAGTGGGTTACTCTGGATCATTCGCCAAGTTCCCAGAACACTACTAGTTTTGAGTGAGTTCCATAACAAGGGAAGGCTCTGCAACAGATCCAGGCTGCTGTGCATGCTACTCTGCCTCTTGAGCCATATGATCTAGCAGGTCCAATGGTGCTTAAAGTGTCAGTGGTAAATAGGGATGATGTATGAAGTCTTGGGCAGACCTCTATAAGTGAATCACAATGCAGGGTTTTAGGATTTGGGACCAAGATGCTGCCATTCTCTGTAGATGATCACACTCCTTTTCAGAAACAGCTCTTGGCCTGCTAGTAGGTGTTAGTAGAGACTGAATGCTCAATCATGGGCTACCAAGCAACCATGCAACCTGAGCTACTCACCATAAATTGGGTATTATTTGACTCACTAAATCATAAAGTTGACTGTGCATAGCAATCCTTCTTGATCAAATGGAAGTGGTATGTGACTGGACCTAAGGAGGCCCTGAAGGCACAAGTAAGTTACTTGAAGGTCTCAAATGCCTCTAGTTCCTCTCTGCTGTTTTAACTCTTGCTGTGGTGTTTTAACTCTCAGAGCTTGTACGTGTAGCCTCATGGCAAGTTCTCTATGATCAACTGAAGGAAGAGAAGACTTGAGCCTGGTTTACAGATGGCTGTGCATTATATGCAGGCACCACCTTAAAGTAGACAGCTATAGCACTGTAGACCCTCTCTGGGACTTTGAAAGGTGGTTATAAAAGAAAATCCTGTTAGTAAGCAAAATTTTTAGTAATGTACCTAGTTGCTCATTTTCCTTAGGAGGAGAAATGACCAGACATGCAATTATATACCAACTTATGGGCTGTTTCAGTGATTTAGCTGAATGGGTGGGGACTTGGAAGAAACGTTATTCAAAAATTGACAATAAAGTAATTTTGGAGAGAGGTAAGTGGATAGATATTTCTGAGAGGGTTAAAAAAAAAGAAGATATTTAGGCCGGGCGCGGTGGCTCAAGCCTGTAATCCCAGCACTTTGGGAGGCCGAGGCGGGCGGATCACAAGGTCAGGAGATCGAGACCATCCTGGCTAACACAGTGAAACCCCGTCTCTACTAAAAAGTACAAAAAACTAGCCGGTCGAGGTGGCGGGCGCCTGTAGTCCCAGCTACTCGGGAGGCTGAGGCAGGAGAATGGCGTGAACCCGGGAGGCGGAGCTTGCAGTGAGCTGAGATCCGGCCACTGCACTCCAGCTTGGGCGACAGAGCGAGACTCCGTCTCAAAAAAAAAAAAAAAAAAGAAGATATTTATATCCCTTGTGAAGGCACACCAAAGACTGACTTCAATAGGGGATGATTTTAATAATCAAGTTGATAAGATGACCTATTTTATGGATATAAGCAACACTCTTTCCGCAGCCCCTCCTGTCATTGCCCAAAGGGCTAATGCACAATGGCATCACAATAGCAGGAATGGAGGTTAAAAGCATGGGCTCAGCAACACCCACTTCCACTCACTAAGACCTAGCTGTCTATGACCCTTGTTAAGTGCCTAATCTGTCAGCATCAGAGACCACCACTTAGCCCTAAATGTAGTGCCATTCCTCAGGTTTATTAGCTAGTTATCTGGTGGCAGGTAGATTACATTGGATTATTTCCATCCCAGAAGAAACAGTGTTTTCTTTACATGAGAATAGACACTCTGATTACAAATTTGCATTCTCTGCATACAGAGCTTCTACCAAAAAATACTACCTGTGGACCTACTGAATACTTAATCCACTATCCTGATATTCTATACAGCATTGTTTCTGATCAAGAAACTGATATCACAGCAAAAGAAGTGAACAATGGATCCATGTTCATCCATTCATTGGTCTTACCATGTTCCTTACCATCCTGAAACAGCTGTCTTGTTAACAGGTCAAATGGCCTTTTGAAGATTCAGATACAGTGCTAACTGAAAAGCAATACCTTGTAGGGTTGGAATAAGGTTCTCCAGAAAGCTGTGTATGCTCTGAATCAACATCCAATATATGGTGCTCTTTCTCCCATAGCTGGGAGTCACAGGTCCAGGAATCAAAGGTGGTAATGGGATTGGCACCACTCACTCTTACTTTGTGGCACCACTCACTATTGTCCCTCGTGTCTCACTAGCAAAATTTTTGCTTTCTGTTTCAACAACCTTATGCTCTGCTATACTAGAGGTCTTAGCTCCAAAGGAGGTACTGCTTCTACGAGGAGACACAAGAATCATTCAATTTAACTAGAGATCTGTGTTTTCAGTAGTTCTACCCTGATTGGGTCCATGTACTTTTCCACTGTCCTTAGTCACAGGGCCTGTTTTCACTAAGAGATATCCTAAGAGATATCCTGTATTCCAGAAATACTTCTACTTACCTCCATTGTGGAGTGGTTCAATTTCTTCTTGATAGTCAGGATCAATTGCTTCAGCCATCCCAGTAGTTCCCTTCTATGGCTGTTGATTCAGAAGTATGGAGAGTCCAAAAATGTAGCAAACTATAACTGCCTGAGGTGCTTGCTGAAGCCAAAGGAACTATAGAATGAGTAGTGAACTAAGATAGTTATAAGTACTAGCTACAATACCAAGACCAGTTTAAAAAAAAAATAGACTGTAATTGTCAAGAGCATTTCTTCCTTCATGTGTGATGAATACTTTGTGTCTGTGTGTGTGTGTGTGTGTGAGTGTATGAGTGTGTGTGAAATATCTTTTTCTTCTTTTCTCTCTTATCATTTTTGTAACATAAAATGTATTAACTTATTTAAGTATTTAAATTTATCTATTTAAATATTTTATATTACAATCATTATTTTACATCATAGTATTTAGTATTTATGTTACAGGATATTAAGAAGAGTAAACATCACTCAAAGACTTTACCTCCTCTTCTTGGAAAAGGGTTAGTGCATTTTTTTGTTGTAAGCAGAGTAGTCATATCATTTTAAGTGAAATCATGACCTTGTTAGTGCCTGTATTTGGATATTAAGTGTGGTTTAAGGGTGTGTGTATGGATGCCAAGTTCGTAAGTTGTGAACTTGTGATGGTTAATTGTACGTGTCAACTTCACTAGGCTACAATGTATCCAGATATCTGATCAAACATTATTTCTTGGTGTTTCTGTGAGGGTGTTTCTAGAGGAAATTAGCACTTGAATAATGGATATGGAGTGAGTAAAGCAGATGGCCCTCCTCAATGTGAGTGTAGATTTTTTCAATTTATGAAAAAAATGTGGCATCTTTCAACTTATTGAGAGCCTGAATAGAACAAAAGTGGAAAAAGTTCAAAATTGCCCTCCTCAGCCTACTTGCTTAAGCTGGAACATTGATATTCTCCTGCCCTTAGCGGTCCTGGTTCTCTGATCTTCAGACATGGATTGGAGTCTATATCACCAGCCCTCTGTTTCTTAGACCCTAGAACTATACTACCAGCCTTCCTGTGTCTCCAGCTTGCAAATGGCATATGGTGGGATTTCTTAGGCTCCATAATTGCATAAGCCAGTATCTTATTTTATATACACATGCATTTTTAACATATATGTAATTTCCTATTGGTTCTGTTTCTCTGGAGAATCCTGACTAGTACATATGGAAAAGGAGAGAAACAAGAGGCCATATGTAGACTACAAGAAATAGATGTTTGGGTAGAAAATAAAGAACGAGGGAGATAGTCTGAGATACAACTGCCATCCCTGGGGAACATATTAGAAGTGGTAAGAGACATTTTTAATGTGTTTCATGATCCATTAAGCACATAGTATCCTCTTTAACTATCATTACTTTATTTGGATAATTTGCTGAGTCTAAAACTTGTAATTGCTTATACATACACACGTATATTTTTTTTCTTTATTGTAAGAGACATTACCATTTTTCAAGGAGAACACAATTAATGGAACAGCTAGGCTTCCAATTACATTTGCATATAAAAAGAAAACTTGAAAAATAAATAGAACCTAACAATTCCAGAAATAAAAGTAGCACCTTGATTAATATAAATATACATATGGATTATAGTCTTATCTTTGTGTTTCCAGAGACATTTTGTGTATATAAAGTATATATATTTTTCTCTTTTTTGTATGAATGTTTGCATTTTGCAGGTTCTTACACTTTACACTTTTTTCAGTGAATGTAGCCTAGTAATCAGATCATATCTAGTTTGTAGTAAGCTTCTCTTTTTAATGGTTGCATATTATTTTATTATGTGTACCTACTTAATAAAATATGTCATATTTTTTCAAATTTTCTCTATATAACAGATAACTAGGTGTCCATCTAAATATTTGCTTTCCCATTCGTAGTATAGATACATTACTTGGAAGTAGATGCTCAACCTGAGACTATATGTCCAAGACCCTTTTTAATCTAGTGGTCATGCGATTAGGTCTTATCAATATAATGTGAAAATAAGTTATATGTCTCTTCTGGGGAAGTACTTTTAAGGAGTATGCAGGCTTCCTCCATCTTCTTTTTCTCCCTACTACCAGCTAGATGCAGAGCACAATGAATGACACTAAATACAGAACATTGTTCTGTCCTCAGCCCAAATGTTAAGTGTTAACAATGTGAATTCATTCATTGTCTTTTATGCTCTTCCACATCTTTCTGGAAAAGGGAATGTGGGAGGTAATTTAAAAAAGAAATTTGCATGTTTAAGAAATGTGGGTTTTTTTTTTTTCAGTTTTGTTATTGAATGATACTGTGACTTGTTATAAAATTTTAAGAAAGAAGTAATTTTTGTTCAGAATTTTGAAGACATTACTACATTGTCTCTTAACGCCTAGGGTTGTTGTTAATAAATACGAAGTCATCTGGTTCCACTCCATTGCATGTAATCTGTAATTTGTTTGTTTTGTTTTCTCCTACCTTTAAATATTTCAGAATATTCTCTTTATACTTGATAGTCTGACATTTAATGGGGTGATTTTTCTTCTCATGGACAGGGCATTTGATGGCACCTTTTAAACTACAAGCTGAGAAATTTTCTTGAATTATTTAAATAATGAATTCTTTCTTTCCATTTGTTATTTTCCTGGGGTCTTATTCAAATGCTGCACCTTCTGGGAAATACCTCCCAGAAGCTATATATTTCATTCATTTCCTTTTGTGAATGATTCCTTCCATTACCTCCCATAGATTCTATATGTTTCCACAGATATTTCACCATTACTAATGTTTTTAACCTCCAAGCAGCATTTTTTTATTCCTAGAGTGTGTATTTTCTTAGCACATCCTATATTACTTTATATATGTAATATTCTCTCATTTCTCTCTGACAATATTAATAAGAATAACTTTTCTTTTAGTTTTTTTTCTATTTATTTTTCTTCCAAGGTGATTTTTTGTTTGTTTGCTTATTTTGTATTCTAACCTTCACCTTAAATTTATACTACTTGTCTGTTAGGTTGTTGCTAATGATAGAGGTTGTGGAGCTAGTTATAATTTGGAAGCTTTGAATGGGTGAGCCTTGTCAAATTTGAGCTTCCACATAGCATGACTCAGGAAGATAAGTTATTGGGGTACACCAGATAGCAAAATCTTTAATCTTTTTCCTTAATATGTTCAGGTTTCCAACAACAGAAATGTTCTAGCTTCTTGTCTGGAGGGTAGAAGTCAGTATGTTAAACTTGGAAGAAAATGTAAGAAGCAAATGTGAGAAGAGAGAAGACAGTCTGTCATTCAGCATAAGTGTGCATAAATTAATTTAAACTTCTGAGTTCAGAATGGACACTCTTTCCAAAAATAAGTCTTCAAACTTTTGCTCTAAGAAGTGAGAATCGCCATCCAGATGCATGGAGAGGAGAGGAAACCCAGGAATCTTTTCTTTCCCTTTTGTCCTCCTTATTTTAACTTCCCTAGCTCCTTATCCTGACCTAATGCCCTCTTGAGGGTCCCTGGGACTGGAATTGTTGGATAAGGATTAGGCTCCATTTGATCTGCGATCTGCTAAGTCAGCTCACTCATCTACCTACTTGTATTGTTTTGGTTTCCTCTACTTCTCAACCCTTGAATGTTGTATTTCTTTCTTTGTTTAGTTTTAATGATTTTAGTACAATTAGATGTATATATTGTATCTGACATGATAATATAGATCTCCTGTCTACGTTTCTACCTACTACATTGTAGAACCATGAGGAACAAATTTAAAAAAAATAGTAAGCCCAGCACTTTATATGTAGTAAGTGCTGAATATATTTGATACTTACTATAATTCCACTAGACTCAGACTTCAACAAGAGAAAAAACTATGTCAATCGCTTTTTTATCCAAGCCCTTAGCACAACTTGGCACATTGAAAAAGATCACAAAGTCATTATTTATTTAATCACATGTTGAATAAGTGAATGAATAAATTAAAAGTAAAAATGACCAAACATAAATGAATCTGAAAGACACCCTGGTCATGAGTTTTGGGCCTTGCAGTAGGCAGTGGCTATTTGTAGCAACCAGGAGCCCTGGAGGAGAGCTTCAAACTCAGATCATTTTTTATTATAGTTCCAACTTTGTTATCAATTAAATAAACTGGAGAAGGCAATGAACATGTTCTTTTCTTCCTTTCTTTTACATGATCATAATATCACCAATCTATCTCATAAGTTTGTTTCATCCAGTGAGATAATATACATGGAAATATGGTGACAATTATAAATTTCTTAATTTATTAATTAATAAATGGTAGCATCAGTGAGTCTATGCATTACCTATTGCCTATTCATTACTTATTGATTTATGAAAATGTCAGTATTGTGTTTTCTTCATCTGAGAGGGAACTTAGTGTGGTGTTAAAAGCTTGGGCTCTGGAACAGACTGCCTACATCCAAATCTTACAATAATGTTTCCTTGGGCAAGCTACTTAACGTCTCTATGCCTGTTTCTTTTGTTTTAAAATGGAGAATTGCCTCATAAAGTTGTTTAATAAATTAAGTATATGTAAAGTTCAACAAATTAGACATATACAAAAAACCTAGTGTTCAGCTTATAATGTATGACCTCAATACATGTTAGCTATTATTTACATATTACCTATCATATATTCAATATATAGAGGCTCTAGCCAACACTTTGGATATATAAAAGTTCATGCTTGGATTGTTATTTTTCATACTTACATTTTTATATGCTAACTCTCTTGAACTCTTTTCTTTATTTCCTTTAAATTTTATTTGTGTATTTATTTTTAAAGATAGAGTCTCACTACTTGTCCAGGATGATCTTGAACTCCTAGACTCAAGAAATCTTTCTGCCTCAATCTCCCAAGTAGCTGAGGTTATAGACACAAGTCAATATGCCCAGTTCATTGAATGCTCTCAAAACACAACTTTTGACTGGAAAAATACCTGTCGTATATGTGCTTCCTATTTCTGCTTTTTGAACAACATTGTTACAGAGTTTCTTGCATAAAGCTTTTCAGAATATATGAGGTCTGATTGTTAATTTAACCTTAAAGAGAATAGAAAAATTAGGATGTGAAAAAAATTAAATGATAAAACATTGTATACAGTAAACATTAGAAGTTATAAGTGATCAATTTCTTGGAAAACACACATTTTCTTACAAGAAAAAAATCACAATTTTCTATTTTTTTCATTTGGTTTAAATTCAAATAAAACTTACACACTTGAGTTGTAAATTGAAGATATTAGTTGATAAAGCTATTTTCTACTTAAATTATCAACATAGTTCCAACATTTGAAAACACATATTTTTAAGGCAGAATTTGAGTTTTCAAAATTTTTACTTGGGACTGACCTAAGTTGTATTAAAAATTTATAATATGCCTTACTTTTAAACTTTCCTATCTTTTCTATACTATGTAAATTGAATCTATAGCTATTCTGAATGCAACTGGCTTTGGAATTAAGGTTTTGTTTTAGTTAAAAGTGTTAATTCCTAGTTAATAAATCATTTGAATTTTAAGAAACAAGTTTAATTCCCCAATTATAACTATGGGAGAAAATTGCTGTTCTAACATATTGAATACTTTCAAGAAAGTCATTTTCCAAGTATAATATGTTCTATTCCATGACCAGCATTGAATTAGGTTGTCAGAATTCACAGATTTCAACATGTAGTCTGAGACTCCAACATAAAGATGATGAGGTTTGTGGAGACAAAACAGCTTAGATGCCTGGTAAGAAGCATTTTAAAATCAATTTGGAGGGCATCTTTGATTTTCCCCATAATATGAATCTTTCCTCCGTAGTTATGCAAGACTATGTGAAGTAGTGCTGTCTGGAGGACAACTTGTGATAACTACATCCTGTGGTGGTGGTGACCAGAAGCAATGACTTGGTCTACCTGGTCTACTCTTGTGCTAAAAAATGCTCATTGTCCTTCTTGTTCTTGGCCCTGTGGAGCTACTTTGATTCTTGTAAGACTTCCAAGTCTAATTCTCTAGGCAGCTATTTATTCAGTAAGCCACTTCTTTTCTTCCATTCTATTCTATTTAAGATAACAGTAATCAGTTTCTGTTGCTTGCAATCAGGATTTCTAAATGGATATAATGATACCACAGTGCAGTGGAATGTGGTAAAGATTTGGAGTTAATCAGACTCATGTCTTGTTTGTGCTATTTCTTACCTAAAACTGGTCTCAAATTACCCCTAGTGCCTCATTCTCCTCATTTATAAAATTGAATTTATATTACTTACACCAGAGAGTTGTTCTACAGATTGAAATAATAATAGCATCTAACACAGTGTCTGACAAACAGGGTTAGACAATGGTAAAGAAATAGTCATCCAAACACCCTTGGATCATTTCTTTTTGCATTTAACCTTTCCTGAGTCACTGAAATAGCCTCTTGAGAAATTCACTGTGAACTGGAAATGTATTTGACAATATACATTGTGGTGCAGAACTTTAAGCTTTTTAAAGAAAAGTTGAATGCTGTATCATTAGCCTTGAAAAGGTATTTTCACACCTTTAGACACTTGGAACAAGTGTGAAAAAGAATTTTGGTCTTGATGAAAATACTATTATCTTACTATCAGAACGGAGTAAGTGCCTTTTGCTCCCTTCTTGATTTCCATGATGGGGGATTTATTTTCCTGGGCCTTTCTCCACTCACTTAAAACCGCTACCTTTTCTCCTCTTATTGACTATAGGGAACACATGTTCTCCCACCATCACTATCCCACTACCACAGCAAGAGCCTGCCCCAGATCAGCATTGCCTAGAATTGAGTGAGCAACTTTCCCTATATCTAAAATTCAATAGTAGTCCCATCTATCTTTTATACTAAGTTGTGTAACCTTACCTAAATTTATCAGTAATAAAGGTGTTGCTTAGACTCCTTATTCTCTCTGTTATTTCTCAAATTGCACCGAAGCTCGATGAAGAAGAGACATGGTACTTATGACAGGATCCTCGCCTGGAGCCCAGGACCTCAAAGGAGGCTAAAAGAGTTTCTGGTTTGCTTAAAGATTCAATTGTCCTAACTAAATCTTTTCAAACTTGATTAGTTGCATTTACAAGACACCATACATTAGAGCTGCTTCTATAGCAAAAAGTAAAAATGCCTTTGACTGTGCACTTGTAAGGTGAGTAAGGCTGGCAGATAATTCTCTGTGGGTAACAACATGGTGAATCTATATTCAACATGGTGAATCTCAGCCCAAAAATTCCTTAAGCTGATAAGAAATTTCAGCAAAGTCTAAGGACACAAAATCAATGTGCAAAAATCACAAGCATTCCTGTACACCAATGATAGACAGAGAGTCAAATCATGAGTGAACTCCCATTCACAATTGCTGCACAGAGAATAAAATACCTAAGAATATAACTTGCAAGGGATGTGAAGGACTTCTTCAAGGAGAACTGCAAACCACTGCTCAAGGAAATAAGAGAGGACACAAACAAATGGAAAAATATTCCATGCTCATAGATAGGAGGAATCAATATCATGAAAATGGTCATATTGCCCAAATTAATTTATAGACTTAATGCTGTCCCCATTAAGTTAATATTGACTTTCTTCACAGAATTAGAAAAAAACTACTTTAAATTTCATACGGAACAAAAAAGAACCCATATAGCCAAGAAAATCATAAGCAAAAAGAACAAAGCTGGAGGCATCATGCTACCTGACTTCATTCTATACTACAAGGCCAGAGTAACCAAAACAGCATGGTAATGGTACCAAAACAGACATATAGACGAATGGAACAGAACAGAGTCCTCAGAAATAGTGCCGCAAATCTACAACCGTCTGATCTTTGACGAACCCGACAAAAACAAGCAATGGGGAAAGGATTCTCTATTTAATAAATGGTTTTGGAAAAACTGGCTAGCCATCTGCAGAAAACTGAAACTGGACCCCTTCCTTACACTTTATACAAAAATTAACTCAAGATGGATTAAAGACTTAAACGTAAGACCTGAAATTATAAAAATCCTACAAGAAAACCTTGGCAATCCTATACAGGACATAGGTATGGGCAAAGACTTCATGACTAAAACACTAATAGAAATGGCAACAAAAGCCAAAATTGACAAATGGGATCTAATTATACTAAAGAGCTTCTGCACAGCAAAGAAACTATCATCAGAGTGAACAGGCAACCTAAAGAATGGGAGAAAATTTTTGGGACGTATCCACCTGACAAAGGGCTAATATACAGAACCTACAAAGAACTTAAACAAACTTACAAGAAAAAAAATCAGACAACGCCATCAAAAAGTGAGCAAAGGCTATGAACAGACACTTCTCAAATGAAGACTTTTATGCGGCCAAGAAACATAAAAAAAAGAAAAAGAAAAAGAAAAAGTTCATCATCAGTGGTCATTAGAGAAATGCAAACCAAAACTACAATGAGATACCATATCACACCAGTTAGAATGGCAATCATTAAAAGTCAGGAAACAACAGATGCTGGAAAGGATGTGGAGAATTAGGAACCCTTTTACACTGTTGGTAGGATTGTAAATTTAGTTCAACCATTGTGGAAGACAGTGTGGTGATTCCTTAAGGATCTAGAACCAGAAATTTCATTTGACCCAGCAATCCCATTACTGGGTATATATCCAAAGGATTATCAATCATTCTATTATAAAGACACATGTACACATATGTTTACTGCAGCACTGTTCACAATAGCAAAGACTTGGAACCAACACAAGTGCCCATCAATGATAGACTGGATAAAGAAAATGCGGCACATATACCCCATGGAATACTATGCAGCCACAAAAAAGGATGAATTCATGTCCTTTGCAGGGACATGGATGAAGCTGAAAAACATTATTCTTAGCAAACTAACACAGGAACAGAAAACCAAACACTGCATGTTCTCACTGATAAGTGGGAGTTGAACAAAGAGAACATATGGACACAGGGAGAGGAACATTACACAGTGGGACATGTCAGGAGGTGGGGGGCTACGGGAGGGATAGCATTAGGAAAAATACCTAATATACATGATGGGTTGATGGGTGCAGCAAACCACCATGGTAAGTTTATACCAATGTAACAAACCTGCACGTTCTGCACATGTATCCTAGAACTTAAAGTATAATAAGAAAAGAAAGAAAAAGAAGAAGAAATAGACTAGATATCAGAACTCATCATATGTTTTCAGAATAAATACTGTTTTGTAAAACTCCCAAAAAAAGAGAAAAACTCATAATGCATTATCACCACAAATTGCAATTTTAACACTCTCATATAACATACCCTGAGAAAACAAAAGTAAATAAATCAAACTAACTTTTTGAGTATCTAACATGCAATAAGTCCTTAGCAAGAAAAATACCATTTTAGAAATAAGGAAACTGAGCCTGAGAGGAGTTAAGTAACCTAAAGACATGTATTAGTAATCAGTGAAACCAGGATGAAAACATAAGGTGTTTGACTCCAAAAATCTATTCCCTTTAATGGAATATCCATAACTCTTGTAACCCTGCAGCATTTTCACCCTAGTTAGAGAGATATGATTTACAGTTTCAGATACATATGTGTAATTTTTCAACTCTTTCTACTCTCCATAAATAACAATTTTTAAAAATATATAGAAATCAAGATTGATCATGTAAAGTTGACACTCAAGGAATTCAAATTAATGGAAAAAAGAGGCATTCTACAATAAGGCTAGTCAGAGATTGAGTGGGAAGAAAAAGAAAATGTATAAATATATATGTGTATATGTATATATTCACATTCTCTTCTCAGAAGACAGGCCTTCCATTAACTTCAGTAGGCAGCTGCTTGAATTGTATCCATTATCTGTATAAATATATAATGTCCCAAGTGTGCAATTATGTAGGTCCACAGTGAAGAATGACTCGGTTTTAAAATCCATGTGCTGGGAACCTGACTCTTTCTGAAATATTTGCATTTGAAAGAACAGAGACTCTTCATAGAAACTGTCAGCAGCTCAATGCAGCCTATTAGTGCACATTTTATACTAAAGAATGAGCATTATGGCTCAGAATTCTCTTTCTCCCCAGCCAGAGAGATACACTTTCCCTATCACAGTTTGATGAGTCTGGGGTTAGTTGGCTCATTGCCCATTCCACCAATGCAGAACACTCTGTGCACATTTGGGCTTATAATATATAAGAAGTCCATATCTGAAACACAATACGGGTAGTCCATTTACTATTCAATCGATACCATCATTCACTGAGCTAAATATACATGTTTATTATTTCATCACAATTGCATTATCATCATTAAAAATCTTCCACAATCCTTTTTCCAAGTGCCTGACTACACGCAAAACAGTTGTGTGTTTCTCTGGAAAGTTAACAATCTAAGTAAAGTTACAAACTTTGAAAGTGCAGTTCCTGACTATAAATAGAAGAGAGATGATCTGTTTAATTTTATGTTTGATTAGCACGTTTTTATGTAATGTCATCACTTATATTTCTGATGAAAGAATTACTATATCTTCAACATCTACTGAATTCTACTAAGCAAAACTAATTAGTTTATTCAAATCATGCTAACATTTATAACTTAAAGCAAATTCTAATAATGTTGGGAAGATAGGATTCCTTCATATGCATATTAGTTCCTTTTCATATTCTATAAAGAACTGCCCAAGACTGAAAAAATGCATACTAACGTGCTTTTCAAGTCTTTTCAATAATGTATATTTTATTAATTATTATACAACTGTAAATCCAAAGCTTGATTTTTTCCATTTATGTTTTATCTTTATTTTATTTTTTATTTTTGGAGACAGTATCACTCTGTTGCCCAGGCTGCAGTGCAATGGTGTGATTATAGCTCACCACAGCATCGAATTTCTGGCTCAAACGATTCTCCTAACTCAGCCTCCCAAGTAGCTAGGACTACAAGTGTAAGCCACCATGCTGGCAATGTTTTTATTTTTTGTGAAGATTAAGTTTTGTGGAGGCTAAATTTTCACCACGTTGCCCAGGCTGGTTTCCAACTTCTGGCCTCAAGCAATCCTCCTGTCTTGGCCTCCCATAGTACTGGGATTACAGGCATGAGCCATTCCACCCAGTCTGAAGCTTAATTTTCTTTCTACTTGGAACCAAGATGTCAACTGATGCCCAGTCAGCAAGTCATAAAACAGGGCCAGCTGACTCACTTTTATGATCATCACCTACTTCAAATGTGTACTGAACCCTACTCAGGATCCCGATTACAAATATGAGAATCTCTCACTTTGCCCTGTCTCACAAACATTCAGACTCTCTAACTGAAAACTTCCAGCCCTTCACTGCTTCTCCTTCCAATGACTCTAAAATGTGACCTCAAATACTAATTTTTGGAGAAAATAGAAGCCATGCAAATAGGAAATACCTCTTTTTACTAATATAAAAAACTATAAACCTACCCTGCTCTACACCCATTCTATATTCCATCAATATAGTTAAAAGAGACATGCATTTATTCATTTTGAGTATATCTTCAAATGTGTTCTATTAATAGACACCATTTAATCTCAGTTCTCTAATTTTATCATATCTGGCAACATAAATAAGGGGAATTTTTCTTTGTTTTCCTTGTATATAAAGCCCCTTAATTTTGTGTAAAAGTCCCTTAACTTTGTATAAAAGTTAAAGTTTTACCTTTCAATTCGTTCAAGTCTCTCCTACTAAAAAACAACCTCATTCAAACCACAAGATACTACTCTGATTCCATTTTCATGTTCCCCATTCATTCTTCAAGTCATTTTGATGTAACTTCTTGTCTATCAATTAAAATACATTCCTCCTGTTTTTTCTTAAAAACACTGTATAGAATTTAAATTATCTATGCTTTAAATATTTCAAATAATTATCTACTAACACTTTTTTTTGTACCTTGTGTTATTTACTGAGCAGATTCAAAATTTTCAAGTTATTGTACTACTAATCTTTCTGTGTCATGTTGAATGAGTTTTGGTAGGCTATGGTTTTTATAAGTAATTTTATATGTTTTCTAATGTAAATTTTGAACTAAATTGTTTTGATATAAATTTTTAGTTTCTTGGGAGGCTGAGGCAGGCAAACGGCTTGAGTCCAGGAGTTTGAGTGAAACCTTGACAACATGGGGAAGCCTATCTCTACAAAAAAACATGTAAAAGTTACCCAGGTATGGTGGCATGCACCTGTAGCTCCAGGTACTCGAGTACCTGAGGTGGGAGGATCACCTGGAAAGGTCGAAGCTGCAGGGCATCATGATTATGCCACTGCATTTCAGCCCGGGCAAGAGAATGAGACTCTGTCTTAAAAAATAAAAAATAAATAAATTTATATTCTATTATTATGACCCTTTGTATCTTTCCACATTTATATTTGAGTGTATTTTTTTCTTCATTTGTCTTAAGCCATCTTTTTTTGTTGTTCGTTTGTTTTTGTTTTTGTGATGGAGTTTTGCTCTATGGCCCAGTCTGGAGTGCCGTGGCTTGATCTTGGCTCACTGCAACCTCCACCTCCCAAGTTCAAGCAATTATCAGGCTTCAGCCTTCCAAGTAGCTGGGACTACAGGTGCCCACCACCAGACCTAGCTAATTTTTGTATTTTTAGTAAAGATAGGGTTTCACCATGTTGGCCAGGCTAGTCTCAAACTCCTGACCTGCAGTGATCCACCAGACTTGGCCCCCCAAAGGGCTGGGATAACAGGTATGAGCCACCACGCCCCACTGTGTTAAGCAATCTTGATAGAGATTTATTGTTTACTGTTCTTTCAAAGTACTGATTTCTAATTTTGTCTATCCTCTTTATTTTGTATTTGATTTTTATATGTACATTTTATCTTTATTTTTCTTTCCTTTTGCGGGGGGCTCCATTTGCTGTATTTTTTTAACCTTTTAAGATGGATACTTACCTCCTTGATTTTTAGCTTTTTATTTTTATACATAAGTATTTAGTTCAATTTTGATATGGAATACTTTCATTATTGTTTGATTCATGTTCAAATTTTTGTTGTATTTTCTTTTTTAACCCATTAGTTGTTTGGAAGTACAATATAAGATTTCTGAATATATTTATTTAGTATTTAAAATTTTTTTTCTAATTTAATATTGTAGTAATTTGCATAATTTGCTATCTTGCCAATTATTTGAAGCTTGATTAGATGTGTATTACAGTTTATTTCAAGGTCAATTTTTATAAATACCCTGTGTGTGCTTGGAAAATAAATTACCTGTTCTCCAGTATTGCAATTCCAGATTCAATATATGTTCACATGAGCAACCTTAGTAACTGTATTGTTCAGATCTTCCATACATTCAGTAAATTTAGTTTTAGATCTCTTAATAGTTAGAATGAAACCTCTCCTTGTACTAGTAGATTTATTAAGTTCTCCCTATCATTTGTTTTTTTATGTATTTTTGAATATGTTATTAGTATGAAAATGTAGAATTGCTCTATATTCCTCATATTAATTGAAAGCTTTTATCTCAAAGAATGGTTTCAACTTTAAGTTCAATTTCGTCTCAACCTCAGCTCTAGCCTGATTGGTGATTCTATTCCTTTTCTTTTAGTGTCCCTAGCTCTTTGAGCTTTCTATGAATTTCTCATGAATCAAACACAAATTGATTCTTAAAAATAAATCTTATAATCTCTACAGGTGTTTGCTTCAACTCTTTGCTTTCTCTTACCACTGATTTTTCTGTTTTTTTTTTTCTGTGTATATAATTTGCCATTTTTTAATTGATTATTTTTCCATTTATTGAATATGATTTTATATCAAATGACTTATTCATACATTTCAATGATTGTTTGTATTTAAATCTATTTTTAAAATTCTAAAGTGAGGCATTATCCATACACTACCCCCAAACAATCCAGAACTATAGTATATTTCAACTGCAATCACAAAGCACCCAACAATGCCAAATGTGCATATTTTCTTTGTCAAATATTTCAGGTTTATGTTAGCATTTTAACTTTTTAAAAATTATTTAACAAACAATCATAAATGTTTACCACATGTAAATCACTGTTTTAAACTCTATAAAATTATTTTTTAATCCTCAACATAATCTTAGGAGGTTAATATTGTTGTATATCAACATTTTTGTTTTGTTTAGTTTTTGCATTTGTTTACCATTTTATTTTACCATTCATTTCTAGTTTGAAGTCTTTTTTCTGTGGCCAATTTACTTGTTTCTAAAGTACACCTTTAAGAAATTCTGCTGGTGAGTTTACATTATTGATAAACTTTTTAAAATTTATGTAAAAATGACTTCATTCTGTCCTTTTTCTTGAATGATGGCTAAATTTAACTACATAAATGTAGCTATTTAAACTACATAAAAAGCCATACATTGATGATTATTTAAATTATCTTCTTTATTACTCAGTGAAGAATTTTCTAAATTCCCTTGGTTCTCAGAAGAAGTCTGCTGTTGATAGTGTTGCTTTATTTTCTCTCCTTTTCTTTTCTTTTTTTTTTTTTTAAGAGAAAACATCTTGTTCTGCCATTCAGTCTGGAGTGTAGTGGCACAATCACATCCCTCATTGCAGCCTTAACCTCGAGGGCTCAAGCAAGCCTCCCATCTCAGCTTCCTCAGTAGCTAGGACTACAGGTGCGTCCCATCATGTCTGGCTAATTTTTTTACTTTTTATAGAGTAGAGGTCTCACTATGGTGTCCAGGCTGGTCTCTAATTTCTTATCTCAAGTAATCTTCCCACCTTGGCCTCTCAAAGTGCTGGGATTACACATGTAAGCCACTGTGCTGGCTGCGTTTTTGTTGTTGTTGTTGTTTTAGTAAGTAATTTTTTGTTTCATTGTGGATACTTTTAGGATCTTTACTTGGTCTTCAATAATTTTAAATTGTATTAAAATTTAATTAAATTTGCATTTATATTTGGTTTTCATGTTTGTGTTGCATGTGCTTGGTTCAGTCTGAACATTTACGTCTTTCAGCTCTTCTGGAAAATTCCATTAAATTATTACCTTAAATGTTGCCTCTTTGAACCCTCTGGATTGCTCCCTCTGGGATTCCAATTAAATATATCTTAGACTTTCTTATTTTACTTACATATCTATGATTATTCATCTATGATATTGTCTTTCTTTGCTCCTTTTAAAATTTATATATAATGTATTTTAGACCATTTTCCCTTGAGCTGTTTATATTATTTAACACATTTATTTATTTTGAATTAAAATAATTTTATTTTGCATTTCTGGAAGTTTTGTCTCATTTCTAAAATCACCTATTGTTAAATTTTGTTTTTCTTTATTTGGGGAAATTTATGAGACACAAGTGCTGTTTCCTACATGCAGGGATTGCATAGCAGTGAAGTCAGAGATTTCAGGGTATGCATCACCCAAATAATATACATGGTAGTGATCAAGTAATTTCTCATCAACCACCCTGCTCCCACACCTTGACCCTTCCCAGTCTTTATTGTCCAACATTCCACACTCTATATCCCACATTATTTAACTCCCACTTATAAGCGAAATTATTTAACTCCCACTTATAAGCGAAATTATTTAACTCCCACTTATAAGCGAAACATGTGATATTTGTCTTTCTGTGTCTGATTTGTTTCACTTAAGATAATGGCCTCCAATTCCATCCATGTTGCTGCAAAAGACATGATTTTAGTCTTTTTTTATGGCTGAATAGCATTCCATTGTACTACATATCTAAATACCACATTTTCTTTTTCAATCGTCTGTTGATGGACACATAGGTTGCTTCCATGTCTTGCCATTGTGAATAGTTCTGCAATAAACATGAGTGCCACTATTATTTTTATGTAATGATTTCTTTTCTTTCAGGTAAATACCCAGTAGTGGGACTGCTGGATCAAATGATGGTTCTCTTCATAGTTTTTTTTGATAAATCTCCATACTGCTTTTCATAGAGGTTGAGCTGGTTTACATACCCTCCAAGAGTACCCTTATCTCCATATCCTTACCAATATCTGTTATCTGTTGACATTTTAAAAACAGCCATTCTGACTGATGTAAGAGTATATCTCATTGTGGTTTTAATTTGTGTTTATCTGATGATTAATGATGTTCAGTACTTTTTATATACCTATTGGCGATTTGTACATGTTCTTTTGAAAAATGTCTATTCATATCCTTTGCCTACTTCTTAATGAGGTTATGTGTGTGTGTGTGTGTGTGTGTGTGTGTGTGTGTTGACTGGTTAGAATTCCCTATATATTTTATATAATAGACCCTTGCTGGATGCATATTTTGAAAATATTTTCTCCCATTCTGCAGACTATCTGCTTCCTCAATTAATTATTTGTTTGCTGTGCAGAAATTTTTTAGTTTAATTAAATCCTGTTTGTCTACTTTTGGTTTTGGTGCCTGTGCTTTTGAGTCTTAGTAATAAATTATTTGCCTAGACCAAAGTCCAGAAGAGTTTTTCCAGTTTTTCCTACGTTTTTTTAAGTATCTTTATAGCTTTACATCCATAGTGATACTAGAAGAAAACAGAGACTGATCCAAACCATATCATTCTGGCCAGCCCTTCTCAAATCTCATGTGCCCCTCACATTGCATGCCTTCCCAACAGTCCCACCAAAATCTTAATTCTTTCCGGCGTTACTCTGGAGTCCAAAGTCTAAAGTCTCACTCAGAACAAGACAAGTCCCTTCTACTATTTAAAAAAAAAAAGAAAAACAATTTGGTAACTCCCAAGATACAGGCATTGGGTAAATACTCTCATTCCAAAAGGGAGAAGTCAGCCAAAAAAAAGTGCTATAGGCCCCATGCAATTCTAAATTCCAGCAAGGCAGTCACTAAATCTTAAAGTTCCAGAATAATCACTTTTGGCTCCATGTTTCACATCCAGGGCACACTGGCACAACAGGTAGCCTTCTAAGGCCTAGAGTAGCTCTGCCACTGTAGTTTTAAGGGTTCAGCCCCCACAGATGGTCTCATGGGCTAGTGCTGAGTGCTTGCAGTTTTTTCAAGTGCAAGGTGCAAGCTTCTGGTGACTCTACCATTCCAGGGTCTGGAGAATGGTGACTCTCTTCTCATAGCTCCACTAGGCAGTGCCCCATTGGGGACTCTGTGTCCCAGTAGAAGTTCTCCATGAGGGCTCCACCCCTGCAGCAGGCTTCTGCACCTGCATCCAGGCGTTTCCATGTATCCTCTGAAATTTAGGCAGAGGCTCCCAAGCCTCAACTCTTACACTCAGTGCACCCATAGGCTTAACACCACATGGATGACACCAAGACTTACAGCTTGCAACCTCCAAAGCAGCAGCCTTGGCTATACCTGAGCCTCTTTTAGCCATTGCTGAAGCTGAAGCAGCTGAGATGCAAGGAGCAGTGTTCTGAGGCTGCATGGGGCAGTCAGGCCCTGGGCCTGGCCCACAAAACCATTCTTCCTTCCTAGGCCTCTGGACCTGTGATGAAGGGTCTGGCATGAAGATCTCTGAAATGCCTTTGAGGCCTTTTCCCCCATTGTCTTGGCTATCAGTACTTACCTTCCTTTTAGTTATGCAAATTTCTCCAGCTGGCTCCTTCCCAAAGATGCACTTTTCTTTTCTACCACATGGCCAGGCTGCAAATATTTCAAATTTTACACTCTGCTTCCCCTTTAAGTATAAGTTCCAGTTTTATGTCATTTATTTGTTCCTGCATATGAGTTAGGTTGTCAAAAGCAGCCAGGCCAAATCTTAAATGCTTTGCTGCTTAGAAATACTTTCCAGCAGTTACAATAAATTATCTCTCTCAAGTTCAAAGTTCCATATATCCCTAGGGCAGGGGAAAATCCACCCAAGCTCTTTGCCAAGATGTAACAAAAGTGACCTTTGCTCTAGTTTCCGATAAGTTCCTCATTTCCATCTGAGACCTCATTAGCCTGGCCTTCACTTTCCATATCACTATCAGCATTTTGGTCACAACTATTCAACAACTGTCTAGGAAATGCCAAACTTTCCCTTATCTTCCTGTCTTCTTCTGAGCCCTCCAAATTGTTCTAATCTCTACCTCTTATCCAGCTCCAAAGCTTCTTCTACATTTTCAAGTATCTATATAGCAATGCCCCACTGCTCAGTACCAGTTTTATGTATTAGCCCCTTCTCACATACCTGAGATGCATAATTTATAAATAAAAGAGGTTTAATTGGGTCATGGTTCTACAGGCTATACATAAAGCTTGGAGGTTTCTGTTTCTTGGGGGGACCTCAAGAAACTTACAATCATGGCAGAAGGAGAATGAGATACAAACACTTGTTACACAGCAGGAGCAGGAGCAAGAGAGTTGGGGCAGGGCTACACACTTTTAAACAACCAAATATCTGGATAACTCACTCACTATCATAAGAGCAGCACCAAGGGTATGTTGCTAACCCATTCATGGGAACTTCGTTCTCATGATCAAATTACCTCACACCAAGCCCCACCTTCAACAATGGAGATCATAATTTGACATGGGATTTGGGCAGGGACATGGATCCAAACCATATCAAGGTGATTAAAGTTGCCTATTCAGTTTTGGTGGTCTATTATTGCCTTGTTATGTTTTTGCCTCACTCTTTTTCCTTTAAGTCATGAAACATTTCACATAATTATTTTACTGTCTCTAATCATTCCAGTATCTTTCACCCTTCAAAGTTTAATACTGCTATTTGTTGTTTTGCTGTAATTCATAGCAGCTTCTTTCTTCATATGTGGTTTAATTTGTTATTATGCCCATATTTGATGTTCATGATTTCTGAAAATTCTGAGAACCTGGGGTGTTTTGTTCTCCAAAAAGGATTTGCAATGATGCTATTTATTGTCCCAAGACGATTGTGATACCATTAAACAGAATTTCTTGGCTAGGGTTTTTCCAGGCTCCAAAAGGAGTCAATATTTACATTCCTTATACAAATGACAGCAGATGTTGAGCAGAGTAGTTCACACCTATAACCACAGCACTTTGGGAGGCTGAGGTGGGAAGCTCACTTGAGCCCAGAAGTGTAAAGCTGCAGTGAGCCATGACCGTGCCATTGCATTCCAGCGTGGGCAATAGAGCTAGGCCCTGTCTCCAATACATACATACACACATACATACATTCATATATACATACATAAATACATATATACTTAAATGATAGCAGAACTTTGGTTCCTGATTTTTAGTGTATACTTATTTTCCCAGTAGCAGCAGAATATGACAGGGCAATGTACCTTGTGGTGTCTCTTTTCTGTAGAGTGAAAGTTTTGTTTGTTATTTGTTGTGTTCATTCTTTCTCAGAAGGCATACTTATTTGACGGTCTAGCCTTTATAAAAGGATCTCTGTTCTACTTCACCACTTTGCGTGAACACAATGCTTTGTCTCCTCTAGCCAGCAGAGCTGCTGAAACCCAAAGCTTTAAATTCATAAAAGACAAATGATCTCACAGAACTACTATCATTAACTCATGCTGATGGTTTAGATTTTAAGATTTTCTGGTCCCACTTAAATGTGGCTCCTGACAGTAGTCTTACTTTTCTCCGGACTGTTACATATTTTAGAAAGAAGGCTTATTTTTCTTATCCAGTAGCTGTAGGATTGTGTGTGTGCACATGTATGTAATACATGGTTGCTTAATCTCCTTTTGTTAAAATCAATAATATTCTCCATGTCTTTGTATCCAGTAGATATTTGATTAATTCTACGATTCAACTAACCTTTCTGAAGCATTGAATACTGTGGACTGTCCCCTCCTTAAAACACTTTCTTGACCCATCTTTCATTATACTACTACACTGATGTTTTTTTCCAATCTCACTGGTTGCACTTTCTGGCTCCTTTACTATCTCATGTTCCTTTAATGGACATAAATGATAAAATTATCTAAGCTTTATACTAGGACCTCTCTTTTTTATCTATATTTTCTCTGTGCGTGTCTGTGCCACTTTCATTATGAACAATTACCAACAGAAATATCTTTTTTAAGCACAAATCTGATTATCTCACACCACTGCTTACATTTATTCAGTGATTTTCAATGCTCTAAGAAAAAAGAAAAATTTGATTAGCATTGTCTGCAAAAGCCTTGAAGAAGATCTATTGCCACTTTTCTCTCCAGCAGTGTGCTTGCTCTCCTCCCTTCATGTCTGCACTGGCCTTTTTAAATCCTTCATATTCACTGTGCTTATTCCTAATTTTTTCATAGCATTTCCCTTTGCCTGACACACTCTTTCATCTCCTTTGCATCTAAATAAGGCCTACCCATTCTTCAGAACTCAGTTTAGCATAGCTATCCTTGAATCCCCTGTGCTGATTGCCTTGAATAGCTCAAAGAAGTCTTTAATTGACTGTCACTTTTTCATTGAACATATGTGTCAGGATCTGTTCTATATGTTGGAATATGTCTGGCAGTAAACACAGTAGATTGAAGCTCTTTCTGCATAGTTGGGGGAGGCAATATAGAATAGATGATACACAAATAAGCACATATATATGCTTCAGTAAATATTAGTTGGGGAAAGGACTCCTTAGCACTTCTCACAGTTTTAATTTCAAATTTGTTTCTGTATTTATTTAAATTAATGGCACATGCTATTTTTTTATCATTATTGAACCCTCAATGTTTTCTATGGTGCCTATCACACCGTAAGTACCCATTAAAAGTCTGTGTTTTGATGGATGTCCCAATTACCGTGAGTTGATCATTACATATTGTATACATGTATTACAATATCACATCTTCCCCCAAAATGTGCCCAACTATTTCATATCAAAAAAATTATATTCTTGTAATATTATGTGTAGGGAGAGATTTTCTGTTGCATCTGCAGGCATCTTGGTGTAAGATTTTTAATTTAACTATATTAGTTAAATTAAATAGATATTTGTTAGTTTGTTTTAAGTATAATCCTATGTGCCATGGAACATGTATCATCCTGAAGCTTGCATTCTATTGGTTCAGGATATTAAACAAAAAACAGATTTAAAAAATAAACATACACAAATTCTCACACCCATAATAATAATTCTATGCCTTTTAACAAGGCACCATTATTCAATAGTTGGAGAACATGGATAAAGTAATTTTAAGCTCTCTAAAAATTACATCACTTCTAACATGCTTTGTATTGAAATTGATTAACCCAGAACCAAAGCTAGAACTCATCTTCCCTAGCATCCAAATTAGGTCATTTGGCACCATGGTATGTATCTTTCATGTAATGCATACCAAGATAATCATATTTAACAAAAAATATTATTTAAGGTTAAAATTCCCATTAGATAAGCAAAACTACCTAGCACAGTGTATGAAGCAAAGTATGTGTTCAAATAATATAAGTTCAGTTAGCACAAGTACAAGAATATATAAACAGAGCCCACTTCTTGCTTTTTAGGGTGGCAGGGGAAGGTCAGAAAGTATTCCATTTTTTTTCCCCATATATCCACAGAAAAATATATAAAAGTGGAATAGTAAAATGTGTGTTCGAATCTGGGTCCCAATAGACAATTGAGTAATTTCCAATCCTCCCCTACTTCTGCCTTTCAGAATTGCTGTTGCTCTCATACTAACTTCTCTTGCCCAGGGGCTTCCATTGCATCGTCTACATAAGTTTCCCACTGAAGGTGGAATGATGAACGGATATTTGTCCTACTCCCTTACACGAGATTAACAGAAATGAACAACAACACACAAAAATAACTCCAATTAAGAAGAAAACCTCTACCACTTTTTTAAAAAGCAATATAGTAAAGTAAACTCTAAAATACAAGTGACAGAAACAATGACTTCTAGAAATCAACCAAGAGATACTTCATAGTCCGCTATGCCTCTCTCCTGTTGGGAGAACAATACACTTTAGAAAAGAGAATAATTCTAAAGGACTCATCAACAACTTTTAACTTAGAGGGAAAAAGGAAAGGAGAAAACACAAAAGGGCAAAAAAGGGCAGGACAAAAGATACAAGAGAAGTGACAAGCAGCGAAGTTGGGGACCATTTCTACAACACTGGAAGACAAGGTAAAAATATATAAATTGTATTTCTCAACCGCTTCCTAACTGTGAGGGGGAAATCAGATGCAGAAATCATTAAGCTGAGAACTTGACACAGAGCAACTGTCCAAATACAAGATAGATGAAATGAAAGATGATCCATCAAGAAAGAGCCCTCTGATCCAAGAAACTTTACATTGACCCAGACTCCTGCTGGATGACATACTCAACCTAAAGTGAGGAAATAATGCTCATCTCTAGACTCCCTTTAACCTCTTCTGCCTTGGGAAAAAGAGTAAGATGCAACAGGGTATAGGAGAACAGTTATCTGACTTACCCTCTAGTTCTGCTGAAACACAGAATTAACTGAAGGCTCATAAATGAGAAGTGTGTAGCCTCCCAACCTAAACTAAACACCAGAACAATGATTTAAACATTATGTCTGGATATGCAGTAGAGTAGAATGGAGAGAGGAAAGATAAAGGAGCTAAAAATGGCCTGATTGACCTTACCCTTTAACATGTGATATTCAAAAGGGGGCGGAAAAATGCCGAGAAGTCAAAAGCATTCAAATTGGAGATCTTTTTCACAGCACACTATTTGGGCACTGAAATTAATAAATTGAGATATGGATGAATAATATGATTTAGTGTTATAGATGTAATAATTATTTTAATCAAAACCAGATTTTAAAACTTATAGATTATCAGAAGAGATTCTATATATTAATTTAAACATATACCCATATATATCTCTCACATGTATGTAAACACAAATACATGTAGCATAGGTATTAATACACTAAAATCACATAAATATATATCATATACATAAAATATAGGTATTCATGTATGCATGGATATAGATATAATTCATATATAATAAGATGACACATTAGAAATACATATATGGTACTACTAAATGAGAAAAGAATGGGACTAACACTTTAGGTTGAATATATAACTTATATGCAGGCTCTAAGGTTACAGGACAGATTCCCCATTCTAAAACACTACATGTTTATAGGGAACTACTTAATAATGAGAGATTCTTGGTCTAGGAAATTGTCTTATCATAAACAGGGAGCCTCTGGAGCACAGTGGCTGGCATCAGACAGCATCTCCGTTACGCTAACTCAGAAGAGTTCTAGTTAAGCTAAAAAAATAGGAAAGGGGGCAAAAGCAGGGTACAAGGGAAAGTTAGTGAGCTATTCAAGCCAGTGGAGTTAGCCTTCCCTCAAGTTCAAATATAATCATATAATGTTTTACATTATGCATACAAGTCATGTAGTGTCAAAATATTGAAGCCAAAATGTTAAGAAATACAAGCAGAATATTAAGGTAACAAAATTACAGATTTTGCCTCAATTCTCTCAACCCAGGGGGGAAATTGGTCAAACATAATAAATAGTAGAAGGGATCTGAATATACAATTAATAAGGTTAGGAATATGTATCATATGTATGCAAAGGAAAAATATGACAATGCAACTGATTTCAAATGAACTCACATGTTAGGCTGTGGACACAAACTGAATCTCAGCAAAATTTGGTGAGGGAAAAATAACATTAAAATAGAATGGCCTGGGTACTAATCCTAACTCTGATTTTGATCTTTTTTCTGTTGTAATCAATAGACTCTTTTTCGAACAGTTTTAGCAGTACATAAGAATGGAGTGGAAAGTACAGAGTTTCCATATATGCCTCATCCCTCCTCCCCACTGCCAAATTTCACCTACTATTAACATCTTGCGTTAGTGTAGTACACTTTTTATGTACTACATCAATAAAATGGAGACTGTGAAATAAAAAAATATGTGATGTATTAAGCTGCTAAGTTTTTGTTAACTTCTTAAACAGCACACAAATCTGATACATAAAACAACAAATAATTAATAATGAGTAAAATATCTGAGCAGACACCTCACCAAAAATGATATGCAGATGACGAATAAGTATTTAAAAATATGCTCCACAACATATGTTCCCATTGGCTCATTTTATTGAGGAGCCTCACCAATGTCTATAGTTTACATTAGAGTTCACTCTTTGTGCTGTATATTCTGTTTGGGTTTTGACTAATGTACAATGACTTGTGTCTGCCATTACAGTGTCCTGGTAGAATAAAGAATAGTTTCACTGTCCCCAAAATTCCCTGTATCCCACCTATTCATTCCTCCCTCTCCTGCACCCCATCCTGAGCCCCTGGTAGCCACTGATCTTTTTACTGTCTACATTGTTTTGTCTTTTCAAGAATCCATATAGTTGGAATCAAATAGTATATAGTCTTTTTGGATTGGTATCTTTTACTTAGAAATACACATTTTAGTTATCTCTATGTCTTCTCCTGGTTTGATAGCTCATTTTACTTGTATCACTGAAAAATATTTCTTTCTTTCCTTCTTTTTTTTTTTTTTTTTGAGATATAGTCACACTCTGTTGCCTAGGCTGGAGTGCAGTGGCGTGATCTTGGCTCACTGCAACTTCTGGGTTCAAGTGATTCTCCTGCCTCAGCCTCCCGAGTAGCTGGGACTATAGGCACATGCCCTGATAAGTTTTTTACTTTTAGTACAGACGGGGTTTCACTGTGTTAGCCAGGATGGTCTTGATCTCCCAACCTCGTGATCTGCCCGCCTCGGCCTCTCAAAATGGTAGGATTACAGGCATGAGGCACCGTGCCTGGCAGAAAAATATTTCTTCATATGAATGTACCATAGTTTGTTTATGCAGTCACCTACTGAAATATATCTTGGTTGCTTTCAAGTTTTGGCAATTATGAATAAAGCTACTATAAACATCCGTATGCAAATTCTGTTCCAACATGAGTTTTCAGCTCATTTGGGTAAATACTAATGAGCACAATTGCTGATTCATATCGTAAGAATACGTTTAATTTTGTAGGAAACTGCCAAAATCTCTCCAAAGTGGCTATACCATTTTGCATTCCTACCAGCAATGTATTTGTGTTTGTTTTGCTGCACATCCTCACCAGTGTTTCATACTGTCAATGCTTCAGATTTTCATTATTCTAATAGATGTGTAATGGTGTGTTATTGTTTGAATTTGCACTTTACTGGGAACATATGTTTGGAGCATCTTTTCAAATGCTTATTTGTCATCTGTATATCATCTTTGGTGAGATGCCTGCTCAGATCTTTTGCTCATTATTAATTGAGGTATTCATCATTTTATGTATTCACCTGTATGCTGTTTAACAAGTTACCAAAAACTTAGCAGCTTAATAAATTATACATTTATTATTTCACAGTTTCCATAGGCCAGGAATCTGGATACGGCACAATACGGTCCTGAAGTCAGGATCTTATTAGTCTGTGGGAGGGAGCTTGACATGGCTTGGCTGTGCCCCCACCCAAATCTCATCTTGAATTGTAGCTCCTATAATTCCCATGTTTTGTGGGAGGGACTCAGTGTGAGATAATTGAATCATGGGGCTGATTCCCACATACTGTTCTCCTGGTGGTCAATAAGTCTCACAAGACCTGATGGTTTTATAAGGCAAAACTACATTCGCTTGGTTCTCATTCTCTCTCTCACAGCTACCATGTAAGAAGTGCATTTCCCCTACCTCCCTGATTGTGAGCCCACCCCCCACCCCGCCAGCTACATGGAACCGTGAGCCCATTAAACCTCTTCTTCTTTTTGTAAATTACCCAGTCTTGGGTATGTCTTTATCAGCAGCATGAAAATGGACTAATACAGAGCTGCAATCTCATCTGAGACTTTGAATCTTTTTCTAGGCTCACTGGTTGTTGGCTGAATATAGGTCCTTGCAGTTATAGGAGTGAGATCCTCAACTACTAGCAGCTGCCCACAGTTTTCTGCCATTTGGCCCTCTCCTCAATACGGAAATTTGCTTCTTTAAGCCTGGCTTTAGCATCTGCTGCGAATTCAAGGGCTTGTAAGACTAAGTCAGGGCCACCTAAGATTACCTTATTTTTTATTGCAGTCAATTGTCTGAGGACTTTGATGACAGCTGCAAAATCCCCACCTTGACTGTAGAGCATAATCTAATCTATCACATATACAGGACCTGCCCACATTCAAGAATAAGAGATCATACAGAGCATGACTCCCTTGGGGTCTTCCTACAATATACCTTCCACAGAGTCAGCTCTGTAGCCCTCAGGCAGTCAAAGTATTTCCTGGCTCCACTAGCTGGGTGTTATCAATGTTACATCATCTGGCCATCTTAGTGCACACAGTTTCTGGTGTGCTTTCTTTTCCAACAACCTGTATCTGTGAATCTTTATCAGTGGACCATCCTTCTGGACCCCTATTAACCTGAGTAGGGATGGTGCCATGTTTGAGAGACCAAAGAAGAGACCCAGAGCCAGCAAAAGAGACATGGGGTTTTACTGGGCATGAAGCATACAAATAGGGAGATCCAGTGGCAGGTAGGCTGAACAGAAGAAACTCCTGACTTGCAAAAATAATACATTTTATATAGCATTTCCACTTGTACCTTCCTTTCAACAGTTTCCACTGGGCAACCTCCACTTAACCCATAACACAGGGCCTTGATCTTCTGTACGGCCCATGTTTCACAAAACGTACCTTTCAAGGATCCTTTCGGCTATAAATTCAGTCGTCCTTGTGATCTCATTTGTGCTAACATATGAGAATGCTGATGGGTTACTACTGTCAAATAAGATATTTTTGTTTTTACAGGAGGATTCTGGTGACAAAGCTTCAATATGAAAGAAACTTGTGGTCCCTTTTGGCACCCAGAGCAAGTAGGCTAAAATAGAAAAACTAATAATTACGGGTGTTTCTATGGTTTGAATGCATCCCCCAAAAAAGCATGTGTAAACTGAATCCCCAATGCAACAGTGTTGTTAGGTGGGGCCTAAGGAGAAGTGTTTAGGTGATGAAGGCTCCGTCCTCATGAATAGATTAATGTCAATTATAAAGGGGCTTGAGGCTGTGAATCTTAACTCTTGTACTGTCTCTGTCTCTCTCTCTCTCTCGCTCTCTCTTCCCCTCTCTTGACCTTTTTTTCCACCATGGGATGACTGAGAAAGAAGGACCCTGTCAGATGCTGACCCCTTGTTCCTAAACTTTCCAGCCTCCAGAAATGTAAGAAATAAAACTCTGTTCTTTATAAATTACACGCTCTCAGGTACTCTGTTACAGCAGCACAAAATGTACTAAGACAAGTGTTTTCTTATAAATATTTTATAGGACAGTTGTCCTTAGTCTTTGTGTTTAATTATTTGGTCCTAACTCACTTTATTAGCCCTTACTGAGACTGCCACTGGGTCAGGGAAGAGCTGTTTCCATATTCTTAAAATGAGTGTCAGATGAGTACTGAAGGCCAGCTTGAGATTGAAGATGAGGATATGAAAGATGTGGAAGAAATGACAATATTCTATATCTGTTCATCATTGTACTACTCACGGTCTAGAAAAGAGTACCAAAATATACCCAAAATATGTCCAAACTATCCATTTTTTTCCCATCTTTACTGCTACCACCCTGAACCAATCCAGTAGCCCTTTGAAATAGCTTCATAACAGGTCTTCAGGTCTCCTCCCTTAAACCATATGCACTATTTTTTACATATCAACCAAGGTAACCTGATTTGACCCTAAATTAGAACATATAATTTCCTGCTTAAAATCCTACAATGATTTCTCATTACAGTTAATGAAAATTAACTTTTTAATATAATGGTCTGGAAGGTTCCACATCAAACCATGCTCAACTTCACTGTCAACCTGTTTAAGGCAATATACTCCAACCATACTGACCTCATTTCAGTTCCCTCATTTCTAAGTTAGGGTAATCCCTTTGCCCAAAGTTCAGTCTCCTGATCTCCACATACCTGGCTACTTTAAATTCTATATATTTCCATTTCAAGTAGAGTGTACTCCACACCATTCTGTTGTGTCATCTTCTTAGCACATTTCACTTCATGAAAATAACTCATTCATTCAGATATTTACTTGTCTGTGACCTTTCTTCATACACACAAACAAAAAGCTACAGGAATGAGAATAGTGACCTTTACAGTGTGGTTTATTGCCAATTCTCCCGCCTCTTAACAGTACTGAGGAATCTGTAATGACTAAAAAGTAAATGTATGAATGAAGACACGTGAAAGAATGGATGAATGGAATTTTCATTCTCTCTTCTATTCAAAAGAATTAGACAATTGACATCAAAGTCACTGTTATGAATTTTTTGATACTTTTTACTTATTAAAATTTGTGTCATGTTGTGACAAGATTAAAATCATAATGAGGGATAATTTCCTAACAAATTCATTAGGACAAAATAAAATCATATTAGCAATACGCAGGAAGGTTTGGGAAAGTAGCTACTTTAAATACTGATAGGGAATAATTATTTCATTTCACGTATCTACAGATAAATTTGTAATAGAATGTCATACCTTTGTCCCAGTAATTCTGTTTAGATATTTATCATAAGAAAGTGATATTAATATGTGCCAAACTCAAAAGTTTAGCATTAATACACTGGATTAATAAGTATAGAGACATACAAAGAGAAACTTATTATTTCATTAGTAAAAATAATCCTAGAGGCAAATACTTATTAACACAAAGTTTAGATGTATCCATTATTAAGTGAAAAGGCATTATAATAAAGTATAAAAATTGAAAGACTACCTTGATAATCTTGCTTTAATTAATTTGATAATTGTGAGCATCTATCTACCATAAAATATATCAATGGTGGTTATTTCTAGAGAGTCAAATTCTAGGATATTTTTAAATTTCCTTTACTTTATTGACATGTATCTATACTTCATTGGTTTCCTCAAAAAAAAACATAGTTTTTATGTTTTTTAAAAAAAGTCAACAATATTCTAATATTGAATCCTCTATGTGACAGAAAAATGGCCCCCCAAAGATGTCCATGGCCTAATGCCAGGAATCTGTAAAGAGTTATTATATCCTATGGCAAAAGAGACATTGTAAATATAATTAGTTAAGTATACTGAGATGGGAAGATTATCCTGGATTATCTGGGTGGATCCAGTGAAATCACAGGATTCCCTTATAGTAGGGAGGCTTGATGATCAGAATGAGAGAAGAAGATATGATGGCAAAAAGAATTTGGAGAGATGTGGGAGCATGAGCCAAGAAAGGTGGGTGGTTCCTAGAAGCTGCAAAAAGCAAGGAAATTGATTCTCTCCTAGTTCTCTCAGAACAAATGTAGCCCAGCTGACTCATACTAGACCTCTGACTTCCAGAAATGTAAGATAATAAACTTGTGATGATTTAAGCCACTAAATTGGTGGTAGTCTGTTGCCTCAGCAACAGGAAATAAATACACCCTGTCTTATAAAAGTTAAAGCAAAGGAAGAGGATATTTAGCACCATGCAGTGTTTCATAAAACACACACACACACACACACACACATACAGGGCCAGGTGCAGTGGCTTATGCCTGTAATCCCAGCACTTAGGGAGGCCGAGGCAGGCGGATCACCTGAGGTCAGGAGTTTGAGACCAGCCTTGCAACATGGTGAAACCCCATCTCTCTACTAAAAATACAAAAATTAGCCAAGTATGGTGGCAGACGCCCGTAATCCCAGCTACTCGGGAGGCTGAAACAGGAGAATCACTTGAGACTGGGAGGTGGAAGTTGCCGTGAGCTGAGATCACACCACTGCACTCCAGTGTGGGGAACAGAGCAAGACTCTGTCTCAAAACCACACACACACACACCACACACACACACACAGAGAGAGATTGAAAGAGATTAAAGTTTTCTTTGATGTTTAAGTACAAACTCGTAATCCTTTCATCTTAAGGGCTTCTAATATTCATACTCAGATTTATACAAAGGTATTCTGGAAATAGTATTGAATCACCCCAACAAGAAGAAAAATTTCACTACTGAGACATACACAACTCTAGAACACTGCAAACAACATTAACAAAGCTTTTCCCTTCAAGCTTGCCTTCCTAGCTCATTTTAATCATTATTTTTAGCTTGAATAAAAATGATAAGGGAAACAAATGAGTATAATTTGCTCTCAGTCCTGCCAAGTATAAATATAGTTCATTACCTGTTTTTAAAAAACGCAAAGGCATGAGTTCATGATTTGGTAACATTTGTCTTCACCATGATATATAAATTTCACTGTAAGTAAGTAGAAATATTTTTAGCCTACTTCAAAAATGTAGTTGTTTAGAAGCATTCTTCTCCAAAACCTATGATCACGGAAAGCTTAGAGATTTTTTCTTTCTACTAGTTTCAGGCTGACAGAGTGCAGAAACAGCATGTTGACTTGTTGAAGTGGGAGAAAGTATATTTTTTTATGTTTTTTAAAAAATTACTCCATTGATTACAAGTTAATGGCGTGAAAGAAATTCTACTTTTCGGCTAAGTCAAACATTTTAAAATTAAGAAGTGTAATTTTCGAGTAACTAAAAATGATTTGTATAAAGTGATGCTTAAGAATTCACCAGTTTGGGGTGGTTATTACCACTTGTTTTTACCTTATAATTTGTGCTTTCATTTCGTATATTCAAAATTAGGACAGCTGATGGGGATGTTATCCAACCTGCTGAGTCATGCAAAGTGCCTTAAATGACCAAAAGGCCAAAGATAGCCCTGGACCAATTTACAAAGCTGACACATTTGTTTTGCTCCTCCTCATGTCCCCCTTGATCTAGCTATTTCTAAGCAGCCCAGGGACCACAGCCCTCACATCACTGCTTCTGTGGCTCCTCTAAGACCCATGCCATTGTGCCACAAATAGCTTTTGTGGTTTATTTATTTATTTATTTTGAGACAGAGTCTTGCTCTGTCAGCCAGGCTGGAGTGCAATGATATGATCTCGGCCCACTGCAACCTCCATCTCCCAGATTCAAGCGATTCTCTGTCTCAGTCTTCCGAATAGCTGGTATTACATGTGCCTGCCCACCACGACCGGCTAACTTTTGTATTTTTAGTAGAGATGAAGTTTCACCATGTTAGGCAGGCTGGTCTCGAACTCCTGACCTCAGGAGATCCGCCTGCCTCAGTCTCCCAAAACGCTGGGATTACAGGCATGAGCCACCACGCCCGGCCACTTTTGTGCTTTTGTCCACAGAAAAGAGCGCACCTTCTTCCTGTTTCATTTAAGATTTCGTCAAGTAATTTGTGTAAACATACTGCTGAGGCTTCCAGTCAAGATGGCTTTGTAAGCTCATACATTATTTTTCCTCTTCAACTTCAAACATTAAGATATCTGAAAATAAGAACAAAAAGAATTAGCACTGCTCAAAAACACGATAGCATCTCTGCGGCTCTGAAGAGGAACAGGCACATAGAGGAGTAAGCTGAGAATGCGGGTACAGGCTGACTGGATCTGGGTCCAGAATCAGTGAAATGGGAAACCTCCCTTACCCACCTCGCAGGATGTGCGACAGAGGTGTGGCTCATCTGTTCAGCCACCAGGTGTACTCCAACCCCTTACAGGAGTGGGTACACGCAGATGGGCAGGTTCAGGAGCCAGGGTGAATGCTTTTTGGGCTCTGGCACTACAGTAGCCTCTAGGGGTGGATGCCTGCGACTCCTGAAGCCAAGTGGTCTGCAGACAGCTTAAGTGTTAACCAGCTCAGTTCAGTGCCCTCTTGGTACCCAGGTCCTTGTTTAGCGTCCAGGAAGAATTAGGTTGCACACAGACTTGAAAGATTGTGAATGCGGGGATTTTATTGAGTGGTGGAGGTGGCTGTCAGTGGGCTGGATGGTGATCTGGAAAGGGGATGGAGTAGGAACATAATCTTCCCCTGGAGTTTGGCTGTCCAGTAGAGGATCTCCACTTTGCCTCCAGCCGAATTCCTCTCCATGTTCAGACACTCCTTCTCTTCTCTCTGCCAGGCCGTCCTGCCATTCTTTTGCTCATTTTCTTCATCTTCTCATGGAGCCTGGGGTTTGGGGCTTATGTGAACACAGGATGTGGGGCGTGGTAGTCCAAACGGCAACTTTTGGGTGTGAAAACAGGGATTCCTGTTCCCATTCAGGGCTGTGGGTTTCTAGGCTTGAGGGTGGGGCCTTTGCCGGGGAACCGCCCTCTTTTACTCAGTATTTCCATCTCCTGCCCGTGTCATGAGGAAGACGTGAATTTGAGTCTTCCAAGTATCTCCACGTGAGGTAAATATTTCAGCCATGTGTAGTGCAAGAAAACAGCTGGCGGGAATCACATTTCTACAGACTGGAAGCCCATCCGTGTATTTTTATTACTTACGGCTAGGTTAGTGCTTCTACTTTTTTTGTTTATTTTTGTTTTGTTGTACTAAGAAGTCTTAGTTTATCTCAAGATTTCAAGGATTTTCGGTTAGGTTTAATCCATAAATTTTACAAGCTAAGCTTGTATATGTAACTCTATGATCTTTTGGAAATTAATTGTGTTTGGTTTGAACTGTGATTTGAAGTTAGTCTTATTTCATGTGTGTTTAGCCAATGTATCAAGCACCATTTGTTGAAAAGACTACTATTCTTTTATCTTTAACCTCAGTGACTTTGCATTGTATATATGCAGTTCTATTTCTGGAATTTCTACTCAGATGTAAAGGCCTATTTGTCTATCTTTAATCAAATACCACTTTTTCTTGATAATGTAGCTTTATTATGAACCTTAAAATAGGTAGTATAAGTCCTCAAATTATATTCTTTTAACATAAAATGGTTAGGCTATTCTAGATCTTTGCATTACCATATGTATTTTAAAATGAATTTGTTCGTTTTTTAAAAAATAAATGCTTCTGGTATTTTGATTGGACTTTTTAATCTATAGATCAATATGAGGAAAACTGACCTCTTGGCAGTACTGAGCTATGCAATGTATGCATCCACTTAGATAGGCTTTCTTTAATTTTGGCAATAGCTTGTATTTTTGTAGTATGGAAGTTTTCGATGCTGTTGCAAATTATACCATTTGTTTAAATTTCTTTTTCCAATTGTTTCTTGCTATCATAAAAAAATAGAATTGTGTATATCAACTTTGCATCCTGCAGTCTTGCTAAATTCGCTTATAGTTCTAGCATTTTAGTTCTAGTATTATAGGAGATTACTTACAATTTTCTATGGAGACTCACATATCCACTACAAATAAAAACAATCTTTTATTCTTTTTATTCTTTTTTTTCTCTTTTCATATTGTACTGACTGTGTCATCCAATCTGATGTGAAAAAAGGTGTAAGAATGAATATGTTGCCTCTTTTTCTGATTTTAGAGAGAATACATTCAATACATCACCAGTTAGTATAAGGTTATCTACAGACTTTCATTGATGTTGTATTAGTCAGCTTGGGCTGCATTAACAAAACACCACAGGCTGAGTGGCTAAAAGACAGGCATTTATTTTCTCACAATTCTAGAGGTTTGAAGTGCAAGATCAAGGTGCCACCAGAACCGGTTTCTGGTAAAGTCTCTTCTTGGCTTGTAGATGACTGTCTTCTCTTTGTATCCTCACATGGCTCTTACTCTGTGTGTAGACAGAGAGGGAGAGAGAGTTTGCTGGTGTCTGTTCTTATTCTTATAAGGACACCAGTCCTATCAGATTAGGGTCCAATCCTTGCAATATCATTTAACATTAATTATCTCCTTACAATCCCTGTTTCCAAAATATAGACACATTGAGGGGTAGGGTTTCAACACATGAATTTGTGGGGGGTGGGAGGTTCACAGCTCAGTCCACAGCAGATGCCCTTTAAAAGATTCAGAAATTTCCCATCAATTTTTACACTTGATCTTAGTCAAAAGGCCGAGAAGCGATCCCCACCAATTTTTATTTAGCTGAGATATTTTATCATGAAAGGGTGTTGAAAGTTGTCAAATAATATGTCTGCCTCTACTGACATAAAATTATACTCAGACGGTAAATCACATTATTTTACATATAAATACTGAATTAACCACCTTTCTGGGATGAACCCCACTTGTTCATGATATATTTATTCTTTTATATTTGACTGAGCATTTTTGCATTTGTATTGCTGAAGAATAATGACTTGCAATGTCATCAGGTTTTGGTACCATTAGATAGGCTTTATAAGATTAATTGGAAAAAATTCCTTTCTCCTAAATTTTTTGAGAGGCTTTTTCAAGATTGGTGTTACTTGTTCCTTACACTTTTGATAGAGTTTATCTGTGAAACCATCATGGCCTAGAGTTTTCTTTGTGAGAAGATTTTGTTAACAATTTCAACTATATATGTAGCTTTAGATACAGATACTAGATATATTCAGATTTTGTATTTTTTCTTGAACAAGCTTTAATAAAGCTAGATACTGCAAACAAAAACTCAGAAAAAGTATACTCACAGGAATATTCAAATAGAATAGCTTAAAACAGTACTGCAGGCCAAAGACTATAAAGAAGCTGGAAAAACTGTGTTACTATCAGTCAGTAAGTTCAAATTTATAAAGAAGCTATTACTGAAAATAAAAATGTTTAATTTATTAGGAAAGTGTAGTAATTTTTAAATTATATGAAGCTAATGATGAAATAGCAAAATGTATAAAGCAAATATCAACAGAACTACAAGGAGAAATTGACACATTTATCATAGTAAATTTTTGGCACATCTCTCTCAGAAGTTGATACATTAATTAAACAAACAAGCAATAAACAAACTAGAAAGAATTTGAACAACTAAGTTAACAGGCTTGGCCGGGCGTGGTGGCTCAAGCCTGTAATCCCAGCACTTTGGGAGGCCGAGACGGGCAGATCACGAGGTCAGGAGATCGAGACCACCCTGGCTAATACGGTGAAACCCCGTCTCTACTAAAAAATACAAAAAACTAGCCGGGCGACGAGGCGGGCGCCTGTAGTCCCAGCTACTCGGGAGGCTGAGACAGGAGAATGGCGTGAACCCGGGAGGCGGAGCTTGCAGTGAGCTGAGAGCCGGCCACTGCACTCCAGCCTGGGCGGCAGAGCAAGACTCCGTCTCAAAAAAAAAAAAAAAAAAACAAGCTTAACTAATACATATGTACAGAATGCAATTTCAAAATATAATAATAGAAAATGAACTTTATCATGCTTTTATATTTCAAAGCCTTGCTTCTATATTCAGATTCTAAAATAATAAAATATATTGTACATTACTCATAATATGAAAGTTAACAGTCACTATTTTATGTTTCATAATTCTTAAGAAGCAATAAAAACACTACTATTAAGAACTATATATAAGTTCAACAGCATATTTATAAGCATAAATTGAACATTAATATAGTGAAAGAGTATTCAGACATTAAAATTTCATAGTTCATCTAGATTTTGATGAAGTTTTTACCATTAAAATATATTTCTTTAAAAAGCAAATTAAATTCTAATGTAGCTTTACAGCAGCATGTAAAAATAAGACAGGAGCAAAGTATATGCCATGGCACTAGAATTATTCAAATTTACTTAAGAAAATAACAATTTTTATTCTGTAGGAATATTGACTGTTCTTGGAGAGAAATGATGTATATAGCACCATGATAGTGCATTCTACCAATAAACAATATGCTCTCTTTGTTTCTAAACATTTTTCAGAGATGTTAGGAAGAAATTGCTTTATATTGATGAAATATTTTATCTGCTACTGTATCAATAGAAAATGCTTCTGGTAATGTCTTAAATGATGCACAGGATAGCATATTTATTGGTTGTAAAAGTATGTCTGTGGGGTTAACTTTACAACCTTAATGGAGAAATAATTTAGAAGCTGCTGAAACCTGAAAAATAATTCATGGTTTAAGCCAGATTAAAGCTGCAATTGATATTGAGAACTGCTGGCAAATTCCCCAAGCCATTACTGTTTGCAGATCTCAAATAGTTGTTGCCAATATTTGTTATAAAGGAGATGCAAAAATTTATAGTGCAACGTTAGCTTCCTTTTTCCTTTTTCCTTTTTCTTTTCTGAGACGGAGTCTCACTCTGTTGCCCAGACTGGAGTGCAATGGTACGATCTTGGCTCACTGCAACCTCCGCTGCCTGGGTTCAAGGGATTCTCCTGCCTTGGATTCCTTAGTAGCTGGGATTCCGGGTGCCCGCCACCATGCACAGCTAATTTTTTTTTTCTGTATTTTTAGTAGAGACAGGGTTTCACCATGTTGCCGAGGCTGGTCTTGAACTCCTGACCTCAAGCGATCCACCTGCCTTGGCTTCCCAAAGTGCTGGGATTACAAGTTTGAAAGATCACACTCAGCTAGCTTCATTTTTCCAATATTCATTCTTTGAACAAATATTTTGAATATGATATTCATATTTTTAACTGAGCAAGGTATATTAGTTTATAGCTTGAGCTTTAAGCAAGATTTAATTAATATCAAAAATAGCTTAGACAAACCTTTATGATTCCTAAATATTACTCATTTAATATTACTTCTTTCTATATGGGCAGTGTAAGACACTATCTGTCTCTGCGGAGTTTAGATCTGTGTATTTGCTTCTTCATTTTCTCATCGGCTTCTCTCTAACTTCCAAGTCTTATAGTGAGGAAATTATTTAATTTTGAAAAAGAAGCCAGAGCTGCTCTGCCTTAGTACCTGTTGGCATGAAGGATAAAAGCCCTCTTCCACTTATTTCCCATAAGTCAAGACTGTGTCACATGACCAGCCTAATAGGAAGACAGGGAACTGGATTTCTTAAAGCTGTGTAGATAGCCATCTCAAATGGTAATTAGTTTCTGATAATGAAAAGAATAAGAAATGGATATTGGGTAGGCATCTGAAAGTGTCTGTCTCAGTAATCATTAGCTACTATTATTAATATTTTATTCATTATCTACATGTCTCACAAAGAAAAAGTGCTAAATGAAAAAAATGTCACCAGTCATCCAACCTGGAAAAATAATTAGAACAGCCAGTAAGACTTGTCAACAAGAGTTAAGAGGAAAGTCTACTTTAAAATCTTCATAGTGCCAGTCTCAACGGACTCCTTCTTTTCATGAGAAACAATTTGCAAGGGCAGTTTTAGAAATTTTTAGGTACATCATATAATCCATTACTCTAAAGAACTCCATTGAGTAGTTTACGGTTTTCTCTGAATTTTCCTGAGAATGGCAGTCTTTGTAATACAAAATTTAAATCTCCATCTTTAAACTAGATCTGGGCTCTATGGGTTCTCAAATTCTGATTTTTGCTCATTGTATTTATTACTGAGTTTTTAGTGTTTTTTGTTTATTTTTGTTTTCCAACTTGCTTTTAAAGAAATTAAATTTCACAGAAATAAACACACTTTATTATTCTAAATTCATGTTTGTCTTCATACGTTTTTTGTCTACATATAAAAACAAACATGAAGGTAGAGTAATTCTAATGGTAAACTATTGTGATTGTTGAACTGCAGCTCTTAAACACCTTTAACATAGTTAAAACTCACTTTCCCACCCCTCCTTGTCCCTCGTCTCTGTCAGTCGGAAGTGGTCATGTGAGAGTTGGATTGGAAGCAAGATGAAATAGGTATAGCAGAGAAACCATTCTGGAAAGGGTGCTTAGCAAGACACTCAGGCTTTTAGTGACTGCGGCAGAATAGGTACTAGCAACAGTGTCTGATTCTCAGCTTCAGCAAGTCAGGAACAATGGATTTACCCAGTTGTGGTGGCAGTGGGGTCTTTGTTACATTGTCTTAGTTGTTAATATTGGCTTTGGAGTTCACAGCCAAGTCTGAAAGTCTAGAACTTTCAGATATTTGGTGAGCTCCCTATTTTTCCAAACTGGGATGCTTTTGAGTGAAACAGGCATAAGCAGAACTTATTTCAGACAAACTGACACATATGATCATCTTATACAGAAAACTGTTGGGAATAAAATAAGTCATAAAAAAAATAAAAACTGAGAGAAATTTTCTGGCATCACTGTTGTAATTATGATATTTAAAGTAGCTTAAAATTTTTAAAAAGAAAAATCACCAATAAACAGACTAAAAACAGTGGTTGACAGAATCAAAGAAATGAACAAGTTGCAAAACAAAGGAAAAAGAAAATTTAAAAAAATTAGCAACATGCGAACACAATGAAAAAAAACAACCATGAAAGGAACAAATTCGTGATCAAATAAAGCCACCGGAACTGACTTCCCTTTTGAAAACAATTTCACTGTGGTTATTGGAGAAATATATAGACATATGTCAAGGAAATTGATTCAATTTTCTGAAAAACACTAGTTTATTGATGTTGTTGTTGTTCACTGTAGCTTTACTGACTCTTGTAGCCTGAAGTTGGAAAAGAAAATAAGTAATTAAAATACAACATATGTTAAGAAACTGTCACTGCAAATAACACCTGTCTTGAGTACAGTTAACACCGTCTCACAAATGTCCCTAATTATCACAAAAGAATTAACCATAGAAAGAAATTGATTCTTCTTCTAAATAAACAAATTATCATGGAAAAGAATGGTTATAAATGATCCTTTTAAAAAGGAAAATGAGTGTGTGGTGTGGTGGCTCATGCCTTTAATCCCAGCAGTTTGGGAAGCTGAGGCTGCACAATTGCTTGAGGCTAAGAGTTCTAGAGGAGCTGGGGCAACACAGCAAGATGCCATCTCTATATTAAAAAGTTGTTTTTAAAATTAATCAGACATGGTGGCATGCACCTGTAGTCCTAGCTACTCAGGAGGCTGAGGCAGGAGGATTGCTTGAGCCCAGATATTCACGGTTACAAGGAGCCATGATCTTGGCACTGCACTCTAGCCTGCGTGACAGAGATCATAAGCAGGGATTCAGTTTACATAGGAGCTTTTACCTGTTTCATTTTGTTTTGTTTTCCAGGAGAGCAATAACTCTGGTGACTGTTCCTCTGGACATTTATTCAATCCATCAGTCTACAAGCCAAGATTCGATTTAGTAGTTTGATCTATCACTAAAATATTAATTTCCTTTAAAATATTAAATGACTTGGAAACTATTGGTCTTGTGTGTTATAAGAGGAAGACCCAAGGGAACTGAGGAATGAAGTGAAGACAAAAGCTACAAGAGAACATAACTTTAAGGTTTGTCACTTCACCCTCCCATATGACACAAAGAGTCAAGTGGGGGAAATAGCAACTGCTATTTCTCACAGCTTTAAAAGAGCTGACAAACATTTCTCACTGCCATTCTCCTTTCAAATAATAATTGTTTCACCTTTGTGATCTACATTGAGTATCTGGGGAATTAGATGTCCAAAAGAAAACATCTATATGACAGGGTGAAATTCTAGTGCATGGCCAATGTACAACAAGTAATTCAGAATTACTGAACAGAGTCCTTCAAATTAAGCACTGCTCTGAGATTCCAATTTATTGTTTAACCTTAAACTAGGATGTGGAGGAAAGGAATTCATAATCTAATAAGTGAGGTAAGAACCATACCACCAGGAAGAGGGTTTTAAATACCAGGCACACAAAGTAAGTGTAGTTTTTTTTTTTTTTTTGAGATGGAGTTTCACTCTTGCTGCTCAGGCTGGAGTGCAATGGCGCGATCTCACCACAACCTCTGGCTCCTGGGTTCAAGCGATTCTCCTGCCTCAGCCTCCCGAGTAGCTGGGATCACAGGCATGTGCCACCATGCTGGGCTAATTTTGTATTTTTAGTAGAGATGGGATTTCTCCATGTTGGTCAGGCTGGCCTCAAAGTCCTGACCTCAGGTGATCTGCCCACCTCAGCCTCCCAAAGTGCTGGGATTACAGGCATGAGCTACCGTGCCCAGCCAATATTTTAATAATCTCCAGGTTATTTGACATTGACACTAATCTGTGGGAATATCCACAATCGGGTCACTGCTAAAGTTCAAGGTCATTTGCAATAAAGCAAGAACGAGATATCTAGCATATTTTTCTCTTACCTGTTGACTGTGGCAGAGCCCTTTTTTCTTAAATGTCCCATAATCACTATCTGACTTAGAACTAGATGATCCCCAAGGAACTTGGTGTGCATTTAGAATACTTTCATAGTAACTGTCAACTTTGTGCCCTGCCAGGTCATGGAATAATTCAGCCTAACCCTTACATTGAACAAATAGTTGAATTTTATTCAAATTTCTTTCTGCCCATATCAAAGGGTATAATTAGCGAAGTGACATTGTCCTTGACTACAACTCTTGCATTATTTTGTCATAAATTTCCCCTCGTTCATTATTCCAAGCCATGCTGGCTTCTCAGCTTCTTTAAGTCACTGTTCTCCAGTGACTTAAACTCCATCTTGGGGACTTTATACATCTTTCTTCAGCATAGAATATTCTTTCCATCTCTTGCCCACCATCCTCAGCCCCAAACCCCATTGTTCTAGACTATATTCAACCAACTTTCAGTTTTTATCATAAAACAAACCTAGTCTTTTTATTACATGTTCTTATAACATCCTGTATTTCTCCTCAATATCACTAGTAATAATTACAGTCAATATTTTCTATGTGACTCTTTGCTTAAAGCCTGAATGAGTGACAACATTTAACATCTAAGAATATAGAGAATTGTTCGTCACCATCATTTGTGCCTACACAGTGCCACACTAACAGTAGGTATGCAATAAAAACTCCTCAAAAGTATAAATAATGTGAGAAATACTTCCCCCCTACATATAAATAAAAACCTATAGAAAGAATTCTGGGTGTACCCCAAAGAAACTTGGTGACAATGCTTGTCAGTACTTTAGCTGTATTCGTTTGTTTTCACATTGCCATTAAGATATTACTTGACATCGAGTATTTATAAAGAAAAGAAGTTTAATTTATTCACAGTTCCACATGGCAGGGGAGGCCTCAGGAAACTTAACAATTGTGGCAAATGGCAAAGGGAAAGAAGGAACCTTCTTCATAAGGTGGCGAGAGAGAGACGTGAGAACACAGGAAAAAACCCCTGCCACTTTAAAAACCATCAGATCTCGTGAGAATTCACTCACTATAATGAGAACAGAATGGAGGAAACTGCCCCCATGATCCAATCACCTCCCTCCTTCCACACGTGGTGATTACAGGTCCCTCCCTCAACACGAGGGGATTACAATTCCAGATGAGATTTGGCTGGGGACATAAATTCAAACTATATCATAAGCATACTCAAGAAAAAATGAAAAAAGATCAATTTGCAGTTCAGTAATGTTCAGTCTTTCTAAGTTTCCTGCTATCAAGGGCAACATTGAATGACAAGATTATTAACCAATAACTTCCATTTAAAATTGACTAAAGACTCTGCTATCGTCTGAATGTTTTTGTTTCCCCAAAGTTTATATAATAAAATCCTAACTTCCAAGGTGATGGTATCACGAAATGGGCCTTTGGTGGCGTGGGGAAATAGCGGGATCAGGGCATAAGGGTGGCACCCTCAGGGATGGGATTAGTGCCTTTATAAAAGAGGCCCAAGAGGATTCCTCATGTCCCTTTCAGCAGGTAAGGACATAGCTAGAAGGCATCATCTTTGAGGAAGTAGGGCCTCGGTAGATACCAAATCTGCCAGCGCCTTGATCTTGGACTTCTCAGCTTCCAGAATTATGAGAAATACATTTATTTTGTTTGTAAGCTACATGGTTTATGTTATCTAGTTATAGCAGCCTGAATAGACTAAGGACAGACTCAAACACACCAAACTAAGAATAAGGAGACTTGAGTTTTAGATCTACCACCTAGGAGTCTTGTGACTTGGAACAAATTGTGTTACTTCTGACCTTATTATAAAATAACTCTCATGGTATTATTTTCATCTGTTAACTACAGAAATTGTGCCTCACAAATCACGTATTCTGGAGGTTAATCGTTAGGAAAGTCACTGATGCCATACGTAATACAAATGAGAAGAATAATTATGACTGTTTCAATGTCAAATTAATATTTTCTTGGAGAGAAAATGTATATGTTTATGACTTACTTGTATTTTGAAAGGTACAGAGTCATATATGTTGCACGCAGTGCAGAAACGTTGCAGATTAAACTGTACTTGTACTTTTTTACATGTACACTTCATATAAATCCAGTTATTTTCACCCCTGCAAAATAGTTAAGAATATTAATGCAGTGTCCTAAAGAGAAATCAGATTCTAGATTAACACCTATCTCTATAACAAGTGTCTATAACTAATTAGCATCATAAACTTTACATACATTTAAAGTTTTCAAGCATAATATATAAATATGCAAACTTGATTGAGATATACTGATTTTATCAAAACAATTAAAGATAGGGCAAGCTTGTGCTGATTGAGATAAAAATTTCTATCAAAGTTCTTACTAGTGCCATTTTGCAATTTTTTTTAAGTTTATTATAGCTGCAAAGAATGTATTTATTTGTTTTCTAAAGTAAAACATACTGCTGATAGGAAAAGCATGCCAAATGAATTTTATTGGTTTATAAGCTTCAAAAAGAAAACAATGTGAATATCAAGGGTAAAGAAAGCAATGTATTTTACTGAGTCAAAGTGAAATAATTCAAAATTAACATTAATTTTATATTTTATTTATAATTCATAATTTTTACACTGATAATTTTCATTCTCATTAAAGAAATTTAAGAAAAATATAAAAAGTTTATTTTTAAAAGTGGGCATATATTGTCATTTTTTAATAAACAGAAGGTAGCATTTCCCTTTCTATGAATATATTGTATGTTTTCACCATTTTTCTGTTGGGGATATAATGCTTTACTTATTGCACTGTAAGTACATTTTATTTAGAAAGAAGTTTAACCTTTTGCTTGATTTATTTGAGCAGATATTTTTTCCTACCTTTGATATTTGACCTTCTAGCTTATTTATGCATACTGATGAAGTTATTTTTAAAAATTTTAAGTTGAAGTTACCTCTTTTGTTGTGATCGTTGTTATTTGTGCTTTCTTTCACTGCTTTTATTCTTGGAAAGGCCTCTCATGTTCCAAGATGACAAAATAGTCATCAATATTTTAGATTAGAAATCCTGTGTCTCCAAATTTACATTTCAGTGTTAATGCTTTTGCAGTTCATAGCTGCATGTGGGGTGAGATTTGAACCTAATGTGATTTTAAATATATATATTTATTATAATTCCAAGCTTTAATTACCAACTAATTCCTTTTTCTCCACTGAAATGATGGCCACCTTCATCATATACTCAATGAAAATATATTTGTAGATGTGTGTGTGGGTCTCAGACATTGATTTTTTAGTCCATTGATTTTTGGTCAATTTTTAGTCTTTATTATACTCTTCAAGTTATTGTAACTTTTTAAATACATTTTAATATTTAGTAGCATAAGTGCCCCTCGACACATCTAAAATATTTATACTTCCATATTAACTTTAGTATGTCTTTATTAAGCCACGACAAACTTTTATGGGGCTTATGGTTGGAAATATATTAAATATGAATTCATTCAAGAAGATTTGAAATCTTTATAATAATCAAAATTTCCATCCAAGAGCTATTTCCCTAACAAGTGTTCATTACATCACTGAAAAAAGTAAGTTCTTTTATGTTTATAGTGCCCATAATGTTTGTTATTGTTACACTTCTTGCATAGATTTTTTAAAATTTTTGTTGCAGTTAACATTTGGAGTTTCACTTTTAAAATCTGTGACTGTTCATGCTATTATTTAGTACAGTTATGAATATTTGTCTAGATTTGTTTAGTCCCTGGCTGTCTTAGTCCATTAATTATGCTACAACAAAATGCCTGAGACTGGGTAATTTATAAATTCATTGTTCACAGTTACACAAGTTGGGTTTGTGCCCAACACAATAGGTTTGTGCCTATTCTCTGTTTCCAATATGGCACCTGAATGCTGTGTCCTGTGGAGGGGATAAATGCTGTGTCCTTACATGACAGATGAGAATGTAGGGAAAATGGGGTGGAAAAGCAAAAGAACCTAGCTAGCTAATTCCAGCCCTTTTATAGGGTTGCTAATCTCATCCGTGAAAGTGGAGCCCTTATGGGTTAGTCACTTTCTAAATGTACTACCTCTTAATACTGTTGCATTGGGGGTCAAGTTTCATTGTGAATTTTGGAAGGGACACAAACATTCAAACCATAGCACAGGTAATCATGTTGATAATTTATAGTAAATAAAATGTTTATTTATTCTTTTAAATTTCTTGGTAAAATTAATTTACTTGTATTTCTTCAAAATTTAGTGTCCCTATTTTTACAAAGCACAGGTCTAAGATTTCATTCAGTCTCTACATTCTCACATAAGGCATTCTATCAAGAAATCCCTCTAGCAATTGTAATACAAAAAGTCGGTTTAGCAATAAATCATATATCTGATTAATATATTCTTGTTATATCAGTTAGGAGCTAGCTAGTCTGTATCTTATAAGTGTTCATATAACAATAAGCTAGTGTGTGTAATGATAACAGAAATTATATTAATGACTGCTAGAAGAGTTTCTGGCAGTTGTAAAGAATATAAGTTTTTCCAACTTAATGTCTTACCCAGGGAAGGAATTAGATTACAGTTTTGAGTCCAAACTCTCAGACCCTGAGTTCAAAAGACTTGTCTTCTAATCAACAAAATTCAACAAAGTAAATTACAGATTACGGAGATCAAACTCTTTAGAATTCGAGCTGTGAGACTAGTATTCTTTAATGCTCCTTCCAAACTTCTATTTCTTACTGTCTGTAACACATGAAATTTCATTCCCATTAATTTCATGGCTAGTAAAGACACTCTGATATAGTTTGGCGGTGTCCCCACCCAAATCTCCACTTGAATTGCATCTCGCAGAATTCCCACATGTTGCGGGAGGGACCCAGGAGGAGGTAATTGAATCATGGGGACCAGTCTTTTCCATGCTATTCTTGTCATAGTGATTACGTCTTATGAGACCTGATGGGTTTGTCAGGATGTTTCCACTTTTGCTTCTTCCTGATTTTTCTCTTGCTGCCACCATCTAAGAAGTGCTTTTCATCTCCTGCCATGACTCTGAGGCCTTCTCAGCCGTGTGGAACTGTAAGTCCAATTAAACCTCTTTTTCTTCCCAATTTCAGCCTAGTAGCATGAAAACGAACTAATACAGTAAATTGGTACCAGTAGTGTGGGGAGTTGCTGAAAAGATGCTTGAAAATGTGGAAGTGACTTTGGAACTGAGTAAGAGGCAGAGAGATTGGAATGGTTTGGAGGGCTCAGAAGAAGACAGGGAAATGTGGGAGACTTGTTGAATGGCTTTAAGAAAAATGCTGATAGCAATATAAACAATAAGGTCCAGGCTGAAGTGGTCTCAGGTGGAGATGAGGAACTTGTTGGGAAATGGAGCAAGGGTGACTCCTTTTACATTTTAGCAAAGAGACTGGCAGCATTTTGCCCCTGCCCTAGAAATATGTGGAACTTTTAAACTTGAGAGAGATGATTTTTGATATCTAGCAGAAGAAATTTCTAAGTAGCAAAGCATTCAAAATGTGACTTGGGTGCTGTTAAAAGCATTTCATTTTAAAAGAAAACAGAGCATAAAAGTTCAGAAAATTTTCAGCCTGAAGATGCCGCAGAAAAGAAAAACCCATTTTTTGGAGAGAAATTCAAGCCAACCATACATTTGCATAAGTAGCAAGAAGCCTAATGTTAATCCCAAGACCACAGGGGAAATGTCTCCAGGCCACGTCAGATACCTTCACAGCTGCCCCTCCCATCACAGGCCCAGAGGTCCAGAAGGAAAAAGTGGTTTTATGTAGCCTAGGGACTTGGTGCCCTGTGTCCCAAGTGCTCCAGCCATGGCTGAAAGGGCCAACATAGAGCTCGGGGTGTTGCTTGAGAGGGTGGAAGCCCCAAGCCTTGGCAGCTTCTATGTGGTGTTGGGCCTAAGAGTGCACAGAAGTCAAGAATTGAGGTTTGGGAACCTCCACCTAGATTTCAGAGGATGTAGGGAAACGCCTGGATGCCCAGGCAAAAGTTTGCTACAGAGGCAGGGGCCTAATGGAGAATCTCTGCTTGAACAGTGTGGAAAGGAAATGTGGAGTGGAAACTCCACACAGAGTTCCTACTAGGGCCCTGCCTACTGGGGCTGTGAGAAGAGGGCCACCATCCTCCAGACCCCAGAATGGTAGATCCACTGGCAGCTTGCACTATGCTCCTGGAAAAGCCTCAGACACTCAATTTCCAGCTCATGAAAACACCAAGGAAGGAGGCTTTACCCTACAAGCCACAGGGGCAGAGCTGCCCAAGACCATGGGAATCGACCTTTTGCATCAGCGTGACCTGGATGTCAGACATGGAGTCAAAGATCATTTTGGAGCTTTAAAATTTGACTGCCCTGCTGGATTTCAGACTTGCATGGATCCTGTAACTCCTTTGTTTTGGCCAATTTCTCTCATTTGGGATGGTTGTATTTACCCAATACCTATACCCCCATTGTATCTAGGAAGTAACTAGCTTGCTTTTGATTTTACAGGTTCATAGGTAGAAGGGACTTTCCTTGTCTCAGAAGAGACTTTAGACTGTGGACTTTTGAGTTAGTGCTGAAATGAGTTAAGACTTTGGGGGACTGATGGGAAAGCATGATTGGTTTTCAAATGTGAGGACATGAGATTTGGAGTGGTCAGGGGTGGAATGAATTGAATTGGCTCTGTGTCCCCACCCAGATCTCAACTTGAATTGTATCTCTCAGAATTCCCACATGTTGTGGGAGGGACCCAGGGGGAGGTCACTGAATCATGGAGGCCAGTCCTTCCCGTCCTATTCTCATGATGGTGAATAAGTCTCATGAGATCTGATGGGTTTATCAGGGGTTTCTGCTTTTGCTTCTTCCTCATTTTTCTCTTGCTGCCACCATAAAGAAGTACTTTTCACCTCATGTCATGATTCTGAGACTTCTTCAGACACTTGGAACTGTAAATCCAAATAAACCTGTGTTTCTTCCCAGTCTCGGGTAGGTCTCTATCAACAGCATAAAAATGAACTAATGCATGGTCTGCAATTAAATGTTTCCTCTTTGTGGGGAACTGAAGTCATATTTGTTGGGCCTTTCTCTTTCTTCCTTGGGTTGTAGAGCTCACTGGAATTTTGAAAAAGAATTGAAAGACTATTTCTTTATTTGTCAATATGTGCCCGTATCCTTCTGATTAGCCTTGGCTCCAACAAATAAACTAGCCAAAACCTGTAAGAGAATGTACCAAAATGTTTAATGAGTTGGAAATTAAAATTTTGGGATTTCAATTCTTTTTAGATGCTTTGAAGATACAAAATTATGCAGATAGAAAATGCAATTAAACTATCTAAAAATAAGTTGTAATTGTATTATAAGGAACAAGTTTCTCAGACCTTTAGCTTATTCAAATCACTATTCTATTATTAAATATTAAATGATCATCAAAATAGCATCGTAATTTTGTGTGGACCTTAAACCCCTTTATGAAGTGTCTCATTTTTATCCAATAAACATTTTCTATTAATTATGATACATTGAGTACCTAAATACATTATAAGAACAAAGGCACTAGGTCTATTACAGACTTATATTACATTATTCTTTCTTGGAATTCTTATAACTTCAGCATTGTATTTAAAAATACCGTGTATCTGCAATAGAAAACATGAACTAGTACTGAATGAAGAAATGGATGCTGAGGCTTAATTATCTAATGTTTAGCATCACGTTGTTGAAAGTCAGACTCACACAAATCACAGTTCTTACTCAGTAGCAATTATTACTAGTAATTTCAAAGATATGAGCAATCAAATTGCGTGAGTCAATTAGGGAGGGATCAGGAGCATTTTGTGTGGCTCTCCATGACTTTCTGGTCAGCGTTGGCATTTCCTCTCTGGTCCAGAGTAATGTAAGAGGTTTCCTGTGAGGTTTACAGGACACCTCAAACAGTGAGGAGAGTTTAGCTTATGAAGCATCTCAATTTTATAGTCACAGATATTTCTATGGCTTATATCAGGGGTCCACAACCCCAGTACTCATCCGTGGCCTGTTGGGAACTGGGCCTCACCACAGGAGGTGAGCAGCGGACCAGCATTACTGCCTGAGCTCCACCTCCTGCCAGATCAGCAATAGCATTAGGTTCTCATAGGAGTATGAACCCTATTGTGAACTGTGCATGCTAGGGATCTAGGTTATGCACTCCTTATAAGAATCTAATGATAAATGTAAAGCGCTTGACCATCCTGAAACCATCCCCCACATTCTGGTCCGTGGAAAAATTTTCTTTCACAAAACCAGTCCCTGATGCCAAAAAGGTTGCGGACTGCTGATTTATATGATATTTTCTAAGAAGTGGTGACTCAAAAATTCTTAGAATACACATTTCTTTACCACAAGCAAACCAGAAACATCCATCCAGAGATAAGCACTAGCCTTCTAGCTAGCATCATTTGTCTACTACTACGAGGTTCAGTTATTAAGATGTTTACAAGATTATGCCAACTCACCTGCCTTCTTTCTTTCCTTAGTAGTGATCACAACCCAACTTTTCAAACTACTTTTCACCCATTTAATAACTTTGTGTTTACTTTAACAAAATTTCTATTTAAAACTATTATAAGTTTTTACATTGATCTCTGGGTTTAAAATATCCAGAAATGTTCTCTTAACCATTTTATTTTTTGACTACAGAGTAACTAGACTGAAGCCTTAAGACTTAAATAAATACAGGTGTGTGTAGGTTAAGCATAAGAATCAAATATTTCTGCATTCAGTAATCCTTATGTTTATTGGTATAATAAATAATTGGAAAATCTTAGTAAATAAAATAGTTATATTCATTGAAAACTACTTATTTTGTGGGGAAGTTTTGTGGGTGAGGAAGACAACAAATATGTAGGGATCTATCAATTTTCAGTTTGTTCTCTAAATATGTGTAATTTTAGTGTTTAATTTTGTATTTTATTGTGTGTGAGATGTAAGTCAATAGACAGATAGAGCTATTCAACACAAATTACTCTTTACCAACCATACAATTTATTCCAAATAACAGAATCCTTAATTAAAGAATAAATTATGCATGTATAAATTATGTCTCCAATGTCTTCAGATATCAGAGCCCAAACATTGTATGCATAAGAGACTCAAGTTTCTTTGGCAGTATATGAACTCTCATTATAAATTTTTTTAAGTAATATAGTTTCATTTATAAAAAGTCACAGCTCTTCATACATGAACCTTAGTTGATAAAAATATTTTAACAACTTTCAAACTTTTGGCTCACTTGAGAAAAAATATCATTTATTTAACTTTTCAACCTCAGTTCTTGCCTTTCATTTGACACCAGCATATACATTCAGATTCAGATTTGGATAATTAAACTTAATATAAAGACTTCTCAATCAACATCATAATAAATCACTGGTAAACAGTTCCACTATGGAAAGTAATTGTGTATTTATCCAACCTTCATTCCTTATGCAATATCCTTCAAACAGGTCAATGCCCAAACTGAGCTATCATTTTCTCTTTATTGTTGAAAGGTATAATTAGCATATGTCATCATGTAAAATGATTTTTTAATTTGAGGAGTTCAAAATATAAACATTTGAAATAAAATCATATTGATGGTATCATTTCTTCAGTCTTATTAATTCTGGTCTTACTGCAGGGAATTTCTACCTATTTTTTATTGTGTTTAGTGTATGGTATTGTATTAGATTAATACTAGACTTTTCTTTTCTATCCAAGAATTTGAAGCCATGTAGACATATCTAAAATAACATTTGTGAATGGAATATGAAACTGAATCAGAGTCCAAAGTCATAAGAAGTATGACTGTAGCTATTTATGGGAAAGAAAATTGTTTATTTCAGAAAGTAATACCATCCCAACATATAGAAAAGAAAATTATTTAGTTAACAAAGCCAGCTTCAAGTAACAATAACGCAAGTGATTAAAAAAGCCAAAAAGGCAACAGATAAATAAGGCACTGTTAGTGAATCCTCATTTAGGTGAATGTCACAATGATTTCTTGGCCACCTCCATAAAACACCTATTGTAAAGAAAGCTCAAGACCTATTACAGAGTAGCACATTGTCACTTCTGTAAGTTCAACCAAAGCCCTGAGGAAATTGATGCATTCAGTACATTTCTCTGTGAAATATTAAATTACTTAGTTCTGAAGTGCCATTCTTGAGTTGCAAAGCTATTTCCTAGAAGCATCTCTCAATGTGTCACAGATTGCTTTAAAAAAGAAGCCGATGACAATAGAAAAAACAGCAATAACAACATCAGTGATAGTTTCAGCAATTCTGGACTAAGAAATTCAGGGCTGGATGAGCAGCAGCTGCCTGTGCACATATAAATGCCAGTCAGCAACATATGAGAGTGCATATGTGTTTCAGGAAAAAAAGAATTTTCCTTCCTGCTCCCTGAGTGTTTATGAAAGTGGAAGTAGAGCAGAATGATTAAAGTGGAATTTTAGTCTACACAGAGCTGTTGTTGACTCTGAGTTCTACCACTGTGCATGCTGTTTAGACATGATAATGTCACTTAATCTTGCAAAGCCTCAGTTGTCTTACTTATAGATGCCTTTACTATGGAAGAATTTCAATTTGAATTATGTAAAAGAATCTCTAGGCACATAGAAAAACTCTTTCAACAATAGTGGTGCAGATTATTGTGATGACATTTGTTCTCTGAAATCTTATTCATTAGTAAACGTAAAATGAACAAATATCATTATTCCATGCATATACTGTGAAACTACTACTAAACTACATTATCATTTACTTATTCATTCATTGAAAAAACATGAACTTGAGCACCTATTATGTGCTAGACTCTAATTTAGGTACTTGGAGTACACAAGTAATTAAAACAGATTTCTTTCTCATGGAACTAACCTTCCACCAGATACTATTAAATCAAGACCATAATTTAATAAATAATAAATCATGTTGGAAGGAGAGAGACGATATGGAAAAATATTAAAAGATCAGGATGAAGGGGACAGGGAATGGGGAATAGTGTATATTTAAAATAAGGTGTACATCTATTTGAAAAGGTGAATTATGAACAAAGACTTGAAAGAAGTGTGGGCCTGAGCTACTCATATCAAGAATAGCTAATGCAAAGACCCTAAGGCAGCAAAGAAACAAGTGCAGGTACAGCTGAACTAGTAAGGCAAGGAGAAGTATGAGATGAGAACAGGATAACAGGAAGGTAAGAAGCCAGGATTGGCTACCACCTTTGCTGCCATTGTAAAGACCTTGGATTTTACTCTCAGTAAAACAAATAAAATTTTGAGGGTTTTGTGCAGAGGAGTGAGGTGGTCATATTTGTTTTTAAATGATAATTCTGCATGCTGTGCTGTGAACAAACTAAGGAGTAAGAGGCAAGAGGCTTCAGTTAGGAGGCTCCTGAAGTACTCTGGGAGAGAGACATTGATGGCCCAACCAGGGTGATAACAAGGAGAGACAGGGTCAGTTTTGAGATATAACTTTGAATGTAAATTAAACATGGTTATCTACCAGACAGTATGTGTGCTGTGAGAGAAATAGAAGAGTCTCCAATGATTCAAAATACTTTGACTTCACCGCTTGTATAAACTTGCCATAAATTAGACCCCAGATAAATGCAGTGAGAGCAGGCTGACTTGTGGATTCTTATTTTAAGGAGAGGGAAGTGAGAGAGAAAAATAGGTGCAATCTGAGAGCTGAGACATACTGTGTTTGAGATATTTAACACATATCCAAGCAAAAATATCAAGTAGACAGTTGAGTAAACAAGTCTAGGGTTCAGAAGAGACGTCTAAGTTGGATATACATATTTGAGAGTTATTAGAATGTAACTGGTATTTAAAGCCATGAATCTGGAAGAAAAAAACACACCATGTGAGTGAATTAGAGAGGAAAAAAGACCAGTGTCTAAACCCTGTAACATTAAAGGCAAGGAATAAAACAGCAAAAGAGATTTTAAAGAGTGCCAATTGAGGTAGGAGAGAAAACAAGACATGCAATTAATTGTGACGAATCCTTCTAAGGGGAAGTAGACAGTGAGGATAGAGAATTGACCACTGGAAATAACAAAATAAATGTCATTCATGACCTTGAGACAAGATCACCAATTACAGTTGTAGGGGACAGAAACCTGATGAAAATTGGTTTAAAAGAAAATGTTAACAATGAGTGAAAACAACTACATATTTCAGGTTCTAACAAAAAAGGAGACTGGAAATTATGAAAGACAGAAAAGCTGTGGTGGGAAGCTGAAAAGGGGATTGAGGAGCAATTACTCAGAGAGAAAAGAGATTGTTTTTTATGGATACATAACATTATCAGTGGCGAAGTGGCGAAGTTTGCTGAGAAATGAAGCAAAGCACATTGTGGAGTAAAAGAATCATACTGTTTCAGACCCATTGTCCTCCAATACAAATATTTCATTTTTAGAAGGAGGAGTATGATTGCAGAGTGAATCTTGTAGAGTGATAGAGTATGCTCTAGTACATGTGGATGTTGTAGGTTAACTTGTGTTCCCCAAAAGGATACGTTTAAATCCTTAACCCTGCCTCATACTTGTGAAACTGAACTTATTTGGAAACAGAGTCTTTGCAGAATTAATCAAGTTAAGGTAAGGTCATATTGGATTAGGGTGTGCTGTAAATCCAATGACTGGTATCCTTATAAAAGATCATGTGAAGACACAGACTCAGACAGAGGAAAGAAGGTCATGTGATGACGGATTCAGAGATGAGAGTTATGCGGCCCACAAGCAAAGAATTACCAGCAACTTCCAGAAGCTGGAAGAGGCAAGAGAATTTTGTTCCCTAACATGGCCTACTGACAGTTGATTTTAGACTTCTGGCCTCCAAACTGTGAGAGAGTAAATTCTATTGTTTTAAGACACCCAGTTTATGGAACATTGTTAAAGAAGTCCTTGGAAACTAATGCAATGGCATTGTTTCAAAATGTTGTAAAGATATTATTTTGGTTATTGTTTTTTGGCTCACTGCAACCTCCCCCTCCTGGATTCAAGCAATTCTCCTGCCTCAGCCTCCCGAGTAGCTGAGATTACAGGCATGTGCCACCATGCCTGGCTAATTTTGTATTTTTAGTAGCGATGGGGTCTCACCATATTGGCCACGCTGTCTTGAACACCTGACCTCATGATCTGCCTGCCTCGGCTTCCCAAAGTGCTTCTCCTTCACAGGGTTTCTAACACTCAATAATACTAGGAAGGTAGAAGATACATTCCATAAACGGTAATATTGATGAGGCAGTAACATTTTAAAATAGATGAGATTATTGGTTATATATATCTTAGTCGAGTTAAATTTCAGATTATTTCTTATTTGTAGAATCTGATAGAAGAAACACCAAAGGTAACCTGAACTGACAATAAAAGTAACTCAGATCACTACAAAAATGAGTAAAATGTATACCGAACCTACTCAGCGCCAGTTTCAAAATTAGACTGATCCTTTAGCTAACCTTAGTTGCTCTATCGTTTCATTTAATATGCATTTTATGTCAGTTGTGCGCTGATATCCTCATGACTTCAACGAGTTCTAGACAAAATTAGAAGGTCTGAAACGTGTGGTTGGTTGTACCAATTGTGCCCTGGGATATTCCCCACACTCTACCCCTGGGGAGAGGTAGGGAATAGGGACTGAAATCTATCTCATACTTTGCTCTAATATCTAAACTCCCTGGCACAGCCTTACCTACGCCCCAAGGATGCAGTCTTTCCTCTAATGTTCTGTTAAATCAAGTTTAGCCTAAGGCTGCCTCATTATGTATTTTAAGTTCACGCTAAAGGTTTTTCCTTACATCATGAACTTTAACAAGTGGCAGTGCAAACAGGCTGCAGCCTACACTTATGCCAATCACTGAGTTTTGGCCAACCAAGTGTTCAAATAAATCAAACGCTGAGCTGTAGCCAATCCAGCTCTTTTTGTACCTCACTTCTGTTTTCTGTATGCCACTTTCCTTTTTCTGTCCATAAATCTTCTTCCACTACGTGGCTGCCCTGGAGTCTCCCTGCACCTACTCTGGCTCAGGAGGCTGCCTGATTTGCAAATCGTTCATTGCTCAACTAAACTCTTTCAAATTTAATTTGGCTGACGTTTTGTTTTAACAGCTCACATACCTTTTATCTGTGTTAACATGAATTGCTGGGTTTAGTTCTGTAATAATGAATCACAGTACCTATATTATGTAACAAATATTTATTATACCCATTGTATGTTACAGAGTATTTTGGTGTTGGAATTACCACCATGAAGAAGAAAGAGTGTTTGCCCTCCACAAGTTTAGAGTAGGAAAAAAGAAAATAAATAAAAAGCCAATCTCTAAATGGTGTGACAGTGGCTAACAGAAATAATAATAAGCTTCTACAGCACTTCCTGGATTCCATGGAAGTCATTAAGAGAAGCAATCTAGGTTCCTAGAGGAGTCACACTTCAAGCCCAAAACTCAAAATTCAGTAAGAATTAGCCATGAGGATAAATGGAATAATGGGCATTTCAATTAGACAAAAAGATCATATACAAAGTCCAGGAAGCCAAAGAGGATATGCTTGTTAATGAGACTTCAAAGTTTTCACTTCAGCTGAACCTAGAGTGGGAGAGAGAGGAGAAACAGATGAAGCTGTTGCTATAAGCAGGGGCCAAATCATGAAAATCCTTTTACTCCAGAGATAACAAACAGAGTTGATGTCATGTTTAAGGCAAGGGAAATGATCACATCACATTTTAGAAAGATTACTTAATATGTATTGGGATAAATAAATTGAAAGGGCAAAACTACAACCCATTGAAGGAGTGAATGTAAAAATCCAGGAGAGAATGTGTAGCCTGAATCATGACTTTGAATAGGTGAGAAAGGAAAGAAGAGGACATATTGGAGAATAAATAATTAATAGACGTATTGGTTGCAGTGGGAGAACAGAATAAAGAAATCAAGGAAGCCCCTCAAGGATTTGGGAGGACAGTGATATCATTAAGATAGAGAATAATGGAGGAGTATGGCGTGAAGAATAGGAAGACAATGGGTTTGGTTTGGGATAAGTTAGGTTTGAGGTGACAATAAGATGTTTTTAGTGAAGCTGTTTAATGATAAATTGAATATACATGCTCAGGAACCAGGTGGAGCATGAAAATATGTGAGTCATCACCTGCATATACATGTCATCTGAAGAAAAGCAGCTGGAGTAGGTTAGTTTCATAGAGAGAATGCATAGAAAACTAATAGAGAGAACACAAAGAAAAGTATCAGAACAAGGCTCATAACAGAACCTTGAAGAACCACTGAATTTTATGGCACAGATGGAAAGGAGGAGATCACAACAGGAATGTAGTAATTTGTCAAAAATGTATGCTGTTTTATGGGAGCCAATGGAGAGAAGTATTCCACTTGGAAAGGAGTTACCAGTTTCAAATTAAGCAGAGGATTATCATAGATCAAGACTGAAAGTAATCTTTACTTAGCCACAAAGAAAGCATTGTTGATTGTAGGTAACTTGTGTAAAAGGTGATTGAATCTCTGACCTAGTCTATATTTTAATTTTAATTATAGTGTATTAATTAAGGATATAAGTTCATAAGTAGCATTTGTAAGTACTAACAAATATGAGTTGATTAATTAATCTTTTATTATCATAATCAATTAAGATCATTGACATGAATGTTGTACATTAGCTATGAACCCAGAAACTTGTGAACAAATTGAAAAAGTTGTTTTCAAAACACTGGAAATTTTCTCTTACTTAACAGTCATTTTCTAAATATAATGGAATGCCATCTTTAGACTATATCCAGGATCCTGGAATCCAAGTAATTCATGTTTACTTATTTTGTAGCTTAACAGAAAACGGAATCAGGCTTAGTGTTCTGAATAAATAATAATTCTACAACCTAGAGAATTACTTGGCAACACTATGGGGTTAAGATTTGGCTAGGGGCAAAGTGATTCCCTTTTATGTTCGTGTTACATCTGTAATAGGTCTTCCATGCATATTTACCAGTGGAAAAAAATGATAAAATGAAAGAACATGTAGAAGAAGGAAACAGCACAAGTATGTAATGGAAAGCAGGTTGGGAAAGACTAATGATATTAACTTCACTCTACCCAAAGAGAAATATTAGGGTGTTATTCATGAGTAAATAAATACTTCCATGGAAGAACAAAAAAAAATTATAGTAGGCAGTTACCCTCTGTAGATAGTTTCCCTTGTGTGCCCTTCCTCTGTTTTCAGACTCCTCCAGCAGCAATGTTTCCAATAACAAATATCTCTCCTCTCATTGTCATAGTTCTGTTTTTAGAAAGATGTGCTCTCTAAACTGTACCCATAAATCTAATATTATTCTTGTTCTTCTCCCACTCACCCAAAAGACTCTGACCCTTGTTCTTGACTTAACCAGCTAGCTATTCAGTTGAACTACTCTCAAGGGTAGTGTGCTGGAGATATCCCAATCCTCTTCAGGCTATGCATATACTTACTTGGCATTTAATAAAGCATTTGTAACAGTTTCAGTTTTCTCCCTGCTTTAGTAGCATGGATAGTCACTGTGTTGTTAAACTAGGGCCTAGTGGAAACAGGCATTCTAATTTCTTAAATTCAAATTATAAGCAAGTTATTTATAACTTAATTTTACTACAGTGTTTCACTGGTTTGAAATAAGTTCAAAAAGAAAAGCGGTGTCAATTAGATTTTTAAAAACTATGTTCTCAATATCATCATATTTCTACTCAAGGCAACTGGTCATATAGCTATAGAAGATTGAGATACAGATATAGATATATTTTCCTCAAAAAAATAAAAGTACTAAAAAATTCATAAACTAATCAATGATATAGGCCTTTCATCAAGTGAAGGTTGCTAAATAATTAGGGAACATCTGCTGTATATTCAGATTTGATGATAAGTGTTCTGGTAATTCCATTCAATTTTATGCTTTGATTCAGAGCTTTTGGATAAATGTCAGTTTCCCTCTCTTTCTCCCCTCTTATTTCTTAATCTTTTCTTTTTGTTTAGGTTTTGTAGTTTTGTGTGTGTGTGTGTATGTGTAAAATTCTATCAGAAGATAAGAAAATGCTCAGGGGTGATGTTCTTCTTTCCTCCCAAAGAGGCCTTCAAAGTTTCTGCTTTATGGTTGATTTTCTAGAACTTTTGATATTCAAAATAACTCTGAAGATTTTGTCCTGAAATAGTATTCAAAAACAAGTCTTTCCATATTTAATGAACCCTGGATTCTTTACTTAGTTGCATTTTTCTTCTTAAATTACCTACCATAGAATTTTGACATAAATGTAGCATTTGCACTGGTTTTTTTTAGAAAAGGTCAGCACCTGCTGTCTTCATTGCCAAATTCTATCAAACACACAAAGAAGATCTGATACCACTTTTCCTCAAAATATTCCAGAAAAATTAAGAGAAGAGCATACTTCCAAACTCATTTTAGTAGGCTAGCATTACCCTGATTTCAAAACATTTTTTGTGACAAGGACACAACAAAAAATAAAATTACAGGCCAATATTCTTTATGAACATAGATGTAAAAACCCTCAAGAAGATACTAGCAAAAAAATTCACCAGCATATTAAAAAGATCAGTTATTATGATCAAGTAGGGGACATTCTAGGAAGGCAAGGATGGTTTAACATATGGAAATCAATAAATGTGATATACCACATTAAAAGAAGGCAAAAAACATATATTCATCTCACTAGATGCAGAAAAAAAAATTGACAAAATTCAATATCCCTTCATGATTAAAAGCTCTCAATGAATTAGGTATAGAAAGTATATACCTCAACACAATAAAACCCATATATGACCACCCCACAGCTGACATTATACTGCATAGGGAAAAGTTGAGAATTTTTTCTCTAAGATGAAGAACAAGACAAGAATGCCCACTTTCACCACTTATTCAACATAGCACTGAAAGTCCTAGCCAGTGCAATTAGGCAAGAGAAAGAAACAAAGGTATCCAAATTGGAAAAGAAGAAGTCAAATCATCCCTTTTTGAAGATGGCATGATGTTATATGCAGAAAACCTTAAAGTCTCCACCAAAATGCTGTTAGAACTAATAAATTCAATAAAGTTGAAGGATACAAAATCAACCTGCAAAATTTAATAGTATTTGTATACGCTAATACTGAACTATCCAAAAAGAAATCAAGAAAACAATTTCATTTTCAATGGCTCCAAAAAAGATACATAGGAATAAACAGAGCTTAAAGACCCCTATTAGGAAAACTATAAAACATTAGTAAAAGAAATTTAGGAGAACACAAATAAATGAAAAGATGGCCTGTGTTTACAGATTGAAAGAATTGATATTGTCAAAATAAACATACTACCCCAAACTATCTACGGATTTAATGCAATCTTTGTCAAAATACTGATGGCATTCTTCACAAAAGAAGAAAAACAATCCTAAAATACATATAGAACTAAAGACCTCAACTGTCCAAAACAGTCTTTAGCAAAAGGAACAGAGCTCAAGATATCACCCTGCCTTACTTCAAACTATACTACAAATCTATAGCAACCAGAACAGCATCATACTGGAAGAAAAACACATATGTAGATTAATGGAACAGAAAAGAGAGCCCAGAAACAAATCCACATATTTTTAGCCAACTGATTTTAAACAGAGTTACCAAGAACGTACACTGGAGAAATAATATTCTCTTCAAAAAAATGTGCTGGGAAAATTGAATATCCATATGCAAAATAAATAAATAAGACTAGACCCCTATCTTTCACCATAAACAAAGTTCAATTCAAGATAGATTAAAAACAAACATAAGACATAAAACTATAAAACTACTGGAAGAAAACACTGGGATAACACCATGACATTGGGTTGAGCAAGGATTTTTTTAATAAAACCTCAAAAGCACAGGCAACAAAAGCAAAACTAGGCAAATGAGATTGCATCAGAATAAAAAGCTTTTGTACAGCAAAGGAGGTTATTAAGAGAGTGAAGAGACAATGTACAGAATGAGAGAAAACATTTGTAAACTATACATCTGACAAATAGTCAACATCCAGAATATATATGGAACTTAAACAACTCAACAGCAGAAACCCAAATAATCCAATTCAAAAATCAGCAAAGACCTTAGTATATATTTCTCGAAAGAAGACATACAAATGACTAAGAGATATATGAAAAACATCCTCAGTGTCTCTAGTTACAAGGAAAATGCAAATTAAAATCACAGAGAGATATCACTTCACATCTGTTGGAATGACGGAATGACTATTATCAAAAAGATGAACAAAATTAAGTGTTGCAAGGGATGTAGAGGAAAGAAAACATTGAAACACTATCGATGTGATTATAAATTAGTACAGTCAATATGAAAACTGGCATAGATCTTCAAAATAATTAAAAATAGAACTACCATATGATTCAGCAATTCAATTTCTGACTATATATCCAAAGAAATTAAGATCAGTGTATTGAAGAGATACCTGAATTCCCATATACATTTTAGCATTATTCACAATAACAATGGTGTGAAAGCAAACTAAATGTTCACCAATGGATGAGTAGATATTAAAAAGTGGTAGGCACACACCACAGAATACTATACAGCCTGACATGGTTTCACTGTGTTCCCAACCAAATGCCATCTTGAATTGCAGGTCCCATAATCCCCATGTGTTGTGGAGGGACCGGGTAGGAGATAATTGAAACATGGGGGTTGTTACCCCCATCCTGCTGTTCTCGTGATAATGAGTGAGTTCCCATCAGGTCTAATGGTTTTATAAATGGCTTTTCCCCCTTTGCTGCGCACTCAATCTCCTTCCTGTCACCATGAAAAGAGTGATGTGTTTGCTTCCCCTTCTGTCATGATTACAAGTTTCCTGTGCCCTCCCTAGCCATGCTGAACTGTGAGTCAATTAAACCTCTTTTTTAAAATATAAATTATGCGGTCTCAGGTATTTCTTTATAGCAGGGTGAGAGTAAACTAATACAGTAAATTGGTATTGGTAGAGTGGGAAGTTGCTGTAAAGATACCTGAAAATGTGGAAGTGATTTTGGAAGTGGGTAACAGGAAGAGGTTGGATCAGTTTTCAGGGCTCAGAAGACAGGAAAATGTGGAAAGTGTGGAACTTCCTACATACTTGTTGAATGGCTTTGACCAAAGTGCTGATAGTGACATGGACAATGAAGTCTAGGTTGAGGTGGTCTCAGATGGAAATGAGGAACTTTGTGGGAACTGTAATAAAGGTGATTCTTGCTATGTTTCAGCAAAGAAACTAGCAGTATTTTACCCTGCACTAGAAATCTGTGGAATGTTGAACTTGAGAGAAATGACTTACGGGATCTGGCAGAAGAAATGTCTATGGGACAAATCATCCAAGGGGAAGCAGAGCAAAAAAATTGGAATATTTGGACCCTCACAATGCAATAGAAAAGAAAAGAAAAAAACAAAAAACAAAACACATACACACAAAAACACCTTTTCTGGGAAGAAATTAAAGCCTGCTGCTGAAATTTGTATAAGTAACAGGGAGTGGAATATTAATCACCAAGACAATTGGGAAAATGGCTCCCGGGTGTTTCAGAGACCTTCACAGCAGCCCCTCTCATCACAAGCATGGAGACTTCGGAAGGAAGAATGGTTTCCTGTGTCCAGCCCAGGGTCACCATGATCTGTGCAGCCTCTGGACATGGTACTGCTTCAGTGCCAGCTGCGGCTAAAAGAGGCCAACATACAGCTTGAATACCATTACTTCATAGGGTGCAAGCCCCAAGCCTTGGCAGCTTACATGTGGTATTGAGCCTGTGAGTGCACAGAAGTTAAGGATTGAGATTTAGGACCTCCACCTGGATTTCGGAGGATGTATGAAAACACCTGGATGTCCAGGCAGATGTTTGCTGCAGGGGCAGAGCCTTCATGGAGAACCTCTGCTAAGGCAGTGCACACGGGAAATGTGGGGTTGGAGGTCCTACATGGAGTCCCCACGGAGCACTGTCTAGTGGAGCTCTGAGAGGAGAGTCACCTTTCTTCAGACTCGAGAATGGGAGATCCATCGATAACTTGCACTGTGCGCTGGAAAGACCACAGACACTCAACACCAGCCTGTGAAAGCAGCTGGGAGAAGGGCTATACCCAGCAAAGCCACAGAGGTGGAGCTGCCCAAGGCCGTAGGAGCCCATGTCTTGCATCAGTATGACATGGATGTGATATCCAGGAGTCTCGAGGAGTCAAACGAGGTCATTTTGGAAATTTAAGGTTTGGTGACTACCTGTTGGATTTTGGACTCGTGTGGGGACTTAGCCCCTTCGTGTTGGCCAATTTCTCCCATTTGAAACAGGTGTATTTACCCAATGCCTGTACCCGCATTGTATCTGGGAAGTAACTAACTTGCTTCTGATTTTGCAGGCTCATAGGCAGATTCACCTTATCTAAGATGAATCTTTGGATTTGGAATTTTGAGTTAATGCTAGAAGGAGTTTAGACCTTGGGGAACTGTTAGAAAGGCAGGATTGTGTTTTGAAATGTGAGGACATGAAAATTCGGAGGAGTTGGGGTGGAACTATATAATTTGGCTGTGTCCCTACACAAATGTCATCTTGAATTGTAGTTCCCATAATCACCATGTGTTGTGGGAGGATGCAGGTGGGAGGTTATTGAATCATGAGCATGGTTACCCTTGTGCTTCTGTTCTCATAATAGTGAGTGAGTTCTCATGTGATCTGATAGTTTTATAAGGGGGTTTTCCCCTTTTTTTGACACTCATTATTCTTCTTGCCATCATGTAAAGAACGATGTGTTTGCTTCCCCTTCCACCGTAATTGTAAGCTTCCTGAGCCCTTTCCAGTCACGCCAAACTATTAGTCAATTAAACCTCTTCCCTTTAGAAATTACTCAGCTTCAGGTATTTCTTCATAGCAGCATGAAAATGGACTAATACACAACCTTTAAAAAGAAAATTCTGTCATTTGTAATAACGTGAATGAAGCTGAGGAACATCATGTTAAGTGAAATAAGCCAGACACGGAAAGACAAATACTGTATTATCTCACTCATATGTGGAATCTAAAGAAAAAAAAAGGATATCATAGAAGCAGAGTAGAACAGTTGTTACCAGAGACTAGGGATGGGAGGTGGGAGGAAAGAGAGGAGAAAAGGGAGAGGTTAGTCCACAGGTACAAAGTTACAACTAGATAGGAAAAATAAGTTCTGGTGTTCTATTGCACAGTAGGGTGACTGTGTTTAACAGTAAGGTATGTTACAAAATAGCTAGAAGAGAGGTTTGTTAGGTTTTCAAAGGTATTGTATATTATGAGATACCTAGAGGAGTGACTTTTGTGGCCTCATCATCAACACGTGATAAATGCCTCAGGTGAATACGCTAGCTATCTTGAGTATATTATTTTACAACCTATATGCATATCAAAACTTCAAATTGTATCCTATAAATATGTACAATTACAATGTGTTAATGAAAATACAAATAAATTAATTATTTTTTTCTCTGAAAATATATAAAATTGAAAAATATATTTGAGAGTTAGGGTCAGACATAATTATGGTATATTGCATTCTAAATTTGACCTCACAATTTCTTTGTAAACTTTTAAGATTTCCATATTACTTCTGATTTTATGCCTTCAGCTGACACCACCCTTTACATGTTATAAATAGAGGTATCTTAGGGCAGTGGCGTACCTACTGTATTACATTTTTCTGCACAGGTAGGATACTTGCACTTAACCTTCAAAAGTTGGACACCAAGGGCAGATATTTCAGTTTCCACAGCAGTCTAAAAAAGGATATTTTAAAACTTGTAAGTTATCTAGCCCCTAAATCAAATTAGATAGTAATAGAATACCCCAGCCCTCACTAAGGCTAGCTTTACCTTCTTGATTGTTGAGGGGGTAAAACAGATTATATGAAATATTGAACTAATTTCACCTGTTACTGTTGGAACTATGGCATCAGAATTTGTATTAATATCTAGCACATATTTTGGAGTACATGACAATAATTTGACCTGAAATAGCCTAGTAATTTTTAGCATTTATAGCAAAGTTATTCTTTACAACACCCAAAGGCCTAAACTTAGAAATACTTCAAAACAAGAAAATGGAACAAAATCTCCCTTGAAGATTGAGTGAAACCTTCACTCAAAATTTTATAAACCATATATAAGCCATGTACTTTTAAGTATTTTAAAAGGCAAAACAAAACAAACACCTAATCCCTAAAACTACCATCAAAAACTTGAAATCAGTTGTGAATCATAACATTTAAAAAAATCAACTTAACATTTAACTGAAAGATTTTACCAAAAATATCTTAAAAGCTGCCCCTTGACCTTAGAATAAAGTTCAAAGTTTACTAACTGTCCTACATAACCTTGTGTAAATGGATTCTTAATGAATTTCCAAATTCCATTCTTCTTACCATTTACCTCTTTGCTCGCATTTGCCTTTATGCCTTTTGTTTCTCCTCCTTGAATCTGGAACACTATTTCTGCAGAGATCAATCAAGTATCCTCATGTTTTTAGATCTCACTTTAGATGCAACTCTAGGAAGTATGCCACACCCTCCTCTTTTCTTTTCCTTTCTTTTTTTTTTTTTTTTTTTTTTTTTGAGACGGAGTCTGGCTCTGTCGCCCGGGCTGGAGTGCAGTGGCCGGATCTCAGCTCACTGCAAGCTCCGCCTCCCGGGTTCACGCCATTCTCCTGCCTCAGCCTCCGGAGTAGCTGGGACTACAGGCGCCCGCCACCTCGCCCGGCTAGTTTTTTGTATTTTTAGTAGAGACGGGGTTTCACCGTGTTAGCCAGGATGGTCTCGATCTCCTGACCTCGTGATCCACCCGTCTCGGCCTCCCAAAGTGCTGGGATTACAGGCTTGAGCCACCGCGCCCGGCCCCTTTTCTTTATCTCCACATACATACATTCATGCCCATGGGACTTCCTCAACCACGATCCCACTCATGTTACATTCTAAATTTCTGTTTAAATTATTATCCGGGAGGATAGGAATCGTGACAGTCATATTTAACTTTGTATCTCAAGTGCTTAGCCCAATCACTAGCCTATAATAAATGGTCAATATTATTTATCCAAAAGTGAATGAATAATTGAATGAAAGAATTAGTATAAAAATAATGAAAATATACAGCATCAAAATAAAAATGAATATATTTATTTAAATAGAAGTGTTAAAACAAAAAGACTTTGATGAAAATAAAGAACACAGAAAAAGAAAATACACCATATATTTGTCCTGAAATTTGAGTTAAAACTATTTTTCACCTGTTTCTGAGCAAACATTATAGCGAAATAAATTTCTTCTTGAAACAAATTACTTTAAAGGTGCTTGCATTTGGCCATTCTGAAATTATTACTTTCCCATTTGTCCTACAGTTAATTCCTTCTTATGCAGTATAATGTGCATTTTAGTCACTTTGCACATCAATGCTATGCCTTATTATTCTACATTTATGAAATAACCTTTCTGTATTTTACTGAGATGTTCAGATCTCCAAGCTAAAGGGAAAAAATAAATTTACATTTATAAAAATGAGGTTCAAGATAGACTTGACCTTAAGAATGTCATGAGTTATTTTCTATTCTTCGTTACCTCTAAAAGGTCTTTTGATTTTAAAACAGTGATCTTTCTGCCACATTTACAACTTAAATGGTAACTTTCTTTTGCCTGTTAACATTAGAGGGTTAAAAAAAAAGACACTTTAGAAAATAGAGCTATACTGCAACACAATAGATGTATTTCTAGAAATCATTTTTGGAAACATACTCACCGTTCATCATTATAAGATTACACAAAACTTCACACAATAATACAATTAATCATCATCATAATATTAGCAGATGTGTATTGCTAAGTATTTTATACGTGAGATTTATTTCAATCCCTACCAGATATGGACTATATGTAGGGACTCTAGGTATGTACTTAAGCAGCAAAGGAAACAATTAACAGAATGAAGAGACACACCCTGAACTGGGAGAAAATAGTTGCACACCATACATCTGATGATGAGAAGCTAATGTCCAAAAATTAGAAGGAACTAAATCTAACAGCAAGAAAACAAATAACCTGGTCTTAAAATGGGCAGGGAACCTAGAAAGACATTTCTCAAAAGAAGACATGGAAATGGCCAGAAGATATATGAAGAAATGCTCAACACAAATTAAAACCACAATGAAATTAAAATCACAAGGAATTATCACCTCACATCTGTTAGAACGGCTGTTATCAAAAAGAAGAAAGGTAACAAATGTTGGCAATTATGTAGAGAAAGGAAAACCCGCAGACACTGTTGGTGGGATTTTAAATTAGGACAGCCACTTTGGAAAACAATATGGAGCTTTCCCCAAAAACCTAAAAATAGAATTACTGTATGATCCAGCAATTCTACTTCTAGGTATATATCCCAAAGAACTGAAATCAGTATATCAAAGTGATATTTGCTCTCCCATGTTCATTTAGTCATTATTCACAATAGCCAAGACATGAAAGCAACCTAAGTATCCACCGATGGATGAGTGCTCTATATATACACACACACCTAGTGGAACACTATTCAGTCTTAAAAATGAAGGAAATTCTTTCATTTGTGACACCATAGATGAATGTGGAGGACATTGCACCAAGTTAAATAAGCCAGGCAGAGAAAGACAAATATTGCATGATCTAACTTACATGTGGAATCTGAAAATGTTGAACTTGTAGAAGCAGAGAGTAGAATGGCAGTTAGCAAAGGCTGGGGGCATGTTGAGTGGATGACCGCGGAAAGGTGAGATGTTGCTCAAAAGGTACAAAGTTTCAGATAGAACGAATATGTTTTAGTGATGTATTGTACAGCATGGTAACCATAGTTAATAATAACATATTATGTTATATATTTCAAAATATATTCCACAGCAAGGTAACCATAGTTGATAATGAGTTTTTTGGTATATAAATTGCTAAGACAAATTTTAAATGTTCTTACTACACACACACACACACACACACACACACACACAATAAGTAGGTGAGATGACGGCTCTGTTCATTAGCTTGATTTAATCATTCCACAATGTATGCATACATCAAAGCAATCCAATGTACCCCATACATTTGTAAAATAATTTGTCAATTAAAAATTAATCTTAAAAGAATAAACAGAAATACATGGATTAACATCTATTCAAACACATGTGAAAATCACTATAAAGAATGAAGCAAAATTTACCCACCAAAAACCTAATGAATAGTAAATAAATAAACAAGTGTTTAAGGCACCAGCAACACCTAAATAACCTATTCCCAAAAGAGAATGGAGAAATAATTTTATATGTGGTATTTTCAAAGAAGCATAAAATGATTAATCTTAGGAAATTTTAAAATTTTACTTTTTTCCAATTAATTCATAGTTTATAAATGTTTTTATTTTGAATTATATATGAAAGAATTCAATAATCATGTCAGTTCTTGAAGCTAGCATGAATAAAATCCTAATTTTTCTCGCTTTGTCCCATAAGATAATATCATAATAATATCAACTGTCCCATAAGATAATATCATATTTTCTAACATACTGAAGAAGAAATGGAGGTTTAAAGATATTTTGTAATAAATTTCAGGTCAAATGGCATGTAAGGCTTAGGATTAAAATTGGAATTCAGGTAGTTCAACCTCAAAGTCATTTAAAACAATGATAGCCCCTCTCCTTAAACTAGATATTTTCTCCCACCCCTGTTCCAACCTTGAAGAAGTGGAAAACGATCCTGTAGTGAAGAAACCACACATAATAGATCACCAATATGGCCAGATCATCACAATTCAGGGATGGAATTGAGCCACTTCACCTTCCCTATGGCATAACCAAATTAAAATTATTGAGTGTTTTCTGATAGCTTCTCATTTTTTCAACACAGTGCTTAGAGAATATACAGACAGACACTGGCTAAACTACATGTAATATTAAAAATCAAACTCAGGCCGGGCGCGGTGGCTCAAGCCTGTAATCCCAGCACTTTGGGAGGCCGAGACGGGTGGATCACGAGGTCAGGAGATCGAGACCATCCTGGCCAACACGGTGAAACCCCGTCTCTATTAAAAAATACAAAAAAAAAACTAGCCGGGCGAGATGGCGGGCACCTGTAGTCCCAGCTACTTGGGAGGCTGAGGCAGGAGAATGGCGTAAACCCGGGAGGCAGAGCTTGCAGTGAGCTGAGATCGCGCCACTGCACTTCAGCCTGGGCGACAGAGCAAGACTCCGTTTCAAAAAAAAAAAAAAAATCAAACTCAGAAACACAATCTGCTGCACCATACCCAGGAAACCAACCCCTTACCTATGATAAACAACCCAGGAATCTATCCTGCTAAATCAGTCTTACAGGAAGCCAGACTGCTATCTTTAGTGACCAATTGGGAAGCTAACCAACAACTTCTGTAATAATCAGCCCTAAATGACCAGATCTTAATAACTGACACCTTCTGTAATTTTCCCCCCAACTCCACCTTAGGATAAACCAGAAAAAGCCAAATGTGTACCCTTCATCAATTACATCGGATCCTGCTTCTAGTTAGCTTCCTCCAGCTTCCCCAGGCCAACAACCTCCTACCAGGACACATCAAAAGCATTCCCTTTTTTCTATCATAAAACTTTTCACTTCTTTGGCTGCCTTTGAGTCGCTGCCAAAACACAAGTGATGATGGCTGACTCCCCTGCTATAATAGTCACAGAAAAGTAGTATTTGCTTTTCTCATTTGGTTGGTCTTCATTTAGATCCACAGTGCTCAATGGTGTGGGGATATACCAAAACAAATCAAAGATCCCTGGATGAGAAATGCTTATCATCAACTGGAAAAGAAGATATACATATGGAAATGATTTCGAGGACAATAAGAATCCACACTTAGGTAAAATTATAGACTATTCACCTTAAAAGAATTGAGGAGATGTTATAATGTTTAAATAAGTTTAAGCACTGCCTAGACCTGGAACTTAATCCCAGCTATAAGCCATGTGACCTCTGTAATTTGGGGATATTTTCTCAGATTCTTAGCTTCAGTTTTCTCCTTTATCAAATAAAAATATAAATGTTTATATCAAAGGTAACATTTATATATTAAAGTTCTTTTCTTTTGTTCTTTGTTGTTTATACAATTTAAAGAGGAAATATATTGAGGTAATATAGAAATTATTTCATGGATAAAGTGGGGCATGAATGGAATCACTTTATAAACTAATGAAGAGGAAAAATGAGTACTCCAACTGGAGAACATTAAAAAAGTGCTATTAGTGAAAGTGGTGCTATTAACTAACATGATTTCCTTGCTAAAATAAGGACACTAATTTTTTGGGTGTACAAAAAAATGAAGCATAAATAAGTTTAGATGACTTAAATAGTCAATATACAGAGCCTCTTTGACACAGACTAAGCAGTCGACATAAAAGACAATTGAAAATTATTATTCTTAAGCATGAAAGTGGCCAAAGAGAGTTTCACGAAAAAAAATAGTGAATGCATTTGAAAAGTATATATTAGATCCTAGGAGACCACTTGATTAGCCATTAAAACAACACTGAAAATGAATAAATGCAGCCTAAACGAAGGCTTTTGTTATCATGATGTGTTTCTCAACTCCAAATTTTCAAGCCTGGGAATCTTGGGTTGAAATCAGAGAAAGATGCTTATACAGGAATCTATTGTTTGGTGACAGGAGTTAATAGAGTTAATTTAAACTTATTTATTTTTATAAGTTTTTTGGCTCTCCGTATTTCTCCTTAGCATCCCTATATCCCTCCTCTTGCCCAAATTCTAGCTACCCTGTAAATATTCAAATTCTGTGCAAAATATCTCATGAATCTTCAAATCAATCCTGGTGTGATGTCTATTAGCGCTATTCTCCAATATTATTCATTTACTACTTCCAGTTACATAGTTGGTATGTCATAGTTTACACTTTCACTCCTTTCTGAAGTTGAGTATAGACATATAATTTGCTTTGCCTGATAAAATGTGTGTCACTACCAAGTGGAATTCTTTAAGAAACAAAATGCAATGCCCTATAATCTTTCATTCAGCCATCAACTGAAATTTCCAATAGCTTGTGCTCCTAAAGAGACGCAATATGAAGAGATCATTATCTATCACAAATGGACATGTTGAAAGAACAAGAAATGAACCTAAGTAGTTTTAATCTACTAATATTTTAAGATGGTTTATCACTGTAGCAGAACTTTGAATATCCTGACTATAATACATAGTCTCTTCGTTCTCTTATTTGGGGAGATTTGACAGACAAAAGAGGAGACAGCATTGTGAAACACAGAAGGAGAGATGGAAATGATGTTGTCACAAGTCCAGGAATGCTGTCAGCCCCCAGAAACTACAAAAGGCAGGGAACAGAATCACTTCTAGAGCTTCTAAAGGGAGCACGGCCCTGCCTACACCTTGAGTGTGGACTTCTGACCTCCAGAACTGTAAAATGACATATTTCTGCTGTTTCAAGCCACCATGTGTGTGGGAATTCATTATAATAGTCCTGGGAAACTTATAAATGTGAGTTATAGAGATGCTCCCCATATGGATTGTCATCTGGTGTAGCTTTCTTAAATGGATAATCCAATTTTTGTGGGATCTCTTTCCACATACCCCATCTCAGTTGCTGTCTCAAGTAGTTTATCTCACAGGCTCCTCTTATTACCTGACCCTTCCTCCCTAGAAATTATTCTTCTTAGGTGAATGTCAAGATTGCTAAAGTCTGTCACATTTTACAGCATTATCTTGGCCAACTAGACACTCCCAGAGTCTTGCCTCACTAATTTGAGAGGGTCCATCATATTCCACTTTGTTCATTCATCTTGCCTTGCTAAGAAAAATTCCTAAGTTTAGACTTCTTTCAGTATTGGAGGCACCCCAAACTCTGAAAAGCTCTTTAAGCAAGTATCATTATGGTGCAACAGGGTAGACCTAAACAGTAAACATCTTATCAGGGAACATATTCTCCTTTTTGGTGGGTACCACCAATCTCTCCAGGTAGTTTCCTTGGGTTCCCTCTCACTTAGAGGGAAGAAAAAATAAATGCCACCACATTTACCATGAGGCTCACATTTCTCTGCCACCAAACCTTAGACAACTGCTTATAAAGCCTATGGGTAGTAGGGATGGGAGGTGGGGAAGAGGAGAGTTCGTTTGCATTGTTTGGCCTATTACTAGTAAATCAAGCTAAAGTCTGTCTAAGAACTTTTTTAAAAGAGTATTTCTTAGTTTTCTCGACTGTGGAGCCCCTGCAGAATTTCCAAGAAAACTGGAAATGTTCCTTAAGTATGTTGATATGCAAGATGATAGAAAAGCAGAAATGCTCATACATGTGTGTACTTTGAGGCACTTTCCCTGAAGTGCCATTCTCATCATTTTGTTCATAAATAAATCCTTCTTTCCCTTTTGACAGTTTGGAAATGCACAATTTATAAGGTCCCTTATGGAGACCCTCTTCTCAAGTCCCATAATATAGAGCGTTGTTCCACACAAATAGTTGCCACTTAACGAATAAACATTTTTTTTCCTAAGTGACTAAAATTCCCCACCAACAGTTGAGAATCTGGAACTGAAGCTTCAATAGGTGATTAGTAATTAATACGATTTTCTATTATGAAATCACAAGTATTAGCCTTTATTCAGTGTTCACTGAATTTTCTGATAGTGCCTTTTACATAACTCATGAGTATTTACTAAGGCTAATAGAAGTATTTATTTTAATCTGGGGGCTAGGTAAAGGATTTGCTTCATTTTGAATTATTATCCTTAGGACCTAGGATGTATAGTCTTATTTTTGTTATTTTTTATGTTTAACGATGTCTTTCATTTGATTGAATTCATGCATTCATCAAGCACTTATTGAAGACCCAATACATGCATACATATTACTAGCTGTAGGGAGAGACTTTAGAAAGGAAGATGTAAGGCAGTTACAAGGTATTACTGAAAGTAGAAGAATATGGCATAAGGATGAAAGAAGCCTATTAAAACAGGAGTGTCTGGAGTGATATAAAGAAGATGTTCTGGCAGTGTTGAGAAAAGAAAAATTAATTTTCAAGAGGGGAATTGAGAATAGAATTTAACTAAAATGAAATATTCAACTTTTTAATAGGGACCTTACAAAGACCCCTAAAAAAGAATAAAGGCTTTGCTGTAATTCTAGATGTTAGAGCTCAGTTATAAACCAAAATGTACATGGCTTCATCAAGGAAAGATAAGCATGTGTATCATCCCTTTACAAAACTCTGATTGCAAGCAAGCTGATCATCTCCATATGCCTGCAATTATCCATAATAATTTCACATTTCATTTGATTAATTCTGCTGCTGCTCTACACACAAACGCATAAAGATATGGACTTGCCTTACCTTGCACATTGTTCTAATTATTGTTTCATTTTATTTAGTAATGTAATGAAACTTGAGCATTTAATCAAGGGATTACCTCTCATACTTTGAAGAGAATATTATTGTTATGTAGTAGCAAGACTGCATCTTCAGGGCCATGCAGAAGGTTGCCTAATTACCCGGCGATTTCGGGGCAATTTACGCTGTCAAGCTTTGTAAGATAAATCAATATATATTAAGGCCGAAGATTCACTTCTTTCTCTTTTTTGACTCCATCTTCGTCATTGATATACTTGGCTTACAGATGCAAATAAATTTACTTGGTAATTCTATACATTTGATACCTTATTCCTAAATTACCTTCTATGTTTGTAAAATTTCCATTCCAATCCCCATGACCCCCCCAGTCAATCCCAAAAGAGGTAGCCATATTTTCAGAACCATCATTCCTGAAAGACTAATCTGGAATATTGGTTAATTCTTTCAATCATTTCAAAAACACTGAATTTTGAAGTGGAAATTTGGGATTTTCAAAAGCACTCTGAACTCACAGTTTCTTACTTAAATATTCTATTTGTTAAAACTAATGTTAAGAAGGAAAAGGGCATTAATTAAGTCTGAAAAAATAAGTGTGAATGTAAAACTTACTGGAAATTTTGCTGATCTGGGATATCAAGAACCAGCATCAAAGATTAGAACCATGTTTCTGATTCTAATCCCTATAAATTACTTTGCAGTAAACAATCAAAGCTGGAAGTCCCACATATCATGCAATGATTTTTCTTCTTTATGGAAAAAGAGTCTGCCAAGAGCAGCTTATGTAGCCACTATTATAACAGATACCTAGCTCAGAGTAGAGGGTTAAATTAGCTGACAATCCAAAGAAGAGTTAAACATCAAAGTTTATTCCTCTGTATCTAATTAAATCAAAAATCGAGAAATGTTTTATCAGTTTATTTCCTGAAAGAACTGTATCACAATTAGCTGGATGACCAAAGAAATGCAAAGTTCCAAAAGTCAGATCCATTTGTAATTTTTAAGGAAAACAATTGAGCTTGAAAGTGGTTCTCAATTCTGAAGGCACGGAATGATCATCTAGAGAGACCAGGACTCCATACAAGATCAATAAAATGAGACTCTCCAGAGATCCGGCTCAGGTATGAGAATTTTTAAAAAGTTCCCTCAGATAGTTTCAATGTGTAGCCAGTTTGAGAACCACTGGGCTAAAAGATATCACTGTTTATCACTCTGTATGTAAATAGATTTCTTCGATTGCTCCCAAAATTTCTTATTTATAGTAACATGCACCCTTAATGTTGATGGTGTATAAGCTGAGTCTCATGAGAGGAAAAAGTTGGGGTATGAAAGAACACGTGAAGAAACATTTCAACAAAGGGAGAAAGGGAGCAGAGTAAAAGAGAGTGTTTAGGGAATGGAAAGGAAGGATACGTAAAAGAATTTTTTTATGACTTTGTTTATTTGTCTGCCTTATAAATGAGATGATTGCTTCTTTGAGATGATTATTTGATAAAGAACACTAGTGATGCTTTATAAAAAGTATGGGAGGCTTGTGACCTAGCTTCCTGTCTCAGTAGGGTGAGACTTTGTGCTTTTCTGTCTTAAGTGTGTCTTTTTATTTATTCATTCACTTGCCACAGATATATTTGAGCACCTACAGCATCAACCTCAGTCTCCTAATAATGAAGTTATCCTCTTTGCTCCCTCATTTCACTCCTTCCTGTCTTGTTCCATACGTAAAATTCTGGTTTCAAGTTGTTTGGCCACAGACAGATCACAAGAAAAAGGCAATCCTTTCTATGGTGATAAGAGCTACAGAAAGGCAGCCACAGAGAGAAGTCAGGTGAAGAAAGGGAAAGAGTGACAGGGAGGGGTAATAAACCATTAGCTTTGATAACATAGTTGAAAGTCTAATAATATAAGAATAATGACAACCCATGTCAATGAAGTTTCTTTAATTCATAGAATAAAAATCATCCAGCTAAGAAACTATTTCAGATTGCACAGTAGCAACATAAGCAAAAATAAAATAATTCTTACAGATTACTGATAACCATTAGAAAAGTTAATACACTGTATAGCAGAAAAGTTAGTTTTTATTTTTTAGGCTTTCTTCCTATATTTAATTATTATGCTAGATTATGGGTTCTGTGGCCCAATAATAATAACAGAACAGAGGGGAAATGGCATATCTACTATATTATAAAATGAATTAAGAATAAAATGATGAATATCTTTTTAAATTTGCACCAGTTTTCACCATAAGCCAAAGATTATTTAACTTTCTTAAAATATGGGTAACTTTTATAGTTATTGTCTTTGCGTGGAATTTATATTTATAGCTTTCACAAAGGTCAATATTAACTACCCCTACTCAAATTTAACTTTTGCAAAAACATAATTTATCGTCTCCCAAAGTTGTACAGAGGATATAAGTTGACTACCTTACTGTACTCTTCCTTCTTAGAAACAAAATAAATTATATTCAAGGTGGCAACTTGTCCAGCTAAAAGACTGAATCCCCAACTTCCCTCCTAACTAGCCATGTCCATAGAGATTCATGGGAATGTTGTTGAATAGTACCCTGGGGAAGGCTCCTTAAGATAATAACACCTGATACTGACTGCTTTTATCTCTTGTCTCATTTCTATTCTCCACACTTACAGGAAGACTGGACCTCATCAGCCATCTTGGCTATGGCAATGTTAAAGATGAAGCCACTCTAGATTAAAGATCGGGCAGATAATGATACATTGTTTAAACCACTTTTATTTATATTGTCTCATTTACAGTTCATGCATAATGCAAATTTTTTAAAGAAATGTAAGTATGCTGAAGACAAGGCTTATTCCTAAAGTTTAGAAAATACTGGATCTCTGCCTTCAAGCAATTTAGGAACAATTTAGTAGGCAATTTGGAAGGAGAATAAAATATAAGCATAATGGGTTAAATACAGGCGCACTCATTATGAGAACGCTTTTATCTGAGACACAAAGGGCAATGTATGCGTTTGCACCTTTCCATGGGCCCATTTCCTAAATTTTTATTATGAAAAATTTCAAATATACAGAATTATAAAGAAAATACATGCATTCATCTTCTAGATTTAATAATAGTATATTGAAGTAAATGCTTCATATATTTTTCCCTTCTGTAGCACCTAAGGTCAGTTAAAATTTCTGACTTTTCTGTCATTGTACTTCAATATCCGTCAATAAGAATAAAGATGCCTTCTTACATAACCACAATAATATCACTACATCTAGCAATTTAAATAATGATCTCATATCACTGTTTATCACTCTATATGTAAATAAACTTCCTCGATTGCTACCAAAATTTCTTATTTAATATAAGAAGCACCCTTAATGTTGATGGAGTATAAGCTGAGTCTCATGAGAGGAAAAAGTTGGGGTATGAAAGAACACATGAGGAAAAGTCTAAACAAGGGAGCAGAGTAAAAGAGAGTGTTTAGGGAATGGAAAGGAAAGATACATAAAATCATTTTTTATGACTTATTTTTTAGACTTATGAGTCTAAAAAGGGAGCAGAGTAAAACAGAGTGTTTAGGGAATGGAAAGGAAAGATACATAAAATTATTTTTTATGACTTTATTTGTCTGCCTTATAAATGAGATGATTGTTTCTTTGATAAAGAACAGAACTAAAGTCTGTTCAGCTTTACCTCATCTCATCGCAGACTACTATAATATTTCAGAGTGTCAGTAAATGCTTATTTAACTGAGGTGGTTTGTAAAGTAAGATTAGAGTCAAGTAAAATTTTTAAAAATTGAATTGGACTTAAAATCATGAGTTAACATAAATGGGCATAAATATTTTAAAAGAATTAATTTATAAACATTTGTAGGAAAAAATGCCACTCTAATTTCATAAACAGTATAGCTCATTTTATCCCGTTTCCTAAAAATATGTAAAGAAACAATTCTTTTTTGATTGTCTTCATAATTTAGAAACCAGGATAACCAAACTACCAAAAATTAACTTTGTATTTGACATCAGTCAGGCCTGCCTGCAGTTATCCGGAGGCCTAACAGTCTCCCCATGATGCTGTGCTTCAGCGGCCCATGCTCTTGTTTCACTTTCATGTTCCATCCTGTACACCTCGCTCTGCCTTCTAGATAGCAATAGCAAAATTAGTGAGAGTACTAAAAGTCTCTGATATGCAGAAACAATGGCATAAGCTGTCTCCTCTCTCTCTCTCTCCGCCTCCGCTGCTAAACAGGGAAGGGCCTCCTGTCCGGTGGACACGTGACTCACGTGACCTTATCAATCATTGGAGATGACTCACACCCTTTACCCTGCCCCTTTTGCTTTGTATCCAATAAATAACAGCGCAGCCAGGCGTTGGGACCACTACTGGTCTCCATGTCTTGGTGGTAGCGGTCCCCCAGGCCCAGCTGTCTTTTCTTTTATCTCTTTGTCTTGTGTCTTTATTTCTACGATCTCTGCTCTCTGCACATGGGGAGAAAAACCCACAGACCCTGAGGGGGCTGGTGCCTACACCTAAGTATATGGACAGAAGAAATATAGTTTCCTACTTTTGCTGTTCAGCCTCCCATCTCTAAGAATGGCTACAAGAAGTTTCCTCTTCATAGTCAATGCATCCAACAGAGTCCAAATTCAGAGATTGTGCTGATGCATTTTATGCTCTCATTTTCTTCCAGGATGTTTGCTCATTACTTTTCCAGCATTTCTGGAGTCCATTCAGGCAATTCACATTTCATATAAAATATTTTATTTTCTCTAGTATTTTACAAGGTTCGTCTATATATTATCTTATCCTTTTCATGTATAATTTGATGTCACTTTTCCCCTTCATTTTTTCTTGATAGACTTAGCTGTTTTTTTGTTTTCAAAGAACCAATACTTTTTTTAATGGGCTTATTGATTTTTTTTTCAATCTGTTTTTTGTTTGTTTTGTTTTGGTTTGGTTTTGGTTTTCTTTGTTGTTGTTGTTGTTGAGATGGAGTCTTGCTCTGTTGCCCAGACTGGACTGCACTGGCGCGATCTCGGCTCACTGCAAGCTCCGTCTCCCAGGTTCACATCATTCTCCTGCCTCAGTCTCCCGAGTAGCTGGCACTACAGGTGCCCACCACTATGCCTGGCTAATTAGCTAATTTTTTGTATTTTTAGTAAAGAAGAGGTTTCACCATATTCACCAGTATGGTCTGGATCTCCTGACCTCATGATCTGCCGCCTCAGCCTCCCAAAGTGCTGGGATTACAGGCGTGAGCCACCGTGCCCAGCCCATTACCATCTGTTTATATCTTCACTATACCTTTTTTTCAGGTTCTTTTTGGTTTGTTTGGTTGGTCATTTTTCTTTTTTCTTTTTCTTTTTTTTTTATTTTTCATTTAGTTCCAGGGTACTTGTGCAGGATGTGCAGATTTGTTACATAGGTATACATACATATGCCATGGTGGTTTGCTGCACCTATCAACCCATCACCCAGGTATTAAGCCCAGCATGCACCAGCTCTTTTCCATAATGCTTTCCCACTCCCGCCCTCCCGCAACAGGACCCAGCAAGTTTTGTTCCCCTGTGCCCATGTGTTCTCATTGTTCAGCTTCCACTTGTAAGTGAGAACATGTGGTGCTTGGTTTTCTGTTCTTGTGTTAGTTTGCTGAAGACAATGGTTTCCAGCTTCATCCATGTCCTTGCAAATGACATGATGTTGTTCCTTATTTTATGGCTGCATAGTATTCCATGGTGTATATGTACCACATTTTCTTTATCCATTCTATCACTGATGGGCATTGGGGTTGATTTCATGTCACTGCTACTGTGAATAGTGTTGTGATGAACATACACATGCATGTGTCTTTATAATAGAATGATTTATAATCCTGTGGCTATATACCCAGTAGTAGAATTCCTGGGTCAGATAGTATTTCTGGTTCTAAATCTTTGAATCACCACACTGTCTTCCACAATGGTTAAACTAATTAACATTCCTACCAACAGTGAAAAAGCTTTCCTATTTCTCTTGCCAGCATCTGTTGTTTCCTGACTCTTTAATAATTGCTATTCCAATTGGCATGAGATGGTATCTCATTGTGGTTTTGAATTTCATTTCTCTAATGATCACTGATGTTGGGCTATTTTTCCTTTTTTTGTTGGTCACATGTATGTCTTTTTTTAAAAACTATCTGCTCATACATTTTGACCACTTTTTAATGGAGTTGTTTATTTCTTGTAAATTTAAGTAGCTTGCAGCTTCTGGATATTACACCTTTGTCAGATGGATACATTGAAAAATTTTCTCTCATTCTGTAGGTTGTCTGTTCACTTTGATGATATTTTCATTGCTGTACAGAAGCTCTTTAGTTTAACTAGATTCCATTTGTCAAACTTTGCTTTCGTTGCAATTGCTTTTGGTGATTTCATCATAAAGTCTTTGCCCATGCCTATGTCCTGAATAGCATTGCCTAGATTTACTAGTAGGGTTTTTATAGTTTGGAGTTTACATTTATGTCTTTAATCAACCTTGAGTTAATTTTTGTATAAGGTATAAGGAAAGATCAAGTTTCAATTTTCTGCATATGGTTAGCCAGTTCCACGAGCACCATTTATTGAATAGGAAATCCTTTCTCCATTGCTTGTTTTTGTCAGGTTTGCTGAAGATAAGATGGTTTTAGATCTATGGTTTCATATCTGAGTTCTCTATTCTGTTCCATTGGTTTATGTGCCTGTTTTTGTACCTGTGCCATACTGTTATGGTTACTGTGCTCATGTGGTATAGTTTGAAGTCAGGTAGCATGATGCCTTCAGCTTTGTTCTTTTTGCTTAGGATTGTCTTGGCTATGCAAGCTTTTTTTTAGTTCCATATGAATTTTAAAATAGTTTTTCCTAATTCTGTGAAGGGTGTCAATGGTAGTTTAATGGGAATAGCATTGAAACTATAAATTGCTTTGGGAAGTATGGCCATTTTTATGAGATTGATTTTTCCTATCCATGAACATGGAATGTTTTCCCATCTGCTTATGTCCTCTCTGATTTCCTTGAGAAGTGGTTTATAGTTCTCCTTGAAGAGGTCCTTCACTTACCTTGTTATTAGCTGTATTGCTAGGTATTTTATTCTCTTTGTGGCAATTGTGGATTGGAGTTCATTCATTATTTGGGTTTCTGCTTGTCTGATGTTGGTGTATAGGAATGCTTGTGATTTCTGCACATTGATTTTGTGTCCTGAGACTTTACTAAAGTTGCTTATTAGCTTAAGAAACTTTTGGACTGAGAAAATAGGGTTTTCTAGGTATAGAATCATGTCATCTGCAAATAAAGGCCATTTGACTTCCTCTCTTCCTATTTGAATAAGCTTTATTTCTTTCTCTTGCCTGATTGCCTTAGCCAGAACTTCCAACACTAGGTTGAATAAGAGTGGGGACAGAAGGCATCCTTGTCTTGTGCCAGTTTTCAAGAGGAATGCCTCCAGCTTTTGGCCAGTCAGTATAATATTGGCTGTGGGTTTGTCATAAATGGCTCTCATTATTTTGAGGTATGATTCTTCAATACATAGTTTATTGAGAGCATTTAACATGAAGGAATGTTGAATTTTATCAAATGTGTTTTCTGCATCTATTGAGATTATCATGTGGTTTTTGTCTTTAGTTCTATTTGTGTGATGGATTACATTTATTAATTTGCATGTGTTGAACCAGCCTTGCATCCCAGGACTGAAACTGACTTGATCATGATGGATAAGCTTTTTAATGTGCTGCTAAATTCGGTTTGTCAGTACTTTATTAAGGATTTTTGCATCGATGTTCATCAGGGATATTGGCATGAAGTTTTCTTTTCTTGTTGTATCTCTGCCAGGTTTTGGTATCAGGATGATGCTGGCCTCATAAAATGAGTTAGGGAGGAGTCTCTCCTTTTCAATTATTTGAAATATTTTCCGAATAAATGGTACCAGCTTCTCTTTGTACCTCTGGTAGAATTCGACTGTAGATCCATCTGGGCCTGGGTTTTTTTTGGTTGGTAGGCTATTTATTGCGGCCTCAATTTAAGAACTTGTTTTTAGTCTATTCAGGGATTCAGTTTCTTCCTGGTTCAGTCTTGGGTGGGTGTACGTGTCCAGGAATTTATCTATTCTGGATTTTCCAGTTTATTTTCATAGAGGTGTTTATAGCATTCTTTGATGGTATTTTCTGTCTTGATGACCTGTCTAATACAGACCGTGGAGTATTAAAGTCTCCCACTATTATTGTTTTGGGGTCTAAGCCTCTTTGTAGGTCTCTAAGAACTTGTTTTATGAATCTGGGCACTCCTTTATTGGGTGCATATATATTTAGTATAGTTAGCTCTTCTTATTGAACTGAGCCATTTAACAGTATGTAATGCACCTCTCTTTTTTTTAACTCTGTTCATTTAAAATCTATTTTGTCTGAAATTAAGATTGCAACCTCTGCTTTTTTCTGCTTTCCATTTGCTTGGTAATTGTTCCTCCATCCCTTTATTTTGTGTGTCTGTGCATCTTTGCACATGAGATGTATCCCTTGAATACAGCACACCAATGGGTCTTATCTTTGTATTCAGCTTGCCATTCTGTGTATTTTAATTGGGGTATTTAGCCCATTTACTTTTAAGCTTAATATTGTGTATGAATTTGATTCTGTCATCATGATGCTGGCTCGTAAACTTTGCAGACTTGTTAATGTAGTTGCTTCATAGTGTCATTGGTCTGTGTACTTCAATGTGTTTCTGTAGTGACTAGTCACAGGTTTTCCTACCCACTTATAGTGCTTCCTTCAGGAGCTCTTGCAAGGCAGACCTGGTGGTGACAAAATTTCTCAGCATTTGCTTGTCTGACAAAGATTTTATTTCTTTGATGATTTTATTTCTTTTATGAAATTTTGGGTTGAATTTCTTTTCTTTAAGAATGTTGAATATTGACCCCCTATCTCTTCCAGATTACAGGGTTTCCACTGAGAGGTCTACTGTTAGTCTGATGGGCTTCCTTTTGTAGGTGACCTGGCCTTTCTCTCTTGCTGACCTTAACATTTTTCCCCTCATTTCAACCTTAGAGAATAAGATGATTATGTGTCTTGGGGTAGATCTTATTGTGAAGGATCTTATTGGGATTCTCTGGATTTCCTGAATTTGAATATTGGCCTGTCTTGCTAGGTTGAAGAAGTCATTCTGACTGATACCCTGAAGTGTGTTTTCCAACTTGGTTCCATGCTCCCCATGTCTTTCAGCTACTCCAATCAGTTGTAGGTTCAGTCTTTTTACATAGTTCCATAATTCTCGGAGGTTTTGTTTCTTTTCATTCTTTTTTCTTTAATCTTGTCTGTCTGCTTGATTTCAGCAAGACAGTCTTCAAGCTCTGATATTCTCTCTTCTGTTCGGTTGATTTGCCTGTTGATACTTGTGTTTGCATAACAAAGCTCTCATGCTCTGTTTTTCAGTCCCTCAGGTCATTTATGTTCCTCTCTAGATTGGTTATTCTAGTTAACAGAGCCTGTAATCTTTTATCCTGGTTTTTAACTTCTCTGCATTGCGTTAAAATATAATCCTTTAGCTCAGCAAAATTCATTTTTACCCACTGTCCAAAACCTACTTCTGTCAGTTCATCCATCTCAGCTTCAGCCCCATTCTGTTCCCTTGCTAGAGACATGTTGCAATCATTTGGAGGAGAAGAGGCATTCTGATTTTTGGGATTTTCAGCATTTTTGCATTCATTTTTCCTCCTCTTTGTGAATTTATCTACCCTTGAGGCTGGTGACTTTGGATGGGGTTTTTGTGGGGTCTTTTTTGTTGATGCTGTTGTTGTTGTTTTCCTTTTTTTTTTCTTCTACCAGTCTGATCCCTCTTCTGCAGATCTGCTGCAGTTTGCTGGGGGTCCACTCCAGCCCCTGTCCACCTGAGTGTCACCAGTAGAGGTTGCAGAAGAGCAAAGATTGCTGTCTGATCCTTCCTCCAGAAACTTCATCCCAGAGGTGCACCAACCTGATGCCAGATGGAATTCTCCCGTATGAGGTGTCTGCCGACCCATGTCAGGAGGTCTCACCCAGACAGGTGGCATGGGGTCAGGAACCCTCTTGAGGAGGCAGTCTGTCCCTTAGCAGAGCTGGTGTGCTGTTCTAGGGGGAAATCCCCTTTGTCGGGATCAGCTGATCTTTTCAGAGCTGACAGGCAGGAAAAATTAAGTCTGCTGAACCTGGGACCATGGTGCACTGTCCCAGGGAAATGAGTGTTCTGCCTGTTAGCCCCTGACTGGAGCTGGTAGACTTCCTGCAGGGATGCCCTGCCTGGTAAGGAGGGATCTAGAGAAGCAGTCTGGCCACAGCTGCTTTGCTGCACCATGGGAATTTCCACCCAGTCCAAATCTCCCAGTCTTCTTAGCACTGTCAGGGTAAAACCACCTGCTAAACCCACAGAAATGGCGCTCCATGGACTCCCTACCCCTAGTGGAACTTGGCCATCCCAGGTGGACTCCAGACTGCTCTTCCGGAAAAGGGAATTTCAAACCAGAGGTTCTTAGCTTGCTGGGCTCCATGGGAGTGGAACCCGCTGAGCGAGACCACTTGGCTCTCTGGCTTCAGCCCCCTTTCCACAGGAGTGGATGGTTCTCCTGTCTCACTGAAGTTTCAGGCACTGCTGGACTATGTAAAAACTCCTGCGTCTCAGTTCCTGCCTGAAAAGCCACTCAGTTTTGTGCTTAAGACCCAAATCCATGGGAAAAACGTAGTACCCCTGGCAGGTTGCACAGGCCCTCACTGTTTCCCTTGGCTGGGGAAAGGAGGTCCCCCTGCTCCAAGCCCTTACTGGGTGAAGCTATGCTTCACCCAGCTTCTGTTCACTCTCCGTGGGTTGCAGCCACCACCTAGCCAGTCCCAATGAGATGAATTGGGTATTTCAGTTGGAAATGCAGAAATCACCTGCCTTCTGCATTGGTCTCACTGGAAACTGCTTCTATTTGGCTATCTTGGCCCCTTGGTTGATTATTTTTCTAACCATTTTAGATAAGTAGATAATTCAATTAGCTCAACTATTTTCCATTCAGTAATGTAAATATTTAAGCTATAAATATCCCTATGAGTATTGCTTTAACTTCCAAAAGTTTAGCTTTGAAGGGTTTAATCATTATTACTTATAAAATATATGGCAATTTAGGATTGATTGTATTCTTTGACGGAAAAGGGTCATTAGGGGCAGTACATGTTTTTAATAATCAGATTTCTGAGGCTCCACTTTTTCATATTTCAAGTAATTTTTAGTTTCAGTCTTTGAAGTTTCTATTCTGTTGAAGTTTTTAAAATTTCTATTCACTCTAACAAAGAAAATGCTCTTTATTTCAGGATATTATTTTAATATATGTCTATTGGATTTCTTCATTAATTAGGTTACCTATATCCTCTATAGTCTTTTATGTGGTCCTTAACTCTTATGTGTCTGTCTGTTTCTCCTTAAAAAGTTTCTTTTAAATTATTGGTGCAACATTATACAAGGCATGAATTATCATGAAAATTAGAGCTTTGGCACTTATTACACTTTCTTTTAGAACCTCCATTTTATTTTTTTTAGCTAGTGCTTGCCAGCCCCAATTTCTTCAACTCTTCCTTCTATGAAGATGATCAGTCCCATTATCTTGAATATTTTCTTCTAATATCATTTTATCTGGCAATGTCCTCCTGAAATGTGATGTTAAAAATGAAGCATTGCAGCACATAGTGATTCACCCCTCTAATCCCAGCACTTTGGGAGGCCGAAGCAGGAAGATAGCTTGAGCCCAAGAGTTGAAACCAGCCTGGGCAACATGGTGAAACCCTGTCTCTACAAAAACTACAAAAATAAGCTGGGCATTTTGGCATACAGATATGTGGGTAGTAGTCCCAGCAACTTGGAAGGCTGAGGTGGAGGCATCTCTTGAACCCAAGAGGTGGAGGCTGCAGTGAGCCATGAGTAGGCCACTACACTCCAACTTGGGTGACAGAGTGAGGCCCTGTATTTAAAAAAAAAAAAAAAAAGTGTAATCTTATCTGTTATCTGACCAACATGGATCACTATGGAATGAAAATATTGCCTCTCTCAATGTAGTCACCATGCTTCTACTAATTCTGGCTAAGATAGCATATAAGCAGTCAAATTCCTAGGTCACATTGAACATGAATTCATTAACTCTCATTACATTATATTGCTGATCCTATTGATATTCATGTCTACATTTCTTTACATATACTAGGTACTTTAGAAATATTTGTTGAATACAAGAATGTAGAAACAAATACACAATGTACAGATTACAAAATTTATACAATTAAGGCCTTCTATAAAGGGCAATATTTATTAATTTTGTGTTTGTAGATAAAAGTTTCATTTCTAATTTACTTCAATTAAGTCAATAAATGTCATTCTTGAAAGTTATGGGTTCGTAATTGCAGTCACTTACCGTAATAATGCAACACTTGCTTTGAGAAAAGACAAGCAATTTTGAACTGTGTGGCAAGTGATACCTAATGTAATGTTAGCAATTTATAACTCAGTAACTCTTTAACAGTTCAAGAGCTATAATGAATACTTCAAGTGATGCTTTACCAGTACGGAAATAATTGTCTAATTAGTAATGCACCACTACAGAATGACAAGAGCTTTATTAAAAAGAAGTATATACCCAACAATTTGGAGGATAAATTCTGGAGTTTACAGGAAAAGAAAAATCACATTCTTAATGCATAACTCCTACTGAAAACTACATCAAAACGGTTTTCAAAAACATTGTTTTAAGTTTCCAATATGTGGTACTAAAAACATTGCTTCTAAACATTGATGAAAATATATAGATTTCACTTTTAATGTAATTGTAAAGATTATAAAAACATACAGATAGCCTGGCGCAGCGGCTCATACCTCTGCTCCCAGCATTTGGGGAGGCCAAGGCAGGCAGATCACCTGAGGTCAGGTGTTCGAGACCAGCCTGGCCAACATGGCAAAACATCATCTCTACTAAAATATAAAAATTAGCCAGATGTGGTGGTGGGCGCCTGTAATCCCAGCTACTCAGGAGGCTGAAGCAGGAAGAACCGCTTGAACTTGGGAGGTGAAGGTTGCAGTGAGCTGAGATCGTGCCACTGCACTCCATCCTGGGGGATAGATGGAGACTCTGTCTCAAAACAATAATAAATTATATATATATATACACACACACACACACACACACATACACACACACACATACAATCTCATTTTACTCCTTTCTTGAAGCACATATTGTTAAGGAGAAAGTGATGATCATAGTGCATTTTTTGAGTTATGAAAATATAATCTCAATCTTAGGTGTTACTACTGATTGGAGGAACCCAGGGATGGAAAGTGCTACAATTTATTTTATAGGTGTCACTATGATTTATTAACATCAAGAATTCATCATTTTCTGAGATTTTAATATTTGCTGCTTTAACTATCTTTCTTCTCGGAAAATGAAGCAGATGAGAGGTTATGTTTTCATCACTATCCTATCCCATCTATGCAGAAGAATACTTGACGCTTAGAAGGACTTAAAAAATACTGTGGTATGCATACATGAATGCGTAGTCACATCAGCTTTATGTTTTTATGTTTTCCAGCTTTATGTTTTTATCCCTGAGAAATCCTTGTCCAGAGAGACTTTGGGGAATGATTTTGGCTAGGATGGCTGGGAAGGTTCTCTCTGAGAAGGTGATCTTTGAGTAGATATGAATGATGACAAAGTCCTAGCTCTACAAAGACAGGGACCAACAGAATTCCAAGCAGAGAGAAAATTGAATATAAAATCCCTGACTTTGGAATCAATACAGTGTGCATTATTTTCCCCATACTGTGGCAAAGACAAATACAAAATTGATTGCATGGCATGGTTCCCAATTTAAAAGAATGTACAGCTTCTTCAGAAGATGAAGTCATATATGAATAAAGCAGATTTGAAAAAAACATTCACAGATATGTGTGGTATATTATGAAATCTCTTTTATAAGTATCTTTATGATCTTAGTAATAAATTATTATTTAATAATAATAAAGGTTTCCAAAGTTTTCAGGTTTCCAAAAATTTCGTATGAATGTGTTTCAGATTGTATCAAATGTATTTCTAAATATTTTGAGATAATAGTATGATTGTATTAACATTATTACTCCCTTAGTTTTCTGAGTAATTGATTGATTTTTAAATAGGAAGCCTTTCTGGGATTCTTGAAATATGGCCTGCTTGGTTATTGATGTAAATTCTGCTGCTGAATTTTGTTGGTTTATATTTGTTTAGGGTTTTTGCTTCTGAATTAACAAATGAGATTGGCTTGTACTTTCCTTGTATTATCATGAGTGATATGGTCCGGCTCTGTGTCCTCACCCAAATCTTATCTTGAATTGTAATCCCCACATATTGGGAGAGCGACCGCCTCAGAGGTGATTGAATAATGAGGGCCGTTCCCCTGTGTTCTTCTCATGATAGTAAGTGAATTCTCTTGAGATCTGATGGTTTTGTGAGGGGCTTTACCCCCCTTCACTCTGCTCTTCTCTCATTCTTCTCCTTCCTGCCATCATGTGAAGAAGAATGTGTTTGCTTCCCATTCTGTCATGATTGTAAGTTTCAAGAGGCCTCCCCAGCCATGCTAAACTGTGAGTCAGTTAAACCTCTTTCCCTTATACATTACCCAATCTCAAGTATGTCTTTATTAGCAGTGTGAGAACAGACCAATACAATGACTGTGCCAAGTTTTGGTATCAAGGTAATGCTGACTTCATTTAAAAAGTTGAGAAATATTTTCTGTCTTCTTATTTACTCTTACAGTTTATGTAAGAGAGATGTTATTCTGTCCTTAAATAGGTGATACAATTTATCAGTGAAGCAATCTTAGCCAGAGTGATAGATGATTAATACTGAGTATATATCAAAAGTCTTAATGGTTTATTTTTTTCTTATGTGAGTTTTGATAGGTTTATTTTTTAGACCATTTCATTTAAATTATCAAAATTATTGACCTAGGTTTTTCATAATACATGCTATTTTTTCTCTAAAATTAGATATATCTTTGTTTATATATTTTCAAATTTATTATATTGCTTAATTATTACTCTTCCTTTATTAGTCTTCCTAGCTGTTTGAAGTGTTTGTCAGTTGTATTGGTCTTTGCAAAGAACTACCTTCTGACTTAGTTACACCTCTACCTATAGGTTTATTTGCTGCTTTAAAAATATCTGTTTGTTCCCATGTAGCTTTCTATATTTTGCTATTGTCAGGCATAATTTGCTGTGATTTTTCTAATGTCCTTTAGTACAGTCTTGGATTATCAATGTTCCTGCTTTCTTCTTTTTAATGTACACATGTATGGCTCTACGTTTCCTTTCAGTGAAATATAGATGTATCTCTTAACTTTTGATATATCATATTTACACATTCTCATTTCTATATTTGCTTTAAATCTATAAGTTATAAGAAATGCATATTATGAATTCAAATTATTTGTTAGATTTCTACCTTTTCTTTTGTTAATGATTTCCATCTTAACTCCACTGTATCTGAAACATACTCTATGATTTTATTCACTTGAAATTGTTTTTCCTTGCTTTATGCATCAGCATATGTTCAATTTCAGTAAATTATCTTTGAGCAATTTAAAGAGATCTTTATTCCTCATTTGGTGGGTGCAATGTTGTTTATATGATAATTAGACCGTGTTTGTTGACTTAGTTTTTGTTAAACTCTTGTACGTGTTTCTAATTTTCAGTCAACTTGTACTGTTACTGAGAAAATTATTTGAAAATCTCTAAATATAATATTGTATTTATCTTTTTTCTTTTCAGTTGCTGTCAATATTTGAAGTTATACTAATGGATCTTACCATTTAGAATTGCTGTATATTCCTGTCATGACAAAAGTTTTCTGTAAAATGTCACTCTTTAGCTAACAAGATGTTTCATCTTATCTGCAGCTTAAACATTTTTATTAGATTTCTTTTCTTTGTATTTGCATGACATATATTTTTCAATTATTCTGTTTTAATTTTCTAAGTTTGTTTCTTCTAAATAGCATATAGTTGCTGTTTCTTAACCAGTTTCATTGGTTTTGCCATTTAATTATGATATTTAGCATAATAAACTATTAGCATTTAATTTGTCTCAATCTATGCCTCTGTTTTTCATTACTTGACATCTTTGAATTGATTATTACTTTCATTCCACATTTTTACATCAATTAGTTTTTTTAATGCAATCTTGCAGCATTTTGAATAACAATTATTCTAGAGATTGCAGTGCAGATTCTTGACTTATTCAAGTCCATGGATAATATTTATTGGACAATGCAGGACACAAAATGTTAACTTCATAATATTCTCAAGCTGCATTTAAGATTTCCTTTTTGTCTTTGTTTTATTGAAGTTTTACTATTATTTACCAAGATTTAGTATTCTTTCATAGTTTCTTGCAGACTTTGATGGCTATTAAATGTAAGTGGATTTTTAAATATGCCTATATGAGGTATAATTTATTTACAATATAGTGTATCTATTTAAGTTGTGCAGTTAGAATAGTTATTACTTCAGTACCATGTAAGTTAGAATTGTAGAGAAAAGACATTCATGCTTTTTTCTCAATCTTAGAGGGAAAGCACTTCTTTTTTTTTTTTAAATCACAGCTTATGATATCACCTGAAGGTTTTTCCATATATGCCACTCATTAGGTTAATGAAGCTCTCTACTACTCCTTAATTTGCTGATTTGTTTTATCAAGAATGTGTGCTGAATTTTTTCAATGCACAAAAGCACTTTTGCTTTTTCTTCATCTATTGAAATGGTCATAGTTTCTTTCATTTTTACCTTTTAATATATTTGTTTATGTTGAATAATTTGGCATGTTTATCCTAGATATTGTGAATATCAATGATGTAAGCACCAGCCCCTCAGCAATTGGAAATCTGAAGAATAGACAGGTGTGGCAGGCACAACCCCCATTGCAGCAGCAGCCTAGGAATGAGTGAGGAGGGTGACTCCAGCATCATCTGGGTGCCGTTCACTTCTCATGACCTTGGGAAGAGTACTTTTATATTGCTCTGGGTTCCATTACATAGTTTCAAAGACTGTTTTTGTTTGGGTTGAAAATTAACTTGGTAATGCTCAAACTGCAAATTTGTCACATCTGAAGTGTGTAGCAGTTTGGATCACAGTTTAGAATGCTTTTCATCTACTCTGCATATGAGCAGTTCATAAGTCAGGGAGATACAATGGCAGAGATTTTACACTAAACTGTGCATGTACTCTCTCTGACTTCTTTCTGGGGCTCCCTCTGTGCTGTCCTGTGACCCTATATCTAAGTCTCCTTCTTTTGAATCTCCTAGCCTAGAAGATGGCAGAGTTTAGCCAGGAAATGCAAAACTCACACCACATTGGGCACTTTTAGCAAAGTTCTCCTGCTGTAGTTCACTGAGACAGTTGTTTTTATATTTTAGAGTAAATGGTTATATATTTGGATGATTTATTTGTTAGAAGCCTAATCTTTCATACCAAAAGTGAATTTGAGTTTGGACAGATTTTGAAGGGCTTCATAGGGCTTGGTGAAATTTTGACTTGATGTATTTCATTAATTTTGGAAAATTCTATACTGTTATCTCTGCAAATACTTATTCACTCCATTTTCTTAATTTTCCCATTCTGTGACTTTAAATACACTTTATATTTGGCCTTTTATCTGTACGCTATGTATAGAATGACAATGTATCTTGGTTTTACTGACCAAAGTTTATAAATATTTATTGAACTAATTTGGTGACCAAATTTTACTCTCAAACCTTCCAGTTTAGAAATTAATTGTGGCTGTGCACCACATAATGACATTTCTGTCAAGAACAGATCATGTATATGCTAGTAGTTTCATAAGATTATAATGCCCTATTATAATATTTAGTTCAGTAACATTCCATACAGCTTTGCAGTCTAGGTGCAATAGTCTATACTACGTAGTCTAGCTGTGTACTAGGCTATACCACCCAGGTTTGTGTAAGTACACTCTATGATGTTCTCACAGTGAAGTAATCACCTAAAACAAATTTCTCAGATCGTATTCTTGTCATTAAATAGCATAACTATATATTATCATCTTATCCTTATCCTTACTTTAAACTTTTGTGTGGTTTGTTATTTTATTTTATTTTATTAGTCTTTTCAAATATCAGTCTCAATGTTCACTTGAGATCTATTTCCCTGTTCACCAACTTTCTTTACCTGTAACTAATTCATTATTAAACACACTGACTTAATTCTTAAGTTGGGTTACAGTATATTTTCCATTTGTATTCCTCAAGAATTTTTATATATTTCTTAAAATATTTTCTCCATCTCAATTTCTGTAATCATTTATATTATTTTCTCTGAATTTCTCCCATTACCCAGGTCCTCTCTAGGTCTCCTTTTATTATCTATTATTCCTCTTGTTTTTCAGTGCTGTAGCATTGCCTCCCTAAATGTCTTATTTTTAACTGGACACTAGATATTACACATAAATTATAAGAATGATTTAACATAGTGACATTTTCTTCATAAAAGAGTACTTATATCTACCTTTGATAAGTAACTGTGCTATGGACACTAGCAATCTCAGAACACCTTAATCCAATCAATTTGAGATTTTTCAAACCTGAGTTTATCCTTGTGAGAACCCATCTATTTGTAGTTGATCCTTACTTCAAAGGTTTATCATCCTAGGAATCTCCACCCAAAGACTGGGCAATTCTCCAAGGACACACTTCTTTGGAAAATCCCTCAACCCCAAATTTTGAGTCCATGAAGTATTTTGAGTTTGCAAAGTAAATTTAAAGAAATTTTCTGGATATCTCAGGACTGAAAAATTAACTTGAAACAATTTAAGAAGCTTTCTTAATTAATTCAGGAAATGTTTTGAATTCTCTACAATATGGTACATAGTTTCGAATTATTAAGCATATCTATGTAAAGTAATTTAAATACACCGAGTTTTGGTAATAAGTTGAAGGTGAGAGATATTGGACTCATACAGCTGGCTTCATGAAATTTTTAAGATTAAGTTACCTAATCTGTATAGTTGATCAAAAAGACTATCATGATTCATTATATCTAATTGTAGGAAAATGAGACTAGAATTTGCTTATGTTATGTCTTCCACATGACTGACAGGAACATATGCTAATAAATATGTCATTACTTCTTCCAATTTAAATAAAGGAAAAGAAAGCAAGGAATCTTGCTTATTCTGGTGCCTTCTCATAAAAAAGAAAAGAAAAGAAAAGAAAAACCCTCAAAGAAAAAATACTGTTCTAAGAAGTTGAGTTTGTGATTTTAAGATTTTTGCAAACTTGATGCTTTTAGTATGAACCACAGAATCTTCTTTCATATCATTTACACATGGACCATGTGATCCATGTAATTATTTTATTTTCACGTGTTCCACAAGCAAACCTATCAACCAGATTTTAAAGTAGGCCCACTATTCCCCAGTAAAATGTTCAAACATCCCATGGGTGACACTACACAAACATCAATCACAGAAATCTAATTCTGATGTCCCAAAACATTGTTGCCAACATGTAGAAAAGACGAAACAAAACTGATTATAAGAGCCAAATGAGGATGACTTCTCAACTCCTCTAGTGAATTTCATTATTTACAAATTTCACTGGACAATTACTGAATGATCAACCACATAAAGCTTTTGTTCCATTGGAGGAAGCTGTATAATTCTGCTGATCTTGTGGAAAATTTTCTGATGCTAGCCATTGTTATACCAAAACCAGGATGAGCTCTGATGGGCGTTTTGTGGCTGTATTTGAATTAGAAGAGTTATTGAAGCCTATATTCTATATTACTAACATTATCAAGTTAGAGTGAAGAAAGTTACCACCCTGTTTATTTTTTTTACATCATAGCTTAGAAGATAGTATCAACTCTTTCAAAACCCTGACAAAATAATAATTTTATAAATCAGTTACTGAATTACATATGCCATAAAATGTCATTTAAAACTGAAATTGTCAGAGAATGAAGGGGAGGAATAAGAGACTGAAAACCAAAACTTTGCACTGAGAAGAAATACATCAGGTATTTGATATAGTGTTATCTCACTTAATTTTATAATCACCATGTAAAGTAAACATGAGTGTACCATTTCTATATGAATAACCAGAGGCTTATAACAGTAAAATGAGATAACAGTGGAATACCTAGTATAACTAGTGGAAAATCCTAAGATTTTAACTCAGGTCTGAATGACTTAAAGCTGTGAGAGTTTCTATTCCAAATAGCTCTGCTTCACTGAATGATCTGTTTCAGCATTGATATAAATAATCCATGTAAAACATATTTTCAAATTATGTGCATTCAGTAGAATATGAATATACTGATTATTCCAAATTCACACTGATAATTCAATAGGCAATTTAGGATTTGACAGAACCTCAGGTTCATCTTTCAAACAGAAATAATTAAGGTCCATACATACATGTAGGAAAATTCTGACAAAGCTTTCTAATTGTGTGGCTTCTATTTAACAGGATTCTTTTTTACTTAGAAATGAATATCACTGTAAACCTTATTTTGAATAATATGACAAATGTTCCATGGCTATGGGCACAAAGACTCGAGAAAATAACCCATACATAGTCCAAAGAAATATCATTGAAACAATGCAATTGATGGACTAGAAAATATTGAAAATCTCCTGTTATTCCCACTTGGATCTAATCATACTGAGAACCCATGAATGTGAGATGCTCTTTGGGTTGATGGACTTGAATGTAGCAGTGAAATTCACTTATATCGCTATTATTTGGTAAATTAAAACTTGCCACAAATCTTCAGATTCTATACATTTTGTTTAACATTAGTTCAGGTTGTATTTGTTAAAATTATTAGTTTTTCTGGACCTGTGAGTATATATATGAGAAAGAAAGAGAAAATGATTTTAAAATATTTCTCTTAACTGAAATAACCTGATGATAAAATTGTTACTTTGTCTAGGGTCAACACACAGTCTTTTAGTGAGACTAAAAAGTTAACCCCATGTTCTGTTTTCAACAAATGAGTAGCCAGAGTCTCTATTGACTGAACAAGGGGTGCTATGGCTTTGGTTGATTCATATCAACTGGTGCCTGGTAGATGTCATCTTTAGACCATGCTGACCATCATCAGACCATGCTGCCTCTATATCCCTAGTAGGGGGGAATTTCTAGATATTCTTTTGAAGGTATCTATACAGTTTATATATTTGTTTATTTACTCAACTAATATCGAGAGTTTATTATATAAACTCTGAGACATGAAGACTGAGAGAAAATAAATCCAACAATCAACAGAAAGTCCAAGTAAAATTTTAAAAGCCAACTCATCTTATTTTTTTCCCCAGATAACCCCATGGCTTATCTAGAAACACACTGATATAGCTTTATGTACTTTCAACACACTTTACCCAGTTGTACCTAGGCCAATCACCACTCTTTATGAAAATAAGCAAAGGTAGTTATAGAGATACATAGACTCTACACAAAGTAGCCTATGTGCTGTTTGTGCTTCTAGCCAGTACTGCAGACATCTGAAAACACTATGTGGGGAGTTTCATTGTAAATACAACCAGTTCTGCAATTAAATCTCATATGTTCTTTGGAATCACTATGCTAAACAAAATCAAATCAACCATGGAAAATTTGGTCACGAACAACACTTGAAAACTTCAACAGTAACACATTTAAGAAATGATAGCAACCAAAAAAAGTAGCAAAATTTTACATGTTACATGGTTAAGAAATACATAAATCCTGCAATTAATATGGCATTTTATTTGAAAAGAAAATGTGCTTATCAGGAGGTGGTGGAAGTGTTACCTGAAAGTTACATACCACATGTGTACATGTGTGGCTCATCACACATGCTGTGATGAACTAAGGAGTGTGTTACATGTGTGTAGTTCGTGTATCCTACCAGGCTTAGTTCACCTGGGGACAGTTTCCCGTATTCACTTAGAGTTTCTCAGGGATGAAATTGCCCATAAATGAATGCAAAATTAATGTTACACTCAAATTGTTCCCTAGCATATCATACACATTGGAATAAATTTGCATCTTCTAACCAAGCATCATAGAATAACTGACCATATTAGAACTTGGTGACTGAGCCATATTCTGATTAGAACCAAGAAGTCGAGAAATATACTGATAAATTTGCACATAGGGCTCTTATATTGCCAGCAATTTACTTTAAAATCTTTCTGAATAGGCAAAATGACAAGTAAGTGTAAATTTGTTTTCATCTACACCCTATTGGTAATTACTAATCTGAGGAACTTCAGTCAGAAATAGCTCTTCAGGGATGCTTGGTTTTCGTTTGAAATATTCAAGTATTAAACCCATATTCAGAGATGCTACTGTTTCAATTACCTTTATCTCTGATCCAGCTTCCAACAGAACCTTTGTTCTGATACTGGTATCAGAGATGATATTCACTGGTAGGATGAAATTAAAATATGTGAAACAGTAATAAATATTATACAGATACTTCCTTATTTGTATGAAGAAGGTATAGCATTTAAAGTTTAGTGGTCTGATAGATCCTCTGTCCAGAAAAGTTACAGGCAGATTGTATGACCTCATTCATAAACCAAATTTTGTTAGAATATTGTTGCATGTATCTTGATGATGCTTTAAGAAAGATACAATCAAAAATTCCTAAAAGTTTAGCAAGCTGAGGCTTCTTAAAAGTTTGTGTGTGCTCTCTTTAAGTGTTTATTTGTTGTATATGGTAGAATGAATTTGAGATTTACATTTATTACTACTTGGTAGTAAGTTTAGGAGTTAACAGCATAAGCTTCCACACATCTGTAATATAGGAGATCTATCTATATTTAGCAAAACAAAAAAATCACACAATAATAGTAAATGACCAAACTGACCAAAGTTTGGTTGAGTTTATAGTAGTTATTTTGTAAGAATTGATTGTTCAACCTGTTTCCAAGCTATAGTTCTTTTATTCTCCATCTTAACATTTTCCCTATATTGTCTAATAAACTGGATAAAAATGTAGATCACATCTTTATTCATAGTTTTATTTGCAAAACACTGGCAAACCCTTTTGTATCCACAATACCATTTTATCACTTTAGCACTTTAACTGTGCTTTAGGATAGGGAACATCTCCATTTTACGCACCAGGACGAGTCTGGAAACATTGCGATGTCCAGTGACTTGCTTAATGTTACTTAACTAGTCTGAGGTAGAATAAGAACCATTCATGGCTAATAGATCCTTGTCCCATCCACTTGGGACCTTGTCATAAACAGCACTCATGTTTTTGATGCAGCTTTAGAATTTGGGTTCATTCTGTAAAAAAAGAAAAATTAGTTTTAAATAGAAAATTAGGATTTGTGGCATTTCCACTTTTGTTTAAACGTTATGTTTCTATTTGTATTTTGTAAAGAGCAAGGTCCATTATTATTACTCTAACAACCAAGAAAAATTAAGATCTGTCCTTGAGTGGCCAATTCAGGTCGAAACGACAGGGCATGGATGAGCCAGTCGTGTAATCACCAGATTCTTTGTCTAAACCCCTGGAGACTGTCTTAATGGAATCCCTCTTTCCATATTTTCACCACCCTGCTTAGTCATTTAGCTGAGGCATAGTGAAATGAACAAGTGAGTTTTCAGCCCTGATTCTATCTCTCTCACCCAATCACACATTTATTCCTAGGAAATAATCTACCCCCTGGGAATCTCCCACTGATTGTAAAGTGATTTTCTCACGCTGCGTTTTCTGTAAACCTAATACAATGTCCTAAGTTTATGAGTTAGTATAGAAATACAAATGACACCTGTGGAACCACATTCCCTTCTCTGAAATGTGCAGAAATTAATTGTATTTAGTAGATCCAAAATTATAGCTGCTCGGGGCAGATAAAATATGAGAGTGAGTAGAATGACATTTTTGCAACAGTGCCTTAAGGCTGAGTTGAAGACACTCTTGGGGATAAAATTCTTGATCATTCATGTACATACGCAGTAAATTACCCTCGAAGTAAATTACAGCAAAGTGTTGTACAATGGTGAAAGTATTGATTTAGTTTGGCTTTTATCCTGAGTTAGATGTGGAAGATCAATTGTTAATATTGTCCTGATCATTTCTAGCAGTGCCCAGAGGCATATGAGCAATGGCATGGTGTATGGACGGAAACGTAAATAAAGAAAAACAAATCCAAGAAGATCGTTCTGTACTTCAATTTGTTTTTCCTTTGGAATTTACCCTTTGTCCTAGTAGAATTGTTATGCGTTTCCATTTGCACAGCAAGGACACTGTACCAAAAAAAACAGTCTCTTTCAAGAAATGTTAAATAATATTTAAAACTAAAGTTCATCTGAAGTTCATCTGTTTGTGGCAACAATTATTTCCACATAAACAAGACAAATTACTAAATCTGTTTCCCAAATGTTACATATTGTGTGAAGAAATAACAGCTAAAGGCTCCCTGCCCAAGTTCTCTTATCTGTTTCTCTCACTTCTTATTAGCCATTTGTGAAAATTTTAGCAGTTGTACAATAAAGATTCATTTATTTTGATTTTTATCTCTCATACTACTTATCAATTCATTTTGAATTACAAAGAACATAGTAGTGTGTAAGGAAAAATATATAAAGCAAAGAAAAGTTAGAAATCAAGAAATTAAATATAAAGACAGACTCCTGAGGATAAGGCGAGCCCATCTGTGTTTCAAGCAGTTGGCTTGCCCCTTCCCTACTTTGGTGTGTTTTCAAAAACAACTGACTACTCTGAATCAGTGAAACAGTTGGTATCAAATATGTTATCTGCATGCTTTGCCCTTGGGCAGTGCTCATAGTAGGTAATGTGTTCCTTTATGCACCCAAGAAAACATTTCTGCTGGGCACATGCTGTACGAGGTATTACTCGAGATGCTAGGATCAGCAATGAGTAAAGTAAGTCAGGCTCCTGCCTTCATGAACATTATACCCTAGTGAGTGCATTAGAATATCACAACTATATCTCAGTTTTTAAATAAAGGATATACAATCCCAAGTGATAACTGGTGCTCTGAAAAAAAGAAATTACAGCGGAGTAAGTACTGAGGGTTAGGAGCTATTATTTTACATAGCATGTTCAGATCTTCTCTTAGGATGTGATGTTTTAGCAGGCTGAATGAAATAATGAAGCAAGTCAAAACAATGGTTCTGTAAAGAGCTATTAAAAAGCCTTTCATCATTCCAAAAATAACATATGGGAAAGCAATCTAATATCTAACAGCTAGAATTTGCCTCACTCGCTAGGATTTCTGCTATTTTGATGTTGATAGTATCTTTCTTTTTGAAGCCAAAATACATCATTTTAATGAAATAAGCACAGCAATGACCAGTTCCTACTCTGTATCCTCTTAACCAGATCGCTAACTTGTAAATAAATAAAATATGGAGAAGTCACACCCATTGTAGTCACTTGTATCTTTCAAGCACTTGTTAGAAGCTAAATGAATGCACACTAAATGAATTAGAGGTATCTGGAAAGTGGCTGGTTTGGTACAATCAAGAATATGGATTGTATTAAGATGGCAAGTGACTTTATACTTATTGGACCTAATTAATTCCATTTATAAGGATAATAAAACAAATCTTTGCTCATTGAAGGAATCATTTTTTACTTAATTGGTAATAAAATGATAGCTTCATATATTTAAAGGCTATTAAACTGTATTATTCCCCCTAATGAATATATTCATAACAGAGAAAAAGAACACTGAATATGTTCACATAGTAACATAAATCTGTTAACCTTTAAATGTTTAAAATTTTATTCCTTGTCATCTTATTACTAAATCTTTAAAACTTGAACAACTATAATCCATAATCATCTTAATACTACATCAAAATCAGAATGTAAAATGTGTAGTAGCACAGTGATTTCCATGGTAACATTCAACCTTGTCCTAAACACTTCAAGAGATAACAGCTTTATAAGGTAGTGGAATCCAAATGTAAAATTCTCCAGTAATTAGTAATAACAATCAAAGAAATTAAAGGAAATTGTGGGAAAAGCAAAGCGCCTTTTTGAAGAAGCAAAGCTATCTAATATTGTTTTATTTGGGCACAAATCCTTTATGAAAAATAAATCTGTATTAGTGCATAGCATTGTGAATGGCAGCCAATGTTTCATTTAGGAAACAATATCTTAACTTTCAAGCATAATAGACACTGAAGAGCAGTAGATGCCTAGACCAATGTGAGCTGGATTAAAACAAGATCTCCACCGGGTGCGGTGACTCACGCCTGTAATCCCAGCACTTTAGGAGGTCGAGGCGGGCGGTGCATGAGGTCAGGAGATCAAGAACATTCTGGCCAACATGGTGAAACCTTGACTCTACTAAAAATAGAAAACGTAGCTGGGCGTGGTGGCGGGCGCCTGTAATCCCAGCTACTCTGGAGGCTGAGGCAAGAGAATGGCTAGAACTAGGAAGACGGAGATTGCAGTGCGCCAAGATCACACCACTGCACTCCAGCCTGGTGACAGAGCCAGACTATGTCTAAAAAACAAAAACCAAAACCAAAACAAAACAGAAAACAAACAAGATCTCTCAGAAGTAGAATGCTTGCACACATGAGGTAAATAACAAACTATTCTAACTATTCTTTAAAGAGATGAGAGAATTAAATTTTCAAAAGTAATTTTTCTTGGAATTAAACTACACAGTAACATTTATTTGATTTTCTTCTATAGAATATTATGATACCTTTATATGTTTTCCATTAAAAATAAACATTAATTAAAAATTATTCATCTTTCTTTAAAATATTTTACCTTACAATACATGTTCCAATATTAATGGTTTGCTGTCCTCTACTCATTGCTATTGTATTTAAATTTTCAGAAATTTGCCTTGGATTCAGATATTTCCTCTGCCAATATTTGTTTATTTGTTTTTTTAAGGCAATATGTGTATGAATATATTATTATCTATATCCATAGATCTGCTGATTGTAACTATTTTGACAAGGGGTTAGGGAAGAAGTAGGGCATAAACTTTTGGTATTCTATAGGCAACTTAATTATTTTAATGATTTTTTAAATGATCAAATTTTCAACTCATTATGTTTATGTTATGACCACACAAAAATCAGCAGAAGATTTCCAACTTGGTCTTTATTTCCTAATGAATATATATTTGGTAGCCAAGTTCTAATGTGGAATATATGTAAGTGAAATAATCAATGGGATGAAATCATCATGTTTCCCTTAGTACATGTTATCTAGGAGGCACAATTTAGTAATAACAATTTATTAAGAATCTCAAAACCACAAAATATGTTCATCTCAAGTTTGTGCAGAAGACGCACTTGGGGACCAATAGTGAACCTCAAAATAGCTAATGTGCTTTAGTTTTTAGCCTATCCTTGCTGCAGTCCCCATTTTCTTACAACCTTGCTGCTCATAGTGTGGTTCAGGAAACAGCAGCATTCACAGGCCACGTGGGACCTTGCTACAGTTGCAGAATCTTCAGGCCACACTGAAGACCAGATTCAGAATCTGTACTTTCACAAGCTCCCTAAATGATTTGAAGACATATTATATTATAAACAAGTCTAGATCATCCTTGAAATATTCATTTACAAATAAGCAATCCACACTCTTTACATAGCCTATTGTGGTAAGAACATGTAACATGAGATCTACCTTCTTGACAAATTTTAAGTATACAATACAGTATTATTAAACATAGGCACAATGTTGTACAGCAGATCTCTAGAAGGTATTCATCTTGCACAACTGAAATATTAAAGCTGTCAAATAACAGCTCCTCATTTCCTCCTCCCCACTAACTTCTGCCCTAATAGATTAAACAATGTAAAACAATGTCTGCAAAGCTGTGAGTTACCTGATTCCTTTCCTCTCTGTAAAATAGGGCATTGAGTTTGCAAAAGCAATTCAGTAACAATCACTAGGTCTATAATTCTGATGCCTCTGATGGTGTACCAAAACATAAGATTATATTAGCAAAATACATAGGCTTTCTAGAGAGAAAAGAAATAATCCAAAATTTGGGTCTTTTGTGTATTTTTAAATCAGCAGAAGATTTCCAACTTTGCCTTTATTTCCTAATGGATATATATTTGGTAGCCAAGTTATAACGTGGAATATATATAAGTGAAATAATCAATGGGATGAAATCATCATGTTTCCCTTAGTATATGTTATTTAGGAGGCACAGTAAGTATTTTAAATATTACAGGAAGGAAGTATTTTAAAATACTTACAGGAAGGAAGTATTTTAAAATACTTACAGGAAGGAAGTATTTTAAATATTAACTGGCAATGTTATAAAAACCAGGTAATTAATATATTTATCAGTAGAATAACATCATTAGTAGTCATATTAATTATCATAATATATTTTCATACATTTTGAAATACGAATGATTATTAATTTATCTTGTGCTTTTCATGCACCACAGTTTTAAGTGCTTTTATGCATATTAGTCATTTAATTCTTATAGGTATCTAATGAAGGAGGTACCATTATTGTCTCTGTTTATGTATAAGGGAGCTAAGGCTAAGAAAAATTAAGCAGATTTCCCATAGAGACACAGTTAGGAAATAGTGGGCAAGGTTTCAAACTGGGTAGCCTACCTCTAGGTCAGGATAATATAAAGTATAATATAAAAAATGTTATACCCTGGAAGAGTTATATAACATAAAATTTCAGTTTATTTTATTCTGCAATGTAATTTTGTTCCTTGGGTTCAGGAAGGTTCTAACAAACAGAAGTCCCTGGACCAGATATAGGCAGGCAGTTATCAAAAATCAACATGTGTGGAATGACAGAGGCAAACAAGATAAAAAGCAGTGGAGAAGTGGCAAGTGGGTAGAGCTGAGTCAGAAGATGGGAGAAGAACATCCATGATGAAAGTTGTGGGGTTTGTGAAGTCATGTGGTTTAAGGGCTAAAATTGTAAATGGTAGGCATTCAGTAAGTGCTGTTTTCCTTTTATGTAATGCCTAGAGCTCACTTGGGAGAGGGTGGCTCCATCAGGGGGCTGAAGCAGACCAAATGTTTTGGGATTTACTTTGAAGTTAATTAACCAGATCATTCAAAGTATTTTCCTTGGAACAAAAGAATTTTGGCTCTCAGTTTTGGCTCACTTTTAGCTCACTCTTAAGACTAAAGGACAATCTCAATTTGAAAAATTCTTACAAACAGTTCAAGTCTCAGCCTTAACTATAAAAATATCACTTACCATATGGAAATTTACAATTGCTTCCTTAGCACTCCAGTTTTTATCCAAAAGCCCCTAGCTACTAACCAAGCATCTAAACCCTTCTTCCCCAACTCTAACCACTTTTTAAGAGGAAATAGTAGACTGGTCCTAGAATTCCTGCATTGTCCAAAGTTTCACTCTTTCATTAGAAGAGATAATAAATCAAAAAACGTATTTTTTGCAATACTCATCAGAACATTACCCTTGTCTTGTAGATAATAGAATCAAGGCTCTGAGTAGATAACACTTTGCCTCAATCACAAAGTAGAAAGGAGTAAAATAAAAAATAAACTGAGATCTAACTGCAAAGCTCTTTTTCTAAACACCATGCTGTGCTACTTTCACCAAACAGCAGTATAAATTACTTTATTTTTTACTATTAAGAGGAGACACCATCTTTACACCACTCATGTTTCCTACCTGCAAGTCATCAATTGCATAAAGTTTATACATTGAAGAATAATAACTTTGATCCATAAAACAAGAAACTCCATGCATGAGTCTTAAGGAAATTAAATAATTGTTTATTTACAGTTCCCTCAATTTAAAAAAAATCATATTAGGATTTTTAGTTTCAGTTCAGATGGAGTAACAGATCAGATTTATCTTCCAACCTGGAATAGCCAAAAGGAAACAAACACAATATATAATATAATTTTTTTTTTTTTTTTTTTTTGAGACAGAGTCTCGCTCTGCCGCCCAGGCTGGAGTGCTGTGGCCGGATCTCAGCTCACTGCAAGCTCCGCCTCCCAGGTTCACGCCATTCTCCTGCCTCAGCCTCCCGAGTAGCTGGGACTACAGGCGCCCGCCACCTCGCCCGGCTAATTTTTTTGTATTTTTTTTAGTAGAGACGGGGTTTCACCGTGTTAGCCAGGATGGTCTCGATCTCCTGACCTCGTGATCCGCCCGTCTTGGCCTCCCAAAGTGCTGGGATTACAGGCTTGAGCCACTGCGCCCGGCCAATATAATTGTTTTTTAAGTCATTAGCCAACAAAAGATAATGATCCCTGAAATTTGAGAAGTGTATTAGCTTCCTATTACTGCTTTAATAAATCACTCCAAATCTTATAGCTTAAAACAACACAAATTTATTCTTTTATAGTTCTTGAGGTGAGAAGTTCAGAACCACCATCAATGAATGAAAGTCAAGTACTCTACCAAAAAAGTAAGGATTTGTTTGATTTTTGTGTTTGCTTTGTTTTCCTTTGTTTTGTCTGAGAAGGCAGGTAGTGGAAAGAGATAGAAATGGAAATGTATGGCTCTAAGATCTGTATACAATCTGAGTAGTATAAGATGATTTGACTGTGTGATAAGTTAAGATATGTACTAGGAACTCTAAATCACCCGCTTAAATAATGCAACCAAAAAGGATTTGAAATTTTTAAAAATATCACGTATTTTGAATCACACTCTTTATTTTCTTAACTTTTGTTTTAAGGTCAGGGATACATGTGTAGGTTTGCTACATAGGTGAACTTGTGTTATGGGAGTTTGTTGTATAGATTATTTCATCACCTAGGTGTTAAGCTTATTAATTATTGTTTCTGATCCTTTTCCCTCCTTCCACCCTGCACACTCGGATAAGCCGCAGTATGTGTTGTTCCCCTCTATGTGTCCATGTGTTCTCACCATTTAGCTCCCACTTACAAGTGAGAACATACAGTATTTGCTTTTCTGTTCCGTGTTAGTTTGCCAAGGATCATGACCTCCAGCTCTACCCATGTCCACGCAATGGACATGATCTCATTCTTTCTTACGGATGCATAGTAGTTCATGGCGTATATGTGCCACATTTTCTTTATCAAGTCTATCATTGATGGACATTTAGGTTGATTCCATGTCTTTGCTATTGTGAATAGGGCTGCAATGGACATATGTGTGCCTGGGTCTTTATAACAGAGTGATTCATATTCTTTTGGGTATATACTCCACTGTGTTGAATGATTTCTGTGTCTATGTCTTTGAGGAATCACCACACTGTCTTCTACAACAGCTAAACTAATTTACACTCCCACCAACAGCATATAAGCGTTCCTTTTTCTCCACAACCTCACCAGCATCTGGTTTTTTTTTTTTTTTTTTACTTTTTAATAACAGCATTCTGACTGGTGTTAGATGGTATCTTATTGTGATTTTGATTTGCATTTCTGTAATGATCAGTGATGTTGAGCTCATTTTCATACAATTGTTGGCCACATGTATTTTCTGTATTATTCTGTTCTCACACTGCTATAAAGATACTACTTGAGACTGGGTAATTTATGAAGAAAGAAGGTTTACTTAACTCGCAATTCTACATAGCTGGAGAGGTGTCAGGAACCTTACAATCATGGCAGAAGGCAAACGAGAAGCAAGCACCATCTTCACAAAGTGGCAGGAAAAAGAGAGACAGAGCGGGAAAGAGAGAGAGAGAGAGAGAGGAAAATTCCACTTCCAAGCCATCGTATCTCACAAGAACTGTCCCACCATCATGAGAACAGTGTGAGGGAAACTATCCCTATGATCCAACCACCTCCCACCAGGTCCCTCTCTCAACATGTGGGGATTATAATTTGAGATGAGATTTGACTGGGAACAGAGATCCAAACCACATCAACATCTTCTTTTAAAAAGTGTCTGGTAATGTCCTTTGCCTAATTTTTTATGCAGTTGTTCTTTTACTTGTAAAGTTAAGTTTCTTACAGATGCTGGATATTAGACCTTTGTCAGATGTATAGTTTGCAAAAATTTTCTCCCATTCTTTAGTTTGTCTGTTTATTCTGTTAGTTTCTTTTTCTGTGCAGAAGCTCTTTAGTTAAGTTAGATCCCATTTGTCAAATTTTGCTTTCATTTATATTGCTTTTGGCATCTTAATCATGAATTCTTTGACTGTGCCTATCTCCTGAATGGTGTTACCTAGGTTGTCTTCCAGGGCTTTTATTCTTTTGGGTTTTACATTTAAGTATTTAATCCATCTTGAATTAATTTATACATATGGTGTAAGGAAGGGATCCATTTTCAATCTTCTGTATATGGCTAGTCAATGATTCCAGCACCATTTATTGAATAGGGAATCCCTTCCCCATTGCTTGTTTTTCTCAGATTTGTGAAAGATGAGATAGTTGGAGGTATGTTGTCTTATTTCTGGGTTCTCTATTTTGTACTATTGATCTATGTGTCTGGTTTTGTGCCAGTACCATGCTGTCTTGGTTACTATAGCTCTGTAGTATAGTTTTAAGTCAAGTAGCCTGATGCCTCCAGCTTTGTTCTTTTTGCTTAGGATTCCTTTGGCTATTTGGGCTCTGTTTGGTTTCCATATGAATTTTAAAATAGTTTTCTGCTTTAGGCAGTATGGCCATTTTAACCATATTGATTCTTCCTATCCATGAGCATGGAATGTTTCTCCATTTGTTTCTGTCATATCTGATTAAGCAGGGTTCTGTAGTTCTCCTTATAGAGATCTTTCACTTCCCTAGTAATCTATATTCCTATTTTATTCTTTTTGTGGCAATTGTGAATTGGAGTTCTTTCCTGATTTGGTTCTCAGCTTGACTGTTGCTAGTGTACAGGAATGCTAGTGACTTTTGCACCATGATGATGTATCCTGAGACTTTGCTGAAGTTATTTCTCAGCTTAAGAAGCTTTTGGGATGAGATTATGGGGTTTTCTAAATATGGCATAATGTAATCTGCAAACAGGGATATTTGACTTCCTCTCTTCCTATTTGTATGCCCTTTACAAATAGACCATTTTTATCAGAATCAAAAATAATGAAATACTTAGACATAAACCTGACTAAATCAGTAATGTGACTATGAGAAAACATGGTAGACATAAACTAGAGACTCACGTAAATGAAGACATATAGTTCAGAAGATTTAAAATTGTTAAGATATCAATTTTCCCCTACTTAATCCCAATTAAAATCACTACAGGATTTTTTTTCAGAAATTGACAAACTGATTCTAATAGTCACATGGAAATGCAAAGTACTGACAAAAATCAAAAATCTTGCCAAAAGAAAAAAATTGGTGGACTATCACTATCTAGTTTCAATATTTATTATAAAACTATAATAATTACAAAGTTGTGACTTGGGCATAAAGATAGACAGATTTAAAAATAAAAGAGAATAGAGTTCAGAAATAGACCCAAATGTATATGGACAGTTGATTTTTGACAACACGTAAAAAGAAATTCAGTGGAAAATTATACATCTTTGCTACAAATAGTACTAGAACAATTAAATATCCATATAAACATAAAATGTTTGATTAATGTCTCATAGCATAAATTAAACACAGAATAAATCACAGATATAATTGTAAAATCTAAATCTATGCAATATCTAGAAAACATAGAAGCAAATTATTATCATTGAGGTTTGGCAAAAAAAATTTAAATATGAAACACAAAAAATTTTAGGACATAACGGAAATGATTTCCAACAATCTTGAAATCCTGAAGACATAAAAGAGTTACTTCAAGGGTGGGCTGAAACCTGTCGTATAAGCCTTAAATGCCATTTTGGTAGCATAGTTCAAACAAATTGGGAAAAACAACCTCTTCAGCAAAAACCTTACATATCGTTAATGTGATTTTATACCACTTGAGTCAAATTCACATCTCTTATTTAAGCTGTATGACTTATAGTGCTAAACACAATATTTAATATACAGTAAGAATGCAATAAACAGGGCTTTGAAGATTGGCATTATTTATTACTGCAACATGACCTAGCCCATTCTGACTGATGAGTATAGCAACATGATAACAAAGAGCATTCTGAATAATGTCTTTACCTTAGTACAAAGTATTAAAAGGTATGGCAGATATGTTTTATTCTTTAATCAGGCAACTCAAATGTTACTCAAGTGTATTCAGTTTATGAAAATGCATTGATCTGAATACTTATGGGTAATTTCCCATATATGTGTGTCTAGACAGATACAGATATACAACACAAACATGTATACATATTATATATTTGTATAAATATTATGCAAATACATAATTATTTGTGCATACATTGTGTTGACATATATAATATGTGTATACAGACAATACAAATCTTTTAATACTAAAAGTTTCTTTTAAAATGATGGAATAGAAAAATTTAAACCATGTGGGGGTTTTCTTTTGGAAGTTGGATATGTTCACTAAGTAAATGGCCATATTGAGAGCAGAAGGCATTTCAAATTATCTGAAAGTCATACACAAACTATTGGAGAAAGAACAAATGTACACTGGGAAGCCAATAAAATAGAGATTATGGCAACAGAGTTTTGTGCTAATCAAAGTGACAACTAGAGTTTTTGGTGAAAAAAGAGAGGATTTTATAAATTCTAACAGGATGCTGACAATAGAAATGACTGAATGTAACATGACAAGGAAAATGAATGAGTTTGTTCCAATGTATATTAGACCTCAGGTAGCAAGGCAGGTGGTGCTAAAGCACAGAGCAGAGGAAGAGTCAGATACAGAAGCAGATTTCTAGGAAAAACTGGTGCTCTGTCTTCACTCTAGACACAAGTCATCAAAAGTAAGATATCTTGAAGATAGTAATAATACTGGGCCAGAAAAAGGACTAAGCAGCATAGATTTAAGGTTGGTTTTATTTTTTAATTTCAAATAGCTAAGCTAGTGTCAAATCTTTATCTTTTTAGGTATAATATTCTGAATAAACTTTAGCATTTGTTTTCTAAAGTTTCATGGATTTTATTTTTGCCAAAACTTTCATTTCACATGATGAATTAATAATATCTCTGCTGTCAGTGGATTCTGAAGAAAATGTGAAAATAGCCCAACTTACCACATTTTTTAAGTTCAGTAGTTTTGAATATCTTACTCTTCTTCATTGAAAACTGACAGAACATAGTTATGGGAAAGACAGACGTGCCACTTTTACAAATTCATAGTTAATCTATATGTTTTTAAAATGATAACCAAAACAAAAGATTTTTTTACAGGCTTGTCTATGTTTGTTATTCTGTTTGGGCCATATTACCAAGTTTTGGAGCTCCTAGTCATGTAAAGTGAGAAACGAATTCTCTAGAATTTGGATTTTGACTCATCCTCCAGGACAGAAAATATGCCTCCAGTGTCAGCCTTACAAAGAGGTGGCGTTGAAGGGGCAAAGCACAAAGCTAAATGAGTCCCTACCACAAGGACTAGGCAGCATAGATTTGAAATATTGCTATTAAAGCTGAGTCATAGGATGCCGGAGCAGGCAAGAGCATGGCAATCCAGCTTGCATTAGTCACTTCTCACACTGCCAAATGCCTGAGATTCAGTAATATATAAAGAAAACAAGTTTAATTTGTTCATGATTCCACAGACTATACAGAAAACATGGCAACATCTGCTTCTGAGGAGGCCTCAGAGAGATTTTACAATCCTGGTGGAAGGCAAAGGGGAAGCAGACTTGTCTTACATGGCCAGAGCAGGAGGGAAGAGAGAGAGGGGAGAGGTGCCATACACTTCTAAACAACCAGATCTCAGGAGAAGTTACTGTTGCAACCAAAGGGGGCAATGCTAAACCATTAAAACATGTCCCCATGATCCAATTGCCTCCTATCAAGTCCCACCTCCAACACTGGGGACTACAATTCACCATGAGATTTGGGCAGGGACACAGATTTAAACCATATCATTCCACCACTGGCCCCTCCCAAATCTCATATCCTTTTCACTTTGCAAAATACAATTACGCCTTCTCAACAGTCCCCCAAAGTCTTAACCCATTTCAGCATTAACTCAAAAGTCCAAAGTCAAAAGTATCATCTGAGACAAGGCTAGTCCTTCTGTGTATGAGCCTGTAAAATCGAAAACAAGTTAGTTACTTCCAAGATACAATAACAGTACAGGCATTGGGTAAATATTCCCATTCTAAAAGAGAGAAGGGACCATGGGGGCTGACTCCCTGCAAAACAACAGGGCAAAGCTGCCCAAGGCCTTGGGAGCCTACCCCTTGTGCTAGTGTGGCTTGGGTGTAAGACATGGAGCCAAAAGAGATTATTTTGGAGCTTTAATATTTATTGACTGCCCTCTAGGTTTTCAACTTGCACAGGACTTGTAGTCCCTTTGTTGTGGCCAATTTCTCCCTTTTGGAATGGGAATATTTACCCAATGCTTGTACCCCTATTGTACCTTGGAAGTAACTAACTTGCTTTTGATTTTACCGGCTCATATGCAGAAGGGACTAGCCTTGTCTCAGATGAGACTTTAGACTTTGGACCTTTGAGTTAATGCTGAAATGAGTTAAGACTTTGGGGGACTGTTGGGAAGGCATGATTGTATTTTGCAATGTCAGAAGGACATGAGATTTGAGAAGGGCCAGTGATGAAATGATACGGTGTGAATCTGTGTCTCTGCCAGTCTCATGGTGAATTGCAATCCCCAGTGTTGGAAATGGGACCTGGTGAGAGGTGGTAGGATCAGGGTGGTGGGGCGGGGCGGTGGGGGAGCACATTTTCTAATGGTTTAGCATCATCCCTCTTGGTCTCAATAGTGAGTTCTTAAAAGTGTTGTTTAAAAGTGTATGGCACCTTCTCCTCATCTTCCTCTTGCTCTAGCCATGTAAGACAAGCCTGCTTCTCCTTAGCCTTCCACCATGATTATAAAATCTCCCTGAAGCCTCCCCAGAAGCCAATGCTGCCATGCTTTCTGTACAGCCTGCAGAATCATGAGCCAATTATACCTCTTCTTCTTATACATTATTGAGTCTCAGGTATTTCTTCATAGCAGTGTGAAAACGGACAAATACACAGCTGAAAGGTGACATCAGAAAATCCAGGAAGCAAACTATTGGCAGACCAATAGGTGCACAGGTACCAACCACCAGGAAAAAAAAGAGAGAAGAAGAAGGGGCCGGGCACGGTGGCTCACACCTGTAATCCCAGCACTTTGGGAGGCTAAGGCAGATGGATCACGAGGTCAGGAGTTCGAGATCAGCCAGACCACGTGGAGAAACCTTGTCTCTACTAAAAATACAAAAATTAGCTGGACGTGGTGGCACGTGCCTGCAATCCCAGCTACTCAGGAGGCTGAGGCAGGAGAATCGCTTGAACCTAGGAGGCGAAGGTTGCAGTGAGCCGAGATCAGGCCACTGCACTTCAGCCTGAGTGACAGAGCAAGACTCCATCTCAAAAAAAAGAAGAAACTGTGATCTTGAGAGAGAAAGATGCATTATGTGAGTCTTTATTAATCTGAAGATACAGGAACAGTAAACAAGAGACAAGTCAAATTATATAAACTGCAGGAACCAGGAGAAAATTAGAAATGACTTGAGGCTGAACCAGAGAATACAAGGTAGCTCTATTGTTAGATAAGGGTTTATTCCAGAAATTCAGAAGCAAGGTAAGGGAGTTCTACAGATGGACAAGTGACATCAATTGTAGGGAGACCATTACTGCGGCTGGGAACCAGAATGGACCTGACAGATGATTGATTATTTATGAAATGCTTCTGTTCCCATTAGGAATTATAAGCATATCAAAATAGAATTGTTGATCCTTGAGAGAGCATAATGCTTGTGTTTACTTTCTAGTTTCCAAGGCTTTTTAAAAGCATTCTGATGGCATGTTAAGACAGAGAGCCTCAAACTTTAATATGCCTATGAATCACCTAAGGGTTTTGGGAAAAAAAAAAAAAAAAGCAGGTGCTGATTCACTAGGTCTGGGTGGGACCTGTGTTTCTGCATTTCTATAGTGTTCCCATGAAATATCCTTGGTGCTGGTTCTTGGCCTATACCTAGAGAGAAAGATGTCAGGAGACCTCGAGGACATTCAAACAAAACAGAAAAAAAAAAAAAAAAAAAAAAAAAAAAACCTAATAATCCTAAAAAATTGAAGCACAAATACAGAAAAAAGTAATTTCTAGAAATTTTTTCTCATTTTTCAAGGTATTAGCTTTCTGCCAAACTAGCAATATTTGATTCAAGACATTTTAACCCTCTCTTTGGCTTCACCTGGTATCAAGGAGAGAAAAAATATATATACATCTCCAAGTCTTTGATTTGTAGCCATGATATGGCATTGAAAAAAATCACATAGACCTCTATGGAGAATTTCTTTATTCAGAGACATTCTGCAATGAGTCAACAAAAGGGAATCCGATATGTACTGTAGGAATTACCTATGAGTAAGACATGCAGGATAGCACCATAAGAAAAAAGCATAGACTTTGATTGCACCGAGCCTGGTTCAGTTCTCTACTCTGCCTCCCAAAGTGTGACTCTGAACAAGTTATCTCCTCTCAGAGATGTGTGATTCTCATATACAAAGACTGATATGTATTTCAGAACAAATTGTTAATTAGGAAGGATCAAGTACCTACAATTATCCCCACAATAAGTGACAGCTGGTTATTTATATCTGCTGGTAATTGCTAAGCTCATGTTTATATGCAGGGAGAAAGTGTCTTTAAAGGAAAATAATATTTCTAAATAAGGCCTTCAACTCTGTGCGGGCACTTTCATCCACCAGCATTGAGTTTCTCCATTACCTAAAAAGATAAGATTAAATCAAAAAATTTGGAGTGACTTTCAAAGCCACACAGAAACCACGCAATGTCAGGAGAATCAGATAGGTTCTTTTTATTCAAGTATTTTAGTGTACATCTCCACTTTAGTCAATTGACTGCCTATGAAAACAAATTCTGTTCATACCATCCAACTAAACTCTTAACCCTGGCCATTTGTCTTATCCATGATGTATAATAAAGTATCTATGTTGTGGGCATTTGCTATCTGCCTGGTACTATACTGATATGGTTTGGCTGTGTTCCCACCAAAATCTCATCTTGAATTGTAGCTCCCGTAATTCCCACTTGTTGTAGGAGGGACCCAGTGGGAGGTAATTTAATCATAGGGGCACGTCTTTCCCATGCTGTTGGCATAATATGGAATAAGTCACATGAGATCTGATGGTTTTATAAAGAGGAGTTCCCCTACACATGCTCTCTTGCCTGCCACCATGTAAGATGTGCCTCTACTCCTCATTTGGCCTTCTCCAAAATTGTGAGGTCCCCCAAGCCATGAACAACTATGAGTCAATTAAACCTCTTTCCTTTACAAATTATGCAGTCTCAGGTATGTCTTTATTAGCAGCCTAAGGAAAGAATAATAAATGTATTTAACATATTTTTAAGAATTTTTAAAGCAGCAATTTTATGTGAAGAGCACAGAAGTCAAGCATCTTTGGAAAAATGAACTTTCTCATAGAACCAGGTAGCAAAGTACAGTGAGTGGAAGAAACCTACACAATTTAGAAGCAATTAATAAGAATCTGCCTTGTTTTTCAAAAGTCCTAAATGTTGACATTCTCCAGAAAAAAAATTTTACAGGTAAGTGTATCACTGATTTTAAATTGAACTACTGAAATTTCAATATATAATAATAGTTCAATAATAAACTGACTTACTGAAACTTTCAATATATTGAAATATTTTTACTACTTTAGTATTTTATTACTCACAATTGCCTGAAAATTTTAATATAATTGATATTGGAAAAAAGAAAATTACCAAAACTTCCTGTATCTGACCTTAGTTCACCATTTGCCATGGCAACTTTAGCTTCCCATGAAGGAAGGTATCTGATATTCAACAAGATGAAGAAATCTCTGTAAGAACAATAAAATGCTGTTCATCATTGTATAAATTAGGCACATACGTGGCACGACAGCTAGATTATTACATTCTTGGCATGAACTTTAGATAACTGTCTTGAAACAAATCAACCAGCTAGGCCTTCTGTGTCTTCCACAGAGTACCTCTAGCAGCTGGATCTAGTATAGTCCTGAGCAGTTTCTCACAGCAAGCTCTGGAGAGGCTTACAATCAGAATACATCTGATTTCATGAAGTGCCAGGAGTAATTAACACTTTGAAGAGAGGGACATTTATATAAGAATGGTTTGCAGCCATTTACTACCAAGTTGTTTACATCCAGCAAACACATTAGATACGGAGGCTTCTTCATACAGAAGTGCCCTGTTTTCAGGGTACATGGTAAAAGGAGGGCCTAGGACCATAGGGAATTGGTAAGAGGAAGCATAATTAAGAAGTCTAAGCATATTCCAGATCTATCATTTAATCACGACAGGGATTATTCCTGTTTTCCAAGGGAACACGGGGCTTACAGAGACTAAGTACTTGCCCAAGTATATGAAGATAAAAGGTAAAAGATAATTTGAATCCATTCATCAATAAATTTTCATTGAGCACATAAAATATGTCAGACACTGTGAACAAAGCTGGCATTTTTAACCACCACATACCATGACCACCTCATACTGATCACAGGAACACAAAGAAGGAAATGATGGAAATACTTCCTTTTTAATACTATTTTTTTAAAGCGACAGCTTTATATTTAATAGGTGAACAGAAACACCAACTTCATATTTTAAAGAAGAGTTGTATATATATTTTCCTGATACTTGGGAAAAAATATTACCTTATTTTAGTTATTATCTGTTATGGTGCAAGTTTGCATCATCTGAAATATGAACAAAACATGCATGTAGAATAAGAAAAGCTACTAAAAATTTCAAGGCATTAGTATTTCAACAGAACCAGAACTCATAATGTTTCAATCATATTACGAAAATTCCTTTAGATAATTCTTCTAGAATTGAATCATTCTAGGCATGATAGTAAAAAAATAAATGCAAATCAATGTGATTAATACATTTAATTTGCTGTCAAATGTATAAAACTAATACAACATCTTGCTCAAAACAATGCTAAATACTCAAAGACATTTCAGAAACATCTAGGAAGATGGATAATAGCTTATTCATTTTATAATTAGTTCTGAGGCAGCTATGAGTCTTTAGTCATTAAATATCTGAAATCTATTTAGCATAATTGATATATGTGCATATGTAATACTTCTGATTGTAATCGATTCTATAAATAATGCATGCCATTTACAGCACACATCATTTTGATTTGTTTTCAATACTTATTTAAACATATATATATATTTTACTTCTGTGTCTGATTTCTGAAAGTCATAGATTAAATTTTCACAAAATTTGTTTGCTATTAATTACTATTCAATTCCTATTTAAATATTGCTCCTCAAAGCACTCAAATTAGGGGTATCATTAATCATCAAAAGCCTGCTAAAAAACAAGAAAGTTTAGTTAAAGTTAGTTTGAACATTACTCAAGAAACAAATGAATGCATCTTGCAGAAATGCAGCAATTGACTCTTCATTGTATATAACTCCATACAGCTTAGCTTTTCATTTTGCATATTTATTTTATTTTAGAGTTCTTCTTTGTTTCCTTTTATTCATCCAACTCCATTGCCATTAGCTTTAAATCACTCATATAATACACATTTGGCAATGCTTTTTAAGTGGACTTGAAAATCCCTCAATGACTAAAGGGTAAAGTAAAACCCTGACTTAGGACTTTTTAAAGTCAATATCCTTCGAATTAACTGGCTAATGCTCCACGATCTATTTCTCTACCCTTTTTTCAACATATCAAGATTTTCACAGAAAGCAAATTGTTCATTTGTAAATGTTTGAATATTCTTGCCCTTCTGTGTCCACAGCCTTTTTTGTGTGTGCTGTTTTGTAACCCAGGAATTATTTGGAAAATAGCCTAAATATAATTGCAAAAATATAAAAATATCTAACTTATTCATGGTTTCAACAAATATATATTGGTAATCCACTGTGCCCTGGGACTTTGCTACATGTGAGTAACAAAATACAGTCCCTATTCACAAGGGGCATAATATATCCAAGTGTTCCCAACCTGGAAAGGATGACAATTGCATGAAATATTCACTATTCTGGGATCATGAGTCAAGGCAGCATGAGGGAGGCTCTCACCACATGCAGTTGCCCAATCTTGGACTTTCCAGCCACAGAACTGTGAGTCAAATAAACTTGAAAGACATTTATTTAGTGATTTAGAAATCACCCAGCTTCAGGTATTCTGTTATAGCAACACAAAACAGACAAGGAAAGTGAAGTCTCCCTAATGAGAGTGACACCTAAAACCAGTCCAAAAGGGGGATGGGAATTGAAGTGGAAAGCTAAAGAGAGTTCTAAGGCAAAGGGCAAACCACAAGTCAAGGACTCAGAAATGGAAGAGAACCTAGTTATCTCAAAGAATGCTGAGTCATTTGTAGTAACCACATAACCTTAGGGGTCATGGTGAAGGGTCAAGGGCCAATTTAGGGAGTGTAACTTCTTATGGACCTTGCAGAAGTAATCCACATAAAGCGTCTTCCTTGTGACTTGAGTTAATGCTGTAAAGATTGTAGGATGACAAGTATAAATGCTTCAAAGAAAGCATTTAATAGATGTTAGTTATAATTGTTCAAAGTAGTATTGCTTTGTTATGATTGTTAGTATAATTTTGATCACCTATCCATTAAAAGACACTGAGTAGAAAAAGGAGTAACATAAATTGTTAACTCACAACTTGGAAATATTGTTGTGAGTTATGACAGACATTATGAAGTCATTTGCCAAAATTAATTTATATAGATGAATACAAAGATGATTCCTTATTAATTAAGAAGAGATGATAATGACGCCTTTTTGAAACGAACTTCCCCTTACCTCATCCCCACTTTCACAGCATTCTGTTTGATGAGTTTATTTTCACAGTGCATTAAAAAAAAAAAAAAAAAACTACAGTTACTTCATAAGTGAAATTGAGTTCAAAGGGCGTGATTTAATTTGATATTGCAACCACCAGGTGTTTAATTCAGTCACACCTCATTATAAAACATTTCTCCATTACAGGAATCCAGCTTTACTGCAGGTTCAATCATGTTTCCGGATAGGTATTTTTGTTCTGTGCCTGTTTCTCACAGCTCCGATATCAGAAGTAGGTAACATGATGGGGCAAAAACTCATTTTTGTTTAAATGCTAATGTGCTTTGTTTATCTGCTAAGTATCACTTATGTGATGGATGGTTCTTGCTCAATATTACGCACATGTGCACTTTTTGAGAAACTAGATTTTGTGGCGTGTAAAATAAAACAAAAGAGGTACACAGGCCTTTAAAAGTAAATGGAAACTTGAAATCTGCCTGAACTTGATGAAAAACCAATAAAGCATTCATATTCTGCTAACAGAATCTGAGAGAGAGGATCTCTGGACTGGCTAAACTTAATGTAAACATCCCTGTCACCTTTCAGAACAAATTCTGCATGTTGAAACAATATGTACCTGTACACTGTCAGCAGGTAACAATTATTTCTTATACATAACAGTGTACACAAGGTCACCTAAATCCAGACGGAAAAAAACATATATATAGAGAGAGGTTCTCTCTCTCTCTCTCCCTCTCTCTCTCTCTCTCTCCTCTCTCTCTCTCTATATATATATATATATATATCTCCAGAGGAAAATATAAAACACAAGGAGAAAATAATAAATACCCAAATATTATAGTCAGTTCTCTGTACCTGCAGTTGTGATGAATTTTATAAACCACCTTTTAGACCTTTGATCAAAAATACAAAAACAATAAGATTTTTAAAATCTTAATGTACACTCAATTTATTGACCAATTACTATGTATCATGTGTCAAACTAAATAATGTATATTGCCTTAATCTGTACAACTCTTTAAGCTATGTGGTATCGTTATTCTAATTTTTAAAATGCAGGAAATAAGATTTGCTCAAGGTTACATGGCCAGTGAAAGCATGATGTCAAAAAAGTCATTTTCTAGATCCTAGGTCTACATATCCTATCTAACCCTATTCTTTGGTACAGACAAGTGATTCCTTTCAACCTAATAGAAATTAATATGCCAACATTTCAAAACAGGTTATAGAAACTTCTCTAGCCTTGCTTCCAAGCTTGGTCGACCTCCTTAGGCACTCCTCTGATTCCAATATTCAGCTGACAGGTTAATATCAATCCTTCTATTATTGGAGGAGTGAGCATTTTGTCAGTGGTACTTTTACAAATCAATCACTTAAAGTTCCCACCCTTAACTTGGGAAAGCAAAGCACCGCTAATCTCCTCAACTGCCATGAGCTGGAGAAGAGGGATAGCCCTACTTTAAGAATCCTGCTCTTTTAGGCCAATCTCAGAGACTTACTCCTCTAATCCCAGCAATTTGGAAGGCAGAAGCAGGTAGATTGCTTGAGCTCAGGAGTTCGAGGCCAACCTGGGCAACATGGAGAAACCCTGTCTCTATAAAACATAAGAAATTAGCTGGGGATGGTAGTGTGCACCTGTAGTCCCAGCAGCTTGGGAGGCTGAAGTGGGAAGATTGCTTGAGGCTGAGAGGCAGAGGTTGCAGTGAGCCATGATCCCACCACCGTACTCCAGCCTGGGTAACAGAGTGAGATCCTGTCTCAAAAAAAAAAAAAAAAAATACTGTTCTTTTTCAAAAGGTGACTGAACCTTTTCCCACACTGTCCATTTCTTATATCAAGATAAAAAAATAAACTGGTGACAAGTGACTTTTCTGCTGCCTGGTGCCTCTCAGAAAGTCTAACAGAGAAGTGACACCAACAGCTGCTGGTTTTTCTGACAGAGTGTGTGGGATGTAAAACAGCTTTCATTCCCAGATGTGGGCCTTAGTCATCTAACCATGCATTTGGCAATTAACACTATTCTGTTATACAAATTTGTGACTAACATCGAAAAATAATTCTTAACATTTAGCAAGCATCAAAATCTCCCAGAGGGGCTTCTTAAACCACAGATCTTTGGGACTCACCCTCAGAGTTCAGACTGAGTTTCAGGTAGGGCCTGAGAATCTGCCTTTTAAACAAGTTTCTGGGTGATGCTGATGTGGCTGATCCTGGAACCACTAGTTTACAACCACTGGCATATTCTAAAACCTAGTGTATAGTAGGTACATCTTCTGTAAAATGATGACTCTTCTGTTTTGTTGCCTGTTTGTTAATATCCACAAATGTTAAGATTTCATCAATTATATTTTACACACAATAAGAATAGTTAATGTGCCTTATATTTATTTTCTACTCCCTTACACAGTAAGTGATTAAAATACATGTAGGTTTATTAACATTCACAATACCAGATTTAAGGGTAATAACCATAGAGTTCTGGTTTGCATTTTATGCTCACATACTGTTATGATCATGCATCTTTTGTATTATGGAATTTTCAATTGTCAAAAGGAAAATGAGCAATCATAATGTTAATAAATATACTGACATGTTCTATATGAGATTAATTTTGATTAATCGTTTCTATACTAACAGGCATATATTTTGTTTAACAAAATAGCATGCTAATGAAAAAGATGATTAGACATCTATTGTCATTGTAAGATTAAAAGGTTTTCTAAATTATGTGAGGTTCCTTTCCTGATATCCATACTCAATATTCTTTTTTAAAAAATCTGACATTAACCTTATTGAATTTATAGTGATTACATTTTTAAAAAAATATTGTGGGTAAATCCTGAACTTAAAGGAAAGGTTATCAGAACTTTAGCTACAGCAGTAGTGGCAACAAGGCTCCGTTATCAAGTGTGTTAATTATTTATTCACACCTGGTTCACCACTGATTAACAAAACCTATTAAGGCCTTCCCTTGAAGACCTTGCTGTTGACATGTATTTGCAGCTGTTGTTGATTTTTTTTCCAAATTAGCACATTATGTGTTTGGAAAACAGACAAAAAACAGCTGCGATGTCTGAATGCATTTATTATGTACTCTTCTCAAATGCTATTTAGCTTTACTAGTAAATGATGAAGTCAGAGTGAAATGCACTGTTAATTTTGCACTTACAGGGCTTATGGGTCTAGCAGAAACAGAATGCTAAGGGGGTCACATTAAAATCTCAGCCTTCACTTTGGAAATAGATTCCACAAATTTCAGAAGCCAACTGTTCAATAATATGCAAAAACGGTAGTGACACCCTATAGCAATCTCTCTTTCAAGTTAGCAAGGTCTGGTGAAGAGGTGAAAGCAATTAAAAATGCACATGACTTCAGATGGACTTAAATGTTTATTAAAATAACATTATCTGGACTTTCATATTATGCTATGCTGAATGCTTTTTTGGTTTTACAGTCCCTTAAAGCCACCTAGTTCCAGGTTATAGTAATAAAAAATTATTTTTAAAGGCTGTGTTAATAACTAAAAAACATTATTTTATATTTAAGGTCTTCACGCTTGCTGCTTTATTGCAGCAACAAATCTTCCTGGAGTAAAATATCCGGCATTTAGCAGTTTGGAAATCATTGTCTCTCCAAAGTGCTGGTACCACCCTAGACACAGGACAACTTTCAGAAATTCAAGGGACTCTCCTTCATCTCCAAATATTGTGCAGACTAATTCCTCTCAACCAAAAAGTAAATAAAACAAGGGTCTTATTTACTTATATTTCTTGAGAAAAGGGGTCTAAGTCTTAAATTTCCAATTGCATCTGCTTTCTCTTTACCCTACACTCCTAAATCAAACACACACACACAGACACACACACAAACGATTACCTCTTCTCATTTTTTCTCTATTACAAGCTCCATTTTCCAATGCAGAAGCTATTGCTTGGAGGACAGCCTGCATAATAGGAGGGAATTTTTCTGTTATCACAGCAAGCCTTGACAGTCCAACTTTCTTCCAGTTCCTAGTTCCATAAAGTGACACAAAGCTTTTTCAACTTTGAAGACTGAAAATATGCACATTCATCTTTATCAGAGACAGGTGTTATCTAATTAGCATTCTCTATTTACTTCATGGTGCTTGTCACAGACATGCTTACCAAATCAGACATACACATCTGTCCATGTTATTCATTATGCCAAAAAATACCAAATAGTCAGCCCTTTGTTCGTGCTGTCTCCCTAACCTGAAGCAAACTGACCATGCTTCTTTACCTACCTGGCATTTGGCTATGTCAACCAATCTGATGAATGCAAGCAAGGTAAACAGATGCTATCTTAAAGCAGAAGAGGAATTGACAAGTAGCCAATAGAATTACTGGAAAACCAGACCTAGAAAAATCAAGAAAAATCAAGGCAATTCTGGAGAGTCAAGCAGCAAAGAACACATCACCACACACCACCACAAAGGAATTTACTTCATCTTTGTCTAATTTGCTCCATATGAAAAATTTTAGCTAAGGAATATTTGATAGACGAAGTCATGCATCAGTGCACTCCATGCCAGTTGGCATGGAGATGATCTGTACTTTGGGAGGTAAGATGTTTCTTTTTGCCAGAAAATACACAATTGAGAATGCTCCACAAATTAGGAAGGAAGTTGTAGACTTGTAGGCAGAGAATAACAAATGCACTCACTATTTTTCAAGGCCCACCTCAAGCTACAACTCCTAAATAAAACCTTTCGTACCTACTTCAACTTTGTTGATTTTTTTTCTCTAGCAATCTCTGCATTATTTAAAGTCTGTATTATTCAGTTTATCACTTATATATGTAAAGTTTAATTTATAATTTTTCACATTTTATAGGTTTGGCTTTTCAGGAAGATGGCTAGACAAAACCCATGTTTTAAACTTGTATATTTTATTACAACATACAACTCACTTCAAGCAAAAATAGTAGGGTGATTGATTGATGGCTGGATTTAAACTGAGTTCAAATGCATATTACCAAGTATGGCATCTATGAGACAATATGCAAATAAAATAGTTTTTAAATGATACTGTTAGGGCAAAATATTTATTTAAGGAAAATTTTATAAGACATTTTTTCACAATGATGACTATTTGTGTAAAATCTTGTTTACTTGTATAAAATGAATTATAAACATAAAATGAATTTATACATATATTATTCCTTAGTCTTTAATAAATTCTAGGAGATGACATTAGGCAGCTTCTGAAATGGTTCCCAATGCTCTCTGACTCCTGTTACTTATGCTCCTGTGTAATACCCTCTCCTTGGCTTTCTTTTAATGAATAGAATGTGGCAAAAGAGATGGGATGTCAATTCTAAAATTAAATGATGAAAGATAGTGACTTTCGTTTTGTTCTCTCTCTCTAGCTCTCTATTTTCTCTCTCTCTCTCTCTCTCTCTCTCCCTCCCTCCCTCTGTCTCATTTTCTCTCTTGCTCACATTTCTAACTTACTTGCTCTTATAAAGCAAGCTCTCATATTTTGAGCTACTCTGTGGAGCCACCCAAGTAGCAAGGAACTAAATGCAGCCTTTCTCCAACAGTCAGCAAAGAACTGACACCCTCAGTCTACCACTTTAAGAGATACTGAATCTTACCCTCCTCCACGTGAATGAGCTTAGAAGCAGCTCCTTCCCTAGTTGAGCCTTGAGATGACTACTGCCTAGCCAACACCTTGATTTTAGCTTGTGAGAGATCCTGAAGTACAGAACCAACTCAGCTACGCCTTGGTTAAACTCCTAATCCAAAGATCTAAAGCAACTGTGAGATGTTAAATGTCATTTCAAAGCCACTAAGTTTCTGGTAATTTGTTGTAGAGCAATAAAACTCTCTTACAGATAGAGGCAAGATGGCCGAATAGGAACAGTTCCCGTCTGCACCTCCCAGCGAAACCAAGGCAGAAGAAGGGTGATTTCTGCATTTCCAGCTGAGGTACCCTGCTCATCTCATTGGGACTGGTTAGGTAGTGGGTATAGCCCACGGAGGGCGAGCAGAAGCAGGGTGGGGCATAGCCTCACCTGGGAAGTAAAAGAGGCAGGGGACCTCCCTCCCCTAGCCAAGGGAAGCCATGAGGGGCTGTGCTATCTGACCCAGATAGTGCGCTTCTCCCATGATTTTTGCAATCCGCAGACCTGGACATTCCCTCCTATGCCTACACCACCAGGGCCCTGGGTTACAAGCACAAAACTGGGCAGCTGTTTGGGCAGACACTGAGCTAGCTGCAGTTACTTTTTCGTATGCCAGTGATGCCTGAAACCCCAGCAAGACGGAACTGTTCACTCCCCTAGAAAGGGGACTTGAAGCCAGGGAGCCAAGCAGTCTCTCTCAGCTGGTCCCACTCCCACGGTGTCCAGCAAGCTAAGAACCACTGGCTTGAAATCCTCACTGTCACCACAGCAGTCTGAAGTCAACGTGGGACGACCGAGCTTGGTAGGGGGAGAGGCATCCACCATAACTGAGACTTGAGTTGGCCACTTTCCCCTGACCCTGCTCGAGACTGGGCGGGACTCATCACAGTGCAGCAAAGTGGCTGTTGCCAGACTGCTTCACTAGATTCCTCCTCTCTGGGCAGGGCATCTCTGAAAGAAAGGCAGGAGCCCCAGTCAGGGGCTTATCAATAAAACTCCCATCTCCCTGGGGCAGAGCACCTGGGGGAAGGGGTAGCTGTGGGCACAGCTTCAGTAGACTTAAACATTCCTGCAGGCTGACTATGAAGAGTGTGGCAGATCCTTACAAGGAGGGTTCTCCCAGAGCAGTACTCAAGCTCTGCTAAGGGACAGACTGCCTCCTCAGATGGGTCCCTGACCCCTGTGCCTCCTGACTGGCAGAGACTTCCCAAGAGGGGTTGACAGACACACCTTATACAGGAGAGCTCCAGCTGACATCAAGCCAGTGCCAATCTGGGATGAAGCTTCCAGAGAAAGGAGCAGGCAGCAATCTTTGCTGTTCTGTAGCCTCTGCTGCTGATACCCAGGCAAACAGGGTCTGGAATGGACCTCCAGCAAACTGCAGCAGACTTGTATTTAATCTAGAGAACAGATACAGATATAATAAGTCACAATATAGATCCTCTATTTCATGTAAAACATAATTCTTATTTCTAAGATGACCTTTTTATATAATACTTTAAGTTCTGGGGTGCATGTGCAGAATGTGCAGGTTTGTTACATAGGTACACACATGCCATGGTGGGTGCTGCACCCATCAATCTGTCATCTACATTAGGTATTTCTCCTAATGCCATCCCTCCCCAGCTCCCCACACCCTGACAGGCCGCAGCGTATGATGTTCCGCTCCCTATGTCCATGTGTTCTCATTGTTCAGCTCCCACTTATGAGTGAGAACATGTGGTGTTAGGTTTTCTATTCTTGTATTAGTTTGCTGAGAATGATGGTTTCTAGCTTCATCCATGCCCCTGCAAAGGACATGAACTCATTCTTTTTTATGGCTGCATATTATTCCATGGTGTATATGTGCCACATTTTCTTTATCCAGTCTATCATTGATGAACATTTGAGATAGTTCCAAGTCTTTACTATTGTGAACAGTGCCACAATAAGCATACATGTGCATGTGTCTTTATAGTAGAATGATTTAGAATCCTTTGGGTATATACCCAGTAATGGGATTGCTGGGTCAAATGGTATTTCTAGTTCTAGATCCTTGAGGAATCGAAACACTGTGTTCCACAATGGTTAAACTAATTTACACTCCCACCGACAGTGTAAAAGCTTTCGTGTTTCTCTACATCCTCTCCCATTTCTGTTGTTTCTGGACTTTTTAATGATCTCTATTCTAACTGGAGTGAGATGGTATCTCATTGTGGTTTTGATTTGCATTTCTCTCATAAACAGTGACGATGAGTTTTTTTTCATATGTTTGTTGGCAGCTTAAATGTCTTCTTTTGAGAAGTATCTGTTCATATTCTTTGCCCACTTTTTGAAGTGGTTGTTTGTTTTTTTCTTGTAAAACTGTTTAAGTTCTCTGTAGATTCTGGATATAGCCCTTTGTCAGATGGATAGATTGCAAAATTTTTCTCCCATTTTATAGGTTGCCTGTTCACTCTGATGATAGTTTCTTTTGCTATGCAGAAGTCCTTTAGTTTGATCAGATCCCGCTTGTCAATTCTGGTTTTTGTTGCTATTGCTTTTGGTGTTTTAGTCATTAAGTCTTTGTCCATGCCTATGTCCTGAATAGTATTGCCTAGGTTTTCTTCTAAGGTTTTTATGGTTTTAGGACTTAACGTTTAAATCTTTAGTCCACCTTGAGTTAATTTTTGTATAAGGTGTAAGAAAGGAGTCCAGTTTCCGATTTCTGCATATGGTTAGCCAGTATTCCCAACACCATTTATTAAATAGGGAATCCTTTCCTCATTTCTTGTTTTTGTCAGGTTTGTCAAAGATCAGATGGTTGTAGATGTGTGGCACTATTTCTGAAGCCTCTGTTCTGTTCTATTGTTCTATATATCAGTTTGGTAGCAGTTGTTACTGTAGCCTTGTAGTGTAATTTGAAGTCAGGTAGCGTGATGCCTCCAGCTTTATTCTTTTTGCTTTGGATTATCTTGACTATACGGGCTCTTTTTTGATTCAATATGAAATTTAAAGCTTTTTCCAATTCTGTGAAGAAAGTCAATGGTAGCTTGATCTAGGATGATTTTTAAGTGAAAATCTTTTTTTTTTTTTTTTTTTTGAGACGGATTCTTGCTCTGCTGCCCAGGCTGGAGCGCAGTGGCCGGATCTCAGCTCACTGCAACTGATGTTTACTTTAATATTTACATGTGGCATATAGAAAAAGTATAATATTTGTAATAACGATTTTCTGGTCAAATATTTAATATTAACTATAATATAGGTCTCCTTACAAGATGTATGACTAATTGCCAGATCAGTGTCTTTCACATTTTGGTAACGATATTGCTTGAGAGACATCAAATAATTTTATACATTTGTTTTCTTACAGTTCCTTGCAGTGTTTCTTTTTTTTTTTTTTTTTTTTTTTTTTTTTTTTTTTTGAGACAGAGTCTGGCTCTGTCGCCCAGGCTGGGGTGCGGTAGCGCGATCTCGGCTCACTGCAAGCTCCGCCTCCTGGGTTCAGGCCATTCTCCTGCCTCAGCCTCCAGGGTAGCTGGGACTACAGGCTCCCGCCACCACGCCCAGCTAGTTTTTTGTAGTTTTTAGTAGAGACAGGGTTTCACCGTGTTAGCCAGGATGGTCTCGATCTCCTGACCTGGTGATCCGCTGGGATTACAGGCTTGAGCCACCGCGCCCGGCCGAAATTTTTATATAAAAAAGCAAAAAGAGAAGGAGGCCACTTAATTTGAAGGACTCAAGCTAGAAATATACTAATCAAATTTTTAAACATTTGGCCATCTTTGTCATCTATTTCCCCCACTACCAATAAAATTGATGAGAAAATAAGTTAATTCATATTGATAGAAAAAGCATCACTCCCACTGATTCTTCCATACATCACAGTCACTTGCATTTTGTAATAACAAGTAAACACATTTTACAGCCTCCACTTCTTCAAAATAAAACAATTACTTCTGAGTGATGGTTTTATGGGGGGATTGGTAGGGACTTGTGGGCAAGTGGAATGAAAGAAAGAATTCAAGAATCTTTTTTATCCCAATAAATTAGATTGTGAACTGGGACATTTAAGAAGTGTTGGTCAAAAACACCATGAAAACAAGTAATTTGTGTTCTCTATGCAACTCTGGGTTTCTGCATTAATAGCTCTTATAGTAAGACTGGATTTGTTTTTTCTGTGATTCATTTTATTTTTGTAGACTTGAATTAAAGATACTTTATAAATATAAAAATATTTGACTTAATATAATAGATATATTTCTTTTAAAATGTATGCACATAGACTGTCTTTGCCTGAGTTTCTTTAAAAAAAATACAGGATAAAATACAGGAGTAAACATTTAGTGAAACAAAGAATGAGAAGAGTTGCACTAGCTTCTTGATGAGCTGTGAAAGTAAATCAATAGCACATGTGCCTATTCAGTCAAGTGCTGCATCTCCAGGTATGCTAAATGGAGAAATCATGCCTCAGGGCGATCTGCGGGAAGAACAGAAGAGAATGATACATCTACCCACTTCTCTCCCATTGCCTATTTCCATTAGTCAAATTTCTCCTGACAATAGGTTAACTCTGCTGTGTTTCTGGTTGCTTCATCTGGATAAGGTAATTGGCCTCTCTCAAGGCAAGATTACACATTCCTTGGTATGACAGTTCATTCAAGTTTTGGGGAAGGATACAAAGACTCTGGTGTGGAACTAGCTAGCCTCAGTGGTGGAACCCTACCGACTGGAGTAGAGTGCCTGTCTAGCAAAGTCTCAAGTCTGAAAGTTCTTGAGGCAATGCAAAGGGAATCAAAGAAAGTGCATAAAATGTGTCATGGAATTTCTATGAATCAAGATTATTTTTAAGGCAATAAGGCAATGACATTTTGGTGTGCATCAACATCACTTGTGTATTTTGCTTAAATCCCATATACCTGAACCAGGTGATTCTGACACTCATCAGGGAAAAGTCACCTTTTAAGAAATCCTCAAGGTGATTTTAAGATATAAATCGTTATCCCTTAATTTACTTGTTTGAAGAGAACAGATTTTTATCTCTATTTCTTAGAGAGGGCCACCTTCAATTATATGTCTATTTTTTTCAAATACTTCTGTGACTTTTTGAGATTCTCTAAAACAATAAGAATTCAAATGAATACTAAAATGAAATGAAGAGTATAAAATTAAATCCATTTTTTACTTAATACATACATGCAGACATACATAAAACTATAGCATACTGAGTAGATATATGAAGTTACTACTCTCAATTTACAGGAAACATTAGTTTTTACCAGGGTAGTTTCAATTATAATCACCTCTAATTATACTCACAACTAATATTTAATTCAATTTCAAAAATATTTAAATTTCTGTCAACTCTGCAAGCAGATCCATTCTATATAAAAGCATACCTATGTATCATTTTTCTAAAGGTATTTGGCAACTGATCCACTATTTTTTTCTCACTCATAAAGATAAAATTTTGGAATGATTATCTTATTTTAATCCCAACCTATATGATCTATACATCAATCAAAGATTAAAGCAACCGTGTTTTGATTTCTTTTGTTTGTTTTAATTTTAGTATGTAATATGTGAACTGAATACTACCTTTGCTTTTAAGAAAGCCCATTTTCATTCTATTTTCAAATAAACAACCATGTCACTGATTTTGATTGTATAATATGCATATGAAGGCTGTCATTTGGACTTCAAGATTTTATTTCAAATCTAAATCCTTGTGTGGAAAGAGATAGTTTCCCTCTAAAAATCATATATCTACCGACATCAAAACAATAAACAAAAAGGGCACTTTGATTTTTTTAAACAGGAATGTCAACTCTATATATAGGAAAATTTAATTGATTCCAAATATTGAGTCAGATTCTCAAACATTCAGCAGGGTCTGATTGCAGATAGTTTTAACTCTATGTTAACTCTTTCATATACAATTTCCCTTTTGTATAAACTACCTGCAAAATACTTAATGTCATCCTTTCAGTTGCTGGAAAGTGTTAAGCTTTAATCAATTAATGAGCCACTATTTTAATTTCTCTGGTAACACACAGTAGTTTTTACTTTTTGAGCTCCTTTGCAATTTTTAAATATTTTTGTGATCTTGCAGCATTTAATTCTGTATCATGAACCCTGTATATTTAAAAAATAGCAACTGATGAAAATGATGAGGATAATGATAATAATAATGATGTGTTCATCATTTTGGTAGCTCTCACATGCACATTTTTTAGAAGTTCTTAGTGTATAATGTGCTGCTTATTCTTTTGATAAGAGCCGTTTGCTATTTCCAATACTGACATATGCTTTGAATCATCTTCATAGCTAATTTTGCATTTGTGTTGGAGAACTTTAGATTCTAAATCCATAGAGGAGAGCTTTGCATCCTTACTTCCTAATTTCAGATCCTAACTTTAAGATTTCATTGTAAAATAAGACACATTGGACTATTTTGAATCTATAAATACATAGGATTTTCTAAGAAACTGTGAATTTTTCCTGTATTCGCCATTTGGCAAAATCCAATCTGCTTTTCCTTGAAGGAGAAAAATATCACCCTTTATATATATAAAATACTATCATATGGAATTTAATGACATTTTTATGAGATGTTTACAACTCTATAATGTCCTAATAGGAAAAGCTCCATTCCAAAGACAAAGGTAATGGACTACCTGAGACAAATACTGCCTCTGTCACAAACATATATGATACACTTACGTGACATTGTGCAAGTTCCTGATGATCCCTTACTTCAATTTCTTCATATGTAAAGCAGAAATAATAATAATACCTCCTCCATAGTGTTATTTTGGGGATTCAATTAATTACTGTGTTGAAAGCACTTAGAAAAATATCTGACCAATTCCTGATGACTTAGAAGTGTAGGCTCATATATTTCCTAATATACTAAAAATAAGTGCAAGTATAAGTCACACATAGGAGTTCACACTTTTATATTATTTTTCACTATAATTTTGTCTGATAGACTTTCCCAGATTACCTTGTAGTACGATATTTACTATTAATAGAAACATATTTTATGCAATTTTGCAACATAGAAAGGAAAAACAATGCTACAGTGTACATAGGATGCTATGTATTCTGTAACTCCGCCTTTAAAATTTATTAAGTTTAAATTAAAACTGAAGTTTGGTCAATACTCTTTTTCAAAATACATATATACCAAATGATACTCATTCTTTTATTTCTGAGCCTTAGATGAACAAATAAATCATTCTTCCTAAGTTGAAACATTAAATATATAATACAACTATGCAGTAAATAAATATTTATTAAGCACTCAGCATATGCCAACCATCGTATTAGGCCACAGAGGTATATGGAACTTAGCTTATACTAATGACTTTTGAGATCTACTCATCTAAGTATATGTGTAAGGAAAAAAATTATGATTGAAGTTAGGAGTGATAATTTCTGTGGGCATATATTGATATATATTGATGGGAAGAATGCTTTCTAAGTAGAGAAAGGGCCAGAAAAAGAGTCAAGAAAAGCTCTACAAAGAGTATAAAATATATTTATTCCCAATATCCAGTCAGCCAACAAAACTAATTTCTGTTTTTTTCCAACCATCTCTCATGTTTGTTCTCCCCTCACTTTCTCTAAACTCTCCCCCTCAACCCCCAATTACAAATTAATACTTCTAATGATTGGGATTTGTTCAAAAATCCTTAGCTGGCTTTGCTAATTTCAGTCTCAGACACATTCAATTAACCATTCCACAAACCACTGATACCAATCTAACTTCTTCAAATGCTACATGCATCATAACCCTTCTCAAAATCAAAACTCTTGTATTTAAAAAATCAAATATGAACTATTTTGGTTCATTTTAAAAATACACTACTATTGGCCGGGCATGGTGGTTCATGCCTGTAATCCCAGCACTTTGGGAGGCTGAGGTGGGCAAATAACCTGAGGTCAGGAGTTTGAGAGCAACCTGGCCAACATGGTGAAACCCCATGTCTACTAAAAATACAAAAAATAGCTGGATGCAGTGGCACATGCCTGTAGTCCCAGCTACTTGGGAGTCTGAGGCATGAGAATCGCTTGAACCCAGGAAGTGGAGGCTGCAGTGAGCTGAGATCGCACCACTGCACTCCAGCCTGAGTGACAGAGCGAGACTCCATTTCAAAAAAATAAATAAATAAAAATAAAAAATTCACCACTCTCTAATCTTACCTGGCTTTCCAAATACCCTTCTCCCTCCATCTGCTAATGGAGACCTTCTGTTAATGTTGGAATGCATTCCTCACAATCATGAATGTCATTGTGACAAATCCAGCAGAACTTTCTTCAACGTTGTTCTTCTCTCTGTGAATACTCCTGTGCCAACCAATTCATCTGTCTATTTACTATCATTAATCAAATATCTATACTCATCTAATACTTCTTGCTTAAAACTCCCTGTTGCCATCTTCTCTCACTGGCTTTTCCTGTCTCTAGATATGTTTAAATCACCGCACAGAATTTAGCTTGTGGCTATGTGTATTTTACATCTGCTTCCTTGCTTGTAAACAAGTTACAATTTACAAGTGGTACAAATGTAAGATAGGAAAGCCCCTCTCATCCTGATTTCCTGAATGATAATTTGAAATATGATCTCCTAGCTTACTGTATTAGGCCTGTAGCAAAAATGAGAAAACAAATTTTACTGGTCTGTTCTCAGGCACATCGGTCTCGGGATTCCTTCACTGTCTTAAAAACTATTGAGGATCCCAGAGAGCTTTTGTGTATATAGGTTTTATCTATCAATAATTACTGTGTTTCAAATTAAAATAAAAATTAAAGCAATCTTTCAGAAAAAGAACAAAGCTGGAGGCATCACATTACTGACCTTGAATTATACTGTAAGGCTACAGTAACTAAAACAGCATGGTACTAATATAAAAATGAACACAGCAATTAATGAAACAGAATAGAGAACCCAGAAATAAAGCCACATGCTATAGCCAACTGATCTTTGACAAAGTCAACAAAAACACACAATGAAGAAAAGACATCCTTTTCAATAAATGATGAGAAAACTGTATAGCCATATGCAGAAGAATGGAACTGGACCCCTATCTCTCACCATATACAAAAAAATCAACTGAAGGTAGATTAAAGACTTAAAAGTAAGACTTGAAAAAATAGAAATAGTAGAAGAAAACCTAGATAAACTTTGTGACATGGTCTAAGGCAAAAAACTCATGACTAAGACCTCAAAAGCACATGCAACAGAAACAAAAATAGACATATGGGGCTCAAACTGAAAAGCTTCTGCATAGAAAAAGAAATAATCAACAGAGTGAACAGAAAACCTATAGAATGGGGGAAAATATTTGCAAACTAGCATCCAACGGGAGACTGCTATAAACATAAGGAATGCAAACAACTCAACAACAACAACAGCAAAACAAATGATAGAGGCAGGAGGCAAACAGGTGCAGGTCCCTGGTGAAAGCCCATCTTCAAGCCAGAAAGCCCAAAAGCCACTATCCAGAGCAATAACTTCTATTCCTGTTTGCCTACTCTCCTGATTTTGTTCTTCTGAAGAATGCCTTTTGACAATCAAATGTTGCTTTTTCCAAAACCACATATGTTCCACCCCATCCTCCATCCTGTGCCTATAAAGACCCTAGACTCAGTTGCTAAAGGAGAGATTGGTGGCTTGACTGAGGAGAGGCAACTTGACTTCTTAGAGATGGTTGGACTTCAGAGGAGAGATGGCTTGATTTAAGAGAGATAGCTTGACTTCAGGGAATAACTGGCCAGACCTCAAGGGAAGACTACCTGCCCATCCTGTCCCTTCTCCAGCTCCCCTTTTCAGCTCCCCTCTCCACAGAGAGCCATATCCATTGCTAAATAAAATTATCTGCCTTCACTATCCTTCAAGTGTCCACATGACCTCATTCCTCTTGGACACTGAGACACTGAACAAGAGCTTGGGACCCACTGAGTGCAAGTACCCAAAATAGGCTGCCACACTGGCCCTTTGCCCTCACCAGTGGAGGGCAGCTGCCTCACGTGATAAGGCAAGGGGCCAGCTGAGCTAATGACACACCATTCTCTATGGACAGCAGAGCTAAGAGAGCATTGTAACATGTCTTCTGGTCTTTGGTATCATCCGCATCCCCACCTGGGCACTGCCGTGGGCTCTGCATGGAGCTTGCTCCTGCTGGTGTCTGGAGCAGCCAGACTTGCTCACTCGTGTACTCACTCTTGCAAGGAGCTGAGCATGGCAGACTGAGTAAATAGGACATCCCTGTCACAAGTCCAACAAAGGGGTCATGACAAATCCTACATTACAAATAACCCTATTTAAAAAATAGACAAAGGATTTGCATAGATATTCTGCAAAAGAAGGCATGCAAATGGCCAATTTACATATACATACATGCATACATATATACAAACACATACAGCATATATATGGTAAATATTACCATATGCATATATACACACATGGAATATTATTTAGCCATTAAAAATAATGAAATCATGTCTTTTGCAGCAACATGGATGGAATTGGAGGCCATTATCTTAAGGGAGACAACTAAGAAACAGAAAGTCAAGTACTGCATGTTCTCACTTACAAGTGGGAGCTAAATAATGTGTACACATAGACATAAAGTCTGAAATCATGAACACATTGGAGACCCCAAAAGGTGAGAGGGTGTGACAAGGTTGAGAGATGAGAAATTATTTACTAGGTGAAGGTTATACATAAAAACCCAGACCTAGTTATTCCTCAATATATTCATGTAACAAAACTGCACTTATACCCCTTAAATGTATACAAACAACAATAAATAAAATAGAAATTTGTTAAATTGTTTCTATTTTAATTAAAATAATATATTTTAATCAATATATGCACTTAACATAAAATATATTATTTTAATTAAAATATAAAACAAGTCGGGCATGGTGGCTCATGCCTGTAATCCCAGCACTGTGGGAGGCCGAGACGGGCGGATCACGAGGTCAGGAGATCGAGACCATCCTGGCTAACACGTGAAACCCCGTCTCTACTAAAAATACAAAAAATTAGCCGGGTGCAGTGGTGGGCGCCTGTAGTCCCAGCTACACGGGAGGCTGAGTCAGGAGAATGGCGCGAACCCGGGAGGTGGAGCTTGCAGTGAGCCGAGATTGCACCACTACACTCCAGTCTCCGCAACAGAGCGAGACTCCGTCTCAAAAAAAAAAAAATAATATAAAAATAAAAAATAAAATAAAACATAAAACGAAAAATTAAAAAATATATTTAAAAAACCAAAAACAGCAAACAAATCAGTGAGAAGGCCCATCTGAGTCTGTTTGGGCTGGTAAAATGAAATACCTCAGACTGAGTAACTTCTTTTTTTTTTTTTTTTTTTTTTTTTTGAGATGGAGCCTCACATTGCCTCCCAGGCTGAAATGCAGTGGTATGATCTCAGCTCACTGCAACCTCCACCTCCCAGGTTCAAGTGATTCTCCTACCTCAGCCTCCCAAGTTGCTGGGATTACAGACTTGTGCCATCACATTCAGCTAATTTTTGTATTTTTAGTAGAGACAGGGTTTTGCCATGTTGGCCAGGCTGGTCTTGAACTCCTGACCTCAGGTGGTCCGCCTGCCTCAGCCTCCCAAAGTTCTGGCATTACAGGCATGAGGCACTGCGCCGAGAAAAACTGAGTAAATTATAAATAGAATTTTCTTTCTCATAGTTCTAGAGATGGGGAAGTTTGACAAGATCAGGGTGTCTACAGATTTGGTATCTGGTGAGGGATTGCTCTGTGGTTCATAGATGGCAGATTCACGTTGTCATTGGTCCTCATGTGGTGGAAGGGGCAAACAACCTTCCTTAGGCCTCTTTTATAAGTACACGAATGTCATTCATGAGGGCCCCATCCGCATTAATCAATTACCTCCTGACGGCCCTACCTTTGAATACCGTCACCTTGGGGGTTATGATTTAAGCATATAACTTTGGGTGGACACAAACCTTAGATCATAGCAAGTTGCATTTAATTTACTTACAAATGCAAGTCCTCTTTATGTCTTCCTTCATAGAATGAAATTCGTTTTTCTTATCTGATTCTGTATCAAATCAGTTGAGATGCACTGTTTTAGCAGAAGCATACAAAGGAATCTGAGCTTGTACAACTATGTAGTTGGTAAAAGGAAGAGTGTTTAAACAGCCTTTCCAGGTAATTATGCATCTTCTTCTTTTATGTCAAATGAAAATGCTCAATAAATTGTACTTTATTAAAGGTTAATTGCAATCTGGAATCTAAAACCATATCAATGAACTTTTTATATTGTTACATTAATATTCATCATTTATTTTGCACTGTGAATACATCTTTTATTGTCACAATATTTTAACATGATGCACTGGTCATCTGGAAAAAAAATTGATTGACTTAGCCATTCAGATCGTTTAGCTTTAAGCAAGTTTTATTTTTCAATGTAAAAAGAATTATCTGGGAGTGGTGGCTCATGCCTGTAATCCCAGCACTTTGGGAGGCTGAGGCAGGTGGATCACCTGAGGTCAGGAGTTCAAGACCAGCCTGGCCAACATGGTGAAATCCCATCTCTACTAAAAATACAAAAATTAGCCAGGCATGGTGGCACATGCCTGTAATACCAGCTACTCGGGAGGCTGAAGCAGGAAAATCACTTGAACCCGGGAGACGGAGGTTGGAGTGATCTGAGATCACACCACTGCACTTCAGCCTGAGAAACAACAGTGAAAGTCCATCTAAAAAAATAAAATAAAATAAAAAAAATTACAAGTGTTACTATCACCACCAGTCTCACCAGCAAAATGTTCAGGTATTGGGGGTCTGTCAAACTCCCTGTGGTAAACACATGATTTTCAAAATTCTTTCATTTGAAATCCTGAAATGTATCATTGATCATAAAAGTCTCTGTTGATTTTCATGAAATGATAGACTCACTTCATTGATGTTTCTAAATGTCTGCCAAATATCCAATTTTGAATAAATGTAGTTTGTCAGTCATTATTCAAGTAAAAACAGTGTTCCATTAAAATGTGCCAATTCAGCTCAAAACTCAAACTAGTGCATAGGTGCTTTTCTTGGAGAAAATCATCCTACTTTGTATGCAGTGGAAGTGCTTTGTGTATTCTTCCCATTGTGTCACACAGAATATTAAAAAGACATGTATTCAAGGGTCAAATTTTAATTGATAATTTTCACTGCCTCATCAAGTACATTTTTTAAAGAACATTAACCTTTTTTTTTTTTTTTTCTCTTGTGGGCACAAATGTAGAATCTAGTGAAGTGAAGAATATAATGGGTAATAGTCACTCTGTTTGATGCCACCACCTTTACCCACAATGTACTATCATGGGTGCAAATGTCAACAAAGTTAAAAAGAAAAATGCCATTTTAATATTATTTTGAAACTAGTTTGCCCTCACCAGGACCCTGGAAGGGTTTCAGGGACTTAAAGATGTACATGGACCATACTTTGAATACCACCATTATATTGTATTAAACCAAAAGAGGTTGCATGCTACTTCAGCATAACTACATATCCCAATTAAGGTAAATAAGCAGCATTTTTACCAACCACAAGACAGAAAGTACTTTTAGTTAAAAACCAACACTTGCAAAGGCAAAATTGAAGAAAAATTTACAACATTTTTGGGCAACAAAAATTATATCTGGGTGACTGGAGTTTAGGGTGCATGAGAATGGGAATCAAGTTAAGAATACTCTTAAAAGATACAGCAGAAACAGACTTCAAAGGATCTAGAATTCTATGACAAGTAGTTAGTACTTTATTTTGTGAGCAAAGGAAAAATAAGAATAAAGAGTGTGGCGGCTCACGCCTGTAATCCCAGCACTTTGGGAGCCTGAGGCAGGTGGATCACCTGAGGTCAGGGGTTCAAGACCAGCCTGACAAATATGGTGAAACTGTGCCTCTACTAAAAATACAAAAATTAGCCGGCCTTGGTGGCTTGTGACTGTAGTCCCAGCTACTCAGGAGGCTGAGGCTTGATCCTAGAAGTGGAGGTTGCAGTGAGCCAAGATCGCACCACTGCACTCCAGCCGGGGTGAAAGAGTGAGACTCTGTCTCAAAAACAAAATAACACAAAGAATAAAGGGTGTGGCGACATTATACAGATTTCTATTTTAGTAAATAGAATTCATTACAGTGAAATGGATGGGGGCAGTTCAGAAAGCGGCAATAGAAACTGAAAAAGTGAGGAAACGTGAGATACTTTGAAAGTAAAATAGGTAGATTCATTGAACTATCCAATATGTAGTATGAATGAGGAAGGAATGGTATTGTTGATGACTAGAATGCTTTCATTTTGAGAAAATTCACATAGTAACTAAAAAATGATACATTTTTACTTTTCAAAAAATACAGAGAATACAGGAGGAAAAGTTCTCCTTAAAAAAAAAAATTCCTCAAGATTCCATGAAAAAAATTCATGCTTAAAATCTTATAGACAAGACCTGAATCTTTAAAGGAATTTGAAAATTTAGCTAGACACATTGCCACACCTAGAAATTTGATTCAGCAAATATTAACTGAACATCTCTATGTGTCTGGCACTGTTCTGGGGATTTGTAGATACAGTAATAAATAAAATAGACAAAAATACCTGCATATGTGATGCTTATATTCTAGTGATAAGTAACAAAGAGTAAGCAATGAGCTTAATAAATGCATAGTAGGTTAACATAGTAACTGTTCAGACAACCTGAGCAGGTAAGGGGGATTAGGAGTGATGGTCAGGCAGGCAGAGGTTTCCAGTGGGTATAATTTTTAACAGGGTGGTCCTGGTGGCTTTCGTTGAGTAGATGACATTTAAGCAGATAGTTACTGAAGGAGAAGAAATTAGCCTTATATCTGCAGGAAGAATCTTTCGGGGAGAGAAACTAGCCAGTGCAAAAGCTATGCATTAGAATCATGCAAAGCACATTAGAGAAAGCAAGGAAACCAATGTCTATAACAGAGAATATCCAGGTGGGAAAAACAGTAAGAGATGGAGTCAGAGAAGTAAAAGGAGTCCAATCATGTAGGCGTCCTTGGAATGCCTGCATAAGAATTTTACCTTATACTATGACTAGAAGAAAGCAAAAACGTCTTCTTGGAATGCCTGTGTAAGAATTTTACCTTAAACTGTGACTAGAAGAAAGCAAAAATACCTGTCAGAGGAAAGACAAGTAACTCAAGAGGCTCACTCTGGTTAACACCAGGGCTCTGTTAGTAAGAACACGGAGAGGTACATATAAGGTAAGCAACTTTTTTTTACCATATCTAGTGCCTAGTGGTAAGGACACTGTGGATACTTAATTAATTCCTAATGATTGGCATATGTACTGCCATTTCTCCTTGCAACAATTTTAATAGTAATGTTCTTTCTTTTATTTTTCCACCATTATAAAGCAAGCCCTAATCAAAATGTTCAATGGAGTTAAATGTGAAGTATTATTTTATGACTTCTTATCACAGAAAATGTGGGTTAATATTCTTGCTCCGTAATTTGAGGTCAAATATGCTTCAATACTTTAAACACATGTCAAGTACTATCAATAAACTTCCTGCACTTTCTCAAAGTTAAGTTATTTACAACACATTTAAGTGTGTTTTATACAACTAAGTAACAATTTGCTTACAATACAAGCTGTGATGGGAGAAGACATGAATATTTTAAAGTGTCCTATTCAAAGGCCTACATTATCTTTTATATACTATAAACAAAATACAGAAAAATGAATTCATTGCAATTAGGTAAAGTTTCTGCAACAAAATACACTTGAAAGAGAGCTTTATGTTAGATTTCATCTGCCTTGCGCATACATGATGCTTTTTAAATTTTACATGATCTTGTTGGCTTACTCAAAACTGTGATGCTGCTAGTGGTAAAATAAATGGCAACTGTTCTGAAGAATTATTTTTGAGAGGCAGGTTGCTTTTGTGCAGACTTCTAAATCCACCCAATCTTTTCCTATCTGTTACCTTTTACAGTAACACCACCATTTATGTGTAGCTCTCAATCACATTTCTTCCACTCCTCTTTGCATGAACATAATCTTTAAGTCTCGATTGTTTCTCTAAAAATTTTAAGTACTGACTCCTTTCTCTCTATCTTTGCTACACTGACCTATACAGCAGTAAAAGATGCTTTGAATCTCTCTCTCCAGTTGCAGTTCATGTCACACACAATTGTTCTGTGATGGCCTTAAAGCAGAGGTTGGGTGGTTATAAGAATATGAGGAGGAAGACATGTCTCTGGCTGATGCTATCTTGACTGCTTCCCAAAAGGATGGAATCAATAAGAGCAATGACAACTCAACTCTCTTGGAAATATCCAAGGGATTTCACCACATTGAGAATTAAGAATTATCTGCTGGGCGCGGTGGCTCATGCCTATAATCCCAGCACTTTGGGAGGCCAAGGCAGGCGCATCACAAGGTCAGGAGTTCGGGACCAGTTGGCCAATATGGTGAAACCCCATCTCTACTACAAATACAAAAATCAGCCAGGCTTGGTATCACATGCCTGTAATCCCAGCTTCAGGAGGCTGAAACAGGAGAATCACTTGAACCTGGGAGGCAGAGTTTGCAGTGAGCTGAGATCGTGTCACTGCACTCCAGCCTGGGCAACAAAGTGAGACTGTCTCAACAAAAAAGAGAAAAGAATTATCCCTTGACTCCTCTAACTGTTGAATGAGACATCTAATTATATTACTGCTTGTTCTTCTTCTATCTGCCAAGTTTTTAAAATAATATCTGGCCTTTTCTGCCTTTATTTCTCCCCTGGCAGCCCACACTTGTCTCCACTAGCTTTTCTTCTTTACCCAATATTCCACTCTCAACAACTGTTTGACAAGGTACCCAATAGGGCTGGCTAGGAATAACTTACCTTAGCAGGAGTGGCTTCTGCTGTCAACATCACCATTTCAACCTGCAATATGTATGGCCATATTCTGCCAGGACCTTCAACAAACATAGTTAATTTATTCCAGTTATGAAATGGTGTTCGATCTTTGGGTTTCATATGAAAAGAAAGTTGAATTTTATGTATATTATTTATTGATTGTTAAAGTTGATTCAGTAAAGAAAGAGGTTAGTTTTCAGGATAATATTGAAAAAATTTAATTGCACTAAATATTTTGTCTCATAAATTAATATTTATTAAGTGTTTATTATATCCTGGGCTTAAGGGTTTTACATGCATTAATTCAATGATTCATCATGATATCCTTACAAATCAAGTACTGTATCAGCCTCATTGTATATCAAGTCTTAGGAAGGACAAAGGGAACAAGATAGAACTCCAGCCACTGGGAAAACCGGGCTAAGAGAAATTACTCAGTAGCTAATCAACTGATTTACCCCATAGAGGGACAAAAGCACAAGGAAGCAGGACCCAAATCACCAGGTGACTGCAAGAATAACACTCAAAATCCAGGCTGAGATAGAGGATTATTTATTCAATCCTCCTCTAGGAATCACTAACCAAGGGTAATTTATATTTTTCAGGCCTTAGTAGAACATTGGTTTCGGAACCTTGGGTAAGATTAAAGTTACAGATAATTGGGGGATCACACAAACAGTCATAAATTGAAGTCAGCATTCATTCCTTCCACAAATTCTTATTAAATGTCTTCTATATACCTTGCTCTAAGGGTTAGTTGTGCTCAAGGCAGAAAATCCCATGTTCCAAACAATCGGCAGAGCTGCTTTCTGACTCTAATTCCCTTACTAATTCTGTGATCTTAAGAAAGTCAGGAACTTTTCCTAGTGAGGATAGTAGAGCTAGCTACTAAATAAGGCCCTATTTAATGTTAACTTTCTGCAATTCTATAATTAAGCAGAAATCTGGGAACCCACATATGATTTTTAGAATGTTTGGGATCAATTGACATGTTGGAAGATCCTATGTCCACAGGTATTTTTATTCCTTCCTCTGTGGAAACAAACTCCTTTTGATCTGTTTGTCTTCTGATAGAAGCGCCATGCTATTTTACTCTAAAAAATTGTTATTATATTTCAAAATAAATGAATATTAACCACGGCTAATCATAAATTCAGAAAAGAGTAATCGTCTTGGCTCCAAATCTGAAATCAGTCAACCTTACAACCAAGAATTTTAAACCCTAGCTTTAATCAAATGATGACAACATACTTTGCCAGAAGACAAAACTACAATTATGTGCTGTAAGCAGTAGCGGGATTGTGATATTCATGTATTAAATAAAAATTATTAATTGAAAGAGTGTATGATATTACTACAGGTCCTCATGCTTATGAAGTGCTCAGTGAATGCAATTTGGATTCTAAAATGCATAATAGCAAGTCACCAGCCTACAGTCAATGGGCACTTACTCTGTTGCTGGCACTGTCCTTTACATGCAGAGATTCATTTAATCCTCATAACAACCTTATGAAGCAGGTAAGTTTTACAAATGAAAAATAAGGCAAAACAAACAGGCAAATAAACTACAACACAGAGAAACCAAGTACATGCCTAAGTTCACCCAGCTCCTAAGTCCAGGCACTTCCCATGATTGCCTTTGCACACTCTTGCTCTTTCTATAGCCTCTGAGCTGGCTAAAGTATCCCAGAGTAATTAGATGGTCATACTTTAGGAGTAAATATTAGGACACTTTCCAATGCTGAATCCAAACATAAATTAGTTTTCCATATGCATGTTATTAACATTCATTAACATTTGTAAGACATCTTATATATGTAAAGCTTTATACTTCAGGATAATGAAGAATGTATTATTAGTTCACCTTAGTTTCAAGAAAGCAAACAAAGAGCTCTCAGAGACCAGGCCATTTACCCATTCTGATTTTAGGGTTTACCTTGGCTAACTGTTTAATGCTCTTAACACCCTGGGGGTCAAAAGTTCTAAACTCACCAGAGTCCTTACTGACATTTATAATAGGAAATTTGTTAAAAGTTATGCATGAGAAACAAGTGGAGAAAAGGAGAAAATATGTGGCAAATATGATGTAAGCAAAAGGACTGAAAAAGGAAAAAATAGGTGCAAGTAAAATGGTGCTAAATTTGGAGAGGTTTTCTTTGCAGTGCCAACACATCATAAAAACTTCATTTAGTTGGTACATATTTATTTCCAAGTCACTCATCTGAGTCTTTTATATACAATTATATAATACAAAACTCATAACACTCTTAAGTGATGAGTAACACTGCCAACATTATACAAATGTCTTGAGCCAAGAGTATTTCTAACAATATTTCTCCTACCCCTCACTAAGTTTCTCCCCAGAGCACATTTTTTTTCTAGCTGTATGTAATTATAGCTCCAAAGAAATTTAGGTAACTTGAACCTTGAAGAGAATCCAACAACCATTACCAGAGGATCTGAGTGTAAGGGTGGTGGTCAAAGAGGTGTGTATTATTTTTTCAACTAAAATATAGTCCTTGGGAAGCCCAGTAAGTATTAGTGTCCTGTATAAAGGAGAGGGTAAAACACCTAGGGCAAATCTCATTTCCATTCGTGTTTTTCATACTAGGGAGATCTGGTTAAATTAATCATCAAACTTATCATTGAAGAGGAAATGAAATGCCTAAATATGCCCTGATACATGTTAGCATCATCTAGAAAGCTGCTTTCTTTAGGGGATTTGACGAATGCCACAAAACTTCATGCCTTTCAAAGCAGCCATCCAGTAGACAAAGTTGCAGGACACATCTCTGTGGGGCCTTGGACTAACCAAGTTCTCCTCACTTTCTCACTTGTAGTTTTCCAAAATATCTATAGATTGTTCTGGGAAGGCAACATGTGAGATAAGGAGGAACAGACTAGAAAAGCCCAGCCTCTGTTCCTGCCTCCGCTAGAACATGATGTCATACAATGCTGTAGCCCAGGATGTCCTTTTCCTGCCAAAGTATAAAATCCTAGGCAGACTACTTTTTGAGGTCTCTTAGCTGCAGTGCAAATACAAATCTGCAGTCCAAGTTTCTATCCAACTTGGGCAACTTCTCTGAGCCTTAGGGGATTGCTCACCACAAAAACTAGGCTTCTACCATCCCTTGCTGCCTATCTGCAGGGACATTTCTTAACTTGCCATGTGAGTGTTCTTTCTCTGTCGACTCACACAGGTAGTAGAAATTGCAGCCCAAGATGTAGTGGGCCAAAGTGGTAACCAGTGAATAGTGAGTCTGCTTCACAAATACCACAAGGGAGTCCCAAAGTGAATGGACCAGGATAATCATCTTGATTCATTGATTCCTTAGGGATGTCTTTGTCCATAGTATGAAATGATAACATGGTCACAAACATAAGACTGAACAAAATTTTCTAGTCGCTATTGATGATGCAAACACATGCATAGATCTTTTTTTAAAGTATGGCCCAAATGTACTTTGAAAACTGGGATTATGTGAAATTGAAAAGCTGTTTTATTTCTCTTCAGAATGGAGTTATATTATCTTAATCTTCCTGTGGAATTCTCAGGTAAATTTATAGCCATCAGTAAAACATTTCATTTTCTAACTTCTCAATAAAATTAATAAGCAATTCTCGCTTGAAAAAATGATTTTTCTTGTATACCATTCAATTTTCTTGATCTTCTTAAAAATGCATCACTTTCTTCAGTTGTCAACAAATAAAATTTTAATTTACAAAGTCAGAAATGTATATTCAAAACAAACATGATCTGACAAAATTGCAACAAATGACATTCTTGATCATCTCTTTTTTCAGCTGCTATCTAAATAATTGTCAGCCTATATAAATGTGTGAAACACCTGGAGTATAGAGCCACTTGCTTATGTGTATTTTGCACTGCATATTTAATATGATTTTATATAATTTTTCTGAAGGATTATAGAGCTGAAAAATTTTTATCCAATGTTTTTGAAAGGTAGATATTATAATAAAAAGCCACTCAGTGCACTTATATGTAACATTTGCACAACGAAGTTCAGTTCTATTTGCTTATCAAAAAAAGAAAAAAGCAACTCTATGCATGGTTCATTGTACTGGGCTCCTTTAATGACCAATTCTGATCCCTGCCAAGGTCTCATTGATTGTTCTATTAATACATCCAAGGAAAAAAAATGAAGAATAAATCAAGCAATCCAGGACCAACTTAGTCATAGTACAGATACATGGTCTAAAAGCCAGAAAGTAAAATCCTTTAACAAGCTTGCCTGAGTACCTGTTGACTTCCTGCTAAATCACTACTGTTTCTGTGAATTAGGCTGGTCTGTGTCTCCTCATCCCGTTTTGAAAATTTTTCTCTTTTAAAATGATTTTCAATTACATTATCTGAATCATTGCCTCTTTTCAACTTTACCTCTGAATATATACATAGCCTTCTTAAAGTTTATGGACATGTATGTACACATGTATTTTTATATTTATAAATGCTAAATACATCTTTAATGTTATAAGCAATATGCCTTCAGCTGAAAAAATAATTTTGATTAAAATGAACTTTTATTTTTAAAAATGTTTGTTAGATATACTGACAGTCTAACAAACATAGAGCAAATAATGCCAGTAAGCAGTTATGTAAATGAATAAGCACATCAGTTTATTGCTGGTCATTATAATTAGTAATAAAAATCAAACAGCCAAAAGGTAAATGTGAACTAATTTATGCTATCTCATTAAAATTGCTTTGTCAAAGAAAAAACAGTATCTTTCAAATGAAAAGTGACAATGTATTAGTTTAGGTTTTAATTAAAAACTGAAAATTCAATATAACTATTGCCTAATTTCACTAGTTGGAAAAACAGAATGCAATAAAATTTAGTTAAACTGATTACATATATATGTAATTTATGAAGAAGTATCTGAAGCATTATGTTTGATATAAATGTGCAAATTAAGTACAAGCTAGGCATTTAAGAAAAAATATATTTGATAAGAAATATATCATAAAATAAATTATGTAATTTTTATTAACATTACAGTAGTATGTTCTTCAACATCTGATGAAACAAACTAAAGTGGCTTTTTAAAAATGTTTAAGCATTGCAGTGAGCTGAGATCTGGCCACTGAACTCTAGCTGGGCGACAGAGCAAGACTCCTCCTCAAAAAAAAAAAAAAAAAAATGTTTAAGCATGTTTAATAACTTACATTACCCTGATATAGAATACACAATAAGCACAAATTCCAAATATGAACCTTAAAAATGTTTAGCCATAGGGTGATACTGGTGAGTGGATATATTCAAATAGCTAAAACACTTACTAATGTTAATATTTATCTCATGCTGGAAAGCAAGCAGATTTGTTTTCATAATTTTCTTATTTTCACTCTGGCCTTTGGATATTTTCATTTGCCATCTTTCCATGTTTTCCAATTCATCATCATCTTCCCACCCTCAAATCTTTCACACCTCACATTTCTTTTATTAATGAAACTTTATGTTTACAAAGCCTATTTATTTCCCTTAACCAACATTTTCCATACACAATATCCTTAAATGACTCACTATTAGTTACCAAAGATTCCAATTTCCTCTAAATGTTATTTGCATCATTTACGACTTAGTCCCACGCTATCTTTCTGGAATGTGCTGTCATACTATATAACAAAACTCTATAATCAAACTAACTACATGGATTTGCACATATGTGTACTTTTTACTTTGAATTCAGAGTTTTGCTTGAGCTATGCCATCACCTCTGTTTTGAATGGTCATTTAACCTAATGTCTAAACCCCTTCCTGTCAGGTCCCCATTTATCAAAATCTTGTCCATAGTTCAAGCACTATATCAAATTTCAACTCGTCCACAAATCGTTTTTTTTTTTTTTTTCTTTTTTTTTGAGATGGAGTTTCGCTTTTGTCGCCCAGGCTGCAGTACAATGGCACGACCTGAGCTTACTGCAACCTGCGCCTCCCGGATTCAAGCGAGTCTTCTGCCTCAGCCCCTCCCAAGTGGCTGGGATTACAGACATGTGCCACTACGCCCAGCTAATTTTGTAGTTTTAGTAGAGACAGGGTTTCACCATGTTGGTCAGGCTGGTCTCGAACTCTTGACTTCAGATGATCTGTCCGCCTCAGCCTCCCAAAGTACTGGGATTACAGGCGTGAGCCGCCACGCCCAGCCCCATGAATCTTTTTCTTTACGCTTCAGAAATAATTTCTTCTTCCACTCCATTTCTAATACGAGGGTATAAATTAATTACATTTTCATAAACATTTTAATGTATTTATACTGAGTACCAATTATGGCCAACACCCTGTTAGACAGTACAAGGCATGCTATAGTGAAAAAAGCTGTAATCCCTATTCTCCAGAATATTATATTCTCATGGAGATATACAGTGGCCAGACGCATGACTATAATACTAAGTAGTGAGAGGGAGTTTCCCTAAGAAAAGTACATTATAATTTCTGGGAAGATATAAAAAGAAAAACCTCAGTTGAGAATAGCTACATTTGTGATGACAATTGAAGTAGACTTCAAACAAAATAAAATAATTTTAGCAGTCAAAGATAAAGTAGAGATGAATATTTCCAGATAAATGAATAGGAGCCAATGTATGAAGATGAAAAAGCTCAAAATGTGTTTATGGAACTGCTATGGGCTGAACTGTACCCTCCCACTCAGTTACCCAGTTTTTGGTACTTTGTTATGGCATCCCTGGGAAACTAATGTGCTCATGTTTCTAAATCTAGCTATACAAGACCACTTAAAGTTATCAGCCTTATATTTTTACCCCCAAGCATTGTGGCTTTGCAGTGGAATTAACTTTTCTTTATAATCACCCATATAAATGTATTATTTCTATTAGACCCAAAGTAGGTATCATCTTCTCTGGGAAACCTTTTCGGAGCTCAGTGGCACTTAATTGCCCCGTGCGTATGTTTGTAAAACTTGTGCATAATTGTATCTGAGGAGTTTTTGCTCTATATTTTAATTGTCTATGTATTTATATGTCACCCTTGGTAGACCATGGTCTCCCTGACAGTAACCCCTGTATTTATGTCTCTGTCTCCAAGGATTCCCAGCAGTGCTCATTAATTGTGTGTGAATGAATGGATGGATGGATGTGGAGTCACTGGAAGTTAAAAAGAAGAAACAGAAGAAAAAGAAGAAATCAAAGTGACCGCAATAGGTCAAGCTTTATTAACTAAAAACTGATGGTGACATTATTTGATATTTAGATGTGAGGAGAGACAGTGTTTTTAAGTGAAATAAAATAACTTAAATGGATCTGAGATTCAGAAGAAAAGTATTAGTAGCAATGCAAATGAAGAGCTAAGGAAGAAGATTGAGCGATTCTTTTTTTTTTCTCCCCTCCCTTCTTCCTTCTTTCTTCCTTTTCCATTTATTCAACAGCATCAAATTGAATGCTTTGTGCCTGAGACTGGATATACGGTGATGAGGAAAGAGACAAGGTGACCGCATTTGTAGAGTTTAGAGTCTCATGAGAGAGGTATGTAGGTACTAAAATTTGTACCTGGGGCCGGGCGCGGTGGCTCAAGCCTGTAATCCCAGCACTTTGGGAGGCCGAGACGGGCGGATCACAAGGTCAGGAGATCGAGACCATCCTGGCTAACATGGTGAAACCCCGTCTCTACTAAAAATATAAAAAACTAGCCGGGCGAGGTGGTGGGTGCCTGTAGTCCCAGCTACTCGGGAGGCTGAGGCAGGAGAATGGCGTGAACCCGGGAGTGGAGCTTGCAGTGAGCTGAGATCCGGCCACTGCACTCCAGCCTGGGCGACAGAGCGAGACTCCGTCTCAAAAAAAAAAAAAAAAAAAAAAAATTTGTACCTGGAAATTAGTGAATCATGAGTTCTTCTCTAAATAGAATATAAACATTCATATGCATATATGCACATAAACACCAATATTAATAATATTAAGCAAATTTAGTAAAACAAGCACAATCATTTATTTTGACCTTTTTCTTTTTTTGTTTTTGAATTTTTTATTTATTTATTTATTTATTTTTATTATACTTTAAGTTCTAGGGTACATGTGCGTAACGTGCAGGTTTGTTACATATGTATACTTGTGCCATGTTGGTGTGCTGCACCCATCAACTCATCAGCACCCATCAATTCATCATTTATATCATGTATAATTCCCAATGCAATCCCTTCCCCCTCCCCCTCCCCATGATAGGCCCCAGTGTGTGATGTTCCCCTTCCCGAGTCCAAGTGATCTCATTGTTCAGTTCCCACCTATGAGTGAGAACATGCGGTGTTTGGTTTTCTCTTCTTGTGATAGTTTGCTAAGAATGATGGTTTCCAGCTGCATCCATGTCCCTACAAAGGACACAAACTCATCCTCTTTTATGGCTGCATAGTATTCCATGGTGTATATGTGCCACATTTTCTTAATCCCGTCTGTCACAGATGGACATTTGGGTTGATTCCAAGTCTTTGCTATTGTGAATAGTGCCGCAATAAACATACGTGTGCATGTGTCTTTATAGCAGCATGATTTATAATCCTTTGGGTATATACCCAGTAGTGGGATGGCTGGGTCATATGGTACATCTAGTTCTAGATCCTTGAGGAATTGCCATACTGTTTTCCATAATGGTTGAACTAGTTTACAATCCCACCAACAGTGTAAAAGTGTTCCTATTTCTCCACATCCTCTCCAGTACCTGTTGTTTCCTGACTTTTGAATGATTGCCATTCTAACTGGTGTGAGATGGTATCTCATTGTGGTTTTGATTTCCATTTCTCTGATGGCGAGTGATGATGAGCATTTTTTCATGTGTCTGTTGCCTCTATGAATATCTTCTTTTGAGAAATGTCTGTTCATATCCTTTGCCCACTTTTTGATGGGGTTGTTTGTTTTTTTCTTGTATATTTGTTTGAGTTCTTTGTAGATTCTGGATATTAGCCCTTTGTCAGATGAGTAGGTTGCAAAAATTTTCTCCCATTCTGTAGGTTGCCTGTTCACTCTGATGGTAGTTTCTTTTGCTGTGCAGAAGCTCTTTAGTTTAATGAGATCCCATTTGTCAATTTTGGCTTTTGCTGCCGTTGCTTTTGGTGTTTTAGACATGAAGTCCTTGCCCATGCCTATGTCCTGAATGGTACTACCTAGATTTTCTTCTAGGGTTTTTATGGTATTAGGTCTAACATTTAAGTCTCTAATCCATCTTGAATTAATCTTCGTATAAGGGGTAAGGAAAGGATCCAGTTTCAGTTTTCTACTTATGGCTAGCCAATTTTCCCAGCACCATTTATTAAATAGGGAATCCTTTCCCCATTTCTTGTTTCTCTCAGGTTTGTCAAAGATCAGATGGCTGTAGATGTGTGGTATTATTTCTGAGGACTCTGTTCTGTTCCATTGGTCTAGATCTCTGTTTTGATACCACTACCATGCTGTTTTGGTTACTGTAGCCTTGTAGTATAGTTTGAAGTCAGGTAGTGTGACGCCTCCAGCTTTGTCCTTTTGACTTAGGATTGTCTTGGCAATGCGGGCTCTTTTTTGGTTCCATATGAACTTTAAAGCAGTTTTTTCCAATTCTGTGAAGAAACTCATTGATAGCTTGATGGGGATGGCATTGAATCTGTAAATAACCTTGGGCAGTATGGCCATTTTCACAATATTGATTCTTCCTATCCATGAGCATGGTATGTTCTTCCATTTGTTTGTGTCCTCTTTTATTTCACTGAGCAGTGGTTTGTAGTTCTCCTTGAAGAGATCCTTTACATCCCTTGTAAGTTGGATTCCTAGGTATTTGACTCTCTTTGAAGCAATTGTGAATGGAAGTTCATTCCTGATTTGGCTCTCTGTCTGTTAGTGGTGTATAAGAATGTTTGTGATTTTTGCACATTAATTTTGTATACTGAGACTTTGCTGAATTTGCTTATAAGCTTAAGGAGATTTTGGGCTGAGACGATGGGGTTTTCTAAATATACAATCATGTCATCTGCAAACAGGGACAATTTGACTTCTTCTTTTCCTAACTGAATACCCTTGATTTCTTTCTCTTGCCTGATTGCCCTAGCCAGAACTTCCAACACTATGTTGAATAGGAGTGGTGAGAGAGGGCATCCCTGTCTTGTGCCAGTTTTCAAAGGGAATTTTTCCAGTTTTTGCCCGTTCAGGATGATATTAGCTGTGGGTTTGTCATAAATAGCTCTTATTATTTTGAGGTACGTTCCATCAATACCGAATTTATTGAGCGTTTTTAGCATGAAGGGCTGTTGAATTTTGTCAAAAGCCTTTTCTCCATCTATGGAGATAATCATGTGGTTCTTGTCTTTGGTTCTGTTTATATGCTGGATTATGTTTATTGATTTGCGAATGTTGAACCAGCCTTGCATCCCAGGGATGAAGCCCACTTGATCATGGTGGATAAGCTTTTTGATGTGCTGCTGAATCGGTTTGCCAGTATTTTATTGAGGATTTTTGCATCGATGTTCATCAGGGATATTGGTCTAAAATACTCTTTTTTTGTTGTGTCTCTGCCAGGCTTTGGTATCAGGATGATGTTGGCCTCCTAAAATGAGTTAGGGAGGATTCCCTCTTTTTCTATTGATTGAAATAGTTTCAGAAGGAATGGTACCAGTTCCTCCTTCTACCTCTGGTAGAATTCAGCTGTGAATCCATCTGGTCCTGGACTTTTTTTGGTTGGTAGGCTATTAATTATTGCCTCAATTTCAGAGCCTGCTATTGGTCTATTTAGGGATTCAACTTCTTAGTCTTGGAAGAGTGTAAGTGTCCAGGAAATTATCCATTTCTTCTAGATTTTCTAGTTGATTTGCGTAGAGGTGTTTATAGTATTCTCTGATGGTAGTTTGTATTTTTGTGGGGTCGGTGGTGATATCCCCTTTATCATTTTTTATTGCGTCTATTTGATTCCTCTCTCTTTTCTTCTTTATTAGTCTTGCTAGCGGTCTGTCAATTTTGTTGATCTTCTCAAAAAACCAACTCCTGGATTCATTGATTTTTTGGAGGGTTTTTTGTGTCTCTATCTCCTTCAGTTCTGCTCTGATCTTAGTTATTTCTTGCCTTCTGCTAGCATTTGAATGTGTTTGCTCTTGCCTCTCTAGTTCTTTTAATTGTGATGTTAGAGTGTCAATTTTAGATCTTTCCAGCTTTCTCTTGTGGGCATTTAGTGCTATAAATTTCCCTCTACACAGTGCTTTAAATGTGTCCCAGAGATTCTGGTATGTTGTATCTTTGTTCTCATTGGTTTCAAAGAACATCTTTATTTCTGCTTTCATTTCGTTCTGTACCCCGTAGTCACTCAGGAGCAGGTTGTTCAGTTTCCACGTAGTTGAGCGGTTTTGAGTGAGTTTCTTAGTCCTAATTTCTAGTTTGATTGCACTGTGGTCTGAGAGACAGTTTATTATAATTTCTGTTCTTGTACATTTGCTGAGGAGTGCTTTACTTCCAATTATGTGGTCAGTTTTGGAATAAGTGTGATGTGGTGCTGAGAAGAATGTATATTCTGTTGATTTGGGGTGGAGAGTTCTATAGATGTCTATTAGGTCTGCTTGGTGCAGAGATGAGTTCAATTCCTGGATATCTTTGTTAACTTTCTGTCTCGTTGATCTGTCTGATGCTGACAGTGGAGTATTGAAGTCTCCCATTATTATTGTATGGGAGTCTAAGTCTCTTTGTAAGTCTCTAAGGACTTGCTTTATGAATCTGGGTGCTCCTGTATTGGGTGCATATATATTTAGGATAGTTAGCTCTTCCTGTTGAATTGATCCCTTTACCATTATGTAATGGCCTTCTTTGTCTCTTTTGATCTTTGATGGTTTAAAGTCTGTTTTATCAGAGACTAGGATTGCAACCCCTGCTTTTTTTTGTTCTCCATTTGCTTGGTAGATCTTCCTCCATCCCTTTATTTTGAGCCTATGTATGTCTCTGCATGTGAGATGGGTCTCCTGAATACAGCAGAGTGATGGGTCTTGACTCTTTATCCAGTTTGCCAGTCTGTGTCTTTTCATTGGAGCATTTAGTCCATTGACATTGAAGGTTAATATTGTTATGTGTGAACTTGATCCTGCCATTATGATATTAACTGTTATTTTGCTCGTTAGTTGATGCAGTTTCTTCCTAGTCTCGATGCTCTTTACATTTTGGCATGTTTTTGCAATGGCTGGTACCGGTTGTTCCTTTCCATGTTTAGGGCTTCCTTCAGGGTCTCTTGTGAGGCAGGCCTGGTGGTGACAAAATCTCTAAGCATTTGCTTATCTGTAAAGGATTTTATTTCTCCTTCACTGATGAAACTTAGTTTGGCTGGATATGAAATTCTGGGTTGAAAATTCTTTTCTTTAAGAACGTTGAATATTGGCCCCCAATCTCTTCTGGCTTGTAGAGTTTCTGCCGAGAGATCTGCTGTTAGTCTGATGGGCTTCCCTTTGTGGGTAACCCGACCTTTCTCTCTGGCTGCCCTTAAGATTTTTTCCTTCATTTCAACTTTGGTGAATCTGGCAATTATGTGTCTTGGAGTTGCTCTTCTGGAGGAGTATCTTTGTGGCGTTCTCTGTATTTCCTGAATTTGAATGTTGGCCTGCCCTACTAGGTTGGGGAAGTTCTCCTGGATGATATCCTGAAGAGTGTTTTCCAACTTGGTTCCATTTTCCCCCTCACTTTCAGGAACCCCAATCAGACATAGATTTGGTCTTTTTACATAATCCCATGCTTCTTGCAGGCTTTGTTCATTTCTTTTTCTTCTTTTTTCTTTTGGTTTCTCTTCTGGCTTCATTTCATTCATTTGATCCTCAATCGCTGCTACTCTTTCTTCCAGTTGATCGAGTCGGTTACTGAAGCTTGTGCATTTGTCATGTATTTCTCGTGTCATGGTTTTCATCTCTGTCATTTCGTTTATGACCTTCTCTGCATTAATTAGTCTAGCTGTCAATTCTTCCACTCTTTTTTCAAGATTTTTAGTTTCTTTGCGCTGGGTACATAATTCCTCCTTTAGCTCTGAGAAGTTTGATGGACTGAAGCCTTCTTCTCTCATCTCGTCAAAGTCATTCTCTGACCAGCTTTAATCCGCTGCTGGCGATGGGTTGCGCTCCTTTGCTCTTATTTTTTGAATTTCCAGCTTTTCTGCCCTGCTTTTTCCCCATCTTTGTGGTTTTATCTGTCTCTGGTCTTTGATGATGGTGACGTACTGTTGGGGTTTTGGTATAGGTGTCCTTCCTGTTTGATAGTTTTCCTTCTGACAGTCAGGACCCTCAGCTATAGGTCTGTTGGAGATTGCTTGAGGTCCACTCCAGACCCTGTTTGCCTGGGTATCAGCAGCAGAGGTTGCAGAAGATAGAATATTGCTGAACAGCGAGTGTACCTGTCTGATTCTTACTTTGGAAGCTTCCTCTCAGGGCAGTACTCCACCCTGTGAGGTGTGGGGTGTCAGACTGCCACTAGTGGGGGATGTCTCCCAGTTAGGCTACTCAGGGGTCAGGGACCCACTTGAGCAGGCAGTCTGTCCGTTCTCAGATCTCAGCCTCCGTGTTGGGAGATCCACTGCTCTCTTCAAAGCTGTCAGACAGAGTCGTTTGAGTCTGCAGAGGTTCTGCTGCTTTGTTGTTGTTGTTGTTTAGCTGTGCTCTGTCCCCAGAGGTGGAGTCCACAGAGACAGGCAGGTTTCCTTGACCTGCTGTGAGCTCCACCCAGTTCGAGCTTCCCAGGGGCTTTGTTTAACTACTGAAGCCTCAGCAGTGGCGGGCACCCCTCCCCCAACCTCGCTGCTGCCATTTCGGTTAGATCGCAGACTGCTGTGTTAGCAATGAGGGAGGCTCTGTGGGCGTGAGACCCTCCCAGCCAGGTGTGGGATATATTCTCCTGGTGTGCCCGTTTGCTTAAAGCGTAGTATTGGGGTGGGAGTTACCCGATTTTCCAGGTGTTGTGTGTCTCAGTTCCCCTGGCTAGGAAAAGGGATTCCCTTCCCCCTTGCGCTTCCCAGGTGAGGCGATGCCTTGCCCTGCTTCAGCTCTCTCTGGTCGGGCTGCAGCAGCTGACCAGCACCAATTTTCCAGCACTCCCTAGTGAGATGACCCCAGTACCACAGTTGAAAATGCAGAAATCACCGGTCTTCTGTGTCGCTCACGCTGGGAGTTGGAGACTGGAGCTGTTCCTATTCGGCCATCTTGCTCCGCCCCCCGATTTTGACCTTTTTCTTTCTATTCTTTGTCTATGTGTATAACTATTAATAAAAATAATAATTAATAATTATAGGCTAGGTACTGTTCTAAGTACTTTTATGAATTAAATTTCAAATGCTTATAGATTATTATGATATCTGTACCATATTAAATACTTAACAGCAGTTGTTGCTGTCATTATGTAGGATTTTTTCATCTATTAAATTACTTCTTTGGAATATATTTCCTCACATACAGCTAATTGTTAAAAGGAATTAAAGGTTTTCATAGCCCTTAATACATGTTTTTCATATTTGCAAAAGAATTTGCTCCTTTTGAAATTGATAGTTGACAATAATCTAACTAATTTAGAATGTATTAGTGTTAAGTATACTCTTTTTCATTTGGTGTTATCTTTTTAAAAATAGTTACTGATATGGTTTTGCTGTGTTCCCACCCAAATCTCATCTTGAATTGTACCTCCCATAATTCCCACATGTCATGGGAGGGACTTGGTGGGAGGTAATTGAATCATGGGGGCGGGTTTTTCCTGTGCTGTTCTCATGATAGTGAATAAGTCTTACCAGATCTGATGGTTTTATAAAGGGGAGCTCCTCTGTACATGCTCTCTCTTGCCTGCCACCATATGATGTGACTGCTCCTCATTCACCTTCCACCATGATTGTGAGGCCTCCCTAACCATGTGGAACTGTGAGTCCGTTAAACCTCTTTTCTTTATAAATTACCAGTCTTGGATATCTCCTTATAGCAGTATGAGAATGGACTAATTTAACTCCTAATAGTTTTAACTTACAATTGATTCATCAAGCTCACCTGCACTTCCTCTGCTATGATCTTTTCCTACACATACATTAGTATTAATGTACTTATAATGTATTGTTTTTACCTATAAATAATTATCTTTACCACAGATGTTTTTCTTGTCATATGTATTTCACATTTTCATTTGTTATTTTATCTCAAATTCATATATTTATCTTTATAGAACTTTTATTATTTTTCCATAAATGTTGTGTATATTTAAGGTATGCAACATAATCTCTTGAGATACAGATAGGTAGGAAAATGGTTGCTATAGTGAAGCAACTTAGCATACCTATCATCTGACATTTTTACCCAGTTTTTTGCATATGACAATAGCAGCTAAATTCTGCTCCTTCAGCAAAAGCCCAGAATATGATATTATTAAATGTAGTCTATGTGTTAGATCTCTAAAAACTTGTTCATCCCATGTATATGTATCCTTTGGTACAGAACTTTTGTGTATACTTTCAAATTATTTCAATATTTTCATTGTATTTCCTACACTGTATTTCAGAGCTTCTGAAGTTAGCATGGCTCTAGAGAGTGAATAAAATATTCAATTCTACCTTCTGGCCCCTCTATCATCTTTGTTTTAATTCATTAATGCATTTCCATATTTTGGTCTCCTAGCTCTTCTTGGCGGACCCCACACCCTTCCTGTTAATTCCTCTCACACAGCTCTGGTTAAGGTCACTTCTGTCAAGTGGCCATAGACCTACATCATGCCAAACTTCCCCATCCCATGCCTTCAAATCTTGTCTTCACTTGTCTCCCACAATACAACAATCTCTTCAGTTCTCTCTAATTCTCTGACAACCCCGCCTTTTCTAGTTCTGCCTTATACTCCATACTCTCTTCTCTGCCTATGCACACTTGTCCGTTCCCCAGACTTTAAATGCCATCTGTAGCTGTGACTCTGAAATTTATCACTGCAGTTATTGACAGCTCCACTAAATTCATATATCTAACTTTCTGCCTAATATCTCCATGTAAATTTCTAATAGGGATCATAACCTTAATATACCCAAACAAGGCTCTTGATTCTTTCCAATCCCACTCCAACTTGTCTCCTTCAATAATCTTTCTTATCTCAGTAATTGCTACAAATATTGAGCAATTGTTCGGTTGTCGTCTTTACTTCCTCTCTCTTACAATTCACACTGAATCCGTCTCAATCCTCTCTGCTTTTCAGTCAAGAAGTGTATTAAATCTGACTACTTCTCATCACTTCAAACACTAACCACTGGCCATGAGTTCTTCTGTCTCTAGTGTGGACTTCTATATGCTATAGCCTTCTAAATCTCTTCTTGTTTCTCATCTGGGTTCCTATGGCTTAGTTTCCACAGATAACAACAGTAGTCTTTGTTAAATATTAATAATTAATAACTATACATATATTATGTTATTTAATTCTCAGAATAGCCTAATAGGTGGGTCACATTTACTTTCCCATTTCACAGATAAGGAAAATGGTAACTTGCCCAAGATTATCGCTAAGATTGAAAGTGAGGCAGCCTTCTTTCTTAGCTCACACTGTTATACATTCACAACTTTGTTTAAACCACTCAGTAGCTTTTCATCATTCACAGAATAAAATCTACACTCTATCCACACATTGGCCTCTACCATTTTACATAATTTTGCCCCTGCCTACATCTATTAATCCTCAAACACCACCACATTGGTTTCTATCTTAGATCATTTGCACTGTGTGGCATTGTGGTTTCCTTCTACTCCGCTCTCAGATTTTTGTATAACTCACTCCCTCAATTATTCAGGTCTCTGCTCGATTGTCTCTGGTAAACTTATCTAAAATCACCTTCTCTCCCTGGTTTCTCCTCTCGCCACGCCTTCACCATCTATCTCTTTATGACTTCCTGAAATTATTAAAATATATCTTCTGAGTGTTTAACTGCCTAAAATCAATATTTTAGCATAGCAGTTGTTTCCTAACAATTCTAATATGTATATCTTGAAATAATCTTAAAGTTACTTAAAGTATGTTTTTTTAATCCCCTATTGCAATTTTGGAAGATGTCAATGTATAACAAAAGAGTACACTCTTTGACCATCCTAATACTCATACAAAGTGCCAACTCAATGCCATTTCTATGTCAGATATTTGAAAAGATGTGTATAATAAAGGAACACATGAAGGCATGGTTTTCTTCATGTCATACATTTTTTAAAATATCATCAACTAAAGAATGGTTTTTATATGGGATAAACATTCTCTCTCTGGCTTGAAAAACTTAAATTATCCTCTTACACTTAATAACAATTAACTATCTCAGGAACAATAGAGTTAATATAAATTAAGAAGTAATTGCCTTCCCTAATCCCCAGTGTTCTTAATTCCCTTTGTCACCGGTCCAAATCCAACCAAAAAACTTTTAACCAAAGTGCAGTTATACTGGTACAATCATTCTTGTTATTTGACACCACTGCTCCAAAACCAAGGTGGAAATTTTCTCATTATGTGAGCAGGGCCTATTTTTGCAAGTCTTTAGAACATAGCTTAATATTTAGTCCAGTAATACATTTTAAAATATACCATGTCTTCAAGGGCTTTTGGATTCCCTCATTTCTTAAAGTACTAGATGAGAACATAGCACTTGTAAAGATAGAAAGTAACATGCGAAAGTTTGAAAAAGCAGCAGGTATGTGAGGCATGAAAAAATAATAAGGTGAAGGTATTGCTGATCTGAACTTCAATAGCTTCTCCAGGGAAAGTGTTTGTACAGACACTTCAATCATTTATGCTAGTAGCCTTTGCTTTACTGGTGGGTGTTAAGTTGTTGTGGTATTTTTTTTTTCCTAGGTGGGTCAAGAGCATGTATGTTTTAAACACAGAAAAATATGTTAAGGTGATAAGTAATAAGGCCTTGATTTTAAAATTATAGCATTCACAAAGATGTACTTCAAGACTTTAGTAATTCCCAGTGTGACCTGGGCTTGCTGCATTCTCAGCAGAAAAGCATCTGCATTCTTTACAATGTATGCAAATGCTACCAACTGTTATTGGAGAAATACAACATGTTAGGCACATGATGTGTCAGGTAGGGAAAAAAGAAACGGGTTTTCCCTCCTAAATGTTAGCCTCCATTCATACCTCACTCCTTATTCTCTCCCCAGTAGTAAATGTGTGGTGTGCAGTGAGACACAATAATTCCTTCTGCCAGTGGAGTCCCATTTAATGTCCTCGTGTTTGTGCTTTCAGTGGTTCTCTCATGGACCATCAGATTTCTGAACAAATGTATCACCTTCTGTTCTGTCTGCCTACAGAATGTCCATTTCTTAGCATTCCAGGGAGATTCAAAATTAAAACAAAAAACAAACAAACAACAACAAGAAAAAGATCTCCGTTCAAGCCTGAATTCTATTCTTTTATGGATTTGAAGAAATGACAAGCATAAACTTTTACTAGAAGTCATGATCCATGGAGAAAAAGACACAAAGCAGCGTGGAGAAAGCAAAGCTTGGATCAGGGATCTGTTGATAAGCTGATTTATCTTTTTGTCTCGTTCTAATATTTGGACTTTAGAATTTCCCTTGTGGAGAAGCTTAGCTGGTCACTTTTTCATAGAACCCAGTGGCAAATAAGTTGCCTGCTCAGATATTTGGCATAAAAATTACTGCCCTGCAAGTTATCAAATTCAGAAAAATACTTTCATAGAGTAGCTTTGGCCCTACTTTCCTATATCAGCACTTTTTTAATCTTAGAAAACTACAATATGCTCTTATTCTTTCATTAAATATGTAAGCGAAAGCTGCATTTACTGATGAAATAAACGTAAACCTTTTAAGTAATCCCTACATACCAGTTTGTTCACCTTTTTTTAAATTATAATAAGCTAAAGATTTTCTTGAAACTTGCAAACATTCCTGTCATTCATGGTTGGCAGATGTTGTGAGTTGGAGAATACCCATAAGTGTTTAAAAAATATATTCACTCTATGATAAATTTATTTGTTCATAAATGTCAGTTGGGCTTTTAAGCCTGCAGGAAGCAATGCCTGTAAAACTTTAAATTTTTATAAACTTTTAACTTTAAATGCAATCTAGAGGAATACAAATTAAGGTGGCACCATGTAAAAATGAACAGTTTTTCTCCCTCAGAACTACTTCCCTGCAAACATGCTGTACAGTAACTCAAGTCATACGACCAGGCTATGTTTTACTACTTAGTTGTGTGATAAGGGGTTTAATCAGCCTGAAAGATGTTGACATCTCAAGATTTGTGTTAGAAGAGAACATAATGCCTGATCTTTGGAACTTGGAACTAAAAGCTCACACTTTTCATTTAATAGAAAATCGGAAAACTATACACCAGTAGGAATAGATGGTGCAGAAAAAATTTAAATTAAATGTGAAAGATGCAAATTGTCAGGCATTAGACTGTGCTATTACCCTTGATTTAATGAAGCCCAGTGTCTAGAGAAAGACCTCTAACTTGTCAGGTTGTTCTTTATAAAATGAACATTTTTTTTACTGTACCAGGTTGCTCTTTGTAAAGGTCTATTTTTAATATACGCTCTACTTTCTCAAGGAAGTTATTGGAAACAAAACTCACAGACTCATAAACTACTTAGTAGTGAAACATATAAACTGACAACAATAATTGAAAGAGTATTTATAATAAATATTTTGAATTAAATTATTTTAAGACATTTAAAGTAGAGTTTTCTAATCATATTCGACTTTTAAATAATTAAATTCTGCTGTTCTGAGACTAATATAACTAACCATAACCCCATTTATTCATTTAATAAGTAACAATTGGATGACTACCATATGCCAAGCGCTCTTGGATTTTCAAGGGCCTTTGTTTCAGTACCTCATGGAAGGTATTAATAGGTGTAATTACTCTGAAGTTTCGGTCAGTTTCCAATACAATATTCTGGAATCTGATATCTCCAGAAGGAGACATGGACAAATCATGATGCTTGGCATCACATAGAATAAATTCCAATTTGAACACAGACACTGACTAGCTGCATGAATTTGATTGCTTGAATGTTTGGTGTCTCAGTTTTTTCATCTGCATGGTTGTGAATATAATAATACTTCATAGTTGTGTTATGGTGATTAAATAGGACAATAGTTGTAAAGTGCTTAATACAGTGCCAGATACATAGAAAAATGCCCAGTAAATATTAGCTAGCACTAGTAGCACTAGCAATAGTACTTAATAGCAGCAGAAGTATTAGTATTTAGGCTAATAATATTTAATATATCTAGGAAAGCACACCTAAGAGTATTCTTAATTCTCAAATGTCAAAAACTGTTAGAGAAGCCAATGTACTTTTCCACAGAGGACAATATAAGAATGTTTGCATACAAATGCAAACATAGTACTTTGGAAAAATAATGCCTTAAGGTGATAGCATTGGAAACAAAACCCATTGCATCCAATGGCAATGAGGTGATATAACTGATTTTTAGCTGGCACCAAATAAATCAAATAGACTCTGCTTCAGTGAGTTTGCAAGTTCAGTTGAGGTGATAAAAATCAAAACACTAGAACAAGTAAAGAGTAAGGACAATAACGATTCAATTAATTTTTGGCACTAAAAACATAAAATTCCAGATACTAATTTGAAATAAAACAGTAGTAAAGAAAAATTAAGAAACACAATGTTCCGAACCTAGTGTGAGACTTTGCAGGAGACGTATTCTTAATATAAAATGGCATGACCTTGAACTGGAAGAAGGCGTAGAACCCAGCTGAATAAAAATGAAATGAATGCCTAACCAGTCAGTCTAGAGACACAACTTAAAAATCTAGAGACAGGTGAAGAAAAAGCAGAGAAGAAATCTGCCTTACTACATCACAGCCACAGGAAATAAGATAGGATATGAGCTAGTGGACTTAAAAATAAAACAAATTTATTTTAGTAATCTAAATTTAACTTTGTAGTTCGTAAAAATGATGGAAGCCTTGTATTGATGTCAGATGAAATCTTGAAATCTTGAACAGGTTAGGTTAGAGTGAAAAGATTTTGGTGACAGCTAATGTGTGATGAACACCTACTACATACATTAAGCAAGACTTTCTGCATACCTTGACTCATTATTCTTCGTGAAATCCCTTGAGAGACATATAATTAGCTCATGGTTTAGATATTAAAACTGAGGCTTACAGTATTTAAGCAATTCAGCCAAGTCCAAAGAACTAATAGAGATAGGCTATCAGAAACTCACGTTAAAGACTAATGAATTATTCTCACTTTAAGACATAACAAATATTTAACAAGTATTATTTAGATTCTATTATGACATTTAATTCCTTAAGATACCAATTGTTTTAATAGAATAAGTATTTCGTATTTAAGAAATATATTTGACTAACAATTTCTTCATTATTCAAAGCTTATACTTTCTTGTTATCATTATTGCTGCTGAGACTGATGTTACTCTAGTATTCAGCACTTGAATTTGGCAATGGAGAAGTAACCACCCTACAGGAAAAAAAAAAAAACAACTTCAAAACAAATCTAAATGTTATCAAATGTATTTTTATTCCAGACACAAGATAAAATGGATGAATGGCAGGGGGTTGGATGGATGGAGGAGAAACCAGCAGAGGGGCAAAAGTACTTGATAGATCAGTATTCAACTACATACCACCACAAAATACCCTCTACTTTCCACCTCATGTTTTCTTTTGGTTTCCTTCTGCCATTTCCCTCAGTTGCACCAATTATTCTACCGGCATCCCATCAGATTTGAAGGAGTCTTCTACACTTTAAAAAAGGGGGCTTATTTGTGAAGATATAAAAGATATATATATATAAAAGAGATAAAAGATGTAAAAGGTTTTATCACCTATATTAAAATTAGCATTCAACAGTATATGTTACTATTGAACTCCTATGCCTAAAATGAGGTTTCAAAAAGATGTTTCAGTATTTTGAACCCCATAAACGACATTGCTCTATGTAAATCATTTTTAGATTTTTTTTTGACCCCCTTATTTTGGAGTACTTGGTTTCCTTGTCTTTCTCCCTCATTTTAACGCTTTGTTCAGTGGATACTTTGTTTAACAATAGGTTGTGTTTTAACCATCTATTTGTTCCCAGTGCAGATGTTAGGGCCTTAACTTTGTGAGTATGTTACATACGTGGACAATGAATATTTGAAGAATTAAGGAGCTCTATCTTGGACCATTTTTTGAAGATCAGAATTCTTTAAAAAACATAAACACGATTTGTTTTTTTATTTTCTAGTTCAAATTATTTTTCTTATTTCTTGATGGTAGCTGAAATTAAAACACATACCTTGTGTGAGTTGGCTTTTTGATTTCTATATAAATCTCTTATGCTTATTTGCATGTGTAATACAGTGCTTTTAACAAAGTTGGAGAAACAAGACAAAAGTAATACTAGGAGAGAAAGTGGAAGAAAAAGTAATTTTAAGAGAAAAGAGAAACCCATTGGAAAAGAAAATAAAATGACTATTACTGTAGAGAATAATCTAAACCAACTGGGTACCAAGTAATTCAGCACAGAGGGATCAGTAAATGACAACAGGCAATTAGGTTAAACATATTTCCTTTCATTCAGTAAATCCATAGAATCCCCAAGATTAATTTAACTACAGAGTAATTTGTCTTCACTATTTGATGTTTCTGGATAAACTGTAGTTTGCTTTTTTTTTTAAATGGAAAAACTGGCTGCATTTGTAAATGGCAATTGACACAAGACACGAATCTTTACAAATATGCAGGCTGTTCATGATTCCCCATAAATGTTTATCTGTCCACACTATCTATGCACAAGGATGCTCTTGTTTGCAAATAATTTGACCTGTGTTGGTTTCCTAGGACAGCATTAATAAAGTCCTGAAAACTAGGGGACTTAAAACAACAGAAATTCATCATCTCACAGTTCTAGAGACTGGAAGTCTAAAATCAAGGTGAAGGCAAGACCATGCTTCCTCTGCAACATGTAGGGAAAATCCTTCCTCACCATTTACTAGCTTCTGCTGATTTGCCAGCAATCTTTAGCATTTATTAGTTTGCGGTTGCATGATTCTAATCTCTGCTTTGCAATCCATGGCATTTTCCATGTATATCTCTATCTTCACATGGCCATATTTTTGTTGTTGTTGTTGTAATTATTGGTTACATAGACTTTTGTGTCTGGAAAATCATGAAAGTGTGTCTGCTACTGGAAGAAAACTCTGCGTAAAACACATAGAAACACATGCAAAACACATAGACATTACTGGGTGACACAGATAGTTCTTTCCTTTTTTCCATTCAAAGTCCACATAGGTATTAAATTTAATTTGCGTCTCTATAGATTTTATGTAACATTCCTCTTCTTCCAGGGTGACCTTAATTTCTTTAGCCTTCTTCCCTCTCTCCTAGGTCTTAATTATCAGTCAATAGGCTCCATTTTCCCTTGTTTTCAGCTAGTTAGATATGTGGGCACCCAAGCTGTTGAAAGAGGTTAGGTGTCTTAAAGATCCTAAGAAAATAAGTCTTTAGATCTTTCAGTTAAACATCTACAATCAAAATTTGTCTTGTAAGTATTAATAGCCTTTGTTTGATGTTATAATAAAAATTTTCTCCCTCTTTTCTCATCTTGGCTAAGCTTTCTTCTGGGAAGGGGAGTGGTGAATAAAAGGAGTTGGAGGAAATAAATATTGCCTCACTGCATAAAACTGGGGAGACAGAACAGAACCACGTAGCGCTTTTTCTTTGGGAAGTGATGGCATAGCACTGTACTATTCTTGGGTTTTTTTTTTTTTTTTGATATATATATTTGCACATATTTAGGGCATATTTATTTGTACTTACTCTTTTTTTTTTTTTTTTGAGACGGAGTCTTGCTCTGTCGCGAATGCAGTGGCGGGATCTCGGCTCACTGCAAGCTCCGCCTCCTGGGTTCAGGCCATTCTCCTGGCTCAACCTCCAGAGCACCTGGGACTGCAAGCGTGTGCCACCATGCCCAGCTAATTTTTTGTATTTTTAGTAGAGACGGGGTTTCAACATGTTAGCCAGGATGGTCTGGATCTCCTGACCTCGTGATTCGCCTGCCTCAACCTCCCAAAGTGCTGGGATTACAGGCGTGAGCCACTGCTCCTGGCTTGTACATATTTATTATGTGGTATTTTGTTACATGCATAGACTGTATCATGATTAAGTCAAGAGTTCTTGGGATGTCCATCACCTTGGGTATATATCATTTATATGCATTGGAACCATATTATGTCTTCTCTTGTAGCTGTTTTGAAATACAATACATTGTTTTTGACTATAGACACCCTACTCTCCTATCAAACATTGTAACTTATTCCTTTCACTAACTGCCACATGGACATATTCTTATGAGGACATCAATCATATTGGATTAGGACTCATTCCAGTATGACCTCATCTTAACAATCTGCCATAGGGAGAGAGTAATGTGGGTATCTGAGGGAAGATAATTTCAGATTAAATGAATTACCAGTGAAAAAAGTAGGAAGATTACTAACACATCCGCAGAATAACAAGATCAGTGTGAATGAAGAAGAGGGTGGGAACTGGAAAGTTATAAATGTCAGAGACGAAGAAGAAGCCAAAATTTGTAGGGCCTTGCTGGCTATTGTAATGACGTTGGGTTTTAGAGGGAGGGAAGAATTTTAAGCAAGAAAGTGACATAATCTAACTTTTATTCAAAAAAAAATTTCATTGTAGCTTCTGTAACTAGCTAGAAAAGGTCCAAGGGACATTAGTGGAGAGACAAGTTAAAAGGATATTGCCATCCAGTGAGAAGGAGATGCTGTGGACCACAGTAATAGAGATGGAGGTATTAAGATATGATCAGATGTGTTTTGAAGCCATGGAGTCTTCTGATGGGTTTTGATATTGAATGTAAGAGAAATAAAAGAATTTGAGTTAGATCTAAATCCTAACCTGTAACTTTCAACTGGAAAGAAGTAGTTGCCATTAACTGAGATGGGAAAGACTGTGGGTACAGAAGATTTAGGAAGAAGATAAGGAGTTCCCATTAAGAAAAAGTGTGAGATGGCAGATAGAAGGATAAAAGAAGGGAATTTAAAAAATAGTAGTGTATGAGCTAACAGTTTTAGTTAAAAGTATAAAACTGAATGAAATCACCAAGTTGGTGAGTTTAATTAGACAAGACAACAGGGTCAACTACAATTTTAAAAGATCTGGGAGAAGAAAAGGAATAAGGAAACAGGACTTAGTTTGTAAGAGAAAAACTAATAGTGTGTGCTATGGTGAAAGCTAGGTAATTATTGTGTTTAAGGAGGTAGGTGTGATTAATTGTATCAAATGATGCTGCTAGACTATTCAAGAAGAGACTGAGATTTGTCCACTGGCTTAGCAATTTAAAAGTTACTGTGACCTTGAAAAGAACAATTATGTGTAGTGATAGGTACAAAAGCCTGATCAGAGTAGTTTTTGAAAAGAACAGAAGGACCTGAATAGGGGACACTGAGTATAGCAAATGTATCCAGGAGAGAATGGAAGGGACCTGGGGTGAGTTTCATAGTGGATTTCAACTTCATATAGTAAGGTTTATTTCTTTTTTAGAAATTTGGACTAGCAATATTCTAAAGTGTTAATTTCGGGAAAATGACATGTAGGCATTTTGTAGCATGCTTTGTACTTTTCTTTATTTAAAAGAAAATGGAAAAACAAAACCAACTAGTTCTTTAGCAAAGACTTTCGAGAAATTCAAATCTGACGACTTCTTAGAAAATTATGTAAAGACAAAAAGTATTCTTCTTCAGCAAAGACTGACTTATGACTATCTTTTCATTGTTAGAAATCTGTAAAAGCTAATCATAGATATGGTGAGAATCCAATGCCTGGGGCAGGTTGAGGCATTGGTTGTGATTTGTAAAGGTAGGTGGTAAACAGAAACCAAGACAGATGATGTGCATATCCTTTATGAAGTCTGGGATTGAAATAAGTCAAATTATCTGTGTGTCAGGGAGATGAGATGTAACTTTAGAAACTAAAGGTCTAGTCAAACAGATAAACAAAGTCAAAGCTGAAAGTAATTCCAGAATGTGTGGGTGGGGGAAAAAGAGTAACAGGCAGAGAAGGCATAGGAGATACCAATAGGACAGATGAGTTGTCCTAGTCAGCTCACAGGACTCTGAATGGGATCACCCTCTACCCTACTTCATAAAACACCTCTGGAAAACATTATGATACTGTATATTTGTCTGAATTTGGTCAGACTGCATCTGGCTGTTTCCAAATAAGCATACTTATCTACAGAGAACAAGTGACTAATAGGATTTTTAATAAGCTCTTTCATGGCCCTTTGTTTTTTGTTCTCTGAATTGTACACGCCCTCTTCATCTATGCTCAGAAAAGTTGGGTGTACACTATTTGGTGAATACTGATGTTCTTATTCATGGATAAACTTTGTAAACTAGTAACTTACAGCATGTGTATCACATATTGGTGAAGCTTTCAAATTGCGTTTCCAGGAACTCTCCTGAATCCTTTCTTAAGGAGAATACATAAACATGGAGCAAAATTTTATCCATATATCTAAATTGTATATATGTGGGTATTACCTGTATGTAGTTTGTAGACTTAAGGTTGTTCAAAATTATACTTAAAGTATTAAATATTTGTCTAAAAAAGAAGTGAAAGAAAATAATAAAAGCAACTTTGAGGTTCATCAAAATGTTAAATGTAACCAGTGAGAAATAGAAAGTAATAAACTAACCACTATATTGAAACTTATTTTAATCACAGAATAAAATTGCTTAATACAATTTATTTTTCATTTAAATGCATTGATTTAGAATTCAGCTCACTATGTTAAATAAAGTGTTAATTGGAAAATGCTGAAGTTAAACAGTAAAAGTTTTACTGAGATCAAAAAGGCTTCCTTTTAATAATCCCAAAGGTTACATTATATTTGAATATTTCCCGCCTGAATATTTTGGAGTATTACTATGCAAAGATCAACCTTTTAAGAGTTTTAAACTACCACCAAGTATGATCTCATTTTATTTGATATTTCTGAAGAACTCTTAAAAGTAAACAAGATGAGCAAAATTTTAATTGACATTTCTTGAATTTAAATATTCATAAGATGATTGATATTTAAACATCATCTACTGAAGAGCTCAATTTCAATGAACCAATCAATGTATCAAATCCAGATATACTACTTTGGCATGATGAGGGCAAATTATAAGAGGAAAATTTGCTTGTTTTCTATTGGAAAATGGATCATGAGTTTATATCCATTTTAATCTGTATAACTTGATTTTAAATGAATTATCCTTTCTTTAACTAAAAAAAGCTATTGTCCTCTGAATTACAATATTTGTTATATATAACTTTGTGGTACTTTAATTGAAATATTTTTGCTGCACAAATTAAAGAGATATTTTTGACTTGAGATAAAACTTAACTTTTGTCTTTTTTTGAGAACAAAAAAAGTGTATTTTGCTGTAGGAAACAAAGCAAATTATCTTGACCTTGCACATAAACTTTATGTAGTTTGCTCTTAATAAAAAGTAAATTTAGAAACTGAGGAGAATACACACTTAAGACTACAAAAAATTACTTAAGAACAGGAGTTAAGATGTAAAATACAAGTTAAAATGTGAGATTTTTATGACCAGTTGCAAAATTTTTCAGTATCCAAAGTTCCATTCAACTTCAAAAAAATGGCAGAGGAGCTGTTTGTTACTTGAAAGTCGGATATTTTGCATAACATTTTGTAGAGATTCAGAAATCTCAATCTAGGCCTTTTCAATCTATGCCTTTTAAATAAAAATTGTTTTATATAAAGTATTTATTTCATTCGAGAACACATTTAAAGATTCAGTGTTTTGTTTGGAAAAAGATAGATAAGGAATTTTGAAATCAGTAGAAATAGAAGAAATTTTCACATACAAAAGGTACTGAGATAACTGGTAACTACTGAAAAGCAAAAATATCACGCTTTGTATAAAGTGTGAAATGCTAAAATGTAAAATCATTAAATCACTGAAAGAACAGACTTTAGTTTGCTTAGGGGAAAAGGAAGTCATTTCTAAACTAAAAAGCAAAGAAAGAAGCTATGGTTTAAATGATCAATGGATTTTTAACACACAAAGAATGTAGAATACTCTAGATCAAACACTACCAGAAACAACATAAAGAAGGCAAGTTATGATCCAGGAAAAAAATATTTGCAACTATTTGGGAAGAGAGCTAATGTTTTTACTATATAGTAAATTCTCACAAGTCAATAATAATATCAATAATAAAAAGCAAATAACTTAAAAGGAAAATATTCCAGAACAAAATAGATGAATAACTGAAATGTGATATAAGTGGTAATGGTTGTGAAAATGTACAGTTTTACCAACAGAAAATGGACAAAATAAAAATCACAATTGTGATATCATCACTTTCTGTTAGATTTGATACCCTTTTAGACATGATCAAAGGATATAGGACCAGTAATGGTGAGTTTCTAATACATATCAGAGGCCTTGAAAAAGAATATTTATATTTTGATCCAAAAATCCTACTCCTAGAAACAGTCTATGAAAAATTGAAAATTCAGTTCAAGACCAAATAAAGTAAAATAAATACATGAAATGTATACATAAGGATGGTTACTAGAGAATTGTATGATATACTCAAAACTGAAACAAATTCAATGTATAAAAAGTCTGCCGGTAAATAAACCGCCACAAAGCCACGAAGTCGAATGTTCTGCAAGCACTGGGAATCATGTTTTATAACAATTCTTAATGACCCTGGGAAAGGTTACCAATGAATTTTGAAGTTTAAAAAGTTATACTATAAAATAATTATGAAAACAAAATAAGCAATATGTAAAATATGTGTTATATGGTGAATGTGTGTTTAAATGTGTGTACATATTTGTATGTGTGTGACTATATAACATTTAGAAAATATATCTGGAAGGTGATACCCCATTAATATCCACTAATAGCTCATTTACCTGGGTACTAAGCTTCGATAATTTTTTAATTTTGCCCAAATTCCAATCTAAGGGGTCTGGGGAGTCATGCCCTACAAACGATAAGTTCTTATCAGATAGTTTAATTTAACTCTTTATAGTGTGACTTTCTTTCCAACCCGACTCTGGAATAACATTATGAGACAAGGAAAAAAAATCAAAATTTTACCTCCAAAAAAAATCAGAATTTTACACCAAAACATGTTTCTTTGCCATATCTTGAAATGGCCCTTTTGCAAAGATGTCCTTTGTGGGGGAAAATGTACATCTGTAAGGAATATCGGGGCTGGGCGTAGTGGCTCGCGCCTGTAATCCCAGCACTTTGGGAGGCCAAGGTGGGCTGAGCACCTGAGGTCAGGAGTTCGAGACCAGCCTGGCCAACCAACACGGTGAAACTCTGTCTCTATTAAAAATACAAAAGTTAGCCAGGCATGGTGGTGCATATCTGTAATCCCAGCTACTTGTGAGGCTGAGGCAAGAGAATCACTTGAACCCGGGAGGCGAAGGTTGCAGTGAGCCGAGATCGCAGCACTGCACTCCAGCCTGGGCGATGGAGTGAGACTCTATCTCAAAAAAACAAATAATAAAAAGTAAAAGAATCTCTATTAACATAGCTAGATTTTTCTTCTTCTAGGCCCTCCCAATCCTGAGGAGATTAAGTAAGAGTCTAGCATCTTTTGAAAGGTCTGAATAGGAAATATTTGTCATCTATTGTCTCTAAGGGCAGACGCTATATGACTTCAAATGAATCTTGGTCTCCACAATCTTTTATCTTAACCTGAACATTTCCTTTCTATTGATCCCAGGTCTTTAGACAAAGTCAACCAATTGTCAATCAGAAATGTTAAACTTACCTATAGCCTGGAGGCATCTCCCTGATTTTGAGTTGTCTGGCCTTTCTAAACCAAACCAATGTATTTCTTAAATGCAATTGATTGCTGTCTCATGTCTCCCTAAAATGTATAAAACCAAGCTGCGCCCTGACCTCACTGGGCATGTGTTCTCCTGAGGGCTGTGTCATGGGCCATGGTCACTCATATCTGGCTCAGAATAAATCTCTTCAAATATTTTACAGAGTTTGACTCTTTTTGTTGACACATCTATGATTGTCTCCAGATTATGGAATCGCAGTTGCTTTACCTTGTTTGGAATTACTTTATTTTATTTTTTTTGTCCCAAAGAACTTATATTACTTTTTAATCCCAAGTATCTTTTTTCTTTAAAAATCTGTTGAGAGAAGTAATTAAAGCTTTATATCAGATAAGGGAAATGCTTCAAGACATGTAAACATTTCCTATTCCTACACCAATGGAAGACCTCAGAATTAGGTCATTTTGATCTTTGTTGCTGAGCCTAAAAATCCTTCCCAAGAAGCGATCTAGATTTTCAAATGATGGGAGTTAACCTGAAATTTAGTTGACCTGAAATTATTTTTTTACCCCTTATTTATGCTCTTGAATTTATTATTAGTAAGGATAATCTAGGTGTTGTGATAATAGATTTACTCCAAAATCTCTGTGCCTTCTCACAAGAAAGTTGATTTTTCACTCGGAGTAAACATTTTGTGAAACAGCAAAGGATAAGTCCACACTCAGGAACTGCTGCTGAAAGAGGCACTGCGGTGCTGTTTCTGCACCATCTAAAACAAATGGCCTCCTTAAACCTTACAGTGGGAAAAGAGGAGGGCTGTTGGAGTTTAAATGTTTCCACTGAGAAATGATAATACCACTTCCTATAGTCCATTGGCCAGAAATAGTTACAGCCCCACCTGACTGAAAAGCTGGGCAAGCTAGAACATGACATAAATGTTCAGAGAAAGAACTTGCATATTGAGTGCACACACATAAGCTATTATAAAATTAATAAGCATTTTTAGCAGTACACCCACGCATTCGATACTTGTGTATTTCCTAAGTGTATGTGCAGCAGTACTGAGAGTCTTCTCTTTTTTGTTTTAATCTTAAATTTTGGTAATCTGAAAAACAAAAGGACTGCTTTTTCCAGTACACTAGTAACCTAGGAACAAATATGCTTGGCATAAACATCAAGCTTACTGATTTCTTCCTTTACAGGAAAATAATAGACTTCTGTAGTGTGACTGATGATTTTGCTTACATTCTTGTTCAATTCCAGCACAAACTTCTTGAAAAGATTATTATGCCCACATTACTGAAAGGTAAACTGAGGTACCTAGAGTTGAAGTAATTTGACCAACAGCATATGGACAAACGTTAGAAATCAAATTTAAATCTAAAAATGTACAGTTGCAATAATAATGATCCTTTCAGTATACCAGATTGCATCCCTTTATAGTTAAAAAAAAAAAAAAAAAAAGACAGAAAGAAAGAAAAAGAAAACCCAACACCTCCAATTTTACTCAAATGAAAATTTCAATCTGAAACCACCAAAACTGGTCAAGAACTGTAGTTACAAAATCCCATAACTACCACATTCCATTGCTGGATGTGTTTCTTGTTAGAATATTTTTTTTCTTATGCTGTGATGTCTTTTTGTAACTCCCATTATGTCTAGTGATATGAGATGTATTTCATACTTTGCTATTTGTGCGATTTGAGGTCATTCAGTCTTATATACCTGACCCTCATTTAACAAATTTGTAATATGAACAAAATAAAACTTATAATATTCAAATGTTGCAGATATATACTTTATATTTTTAAAATATTGTTGTACTTAATGTTTCTTATTCACACTTGAATCCAATCCACTGGAATAAACTTTGTGTATGAATGTATATATGCAAAGAAAATTACAAAGAATAAATTTTTAAAAGAATACAAAAGGAGGTTTTAACTGTGGTTAACTCTGGGTAGTGCTATCTTGTCTGTTTTTATGTTTGTGTAACTGTTTTTTTTTTTGTATTTTCTAATATTTATTCAATAATTACACATTGCTTTTATAATAAGAAATAAAACTTTGAAATTAACTATTTCAAATTAAATACATGTATAAATATGAGAGCCTACTTAGCAAACCAGCATTCCTTACTTTATCAGACTTTTCTTTTGTAACATGCATGAATTTTACCACGAAGTTTGAAATATAGTCTTCTTTAAACACCATCTAATATGTTTATCATTTGTTTCTGTGTTTAAGTTTTTATAAGTTTTTATTTGGTCTAATATTTATTTTTCTGCATTGTAAAAGGTACATTTTAATACAGTTTCTTTTCTCAAAATGTTTTTCAACTTTAATTAACCCACTCTTTCCCCTTTTCTGCTTTTAAAATACAAGTAAATCCTGACATGTCCACAGATTTGTACCTGGACTCTCGTCAAATCTATTGATCAAAAGTTATATTGATTTATTATTACCTTGCTAGTTTAATTGGTATGACTTAATATTATATTTTAAATCCTCCTGCAGCCATTTATAGTGTTCTCATAAAATAATATTTCATTTTTAGCATCATTGCTTCAGTTGCTCTCTTGCTTTCCTGTTCTTTAACATATGCCTGGTAATTCTCTTCTTACCCTTTATTTCCAACATTACAGTATCATTTTGTTTTAGATGTGTTTTGGGTAAACAGTTACATTTTTGTTTTTATTTATCTAATCTGAAAGTCTACTTTTCAGTAGGTGAACTTAACCCATGGATCTGAAAACTTTTTCTACAAAAATCATTCTTAGCTCTTGGCCCATACATAAAAGACTATGGGTTAAAGTTTAACTAATTCAAATTAAATGAGTGTAATTAATATTTACAGCAATTTCTTCACACTAGACACTGTTCTAAGAACCATACAGATAATGATTCATGTAATAATCCAAAAAACCCTATAATGTTCTATAATGAGCTACTATTATCCCCACTCCACTGATGTGGAAACTGAGGGACAGAAACTTGTCCAAGGCCTCACAAGTGGCAGGTGAGGGAGCTGGAATTTGATCTGAGGTAGTCTGGCTCCAGATTCCACAGCTTTCATCACTACAATATATTACTACTCATTGATGAAAGACTGAAACATGTGTTTCACTTTATTCTTACTCTCTTATTTCATGTTTTCTTTTACAAGTGGTTAGCTTTGTATTGCTACTGTAACAAATCGCCACAATTTAGTGGCTTGAAACAACATAGATGTATTATCTCGCAGCTGTGTAGCACAGAAACCTGGTGGATTCAAGCAGGATTGTCTTCCTGTCTTCGAAGACTGACATTAAAATGTTGACAGGGTTACAGTCTTACACAGCCTTATCTACTACAGCCCTTCAGGTTGTTAGAAAAATTCAGTTCCATGCAACGGTAGGACTGAGGCCTCCTTTTTCTTGCAGGCTCTCTGCCAGTGGTTGTTCTTAGCTTCTAGAAGCTGCCAACGTGCCTTGATTCATAGCTCTTCTATCTACAAAGCCAAAAATAAATAGTTGAGTCCTTCTCATGTTTCTGATATCCCTGATTGTCCTTTTGGCTTGCTTTTATGCTTACTTCTTCCTCTCGTAGGATAAATGCACCTTGTAACAACAATTTAAGCTACTCTTAGAAGGACCCTATATGGCAGACACACTCGAATGTGTGTTCCAAGCTAAGAAATCAAGGAGTGGCCAACCTGGAGACGTGTTCCTTGTCTATGAAGAATATTTGAGGCCCTGGCTTGTCCCGTGCAACACAGGCCATACAGGAGACTGAGGCCCTGAGTTTTGGCTTAGAGGAGGGTTGCCATGTAGAGGTCATTAAGGGGAGGGTGTTAAGTGAAATTGACATATAAACTGTTTGCATGCACGCCCAGTTTTTCTGCCTAGCCCACCACCACTAAGCCCTGCAGTTACGTTGTCCAGCCCACCGCCACTGGACTCTCTCCCCCACATATAACTCCTTAATAAAACCCAACGTCTTGCGTGCTGGCTCTGGTCTCTTCTTTGGCCTCTTGAACCTGCTGCCTTCCCTACTGAGGTTAATAGGGGTTTGTCACAACACTCCTCCATCTCTCTCTCCTATCTGCCTCTTCTGCTTTTAAGGGCTTGAGGATTGCATATTCTACAATAATCTCCCTATTTTAAGGTCAGCTGATTAGTAATCTTAATTTCATCTACAAAGTACCTTCACAGCAGTAGTCAGATTCATGTCTGATTAACCAGAGGAGAGGAAACTTAGAAGTGCGTCTTTAGGATTCCCTCTACAAAGCTTTCTTTTTCATTTTTTTTTATTTTCTACTCTGTGTTTCCAATCTGTAAATACAACCTTTTAAAATATTTATTCCGTCTTTGGTATAAGTTAATTACCCTAGAAAGAGAGCGAAACACAACTTATTTCAACTCCGTTTGTGCTGCTTATCTTAATAAGTCCTTTCCTATCAATTCTTTAACTGCTTTTTGTAAACATATATTTTCATTTCCCATAGGTTTTTAAGACTCAGGGAAAAAATTAGTTTATTTTGCTTAGCTAGCCAGACCATTATATTAAATTTTCCTTTAATTGAACCAACTATATAGTAACATTTTAAGTAGGCCATACTATTTACCAATCTTTTACACTGTACTCACGTAACTGTTCTTACGTATCACTTTGCAATGCTCCGTGCTTACATTATGCATAACTCCAGTCAGAGCGGGTATAACATTTTCTTTTTGTCCAAAGTTAAAGCTATATTATAACTGATTATTTCACTCCCCTATCATCTTTTCATTGCCTATGGAAGGCACTGAAGAAAGCAATATACAACCTTCAAAGCATGGGATGAATCCCTTTCCAAGTTCCAGGGTGCCATCAACTTATCCTCCCCAAACATCACTTCTGCTTATTTGAACCCCATGCATTACCTATTACATTGCAGCATAATGATAAATTTGTAATTCTCACCTTTGGGCCCATGTTGCCCCTCTGATTCCTTTTCTTTAGCCAACTGACTCCTATTTGCCTTTCAAGCATAATCTAATGTGTCACCTCCCTTCAGGAAATTTTCCTCGTCTGAGTTAAGTGTCTCTCTTTTGTGCACCCACACAATTCTTCTTGTATTTTTTTATCAGAGCGTTTTTCATATCCAATTGTAATTGTTTGATTATTTCTATAGTTCCCACCTATACTTGGAAGTCCTTTTGAGCAAAGCCTATGCCCTTCCCTACTAGTTGTTTTTCTTGAGATGGATTAGGTTTGGCTGGAATTAGCAAACGACTCCCAAGTGTCAGTTATTTAAAATAACACAGGTTTGTTTCATCTTCACACTACATGTGTGTCACGGGGCAGCTTAAGGCTCTGTTCATTGCTCTTTTCACTGACAAAGCTGTCATTGTCTCTAATGTCAGCTGCCATGGAAGAGAAAAGGAGAGACCATGAAATACACAATGGCTCACGAAGCATCTCCCTATAGTGACATATGTCAGATCTGCTCACTGTTCATTGCCAAAAAACCCACGTGACCATATCTACCTGCAAGGGGAAAGGAAAACCAAGCTTATCATGTGCCAGAGGTGAGAGTTTTGAATATTTGGTGAACAGCTCTAGTGACCGACAGCAGCCACAATCAGTCTCTTTAAGTGTGATGTGGACTGCATGTTTGTGTCCCTTCAAAATGCATATGTTGAAACTATAACCCCTACAGGATAGTATTTGGACGTGGGGTCCTTGGGAGGTAATTAGGTTATGAGTATGGAGCCCTCATGATAGAATCAGGGCCCTTCTAAAAAGAGACTATTAGAGTGAGCCCTAATGTCAGCTGTGGACCTTGGATAATAATGATGCGTCAATATAGATTCATCAATGGTGATAAAAGTATCACCGTGGTGAGGGATATTGATGGTTGTGAAGGGCTGTGCTCCCTACTCTTCTTAGGCATAGGCAGTATCAGGAAATCTCTACCTTTCGCTCAATAGTACTGTGAACCCAAAACTGGCTAAAAATAATATCTATTTAAAAATTGTTAAGATGGTAACATTTATGTTATATGCATTTTGCCACAATTAAATTTTTTAATTTAAAAATATTTTAAACTTTTTTGACTATAAAAAGCTTCAAACTTGAAGAATATATCCAGTAGCATGCCCACATCATTATAAAAGTTCAGTAAAAATGTCTTGTTTTGATTACAATTTGGATAATTGATTAACAATGGCAATGATTCAAAAGTAAAAATTGGCTAAAGGGCTGTCCTTTCAAATTGCAGCATTCATTATGAAATAAAGTATTTACATATGCAGTTAATTCTATCCTTTTTTTTTTTTTTTTTTTTTTTTGGTCCTGGAACAAATTGAATGGAACCAATAACGTATTTCCTTGGTTTTAATTATGCACAGTAAGTATTTTTGATGTTGCCAATTTTCCTAAAGAATAGCAAATGCTGCCTTTTACTCAATAACTTTGATTGTGTGCATTACATGCTAAACATTTTCCTTTTCCTATAGCAGCTATTAAGCATGGTGACACCCACAATGTCCCAGCATGGCCAGGCATCCCCTGAGTTGTCTTTTACTAAGAAGGCCATAATTCTAAATGTTCTCTCTTTAAAAAGCAGCATATAACTTATCTTAAATCTCAAAACTAAAATATTAACCCTTATGGAAATTTGCAAGATGGTGAAAATTTGCTGGAAATTTGTCCAATGCTGACTTTTAAAAATGCCTGTGTCTCTTTCAATCTTATATTCCTTCTTCTATTGTACTATGTACTCAAATACACCCATGTGTACACTTTGGTATGTCTGTTTGTGTGTATGAGTTTGTCCATATCTGTGTGTGTCTGTGCATGAGCATATATCATGGAGACATGCTATTTTATTATAACCCAGGTATTAAGGGCATCATTCTTGCAAGATTCCTTACTCTACAGAAGGCCTGATGTTATTGATGTTTGTTGAATTAAATCAATTGACATACTGTTACTCAAGACTGTGGTTCATGCTTTCCCACAAAAGAAACAAAAAAGCAAAAAGACTCTTCATCTCATATTTTTTTCTCTCTCGTATACTAACTCACAGACAAGCTAATAAATGTGCACATAAAGCTAAACCATTACACATTTTTAAATACTTTTTTATGATGCCTTCTGAATGATCATTTGTTCCCTTTGCTTTCTGAATAATGGGAGCACTATATGAGCTACGTAAAACTCATATGAAGTAGGCATATTTCAAATTAACTAAAATGGTGACCCTTTTTTACTCAAGTAGCATTCAGTATTTTTGAGAAACTCTCAAAAAAGTTTCATTTTAATTCTCTCTCTAAATGAAACTCTCCAACAGCCTTTCTAGATACCTATCCATAGATGTTGTGGTCAGTTTGCATTAAAAAAAATTTACAATGGCTTTGTTCCACCGGCAGCAGATGCCAGGAGGAGGAAAAGGGAAGGATTTATGCCAAGGATTCAAAACGCATGCCAGTTGCGTAAGGGTGTAGAATCACAATTAGGTGGAATGTAAACAACCCTGGCCATGTGATTCAACCATAAAGTTCAAATAAAGAAGAACTATATGTGGATAGGTTAGAAATAGACAGTACAGAGTTAAAAATGATAGATGGATGGCAAATTGATTCGATAGATAGATAGATAGATAGATCCATAATTAAACTCAGATACATTAATATAAATAAGGGTTGAGAGTTCAGTACTCCAGGAAAGGAGTGGGCTATTTTATCTGGTTTCTACTTCCTGTTTTTAAGGCTGGCTGACGTTTGTAAAGAAAAGTCTCACTAAATGAACAACAGTTCACATACTACTAATAATAATTCATTGAACATAGATATATGCAAGTGCTATACTATATAGTTTGTCTTTGATCCTTACAATAGTGCTGTGATGAACATAAAACACTTATCATTTTATAGATGATGAAACAGAAGCTTAGGGAGTTTTAAAAACATGCATGACCAGGTGCAGTGGCTCACGCCTGTCATCCCAGTACTTTGAGAGGATCACTTCAGCCCAGGAGTTCAAGTTCAGCCTGAGCAACATGACAAATCCTTGTCTCTACAAAATAATACAAAAATTAGTCAGGCAGGGTGGCATGTGCCTGTAGTTCCAGCTACTTGAGGGGTTGAGGCAGGAGGATCGTTGGAGTCCAGGAGGTCAAGGTTGCAGTAAGCTGTGTTCACACCACTGCACTTCGGCCTGGGTGACAAAGCAAGCTCTGTTAAAAAAAAGTTTTAAAGCACAAGGTAGTATGGTGGACAAGTAAAAAGCATAGTAAGGATTGCTCTGATTCCAGCCTCTGAAATCTAACCACTAGAAGTGCACTGTGAAATATGGTAGTCATTAGCAACATAGAGCTATTTAAATTTAAACTAGTAAAATCAATAAACTTTAGAATTTGGCTCTTCAGTCCCACTAATCGCATTTTAAATGCTTACTAGCCACATGGGTCTTGTGGCTACCATATTGGACAGGCAATAAAGACTGCCAACTTTGCAGAAAGTGCTATGGGAGAGCTGCAGTAGACCAAACTACTTTATCAAAAATTATTATTCTTATGTGATGGACTAAAACTTGTATCAAAAATAAATAACTTATCACCTTTCTTCAAGAGGTCAGTTTAGGTTGATATATCATCTTTCCCTACTCAAGGCTTCTTGACATCAGCACTACTGATATTGGGGGGGCCAAAGAATTCATCTTTATGAAGGGCTGCCTTGTGCATTGGAGAGTATTTAGTAGCTGCAATGAACTGAATGTTTATGTCCCCCACCCTCCAAAATCATGTGTTCAGTCATGTATTGAAATGCTAACTACCAATATGATGGTATTAGGCAGGAGGTTTGGGAGGTGATTAGGTCCTAAGAGTGGAAATCTCATGAATAGGATTAATTCATGAGGCCACTAACAGTAGGATGTGGAGAAGGAAGCAGTAAATGCTGAGAGAAGAAAGGTCTTTGTAAGGAATACTTCTTCATAAAAATGTTTGCACTTCCTGATTCTGAGCCAGTGGGTGGTCAGAGCTAGTGAGGTCACAAGAAAGTTTTACACTGACAGGCAGTTGGAGTTCTCAGGGTTCTGCTTCTCTCACTAAACAGAAGGGCTGTTGTTTGAGAAGGCTGTGGTTTGTTATAGCAGCCTGAATAGACTAAAACTGCAGCATCACTGGCCACTACTCACCAGATGTCAGTAGTATCCCCTCTCTGTTGTGACAGTGAAAAATATCTCCAGACATTGCAGAATGGTTCCTCACCCTTCCTTCTAGTGAGGCTACAGTGAGATGAAGGCCATCTATGAGAAAGAGGCCCTCATCGACTCTGATTCTGTAGGCCTTTAGATCTTGAACATCCCAATCTATGGTATTGTGAGAAATAAATGTGTGTTGTTTACAAGACACCAAGTCTATGGTGCAGGGTACTTCTTCAGTTGCCTTTGGAATAACCTAACTCCTCCCCCATTTTCTTACTTGTACTTCTCAAGAATAACTGTGGAATATGCTGAGACTGCAACATCCTGAGATAGGGAGGGACGCCTAGAACAGGGAGGGATGCCTAGAACAGAACAGGACTTGTTACTGTCCTTCTTAGGAAATGCAACATCTAGAATTAGGGAGTAACTCCCTGGGGCCATCCTGGCTTTGATCTTCTCTCTCCTAGAAGTAGGATGTACTTCTTCAAAGCTTCACTGAGTGAGTGAACATGGTCCCTGAAATATATAACCTAGGGCAGGCTGCCATTCAGAGTCCCTGAGTTGTGGTACAAAGTGGAGCAAGCACAGATAAGAGTTCATCCTTCCTGGGCAGCTTTCTTGCACCTTGGGAGACAGGCTTCCAAAGGATTCAAGACTTCTGTCTCTTGCTGCCTATCTGTAAGTAATAAACCTGCTTTGCATAACTTATGTGTGAGTGTGTTGTATCTCACCAGGCTCAGACAAATATGTAACCAGTGTATGGTGAACAAAAACAGTAGCCCAGGATGCAGTGGCCATAAGTATATGCACTTCTGTTTCTGGTGGTTGGCACCGTGATGAACTTTGCTTTTCTCCACTAAATGGAAGTCTTCTTTTGGCACTGGTAATTAGCAAACCTGCTTCACATACGGTGGTGAATAGACTAAAACTGCAGCATTCCTGGCCACTACTCATCATATGTCAGTAGCATCCCCTCCCTGCTGTGATATTGAAATATATCTCCAGACATTGCAAAATGTCCTCTGGGGAATAAAATTATTTCTAGTTAAGAACCACTTCATGAGGCCACTAACAGTAGGGTGTGGAGAAGGAAGCAGTAAATGCTGAGAGAAGAAAGGTCTTTATAAGGAATACTTTTTCATAAAAATTACTGCACTTCCTGATTCTGAGCCAGTGGGTGGTCAGAGATAGTGAGGTCACAAGAGAGTTTTACACTGATAGGCAGTTGGAGTTCTCAGGGTTCTTCTTCTCTCACTAAATATGGAGGGCTGTTGTTTGAGAGACTGTGTGGACCTTGAAGAAATACACTGAACATTTACTTTAAAAAAGGAATGAATCAATGAATGAAAGAAGAAATGTACAAATATTTTCAAGATGCCAGTACCTGACACTATGAGCTTTTCATAAGAAGTCATAGTCTCATAGATTCAACCTTAGTTCAGCATCCCCCAGAAACAGACCCTGAAACAAAGGATTTGAATGAAAGTAGTTTATCTGAAACATTGTCCCAGAAATGACCAGTAGGAGGATGGGTTAGTACATAGTAATATGGTTTGACTGTGTCTCCACCCAAATCTTATCTTGAATTCCAACATGTTGTGGGAGGGACTTGGTGGGAAGTAATCAAATCATGGAGGCAGGTCTTGCCCATGCTGTTCTCATGATAGTGAATATGTCTCACAAGATCTCATGATTCTGTAAGGGGGAGTTTCCCTGCACAAGCTCTCTCCCATTGCCTGCTGCCATTCACGTAACCCATGACTTGGTGCTCCTTGCATTTTGCCATGATTATGAGGCCTTCCCAGCCATGTGAAACTGTAAGTCTATCCAACCTCTTTCTTTGGTAAATTGCCCCGTCTCAGGTATGTCTTTATCAGCAGAATGAAAACGGACTAATACAGTAAATTAGTACCAATAGAGTGGGGTGTTACTGAAAAGATACCCAAAAATGTGAAAGCTACTTTAGAACTGGGTAACAGGCAGAGGCTAGAACAGTTTGGAGGGCTCAGAAGAAGACAGCAGAACGCAGAAAAGTTTAGAACTCCCTAGAGACTTGTTGAATGACTTTGACCAAAATGCTGATAATGATATGGGCAATGAAATCTAGGCTGAGGTGGTCTCAGAAGGAAATGAGGAACTTGTTGGGAACTGGAGCAAAGGTGACTCTTGTTGTGTTTTAACAAAGAGACTGGCAGCATTTTGCCCCTGCCCTAGGAATTTGTGGAACTTAGAACTTGAGAGAGATGATTTAGGGTATCTGATGGAAGAAATTTCTAAGCAGCAAAGCATTCAAGATGTGACTTGGGTGCTTTTAAAGGCATTCAGTATTGTAAAGGAAGCAGAACATAAAAGTTCAGAAAATTTGCAGCCTGGCAATGCTATAGAAAAGAAAATCCCATTTTCTGAAAAGAAATGCAAGCCAGTTGCAGAAATTTGCATAAGTAAGGAGGAGTCAAATGTTAATCCCCAAGACAACAAGAAAAGTGTCTCTATAGCATATCAGAGGTCTTCATGGCAACCCCTCCCATCACAGGCCTGGAGGTTTAGGAGGAAATAAATGGTTTCATGGGCTCGGCCCAGGCTCCCTCTGCTGTGTGCAGTCTAGGGAATTAGTGCCTTGGATCCCAGCTGTTCCAGCCATGGCTGAAAGGGGCCAACATAAAACTTGGTCTGTGACTTCAGACGGTGTAAGCCCCAAGCCTTGGCAGCTTCCACATGGTGTTGAGCCTAGGAGTGCCCAGAAGTCATCTGTTGCAGTGTTATCCCACTCAAGCAGTAAGAAAGCTAGAGTATTTGTATACCAACCTAGCCAGCCATGGACTGGGGACTCCTGGGGATGATGGCTAGCTTATTGATTTCTCAGCACTTCCAACTTGCCCTTGACAAGCAGAATAGTTTCAGATCAAAGAAAGCCCTCTGGCAGTTGGCCAGCACCATTAAAATTATGGAGTTCTAGGAGATAGTGGCAGAGGAGGGAGAGTCTCTCAGGGCAACTGACAGTATAGTAGATATGTATTTGTATATCTGTTTCTAAGTCTCTACCTAGGTATTTCTCCTGTGCGTAGGTAATTAGCAAAGAGGTTGAGCATTTCTGATGTCAGACAGACAGAGGTGAAACTCTTTAACTCCAAAGCACTCTTCCTCATATACCTGGTGTATCTCAAGTACTCTCTAAGTAATGACTGTTAGGGAGGCAAATTCCCAAACTAGAAAGAGTTAGCACAGATTATCTTCTGATTCTTCCACCTCATTCTCTATCTACTCTGGCCAAATTAAGTTTCCCCTTGACTGAAACTGCTTCGTGTTGTTTACCCCCATTTCATTATCTCAATTTCTAGGGTAGGAATTGTTAACATACTAATTTTACAGATGAGAAATTAAAGCTCAAAGTGGCTTGTCAAAGACCACAAAGTGGGCAAGCCTAGGTATTCTGAACCCAGGAGACATGTGCTCTTTATGATTATGCTACTCTGCCTTCAAATAAAAGAAAGGATGGAAAATATAGTGAATTGTGCTATTTCTTATGAGTAAATGACATCTGGGGAAATTTATTAGCACTATACATCAGGGGCAAGACAGAAAAGACCCACAGGGAACTTTTAGGTTTACCATAGAAAAGAAGGACTTAGTTTCTGTCTTTGGAGAGAGCTATATATGGGGTTAAGATAGTATAACGGCTCTCAAAATCAAGAAAATGGAAATGACAAAACTTAAGACAGAGGCGTAAAGAGCAAAGCCAAAGGAGATTTAAAGGCAAAATTATTTTATAAATATGTTAAAGTATCTCACTAGTGTCAATCTTAAGGGCTTTCTGTCCAGGAAGCTCCGGAACCCTCAAGATGTGAGAAAGAAAGTGTCCTACATTCACAGCTTTAAGGTATAGAGAGATTGAAGATTTCAAAGTGGAGGACAGACTATCAGTTTGAAACCAGGAAGGAAGGCAGAAAGTCAGACCAAGGTGAACCATCACATTAGGAGTGGAGAAACACAGAAAAAAATAAGGATGACCATGACTCACCAGCCCTCCTCAGGGGCTACTCCTCAACTCCCTTTTATGGAAAAGTGCGAACTTTTCCGTGTAGAGAACACAGCAACCCAAGGTTGGACTGTATTATTTCTCTTGTCCTCTAATGTAGCTCAGGTACATGTCAAGCTCCAGTAACAGCTACAAAATCCATAATTGCCCAAATTAATGCTTATTAACAACCCTCTACAGAATATTTAAATGACTTTCAAAAATGTAAACCGTCAGCTAAGAAACAGCAAGGCAGGTCTTTAATTTCTCAAAAAATAATCAGGCTTCAAATGTCTGTTTGAGGCACAATACTTTGACAAAATGTCAAAAGGAGTCAAATTATACATAAGCATCCTCTGCCCCCTCACCCCCAGCCCCACAGGCATCCACTTAACTGCCTTTGCTTTTTCCCACTGGCATTTTGCCAAGGTTTTTGATCCTAGTTTTGTGACACTCAGGAGTCTCCAAGTATCTTAAGGACCATCAGATTCCCATAATGAGATTAATTTTAGTTCACTTCAATTTAAAAAGCAAATATATGTCAGGCTGTAGTTTTAGGGAGAGAAAATGACACCATGAAATTAAAGGTCTTTGCCTCCTGGCAGGCTGACAGGGTTGACCTTGAGCAGAAGTAGACAATATTTTCTCTGGGGCATTTTTTTTCTCACCTCTCTCTACCCAGCATCTGCTCCTCAGGAGTCTACTGCTATCCACTGTCTTGCTCTCAACTGCAGTGACTAGGACAGCCTGCATTTATGAAGCACCTACTACAGGCTAGGCACTACCATAGGAAAGTGGGGCACCTGTAATTCTCATGGTAATCCTGCAAGGCAGGAAATAAGCCCCCATTTCACGGATCAGGAAAATCTGTTAACCATCGCCTACAGACCCATCAACAATCAATGAATTGTCTAAGAATCAAATATTATTCTGTCTTCAAATCTCTTTGTACATGCTAATGATGAGAGAAAAAATTTCTTGTTGTTGTTCTTCTCCTTCTAATCTTTGTCCAACAAGATATTTAATTAAGCGTTAGAATCTACCTCCAAAGTATTGCAAGACAGGCTAGTATTTCTGGAAACACCAAACAGAAGAGATGAGAAATTAAAGGTTTGAAATCACAAAGTCACGAAAAGTAAAAGCTGATTGGGCAGGGTTATGGTGGGGTGGGGTGGGTCCTTTATGGCAACAGGCACACAGGACTGATGCAGAACCTGAAACTGAGTATTCAATAAGCTAAAAGACTATTAACCTAATGTTCTTAACAAATAAATCTCAAAGTGGGGTAGAAGCAGCAGAATAAAGGAGCTCTATGTAACCAAATGAGGGGCAGGTATAATCAGAAAAAGTAACATTAAGCCGATTTACAACAAGAGAAAATCAGGGAAAAGAAAGCAGACATAACAACACCAACTCTCATTCAGAGAACACTTATAAGTACTTACAATGCATCAGAAACTGTGTACATTCATCATCTCATATAATCATCAGAAATACTATCAAATCAGGCTGCGTGCTGTGGCTTACATCTGTAATTCCAGCACTTTTGGAGGCGTGTGGATCACTTGAGCCTAAGAGTTTGAGATCCGCCTGGGCAACAAAGTGAAATCCCATCTCTACCAAAAAAAAATACAAAAGAAATTGTCCAGCATGGTAGGGCTTGCCTGTAGTCTCGGTGATATGGTTTGGCTCTGTGTCCCCACCCAAATTACTTGTTGAATCATCATCCTGAGTGTTGGAGGTGTGGCCTGGTGGGAGGTGACTGGATCATGAGGGAGTTTTTAATGGCTTAGCACCATCCCCCAGTGCTGTCTCATGATAACATTTTCACAAGATCTGGTTATTTAAAAGTGTATAGTACTTCCCCTTCACTTTCTCGCTCTCTCCATCCACCATGTGAAGGTGCATGCTTCCCCTTCACCCTTACACCATGATTGTAAGTTTCCTAAGGCCTCCCAGCCATGCTTCCTGTACAGCCTCTGGAACTGTGAATCAATTAAACCTCTTTTGTTCATAAATTACCCAGTCTCGGGTAGTTCTTTATAGCAGTGTGAGAACGAACTAATACACCCAGCTACTCTGGAGACTGAGGTAGGAGGATCCTGTGAGCCCTGGAGGTTGACGATGCAGTGAGCCATAATTGCACCAATGCACTCCAGCCCTGTCTCAAAACAGAAAGAAGAAAGAAAGATTACCAAATCCCCCAAGTTTCCTCTGCTAGGATTTAAACCTAGGTAAGACTGATTACAGGATATATTGTAACTCATGTGATAATTGGAAATGGAAGAATGCCTATTAAATGAAATCAGTTTCATTAGTGGAAAGTCATTTTATGACTGGTCGCTTCAAGGATTCAGACAACAAGCAATCGGTTTCCTCATGCCATGTAATATGTTCATGTTATTGTATGTTTGATTAAAAATCTATATCATTGGCTGGGCACAGTGGCTCAGGCCTGTAATCTCAGCAGTTTGGGAGGCTGAGGTAGGTGGATCACCTGAGGCAGGAGTTTGAGACCAGCCTGGCCAAAATAGTGAAACCCTGTCTCTACTAAAAATACAAAAATTAGCCAGGCATAATGCCAGACGCCTGTAATCCCAGCTACTTGGGAGGCTGAGACAGGAGGATCGCTTGAACCTGGGAGGCAGAGGTTGCAGTGAGCCAAGATCGTGCCACTGCACTCCAGCCTGGGCAACAGAACAAGACTCCATCTCCAAAAAAAAAAAAAAAAGATGTCATCAAAACAAGTTTACACTATTTATCCCATCTTCTTTTTAAAAGGTAAAGGTTTATATAATGTGTCTTTGAAAGATTTCCATTTACTACTGTATACTTAATAATGATGAAGTGTCTTCGTTGTCTGGGATAAATACCCAGAGTTTGTTTCTCGCATCAGGAAAATCTAGGACACGGACACACACACACACAAGGAGTTTAGAAGCGGAGGTTTTACAGGCACAAAAAGAAAAAGAAGAATAGCTCACTTTCTCTCTTGTTAGAGAGAGGGGCTTCCAAGGAGAAAAGCCTGGCCAGCAGTGGAATTTGCCAGTTTTTATGAGCAGGTTTGAGGAGGTGATGTGTGATTTACATAGAGCTCACTGAATGGTTCAATCAGGTGTGATGTGATGTTTACATAGGTGTAGGGAAGGCTGGCCACCCCACTCTGATCTCATTATGCAAATGGACATTCCCCTTGGCCAAGGCCATCTTGTCTGCTCCGTACTGTACACGGTAGCTGACAAAGAGAAGGGAGGATGAAGCCGCCATTTTGAACGTGACTGGCACAATTGCTGGCATCTATGTCTATAGTTCGATTTTATAAGCTGCTTTTTGTTAGCAGGGAAAATGATTTGGCGTTGCTTTTCATTAAAAGAAAACCTCATCGAGGACTTCTGTACCTTCACTGTCTGTCTAAGTAATTTCTTTTTAACTACTATATCAATGACACTTTATAAAAATAAACTTTAGTCTGGAAGATAAACTCAGGGGCAACATTTTATTTGCAGCCATAAAGGTCAGTCCTCAACTGTGGCTGAACAGCATCTCTTATAGCCTGCTCACTTTTAGCACATTTTATCTTCATAGTAAGAATCCGTGACGTTTCAGGGTAGAATTCAAAGAGCTCACATTTTCTGTCTCTGCAGCTGGATGCAGACAGGGGACCTAGCTTCTGACAATTAGAAGCACTCATGGAGATATGGATTTGGAAGTAAGCAACATGCGGAAGGTGCCACATACTGGTGAAGGCAGTGGCAGGGTGGAAGTGCCAGTGTCCCACCTGACCTCATATTTTAAGTGCCTAGCAGCAACAGCTGGAGATATTTTTCCTAAAGAAGTCCTCCCCGCATCCCCCCAAGCCCCTCCGCATTCCTACCCACTTCCACCAAGCCTCTCTTCTGCGGTTTGCCATGAGGCATGGTGGTGTAACTTCCTGGTCTGGCTCTAGTCCTTCAGGAAATTCTAACCTGATATACTTGTCTGCTTGAATCTAATATTCTTGTCTGCTTGATCTAGCCAGCATAGGTTTTGCCGTTTACAACAAAGGGCCCTGACTGGCACACAAACACATCCTCATGAAAGAAGTGCTGTTGAACTAGCTTTTGAAGTAGTGGTATATTGAAGAAGGATGCTGGTTTAGTGAAAATTTTACTTCTAAGGGTATGTTGAGGGTGCATTTTATCTTAAGATTTTAAACTCATAGAAAGTTAGAGTTTTAAAAGACTTAAATAATCATCCCAGTTCTTACATCCTTGTTTTACGGATTTAAAAAAAAAAAAAACAAAAAGCTTGCAACTCAAAGAGGTGAAAAATGACTTGGCCAGAGGCAATACCACTGATAAAATACAAAGCACAGACTAAAATCTAGTTTCTCTGACTTGAGTTCAGTGTGTTTTTCTTTTTGTTCCCTGTACGTTCTCTGCTCTCAGCTTTGCCCAGACACAAGCAGGGCAAGAATCATGTCTCAGGTAGCTCAATTTGGAATGTCCCCTTCTGGGGTCCAGTTGCCCAGTGGCACGGAAATCAGAAAATGAATTCAAATGTCCCTGGATGCTGATTCTTGCTCCCTTGGTCAGGTTCCAATCAGGGCCTCATAAAGTTGCAACATTAGGAAACTTATCCCTTCTCCTCCAGTTGCCTTTATATTCACTGTAAAAATAATTTTTAAAAAGAAGGAATGTGAAGAGCATTTAGCTTAGATACAAGTTATATTTATAGGGAACTGCACGGCACACTGTTTTCATATGTCAGTAGGTCTCCATAACCCCAGAAAGATGAAGGCACTACCTTTCATCTTGATTGATAGGGAGAATTCTATTCTGTATCAGAAAGTCCACATTGCATTGTGCTTAACAAATGGCTCAGGACCTCTACCAAATAATGAATTATGTTCCATTGAGCAAGCTATCAGTTAGTTTTTTCCAAAATACTGGTTTCTTTATTTGTATATTGGGGTTAAAACATTTATCTCATAAAGCTATATATAAGAAACAATTCATATAAAGTGCCACAATTATAGTAAACACTTTAAAAATGCTACATAAGCTGCACAAATATATATTTGTTAACAGTCATTTACCTTCTTATGCAGTTCTAATCTCACGTTGTTTTTAGAAAACTGCTGATTCTAAAATCTGCTGCCACAGTATCCAGCTAAGTTCAGGCTAGATGTGATAGACAGTCTCCATTTTAGAATGTATCTAGAATAGTATAAGTTCTCTACAGCTGCCCTATTTCCAAGTAGAGGTTGCACTGTCAGCTGTGTACCAGAGACTGGAGGTGGGGCAGGGGGGCAGGCTTAGACAGAAGGAAAAGAGCAAAATCTATGTCAAACATTTCTCATAAAAAGCAAATTCAAAGCTCTTAGATCCATTATATGGAAGATGATACAGTTGGATATAAATCTTTAATGTGAGAGCAATAGTAAATATTACTTTACACGACTGGCACTATGTTGAGTTAGGAAAAGGCCAGAATTGCCTAACTTTAAGTAAAAATTTTCTCCCATCTGACATAGCTTGAGCACAATGCTAAATGCACTCTGGTTTTTCCTTCCAGTCTGCAGACTTCAATTTAGAGGCCTAAATTGCCTACTCTGCCTTCTTACTCCTTATGGCTTTATTTTTACCCTCCTCTAAAGTAAACCGTCTTTTGGGCTGTAGAAAAGAGTAGATCAGGAGGTTTACCAAAGGCAAGATGACCTTTTCTTCATCATGTTGTAAACCCCCCCTACTATTAGAGTGGAACTGCTGTGAATGTTTCAGAGGTTTGTACTAACAGATTCCAATCAGATGGACACACATCTCTTTTTTTTTAATAAGATTCATAGAGAATAAGATGATGCAACTTCTCTTACTAAGATACTGTCTGTGTTTAACAATCTGCATCATTAGGACACAGCTAGTTTAAATCCCATAGGCAATTTATTATCAATGCTAATGAACCATATTGGATGTCAAAAAGTTAGTTTGAATATATTTCAGTATGGGCAAATTTCTTTGTGAATATATTGTTATTCACATTGAAATCTGCATGCAAATTACAATTCTACTTCCCTACCTTAACCTTTGTTTGTTTCTGATTCATTCTTAGGTTCTTCTGGCATCACCAGTTACACTAATGAAGCAATAATTTGGTTTGTAATAGTATTCCTTGTTGGCTGAACTTGAACTTCAATTTACCATCAACTTTTCCATTCCATATTGTTTTTCCTTGTTATACAAAGTCTGTATCTGAACAATTCATTGTGGTAAGCACTAGCCATGTGTAGCTATTTATATTTATATTTAAATTAATTGAAATGAAATGAAATGAAAAATCAATGCCTCAGTTGCACTAGCCACTTTTTGGGTCCTCAGTGGACACATGTGGCTAGTGACTACTTATTGGACAATGCAGGGAGCATTCCTATCTAGAGAACATTCACTCATCTAGAATATATGTCAACAAATGGTAAAAGCAAAGTGATAGTAATATCATTAATTAAAAATGTTTATTATTTGCTAGGCAGGGAAGAGATTTCTCACAGCAGTTCTGTAGATTGGATGCCATTATTATTCTCATTTTAGAATCTGCAGTGGGATATAATTATAAACAGTCTAAATTGTTTCCCATTGTCTTTTAAATACACTTGGCGGGGTTAGTGGTGTTACTTACTCCTATGTGATCATTTTAATAAAGTCCTACAATAATTTTAAGTCAGCAAACACAATATCAGTTCAATAATGAAAATGTCTGGCCTCATGTAATATCAAAACTTTGAAGTTGATTTAAAGTTGAGGCTTTTCCCTGCAGCTCTGCCGATGGCTGGCAGGAAGACATCATGGAATAAAGGAAGTTTGGTTGCCTTCTTCCCTTTATCTCTGAGTAGTATTAATATTTATTTCATCCTCCATCAACTTGAATACAACAGCTGGTTTTAAACTAACAATTTGATGGGCATTTCTGTAGGTTCTCCAGTGATTTCCCATAGCTGAGGATGTCCCTGCGTGTCCTTTGCCAAGGTCCAATACATGTCTATTCCGTTGGATGAGTAGTTGAGATGTGACTACTTTCACTTTCAGTCCTAATAATTTGAATATGGTTCTTTTTTCTCAGCTGAGTTCTGTTTGCCCCCCTGGGTAGTTCACTAGGACAGATCAGTGATTATTCTATATTGGATCTTCATGATTAACCTCTGATCCGTGGGAAACACTCCTACATCCTTTGCCCTGAACAAACACTAAAAATTTAGATTCCTGTTTCCACCATTGGAGTGGATAGCCAACTAGTCATTCATCCTTTAAACTAATCAGACTTGTTGCATGTACCAGCCCACTGCATCTCCCAAAATTCAGGAGATAAATATTAATAAGACCTCAGAATGATCTCCTGAAAGTTACTGTCTTGTAACTGAGCAGGCTGGTACTCACAGTCTAGTTCTCTGCAAAGATAATTCCCCAGTCTCCAACTCTGAAACTTTTTATACACATGGATATGCCAGGCAATAGAGTGTTTTTAGTGTCTCCTCTTTTTTAAGTATATACTTCAATAGGTTTTAGTAAATACACAGGGGTATGCAACCATCACTATACTCAATTTTAAAATAAGTCTTCACCCCAGAAGAAATCCTGTAATATGTTAGTAACCTATCCCCACTCCTAATACCCCCAGTCCTAGGCAACAACTAATCTGTATCTGCCTCTGTCTATTTGCTTATTCTGAATGTTTCCCATAAATGGAATCATACAATATGTAGTCTTTTGTAACTGCATTCTTTCACTTAGTGTAATATTTTCAAGGTTCATCCATTTTGTCATATTACATTATATTACACAATTTTATTTAGATTTTATTACTTCATTCCTTTTATTGTCAAATAATATTACATTGTTTGGATATGCCCAGTTATTTACCTATTCATCAGTTAATGGACATTGGATTGTTACCACTTTTTGTCTATAATAATGCCGCTACGAACATTCATGTAGAAGTGTTTGTGTGAACTATTTATTTATTTATTTATTTATGTATTTAAGACGGAGTCTCACTCTGTCACCAGGCTGGTGCAATGGCACGATCTTGGCTCACCCTCTGCCTCCTGGGTTCAAGTGATTCTCCTGCCTCAGCCTTCTGAGTAGCTGAGATTACAGGCGTGCATCACCATGTTCAGCTAATTTTTGTATTTTTAGTAGAGTTGAGCTTTCACCGTGTTGGTCAAGCTGATCTAGAATTCCTGACATTGTAATCCTACTGCCTTGACCTCCCAAAGTTCTGGGATTACAGGTGTGAGCCACCATGCCCCGCCTGTGTGGACTATTTTACACTTCTCTGAGAAAACACATAGAAGTAGAATTGCTGGGTCTTATGGTAACTCTATGTTTAATGTTTTGATGAGCTGCCAAAGTATTTTCTAAAAACGAGATTTCATTTTCTATCCCAAACAACTATGCATAAAGATTTCAATTTCTCTCTGTTCTTGTCGACACTTGTTACTATCTGCCTTTGATAAAAAGGGCTGTAATGAAGTATTTACCCTAGTCCTAGTAGGCATGAAGCAGTATGCCATCATGGTTTTGATTTGAATTTCCCTATTGGCTAATGATATTGAGCACCTTTTTGTTTGCTTTTTGAACAATTGTGTATCTTCACTGAAGAATTACCTTGTCAGATCTTTGTCTGTTTTAAAATTTGGTTATCTTCTTATCATTTCCTTGTAGAGTTTCTTCAATATTTTTAATAAAAATCTATTATCAGGCCCCACATGTTCACTCACACCTGTAATCCCAACATTTTTAGAAGGCTGAGGCAGGAAGATTGCTTGAGCTCAGGAATTTGAGAACAGCCTGGGCAACATGGGGAGACCCTGTATCTACAAAAAGTTAGCTGGTGGCACATGCCTGTGGTCCCAGCTACTCAGGAAGCTGAAGCAGAAGGATAGTTGAGCCTGTGAGCTTGGGGCTGCAGCGAGTCATGATCATGCCACTGCACTCCAGCCTGGGTAGTAAAGCAAGACACTGTTTAAAAAAAAAAAAAAAAAAAAAACTTTATCAGATAGATAATTTGCAAGATTTTATTCAAATATGTGTTTCATTATATTTTTGATTGAATGTTTACAGCACTAAAGTTTTTAATTTTGTTAAAGCCCAATATATGTATTTTTTTCTTCTGGCATTTGTGCTTTGGTATTGTATATAAGGTTTTTTCTACCCCAAGTTCACCAACAATCCAAGTTTACTTACAATGAAATTTGTAAGAGTTTTATACTTTTAGCTTATAGTTAGGTCAATGATTCATCTTGAGGTACTTTTGTGCATGATCTAAGGTAAAGGTCCAACTTCATTCTTTTGCATATGGATATCTAGTTGTTCCACTACCATTTGTTGAAAAGATCATTATTTACTATACTAAATTGCTGTGGTATCAATGTAGGACATTTGACTATAGATAAAAGAGACTATTTTTGGCCCCTCAGTTCTGTTTCATTGATCTGTAAGTTTGTATTCATGCCAATATCACATTGTTTTGATTGCTGTAACTCTAGTAAGGTTTCAAATCAGGAAGTATGAGTCTTCCAACTTTGTTCTTTTTAAAAGATTGTTTTGACTATTCATTTCCACATGAATTTTAGGAATGCCTTGCCAATTTCTGCAAGAAGAAAAGGTGGAATTATGATAAGAATACATTGAATCTGTATGTAGATCAATTTGGGGAATATTACCATAATAATAATGTTAATTCTTCTGATCCAGGAATATGGAATATTTTTCCATTTATTTAGGTCTTCTTTAACTTCTGTAAGCAATATATTTTGTAATTTTCAGGGAGCAAATTTTGTGCTTTTGTGATTTAATTTATTCTTTAGTATTTTAATAGTTCAATGTTATGTAGGGAATTGTTTTTGTTTTTTTGTTTTTTGTTTTTTGAGACGAAATATCATTCTGTTGCCCAGGCTGGAGTATAGTGACTTGACTTCAGCTCTCTGAAACCTCTGCCTCCCGGGTTCAAGCGATTCTCATGCCTCAGCCTCCTGAGTAGCTGGAATTACAGGCATGCACCACCGTAGCCAGTTAATTTTTGTATTTTTAGTAGAGACTAAGTTTCACCATTTTGGTCAGGCTGATTTCAAACTCCTGACCTCACGTGATTTGCCTGCCTCAGCCTCCCAAAGTGCTGTGATTACAGGTATGAGCCACTGTGCTCGGCCTGGGAATTGTTTTCTTAATTTAATATTCTAGTTTCTCATTTCTAGTGTATAGAAATACAAATGATCTTTGTGTATTGATCTTACATTCTTGAAACTTTCAGAACTCTTTTATATTTCTAATAGGTTTGGGACATTCTTAAGAATTTTCTATATTCAGGATCATGCAATTGGCAAATAGAGTTTTCCTTTTTTTCCCATCTGAATGCATTTAATTTTAATTTTTATTCATTTATTTAGTTACTTATTTATTTATGTAATTAGTTAGTTAGCTTTTGCCTAATTGCCCTGATTAGAACTAGAACTTTCAGCACAATATTGAATAGAAGTGGTGAGAACATACAGCCTTGCTTTGTTCCTGATCTTAGGGAGAAAGTGTACAAACTTTTATCAGTAACATGTTAGCTGTGGGTTTGTAATATATGCCTTTTCTTTGATTGAGAAAGTCACCTTGTATTCCAAGTTTGTTGAGTGTTTTAATTATAAAAAGATGTTGGATTTTGTCTAATGCTTTTTCTGTTTCTGTGGAAATAATCATATGTTTCTTTTCCTTTATTCTGTTAATATGGAATTACAGTAATTGATTTTCAAATGTTAAGTAACTTTGCATTCCTGGGATAAGTTCCACTTCATTATGGGGTATAATTCTTTTTATGTGTTGTTGAATTCAGTTTGCCTGTATTTTGTTCAGGTTTCTGGCATGTATATTCATAAGAATATTGCTTGGAGGTTTTCTTTTTTATTACCTTTTTGCTAGGTTTGCATCAGGTTAATACTGATCTCATAGAAAGTGTTCCTTCCTCCTCTTCCTCCTTCTTCTTCTTCTTTTTAAGGATTCGTATGAATTGTTCTTTAAAGATTTGGTAGAATTCACTAGTAAAGTCATTTGGGTCTGGGATTTTTTTTTTTAATTAAAATTTTTGTTTAAATTACTAATTCTATCTTTTTACTTGTCATAGATCTATTCACATTTTCCATTTTCTCATGAGTTGGTTTGGGTAGCTAATGTCTTTACAGAAATTTGTCCACTGAATTACCTCATGGATTGGCATACGGTTGTTGTTGTTATTTTTTTTTGCATTAATAATGCTTTTTATTTTTATAAAACTGGTGGTAATGTTCTTCTTTCATGTGTGATTTTAGTATTTTGAGCCTACTCTCTTTTCTTGATAAGTCTGTCTAAAAGTTTGTCAATTTTGTTCATCTTTTCAAAGAAACAACTATTGCTCTTACTGATTTTCTCTGTAGTTTCTTTATTCTCTATTTTATTAATTTCTATTCTAATTTGTATTACTTTCTTCTTCCTATTTGCTTTAGATTTATTTGTTCTTCTTTTTTCAGTGCCATATAGTGGAAGCATAGGTTATGATTTAAGATATTTCTCTTTTTAATATAGATATTTACAGCTATCAATTTTTCCCTGAGCAGTACTTTCACCACATCTCAAGTTTTGTTATATTGCATTTGTATTTTCATTCATCTCAGTATTTGCTGATTTCTCTAGTGATGTCTTCTTTGCTGCATTGGTTATTTAGAACAATGTTATGCAATTTACACATATTTGTAATTCTCCCATCTTTTCTTCTCTTACCAATTTGTAACATACTTGATATAGTTTCAAACTTTTTACACTTATTAAGGCTTTTCTTAATGGCCTAACATATGGATCTACCCTGAAGAATGTTCTATGTGCCTTCAAGAAGTACGTTTTGCTGTTTGAGGATATAGTGTTCTGCAGATGTTTGTTTGGTGTAGTTGGTTTATAGTCCTGTTCAAGTCTTCTGTTTGCTTGTTGACCTTCTCCATAGTGAACTGTTACGAGTTGTCTATTATAATCCTGTTCAAGTCTTCTATTTGCTTGCTGACCTTCTCCATAGTGAACTATTATGAGTTGCGTATTTATTTCTTTAGTTCTCCCACTTTTGCTTTGAGTCCTTTGGGCCCTGTTAGTTGCATACCTGTTTTTAAGTGTTACGTTATCTTAATGGATTAATCCTTTTATAACTCTACAATGTTCTTCATTGAGTACCTCCTTTGAAAATGTGCCCCTGGGTCTGAAACTTCGTTTTGGCATATGATATTTTGATGGCTTTCATTTTAACATTTGTTCTATAAAGGTTTAGTTACTTGTCCAGTGTTAGACACCTAGCAAGGGACAGATCTTGGGAGGTAATCCTTTTAGACCTTAAAGTTGGGCCAGGAACGGTGGCTCCTGCCTGTAATCCCTGCACTTTGGGAGGCTGAGGTGGGTGGATCATTTGAGGTCAGGAGTTCGAGACCAGCCTGGCCAACGTGGGGAAACCCCATCTCTATTAAAAATACAAAACAAAATTAGCTGGGCGTGGTGGCGGACTCCTGTAATCCCAGCTACTCAGGAGGCTGAGGCAGGAGAATTGCTTAAACCTGGGAGGGGGAGGTTGCAGTTATCCAAGATTGCACCACTGTACTCCAGCCTCAAAGAAAAAAAAAAAAAAAGAGAGAAAAAGAAAAAAAGAAAAAAAAGTTGATACCTACCGTTATGCTAATTTTTAAAGTAGTTCCTGCTTTTTCTCTTGCCTTTTTCTCACCATTAGGTGAGAACTTAAGTATCTGATAATTGAATGCCCTTGGGAAAAAATAGGAGCTGAAATGCATGAGGTAAGATATATAATCAAAGTAACTTGTATATCATAATTTAACAACTGTTAATGTCTTTGAAATTGTCTCTTTTCCTGGTTAAATAATTGTAATTTATTTAGATTTACTTAAAATTTTAAAAAAAGATGTAAGCAAGATAAAAAATTCAAAACCCATTGACAAATACATTGAGATTAAATCAGATATATATTAATCTAGGATCATAAATAGTATAAATAAAATAAAAAGACAAAGAATTTCTGGGAAAATATGGGTTTTAGCACATTTTCTCACTCTGTAAAAATTAGAAGTTTACACCTAATATGAAAGAAATCCTAAAATCAGTAACAAAATACAAACAATAAAAAATGAAAATTGGAGAAAAGTATAAGCAGGAAATTTATAGAAGGGAAAATTCAGTAATGTCATGAATGAGAAAATGTACTAATTTTTAAAAATGAAAAATAATATTCTTATATTTGACCATCAAACAATTGAAGATATCAAAAATATCCAATAAATGTATGAAAATGGAGACTCTGACTCCTGTGGAGGAAGTATAAATTTTTTTTTTTTTTTTTTTTTTTTTTTTTTTTTTTGAGACGGAGTCTCGCTCTGCCGCCCAGGCTGGAGTGCAGTGGCCAGATCTCAGCTCACTGCAAGCTCCGCCTCCTGGGTTTACGCCATTCTCCTGCCTCAGCCTCCCAAGCAGCTGGGACTACAGGCGCCCGCCATGTCGCCCGGCTAGTTTTTTGTGTTTTTTAGTAGAGACGGGGTTTCACCATGTTAGCCAGGATGGTCTCAATCTCCTGACCTCGTGATCCGCCCGTCTCGGCCTCCCAAAGTGCTGGGATTACAGGCTTGAGCCACCGCGCCCGGCTAAATTTTTTAATTCCTTTTGAAAACTAATCTGGGCTGGGTGCGGTGGGTCATGCTTGTAAACCCAGCACTTTGGGAGCTTAAAAGTGTGGATCACGTGAGGTCAGGAGTTCGAGACCAGCCTGGCCAACCTGGTGAAACCCAGCCTTTACTAAAAATACAAAAAAAATTAGACGGGCAGGGTGGCAAGCACCTGTAATCCCAGCTACTCAGGAGACTGAGGCAGGAGAATCACTTGAACCCGGCAGGCGGAGGTTGCAGTGAGCCGATATCACGCCACTGCACTCCAGCCTGGGCAGCAACAAGAGTGAAACTCCGTCAAAAAAAAAAAAAAAAAAGAAAGAAAGAAAGAAAGAAAAAGAGAAAAGAAAATGAATCTGGCACATCTATTAAAATTTAACTTGAGATTATCTTTTAGACACTCCTACTTTAGGAATCTATCCTATATAAGTTACAATAGCAACATGATTTGTAGTGAAATCTTACCAAAGTTGAATTCTGTTCATGTGGGAAATTAATTGAATAAAATATAATACTTTCAAACTCTATGATATTACACAGCTATGAAAAAGCATAAATTACTCTACTCATATTGACCTGGAAGTTTATTAGTAAGTGAACAAGAAGGTTATAGAATAAAGTGTTTCGTACAATACTAATACCTTTTTTTTGTTAAGGAACAAAAATAAAACTATGTATTTATACAAGTGAAATAAGGAAAATTACATCATCAATGTGTTAGTATTTGTTACTAATTCAAGAAATAACACAGGAAAGTAAAGGGAACACTTTTACGTTTTCACCTTATACATCTGTGTTGTTTGACTTGACATAAGAAGCAGACATTTTAAAATTCTGATTTTTTTAATTAAAGGAGATAAAGAGGAGAAAAAAATGGTAAGGACAAAGGACAAATAGAACAGTAATGGAAGAAGGTAGGATAAATACCCCGGGGTAGTTCCACAATAGAATAGAAAGGAAGTCAGAAGAATTCAGCACTAGAGCATGTCTTCTGTGAGTCATTAGGACTGTCAGATAAAGGAAAAGGAACACCCAGCAGTACTGCTTGTCTCCTCTGGGAAGGATGCTTCTGCAACTGTGGACACCTTACCATGTCTGTAATCTTTCATTTCCATTCTGCTTCTATGTGCCAAATAGTATTCACTTTTTCTGTGGTATCACTCTGCATTTTCACTGCCCTGGTAGAAAGGCACTAACAGTGTCAGAGATATCATATTCCAATCAAGTTTATTCTTGAAAATTAAATACGTGAGTATTTGGTTTAAAAATTAGTCAATAGGTTGCCACCAGAGTAAACCATCATGGAAGCTAATTTGGTAGATGGTCATAAATCTCCATGCCACTAGATATGTTCATTCCTAGATGATATTGAATAAACATGAAAGATCATTCTATCTTCTGGACTTAAAAATCACTGTAATCCCAGCTTTGCAGGAGGCAGAGGCATAGAGGCAAGAGGGGCTTGAGCCCAGGAGTTGGAGACCAGCCTGGGCAACACAGTGAAACCACGTCTCTACAAAAAAAAAAAAAAAAAAAAGACAATGGAGGTAAAGAAAAACAAATGGGAAATAGGCCTAGTATGTATTCACTATGTTTTTAATCTTCCCTACTCTACCAATTGGCATATGATTTATCAAAGGATAAATGACACAGCAACACATACAAAGCATAGAAGAAACAAACTATAAAATATACTCTTGTAGATGTTGTGTATTGTATTGGTCTGTTCTCGACTGCTATAAAGAAACACCTGAGACTAAATTGTTTATAAAGAAAAGAGGTTTAGTTGCCTTATGATTCCACAGGCTGTACAGAAAGCATGGCAACATCTGCTTCTAGGGAGGCCTCAGGGAGCTTACAATCCTGGTGTAAGGTGAAAGAGAAGCATGCACATCTTACGTGGCCAGAACAGAGGGAAGAGAGAGAGGGGCAGAGGTGCTGCTCACTTTTAAATAACCAGATCTCAAGAGAATTCACTCACCATCACAAAAACCCCAATGAAGGGATGCCACTAAACCATTCATGAAGGATCCACCCCCATGATCTAATTACCTCCCACCAGGCTCCACGTCTAACATTAGGGGTACAATTTAACACGAGATTTGGATGGGGACACGGATCCAAGCCATCTCGGGTATTAACCATGCTGTGTCATTATACTGTTTAGATGTAAAAGAGTCTTGTCAAGAAAGTGATTTTAGATAATACACACGGGAAAAATGCATTTTATTTACTATAAATATAAATACCATCCTTTACACATATTAACATATCATATTAATTAATACATTGGATAGAAGTAATTTACATGCTTAACTTTCCCAAAAAAGCTTCCTAGAAATTTCTCCCTTAATAATTTTTTCAAAAACCATGTTGTTCTTATTGAAGATCTTTAAATTTATCACATTGTGTTGGAATAAAAGATCTGATGCAGACTAGGAAATGCTGAAAAACAATTTCAGCAAATGCTTATTTGTGTATTGTATTATGTTTCTTCATTGTTTTACTTTATATATTTGTACAAAAGTCTTTACTACTTCTATTCACCTTAAAAAAAAAGGCCCTGAAAAATAAAAACAGCAATGTTGCAGTTTAGTGTTCCACTACATTTAAAAAAAATGTTATGTAGAGTCCAAATCCAGTCATTCTTATATATTTTCCGTCCTTTCTTTTCTCTCAATCTCCTACTCCCAGCATTCTCTATTTGTCCTTCTTGGCATTTTGGTGTTATAACTAAGGGTTATTTCTGCTCATGGTGACATTTCTTAGATGATGTCCCAGTGCATATTAACTGTTGTCACTTTATTCCTTGTTTAGGAAAGAACTAATCACCACGACTTCTAAACATAATTTTCTCTAAATATATCATATTTGATTTTTGGAAACTTTTTCATTTTTACTTACGTATATTCATAAATAAATGTATATGAATATATAAGAATAACATTGAACAAAACCTTCACAAAAATGTTAACATTTATATAATTAGATGGCATCAAACTACTATAAACTGCCACATAAAGAGGTTTCTAAATTTAGATAGCTGGCAAATAATACAATTAAATAGAAAAATACATTCTCTCAAAGAGAAAGCAACACACTCTGAAATATGCCACAGTCTCCCTGACTTGTACCTTCTAGTTTATGATTGTCCCTTTTGCTTGCCACATTATCTTGTACCTTTATTCTCATGTTCATATATCTTGTTAATGTCATAGATTCATATTTACAATCACAGTTTTGAATATTTAAGTTTTATATCTCCATTTATTTGTGATATCACTTGAGCTTCCTACCTCAAGGAAGAAATGGTAATAATAACACGCATTGACTACTATATATGGGCCAGCACAATTCTAAACACTTTCTATGGATTTTCTTTTTCTTTCTTCCCATAGTTTCTATTTCTTTTATTTCTATGTCGTATAAAGGAATCTGAGTCACAGAGAGGTTGAGCAAATAGTCAAAAGTTGCAGAATTATTAAGGATCAGAAAACTCCAACTTGGAAGTTTCAACAATAAATTAATAAGTAAGCTATACTGTATAGACTAGACGCTTGAACTGTAGAAAACTGGGCATCATGTGTATTAGTTATCTATTTTTGCATCATATGATACTCCAAAACTTCATGGCTTAAAACAACAAAATTTATTACCTCTGAGTCAAGAATGTTGGAATGGTTTAGCTCAGCGCCCCTCAACCTTTTTGGCACAAGAAACTGGTTTCATGGAAGACAATTCTTCCACGATGGGGAGGGGGGATATGGTTTCTGAATGAAACTGTTCCACCTCATTAGATTCTCACAAGGAGCGCAAGACCTAGATCCCTTGCATGCACAGTTCACAGTAGAGTTCACATTTCTGTGAGAATCTGATGCTGATGCTGATCTGGCAAGAGGTGGAGCTCAGGTGATAATGCTTGCTTGCCCACTGCTCACCTCCTGCTGTATGGCCCGGTTCCTAACAGGCCACGAACTGGTATTGGTCCATGGCGAGGGGGTTGGGGACCCCTGGTTTAGAGGGATGCTCTGACTCAGAATGTATCGCAATCTTGCAATCCAGGTGTCTGCTTGGTCTGTGGTCTTTATTAAAGTTTCAGCTGGAGGAAAATCCTCTCATAAGCTCCCTCACATGGCGGTTGGCAGCCTCGGAAGATTCAAGCTCATTCATGTTAGTGGTGACAGGCTTAGGGTCTTTCTTGGATGCTGGGCAGAGATAATAGTTTGCCACTGGGACACATAGGGCTACTCCCAACATGGTAGCTGGTTTCTTTAGACAGAGGAAAGGAGAGAGCAAGAAGGGAGACCAAGATGGAAGCCACAGTCTCTTTTAACCTAATGTTGGAAGTAACACTTCCCACTTTTACCATAATCTGTTTATTAGAAGTGAGTCAGTAGGACCAGCCCACAGAAGAGGAGGAGGTTACACAAGAGGCGAGAATCACTGCGGTCCATCGTAGAGTCTGACCAGTCATGGGACCTCTATTTTGATTTACACTCTGGTACAAAATAGTTATATGATTGAGCAAGTCACAACCACTTTTTCATTAAGTACATCATAATAACCTGCCTAACCAAAACTTGGGGCTACTGCAGGGATAAAAGAAAAATCATAGATATGAAAAGTTAAGAACTTGATACAAATATGACTTAACTATATTAGTATTTTTCAAAGACTGGGGATTATGACTAACTCATTTTGATTAGATCATATCTCTTCTCCATTTTCTTCTGCTTCGTACTGCACATCAATGCTACATTATTCATTCTCATCTTATATCCATAGATATGCAAATAACACCAAGAGCATGAAATGGCCAGAGGGAAGAAGACTAAAATTCATGCAGCATAAGTCATATGTTTATCTCTGTGTTGGGCACTTCATATACGTGAGTTCATTAAATCCTCACAATCACTTTCCTGGCAGGTTGCCCCACTATTCTTTCTGTACCATACTGACTCCTAAGGAAGGAGTATAGATATTGATGAGAGAGTAGTTCTGTTTTTCCCTTCACTTGGCCCCCAAGGCAAGCCTATAATAGTGTTTTTCATTTTGCCCCATTTAGACAATTTTAGGAATGCATAAAGGACCTCTTATTAATCTTGTCCATTTTTGTACCTCATGGCAATACTATAGAAAAAAAAACCTGTAAATATCCTTCTATGTTTTCTTTCTAATTTCCAGAGAAAGAAACCTTCTTGTTTAACATGTGCATTGGTTCAGTGCGTACAGCTCAGTGTCTCAGGCTCACCTATACGTTGCTTTCTATATATTCATGTCTTGATTCAAGTTAGATCAAAATGCTTCTAAAATAGAAATAACACCTTTCATAACTTTCCACAAATTATAAAACAATGAATGAATCTCTCTCATATAAACGCACATATGCACTTAACATATGTAATATACTCACTCATATGCATACGCACAATTAAATCAAACATTGGGTGAAGGGCCTCATTATACTATAGTCTTTTCAGGAGCTAAGAACTAATTCCAATGATTCTGATATATTTTGAAATGGCTGTGGGCCACCGTTTTTTAACTGCAGTGAAAGTCACTTTTACCAACCACAAAAGCCTCAAAATAAAATATATCAACTTACTGTTTGAATAACTGTGATGCTATCTAGCTCTATCATATATTTAGTTATCATAAACAGTCTCTGAATACTAATTGGCCACTTCAAGTAATCAATAGTACATTCAAGAGATGAAAGGAATTGTCACAAAATTTCTGCAAATACTCTGAAATGGAAATCCAAGAAAGTTCAGAGCAATAGCAGTGCCATAGAAATAATTGCACAGCTTCTTAAAGATGACAAATTTGGAGGCAGTTGTACTCATTACATGGTGAACTCTGATTTGCTAGCTTTCAAAAATAAGTCTTTAATAATTTTGTGCCACAGTAAGCCCTACCTTAGAGAAGTTTGTTTCTCCATGAGAAGACAAGGCATGAACACTTTCATATTAAATAAATGTGTGGTTTATATGTGATTATATCCCATGCTGGTTAAGATCAAATTAATGGAATTACTGAGGACACATTATATGCTTCTGTATTTCCCATAGTTCCTTGTTAATTTCTAGGTATAAAGTAAGTAAATAGTATGAGTTTAAATTGAATTTTATGCATGAAACTGGCTATTGATGAGCTACTCTGACATTTTCAAATGACACACACTAAATATTTCCATAGCAATAAATTTAGATCAAAGTAAAACCATTTCCAAATTAGTTATATATTTCTATTTTAATACTTCTTTTGAACGATTACTGAGTTTAGAAGAGCATGAACCAGTGCAATGAAACAGATTACAATGTAGATAGAAAACCACAATTCTAGTCCCATCATTTCATCTAATGTTCTGCGTGGCCTTGAGTACGGTTGATTGGCTTTCATGTGAACTAGTTTCCCTATCTGAAACTGGGAAACCTAAAATTACTGAACGTGTGTTCTCTAAGGGACCTGAAAGACATCTAATTAGAATCCCACATTTTACAGGGCACATATATTAAATAATGTAATAGGACTCCACCTAATTTGTTACTACCAAATAGAGACTTACGTATGTGTTTCTTCAGCCTTTTCACTCCTAACTCCCCGATCAATTATTGAATTGAACATTTACTGCATGCCTGAAAGATATACAATGCAAGTGCTGTAACATGACACAAAATAGATCTTACCAAGGACCATCAGTGAACTTCCTGGTAGTTTATATCTAAGCTAAACACTCCAGGCTGTTTCCATTTTATGATACATATGTTAACGTGTCATAATGGTTAATTTTTTATGTCAAAATGACTGAGCCACAGGATGCCTGATATTTGGTCCAACGTTATTCTGAGTGTGTCCTAAGGGTGTTTGGGCTCTAGGTTAACATTTAAATCAGTAAACTGAGTCAAACAGATTGTCCTCCCTAATGTGGGTGGCCCTCAAACACTTAGTTGAAGGTCTGAAGAGAACAAAAGGGAATCTTTTTGTAAATGGGAATGGGAACTCCTCCAGTCTAACTGCTTGAGCTGGAACATTGGTTTTGCCTGGCCTTCAGACTCAGATGAAAACCTCGCCGGGCGCGGTGGCTCATGCCTGTAATCTCAGCACTTTGGGAGGCCGAGGTGGGTGGATCACCTGAGGTCAGGAGTTCGAGACCAGCCTGACCAACATGGAGAAACCCCGTCTCTACTAAAAATACAAAATTAGCCGGGCATGGTGGCACATACCTATAATCCCAGCTACTATGGAGCCTGAGGCAGGAGAATTGCTTGAACCTGGGAGGCAGAGGTTGTGGTGAGCCAAGATGGTGCCATTGCACTCCAGCCTGGGCAACAAGAGTGAAACTCCGTCTCAAAAAAAAAAAAAAAGAAAACCTCAACTTTTCTTGAATCTCGAGTCCAAAAACTTTTGAACTGGAACCATCAGCTGTCCTGGTTCTCAAGTCTCAAGCCTTTAGAGTTGGATGGTAGTATGCGCCGTTGATCCTCCAAGGTATCCAGCTTACCAGCTGCAGACTTTGCGACTTTCTTTTTTTTTTTTTTTTTTGAGACGGAGTCTAGCTCTGTGGTCCAGGCTGGAGTGCAGTGGCCGGATCTCAGCTCACTGCAAGCTCCGCCTCCCGGATTTACGCCATTCTCCTGCCTCAGCCTCCTGAGTAGCGGGGACTACAGGCGCCTGCCACCTTGCCGGGCTAGTTTTTTTTGTATTTTTTAGTAGAGACGGGGTTTCACCGGGTTAGCCAGGATGGTCTTGATCTCCTGACCTCGTGATCCGCCCGTCTCGGCCTCCCAAAGTGCTGGGATTACAGGCTTGAGCCACCGCGCCCAGCCGACTTTGGGACTTCTTAACCTCCATAAGCACGTGAGCCAATTCTTTATAAACTCTCTCCCTCTCTCTCTTTTTGTTTCTATATATGTGTTTTGTGTATATATAGGTATATACTACAAATATATATTATATGTATATTACAAATATTTATCTATGATAAATACAAATTATGTTGGTTCCGTTTCTCTGCAGAATCCTAACTAATACATGTGTTAAGGAAGAAAAAATGGCAAATTATATGCTGGCCCTTTAATGCCTCCACTGGGAAGAGACTTGCATCATTGCTGCTCATATGTCTTTGGCCTGAGCAATTCACATGGCCACCCTGCCTTCTAGATTTCATGGAATTACATTTCTTCCTATGCTTGATTATAGTCAGTGCAATTTAGTGAATAATGAATACTGAGTAACACAGAAATTCAGGCACCTTATGAATAAGGTACTCTTAGTTTCCAGTAGAGGGTAGTTCTTTTCATATTACTTGTTTATCTCTTATGCATATAATACAGGTCAAAGCCATAGTGGATGATGTAGGATCAAAAGGATGTCAAAAAGTACAAAAGTATACACAAATGTGAGATCTTATGAATATTAATCCATTGGACTCTTTATTGAATAATTTAATATATGTGAAGAGCTTAGAATTGCTCCTGATATTTATAAGTACTCAATAAAAATATTTGCTATTAGAATTGCAATTAACATTATTATTTATTATCTTTATTATTTCACATTCAATTGCTATTATTGTTATTACAAAATGGTGCTCTATAGACAAAAATTAGAATCAATGACCCTCTTAAAAAGAGCCTTTTTCTGAAAATACCAACAGAACTCATTGTAGCATTGTAACTATGGCATAGATCACAAAAATGAAGCATAATAAAACTAAAATGAAATATCAATGAATGGGATTTTTCCATAAATACTGACTTTGTGTCACCTTTGGAAATAAAGCTCCTTTAATTGAATGTGTCCTTCAAAACATTTTGAATTATATGTAGTGCCCTTAAAAGTTAGAAACAAATGGCATGCTTGCTTTTATCTGACATAAAGGAGATAGGTACATTTAAATATAGCTCCACTCTGTTTTAGTCCAGACAATTCTGAACACAGACTGTCAGTTAAAAAGAGCTACACTGAAGACAGATTTTTACAAGCAAAAACTGTGTAAGATTAATTAAGTAAAGAAATATAAACAAGAAAGATGTTAAGTGTGTCTACCTACTTATGGATGAAGCTTCATACACTAATTAGATCTGTTTCCCATTATAATGTGAGGTGGTATTTCTAATAGATCAGAGCAAGGTTTTCCAATATGAAAAAACTGAGTTGTATCCCCTGGTCTTAGTCACTTAGTAACTGTGACACTTCTTTATTACTTAACCTCCTTAAATCTCAGCGTCCTTATCTGTACTATGTAGAAAATAATCTTCATAATCTAATACCTTCATAGGGTTATTATATTAAATGATAATCTTCCAAATGAATGGTGTTCAGAATGGTGTCTGGCACATAAATGAGCCACAATATGGTAACTATTATCATTATTAAATCTAGTACTGACATTCAGCATCCATTAAGCAATCAGAGTAACCACATTCCAGCTATTTATTGCTGAGTAACAAACCACTCTGAAATGTAGTATGTAGTGCCTATAATAATGAATATATTCTCACCCATATTTTGTGGGTCAAGAATTTGGGCAGGGATCAGGCGGTGATTCATTGGCTTCATATGCTGTCCACTGAGATAACTCGGTGATATTCAGTTATCAGATGGACTGATCTAGAGGGTCCAAAATGGCTTGATTCCTGCATCTGGTGCCTTGGAAGGAATGACTGAAAGGCAGGGTTCAGCTGAGACTGTCACTTGCAGTTCCTACATAACATGAGGCCTTTCCAGCATAGCAATCACCAGGTGATTGTATTCCCTCTGTGTCAGTTCAGGGCTTCCAGAAAGAGTGTTCTAAAGTACAGAAAGTGGTACAGTGTTACATCCACTGTGTTCTACTGGTAAAACCAATCAATCACAGACCCTTTCCTGCTTCAAGGGGAGGGGACAGAGAATCAACCTGTCAGTGGGAGAAATGATCATCTTTAATATATCACAGAAATACTATAAGTACTCTTTGTTATAATGAAAGCAACGTATCACTATGTATAAGGATTATGTAATGTGACATGGGATATACTTGGGGCACAGCTTTATGGATGTGGAGATTTACATATGGACATAAGCAATATATGTTCCCATCTATATGTTTATTGTTACAGAAATTCATGTATCATGTACCTTGAAATAGGGTATTTTTCAGTATTATCACTGTATTCACCAAGTCAATATTCTAACAAGATAACAGAAAAGTTCCTGTTAAGAGCCAGAGAGTAAATATTTTAGGCTTTTGGGCCACATACCATCTCAGGCCCATTTTTGTTTTTTTTTTTTTGAGACAGAGTCTCGCTCTGTCGCCCAGGCTGGAGTGCAGTGGCTGGATCTCAGCTCACTGCAAGCTCCGCCTCCCGGGTTTACGCCATTCTCCTGCCTCAGCCTCCGGAGTAGCTGGGACTACAGGCGCCCACCATCTCGCCCGGCTAGTTTGTTTTTTTTTTATTTTTTAATAGAGACGGGGTTTCGCCGTGTAGACCAGGATGGTCTCGATCTCCTGACCTCGTGATCCACCCGTCTCGGCCTCCCAAAGTGCTGGGATTACATTTGACAACCCTTTTAAAGTGTTGAAAAACATTCCTGGCAAAGGGGCCATACAAAACAATCCAAGAGCCAGATTTGGCCTGCAGGCTGTAATTTGCCTACCTTTGAACAAATGAAGAGCAATACAAATGTAAATGACTCCAATTCTAAACTCTGAAAATAAATTTAAAAAGAAATGAAGATCTCTGCAAAATCTGTAACATTTAACCCCAAATCCTTGGAAAAGCATTAGAATGAGTAGGAGAAAAATAACTTTTATAAAGAGCTTAACTTTTCAAGGCATTGTTAGGTGTTTTCATAGAATTATCTTATTTACTGCGTACGACCTAAAAGGTGGTTTATTATTCCCATGTTATTAGGTGGAATTAAAATATGAGCTTTATGACAGCAAGGATTTTAGTTTTATTCATACCCCAAATTTAACATATGACCTGATATACCATAGACTTTAAATACATGGTGGATGAAATGAATTAAATGGTAAAAACCAAGACTCAGGATGATTAATCAGCATCCTAGAGGAACACAATGGAAGTCCTGGAATTCAAAGCCAGTGTCTTTGGTTCCAAATTTTCCTCACCAAAGCAACATCTAACATCAACAATCTGGTCCAATAATTGTTTGTTATATCCATATGATTATTGTTTTTAGGAAAATATCATTATGCAGTATTTACTTATCAATTAGGTTATGTAAAACTTAAACATTTTAGTTTTCAGAATTGAATTTGTGGTTTTGAGGAAATGTTTATGTCCACATTTTGCTTATAATCATTGTCTATATTCTATACTATTTTAAATTAATTTGTCAGTTAATTAAAGGACTGACACACTTCTATAATACTTCTTTTTCTCTTTTAATTTTGGTATGATCAACATTTCCAAAATAAAAAATACAGAGAGAGAATTAATTTGAAATTAAGACACAAAGAGGAAAAATTGAAAAATATTTTAAAAATGTTATTGCACCATGTTGAGATTTATAATTGTATAGATACAACATACTTAACTTATTGATTAATAGTTGTAAAAGTTTTGTCACTGAAAGATCTGTTTCTTTGAGCTATCTTTATTGCATTTTTGGATGTTGGGTATGATAATAGTTTGGATCTGTGTCACTGCCAAATCTCAAGTTAAAATCCCCAGTGTTAGATATGGAGCCTGGTGGGAGGTCATTGGATCATGGAGGTAGATCCCTCATGAATGGCTTAGCTCTGTCCCCTTTGTGATGAGTGATATCTGGTTGTTTAAAAGCATGTAGCATCTCCCACTGACATACTCTCTTTCTCCCCGTCTCTCTCTCTCTCTCGCTTGCCCCTTCTCTCACTATGTGAAACACGAGCTCCTCCGTCATCTTCCATCATGGTGGTAAGCTCTTTGAGGTCTGGAAGCCAAGCAGATACCATCACCACGCTTTCTCTATAACCTGCCAGACTATGAGCCAATTAAACGTCTTTTATTTATAAATTACCCAGCCTCAGGTATTTTTTTTATAGTAACACAAGAATAGCCTAATACAGGGTATGTCATTTCATCCCAAATTACCAGACTTTGTCAGGAAAAGATGCATCATATTTGATAACACTTAGGTTCATTCCATATCTTGGATGTCATGAATAGAGAGGCGATAAACATGAAGATGCTGTTATCTCTTCAATATACTGATGTACTTTCCTTTGAATAAATAGCTACCAGTGGGATTCCTGAGACTGCATGGATTTTCTACTTTTAGTTTTTTGAAAAACCTCCATACTGTTATCCATAACAGCTGTACTGGCTTACATTCCCACCAACAGTGTATATGAGTCCTTTTTTCTTTGCATCCTTGCTGGCATTGTGTTTTTTTGTTTTTTTTTTTTGTCTTTTTGATAATAGTGATTGTAATTGGGATAAGAAGATAGCTCATTGATTTTTGATTTGCATTTCCCTGGTGATTCATGATGTTAAGCATTCTTTCATGTATTTCTTGGCCATTTGTATGTCATGTTTGGAGAAATGTCTATTCAGATCCTTTGCCCACTTTTAAATGGATTATTTGTGGGTTTGTTTGTGTGTGTGTGTCTGTTTTGCTGTTGACTTATTCGAGTTCCTTTTACATTCTGGATACTAGTCCATTTTCAGATGAATAGTTTGCAGATTTTTTCTCCTGTTCCACATTTTGTCTCTCCCCTTTGTTGTTGCTTTTGCTGTGCAGAGCTTTTTAGCTTGATATAATCCCATTTGTCTATTTTTGTTTCTTGTTGCTTGTGGTTTGAAGCTTTGCCTATAAAATCCTTGCCTAGACCAATGCCCTGATGTATTTTACCTATGTTTTGATCTAGTAATTATGTGGCTTTGGGTCCTATGCTTAAATTTTTAATCCATATTAAGTTTATTTTTGTATATTGTGAGCGGGATCTAGTTTCATTTTCTGCATATGGATATATAGTTTTCCCAGCAGCATTTATTGAAGAGCTATGTTCTTCGAACCTTTGTCCAAAGTCAACTGTTGTAAATAAATGGATTTATTTCTGGTTTTATTCTATTCCTATTCCTGTTCTCTATTCTCTATTGGTCTATGTGTCTATTTTTATATAAAGATCAGGCTGTTTGGGTTACAATAGTTTTGTAGTGTATTTTAAAGTCTGGTAACGTGATGTCTCCAGTTTGTCCTTTGTGCTCAGTATTGCTTTGGCTATTTGCAGTCTTTTGTGGTTCCATATGAATTTGGAATTGTTTCTATTTCTGTGAAGAATATCATTGATGCTTTGATAGGGATTGCTTTGAATCTGTAAATTCCTTTGAGTAATGTGGTCACTTTAAACAATATTAATTTATTCAATCCATGAGCATGGGATATCTTTCCATTTTGGGTGGTCTTCTTCAGTTTTTTTCATCAGTGTTTTGTAATTTTTATTGCAGAGATCTTTCATCTCATTGGTTTAATTTATTCTGAGGTATTTTCATAGCTATTTTAAGTAGGTTTGTTTTCTTGATTTCTTTTTCAGCTAGTTTGTTATTCATATATAGAAACCATACTATTTTTTTACTGCTGATTTTGTATCCTACAACTTCACTGAATCTATTTATCACTTCTGAGAGTTTTTAGGTTTTTCTATGTATATGATCATGTTGCCTGCAAAGAGCAATAATTTGACTTCCTTTTTTTTCAGTTTAGGTGTCCTTTGTTTCTTTCTCTTGCTTAATTGATCTGTCTAGGACTTCCAGAACTATGTTGATTAGAAGTGGTAAAAGTGAGCATCCTTGTCGTCTTCCAGTTTTTAGAGGAAAGGCTTTCAACTTTTCCTCATTCAGTATGGTGTTAGCTATTAATTTGTCATATGTTGCCTTTATGGTGGTGAGGTACAAACCTTTTATACCTAATTTGTTGAGAGTTTTTGTCATAAAAAGATAATGAATTTTATTGAATGTGTTTTCTGCATTTATTGGGATGATTATATGGATTTTGCCCTTCATTTTGTTTAGGTAATGTGTCACATTTATTGATTTGCATATATTAAACAATCTTTAAATTCCTGGAATAAATTACACCTGACCATAATGTGTTGTCTTTTTGATGTGTTGTTGGATTTGGTTTGCTAGTATTTTGTTGAGAATTTTTACATCTGTGTTTATCAGATCTAAAGTTTTCTTTTCTTGTATGCTTGTCTGCTTTTGATATCAGGGTAATGAGGGCCTCATAGAATGAGTATGGAAGATAGTTCTCCTCTCTAATTACTTGGAATAGTTTAAAAAAATATGATGGCTTTTCCTTAAATTTTGGTAGAATTAGCAGTAAATACAACCAGTTCTGAGATTTCCTTTCTTGGGATGCTTTTTATTACTGATTCAATCTCATCACTTGTTATTGGTCTATTCAGATTTTTTATTTTTTTTCTCATTCAATCTTGGTAGGTTATATGTGTACAGGAATTTATCATTTCCAATAGATTTCCTAGTTTTTTGGCCTATAGTGTTAATAACAGTCTCTAATGATCCTTTGTATTTCTGTGATTTCAGTTGTAACTATATAGTTGGGTCCTTTTTTTAATACAATTAGCCAGTCTATATTTTTTTAATTATAAAACTTAAACTATTTACATTAAAGGTTGTTATTAATGGGTGAAGAATGACTCCCATCATTTTGTTCCTGATTAGTTGGTTCCTGATTACTTTATGTATCCTTTGTTTCTGTTTTCCTTTCTTATTGTTTATCTCTCTGTTTCAGTGGGATTTTTTTCTTTTCTTTTGTTTGTAGTGATAACATCTGATCCCGTTCTCATTTATGTGTCTGTTCTATCGTGAGTTTTATGCTTTCATGTATTTTCATGATGGTTCTTATTCTTTTATTTTCAGATGTAGAACTTCCTTATGCATTTATTGTAGAACTGCTCTAGTGGTGATGGATTCTATTTTTCCTTCTCTAGGAAAGAAATTCTTTCTCCGTCATTTATGAAGGATAGTATTAATGGGTTTAATATTCTAGCCTTGCAGCTTTCTTTTTCTTTCAGCATGATGAATATATCTTTCAATTCTCCCCCAGCCTGTAAAGTTTCTGTTAAAAATCTCCACCAGGCACGGTGGCTCATGCCTGTAATCCTGGCACTTTGGGAAGCCAAGGTGGGTGGATTATCTGAGTTCAGAAGTTCAAGACTAGCCTGGCCAACATGGTGAAACCCCATCTTTGCTAAAAATACAAAAAAAAAAAAAAATTAGCCAGGTACAGTGGTGTGTGCCTGTAATCCCAGCTACTCAGGAGCCTGAGGTAGGAGAATTGTTTGTGTGGAAGAGGTGGAGGTTGCGGTGAGCCAAGATTGTGCCACTGCACTCCAGCTTGGGCTACAGAGTGAGACTTCATCTCAAAAAAAAAAAAATCTTCTATTAGTCTTCCCTTATTTGTTAGATTCGCTTATATGTTAGATTCCCTTATATGTAACTAGATGCTCCTCTCTTGCTGTTTTAAAAATGCTCACTTTGTCTTTTACTTTTGACAGTTTGACTATAATGTGTCTAGGTGAGGACCTTTCAAGTTGAATCTATTTAGGAATATTTGAGCTCTCTGTATCTGTTTGTCTGCATATCTCCCAATACATGAGAACTTTTCAGCTTTCCACATATTGGAAGGAAAATCTATTCAATGTATTTCATGGAATAGATTTTCTATGCCTTTTAAAATCTCTTGTCCTTCTGGAATTCCCAAAATTTAAATATTTATTTGTTTTTAATATCCCATATGTCATGTAGACTTTCTTCATTCATTTTTATACTTTCTTTTTTTTTCACCCCCTCTCTCTCTTTACATGACTGAGTTATTTGAAAAGACTTGTCTTCAAGTTCATAAAATCTTTTTCCTGCTTGATATAGTCTGTTGTGGAAACTCTTGATTGTATTTTTATTTCATTAATTACATTCTTCAGTTCCAGTATATTCATTTGGTTCTTTTTTTCTTTTACACTATTTATCTTTCTTTGTTGAATTTCTCATTCAGATCATTGTTTTCTTGATTTCTTTGTATTGTCTATTTATGTTATCTCTTATCACACTGAATTTCCTTTAGATCATTATTTTGAATTCCTTGTCAAGACACTTCATAGATTTTTATGGGGTCTTTTACTGTAGAATTAATGCATTCCTTTGGTGGTATTTCCTTGCTTTTTTAGTTTCTTGCGTCCTCATGCTGATATCTGCACATTTAGTGTAAAAATCACTTCTTTCAATTTTGTGGAGTAGCTTTTGAAGGGAAAGACATTTTCCTATAGATCTGTCTATAGTATTACTTTGATAGGGTACTTTGGCTTTTGTTCTGGGTGGGTTCTGTGGTATACTCTTCGTTTGATTTATTCAGCTGTAATCAATAACAGAGTTGCCTGTGAGTTCTTCAGTGGATTGGGCTGTGGTTATTTGTGGAGACTGGGGCTTGCATGGGCTGGTCCTCAGGCTTTTTGGTGGTATATGCAGGTACTAGTAGTGACAACAGTGGGCTGGACAAGCCCATCTTCAAGCCCTAGGTGGTATGTGTAGGGTTGCTGTCATGGCAGTTGCCCTGGGCATGCAGTTCTCAGGCTTTGGGGAATGCACGTTTTGCCTCTCTGTATCCTGGAGGCAGTCCCCGTGATGTGTCGGACCTTTTGTTGCCCAGGGTGTAGGGCATTTCATGGGTTTGTGTGCCAGGGTTATGGCTACACTGCTGGGTCCAGATGGTGTGACAACACTACAGTATTCTGAGTGAATGTGGAGGGGTGTTGGAAGTGCATCAGGAATATAAAAATGCATAGGTTATTGGACAGCAGGTAGCCTGAGATCAGCTCCATTCTCAAAATAGTGGCATGCTGCAACAGCTTGGGTCTCAGGGCATGGGTGGGACCTGACATGATTTCCCTCTCTGAAGCAATGTAGTTGTGTTTATTCCAGGCAGTTCCCTATGCTATGCTCAGGGACTCTGGGGCCTGAGAAGGTCTTCTGTAGCTAGGATTGCAGGTGTCTATAGAGGGAATGTGGATTTTTGGGGATCTTTCACTTACCTTTTTCCTGCAATGGGAAGTCTTTCCTGGCCCTGAGCTGATTTCAGTCAGCTGCTTCGCTTCCCTGTTTGTGCTGCCATCTTGAATTTCCCTGCCTCAGAGGGTCCCTGTTAAATCTAGTGTTCTCCCTTAGATGCTCTATTTTGACATGTAGTTATCTACTCACTGTTTTTTGTTTTTTTGTTTTTTTGTGGAGAGAACATGATGTGCTGAGTGCCTCTAGTAAACCATCTTGAATTCCCACACATGCAAATGCTGTTTGCAGTACTGCTACTACATATTTGTACCATCGAGCATGGATTCCAATAAAGTTTGTATTTGTGTTTAAAAGACATGCACACTCAAAAGAATAGTGTGTTTTTTAGTATATCTCCTGTTTTATTGAGTAATTCCTGACAAAAGAGGATGTTTGCTTTGATTAGACATTGTCAGGGAGGAAAAGCTTTTTCTCTACTGGTTTAGGTTATGTTCTTGAGAGGTATGCACATTAAACTGGCACAGGACAGATTATTAAAAGAGAAAAACAGATTTAATTATGTATGTATACATGGATGTTGACAAAGAAATGTGATTCAAGGAGGTAGTTAGAATTGGGTGCTTATATATCATCTTAATAGAGTATGGGGAGGGAAGAGGGCACTTCTGGAAAAACAAATAACTTTTCAGGAAGATCAATGGACCCTTAGGAGAATAAATGATAGATATAATAGTTTTATGCCAATATCTGTTTCTCTTTCCAGGTGCTACCTTGTGCTAACTTCTTCACATCGATGCTAAGATTTCCTCCTCTGTGGTTGTGAAACTCACATGGAAGGGATTTATAACAATGGAATTATTTGCGGGAGGCTTTGATTTTAAAAAGACAGAGCTTAGAAAAAGACTCTTTCTGCAGCTGTTGATTCTCAAACGTCTTCAATCAAAATAGTCCTTTATGCCACTGTGGCACATTCTGGCCCCTTCAACATCAATAAGAAAGCACATTCTTAGCTTGGAATTTTATGTCTAGTAATTGAAAGAGCTTTCTACAGACTAGTTTCTGGCTCCACACATTTAAGCCTTGATTCCACTCTGTCACCCACATATGCCCGGGAACCTATCACATCACAACCTGTGACGCTGCACCTTTGCACGACCACACTGATGAGCTGGCAAAGTGGATGCTGGGAAAATTCTTGGAAGCCATTCTACACTATGATGGCTAGCAACAACTGAACTGTGAGAGAAGGCAAGTGTGAATCCATAAAAATACATTTTAACACATCCAAATTAAATGTATCCCCATCTCAACTTTCCCTTCGCTGGATCCTCAGAATGCCTGTGATCTCTCTAACACAATTTAAACAAGTTGTGTGGCAAAGAGGAAACTGGAATGAGACGTGCTCTTGACTTATCATGGTTAAAATTCTTACTCTTGCAAATATCAAACTCATAACTGTGCAAACACTCCCTTACTGCACCACAACTTCAAGGTCTTGAGAGACTGGTACAAGTAAGAGACCCTGAAAGCTCGAGCCTCATTAGCATCACAGTCAGTCTGGCCAGGAGGGTAATTCTGGAATTGGGAATTGCCAGGATGCCTACAGAGAAGAAATTTTGGTAGTTCAAGGCAATTTTCATTTATAGACCTTTAGAAAATACTGTTTTATAGGAGAAAATAAAATAGAAGTAAGGGCATGGCTTTAGTTTCAGTGATAACTTTTTCCATTCAGCATATTTTGCTCTTAATCTCTCTCCTATATTTTAGATAAATTTTATTTTAAAAAAATGTGGCCAGGTGCAATGGTGGCTCATGCCTGTAATCCCAGCACTTTGGGAGGCCGATACAGGTGGATCATGAGGTCAATGGCTCAAGACCATCCTGGCCAACATGGTGAAACCCTGTCTCTCCTAAAAATACAAAAATTAACTGGGTGTGGTGGTGTGCCCCTGTAGTCCCAGCTCCTCAGAAGGCTGAGGCAGGAGAATCACTTGAATGCAGGAGGCGGAGGTTGCAGTGAGCCGAGATGGCACTACTGTACCCCAGCCTGGGCGACAGAACAAGACTCCATCTCAAAAAAAAAGCACAATGCTGCCTAGCTGTTAGATGGAAAAGAGAAGCTTTATATTAGATATCACTGAAAAGGCAGGGTTAGAGACTATTCCTTCCTTCCACATTGGCAGACATGATCAGGCAGACATGATCTAACATCTGGAAAGAGAGACAAAGAATCACTAAGAAACAGAAAGATCTGGATAACATGTACTGTTACTAATCAGTGCTGTTACTTTAATAACGTATCAAAACACTTACTATTTTATACTTAAGTTACTCAATTCCAAACTTGTATTTACATTTTTGCAATGGTTTTTTATCCAATCATTTGCAGACAATATTGAGAATCAGTTACACAGCCAAACCAAGAAATAAAAAGAACCGTAAGAAAAAAAAAGGCATACAAAGAATTGTGCCTGTCTTTCCATCCCACTGTGAGTCAACAATACTTTATAAAGAGTCCTGTTCAAAGTGTCAAATTCTGTACCAGTTACTAGAAAAATTATTAACCAGGCTAAACTGTTCAATAGTGTTAAAAATCACCAGATATAAATGTATGTAGCTTTATGAAGAACTTGTCTTGTCAATGGAATTGTATTTCTCTCTGTGACTGAATAGCACACCTGCTGATTTATAGGTATGTATTGTTGAACCCATATTATCTACTTTGATATGCTTCTTCTTAATTCAGTTTTACATGGATGATTTATTTTAAAACGCTGAAATGGGTATCGAAAATGTACTACCACTTTACAAACTCCATGTCAGTCTGAAGTTTACTGAAGTCTTCAAGTATTGGTCCTAAGTCAGATTCACAACCAGTTTGCCTTATACAGAATTGAACAATGACTACGTATCAGCCACCCATATTTCCCAGGGAAGTGAAATTCCCCTTCCACTTAGGGCTGCCCACAACTAGTTAATGGCCTCATCTAGCCACAAGGGGGCCAAGAGGTACAATTCCATGTTAGGCTTGGAAGCCACAGTCGGTAATACTTGGGGAAAGTTCTCAATGACTGCCCTATAAGTATCAGCCTCTGTCATTAGAAAATTCATTGCTGCTGAAGTAGTCCAATTTCTTATATTTCTCATTCTAGAAACATCCCACATTATGCATTTCCTAATTACAATCAATCAAATTTGTTTGAATAAAGTTTTCTACCACCTGTTACTCAGAATGAACATAAGAAGTGCCCTAGCAAGGTCGACACAGCCAGGGGCTAAAACTTCTAAAGCTAACACATAATTTTCAACCATTCTTGTTATAAGCAAGGTCATTTATTTGGGTATTAAATTTGTCCAAGCAATTATAATGAAATTTCTCCCCCAAATCCTTAACATATTATCTAGCTTAGAGGTCATTATTCACAGCAGTATTTGATATATCCGGCCTGCCACGATAGTAAAAATATGCAGATCTCCCAAGTTCATACTGCAAAGGACATTGGTAGGTCTAATTTTACCATCAATAGTGAAAGGAGATAGCTTCAGATGGCCCTAAATAATACGATGTACTGCTTTTAACCTATGAAAGGTCTTTTTCTCAGAACCAATCCAGATTTTATAAAATACCGTGTTCCCTCTAACTTAAATTTTTGAAAATGTATGAAAGTTAATGTAAAGTTGAAAAAATTCATAAACTAATGATCTTGAAAAAAAGACAAATGCCAGTTACAGTCACTGACTGGATCTTTGTGTGTCATGACTTGTAAATCTCTCCTATATTGCACATATTTTGGCATGTAAACCTTTAGAAAATGAAAAAAAACTGTCAATATGTGCTAAACTTAAAGTGAAAATCATTTATTCTGTGTAATTTTAAAACCTAAAACACTGTATTGAAATCTGAAAACCAGACAGCACGTGAGCTAATAAACACTTAAATTTTGAATGTTTCTTTTTTTTTTTTTGTAAATGAGGTTTTCATACCAGCCTTGTGGAAATGTTTATAGTTATCCAGTAGGTAGTATGAATCAACTTAGCTTAGTTTCTGTGCGCTTCTTTTATAGATACACCATAAAATATAGCTTTGCACATGATTTCTTGATTTAAACAGCACAACTTATTCTATGTCTTGGCTAGAAACCAATTAAATAACCACTGATGCAAGCAGTTATTACCTGCTTAAAAGGAAATCTGTGGTTTCCTTATTTAAACTGCTGAGTTTTAATGTCTATCAAAAAGGCTGTTATTGCAATGAATAATTTAGTCATTTCAGTCTACTAAACATTTTAATACTACAAGCGTGGATTTAAGGCTGAAAAATATGTCTAAAGCTTCTCATAGTCTCAAGGATCAGACTCATACTTGGAATAGTTATGCATAGATATGTTTACTCTTTCAAGTAATATATGTTTAAAGGACAATTGTTTGTAGTAATTATTTAGAAAAGGAAGATTGAAGTATCAAATTTAGCGGAAGTGGTTAGAGAAATGGTTGATCATAAAGGCCTAGAAAACACGTCTACAGATAGAAGACCCGTTTTAAAAAGATGAAAGGTCAATGGATTTAGAGATATCCGAGTGTTATTTCCTCTGTCTGTCCCTTGGTGGAGTTCTTGAGTTACTTTCTCCTTTTCTGTCAAACTGTTTTATATTTCTTTCCAGAACTGGCTATCATGTTTACTGTATTTAACCTTTTTCTCGCATTATTGTGAATACAGCGTCTATTATAAATGAAAGCCCCCCTGAGATCACATCGCCAGCATCTACCTTGTATTCTTAACCATAGACTTCTGTTGTAGTTACTTCTCTGTCTTTTCTTGAGGCTTGAACTACATCAGGGACCCCGAATGCTATTTTTCAGTTCATCCACTGAAATTCCTTAACGGCAAAACAGGTTTAAGCAAGCAAGGTTAGTAGGTTAAAAAAAAAAAAAAAAACCTACTGAATATTTGAAGTTTAGGGTAAGATATTTGGCACAGAAAATAAATCTTTTGTCGAGGTTTTATTGAATGCATATTAGAACGGGATGGTATTTATATTTTAATCAATTTCATTTTTTACATCTTGGTTTCAAAGGGATATTTCCTTTTATTGTTCTTTTTTAAAAAGCCACTAAAGAAAAAAACAGAAATCTCCATTTCAACATTCCCTCAAACATTTTGCTTCCTACATACGATGACGTCTAATCACTCTGATCAATGAAAGCTTTAGGACACTAATCTCATTTTCTCTCTCCAGTTCTGGCCGCCAAAGCAGCAGCAGCAGCAGAACCACCAGCAGCAGCAGCAGCAGCAGCAGCAGCCGGCTCTTTAATTTCTTGCAGCCAGTTACACTTTCGATCCCATTTCCTTCTGAACCCTTTCCTCTCAGGTTGAGAAGATAAACGCAGCCTCGGGACTGAGAGGCCGGGCGGGGTTGGTGGGTGGGAGCAAAGCCGGATATCACATTCCCTCGGTGAGGTCTGGTACAAGGGGGGATTAAGTCTCCCTGTTCCATTTAATGAAATTGCTGAGCACTTGTGACACTGGCTCTAAGACTGCGGAAATGGGGCGGGGGTGGGGGAAACAACTTCTCTCTTCCATTCATCCTCAGTGCCGGCGAGAGAAGAGTCAGCCCCTAGACAGGGGGCGGAAGAGGACTGGGAGCTCCAGCAGCCGCAAGGGCGCCCCGAGGGCTCCTCTCACGTCCCCCGTACCCCTACCCCGCCCATTTCGTTTGCTTTCCCAGAACAGCGCTGCAGGGCAAAGCCGCCGCCACTTCTTTGCTCCTCTGGCAGAAAGGTGGGAGCCTGGGACTGATGGGGGTGGGAGCTAAGCCAACAGGCTTCTCGGCCCCCGCAGTCTGTCCTCGCTGTTCTCCATGCAGCACACGTCGGACCCATTTCCCACGCTGGCTTGGCTCCGCCGCGAAGTTGGTAGGAATCAGAGTGAGGAGGGCGGGCTGGAGACTTCCTCCCGCTCGCAAAGAGGAAACCACTCCACTGTGAAGGACGCGCTGCAACTCCCTAGTCATCCGGGAAGAAATGTGCAGCGCGCTAAGGAAAAGCCGCCCACTCTTTGGCGGCCCCCTCAAGTGTGGTCCTGAAGAGTGCGCGCCAGAGCCTCTGGCTAATGCTTTGAAGATGCGGAGAGGCTTATTCAAGTTTGTGGTCTGGAGAGGGAAGCGGGAGTGCACGACGTTTCTGCCCACGCGGCTGCGTGAAGTTTGCAAAATCTTAGGCGGTGAGGGGAGTGAGTGCACTGCACCATATTGCCGCGCATCCGAATGCACGGCGCAAGGCCGCGTAGTGGAGACGGCTTCTCCCATTTGCTTCGAACCTGGGAAAAAGGGGAACCAGGGTCGGAGGTTTGGAGGGAGGCAGGCGTTCCGATAAACCCGAGTTCTTGCTAAATGCAAGAGGGATTTGGCTTTACTGCCACTTAGCCAGCGCGGAGGCGCTGCGGAGCCCCCCTCCGCTCCCCCCCCCTCCCCGCCCCCGGCTCGAGACTGCGGCGGTGCGCACTGAGCCTGCGCGCGGGGCTTTTCTCGCTGATGCTGCAGATACAGAGCTGAGAGGCTCGGGTGCTAGCCGCCGGAGGGTTAGCGGGAAGGCCGGGTTCCCTGCCCTGGCCTCGGAGGAGGAGCCACCACCCCCGGAGTGATGCTGCTTCCACAGACTGGAAAATACTCGCCAGCTCCCTGACACACACTTGCACATTTCCATCCTCCGCGCCTCTACGATCCCCTGTAGTGAGAGCTTAGAAATCTCTGCCGCCTCTCCCTCCTCATTCCTGTTCCTGCGCCCGCCTAAACAACCGCACGCTGCATCTGCTCGTTGACTTTATTGGTGTTTGTCTTGTTTAAATCATTCTGCCTCCTCACCCAGGTCTCGTAAAGAATGCCCACACTGGACAGATTTTTTTTCTTTTTTTCGGCTTGAAATTTTTCTTCAAGGGGAGGCCCTTAAATGCATTTATATACGTCAGGCGAACTGAAGTCTAACCAAATCCCAGCAGCAGCCCTTTCTGTCTTTTGAGATGGTAAAAATTCTCCCCAAATACCTCCAGTCCCTCTCAATCCTCTTAATCCTAGCCGGGCCTCTTCGTTTATAGCCACTGAAATAAATGAGTAAATGGCTCAGTTCAGAAAACAACCAGACCTGAGATCTGATGAGGCCGGCCGCGGTGGTCGTGAATGAAAATTGGAGACGCCTTGCTTGGAGAAATAGGGACAATCAAGTGGCACAAAGTCAAAAGGAGAGATGGAAAGCTGGGGACACTTTGGTACACAAAGTTACCATTAAAGTTTATTTCCCTTTTATCCAGATAGGTGACGCTACACTTTGCCAGTTACTAAAGGCTGCAGGTTTCTGCTCAGAAAATAATATCGAGGTTTCCAACATGTGTTTATTCACCAGGCGCGCGCACACACGGTCTACCCCCAGAAGCAAGCACGACGACAGGAATGTCAAGCATTTAAACAAAGACAGGCATCCTTCCCTCTCCACCCACCGCCCCCCCCCCCCCCGCAACCATCCAAAGTCTAAGCTCCCAAAAAAGGATCTTTCTCCCGCTTTCTGGAGTTTGATGCTCTCTCTTCACTACTGCAGCCCGTCATGGTTTTTCAGAACAGAGTGGCTTTCTGGGCTCTCGTGTGTTTCCCAAGACCCCGATAACCCTGTCCTAACCAAGATGCTAAATCGCGAACCGGAGACACTTTCCGGGTGGAGGGGGTGGGGGGAGGACGTCGTCTGAGAGAGAGGGAGAAGGAGAAATCTATCCTGACACCAGCTCGAAAATCTCTCACGCGTGAACTGGGCATTAGTTAAGGGAGGAGGAAATTTACCAGCCCGAGGGAGGGAAAACAAGTCCCCCAGAGAAGAAGACGGCGGTACTCGCTGGGGGGGCATTGAGCTTTGGCTTAAAGAGCACTGGCTGGGATTGGGCACACTTTGAGCGGCCCCTGGAGCTGAGGCTGGGCTTTCCCGAGCGCGGAGGCTGGCTGACGCTCCCTCCCGCCTCCTTACCCCGGGCCCTCCTCCCTCCCTCTCTCCCAGTGTGTAGTTTCGGCGGCTGGGCAGCTACTGCCGCCGCCGCTGCAGCAGCAGCGTCAGGGACAAGCCTGATCCGTGAGCGAGCGAGCTCCCAGCAGCAACCACCACTTTGGGCAACTTGCGGGTTTCCTGCTCGCGGGTAGCGAACGGGAGCTTCCTACTAGCGGTTCAGTGTCTCCGAGCCGCTGCAGCCGGAGGGGCGGCGGGAGCGCCCGCACCAGACTCTCCCAGACGCGAAAGGGACGAGACAACTGCGGAATTCACCAACCGTGCCAGGGCACTTCCGAGGCCACAAACGACTGGCACTTTTTCTCCCCTTGGCAAACTGGATTTTTTTTTTTTTTTTTAAGCCACTTGGCAGCTGTCTCTGACTCCACCTCCCCTTCCACCCCCGCCCCAAAGCCTTTGGCTTTTCTTCGGAAATCCAGACAGAATTGGGCATCTTTGTTAATTGCCGTTGGGGACGCCCAGCCGTGCGCTTTCGCCGGCTAACGTCGCCTGTGCTCCGAGCCTGGTTTGCTCACCTTTGAACTGCAAAGGGATCAAGTTCAGCTCGAGTTCCCTGCATTGGGACTAAGAAGAAGGAGAGAGAGCGTGCAAGGGAGCGAGTGGGAGAGGGGGAAAGGGGAAAGGAGAGGAGGGAGGAGAGAGAGGAGGGAGGAGAGAGAAAGGGAGGGAGGGAGGGGAGGGATCGAGAGAGAGCGGGGAGAGAGAGAGAGAGAGGCTGCAATCTCCTCCCTGAATCGCGCACAGCGCTGCAGATCCCACTGCTCCGACATGCGGGCCGAATGCAGGTGAGAAAAGGCACGGACTCTGCGGCTGCGAACCCAAACTTGGGCACCGCACGGTGCGCACTGCTCAGCCTTCGCCCCCGCGGGCGAAAGACTGCTGCGGTTTCAGGCGGCGGCTTCGTGACTAATGACCTTGCACAGAGTTGTTAAGAAAAAAGAGAAACCCGCGCTCTCCGGGGTGAAAAGGGACTGACTCTCTGGGCGTCTCTGAAGATGGCTCGGGCTTCTCTTTGGCGCGCCGGGGGGACCCGGACGCGGACCGCGCTGTGACGCGAGTAGTCTCCACTGCACCGTGCCCGAAGCGACGTGCCGGGGGATTTTTCATTCTCTATCTCTTGACTGGCTCCCCTGCTGCCTGAGCAGAGTCGGAGTTGAGACTGGCTTGTTGCTGGCCCCAGCGCCTGGTGCAGGAAGCGACTCACGTTTGCCTGGGCGGCCGGAGTCGAGCAGAGCCTGGGTTTGGAGTGAGTGCCTGGAACGTGAATTGGACTCAACTCGAGTAGCAGCAAAGACCGGCGGGCTGGCAGGCGGGGGAGGCTGCAGGCTCGTTCCCCACCTCTTCCCAGCCCCACTGCCCGTCTGCCGGAGCGGTTCTGGCCCCTTCCGACAGAGCAGGGACGAGAGCCGGGGATTCTCCGCCCGCTGCGGGAATGACTCTGGGTGGGGGGGCGCCGAACCCGCGGCGCGCAGTGTCCCGTGAACTGTGAGTACTGCGACTGAACGGCGGCCGGCGGGCGGGCGATTAGCACCCATTGCATGAATTATGAAACAATAACTTTCGGAAGAAGCAGGAGGAAAAAAAAAAGCATCTATCTCTGCCCTCCCACCCCCATTCCCGGCCGACTCTCCACGCCGCTTTTGCCCCCTCCCTCCCCTCTCTCTCGCTCCTTCCTTTCCGGGAGAGGGGAGAGGACTGGGAGGAGGGCAGGCGGCCGGCCCCGCAGGAGGGGGGCGCCGAGGGGGCTGTGGTTAGAAGGAGCAGTAGCAGCAGCAGCAGGAGAAGATGCTGAGGATGCGGACCGCGGGATGGGCGCGCGGCTGGTGCTTGGGCTGTTGCCTCCTCCTGCCGCTCTCGCTCAGCCTGGCGGCCGCCAAGCAGCTCCTCCGGTACCGGCTGGCCGAGGAGGGCCCCGCCGACGTCCGCATCGGCAACGTGGCTTCAGACCTGGGCATCGTGACCGGATCGGGTGAGGTGACTTTCAGCCTGGAGTCCGGCTCCGAGTACCTGAAGATCGACAACCTCACGGGCGAGCTGAGCACGAGCGAGCGGCGCATCGACCGCGAGAAGCTGCCCCAGTGTCAGATGATCTTCGACGAGAACGAGTGCTTCCTGGACTTCGAGGTGTCGGTGATCGGGCCCTCGCAGAGCTGGGTGGACCTGTTTGAGGGTCGGGTCATCGTGCTCGACATCAACGACAACACGCCCACCTTCCCGTCGCCCGTGCTCACGCTCACGGTGGAGGAGAACCGGCCGGTGGGCACACTCTACCTGCTGCCCACCGCCACTGACCGCGACTTCGGCCGCAACGGCATCGAGCGCTACGAGCTGCTCCAGGAGCCGGGAGGCGGCGGCAGCGGCGGCGAGAGCCGGCGCGCTGGGGCGGCCGACAGCGCCCCCTATCCCGGGGGCGGCGGGAACGGCGCGAGCGGCGGCGGCTCGGGAGGCTCCAAGCGGCGGCTGGACGCACCAGAGGGCGGCGGCGGCACCAACCCCGGCGGCCGCAGCAGCGTGTTCGAGCTGCAGGTGGCAGACACCCCGGATGGCGAGAAGCAGCCGCAGCTGATCGTGAAGGGGGCGCTGGACCGCGAGCAGCGCGACTCCTACGAGCTGACCCTGCGGGTGCGCGACGGCGGCGACCCGCCTCGCTCCTCGCAGGCCATCCTACGGGTCCTCATCACCGACGTGAACGACAACAGCCCCCGCTTCGAGAAGAGCGTGTACGAGGCCGACTTGGCTGAGAACAGCGCCCCGGGGACCCCCATCCTGCAACTGCGCGCAGCTGACTTGGACGTGGGGGTCAATGGGCAGATCGAGTACGTGTTCGGGGCGGCCACTGAGTCGGTGAGGCGACTGCTGCGCCTTGACGAGACGTCCGGCTGGCTCAGCGTCCTGCATCGGATCGACCGCGAGGAGGTGAACCAGCTGCGCTTCACGGTCATGGCCCGCGACCGTGGGCAGCCCCCCAAGACCGACAAGGCCACCGTAGTCCTTAACATCAAAGACGAGAATGACAATGTGCCATCCATTGAAATCCGCAAGATTGGGCGCATCCCCCTCAAGGACGGGGTGGCCAATGTGGCCGAGGACGTTCTGGTCGACACCCCCATCGCTCTGGTGCAGGTGTCCGACCGAGACCAAGGCGAGAACGGGGTGGTCACCTGTACCGTGGTGGGCGACGTGCCCTTCCAGCTCAAGCCAGCCAGCGACACCGAGGGCGACCAGAACAAGAAAAAGTACTTTTTGCACACCTCGACCCCTCTGGACTATGAGACCACCCGGGAGTTCAACGTGGTCATCGTGGCGGTGGACTCAGGCAGCCCCAGCCTCTCGAGCAACAACTCCCTGATTGTGAAGGTGGGAGACACGAACGACAACCCGCCTGTGTTCGGCCAGTCGGTGGTGGAGGTTTACTTCCCTGAGAACAACATCCCGGGCGAGAGGGTGGCCACAGTGCTGGCGACAGACGCAGACAGCGGAAAGAACGCTGAGATCGCCTACTCCCTGGACTCCTCTGTGATGGGGATCTTTGCCATCGATCCGATTCTGGGGACATCCTGGTCAATACGGTGCTGGACCGCGAGCAGACTGACAGGTATGAGTTTAAAGTTAACGCCAAAGACAAAGGCATACCCGTGCTGCAGGGCAGCACTACGGTGATTGTGCAGGTGGCTGATAAGAATGACAATGACCCTAAGTTTATGCAGGACGTCTTCACCTTTTATGTGAAAGAAAACTTGCAGCCCAACAGCCCTGTGGGGATGGTCACCGTGATGGATGCTGACAAGGGGCGGAATGCAGAGATGAGTCTGTACATAGAGGAGAACAATAACATTTTTTCTATTGAAAATGACACGGGAACCATTTACTCCACAATGTCTTTTGACCGGGAACATCAGACCACATACACTTTCAGAGTCAAGGCTGTGGATGGGGGAGATCCTCCCAGATCTGCCACAGCTACAGTCTCGCTTTTTGTGATGGATGAAAATGACAATGCTCCCACAGTTACCCTTCCCAAAAACATTTCCTACACTTTACTGCCACCTTCGAGTAATGTCAGGACAGTAGTAGCTACAGTGTTGGCAACAGACAGTGACGATGGCATCAATGCAGACTTGAACTACAGCATTGTGGGAGGGAATCCCTTCAAGCTGTTTGAAATTGATCCCACTAGTGGTGTGGTTTCCTTAGTGGGAAAACTCACCCAAAAGCATTATGGCTTGCACAGGTTGGTGGTGCAAGTGAATGACAGTGGGCAGCCTTCCCAGTCCACCACGACTCTGGTGCATGTGTTTGTCAATGAAAGTGTTTCTAATGCAACTGTGATTGACTCCCAGATAGCTAGAAGTTTGCACACCCCACTCACCCAGGATATAGCTGGCGACCCAAGCTATGAAATTAGCAAACAGAGACTCAGTATTGTCATTGGCGTGGTTGCTGGCATTATGACGGTGATTCTAATCATCTTAATTGTAGTGATGGCAAGGTACTGCAGGTCCAAAACTAAAAATGGCTATGAAGCTGGCAAAAAAGATCACGAAGACTTTTTTACACCCCAACAGCATGACAAATCTAAAAAGCCTAAAAAGGACAAGAAAAACAAAAAATCTAAGCAGCCTCTCTACAGCAGCATTGTCACTGTAGAGGCTTCTAAACCAAATGGACAGAGGTATGATAGTGTCAATGAGAAGCTGTCAGATAGCCCAAGCATGGGGCGATATAGATCCGTTAATGGTGGGCCTGGCAGTCCTGACCTGGCAAGGCATTACAAATCTAGTTCCCCATTGCCTACTGTTCAGCTTCATCCCCAGTCACCAACTGCGGGAAAAAAGCACCAGGCCGTACAAGATCTACCACCAGCCAACACATTTGTGGGAGCAGGAGACAACATTTCAATTGGATCAGATCACTGCTCTGAGTACAGCTGTCAAACCAATAACAAGTACAGCAAACAGGTAAGATGCATCCCAAATATATTTAAACATCCCTGGGAGGGTTAATAACTCTGAGACAGATTATCTTCTGTAAGGTTTTGTCTTCTCGTTTTTAAAGTTATTAAAATTTTAACAGTAGGAATTTAATGTTAATTTTTGCACCATTAATTTAGCAAAGGCCATCTGCAAGAGGTGTACCACTGTATTTTGCAAGTTAGAATTAAGGTTCACTGAACTACTGAAGGAAGTATTCAGAGTAGGCAGTGTTTTATAGTTCTCTTTGCACTTGACATCCCTGATTCATACTACATTTTTTGTTTCCAGAATAAATATTCCTGTATTATTTAGATAGTTAGTTTTCACCTGAAATTATTTTTCTTTTGTGGCAACTAAGTGGATAATTGCATCCAGAGAAAAACTTTCTAAAGTTACTACTGGTGTCTATGCAAATTGGATACCATAAAAGTTTTAACTATGTTATTTACAATGTAGGATTTTACAGATAAATAGATGCTGAATCATGCAGACGTAGTACTAAGTCTGAGATATTGAAATACTGACTACTTTGATGAAAATGCTGGTTTAAAAATATTTACTGATATGCAAATATCATGCAAAACACCACTTTCAATCTTTTATATCTATAATAATCGATACCTATAACAATTAGTATTCGATAATGATATGCAGTCACCATTTGCATACTTCCTGTTTGGTATTAAAAGTTTACAAACAAAAATACATTGCATGAGCCATTTATTATTTAAGCCAAGTCATGAAAGTATTCATGATTGATGTACTGTCTGCAAGACTATTTTGGCATGCATTATGATATATTGAGAATGTAAAGATTATGTGGAATATTTGACATAATTGTTTCTCAGTGAAATGTAGAAACAGTAAAAAATACATATATTCTGAGGTGGAACTTAAGCAAAACTGAAATTTATTTTTGAAAATTTTCCTTGTGTGATATACAATCCTCAGAAAGTTTACTTTGTATACCCACCAAAGTTTGCCACACATAAATAAGATCTTTGCAAAGGGCTGTGTCTCATGGTACAGCAACCTCAGCTAATAAAACATTACGTATTTCTTACTGTCAGAACCCATCTCAAGAAACACAGTTATGACTGTCAATCTAATTTCTATTACATATGCTTTGCATGTGGAATGTGGACTCTGAGAAGAACTGAGGCCAAGGAAAAAGTTATTTTATAGCCTCATTGAAGATGTTATAGAAAGAGATATTAATTCTTTATTGCTTTCATGACTGCTGAAATTAGTTTTTTAAATAAATATTTTCTATGTATAGTACTTTACTGTAGCTATTCAGATAAGGAGGAACAGTCTGAATATGCTTTTATATCTAATAACAAATGCAATCCAAGAAAACACCAGTTTGAACTACATTTGCATTAAATGGCTTTTGAAGATATGTCCTTTGGTGTATATGAATTTGAATTATTTATTTATTTTAAACCAACATTTAACATAGTGGAGTGTTTATATCTGTTGTATTATTGTGTTACATGGAGTTAGAAGCTGATTTTTGTATTGTTTTGGTGCTTTTATCAGTTTTGCAAACAAGGAAGATTCTAGCTAAAATGGTAGCACTTTTTACAGATTACTTATAAACACCCCAAAATAAATTGAGATTTGTAGACATTTCTCTAGAAAATAGTAACACGTAATGCAAAGGAGTGTGAAGAGCTCTGTCTGCAGAATATTTACATCTCGGTTCTTATCCTAATGGTACTTCTGTCCTGTGGCTGGATAGCATTTGCATTCTAAATTGTGTAATCTTATGCTTTTGAGCGGACATATCAAGTGACACTTTTACCGATATTTTATGCAAACAGTTCGTATGTTCTGTGCTGTCACTTAAGCTTCATTTGGCTCATCAGATGAGGTTAGCTCTATGTTCTTGAATATTTAAAACAGCTAATATCAAGACTGTTGGCATCCTATTTGAAAGGCAAAGTGATATGCTTATAAATAAACTAATATATGGTGTTAGCCTCTTAACTGAGTAAAGCAGTCCATATTCCAAAAGAGAAAACCCTCAAAGCAATTGGAATGAATCACACAGTTTGCCAAAAGTGACTTTGGAAAACTTTTCTGTCATTAGGTATTCAAAAGAAGTATACACTTTTAATCACAAGTAAATAGCTGACCTAAAATGAAATAAAGGCAAATGAAACACATTCCCCTTAATGTAATTAGTAATAGTAATGGATATGCTTCATCTTCTCAATATTACTGTCAGGGGACAAGGGATCCATTTACAAAGTTACATTCCATTTTGACATCTGACATAAATAGAATGCTTTTTGTTCTGCTTTTTGTTTGTGCCATAAGTAGATAATTTCCTATTTTTATTTTTAAAATATATGCACTTTAATTTTTACGGAACTGCCAAAATATATTTTCTTTGATTAAACCTGATTTAATAAAAGAAAAAAAAAGAATACAGGTTTTCGCGGTAATTTCCTTCTTTTGATAAATGGATTTATCTAAGGTAAAATTAGACCGTTGTATTCTTTCAATTCCATATAGCAGGGTCTAATTTAAAAATTGAGATTTCATTTTACATAAAGCCTTCATTTTATTTATAGTTTTCCTGAATTGCCTTATTGCAGTTCTTTATTTGTGAAAAAATTCAAGTGATGTTTCTTAAGAATGTTATCTTTATGAAAATTAGACATTTTAAAATGTTGTACCTAAGTCCTGTTGTTTTCATTATAATAGGTTAAACAGCTTTGTAGAAATGGAAGTTTGAAAATGATACTCTCCCTTAACCTCTTACTTTTTGTTTTGTTTACATAGACTTGAGAGGCATTCAAATCAAGCTTCTATAGTTACTCTTTGGCAGACTCTAGGAGATGTGTGTGGTAGAGTTGCTGGAATTATTTCCAAAATTCACACTTTAGAAAAACTCACTGATGATGTAGCCCAAGTTTTCATAGTTCATACCTTTGCATTTCAAACAAAAGCCTTTGCTCTCAACTAAATAATGTGTTTAGTTGAGCAAAATGTGGATCATTGACAGCATTACTGATATTAAGTATCCACTTTTCTGTTTCATTCTTCCTTGGTAAAGCTAGTCTTGGTCGTTGTTAAACTTTTGTGAACTAGAAGTACAAATGTGCTTTTCATTCATAACATAAAGGCAAATGCATTCTATTTTTCTGTTTAAGTCTTAGGTATTTTACTATGTGCTAAGCATTTTTCAGTTTTCTTTTAAAATAATGTAATCCCCCCAAAGAGTAATAGTATGAAAAGTACAGTTACTATTTTGCTTATTATTCTCGAATTCTATTGAGCTTATCCTTGATATGCTGTTATTTAGATAATGCACTTACAAGTAAAAATTTTATTGTATTTAGTAAATGTAAAGTAAGGTAATTTATTTTTGGCAAGAACTTAGCTTGAATAAACATCCATTTTAAAATCCATTTGCAGCTGATCCTGAAATACAAATAATTTACATTAACTTCAGTGACAGTTTCACAGTTTGTCTTCATAATGTTCTCTTTAATGATCAAATTATGTTCAATATATTCATTGTATACTTAGTGAAAAAATATGGGAGAACTTATCTTTTTAATTGCTTCAATTTTGGAAGCAAATGGTTGACTTGCTAAGCAATAAGAAAACTAAATATCAATTCATTTATGTTTGTGTGTGTGGGTGTGTATGCATGTGTATATATATACGTATATATATATAGAGAGAGAGAGAGAGTATTTATATATATTCTTTAGTGGAAATGCATCTACATAGTGATGCCAACCATAGCTTCCAGTGCTTATTATGTAAGCATAATTTTTACAATGTGTTTCTCCTGTCTATAACCAAGGATGTTTTCATAAGGCACAATGAATCTGCGTATGGTGAAATTTCTGTTACATTTGGCCTGATACCATAAGCAAAAGACTAATAGCTGATGGAAGTTAGGCTGTGTCTTTACTCATCTAGTAAAGCAACATTATCTGGATCTCTGGATGTCTATGAAATAAGAAAAATGTCATCCATTGATTTGATCAGCAATGAATTTGCCAATTTATATGGAAGTCCTCATGATTATTTGAACCTTATCCAAAACTTATCCTAAACCAATTAATGACTTAGCTATAAGAACACAAAATCAGTTTAAATACTTTAATAAATCATCTAGTACAATAAATAGAGCAAAATCATTTTTTCTTATCTATCTTTGAGTAATTACATATCTCATATGTGGAAAGGCATGAACAAGGTTTATATCACAAACTGTACACACAGAGACATATACACACATATTCATGCATACCATTTATAGCTGTATTAGTCTTATTTAGTCATGATGTTTATAGATTATTATGTGAAAATATCTGAACTTATACAGAATGTTGAAATGAAATATACTATAATCAACATTTTAATGACTGTACCTAAAATCACTAACATCATCACATTTTAGAATTATGAGGTGTTAAACAGTCCCCTCATTTTAATAGAAGAGGAGACTGAGGCCCAGCATGAAAGAGTGACTTGATTGGGATTACAAAATTATCGGGGATATAATGTGAACTAGAGTCCAGGTTATGGAATGTAGTGGCCAGTATTCTTATTTATCTGATCATATCACCTTTGGGGGGAAAAAACTGAATTTCTGTAACTTTCTCTGTATTTCAATTGCAGTAGAAATCTGTTGAAATTTACTTACTTATGTATGACTATATATTTGGCTATGAAGATTGACATCTTTACAATAGACTATAATTCTGCTTTAGGCTCCAGTTCTTCTGTGTAAAATTATCTAGGAAAATATAATTCAAAATGTACAGAATTTTAAAAGAAGTTAATAATTCTTTTCCCTTATGTAAGATTGTAATTGATAACATACAGTAAAATATCTTAACATGGTTAAGAACGTATATTCTGTTGACAGAATTTTTAATATTAGCACAACAGTGATAACAGACATAAGTTCCTTCCTAGCATTTAGTATATTTCAATAAAAATTCACTTAAATAGAAAAGAATTAAAACATTCCACACATTATGTGTGAAACATTTTATGCATTCTAATTGTAATAATCTTTTACCTTTTCCATCAATATTGATAATTACTTTTGGCTTCTGGGCTTGTTCGCATTTTATCAACTTTGCACATACATTTTCTTTTAGTAGCATCCTTAACACACAGTCATACACGAATGTTTTCTCTTAATTTGTTTTCTAGCAAGCTTTTAGAAGAATTCAGTTGGATTGCTTCCTTGGTAGGCAGTTAGCCAATCTAGCGTACTAGATTCTAAATTTGCACAGTGACAAAATATAAATTATTGAATCTATTAATTTTAAACATAAAATCTGAACTATTTTTAAAACTAAATATCGTGTGACAAAGACATTACTTCATCATAGCAATCTACTCCATTAGACAATTTAACATCTTTTCTTTCCTGGGAGGGTGTGGTGGTGGAGGTTATGTAGGAGATTTAGTATAATATAACGAATTTTGTGTAAAATAGTTATGTATAAGGAGTATATAATCGATTTCTAGACTATGGCAAGGTTTCCCATTCATTTATTTACTATGACTCTAAAGAAATAGTAAGAACTGTTCCCATACATCTAGCGTAAGCTTTGCTTTTCTTATTTTTAAAAAAAATCCTTAGAATCTTTTCTAAAGCAGTGACTCTTTTGCGGTACATTACACAGTGTTTTATTTAGCATTAGTGTTGTGGGAAAAATCACATTCTAAGAAGAATTTAGCTGAACCCACTAAAACTAATCTTAATTATCACTTCTGGTGAATTAATGTTTTAAAGGCGGAATAAAGGTTTATTTTCAGGAATGTAGTGATGTTTGTATTGAACTCTAATGCTGTGTACAAACAAAAAGCTATTAAAACTCCCAAATAGGATTCCTCTGACAAGTTAACTTCCCCCACCCCCAATCATATTTATTATTTACAAACACAAAATTGGCATTAAAGTTTTTCTCTGCTCCTAATTCTCTACTATAGCTTTCCAATTGGGCATAAGACATTGGGGGAATTTTCTTTATCGATTTTTTTTTTACCTGCATAAATCTTTATTTTCCTTCTTTCAGATGCGTCTACATCCATACATTACTGTGTTTGGCTGAATTCCACTCTAATATGATGCTCCATTATACACCATACTGTGATGACCTTTCTACTCCGAAACCTGCTGGAGCCTGCCCTTGACCGTGGGGTGTCAGCCAATCACTGCTTGTTCCACTTGTTGTACATTTTATGTTTGAGTCTTTTTCTTTCTCATATGCGGAAAAATAGTATGAAAATAAAATAAATATATGAAATAGTATTAATGCAGGAATGTGCTACTGATGGATGTCTGAGTCACTAGGAATTCCATTCTTAAAGAGGCGGTTAGTACCTATTAGACTCAATAGTGACGTCTTAAAAAAATCCAAAAACATATTGCAACAATAAGTTTGAGACTTTGTGTGAACAAAGGGAAATTCACTGTCTTATGCCTTTGTCTTTAATACATTAAATACTGATTTTGAATAAAAATCTAAATTGATCAATATTTTTACGTGCCGTGTAATCACAGGCCAGTCAGATAGTTCTGTTAGGGTGAAGGATAATACCTTTTGCTCATTCTGTGCATGTATTTTTAAATGCTGTTTTGTGTGTTTGTGTGTTTCCATATATATATATATATATATATATATATATATATATGCTAGAACTTTGAGCAATATTTATAAAATATTATCTGTAAAGCAAGTTTGAGAAACTAATTTTTATATTTATAATGGGCACGGATTGACTTTTTTCTTAATTTTGAAATAGACCAAAATATTTATATCATTTTTGAATTTATTTTTTAATTCCTTAAGAAAATTTAGAACTTTTCCATTTGATTTGCTAAAGTCACTGTAGTCACATTCAGAAGGAATATGTGGCTTTCTCTTCTTTATGGACTATATTCATCAGAAGTCCATATTTATTAAACATCCTGTTTGATGTCAGATAACATAAACTCAAGCAGCTTCAAATAGTTCAATATGTTGCATATTGTTAAGAGAGTAAGTGACTGAATTTTAGTTGTATAAGCAATATTATAGGTAGGTCAGGGAGTCCTCTGCATGGCCCCTCTATCTCTTTATGTTTATATGTTTATGTCTTTATTTGTTATGTCATATGTGTTTATGAGCCTAGAAAATAAGTGTTCCATATGTAACATTTAATAATTTTATAATACATACTATGCTGACTGCCCTATTAGAATTTTCCATAAATTTTGGAAGTAAGAATGCCAGATTCTCAAGATCTTTTGGTGAATCACTCTCAATATAAGAGCTGTTTAATACAAATAAATAAATAAATATTGGAAGGACATTGGAAGTGATAGGAAATGCGCTATAACCCCTGTGAATCTCTAATGTATACCTGAAGATTTTTATTTCATAAGCTGTGTATTTAATCTCACAAAAGGGGAATTTTCAGAAACATCATTGCAAATACAGTAAGATTTCTGTATAAAACTTAATTATCCTTAACCTCCCATTTTGTTTTGGATACAAGGACTAGTGTGAAAGGAACCTGTACCAATGTCTGCTTCTTGAAAATGCTTGTTTTCCTCATTCCAAGTAGTAAACGTCACTAGACATACTTCAAATGTAAATCCTGTAACAAGTCACATCAACTGAAAAACAAATTACAGAAAAAACAAAGTCTAGAATTTTGGGTTAATTTAATGTGCAATCACATAGAAGTGACATTTATGAATACGTTCACAAAGAAGAACATTGTAGGTTAGCATTTTCTAAATAGGTTGCAACACACTCTTGAAGTATGAATCAATTTATTGAGTCTCTACCACAATTGGAAAAGTACAAAGTAAAATAGAAAAATATAGAGTACATCACCCATAGTAACAGTAAATACTGTCTTGTGCAATTTTTGTTTCAGTTGTGTTTGTGTGGAGGTGTGTGTTTCTGTTCTTGGTTGTTACGTTAAAAATCTGTCTTACTGTGGAAGCAGTCGAAAATGTTTGAGAACCAGCACTCTAGACCGGGGTAGGAAGTTATGGCTATTTACTGTTATGATTGGAAAAACATAGTAAATCAAAGCAGGAAAAAAAAAAAAATGCTAACACTCCCAAGGATTTTAGTGTACTATTAAGCTCATTCAGAATGATCAACAGCATGCTGATTACAGCAACATTTATCAGCAGCAGAAAGCTTTTGAGAAGTCTGTTATCATTCCTCTACTATTCTTGTGATTAAAAAAAAAATCTTTGAACACAGGCCATTGTTTTATTAAACAGATACAGACTCCCAGTCCCCCTTTCCAGTCCCTTAACACGCCCAGCGCCTCCCCAATTACCCGTCACCCAGTTGTTGCTATCAAACTCAGGTCTCTAGGTCAGTAAGTCTCCTTTGTAATTACTGGAACGTACCATTTACGGAAGTGCCTGTGGACAGTGGACAGATGAAGACAGAGCAAACCACATATTATTCTATATATTTTAGCATGTGGATGTTTTATTTTAAACTAGAAGACAATAGTTAATTCTCCATTTCAAAATCTGAGAAGGAATATGAGATGCTAGAGACTGGTCTATTTTAGAGTAGTTCATCCTTTGGGTAACGTTTCCTTGATCTATCAGTAGTGGTCCTGGTACTAAAAGAATAGTAAGATAGAGTCTTTGGCCTCAGGGAATTAATGTATTATGAAGATGATAACAGGGCAGAAAAAAAATAGTTTATTTTATTTAGAAATTTTATTTTTTTAAGATACAAATGTCTCATTATGTTGCCCAGGTTGGATTCGAACCCCTGGCCTCAGGGGATCCTTCTGCCTCAGCCTCCGAGTAGCTGGGAGTACAGGTGTCCACCACGACAGTGGGCAGAAAAATAAGAGTTTATATTTGTATCATGCCTCTTATGTTTCAAAACATTGAATGCGTGTTTGCTTACTTGTACCTCAGAACAAGCTGTGAGGAAGACCACCAGTATTTTGAGGTGAGGATACTGAAATAATGAACAGCTTTTTCACGACTCTGATGGAACTAGCTAGCTTAATAACCTTATAATGTCTATGAAAAAATATTCGGTCATAATTCAAGAGTACCGAAAACATTTGAGGGAAGTTTTGAAATGTATGTTCGGAATATAGAAAAATTCCTTAAAACAGGTGCAGTTCTTCAAACTTTTTGGGTCACAAACTGCACTTCATACTACAAAACAAAAACAAAACAAAAAAAAAACAAAAAAAAAACACTTGCTGGTATAATTTGGGATCCAATTTTCAACTAGGCTTATAAACTACAGCCACATATGTGATTAAAAAACAAAACCCTCAAGAATTAGGCAAATCACTTTATAACTGTAACTTTATTTTTTAGGTTATCTTAAAAGAAAACCTACCAAAGTCTTTTGGGAGCAATTCCACAGTGGGAAACATCTCTCTGGGAATAATTTTCTATCTGCAACTTTGCAAAACACTTTCTTTGATGTGCCTGATTTTTTTAATCCATTCGTTTTCTAGAAAATGTATTAATCTTCTGTAGCTTTTTTTTTTTTTTTTTTTTTTTGAGATGGAGTCTGGCTCGGTGGCTCAGGCTGGAGTGGAGCAGCACAGCCTCGGCTTAATTCAACCTCTGCCCCTCAGGTTCAAGTGATTCTCCTGCCTCAAACTCCCTACTAGCTGGGATTACAGGTGCTTGCCACCATGCCTGGCTAATTTTTTGTATTTTTAGTAGAAATGGGATTTCACCATGTTGGTCAGGCTGGTCTCAAACTCCTGACCTCAAGTGATCAACCCACCTCGGCATCCCAAAGTGCTGGGATTACAGGCATGAGCCACCACGCCTGGCCATGATTTTCTATATCTTTAGTACACACCGCAAAGCTTTGGAGTGAAGATACGGCAACAACTAGAATAAGTTCCCTGTCTTCGTACATAGGACAATTAAGAAATAATATATATGAGGCAAGGGAGACATGAAGCTCAGAGGGACTGCCCTCAAGTTTTTCTTGCCATCACAGTATTTCCAGTGTCCAGTAGAGTGCTGAGCTTAGAGGAGGCACTCATAAATGTTTGTTGAACAAATAAACAAAGGGCCTGGGCTTTGTTGCTAGGTAGCTTGCAGATCCATCCACATTGGATTGTTGGAATATGGTGTGGCTATTTTATATCAGGCTCTGGGAGCCTCATCGTTGCTGTTTTCTGCCCCAGCTGGGTGGGTGTCTCCAAGATGAAAGTCAGCCTGCTGTGTTGGCCGGAGTCCCTGCCTTCCTTGTGTGATGTGTGACCCTTGTTTCGGTAGCACATGGGCAATTCTCTGATCTCCTCACTTCCCTTCTTCTCCTTGGTGGTGTAAGCACGGAAGCCTTAGACAAGCTAAACTAAAGCAAATGTTTGAAGCAAGTAAGAGACACACTGGTCGTGCAGTACACTTTGACATTTTGAGGGGGTACTAAGAACAACCACAAAAACATACAGATTTTTAGCATTTTTCTGAATATCATTATCTGGAGAAGATATAGATACATGTGCACACAAACACACGCACGAATCTCTGTTTTCGTCAGTTGATATGTTCCTGCAGATATTATTCAGTCTAATGTCAGGCAGTCATTTTTTTTTTTGAGATGGAGTCTCGCTCTGTCGCCCAGGCTGGAGTGCAGTGGCGCAATCTCGGCTCACTGCAAGCTCCGCCTCCTGGGTTCCCGCCATTCTCCTGCCTCAGCCTCCCGAGTAGCTGGGACTACAGGCCCCCGCCACCTCCCCCAGCTAGTTTTTTGTATTTTTTTCTTTTCTTTTTTTTTTTTTTTGAGACGGAGTCTCGCTCTGTCACCCAGGCTGGAGTGCTGTGGCCTGATCTCAGCTCACTGCAAGCTCCGCCTCCCGGGTTCACGCCATTCTCCTGTCTCAGCCTCCCGGGTAGCTGGGACTACAGGCGCCGCCACGTCGCCCGGCTAGTTTTTTGTAGTTTTTAGTAGAGACGGGGTTTCACCGTGTTAGCCAGGATGGTCTCGATCTCCTGACCTCGTGATCCGCCCGTCTCGGCCTCCCAAAGTGCTGGGATTACAGGTTTGAGCCACCGCGCCCGGCCTTTTTTTGTATTTTTTAGTAGAGACGGGGTTTCACCGTGTTAGCCAGGATGGTCTCGATCTCCTGACCTCGTGATCTACCCGTCTGGGCCTCCCAAAGTGCTGGGATTACAGGCTTAAGCCACCGCGTCCAGCCAAGCAGTCATGTCTAAAGGTGAGGCGGGGCATATCTTGGTTTACTAAGCAAAGAGGAATATGCTGTATCTTGAGAGCAATGGGCAGTGATTTGAGAGTAGAGTGATGCCTTGCAACTGAAAGTCACTTCTAAGCAGCCCAGAATATTCGAAGGACTCCTCTTTTAAAGTGTAAACGACCATAAGTGATCTCTGAAGGAGTCTGGTTCAGCCTTTAGCTCGCTAGGGTGTAAGCTGCTCTAAGTGGATAACTAGATCAGTCACTCACAAAGATCAATAGTCCTTAAGAAACGGGAATTTTGATTGGGGCCTTGAGGAAAGATGGGTAACCTTGAGTAGCTTAGAAGACTGAGACTGTTAAGGTGTTTTGAATTCTAGTAAGGAGCTGGGGAGGTAGGGTGAGATTATATCAGAGAAGGATGTTCAAGCCTGACAAAAGCAAATGTTTGTGGCCTGGAATTTTGGACCAGGGCCTTGGTGATGCCAGTAAACATCATGCGATATGATTGCAAGATTAATGTGAAGAAGTAGGAAACCTTCACTTCCTCCCATTTAGACCAAGTGGCTTGTTTGGGCTTGGTTTTTGTTTTCAGACGAGAATATCCAGTCTAACTGCTTTGTCTCCATTCATTTTCTGCTCATACTTACGGGAGAAAGAGGGGAATAAAGAAGAAAAAGGGGAAAAAGAAAGTAGAAAAACTGCATGGCACCATACCTGCCTCCTCTCTACTGTTGTATTAGACAAGTGTAGTAAAAATAGTTACCACTTTTTAACACATTATTGCCACACCGTGGTTTCTTACCCTAACTTAACTGGAGGAAGCTGAAACTTAAAGAGGATAACAAAGGCCTTTTTTTCACTGTTGGAGGAAACTTGGAAACTACAAATGACAAAAATTTGTGGAATATTTAGAGCAGACCAGATGTAAAGGGCTCTCCTACCCCATACTGGTTGGATGGACTAAGTATTTCAATAATTTGAGAGATAATATATTTCATTTATATTAATATGTAATAGATAATATATTTCATTTATAAAAATATGTAAAAAATATAAATATATTTCATTCAACAATAAAGATTAAATGGAATTTAAACTATTTTTAATAAAAAAATCGGGATGAACTCATAATTCTCATAATGTGGTGTGGGGCTATGTTAACCAAGTGTAATAGACGTGTGATTTTTATCTGACATAAATGTCATTTTAAATGCAAGTTTTGCATGCCCCATTCTTAGAAATTCAGTTCTAGGAAGTCTGTTCTATAGCCTAGAAACCTGAGTTTTTAACACCAACCCCTCTTCTCCACTCTGATTGCAAAATGTAAGCTATGCTAGTGAAATTTGGAGTTAGAGCTTTTGAAATTCTTACCACCTTCTTACTGGTTTAGTCCTCAAAGGTCTCCGGAAACATAGAACACTAAAGCTGGATGAGGGAATCTAAATCTGCCTTCTAGCCCCAGCTCAGTCACTGATTGTCTGGTGTGACCTTGTGAAGTCCCCTTCAAGTCTTGAAGTCTCTGGAAGCTCCTCTTCTGTCACTTTAGATTATAACTCCTGCTCTGATTACATGACAGAGTTTATGGGAGTCATATAAACCATTTGCAACTTTTTGAAGCACTAAAGCAACTGAAGAGAATATTTCTAATTATGAATTTCTCTAACCTCTTTTTCAGCTGCATTTACACTTTTGGGGGCATTTTCAATATATTATATTTAAAATATAGTCTGGTTGCAGTGGCTCACACCTGTAATTTCAACACTTTGAGAGGCAAAGGTGAGAGGATCGCTTGAACCCAGGAGGTTGAGGCTGCAGTGGCCTGCGTTCACGCTGCTGCACTCCAGCCTGGGTAGCAGAGGGAGATCCTGTCTCAAAAAATATATATGTATACATATGTGTGTGTGTGTGTGTGTATGTGTTACACTTATCACTTGTTTGATCTTGTGATACTTTCTTATCCTAGTGACTGTCTTCAAAGTTACACTAATTTCAGATCAAGGTGCATCAACTGAGTGTGGGCTTCCATATATACCAATAGGCACTGGGTATAGTGAGAATGGCTTTCAGTGCTGTTGACATGTCCCTGGTAAAGATGGAGAGGTAAAGCTTTGTGTCATAAACTAGGTAGTATAGGAAACACTCACAATAATTTGATAATATTCTTTTATACAGTTAAAAAAATTCCAGGTTAGTAGAGAGAGTCTGAGTCTACTCAGGATGTTATAACAAAAATACCCCAGACCGGGTGTTAAACAACGGAAGTTAATTTTCTCTTGGTTTTGGAGGTTAGAAGTCTCAAGTCAAGGTGCTGGCAAATTCAGTTTGTGATGAGGTCTTTCTTACTGGCTGTAGGTCTCTGCCTTTTCTTTGCATCCTCAGGTGACCCTCCTCTGTGCCTGAGTGGAGAGAGAAAGCTTTGATGTCTCTTCCTCTTTATATGAGAACACTAGTCCTGTCAGATTAGAGCCCTAACTTTATGACCCCATTTAATCTTAATTTTCTCCATAAAGGCCCTATCTCCAAGTGCAGTCACATTGGGGATTACAGGGCATAATTTAGTCCATAATGGAATCTATTTTTGTTCGGAGCAAAAACACGTTGGACTGGACCATTGTTTCTTCATGAGCTTGCCATTGTTACACACAACCTGTCCATTCCTGGGACAGTATACTTCCCATTTTAAAGGAAACTTGCCTTGCCTTGATGAGCTCCAAAAACCAACTTATCGATGTGTTCTTAAACTGAAAAAAAAAAAAAAAGGTACAATTGCTATTGCTTTTGTGAAAAATATATGAATTTATACTACATTTGCATGGGCATCAAATTTAAAATACATTGTTTAGCTTACTATATCTAACTTATTAGGCACATTACTGACTGTTGTCTGCAATGTTAAGCTTTCATGGAGATTTCTGACATTACATAACATCTCAGTTTTTAAAAATTCTGCTAACCAATAAGTGCATGAAGGTATATTAATTAATGCAAAATCAACATTTACATGAAACAGTCTAAAAACTATTTCACAAGTTTAACAGTTCTTTTTAATGGCAATGTTCATATTTAGTCTTAAAATTTTAGTGCACTTTCAGCATTAAAATGAAAAGCAATAGGAGTTAAGTGGAGAGGGAGTCAGTTGAAACAGAAACGTAGACTTAATAATTCCTCTTATGAAAGCACAATCTCAGTGGATTTTTATGCACAGTAGCATAATTGGTCTGACATAGATCCAGTGGGTCTGATTTCTCATGGCGTATGGAAACTGCCAGGCATGTAACTGAGGCTGATACCATGCTCTGAGTGACTCTTCACTATTATTATGTACGCATGCAATACACATTTTATCATGAGACCAATCCATGAACAAATTAAAAATTATGCTTTTGTTCCCTTTGTGCTTTACAATGTTTAAAATAAAATAAAAAATTCCCATGATAAAATTAATAATGAATAATCTAAAACTATATATATATGTGTGTGTGTGTGTGTGTGTGTGTGTGTGTGTGTGTATCTGTGTCCAGTGTGCTGTAGGAGTGCCAAATTTGTGAGGGTAATACAGGATAAACCCATCAAAGTCTGGAAGGGGAACTTCAGTCTTCTCTTCCTTTTGGTCAGCATTTTTAGGCAACAAAATATAACAGCGAGCAGACTTTTTCTAAGAAGTATCTTTCTAAGCTTCTAGAGCTAATTTTACATTTGACCCTCTACAATTAATATTAGAAACTTTAACAGTTCCCTTGTTCAGGGAAATGGCAGTAATGATGGTATAAACAAATATATATTTTTAAATTGCATCTAAATCTGTTTCAGTGTATTTCACTGTTGAACACAAGGATCAATTTCATATACAAAGATGGCATTTCTGTTGGATTTAGGAGCAATGCATGGTAATGTCTGGATTTTTCCAAAACGAATGCTTATACTGTTAGTTCAAGGGCATTACAATTTACTTTGTTACTAAAACTTGATGTTTTCTTTAATGTTTTACCTTCGATAAGGAATGTATGTATGTGAATATGTATTTATATATAGTGGACATATTCGTATGAATACATACATATACATCCATGAAACACACACAAAGAGGTAACGCAGTTGACATTTCAGAAAGAAAATAGTGAATCACTACTATATGCCACTTATGCTTAAGGTCTATTCTAGGAGAAATAGACCTTAAGACCTAGAGAAAAAGTAATAAATGAAACAGGAAAAAGTTTCTTCCTTCATGGAGTTTCGGTTTTAGTGTAATAATATGTAAATAGTATATAAATGATAATATATAAGTACATGAATAGCTAAAACTTACATTGCACACTATATTTAAGGCACGGGTCAACATATTTTACATATATTAACTCATGAAATAGTGATAACAACGATAAAGTTAACACCTATAATTATCTTCATTTTGTAGCTGTCAAAGCAACGTGCAGCAGCGTTCACTAACTTGCTCATGGTCATACAATTTGTAAAATGATAGAACTGAGGTTTAGGTACGGACAGTTGGGCTGCAGAGGCCACTCTCTCCGCTACTGTGCATATGTGAAGTAGAGGAAATACATCTATTTTACAGCAAACTAGTTCTGTGAGAATGGAATTGGATTCTCTTGCGTCTCTTCCCTTCAGTGATATTCCAACCTTGCTATTTTAGTATCTTGTACTATGTTCTTAAAATTAGGTCACTCAGTCCAATTTTTTAAAAAATAATTTCACCTTAAACCTTACCTTATGCAAAACAAAAGATGGGAAGATGCATATTAGACCAGTTCTATCCTGTGCTTTTGATAAACACTTCATAAAATATTTTTTCTTTTTCATTATTTTATTTCAATATTCTTCAATTCACTCATTATGTATATAGTTTGTTATTTATATCATTAGTGCAGGTACGAAAAAAGATGTTCATTATTTTTGTTGATTGCGAATTGATTCAGGATAGGAAAATATCTTTGTTTTTCTTTCTTTTTTTTTTTTTTCTTGAGATGGAGTCTCGATTTGCCGCCAGGCTGGAATGCAGTGGCACAATCTTGGCTCACTGCAACCTCCTCCTCCTGGGTCAAGTGATTCTCCTGCCTCAGCCTCCGGAGCAGCTGGGGCTACAGGCGCCCGCCACCATGCCTGGCTAATTTTTTTTTGTATTTTTAGTAGAGACGGGGTTTCATCGTGTTGGCCAGGATGGTCTCGATCTCTTGACCTCGTGATCCACCGGCCTCGGCCTCCCAAAATGCTGGGATTACAGGTGTGAGCCATCACTCCTGTCCAGGAAAATTCCTTTTTATAGAGAATAACATTTTGACTAGAATTTTTCTTTAAGTACATTTTGTTTACTTTTTACAAAAAAAAAAAAATACGTTTTTCTCATGAGCTTTTTTTTTAAGCTTTCACAATGTTTGAAAGAAAATAAAGTGAAAGTGAATTACTTATACAAGATTCTAGTTTTACCTAAATTAGGTGGTCATTATTAAATATTCAATTAAAATATGACCTATGTCATTTAGCAGTTTTTTAAAAATATCTTTTTACTTATATATTTAATACATTTATATACATTTTTATGATACATGCTTTTTTCCTTTTTTCTTCAAAGAATATGAAACACATTTTTAATCAGCTAAAGTGTACATAAGCAGTACCAAAGCCCATCTGAAGTTGATTCTTTAAGAAAACAATGGTGCAGTGATTTTTTTGCTGTGACATTGTATTCTTAATGTGTGGATGACACTTTTCACTGTAGAATTTTTTTTTAACTGAGATATCTCAAAATATAATCTTTGTAATATATCTTTGAGATCAGTTATATAATATGTTTTTAATACATATGATCTGAGTTGATATGAGTATCATTAGAATGGTTTAAAATTTTAGACTTCAAAACTAGTGAATTAACTACGTAAGGCTGCTTCCTCAGTCCACTTACGCATTTATAGAGTTTTGTTTACTCAGCAGTAGATTTTCTTTTTTTAGATAGGGTGTCACTTGGACTCAGGTGATTCTCCCACTTCAGCCTTCCAAATAGCTGGGACTACAAGTGTGTGCCACCATGTATGGCTAGTTTAAAAAAAAAAAAAAATGGTGGAGACAGGGTTTTGCCACCTTGTCCAGGCTGGTCTGGAACTCCTGATGTTAAGCCATCTGCCTGCCTGGGCCTCCCATAGTGCTGGTATTACAGGCATAAGCCACTTCATCTGGCCACCAATAGATATTAAAATACTGCCACCATTGCATTTATTTCCTATGAATGGAAATAAAGTATACTAAAATGGTAAGGAAGCCAGCCAATCCCCTGCAGGTCCCAATGCCCAACAGATTACCTCCTTATCATTCTTTTGAAAGTTTAACTCCCTGTTGGAAACAACCAACTTAGAGGCAAATGACTGTGGAAGTTGAATAGTGTTTGTTATTTGCTGACTAATTGTGGGCACCACAAATATAATCTGCAATTACTATATGAGTAGAGTATAAGCCAATTAGGGGCTGGAACAATTTGGCTTGATTTGGAAAGCTGTTTCAAATTTAGTGTCTGAAAGTGGACAATTAATTTTGAATCTATAAACTTCATTGAAAATATTGGTATGCTTTCAAGGAGAGTTCAAGAGAAGAAGAAAAGATTAAGGATGCAGCATGTTTTGCATGATCTCATTGTAAGAACTTGATGAAATACATGATTTGCTCTGTGTCTATTATTATCATTCTTGCAAGATGTTTCCTGGATACACCAGGAACACACTTGTAAGTCTTTGTATTCACCCAGTCAAGTGGCAGTTGTTTTCAGTCCTCAGTAAAAGAATAGTGTCAACACTCACCTCACACAGTTAATAATAAAAATGTATGTTTATGAGTTCTTGAGAATTCATGGCTATTCATTTTGAAATTATTTTTGACTTTCTTTTTTGTAAATTTAGAACAGTTATTGTCAGAGCACAAGTCAGGCATTTGCCTAATGGCAAATAATCATGTACCTGCACTGGTTAGCCAGACAAATAGTTTAACGAAGAATTTATGCTTACCATTTAAAATATTATCTAGAATATTGCTTGTTAATCATTAGATGAAGGCACACCGTGGAGGGATATGAGGTGTCTGATGTCTCCACTATGTTGTATTACCGTTAATAGGATAGCATATGCACATCGTGAAGGAAGAACAGACATGGCTTGGAAAAAACAAATTGATCCATATAATATAGCACTTTTACAACCTACATGTATATATGGCTATATGCATTTCTCTTCAGAAATGCTCAGTTCTACACGTTAAGCTACAGAGATACTGAGCAAAGAAAATGAGAGTAATTTGTGTGAAGCCTAAACAAAGGAAATTCAGAAACGTTTCTAGTCCTAATTATTGTATCATGCATATTTGCGAAACTTACCTGGAGTTCAGAGTTGACAGGTGTGATGCCTTTTTGATCTTTGTCATTAGTACACTAAAAGAGTGCTGCCACTTGAGCTGTGAATTTTGTTTTAATTCGGCTTCATATGAGAAAGAAAAAGAATATTCATCACATACTGCTTCATATCAAAAGAAATTGAAATGCAGAAAGATCCTCACATCTAAAAGCTACATAACTTACCATACAATATGCCATCGTATTAGTGGTTACAATCTTGGCTAGGAGGCAGATACGGATTTTACAAGATTTATTTTAGTCTTGATCTCTAGTTTTGAGCAAATCATTCAACTTCTCTTTATCTCTGTTCTTTAATTAATTCATTTAATACTCTCTGGGAAACGTAAGACACTATAAAAATCAAAGTGACACTTTGGATATTGATTAATGTAATATCTATTACATATTATTGAAAAAAAACTAGCTTTGGGGAAGATGGTGGGAAATATAAACAAAAATAAAATAATGATGCCAAAAACTGAAGCTAAGTATTTTCCTAGGGAAAAAAATAGTTTTTTCAAAAAGAATATCTTGTAACCAAAAATAGCAGAGTTACGTTGTCACATTTTATTCCTAGCATTCATCTGTGGAGGAGAATTGAAGACATATTATTTTATCACTGTGCAAAAGCTGAAATGTCTTACTGAAGAAAGGAGAGAAAATATGCTTCAGAACTAGAGAGGAAAGTCTCAATTTACAAAAGGAAAAAAATCAAGGATTTTGCTCAGGGGTTCAAAAAATGTTTGGCTTATTTTTTTATCACTTAAGCTGGTTTCTTGCTGGGCCTTTTTACTGAATAATTGAAAAAAAAAACTGGGTTGGGGAGGGACTTTTTTTATCAAAGGAAAAAGACAGTAAGAAATAAATGTACTAAGGGAATATAGATAGGAAGTTGTATCTTTCTGTACTTTCATGATTGACTACATTTTCTCTTAAACTTATAGTTGAAAAACCCTGAAAAAATATCGGCCTCTGAGGAAAATGCTACAGAATAAAACATAGCATTCTCTGCTCCTTCAATCCTTCCTCTAAATCTTTCTCTCTTTCTCATACGCGCGCACACACACACACACGCACACACATGCATACCTCCACAAGCTCAAACTACTTTATGTTTTCAATCAGTCATCATTTATCTTTGCAAACTAAAAAAAAATCAGTTTGGTCAGCATTGAAACTTTGGGAGAATATTGGCATTTTTGAAAGCTGCTTTCAGAATAAGTGTCATTAACTATCTCACTAGGTTTCAAGTTGTGGAGGAAAATTACTAGAATAATGACTTGAGCAAAGTAGAAATTCTGTACTTGGCAATCTTCCTGAAAGACATGGGATTGTAGGCAATCTGTATCTCCCTTGATTCTTTAGAATGCTCTACAACAGAGTCAGTTTATGATAGTCTGAGGTGTTGCTCTTTTCTTTCCCCTGTGGCATCCTGTAAACTTTTGCACTTACTCTATCTTCATTTTTCCCGCCAAGCTGTTTTCTCACTGTTTCAGAGGAAGTCAGAAGTCAGTATGTACCAAGCAGCCAAATGGTAGGATTTTGAACACTGAATGTTTTTTCAACTTCAGTGTCCCAGCTGCATTGAAAAAAACATAAAAGACCAACAAATTTGTATTTTTAAAAAAATCAGCAAGTTTCCAACATTCCTTGATCCATATAGCTAAAGGTCAGTAAAAGCAAAAAAGTTTCTTTAGGCTGTGTCTCTATTAACCCATATGATTCCAAATAAGGTGGGACCATAAGCAAGACTTTAATAATAATGTAACCATGATTTACATGTCCAATGGGTGTTGTTCATTCATTTATGTAACTCCCAATTATTAATGTTCCATTGCACTAGTAGTATGAAACAGGAGCTGAGAGTTTTGTAAGGGAGACTGACTTATTCAGTAATAATTATAATGTAGTATGATAAGGGTTATAATGGGAACCATATGTACCCTGAGGAAAGACAGACTGATTCCTAGGAAGGATGACACCTGACACTTGCCTCACAAGAGTTAGAATCTGGCTTTGATTTCTTTCTCCTTTATCAGTCATGCATCAGTCTTTCAACCTTGGCCATAGGGCGTCAATTATTCTCATTGGAAATGAGTTGGGATGTATTTTTCTCCACATTCCTCCTTTACATTTCAACAGGTTTTTGCTTTTAATAGATTGCTAATGGATTAATTTTTTAATTGTCAATCCTAGAACCAGTTAATGAGCAATTCCCATTAGCTTCACTGTATTTTAGTTGTTCTATGATTTTGACCAAAACTGAACTTATTCACTGTACGTGTTCACCCTGAATTCTTCACTCTTGGCTCTAAATGAGTTTTAGTTATTTTTAGGTGTCAAATCACCTTCAGATGGGAACTTCTGCTATCATCGAGGAGATTTAAAGTAGAAGGACAGATGCTGTGAAGCGATTTCCAAAAAAACAAGGAGTTTATATAAAGAAGATATATAGACGCTTTTAATCATGGAAACATTTCTGGAATGTTTACACCCTCCCATGGCAACTTCTTTGAAGAGTACAATTCATCTGAGTCATAAATTATATTTTTCTAAAAACAGTCATGTAATCTCATATTTGTACACTTTTTTTTTTTAATGAATTGGTTGTAGAGAGTGTTCTAGCCTTGGGATATCTGGAGAACAATTATAATGATTTTTTTTTTACAATTTCTAATTATTTTTAGGTGTTTTTCATGTGTCTAGTGCTCTCCTTTTCACTGGAGCACCTATCATGTGTCCTATTAACACTGGTACTTGTTATCAGCTGCCTTTCAGATAATCCTGCTTAAGTGACTGGTTGATGACAGCTTTTAAGATATTGCCTCTCCAAGTTATATTTCTATTCATGGAGGATTCTAGAAGAACAAAAAGCCTTGACATGAGGCTTTCTAATAAAGGGACTCATGTGGGGCATCATGCAGTATGGAAAACAGTGGAGGCAAAACAATCCTGGTCGACTTTTCTCCTGTCACTCTTCATCCCTGCATGAAGTCTCTTAAAGCTGTAACTAACAACAGATCCCTGGCTTTGTGTCCTGGTGGAAATTAGGTGCTCCTTTTTGAGTGCTGATATCACCCAGGATCAAAGTACTCAGTTTATTTGTGTGTCTGTGTGTGTGTGTGTGTGTGCAAGCACATATAATTTTTCTTCTAAAGAGTTATTTTATTAATTTTCTTTGATACAGATTGTCACTCTGTCACCCAGGCTGGAGTGCAGTGGCGTGATCTCAGCTCACTGTAACCTCTGCCTCCCAGGTTCAAGTGATTCTCCTGCCTCAACCTCCCAAGTAGCTAGGATTACAGACATGCACCGCCACACCTGGCTAATTTTTGTATTTTCAGGAGAGATGGGGTTTCAGCATGTTGGCCAGGCTGTCTTAAACTCCTGACCTCAAGTGATCCACCTGCCTCAGCCTCCCAAAGTGCTGGCATTAGAGGTGTGATCCACTGTGCCTGGCTAAGGAGGTATTATTTTTACAAATCCTGGAGCAATTGAAGGTTTGAAAGCCTCTCACCTCTAGGAAATAGTAGAGGCCGATAACTCTGGCCTAAATGAAAACAAAAATACTTTAAAATTATATTTCCATCATTTATGAAAATTATTAAAAAGAAGCAACAGGCAGAAAGACTACCACATTTAAAAAGTGTCCTGGCCTACCCTCAGGGTAAAAGATAGTAAACAAAAATCCTAATTCAATCTGGTTTTTGCAAGAACCAGATTGATTTTCCGGGAATTAGCGTTGGTTGTAAGGCCCTACAGCATGAAGGGAGAGCAGAGGGGTAGATATTCTGGAATGGGCACCACAGTGCAATTCGCCTTAGTTTTAGTTACAGTCCTTGCCTTAATATTTTGGCATCTAGTCTTCCTAGTGTTTTATGCTGCCAACTTTTCCGGTTTCCTGAGTCTTTATTTTTGGTGACTATTCCTGAAGTTGGCTCCATTTGCTTTCCACAAAACCTTGCAGAATCTCTGTGTAATTCTCTCAGGGCCATAGTTTGAGCTAATGCATTGGTTGGCATAGCCTATTGAGAGGATATTTCCACTGGTAAATATTTGTGGTCTAATATGTTAACATTACTAATGACAAAATTGAAAATTGACTTGATGCCAAAAAAATTTCCTCTCACAATGGTTATTTTAACTAAGTCTGGTTGATGGAAAGAGGTTTTTTTTTTTCTTTTCATTCATTTGACTTCTTTTATTCCTGTCCTTTCTTTCAGTTTAATTGTGTAGAATCTAGTAAACTATAAATAGATTTTCCTTGCACTGGCCTATCCCCACGTGAGGATTTCGAAATATAGGTCATTTGTATCACTGGGTCATTTATACCACCGGAATAGTGGTGAATTCTTTAGTGAATCAGAATGCAGCAGTATAATGAATCATTTGAACAAGATATATGAAGTCTCTTAATATTTTAAGTATTTTAATGCAATTTTTTGAATAATTTTTTCCATCATGGCAATTTATAGTATGATTTTCCAAAGGCATTGGCTGAAACAACCTGTGTGTTGCTAAAATGTTTTCATATGGTTTATATAGTTAATACTGAACTGGATCTAAGAAAATAGAAGCATGATTGTACTAGACAACCAGGATCCTCTAATTCATGTCCTACATGATGTTGGCTAATGCATCTAATTATAATTTTCCAAGTGCCTTCCAAATCTTAACTTTATTCATTTATTAGCTTCTCATTGCCCCTGTAACAAATTATAATGAATGCAGTATCTTAAAACAACAAACTTTTATTTTTTTTTAAACGGCTCTTATGGTCAAAAGTCGGAAATGGGTCTCACTAGGTTAACATTTATGTGGCGACAAGGTCGTGTTTCTTTCTGTAGGGTCAAGAGGAGAATCTGTTTTCTTGTCTTCTCTAGCTTCTAGGACTGCCTGCATTCTTTGACTTTTGATCCCCTTCCATCTTCAAATCCAGGAATGGCTAGTAGAATCTTTCTGCTACCTCTTCATTCTGACTCTCTTCTGCCTCTCTGTGTCACATTTAAGGACACTGTGATTACATGAGGTCCATCTGGATAAGGCAAGAACATTTTATTTTCAGATTATTTGATTAGAAACTTTAATTCTATTTGCAATCTTAATTCTCCTTTGCCATGTAAGGTAACGTATTCACAAGTTTCCTGGATTAGGATGTGGACATCTTGGTGGATTGATTGTTTTGCATACTACAGGTCTGGCTGGCAGACATTCCCAAAATTTGATAACCACCTGTTACAAGCCACAAAATATTATTTGGGTAGACTCCAGTCAGGCTTTCTTTTTTAATGTGCAATCTCAACATTTTATTACCGAATACATACTTTATTATTACTTGTACTGTATCTTGCTTTTCCCTTAGAATAATTTATTAATGTTTTAAACAAATTCGGAGATAGCAAAAGTTTAAGTGATCAGTTATTTTTCTGTAAAATGAAAAGTCTATTCTCATATACAAAGCTATCAAATATTTTGAAATGTGGACCAGTAGTAAGATTGTCAAATTAGTGGTTTCACACTTTAATACGAGCAGAAGACTGTGGAAGCTTTTACAAACTATTTATTCAACTTATCAAGTTCCTGTTACATAAAAATACTATGATTGTTGGATATAATCTGACTAACCTGCTGCAATCAGAGACCAAGAAGTGGTGGTGAGAACAGGCTTGAGGTACAGTAGGTCTCATCTTACTTCTTTCAGCTTCAATATCTGTCTTAGTTTGTTTTCTGTGCTGTAACAGAATACCACAGACTGGGCAATTGATAAAGAAAAAAGATTTATTTGCCTCACAGTTCTGGTGGCCAAGAAGTCCGAGAGCATGACACAGGCATTTAGAGAGAGTCATCTCGTGTTGGAAGGCAACACAAGGTGAGTGAGCACATGAGAGAGAACAAATGGGGCCAGTCTCATTCTTTTTATCAGAGTCTCACTCCTGAGATAACTAATCCACTTGAAACACAGCATTAATCTCTTTGTGAGATGAATATCCTTATAACCTAATCATCTCTAAAAGGCCCTACCATCTAATACTATTACAATGGCAATTAAGTTTTTGATACATGAATTTTGGGGGGACATATTCAAACCATAGCAGTACCATCTGAACATTGGGAATAACCATATCATTAATTGACATCTTATATGATATTGGCCATTCAGGGGTATTGTGAGGGTTAAATTTGATAATGATGCACACATCTTGGGACATACAGGAACTCAACAGAAGTAATGTCTTTACTCCCTGAGGAGTGGCCTGACAATGATGCCACTGAAGGGATAGCCTGATGGGTGTTCTCTGGGACATCTTAAAGGAAGTAAGATGCAGTTATATCTGGCACTAGTCATAATTCTTTCCTCTCTTACAACTATGTTGTATGATCTTTTTTCTTGCAAGAGTCCATATTAATCATTATTATACTAGTACTTATCAACAGGGGAAAGGATATGTTATGAACTGGAGATGGCCATTCAGTCATAGCTTCCTCAAATGCATTCAGTTTATTCCTATATGCATTTTCTTTGGAGATAATGAATCCAAGAGAATGTCTGCCTCTAAAAAGAAGAAAGAAAAAGTAAAAGAGAAATATTGACTATGGAGAAAAGTTTTGATTTTACCACTCTTATCAATTAATGCCCCCTCAGATACTAATGGAAATATTACCTGTTGTTGCTTTGAATTTTTAACTTTTTTCATGGCACACATAGCTGACATCATTTCTTAAAGTCCGGTAACAGTTTGTGTCTTGTCTGAATGAGAAAATTTCAATTGGTGCAAGTTTTCTTCTTCATCATGGTAGTGGGAAGAGGGGAGGAAAGCTAGAATGGTCTCTGGAACTCTGAAATGCATTAAGCATCCTTCTTAATTTAACATAAAATCATCAAATACATGAGCATGCCTGCAGTTATTCTATTTTTTTTTCTATTGTCTGGTGGTCTTTTTTATGTAGAAGAGGTTCAGGATACATTATCTTTGAAAAGGATTCCAATTGTCAGTACAACATGCCTGCAACACTCCTCTTCTAAGGGGAAGAAAAAGAGATAATAGATGATTGACTATGTCACTTACATTTAATGTAATGCCCAGAGAACTCCACTATGACTTTTGTATTTTATCTGAAACCAGTGAATCCTGATGATAAAACACTGGCATTTAGGAAAATAGTCATAAAAGGAAGTTTAGTTTAGTAAATGTTTATAAGGCCAGTGTAGTACAATTAGAATTAGATTATCATTTGGGTTTTAAAAATTTCGTATGTACCATTTCTTTGTAGAATTTTTAGGTGCAGGATTATTAGGTACTATAACTGTAAGTTTCATTTTCTAATCTGTAAAAATGTTTACAACAACATTTATTTACAGAGTTCTGGAGCTTAAATGAGATTAAATAACTGAAAGTAATCTGTAGGTTTCTGTACAAAAGGTATTTATATCTAGTGGGTGGATGGCAGGGATGCTGCTAAGCCTCCTATAAGGCATTGGACAGCTCCTTGCAACATAGATTTATTCTGCATAAAATGTAAATAATGCCATGATAGGGAATTTCTGACCTGTAATGAGTAGTAGCCACTCTCTTACACCTTTAGGTTAAAGCACGAGAGAGAGGGAGAAATTAATAGATTATGAAAACAGAGAAATTTGGAGAGGGCTGTCCAAAGTGGCCCTCAAGGCTGGAAATCAGGGGATACATACCATAACCTGTTTCTTTTCTCTCTTTTTAGTATGGGCTAGCAATTTCCTTTTGGCTTAACCTTGCTATAAGCCAGAGGGCAAGGGACCTTGTGATTGTAGTTCATATTGGTCAACCTCCTGGGCATAGGACATGATCACAATAAATGAGAGTGAGAGTGGACAGAATAGGTGTATATGGCTCTGTGAGAAATAGGAGATATCTAGACTCAACCATTAATCCCTCTCTGAAACTAACATTTGACTCTGCGAACCTATGTGGAAATGATGTCTGTGGCTAGGTTCATCTACATGCAGAGGGAAAAGTCAACCCTAGGTGCAAATCTGGGGAGGAGGAAAATTAGTCCCTAGAGATATTTTGTGTTTGCTCACCATATTAAAACAGTGCATTTGTTTTTGCTACTTTCTGTGGTATGCCCTTATCCATTATGTGCATTCATTAACTTACCAAGTTACTGAGAACATGCTGCATTCTAGGTACTGGCATATATACTGAGAATACAAAAAATGGATATGAAATGGTGCCCACCCCTGAAGCAACTTTAAGTGTAATAGGAGAGACAGTCATATGAACAAACTATTATAACACTTGGAGCATTTATATATGAAGTAATAGGATAGAGAAGGGAAATACTATTTTTTTCTAGGATGTAGAAAGGTCTTGCAGAATAGGTGATATTTACAGAGTTTTTAAGGAAAGGCAGGTACTTTTTGGTTCAGGGAGTGAAAAAAACGCAAGACTAAAAATTGTCCTGTGTCATGGCACAGAAGCAGTGGACGATGAGGCCATCAAATGAGTTAGGGTTTTTATTTCAAGGACTTCTTGTGGCCAGGTTAAGATATTGAAACTGTAACCTCAAAGTACTGGAGAATCTTGCACAGGTGATTTTATGTCTGGGCAAACTCATTTAATTAAAAACTACTTCCAACCTCTATAACCTTGTATGATATGAGCATTTGGGATTTTGTCTTTAAATTAAAATCTTTCAAAGTAACATGCCAAAATTAATGCTGTACATATTTGTTTATTTGAGTGAGCTCAATTCAGTGAAGAATTTACTGAGGTATTTTGATGTTTAAAAGTGATTACACTTAATACATATCCTTTGCTAGGCTATTTTGATTGGACTGATATAGGATCAAAGATCTCAGAAATATTTTGAGCAAAAGAGTTCTTCTGTTTCCCAAGTATAACCATTCCTTAAATCCTAACACACATTGGAAAATATTTCCTATATCATTATCTTTTAGAAAATTGTGAAATAGTCATAGTTGGGGAATAGAGTTAAGGAAAGTTTGTAGGATTCAAATGTTATATTATGTGGATGTTCCTAAATTTGACACTATTAAAATATGAGTATACATATATATTTTGCATGGTCTCTAAAAAGTTTATTAATGTTTTTATCCTCCACAGAGCTAGGTACTATGCTTTGTAGGTGCTTAATAATGCTTTGGAATTGATATTGTAGAGTTCACCTTTGGCTAGATAATTTTATTTTGAAGGAACTTCAACTTAATAAATATCTTTTTACAGGGCTATACATTTTTTCAAGTAACATTTACTTGTATATTTCCCCTTGGTCCTAACAAATATTTTGATATTGAAAGTAAGGAAAATATTTTCATCATGGGATGTCCTTCCTATTTACTGCCATTTTTAAAATGGAACTTTATCCTGTTTCAAAATAGTAAACTTGTTGTCATGATGGTTTTGAGGGTAGAATAAGATTTTTCTCTAACTAATCCTAGACATAAAACTAAAAAAGCATGATTGTCATTGAAAAATAATGTCTAGGTAGTTCCTACCTTTCTACTCTTCCACTGTTCTTTGCTTTTCTTTATTACTTTTTTTTCTTTCAAGATGGAGTCTCACTCTGTTACACTCAGGCTGGATTGCAGAGTGGCGTGATCTCGGCTCACGGCAACTTTTGCCTGCTGGGTTCAAGCGATTCTCCTGCCTTAGCCTCCCGAGCATCTGGGATTACAGATGCCTGCAACCATGCCCAGCTAATTTTTTGTATTTTTAGTAGAGACAGGGTTTCACCATGTTGGTCAGGCTGGTCCTTCTTGGCTTCCTTGACATGATGGAACAGGTTGATGGATGATTTTTCCAACACATCTCATAACCAAGTAGGTGATGCCAGGAGTGAGGAAGTAGTGACAGCTACCTGGTGTCTCCTCTTTTTATCCCTGAACATGAAACTTGGAAGAATTTCCTTATAATTCAGTAGTTTAGCCTTAATATTTCTACTTCTCAAAATAATAAAATTTCAAAGCTATCTTTTGATCTAAATGTGAGGAATGTTAACAGTGCATGTACATATTAGAAGATATGGGCTCTTACTCTTTTTTGTTTTTGCAAACTTTATAAATTGTTTTCTTTCATTGCTGAAGGTCAGAATCTCAGCGATTAATGGTGGTTGAAGAAGTTTGTGACAGAAATTTAATCCAGATACCCCCACATCCAGTCCTATCTTCCTCTTACCTGTAGGGGCAAAAAAAAAAAAAAAAAAGAAAGAAAAAGAAAAAAAGAACCCTGGAAAATGGGACTGATTTTATAACTCAAGATCAACCCCACATATACTGTAGATATTTAAATAAGTTGTAATTCATTCTGCAAGGAATAAGTAAATGGCATATTACTGTAACCCAATTAAAAATATTAGACTTCAAAACAGAAGCATTTGAACTTGGTGTCATGGATTTTGGGAAGTTCTGAAAGGAATAAGAAGTGTTGAGATTCCAGGAATCTGTGATTAAAATATATTAGTGAAAGTGTAAGACTTCTTAGCTGGCTGGTATGGGAGATAAAATACCATAAATGTCAGCATCATGCCTGAGAGAGCCTGTAAGTCATTATAAACAATAATGGGCCTATAAAAGACAAGGTCAGAGCATTTCTCTTAACTTTTCCATAGAGTCTTTTTATTTCTGGTACATATGTCATTTCCCTTCAAGTATCTCTAACTGTAAAAAGAGAGATAACATTTACTACTTTCTCTGTTATCGATAAGGAGCCAGAATGAAAATGCCTCAGTTTATAAACATGGTTGTGGTAAGCTGGGAACAGCGTATTTTCTTGAGTGACAATATGGTTAAATTAGCAAGAAACATAGAAGTGTATTTTCACATAACTTGCAAATTTTGCTTAGCTGATATATGAAGGTGCATTATAGGCAAAAATGAGTCATTTCTTAGGCAGGCCCTTAGTATGTGCAAGGACTAGCAGTAGCACACCATATAAGGTAACATTTCAGGGGCCATACGCTCTTTGGATTTTTGACACAGGACTCAAGGTGGATTTGAGCTGAGCTTCCATGGCAAAGACATTTTTTTGGCTCCATTTGTCATTCAGTAAATATTTATTAAACCCCTCGACTGTTTTTGGCTCTGTTCTTATTCTTGTGAAGCTTACCTTCTAATTTTGAATGAAGAAGACAAACATTTATTACATATGCAGTGCATTTTAAGAATTGTGATGGAGCTTTTTTTAAAGAATTCCTTTCAAAGAAGTAATTACCAGTACTTTCCGATTTCATTGCACATATAAATATGGAATGATATTGGAGGAGAAAAGCATCACATCTGTAACTTCAAATAAATCATGAATTAGATTTGAATATTATGAAATTTACCAACAAAACCTTGATTTTATACAAAAGTGTTACTGATCATAGAAACTACCAGACGTAACAGCACCGTATATTTCTGAAATATATTTTTATAAGTTACGTTGAAACTCTATACACATGCTTGTCCAGTTGTAGTCAGGTTAGGTGGCATGTGATAACTAAATTTTTATGAAGCAGGTAGCTGCTTCTTATCTATTCAAAACTGTCAAGATTTGCTATAAGCACTAGGTTTTTTTTTTTTTTTTCCTGGAGGGAGGAAGAAGTAGTAGAAGAGGTTACTATTAGCCTCCACCGTGACTCATTAGAAAATGTCCTGAAAGAAGTTTAGCTCTGTATCAGACAATCTACAGATCATTCCCAAGTCATTTGTCAAGTGAAAAAGAAAGGAGGTTGTCATAATCAGGCAGCCGCAGGGATGTTAGCAGAAGTGTATGACTTTATTATTTTCCCTTCTGCAGAAAACGTGATATATTAATTTATTTTAGATTGTTTAGGGTCTAAGGTTTTCTATGATTACAAAAGTTATGAATTAAACGTCCTAAATTGTAAGTTGTTAATGTGAATTAAATTCACACCCAATGCAGGAAATATTAGATGGAAACAATAAATCTTGTCAGGCTCAAGGTACTTTTATTGCTGTAACAAAATGAAGGTCACACGATAATACTATTCAGGGAAATATGTAAGACATTCAAAGAGATTCATCATTTTCTATGTGACACACAGATACCCTTTTAAAGGGTTTCAATATTTTATCTTCAATTCGGTTTGGCATTTAAATATTTTAAGTCAATCCTTTAGAAACTTATATGTACTTTTTTCTGGCATTATCTAATTACATAGCTTAACAAGTAGATGGGCAGTGAAGATTTTTGATGGGTGTACCTAATTGTTTGGCAATATTCAGATGGCTTCAACAATTTTATGTATAATAGAGCTTAAGGAAGTCCACACTGATGTGGAATCTATTACATGCCAGACCCCGGGCAAGGTGTGTGTAGGCTGATTATGCCATTTCATCCTTATGCTGCTGATGGACAATGTTCTTATGGTTGTATTCAGAGATGAAGAGACTGAGGTTTGGGGTTGAACGACTTGTCAAAGATCAAAGAGTGGCTGAGATGTAGAGCTGAGTAGGAACCCAGGGCTGGCTGACTCCACAGCTTCTTATGTCCGTATAAGATTAGTCACAGACCTCACCGAGTATCTCATCATATTTGTGCCACCCTATAATATTAATAGGGGCATAAAACTTACATGTGCTTGATCTTAGAAATTTAAACAACCGAAGTGTTTGAAAATTACAGATGTTTCTCTTTTTATGAATAAGTATGGGGCTCTCCCTTTCTTCCTCACAGTTTTGATTTGTCTTATAATTGCTTTTATTGGGAGAAATTTACAGGGAAAAACCCGTTATAAACAAGCTTCTTTTTGGATCCTGAAAGTTGTGTAGATTTCAACTCCTTGTAGTCCTTCCTGTCTGCTCTTGACAGAAAAAAAAAGAGAGGCCTCTAGCCTTGAGGCCTGAGTCCACAAAACATTTTTGCCTTCCTATTTTCTCAACAAGTACTTCTGTAGTCACAAAGTAGTGCCAAACACTGTCCTGAGAGCTTTACAAGGGGAAGATTGACTCCTGTAGTTATCATAACAAGCCTCTGCAGAAAAAATGTTACCATCCCCAGTTGCCTTAGTCTGTTTTTTTTGTTGCTTAGGAATACCTGAGGCTGGGTAATTGATGAAGAAAAAAGGTGTATTTGGCTCACAGTTCTGCAGTCTGTACAGGAAGCACGGCACTGTTATCTCCTTGGCTTCTTGTGAGGGCTTTTGTACTGCATTACAACATGGTGGAGGTCAGGCGTGGTGGCTCACACCTGTAATCCTAGCACTTTGGGAGGCTGAGGCAGGAGGATCATGAGGTCAAGAGACTGAGACCATCCTGGGCAACATGGTGAAACCCTGTTTCTATTAACAATACAACAATTAGCTGGGCGTGGTGGTGTGCACCTGTAGTCCCATCTACTCGGGAGGCTGAGGCAGGAGAATCACTTGAACCCCGGAGGCAGAGGTTGCAGTGAGCCAATATTGCACCATTGCACTCCAGCCTGGTGACAGAGCAAGACTCAGTCTCAAAAACCAACCAACCAACCAACAAACAAACAATAAAACATATGGTGGAGAAGGTCAAAGTGGAAACATGCACCTGTGAGGAGGGACTAAACCGAAGAGAGCTTTGTAACAACCCACTCTAGACAGAATTAATTAATTCCCTTTGGAACCAATCAGGTTTTGGAGGTGTAAGAACTCACTACCTCAAGAATGGCACCCAGCTATTCATGAGAGATCCTCCCTCATGACCCAGACACCTCGCACTAGTCCTCACCTCCCAACAGCACCACACAGGGGATCAAATTTCAACATGAGATTTGGTGGGGACAAACCGACTATGTCCAAGTGATAGCACCCACCCAGAAGATGAGGAAACTGAGGTAAATACAGGTTCAGTAACTTCAGGTCATATACCTAGTAAATGGTAATAATGGGAACTTGAATCTTTAATGTCTGATGCTGGAGACCTTGGTCTCAACCATTACATTATGCTGACACCCCAATTACATTATGCTGACACCCCAATTATCTTTCATGTTTCTGTGCCATGTTAAGAAAATTTTGCTTGTGTCAGTGTAAAAAAATGCTCAAGCTGTTTGTTATCCCTGTATGTTATGCCACTACCTATATTTCTCCTAAAACATTGTTTCATTACTCATTCTCTTAGTGTCTTTTGTTCAGTCTCTCTCCCTATTAGCTCTTTTCTTCTGCTTCTAAACATACTTAGATCTCTAACATCTTAAACATGTACCAACTTCTCCACAGCTCTCCCACCATAAAATGGAGTCTTCCATTTTATGTTTTCATTTCTTCATCTCCCTTTTGGCTGCGAGCTCCCTGCTCTCTGGCTTATGCCTTAACCTCCTTCTCCAACTATTCTTGCGAAGTCGCCTCTGACTGAGAGGCTTGGATCTTTTAGCCTTACTGGGCCACTGTTTGTAGGAAGCTCTGCTCCCTGAGCTTACAGTAACAGCTGTCACTATATCCAGGGGGTACTTCTACCTCCAAACAGTTCTACATCTTTTTCATCCTTTCAATGTCACATTCCCAAAGCTTCCATCGAGTTACACTCCTTATTATAGCAGTCACCACCTATCAAAAGAGCTTCTATTTTTAAATGACAGTTGGTTTCTGTATTTGTGCACAAGACTCAAAGTGTAATGTGTGCAAAGTCGAACTCACTATCTCCCTGTAGCTGCACATCCCCTCTGCTCCTTTTTCTGGCCTCCATCCTCAAATTATCTACCTTTCATGATGCCCTAAGAGTTATTCCAAAAAAATAGATCTTGCTTTCTGGATTGCCCAGGTTGCTCTTGTGTGTAAAAGCCTTCAGTAGCACGAATAGGATAAAGCAAACACTGTGAGCAGGACAGAAAGGCCCTTAGCAAGTGATTATCAGTCTGCATTTTCTGACTTTCCTCCCAGGCACTCTCTGCCTAGCCCTGCTCAGGTATGCTAGCCATACCTAGCCTATTTACTGTTTGCCCAACAGGATTTCCCCATATCAGCTCTGTGCCTTCGTACATTCCTTTTTGCCTGTATGAAACATCCTTTGACCCTTCTTCATTTCTCAGAAACCCACTCATATTTCATGACTCAGCTCAAATGTCACTTCCTATGCAATGCTTTCCCTGCCTCCCACACCAAATGAGTTGTTCTCCTTCCTTTAGTCTTCTTTCGACATACACTAATCACTTTGCATTCCAATTAAATTTTTATATGCCTATTTCCGCAATGATGTGACCTTTTGAAGAAAAAGGACTGTCTAATTTATCACTGAATATCCAATGTTGCATACATAGTAGGCTCTCAATAAAAGCTTGTAGAATGATTGGAGTGATCAGATTAGTAACTGTAAGCAACAAACATTCATATAAAGCATATGTACATGCTCTGTGCCAGGCAGTGCTCAAGGTGTTAGGATAGGGGAAAGAACAGCCTTGCTAAAAATCACTGCTATCATGGGGAGCTTACATTCTAGCAGGGAAATGTAAATAATTAATAAGACATTGATAAGCAAAGTGTACACTTAGATGGTGGCAAATGTTATGAAAAAAATGCAGAGACAGTGTAGGGAGTTCTGGGGACTGTGAGGGCTGCAATTAGCTATCAAGAAAGGCTTCGATAAGAAGGTGATATTTGAGAAAGACAAAGTGTAGGAGGGAGGAAACCATGTGAATATTGAGAATCTCACCAGACAGAGAGAACAGGAAGATGCAGGTAGAAACCTGTATGGGATACTTGAAGCCTGGTCCTGGAGACCAGCATGGTGGGAGAGGAGTTGGGAATAGGCAGGTATTAGAAGGGAAGTGTTAGGAAGTAAGTTCAGAGAAGAAGAGGTTATGTTGTGTAGGGGTTTTACCCTGAGTGTCATGAGAAGCCATTGGAAGACTGGCAGACAAGTGGAATATTTCACAGAATTTAAAACATTTATCTTACAGTTCTAATATGAGCAGTTACTGCCTGTAAGTTTGTAACAATAGCTTTGAAAAGAGCATTGAAGGCTCTTGATATTGTGGTTCATTTTTGCCATACATATATATTTGAGGAAGCCAATATTCACAAAGATAAAAACCACATCTCCATCTGCAATAGCATGACAGTTGTGTGAGCACTGAAGGGCAGACAGGACAAATGACCCTGCCTGCATCAGTGGACAGGAAGGGATAAAAGCATGGCTAAGATGCAGGTATTGCACTAAGTTAACTACATAGCTGTGGATTGCTCATTGCTTTTTTATATACTGCTTAATTTGGAAGGAATAGTATTTCATATAATAAATTATTGATGCAGTTATTCTAATTGAGTAGATGTATTTCTTCGAAACTCTCGCACATTTAGATAGATAATTTTTTTGTTGATGTGTGACTTACTGGTTTTTATTTATTTTATTTATTTGAAGAAGTTTTTTTTTTTCTTTTGAGACAGAGTCTCACTCTGTCACCCAGGCTGGAGTGCAGTGGCGCGATCTCAGCTCACTGCAATCTCTGCCTCCAGGGTTCAAGTGATTCTTCTGCCTCAGCCTCTTGAGTAGCTGGGATTACAGGTGCCTACCACAATGCCCAGCTAATTTTTGTCCTTTTAGTATAGATGGGGTTTCACCATGTTGGCCAGGCTGGTCTCGAACTCCTGACCTCAGGTGATCTGCCTGCCCTGCATCCCAAAGTGCTGGATTACAGATGTGAGCCACTGCACCTGGCCTTTTTGGGGAAGCTTTTTAAGTGGTCATGTCAAAGATGTCAGCATTCTTCTTTATGGATAAGAACAGAAATCATTCTGTTTATTCTCTGTCCTAACTTCTTGTTGCAATTTCATAGTTACTTTGAGCTCTACACTTTTCTGGTGAAACAGAGGAGGTTGAGTTTCTTAGAATTCGGTGAATCAGCTTTCAGGAAATTCTGGGAGTAAAGGATCTTTGAAAGACAAAGAAACCCAATTAAGCAGTCAACTGTATTCCAATCCGTGCTCTTGAGAGAAAGATAAAGTTCATATTTTCTAGGAAGAGTGAAAAGATAGAAGTTGAATATTAAGTTATTGGATGTCAGGGGTTTATCTTTGCTTGAAAAGAAAAAATCTATTTAGAATTTTTCTTCATCTTAGCCACAATTTCACTACATTATAAATAAATATATTGAAATGTATAAAATATAATGTATATATACACATACATATATAACAAAATCTTTCATTAAATGAAATATTTATATAAACAAAATCTTTATGAAGTGAATTAACAGTCGATAAGTGCTAGATTATTTAAGAAAGTGCCACCATTGTATTTGTAATACACAAAACTGTTTTGTAAGATTAGATATATCTTACATATTACTTTTTGATCATAACCCATGTGGCTCAAAAGCCTAGGGTGATAATTCTCTTGGTTTGGTCTCCACTCCCCAGTTCCCTCATAATGAAACCCAGGACAATATTTTCATGAAACCCTCCTTTCAAAATAGTGGCACCTCCTCTCTACATTGGAAATAGGCAGGCATGATACATAAACACATATGAAAGCTAGTGACAAGCAAAAAAATAAAACTTAAGAACTATAGTAGTTAAGCTTCAAGTGCCATTGTTTCTCTGCTTCTCAAGGTTAGTATTCCCCAGTGTTTCTACATGTTTCTCAGCCTTCTGTCACAAAAATTTCTCCTACAATGCCTTGTCACAGTTCTTGCTGAAGGAATGGAACAATAAGGAGGAAGAAGTAGAGAGGAATGGGGAAAGGCCGTCTTGTACTGCTCAAAACACTTATCAAGGTCCACTTCCCGCCCACTATCCCTAGCTCTTCGAGAGGTCCCTCTTCCGGCACACAGCACTTAGGCAAGAGAAAGAAATAAAGGTATTCAAATAGGAAAAGAGGAAGCCAAATTCTCTTTGTTTGCTGATGACATGATCCTATATCTAGAAAACCCCATGATTTCAGCTCCAAAGTTTCTTAAGCTGATAAGCAACTTTAGCAAAGTCTCAAGATACAAAATCAATGTGCAGAAATCATGTGCACTCCTATACACTAACAACAGGCAAGCAGAAACCCAAATCATGAGTGAACTCCCATTCACAATTGCCACAAAGAGAATAAAATACCTAGGAATACAGCTAACTATGGAAGCCAAGGACCTCTTCAAGGAGAGCTAAAAACCACTACTCAAGGAAATCAATTACTTCGTTATGCCATGTCATTTCCTAAAGGGCGCCAAGACACTGATAAAGTCTCCCAACCAAGCGCATCTGAGCATGGCTACATAGTGAGAAATCCTTGCGTTTTGACTTTTCTCCCCTCCTTTGACAGCTCAGCTGTGTGCCTTACACAGACACATCTCCAAGAGTGAATCAGAAAGGGTCTTACAGAGTAGGGTGACTTCTTCTCAATCATTCTCTTTGGAATTTGTTTACACCCTACATTAAGACCCACAAGCTTCAATTCAACTTGAAAAACGAGATGTCCGTAAATTCTCCTTAACCTTGATGTTCACCATTTGGTTGAGTTCTTGCCTAAAGGACCTGCTCTCTGTTTAATAGGCACCCCTTACTTGTATAGTACTCTATTCTCATTAGGCACTAAGTAGGAATAGCCAAATCTCTCAGGACTTTTACATGGAACATCCAGATGAGGATGGGTTCTTGGCAGTACCTAATGTATGGAGCCTTAGGGAAATAGTTTTTAAATTCTTACCTGTAAAAGATTCACTAAGGGAGCTTTTAGGAAGTGCAGCCCTCCTCTGCTTACCTCAGTCATGGGATGGGAGCCTGCACTTTTATAAAGTACAGTGGGGTCTTCTTATGAAAATACTCTAGAGTAGCAGTGTCCAATAAAAATATAATGCGAGCCAGACACATAGTTTTTTAACTTTCTAGTTGCCACATTTATAATTATTTTAGAAAGTTAAAATTAATTTTAATTATACATTTCATTTAACCTAATGTATCCAATATACTATCATTCAATATTTAATCAATATAAAATTATTAATGAGATAATGTATATCCTTTTAAAAATTTAATCTTCAAAGTTTGGTATATATTTTGTAATTGCAGTACTCATATCAATTCATACTAGCCTCATTGTAAGTACTCAACAATCATATAGAGCTAGGGACTGCCGTATGAGACAGCACAACTTGGGATAATTACATTCAAATCCAGTAAATAAACCTGCAGTGTGGAAAGGTCCAAATTCAATTACTTGACTGTCTAAATAAGAATATGCTTTATTTTATGTTGTCATGTGCTAAGTTCTTAAAATGCATAATATAAAATTCTTACAACAGCAATGTGAATTAGATATGCTATTTTATCTATTTGGTAGAGACAAATATTCTCGCTTTAGATGTCGATTTGCCCAAACTCACAGAGAAGTGAGAGAGAATTAGTTTGATGTGACCTCAGAGCATACCTGTCAACCACCCTTGAGTTCCCTCTTCAACACTATGTTTGATTCTTGTACAATTGAGTGAAATTCATGCTTTTTTCCAATGTTAAAGTCTTATACATGATCAAGGCCATGTTTGATATAAATATATAATAAAATAGAATTCAGAGATAATGTGACTGCATTTATACATTAATCCTGTATGCCACTTGACTTCCTAGAATTGAAATAAGCACCTTGGAATGGAATGCTTGAGAGAATCGGCTATAAAAGCTATGTAAAATACTGAAACTTTACACAATAGTTTTTTTCTTAGCAATTTTGTATTTCTTAAAATTCACATTTTTCCCCTGAGGCAATAGGAAACATTATAACAAATAATACAAAAATATCATTTACCGATGATTATTCATTGTTTTAAATAAATGAATGCTTAGATAAATAACTAAACTGATCCAATATGCAATAAAACTATAAGAGCTTCAGTTTTTCAAGGGCAAGACACTTAACATGTTATCATTTGTTCAAAGAAGGTTATTTGTCGGAAGTTATTTACTCTTCTTTTCCCTTGCTTCCTGAACTCATGATATGAACATCTTCATTTATTTCAGTTCTAACTTGGCTGATTAAAAACAAAGGATTCCCTTTGCTTTTAATATTGCTGAATATTTGAAGATCAATTGAAGCTATTAAATTAAAATAGTTTACCCCTTGAGGATTTTCAAAGACCAAAGAAAATATTAGTTTAAATGGAAAGCATTAGTCTTCTATTATTACTGTCTTGGACTGGATTGCATTAAATCTTCAGAGTAAGGCAGCAAGTGCTTTATAACTGTAAAGCCAGTTGTAAAATGTGGAATTAAAGCAAACACAAAAATCAAACAAAAATGCTATTTCTCCCAATAATTATAAGTCTACTGGGTGCTTATTTATCTGTTATTAGAATGAATGTACAATCAGAACGTCCCAAACTTGTTTACTCACTCCAATTACATGGGTAGAAGTAAATGGCAAAAAGCAATTTAAATATAAATATATTTAGCCTAGGCTGGGCATGGGGGCTCATGCCTGCAATACTAGCCTTTGGGAGGCCTAGGCGGGCGGATCATCTAAGGTCAGGAGTTCAAGACCAGTCTGGTCAACATGGTGAAACCCTGTCTCTACTAAAAATACAAAATTAGCCAGGTGTGGTGGCACATGCCTGTAATCCCAGCTACTCGGGAGGCTGAGGCAGGAGAATCACTTGAACCTGGGAGGCAGAGGTTGCAGTGAGCCACCATTGTGCATTGCACTCCAGCCTGGGGGACAAGAGTGAAACTCCGTCTCAAAAAATAAAAACATAAATAAATATATTTAGCCTAAAATGGCTGTATTATCTTAAAATCGTTATTTTCTAATTCTGAGTGTATGCTGATTAGTCAATGAGTAAGATTTCTTAGAGACATATTGCTATAAAGTCTAACTAGAGTTACAATTTTTCATAGATGATTCACCACAGTGATCTCTATCTAAATAATTCGGGGGAAATTATTTTGAATATCAACAGCTCTCTTAACTTGGCCATATAAAATCATCTACCCATATACAAGATAAACACGGAGGCTTAGAAACGTCTCAACATTGAGGTTCATTCATTACAAGTCAGTAAATCAGTGTTTCACTAGGTTCAGCTGTTACCTCATGGGTATAGCTGTCTAGTCAGAAGTAGGAAATATAATCCCAGAGTGCTCTGTTAGCCTGGGATTTCAGAATCCATTTTGTTTTTGATCTCAGTATTTCTCAAATCCCTTTTCATTAATGATGAAATAGGGTCTCAATACCTTAAGCTACCATTTGGAAAGAGAAAAAGGAAGATTACACTGTTCACATTCTAGTCGTTTGTTACCGTCTTCCGTTTCTTCTTACTTTACTATAAATACTTACTTGCATTTTGATATATTTACACATTTTAAACATTAATTCACTGTGTAACCTTTACTATTTGGAATGAAAATGAAACTGAGAAACAAGCTAAAAAGAGCACTGAGCAACTAAAAGAGGTGCTACCAAATGTATGTAGGAAATCTCACATAATTCACTGACATCTAAATCCTCACTCGGAGCTTGTTTCTTTTCATTTAATCTATGATTGTACCAACTATACTTACTTTCCTACTCTTAACTTTGTTAAAGCAGCCAATTAGGATTTGAAAGATCCTAATCCTTCAGGCATTAGTAAGACATACATATTTCGATATCAGTAGTGAGTGATACCCCAAACTTTCGGGCGTTAGTAAGACATACATATTTGGATATCAGTAGTAAGTGATACCCAAATGTAAGGAAAATATGTGTCCAGGAGTTAATCCTTATCTGGATTCATAAAGTTACACATACTTCATGGACATCAGATGGCGCTGACCCAGCACATATAGTATTCGTAATGATCATGAGTCTTCATGTATTCTTCAAGAATTCAGATCAAGGTGCAATGCATTTAACCACACAAATGGTTAAATGTACGTTTAATGGGTACTTTACCATGTAATTTTAATTTCCATGAGTATCAATGAGCCATTCCTGTATCTAACTTTAAGTAGTGGTTCAGGAATATAGTTTTACAAATTGTTTATCATTTATCATTTATCCCAAGATGTTTATTTATGTAACAGTGCCTAGTCAATTCTTGACTGCAGATTTTCCAAAGATGTGAAAATAAATGTTACTGCTAAATCTTTATATGACATTGAAAGAAATGAAGTTTGTAAATGCACTGTGTTAACTCTGAAATACCAGCCTTACGTTTCACTAGATCTTTACTGGTATATGAGATGAAGACCTAAGTCTAATTCTACCTAATGCACACAATTGACCTGATTAAATATTTGGTGTTTTTTTTTTTTTTTTTTTTGATGGAGCCTCGGTCTGTCACCAGGCTAGAGTGCAGTGGTGCGATCTCAGTTCACTGTAACCTCCAGCTCCCTGGTTCAAGCTATTCCCCTGTCTCAGCCTCCGAGTAGTTTGGACTACAGGCTCATGCCACCACGCCCAACTAATTTTTGTATTTTTAGCAGAGATGGAGTTTCACCACATTGGTCAGGATGGTCTCTATCTCCTGACCTCACGATCTGCCCACCTTGGCCTCCCAAAGTGCTGGGATTACAGACGTGAGCCACTGTGCCCGGCCTGGCCTTTTTTTAAAAAAATCTTTATTCTTGCATTTTTGATCTGCTTGGGAAATGTCCTTTGCAATTAATGAGGTTACTTAAGGGAAACGAGATAGGACTTTAGACACTTTTCATGGTTTCAGGTACCTGTGTCCAAGTAAGAAGGAAAGGAAAGTAGCACTTATGAGTTAGGGGGTCTCATTTCCTGCACATTGTTCCTGAAAACTACCTAGAAAGATTAAGTTATGATATAAGATAATTAACTTGAAAAAGCCCTCAAATTCCACTTTAGCACCTAAAATCCAAGGGCAAAAAAGACATCAATGGCATCTGGTGGCTTTATGCATAATGTTCACGGCCTTGCCGCCTGGAATATAGAGGCTATCAGTTGTCCTCATAAGGATTTTTCTTTAACATTCTAGAATGCGTGTTTTAGTATTTTAGTGTTGTTGTTTGTTTGTTAGGCCCTGGTACATTTAGTAGTATTCGAACTTCCTGTGCAAAGGTCTGTGCTGACTGATTTTGCACTTTCATGGGGTTCTAACTGTACTTCTTTTAGCAGAGACATTGGACTAGACAGATACACTGTGGGCCAAGGGAATAAGTTATTTTTAAGATTTATTTTCAAAATGGAATTTTCGAGGCTTTTCGACTGTTTGCATTTGAGTGTATAATTGTAAATCCTATGATGTAAAAAGAAATGCACGTTTTATATATGCACATGTGCCTCTGTATTTACTGTGTTCTCTGATAAGAGTGTGAGCTGTGCAGGTGGGAAGAAGGGAGAGCTGTTTTAATAGTTGAGAGAATTGAAGAAGGCACCAAAGGATTTGAGGCAATAATGACTTCGGATATTCAGGTTGATTAATTGGTACTTCCTCCCCCACCTGTCATTAGAGGTTTACTAGAAGGCAGTCGGTTCTATTTAGGCAATGCATCAGTCAAAGGGTGGGTCAATTATCTAACCTGCATATTTATAATTGAGAGGGAGCAGGGAAGAGCCAAATTCCCTTAAGACAGAGAAGGGAACCAAATGACGCCTGGTAAAAGACACTAGTGGGCTTAGAGAAGACGTCACAGGAAAAGTGGCTGGGGATACTGTGCCAGACAGATCTCTCCCATTATATGTAGGCGGGGGAAGCGGGGGGAAAGAAACTGATTCTGATGAAAAGCCCCCTCTAATTGCAAAATGTCACTGTGTTATAAATGAGATCTAGTATTATGACGATTCTAAATTTAAGAGAATGTATACAGTTTTAAGATATGCATCCCATCCAGGCAGGGTGGTACATGCCAGAAATCCATCTATTTGGGAGGTTGAGGCAGGGGGATCCTTTGAGCCCAGGAGTTTGAGACCAAACTGGGCAACACAGGAAGAATCCATCTAAATAATTTTTTTAAATAAAATATACAACCAAAATTCAAATTTCTATTACTATTATTTTTTCTTTTATAAGAATTCACTTGCAAAGTGATTTGATCTAATAAGACTTGGGGTGTGCTAAATGACAATGATACATAATCTGGAATTTAATCTTAAGATAACTGCATTGGGGGTTATCTAGCATTAAGACAATGCCCCTTTTATATTTCAATTATATTTTTAAAAAACAGGAACAAAGTATTTTCTATACTTTAGACATTATTTTGATAGAAAATTACCAAAAATTGATTTTCTTAAATGTTATACCTGATTTCTTTGTATTAGAGTTATTGTCATTTTTATCACAGTGTCTTCAAATTGCAGTATTTTGGAATGAACCACTGTGTTTTTTTCAAGTTGCAAGCAGATACATAAAATGTACTATCCATCAAAAAAGTTTTAAAAGATGGGCTTACAGTTGTGAGACATATGTGATACCAAAATTAGTACTCATCTCAAGTATTTGTTGAATGAGTTTGACCCGTTGGTATAAACCTACATCTGATACTTTTTTTTTTCCTAATGTCACATCAAGTTCTTAAATCACTAGTGAGCTGTAAAAGCCATTACAAATTCCCATAGTAATAACCTGTGGCCACCGAAGTCTTAGTATCTTTTCTCTGAATAGCTAAACTCAGCATGGTTGCACATTTAATGATTCAATAGCAGGGTATGGATTTTGTTAAAAGGAAATATGAAATGTATTTCCTGAATATGGAGTCTTTGTTCAGTATGTTGTCAGGTAAGAATTAGCAGTCTGCAGTCATCCACTTTAATCTATGATCTAATAGGAACTCAAGAGCTAAATAAGAACATGGGTGATTAGTCCTTAGTTAGTAGGAACCCCTAGGGAAAACTTCAGTGCCACAGGAAGTGATGCTAATGATTCATCAAGTGGTAAACTTGCCTCTGAGAAATTAGTGAAGGGGCAACTTCACAGCCCAGGTATGTCTGTTGGATATTTCAACCAATCTGAGTTTTGCTAGCAGAAGTTCAAGGTACATTTTTAAGACAGGACAGAGATGGTAACAAGAACTGTGAAGTTTTGTTCATAAAAACCCAGACTCTGATGAAAATCTTCCTTTCATTTGGGCTAGGAATCTTTAGTAGCTCTGCCAACAGTCAGGAAACTCTTAGTCTCCCAGAGGTACTGAGTGGAAAAGCGTTTTAGAATTTAAGTAAAATAGCAAAATCAGATCTTACTAGTAAGGCAGAATGTGGTGCCTACCTTGACATTTAGAACACTGAATTAGAAATTCGAGAGAATTAAACTTTTCCGAATAAAAAAATCTTTGTACTGCTTATCTTCTGAAACAAACATCAGTAGAAAGGAAAACTCAAGCCCTGTTCCATTAAAACCATTGAAGGAGCTGGCAAGATTGCAATTTGCAGTTTGTGTAACTTACCGCCTATCCTTCATTATTACAGTTTTATCAGTTGAACATGATAGTTATGTCTCCTTTGTCTGAAAACATTAATAATTTTAATAGTCATTTTACCTTAAAAATGTGATATTCAGAATCAGAAAAATTCAACAGATTAATTTTTAAAACTTACTTTTTTTAGATAAAATGTTCTCACTCTATGTAAATGTATAGCTGCCATTACAATAAATTTAATGCCATGCATCAATCAGTTGATGAGCCTTTAAAGATCTAGCAGCTGTATCTTATTTGATCTCTCAATTTATTGTTTAATTCAACAATCAAATATACATTTACTAAGCTTATTGGCTATTCCAAGTAGTGTGCATACATCTTCCAAGTAGTATGCTTTCACTTGCTTATTACTGGAAATGTCAGAAATTTTAAGAGCAGCTGAAATTATGTCACCAGTAGAAAGAAGGGCGAGTGGATAGCCTCAGCTGTGAAGCATTTGGTTTCTTTTCAGCTTCCCTAGTAAGCTCCATTTGCAAAGGAGATATGAACAGGAAGACCTCGGTTGGCCTGAATCTGAGATTAACCCCCTGTAATTCAGTCCTGCTAAAGCAGGAAATTGGACTTAATAAATATTGTAACTTAGTGAAAGTTTTAGAGCAGGAGATTTTCAAGTAAGAGAAAATTACTTCTAAAACAATATCTTCCTGTTTATATCACCAGTAAACTTATTTAGTCAGATGCCGGTGTACATGTATATTTTCTGTCTTATCCATGACTCGGTTTTAAAATTTCTATCTTGTTATTTCCTATGTATCTTTAAAATCAGCTGGAAACCTTTCTTAGAATTGTGTTAAGCTACACAAAAAGGAAGTCCCAACAGATGACGCTATTTGTAGTGAAAACAAAGTGAAATAAAGCATAATTTTAAGCTAAATTTCTTACATAGAGTTATTGAGGATGAAATCAAGTCTAGGAAATGATAGTTTCAGGTGGCTTTAAAATTGTAAATTTTTTACAGCTGAATCAATCTAATATAGATTAGCAATGATTGTGTTTCCACTTCCATACAGTATTTAAAATAACTGAATCTAGTGAGGAACATGGATCAAGGTCAAATAAATGTTTTCATCACAATAATTGGCAGACATTTCCTTTCTGATAAGTTTCTCCAACACAGAAGTGGAGTTTGGATCTAGTTAAGTATAGATGAGTTGAGTCGTGAGTTTTTGTGATTTTGAGAAACCACTTGCAGAGCTGCAGGATTGTAGGCACCAGGACTTCCTGCACACAGCTAGTATAGAGCCACATCTGCCTCCAGCTCCTGCTGACTTGGCTGCACCGCAGCCCCCTTAGGCCCTGCTGCCAGATCAGGTGTGGAGACACTGCAGAGCTGTCACTCCGCATGGTTTCCTGCAAGTCAGCTATCTCGTTCCCATCTGTGTTGGTATTCTTTCCTAGTTTTTTTCACTGCTTGCCTGGCATGCATATATTTATCTGATAAGCCTCAATTTGGCTTTAAGACTTCTATTCCCAAGTCAAGTCTCAAGATGAAATTTCTCCTTGCATATATCTTCCTTTTAATTGTGCTTGTTGTTAATACTTAATTCTTAAATTTGGGATGTTTCTGTTTTAAGATACAGTCTATCATGCATGTTAGCATCCGCTTATATGTTGTCTATGCTACTTTGAGGATCTTAATGCATTAAGATCCACTCTGTTGTGAGTTTTGTTTGTTTTATGGTGTAAATAACAGAAAATGAGATTACTTCAGTATATAAGGACTTTTTTTCACCTTATGTTTATCTTACATAATTCTCTTAAGCTAAGAGTTTATGCTGCTTCATCAGTTTTTACTTTATAGAAGGAATTTATTCGGATAGCTTTATTGTTAATATACCTGGTGTGCCATCCTGCAATGTCAGGGATAGATTACAGAGGTGATACCTTTAGTCCATAGATGGTTAAAGCTTGATCCTTTGTGCTTTGCACCATTAATTGGCGTTTTCAGCTATATTCTTGATTATGCAGCTAAAATTTAGCCTGAAGTGACCAATCCCACAGGCTTTGTACTTGCAAAACACCCATTGAATTTATTAAGAGTGGTGTACTCATAATGGCCACTGGAATAGGCTCGGTGGGTATCCTGGGTTGGAAAATGAAAGGGCGGATGACTCAAGTACACCATGCTCTGATTAGAGGGCCATGAACAGCTTCCTCCACTTGCAGATTAACATCATTTCATGCTCTCTTTTCAAACAAGTAATATCCGTTCTAAAAGCAGATTCCACCGGTGCTACTAATGTACCAAGTTTCAGTTGTCCTCACTTGAAATAGTCCATCAGGTTTTCTTTTCCTTCAAGGAATAAAAATCGTTGCTTTCATGTATTTTGGCAGATTTCCTTAGTTATGGGAATGTGGTTTGAAATGTTTTATGACTTCCTACTTCTAAACAATAAGAAATAGCTTGAGTGTCTTGGCCCTATTACCCAATGTGTTTGTTATGGAAACTGTTTGGGGTGAAGTAAATGGAAAGAGAAATATGAAACTCAGGTGGGAATCGAGTGCTCTCTGGATGATAGCTTGTACATTTCTGCCTTACAGATTCATTCACTGCGGTAACAGTAATTGAATGCCTACATCATGCTAACTACTCTTTTAGCTTAGAAGTTATAATTAAAGTTATAATATGTGCTTCCAGATGATTATAAACTGGAAGCCTGCCAGAATTCCTATTAAGTACATAGGAATGAAATGCAACTTCTCATTAAAAAACTGGAAAATTGAACAAAAAGGTCAAATAATTTTCACCATGTTCCATTTGTTATAGCTGAAGTTACCCAAGAACCACAATTGGAAGGGGAAAACAAGATTGTCTTTCCTTTGTCTTTTAAAAAACAATCATACACACTATATGATTTATTATGAAAGAAATTTTGCAAAATATAAGCAAGCTTACTTTCTATAACTATTTTTTTTCCCACCACAGAACACCACGAGTGAGCAGGCAGTTTATATCTGAGCTGTGACAATTTAAAATGTGAACACTACATTAGGTCTTCTTAGTTCTGGGAAGGTCACATCCTAAAACTTATTTCCACTGGGAGCTAACATTTTCTTGACAAAATAAGTTACCTGAGTGTTCTAAACAGGAAATAAGTGCTATTTGATCTATTTATTGTCACCAGATGGAAATATTCCTTCACGTTTCTTATTTTTAATTTGTGTTTCTTATTTTGAACGAATTCATAATTTTACCCTAGCCACATAAAAATGACCATATTTGAAACCACTTCTAGATCTGACAAATGACTGTTGTTAAATTAGGATCATAGGGAAACTCAGAAGTTGTACTTCATTGTCAACAAAACAAAATAAGACCGTAAACATAAGCCCTTGCATTCTGGGACTCTATCCAAAAGCATTCAGCAATTTGGCTGTGCCCACCTTCAGAAAAGCCATAATTTGATTCTAGGATCTGGGTACCATAATGCAGTCAGAGGATCTTAGCATTCAACAGACACTCGTTTTGGTGTGGGGAGGAGGAGGGGCGCAGTGGTTAGAAGTTGGCCAGTTCTATTTCCTTGGCACCTAAAATCTGTTCTCTTCCTGAGTTTCTTTGCTGCTCACAGAAAAGAAATACACACAATTTTATACATAAATGTGATTTTCACTTATTTTGTTTTGCAAGAAGACTCTCAGATTAAACATTCCACAAAATATTTTGTAACTTTAAGATTTTAACTAATCTAATATTTTCTTTAACAATTGCAGACACTGCACGTCATAAATAAATAGGAAATTATCCTGTTATTAATTGTAAATGCCTTTTCATTTCATAGAATGCTTTATGAAATGTTATCATAAAGTTGTGTAGGTAACGTTAAATGATAGAAGCAGGAGGGAATATGGATAGTCTTTTCTTTTCTTTTTTTGTTTGAGATGGAGTTTTGCTCTGTTGCCCAGGATGGAGGGCATTGGTGTGATCTTGGCTCATTGTAGCCTCCACCTTCAGGGTCCAAGCGATTGTCGTGCCTCAGCGTCCTGAGTAGCTACAATCACAGATGCCTGTCACTACGCTGGGTAATTTTGTATTTTTAGTAGAGATGGGGTTTCACCATGTTGACCAGGCTGGTCTCTAACTCCTGACCTCATGTGATCTGCCTGCCTCAGACTCCCAAAGTGCTGGGATTACAAGCATGAGCCACTGCACTTGGTTATGGGACACCTTTTCTTGTACGCTTTCATAGGTTCAGATTTTGTATAACCAACTTGAAATATGTTTCAGTGCCAACACTAAAATGAATGTATTTAGTTAAAACTCTTTGGTTTCCAATATGAGAAATCAGCGAAAGATATTTTATGCTAAAGTTCGGAATACACAGGACCTAATCTTCAGAAATGGATTGGAAATTCAAGGCCATCATGTGTATCCTCTCTTCCTCCCTCTCTTTCTCTTTGTCTTTCTTTGTTATCTTTTTCTTCTGTAGAGGTAAAGCATGGCCGACAACTTCATAGTGCCTGAATTTGCCTGTCGTATGCCAGTTTACCTACAAAACTGCTGCTGTGTTTGGGTGGCTATTTCAAATGCCAGGGAGAGAAACTGTGCTGCTGCTTGGGTTAAGAGTTGGCTCTTCATTCCATCTGTCACACCTAGAAGATGAGAGTCATGAGGCAGGAATATGTCTTCTGAAGGACTGTGTCTCCAGCAAGGCAGGGATTTTCTCAAGGAGCTATGGACAAGTATCTTTGTATAACAGTGGTAATGATAAATAAGGACTTACTGTGTGACCCAAATTGTGCTCAGTATTTTACTTACGTCATCCCACATACACAGCTATTAGTAAAGTGCTGTAAAATTTTAGAAAGTGTTCTTACATGCATTATCTTGTTAATCCTAACACTTCCTTTATCAAATACATGCTATGCTTTCTATTTATTGATGTCATCCTTCCTTTTTTTTTTTTTTTTGAGACAAAGTCTCACTCTGTCACCCAGGCTGTAGTGCAGTAGCACAATCTCAGGTCACTGCAACCTCCGCCTCTCAAGTTCAAGTGATTCTCACACCTCAGCCTCCCAAGTAGCGGGGACTACAGGCATGTGCCACCACACCCAGCTAATTTTTGAGTGTTTGTAGAGATGGGGTTTTACCATATTGGCCAGCCTGGTCTCAAACTCCTGACTTCAAGCAATCCACCCACCTTGGCCTCCCAATATGTTGAGATTAGAGTCATGAGCCACCACACCCAGCCTATCTTCTACTTTATATTGAAGAATTTCTTGTTAAAAGTTGAGTGTGTTTTTAAGTGAAAGAGCCAGAAGTGAAACCCATGTCTTCTGATTCCTGGTTCAGAGACTTTACACTTGAAAGTGGTCTCCTTTCTGCAAGGTGTCAGCAATGTAAAAGTGTGAAACATGGTAGTTGATCATACGAAAACACCTGCAGCCCTCTATTTAGTGTCTGTTAGTAGCATCATGGATCCCTCATAATCATACATTGAGTTTTTCTTCTCCTTTTTTGGCTAATCCTTCTATCTGTTTTTTTTTTTCTTTTTCTTTTTCTTTTTTGGAAATGTATTGCTTAGGAATGCACTCAGCTGCAAGTAACAGATTCACTATAGTGGAATGAGGGCTTTAGGTTTTCCTTATACAAGACTCTAGAAGTCATCAGCAACTTCCACTGAAGAATCATGGTACTGCTTTTCTCCTGCCTACCATCCTTAATATTTGATTTTCTTTCCCGTATTCCCCAAAGGGTTGCTGTCTCTCCAGCCACTAAGTCCCTATTTCAGGTGGGGAGAAAGATGAGGGAAAACTTCACCTCATCCTGTTTCCTTTCTATTCTAGGAGGGATTCCCTTCCCAAAGATTTTTCTGTATATCTTATTGGTCAGAATTATGTCACACAGCTTCCCTAGGGGCACGCTAGATGGGAGTGTGAATGTTTTTCTTTTTAATTTCTATGACATTGGAAGACAAAGGAATGGGCCATCCCATCCTCCATTTAGTGGGACTGGAAGTAGGACCTGAGGTCTTGGTACCACATGCTTCTAAGTTCTCCCATGTAGTTTTGCTTCACTTACGCTTTTACAGCATTTTCTTTGCTCAATTGAGTGATTTCAGTTTCTTTTATCTCTCTTAATAGGATTGCTTTCCTGCTTTTCTCTGACCTCTAGAGTCCCTTTCATTGATTTCTTCTGAATCCCTGTCTGTAAACATACCCAGGAGGGTATATACCTACATATTCCCGAGAGAATACTTGAGAACCGTCTTGCTCTCTCTGTACCCTTCCTTTGCATTTTATAGATGAAACTGGAGAGACATGGAGAGGCAAAGTTACACAGCAAGTTAGTGAACCAAAACCACACTCCATGCCTCCTAACTCTTAGGTCTGGCTTTTTAAAGTATTACTAAATAATAAGTCTTTGTGTTTATGTATATCAAAATTTTGGAGCAAAATAAAACTGCTGGTGTATAAAGTGTTGATTACAGAAAAAAACTCTCGAAATCTATCATTTAAATTCCACCAAATCCTCTGTTTATTCGAATCAGCAGATGTTCACTGAGTGCCTGCTAATGTGCTGGGCACTACAGAAGCCAGGGGTATTGCAGTGAACAAGAAAGTGTGAGCCTTTGCCCTCATAGAGTTTATGAGCCAGATGTATTTAAAGTATGCAGTACTTTTCATAGAGTAATCAGATATTTATTAAGGGTTTACTCTGCATCAGGGACTGTTCTACGTATGATATACAGTTTACGACAAGAAATATAAGAATTCTGCTCTTACATTCTAGGCATACATAGTATGGAACTCAGACGCCATCCTTCTCCTATTGTTTATTACCAAATGTAATGAAGACATACCTAATTGATAGTATTTCTTAATCTATGGATTGGAGTAATTCATATGCTTTTTAAAAGTTATAATATATACCTTATGACTAGGTGTGCAATTTAGTTGGCTTAAAAAATTGATTTAGCTTTAAGTGTAAATTTGTTGGACTGAATTCTAACAATTTTGACTCTTTCTTCCTTTATTCTTTTGTTTTATTGAATTTAGCTTGAATGGAATCTTTTATTTGTCTAAGTCTATTTCTGTCTAGTAAGGAAGTTGAAATTGATCATGCCTTGACTTTGTGGGCCATCAGAGAACCATGACATTCCAGGGTATTGATTTTGTGGTGTTAAAGGGTGACAGATCTACTGTTAAAGTGCCGAGAGAGAATTGGGTTTCAGATTGTACACCATAAGCAGTCTTGGCTTTTGCTGAGACATGACTAGCTTTTTAACGTAATGGAAGGAATTGTAAGTCTTAGGTAATTTTGAGTGCGTAAGTTTGAAAACATTAATTTCAGCAAGCATTATGTAATCATGCATAGAGGGGAATAAGTTCCACCTATGATAAATATTGTATATCTAAATATATACAACTTAGAGTATGTGTGTGAGTGTGTGTGTCTGTATATTCAGAAAGTTACTCTATGCTAAGGATATTGAGCAATATTTCAAGACAGCATCACTGAACCTTTCAAACGTATTTATTCTTACATTTGGAAGTTGCTTAGGAATGAAACGTTTTGTTTGCTTTCATACAATTGATTCTTGTAATCATTATTTTGAATTTTGCTTCTGTTGTGCTTTCTCTCATTCAGCTATTACAAGATATGAGTTATAAGATGGGCACGGTGACTTACGCTTGTAATCCCAGCACTTACAAGGGAGGCTGAGATGGGCGGATCACTAGGTCAGGAGTTTGAAGCCAACATGGTGAAACCCCATCTCTACTAAAAATACAAAAATTAGACAGGCATGGTGATGCGTATCTGTAATCCCAGCTACTTGGGAGGCTGAGGCAGGTGAATTGCTTGAACCCGGGAGGCAGAGGTTGCAGTAAGCCAAGATTGTGCCACTGCACTGCAGCCTGGGCAACAGAACGAAAAACTCCATAGCAAAAAAAAAAAAAAAAAAGATATGAGTTATTATGTCCACATTTCAGAAAGGCCAGAGGTCTATAAGTGTAATGCTTGGCGATTTTTCATTTCCCTCTGAGACATAGAATGCTGACAAGTACATTATAATAGCTGCTATAGACATGAACTAAGGAAGAGTAACCATGGTCATCTTTCATTGTTCCATATTCCTCTGGATTTGTTCTTTTAAATTTTATGACCTTTGGTGAATGCATTGAATATAACATTTTGATCATATGATTATTGTGTGGAAAACTAATACTGAACTAAGTCCAGGTATATATTTGGAAACTAATCAGAGGTGTACCACATTCATTGACTTAAATCAATCCATCATAGTCATCTTCTAATTTATTTCCACATGTTCTTCCAAGTTCCCATTCTTGAATAAGACTCTGACCTGCAAAGAAGAATGGAATGTATTCTATAATGTATGTTTGTTCTGTTTTCTAACAACATAAGTATTTTGCTTAAGCAGATTTGCTAGGAAGTGACAACTTTGAAAAATTGGACATAGGAGCTGCTGGAAGCATTTCAGTTCGAAGCAATCTAAATAGTGCAGAAGGGGAAAATGAAATATCACCATGTTTTAAAGATGACAGTTTTGTCAAAGATTCCCTTTCACTCTTTGGCTTGAAACAAATAAAGTAAATCCAGTATATCTGTTCAAAATATGCATGTGCACTCACTGAGGAACATTCCTTCCTGAGACTGTTTCTTCAGAGACAACCAATGAGAGAATTATCATTGAAAAAAAATGTATCACGAGTTGGGGAGACTATCATTTTCTTGGCTTAATTTTTAATGTGGCTTTTGAGGTCATAAGATTTCACAAGAACAAAGTGGTGCCTTTAAGAAATGAGGAAAACCTACAGGCTTAACACCATTTGAGTATATCATTAGGTACACATATTGGTTGTTCTTCAGAAATATGATTATTATTTTGAGGTGTGTGTGTGTAAGCAGGAGAGAGAGTTTCAGTTAAGAACTTAAGGTTAGCTAGATACTAATTTTTATGGATATATTTAAAATCCCAGTAATATTCTCTACCTGAAAAGTGTTGTTGAGGTACATTTGAAAAGATATAGCAAGTTTGAACTAACTTGCTTTTAAGAACAGTGTAATCACTAATTGGAGAGGCAGTAGAGTGTAGTCTACTTAAGAGAACAAAGACTAGAATGAGATTTCCTGTGCTTAAAATTTCAATACTGCCATTTTAGATCTGTGATTTGGGGAAAGTTAATTTCTTAGTTACTGAGTTCCTTCTTTGTGAAATATGGTCACTGGATAGGATCTACTTCCTAGAGACCTGGCACGTCAGCCTGAAACCTTATAAACTCTCAGTAGAATCTTAGTATCACTAATTGAAATTCTTAATATGTTTTGATGCCAAGAATAACAGCAGAAATTTTTTAAAAAGTAATTCAGGGGATGAATTTAAAGCGCAAACATTTCAGGAATCCTGTAATACATACATTATGCTTCTTTCAAGGCAATAGTAAATGAGTGGTGATCACATAATTTTAACAAAAGAAGCATTGCTGATTATCATTTATGTCCTATGAATATTATGTAAAGTGCTTTAGAATCACACTATATGGGAGTCACTGGTAGTTTCTGACTTTCAAATTCTATAATCAGTGGCCTGATTTCAAGTTCAGAGGTTATTCTCAGTTTTTATTATATTAATGTTAGAAATAGCAGTGCCATGTAATTGCTTGTATAGTTTAATTATAATTTGTTCCCACTCACCTTTAGTAAGAGTGGTTATGTTAGTACTGTTACTTTCTGAAATAACGTTCATTTACTATGTTACATTTATTAATTCTATGTTCATTTGTGTGCTATATTTGCCTGTTACTAAAGAGGTACCTGGGGTATAACTCTATCTGAATTACAACCTAAATCTTTCACATAAAACGATTGATTCGTTCTAGTATACATTTAAAAAATCTTATCTGCTTGTACATTTTACTTAATTTTAGAGCCTATCAGCTTTCATATTAATAGGATTGTCATTTTTATATATGGTAGGATTCTTGGTGTAGTTTGTCTTTGAGCCATAATATGATCTATCCTTTTAACCCTTTGGAAACAATGACTTTTTCATTGCATTAGTGCAGACTTCATTTTATTTCCAGTACAAGATGCCAAAGGTCACTTCATTAGACACATCATTTGCCTTTCTTCCCTGTAGCGTTCTGGTATCTCATACCAAGTATCACTAAAAAAAATATTCTGCTTCCATTAACAAAAAGTGAGCAGAGAACAAAAAGCCAATTATTTGCAGCACATAAAATCTTTATGATAATTTGGTAGACTTTAATTAAACTAATACATCACACTGCACTTATAAGACAAAAGAGCAAAAGAGAAGCATGTAATCTTTTTTTTGTTCTGTTGAGAAACACCATATTGCCTTGTAATTAAGCATTTTAAGACTTATGATCTATTTTGAAGTGTAAGATTTTCAGTCCTTTTCATACAATATGCATATTAAAATTATATGTTATATTGATTGGAATCATCCCCCCAAAATTTAAAATGAAACTATGACAAAACTTGACTTAAAGTAACTTTTATTATATTTTATGATTGTTTTCAAACTCTTCAAAAATAAAAGGAGATTCTGCAAATTCATCTCACATCACACAGAAACTTTACTACAAATTTTTTTTTTGGTATTTAACACATTTTGCTGGGATTTTTGCATTGCTTTTTACTCTTTCTGATGAACCAACTGACATTATTAATGCAAAATTTGCTATAAATTAAAGGGATACCGATGTAACTTATCTTTCCTGCATTTCACAACTATGTTGTACTGGAATTAGAGATACTTAATCTTTGTTTAATCTCATCCCCAAATCTTCAACGTCTTTGTGATATAATTCTCATAATTTAAGTGGAAATAAAGAACTGAATTGAGAGTGAATACATTTGCTTTTAATCTAAGGTCTGCAATGTTATATCGAGCATGTCCTGTCACCTCTCTGGGTTTCAGCATTATCACTAGTAAAGTAAATAATCTGGTAAAGAATGATTCCAAATGGCTTCCTTACTCCATTTTTTGTTTGTTTGTTTTAATGGAGACGAAGTCTCCCTCTGTGTCGTCCAGGATGGAGTGCAGTGTTGCAATCCCTGCTCACTGCAACCTCTGCCTCTCGGATTGCAGCGATTCTCCTGCTTCAGCCTCCTGAGTAGCTGAGATTATTTCAGGCGCTCACCACCACACCCGGCTGTTTTTTGTGTTTTTAGTAGAGACGGGGTTTTGCCATGCTGCCTAGGCTGGTCTCAAACTCCTGCGCTCAGGCAATCTGCCCTCCTCCGCCTCCTAAAGTGCTGGGATTACAGGCATGAGCCACTGGGCCCAGTCCCTGGTCTCCTCATTTCTGAAATTGTATTTCTATATTAGATAGCAATGTAATGTCTTTCTGTGTACCACAATCAATATTTAAATATGTTCATATCAATCCTTAAATTAGTGTCTTAGTGTTTACATAAAGTGTTTCCGAAAACATTTCTAGACTTTCTAATGGTCAGAAAGCATAGGTTTTTGAAGCTGGTAAACCACAAATCATATTAAAAGAGAATTCTATTCAGCTTAGAAATTCATCTATTATCAACCAAAGAGATCATATATAATCACTGTGCCAATTCGTAGATTTTCAACATATTTTTCATAAAGAGGAAACTGTTTGGAATTTCTAATTTTGTCCTTTCTCACATTTACAAATTCAAGTCTCAATTAATTCCTTGGGCATTTACTTAATTTGTTTGTTTGTAGATCAAACTGTTAGTGGGTTTATCCATCACCTGGAAATACTTTGTATTTTTCTACTCTTCTCTGTGGGTGTTCAAGGCTCCCCAAGTAGCTCTCAATTTTTCAGGCACATGATTGCAATTTAAGTGTCATTTAAGGACAGCCAAACTTGCTATTCACTTCATCTTCTCATTAGCATCTAGCCTCTGTTTCTCTCAGGCAGCCTTGGCACATGAATACCAGCCAATACTGCTTTTGTTTCCAAAGGTGGCCAGTATTATGGCCTGAAGAGGATAATGATGATAGTTTAAGTTTGTGTCATTTTACATTTTTATTATGAGCCTTCAGAATGGAAATGCATTAACTCTTAACCTTGGCCAAATGTAATTAGAACTCTAAAGCTGGGATCCGGTCTAATGTTTTACTTATATAGTGCATAGTGGTATGGTCTATTTGTAGTAATCTCCATCCTTCCCTGATTTAGAAAGGGTGTTTTTTAAAAAATCATTGTTTTCTGGCCAGGCGGGGCGGCTCATGCCTGTAATCCTAGCACTTTGGGAGGTTGAGGCAGGTGGATCAACTGAGGTCAGGAGTTCGAGATCAGCCTGACCAAATGGCGAAATCCCCATCTTTACTAAAAAAACAAAAAGTAGCTGGGCGTGGTGGCACATGCCTGTAATCCCAACTACTCAGGAGACAGGCAGGAGAACCGCTTGAACCCAGGAGGCAGAAGTTGCAGTTGGCTGAGATTGTGCCACTGCACTCCAGCCTGGGTGACAGAGCAAGACTCCGTGATTAAAAAAACAAAACAAAACAAAATAGAAAAACAAGAAACAAATAAAATGGTTGTTTTTATAAAAACAATAAAGAGAAAGATGATTTAACATTGAAAAATAGGCTCTTCTAGAGCACCAATCTTTACAGACTTAATTGCATTAGCATTTTCTTGACAAATAGTTGTTTTATTTGACTACTCTGTCTTTTGATAGTTATTGAATTAATTTGTCTGTGTATGTCTAATTGAGGAGGTTCAGAACAGCTTTGTTACGTTTGTTCTTTTTTCTTATTATACTCGATTCTATTATATGTAGGCTTCAACTAAGTAGAAAAAATAGGAAAAACAGCTCATGATGGAGTCGAGTGGAATTAAGGAAATCTCTGGTTTAGGAAGGGAAACTAAATCCTCTCACTGTTTTCTGACCTCACCTTGTACCTTCCTGTCAACTTTGTGCAGATAAGCAGATTGTAACCTTGGAGAGAAAAATGAAAGAGCCAAGTAAGTAAAACTATAGGAAATAGTTTTACCATTTCAAAAGATAAATAAAAGTTTCCTCAGAACCGGGACTGCATTTCCTTCCACGCCTCTTACATGACTGAACTTATACATAATATATGGTATTCTTTCTAATAAATCCTGAGATTCCATTATTTAACAATCATTCAGTCAGGAAACATTGATTGCTTGGCTATCTAACCCAAGGCATTCTTCTTCTTTTTTTTTTTTTGAGACGGAGTCTCGCTCTGCGGCCCAGGCTGTCGTGCAGTGGCGCCATCTTGGCTCACTGCAAGCTCCGCCTCCCGGCTTCACGACATTCTCCTGCCTCAGTCTCCCGAGCAGCTGGGACTACAGGCGCCCGCCACCACGCCGGGCACATTTTTTCTGTATTTTTAGTAGAGACGGGGTTTCACCGTGTTAGCCAGGATGGTCTCAATTTTCTGACCTCGTGATCCACCCACCTCGGCCTCCCAAAGTGCTGGGATTACAGGCCTGAGCCATCGCTCCCGGCCCCAAGGCATTCTTTTGTAAGTTCACAAATCATTTATACTCTGAAGTCAGGGCCAAGTCTCTATGATGAGGAATTCGTATAACATTTTCTATCTCCTGTCTCCTTTTCTCTCCTTTTCTTCTCTTTTCTTTTCTTTTTTTTTTTTTTTGAGATGGAGTTTCACTCTTGTTGCCCAGGCTGGAGTGCAATGGTGCAATCTTGGCTGACCGCAACCTCTGCCTCCCAGGTTCAAGCGATTCTCCTGCCTCAGCCTCCCAAGTAGCTGGGATTACAGGCATGTGCCACGATGCCCGGCTACTTTTGTATTTTTAGTAGAGATGGGGTTTCTCCACATTGGGCAGGCTTGTCTTGAACTCCTGACCTCAGGTGATCCACCCGCCTCATCCTCCCAAAGTGCTGGGATTACAAGCCTGGGCCACCACGCCCGGCCTCTGTCTCCTTTTCTTACGTAGCTAATCAGTGGTTGACTCACAGACTGAAATACTTATTTTTAAGACTATAGTTCAAATGGTTGCTAATGGCCTTTGTGTGTGTGTGTGTACTATCACATATGTAAATGGGTATAGACTTCCCTTTCTTTGATTGGATAGAATGAATCTTTTAATTCTTTTTCTTTACTTGTTGCAATTTAGACAACTTTCAGGTATGTAGAAGTTGCTTCTTATGTATGCATCTATTTAAATAATTATGATAGAATCTTTATATATTTTTGAATTTAAATAATCATGATATATATATGGAAGTTTCTAGAACTGAGTTTCTTAACACTTTTGTTTATATTACTTTAGTAAACTTATATAAGTTTGCTTTTTTCTTAAACCGTGCCAAAAATGGAGATATCTACAATGATAACTTTGCTGTCTATTTTTAAAAGATTTGAACTTGGATTTAAAAAAAATAAATATGAGGCAACATAATGTAAGGGGACTCTGTCTGATATGAACCCTAATTCTACCATTTACCTGTGTGAAGGGGACTCTGTCTGATATGAACCCTAATTCTACCAGTTACCTGTGTGAAGGGGACTCTGTCTGATATGAACCCTAATTCTACCATTTACCTGTGTGATTTTATATAAGGATATTAAACTCTCTGAGCTTCTGTTTCAAGTGTAAAATGAGAAAAATATGGTTCCTACTTTACAAGGACTTTTTGAGGTTAAATTAGATAGTTAAATGCAATCTTGTAATAAACGTTGTAGGAGAGAAAATATTTCTTTTTATTAGTTATTGCTAGATTCATAGCTGAAACACCTATAACAAAAGATAAAATAATAACAGGAAAACATGCAACTTATATTTAATATAAGTTTTCCACGACATGGGAGTCCTCATTAAAAAATGAAGACCCAAAGAAGTAAGTAAACATATGTTTTTCATGCTTGGGTTTGATGAACAGGTGGGTAGTCATAGAAGAGCATGATTGGACAAAGGAGGTGTGATTTAATGTCTGTAAACAGAGGGGGACTTAGCAAGCCCTGTTTGTTCAGATTCTTCTTTGTGGCACTGTGTCTTCAAAGATGAGGATGTTCCTTTCCTCCGAGTATGTGGAGAGCACCTCTCAAATGAGGGTCTTATGACCTGCTTCAAGGGAGAAGGGCAAGGGGTAGGTGAGAGTTGGCTTTACTACTCCTGCTGTTTTCTCAAATGCCAAGGTACCATATTTTGGGGTGGTGTTTCTTGAGCCCCATCAACATCTATACAAATATCACTGTAATGAATAATTATTATCATTTATGGTTTTTGATATATTACTTGTATAAATCAGAAGAAAGTAAAATACCAAAATACCATCCAGAATTGTCCTTCTCACAGTCCTCCACTTTCTTATGTTCACTCTATGTCCTGGCTTTCATTTCAAATGGTTTTCTAGTATTTAAAAAAAAAAAAAACAAAAAACCAGATAAACTTTTCAGTATTGATAATAGCATTGGTTATTCTTAACAAATGGTTCAGCTCCTGTATTACGCATTTATGCTCTAAAAATTAACGTCAACTTCCTTTTCCTAGACTGTGAAAACTAACATCAATTTGATTTTCTGGGTCATGGGCTATACTCTGCATTTTATGTCATACTTTTTATTTTTCCCTAGATTTGAACATTAGACAAGGAAAAAGATAATGAATATTCATGAACTCATTATAGATATTGCCAATTATATGCAAACACATTCAACAGATACTTGTACTGAATCTACACCAATTATATAGTGCATGATTTAGTATTGAAGCATACCTAATAAACATAAGAAGAAAAATAGACATTGTTTCTTTTAAAATATACATAGTTCCCTGTTGGTTGTTTTGAAGTTTTTCAGGATCATAAAGGACAGGTTTATTCCTATGTGTGGGTGTTCAGTGTGTTCTTGTACCCAGGTCTGAGTCCTTTTCTGATTCTCTGCATAATTCAGTTTTCTTCTCCTAGCACTAGTTACCTATGGTTTGCCAGGGAGGTCTAGAGAAGGTAAAGAATATAGCTTTTATATAAGTTAACATTTTACTGTTTTTTTTTTGTTTTTTTTTTTTTTTTTTTTTTTTTAAGTAAAGTTTGCAGCTTAATTTAGTCTCTGGGTAGGAAATGGACTGAGTGAGACACAAAGATAACCTTGTAGAAAGCGTGAAGGAATGATGTGGCTTCATCTCCATTTGTGTGTATGTGTGTGTGTGTGACTTGTTGCCTGGGTGATAGAACAAATCCAGGAGAAAGGTTGAAAGGCGAAGACAAAGGCCGTGTCTATACAACTTCAGCTGAATTGGACCTGACTGAAAGATTGGTTTGGTCTGATTTACTAGAGCCTATCTCCTCAGTGTCTGTGATCTGAAAATTGCTTCCACAGCCATTTTAATTAGCTGATTCAAATCAAAACCAACACATCCTGGTAACATCCATTTCTACTCTGACCCTCACCAAAGACAGTTTTCAGAATGGTGATTCCTAAGTAGTTGTGTATAAACTCAATAAGTGATTCAAGATAGGCACTTTTTGTTTCTAAACATTAATCTTTAATGGTGAGAAAAGAACCTATTTCTTTTTGCTTTAGTGACAGGTGAGTATTAGTACACCATTGCATTTGTTCAGCACATGACAGCTTAAATCACAAAAACAGAAGCCTGCTCTTATGTAGTTAACCTATGAAATGAGAGAGTTTCTGTTACTCAATAACATTTTAATAAGTGGACTTCATTATGCTGCATAGCAATATGATTAATATAATATTTAAATGCATTCTATTCCTGGGGATACTTTTAAGTTAAAAGTGTAAATCAGGTCCTGAGATAAAAGCTAAAACACTTGACACCTATAATTTCCTATATTTTTTTAAAAATTGCTCTACTTATTCATTCGTTTAAAACCTTGCATAAAATTTTACATAGTATCTTTCCCTTAAGAAAAGGAGAGAAATACTGTTATAGGAGAAGAATTAACAAGAGAAGCTTAATGAAATTTTAGGTTGTTAGACTAAATTTAAGAGAGAGATGGGAAACAAAGGGAGCAAAATGAGATGCCAGTAAAATAAAGAGCATTTACTATAGTTTGAAAGAGGTGTATTCCATAATCTAAAATATGAGAAACAATAGAAAGTCAAAGATAACCATGTGATTTCAAAATATTAAAATTATATATGTGATACTATGATATAACAAGTAATATGATATCCCTAATTGGTTATTTCCAAATATGCATTTATTCATTAATCCAATTTTCAGGGCTACCAACCATGTGCCAACACTGAAAAGAAACATTAAGTACATGATATTTGCCTTCATAGACCACATTGTAGCCTTGTATAGAATGTGATAATTAAATGAATAGCTTCACAAAAATAGTTAAATAGTTGATAACCGCTATGGAATTATATCATATATAGGAAAAATGCATAATAGGAAAATCTAATGTGGTCCTGGTATACATTACTTTAATGTAGTTTTAGTTGGTTAGTAAATAACACACAATATCAGAAACTTTGAAATATTTAGCTTTCATCTATGTATAAGGAATTTTAAAATTAAATGTGCAGTGATATGGTTTGTGTAAAATAAGGTGAACTATCTGAAACTTAAAATTTAAGTCATAAACATTCACTTATCATAGATGCCTTGGTAAATGTGTTCTGCTTTATGTAGTTAGCCTGAATATCCCCATATGTATTAATTTTTAAAGCTGCTTGAGAAACAAAAAGATATTGTTTTTATTTCTAGAAGAAGATAACATTTAAATTTTAAAATTGAGACATATTTTAATGCTGCTTAAATTTATGCAGCTAATATTGATAATATACTGTCAGAGCATTTTAATACATTTTATTTTCTTTAAATGATTAAAGTTAGTCATTACTTGTTTTATTACACCATTTACTTTCACAAATAAGTTGGTCCAACATTCAGTGAAATAAGTCATTAATTTCTTTTTTACTTTGACTGTAGTGTGCTGATACATTCTTACGTTGGAAATTAACTGGAATATTTCTCTTCTCTTATCCTAATTCTTAAAAATAAGTACTTTGGGCAGCGAAATGTGCCATGTTTATGAAAGTGATTTATTTTTTATTTTTTGGCAATATTCAGACTTACTAAGATTTTACTGACATCAATTGCACCACCATCGAATTGGAAAAAGACACTTGGTGTACTTTCTAGCACTGAAAGTAGAAATTGGCCTGTTGGTCAGGCTCAAGTTCAGAGAAATATTTAACACTATTTAAAACTGACATTAGCACCAAAATATTTTGAAGGAGTTTTTATCATAACTTTATTTTTCCAAACTAGAAACAAAGTTGGGAAACATTGCCCTTTTACAGTCATGACTTTGAAGAGGGGAGCAACTCATCCTTGACCAGAGAATCAGCAGGCTATTTGTTGGTAGCATGTATAACTTGACCCGATTTCTATAGAGAAAATGAGCTATCTAATGATTGCATTAAGAGACTAGAGCTACTTGGAAGGGTGTGAACATTCAGATCAAGCTCATATCTCTGAGATCTTAGGGATGTGCAAGTTGTGAAAGCAATGACAGCAAAGTTACCATTTCATTCTTGTTTGTATTTATAATATAAACAAAGCAAACAACACTTCCCCGGCCCCTCTTCTTTTGACATTTCATAGCCTTGAAAAGCTTGAACTCTGAAACACACTAAATGCAAGGTTTCTTATACCATGCAAACATCTCTTGTCAGAGATAGCATCCTTGAGATTAGCCAGCTGGACTGATTTGGATGCCCCAGGGCTGTTCATTGTAGTGAGGACTGTTATGTCTCTATGGCTCCTGAAATAGGTTATGGCTACTGCAAATGCATCTTAAAGAAGGAAAGAATACTATCAGCCAAGATGTGCAGTCCAAGCTTTGGAACTAGGCTGGCAAAACCCTACTCACATCCCTGTAAAGCAGACATATATTTTTGTATTTTTTATAGGTGGATACAGTGCAGACCACGAACCCCTCTGGCCACATTGAGGAATCGTGTAAAATGAATGTATGTGCTCGTAAGTGAAATACATGCAGTGTTCCAACTCAATATGTTGGATCCTAATAGACCTGGATTTGTCTTGTGTAAAAAGAAATCGATTCCCAAGGGGCAGGATCACTAACTGATTAAAATGAAGCTTTGATTTTGAAGAAAACAAACAAAAAAAGCTTTAAAGTAAGATCTCTGCAAAATGGAATCAAACTGCTCTTTGCAAACAAGTGAAAAAAATCAAGCTCTCAATATGGAATAAAGGAGGGATGTGAGAGAGGTTTTGCAATCTTATCAATTACTATGGAGAAACAGAATCAGATATCGCCATACTCAGGAGTATGAAAAGAAGAACAGGAAATTCTTTTTCTTCAGTTTGCACTTGAATGGACTCAAGCAAAGAGTGCAGATATGTATCTTGTTACTGTTTATAGTTAATAATGTGGAGATTAGTATATATGTGATTTCATTTGCCTTGTTTGAACTAATTGGATGCATTATATAGAAATCACCTGAGCCTGTGCTAGATCAACAAAGAAAATGGAAATGTATACCTCAGGATTGAAATCCGAGAAAATCAGACAATTCAATGCTATTTAATAAGGCATTAAGAAGAAATACTATTGCCAATCAGGGAAAGTGAGAATCTAGTGAACATGAGAGGAAGTAAAATTTAGGTCATTATTACACTAGTTGAAACACAATTTATGATGGTGTAAAAGCAGAATATAGGTCACAGTGTATCTCACAGACATTTTACACAGTTTCCAACTGAATTTAGGGTTACCTATGTAAGTGTTCAAGGAGTGTATGGCCATTATATCAATAGGAAACTGTCCTTTTAAATTTGTGGTCCTATGCATTTATATATGCAGAGGAGGGCCTTTTTTAATTTATTGAGGATGAGTTGCATGCTGGAAGAACCTCTTTGCATTACAGTTACTTGCTCAATTGAAGATACTGTATAAATATAAAGTCTAATTTTTGTATGGGTGTGAGGGTATGTGTACGCATTTGCGTGTGTGTGTGTGTACAAGTGGAAGGAGGTAAAATTTAATGATTAGCATTTGCACTTTGGATTGTTACTTAGAATGTAAAGAGGTAGTGTAAACTGTCTTAAGCCATTCTGTTATCATTATTAAAGATTATTGTTCGCAAAGGAGGCACTTTTAAAATAGAATGGACTACTTCAACAATTTGCCAATTAAATATAATATTTAATGCAATTGAGCCATTTAAATTAAGACTATACCAATGGCTGAAAATAATGAGAGTAGGCTCATGTGAAATGAGTCTGCAGACAGTTGGAAATTCATAATGTCCTCCTTCAGGCTGCTTCACATAGCGGCAGGATGTGAATCATGGGTGCTACTGTAGAAAAGAATAGGGAAATATCTATGCTCTAACTATAACATTTTAATTCTACCAGTAAGTTACATGTGCTTTTCCCCTACTTTCCTTCAACCTGAATTATATAACATGTAATCATATATTAACATAAAAAAGGTAGTGAATATTTAAAACACATTGACATATTTTTTTGTAGTCATCATGTGCCATAATAATTTTGAAACTGTTGTTCTCTGCTATTTGTACTCATTTCTTTTTATCTTGCCAATTAACTTTATAGTTCAAATTTTTACCTCTTCTTTCTATGTGACAATCAACTGCAGTTGGTACCCTATCTATAATATTACAGGGATTTTTGTCCTTCTTTATGCTACTATAATAAATTATAAGTCAACAAACTGTATAATTCTATTGTATTGAATATTTTTTGTGACCAAAATAATAAAAAAACTACTTTATAAAATGCCTATATTTCCTATTTTAACAGTCTCTTAAAACATAATGGGACATAAAATAGGTTCATATTGCTGGCTTTTGGAATACACTCTCTACAGCTTTACGATTGGAGAGAAAAGAATTTATCTTAGACACTTAAGATAAAAAGATTTGACTGAGCTAATTATGAGAGTGTGGAGAAAAGCACTCTGAACAAGTCAGAAGTCTAGATGTCAAATTTTGCTGTGCCACTAAACAGGCAGACATGAGGGATACATTTTATGAGTTCACGGATATTCGGGCTTTTCAATTGGGTTGATCAATTTTAAGATCATTTTAATTCTTAACTTTAAAGGTTTTGGTAACTTAGAAATGTTTCAAACAGATACTTAATATTCGTCACATTATAATCAATATTGATCGTTCATATTAAGAGAATCACATGTTGGTTTCCACTTAAATTGACCCCAAGCACAAGACCAAGAGACAGTATGAATTGACAGTTGTGGCTACCTCACCATTAGTTTAACCTAATGGAAATATGTACTGAGGTATAAGTTATGGTGTTCTAGGATCGATAGGTCCCCACCTAAGTTAATTGTAGCAAGCAGTACCCAAGTAGAAAATCACTCAATTTGTAACAGAGGAAACCTTTTTGTTCTGCATTGAGTTGAATGCATTGCCTGGCAGAATATTAAAGTGCAAGAACCAGTTTTTCTTGCTCTTTACCCCTGCAAGGATTGATCAGCACATGAAGGTCTCCTTGACTTCAAAGGCATTTCTGGACTTGGATCAGCCTGATTGAGTTCAGAGGAGAAGGAAACACTAGCCCCTGATGTTTATTGCTGTAGGCTCTTTCATCTAATAGTAATTCTCTGCTTTAGAAGAAGCAACAGGCAGAGAAGTCTTGTGACTTATAATTTCACGATTAATGTTTACTTGCAAAGTGCCTCACACAGAAAATAGTGCTTTTATTTTAGTTTCCTGCTACTACTCCAACTGTGAAAGGTCAGGGAACCAGTAGGAAGCAAAATGAAAGCATATATAGAGGGTTTTTTTTCCTTCTTTGCAGCAATGCTGACTTGCAAAATAGTGTCACTTTCATAATCCCAAAGGTGTCATGGATAATCTTCAGGAATCCTTATTTAGAGCACTGGTCACACTGAATTTTTTTATTTAGGTGAATTTCTGGCCATTGATGAAACTGAGATAATGATATTTAATTTTGTCCCATTAATTTGTTTTCCTTAGAAGATTAGATGAGAGACTTGCAGACTTGCACCTACCAAATCTCTCTTATGTCCCCCTGCTTCTAAATAAACTTTCTACCCTTTCCTCTTGCCTCTATTTTGGGGGAGGAAAAAAGGAAGACTAAACTTGGCTCAAGGAAAACGGCTATCTACAGCAGAAGAGCAGCTGTGAATGAGAATCGCCAATTGAAAACTTATGTGCAGAATCCATCATTAGATGTGGATTCACATGAATAAAAATGTCACTAAAATATAAAACAAAATCTAAAATATGCTATTAAGGATCAAAACCTTGCTTTTGCTTTTAGTTCTTGTTATTTTTTTGAATACTATTATTTCACTTCCCTGTTTTGGTAAATATAGTTTAGTTGAACTGATTCTAATACTTCTTTGATGATTTTTTAAACTTAAGTTACAGAGTCAACTCTGTAGAGGCAATATATTAATTGCTCTCTTAATATTCTTATTAACCTCCTGAAGCAGATACTATTATTTTCATGATACCCATCTTGCAGATGAGGAAAATGAGACACAGAGTTTCAGCAACTTGTAAAGCTACAGAACTAGCAGGAAGTGGAACTGGACTTTGAGTTCAGAGGTCACACTCAACAGGCGGGCCTCAGAGCTTTGATGCCAAATAGTAATTAATAAATCGGGAACTATCTAGTGATACAGAGAGGAATTTTGTGGTTCCTTAAATCACATATCCAGTAGCTTGATGGATTCAACTTGCATGACTTAGATGGCAAAGGTACTTAGAAGTTCTAGCATACAGAAATGTTGGGTGAAGATGAAATCTGATATAGAAGATTTGCTTTAGGCCGTGCGCGGTGACTCACGCCTGTAATCCCAGCACTTTGGGAGGCCGAGGCAGGCAGATCACGAGGTCAGGAGATAGAGACAGTACTGGCTAACATGGTGAAACCCCGTCTCTACTAAAAATACAAAAAATTAGCCCGGCATGCTGGTGGGCGCCTGTAGTCCCAGCTACTCGGGAGGCTGAGGCAGGAGAATGGCGTGAACCCAGGAGGCGGAGCTTGCAGTGACCTTACATCGTGCCACTGCACTCCAGCCTGGGCGACAGAGCGAGACTTGTCTTAAAAAAAAAAAAATCTACTTTAAATGTCATAGACAGGGCTGGCCGTGGTGGTTCATGCATGTCATCTCAGACTTTGGGAGGCCTCGGTGAGAGGATCATTCAGGTTCAGAGTTCAAGACCAGCCTGGGTAACACAATAAGACCTCATCTCTACAAAAAGTGAAAAACAAAATTAGCTGGGTGTGGTGGCACATGCCTGTAGTCCCAGATCTCAGGAAGCTGAGGTGGGAGGATTGCTTGAGCCTGAGAGGTCAAGGCTGCAGTGACCTGTGTTCACGGCACTGCACTCCAGCAAGAATGACAGAGAGAGACCTTGTCTCAAAAAACCCCAAAAACAATAAATAAATAAATAAATAAATAGAAAAAAAGGGAAATTCTTTTCCAATTTACCTGCTTTGTGGGCTTAACATATGTTCCTGTATATATGTAGTATTTGTGTCAAAAAACATTTTGAAAATGAGTATCTTGCCACTGGAACCTAGATGGAATGAAGAAAATAGCAACTGCATTCTTTGAACAGGGAGAGTTCACAGCCTAATGGGGACACAGTCATCCATGCAGGGTAGTTGTTACAATGTAGTGTGCTAAATGACAGAATATCATAGTGATTAAGAGTGCAGGGTCTGGAATTCAGCCTGCTTGGGTTTGAAATGTGGTTCATACGTTTACAAGTTGAGTGGACTTTGGACAAATTACATCTTACTGCCTCCATTTCTTCATAATTTATATGAAGTTATTAACAATATTTACTATTTACCTTATAAATTAGTTATGACTGTTGATTAGATTAATCCAGGCTATGTGTGACCAGCATAATAATAATTCAATAAATGTCAGCAATTATTAATTTTCTTATTGTTGTTTATATATTTGACATATGACTAGAGTGTAGTAGTTACTGACTTAGATGTTCATGGGCCAAAATAAACCCAATGTCATTGTCAAAAGGTGAAATGCCTATGGAAGAGATAACCCTGATCCTTCAATATTCTCTATATGCTGTTGTGTGAAACTCAGCAAAATTCAGCAGATACAAGTTCTCTAGTTTCTGGTCTGCTATAATTCAAATATAATTCAAATCTTGTAGCTCTGTGAGCTGTAATTTTTTTCAGGCATAGACAAGTGAGAGGAAACTGTGAAAGCCAAAATCAAATCTCTGTCACAAACCGATGATGAAAGTTTCCAAAAAGGTCAAAGAATAATTTTTGAAAATCACTTTATCCACAGTCATAAGGGTATATACAAGTTCCTCCGACTATTAGTAGCATAAGAATCGTGAAACCTAAGAATTATAAATTGTCATATTATCATAAAAAGATAATACTGATTATGATAACCAGTTCACAAATAGGTAGTTGTTATTCTTTGCAAATATTTAATGTGTCTGTTATCTTTGATGAGGATTTTATTTCAAAAGTTTTTCATTAAATAGCAAATGTGCTGTGTTTATTAAGTGATAAGATTTCAGTGTATGAACAGAAACAAAAATGCTTGCTCAATTGAATTGGATAACATTTAATATCTGAAAAGTCAGTGGCTTTCATTGGAAATAGTTAACTAAGAGTATTTTGGAGAAGACAAAATGAGCAACCATTGAGAATGTTCAGTTTTGCTTGTTTGAAACTACTTTTTGAAAGAAACGTATTGATTAATAATTGTGACTGGAATATGTTGCTCTCAGAAATGGCTCTCTGGTCTTGGGATACATGGTATCATGTGTGAAAATATGAGAAAGTTATATTTTAACTTCATATCACAGTTTAGCAACTGAGCATCAGAAAAGAAACAAAATCAACTTCAGATTTTCCTTAGATGACAAGTGTCAATAATTTTTACGGATTTTATGAAAGGGCTGGCTACTGTATTTTTATGGATGCGAATATCACCATAATAACCTATCTTATGCTGCTTTTTGTTTTTTTTTTTTTGAAGTTTCAATGAAGAGTTAAAATTATGGTGATTCAAAATGAACATCTTAGCCTATATGGTTCGATGTTGGGGAAAAATTAACATTTCCAATTTTAAGAGATTGGAGCTCTGAGATCAGGTACAGCTCAGTCTGTTTTCTAATTGCTACTGCTCAATTGTGTCAGTGAAAATTCTATCTCAGTAGGAGCTGAGGGGGATCCAGGTCTCTAATCTTTCTTTTCTGTGTGTCTAGCTGTTAAAGGCGGGTCAGCATGGGTTTTTTTCTCCCCTATGTGTCAGACTTATGAAAGAAGCAGACGTTTGGTATGTGCATTCCAGAAAGATCAGAAACTGGCTGCCTCCCGATAATACATTTCAAGTGGGTACAGTATTCTAACATTCTGCTGGTTGACTTTTAGAAAACCCTGTGTACTTATTACATAAAAATATATGCCATTTTTTCAACCCCAAATTGAAACCCGATTGTTAAAGTTACGTAATTGATAAAAATTACATGTTAAGAAAGACACTGGTAATATTAAGGATATAATCAAATTTATCACGTGGGCCTTTTAAATAAAAATCCTTTGATGAACAGTCACATAAATGCCTTGCTGTTTAGATTGAGAAGTTTGTGAAAATGTGCATGAGGCTTACTTCCAATTAGTCCTACTTTAAGAGTGATTGTATTCAAATTAATACCGAGGAGAATGCAAACACAGAACCTTTTTATCTTTCAATAGCCCACTTTAATACTAGGAAGAAATGCAATATGTATCTTGCACTACTGCTTAGTAACTGTGTGCTCTTGTCATTTGAGATTAACATTTGGATTAAAGAGCATGATTAGAAGATTCTAAATTAGTAGTTACCAAGTTGAAATGACACAAAAGTTAAAACAAAGTAATACAACAGTCTATTTCATGCAATTTATTTCTTATACCAGTTAATTAGCACTTTAATTAGCATGATGTTTCATGTTGTGACCTAAGCCATTGTATTCTCAACGGGTTTAGTGAAGACAATTAAAAAAAAAAAAGAAAGAAAAAGCTGCAGAGTTGTTGATGGCTGTGTCACATACCAGCAGAATTAAATATAATTCTTCACTTTAAAACATGAGAATACACATATATACTTTGTTCTTGAATTCAGAACAGATTTTTTAAAAAGGCATTTTGATGGTTTGAAAGACTTCCACAAACTCGAAGCATATTAAATAACTATGTGTGCAATAGCATTAAAGGAACTACATTTTTAATTCCAAATGACCACAAATCAATGTCCAAAGGATTCACTTAGATAAAGAAGTACCTTTCACTATTTTGGGAACAAACATAAAAGATATGTATAAGGGTAATCATGTTTTTGAATAATAATGTGATGCATAGGAGTCTATTAAGGCCATTGAAATTACTTACAAAGGACAGCATTCTGGAGAGTCACAATGGAACTCTGCCTTTGGACAGACCTGAGGAAAAGAAATAGTCATCTTGTAAGTCATTTGTTGCTTGCAGGACATAAAAAGGTTCTCTCATCTCTCCCCTCCTCCCCTCCCCAGTGAGAACATATTCAGGTTGTGTGTGCTTGTCTTTTTATGTGAGATAGAAGTTTCTGCAGAGCCGAAGACAGTCATCTGCCAGAAGATTAGTTCTGCCATTTCGCAACAGCATGAAAAATGGCCATAACAGTTGTGAATATTGGACTGTAAAACACAGCAAACCTCCTGAAGGTGTTTTTCTCTTGATTTTATGTTGCTTAGTTTTCAAAACATGCAAAAAATAAAACATTTTAAAGATCTAATATCCAAAGATTCTGTCAAGCTTGCTTTGTTAATCACTGGAAGCTGTTGGCTTCCTGTTTTAGGACTGTATAATTAAACTATTAGTTTCCTTTGAATTTGTATAATACAGTAGGTCCACAGAGGACTCTTATTTTCACTCTTAAAAACTGTTCCATAACTTCTTTTGGCAGTTAATGTACAGATATTATTTGGAATTTCTTTAGAATTGTTACATAATTCACAGATAATTCATTGCACACAGAACTATGTATTTGTGGAAATCTAAATTCATTGTTATGCAAAACCTTATAAGAAGAGAGAGATTTAAGTTTAAATTTTTTTTTCCTTGTCTTTTTTTTGTTGAACACATAAATTCAAATGGCTCACATTTTGTTTAGTAGGGATTTTTGGCAAATGACATACAAAGTATTTAAAAATTATACGTTTTTAATTTTTAATACAATCGATTGAAAGTTCTATTTTGTAAAATAAGAATAAATTTGAACTTGTGATAAAAAAATTATCCAGTAGATATTTTTGTTGAGACAAACACAAAGATGTGTGATACCTACATTTCTTTGTAGTTTGATGGCACGGATATCATTAGACAATCAGAAAGTTGCAGTTTTGTTTTTGGTCTGATAGTTAAGTGGTAATGATCTGAGAGTGATCTTTCAATTTAAATACATTTATTGAGTATTAAAATTACTATATTTCCTCCCTCTTGGATTTTCCATGAAAATATGTAATTTAAACCTATATATGATTTATAAATTGAAAGGCGAATTATTTAGATCACTGATATGGATCAGTCTTTGAGACTTTGGGGAAGTTACTTAATCTCCCCTGTGTTTATTTATTTGTTTGTATATATCTTGAGATGGAGGTCTCACTATGTTGCCCAGGCTGGACTCCAACTCCTGGGCTCAAGCAATATTCCTGCCTCAGCCTCTGGTGTAGCTGGAATTACAGTTAAATCCCACCTTACCCAGGTCTCTCATGTGTTTAAATGAATATAATAGCACACTCTCATGGCATTATTTGGAAATGTGGGTAAGTGAACATTTTACATATGACATACATAATATAATATATAACACAGCACTGCCTGGCATAAAGTCAGAAACTGTAAGTAATAGCTGTTGTTAAAGAAGGCTTGGAAATGTGACACAGGTCACAAAGCTACTCACTTATTGGTTGAACTAAGATTTTAGAAGTGGTTTCATACGAAGAGAACATTGCGTGGAATACAGTAAGTGCATCTAGTTGCTATCCGCTATTAAAAACAAACATATATTTTCCAAAGGTCTTACACCAGTCACTAACTAGGCTGGGATGAGAATTGCAAGTGTGTCTGACTTTAAACCCTAATTTCCCTAAATGTTTGCAGGCATCTAAACTTGTTATTAGAGCTATTTGTTGGTATATATTTTACAACCTTGATAAATACACTTGCTGTTTACCAAGGCTTCGGAAAAGTATGTTTTTGAATTGTTTAGAATATACAAACCTGCCCATAAAACATAGTAATATTTGTAAATGGAAGCATAATAAAAATGATTAATGATCAAAGCACACACTGAGTTGGGATTGTGAGAATAAGAGTTTCTATATTGTCTTTTAATATAGAAACTATTAAAACAAACACTGAAAAAATATGTAACAAGTTTATTTTCTAGTAGACTTTAGTAGAGTAATTAGGTAAGTTCATATTCTCACCTCCATTTTTATTTTTTTGAATATTTGGAATTATATTAATAAAAGGTGTCAGGTTGTTGTGTCTATGAGAAATCCCTTGAAAACCTTGACATTCTCTTCTCAGCTGTTGCTGCATCATTATTCTTGCCATTCAGTTTTGTTTAACTGTGAGGTATAGGAATGCTTTATTTCAGTTTTCTTCAAATATTTTACTGCAGTTTTTCTTATTAACTGGTTTTTCAAAGATATATTACAGTTGGATCTTTAGATTGACTACTTCTCAGTAGGGGGGCCTAACGGCCTTCCCCAGTAGTCACCGTTGTTTACTGTTTAGTCTGAATTTGAAATTGGTAAGCCCTGATTACTGTTATTAGCAGCCATTCCACTTATTGTGCCATCTAGTAATATTGTATCATGGAAATAGGTGTTCTTTAAAAAAGCCAGAGTTCTCTCTTTCTATGTACTGCTGTGATAACTGATCAAAACTGTGAAATACAACAGATCATGGTTAGTTAGGCCTGAAGAGCTTAGTTGATCTGATATTACAGTTTGTGGACACATTATATATACTGGATTCAGATATTACATAGAAGGCTAAAGTATTCCATACACTGCTGCCTCAGATTCTTGCAAGGACAGAACAATTTACTTCTTGTTTGAGTGTGCTCAGATATATCCAGTGCCAGTTTGCTTTTAATACATACATTTTAAATTTCTTGATTTAGAATCACGTTCCTCTAGTTCTAAACTCCCACTCCCACTTTACTTTCTGTTCTTCTTCTTCTAGAACTCCATTCTCCAGCTAAATCTGGTAACTTTCAAAGGCCTTTACCTGCTTTACACTTCCCTGCCAGCTTAACCTAATCCATACTGTTATCTCTTCTGCAATTCTCTGTCTAATGTTACATGAGTAAATCCTACCTGCCGTTTTCTTTTACTGAGATTTTTCTAATTATTAAGTTGTTAGTGCTTTTTTTCCTTTCATCCTTTTTTTTTTTTTTTTTGAGATGGAGTCTCACTCTATAGCCCAAACTGGAGTGCAGTGGTGCGATCTCGCCTCATTGGCTCACTGCAAGCTCTGCCTCTCGGGTTCACGCCATTCTCCTGCCTTGGCCTCCCAAGTAGCTGGGACTACAAGCGCCTGCCACCATGCCTGTCTAATTTTTATATTTTTAGTAGAGATGAGGTTTCACCATGTTGCCCAGGATGGTCTCCATCTCCTGACCTCATGAACTGCCCGCCTCGGCCTCCCAAAGTGCTGGGATTACAGGCTTCAGCCACCGTGCCCAGCCCACTTCCTACTTTTAATAATGGAATACTGTGTGCATGCTAGTGTATATGTGTGTGTATTTCTTTATCACACCATAATGTCTTCACTGGGAAGATCCTGGTGTAATTCATATTTACCTATCCTTCTTTCCCAGTTCTTTGCAGAGTGCCTTGCTTATAGTAGATTACTAGATTGCTTACTAAACAATGGTTGAGTTCATTTGATGCTGTAAATTGGAAAATTATGCATTTTCTAGGGCATGCAATAAATATTTATAGAGCTCCTACAATATATTAGATGTTGTGTTTATCACATTCTTAAGAAAATATTAAATGCTGGATCTTACAGTTGAGTTAACATACATATGTTTATATACATATATGTCACAAATCACATGAATCTATAACAAATCATGTGAACTTCATTAGAACTTTGTGTTCATTTGTGTTACTCAGGATCTACTATATTGCTGGAATTCAGTTGTTACCAAGATAAATGTGTTACCCATATATGATAAATATACAGTGCCAAGAGTCCAGCCTGTAGTGGAGGACAAGTTGGTGTCCAGGCAGCATCGTATAAAATGAACCTGGAAAATGGATCAACATATCGTATAAAATGAGAGCGGAAAATGGATCAACATACTTAAGACATTGTGTTTAAGTTGAAGGAGATTCAGCGTGAATTGGGAGAAATGGGAGTCAGACAACACAGGTCTTTAAAGACACGAGAGTGGATGCCTTGATTTGTTAGAAGAGTAACTTTCATGACGGCACAGAGGAAGCACTATAGAGAGAAGAAGCAAATATATTTGGGTTGTGTGCTTACTTGAGACGTATTTTCATTAGACTTAGGACCCTTGTGGTATTCATGGCCATAATTTATGTAAGATAGGATGTAATAGAGACAATCACATTTGGTCATTTCTAAGCACCACTATGATGTTTGGTACATGAGATTTACCTCTTTAAGTCAAAGAATAAGTATAATTAACAACAAAAGAGAAACATATTAATGCATGGCTTCGAAAATCCGTAGGCACAAAGCCATTCTGTGAACAGAGTTCAATTAAACTTAAACTATTTATGTGTGATAATATGGCATAACTATAACATAATATTTTTTAAAAATTACTTTGTTGAATACTAACAGTTAAAAGAAACTTTCCTTGGTGTTAAGCTAGGTTCTCAATGAAGTCATGCCTAGGAGGCTATCTTGATGTTGAAGGCTAAAGAACCATCATTAACGAATCCATGGCCTCTCATTTCTACCTCTATCCCTCTCTGAACTAACCGCTCAAGCTATAAACTGATTTTTTTTCAGGCTGTATTTTTTTTATACTTTGCAGCATATTACTAATTTTTAAAAATTATTTGTTTGCTTTTGTGCTTCCTGGTTTAAAAGAGGAATTTATGCTGCGAATAGTATGAATATGAGTTACACAGTTCTGTAGTTTATAGGACCTACTGTTTTCTTTTGAAAAATATATAAAACAATTCATATGATTTCATTTGTAGTAAGACAGTTCTGGCAGTTTTGTGACAGTGAAATTTTAAGGATCATCAATATCGGAGACATAGTCTGTAGAGTTACTTTGTTTTCTCCTTTCTTTTTTCACCTTTAATTCTAATTAAAATATACTCTACTAGACTAGATGCTTCTACCTGGATGTTTTCTGTCTGATCTTTGACTTACAATCAAGGAAATTCAGCTTCAGCCTATTAGAGCTGAAAGGGCCCATGGCATGCTAGGGGCTATCTAGCATTTCAAAAATTCAGAACCCCTGTCCTATGAATAATGATTAATGTATAGTACTTATAATGTTAAATTTTCCAAGAAAGACACCCTGTAAAGTTATTCTGTATTGTTGAAGCCATTCTTAATATTCCATATAATGCAGAAGTTGCACATAACATATCTATGCAAAGTATTTAACCCATGGTTCTCTAAATAAATATTCACATGCATATACTTTTCAAAATGCCTGGATTATGCTATATCATAAAATTTATACAAAATTCCATATCAGTCACATTCAATATACTTTATCATCTACTTTCTTATACGTAATTGTATATTTATCTGAATTTTTTATTAGTTTTCATAAGTGTCAGTGGGAATATGGTCTTTAACATTGCTGTTACTCATGATGTGACAATTCAAAATTTATTTTTCTAATTGAAAGAGTTAAAAGTTTTCTTTTTAAAATTCGCTCAGAAATCAAGGTTTCCTTACCAGACTTATTATTATGAAAAAATGTAATCTGTAATATATCATATTTTTGGAATTATCTTGTTGCATATCACTTAAGATTTTTTCAATTCTTAATCTACTATTTATGAATATAACTTTTTTTTTTTTTTGAGACGGCGTCTCACTCCGTCACCCAGGCTGGAGTGCAATGGCACGATCTTGGCTCATTGCAACCTCCACCTGCCAGGTTCATGCTATTCTTCCACCTCAGCCTCTTGAGTAGCTGGGACTACAGGCACACACCACCACACCCTGCTATTTTTTTTATTTTTTTATTTTTAGTAGAGATGGGGTTTCACTATGTTGGGTAGACTAGTCTGGAACTCCTGACCTCATGGTCTGCCCACCTTGGCCTTCCAAAGTGCTGGGATTACAGGTGTGAGCCACCGTGTCCGGTCTATGAATATAACTTCTATTGATATCATAAGCAAAGTATATTAGGGATCCTAATGTCAGTGTGGCTTCATGAGCTGACTTGACCAAAGCATTAACCAATGGAGTGGAGAAGTATAAAAATACTAAATTATTTTGGATATACACTCACAAACATATATATACACACATACATTTGTATTTTTTTTGCAATATGGATTTTTCTTCATATATATGTTTCATATATATATTTATTTGAAAATGTATTTTTTTAACTTGAAGTATCACCAGAGGGCTATAATCACTCAACAATAATTGCAGAGTAGCTACTTTATCCCAGGCACCGTGCTTGATGTTGGGAATTCGATTATGTGAAAGAAAATATCTGTACTCTCAAAGACCTCACTGCCATGAGAGTTAGATGTGTTGTAAGTGCTATAGCAATACAGAGATAGGCAGGAAAAGTGAGGATATTTGAGAAAGGTTTAATGATACAGGAATCTTTTGAGTTGAACCTTGTAATACATTAAGTTTCCTCAAACTAGGACAGAAGAAAAAGGCATTCAGCTGGATGAGAAATCATGAACAAAGTCATGGAGGTATCAAAGTTCATCATTTATTAGACAAAAGGCACATCATCCAGTGTGGTTAGAGTACAGGGAGCATGGGATGAGTGACTAGATGGGAACTGGAAAGGGAAACTGGACTTAGCTGGATGTGGGCTTTGAATTTTATGCCTAGGAGTTTGTATTTATTCTATAAACATTTGGAAATCATTGAAAGTTTTCATGCAAGAGATAACAAAATACCTGTTTTGGGAAGTTGGCTCTACTGATAGAGTGGAAGGCAGTTTATGGTGAAAGTTCTGGAGGGAAGGATGCTTGTCAGGGGACTAGTACAGTCTGATGAAGTCTGCTTATGTGATTTTGATGCCACACCCTTGGACACTGACCTTGGAGGCAGATCAAGAATCATATGAATGGAAGGATATAAACTATTTGGGAGGTGGTTAGATGTTGGGAAAAGATTAGATGTTGGGAAAAAGGTATTTGCTTCGCATTTTAGTTTTGAACATTTTAATAAGAAAGTAGAATGGGAAATGTGAGAGATAAACATTAGGAGGAAAAAGTTAAAAAATTTATTTACATTTCGTGATAGGTGATTCCATGCAATTGAATGAAATCCCCAGGGAATATATGCATATGGAGAGTAAAAACAGAAGAAGGCAGAATGCTTATCTTGATGAGCCATGGAAGGAGAGCATAACAGAAAAGCCAAATAAGTAAAGCTAGAATCAGGGGAAAATCATGATAGAAAGGAAAGAAGGAGTGTTTCAATATGCATGGAGTCAACATACTAATAATAATATCAAAAGCAACAGTAATAATAAAAATCAATCCAATCCCTGCTAGGCCACTAAGTTTTAAACTAAAGATATTATACAAATTATCTCAGTTAATCCTAATAACATACTTTGTTTTAAAGAAATAGAAACCAAGTTTATCTGTTAATATTTTAAACCAAAGAAAGCTTCATAAATCATGAAGTGGAACTCACAAGGTCCTACTGGAGGATGAAGAAACATGCACAGGAAAGAAAAAGATGTATTCCAGCTCCAGAGAGTAGAAGTAAATTGAGAAGTTAATAGGAACTATCCCTTTCAGACACTACTGCTGGAATGACTTAAATCCAATTATGTTAATTTATTTAAACCCTATGCTCACTATTTAGATTCCAGAGAGAGAATGCTGCTGAAATGTCTGGTTGGAGAAACTAGCCAACCTTTTAGTTAGAGAAGGGTAACATTTTTTGACTAACAGTCCTACCAGGCTAAATTCAGTGGGAGAAAAGTATTTGCTCAAGGGAAAGCAGGGTGTCCTTATCAAAAGAAAGTAGAATACAAGAGTATATTCTACTTGTATTATGTAAAAGTGACTCATGGGTCTTCAACTTAAATATGAGGGTGCCAAATCTTAGGATAATTAAGTAACTTGCTCCAATTTATGCAGGTTAGTAAGTGAATGAATTCATATTAAAGCCAAACTCCATCATTCAGATCAAGAAAACTAAAGTGAGAAAAGGCTATTTTATGTAACATTTCTAACAGTTTCATCAGTATGGTAGCCAGGCAAGAAAATTATTAATACATCAAGTTTTATGGAGCCAATTTTAAGTAAATTCTTTGCCAAGAATTTCTGCAGGAAAGAAAAGGAAAGAGCAGTTCGGCAATGGAAGAGGTGAGGGATGATCTCTTTTACAAAATAGGAAAACTTAGATAGGTTTGTGGATTGAAAAAGTTACAGGTGGAACAGGAAGGAGAAAGTACATGGATGAAACAAGATCCTATCAGAGGCAGGAAGGAGTGGAATTAAAAAGTCAGATTGACAAAAGAGTAAGGATTCTTTTGAGATGCAAAATGAGGTCCAGATGAATAAAGATGCAGATAAATTTGGAGATATAGGGGAGGGAAACGGAAGGGGTTCACAACTGATAGGCTCAATATTTTCAGCAGTAAGAGGGGAAATCATGTGTTGAGGTTGAGGGGAATGAGGATAAGGGTGGGGATCTGAGGAGGGTGTGGTGGGAACAGCTGCTGTGTGGAATGGGAAGACCAGCCAAGTAGGAATGAGTAATAGGGCTGCTGAGCAGCTCTGAAGGTTCAGCTGACATCGGAAATCATAAATTTGTAGCAGAGTCAATCAGCATGGTTATTCAATTTTCTCAGGAACTCTTGGCAGCCCAGGAGGAGGAGGAGAGCAAACAGATGGTAGGACTGATTTGGTAATGGGATTGGCAAGGCAGCTGCGAGAGAAGGTTAAAGAAGGGAAGAAATCAATTGCACCCGTGAAAGTGTGTTGAAAATGGTTTATCAGGGGGATCAAAGTTAAGGAGAGAAGGAAGTCAAGCCAGGAAGGATTAGACACTGATAATTCAAGAAAGAGTGAAGCCATGGAGGTCATTAGCCTTTGAAGCTTAAGAGGAGGTTTTGTGGGCATGAGTGAGTGGGATAGGTGATGAGAGAGAATTTCACAATTTTAGATATTACAGTAGAGCATTTTTTGTTTCAAAACAGCCCATTTTGTGAGTGTGAATTGCCAAAGTGAGTAGAAATTACTGTTACTGAAATATAAGAGCAAAAGAATTTCAAACCTAAATAGGATAATATGTCATCCAAGTCATCTAGAATCATGATGATTTATAGAAAAGAAAACAATAGGAACAAGAAAAGCAACAATAAAACACCAGCTGCCAAGTTATTCAAGTGCATTTTTTGTTTTGTTTTGTTTTTGTTTTTAGAGACAGGGTCTTGCTCTGTCACTTAAGCAGGGGTACAGTGGTACGATTATGGCTCACCACAGCCTCAAACTCCTGGGCTTAAGAGAAGCTCCTGCTTCAGCTTTCCTCACTACTGGGACTACAGATGCATATCCCTATGCTCAAGAATTTTTTATTTTTTTATTTTTTGTAGAGACAGGGTCTTGCTATGTTACCCAGGCCAGCCTTGAACTCTTGACTTTAAGCCATCCTCCTGCCTTGGTGTCCCAAAGTACTGGGATTACGGGCATAAGCCCTTGTGCACAACATATGCAAATAAATTGATGCAGTACTGTGGATGACTAGAGTTAGAAGACAGCTAGAAAGTTTGATTGTTTGGACCTTGTAAATATAAGACTTACTGAACTAAAGCAGTGGATCTATGTCCCAGAATTGAAAGGGGAAATCCAAGAGAATGTCCGACTTCCAAGAGGGACAAAAAATTACTATTTTTAGCAGTATTCTAGCATATAGTGAAACCTATGTGAATAAAACTTAAACTAGCTGATTTTCTCAAGCCCTTTTATAAGGGTTCTGATCCTCCTTATCATGACAGAACCCTCATGGCCTAATTGCCTCCTAAAGATCTCACCTTTTAATACTGTTGCATTGGGTTTAAGTTTGGACATGACACAAACAGTCAAACCATAGCAGCATTTAAAATAGGTTATATTACCATATGTTTAAATGTAAATTGGCATGACCTAGTAGTAGAGAGATCTCTACTTCTACTTAGTAGAGAGGAAGACATTTACCCCCTTGAACATACTGTAGGCTAAATGCATATTAAGATTTCATGCAGGCCGGGTGCAGTGGCTCATGCCTGTAATCCCAACACTTTGGGAGGCTGAGGCGGGTGGATCACGAGGTCGGGAGATCAAGACCAGCCTGGCCAATATGGTGAAACCCCATCTCTACTAAAATACCAAAACTTAGCCAGGCATGATGGTGTGTGTCTGGAGTCCCAGGTACTCAGGAGGCTGAGGTAGGGGAATTGCTTGGACCTGGGAGGCAGAGATTGCAGTGAGCAGAGATTGCGCCATTGCAATCCAGCCAGGCAACAGAGCAAGACTCTCTTAAAAAAAAAAAAAAAAAAAGGTTTCAGGCATAGGTATATTTTGAAATGAATTTAAGTTTTATTCTGCCATGTGAGGATGCAGAAACAACACACTATCTTGGAAGAAGAGAGAGCAGCCCTCACTGGCCATTAAATCTGCTGGTGCCTTGCTCTTGGACTTCCCGGCCCCTAGAACTGTGAGAAATAAATTTCTGCTGTTTGTAAACTACTCACTTAAAGATTATTATAGCACCAGAAACAGACTAAGACAAACATAAAATACCTAACTAAAATAAGGTCTCTGACTTAGCTACCACCTCCAATGATACCCCCTTGTTTCTGATCTCCTTCACCAAAACTTGTGAAAGTGTTGTCTGTGTAGCTGTTCTCCATTACTCACATCTTAAGATCTCCTTAATTGAGTCCTATGGGGCTCGTTATGTCCTTTCTACTCCACTGGCATGGCTCTTATTAAGGGCACCAGATCTCTTTTGCTGAATCTAGTTGTCAATTCTCTTTTCTAAATCTTGTCATTTGAATAGTTGTTCACTCCCTTCCCTGGAGCAGTTTGCATCACTATATTTACTTGATTTTCCTCCTTAATTGCTAACTACATTCTTGTCAGTCTGCTTCTCTGCTTCTAATAGATGTCTAAGTCTTACAGTGCCCCAAGGATTTTGTTTGTATGTATCTCCATCCCAGACTTCTCCCTTGGGCTCAGTACAAGTGCTCAGTACAAGTACTTACGTGAGTTTTCTATAGGTGAAGGCATATGGTAGGGGGTCATATGGTAGGTTCTGGTGCCAGATTCTCTTTGGCTCTTGTCACGTATTAGCCTGCTGATTAAGGCAAGTTTCTTAATGTCTGTACTTTAGTTTTCTCATCTATAAAATGAGGATAATACTAAGAACTACTTCATGGGGTTTTGGGGAGGATTGAGAAAGTAAAAGATATAAATAAGTAGATACATATAAAAGTCAAAATGTTCTTGGCACATATTCAGTGCTCAATAACTGCTTATTATTAATTGTATTACAAACATAATAGAGCAAAAGTAAAATCATTGATTATTTTCCCCCTCAAATATTCTAGTTTATTCTCTTCAGAAACCTTTCTCATGAGTGAAGACTACTGATATCCAACCAGTTGGTTTAGGGTAAAAATCCAGAGATCATTTTTTGCTCTTTTCCCTCTTTATGCTATTCCAGCCTATCAGTCATTTCTGTTATCTTTACTTCAAAATTTTGTACCAAATCTGACCAGTGTTCGTCATCTCCTTCTCTAAACCATAGTACAGGCCACCAACATTTGCTCTGTTTCTCTGATACTTCTATGCTTCTTACAATACGTTCTCCATGGTTCTCCATGGAGTGACCTCTCTAAAGTGTAAATGCACATACAGATTGAATATCCCTTATTTGAAATGCTTGGGACCAGAAGTGTTTTTGGATTTCCAATTTTTTCAGATTTTAAAATACTGCATTGTACTTACTAGGTGAACATCCAAAAGTTGACATCCAAAATGCTCCAGCAAGCATTTCCTTTGAGTGCTAAGTTGGTGCTCAGAGATTTCAGAGCATTTTGGATTTCAGATTTTTGGATTTGGGATGCTCAACCTATATGTCTTTTCATTAGTTAAAATCCTTCAGTGGCTATCCATCACATTGAGAGTAAAATCCAGTCTCCCAAATTGGTATAAGCATGTCCTGACTTAGTACTAGCCTGACTTTGGAAAGTCAGCTCCTTTCTCTCTCAGAGCTGTTCACTAAAATCCACTCTGACTCCTTTTCTGTCACTCAAACACGCCTAAAGATTTCCTTTTTTTTTTTTTTTTTTTTCCAGACAGTCTCACTCTGTCACCCAGGCTGGAGTGCAGTGGCACAATCTTGGCTCGCTGCAACCTCTGTCTCCCGGGTTCAAGCAATTCTCCTGTCTCAGTCTTCTGAGTAGCTGGGACTACAGGTGCCCACCACCACATCCAGCTAATTTTCATATTTTTTTTAGTAGAGACAAGGTTTCACCGTGTTGGTCAGGCTGGTCTCAAACTCCTGACCTTGTGATTCACCCACGTCGGCTTCCTAAAGTGCTGGAATTACAGGCATGAACCACTGCACCCGGCCAAGATTTCTCATTTTTAAAGCCTTTGCACTCGTTATTCCTCTGCTTAGAACAATTTTTTGCCCTCAGGTCTTGATATCTGCCTCCTTTTCATTTAAATTCTATTTCAAATTCCACGTCCTGACAGAGGCTTCTATGACTACTTTCCACCAAAATACTCTACTTTCTATTTTCTATAGCACTTACTAAGGTTTTCAATCTTCAGTCTCTGCCCCAAACTTAATTTACCCACGTTGATCACTCACCTAAATCTGAAAAAAATAAAAGAGTCTATTGTAGAGTGTCACTTGTTTTACCTGATTATCTACATTTTCATCATCTACTTTCTTAAATTTTATTTTTATATGTACTTGGCCTTGTATTTCACTATTAGACAGCACACTTGTATCTGCTCATGCATTAGGAATTTTGGAGTGGTAAGCATCTCTAGCCATCCTTTTCACATTTGCAAATGTTGACATGCATAAAATAGTAGTTGTTTTGGATCTGAATTTCTCATGAAGAGCTACATGTTTTGGGAAAATTGAGCACTTATCCCTTTGATATATTTAAGAGCTCTGAAAGAATTACTAAAATAACCTGAACATTGTGTTTAAGCCTGGAAATATTTCCCTTGAATCACAAATTATTTTATTAACAAGGTTAATATATCAGAAGATTGTTTGTTTTTATCATTAGTTTCCAAAAGCATAAACAATAAAATAAAAGAACAGACATTGGCTTCCTTATACTCACTTTGCTTCAGAGCACAGCAATGCATAACTTATTTCTCATTATTTTTGAAGCACTGATACATATTTCTCTGGGACTCTATTTGTTATGGACCAGAACATTGACCACGGAGGCATGTTCATGGATTACTGTTTTATGGTAACAGCAGTATAGATGAGGATATTGGGCTTTAAAGAACTGCGATCATGAGTTTTCCTCTGCAAAAATAGAAAGACTCTTCCTCAGCAAAAGTAAAGATAATGTTATGTTTGCAGTCTCAACTCCTTATAATCACTTAAAATTTTAAGGTAAAATTAGGCTTTTAATGCATAACATGAAACAACAAATATTCTATTTTTGAGTTCTGGTTGCATCTTTAAAGATATGATGGAGCAAAGGGCTAGCCCAGCACATATTATCATGGCCAACATTTATTTGTGGAAAAAAAAGGAAATTTGGTGGTATGGGCACACTTTCAAAATTCCCATTGATAGAGAGGGCTCAGAGAGAGGCTCTGATCTTAATTATTTTATAAATTCTAAACTGAGATGCTTAATTAGAGCTTAAATTTATGGAGACTCTCTGAAGCATGAGAGGTGTCCACCCAGGTTTCTTTTTTCATGAAGGAGCAAAAAGTATATGCAGTCACAGCGCGCTCTCTGGAGAGTCTACAGTGACACGGGCATCTTCTTTTCTTAGCTGGTGTAGGAGGCAGGGGCGGGCTTGTAGGCATATCTCTGTGTTGGTGTGCAGAAGCTGACTGAGATCCAAACATGTACTAAGGCTGTCAGATGGATAGAAAAAATGAAGAGATGCTAGTACTGACTTAATGAACAAACAGACTGAAAACAGGTTGAATTCAAAGATTAATAGTTGATCTTGGAGAGCACAGTTGATAAATTTCAAGTATTACCAAAGAGCTACCATAAATTGACTTTCCTAGCCTAAAATATTCAGTATTTTTTCTTAATGGGTTTGTTAAGAATATGTTTGAATAACAACTAATTTTTAGTTTCTTTATTGGCAAGTAAAACCAAAAAATAAATAAATAAAACTTTTCCAGGGCATTCTGCTTAAATCTCCCTCTTTCTCTCTTGTTTTTTCTTCAAGATAACTTAGGCACAATTCTTAAAAGAACACCATTTGGCTAATTTCCATCTGGCATCCTTTCCCTCTTATTTTCACTACAAAGAGTGGAGTCTCCTTTTTAATGCTACTTCTAAGTAAATTCAGCTTTAGCTCAACACTCATCCTCCCCTCTGTTTTTCGTATAAGCAATTGTTTATTTTTTTGTGGGAGAAATACATGTAACTGGGCTCTAACTTGATTGAATCAGATAAAAGCAAATTGTAGAAATACAGGCTCACTAATTTCTAGTAATATTTTGTATGCTCTAGAGAACAAATGTGTCGTGTGAAAAGTTCCATTTGTGCAGAAGAATTGAGTATTTTGCACACAGATAATTAGAAAATTGTCAAGACATATGTTGCTTTTACAAACATTTTTGTATTTATTGTTTTGCAGATGATACCAAAAATTATCATGGTGCCGAATTCTGAAAAACCTCTCAACTTAGAGGTCTTCATCAGTGACTAATTGCTACTATTTGTAACCCACTTTAAAAGCAAATAAAGCACCCATCTGGTAATTCTATTAACAGTTTCTATGCTAACATGGCGATTTGTCCTCAAAAAAGAAAATATGCAATTATGAAATATTTGTATTTGTGTCACTCTTGAAAAGATACAAATGTATCTGGAAAAACAGAGTTTACTATTCCTTTCCGTGTTCTCTATTAAGTCTACAACTTTTTAAAAAATCAAATTAGATTAGCACCATAGCTATGTAGCTACATATATTTAACAAAATGGAAAATTACAGCAATAATCTGAATAAATCAAAGCAAAAAAAACAACATTCATAATTCATCATCTGAATAGCATTATCAAATCATCTTTCCTCTTCCCTCCCCATCTATCTGTGTTGCCCGCTCTAGAATTAATAGGTCTTGAGCACCTAGGTCTCTCCCCTGAAAAGAGGGAAAGGGAAGTGACATTCCTGACCTTGTTATTTTGAAACTCTGACCTTGAGAAAATTGTATCTCTCTGAGAGTCAGTTTCTATGGTGGTCAAATGCAAGAGTTTTTTCTGCTAGTCTATAATAAATGCTGTCATGAATAATTAAAGAAATGAAGAATTTGAAAATGTTTTGTAAAAGTAAGCCCCTTCCAGAACTCAGAGGTAGCTGTGATCATGCGAGTTTCTGAAGTAGGACAACAATGATTGTCCACCTGAAGAATAAAATATTTAATTTCTGAGAAAAAACAATTGGAGACTTGCTCCAGCCCGCGTCATTCTGAACCTTGGCCCCTTGGAGGCTGGTGAATATTCACTAACCTTCGTCTGCTGCTGCATGGGTGTGCTTTATAAGGCACACACAGATTTTTCCATTTCTTTTTTGCTTTCGATGCCCTAGTAAACCTCTTGGAGCTGGCAGAATGGGTTGGTCTGATGTTTATTATATGTAACACATATTGTGTCCCTGGTCTCAGTGCTACAGCACCTTTTCTGATTTTATGATACCATGTCACTCTTAGTTGCTTTTGGACGTGCCTGGAGTGTAAAATCTCTTTTGTCTCTTGCTAAGTTTTTCTTATTCTTCAATATGCAGCTAACTCAGTGTGGTAGGATTACAGGTAGTTTTAAAGTTTTCTTTTTTATACTTCACTTTTGTATTTCTTCCATGGCTTTTATAATTTAAAATTATAGAATTAGAATTCTCTCTCATATGTTCCATTAGCACAGATGTTCATTTCTCATAATAATTATCTAAGTATAATATAATAGACTATCTGTCTCACTAGACTGAGGTATTTTGTAACATATAGTTCCTTATGTCTGCTACAGTGTCCATAAGGAACATTTATTGCATGTCAGTTGAATAAATGGATGGGCAAATATGTTACATCTGTAGTTAATTTTAGTTTAATAAGTAGACATAAAGCAATATGAAATAGCTAATAACTAATTAGATCTGCAAATAATATAATACATTTCATATAATTTTTTTAGTTCTTTTTTGCTTTTCTACTCATTGGAAATAAATGATAAAATAAATTTCTTCATCATAATAAAGTAAATAAAATTATAATAAATAATTAAATGATGAAAAACTCTTGTAAATTATGATTTTTAAAAAACAACTTCTTATTTTCATTTTTTTTTTCTTTTTGAGATGGAGTCTCACTCTGTCACCCAGGCTGGAGTGCAGTGGTGTAATCTAGGCTTACCGGAACCCCTGCCTCCTGGTTTAAGCTGTTCTCCCACCTCAGTCTCCCGAGTAGCGGGGATTACAGGCAGCCACCAGCACGCCTGGCTAATTTTTGTATTTTGGTAGAGATGGAGTTTTACCATGTTGGCTAGGGTGGTTTCGAATTCCTGACCTCAAGTGATCTGCTCCCGCCTTGGCCTCCCAATGTGCTGGGATTACAGGTGTGAGCCACCGTACATGGCCAACTTCTCATTTTCTAATTTCTTTTCTGTACCATATAAAGTATTTTCATCTTGTGGTCTATAACAGTTACAGTGGAGGTGCTATGGCAACATAAGGCCACAACTCATAAAAGCTAATTTTGTTATTATTGCTATTTGTCCATTTCATGTCAAAACTTAGGCTCAGACAACTGGATAACCTGAATGACAGCCAGAAGCTTCAAACATTACTTTCATGTGGAACGAAGGTGTACTTTCTACTGAAAGAATATTTCCTCTGGAGTGGCAGTCAGTGGCACCTGATAGGAGTTGGCAAAGATAAGTTTAATTGTATTCAGTGTGATTCAACAGACATTTATTATATACCAATTTGTTTATAATTCTCTAGATATATGAAAGTAAATAAGGCCTTGGCCCTTTTGTGGAGGAACTCACAATAAGTTTAGGGAGGCCAAACATAATCAATTACCTATAAAGAAAGGATGACAGTTTAATTTGCAACATTCAACAAATAATTATTAAGGGCTGTTCTTTGCCTTCTTTGCCTAACACTGTGCTGGGTGCTAATGAAGTGCTATGGAAACAAAGTCATGTGGAATCTATTTGACTCTGATGTTGGTACAGAGCTTTGGTCACATGATACTTTTAGGATCCTGTAACATTTTAATTTCTTTTAAAGTCAGAAGAGAAACAAGGACCTTTTAGGAAAAATGAAATGTTTTAGTATGTAATATCTTTATACAATATACTCATAAAATATAATCTGTAGTGTCTTTAGTGATGAAAGTGTCCCATCAAAGTAAAAGGGCCTAGGGGCCATGAAAGTCATAATGTGGTCCTGACTGGGAGAAGCTGGAAGTCAGAGAGGGTGAAAAAGATTCAGATTACCAGAGCTGGGCCTTGAAGTGATAATAATATTTCACCAGGTGGAGAATAGGAGGGTTTTTTAGCCAGAAAGATTAACCAAAGCCAAGACCTAGACTTGTGAAAATATAGGATGCACAATTCAGAGATGCACAAGACATGGTTCTTAAATGAAAAGGTTTATCAGGTCAGTGGATAGAAGAAAAAGTATGTGAATGAAAAATTAAATTATTGAAGAAAGATACCTATTCCAAGAATGGTGAATAAGGCACCTGCTCCTGAATCTTAAAGGTCTCTGAGAATTAAAGCTTTATGACTAGACTATTTAAACAAACAAAACTGTTTAAAAGTTTACCATTGTATAACTCTTGATGTTCTAGTCTGTGTAATGTATTTGAGAGTAGGATAGGAAATAACAGAGTTTTGAGATTATCCTCAAGTCCTGAAATCTTCACTTATAAGTGATTATATATTTACCAATATTTATTTTATTGTTCTCCTTAAGTATTTTGAAAGTAATACCTAGAAATATAGCATTTCAAATTTACATGGAAAATAATGTAACATTTTGACCCTCAGAAATTAACTCAGGATTAGTTGAATACTCTAGTCAGGACATTAATTCTTAAGTCTATTGTATGAAAGTGTTTACTCATAAACAAATAAACTTTCTTTTTCTAGAATAAACTCAAAATCCAAATTCAACAGTGAATAAAAATGCAATTCATATTGATGAATTCTGTTAAGCTATTTTCAAAATATGAGAGCATAAATCAAAACTTAAATCTAGTATATACTATTGCATTAATTCCATTTCAGCTTTAATCAAATTCTAAAAGGGTAGTTTCTCTTGGTGTTTTCTAAACCCTGTTCTCAGTATTATCTTCTATTTTTCCCCTTCGTATAATGATGGGAAAACATTATTCATCTAATTTATTTTGAGTGAATAACATTAAGGCTACTTACATTTTTCTTGTTATTATAAAAGCTGTAGTGAATAGTAGGTGAGCTGATGAATTTAATTTTTCAACTAAGTAAACATGCACATATTAAATTCTCTAACTGTCATAAATATAATCAGGCCTTTAATTAGAAAATGAAGGCAACATAATTCTAAGCATTATGAAGATACATTGGACTTCTGGTTGTTAACACATCTAGAGAGATGAGGCAACTCAATCAGAATTCCAGTATCTAGCTCTATCCTGACTAGAACTTTTGCAGATCAATCTTAGCCTATAGAAGAGCCGCTGGAAATAAAAGACTGTGCCTATGTATGGTACATCATATTGGGAATCTTCAGAACTAAAGGATACCAGCCTCTCATATGAGAAAGTAGTTGGATTCTCGGATATTGCAATCTATACTTACTAAATATGGAAAGGTATCTGTTAGCTTTCAAAACACATTTTTCTCCCATTTCATATTTGTTTACAACTCTGAAATTCATACGGGGGAGGCAGACAAAGGCATTAGTGAAAAGTGAACTGTTCCTTTTGGTGTGTTACTCACTGAGTGATTTTGCGAGACTTTTATCAATCTCTGGATCTTCCAAAATACCTATTATTTATTCACTTAAGAAAATGTTGGTTTGGCAAAACATTATGCTGAAGTCAGAGACTGTAGGACTGTATAAGGCACAATTCCTACCCTCAAGAAATGTACACTCTGGTAGAAAAATGGAAATACAATATGATATGACTAATACTAGTGCATCCTATAGTGTAAAGGAAAGACGCTAAACTCATGCTTAGGATGTCAGTGAAGCTTGCTTCAAGTCAACTTCACTGGGTCCACAGAAGCTTACTTTGTTTTAATTTATCTTTTGAGACGGAGTTTCACTTTTGTTGCCCAGGCTAGAGTACAGTTTCATGGTGTCTGCTCTCTGCAACCTCCGCCCTCTGATTTCAAGTGATTCTCCTGCCTCAGCCTCCTGAGTAGTTGAGATTACAGGGGCCCGCCAACCAACCCAGCTAATTTTTGCATTTTTAGTAGAGATGGGGTTTCACCATGTTGGTCAGGCTAGTCTCGAACTGACCTCGTGATCTGCCTGCCTCGGCCTCCCAAAATGCTGGGATTACAGGCGTGAGCCACTGCGCCCAGCTCGCTTACTGTGTTTTTTAAAGAATTGGGTTAATTATTTGAAATAATATGCCTAGTTTTATCTGTGACTGAAGCTATGAAATTTTTATCTCAACTTTGTTCTATTATTTTTTATACTTTAATAAGAAAATGCATTATAATATCATAATTTATTGCCTATATTTATGTATATTTACAGATAGGTAATGTTTATTTATTTTACATATAGGTAATTTTTACATATATATGTAAATAGCTAGATTTTTTTTTTTTTTTGAGACGGAGTCTCGTTCAGTCGCCCAGGCTGGAGTGCAGAAGCGCGATCCCGGCTCACTGCAAGCTCCGCCTCCCAGGTTCACGCTCGCCGCCACGCCCGGCTAATTTTTTCGCATTTTTAGTAGAGACAGGGTTTCACCATGTTAGCCAGGATGGTCTCGATCTCCTGACCTTGTGATCCGCCCGTCTCGGCCTCCCAAAGTGCTGGGATTACAGGCTTGAGTCACCGCGCCCGGCGTAAATAGCTAGATTTATATGTAGCCAATAAAGGTGTGCTTGTGTGTGTGTGTGTGTATATGTGTGTATATATAAATATATTAGAATATGCCTGTATTAAATATATATTGAAGAGAGCAAATACCATTAATCACATTTCGAAAATTATTTTCACCATGCCTTGCAATTTTTTCTGCAGCTTTAATTTCATATCAGATTCACAGTAAAAATGTCATTCATCATATGAATTTCTATTACTAGCTCATTTAGTTGTGAGCTCCTTTATTTTACTCTTCAGTGAATTGTTTTAAAACCATGTTAAATGCAATATTGACTTATTTACTTTTTCTTCTCTGAACGTCATTGTTGGTAATGTATTTTTACTTTTTTCTGGCCTATGAATTTTTTTTTTTTTTACCTGCTTGAATTTTCTCTGTATATGAGGAAGCCCTTTTGTGTTGGCAATCTCTGTAGACTTTTATTCACCATTCATTACTCTCTCACTTAATAATTGCTACAAAGATATGGAAACAAATCAAGCTGTTTCTTTCCTTTTGGGAAAGATTTCTAAGGCTTAAAATATTGGTATAAACTTATGTGATTTATTAATTAAAGACATTCTTTATGTTTTGGAAAAAGTTGCTAACTCCTCACATTTAATTTCTAATGTAAGAATGTAAGAGTGAATTACAGTCATTTTTTCCCCATAATTTTTATTAAAGCAAATGTGTTAATTAAGACTCATGAATTGAGCATCTGCCTTCCTATATTATGTTTGACGTGATGGGAATGTAAAAAACAGTGTAAGGCTCTTTCCCTGTACTAGACGGGCTCAAAGAGTACAGCTTTAAGACAGATTAACAAGCACAAAATAAATAGCACTATATTAATAAAAAGGAGAATACAGCTCATTTGTAAGTTATACAATGAATGTTATAAATATATAGGTCTTTTAAAATCTGTGAGTACAGATTATATGTGTATATGTGCATGTATATATAAATTATAGTGAAAAAAGAAGGATGTACACCCAGTACTATTGCTAGTGGTGAATCCATCCATATGGGTCTGCAACAACTGGATTCTTGCCTCTTCAGAGGAAATAATTTGGCCGAGGGGCAGAAATAGGTTTAAGGCAGAGGGAGAGACTGAAATGAGTTTTAAAACAAGAGTAAACGTTTATTAAAAAGTTTTAGAGCAAGAACAAAAGGAAGTAAACTACACTTGGAAGAGGACCAAGCAGGCAGCTTTAGATCCAAGTGCTCCATACGACCCTACCCTTGACTTGTGGTTTTATACATTAACATGTTTCCAGGATTGCATTTATATTTCTTTTCTCCTGATTCTTCCCTTGGAGCAGGCTGTCCACATGCCTGTGGCCTGCTGGCACTGGAGAGAGGACACATGCGCAGTGTGTTTACTGAAGTTGTGCGCATGCTCATTTGAGGCGTTTATCCCTTACCAGTTGAGCCTTCCTAAAGGAAATCATATGCAGTTAAACTCTGTCATTTTGCCTCTTAGTGCATATGTGGGAGCCCCCTTACTCAACTCATGAGATCTTATTCGGAAGCTGCTGATCACTAGCTTCAAGTTTTTATATTGGGACCCTGTGTTTCCGCTGGTGCCAGCTGTGACCAATTATTATTTTACAGAGACAGTTTAACAACTGCCTGATCATCACCTGGTGGTCGCCTGACATTCCTCAGGGGAGGACCCTAGCTACCAACTCTAAGAGTATCTCACTACTGCTAGAACTTTGAGAAAAGGTGTTTGAAACAATGCAAGCAAACTCATTCAATAAGTTAATGAATGTACCTCTAAATTACACAGGATCACTCTTCCGGTGAGACTGCTGATTAATTAGTAATTTGCATTATTTTATAGATACATTATTTGTTTCGTTCATCCTTTTAAAATATCATCTTGATTTTTTAATAGTAAATGTAGATAATATATCTAGTAAATTAGGTGAAATGAGCTTCAAATGTGCTTTAAAATATATTGTACTGTACATATTTAAAGAAATCCAAATGATGCTATGTTCTTTCTCGAATTTTTGTATAATGCTGCTAGTGGCATATTTTGCTTTAAAATAAATTTTCAGTTCTAAAATCTCTGAGGTACATCTCTCCTGCAGTGATTGACTTTGTAGGGAAACATTTAAGAAGGAATTTAAATTCAAAAGGTGCAATTTGAAACACATTTTCTTGTGACAACTTTTGACACTGACCTTTTAAAATATGTAAGCATGGACTTTCCCCTTTAATTATGCTGCATCTTTTAAATTAAATCTGTGCTGTAATTCTTTATAAAATAAGGTGATATTTTGGAATGAGTTTTTTTTTTAACTTCTCTTAAATTTAGAGTATAAAGTTTCATATGTTTACAATGAGAATTCAATAATTTTTAGAAACATTTTTTCCTCTCTTCATTTAGGCAATAGAAGTCACAACACTTTTTATCCAAACAGTGATTATATATGACACAAAAATGTATATTCATTTTTCAAGATGTTTTCTATAGTGAATTTGAGCTAGAATTTCACAATGAAGAGTTAGAAGGAAATAATAATAATAATAATAGGAAGAAGAAGAAGAAGAAGAAGAAGAAGAAGAAGAAGAAGAAGAAGAAGAAGAAGAAGAAGAAGCAGCAGCAGCAGCTGATCTGTAAGGTATTTATTAGAAAGAATGGAGAAAAGGAGCATTTTTTGGAGTTACTCTTTGGTCTTATTAAAGGTCTTTTGCTTGCATTCCAGTGTAGAGGAAAGAACTTCCTCAGCTGCCTTCATTATGAGTTAGCATAGCATCTATTCTTACATCACTTTGCCAGAAATTCAGTGGGCACATAGAGAGTACAGATTGGTCATATCAAGAGAAGTTATTAATAATACTGAACATCCTTAGGTATTTGATTATTTGGCTATGCCATCTCTATTTTGAGGAATTTAAATAAAGAAATTCTCAAATAAGACCTTGGCAGTTGTGATATAGGAGAAGAAAATGGCACCTTGACTTAAAAACCTGATTTAAATAGATGCAAGATATTTACTTGGTATGGGACCTTGGACAGGTCATCTCAGCTTTTGTAGCTTAGATTTTTCTTTTCCATCTGTCTCATAGGATGTTGTGAGGTCTCAATGATACACAGTTTCTGAGGCTTTTACTCATAGTGCTCGAGCATTTTAGATTTGTTCTCTATGTTTCAGTATGCTGAGTTGTTATTTTAATATTTTGAAATTTGGTTTTTAGATCTTAGTTTAATTATTAGTTGGTCCTAAGATAAGCGGCTGCATTATGCATTAAACATTTGTTTCTTAATTTTTCCTTTTGTCTGCATATATCTATTCTAAAAATATCAATAAATAAGTAGATATAAAATATATACATAAGAATGAGATAAAGTAAATGGAATATTAGAGACTTACGTAATTTGTTGAAGAACATGCAGTTTTTAATCCTCACCCTTCTGAGACGACTATTCAAACTCTGGGAAAATTGACCAGACAACATTTTTCAGGATATGTGGATTTTTTTTAGAGGGCTTTCGTTATGTTTTCAAATCAGGGCATGCATGTTATCGTGTTATTCTGCTTCATTTTCTACAATCTTTTCTGCCTGGCAAAGAGTATCTAAAAGATTCCAAATTGGTCTCCCTGCTTCCAACCCTGGCCCCTACAGCAGTCTATTTTTTAAACTATAGCTAGAACACTTCTTTTTAAACACAATTCAAATTACTCCTCTGCTTAGATGCTTCCAGTGATTTTTTCATCTCTTCCAAGTTAAAGCCAAAAACTTCGAGGTCCTACATGACCTGGTTTCTCAGGTCCACTCCTGCCACATTCTTCTCACTCAGATTCAACAGTGGCCTCCTCACTGTTTTTGCAACAAGGCCAGGTCTAATCCCTGCCTGGGATCTGTATCTGCTTTGCCTTTTGAGCTATTTCTTCCAAATTTCCTCAGAGCTCAATATGTTTTCTCCTTGAGGTCATCTTAGCAGTGAGCTCCTTCAGATCACTGTATTTGAAATTGCACCTTCCTTCTATACCCCAAATCCTATTCTTCTTCTCTTCCCCTTAACCCAGCTTGGGATATATATGTATAGTGTATGTGTGTGTGATATTTACCTGTTTATTTGGCTTCTTTCTCACCCATTAGAATCTAAGTTGCAAGAGGTTAGGAATGTCTGTGTAGTGGAATAGGAAAATTATTTACTGTTTTTCAGCTTCCATATTTCTAGTTGTCCTATGCCAAAAGGAAGCTTTAGGTCGAGAAAATGACTCTTTTCTCTCCATAATATGGGACTAGTTGTTTTTCACTTCTAAACACCAGATGATTTCTCCCTGTAATGAGAGAGCAGCTTTCCCTTTGAAGAGAACCCAATTCCAATGATCATAATTAATTCTCTATGTATGTAGATGTAACTATATAAATATAATAACTCTCAGATTTGCTCCATAGAACTGGAAAATCGGGACTGACTGGGGGATTTGAATTAGAATCTGAAACATCAATTGCCCAAGGTACTGTTTTTCCAATATATGCAGCTTAATGATCCCAGGAAACCAGCCCTGAATGGATGATATGACCGACAAATAAGCATGACAATACCTGAAATCCAATGGACTATTGGCAGGGAAGATTACAACAATATTCCTGACAATACCTGAAATCCAATGGACTACTGGCAGAGAAGATTACAAAAATATTCATGACAATACCTGAAATCCAATGGAATACTGGCAGGGAAGATTACAAAACAGGGCCCAAAGGAGAGGTTTTCAATCTCTTTTCCTTTCCCTACACTTATAGTTCTAAAATTTCATCTTATTGATTTTTGCTGTAATTGTTTCTATTCCTAACCATTTTGAATTTCAATATTCTAACTGGAAAGGGAAGGACACCTTTCACAGTGCATCATTCTTGTTGTCACAGGATGAGACAGAAGTGGCTGACCTGTGGTCCAGAGAGCACAGAACATTGATAAGTGCTTTTTTTAAGGTGATGTGTTTTCTTGTTCTCTGTGAGGGTACAGGAGCCATGCCTCATTGTGGATGAAGTCTTCTAGAAATTTCCCATCATGTGTACGAAGACCTTCAATGTAAACAATGCCTTTTAGGGAAGAAAAATAAATGTCATGAGGATAAAAAGTTGTGGTGGGGAACCTAGGCCTGGCTGTCTGTGCTGCTGCCTTGAAATTAGAGATTTCACTGGTTGGTAGAGCCATGCTGCTTTTTCTAGATCGTTTAGATAGACTCTGATTTAAATGTGTTACATGAAGACTCTATTTAACTATATATACACTTTTTCATTCTCTTGGGATCTGATAATGTTTGGGTGGATTGTGTGATTAATTAAGTGCAGATGGTTTTGTGCTTGTACAAGAGTTTAACATTGTTAGGGGGAAATTGAATAGATAAAGTAAAAATAGACTTCATTGCCGTTTTGCTAAGGACAAATTAAATGATTCATCTTCATATTGTCTATCCCTGCCATTAATTTGATGGGGGTGTTATGATAGTCTCTTGAATAAATAAGTTAAAGTTGGTTATGAAATTATTTGTTTAGTGGATTTTGCTCAGATCATTTTCAAGATGTAGAACTTTTCTCTAATAAGGCCTGGTGAACAAATTTCTGTAATTGGGCCTGACAAAAATGCTCACTGTTCTTTTGAAAAGTAAATCCTATAGTAAATTATTCTAAAGATATTTGGGAGAGGATGGGGGCAAATTTGTGTAATTGTGCCTCTCCTATCTTCAAGAGAGGTAGTCTTGCCATAAACAAGTTCTGAATAAATCCTAGTTGAAAGCATGTAGAGCAGATAGGAAACATGTCCTGCCTTGCAAGCGTGCTCTAAATCTGTTAATATAGTCTTGAATTCTCATAAAGTCATTGACCAGAACAATTAAGAGAGTAAAAATTCTAATAGGTCAAAATTCAACATCCAAAATAATACTCTTGGACTTTCAATTAGCAATTTTAGATAACTCAATGATAGGAAAATTCTTTTGCTATTAAAGAAAACAGCAACAGAATATAGGAAAAGAGATAGAAAATAATGGAAACACTTTCAAAACAGACCCAAAGTTGCAAAATAAATAGTAAAATAAAATAGATACTTTTTGTATGTGAGAGAATGTCCCTGTCTAAAAAGCCCCAGGGGGGCTGTAATCCCTAGTTTATCTTAGTTTTCATGCTTTTGACTCAAACATTTTTTTAAAAAAATGAAAATAGTTCTTTTTACAACTCTCTAAGAATATGTAAGAAGTGACACATTAAACTGAACTATTCTTTATACTTAAGTTGGACCACTGCGAAGAGTCTGATTGGACAAAGAGTTGTGTGTTTGACTACTTCTTGTGTATGAAGAACCATGTGGGCAGCAAGCAGTGAAAGATGATAAATCATATTCAAATGGATTTAAAACTAGGAACGTATTGTTCTGATGAGAAACTGAGCATATTACTGTGGCAAAGAGAAAACTTACACGAAGTAAACAACACTAGCTTTTTTTTTTTTAAGGAGTAAAGAAGTTTTGAGAATATGTATGTCACAACCATCACATCATATATAAGTGATGATCAGACTGTAAAAATACAGCTAATCTAGGAGAAAATGGGGAGGGGGACATGTTTTCATGTGAATATGAATGTTTTAATGTGTAATTGATCTATTGAGCACATTTGCAAAAACACCACAGGCCATAGGAATTTATTAGCGACACATGAGGAAAATGCAATGTTCGTAAATTACAGTGAAGAAAATTTGGGGGGTTGTTATTGCATTTTGGATGGTATTTTTCTTTTTTTAATACTTTAAGTTCTAGGGTACATGTGCACAACGTACAGGTTTGTTACATATGTATACATGTGCCATATTGGTGTGCTGTACCCATTAACTCATCATTTACATTAGGTATATCTCCTAATGCTATCCCTCTCCCCTACCCGCACCCCACAACAGGACCCGGTGTGTGTTGCTCCCCTTCCTGTGTCCAAGTGTTCTCATTGTTCAATTCCCACCTATGAGTGAGAACATGTGGTATTTGGTTTTCTGCTCTTGCCATAGTTTGCTGAGAATGATGGTTTCTAGCTGCATCCATGTCCCTACAAAGGACATGAACTCATCCTTTTTTATGGCTGCATAGTATTCCATGGTGTATATGTGTCATATTTTCTTTTTTTTTTTTTTTTTTTTGAGATGGAGTCTCGCTCTGTCACCCGGGCTGAAGTGCAGTGGCCGGATCTCAGCTTACTGCAAGCTCCGCCTCCTGGGTTCACACCATTCTCCTGCCTCAGCCTCCGGAGTGGCTGGGACTACAGGCGCCCGCCACCTCGCCCAGCTAGTTTTTTTTGTATTTTTTAGTAGAGACGGGGTTTCACAGTGTTAGCCAGGATGGTCTCGATCTCTGACCTCGTGATCCGCCCGTCTCGGCCTCCCAAAGTGCTGGGATTACAGGCTTGAGCCACCGCACCCGGCGTGTGCCATATTTTCTTAATCCAGTCTGTCACTGATGGACATTTGGGTTGATTCCAAGTCTTTGCTATTGTGAATAGTGCCCCAATAAACATACATGTGCATGTGTCTTTATAGCAGCATGACTTATAATCCTTTGGGTATATCCTCAGTAATGGGATGACTGGGTCAAATTGCACAGTATTTTAAGTACAGGTTCTCACCTGTCCTGTTCTTATAACTGAATTATTTTTCTGTGCCTCATTTAAAAAATGACACTAATGGCTTAAATCTTGATACTGGAACATTATCACAATGTACAACATCTCTTGAACACTTAATGTCAGTGCTAAGGACTTATGAATTGTCACAATGACTGTGTGAGATAGGTACTGTTATTTGACCCATTTCACAGTTGAGGAACTGAGGCTTTGGGAGGTTATGTCACTCTCCGCCTCCTTGTAACTGGTAAATGATCTCACTGTGTTCACTCTCAGGTCTGTCTGATTCTAAAGATCAAGTCTTTACTACCCTACCTCCACTTTGCAGATTCTGGAAAATCACCTAAAGTGTTGATCTCCACATTGTCAGCCAAGTGATGGTTCAAGTAAGTTTTATCCACTTTCTTGAACTTAGAGGCTTCCAGAAGAACCAACGTCATGCAGAGGAAAGGGGTCAGCCCCGTTTAGATGTGGGAGGGAAAGAAGATGTTCAATTGCACAGTTGACTCATGGCATTTGGTGTGCCTCTAGCATGGCACAATGTCCAGAACATAAAAATGAGGCTAGACTGGTTCTGATATATAGCTAAGGATGGTGGCCTTCTCAAGGTCTCGTTCAGATTCTGGGCATAGCCCTGTGCGCTTAAGATTTCCCACCCTTTAGGCTGGCCTGAAATCAGTATAAGGCAGCGATCCTCTTGCTACAAATGCGCTTGTCTTCTTAGTCTTAAACTAAGAGATACCCTTGCTTCTTCACAGATTTCCTTTATAATCTCCAATGATAAATGGTCTGTGATGATGGGAACCCAGGGTTTTTAGGACACTGCTGCTGTATGCATGAAAGTTGAATTGCCAAAATTGAAAACTTTTTATTTAAACCCAAACCCATCCTTCCGCATACAATTTTATTGTGTCTAGGAATATTCAGTTGAAATGGCTTCTGCATACTGATGTAACAAGAATAGAAACAGTGGGAAGGATAAAATGTGTATCCCAGAGGCACTATTCGGAACCTTCTGAGCTATGTTCCTCGATGCTCAGTTTTTATTAACGGTTCAATTAAGAGTGAGATAAATTGAGTTAAGCCCTGTCACACAGCAGCATAGTTACTGGTGATCACAAAAGATTGGTATCTCAGATATTGGGTGATGGCATAGACGGAGTAAGTCCTTAAAGGGCAGGTCTATAATCCGAGCATTTCCTCTCTCTTCCAGGCATGACTAATTAAACTCCTTGATAGTGAGGTCATGGGAGTGCCCTCCCATCCTAAGCAAATTCATTTTCAAAGAGCACCTACTTTCACATTTATTTGCAGGCAACTTCTATTATTTAATTTCATTTACTCAAAATAATGAGTAAAAATTTGAAGCTTTGCCTGATGGGGGACTGGATACTATAAATGTTTTAGAGTGCAGGCCAACGACCGCTTGGTTTGGAATTCCATACGCCACATCCAGAGACCTTTTCTCATTGTTGTGTTGCATTAAACAGCGACAGCCTGGCACAGACTAACAGTGAGCTGTGTAAAAGGTCAGGTGTTGCATTTTCATCTTTGGTTTGTGTTATTATTTTTCTGCCTGTTAAATGGTACTGTAAGCCTTAAATAGCTACTTTACATTCCTGTGGGGATATTGTGTGCATTTTGATGAATCCGTCATGGTTTACTTATTTTGTGCTTCCACCTCTTTATATTAAAAATTTATATTTTTTTCGGTTAGACATTTCAAATACTGGGCTTTTAAACATTGGTGTTTCTTATGGTCATTGCACAAGAAAGATTGCCTTTACTACATAATGCAACAGTGGGAAGTGCTGGTGAACAGAGGATGATCTACACAAGATCTTAAAACCTGGATATTATTCCTGGACTACCCCTCTGTTTTCTAAAGAACCTGTTTGACTCTCAGTCTACTAGTGGTAACAAAAACCTTTAGAAATAGTATGTGGAATTAATTCTCTTTTGAAAGCAACAGAATCCTTTGCATGCATTTTCCTTCTCTTCATTGCAGAGTTTTGCGTTTTATATGTGAGTAAGAAGGGAAAAAATTGTAAGCATGAAATAACAAAGATAAAAGCCTTGGAGCTTAGATGCAGAGACAGATGACAATACAGGCATCACCAGAAATGAGCTTTGCACAGATATTCATCTAGTGAACAGTTTGGTTACTGTATGAGATATTTATAATACATTAAAACATGGAGATTGTCCTGTGCAAGCTTTCTGGCACCCTTTTATTTCACAGGGTTGATAACATGGTTGACTTAATAACTTTAAACTGGTAAAAATATGGAGGCATGATTTGGGCCTTCTGATTTATCTTTTTTTGTTGTTGTTGCTTTCTTCTTATCTTTTTCACTCCAATGCCTATGTCCTTTGATATTTCTCGTAGCTTGACATGCAGCGGTAATGGTTCTATTAGCTGTGGCAAATCTGCTGAGCTTGCTCTTCAAGGCAAGCGTGTCGTCACCGGTACTTTTTGCAGTTCCTTATTAGTACGTGCCCTTTACTGACTCTGCAAAAGCCATCACCTAGAATTAAACATTTTCTGCAAGACTTGTCCTTACTCTGTGCAAAATGATTATAGTCCATTATGCCACCTCCTTGCTGACAGCCAGATACTGCTGAGATTACAATAAAGTCCCTGCAAATTCAAATATAATGCTACCTCGGCATATAGGGGTCTTTGATAGCGAGAACCATTTGAAGAAATGCCTTCCAGAAATCAGAATATGAGAGGCTTCTTGAAATCGTATTATGGAAACACCTGGCTACTATTAGACTGATAATATCAAGAGCTAGGATCTTGGGGGTTAGATTAGTAGAAAGTCTAATGCTCTTAAATTATCCTAGAATAGGATAGGGCTAACTCAGCATAGGTCCGAAAATGCTGCCTTTGCAGAACCAAAAGCACCCAACCAAAAATGAGAATTTCCAATTTCTCTAATTTTAGGGTTATCATTTACATTTCACTCCAAAAGTGCTTTTCTTGTTTTGCTCAGCAAAAGCAGTTTCCTTTTATTCTTCATCAAATTTGGAATAAAGAACCCAGAATCTGGAGAGGCCAGGAAGTTCCAAGGATTTCACAGAAATATCAGTCATAGCAAAGGAAGCGCCACACTTGATGGTTGGCTGTCTGATAGTCTGTAATGAAAGCGGGGTTTCTTTTCTTTTCTTTTCTTTCTTTCTTTCTTTCTTTCTTTCTTTCTTTCTTTCTTTCTTTCTTTCTTTCTTTTTTTTTTTTTTGCTTTCCTCCTATATGTCATTCTCTTTCCATCTTCTGGGAAATCTTTTTCTTTTAGCTCTTCTTCATAAAGCTGATATCATATTTTCTCTAGTCATTGCCCACCAGTGCAGCCTGTGTGTGTTCTCCCTCCATTCAAAAATTTAAACAGAAGCTCTGAAATCTGATTCAATGTTCTCCTGGGAAACTTCAGATTTGTAGTTGTAGTATTTCACTGACAGATACCACAGGCAACTCAAAGACATTATTTTCCTTTAAAAATCAATACACTAAAGTATGAAACATCCTTTTTGGATGGATGGATGGTGTACCTTAACTTTGCCATTCAAAAATGAAGCCCCCAGACCAATCACAACTAGTTAATAGAGATGTATCCCAAGAATTACTGATGGATAAAGGAGTGATATTGCCTTGCCTTGGTGCAGTGGCTACTTTAGGGGAGAAGGTCTTTGACTATGATCAAGAGTACAGTTTTATCAGGCAGAGTAGGAGGAAACAATACAGGCCCAGTTTTAGCAACATGAAAGCAATTTTGGATTGTTCAGGATTCTGTTGTGGCTGAGGAAGCAGAGGAAAGGGCAGAATATTTGGGCTGACAAGTACTTGGGGTTTTCTGAACACTGTGGAAACATGCTTCAACTTTGTAGGAAATGAAAGCTATCAACAGTTTATAAATAGTAATTATTTGAGATCTGTGTTGTAGGAAAATAATTCTGGCAGTAGCCGGTTTGGGAAGACAAAATTCAGTGGCACAGAGGCTGGAGTGGGGCTTAGGAGACAGATGACGAATATCCTAACAAATCAAATGATGAAAGAGGGATGAGGTGAGATGTACAGGGCATATATAAAATTGAATGGATGGTTCTTGGTGAATAGAAGTGGATGTGTTTTATTCATGAGGACAACCCATAAAATTTGTTTTAAGATTCTTGGTTTAGACAATGGAGTAGAAGGTGTTTCCAATATCTGACACAACGAGCACCACATTAGACACTAGGTAATATCACCATTGCTTTCCGGCCTCCCTCTAGTACTTCGACATTGTTGAGTCATGTCTCAGCTCGTGGATAAGGCATATTATTTATGTGATCTGCTTTTCAGTGTTAACTTTGAAAATCTGCGATATGAACCATAAGATTATCAATATTATGTTTTGGTGTAATGTAGTACCATTTCTAACTTACACTATAGAATGTTTTGATAGAACTAAACCTTCAGTATGTTTTTTCTTTTTTTGTTGTTATTTCTCCTCCCTTAGTGTATTGCCCATGAAACTTTAGGAATCCTAAGATAGATCAATGCCACATTAAAATTTAAGGAACTACTTCATCAAAACCACATGCTTCATTTCCTGAGGATTGTCAGCAAGCCAGAGAAAAGAAAACATGTCAGAAATCTGTATTGCTGTTATTGGTGCTTCTTGCTTAACTGCTGCATTACCATGATGGTGGCTCTAAGTAGTTTCCCTTCCATAAAAGCACAAAGAGTGCATGCAGCAATGACAGGGAATGGGTCAAAATTTCATTGGGGACTTCTGAGAAGTGATCACATTGGTTTAAGTGCTTAAGTTCTGGGATCATTTCTAACATATCAAAAGGTATTAATGTGCTTTTGTATGGCTATTTTTTTTTTATTGTTTTAAAATTCTAAGATGGCAGGTCAGACTAGGCCAAGCATTGACAGGCTTTTAAAATTAATGTTTAATAAGATGGGGTGGCTGCCAGTACCTTAAAAGAATAGTAAACATGACTTGGATAAATGTAGCATATTCTTTAAATTTGGCTTCTGGCTTGTAGCTGGATAGAGAAGCTGTTCTTGCCTTCCCTCTTCTGTCCTTTCTTCTTTCCTCCCCTTTTCTCTGCCATTTCTTCTTCCTTTCTTTCAAGCATCATTGCTGCCTCTTTCTCATTCTTTGTGCCCCAAAGAAGGCTTCACTCTTAAGGATGATCCTTCTTTAAAACACAATGGCATATCATTAAGTTCTATTCCATTTGATAACCTCATTAAAGCCATGGCAGCACTACTGTTTATTTCAAGGACCTATATTGAGTTTAGAATCATAAATATTCATTACTAATTTTGTGAAAGGGAAGCCGTACTGATAGAAAGTCAGTGTATTTTGCCATATTGTGGTTAGGATTCTCTGGGACATGGATTATATACATAAATAAAACAAATGCACTGAACATTCAGACAGCCTTGGAACAGTGCCTTATGGGAGTAAACATATGCTTTTAAAAAATGCATCACAGTAATACAGTTTGTCAATAATCCACCCTCGGTCCAACTGAGCCTCCAGCATATCTAGTATATTATAAGCTATTCCAGAATTTATTCCCAGCATGCTCCACTTTAGGCAATAATTGACCTATGGCATTACTGTGCAAATAAGAGGCAGAAAGTTTCTTCTTTGAGGGATTCACCCAGAAGTGGATCTGCCTCATGAAGAAAGTCTAGACATTTTCAAACTACCGAATGTTGCAGACCATGACGCTTACAAGAGGGTGTCATCTGAGAAGTCCTAGAGGTCCTGTAATGTGACTATTGATTACTTTCAGGAAATTTTTATCTTACTTTGTTTTTGAGATAGGGTCTCACTTTGCCACCCAGGCTGGAGTGCAGCATCACCATCCCTGATCACAGCAGCGTAGACAACCCAGGATCAAGCAATCCTCCTGCCTCAGCCCCCCAAACAGTTGGGACTACAGGCACACACCACCATGCCTGGCTAATTTCTGTATTTTTTTTTTTTTTTGTAGAGACGGGGTTTTGCCATGCAGCCCAGGCTAGAAATTCTTATTTTTAGCTTGACCCGTCCCAGTACTACTCTAGATTTTTCTCTTGTGTTTCCTGCCTTTTGCAGTCAATATGTATATAAACAAAGAGGATACATTTTCACTTTAGTATTAGAAAGATGCAAATGCAAAGAAAGTCCACATATTTAATCCATATAAAGTTACAGTTAACTTCCTTTTTATGTTTGTGGGTTTTTAACTTATACGTCACTTCCTTGTAAAAAGCCTGCAAAACAATTTACAGACTTACTATATAGTGCTTACTTTGGGCCAACTATTCTTTTGTTTTATTTAATTCTCCTCACAACTTTATTAAACAGACATTACAATTTCCATTTGAAAGCTAAGGCAACTGAGATTCATAAAGTTTAAGACATTTTTTTCCAGAACTTACAACTAGTACTATACATAGTGGAAGGGCTGGGACACAAACCCAAATCTCTGTCTGTAAAGACTAGTATTCATCTTTTAAAAATACCAAAATATGCACACATGACTTTCAGTGCATGTTTTTAGAAATCTTTTTGGTAAGGGTAGGTACAGAAAGAGTGTCCTTTGAACAATTAGCTAGGTATCATCTACTCAGAAACAAAAAACAAAAGGATAATTAAAGTGAATGTATATTTGTGTCATTAAGCATACAATATTCAATGCATATCTGTTAATTTTTTAAAGTTAAAGTGTTATTTCTTATATTATACCTACAAGGTCATCAATCTATATAGCCAGTTGTGCATGCAGTACATATCTGCTGAGTACAGATGAGTGAAGAGAGTAGCCTGTAGGAGATTACTATGTAACAGAACATGATTCGTATTCTCAAGAAACATACAATCTAGTATGTGCATAGATGTCAATTCTGGAAAACTTCTTGGAAGGCATGTTTAGGATCAAGTTGTTGAAGGAGCAATCCATGCAATCCTTACAAGAGGCAGAGCCTAGCAGTTAAGAATAGTTAAGAATTTAGGTTTTATAGTTACACTACTGATATGTATAAAGTCCAGCAGCATCATTTATTAGCTTGTGATCTCTGGGGAGGTCCTTAATCTACCTCTGCTTCTGTTGCCTCGTCTATAAAATGAGGATAGCAAATATAACCTATTTCATATGGTTGTTGGACAAACACAAAGCACATTCTTAGTGCTGTGTAGTACCATAAGCACTGTACAAATAAGCCATTGAGTATGCAGAAGAAGTAGGTGGTACTATTATTGTTAGCTTTGAGAGGATAAAAGGAGTTGATGTATAAAAAGTATTTAAAGCAGTGACTAGCACATAGTAAGTACTCAGTCACTGTTATCTCAACAAAAATTACCCTTGGCAAAGAAAAATAGAAAAGATATTGCAAGCAGAGTAAACGTTAGGTACATAAGCTATAGAAACGAGAGTAAATACATAATATATGTTTGCTCAAGTAACTACCACGAGTTTGGTTCTGGTGATTAATAATGAGAAATTCTTAAGTGGAATGTGGCACAATGAGCTTCTCAACTTTCAGTGTCGACATGTGAAATGTGCCCAGCTATTCACATTTTTGTGGCTTAAAACAGTGTCAATTACCTCGTTAATAGTCTTCTCTTCAGTTAAGTGGGCAATTTCCACCATGAGAATGCCTGTGTTCATCATGAAATCTAATTAGAGTGATACAAAAAAAAAAAAGGTAATGAAAAAATGTGGTTTATAAACATGAATGTTTTTCTGAATTGCCTCTTGTGTGCAAAAACACATGAGGCTGGTTACTATGGCTCCGAGAGCATGGTTTTCTGGTTACGATGACTCTTAAGAGTTACTCACTTTTCTCTACTCACAGTGTACACATTGACTATCATGCATGTGTCAAACTATGGCTGCTGAAGGTATATTTTCTGGTATGTCATTTACAAGACTCTGTGCACAAAACTGTGCCTTTACTGTGGCCCTGAGGTTTTTTTGTTTGTTTGTTTGTGTGTTAAACCCATGATTTTAATAGTTACAGTTAATCAATACATTTCTTAACTCATTTGTAATTGTCATTTGACTGTGTTTTATAAAAGCTTTAATGGTCTGTAAGCCTTGTGAGTTCTTTTTGAATGTCCCTGTGAGGGCATGTTTTCCTTAAAGTAAATTAACATGAAGGTTTATGCCTGAGTTTTATTCCGATCTGACCCATATACATAAGCAGATACACATGTACCTGCACTTTATTTCATCGCTTCATCTTTTCGAACTGTAGCTGCCATTCTTTTGTGTTTCGTTTTGGAAGAGAAGAGGGTTTGAGAAACTGATCCTGGGATTTATGTGTGCTGAGAGAGAGAGAGGACTCTACCCAGGGAACCATAGGCAGAAATAATGTAATGATTCCAGAAGTATAATTGAATACTTCATTCTATAAGCATTAATTAATACCTAATGTAAATTAAATACATATACATATATGAATATAGAAAATTATCTCTTTAATTTCCTACTTGTCAAACAGGTAGAATTCAGATTTATACAAATGTGATGTAAAATTAAATTATATCATTCAGCAGAGAAGAAGTTGAGGGGTAGTTTTAGAAATTTTAACCTCCAAGGCTGGAGGGAAAATCTCTGTTAATGAATCAGATTTTGCTCTTCCGAAGCAAAGTGTTGGTAGAAAAGGTATCAGTATATCAGCATTTAGAAGCAACAGCCTGAACCCACAGATGCAGCCCTATTTCATGAAGCAATTGTCAATGGTAGCTAATTGATATCCACAAAGTACTTCTTCAAATGTCAAATGTTTAAAAAATACTCAGAACTTAACAGGAATAAAGGGTAGTTCCTCTACTATCAGGTATCTAGGTTGAAATCTTACCACATGTCATTATTTTAAACAGATAAGACACTATGACAATGTCACCAATCCTAGTAAACTGGGGAGTGGGGAAGAACCAGACAATTTGCATGATCCACAGTTTTTAGAAATATAGCTAATAAAATGTAGGAAGCTTTGTCATCTTATTGCATACAGTTTGCTCTAAAATAGAAGGGGGATGGAAAGGAGTTGATGATATATTGTTATATGGACCACTTTATGGCCTATATTCATTATAATATGACAGTTGCCCATTGACACCATGTTATTTATTGAATAGCAGAGCAAATAGGCTGGTAAATCATGATTGCACATCTAGCCAATCAGAATCTACTCTGGTTTTGTGCACGTTAATTTTTAAAACGTATTTGTTCTGCTTCTTTTCCTTTTATTTTTTATTGGTCTTTGTTTAATAACAATCTTTTATTTAGTAGACTCTCATCTTGAAACATTTTAAAATGCACTACGTGTCAAATCTGATTCAACTAAGATACCTAAATGCATATTATTTCAATTCAATATGAATGCTTTGAAAAGTGTATACTTATATCATAATTGCTTAAAACTGCATTTTCACATTATGTATGTTGTAGAGTTGAATCTTGTTAATGTATGCAAGAACCAAAGTTAGTTTAAAAAAAAGTAAAATAAATTATTCACATCACATACATCTATACATCTGATAGTGTAATTAGCAATCAAAAGTACTACATATGGTGATGTAATAAGGACATTATAATTTTTGTACATCCTGCTGATGATGGATTTAGATTTCACATTTTGCACATTTTCAATTTTATTATTTTAGACTAAAAAAAGATAAAAATAAAATAACATGTTTTGTTATTTTAGTTCCTTTTTAAATCATCTTTCACGCTTCTTTCGCTTTCCTTCCGTGTCTGGCTCTCATTTCCCTAGTTTAGATAGGACTTGTTTTTCTTCATTTATCTTAACTCGCTTTCCTGCTCTGCAGTGCTAACACTAATAATAATAATAGAAATCCTGGGCCGGATCTTGGGATTTGGGAGGTCATTGTGGTTATTACTTCTCTGCTTTAGTTAGCTTGCTAGCCATTTCAGAATGAAAATCATTTACGCTTTTCTCAACATGCGCACAGATTTCTTGCATGTTTCAAATTGTGTTTGATCTCATTATTCCAAAAGTTTTATGTATCATAATGTTGAACACTTTAGCTAAAAAGATTACTACTCCAATTTTCATTTTCTCATAATGCTGCCAATGTTTTAATGGTTTCTTCTACTTCAACTCATTCCATTCTCACCATCTTTCTCTTGACTAAATGACTTGATTAACTCAAAGAATTGGGTTCAATTCATAGTCCTGGCCTTTACTAGCTATGGGACAAAAATTCCATCGGTAAAATGAATGTAACAACTATACATAGGGTAATGTCAGTTTTAAACTGTGTTAGATAACATTTGTAAAGTCTTAGGCACAAATTCTCAGATAGAGTCTTGAACGTGGGTAGTCAACAGATTTCACAAGCGTTATTCGCTTTCATCATGTAAATACACCACAAAGCTATTCTTAGCTGACTGATTAATACAAAATAAAAACAAACAAAAAAGGAAGAAGGGCCTCTACTCATTGTATACACCCTCTTTCATCAGGCTGACTCTGAACCAGGAAGAAATGCAGTAGAGTCAAATTTAGCTGTCGTTTACCCAGCTAATGGTAGGATGATATAAGGCCTATTTTCATACCAGCTACTGAAACAAAATGTCATCTGTAAAATGGGCATAAAACCCCTTTTCATAGAGTTATTATTGATGAATATTCAGTCATCAATAAACGTCTTTGTCATGCTCTGCTGGTCAAGTGTTTTTTCCTATAATGAGTTCTGTCTCTAAAATTAAAGTAGCATGAATGATTTGTAATTCAGATATTTTGTAATTTTCATAATTTTTCATTTTGAATTTATGGCCACCACTCATTGAGATCTAGCCATATATGCATCAGTACTTAAATGATTCTCAAAAAATGACACTTAAAAACGCACAGTAACTCATACATGACTCAATGGGATTTGTTCAATTTCTTTTGAAAGAAACACAGTTCGCACCTGGAAGAGAGCTCAGCATCACAGGTTGAGGGAGACTTCCGAGCTTTCTCTTGCTGTGGGGGAATGAAACCTGGTTTCGGCTAAGAAGGATGCAACCTATAATAAAGCAAAAATAGATCTCGTGACTCCACTGTTGAAGAATTTTATCTCACTTATCCATTCACATGCCGCAGGAATGGTGCCTAATTTTTAGGCTCCCGAAGAATGTCTTTTCGTCTCTTTTTCTTTCTTGCTTGCTTTCTCACTGTTGGATGCATTTGGTATATTCTGAAACTAAATGTCTTGTAAGCATTGACGGATTTTTGAATAATGTGATATTATATTAACCGATAGCAGTGAAGCCTGATGTTCTTTCATTGATAAATATTCAAAGAGTGATCAGAGGCTCTAATGATTAGTGGTTGTAAGCATGAATCAGACCTTAAATCATCACTACTATAGCATCTATAATGTTGTTAGGAAAAAAATACAAGTAAAAATTTACCCCGTGTGTGTGTGTGTGTGTGTGTGTTTGTGCATGCACTTGTGCTCCTGTATGTGCATCTACTTAAAGATTTTTCTAGCCATTCATCCATTAATGTAAGTCAAGAAACTTTGATGGTCCTGTCATGAGCCATACATTGTCTAGATACCAGATATGCAGATATGAATGAGGACACAGTTCCTCTCCTCTGGGCAGTCTGTGTCTAGTGAGTAAGACGGATAAATATATTAGCCATTAACTAATGTGATCAACGCAATAATGGAGTAGTAGATTCAGTGCAGCAGAACCAGTGTGGCAGGTCGAAATACTCAGCGTAGGTCATGGAAGGCAGGCTACTTGCACTTTCTCCTACAATATATCTGTAGCAGAAAGGTGGAAGCTTGTTTGGCATCCAGTGTTAAAGTATAGACTCTGCTGGCTTGAAGCAATAAGAGCCTGCTTTGTGATGGTATTTACTGGACATTAAGGATGGGAATGTTCAATGCTGGAAAGCTTTTTTGGAACGTGTTTGTATGTGTGTGCATGTGGGTACACATGCTAAGTCTGTAGACATTATAGTAGCATCCTATTGCTGTTCTAATAAATTGAGTGTCTTAAAACATCTCTAATTTATCTTACAATTTTGGAGGCCAGAAATTGGAAATGAGTCTCAGTGGGCTAAAATCCAGGCATCAACAGGATTCCTGGAGGCTCTAGGAGAGGATCCGTTTTCTTGCCTCTTTCAGCTTCTAGAGACTGGCTGTATTCCTTGGCTTATAGTCCCCTTCCATCTTCAAAGTCAGCAGTGGCTGGTCATGAGGGTCTCCAATTCTTATCACTCTGACACTGACTCTTCCGCCTTCTGCTTCCACATATAGGAGCCCTTGTGATTACATTGGCCCACTTAGATAATCCAAAATAATCTTCTATTTTAAAATCATCTGGTTAGCATCCTTAATTCCAGCTGCCATCTTAGTCCCATCCCCACCTCCTGCCACCATATAATGTAATATATTCATAAGGTACATGGGTAAGGATGTGGGCATCTTTGGGAGGAGAGTCTTTATTCTGCACAAAGGTGCAGCTAAGGATTGTATATCAGGGAGAAAATGTAGAAAATAAACAATACATGGAAAATACTTTACACCTGAACATGAGAGAGATCAGAACTTGAATCGCTTAAGAAACTGCGTTATTACATACACTATGTGCCATGATGAGACAGAAATTACACAGATAAACAAATGGAAAAGGTCATATAAATGCTGTATAAAGATGATGGAAAGAACATTCTAAACACTTTGTATGAAGGAAGGACAAAAGAGTTGTCTCTGTCAAATAAGTAAGAGGTGGAGCGTTTTGCTGACAGGATCCCAAATTCAGTGTAGATAAGAACATTGTTGCAAACTTTAGAGGTCGTTAAAAATTTAGATCTACCCAGAATCCTTAAAAATGTGCCATTTTCCTTTATATTTCTTACATGTTCAGTGAAGTCATAAACTCTTTAATAACAAAAGCTAAAACATATAACACTTACCATGTGCCAGGCACTTTTCCAACTGCTTCACATGTAGTAATCATTTACTACATTTATCACCAGGACCCAAATCTAGGTCATTGGCCTAGAAAGTCACATAGGACCTTGCACCGAGAAAGGTCTCCACTTGGTTTGATACTTTGCTGTTACCATCTTGAAATTCTTAATAATTTTTGAACAAAGGGCCCTACTTTTTCCTTTTGCACGAGGCTGCATAAATTGTATCTTGCTCCTGTTCATCACAATAAAGCAGTGCATCAGATACAATTATCATCAACGTTTTGTAGAAGACAAAATAATTGAGGTATAGAAGGGTTAACTTGCCAACGTAACATGGCTGTTGCATTAGAGAGCCGGGATTTGAAACTGCGGTGCTCTGAACCACTTCACGCTCCTGCTTATTTGAGATAATGTCTTCTTAAATGTGTCTGTTCCTCAACTATGACACACTGTCTGGTACATGGTTAGCTTTTGCTAAGTGCTTGTTGAACGGAATTATGTTTGATGATCTTTGGCAAAAATGTTCATTTCAGTTTTCAACTAATAGAGATGAAAGTGAAAAAAAAAAAAAAAGGGAATCCTGAATCTCTTCCAAGACATTTGTTTAAATAGGCAAAAATCAGCTTTTTCCCTTTGCATAATCATATGTCTGAGGATATTCCCTTGTTCAAGGTACGCTATTTATTATTTATTAGTTATATTTATACAGCAGAATTTTCTGGAGAGATCTGATAAAATGACACAAACTATATTTCTCCACTGTCCTAATTTACCTTGAAGAAATTTGAACTTTATAAACATTGGTTATATATATATATTCATCAATAAAATTTCTATAAATATAAATACATGTATATTCAATATAGGAGAGCCATATATAACAATATACCAGAAGGATGGGAGAAGTAGCTGAATTGGTTGGTTGTTACATCTTAAATACATTTAATACACATCTTCTGGGGTTTGCTATGTGCCATATGCTAGGCAGTAAGAGGGAAATTTAGTAATAATTGTATTAGTAAGAATAATAAAGTCCAGGGAGCACAGAGTCAGTAGGTTGAGACAGGGATCTCCAGTCCCCAGGCCATGAACTGATCCCTGTTAGGAACCAGGCCACACAGCAGGAGGTGAGCACCGGCAAGGGAGCACTACTGCCTCAGCTCTGCCTCTTGCCAGATGAGCAGTGCCATTAGATTTTCACAGGAGTGTGAAACTTATTGTGAACTGCTTATGCGAAGGATCTAGGTGGTGCGGTCCTTCTGATAATGTAACTAATGTCTGATGATCTGAGGTGGAAGAGCGTCATCCCAAAACCATCCCCCAACCACCAGCCTTCGTTCGTGGAAAAACTGTCTTCCAGGAAACCGGGTCCCTGGTGCCAAAAAGGCTGGGGACTGCTGGGCTGAGAGATCCCATCACATGGAAGTCTTATTAGAGAGACTGTATGGCAAAGACTGGAAGAGAGGGCATAGTAAGAGCACAGCCCAGGGCTTGGACATTTTAATGATGATTCTACTTTGAATTGAAAATGTGTAACTTTGGGCCGCTCACAGCCATTCTGTATATTTCACCATCTGTAAAGTGGGGCTAATAATATCCCTTCTACCTACTTCCAGAGATGATGTAATTACTAAATGGATCCATAAATATGAATGCATGCTGAAAATTTTTAAAAACGGGAGGAGAAAGAGGGAGGCATTAAATTAGGGTGTTTTTCTTGCACTAAGTATTGTTCCAAGTAAGACATAGGCATTAAAATCACAACATATGAAAATGAAGCCTTATTTAGCATGAAACACTGCTATATTATTTTAATCCCTATTTTACTACCTTACCTTAGATAATTCATATCTAGTGATTCAGACACTTACTGGACCAAAACAAAGAGATGGAAGATGTTAGCGGTGCTAATTTATTTTCAGCCTCAATTCACTATGTTATGTAATCCATATTGGGTTGACTTGGATAGTTAATAGAGAAGACAAAACATGAAGATGTTGGAAGTACTGACTTATTTGATTCATTTAATTACTTTATTGAGCATTTATTATTTATAAGGCATTGTGAGTGACACAGAGATAAATGAGATAAATGAGATGTAGTCTATACCCTTACAGAGAGCACAGTTTACTAGTGACAGTAGGAATAAAATGTTTGCATACAAGACCAAATGTATTAAGTGCCGTAAGAGAATAGCTGCAAGGATCCGCAGGAGGAAGTGAGCGTGTGAAATACAAAACCATATAACTAACAATCTGAATGTTATCTTTGGCAAGAAAAAGCACAGTTTAAAATAAAGCCATGTGGAATAAATAGAAAGTGTAGGAGAAGGTATTATCATTTTATGGAAATCCCCTAAGTTGCTTTATAAAGAATAACCAGTGCTGCCCAGGAGATTGTATATGTTGGCGAATTTTTTCATAGCAACATTTACTGTGGCTTATGAAAATTTAAATTTCTCTCCTGAAAGTTTTATTACGAAGAGTAATAGTTTTGAAAACATGATCAGGAGATCCAGGAGTAAAATAATGTTATGATAAAAACCTGTAGCCTGGAGGTTATGATAATGAAAAAAAATCTTGCTCTAGCTGGTCCAGATCATGTCAAAATAGTATTAAAATATCTGCAGATTTCCAACACAAGAGATGAAAATCTCACCACAAATATACCCATTTACATTCTTGTGACCCTGAATGACTGTCAGAGTAACTCATTGTTTTATTTCAACAGCCAAGCTGAGTGCCTTAGAGTTCATTATCACTAACTCACTTTAAACCATACTGGCCAGCGCAGGACAGTTGAGGCTCCTCTTTGAGACACATATAAAACACAGAACATTGAAAAACCAGCTTTTGGTTGTCAGTATTTTTGAAAAGAGAGTACCACATGACAGATACACAAAGTCTAGAGTGATTAAGAGTGTAAGAACTGCATCTTGTGTCTTTTTAATTTTTTTTTACATTGAATCAATGATTGTATGATAAGTAGTGTAACAAAGATTTCAGGAGCAAATATGCACCAAAGCGCTGGATTAGACCTGTGCAGAAATTATTAAAATTACTCCAGGCCAAGGGCTTTGTTCCTGCTGGCCACCTGCAGTGTGTGGCAATGCCCTTTTAACGTTCTATCCAGGGCCCTGCATGGACTGTCTGATTTGACATTGGACACTACTAAGAGGAGACAAGCATGCAGAGAGAGAATGATTAATGTAAGCCCTTCAGTAACTAGCCAGAGGCTTAAGGAATTCTTTTCTGCAGCATTCCAGAGATAATTGCCTACCACTTTATCTAGGAGCATGTTGTGTAGTTAAAAAAAAAAAAAAAAATGGCATACTGTGACACCCAAGAGGTTGGTTATGTTACAAATAAGGAAGGAAATTAGAAACAAAATAGAAAATAGAGAAAAAAAATGAGAATAGAGGGGAGTATGTAGAGTCTTTGAGGGGTGATGAGCATTGTCTGTTTCATTTGTTTTTGAGTTAATAAACGCAAAGGTTTGATAAATTTCTCCTTTACATACTGACAAAGTTTCATGAATTCTCTGAAAAAGCAATGATTTATAAGTTGAAGGCAACAGACATGCCAGCTGAAAAGTTTTATTTTACAAATTAACTCTCGCTCTATTATTATTGTCTCTATAAATGAAACTCTAGTATAAGACACTAGAGTACATTTCTAAAAATACTTGATTTTATATATAATCAAGTATTTAAAAATATATATATTTAATATGTGTATTATACGTATATGTATAATGTTATTATGTTTGAATCCATTAATGTCTTATATGAGACCACTTCTGTTCCAGTTTGGCATCAGCAATCCACAAGAGCATGTTAAGTTCCAAAATATTGTAGCCAAATAGCCTCATCATGCTGGGGCTGGGGGCTAGGAGAGATAATCGACTTCAGTTGTGTACAGAATGCCTGGGTGCTCCATATGGTCTATTTTCCATTGGCAAGTTAGTCCTTAAAATCTTAGGGAATTCTGCTACATATGCATAAGTATTATAAATTAATGTTCTAATGTGCTTTGAGGCCCTTGCTGAATGAATGGCAGGCGAAATGAAATGAAAAATAAAGCATATTTTTTAAAGAAACCATAGGCATGTGGTTCTCCCCAGGCACTGGAATTAGGAATTTGAGATAGCTTTTTTTTTTTTTTTTTTTAACTCAATGACTATATCCTTCCTTTTCTGGAATGAACTCTTGGGAGATGTACTTACATTAGGCCTTTTCTGGATACCTTAGCATTCAGAAGTGGCTATAATCATTCCAGTCAAATCCCTTGCCTCGTTCTTAACTTATCAATGTTTCTCAAACACATTTTAAAGGGTTTTTTTCCCTCCTGTTTAAAATAAACACAGACAATGCATTAAGCCACATGGAAGTGATCTATCAGAAAGCTTATCTAGAAACACAGCACTCATTTAACAAGCCAGTCCCTGGCTTTGCTAGAGCAGCTCAGGCAGCCCAAGAATTCTTTTTCTTCTTTTTTTCTGTCTTTGTATTTTTTTTCTCTAGTGAAGATTCAGATTGGTTCTCTCTATGTGCATCCTGGAAGTGGAAAGAACTGTGGATGGTATTTTCTGTGGCAGAACAGTGATTTACAGGGAAAATAGTTCAACTGAGAACCACTAAATGCAGAAAGTCTGGCATCCAGGACTATACCCTTAGACCAGGGGCCAACCTTTCTTAGAAATCAACTCATCCACACATTGAAAAATCTAACTAATTTATGGACTATAGGGAGAAAAGCATCTCCCTACTTTCTTCCTACCTTCCTTCCTTCCCTCCTTCTTTTTTAAAGGTATTTACTTTCAAGTATTATATTAGTGGGCAGAGATTGAATAAAATCAAGTAACAGTAGAACACTAGTATGAAAGGGCATCCTGAATTTATAATATTGTTTCTCCAATTAATAATTATTAAATATACAGTATATATCTATGTTATATGTAGTATATATAATAATTACAATTGCTATATATAATTGCTATGTATTATATAGTATTCTGTCTCTCTATATATGTATATATGTACATAACCAATTAATAATTACTAAGTATTTTGGACCTGGATTATCATTATTCATTAGCAGAGATAATATAGCCAAAAGGAATGAGAAGGGGACTTGCAGTTAAGCTGACTTAAGTTCAATCCTCAAATTTCTTGGGCCTGATTTCTTCATGTGTAAAACAGAAGTAATGACAGTTTATATAGCTGTTGTATGTAAGCTGCAAAATATGCTAAATACCTGGAATAGTATCTGGCTCATGGAAATAATAAATGGCAGCAAGTATGATTTCGTATTATGCAAGTTGAATACTAATGATGAGTGTCCTAGGCCCATCCCTATGGGGGTCACAGTAATTTTTATTTTTTGCCATAGAAACTGTGATGAGAGAAATGTAACACTTACCCCGGGTCACCCAATAAGTCACTCTATGTCATTAGGACTTAAGAATTTTCAGCTTCACTGTCTGATTTCAGTCCATTAGGCCACAAAGTCATCAAAACAAACCAGAAAAGAGCACCATCAAAAGCAAAAGTAATAAAATCAAAGGATCCTGGAGCAGTATTGTACTAAAAGCCATCTGCTATCTTAGTCTACATTCTCAACCCTCTTGAAATGTTATTTGTAAAGCTTTAAAAGGCTTGACTGGAAACCTTCATGTCTTTTTAAAGATACAGTATATCTGTTGCTGACTCATGCATGCTAAATTAAGAATTGTAATATGGGTTTTTGAATATACATCAGAGAAATGCCAATACTTTTTACATTGCCAAAGCCCTTAGGCTTTTGCTGTTGAGAAAGAGGCTTTATGATTAGCTAAGCAAATGATTAGTGCTACAGTAGTAATAATGATGAATGTGTGTGTATGTATGTGTGTATGGGTGTGTAGGTGTTTGGAGGAGTAGGGGTAGTTGAGCAAAGTATTTGTACCATTGAAATGATCACAAATATTGGTATGCATTTCTTTTCAGTTCTTTTTTTTTTTTTTTTTTTTTTTTAATCTAATATCCTTATCTGCCTGCTAGGATTTCTGTGCCATAATTAGGTAGGAAAAAAAAAAAAAAAAAAAAGGACACATAACTGCTGTCTTAGCATTTCCACTTGACTTTGGTGCCTTGTCTCCCTGCCTTGCTCTGTCGGATGTCCTTATTCTTTCCACTTCTTTTCTCATTTGGACTTGGCAGGAATGCCGTAGCTCAGTGCCAGTGTGGTAACCTTAAACTCGCTTACTTAAGTGGCTGATCTCATCTCTTCCTTTATGTGGTTTGCGGGATTTTTCCCTCTCTTTGCCTTATTACTTCCCTTGACCACCTTGCAACTTCGTCTATCTCGTACTTCCGTTATTGTATTATCCTTTAAAAATAAAACAATAAATATTTAAAACATAAAGCATTTTTATGTCAGTTGTGGGGGCATGTATTTTTATTGAAACAATAATGAGAAAAAAAAAATAGATTTCTCCAAGCTTTGTAAAGCTCCAACCATGCAGAGGGCAAATTCTCAAGTTACAGGATTCTACTTGTCCTATTTCTGAGGAGCAGAACAAAATTTTTTTTTGCAGATATTTTAAGAGATGGCAAAACAGGGAAGCAAACCAAAGTCATTACAAAAGCCTCCCAGTGTAGACCCAGCCATCTGCATATAGTTCACAGAACTCTTCTGTTTATTTATGAGTCGTGGAATGTGTAAAGCCAACTTCTAGCTGTAAAAGGACATACAGTTGCTCTCATATAATTTCTTTGGCCCTTTTTTTTTTTTTTTTTTCTTTTGCAAAACCAAGAGTTTGCTTTCTCATATTCAGGGAAAAACTGCCATGCATAAGGACCCAGTTTTTGGGAATTCAGATTCTTTTGCGAAAGCATTTTAAATGACAACTAAAAAATACACTTAAAACGTAAGACTATGGAATTTAAATAAATGCAACTCATCTTGATATATATACATCGAAGCACCGCACCTGCCTAAAAATACTTTTTCATCGTTCTAATGGGCTCTGTAAAAGAAACATAATTAAATTGAAGACAGAAACCTTCATTTTTCAGTATAATTTGGTTCTTTTCAAGATAATAATCTTAGATTAAGACAGTCACAAAGAAAGACAATGAAAAAAAGTCATATATTTTACCTTAAGACTTCACGATTTGCTTCCTAGTAATACATTTTTCCAGAGGTTTTTATAGGGGAAATGATTTTTCAAATTTCATCTTGATATAATGAGTTCAAGGAACTAAATTGTTTAGACATTAAAAAAATAAAAATATCGCTGTCATTCTTGTTCTGCAGTTCTGTGCTCTATCTTTTCAGTTAAAAAGAACATTATGTTTTGCAGTCCAGCAACTTCCTTGATATGATGTTTTAGTTTAATCTATCTAAAGCATTACCCTCCAGACATTCTAAGAAACTTGTTTTTCTGACATGATGTGATTTTGTGATCTCTTTGACACATTTTCAGCCTTAAGCATTAAGCACAAATAGATGAAAATAGGTGGTACCTTGAATGTTTGCCCTGTAAATGTGGGTTTGGAGTTACCCCCCTGTATATGTGAAAATGTAAAATAACACATATACCCTAGAATATAAGGATATAAACAAGTACAATGCTGGGCAAGGTCAAGGTTATCTAACTCTGACTTATCTTTGTCTCCTTACAATTTCCAGTGCATCTTGGCTAATGTCTGGGGATAGTGTACTTACAAAGGGGATGTTAACACCCTAAAAACTGAAAATCAAATTGAATATTCTCCTGAGTTGTCCACTGAGACAGAAAATCCTCTGGTCTATACATTTAAGACCCTTACGACTAGAAGAGGTGTCAGCAGGTTAATATTATATGTTTTTTAAGAATGTAGAGTCTGAGAACATAATTTCAGAGAAAATGGAAGGAAGAAAGACAAAGGCTTTTGTCTTTCATGGTCACCTGAGTTGGGTATGAGGATAAGAGAGAGGAGAATCTGACCTGGAAAACACACTTGACATTAATAAAATCTGGGCTCAAATCTTTCTCTTCTGCTTTTAGTAACAATTTCAGCTATCTATAATATGGTAGGAAGAGGTATAAATTTATTAGAAATAATTTCTTTATTACTTGTAATATTTTATACGGTGCTCTGTCTATGGGGTTGAACACCCAGAAATAACTTATTAAGGAGCAGGCAAATTAATTGAATGCATAGAAATACATCATTGGAACATACTAAGATAAATTTGAATAAATGCCCAGTCATCATTTTCTCTGGGGTTCCTATCTTTTTATGAATTTTATTGATATCATCTTCTCTTTAAAAACACTTTTCACATTTGAAATTGGCAGTCTCTTCATGGAAGTGGATTAGTATCTGTCTTCTACACCAGATTTTAAGTTCTTATAGTGGAAGTGGCCACAAATACTTATATTCATTATAGTATCCCCAGCACATATAGGTATCTCAATGAATACTGTATTCAGTGAGTGGAAGAATTGGATGAGTGTGTGAATTAATGATGAAAGGTATACATGATGTGATATGGTTACACTTAGTGTGGAAGATGAGGTTGGAATGTGAACAGGTGGGGAAGGCAGGTTGTGAAGGATCTGGAACACCATAGGTATTAGCTTATATTCTGTAGGAGACATTAAAAGAACTTTAGCAGGGAAGCCACAAGATAAGATTTACAGTATAGCAGACCACTGTGAAGGTTATGTGGAGGAGGAACCATGAGAGGGACAGCAGCGGGGGCACATGGAATTTTTATAGCACTGTTTTATTTTGTTCATAGTAGTTCTCACTACTCTCAAATATTTGCCTACTTATTCTATTGTTTTCTATCAACCCCTGCTTAAATTCTGTAAGAGAAGACATAATGTCTGTCTTATGCCATACTGCAACCCTAGCAATTACTACTGGCATATGGCCTCAATGTTATTGAATAAACAAATGATTTTTTTAATTTGAGCATAGTTAGGGAGCAATTTATAAGTGTCAGTTAAGCTATATATTATATCTTATTTCTACTCATCTTTTTTTTGGACATATACTTCTTCACATTCTATCTTTCGAATATAGAACTTTATTTATTTATTTACAGGCAGAGTCTCACTCTGTTGCCCAGGGTGGAGTGCAGTGGTGCAATCTCGGCTCACTGCAATCTCCACCTCCCGGGCTCAAGCTATTCTCCTGCCTCGGCCTCTGGAGTAGCTGTGACTACAGTAGTGTGCCCTGCTAATTTTTTAGTTATTAGTAGAGACAGGATTTCGCCATGTTGGTCAGGCTGATCTCCAACTCCTGACCTCAAGTAATCTGCCCACCTTGGCCTCCCAAAGTGCTGAGATTACAGGCATGAGCCACTCCACCTCGCCTGGAATATAGACCTTTAAATAAAATAGACATAATGTTTCCAGTTGAAGATGTAGCGATTATTAGCAAAGACTGTCACGTTTTCTGATTTCTGTCTTTACTTTGTCAGTGTGTGTGCTATTAGACATAAAGCAAACAAAAAACCAAACATCTATCTGAACTAATTTTAACACGTTTAAATAACAAACTTGCTCTTGCACTATCTAGATTTTTTTGTGTGTGGTACATTTGCACTGAGATTGCGATTTACCTTTTCATCAAGATTTGGATGGCCTCTTCTTCCAGTCTGAAAATCTATTTAAGTTTACGTAGACTGCACTTTCTCCTACAGACAGAAACTACTTCACTGTGCCTAGGCATTTAAAATTATTTCAAAACCTCAGGAGTACATCCACAGTGATGATTTCTCTGTGAGTGTCACTGGTAAAAACAAACAAAAAAAAAGTCATAGTAACGAGGAGCAAATACATGATCTTGGCAATCAAATTCTGCTTCCTGTTGAAAATTACTTGCATTGTATGATTCTCTTGTTTTCAGTGTCCAGGGAGTTTCTTAGCTGAAAAGTTGAGAATGTCAGTTTATTTACGTAAATGGCTTATTTTGAGGTTATTTCTACCTGCTACCTGTGGATGCTTCGCAGACACTATGTTCTTGTATGTGGCATGCAGATGTTTCTATTAACTCCTATTAAATAAATACATAGAAAGTAAGTATCAACAATACAATCCCAAACTAAGAGTTTTCCGGTGTCATGTAATGTTACTAAACAAGCAAATAAAAACTCATCTTATCATTGCAAAGTTATCACTGTGGAAATAACAAACAGTATAATCAGCAGTTTGTTTTGTTCTTGTATACTTAGCTATAATTACCAGAAAAATTAGCTTTTCAGATATTTGCTTTTTAAATCAATCCTCTATGAACTCTGTGGATTCTAAGTTAGTATGGACTTCCACGTACTGTTGTTGCCTGCTTTCTTTTTCATACTTGTAGCTTTTCTAGCTTTTTCAAGGAACAGTTTTTACAGTCATTTCTAAGGTAGGTTCAGAGTTAAGGTGGTTAGAGAACAGTTATGGAAAGAAGTAATCGACCGGGCGCGGTGGCTCACGCATGTAATCCCAGCACTTTGGGAGGCCGAGGCAGGTGGATCTCCTGAGGTCGGGAGTTCGAGACCATCCTGACCAACATGGAGAAACCCCTTCTCTACTAAAAATACAAAATTAGCCAGGCATGGTGGCACATGCTTGTAATCCCAGCTACTAGGAGGCTGAGGCAGGAGAATCACTTGAACCCGGGAGGTGGAGGTTGCAGTGAGCTGAGATCACACCATTGCACTCCAGCCTGGGTAACAAGAGCAAAACTCAATCTCAAAAAAAAAGAAGTAATCATAAATCTCCTCCTCCAATTCAATTATTCACACAAACGGCATTATTTACATACATACATATGTTTTGCTGTAGATATAGCCATCTTTGTTTCAAAAAGAATTTGAGCATACTGCAATCTGCATATTAATGAAATAAACTTGAGGGATGGTGGTAGACCTTATTGGAAAGAAAGCAAATTAATATATGTAATCACTAAGGTTTAACCCTTCTAATTACATTCCACATGGTTAAAATCAGGCGGACTAGCCATACCATCTCTTTTCTACATTTTGAAAGGGACAGAGGTGAGCAATACACCAGATGTCCTTGAAAATCTGTGTATGATTTTGTCCATCAAAAGGGCATCTTTGAATGAGGAGGGAGTTTTGTTTTGGTTTTGGTTTTCTTTTCCTTCTTTCCCCTTCCACTGACACCCAAACCACTAATCTTCAGGGGAGTTTTGTCATTCCTTTATCAGTGATGTTATTCTAAAGAGCTTAAATACTTAAGTGATTTCCTTTGGAGCAGTAATGGTGAATTATGTGGTGCTCTAATTGTGCTATTAGTTTATCTAAGCTAAAATGCAATCTATTTAATTTGAGGATCTTATTACACAGTGGTTTCAAAAGGTGAAACACATTAAAAGGACATTGGTATTTTTAACAGGAGGTTTTAGCCTTTTCAGATGTCATATTTGATGGAAATATTGTCTCTTACATTTATTTCTAATGTTAGTGTGAGATGTTTATTTTGATATGGAAGCATAACTTGGAAAATTTGTAGGAAATTTGCTTAGTATGCATTTACATATTGTAACTTGTGGAGTTGAAGTTACAGTTCTAGTAAAACCAATCCAAGCTTATAATACATTTAAATATTGTGTGAATTTGTTATGGAATTATACCACTTACATTGTAGTGTGCTTGAAACTTAAAAACACGTTTTTAAGTTGGTGTAAACTTGGTGTAAAGTTACAACGCAATGGGAAATTGGATGGTTTACTATCTATTCTCTCTCTCTCTTTTTTTAAAGACAAAGTCGACTTCTGTCATCCAGGCTGGAGTGTGCAGTGGTGCAGTCACAGCTCACTACAAACTCAAACTCCTGGATTAAAGCCATCCTCACTCCTTAGCCTCTCAAGTAGCTGAGACTACAAGTGTGTGACACCAGGCTAATTTTAAAAACTTTTAGAAACAGAGTAACATTACTTTGCCCAGGCAGGTCAAGTAATCCTCCTGCAGCCGCCTCCCAAAGTGTTGGGATTACAGGTGTAAACCACCACACTTATCCTCTCTATTCTTACTTGAATGCTGTGAAACTAGAAATTGATTAACTCAATACTATGTAAAAAGTGCTTAAGAAATGATGAATTTTTGAAATTGAATTTTCGTCTTGGAATTATTTTTTAAATGGTAGTCTAATGAACAGCTGTACTATTTACATACATTAAAATTTTACTTATAGTGATAGCTATAACTAAAACATGGTCTGAATATATCTATACCAGGGCTTCTCAATGTTGCCACTATTGACATTTTGGATCAGACAATTCTTGCTGTGGTCTGAATGTGTCCCCAAAGTTCAATGCAACAGTGTTGATAGTTGAGACCTTTAACAGGTGATTAGATCAGGAGAACATTGCCCTCATGAATGAATTCATGTTGTTATCACAGGAGGCAGTGGATTAGTTATTATAACTGGATTTCTGATAAAAGGATGAATTTGGCCTCCTAGCTCCCCCTCTCTTGTACTGTTTTACACTTCTTCTTCCCTTCATGGGAAGACACAGCAGAAAGGCCCTCACCAGATGCTGGCACCTTGATGTTACACTTCCCAGACTCCAGAACTGTGAGAATTTTTTTTTTTTTTTAATAAACTGCCTGGTCTGTGGTATTATGTTATAGTAACACTACATGGACTAAGACAATTATTACTTGTGGGTAGCTGTCCTGTGCAGGATAAAGTATTTAACAGCATCCTTAGTGCCTACTTATTAGATTCCAAGAGTGCCACCCAAGTTGTGAGGATCAAAAGTATTTCCAGACATTGTCAAATGTCACCTAAAGAAAATTGCCTGTTGAGAACTATTATTTCTAAGGTAAATATGCAGTTACATTTTATTGTTGTTCAAAATATGTTATGCATATGTGCAGGTGTGTTTAGCCTCCCAGTTCCATGTGTAGAAATCAGGCTTTTAGCAGACAGGATGCAGCCAGGGGCAGTGGCTCATGACTGTAATCTCAGCCTTTTGGAAGGCCAAGACAGAAGGATTGCTTGAGGCCAGAAGTTTGAGACCAGCCTGGGCAACATGGCAAAACCTCATTTCTACAAAAAGTTAAAAATTAGCTGGGCATGGTGTCATGTTCAATGAGTTCCAGCTACTTGGGAGGCTGAGGTGGGAGGAGCACTTGAGCCCAGGAAGTCAAGGATGCAGTGAGCTGTGATCATACCACTGTACCCCAGCCTGGGCAACAGAGTGAGATCTTGTCAATAAATAAATAAATAAGTAAAAAGAATGTGTTTAAAAAAAAGTTTTAACTTTATTCATAATGTATAATGCTGCTATCAGATTTTGTGCTTTTACCTCTTTTTTATGTGGTGAACTGACACAAGACAGATGCAGATTTACACCCTGTAGCTCAAGGAATGTGTGAATGAGAATCCATTATGAGTAGTGTTAGCATTTTGCATTAGGGGCTAATTCAAACTAGTTGTGTTGCAGGCCTCCCTTTGTGCTTCACACCAGAAGGCTTTAGAATAAACATTTGGCTGAAACGTCTTTGCAGGACTCACCCAGCTGTCCTGTGAAGGAACTGTTGCCCACATCCACATGCATTAATGTCTGACTTGCCAAAATGTTTGTTTGCCTTCACATAGACAAAGGCACGATGCAGTGTGAATAGTATACAGTTAAATTATTAATTCTTCAGCCAACCAAGTGAACGTGGAATTTTTTCTTACTAAAATAGTTTAGTGAAACTTTTTTTTTAAAAAAAAGAATGATAGAAATTTTTAGTTGACGTTTGCTGAAATCATAATTTTAAGTTAATTTTATAGTGGATTTTAATAATATAAAGTGTTATAAATAAATTGCAGTATGATTTTTATTTCATTTTTGAGAACTACATTATACATTTTACCACAAGCTTTTCAATTTTATCTTATTTCCTTGCTCTTTCCTTTCTAGCACTCTTCCTTTATTACTTTGTTCATACTGGTACTACTGTTGAATCTCTAAACCTAGTAATATATCAGTGTGAACCTAAGGTTTAGAGTTAACACTGATATTACTATAAAATGATTTTCAAATCAAAAGTGTAAACTTTTTTATTTTGTAACTATTAATATATATTTAATGAATTGTCTTGATATATGCCTGCTCTGTCTTTAATGTATATGAAGATGGATTGGATTATTTACATAAATGGATTATCTATATAAACAGATTATTTGTATACACTATAAGCAGGAGTTAATGCAGTTGTACAGTTACATTCCCTTCTCTGGACTAACTTCTTTCTGAAATAGTTTTAATGAGGATAACATCGGCAATCCGAAATCTTTGCTAGAGCCTAAAACTTTGCATGTAGCTAAACTTTGACTAGGTAGCAAACAAAACTATATTTTAAAATTTAAAGTACTCTGTGTAAACAACTAGGTGTTTCAGTAGGAAAGCAAAAATAGTTGAGGTAATGTGTCATCAGGAGATTCTCTGCATGATTATAATTTTAATATGTATTTACCACAGTGCTGGCATACAGCGTGGCATACTAAACAGTGATTTTGAGCATTTTAAAAGTTTTCTATTGCAAAGAGCATTCCTTCCTTTTTCATTTAGTTTTTATTTCTCGGATGAGGACAGATGCAATGAGGGCTGTGTGCCTAAATGAATACTTTTACTTTTGACTAAATTAGTCTGGCATAAACACAAGACTGCTAGCTTTCAGTACAATTGAAAATAAGTGCTGTGGTTCAGAGGTCTTTCTTTTCATAGTCCTGCTAAATCATGCTTAAAGTTCAGTTTGTATTCCAACAGTAGCATTTAAGACAGCATAGTTAAGAATCTCTTAACATTTCCATTTACAACTCTCCTCTCCTTCTAACATTTTCTTTATTGATTTTAGGATGTTTCATGGTAACAGCTTATCAACACTTACAGCCAATGACCTAAGTATGCAATTAAAATTGTACTACCCTAGCTAGGTGATAAACTGGCCCTGACGATAGGGCTTTGGAGATACTATTTTCTTTCCTCAAGACCTATTCTTATTACTAATTATAAAATGGAAAAGCGCACTATTGAGGTTGAACCCTTCAGAAAAATCATGCTCAGTTCTTGATAGATTTAAACATGAAGATGCTTCAGTATTTTTTCCTTGTTAGTAACACTTATTGGCCTTTAACATTCCATTCTAGCTAAACACATTCCCTTATTTGTGGTTTGTCAGTGGAGAAAAATAGCCTAGGTATGCCTATTTTTATGATTTAAATGTCAGTATGGAAAACTGCCATCCAAGAGAGCATACTGTTGGATGAAACTTGGCCTTTTGGTAGTCATGGGCTTGTGTATAAGAGAAGACTGACCTCCCTCTCCCCTCCAAAAACCATTCTTAGGGAAATCATAGACTCATAGTGAGAAAACATGTTAGCTCAACTACCTTAAAGTTGAGACAGCTTCCACAGATAAGAGCATACTACCTGTAAGATCACAACATGTGTTTACTGATTCTCAGAATAGGCAGACTGACCTTTCAGGGCCTTTGCCCATTTCATATGACTTTTAGTCTTCTTCCCTCCAATTTTCCACTGTATCATAGGACAGATCTTCAGCGATGTTAAATATGAAAAATACGCATGACAATATGCATGTGTGCATGCCTGTATCTGTCGATGAGTTAGGTTATTGTGAATGTGTAGCTTCTGCTTATTCCAAATTAATGAGCTATATAATTTTGTTAGTTTATTTTACCCTTTTGGATCTTATCATCTTTGTGTGTAAAATACAAACCTGCTGCTTGTTATGAGAGATCTAGTCACTAAATTTACAGCATTGATCATTTTCTTCCACTGAGACCCTCACATTGGCCTCTTCCTTCTCAAGCTTCAAATCCCTTGAAGTCTCTTTTCTTCTCTGGTATTTCTTTAATTTCTATTCCTGGAATTCAAGGCAGAATAGGTTCTTCCATTCTCTGTGAGTAGAGACATATCTGTGTTAGTCTGGGACTTAGGTCTATATTTTCTAGCTTCAGGTCAAAATTATTCTCTTGAAAGCTGAAATTCTGTCAGGACCCCAATCTTTGTTTATAACATTAGTTTGCCTATAGCATAAATTTTCTTTATTCTGCATAATTTTCTTTTATTTATGTTCTGTTTCCTTTGGCTAACCTTTTTCTTCTAGATCCTTTATCTCTTTTCTTGCCTCTGTCTTCATATAGCTCAAAACTGTCTATCTCCACAGAGAGCAGCTGCTGTCTCTTACGTATTTGTGTTTTATGACAAGTACAATTAAATTACACTTTTTGTGAAGAGTTCAACTGGGACTGTGTTCCTGATGTATGTACTTATTATTTGTGGTTGAGGGGCAAAGTTTTAGTATATCTCAATGACTGTGCTCAGTCCTCATGGAATAAAGGAGAATGGGCTTTTAAGCTGCAACTTGATGACTAAGCACTGAGTCTGCTTTCATATTGATTTTCCCCTCCCTCTACCTTCAATTTTAATAACTGCTCTTCTCTTCATTCCTCTGATCAAGCCATAGACTATTTGTGCTAGAAATAGCTTTAGGGATAATTTGGTTTCGCCTCATATTATATATGAAAAAAAAACGACCTCCAGAGAACTTAAGTGACTTACCCTGAATACATTTAAAGTCTATAAACCTGACTTTAGTGTCAAGCAGGAAAGGCAGATGGGCTTCATCTTACCTGAAGGTAAATGAATGAAGACTAAATGACTGGACGAACTATTTAACATCTTTGAGCTTCAGTTGCTTCATTTGTAACTGTATGACCAAAATTAGATCATGTATGTGAAAGATGCCTTTTGGAAATGGCATTAATAGACTTCTTATTCTACCTTCTCTTCATCCTAAGAAACTGAGTCTAAAACCGTAAACACTCTTAAAGTCAGAAAACCATAAACACTCTTTTCTTCAGTGATATTAAATGAATATTCTCGACCAGAGAATGTCTTATGTCACGTTATATGAAAAATACAGATTTGGGAGCCTGGTAAACGTTGGTTGAGATTCTGACTCTAGCACTTAACTTACAATTTTTGCCAAGATCACATATTTAGTAACTGGAGAAACTAGTTTCAAAAGTAGGTAAGTCTAATTTCCAGGCCCAAATGTATCTCATTATACCCACACTGAAATGCATCCCTCTAATGACATTTGTTTTTAGCATTTGTGTGATGCCTCAACACAAATGCATGTGCGTGCGCACACACACACACACATACACACACATTTACTTTCTCAGCCTCTCAGCTTCAGGGTCTAAAGGAAAGCAGGGTCTAAAGGTAGTAACCATTACTGAGTATAGTAAAGAAGAAGTAACCATTACTTCTTTAAGTAATGGTTATCATTATTTTTTCTTGAAAATATATTGTTGAGATAGTAAACTCGATGGAAAATGATATCATATGCATCAGCATTGGGATATATTTAGCTAGAAATGATAATTTACATTCATTTACTCCTAAAACCTAATGCACATATACACACAAAAATCAACTCACATATCATGGCTACATAGAAGTAATGAAACTCAGTGGCTTTTTTCAAAGATAACGGTAGTTATAACTTAGGAAAAGAGATTTTTCAATGGAATGCAATACATAAAATATGTGGAAGGTACCATTTAATGCTCTGTGCTATTTTATGTCATTAACTTCAACAAAACACCTAAAAACAGTGTTTTATTATCTAAAAAGTGTTGTAATGTAAGCACTTCTATTAATGTCTAGCAATCTCAGTGTTTTTGTACCATTTTAATGTTTTATATTTAAGAGACTGTGACAAAATATAGAATATCATGCTAAAGCACTAGTTATCAAGCTGTAGAAGAAGCACATTGGATTCAATGAAGGCCCTTTGTTTATATGTAGATATATACAGATTCATGTAGTATAGGATTTAGCAATGTGTCTAAGTCAAGAAAACAAAAGTCAGTGGGGGATTAGAGGATAGGGAAATAATTATTCTAGATCTAAGATAGTATCCCAGGCAATTAATGGCTTCAGATATGTCAGAGGATAATGTGTCCTTCAGTAATACTCTTTCATCTAATCAGCCAGAATCCTAAACTATCTCTTGAGACTACTTGAAGTAGTCTTGAGTTATTAATATGTTAACAAAAATGGTGGCAGAGTAGAAAATCTCTTGGTGATGAAATCAAATGGCCCTACTTGACGTTCATTATTGAATCATAATGGTCCTTCTGAAAAATCCCTGAAGGAGGAAGGACTTTAAAACTTTGTGTATGAGACTCTTATTTAATAATATTGTGCCCTCCAAATTTCAATACTTTCCTAACAGAATTCCAGCTATATTGGCCTCAGATGAGATGGGGGTTAGGGTTAAGCAATTGGTAGAAATTGATGTGAAGCTGTCAGAACCAGAACTCAAACTCAGGTCTATCAGACACGAGAGAAAAAAAAAAAAGAAGAAGAAGACTCTGAGAATTTGATTCAGCTTCACTGAACAGCAGAGGATTCCTTGTCTGTGCTCTTGGTGTTTATCAGAGATGGCAAATGGGTTTCATTCTACCTGCTGCTTCATAAAGATTCATTGGTAATGGCTTTCTGGAGTGCTACCTTGAGAAGAGCTTCATGGTAGATCCATGCTATTGAGAAAGTGACATGACTGATTACAGACACCTGCTTTGGAATGTGAGGCAGATGGGTGCTTGCCAGTATTTGCCATTTCTGGCTTAGAAAGTGAAAAACACGGAAGAATTTCTAAAAGAAAAAACTAGGTCTCTGGAGTCAGAGAGACATAAATCTGAATCCTGATCCATCCCATCCCTGTTAACTGTGTGAACTTGCGGGAAACTAACTTTACCTGGTGTTAATCTATTCTCTAAAATGTGCTACCAATCTCCCAGTCTGTTTCCAGGATATAAGGAATTAAATGTCTAGGAAAGTGTGCGGTGAGTATGAGATATTTAGGAAATGCTATTTCTCTTCCATTTACTATTTATCAAGTCTTCTAGGTGTAGCCACAAGACTCTTCTTACAATGGGCCTCTGGGCTGTATTCAGCAATGCTCACCAGGAGAATTTGGGAATGCAAGGTTGTAAGTTGAGCCAGAAGCTAGACATAGTCAGTGTTTTTATGTAGCAACCCTATTAGATCCTCAGAGAATTCATTCAAGTTTTGTATATTTATTTTTATTTTTAATCAAACATGTTAGGGTATCACTAAGAGGTGGCATATTTTCTGGAATATGGGAAATTATTTGAAGCTATGTGTTCTCTTGTATTTATTGCTCTGTCACAGCATGCGTAAGATTTTCAGGACAGAAGTCAAGTGTAAATGATGATATATTTTAGTCTTCTATTAGCATCCCTTTTTTTCTGCTTAAAGTTAAAAGTCACTTTAGATGTAAAAATGTAACTACCACATCAGCCAGGATTTTTTTTAAGCCATTGTGTACTCCAAAGTCTATTTTCCCTCTGAGTAGATATGGAAGAATGAGCTCCTAAGAGACTAGCTTAATCAAATTTAAAAGCAAATGTAAATTTAAATCAACCATGCAGCCCTGCTGTATGGCAATTAACATTTCAAGGTAAAATGAAATGTGATGATAGTAAATACCAGTTCTATGCAGAATTGGAAATACTCTGTTTCATGGTATATTTGGGCAGAGAATGGAAATTTGAAAGGAAAACCATTATTAACACACCAACTTTGACATTTTAAGATACAATTCAAACTTGATTAGACGTTCCATTGAAAAGAAAATCTTCTATTTAAAGAAATCTCATTTTCCCCCACCTCATAGGCTACAGCACAGCCTCTCAACCTTGGCACTATGGATGTTTTGGACTATCTAATTCTTAGGGGCTTTCCTGTGCATTGTGGGATGTTTTACTGCATCCCTGGTCCCACATACTAGATGCCAGTAGTAACTCACTTTCTTTCATCATTGACAACTATGAAAAATCAAAAGTGTTTCCAGATAATACTGATGTAAGAATTTAGAGAACTGGGTTATTACTCACTAGGCTTACTATTCCCTAACTGTGTTTTTTTTTTTTTTTTTTTTTTTTTTGTGGTTACTTATTCTTCCCGTATCATATTTCAACTTAAATATATGAGGATTTATACTAGTCTTATTAAGCTCTAAAATGATCTGGTTGGATCTTCCTATTACTTTTTTAAAGGTAGAAAACACTATTTCAGAGACAGAATGTCCTCGAGGGATAGTCTTTGGGGGATAAGCAGAAAGAACTATGATATGAAAAAATGGTTTAAAATTGTTTGCAGCAAAAACAAAACTATCAGCGACATGTATATTTTTTATAAGTGTCATCCAAGAGTTGGAATTTTTACGGTTGTTGTTGGTTACCATGGATATTAGTTTGAAGGACTTGGAAAAGTGGAAGAGGAGGATTGTGGGTAGTGGGATGGTCGCAATATTACATTTCCTAGGAGTGTTCAAGAAGTAAAATTTACGTTCTATATAATTTGTATAAATTTTCTCAAAAGAAAAACTATTTTCAAGTAAAACAGGTGTTATTATATATCCCTTACTGATCAGGAGCTGTACAGTTCTGAGTTAAGTGATTCACCTAAAATTATGATCTAGTAATTACCTTGGCTCAAGCTTCTTTTCTTCTGCTTAGAGACAGGAGGAGAACATTTGCCTTCTGAAGCCAGAAGGCTCATTGCTAATTTTCAGTGTTCACAAAATCTGCTGCTGTGGTATTTCTGGGGCTGCTGACAAGGACAGGAAGCCGCACATTGGTGAAATGTCTATGCATTGCAGCACTATTGCTGGATAACGGTGATTCTAATTTAATCACCCTGAGTTAGGGAAAGCACAATATAAATGAAACCTTTGTAAGATGCTTGATTTGTCATGATCAGAACAGAACATCCAGGTAGACCTGATGCTTCTTTCTTTATTGCGTTTGTTCATCCTAGTCCTTTCCTAAGACATCAGTTGCTCATTGCCCCTTTCCCCAGATCATCTGATGTGACCGTGACGTGTACACTTGGTGTGATTGTGATTAACAATAGCTGGCCAGTTGTCACTGTTGCAGTTTGTGGCAAACTCATCCTTCCTCCCTGATGAGAAATCACTTTTATTGGAAGTTATCCTTAATCACCAGTCAAATGAGCCTCTCTTGAAATCTGGCTTCTCTGTAACCTGCTGCTACCACATTACTCTATTGGCATCAAACAGGATCATTTATCAATGCAAGTTAATTTCTTGAAATCTGTTAAAGAGGATGATCTTTTGCTCTGTAGCATGCAGATTGTGTTGGTAAACTTAGTAATACACAGTAATACATTGGAGTTAGCACAGGAATAGGGCAATTCTGTTCTTTGTCTTGTTACAAAGCTAGGGGACAGGTAATTTATTATACACTTATTCACCCTGAGTAGGTCAGAACCATGAAATTTGAGAATCCTTCATTTGAGGCTATCAAGTCATTGGGGAGATTAAATCTACATTGTGCTTTAATCTGCCGAATGGCCATTGCCATCAGTAAAATGTCGTATCTGTCGACATTGTTAATGTAAGGGGGCACCGTCTGGGTAATCATCACCTGAATGCAGTGACAAGTAATTTTATTGAAGTACCAAGTAAGAACTTAACCCTCTTGATTTTTTTCCCTTGAACCCATTTTCTTACTTTTGATGGAATGAGGACATTTTTAGAAAATACAGTGAGTTCTATGTCAGTTTTAAACAAAATGTTTCTCACCCTTATACCTAAATTTAGTTCATCTGAGAGGTTATGCCAAGAAGAATTAACAGATTACAAAAAAAAGTAATTTTACAAGATTTAAAGCACTCTCTTTTTCTATCTTGTGCTAAGTCACTATTTTTATAGTAATCCTTTGGAGTATTTACATTTTGCTTCTGAACAGAGAGACAAATTCTTCTCCCACTGTGTGTATACTGGAGTTATATTAATCCTTGATATTGCTGGAACTAACTTTTCATAATAGAATATGTTCTCTTTTCCTTTTAGACTGAGAATTTAGTAGGTAAAAGAAGAAATGCAGATTAAACTTTGAGCTTCTTAAATAATTCAAGATTATAGGATGTTACAAAAGCTTAGAAGTCAGATATTAAAAATGGAATCTGTATTCTGCAGTTGTCATATACCAGTATAAAAGCTTGATCACAAATTTTTCCATTTATAAAATACAAAATCACAATCTGATACATATGTGTATACGTAGTCTATTCATGCTTAGGGAAATATAACTGTGAAGTGAATTGTAAGTAATTTTGTAAGTATTTACTATACAGATATCAGAAAAAAAAAAATATATATATATATACATGCTTTAAACTAGTGTAAGCCAGAACTAAAACTTATTCACATAAGATTGCAAACAGAGGTGTACATATTGCAGCCAACTAAAAATATGAATTTATTGACTTTCAAAATTCACATTTTTAATGTCAAAAAGAAATATAGATTTACTTTCTGAAACCTGATTGTGAAATTGTACACCGAACCCTTCAAGTAATTTTGGAAGCTTTTTTCTTTAATCTTCAAATGACTCTACTTTGTCAGGCATTTCAGTTATGAGAGAACAGTGGTAGTGGTGGTGAGTCAACGTGGAGGTTGAAATAGAGATGTAATTAAATACATTCTGAAATTAGAAAACAAGGTTAATGATGATATTTGAATGAAGCCTTTTCAAACCCACTGTCAAAACACAACTTCTTTTCCACTCTTGTTTGAATCTCATGGCAACGTTACTACCTTTTACAGCGACTTCTCTTTTGGGGTGTGTTTTCTGAATGCCTTTCATTTAATAGGCATGTTTTAGAAATCTAATTTCGCTGTCTGCGTCACATCAGCAATGCTGTAGAAACCTAACCATTTTAGACTGTCTGGATGCTGTTTTCATCAAGTCATTAACATTATTATTGAGGGTGACATAGGGAAGTTAACTCCCCTCACTCGGAGCATCTTATTTGTTAAAGACCACAGCCCCTTAACCTTTATAAAGGATGTGGTTTCAGCGAGTTAACTTTTAATGTGGAGCTGTTTTCCCTTATAATTTCAATTTATGTCTGTCTGCAGAACTTCCTGCAAATCTTACAAGACCTGTTTGTGTAAGTAAAGCTTGTCTGGATTGTGCATAGGTGTGTTCTGAGGATCTTAGTTCTTGACATGTTAGAATTGGAGCCCAGACTCTTCATTTTAGAGATGAGAGAATTGAAACTCAGGTTGTCCTCCCAAGGAGCATCAACACAACAAGGTCTATTACGAGTATCCTGACAGTTCATTAAGTGTGTTTTCCTGTACCCTATCCTGACCTTTTGCACCAGTTCTATTTTTGTTAAAACTGTATTTTGAGACCCTAAAAACAGGTAATTTATATTAGCCTTTTTTGTTCTGGATCATTTCTCGTTTGTTTATGTTTAATCAAAGCACAGATCCCAGTCTTCTGTCTTTAACTGAACTCTTCACATAAACAATGCAGTTCATTGTAAAAGTAGTAGTATTGCTTTTGAAAAATTATACGTGCTTTGTGCACAAGTTTAAAATAATACAGACTTAAGTAAAGACTAAAAATAAACAGAAACTATACCAACCACTCAAACATATAGTTAATATTTTGGCAAATTTATATCCAATTATATCTCTGTGCAAAATTTATTTATATATACATATGAACTTTTGCCTACATTGATTCATACAGCCATATATTACCAGTAATGCTGAAAGTTGCCATTCCTTATATCAAGGCTAATACAGACTTTGCCAATATTTTTATAGTCTTCCCATTCTGATATTCATTGAAAAGTCTCTTTTATTTTTTATCGCTAACTCAGCAGAAGCCTTTAAATTACCTTTTCATGTCTTTTGTTCTCATTTGTTGGGACAACCATATTGTTTCTTCTTTCCATCCTTACTGATTTGTAAAATCTCTTTATCTATTTGGATATTCACTGTGATATTTTGCAAATTTTTTTTTCTGTTTTATTTCCAACTTGCTATGTCTTTTTCGTTGTTTTTATTTTGTTTTGCTAGCATAAGCTTTTGTTTGTAGGGGATAAATTTATTATTCTAACCGGGGCAAGTAATTAAGTAAATTTATCACTGAAATTATATTCAGAGGTAGGCCTATAGCTAGGCACATTAATAGGATAAAATATCACAGTTATTTTAGAAATATCTTTCTGCACATATAAGTTATATTGCTAATACATCTCTGTGGCAAAGAGAGGGTCTCTTAGTAGGCAAGAGTAGCAAAAGCCTGTGTATACATAACCAGGTTAATGAGCTGTTTACTGATTTCTTACCATTGGGTGAACATCCCTTGAGCATTTAGTTCTTCATCTTGTTATCGTGCTGAGATTCCCCAGGAAGTCTTTTTTTTTAAAAAAGTTAAGTGTGTCCTATGTGAGAGTAGTTTCTGAGATGAATATATTGAGTTTCTGTTTTGAATTCTTCTAACTTGCCACATACTGTTTTACCATTTGGTAGTGGAAATAACAATCAGTTACCTGCAGGAATTCTGTATTGTCTGATGGATGGTGGCCACACATGTGTTTGGCCAATAGTGTTACTCTTTCTAGCTTTCGTCCTGAGCACTACAGCTTATAGCTATATCTGAAAACAGACTTTCCTTTTTCTCCCTTTCTCTCTTTGCTCCTCTTATCGTTGTAGTGAAGTTGTTCATTTTGTTTTTGTTATATTGCAGTGCATACTCATTTTTAGGACAATTTGCCCATCTAAAACTATGGTTTTCATCCTAGGCTTTTTCCTAGGTGAAAAGGACATTAAGGGTCAACGTATATAACCACACAGAATTTTAAATAGTTTATCAATGTTTAGGTATAATTAGGAGAGCATACTCACATCAGATTAAGTCAATAAATCTGTCCTAATAACTTGTATACTGCCCTCTGAGTGATATTTTGAAACAATGGCTATTTCATTCCCCTGTATGTGCATCAGAGAAAGCTCTAATTCTTTTTTTTTTTTTTTTTTTTCTGGAGACACAGTTTTACTCTGTCGCCCAGGCTGGAGTGCAGTGGTGCAGTCTCGGCTCACTGCAACCTCCACCTCCTAGATTTAAGTGATTCTCATGCCTCAGGCTCCCGAGTAACTGGGATTACAGGCACCTGTCACAACACCCAGCTAATTTTTGTATTTTTAGTAGAGACGGGGTTTCACCATGTTGACCAGGCTGGTCTTGAACTCCTGACCTCAAGTGATCTGCCAGCCTCGACCCCCCAAAGTGCTGGGATTACAGACGTGAGTCACCATGCCCGGCCAGCTCTGATTGTTTAGAAGGCAAAAATTGTCTCAGTTGAGAATGGTAAGAATTTAGCTGATTGGAAGGAAACTAAAAGCCAACGGACTTTGCTTCTAGTAGATACAGGAAAGTGTAAAGACTGAGTGAAGCACATTGGGAAGTAAGAGAAAGAAGTCTCTCAATGAGTTGGTACCTTGAAGAGAAGTTCAGAAGAAAAAATCAATAACAGTAAACTTTTCATGAAAATGTGACTGAGGCTGGGAATCTTTCATTTTTCATTGGAGGGGAAATTCTAAAAGTAGTGAAAAAATAAGAACCAGTCTTTGTTGGAGCACCTACCGTGTGTTAGGTTCTTTTCAAACACAAACATCAGTAAGGCATTGAATTCTCAAACCTCTGAAAGGTGGCTCTCATTATTCCCATTCAACAGATGGGAAAATTTAAAGTACAAGTAAGCTAAATACTTTGCAGTGTGTTTACTAAGTCGTGGAGCACCGGGTCTCTCTTTGCTTTCAAAATCATGACTTCTCTCTCTCCAGGGAGGGTCTAAAAAGAAGAGTTTCCCAAGGGGATAAAATAACTCAGTGAACTCTATGATTGTCAAAAAAGACACCATTGAATTGGAAAAAGTCACTTTGTACTGCTCTGAGGAAGTAGAGCAGAGAGGACATTGGCAAGTGTAAATGAATAATTAAGTATTTTGTTTTTGTTTCTTTGTTTTAGTATCAGCCATATTTTCAAATTGGAAAGCTTTAGGATTTCTTAATTATGGATTTTCTATTCATTGTACTTTTCAACTTGTGCATCATGCCTTACATATTTTGGGAGTCTGTGTGAACAAGGACACATCTTTCTGAGGTTCTGCTTATATGTCCAGGATCTTCTCTTCCTACATGATTACCCTCTTGCTCAATCTTGCCCCAAGACCAAAAACAGCATCATTTGCTCTTTTATAATGTTCACATTTTGAGATGATATAATATGTACTAAAAATTTTATGTAAAAATAAATGTGAAGGTACTAGGGTTGTATTTTTGTTAATCTTTCCAAATTTAACATGTGACTTTTCTAAAGAATATGCAGGCTTATTTCAGTTTTGATAATTAGGTTTAAGGCTCAAGGAGGAAGGAAAACATCTTATTGTTATCTTTGAATCTCTAGTACCCGGTGTACTGTCATCTGCTTTTGAATTGATTTTTTTTAACTGCTGTTTACACAGGACACTTTTCCATATCAAAATTATTTTTAAAACTATTTTTGGATCTATATATTTTATAATGCAGTAAAAAGAATTTGCATAGACATTTGCAGTTTATGCAGGAAGATCTTAGCTACTTGGTAATTAAGAAAAGGTGATTGCAGAAGGGAGCGTGTGTAAGAGAGAGAAATGTTCTTGCGTTGTCTGCTGAATCAGTTGTATCACATGACAGTCCCACTTTATAAACTTGAAGTACTGTTCTTTGTATGTGAGGATGATGCCTCCAACCATCGACACCAGCATTACAGGATCTTGAGTTGTTTTTCCGGTAGAGGTAATTACTTTCTCTGATTCACCCCCACTCTCTTGCTTCTGATTCCCTAGTGACATACTGCATGCAGGTATAACATGACTAGCTAGGGTGTTATTTGTATTTTCTTAACAGCGGATCTGAGCAACTAAATGCATGTATGTTTGTCTGCATGTTTTAGTAACCACATGAGTGAAATATCTGTATACACAGTGTAGTTGAAAAAGCAACACAATGACAAAGAAATGACCTCCTTAATTGTATTCATTATTTTCTGCTGTGTATCCCTTATTTCAACACTTGTGAATTGAGGGATTTAGGATAATTTTTAACTATTCTGAAGTTCTGAAATTTATGATTGCTAAATTCAGTATAGCTCAAGTAATGGGATTAATTTCCACACACAATTTTCTAGTGTAGTACTATATTACTTAATGTTTACTTAGGAAGCTTTATTTTTGTTGTTGCTCTTTTTGAGAATGTAAACCCAATGCTTTTACCTTCATATACAGGTACATATCACAGTAACATTAAATGAATTATTTGTAGTTGGTATATGTTCAATGGTATAAAATCATATTTTGGTCAGACAAAAGTTATATATAAGCTACTTAGAAGTAGAGCACCTTGATAACCTTTTATTTGACTTTGTTCCCCCCAAGTTAAATTTCTGGTTCATTTTGGCCCTCATTAGTTTCAAATTATAAGCTAGGTATAAATTCTAAACATGAGAAAATATAATCCTACTTAGGGCATGTTAAGAAGTCTGGTTTATCTATTAGTAAAGCTGAAAGGGACTATAGAAATGATATACTTTAAGTCCTCACTTTATGGTTGAAGAAACTGAGGTCAAGATCAAGGTTGTATCACTAGCTTCCCAAGTCCTCTGAATTCTGTTTCTTGGTCTTCCAGCTTACCCATGTTATATTTCTTTAAACTGGAATATGAACAATAATAAGGTGTTGATTAGGATACAAACCAAGTGGAAAAATTCACAGTGGTGATGAAAATCAAAAATTATTTGGTGCTCTCCAGGAATTTCAGAGAGGGATGCCAACAGTGTGAAATTCTCTGTAGCTAACATATTTCCTTTATAGGAACCAGAATTGTCAGAATCACATTATTCTCTCCACAGAAAACTCTCTTGCCATTAGCCATCTATATCCATGATGTAGAATATCATGCTGAGAACTTGGGAAATCCCTATTCATATATGCAGAGGTTTGTGTTCCAATGGCTTCTCTATTGGGAAATGTAGAAATTTGTTTCTAAACTTGAAGTGTGTACATAGTGAGATATTACAGAATTATATTTAAGAAGTGATAATATATTCTATCCAGTGTTTTTACCAAGATAATATCTTATGCCAATTGCAAATATCCTTTTAGGGTTTGTCGCCTCTGCTGAATCTTCCATTGCTGCAGATTTTAAATAAATGCACAGAAGAATCTTGCTTTTTGCTTCCTATTCTTAGTAACTTCTCTCAATTCAACAACAAAAGGGTCATAAGTGAGACCAGGAAGTCTCACTTGATTTCGTCTTTCTTACTTGAAATGAAAATATTTGTTCTCTTGACCTTCTGAGGTCTGCAGCACTACATTATTAAGGGGTTACTTTAGTACCATGAGACTGATTTAGTGTCGTCTTGAACCACATGATTGTGGAAACATAGTTCTGAGTATGAGAATGTATTGCCAAAGATGAGTTAAAGAAATTGAAAAAGAAGATTTTCTAATTGTATACTAGAGACAAGTACTAAAGTAAATTCTCTCATTTTTATGGAAGGAGTTTTATGTCTGGACAGCTTTGGCATTACCAATAAATGTGTCCCCTTTGCAATTTCAAAGCACTCCAAATTCATATGTGTTCTGGGATCAGAGTACCACTAAGGGAAATTGGACATTTGCCTGGTGGTTATGGAATAACTTCCCCTTGCTTGAAAATATTATGGAATGAAGAAGATATTGTATTGGTTTCCTGCCCAGAAAATGATGCCTCATTTCCTGATTATGCAGTTAGCTATTCTTTCTTCTGTAATCTCAAACCACCGTATGTGGCTGCAATATAGTTGTTCTCAACCAGTGGTGATTTTGCCTCCAGGGAAACATTTGGTGATGTCTGGAGATGTTTTTGGTTGTCATATAGAGGGTGGCATCTAGTGGGTGGAGGGTATGGATTCTGCTAAGCATTCTGCAACACAGAAGCTAGGTCCCTATAACAAATAATCATCAAGCACAAATGTCAATAGTGTTGAGGCTGAGAAATTCTGATTTAGTGTTTATTGGTTTACATGTGTCTAACCTCTGGCTTGTAAGGTTTTTCTAGGGCAAGAATTAGCCTTCTGCCTCCTGGCATATCTTACAGCATAAAAGCTGTTCCATAAATATGGAATGAGGAAAGACTCTCAAATGTGTCTGACTAGGATTGTTAACTTCTTATACTTCTCCATATACTCATTAGTGAGGTTGGAAATCATTATTTAAACTTTTGTATTGAAGTTTGGCACACACAAAAATTTCATCCACACAAAAAATTCTCCATTTTATTTCAGAATGCTTCTGGGTTTTTTCCAACCCCCACCAGAATAAATTTGATAATTGTGTATTCTGTGCAGAAATGTCAACATAAATGTGCTTTCCTGAAGCATACATCTGCTATCAGTGAGGCTGACTGTAACTCAGGCATGTGCTGGGTGGCAGCAGATAAGTTTGGAATTAGTTGTTATAGGCTATTCATAAAATAGCTAGAGCGCATGACGGTAATCAAGAATTCACTGTAATTACTTTAATCTGTGATCGGCTCAACACAGTGCACAAAAGACTGGCGGAGGAATTCTGCAACCGGAGAGGAAGTTGGTTAATTATTCCAAGACTATCTCTTTGTTTTTGTATTGATTTTTCAATTGTATGACCTTTTCATTCATTTATATGTTTATTCATTCAGTAGAATGTGTTAATTACACTAGGAACATATTAATTACACTAGAAACAAAAAACAGCATAACAACATGTCCCCTGACCTCTCAGTACATCCCGAATATGAGATAGACATATAAATAAACCCATAATAGCAATATTAATTGTATTCCTTCCTTGAAAGATTAGGGAAGTTATAGACTCAAATTTAATAAACAGTTATTATGAGAAAGTCCTTAAGTCCTTTAATTTTTATCTTAGAAAGAAAAATTATTGGAGAACACACACACACACACACACACACACACACACACATTCTTTTGTTGCCAACGAAGCCAGCTTAATCTACCAGTGAAAATAGTGAAGTTTAATTTTGTTGTTGTTCCTAAAATGGTCGGCTATAGATGCTATACTACATTTACATGGATGACAGAATTGTTTATTGCACAACAAAGTCAGTCCATACAAATTAGATGCTTTGGTATTCTCTTCAGTGGTCCTACACTGTGAATGAAAAAGTTTGCACTTTCAAAGTTCAGCTGAGGAAACCTCTGATTTTGTTAGATATTTCTGGTTACTAAGACACTATGGCTCGGTCCAATGTGTAAACATCTCAAAGTAATTCAGTGCAAAAGGTTCTCACAGGCTGGATTAGGGGTGGAGTTTCACAAAGTGCAGTTTAATAAGGATAATGGGGAAAAAATGTAGGCAAAATTCAGATTAAAAAAATGAGGGAGATAAACTTCAAGAGCAGCATCAATGACAACAACCTTTAGGAGTTTTATATAAGCTACAACATAAATTAGCACTGAGTGCGGCTTTCACAACAAAATGAGCTCATGTGATTTTAGAACACTTGATTAAGATGAAGCATATGAGAAGTAGGAGCTGATAAACAGTCTAACACTGGCCATACCCTACTAGTTGCTTTGTGCTTATTTTTAGGCATCTCAGGTAACAAGAGACATAACCCAGTCAAAAACTAAAATAATTTTGAAGAGGAAGGAAGTCAGGATGATGAAAAAGCCATATAAAAAAAGGCTGAAGATTTCAGTAACGTTTGACCTGGAGAACATAGGACTTGGGATGTTTATAAGGTTTTATGTTAAAAATTTGAAATGTTTGAGTATTTGTCATGCTTAAGAGGAATTACATTGTAGTATTCAGGAGAGTGATCGATATTTACAGGAAAGGGGGTTTTTAATAAGTATTAGAACATTTCAGTGGGGCAGATCCATAAATGAAGTGGAAATCCTCTAAGTAGTGAGTTCCCATCCCTAAGGGTTCTTCAGGAGAAGCTGGACTGTAGTTTGGCAGACTGTTCACTGAATCTCACGTAGGGCATTTGAACATGTGAGCAACAGTTTTTCCAACCATATTAAATACCACCTCGAAAGTTTGTAGAGCTCTAGGAGTGCATCACATTTAGGCCATGAGATGACAGTTGAAGGTTCATAATAGTTTGTAAGTATTCTTAATAATTTATGATGTTGTCATATTTTAAGGAAAATTACCTTGAAAAACCTCATAGGAAGGAAGTGATAAAAACATACACACCTTCTGTCTCTCTAACATAGCCAGTCTTTTCTCAGTTGATGATTAGTTGATGCTTAAGAACCAGTGGAAGTAGTTGGCATACTTATAGAGTATGTTGTATGAAAACCATGTGTTTTTTGACCCTTGAATCACACTTGGCATGGAAATCCTCAAATGCTGGAAGGAAAGATGGAAGTAAGATGCCTGAGAGAAGAGCAGATACATTCTTATCTTCTCACTCGAATTTAGGGACATACTTCCATAGAGTGGAAAACTGGATAAAATGGTATACACAAGCTAAGCTCCTTCTGTCTTTTTGCCTGAACCTAAATAGTTGAATTCCTGTATGTTAAATGAACATGAAATGACTCCACTCCTGTCTTTTTAAAGCTGTCTTATTACCTGATAGTCTTGAACTGTTTCTGCTCATTATCTGATGGCTCCTTCTAGTTCCTTCCATTGCCCTCATTTCTTTACTTGGCAAAATTTGTAAAAAGCTGGTTCTATATCAAGAAGCTTAACTTTATTTACATGTTGGTAATGAGGGGAGATTTGAGAAGTTTAACCTGGCTTGTTACCTAACAGGTTACTAATGACTTAACATATCTACATTATTTCTTTAAATTCTCTAAACTTCCTCCAGAAGGAAGTATTGCTTATATTAATATTGTAAATTTAAGGAAACGGATGCTTAGTCAGCTTGTGTAGCAAAGAATTAAGCAGAGGCAAAATGAGATCTGTTTGACCCCAAGTTCATGCTCTTTCCATTATACCGGACAGCTTTCTTTATTTGACTTAGATCCTTTAATAGAGGCATTTTTGGGCTGATTGCCATAAGGTTAGAGCGAATATACTCCAGTTTCTAACTTTTCTGTTCAATTTTCCAGGTTACATTTCTGTGAAATGAAGTGAATGGATATTTTGCTTACACAGCTTTGCTCAGCAATCAGTTGCTTTCTGGCCATGGCCATAAAAGGAAAATTCTTTCCACAAATAGAATCTCGGGCAAAAAAAAAAAAAAAAAAAAAAAAAAAGGATTGTTCCTTTTGATGTGTTTTTACTCCTTTCTCTGCAATCCTTACATGGTAAACTGGAATAAGACAATCGTTTATAGAGAAAGAGGACTTGCAAAGGAAAGATGAAACCCTTCTGCAGCCAGTAAAGAAGTTTCTGCATGTAGCCCTCATTTTGATAAAACAGTAAACCTGCCCTTTTCTTTTCCTTTTTCTTTTCTTTTTTGGTTTCCCCCAGAACACAGAGCTGGACTTTGGTTGGGGTAACAAAAAGGAAATGAAACCTTACTCTTAAATGTGAGGTAGATCTAAGGTTCGTGGTGCAGAAATGGGAAATTTATTTTCTACACCTTTGCTTGCTACTGTCTAGATGGAATTAGAGATTGTTTGCCCAGGGTGATGAGATTCAATTGGTATGTCAACTCAGGCTGTCTGTGCAGGTCCATGGATCAGAGCACTTTGTGACTTCCCAGAAACATAAACCACTGATGGAGAATTATTGCTGGTTTGAACTTTTAGTTCTGATTTGATTTGGTTATCCTGTGTAGAATTAGCCTCTGTATGCTAAGGGAGAAAAAGGTAAGAATGGAGGTGAGGGTCCAATTTAGTATTTCCCACAGGCCCTCCCCCCTCACAGAAATTATTGGAGTTTTAAAGAATATACTCAAAGGGGTAAGAAAGTATATATTTTGTGATGTGCTTTGTAATTATTTACATTTGACCTATACTTCAGGGCACCTAATACGCAAATCATTGTTTAGCAAGGAGGAATGAAAGCCTCTTTTAAGACGGTACATGATGTACTCACTAACTTTTGCATTCCTACCCATCATATTTTTCTCCTGGATCTCATCACCTAAGCTGTAGGCTCCCTGGGGGAAGGAAGGACGAGGATTTAGACATCCGTGGATTCCACTGAGAGCCTGGCACAGTGTCTTTCTCTGGGTAGGAGCTCACAGAAGGTTTGGTGATTCATTGGTGCTGCCACTTCCTTGCGAGAAAGGGGAAGACAGACATGCAGTGTGATGTGGAATATGTCTGTTTGTCCCTGTCACTCATATGGATCACCTGAGGGGAAAATAGCATTCATTTTTCTTTCTGATTGTAGGGCTATTCAAAAGAGCTACTTGAATTGTATCAGAGGTGATATCCTTATTTTGAGAAACTAACATATAGTTCTGGATTAGGATGCAGTTTAAAAATTGCATGATATTTTTAATATACGTTAAAATGTAGGTCTGTCAATCATGCTGCTTTTTCTATAAGAGGATGTCATAAAACCTTTCCCTAAAAGAGGCTGAAGTTTGAAGACACATTAGTTATTATTAATAGTTATTATCTGTCATTACATGTCTTGTAAAATCCATCATTTTCACTACTTTTCAGTAGTCCTGTCAGAAATGTATTCTGACAGAAATAAAAATTCATGCACTACTAACTGGGACTTCAGTTAATGATACCAACTGTTATGAATATTCACTTTTTAAAGCTACCCTTTCTGGCGAAATTCCTATATGCCAGGCATGGTGCTAAGTGTTTTACATACATCACCTCGTTTAATCCCTATTATAGTGCTATTTTAAAGATGAAAAAATGGTGATTTAGGTTCATTTGCATGCTAGGATCATACAAAATGGTACAGCTGAAATTCAAGTGGTATGTCAGATTGCAAAACCCCAGTTTTAAACATTACGCTGCTGACTTAAGTTCCTTGCTGAATTGTCTCTGCCTTTTCCTGAGCACTTATGAGCAGTCGTTGTGTATGTTCTCATTTAGCTTCTCTGACAAGGGATCTTCAATGCCTTCCATTTTATAATGTTTATTCAAAGACTTCTGTTTGTAATGGAAATTCCTTGAGCTTAATTTTTTTTCAATTTTTTCTGCTTTGTATGATTTAAGCAATATAATTACATGATAAACTCTCTGAGGGAAAAAAAAAAAATCTATGTTTATGTAAGTGTGACTGATGGAATCCAGGATCTAATATCAAGAATTCTTGACCTCTGGAATAGGCCTGTTGTTTTAGAATCCAAGAAAACAAAGCAATTTGTTCTTTTACTGAAGAGCCCATCCAAAGTAAAGCTGTCAGACCCTAAAGTGTTGTGATGCATCTGTATAGCCATATGCTGACAGATGTTTCTGTATGTAACTCTAGCTTCCTGATGTACAGTGTGACTTCCAAGCAAAAATTTTTGTCTTTACTTGTTGAAGTTTTATCTGCAAAATAGTTCAACCGTATGAAAAAGAATTAGTAAAACGAAAAGGGGTGAACTAAAAATATACTATGTCAAAAGAAAACCAAAAATGTTATCAAGCTTTTTTTTTTTTTTTTTTCAGCTAGTGATGGAGAACGACATGATAATCTTGGATTCCTTCTGTCAGATAGCACAGAAATACCCCAAGGTAGTTTGCCAGTTCCAGGGTGGCAGCTAATCCGCTGATCGCGCAGCAGCGTGCCACCCCAGAAAGATAAATCTGCCGTCTCATTAGGACTTCATGTAAAAAAGAATTTTGTTAGCAAGAACAAGGAAAACTTATCAAAAATTAATTAATATATATAGTTTAGCTTGTGCAAATTCAGAAAATAATTATGTTGATTTACTTTATTTTTTTATTGTACTTTAAGTTCTAGGATACATGTGCAAAGCATGCACGTTTGTTACATAGCTATACGCGTGCCATGGTGGTTTGCTGCGCCCATCAACCCACCATCTACATTAGGTATTTCTCCTAATACTATCCGCCCCCTAACCCCCACCCACCAATAGGTCCCAGTGTGTGATGTTCCCCTCTCTGTGTGTCCATGTGTTCTCATTGTTCAACTGCCACTTATAAGTGAGAACATGCAGTGTTTGCTTTTCTGTTCTTGTGTTAGTTTGCTGAAAATTTTTGTTTCCAGCTTCATCCATGTCCCTGCAAAGGACAAGGACTCATCCTGTTTTATGGATGCATAGTATTCCATGTTGTATATGTGCCACAGTTTCTTTATCCAGTCTATCATTGATGGGCATTTGGGTTGGTTTCAAGTCTTTGCTATTGGGAACAGTGCTGTAATAAACATACATGTCCACGTGTCTTTATAGAAGAATGATTTATAATCCTTTGGGTATGTACCCAGTAATGGGATTGCTGGCTCAAATGGTAGTTCTGGTTCTAGATCCTTGAGGAATTGCGACACTGTCTTCCACAATGGTTGAACTAATTTACGCTCCCACCAACCGTGTAAAAGCATTCCTATTTCTCCACATCCTCTCCAGCATATGTTGTTTTCTGATTTTTTAATGATCACCATTCTAACTGGTATGAGATAATATCTCATTGTGGTTTTGATTTGCATTTCTCTAATGACCAGTGGTGATGAGCTTTTTTTCATATGTTTGTGAGATGCATAAATGTCTTATTTTGAGAAGCGTCCATTACATATCCTTCACCCACTTTTTGAAAGGGTTGTTTGTTTTTTTTCTTGTAACTTCGTTTGAGTTTGCTGTAGATTCTGAATATTAGCACTTTGTCAAATGGATAGAGTACAAAAATTTTCTCCCATTCTGTAGGTTGTCTGTTCACTCTGATGATGGTTTCTTTTGCTGTGCAGAAGCTCTTTAGTTTAATTAGATCCCATTTGTCAATTTTGGCTTTTGTTGGCATTGCTTTTGGTGTTTTTGTCACGAAGTCTTTGCTCATGCCTATGTCCTGAATGGTATTGCCTAGGTTTTCTTCTAGGGATTTTATGGTTTTAGGTCTTACGTAAGTCTTTAGATTTACTTTAAAAATAAAAAAAGAAGAAAGGAATTTTTAAAAAGAAGTTTAAAAGTAGAATGTCTCATTTGAAAATTTTTGTATTTGTTATCTCATCTTATTTTATTCAAGACAGGTAAATGCTCCTCCTAACCATAGAAAGCTTCTATGGAGTTGCAGCTTTAAAGACTATCTTTGACAAAGACTTCTCTCTAGATGTGTTATTGCCTCTAGGAAGTGCGAAAATAGCACCAATTGGTTTCCCTGTTGCACCCACGGAAAGATCACATTTTGGCATCACTTGGAAGCCATTGTTTGCAGAAGGCAAAGCTGTCAGTGACTCATTTATTCTCACCTCTTGTCTAATGCTTTGCTTCAAGCACAGTCTTGGCTGTGCCTCAGATTGATATTTGAGCTCCCTTTTTTTTCCCCTTAGAGGTCCACATCTAGTTATTACCACTGGATTTTGCACATCGTGGCACCTGTAAACATCTTCTATGAGTAACTAAATTCTGAGGTTTACTCACTTTTTGTGCAATACTTAGCAGTTGTTTGGATGTTCTCTTGTCATTTATTTTATGTGGCTCTTCTGTGAGGGTTGTGCTGATGGCAAATGTTGTTTGAGTTTGGATTAAGGTGCTTGTGAACTTTACATTGGTGATGCCCTTCTTCATTTGTTTTTAGAAATATTCATAGAGGAATCATAATATGACACCTACAGGGAGTTCATGTTCTAGAGATGATGAAAAATTTGATTTTGTGTTTAGTAGTTACTATGGTTAATGTAATTGTAGCTGACATAATATAAAACCATTCCAAGGACTTACCCCCAGAGTTTACTTTTCTCTCGCATAGAGACCAGTTAGCAGAGGATGGGTAAGGAGCATAGGGTTTTGCTCCATGTGTTTGTTCAGCGTTCAGACTTTTTTCATCTTGTGGCTCCATAACCCAACAGGACTTCTGAAACATCTGCCAGATCCTGTGCATCCAGCCTGAAGAAGACACACTGCTTTCTTAGTCACTTTGCCCATTTTGCTTCCAATAATACTCTGTTGATGAGTACAAGTCACTTGAGTCTGACTAAGTCAATGGGGGCAAGAGAAATGTAGCCTCTGACAGGCAGCCACTTTCCAAATACAAGTCCACCAGAAACAAAGACAAAATAAAAACAAAGTGTTGATGTTCAGCTGGCAACCTCTGCTAACTGTTCAAAATGAGTAACTGAATGCTAATCTCTGCCTCTAAATATCCTGAATGCATTGTATTTCTTTCTTAGGCCTGTCATTAAAAAGTGATAAAAAATGGGTGGCACAAAATAATAGAAATGTAGGATTTCACAGTTCTAAAGTCAGAAGTCTAAAATCAAGGTGTCAGCAGAGCCAGGATCATTCTGCGACTCTGGTAGCATCCTTCCTTCATCACACCATCCTTGCTGATGGTGGTGACCCATCAATCCTTGGCGTTCATTGGTTTGCAGCTGCATTGCTCCAAACCCTGTCTCCATCATCTTATGGCATCATTCTCTCTTTGCATTTTTGTCCTTACATGGTGCTTTCATTTTCTTAGGACACTAGTCATATTGGATTAGGGTCTACATCAGTAAATCTCATCTGACCTTGATTACATCTGCACATTTTTCAAAACGAGGTCACATTTATACGTATCAGGGGTTAAGACTTCAACATATCTTTTGGGAGAAAGAAACAATTTAATCCATAATGGATACATTGGGTTTCTTTGTTTTGTTTTGATTTTTAAGTTCTTTACCAGTTACTGCTTATTAATACATTAAATATAAAACACAGCAACTATAATCATATCATAATTCTTTTAATTTCTACCAAGATGTTGTTCAGGGACAACTTAGACCAGGGATCTGAAAAGTTTTTTTTAAGGATCGAGACAGATAATTTTGGCTTCGTGGGCCATAGTCTCTGTCACAGTTTCTCAAGTGTGCCATTACAGCATGAAAGCAGTCATAGACAATAGTCAATGAGTGAGCATGGCTCTGTTCCAATAAAAGCTTTATTTTATTGAATTTCATACATTTTATTGAATTTGACCTGTGGGCTGTGGTATTTGCAGCCCTGTGCTAGACTATATTCCATTATAACCTGGATGTGAATATTGTGAAATGAACCTTGGGATTGGATTCAGGCAACGTAAATTCAAATTCTGACCGTCATTGGGTAGCTGTGATTTTGAGTGGCTTAACCTCTGTACGTGTCAATCCCTCATCAATAAAATGAGGACAATTCCCATAAATCATCCACACAATGCCTAGCTCATTGTAGGCATTCATATATAGTTGTTTACATAGCTCTTCCTTTGCAGAGGCAGTGTAACAAATTAGATGAGAACAATGTCTCCTTCTGATGTTTGATCTTGGGCATGTTCCTTAATATCACTGTACTTCATTTTTTCCTCATCCTTTAAATAGACATAATAATAGTGCCTAGCTTTTAGCTTGCTTACGAGGATTCAGTAATACATGTCAAGAATCAGACCAGTGCCTGGCACTGTGTAAGCACTCAGTAAATGACAGCTAGTCACTCTGGCCATTATTGTTATAATTGGCTTCCCTTATTACTCAGCAAAAGGAATTACTGAATTTTATTTTTGCTGAATTTATGTCAAAGAGTGAACTAAATGAATACATCATCATTATTCAGGCCTGAGTGTTCTTTTCCTGATTTATCAGTTTGATTAAGATGAAAGAACAGTTTCTCTTTTATTATGTATACTATTTCTGCTCAACTAGGGAGAACAGTGGCATAAAACTGTGAAAGCAGCCACTAAGTCCTCTAGTCACAATATACCTGAAGTCTCATCCACGTTACAATAAGAATTTAAAGGAAAATTAACTCAATGAATACAATTATGCTTTAGAGCTAACTTTGGTATAAAATATTTGTATATTATATCTGGGGATTCTGATGTCGTTAGACAAATATATAAAATTGAATAAAATTTAATCATGTATAATTGAGAACTTTTTATGGAGATATGGCAGAGAAAAAACTCTTGGCTACCCAATGTTATATTAAAATGTAATACAAATTTAATTTGAGATCTATATACAAATTTAATTTGAGATCTATATGTATTTCTAAATAATGAGAAATTTTGCAGAGAATTACAATGATCATCTAGCTAGTTTCTCACTTTTCTTAAATTAAGAGGGAATGTAGGTCATATTACAGGAATATGATTTGATGGTTTTGCAGTATGATATTCATGGGGTCATGAGATTCAGGTCAAAATTGAATATTTTATTGGGTATTTTTACTTCTATATGTTTAATATAGCATGCAATATGCCCCATGTTCATAATACAAATACCATCTGACACCAGTTTGGGTAAATTCAAATCCACAGAAATACAGTTTTGTGGGTTTGTTGCTTAATTGTATTTGGAGGATTTTATTTATTTATTTATTTATTTATTTATTTATTTATTTAGAATTTAAGGACTAAAAGCTTGAATTTAGTTTAAGAACTAAGAGTCTAAATAGCCCTAACAGGGTTTGAAAGCTCTTTACAATGTAATGGCTCAGAAAGTTCCTAGTTGTTCCATTTGGGCTATATTAATTTTTAAATAGTGAAATTGAAAGAAATATTATTTATTTTATTTAGAAATGTTGTGAATTTTAAACTATCTTCTCCCCCTTTTCTACCATACCAGAGACCATTACTTAACTACCTCTGCCTCATTAAAGTATTTAGCATTTACTCTTCAGCAATACATGTTGGAGCTTTTATTATTATTATTATTATTATTATTATTATTATTTTTACTGTGGCTCCTGAGTACATACTGGTGCTTATGCTAGCTCTCAGACTTGGTGTGTCTTACAAATTCTCCCACTTTCACCCATTTTTTTTTTTTTTTTTTACAGTCCTTATTTCCTCACATCATCATATTTTCAAGTTGGCTAAGACCTTAGAGACTGTATTAGTTTGCTAGCACTGCTGTAACAAAATACTACACACCTAAACAACATAAATTTATTTTCTCACAGTCTGGAGGCTAGAAATCAAAATCAACGTGTTTGCAGAGTTGATTCTTTCAGGAAGGAGTTGTTCCAAACCTCTCTTCTCGGTTTGGTTGGCCATCGTTGTGTTCACATCTTGTTCTCCCTTGTATGCACATCTCTGTGTTCAAATTCCCTGCTTCTTAAGGACTCTAGTAATTTTGAATTAGGGTCTGCCCTAATGAGCTAGCTCACTTTACGTCAATTACCTCTGAAAAGACCCTATCTCCAAATAAGATCACATTCTGAGGTACTAGGTGTTAAGACTTCCACAGATGGATTTTGGGGAGACACAATTCAGTCCATAACAGAGACTGACTTGAAATCCACCTCTTACATGTTGGAGCTTAGAAATGAGAGATTCTAAGAGAATAGTCCAAGTTTACAGTTTGTTTGTGTCAGAATCGGAACGAGAATCCTAATTTGTCTAACACTTTCCAGAGTATTTAGTTACCTCCCTCTCTCTAGAATAATGCATCAATGCATTCTGCCTAATTAGACTGAAAGCTTCTCAGCCCTGGACTCACTTGGGTCATGTTAGAATTCATGTGGTCATGATTTAGGGTCATCTGATTCCATATTTGCTTTGTTGGGTCTTAGCTTAAGGTTCTTAGTTAAATAAGTGAACATTATTAATCCAATTTTCTATGAATCTTCTGCACATAGTTACCATTTATTCATTTAGCAAAGATTTATTAAGAAGTCATGATGTTGGCTAGACATTAGGCTATTAATTTCAATCGGATCTATGAACGTTTTCTTCTGTAATGTGAGATAGGGTGAAAATTAAATTCACTGGTTTTATGTAGTGTGCTGTTAAAGTTATATAAGTAGTTTCTGAGGTCATATTGGTCTCCAAGGAGTATTTGTTAACTGTAACCAAGTAGATCTGTAATATTTCTAAGTACTGATGGTGTTCTGTAAAATCAGTAAAGCATTAGTCCTGTAAAATCTGAATGAGCATTGTTCCTCCACCTAATTCCTGGCCACTCACATGTTTATCAGCTAGAGAAGATAACAGGCTGCAATATGCATTAAGATCAACCTATAGTGTTAATATTCTTATCTGTTATCTAGTGAATAGAAAAACACATCAGAATGGAAATTATGTATAGGCAAAGTTTGAGTAAACATATATGAAATAAGTGATATTAAATGTGTATTTATTTGGGGCTTAACATACATAAAATTTGAGAAATTAAAACAACTGTTCTTATGATATTACATTTTTATATTTAAGATCAAGAAATGTTTTCAAATAAAAATGCTGTAAAATGTTTAAATAAATTGATATTGATAGTAAAAAATAATAAAAACATTTGTGTAGATGATAATATAGATGCATTCATTACACTTATAATACTGTACATTTGTATTATAATATTGCATGCAAGTTTTATGGTGTATTTATTAAGACTTTTTAAAAAATACTTTAGACCTCAGAGAACAGGTATTTAAGTAAGGACATAAGGTGGAGATGTGAGTTGTTTACCTATGATGAATAATTTGTTTTATTATTATTATATTATTATTATTATTATTATTTTACTTCAAGTTCTGTGGTACATGTGCAGAATGTGCAGGTTTGTTATGCAAGTATACATGTGCCATGGTGCTTTGCTGCACCTGTCAACCCGTCGTCTAGGTTTTAAGCCCTGCGTGCATTAGGTATTTGTCCTAATGCTCTCCCTCCCCTTTCCCTCCACTCCCAGACAGGCCCCATTGTGTGATGTTCCCCTCCCTGTGTCCATGTGTTCTCACTGTTATGATGAATAATTTGTAATATCTTCTGCACTGTCCCTGATAAGTATTAATGGTCTCTTGTTTTCAATTTTTTTCCTCCAGTCAAAGTCTTCTTAGTAGTGATTGAGAAGCATTATGAAAATATTTTGTGAAAATATGAGTGAATATTAGAAGAAAAAAATACTTCTTAGGATGTAAGGACAAACTCAAACTAGGGTTGATGGTTTGGAGAGTGTGGAAAGAACAACAAAAAAAAAGACAAAAAAAAAAAAGAAAGAAAGAAAATAAATGCTTGACAGGCCTGGGCTAAGCAAAAGTTGGACCAACATGTGGAAGGTAAATGCCTATTAGGGAGGACAAGAGCTCTCTGTCTGGTGTCAAAATCCAAAAATAATTAGGAAAGAAATGTGAAAAGTGTCAGGAAGTGGTAAGAGTCTTATGAAAAGGAATTACTCTGGCACCTCGTAGTGTATTGATTAGTGAGAGATGGGCAGTAAGAAGAGGAAGTTGTAGCTATCAAAGAAAGACATGCCTAAGGCAACAGAGCTTGTGTGTAATAAAAATAAAATACAATATGGTTTGAACTGAAGGAAAGGAGGCAGCAGGCCCATGTTCTAGGCAGATCACCTAACTCTCTGTCTCCTTCCAACTGGCTGTCTCTTCACCATGCAGGCAATTTCCATTTCTAACATCAGTGCTCAGGAATATGACTTTCAACTGTATCCTATTCTTTTTTCCATAATTTAGTTTTCCTAAGATTTCATTCTTATTTTTATGCTGGTAGCTACATGGTATTCAGTGGAAAATTTCATACATATAGCTTTAGGCAGAATTTTCTGTTCTTAGGTAATTTACATTGGAATCAACAGATGGAGATGGAAATATGCCAGTGCTAATTCTTATCTGGATATGGAAATCTGGTTGGTTAGATAAGTAAAAGTTTTGAGGATCGTTATTTGTTATTTTTCTTAATGGGAACTCTAAATTACTATGGTGCCTTATTTTATTTTGCTTGTAGCAAAAGTAACTCACTATGAGAAAAATGAGGTAGAAGAGTTTATTTATAGATAGGCTTATATCAGAAAAAAAGTGTGTGAGGAAGAACAGCAAATACTGAATTGAAACAGTAGTTAATAAGCGGATTCAGTTGTGTGATGTAGACCCAACACAACACTGGCTTAAACAAAGGTGGAATGTTATTTCTGTCACACATTAATAGGGCATCATGCTGGTGCAATGGGTTGACTCTATGATTTTAGGTGGGGTCTCCTTCTGTCTCAGTGCTTCACCACCCTTAATGAGTTGTGAGGTCTGGATTTCAGTCAGTAGAGAGTAAAGAGCAAGGGAGTCCACTTCTGGACTGTTAGAAGCATGATCCGATTTTCACACATTACTTCTGTGCACGTGCTGTTGCCCAAAAATTATAGTTAATTGGGTTTACCTAAGTGGAAGAAAGGTTAGGAAGTGTCTTTCTGAGCTTCCATGGAGTTCTTGTACTGGGAGGGAGTGGTAGAATGAAGATTGAAAGACAGCCAATGGACCTTTCCAAAACCAAGGTTTTGAATAACATGGTGCAAAAGGAGAGGAAGCTGGGCATCCAGATGGTCGTCTAAGGCTGAGCTGTGCTGCCAGCTTGGATCACTCACCCCCAGTCTATGATATAAAAGAAATATTTGGGAGGCCAAGATAGGCAGATCACCTGAGGTCAGGAGTTCAAGACCAGCCTGGTCAACGTGGCAAACCCCTGTCTCCACTAAAAATATAAAAATTGTCCGGGTGTGATGGTGGGTGCCTGTAATCCCAGCTTCTCTGGGGGCTGAGGCAGGAAAATTGCTTAAACCTGGGAGGTGGAGGTTGCGGAGAGCTGAGACTGCGCCGTTGCACTCCAGCCTGGGAGACAAGAGTGAAACTCTGTCTCAAAGAAAAGAAAAACAAAAACAAAAACAAACAAACAAACAAACAAAAAATAGGAAATACCTCTCCATTATTTTAAGCCGCTATTTTCATGTGTTTTCTTTTCATTGTTGTTTGGAGTCTTCACTGCAGCAACCTAGCTACCAGTCACCTAGCTAATATAGCTAGAAGGGGAAAAAATATCCAAGTATATCCTCTAATAGTCTTTATTAAAATATATATGTGAAATATTATAAGATCATTAGGAAGTGAAGCAAAGGTAAAGCCACTGAACTTAGAGGGAGATTGAGGTTTCTCTGGAAATATTCAGTTAATATAAAAAAATCCAATTTCTTCTTCCTTTTCTCCTCCCTCCCTCCCTGCCTCTATTCCTCCTTCTCCCACTTTCTCCATCTTCTCTCCCTCTTTCTTTTCTTCTTTCCTTCTGTCTTTCCTTTCTTCTCTACTTTCTTGGTTCTTTCCTTTTTTCCTCCAGTAAATAAGTAGAAACAATGATCTGATTCCGATTTCTAGACAAAAAAAAAAAAAATCAAAAGTGATTATTTTCCAGGATTAACAAAACTGTGAATTAAGAGGAAATTCTTTAGATTGGATGATTTTAAATTTTAGAACTGTGATTACACAAGTCATATTAGAACTTTTTTGCAAAATTTCTCTCTTAAGCCCCAAATTCTTACCATTTACATGACAGTATCCTTGAAAGTTTATAAATTGACCTTTTACGTTCAAGTCTATCCGTACTGAACCTAATTGTCATATCATGAAGATATGTTTCTTGCATCTAATTCTCATTTGGATTATGCTTCCTCACAGGGATCCTGACCACTAAACAATGAAGCAATTATTGCCGTGATGATATGCAATATAGAGCAGATTAGATCATGCTTGATTTTATGTATTCATAATCCTGCCACCTGCAGATATTGACATCATACTGAAGCTGGTTTTCGATTAGATAAATAGAAAATGGAAATTCTGAAAAACACAATAGTATCCCTTGTTTCTTGATTTTCTCTTTAAAGATCAAATTTCTTCTGGCTGCTACTGGTTAATGACATTTTTTGGATTATAGACTTCTTCAATAATTTGATAAAAGGTAGAAGCCTTTTCTTGCAGAAAAAATTACCCTGATACATGATTCTAAAATATTTTGCATACTTCATTTTCTAACAGATTCCCTAAACCCCACTCATAGTTTCCACTTCGTAACCCAATGTTTGGAACTCCCACTCTTAGTCATTATACTAGATTGACTCATGGAATATTTAATGGAATGTCTTCTAGGTATTTCATAGCTTGGGATGAATTTAACTCCTTGGAAAAATGCAACACCTAGGAACAGTTGAAGAGAGCCCAGAGGTTTTACTAACTGTGGTAAAATATTCAGTGACAAAAGGCAATGTATGTTGCTTCCTCTAAGGGTCTTGAAGGTGTAAGTGGTCATTATCCATAGTACTGAAAAGCAAAGCTACAGAAGAAAAAAAAAAAACTCCTCAGCTTTTCTATAGAAAGTCCATATTACAAAGAACTCCTCATATAAACAGCTTAATTAAAATATTCTCCATAACCAAGTCTGCATTGCATAGTTAAAGCAGTATGTAGAATATGTGTAACTGTTATGGGACACAGAGGTATCATAGTTGTGATTCAGTGAAAAACAATGAAATCAGTATTAGCAGGGCTCAATATAAACACCTCTGCACTGAATTTCTAATAAAGTTCTTTATGCACTGAGGTATCATCTACTTTCTGTCGTACAACTTGAAGCAAACAAAACAAAACAAACATAAAAACAGGAATTCTATATTCTTATTTATTTCCATTTTTTCCTCTTACTGTGCTATTTATTTCTTTAAGCTCTATCAAAACTCAAAAAGGCCAGCCTCTCCTTTTTGGCAAAAATGCAAGCAAATACTTTCTTTTTTGAGTAACAAAAAGTAATATAGAGTAACACAGATAAGAGCAAGGAGAAGTGAATTATGGTAAACCAAACACAGAGAATATAAAATTGAATTGATTGGCGTACTTAAATGAAAGCCAAGAGGCAGAGTCTTGTCAGGAATATGGCTGGAGCTGGAGACTCAAGCAATGACATCAAGACTGGGTAGCTTCTTTTGTTTTCCTTGCTTTCCTCTGTGTTACACTCACTGTTCGTCTTCTCCAGTGGTCTCCCTAAAGTCAGATTTACACTTTCTCAACTCCAAGACCATCAGATTAGCTTTCATTAAATAAAATCAGATCACATGCATTTCCTGAATCAAATTTGTTGAACAGTGTCAGGGAGGGACTTACAGAACATCTCCTCAGTCTTGACCAATCACTTTGGCAAGGTAAACGGGGAAAAAAAAATTGATCCTGTTACCAACCTTGGAGCTTTTGGTGCCATCAGCAGGTCACCACAGAGACAAGGAGTAGGAGAGGAGTGTTTCACTTAAAAACTGTAAGTTTCAAACTGCTTGAACCTGGGAGGCTGCAGTGAGCTGAGATCACACCACTGCACTCCAGCCTGGGTGACAGAGTGAAACTCCATCTCAAAAAACAAAACAAAACAAAACAAAAAACTAAACAAACTATACATTTCCTTACTACAAGAAAGGTCAAAGTCAAGAACAACTGCTCACATCTAAAGATCCATGCATAAAAACAAACATGCACATTTACAACAACCAGAGATCATTGAGGAATTTGTGTCATCTCTAGCACAAATTAGGAGGCAATTTTGCTGAGTTCTAGTTGTCTTTTACCACCATTTCTAGCTTTTTGACTGCAGTTAGGTCTCTTAACAGCTTTGGAATGCAGTTTTTGCGTGCCTAAAGGAGCCTTTTCATTTAAGAAATTACTTTGCCCAGAAAATTGAAAAGTGCTTTCAATAAGACACCATCTGCTGCTCTCATATTAAGTTAAAACTGGCTAAAATGGAATCTTCCTTTATGTGACTTGCAGGTTCCACCTTCACATTTTTAGCAGTGTTCCAAACGAACCCTTCAGAAATAGTCCTTGAATTGATGGGATTGGAGTTCTGTGCCTATTCCTAAATCTGAAGTATTTTTTTTCAAGTTATTTATTCTAACAAAGATAAGATATAAATGTGGATTACATATAAAGTAACAGATAACAACTGGCCGAAAAGCAGAGAGGCATCCTTAAAGGCTACCAAGTGGGAAACATGAGTCTTACTGTAGATGTCACAATTTGGAGCTAGTAATTCTGAGAAGTCCTGTCTCTTCCTCCCCCTCTTCTTTCCCCTCATCCTCCTCGTCTCCTGCTACATCCCCCTCCTCCCCCTCCTCCTCCTCCCCTTCCTCTCCCTCTTCTTCCCCCTCCTCTTATTCTCTTTCTTCCCTCTCCTCCCCTTCCTCTCCTCCTCCTTTTAATTCCCCCTCCTCCTCCTCTTCTTCTTCATCTTCGTCTTCATCTTCATCATCTTCTTGGAGAAAGGGTCTTGCTCTGTAGCTCGGCTGGAGTGCAATGGGGCAGTCATAGGTCACTGCTGCCTCAAACTCCTGGGCTAAAGCAGTTCTGCCCCAGTCTCCCACGTAGCTGGGATGACAGGCACACAGTCATGCCTGGCGAATATTTTTTGTTCTTTGTAGAGATAGGATCTCACTGTGTTGCCCAGGCTGGTCTCCAACTCCTGGTCTCAAGCTTGTCTCAGCCTCCCAAAGTGCTGGAATTACAGGTGTGAGATACTGCACCTGGCCTGAGAATGCTTTTCTAGTGTTTCAGAGATGTTAAATACAAAGTTATTTTCTTTGTACCAGTTGGTAAAATAAATAAAATATGCACTCGGTGTTTCTACCATCTCTGTGTGTTAGTCATGTGAGGAAATAAATCTTTCCTTGCATGCCTTACTGTTTGAAGAGCTGAAAGAAGATAAAAAACAAAGTCATTTGTTTATGGAAGTCACTGCCTTAGAAATAGCTGCAATTACTTGAGATTGACCCCATGCCAGAAATTAGTAGTGTATGCTTCTTAGCTAGCATCCAAATATCTTTATATATCTGTGTTAACCTTACTCAATTTTTCAAGTTCTTCATAATTTCCGTTTTGTTACTTGAGACTCTTATTGGCCCAGCCGCATAATAAAGGATATCCCATGGTCTCAAAGAGCAGCAATTGCCCTTTCAGTGTGATACATATTTTGCCTTCTTCTCTGACACTGTGCCATATCTTTTGTTGGCATTGGATTCTATCAAGTATGGGCACATGTGCACACATGTGCACGGACACACGCACCTACTTATCCTTTCCCTGGACTGTTTCCCTCAATCACTACACTGACTTTTGCCTAAATGGCTCAGAATCCCACAGAGGGAATTAGAGAGAAGGAATTGTTATCTTCTGTTTGTAGAGGAAAAAACCCAGGAACATAAAATTTAATTGATATGTCAACCCACTTAGTTTGTTAGAGATGGTATAACCATTACCAAGGCAAATTCTCCCAGTACTTTCTGAGAATGTGATAAAGAATAGAAAGCTGCACACTGCTTCGCTAACATGTATAACTTTTTTTGTTTTCCTGGAAATATGTGTAGTTCCAAGAAATCATGACCTCAGTGGTTCAGCGAATCAATATGTATTTGTTTGACTGTCACACCAGCAAGACGAATGTAACATGGTACTTACTTTGTTTCTAACATTTTTGCTGTTACAGACACTAAGAAGTACAATTTCCATGGCAACCCCAAAGATCCAGGGATACCCACATGCATGTATGACTGTAATACTTTCATCCAATAGTATTTTCTTCATGTAGTGTACACTGATATTTTCTCCTCTCTTCTCCGTTTTTAATTTTTGCAAAGGCTAGGTTAAAATCCACTAAAATGACTTCATGACTTGCTAAATTTTGTAACCTATAATATATTGAACACTGATGTAATGGAAAAGTAAGAGCTATCGTGTCAGGGAGGTATAGTTTCAAGTCCTCTTCGCTTTGCCATTTCCTGACTGTGCAAATTTGAATGATCAACATGACTCAGTTTTTCTGACTGCGATGTGGGAAAACACTTCTGGTGGAGTTGAAGTGAACGTTGAGATAACTGTGACAGCGGCCAGTATTCCTTCATCTTTATTGACAAATTGGTTCCTTTAACATTTTCCTCTCCTTTTGTAAATTTTAATTCCTACAGGAGGCAAGAGGAAAAGTACTTTTTCCTGGTTACCCTATTTTCTATTTATTTTAATATTACATATTAAATAAAGAGCCTTCCTTCATTCAGAACCAATTCTAAATACCATGACTTGTACTTTGGGCACATAATGATAAAGTTAATAGCTGAAATTTTTGAGCACCTTACTACTCGCCAAACACTGTACACACCATTTTTGTGAATCTTAACAGCATCCATGTGTAGTAGGCATTTTTAGCATTGATATTTTATAAACAGAAGAAAGCATGAAGAATTTTGCATAAGGTCATGGTCCCAGAATTCAAGCTGAGGCAATGTGACTTCCAGCTTTGGGTGTTAACGGCGAAGTGACAATGCTTTTTCCCTGAGTTGTCCTGGGGAGGGCATTCTCCATTTCTGGTGTACAAGACCAGAGTATTGACAAGGGCATTTTCCCTTAGGTCGTTTATTTTCAATTAGGGTAGCGCGTGGTATGAGGGTGAGGATAGTAGAGAAGTACATAATGGATGCTGTCTGTCCGATGGTAATAAAAAGGTATTCGGCTGGCTGCCCTCTGATTCGTGTGAGTGTAAACAGGTCAACCACTAAGATTCAGAATAGGTATTGACTTAATGGCCCAAATATTACACTTTGTTGTTTAGATATGTGAAGTATGCGAATAACTGCTAGAATGAGAATGGAGAATACAAGGGCCAGTATGCCTCCTAGTTTGTTAGGGATGGGTTGTAAGATTGCATATGCAAACAAAAAGTCTCACCCTGGCTTAATGTGGGGTGGGGTGTTGAGGGGGTTGGCTAAAGTATTATTATTTGGGTCGCTCAGGAGGTCAGGCAAAAATAGTACTGGAATTAGAAGGAGGAGGAGGAAAATGAAACCTAGAATATCTTTGATTGTATAGTAGGAGTGGAAAGTGATTTTTGTCGGGGTCTGATGAAACCCCTAAAGGGTTATTGGATCCTGTTTCATGTAAGAATAAAAGGTGAATAGTTGTTAGAGCTGTAATGATGAAGAGTCAGATGAAATGGAAGGTGAAAAATCTTTGGGTGGCTTTGTCAATTGAGAATCCGCCTCAGATTAATTGTACAAGCTCAGCTCCAATATATGGGATGGCTGATAGTAGATTTATAATTACTGTAGCACCTCAGAATGATATTTGGTCTCATGGGAGCACAGTTGATTTCCACACAATCAACCATTTGTCCTTTGTTACATTTTGATTAAGAGACAGGGTACCATAGTGATTAAAACACAGACTCTGCAGGGACATTGCCTCAGTTCAACTTCTGGTTCTGTCACTTGTTACTGTGAAATACCAGAAGAGTCTCTGAAACTGTTTTACCGTATGCGGTAATTTATGATACTACATGTTTAGTGTTGGGTGAATCAAATGAATTAATAAGTGCAAAGCACTAATATTGGCACATGGTACCTAACGAGCAATATGAGAGTGTCAGTTACTTCTTCAGTCTCTTTCAAGATAACTTTTATTTCTTCTCAAGATACTGTCTCTGTGTGTGTGTGTGTGTGCATGTGTGTGCAGTTTAAAAGCTCTGCATAGGAACAATCTTATTCTTGGCAAACATAGCAGTAGTATGCTAAGGTAGCTATGACTAAATAATAATCCCCTGTCGATAGTAAAGATATTAGATTTTTTTGAAATAACCATTGTTTCTTTCTATTTGAATTCTTAAAGCTGGGATTGCTATAAGCACACTTATACCACATTAAGACCGAAGCAGAAATCATCTGTGTGTATGTGCAGCTCTTCTGTATTATACTGCTCACTTTTCAAGTTCATCTTTATATCCTTAGAGTTCAGACTCAAACATAGTAGGCACTCAATAAATGGTTATTGTACTGTCTGTAATCCAAAGGACCGCATTATCAAGTGCCAAATGGAATGGAGGGCTACAGCAAAAGGTAAGCACACATTCAATATGTAGAGAAGATAACACTTGATAAAATACGTAAAAAATACATTCCTTCTATTTTTTAGAACGTTTTTTCTCTATGAAACAGTAAACACGTGTGATTACAATTAGATCCAAAATAATGTTGTTGATTTAATATTAAATAGTTTAGGTATGAGGTAAACTACAAAGGCATGCAAATTCAGTTTTACATGTGAGTGTTCATATGTCAGAATATGTAGACCAATTAACTTAGACTCAATGAAGTTTTTGAGCTTTGCATTCACATGGCATTCATCAGATTTTCATAAGAGAAGAAACAATGATCCAAGTATGGTCATGGCCTTTTGGAGACAGAGTCTCGCTCTGTTGCCCAGGCTAAAGTGCAGTGGTGCTATCTTGGCTCACTGCAACCTTTGCCTCCCGAGTTCAAACAATTCTTCTGCCTCAGCCTCCTGAATAGCTGGGACTACAGGCACGGGCCACCACACCCAGCTAATTTTTGTATTTTTAGTACAGATGGGGTTTCACCAACTTGGTCAGGCTGGCCTCGAACCCCTGACCTCGTTATCTGCCCCACACAGCCTCCCAAAGTGCTGGGATTACAGGTGTGAGCCACCGCACCTGACTGGCCCATTTCTTTTTAAAATGGATTTGTGTAATGGATCGATCATAATTTTAAAATCCAAAGCATGACCATACTTTAGGCACTTTCTATGAAGTAGTCTTCTGACACACACACACACACACACACACACACACACACGCACGCACACACACAGAATCTGATAAGCCTGTGTATTCACAGAATAGAAGGACAGGTTGAACTTGACCACAAGAAAGTAATCAACGATATCCAAACTGTGAGATTATGCAAAACATTCATTTTATTCCTCAACAAATAAGCTGCAAGGCAGAAATAGATTGAGAAAGAGGGAATATTTATAGACTAGAAGAGATATAGCAATCAAATATTTTATCACGTATGGAACTTATATAGACTCTAAAAACAGAACAAGTTATTTTATGTATGAAACAATTACAAATGTGAATACTGGATATTTTATAGTATTAAGGGAGTATTGTTAATATTTTACTTTGATAATAGAGCTGTGATTTGGTTAATATAGTCCAATTTTGTTTTTGTTTGTTTGTTTGTTTTTTGGCCGGGGAGACGGAGTCTCGCTCTGTCGCCCAGGCTGGAGTGCAGTGGCGCAATCTCGGCTCACTGCAAGCTCCGCCTCCCAGGTTCACGCCATTCTCCTGCCTCAGCCTCCGGAGTAGCTGGGACTACAGGCGCCCACCACCACGCCCGGCTAATTTTTTGTATTTTTAGTAGAGACGGGGTTTCACCGTGTTAGCCAGGGTGGTCTCGATCTCCTGACCTCGTGATCCACCTGCCTCGGCCTCCCAAAGTGCTGGGATTGCAGGCGTGAGCCACTGCACCCTGTCTATAGTCCATTTTTTATAGATGTACCTAGTAAAATATGGATGAAATGAAGTGATATCTGAGATTTGCTTCCAGGTAACTGGGAAGAAAAGAAATTGGACTGGAGAGTGTTTTGACAGACTTGTTCTTAGGATGATAGATGCAGGGACTGACCAATGTATATATGAGTACTTACACTATTTTATTGGATTTTGCATATGTTTAAAATTCTCCGTAGTAAAACAAGTTTGTTAATAATATATATTTACTTTTGGCCAAGTGCAGTGGCTCATGCCTGAAATCCCAGCAGTTTGGGAAGCCAAGGCAGGAAGATTGCTTGAGTCCAGGAGACGAGACCACCCGGGACAATACAGTGAGACCTCATCCCTACAACAAATTATAAACTTAGCCAGGCATGGTGGTGCATGCCTATAGTCCCAGCCACTCCAGAGGCTGAGGTGGGTGGATTGCTTGAGCTTGGGAGGCAAAGGTTGCAATGAGCACGTATCTCAACTAATAATAATAATAATAATAATAATAGCAAAAGAAAATACTGTATATTTACTTTAGAACTCTTAAGTTAGCAAGAGTTAACAAATTAGAAAGTGGAAGCACTTTAAGCATTTGTGAGGTAGTTTGAAAGTAACTGCAGGCAGTTAACTATGGTTTGGGGTATATAATGGCAATATATTCTCTTACTGGTTTTGTTACAAAAATACTAATAACTATTATTATCCTTATTATTATAAGCTATGGAAAATTTATCTTTGTCCACATTATAATATTTTCAGAATGTAAAACACCAAACGAACTTTCATAGTGATGCTCAATAGCACAAGACAACAATATTGCAGTAAATTTCACAATATTATAGTAAAACAATACATATATATATATACACAAAATCTTCTATGTGGTCAGCATCTGTCTTCATCTATTTGAGCTACTATAACAAAATTCTATAAACTAGGTGGTTTATAAATCCAGAAACTTATTTTTCGGAGTTCTGGAGGCTGGAAAATTCAGGATCAAGACACTGGCAGATTCTGTCTGTTGAGGACCTGATCTTCACAGATCATGCTTCCTTACTGCAGTCTCATATGGTGCAAGGGGCAAAACAGCTCCCCGGTTCCTCTTTTATAAGGATGCTAAACCCATCGTGAGTGCTCCATCCTGATGACTTAATCATCTCCCAATGGTCCCATCTCTTAATACCATCATATTAGTGATTAGGTTCCAATACGCACATTTGGGAGAGACACAGATACAACATTCAGACCACAGCAGTATCATACTGGGCATTGCAGACAGAAATTGATCCTAATGTGCTAGAATGAAAAGTCTTTGTAGGCAGACAAATACATAAATAAGGAGTTGCTAGACAATAGGATAAGTACAATGTTAGATCTGTGTAGTGAACACACAGGGATCATGATCAGTTTGGCTTAGGTGTCAGTATAGATGTGGAAGAAAGTATTGCTAGAGGTTTCTACCATGTTCTATGTACAGCATTTATTTACAGTGACTTAGAAATATTATTAGCAGACTTTCAGAAATATAAACTGTAGAGTAAAATTTGCCATTGACAGGTATTTATAGGTATCTCCTTTAAAACACAGAAAATGAAATCACTGTCAAAGAGAATTGGAATTTGTATGCCAAGTGTGTCTGATTTTCATTTAATGCAATTCATACTCATTTAATTTGAAGGATTCTGAAGTTGAGGTGATAGAAAAAATACCCTACACACTTAATATACTTTCATTTTAATGCATGCTTAACATAAATACCTTAGAGTAGTACATCATTTTTAATGCACTTTGTTTTATGTGTCTGTTAAAAGATGGAATTGCACTAGATTTCATCATTTGTTATTTTTCTTGATCTTTGTATAGTTATTCTCAACTGCTGAAAACCAAATGTTTTGAATATTTAAGCCCAAATATATGATCAGCTTTGTTTCTGTGCGTATTTAAGAATGTTTTCAAAGAGCTAATTCATTTTGATGCACATTAATACAGTTCAGATCACTAGTTTTTTTTTTTTTTGTCATTTTCAAGGTTAGAGGGAAGAGAGAATCAATAATCTGATAGATTTCTGGGAAAATGGAATGCATGAGATATTTATGGAGAGGTGCTTCATATCAGCAGTCTTTTGAAAATAAATCCTATTATTTCTAAGGGTATATTTAAAACCTTATATTTACCTAGTGTAGTAAATTATACCAGTAATGATTTCTTGATATTCAAGTGAAATAGCTAATATTACTAAAATAGGAAATGTGTCCTTTTAAGTTATTGTAGCAATCCAGTTAAGTGGGGGCCTTTGTGTTATGAAACATGATCAAGTGACATGAACAGAAAGTTTCTCAAGTTTAGGAATGGGCTCAAACTAGATGCTCCATAAATGCTTGAAAAAGGAAACTCTCATGGTAATACCAGTTTATGGTTTGTACATTCTCTGTCTGAATTTGTATCACCTTCTCTTGCTCGGTTTAAATGAAAGAACAGCCTCTAATTGCCCCTCTCATTTTGGATCATCTAGTAAGCCCCTCTTTAGTCATTCAAATAGTTACTTGGGTTTCTTCGTTAGTTTAATCTCATGGCATAGTGAACAATTAGGTATATTTTACCAGGAATAGGAGAAAACATTGGTCACATTTTGGAATTGCATTAACTTGTCAATCACTAAGCAAACGAGAGTTTGCTCTCAGTACATTTATTAAATGTACAGAAAGTGTTGCTTTTCTTCAGAAGGATCTGGATTCTGATGTTTTGTTTTTTATACATTATGTAGAAATAGTAAGCCTGAGTTTTACTGAACCCAGAGTGTCATTTACTGTATATAAATATATAGAATAATGTCTATAATTAGGATACCAGATTACATTAGATTAAGTGAATAGTTGATTAGAATCTTGTTATCCTTTAAGACTTTCTCTTTCCCTTAATGGAAAAATGATTGCTTCTGGTGAGTGAACTTACCAGTGTGTCTGATCCAACTCCACTGTTTTTCTCTTTTAGCTAAATTAAAGAATGGCAGCAACAACAAACTCCATCATGGGAAGGGCAGGGAAATGACCAAAGGTCACTTATTGATGAACATAAAACTGCTAGTTAATTACATGTTGCAACTAACTGGTTGATTCTCTGAGGGTTTTATTTATTTATTTATTTTTTCTGTTAAGAGTTAAACTGTAATCTCCAGGGTGTCCATTGTATAAGTTACTCCAGAAAATATGGGAGTGATGCCTTTTTGTGCTTACACAATATGTCAGGCTTTCAACTAATTTGGTAAGGGGATCATGTTCCCAAGAATTTTTGTGAACTGACATACATTTTACATAGTATAGATAGGAAAAAGAGAGGTACTCTGTCAAAAATGTATGAATATTAAATATGTTAACTGCCTTTTATATAGATAAAAAGCCTATCTCTAACCTTGAGGAAGTTTCTGTTTATGTTGCTTGATCATGTTTAATAACATAAAGGCCCCCACTTAACTAGGTTGCTGCAGTGAATCAGAAGGACACACTTCATATTTCAGTAATGTTAGTTATTTCCTTCGGATTTCACTAAGACATTACTGATATAATTTATTAAACTAGGTAAATATAAGGTGCCTGTAGAAATAATATGATTTATTTTCAAAAGAATGCTGGTATGAAGCACGTCTCCGTAAATATATTATTAGAAAAAAAAAAAAAAAAAAGTTGTTAGAATTTATAATCTATTGTTAGTAAAGTAGACCACATGGAGAGATGGATTCTCTAAACTGCGTATTGATGTACTACATAGGACAAAAAGGAAGAAAGTTCAGAAGAATTATTCAATATCCAGTGATTCTTAAATTAACTGAGAAGGCATTAAGACTTATTGGAATATTTCATGGTGAATTAGAAACTGAATCAAACAATGCTAACAGAGAAAAAGTTACTCTTAAACAGAATTCTAAAGTAGAGCCTTTTTCATGCAATAAATTATACTGCATAGGTTTGTGAAAAATGATAGATGCTTAGTACACCAGGTGCCTTTTCCTTAATGAATTTAAATAGTGAATCATTGGTAAATTAAGAATCTTTTTTTGTGAGATGAATGATTGCATAATAATATGTTAATATGAATTTCCTTATTTTGGATATAGAATGTCATGCCTGTAGGAAGTGAAATAACAAAGAAGGAATTTAGTAATTGTATTATCTTTCCCCAAATGAAGGAAAAATAAATCTAATGAATGCTTTCATGGATTAGGGATACTCAACAGTTATTAATTAAATAGTACATACTGGCCCCTCCTATCAACTTATCACTTCCTGTTTACCTAGGCCACTTCCTCTTACCACTATTATAGGCCACATTTCTTTCCACAGTTGTTCACTCCAAGCCATACAACAGCTGCCTCTGCATCAAGTCTGACTGTCATATTGGAGTGTGACTATCATTGTTTAAAATGTTATAGAAGTATTGTAGGGTCATTTTTCTGAATACATTTTATGTGGTCTTTATAAGAAATTCTGTTACACTCTGTATGTTCTGTGTCACATACTATATTATCTCAAAATTGGAAGCATCAAAAACAAATTAGCTATTTTCCATGACAAAATAAGCAGACAATATATTTGTTTAAACATTAAAATAAGATACTATTTTCAGTTATCAACTTTTCCAAGCTACCATTGTTGTTGTTTTTCTGGACTTGTGGTAACTTAATAAGTAGGTTTATTTTTGCTTTCTAAAAAACTCACATTCTTCTCTCCTGAGAAGTTACATAACTATATATATGGTGCAATCCTTCTTGGATTATGATTAAATTTCAAAGTATCACCAAATATCAGTATTCAGTATACTGCTATAGAGATAACAATGTCTGTCTTATTATTTCTCAAACTCACTTATCACTATTACCGCTTTGAATATAAAATCAGAAGTTTAGTATATATTCAGGTTTGCAGGTATATGAGCTTATACTTCTGCAGAAATGTGAATTGCTACATGTGAGGTCTGAAAGATTCTATCTCCAAGTGTTATGGCTTATTTAGTTGAATATTAGTATGTGTCAAAGACACCTATAACTGTGTTTCTCGATAAATTCCTCTGTGTATAACACCAGGAGTGACTTTTATTGCAACAAAATACATTATTTACTTCACTAATTGTTCCTTATTATATTATTTTTCATTGAAAATTAATATAATGCCTTCCATATGAAAAACTGACTCTGCTGCTTACCTAGGCCTGTATGTATCATCTTGGCTAAATTTAGATTAAATGTCTAGGGAGTAGTGAATGTTAAGTCATCCTCACAAACGATTTATGTGTTAAATATGGTCCAGGGAGGCCACCAATGGCTAAAGCCATTCATACTTCTCTAGATGAACGTGCAGGGTACCAGATAGATACCAAAATGCTTCCTGGGAGAACTGAATGTAGAATCTTGAAAACTTCCCCAAATTTTCTGATAATTATTATTGCTTGGGCTATTATATTTTGTTCTTAAGAAATTATTTCTGTAGGAATATGAGTCTTGTATTCTGAAGGATTATCTCCAGTGAAACTGCGGGACCTCCAGTGCTTGAAGTTTGCTTTCCAGACAGCTTAGGTAGGCTTTGAATTCTATTAAACCAGACAATAGCACCCAGGAGAAAACACTTATCCCAAAGAACAGCTTTGCTACTTTTAAAGTCCTATTAAGTCGGGGAGTTGTTAGAAAAAAATAATATCAATGTCTGTGGCAAAGAGTACACTAGTGAATAATATTAATCAGCCTCGGCTGGGTGCGGTGGCGGGCGCCTGTAGTCCCAGCTACTCAGGAGGCTGAGGCAGGAGAATGGCGTGAACCCGGAGGCGGAGCTTGCAGTGAGCCGAGATTGCGCCACTGCACTCCAGCCTGGGCGACAGAGCGAGACTCCGTCTCAAAAAAAAAAAAAAAAAAAAATATATATATATATATATTAATCAGCCTCCCTGTAGTTGTAGCTTTCCAGATAAGCTCAATTGATTGGACAGTGGTATTGATGAGTCCAAGGCCATGGTCTGGAGACTAGTTTCATTCAGGAAAAAAAAAAAAAAAGCGTGTGTGTGTGTGTGTGTGTGTGTGTGTGTATACATATATAATATATACATATATGTGTATGTATATATGTGTATATGTATATATATGCATACATATACACATGCTTTTTGTATATACATGTACATATACATATATGCATGTATACATATAGGTATATGTATGTGTAATATATATGTATATGTAATATATAGTGTGTATATATATGTTTATATAGATATGTGTATGTATGTTTTGTGTTTATAAACTCATGGTTTAATCGAGGCAAATGATCTTTTAAATGTAAGCATTGATCATGAATAATATTTGATGAGAAAATTCAGATGTTTTTATATGACCATGTGACTACCATGAGATGGAAAAGGAACTCCAGGAGTAAAAAGATCAGGAACCTGATTTTAGGTTGTGGCTCTGCCCCTTCTACTTGATTGCTGGAAGGTTAGTCAACCTCTCTGAAAATCAGATTCATTCTCTATAAAACTGAAATAATTCAGATGCCATATGGTTCTTGTGAGAAATAAGCAACATATGCAAAACCTCTAGCATTTTATTTAGCAAATTCATAGGTGCTAAATCAATTATACTTATTTTTATTATAGTATTATGTCATGCATTAGCTTTATCTTCTTAGACCAAGGGTGGGATCTATCCTTTCTTTACAAAATTTTAAGTCAATATCTTTTTTTATTTATTTAAACAGTTCCATTTTCATTATGAACATGACAATTTCAGAAAAAAAAATGAGTACCAGTTTTGTTCCCATAGCAGTGGAGAATGCAAAGGAGGACAAAATCTAGTGTGCTGGAGAATCTTCCAATTTAATCAGGAAAACATGCAACATGTAATCACATGTATGTTTAAGTATTTTACTATAGGTCTATAGCATTCATGATGTGATCTCAGCTACATAGGGCAATAGGAATAGTTTAAGTATCTTTAGGTAAAATAACCAGAAGATGTAAGTGATCTCCAAAATATCAACTTAATAAAAAGCTTCTGAGCAATGTGGCTACAGGAACATATGATGCATTTCTGATGTAGGGTAGAACAAAACGGGATTTTATAATTGGATTTGTCTCTCCCAGAGGGCTAGGTACTGCCCAGTCTCACAGAGCTCATGGGCTAGTAAGGGACACAGAGACCCAAGGGTAATTCAGGCCTGAGAGGCACTTACAAGGAGGTTGGAGTTCAAACACAACTGGAAGATTTTGCTTGTGAAATGGGATTGATTGTAACTGAACTTCAAAGAATTAGTAAAAATCCTACCAGGCGAAAAAATTGCCCCTACCTGCTCTCCCATCATGAATGTGATTTTCCCCTATTCATTTCCCCCCACCACCAGTGGAAGCAGAGCAGCACTTCTGTCAGCTGGCCAGTGGTAAAAGTTAGAGCATGACATTTTTTTTTTTTCAGCTACCTTGCGAAGAATCCCAGGATATGAAAAATAAATCTCCTTCTTACCCCTCCCCCAAATACAGGAACACTGATACCAGTTGCTAGCAGGATGGACTTTGTCGTGGCCCAGTGCTTGTGGCAAATTTTCGTTACATGCTATCTTAGTCAGATTGTGTTTATAAGACAAGTGAATCTAAACAACTGCAAACCCATTCAAAGTGAAGCTAAGCACAAGAGGGGATGTGAGAAATGAAGATACCTGCTTTCTCTAATGAACATATCAATAATTCAAAACTCTATTGATACTTTACTTCTTCCACTTCATCTAATGCACCATACGTGGAACTCTGGTTCAATGTCAAAGGTATTTGGAGAGTTCCATCCAATCTTATAAGCAAGAATAATTTTGACTACATAAACCATGAGGAGTTGCAAGGGTTATTGTTTCTTTCTGAACTCCATGACATAACTACATATTCTAATGGCATTTTTATTTTCCTTTCACTTTCTAATGAACAACTTCTGGCTAAATCCAGTTGTATTTGCATTTTGGACAGTAAATTTGGCGTGTCTAGAGAGCATATAATTTATAATTTAGTTATATAGACTTGAACAGGCACTAAATTCTTGCCGTGAAATTGAAAACTAAGCAAAATATAAAATGTTGTTTGTTGAAATTTTATATTTTTTCTAAAACAGCTTAATTGCTTTTCTAGATTTGGGTAACTATTTCAATGCTGAACTGGCTGTCAATGGTCTGTTTCTGCAAATGTGTTTCTACTCCCACCTTGGGCTCTAATCTATCATGAATGATAACCATTAAAAAATTGCGTTTTTAGAAATGTTGTAAAGTATCTTGTACTTTGAATATACAGTACAAACCTCATCACTAGAACAAGAAATGATTTATGACTTTTTTCTTTTTTAGTCTTACACCTGATGAGTGATTTAAACATTAATTTAATTAGGTACAATAAAACCACACTAATTCAGACTAGTTGTATGGAAAATTTTAAGGAAGAAGTGGAAAATCTGATAAAGAACTTTTAAATAAAATTTTATTCCTTCAAAATATTTACTATGTCTTGTACTAATAATTGTGTCATTATACTGATTTCCCATATTACTTCTTAAAGCAAAAGCACATAAATTATTTGCAATTTGCACATATCTTTGCACGTACATGGACACCAGCCTGCTTTTGAATTGATAGCTAAACCCATTCCACTTGCCTTGGGCCCCCTCCCAGTTCTTTTTTTTTTTTTTTTTTTGGAGGTGAAGACTTGCTCTGTCGCTCAGGCTCGAGTGCAGTGGCACAATCTTGGCTCACTGCAAACTCTGCCTCCTAAGTTCACGCCATTCTCCTGCCTCAGCCTCCTCAGTAGCTGGGACTACAAGCGCCCGCCACCTCGCCCAGCTAATTTTTTGTATTTTTAGTAGAGACGGGGTTTCACCGTGTTAGGCAGGATGGTCTCGATCTCCTGACCTTGTGATCCACCTGCCTCGGCCTCCCAAAGTGCTGGGATTACAGGTGTGAACCATCGCGCCCGGCCTCCCAGTTCTTTGTTTACAACACTAAATTGCTTCACAAATTCCTTTGTCAGAGACTATACAAATATTTAAAGTACTTTGAAGTTATGAGGTTTAAACATCATTCTCTCATTTGTTACGTCACTCATTTAACCATATTTAGTAAATGCTGTAGTTTACTAAATCATAAATAAGTGGCTCACTAACTTGAAATATTTTCCATATTCATGCCAAAGTGTTTGTCAAAGCTTTTTTAAGGTTTTCCTAAGGAAATTCCCAGTATAAAATATGTTTTAAGCTACATGACAATTGCCTTTAAATATTAATATAAAATAATGGACTGATACCTATGTTTTAATTAAAATAATGTAAAGGTATTTGATTTAGATATTTGTTGCATATATTTTATTGATTACAGACTTTTTGAAGAGGAATAGGGTTCTATAATTCCTAAATTTCTTAACAGAAGTTATGTGAATGAATAATTCTATTATTGATGCTACAGAGTAAATGTAATCAGGTTAGCTGAACGAATTAAAGCACACATAGCTGTTTATCTCTTTGAAATAAATTATATAGGTTAATATTGTAGACCAATGAAATGGGTTGTAGTTACTTTTTTGCAGTGATTTCCTGGGAATGTGAGCAAAATTGCTTCTAGTTTTATTTGAGAAATCATTTCAAATTTTGGCCAACTAGTACAATATATACGTTTCTTTGGCAATAACGGGAAGTATTTGTACAGCTTGGTACAATCAGTTCTCAGTCCTGTAATGGCCTGCTTTATGGCTCCAACTCCAGAGTTCACTGCAAATGTTTTTCTTTCTTCCCAAAGGTACATTTGTAGTTGAACCCCGATAAGAAAATTGAGAAGTTAAGTTTTCCAATTTGCGGTAAGATAAATTATACATTAAAAAGTAGAACTCAGTCAAATTGGCTTAGCATGTTTCTATTTTCTATCCATAAAAATAGCCTCAGAGGGGAAAACTGCATGAACTAGTGAAACCATAGATTGCATTTGAGGGGCCTTTATTTTTATTTTTATTTTTTTCGGTTGTTGTTGACTTGAACTCTGCCATCTGTATAAAACCTGAAGGAATTTTAAAACCGGAAGGGATTTAAGTGTAGGGTTGGCAATCACCCTCTTAAATGGTGGCAGATATCAGATGAATTTTATCTAAGGTTGGCTCCACTTCTGATAGATAGTCGAGGAGGATACAAGAACAGGAATGTGAAAGACATCAAGGGGAGGTGAGAGCAGCTCCATCTGAATGTAATTTTCAGCTCTACAGGTCACATTATTTCTAGCGAGCAGAATCATCTGGATTGCTTGTAAAATGCACATTCCTGATTCTTCCCCTAGAATTATTAAATGCACATCTTGAGGTGTAGATGGAGCTTAAATCCCATTTTCTTTTTAATTTTTAATTTTTTTTTTTTTTTTGAGGTGGAGTCTCGCTCTGTCCCCCAGGCTGGAGTGCAGTGGCGATCTAAGCTCACTGCAAGCTCCTCCTCCTGGGTTCACGCCATTCTCCTACCTCAACCTCCCGAGTAGCTGGGACTACAGGGGCCTATCACCACGTCCGGCTATTTTGTGTGTGTGTTGATACACACACAATCTTAGATATCTTAGATAGAGAGGGGATTTCGCCGTGTTAGCCAGGATGGTCTCGGTCTCCTGACCTCGTGATCCGTCCGCCTCCACCTCCCAAAGTGCTGGGCCACCGCACCCGGCCTGAAATCCCTATTTTTTAGCAAATGCCCCCCCCCCTTTTTTTTTTGTTTTTTTCATACTGTGATTGAGACCTAATAATGGGTCAAAAAGTCAATTTAGTGGATCTTAACCAACATTTTAAAATTAAAGACAAGAATGGAATGGAATATGGGGGAAAAAAAGTAACTGAACTTTATGAAATAATGGAAAATGTTGTTTCATGAAGTTTTCCTTTAGTGTGTGTGTTTACAGGATAGGAATACAAAATTGATTTCCTACTGTTGGTTGTGATTTAAAAAAATGGAAAGTAACTGCCCCAGGGTTCTTTTACACTACAGATTTTGAGAATGACTCCCCAGGACAATGCAAATTCTAAAATATTCCTGTCCCACTCACATTGAATATACAAAAATTCACTTTTTTAATGAGAGGCCCTTAAGGTATTGCTGTATTCCAGGTTTTGAAGGAGAAAATTGCCCTTATTTGACTTTCCTGACATGAATATTTTGTGTATCTGGAAATTTTTGTTATATTCTTGTTTAATAATCATGCCATGCCTAATTTCCTATCTCTAGGTCCCAGCTCCTTAAAGCTGTGTTACTACCTGTTGCTTCCTCCTGTAAGGCTAATCTTATCTGAGCCTGCCCTATACGAGGTGGGATATACTATATCATCTGCTGCTGGTTTCATTTAAGCCCGTCAGCCAATAGGAAGCAGTAGCCTGTCTGCCAGAACTAGGCTAAGTCATTTGATAATCTCTAAGAGGTCCTTTTGGGTTTCCTTTTACTGTTGACTCCATCTTTTGAAATCGATCTTCTTAACTTTCCTCACTATCCTTATAGAATAGAAACCATTTGATTATGACACTATTTTTTTTTTTTAATTTTACCAATTCTTAATCACATATGTGTGTTTGTGGGATGGGGGTGAGGTGGTCTGGGAGTGGCTGCAATCCTACACATTGGGTTTTGCCATGACTAAACTTCCTGATAAGGGGTGAACTTGACTCCCACTTTATCACCTGCTATAAGCAACATCTCAATAGTAGTCATAAAAATGACGATGTTGATAATAATAATAATGAAACAAATAATATGGTCCATATTTTGCATAGTTTATATTGGTGATTCTCAAAACTTGGTGTGCATCACGATCATCTGTTTGTTTTCCTAAAACCTTATCCTCTGATGTGGATAAAGGACTTCTGAGTATTGAACAATTTCCCAAGTGATTGACAGACACACAATGATTGGGATTTACTGGACTGTCTAACTTAAATCTTTTTGCTATACTGTGATGTATTCCCATTCTCCCCTCATATTATAGATTAGGAAACTGAGGTTTAGAGGAGTTGTCTTATATCATAGAGCAAACGAATGGTAAAGCTAGAACTCAAAAATGTATGGCGTGAGCAAAGAATAGAACCAATAAATTTTATTAAATTGCTGTTGAAATGAGAAAGTTCAATTATCAACTCCAAGTCTGGTGCTATTTCCAGTTGAAGGAAGAATAGGTGGAGTGCTTGTGATTTAAGGAGTTCAATCTCTTTCCTCAGTCTTCTTCCTCAAATGTCTCTCAAATTTGAGATGAAATTTATATTCTTGAAATTTATACTACTCATGAAAGATTTTCTTAAAGCACCAGGGATTTTAATTGGGCTAAGACACAGGAACAACACATCATCTAAAAGGTAATATAACAATACTCTTGCTATCATCACCATGGGTATTTGCGAATTAGTGCATGGAAGTCCAAGGACAGAGAAAGAGTAATTTGTCCTAGATGGTTTTGATGCAGTATGTCAGTAGAATGACTTGAGATATTTGGGATACAGAGAAAGTAAAATATAGACATAAAAAATGCTAAAAGGCAGAAGAGATGGTAAAGACACAGATTTAGAAAGGCTTCTTAGTGTTGTCTAGTGATGGCATTATATATGGGGAGTTCCTGGGTTTAAGGAAGGAGCTAGCATTTGATCACATGGAAATAAAGTCAGGAATGGAACTATACATTTGTAATATGATGATGGAAAATAGGGCTAGCACCAGTCTTACGAGACTAATTGCTAATTGAGAGGCAACATGTCTTTCATATCTTATGATAAATGTTAAGTAACTCTATGAAGATACATTTTCTGGTTTTTGATGTCATCTCCATTGTTCTTATAGTATCTAATAAACAAAACTCTATTACTCATCCTGTTTCTGAACAAACTCCCAAATATGGTTGATTCCAATTACAAATTACTTTTACTAGAATGTACGATAGCTTTAAAAAACAATACCCAGCCATTTTTCACAGAGTAAATAACGTGAATGAGAAGAAATACTCATTTGAGTTTTTCTATAATCATTTTCAAAATGAAGACTACCAGCTTCCAAAAAGATTTGAGGTATTTGACAATAAGTCACATTTATAGTAAGACTATTAACATAGAAATAGTAAAGTAAAAGTAAAACAGAAAAACTACATAGAGAGGAGAATAAGTATATATACCAATCCTATTTAGCTTATAAATTATATGGTGATGGAGTGCTGACATCCCTAGCAGCCAAGGCAGATTAAAATTAGGATGATTTTCCATTTTACTTCAGGGCCAGAGTAGATTTTTCAGCCTTGCTGACATGGATACTGAGCTGTGTCCAAAAATAATCTTGGGATGCAGTTCAGACATCAATATATTTTTAAGTTTCCCAGGTAATTCAAATGTGCAGCCAGAGTGGAGAACAGCTGACTTGTGTAAAACAAGGCAGGGAATTTACTGGGCTGTAAGAAAATGACTCCAACCCACATGATGGAAGGCAAACTACATACCTTTTCCCTTACAATTGGCTTAAATGTAACCAACTGCAGATAATGTCTGGTGGAGTTCAAATTGGATGTCTAATTTTTCAGCCTAAGGAACTCATGAAAAACTCTTATCAGAAGTGGCTAGAATAATTGACTTCATTCTCCTGAGGACTGATTTTCTTGTATAGTTCAAGTTCTACCAAACTTTACTTTTAAGTAAGCTGTGCTGTGCTGGAATGTGGTTTAGTTATATCAATGCTCTTATCAATATATTCAGAAGTCTCAGTGCCTGTTTATCAACTTCTTAAGTTTCAGTCAAGGCCATGACATTGCCTGATGAATAAGAACCAACCAATGGATCAGTTACCAACTATGTGACTGTGAGCAAGTTTCCTCTACAGGCATTGGTTTTCTTCTCTATGAAATGCAGAATAACAGGAGTAATTACCCATAGTACTATTGTGACAAACGATGAGTATTAGGGAATGTCACTATGCATTTTAAGTACAAACACTTTATCAACTCTATTGCTAAGAAGACTTGACCTTCCTTCTTTCGATAAGTTCTGGGAAATGTCTGCTACCAGTTACTCATTATCCCCTGGAAAGGATGATCTTTCTATTGGTCAGCTGTTGCAGTATGTAAGTCTATGGCCCAGCGTTGTATCTCTATGAGTTTTTTTACTTCAGGGTTCTCTGTCAAACTGAGTGCATGCAGGTAATAAATGTCATCCCTAGTTAATTCATGATCTGCCAGTGTAAGCAGTTGTCATTTAAAAACACTGAAGTTAAACGTTTTTAAAAATGCCAACATTATCTTGTTCCTTCCCCCAGAATAAAAGAGTTAGCTTAATTACATACTTTATTATTAATGCTATTTCTTAATACGTGGGATGCATATAATGAGATCCAAGGGGCAGAAACACTGGTGAATCAAACATTTTAATAGACTATAATAAATTTAACAGATTATGGGTGCCAACGTTTTATCATTTTAGTGCTTCTGAAGTGAAAATTAAGATATTAGTGAAGTAGTGTGTAGAAAATGCCCATGTCTATAAACGTGTGTGGAAAAAAAAGAGACTTGAAAAAGTCATAAGGAAAAAAAATTGAAAACATAAGGAGTAAAACCATTTTATTTTAGATACGGCTCACCGAGTCTTCAAATATGAAATGTAAACATGCTTAGAAAGTCAAGCTGTAGTAGTAATAAAATATGATTGTTCTACTACTGCCTCATAGATTTGTTTTGCCCTCCTGTTTAAAAATATCACTTTCCTATAAGCTTAAGAATTCAAACCATTTTTCTCAAGAAGAGGATAAATGAAATAAGTTGCTCTTGTTGCATTTACTATTAGATAATAATGGAGAATACTGGAAAATTTAGGTTATATTATCAAGTGGTGCTTTAAAATTAAACTCCGGATGGCCAACAGTGCGTCTGACAACTTCGCCCTTCTGAATAAGAATGACTTCTGTGACCCTGGGCTATAGCCGAGTTGTGACTATCCTCATTTTCCTACAGAATCATGAAAATGTCAAAACTTATTATTATTTAGTGAATTTATATTTGTCATTTCTTCTGAAAAGCTTGAGTTTTTATATAAATTACTCATCTTTTTATTTTTTTTAACTCAAGTATAAAACAGAAACAAGAAAAAAAAAAAAGAAACAAGAAAGAAGGAAGCAAGCAAAAGACAATAGCTACAAAGATGGTAACTCTAATTAGGCTCCAATCAGGATTCAATAACTCTTTCCAGTGAAAATTAGGCCAATCCTGAAAATAAAGACATTTATTATCAGTTATTTTTTATTCTTACAAGTGTGGAAAAAAACTCATTTCTTTCAAGTTCCTGGATTTTTTTTTCTTGTTAGTGTATATAACAGCTCCCTAAAATCTTCAGCCTGTAGACAAAATTCTGGGCTTAATTCATTCATTTTTAGAGCACTCTACAGTGTAAATCTGTTTCACTTATAAAGCTCTCATCAGATCTCCATTGCAGCTTTAAAATTGAAAGATTATCCTTTATATTTTCAAAAGATGAATCATGGCTCAGAAGTTAAGTGAGTGGCCCAAGTTACTCAATTTATAGTTGATGTCACAGAAGTAGTTCTGGACTCCTGACTTGAAACCCCATGAATTTCCCTAAATGCAATATTACTTATCTGAAAAGAGAGCACCAAAATGTAAATTTCCAGTGTTTATGCCTTACAAGGGGATTCCAGAGACCTAGCCCACTTCATTTTTTGTTTTTGGTGTTTTTATTGTATTAAAAGGATACTACATGTAAAAGTAAGACTATAAAGACTATTTTGATGATTTTACACTTACTAAGCTAACACTTTTTAACACAAAATACACAACACAATACATTGAGTGTTTTATAAAATAAGTGTAATTGTTAAAAGGACATGTGATTTGCAGTGCCCTACAGGTGAACCCAACAAGGAAACACCCATTTAAATTTGAATGATGACTATAACCTCTTTCATAAGTGTGAAGCCCAAGCCCAACTGTCACTTCCATCTACTCCCCACCATAACCAGGTTCTACGACCTACTATGTAAGTTTTCTGTTGCTTTGTAAGAAACTACCAGGAGCATATGGCTTAAAACAATGCAAATTTGTTACCTTATATTTCTTGATGTCAGAAATGCAAAATCGGCCTCACTAGACTAAAATCAAGGGGCTGGCGGATCAATGTTTATTATGGAGGCTCTGGGGGAGAATCTGCTCTCTTGCCTTTTACAGTTCTTGGCATGCAGCCCACTCCCTCCCTCTTCAAAAGTACCCAAGGTGAGTAGAATCCTCACAGTGCATCCTCTGACCTTCTCTTCTGCCTCCCCCATCTCCTTTTAAGAAATTTTGTGATTATAATGGGCCCACCCAGATGGTTCAATAGACAATTTACCCATTTTAAGGTCAGTTGATTAACAAACTGAATTTTGTCTGCAACCTTTATTCCCCTTTGCTTGTGAAACATGTCTCCGCTTCCACACATTAGGACTCGGACCTTGTTGGGAGTCAATTTTTCTGCTTAGCACACCCACTTTCAATTATTTTCCTGGAGTCATTTGACTTTTACTAAGGAATAAAAATTAACGTATACTAGGCATTGAATATATTTTTCCTTATGGTCACTGGTAGCTTTTCTTTTTAACAAAGTGCAGATAAGGAAGCTAAAACAAGTGAGTGATGGGAGTGGCAGAGGAAATAAGTTCACCTGTGTAGTAAAAGGTTCCGGTGCCAAAGTTAGATTTCAGTTCAGCTTAATAATTTAATGCTTCACTAACACTGCAGGAACTGACTCTATTTGTCTGTCTTGATTCCTGTGAGACATATTAATTCATCTAGACCAGGAAAAGCTATTTAAGGACACAAACCTTCATTCCACAGAATATGAAAATCCAAGGATTTTAAATGTATGTAGTTTCCTAAACAGATTTCACCAGGTGCAGTTTATATGAAATGTCTAAGATAGAAAAAGAAAAAAAAAAAAGAAGAAGAAAATGGAGCATCTGTTTGAGTGGATCTTAACATGCACGTTTCATTTTCATTCATTTCATTATGGGAGAAATGATTCCAATGCTCCTGATGTAGGCCGCTATCTGTGCTTCTGTGCATTTTAGGAGGTAGCTTTTTAAAGCTGTTTTTTTTGTCCTTGTTTATTTGTTCATTTTCAGTGTTTTACATATTACTGGAGTTCGACTTGGCTCTTCAGCATTGCTCCCTTGAACTGCTGCAGACTAACTCCAACTGTGTAAATTACCCTCTAGGTTTATCGACCTCATTCAGCTGCGTCTGGAACTCCATGGGTGTGTAGGGTAGTCATGCAAAGCAACAGAGCAGCATGTGAACTGAGCTTTTGATGATTATCACAATGAGAAAATGAAAAAAAAAAAAACAAAACATAAAAATAAAAGAAATATTTGCTTGTATTCTCTGAATGCTTTTGTACGATTCATCCACACTTTGCCCAACTGGGTTTAATGCCTGAATTTGCAGCATGTAGATTTTTTGGCACAGTGGTAGGCACAAAGCAAGTGCTTAATAAGTCTTTGTTGGATTGCATGTCTTTGTGAAGACAGTATTTTTCGCATTAGTTGCTTGTCAATATTCTCTTTTTCTGACTAGGACTCCCTCTGTCTTCCTGTCTTTCTGTGGATGTGATCATAGAGACTTACAAGGGCTTGACTCAAATAAATTGGAAGGTGAAATCCAATTGTGGTTCAGCATGCTTTCTCTCTTCTATTTTATACCAGCCTTGCTATCCTCTGCTATTAGAATTATACATTTTAGATATGAATGTGATCTCGCAGCCTTTTACACACAGTAGGAATTCCATATTTTTCTGAGGCTGAGGCATAGAAGAAATCACAGAAGACATGGTTTCAGAGGTAGGGAAGATTTAGACAAACATATTCCAAGGAACTGATCTTTGGGGATGTCTTTGCTTTTTCACAAAGATGTTAAGCTTAAAGAAACCTTGCTATTTTTGTTACTTTTCATTAAGTTAATTAACTAAAATGTTTGAATATTAATGCATATTTTGTGATATTCCAAGATGCATTAATCCAAGACGGATTTTCAAAGCCAGGCAGTATACTAAGGAGTTTCTTAATACGTGAACAAAGTCTACTCCAAAATCATTGATTTCAACCATTTAATCACTGATCCAACCCATATACTCTTACAGTTTCAAAGTCATATGGTTTAAGAGAATTAAACAACTGAAAATAATATTAAATATCAACTACTAAAAGTCCCTCCTTTTAAAGTTGAAGGTATTAATGCTGAAAGATTAGGTGTTGTTCCATATTGCACACAATATCAAAACCACTATTTGAATCCAAGTCCCCCAAACCCCTAATTCAGTTATTTCTAAAAAGAACAAGACATATTAAAACATGTTAATACCTAGCAATTGTGTAAAACAATTTTTAAGATACTGTCATTGAAACACTGGTATAATGGATAAATGCTGTCTATAAGGACTGTACAGTATAGTTGAAAAGTCCACAATAATGTATAAAAATTTTAATACAACTGAAGAACTATAAATGTTGAAACAATGAGATCTATTTGGCTCAATAGCAGCTATACTTTCCAATAATTTGGTATGTTAGAAAAGTGCTGTTATATAGCATCTTGAATTTTGCATTTTAAGGAATTAAAAATAAGTAGATTATGGACCAGGAACTGTGGCTCACACCTGTAATTCCAGCAGTTAGGGAGGCCGAGGCAGGAGGATCACCTGAGGTCAGGAGCTTGAGACCAGGTTGGCCAATATGGCAAAACCCTGTACCTACTAAAAATACAAACATTAGCTGGGCGTGGTGGCCTGTGCCTGTAATCATATCTACTTGGGAGGCTGAGGTAGGAGAATCATTTGAACCTGGGAGGAGGAGGTTTCAGTGAGCTGAGATCATGCCACTGCACTCTAGCCTGAGTGACAGAGCGAGACTCGGTCTCAAAAAATAAAATAAAATAAAATAAATAAAATAAAGCAGATTATGGTCCTAGCAATAATTTCTAAAATGTGCATTGTTGGGGATCCAGATGCAAGGAAAAACATTATTAAACTGAGATTCAAGCTGATGACCTGTCTATGGACTTCTCAGCAACAGCATATGAAGATGAAAATACTGGGCTGTGGAGACCTCCAGTAAGGGAGTTAAAGGAATGGGCTTCCTTGGCAACAAAAGCCAAAATAGACAAATGGGATCTGATTAACTGAAGAGCTTCTGCACAGCATAAGAAACTATCATCAGAGTGAACAGACAGCCTACAGAATGGGAGAACATTTTTGCAATCTACCCATCTGACAATGGGCTAATATCCAATATGCAAATAACTTAAACAAATTACAAGGAAAAAAACAAACAACCCCATCAAAAACTGGGCAAAGAATATGAACAGACACTTCTCGAAAGAAGACATTTATTTAGCCAACAGACATATGCAAAAATGCTCATCATCACTGGTCATCAGAGAAATGCAAATTAAAACCACAATGAGATACCATCTCACGCCAGTTAGAATGGCGATCATTAAAAAATCAGGAAACAACAGATACTGGAGAGGATGTAGAGTAATAGGAATACTTTTACAGTGTTGGTGAGAGTGTAAATTAGTTCAACCATTGTGGAAGACAGTGTAGTACCTCAAGGATCTAGAACTAGAATTACCATTTGACCCAGAAATCCCATTACTGAGCATATACCCAAAGGATTATAAATCATGGTATGATAAAGACATGTGTACACGTATGTTTATTGCAGCACTATTCACAATAGCAAAAACTTGAAACCACTCAAATGCCCAACAATGATAGACTCGATTAAGAAAATGTGGCACATATACACCATGGAATACTATGCAGCCATAAAAAAGAATGAGTTCATGTCCTTTGCAGGGACATGGATGAAGCTGGAATCCATCATTCTAAGCAAACTATCACAAGGACAGAAAACCAAACACCGCATGTTCTCACTTATAGATGGGAGTTAAACAGTTAGAACACATGAACACAGGACAGGGAACACCACACACCAGGGCTGGTCGAGGGGTGGGGAGGCTAGGGGAGGGATAGCTTTAGGAGAAACACCTAATGTAAATGACGAGTTGATGGGTGCAGCAAATCAACTTGGCACGTGTATACCTATGTAACACACCTGCACGTTGTGCACATGTACCCTAGAACTTAAGGTATAATTTTAAAAAGAAAAGAAAAGAAAAAAAAAAAAAAAGAAATGGGCTTCCTAATTAAACAGTACCCCATGGAGTACATTGATTAAAAATTGCAATGAAGAAAAAAGTGAAAGCACAAATGCCCAATGCTAGGGTGATACAGATTAATTAGAAAATATACAGATATAAGAAATTAGGATAGTATCCTTTAATATAATTAGCCATAAGGTGGAAAAAATGTGGGAATGAGGAGTTTACAGTATTTGTGTCTCTCAGAATATTGCACAACAAAGACTAAATCAACCAGAAAATCTAGGAGAAACTGATACATTTCTGGACACATACACCCGCCCAAGACTAAACCAGGAAGAAGTTGAACCCCTGAATAGACCAGTAACAAGTTCTGAAATTGAGGCAGTAATTAATAGCCTACCAATCAAAAGAAAGCCCAGGACCAGACGGATTCACAGCCAAATTCTACCACAGATACAAAGAGGAGCTGGTACCGTTCCTTCTGAAACTATTCCAAACAATAGAAAAAGAGAGACTGCTCCCTAACTCATTTCGTGAGGCCAGCATAATCCTGATACCAAAAGCTGGCAGAGACACAACAAAAAAGAAGATTTCAGGCAAATATCCCTGATGAACATCCATGTGAAAATCCTTGATAAAATACTGGCAAACTGAATCCAGTAGCATATCAAAAAGCTTATTCACCACGATCAAGTTGGCTTCATCCCTAGGATGCAAGGCTGGTTCAACATGTGCAAATAAATAAATGTAATCTATCAGATAAACAAAACCAATGACAAAAACCACATGATTATCTCAAAAGATGCAAAAAAGGCCTTAGATAAAATTCAACACCCCTTCATGCTAAAAACACTCAATAAACTAGGTATTGATGGAACATATCTCAAAATAATAAGAGCTATTTATGACAAACCCACAGCCAATATCATACTGAATGGGCAAAAGCTGGAATCATTCCATTTGAAAAATGGCATAAGACAAGGATGCCCTCTGTCACCACTCCTGTTCAACATAGAATTGGAACTTCTGGACAAGGCAATCAGGTGAGATAAAGAAATAAAGGGTATTCAGATAGGAAGAGAGGAAGCCAAATTATCCCTGTTTGCAGATGACATGACTGCATGTTTAGAAAACCCATCTTCTCAGCCCAAAAGCTCCTTAAGTTGATAAGCAATTTCAGCAGTCTCAGGATACAAAATCAATGTGCAAAAATCACAAGCATTCCTATACACCAATAATAGACAAACAGCCAAATCATGAGCAAACTCCCATTCACAATTGCTTCAAAGAGAATAAAATACTTAGGAATATAACTTACAAAGGATGTGAAGGACTTCTTCAAGGAGAACTAGAAACCACTGCTCAAGGAAATAAGAGAGAACGCAAACAAATGGAAAAACATTCCACGCTAATGGATAGGATGAATCAATATTGTGAACATGTCCATACTGACCAAATTAATTTGTAGATTCAATGCTATTCCCAGCAAGCTACCATTGACTTTCTTCACAGAATTAGAAAAAAATACTTTAAATTTCATATGGGACCAAAAAAGAGCCCATATAGCCAAGATAATCCTAAACAAAAAGAACAAAGCTGGAGGCATCACGCTACCTGACTTCAAACTATACTATAAGGCTACAGTAACCAAAACCACATGGTACTGGTACCAAAACAAATATGTAGACCAATGGAACAGAGCAAATACCTCAGAAATAACACAACACATCTGCAACCGTCTGAGCTTTGGCAAACCAGACAAAAACAAGCAATGGGGAAAGGATTCCCTGTTCAATAAGCGGTGTTGGGAAAACTGGCTAGCCATATGGAGAAAACTGAAACTGGACCCCTTCCCTACACCTTATACAAAAATTAACTCAAGATGGATTAAAGATTTAAATGTAAGGCCTAAAACCATAAAAACCTTAGAAGAAAACCTAGGCAATACCATTCAGGACATAAGCATGGGCAAAGACTTCACGACTAAAACACAAAAAGCAATTGCAACAAAAGCCAAAATTGACAAATGGGGTCTAATTGAAGAGCTTCTGCACAGCAGAAGAAACTATCAGAGTGAACAAGCAAACTACAGAATGGGAGAAAACTTTTTCATTTTATCCATCTGACAAAGGGCTAATATCCAGAATCTATAAGAAACTTAAATTCGTAAGAAAATGCAGCCGCCTCAAAAAGTGGGCAAAGGATATGAACAGTTTTCAAATGAAGACATTTTTATGCATCCAACAAACATATGAAAAAAAGCCCATCATCTCTGGTCATTAGAGAAATGCAAATCAAAAGCACAATGAGATACCATCTCACATCAGTTAGAATGGCGATCATTAAAAAGTCAGGAAACAACAGATGCTGGAGAGGATGTGGAGAAATAGAAAAGCTTTTACACTGTTGATGGGAGTGTAAATTGGTTCAACCATTGTGGAAGACAGTGTGACAATTCCTTGAGGATCTAGCACTAGAACTACTATTTGATCCAGCAATCCCAAGACTGGGTGTATACCCAAAGGATTATAAATCATGCTGCTATAAAGACACATGCACATGTATGTTTATTGCAACACTATTCACAATAGCAAAGACTTGGAACCAGTTCAAATGCCCATCAATATTAGACTGGATAAAGAAAATGTGGCACATATATACCATAGAATACTATGCAGCCATAAAAAGAATGAGTTCATGTCATTTGTATGGACATGGATGAAGTTGGAAACCATCCTTGTCAGCAAACTAACATAGGAACAGAAAACCAGACACTGCATGTTCTCACTCACAAGTAGGAGTTGAACAATGAGAATACATGAGCACAGGAAGGGGAACATCACCCACCAGGGCCTTTTGGGGGTTGGGAGGCAAGGGGAGGGATAGCATTAGGAGAAATACCTAATGTAGATGACGAGTTGATGGGTGCTGCAAATCACCATGGCATGTACATACCTATGTAACAAATCTGCACTTTCTGCACATGTATCCCAGAACTTAAAGTACATAACAAAATTCTCCAAAAAAAAAATATATATATATATATATACTACTGGAACATAGCCATGTCCATTTATTTACAGATGTTCTATGGCTATTTTTACACTCCACTGACACAGTTGAGTAGCTATGGCAGAGACCTATGTTCACAAAGCCTAAAATACTTACTTTCTGGCATATTACAAAAAAAGTTTGCCAAACCCTTGACTAGGTTTAAAATAACCCAGCAATAAAGAGCAAACCTAGATTGAATGATTGTGTCACCAATATACAGTGCCCGCAATTTGTGTTTTAGAATATAATGTCTTTTTTAGAAGTTTTCAGAAAAACAATTGTCTACATTAACCAAGAGTTTTAGGCTTTGGCTATTCTGTTTCCTGACATTTTTCATTAGTGCGGGTAAAAACCCAAGAAGCCGATTGGCATTTTTAAGCTAGAGTAGTTCTTGCATTAATCTGAATATTGAAGTTCATTATATTTTCTTCTCATTTGCAAAATCAGAATATTAATATGATCCACATAAGGATGGCATGAAAAGTGACAACATAAATGAAATGAATAGCATTTTCCTGGCACAGAGTAGCTGCTTTTTTTTAAACAAAAATTAACATCATTGTTTTGTTGCAATAATTAAATAGTTTGTAATCTACTGGACTAAGAATTATAGTAATCGCTTACACTCTTAATTTCTAAAATATAAATATAAATAATAATGTCAAATATGTAATTGCATGCAAGTCAAAGGAAATACAGTTATTTAACTTCTGCTCCAAATGAGAGTTTTGATTAACTAATCCAAATGTCTCAACATGTATCTTGTTAATATCCTTTCATCTGCTATTGACTTGAAAGAAAGAAAGAGAGTTTGAAGTATGGAGGGATCTTGAAATGTTAGCAAAGGAAAACACCCTTAAAAAGTTTAAAGGCCTGGTTAAAGTTTGTTTGAGAGTTCTGCCAGATATACTCCAACTAATGCACTATAAAATCCTAAATATGTTTGTTCAATAGCCACTGACACTGGTTGCGACTGTTTGCAGATTAATCAGTGCCTGTTCATTTGCAAGGAAAGATCTCACAGCCTTAGCCCCTCTTTAAAAAATGAAATGCAGCACTCCTTATAATAGTGCAATGTTCTGCTCCATGACTGTTTCAGTGCTTTATGACTGACAAAGAGAGTCATTAGAAGTCTGTTTGATGGACATAACTAAGTGAATTGGAAAAAATAAAAAAGGCTTTTCAGCCCATTCAGAAATAATTGATGTGACTGAGACAGCTGTATGTGAGTTCCAGATAAGGAGACGATTTATGGAGAAACTACTGAAGCTAAAAAGGAAGGTGCAGATTTAAAGTTCCCAATAAAGTTGTCTGTAAGACAAAGAGCAGTATTCAATAAGGAAAGAGATTTAACCTGAGGTTCTTTCCAATAGATGGCATCCTTAGGGTCCTATCCTTTTGCCAATAAAATCCCCATAAAGGTAGTGTCACTAGGTTATAAAAAATGGACTCCAAGGGGAAAGCATCTGCACTCTTAGCCTTGTGCTATATTTTCTGTTTTACTGTAACTATTGTGTACAGATTGTAATTTAGAAAATTTTGCTTAGTAGATGAAAGGCACATTTTTAATATGTCTGATTGTGGAACATAATGTTTGCTTTTATGATGTGATGGTTACTTTCTAATTAATATAATCAGGATGGATAAAAAGAAAGGTTTTTGTATTATTATTATATATATTTGTAAATATTCTTCTGGTCTCTATTGCTCTTCTTGGAAACTATACATGAACTTTTGAACAAATATTTTTCCAAATAGGTAACACCTGTAATACCAAATAGGTAATACATATTTTGCAATTATTGTATTCTGAAAGCAGACTACATTAGTAATATATTAATAGCATTAATAATAATGTGAATTTAAAAATTAACTTCCTCAAATGTGCAGATTATAAGTAGTAAATGTTACTACAGCAATACTTTCAAAAAGGGAGGGTGATTACATGGTTCTTTAACATTAAAAAAAAATGAATTCACAAAGCAAAATAAAAAGTAAAGAAATTATTATAGTACAATTTGACTTCTGCTTTCTAGAGATTTAAAAATGTGGACTTTTTTGAAAACTGTTTCAGTCTTCTAGTGAATTTGAAATGTGTGGACTTAACTTTCCTTGAACTCTCTGGGTGGAGAGCGGGATAGAATTTGGCTGCTAGTTTATTTTTGAAAAAAAGGTACAGTTTTTGAGAGCTTCTCATGTCATCTCTGAATCTGTCAACTGCCTAGATTTAGGGTGATTGTTAGGTGCTTTATGTTATCAATCATAGAGATGCAATTTTAGGAAAGGGAATAATGAATCAAATGCTCACCTCATTTTCCCTTCATGAGTGCCTTATCCTTTGCAATAATGTCATTAGAACAGAAGCCTTCTTTCTGTAATCCAGATGGATTCTAATTCTTCTCTTTATCTAAGCAGGCAGTCTTTCTCTTGATCCCAATTTCACCAATATGTCCATTTTAGCATCTGTTTATATTTTTCAGAAAACAAAACTATCCAATACAAGTGCATTTACTGGATATGTCACATAGTACACCCCACAGCAGTCAATTTAATAAATCCTAATTTGCTATGTTTGTCCTTTTAAGTCTCTGAGATTAATTTCATTCAGAAATGATCACTGTAATCGCACATCCCTTCCTGTGGTCTCACTCACATTTTAGGGCAGAGGGGAGGATATGAAGAGGCCACCATGTTCAGGCTTTCCAACAGCAGAAGAGCAAGCATGGCAGATAGAGGACCTCTCCCTTAACACTTTTGCCTACTCGTGGGACCTCTAGATTTCCAGAAAATAAAGTGAATAAAATTAAATAAGGAGTGAACAATGTTGGTTATAAGTATATGGTAGTTTAAAACAGCGTCAGCTCTAATGCATTTCCATTAGCTGGAGGCTTAGAGGGAGAATGATGGTACATACAATGCTCCAGAGAGTGTACATTATCTGGAGTTTACCTTTGAATATATTTGTAACAAACTCTAAAATGTCCGAGTAGTACCTGTAGTAGGGTATGTCCTCAAGTGAAAGTCTCTAGTATGTCATAATGGAGAAAAAAATAGTTGATAAATACCATTCAAAAATAACTGAATAGAGAAATATTCATGCTTAATGAATGATTAGATTTAAATAGCTTTTAAAAATGTTGAGTATTATTGTATGTACATATTTGCAGTACAAATAATTTGCATTTAGAAAAATAAAATTTTAGAACTTTTGTAGGATAATTAGGTTTGAAATTTTGTGTGGATTTTAGAAATTCTATTTAGAAACTTTACTTGGCTAGCTCTTTATTTTCTTAAAAAGCATCAAAACAATGGGAGATGACTCTAGTTATATAGCTGTGGCCTGAGGTATACTACTATCTCATTAATTCTGAGAGTATTTAAGTTAGCAAGGGGCAGGTGCTATTATCTCCATTGTACAGACCCTGAGTCTAAGGCACAGTAACCGAAGATCAGCTGACTTGTCCTCCAGGTCCCATAGGGTTTCTTGGAATAGAATTATTTTCTTGTTCTGTTATTTTTTGTGTGCTTTTTCTTTCCCATTAAACACACATACATCCACATACCCCATTAACAAAATTCCTCGAAACATTTCAATGTTTTTATAATTATTTTGATTTTATTTCTCTCTTAATTCTAGCTAGCTTGTCTTCTTTGCTCTCTTTCATTCTGCTCCCACCTTCTCTTATCGAGCACTCCTTTTTGTTTACATCTCCAAATATTTATTTTTCAAGCAAACCTTCTTCAGTGCCAATGAAGAAAGACAAAAATGTAGATCAATAAATCAAACATTTTACAGAAATACTTGTTTTAACTTCTACCCTATTTCTCTCTCTTGTCGTATATTTAAGAGTAGTAGTGCATTCCCGCTTTCTCTATTTCTCCATTTATTGACAAGCCAATCTTCTAGTTCTTTTGGTCCAACCTACAATTGTTCCACAGAGTTTAGAGATGCTGTAGCCACAATGGCCCTCTAAAGGATAAATCCAATGGGCATGTGGTAGTCAGCATCCTTCTTGATGTCTCTGATGCTTTTGATCACATAGGATTGCCTTTCTGGAAATGTTATGTTTCCTTGACTTCTGAGTTTTGAAAGTGACCTGCTTTTCATTCTCATCTTTTTGTTGTTGTTGTTATTGTTTTTGAGACGGAGTCTCGCTCCGTCACCAGGCTGGAGTGCGGTGGCGCGATCTCGGCTCACTGCAACCTCTGCCTCCCGGGTTCAAGCGATTCTCCTGCCTCAGCTTCCTGAGTCGCTGGGATTATAGTCACTTATTGCCATGCCCCGCTAATTTTTGTAGTTTTGGTAGAGATGAGGTTTCGCCATGTTGGCCAGGATGGTCTCAATCTCTTGACCTCGTGATCCGCCCGCCTCAGCCTCCCAAAGTGCTGTGATTACAGGTGTGAGCCACTGTGCCTGGCCCTCACCCATTTTTTTTTAATTGCTTGCTTCTAGCAATATGGAATATGGAATCTATAATCAACCCCCAAATATATATTATCTATCAAATTTCTTTTAGAGACCTCAACCAACAAACCACTCTCTTTGCAGTGCCTGCCCTAAATTCCTGAGTGTTAGAGAATCTTGTTTATGCCCCCATTTTACTGGAAACTTGATCACATTATATTTTTGTGCTTTTATAGACTGATAAGGTTTTGAGTTTCTTAAATGTGTAGAATCATTGTTGGAGCATCCTCGAAACCCTGGGACATAGTAGGCATACAATAAATGGAGGTCTAGTGAATTAATGACTCAATCCAGTAAGATATATGGGCTTTCTTTATAATGGCCTTGCTGTCCATTTTCACTGCCACCACCTTCTCTCAGCCTTACTTCTTGCTAGGTAAATATTTCATTATACTTTATCTCCTAGCATAATCGTCTGCCTTCAACATTTCTTCTTCCTCCTCTTTCATAAGGAACTGTCAGAAAATGTCTTCATTATTGACCTTTTCTTTAGATAATTCACTTACCTAAAGAAATTATTTGATTTTCACTCTCTTGTTTTTTAATTCTTTCACACATCTCATCCACAGGTTTTGGAATAATTTTCTTTAAGATCTCCGTCTTGCAGGACTTATTCAAGTCTGTAGCTTGTCTTCACAATTTCAAAGAGCTGGCAGACTGACAGTCTTCCTCAAGCTCTTTTGCTTTCTTTGCTTTCTCTTCTCTTAGATAGACCAATTTGCATTTACAGGACACAAAATCGTTTATCACCCCAGACAGAAAAATACAAAGTTCAGACACTGCAATTTACTAAATGTCTTTATGACCATACTTTTAAGTCTCAAGATGGAACCAGGAGTCTACTGAATCTCCCTGGAAACTATTTTATACCCTTATAGAACCAGCTAACTGCCTGGAGCACGTTGCTTTCTTGAACCTCTACCTATGTTCTTCCTGACAATAAAGTTTCTCTTTCCTTTCTGTGCCTCTTCATCAGCTGGGGATTTTTAAAAACTCCCGATCTCTGAGTCCCGCCCTGATTGCTGATTCATTGGATTTAAGTTGGGACCAGATATTGGCATCTGGTTTTTCCACCAGGTCTCTGGGTGATACTAAGGCACATCTAGGTTAAAGAATTATCACGTAAGCTATTCTACTTCAGAGTATCAGTAATTAACAAAGTGACAGTTACATATAGAATGCAAATTCATTCTCTCTGTCAGGAGTTGACACTCTGCTTTACATTTCTGCTTTAGTCAATCTTTCTGGAATATATAAATAATATGAATATGGTGTAATAACCTTCGCTGTAAAACAGCTATCTTTTCAATACTCAACTGTCTGCCTCTGTCTCTCGCTGTTTCTCTCTTTCTCTCATTTCATCTAACTCTGTATGTCTGATATACTATTTAAATTAAATCTTAGTTCTTGCATCAGTGGGAGTTCTTTCAGATTTTTGACTTCTGTATTAATTTGGTTCACATTGTCAACTTAAATACTTGACCACAAAAAACTTATTATTCAAAATTATCAAAATGAATTTGAAGAGCTAGTGATGTAATGCTGATATCTTACTATGACATTCTAATAAAATATTTTAAAATGTGAATAAAATGATAGGTGTGATATATTATAATCCATTGTATGATACATTTTATTTTAAATATTTGTTGTCAGTTACATTTTTATTCATTCAGATGTTATTTTAAATGCAAAAAGCATTTTGTACAAGAAAGGAAGAATTGATGCATTTAAATATTTTCTAATATATAAATAGATATCAATATTTTAAAATTATGCAATTTTTACTTCTAAAATAACTGATAAAGATTAAATATTCACAGTCAAAATAGGGTAGGAAATCAAGAAAACAAAATGCATAGGTTCATAGCAGTCATTATATAGTACATTACAGGAAAAACATTATTTTATTCTTAACATTTTTCATTATAAACATAGTTATCACTGGTTTCTCTGCTAGCCTATCCACTTTTGGTGGAATAAACATTTAAGCACATATTTCAAAATTTTTCCAAAATTATTCCAAATGTCAACCAAATGTCACTCTTTTTTTCTACTTTTATATCAAAATGAAACACCATTTCTAATCATTTCTTATTTTCTGTTTCTAAGTTTATTGGTATGTCTTATGTATTTCTGTATTCATTTTGAGCTTTCTTCTTGTGTTAATGAAGATATTCTAAAAGATTTGAAAGTCATTAAAACAGAGTTAAGAACAGCAGTTGACCCTCCTTTCTCTTTTTATGTGTTTGTTTATTTTTAAATCCATTGCTATGTCTTTAAATGATAATATGTCTGCATAACCCTTGACATTCTCGGCTAAATTCAACATTGTCATTAAAATTTCATTGTTCAGAAGTATTTACTGAATATTTTCTGTGTGTAAAACAATGTGGTTTTAGGAGACTGTCAGTGGTCTCATTTCCAAGGTGAGACCAAAAGCATTAAACAGTCACAGGTGAGAGAAGTGGGGTGGATGGAGTGGATGGGGTGGGTGGGGTGGACAAGGGGTGGGAGAAAAGAAAATACACATACACAGGTAAAAATGAGGGTACAAATTGATTTCTTTATTTTTTAAATACAGGGTATTTACATTTCCTTATACATATTTATTAAATACGGGGTAAAATATTACAACTATATTACTGTAAAGAAATATGAGAATCATTAGTGAAATAAGAATAATGTTTCTAAAAAGTTTATTGTGAGTAAATTTAAATCCATGACATACATACTATGTATATTGAAAATATTTGTAATTGTTTATAAATACTGCAGTTCCAATTCAGTGAAACATTATAAAGAAGAGAACACGAATTAAATGTTTTCCTTTTGTATTAAGATTCAGCTATTCTGATTTTGACTTTGAATCAGAATAAAAAGGAGACTTTGTAAAGATTGTACACTTCAAATAAGTACATGAATTGTGAGCTACTGGGTTAAAAATACTGAGAATTCACGATATTTTCAGCTAGTCTTCCATCTATGACAAAATAAAGGGAAATTTTATGGAAGCATGTGTTTGTCTTTAGCAAAGCCAATTTATAAATTGGGGGAGATGTTATAACTCTTCTTAGCTTTCCCATTAAAAACCTACCATGTGCATATAATCCTCAGTATTTCTAAAATTCTACTGGTCCAGGTCATGATTAGTAATTTGTATCATGAACATTCAAGTTATAAAGGTGCAAAAAAGGTTTTGTAACCTTTTACTGTTTTCTGGCAGCATTAATTTTATACTTTGTAATAAAAAGAAACAGTCTGAGTTATAAGTTTAAAAATATGTACACTTCTGACATTTTTCAAATTCATGCAGCTGCTTTATGGATACAACTATTGCCAAGAATAATCTCAGACTGACATTGCAGGACATTTTTATATGTTTTTCCAAATTATAATTCTTATGTAGCACTGTCAATACATGTCATTGGTTTGTTCCTTTAATGAGCCTATTATTTTATTTTATTTTATTTTGTGGTTAACTAAGATAATCTGCAAATACCTTCCATCTTCAGTCCAGCCATTGTTAGTAACATAGCAAATTGTGGGGTTCAATTGGATAAAGTTTCATAAAATTTTTAAGAAACAAATTAAAGGCTGTACATGATTTTACTTTATTGAACAAATCACAAACAGTAAGATTAAGAACACACAATTAAACTTTATAGTTTATTTTCTACTCACTGTTTAGGGATACCTTTATCTATTATTTCAGTAAAACTCTTACAATTTCAAGGTCAATAGACAATATTTTTATAGGAATTATGTAATAAACGTATTTCTGTTTCCTAGCACTGCATCTAAATTCCTATTTGTCAGCTGTACTTTGAATAGTTTAAGTCAACTGCCATCTCATTTGATTTTATAACTTTGTTTTTTTTTTATTTTTTATTTTTTATTATTTTTTATTTTTTATTTTTTATTATACTTTAAGTTCATGTGCATGACTTTTATATCATGTATAACTCCCCAATGCAATCCCTCCCCCCTCCCCCCTCCCCCTGATAGGCTCCAGTGTGTGATGTTCCCCTTCCCGAGTCCAAGTGATCTCATTGTTCAGTTCCCACCTATGAGTGAGAACATGCGGTGTTTGGTTTTCTCTTCTTGTGATAGTTTGCTAAGAATGATGGTTTCCAGCTGCATCCATGTCCCTACAAAGGACGCAAACTCATCCTTTTTGATGGCTGCATAGTATTCCATGGTGTATATGTGCCTTTGTATCATATGGACAAAGTATTTAAAAATTGAGTCTTCTTACAATGGATTAGTTCAATATTTACTGCCTTCACAAATCAGCGACCTTGTTTTTTTAGAGTCCATTTCTGGAAAGCATATCTGAAGTGAGTACTATTAGAATAGAAAAAGGTTGAATATGTGGAACTAACATATCAGATTTAAATGTGTATTTTAGTGAAATCACTGTTTTTTAAATCTCTGTTTCTGAAAGGGAATTTCCAGTTTTACCATAATAAAATCTAAGTTCTAGACATTGCCTTAGATAATACATAGTTAACTAACGCGATTTCAACATATCTATTCATTTTGTATTGAATTAGTTGCCGGTAGACCTTAATGTATATAATTTATGTATTTTTTGTTAATAAGATCATTTACAATCTTATATCGTAGTGACATTCAGAATCTTTTCTTTTGCAGCCATTTCGTAGAGTGACGTTTTCTGTTGTGAGTCAGCCTCAGGACCCACATCAAGGGTCACTGCAGAGTTGCTATGACAGCGGGCTGGAGGAGTCAGAAACACCAAGCAGTAAGAGTTCTTCAGGGCCAAGACTGGGTGCCCTTCCACTCCCAGAGGACAACTATGAAAGGACCACGCCGGATGGCAGTGTTGGTGAGGCAGAGCATATGGAAAATGGTAGGGGCAAACACAACATCCACACACATAATCACGCTAGTGAGCCGTAATAAGTTGACTCGCGAAGGTCAGTCTAAAACCAAAATAAAATAGCTGACATTAAAATCATTTTATTTAAGTGATAAATATTTGCTAAAATACAGAAATGCCAAATAAAGGAACATAACTCTGTAGATAAAATTCACCCAAATTGCACCACCATTTTAAAACATCCTGTCCGAAATAAACGCACTTATAAATAAATCAGAACAGGGCCCACTGTGAAGGAAGCTAAACAAGTGCAGAATTCCTAAACAATAGTCACCAAGAAAGGTCTTGTCTAATTGTTTTCTTCTATTCATTTTTGTCATGCAACTATTTCTTCAAGTACAACTGTCCAGTCTTAGTGAAAGGAAATGAAAGAAACATACCTTGCTCTACCTTTTCTTGTCCTAGATGTTTAGAAAGGCGTTTTCAAACCTCTCCTTTCCAGTGATCACTGAATAGAGTCAAAGGAGAATCGTCCTACTTTGTTCTCCATAATATACAATAAATACTATTAGAATTTCCCTCTTACTTAAATATAAGGTGTTTTTTCATTTTTATGTGAGAGAAAGGAAGGAAAATAAATCATAATACTCCATCTTTTTATACTGTTTTGAGGTGATTCTCATAATTACCACAATTGACCTTGTGTACATTTTCCTTGAAGTTATACATTTAGATTGCAAGTAGCACTTATAAAACTTTCCACATTTGTTTATATTCCCAGAGATAATTTGGTGATTTATTTTCTGGATTTTGAGTCATAAGTAAATGCCTGAGGAATAGATTTGTGTCAAATAATGGAATGGTAAAATTCATCCAAACTTCATTATTCTTTCAAATATGAAGAGAGAGATACGGTTATACAGAGAGAAAAGAAGAGGAATCACACACATTTTATCCCTAGTAAAACTTGAAATGGATTTATGTCTTTTGCTATCTCAACCCCCGACTGAAATAAGATACTCTAACTTTGTGTTATATACCAGTTTCTTTAGTGCCGATATATATGCAAGTAGAGCATATTAATGCAGGAGAAAGACTGATTTTCTTCTGGAAGTTGACCTATGAATATTAAAATCCAATATTAGAATATAATGTATCATAAATGACCCCAAGTGAAAGTATTGCTAAATTATATTATGCTAAATAATTATTTATCCACATTGTTCTCGGGTAAGAAGATATGATATCAGGGTCTGATGACTGATGTCCCTCTTGATTACTTTTGCATAGTTAAAATGGCATTTTGCCTTATGGCTATAAAGGCATGTTTATCTGTGTGTATGGTGGTGTGTGCTTATGTGGATGGGAGTCTGGTGTGGTTTCTAAGAATTACGGTTTTTTTTAGTAATTTTTTTAATGGGCATACAATTTTGGTATGAATTGCAATGCTGATGAAAATATATTTAAGGCAGATATGTTTAAAATTATTTGGAAAGAGAAATTAAACTAAAAATACTGTAATTACATACGTAATATGTAACTACATATGTAATTTGGATGTCAGCTTTATTAAAAAAGGGCTTTTTACCACTGGCATTATAATCATTTTTTAATGTTAGTTTCTGTTTTATGAGTTTATGCGGATTCATCACCTTTAAAATAAGAAATAAATAATGAATAATTAAAAGATAATTATGTAATTACATGCAATTACATGTATGTAATCATATGCACTATAATGTATTCTTTATTACACATGTAACATATGTAATTACAGATGTATACATGTAATATAGAATACATATATAGTACATGTAATTACATGTAATACATATATGTAATTACAGTATTTTTAATATAGATAGATGATAAATAGAGCATACCTAGGAAGGCAGGATTAACTTAATTTAGGGGTATTACTACATCTGAGATTACCTTTTCATGAGAACATATAATTTTGTTTGTGTTTTAAGAAGTACTTATTCTTACTGTAAAGAACAGAATGCACAGTTAAATTTTTATTTTTTGGATGTCAGCTTTATTAAAAAAAGACTTTGTACTACTGACATTATAATCATTTTTTAATGTTAGTTTCTGTTTTATTAGTTTATGGGGATTCATCACCTTTAAAATAAGAAAGAAATGATGAATAATTAAAATATAATTATATGTGACAAACACATGTCGGTTATGTTTTATGAAACATACATGTCATGGAAAACTTAACAGGTGAGATTGTTAATAAAATAGAAAGTATAATGAGAAAGAGATCCAAAAAGCGACCTTTAATTCTTTTTTATAACTAAGTTTTTAAGACCTGTTAAAAGGAAGGGTCATGATAATGTAATGGATTTTTCCTGATTTTGTATGTGATCAACACTTGAAATTCAGAGTTTGTGTGACCATTTGTCATCTACTAGCTGTGATTCATATTAACCTTGTTTTATAGGTAATAACAGAATGAAATGCGATGCACTATGGGTGATCTAACTGTAAAAGTTGACCTTTGAGTAACAATTTTGTTGGGTCCATGTTTTCAAACTACTCATCTAGCCATAAAGTGCAATTGTATTGCTTAAATTCTGGTAATTTCATCTTCAATATTAATGGATCATTCTGACATAAATAGAATTGGAATTGAAACCTGTCAAGTATTCATTTGTCACATTTAATTGGAATCCAGGTAATCTGTAGTTTTTTGCTTGACTAGGTTTTAATCAGGATTTGTATTGGATTTTCATTTGGATTTTCCATTAAAATACCATTTGGGATGCTGTGCTAGTTCCTTATTATTATTACCTCAAATATTTTTCTGGAATTTTAACCTATGTGAAACAATGCAGTTATCACCAAGTGTTTGGGATTAACTTTCATTGTAAAATTGAGAAGATAATTTCCAGTGCAATAACAAGCAAAATTCCAATGTCATGCTACAAACCAGGAATAAGTTAAGATAGCTAATGATAAAAATACGTTTTCACAAATGCAAAGAAGGAACTGAAACAGGAAAATTTAAGTGAAATGTACTTACGTTTTACAAATGTTTTATCTTCTTTCTGTATTGTAGTATGATAAATACAATTTCATTCCAAGGGCCTGTGTGTTAATGCCCTGTTTAACAAGCTTTAAGCTATATTCTAAAACACATTACTGCCAAATGTGGGATGAGGTTTTATTCTGTTATTATCTAAGGAAAAAGAATACACCATAAGAATAAACATAATTTCTTACCACCAGAATCTAATAATGTAGAATGAGACCCACCATTTTAAAGTTCCAAATCTGTAAAATGCCTCAGGTCCCGGCAAAGTAATACTACATTACACCATTTAAAAAATAGTTTAAGAAAACCTTATTAGTTATACATTTATTTGTGACAAAGATTACTAATATATATTTCTTTGCCTTTAATTACCATCAACATTATGATAATCTCATGCTAATCCTTTAGTATCAATCTAATCAAACATTGAAGTAATTGGTTATTTGTTATTTCATTACAATACATTTAGCAATAAAGTAATAATTCATATAGAGTTTATGGTGGGAAATAGGTAATAAAAACATTTGATAATGAAAATGTTAGAATAATTGATGCATATTGCTATGAATTGATAATTCAAGTAAAACCCAAACATTAGGCTTAAAAGCACCATCTCATTCAAGGCAAGCATTGACTATGCAAGAGTTTGCTCTTATTTTAATTATGCAGTACTCTTCAGACTTTCTCTTGGAGTGGGATGGAACAGTTTCTTTAGGTCTATGGTATTTATCCTGGTCCTTCATGCCATGGCCTACTTGATCTTTCCAAAGCCCCCTCTAAATTATCTTTGCAAAGCCAGTTTGCCTTTGCTATGTAAGTCTTTGTGATAATTAGTGTTTAATAAGCTCAGATATAGAAAACACCTCTCTTGGCTTCTCATCTCAATTTTGCCATCAGTGTGGGTAGGCTACTATCTAAGGAAATTAATAAATCAACTCTGAAATCTTACTCGGTTCCAGGTCCAATAATCTGTGATTCTCTTACATTCAATTTTTCTTGTATCTTTTACGCTATAGAATAGAGACATTTGTCTCATAGTGAGATAGTGAGTGAATTTGACAATGTATGTTAATGTGGGCAGGCCAATACTGATTCTAGGGCCTTTCTGTCAACCCACACAGCAAGTGCATTTTAATAGTAGAAAATGCATTTTTTACATAAATCAAAGGAGTGGACTGAATCAAATGGTGTGATTTCTGGCCAGGTGGGTGGAAATGTTGGCACCATAGTAGGCCAGTGTGGGAGACAGCTGTGGAGCCTCCTTCAGATCCCACTATGCAAGAGCCATCTGCATCTGATCAAGCCCTGAGTGCAATGCCCTCGAAATACATTAATTATGATTAAGACATTTCACAATAGAATAAGCACATATATTTTTTTACTTAGCAGTGTGAACTTTGGTCAGAGTGCAAATAAAAAAAGATAGGAAATGATATATATTTTTCTGTAGGTAGACTTTCTTAAATATCACACCATAAAAATAAATTAAAAAAAAAAACAGCAGATGATCCATAAAACAGGTTTATAAAAAGTTAAATGAGGTTAGAAATTTGGCCACTCTAAATCCCTAATTCATTTTATGCCTCTTGATTTTCTCAGATCTTTAAATAATACTTTTGACTTTTATACATGAATATTTTTGAACTTTCCCTTTCCAAACTTCCTTACTTTGTCACACTTATATAAGCTAAGCTCAACTGTTTGATTCATTCTGTTTCCTTCATCTCTTCATTCTACATGCATTATACCTTGTCCTTGATTATTTAAACATGCTGCAGTAAACCATGGACTTTTCATATTGCTTTTAGACAGTGTATTTGAAATATCATTGGGAATAAGCCACCAATTTTTAATGGCCAAGTGTAATGGGACTAGAGACTAAATGCATATCTTTGTAGGAGATAAAGGACCTCCTTTTCTCCTGTTTACCCAATTTTCAAGCAGGCATCTGTCAGGCAAAGTTGTCTAGTTATTGGTTTGTGCTGATTTCATGTAGATTGAGCAAACTTCTCTAGCAAGGCTGCCTCTTCCATCTTTCCATAGATTCTCATATACTTTTTAATGGCATAAGCACAATACCTAAAAAACCAAATGCTTGTCATACCTTTTTTCGTCTTCTGCAGGAAGAGACTAACATTCCCTTGCTAAGGATTCATTTTCATAGTTTTGCATTTCTCTATGTCACTCTAATTGCCAGTGTCTGACTGAGGCTGCATTTGTTTCATTTTTCCTGTCAATTGTGACATGGCTCTATACCTCCCAAGTATCCTCCAAAAGTCTGTATGCCACCACTTTGGGAGGGTGCTATTCACTTTGATTTCTTCATAGTAATATATAGAGAGAGGGATTATAGAGACTGTCTCTAAGCCAGATCTCAACTAATTAAAGCGTGTGCTATGTCTGGTAAAAGGAACAGTACAATCTAAAAGAATCTAGAGAATAATCGGCAGTGCTGTGAGTAGAATCTACTAGTTTACAAAACAAGCTTTGAAACCTGATGATACCAGTTTGAATTCTGGCTTTACCTCCTACAAGGAGTATTATTTTCTAACCCCTCTTAGCTTCACTTTGTTCAATTGCAAATCATAGGATTGCAGAAGGAAGTAAATAAGACAACAATGTGTGATAATTTATAAATAAGTAATAAGTTGTATTTTCACTATATTAATTGATAAAATGTTTTGTCATTATTATTTAAATAACAATGATAAATAGTTGGGATTATTATTAACTGCAGGTAGATTTTTTTTTTTTTTTTTTTGAGATGGAGTCTTCCTCTGTTGCCCAGGCTGGAGTGCAGTGGTGCGATCTCAGCTCACTGCAAGCTCTGCCTCCTGAGTTCACACCATTCTCCTGCCTCAGCCTCCCAAATAGCTGAGACTACAGGTGCCTGCCACCACACCTGTCCAATTTTTTGTGTTTTTAGTAGAGACGGAGTTTTACCATGTTAGCTAGGATGGTCTCCAACTCCTGACCCCATGATCTGCCTGCCTCAGTCTCCTAAAGTGCTGGGATTACAGGTGTGAGTCACCACACCTGGCCAACTTTAGGTAGATTTGATATAGTACAATGGCTTAACCATGAGGATTTCATAAAATGTTCAGCCTCACAAAGTTAGCATTTTTTAATTACCAGTGTATACTCTCACCTTAAATATTTTCCAGTTAATTTTTTGACTTTTGTGTGGAGTACCATAGGGTAGTACTCGTGCGTAGTGACTTATAAATATAGCAAAGACCTAAAATGAGGAGAAGGAAGTCTTCTATCTCTTGGCACCAAATCAACCCACTCTTTGTGTTCTCTGTCATTCAAGGTAGGGAGATGTCATGATCTCTCTACATTCTTTTCTCTTTTTTTAAGTGTTCTAGTTGAATGCATTATTCTTTGCCTCCCTTTAAATTGCACCTCCCTTTAAACTGCTGCAAATTATTCACATTAACAGGGAAAATGAGCTGAAAATAATGTCCAATTAGTATGCTTACCAGATTCTCAGTCCTTTCTTTTCTAATCTCAATATTAATAATTAACTCGATAAAATGTGTGGCCGTATTCCCCTTTTTATTCTAATTTGATCCTTTTAAACTAGATGACTTTGCTGAACCCTTATGACATCTGAGGAGGGAATGGGCGCTCATGAAATCTCAAAGTGACTTTGGAGGTCAGTTCATGGTTTTCTTGCCTCCAGACTCCCAAAGCATTTGCTTGTGTGAATTTAAGCACTTGTTGATAATACATTTGATTGTTTTGGTTCCTTATTTAGTTAAGGTATTATTTCAGTCTTTGAATTCTTTTTGCTTATAGATTATATATAATTCTATCCTTCCTCTGATATTATTGCCAGGTTTATGTATAAAAAGCCTTGTGCTGCTAAAACATAACAAACACTCTTAAGCATCTTCTATTTGGTAAAGGAACTCTGGACTCTTTAAGTGTATTTAAGTATAGTAGTCCCTTTATATATATATATGTGTGTGTGTTTGTGTGTGTGTGTATATATATGTGTGTGTGTGTGTATATGTGTGTGTGTGTGTGTATGTGTGTGTGTGTGTGTGTGTGTGTGTATATATGGTCTTGCTCTGGCTGGAGTGCGATGGCACATTCTTGGCTTACTGTAGCCTCGACCTCCCCGGCTCAAGCGATTCTCTCACCTTAGCCTACTAAGTAGCTGGGGTTACAGGCATGCAACACCATGCCTGTAATTTTGTTTATTTTTTTGTAGAGACAAAGTCTCACTATGTTGCCAAGGCTGGTCTCAAACTCCTGGAATCAAGCGATTATTCTTTTCTCGGCCCCGCAAAGTGCCAGAATTATAGACATGAGCCACCCTGCCGAGTAAGTTAGTACTCTTAACCTGGGAGGTTAGCCCACCTACTGAAAAGTCATTTTAACTCAATATTCCTCTTCTAAGGTAAAACACCTCCACTGTTACCTCTTCTCTTGCAGGTTTTTAGTAAGTAAAGTATTTTTTGCTTTGCAAATAAAACAAAGGAGAATAATAGATGTCTCTTGTTTCATGGGGTAATTATACAGTGTCAAAGCTGTGGTTATTCATTTTGATTCAACAAACTGACACTGGAAATAAAATATGACCAAGGCTTTCTGAGGAAATTTAAGTGAAGGAGAAAGAATCTCTGCCTTTAAGATGGAAGTTTTTGTGTTTGGGAGACACAACCTTGATCACAGTAAATTAATTATAATGAAAAAAATAGTAAACTCATTAGAGAAGTTCAGAGTGGTGTGAGGTACAGAGGGGGAAAGGAAAATTATATGGAAGAAACAATTATAAACGCAAGTTTTGAAAATTTTTATTTTATAAATAAAATGTTGGCCGGGAAGAAGGCCTTGAAATGATTTTTTCCTGCACATCCTCTCCCTTTACCTACTCATCTTTGATGTATTTAAAAACAATTGTTATACTGGTCTGGAGGCTTCATTTGAAGCCAAATAAATTAAGATTATTTGTTTTATTTTTCTAGTCCAGGTACTCTTCCCTTTTTATGTCTTCCTTTTTCCTTTTTTCATTTTTTAATGTTAAACACAATTAGTTCAAAAACTCTAAAATTTAGCCTTGATGAAATTGGCAGCAGAAGCTAAATCCACATCTGAACTATAAAATAGATTAATTTTGTGTCTTCCTTTTCTCTCTGCTTATAAACATGATAATTACTAAAAATGTGTGTGCTGTAAATAAGACCTTTCAAACTCAGTAAGAACCTGTAAATAATCTTTTGAAGTCATTGTTATTTATTTTCAGAAGACCAGTTATATTACTCAAATTAAATAGATGATTAAATTACATTGGAGTAGAGTAGATTGGATTACATTATATTTATTTTAAAAAGCAACTCGTTTCTTTTGTGAAGGTTGCAAATTGTTTTCGTAATTGTTATTTCAAGATTCAAATTAAGCATACAGGTATTTATATTACAATCCCTTTATACTGAAATATAGACAGTAGCTTGCTTTGTTTTTAATCTTGTCTCTGATAAATTTTACTTAATATATGCAGGTAGATTTTTTGGCATGAAGTCTCATTATCATGTATGTCTTCTCATTATTGTCCAGAAAATATAATTGTTAAGTTCGTTATAAGAATGAGAAAATATCTGAAATGCATGCAAATTTAAATTCCTCCTCTAGAACAGAGTTTCAACTACTAACATATGATAATCTTAGAGGAAATTAATTTTTGATACTATATGTTTAAATAAAATCTGTGATTAGTGGTATGTTTTGGGAGTAAACAGACAATAGGATAGTACCCAGCTATTGAAAAATCTTTTGGATTTCTGCTTGAAAATATATCTCCCATGGTTTTATTTCTGCTTCGCAATGCTTAGCATCTTCATTAATTAAGTAGTTCAGAAGCCCTATATGACCTGAGAGTGGTATGCGTTTCTGAGGTTGCATTCCTCTGAACCCTAGTGCCCAATGCTGAATTGTGCCTATTGTTTCAATTCCTTGTGAGGCCACATTTCACCAAGGCAGCGTTTGTAGCCAAAGGTCATAGCAGCTATAGCTGAAATTTTATACAATGAATAGGGAATGTAGAGTGTTATAAGAATCCATTGAGTAAAATTCAATGACCATTTGTTGAGCATTTATTTTATGCAAATTTTTATGAAGGACTCAAAGGTGAATGACAGGCTCTGTTTACTAAGCATTTAAATATTGTCAGAGAGAATGGCGTGTGCAGATTAGATGTTTAAAAGTAAAGGCATGAGAGGCACTATATGGAGAGATTGATTATATGCTACAAGAAGTAGAGGAGGACATGAGTGGGGGTTATAAAGAATCATAGCCATGCTTTGAAGGGTGGCAAAGTAGGGATTTGCTAAGCAGAAATGTGGATAAGGCTGTGGAGAACTGTGAGAGGTACCAAGGATACCTACCTGAGAGGATGAGGAAAAAGTGGTACCATTTGCCAACCTGGGAAAAGAGGAAAGAGCAGCACATTTTCATTGGAATGATTCTGGTTAAGACATGCTGTACTTAAGGTATCTTTGAAAAATGCAAGTAATATTTAACAGGATATAGATCTGAAATTTGTGAGTATAAATAAGCAGAAGAATGTAGCTTTAGGAGTCATTAGAACACTGGTAATGCTGCATTCTTGGGAATAATTCAGACTACGATTTAAATATATGGCACCAGATAAGTGATGTTATCCAAACAGAATGTTGAAAAGTACTGAAATATAAGATAATAAAGGAGAAGTAAGTTTCAATGAATGTGACCGTGAAATACATTAAAAACAAAATCAGGCTGGGCAAGGTGGCTAATGCCTGTAATTGCAGCACTTTGGGAGGCCGAGGTGGGTGGATTGGTTGTGCCCAGGAGTTCCAGATATGCCTGGGCAACATAGCAAGATCCTGTCTCTACAAAAAATAGTTTAAAAATTAGCCAGATGTAGTGACACATGCCTGTAGTCCTAGCCACTTAGGAGGTTGATGAGGGAGGAGGTTGATGAGGGAGGAGGACTTGTGCCCAGAAGTTCCAGGCTGCAGTGAGCTTTAATTATGGCAGTGTACTCCAGCCTGAGTGACAGACTGAGACCCTGTCTCTAAACAAAACAAAACACAAACAAAAAAGTAAAAACTGAAACAAACAAAATGTGACAGGATAAATGAAGTTAGCATTGGGAAAGTAGTAACTATCAAATATCTAGTCCTACAGAGATGAAGATGGAGAAGTAGATGTGTGGGATCATGTAGATATTGATTAACAAAGAGTTAGGTCATTTGCATGGGAGATATTTTGTGTTTTTACCACCATTCTTCCCCACTGTACCATAAACTGCTTAAAGACAGGACCTGTGCCTTGGCTACCATTGCATGATACTTCTGGAATTATTCTTCCATATACATGTCCAAAATAGAACACAAAGTTGAATTAAAGTTGTATGTACTAGACGGGCATGGTGGCTCGCGCCTGTAATCCCAGCACTTTGGGAGGCCGAGGTGGGTGGATCACCTGAGGTCAGGAGTTCGAGACCAGCCTGACTAACATGGAGAAACCCCATCTCTACTAAAAATACAAAATTAACCAGGTGTGGTGGCTCATGCCTGTAACCCCAGTTACTCAGGAGGCTGAGGCAAGAGAATCACTTGAACCTGGGAGACGAAGGTTGCGGTGAGCCGAGATCGCGCATTGCCCTCCAGTCTGAGCAACAAGAGCAAAACTCCATCTCAAAAATAAATAAATAAATAAATAAAATTGTGTGTACGAAATAGGGGCCCGATGTTGCTGATACAGATTTAACAGAATTGAGACAACTCAGAAAGCTGGAGACCAGAAATGGAATTAAGAACACACTTGAGAATTTCTTTCTCAGGTCACCAAGTCCATTGTGACATCATTATCAGAGGCAGGGGCATGGTGGCATCTTTTGATGTCAATCTTAATGAATTTCTAATTGCTTTATGCTTCTATTTTTCAGGACTTTTTTTTTTTTTTTTTACAAAATTTTCAGAAAGTACCATAGAGTGTGACATTTCTGTGTAATAGCTTTTGCTGTCTTTTCTTGAGTGATATAAAACTAATTCATTGAATTAGTTTTGTCCTCTAGTATGACTTTTATATTTTATTTTAAACTATGCGATTATTTGACCATTTTACTTAAAATTAAAAGAGTATGTGACTAATTACATTTATGGTGAGATCTAATAATTTATAACATTTTCTGGTCATCATAAAAAATTATTTTGTGATTTTAAGATTCTTGACATTGTAACAGTGCTATCAATTGTCAGTAATAGTATACAAGTAGGTGTGCTTCAAAACATAAATCACGAAAATAGAATCTGAATGAGAAATAAATTCAACTGTATAGTAAAAGGACTAATTCCAGTCTATTTTATGTTTGCATAACACCACAGAAATGTCGTGTCACTATGCCTACCACAGCTAGTGCACCATCCAAGGAAAGAAATGCTTCCAAATATATTATGTGCAAAGTCATACAAATAATGATTTGGCAGGAAGATATCTTTTTTTTTTTGAGATGGAGTCTCGCTCTGTTGCCCTTTTAATGTTCTTTTTAACCTAAAGAAATGAAACCACCAATGACACATAAAGTTATTATTTATTTGTGTTCATTGTTGCTTTATAGGAGTTATGTATAAGTACTGTACTGATAAAAAGTCTACCAGTTCAAGATAATCTAAACAATTGCTACAAAATAATGTCCAAGTAAAAAAATGCAACTCCCATTTAATCACTCATATATATATATATTTGTTTCATGGAAAATTTCTACTAACGTCCATTTTTTGATATGTGTATGCACTCCCCATTGTCCTGAAACATCAAGTAGAATGTATGTAAATGTGGTATGTGACAAGAGAAGGCTACCTGGCTGATTACAGAGTGACCTCTGCGTGGTATCTGTATAGTGCTTTCTACATCCATAAAACACACATTTTTCAGTGCCTCAGAATTGTACAGAACCAAGCATGACAACCAAGTCTCAACAATATTTCAAAATCCTAATGTCAAACTGGAACATTGGTTTATTGAACTTAGAACAGGAGAATATCCCATTCAGTAGGTAAGAAAGTCTCTGTCTCCTCTTCAAAGCAATACCCTTTCTTTAAGGAGATCCAAGGAAAATCAGCGTAGCTCTTAAAATGTTGCCTAAAGAGGAGATGGAATCAAAGGAGGAGTTTCTTTTCTTTCTTTTTCTTTCTTTCTTTCTTTTTTTTTTTTGAGACAGAGTCTTGCTCTGTTGCCAGGCTAGAGTGCAGTTGGGTGATCTCGACTCACTGCAACCTCTGCCTCCCGGGTTCAAGCGATTCTCCTGCCTCAGCCTCTCAAGTAGCTGGGGCTACAGACACATGCTACCACACCCAGCTAATTTTTGTATTTTTAGTAGAGACGGGGTTTCATCATGTTAGCCAGGATGGTCTCAATCTCCTTTCCTCGCAATCTGCCCACCTCGGCCTCCCAAAGTCCTGGGAGTACAGGTGTGAGCCACTACACCCAGCCACACGTTTCTTAATCCACACGCTGAGGCTTGATGCGGCCTGCAGAAACAAATCTATCTTTGAGATCATCTGAAAAACACGTTGCTTTTGCTCCCTAGATTCAGTGCTTCTTTCAGTGCCAGCTACTAACCACAATCTTGTGTCTCTAACTTATGCTTGTTGTTGTTTTCTCTTGTCTTTAGGGTCATCTATTAAGGATTTTCCATATTTTTTCTTAAAATATATAAAGGAGTTTTTTCAATAATAGCTTTAGGCCTGCTTATATAACCAGACTTTATTTCTCTCCTTGCTTCTGGTCCATTCTATAAGGTGTCTTTGCGCTATCTAAACATTCACCAACTATGTATCAATTACTTAGTTGTTTACTTGGCAGTTCCCTGCTGTTACTGTTGTGTAGGTGATACCTGACACTCACAACTGTGTGCATAAGAAACAATTCCAGATTTATGTGTAATTTTAAAAATCATTAATTAAATGCTCATAATTCTCAGGTAATTCTCACCTAAAACAAGCTCGATCTTTAATTATATGAATACTTGAGGAAATGGAGTTTCAGGGCCCAGTCTTTATGATTTCCCTTCACTGTGGGTGAAGCAATCTAACCATACATCATCTTTCAATAGGTAACTGGAAGCAACGTGTTCACACGGAACCATATTTTATCAGAGTTTTTCCCTGTAAGCTTACTGCCCTTTATTCAGTGTGATCAGTTGTATTCAGCCTTCACTAGTTCTTTGAGAATTCAATTTTGAGAGGCATTTCTAGTTTCCTGGACAACATTGGTCCATCTCTTTCTTCCAGAATAATGAAGATCTAAAATCTAATTCTTGCCTGTTTCAGCCCCAGACTGTTTTCATCCTCTTTTGTGAAATCAAGCCAGTATGCTTTTTCTTTTGCTGCCCACGTCTGAGTATTATCTATGTCCCCAGGATCAAGTAGCTATTAAATTACTTCTATAAATTGCCCGTGGGGTTTAGAGATCCCTGTGTGTGTGTTTTTTAAGTAACCACATTTTATTTTAGAACACAAAGTACAGGACTTCTGATTTGATTATTTAGCTTCTTAAACTTTTTCTGAAGTTTTTTGAAAATAGCAGGGAAAATACATTATCACTCTTCTTTACCTTAATGAAAATTCTCAGTTCCTCTGTCATTTCATTTCAGAAGGAGAATTAGAGGACTGTTCCACAAACTGACTCTTGGGCTTCATATTTTTTCTTTATTTCTCCATTCTAATAATCTATTCCTTTGCCTTTCCTAAACTCACCATCTCATGCACACTTTCTTCTTTATAATACCTTATCATGACCTTTTGGAGATTAAATAATTCAGTTTCTCTACCAAAAGTCATTATATTTGAGTCATTTTTGACTATCAAGTTTCTCTTTTCCTTTTGGATACCTTCTAGAAGAGTCTAATTAATATTTTCTGTTTTAAAAAGTCCTTCTTAAATATAACAATTCTACTGTATTGTAATGTATCATATAATCTGTACATTTGCAAAGAATTGGAGCAAGATATCTTGGGTTCTAGTTCAAGCTCCGTCACATTTCCAGAAAGAGAACCTGGGTCAATTCATGTAATGTCTCCTTCACCTACACAATAGGTACAATAAATATGGTAATAACTGCTCTATCTTCCTCAAAGGGTTATGTGCACTTTAACATATACTTTTTGGAAGTTAGCATTAATAAAAGTATGCTAAAGTATTACTGAAGTATTACTTTACTATATTTAGTTATTTATAGATACCTTATTACTGATGTATTGCTGAAGTATTACTTTACTGCATTTAGTTATTTATAGAAGTATTGAATGCTGAAGTATTACTTTACTGTATTTGTTTATAGATACCTTAAAATTGCTGATAACTAGTTCTACAACAGTCTTTTTCCACATTAAATCAGACTCGCAATGTTCGCAATATTTATTAAATGCATGATTATTTTCTTACCTCCAGAAATGTTTACTGGCCTCGCTTATATTTAGCTGTAAAGGTAAGTCATTTCTTGGCCCCTTTTGAATTGCCTATTGGTTTCCAATTCTCTAGGCTAAGAGTACATGGATCTCTAACTACTGTGAACAAGTTCCAGTATGTATAACAAATATAATTCTATGAAAACTGTAGAGAAAGAAAACATTAATAGTATCACATCTATTTTCTACAAGCTAAATGGCTCTGTCTTTAGGAAATCTGCATATATTTTCCTGGATTTATTGTAAAGGAATAGTAAATGACAGAAACCAGTAACTCACAGAGATATTCATCAAGTAATTATTAAAGATCATTCACTGAGCAGTAGCAGAGTAGTTCCAAAAAGGCTGAGATTACAGACAACCATCAAATATTCAGAGCAGTGAGCAAAGCCTTGTAAAGATTATCACCGATCACAGAGTGTGGATAGGATCTGCCAATTAGGCACCAATTCATAGCCCTTATTCACATCTCCATTTAAACTGCTAATTAAGCCAAATAAATTTGTAAATGTAGAAATCAACTTTTATGGGATATTTGAGATAATTTTTGGAGCACAGAGCAAAACACCCCAATTACAATACAATGCGAACACAAAAGGCTTCATGAAGTAATCTAAAGGCACCACGTCATCACGGTGTCAGAGATAAGTGAATTATAATTGTATTGGTATTCACTCCCTCTTATAAATACACATAAAATGAAAGAAGCACTAAAAAACAACAACATAAAGTGGATAACCTATCCATCAAAAATATTTGCTAGAATGATAAAATAGTATCCTTATTACATGTAGAAAAAGAAAAGATAAATAGAGCAAGGAATAATTGAATTAGTAAATGAATTCTTTTATAGTACATTGGTGTCTACCTGAGGGTTCTATATAATCATTTGCTTTACAGTATCACTCAGAGCAAGGTAATGTCGACATGTTACAGATGATGAAAGTGAGAAGATACGGAAAGTTGTAGTTAATACCTGATAACTCTTGGTATTTAATACGTGATAGCTTTTATTTTTTATTATTTGTCGCTATTAACTCTAAAGGGCTATATTTGCGTTATTGAATTCAAAGTTTATGAAAACCTATTATAGCCATTATAATTATTTATATTTTAAAAACTCATTTAAGTAGAAAAACATTTAGTTTTTATGTTATATTTAATAGAAGCACTGATTTATTGCATAGTTTTAAGCAAATCCCTTAGCCTTTTGTTGTCTCATTGTCTAAGGCAGGCAATAAACTTTGCTCTACCTATTTTTCAGGTAATTTCTCTTTTCATCTGTGTATTATAAAACACAGTGCACTTTTTTTTATTTTTTGCATAAAGCAATATTTATTTTATCATCGAGAACACTGTAAATTATAACTTTGATGTTAGTACCTGGGGTTATAACTCAGATGGTCAAGTATTTACATCACAAAAATTAGGAAGAGACTAATAGATTTTGGTGGGAGGTGTTGTTTTTATTTGCCTGTTTGTTTCAGAATAACAGAATAATAGACTCAGTATCATGAACCAATTAAAGAAATATACCCAAAGTAAGGTAAGAAGAATCAATACCAGATGCTTTATTTATGGTTAACCTTGATAGTTATATCACTTTTGACTGTAATTCATTGGTAGTTCATTCAGAACACACAGACACACACATACCTGCATTGTATCCTTCTACCAAGGTAGAGAAGATGCTTAACTCAATGGGAGGAGGCATAAGAAAATATTGCATTAAGAGCCTGATTCTGGAGTTGGTCCCTTGACTCCCAGTGATTGTGGAAACAAAGCAATTAACTTTTTAATTATGCAAACCATTCAGTAAAGTAAGCAGTAAAAAATATGTTAGTTTATTTAATACTTCTAATATTCTCGGTAATGTTGGAAATTTCGAAATAAGCAAAAAACTTTAGCTAAATGTGTAAACTCAGATTTTTCTTTCAAGTTTTTCTCTCTGCTGAATAAATACAGGAAAATATTTCCACATTCATATCACTGCTTTCAAAACTGCTAGATAATCCATTTTAAATAATATGATTTTTATAATATGTGATTCAATTAGAAAATATCTTAGCTATTTTGAGTCTTGGTCACAAATATTTTTAACTGCAACACCAGTCACAACCCTTCCTCCTGCCTCCCTAGGGAATATTTATTTTAATTATACCTGACAGTTGATCTAAATTATTGAACTTGCTCAAACTTGCTGAAGAATTAGAAACTTCCTTGGATACAGTAACAAAGTAAAGTAAAATGGAAAACAATTTTGAAATTACCAGCATAACAGAAATAAAAGGGAATATGTATTATGCACACTAACACATTTTCAAGTTTCCTTGCTCTCAAGTATATCTCATTAAATCTCTTTATGGTCAGGAAAGGATATGCCTTACAAAAGTGGATCAATGACTCGACTGGAGCAAGCATTTAAAATATTGTAAATTTCCTATTCTAATATCAGTATATTTTGGGATTTTTATTTGACATATGGAATCATGTCATCTATTTAGGAACACACATGCAGAAAAGATGCGTATTTCAAAGTAGAATTAAGTAAAAAGATGTGTTTCCACTGAGAAGCTGGCATGTGTAGCTTGCTAATAATTGACCTCATCACTAAGCAACTTTCAGCCCCCATCTGCCAATTCTGCTCCTTTGTAATTATCATACATATTTTATGATCAGTGGTAAGACTTTCACTTCCTTCCTAGGAATAAGGCAGGACATTTCTGACGTGGTTAGGACAATTCTCTTGTAGCAATAGGGGAAAAAAAGAACAAAAAATGTAATATAGCTACATGGAGAGATGTCTGCCTCTGAGCTCTTTTCATTTTAACAGCTTGAGAAATATTGCTCCACGTTATTGCTCAGATATACATTCTTTCTAAATGAAGGTTACTGCCATTGATTCCCAAGAGCTAAAGGATTCATTTTGATATTTTTGCACTTCATTTAGCTAGTCTCCTTATTGATTGGACTTTATGAACTATCTACTCGTATGTAACATGCATTCCTAAACAAATTTGAGGACAAATATTTCCTGGATCAACATGTAGAGAACTTGACTTCCCAGATACTGTATGTTTTGGATACTCATTCTGAAATTTATGAGCAAACTTTAGGAAGAACTGGCACTGCTCATTGGGGAAACACACACACACACACACACACACACACAACAGCGTTGATCAGCTAGGCCAAGCAGGTTTGAGGCACCTCCTGGAAATAATTTGAGTAATAAATTATCCTTTCAGAAAGATTTTATTTTGGAAATGTTCTATTAAATTAAAATCAATTGTTTCACACTTTGCAAACTTGACAGTCTCTTATTATATTGAGATATTTTTATATTGTAAAATGAAGTAATATTTTTTATAATATAATCAGCCTTAATAAATGACCAGTAGAAAATTTGTAGTGTATGTGCCTTAAAATTCATTGTTTTCTCTTTTTACTTAACATGCCAATTTGAAATTTAATATAATCTTTTAAGTAAAATACTGACAGAGAAACCCTGTAAGCGGAACTTAAGATTGTAGTTTCCTAATTGCCTTCTAATGCTTTTTCCCCTCCAGAATAAAGTGTGTCCTTCTATTTTTATAATACGGAGTTAAAAATACACAAATATATTTTAGAGTATTTCAAAATACTGCCTTAAAGTTATTTCAGTGGACTGCTCAAGTACTTCATCATTTTGAAATGTCCTTTACACCTAAAGCTCTCATTTTCCGTACAAGGGATATTGTTTTTTTAATGCAAGCCTGAAAATCCCTGGGAGCACTTAGGCCTGCCACTGTCAATGCACAATAAGAGGTCTCAACAAGAAACCCCATGCCCTGAGACTGATGCTGACAGTTGGTATTTTAAGTTTCTGTTGAAAACTTATGCTAATCCGATGTAAGTGTGCCTGTTATTTATAATAACCATTTCAGTATTGTGGTATATTAGGCTTTTCATACACTTTCTCTCAGCACTGAAACCCAGCCATAATTCTGTCCTTGTCTTCTGTATTGCTTGCTATAATAAAGTCCTTCTGATACTACTGGTAATAAACCTTCACGGATGCAATCCAAGATAGACCCTACTGATAACTGAATTCTCTTTAATAGTGAATTGTATTCTTGTGAGACTCCAGTATAGTTATTTTCCTTTAGAGTTAAGGGTTTTACATTGAACTAGTATTTATTTATTTATGTATATCATTGAAGAGTCTCACTGCTATGACTAAGAAAATTGCTCCATAAAATACTTGGTAATGTAAATGTGAGAATGAAAGTTATACATTTGGTGATTTGTCAAATTTATGGCTTGTACCAACACAACTGTCTCTATAAAGGAATTTAATACACACATTGGAGAATATTCCTGTAATGCCTAGTAAAAATGGATGCTGTTATACTATGAGATCTCAAAAGCAGGAATCACTCTAGAATTTTCCCTTTGACATTTCTAATGGTGCATGGCCTGGCTTCACAAATCTAAATTTGATGTAGGGAAACTTAAAATAAGCATTTATTATAGAAGCACCTGCCCTCCCACAGAGGATAACATTCCATGTGTAGGGCCTGCTTTTGATGTATTTCTTTACCTGTTTCTTTTATTGGCAAGCAATGGAAGAGTCAGTTAAGAGTAGGAAGTTTAACTGGATTCACATAAGAGGAAAAGCAGGTCAAAGCTGATGAGCATGTGCCTAGAATCTGAGATCAATGATTACCCCAGATTGAAGAGTAATGATGTGGTAGGCAAAAAACAAAGCAAAACAAACAAACAAACAAAAAAAAAACTGAGGGTTATACCAGTAGCCTGAAAATGCATTAACATATTGAAATATGTTTAGCCTCTTTCTTTGTCTTCCAAGAATTTGGTTGTAAAAAGTATGAGTCCCCATTTTAAAAAGTAGTTTTTTTTTTTTTTGCCTTGAATTTAAAAAAAATTATCACACTTTCTGAACTGATTTTGATTGAAATTCTATTGACAAATTTAGTGTATTTGGTCAGTAAAATTTTTATTTTATAAAATGGTAATTTTAGGATTCTTTTTATAGTGAACTTCCATTAATTGATATATGTTCATTGATATTTGAAAAACTCCAACATTGTAGCCACTTAATACTTTATAGAATTATATTTTTGCAAACCCAAATAATACACTTGCATAGTACAAAAGTATTATTTGTGCATTATGTATAAATAGAGACGATTAAGACAAAGATTTAGTTTCTTTTTGCACAGTGTTCTTAAAATAAACTTAGCTATCATTTTTACAATGAAATTCTTGTGGCATATGGCTTATTCTCAAGTTTACCCTCCCCTCAACCAGAAAATGCATTACTTAACTGAGACATAAAAGAGCATAGATGGTGAGGGAGAGAAGGAACAGGTCCTTCACATACATTAGCAGACCCTTATGCTGTTTGTTAAGTTTGATGATAGTCAACCAATTCAGGCAGCTGATTGAAATAAGAAGAAATCAGCAATTTTGCAGAAGTGTGAAAACATGTGCACATGTACCTCGCTCCTGCAGTTTTATCGTCTGTCAGATTTCTCAAGAGTATACCATATTTTTTTTTCGGCTTGAAATAAAACATTGGGAATATATACATACATAATGAAATGAGATATATGCTTTGAGGGAATAGCATTGCCCAAAGTTAACAGATAGTTCATATGATTTAAATGATTCTATTTGGAAAGGTATTCTCATATATAAACTGAATTTCAACTTAGAGTATGCTGCTTATCTTTTTAGTTGTACATGAATGTGGTGGGCAGAAAATAATTTTAAAATTTTTGGTAAGAATCTGGGATGCTTTATTGTCAAAGAACAACTTGTATTTTAAAAATAAATTAAAATACATTAAGAACAGTGTGTGAAGTATTTCAAGTAGATAGGGTGAACAGACTGTTTTACTTTTCTTCTATTCTACATGTCTGTGAATAATCATTCCTTGAAGTTTAAAATTATAAATAACAGTGCAAAATGGTGTTATTTCTACTTTACGAGGGAAATCATCCATTTTGTTTTCATTTTCGTCAGGGTAAACTCAAAATGGCTTTGTGTAGCTTCCGTTAATCTTATTCAAGACCGAAGCATTTTTGACAAAGGAATGTTTCCCAATTTTCAGTAGATTATTACATTTATGTGGCTAAATTGACTCAGAATTGACAACTGTTGTTTGACTTGGCAAAGTTAGAATATGGTAGTTGATACTAAGAGGAGGGATGTAACAAGTTGTAAAGACAAGAAATTTCAAAGAAGAACCTATAAGCGTATTTTATTTTATTCTACTGTTTAAAATGGAAATATAAAAATTATCACTCAATTGTGATATTGTTGATTACTCCACAACCTGCCCTCACATACATGCACATACACATGAGACCAAAAAAAATGAGATAAAATTTACTATCTAATATTAAGTTTAGCTATTCAAGACAGTCCTTTGTAAATCCTAGATATCTGTGCTAGGTGGAGTTAGAAACCTGTCTAGGTGGATATAACCTTTACTCTCAGTATTTACAAGGTCAGGATGTGAGAAGTTATAAAGTGAAAACCTTGGTTTAAGTTTTAGGGTATGTAATTTTTTAAGCAAAATTCTTTTGAAAATAGTTTCTAGAATTATTTTTAACACATTGAGTGGGATGGAGGCCTGTATTCATTTATTAATTTAGTATCCTACCTTACTAGACTTTATGCTACATGATGACATGTGTTTGGAGATCATGTTTTCTTGTTTACCATAATATATCCAGCTAAACTAGGACAGGGTCTTGCATATAATAGAGTCTCAATAAATTGTTGAATTAATTAATGAATAAATGAATATTTGAATCAAGGATTCACAATTTCCATTATTACCCATGCTTTAATGTTTTTTTCTTGCTCTTCTGATAAATTAATCTATATTGAATTGTGTTAGTAAAGAAATTAATCAAAATTATTAATTAGTATAAAACATACTGTATAAAAAAGAAATTCAATTTACTAATCCTAAATTCTTTATAGAGCCTTGATCAAGTGTGCTTTATATTTCAAAATCATGCTTCTGTACAAGGTATAAATTTTTACCTTCAGTGTCCTAATTGGCAGAACTGAGATGTATCAAAGGCAAATCTTTATCTTATAGTTGAGAAATCGTTTTTCTAAATGTTCTGTCCCTCAGGGACCTGAGGACCTCAAGGACTTGAAGATCAAAGATAGCGTGATGATGGTGCATACCTAGCATGGAGAAAAGCTCTAATATTCCCTGTGTACTTTGCCCTTAAAAAAATTATTTTCTAGACAAGTTGGTATTGATTAGTAAACTTTATGAGTAACCCAGGTTGAGAACATCACAATTGTGAATTTGAATTCTTACTACATTGGTGATACACCTTGAAGGATGTATTTATTTACATATTCATTCATTAATTTCTTTATTACTAAAATATTATTGAAATCTAATTTCAAAGACAGCTGTGAGATTCAGGTAGAGACAACCAACCTAAGCAATGGAAGAGGAAGGTTAAATTTCTGTCTTGAGTAAGTTTCTTTTTTTTCCTAATCATGCTACTCTTTACACATTTCATTCTATTTTTATGAAGATTCTGGAATACTTTTTAAAAATTATAGTTTGTTTTTTTTTCTTTTTCCCTGGGAGAAGATAGAGTGACACTGGGTGGAAATCAAGATTTGCTATGGATTTGCAAAAGCCTGCATAGGAAATAATTCTCGAGTTTCCAAGGTAGTTTATTGCATATTATCATATTTCTATTTTTAAATCACTTTCATTCATCTTGAACCTCCATATCAATATGGCTTCATTGCTGCCCTTTTCACCCATGTTTCTAACTTCAGTTATAAACTTCACTCCTGTCTTCACCACCTCACCGCACCCTAAGCTCTCAACATGATAACCAATTCACTTTCTTTAAACATGCAACAAAACCAATATATTACTGGTGTGCTAATTAACTGTCAAATGTGAAAATACTTTGCATATTTCATCTCACCTAATTCTGACTGCATTTTTATTATGCAAGTTTTATTATTTCACCAGTGAGCAAACTAAGGTTTACAGAATTTAAGTGACTTGCTTAAAGTCATGCAGCTAGTGAGTGGCTGAAATGCGGTTTGAACAAAATCTGTCAAAATGAAAAAAAAAAAAAAATGTTCTTCCCATTACATCATGCTGTATCTAGCCATGCATTTCTTACTTCAGAATGATTTTAACCTCTTTCACCTGCATCTCTTCACTGCTGGCCAACTCTTCCTTTATTTTATTTATTTATTTATTTATTTTTTGAGACGGAGTCTCGCTCTGCCGCCCAGGCTGGCGTGCTGTGGCCGGATCTCAGCTCACTGCAAGCTCCGCCTCCTGGGTTTAAGCCATTCTCCTGCCTCAGCCTCCCGAGTTGCTGGGACTACAGGCGCCCGTCACTGCGCCTGGCTTGTTTTTTGTATTTTTTAGTAGAGACGGGGTTTCACCGTGTTAGCCAGGATGGTCTCGATCTCCTGACCTCGTGATCCGCCCGTCTTGGCCTCCCAAAGTGCTGGGATTACAGGCTTGAGCCACCGCGCCCGGCCCAACTCTTCCTTTAAATCAAACCTGTCCAACTCGTGGCCCAGGATGACTTTGAATGTGGTCCAACACACATTTGTAAACTTTCTTAAAACATTATGATTTTTTTCTTTTTTTTTTAGCTCATCAGCTATAGTTAGTGATAATGTGTTTTATGTGTGGCCCACAACAATTTTTCTTCCAATGTGGCCCAGGGAAGCCAAAAGATTGGACACCCCTGCTTTAAACTTTACTGCAAGTTTTGTCTCTTTTGTGGAACTCTTGCTCACCACCTCTTCCATAGCTCTTTGCATAACACCTCTTGGTACTGGCATATGTCATATTAGGGTCTTAAAAATTTATGTATCACTCCTCTTGCTCCAGTGTGGCCTCCATGAGGGCAGGATTATTATTATTATTGTTATTATTTATTTATTTATTTACTTACTTATTTATTTATTTTTAAGACGGAGTCTGGCTCTGTCGCCCAGGCTGGAGTGCAATGGCCGGATCTCAGCTCACTGCAAGCTCCGCCTCCCGGGTTTACACCATTCTCCCGCCTCAGCCTTCCGAGTAGCTGGGACTACAGGCGCCCGCCACCTCTCCCGGCTAGTTTTTTGTATTTTTTAGTAGAGACGGGGTTTCACCGTGTGAGCCAGGATGGTCTCAATCTCCTGATCTAGTGATCCGCCTGTCTCGGCCTCCCAAAGTGCTGGGATTACAGGCTTGAGCCACCGCGCCCGGCCTATTACATTTTTTTTATTTTGCTCAATATTGAAGGAACTTAAGCTGGCAGTTCTCAAAGCCAAGCGATCTCAAAACTCCAGGACTCAAAATCATTTCCTGATACTATTAGGATGTTATTTACTCTTTCAACTCTTGTTCTCATAAGTGCACAATAAAATTTTCCTGAGGTTACATGCTCTGTGTCAGTACAACAGATTGAATTCAGAGCAGATAGGATAATCCAGTTATCCTCTGGTAAGATAATCATTCAAGAGATGTGCAAAAGTGTCAAACAATGTCATTCTTCTCACTTTTTTTAATATGGTAGTTTTCTATTAAAATATATCATTTTTGTCAGCATATAATGAATTTATTGTGACTATTTTCAAACATATATATATAACCAGTTATTTTAAAGGTGTTTTTATTTTAATGTTGAATATGGTGAATATCAACAGATATACCCCACATAAGCAAAAAGCTCTTTAGGGTCCTCTATAATTTTTAAAGTGTAAAGGAGGCTTGAAAACCAAACACACAGGACCACTGACTAAACTAACCTCTGGCACCCATTAAATATTTGATTGACAAAACTGAGTAATCAAACTGATAAACCAATTCAGTGGAGGAGACTGTAAATGTTCTAGGGAGGACTTAGGTTTTCTGTTATTTTACAAACTTATTCTAACAAACAAGTATAAGTCAGGAAGATAATGAGCAAAACTCATATTAAACATACATTAGTTGGAATAAAAGTAAACTTAGAATATTCATCATTTCCATTGTGTAAAATCGTGTATTAATTAAAATTAAATTGTAAGCAAATATTACTCAATGCATTAATCAACAGTTAACTAGGTATCCAGGTAGGTTATTAGCTTTTATAAAGGATATAGTGGGTCATGGGTCATGCTATTGTGGTTATACATTGTGAGATTTTTAGGGAGCAGGCTTGTGAAATTTATAAATTTGAAATCAATTAAGCAAAATATTATACATTTGCCAATAGTGTTTTACAATGTTTTTAATGCAACTAAATCTTGAAATTTTAATAAAGTTGTCACCTAAGAAAAATATATCTCAGCTCCAGTTATAGAAAGCAACATTCTTATTGCCATGAAAATTAAATTAATTTTTAAAAAGAAGTGTGTAATATTAAATAAGATTAGTGAGCCTCTTCAGTTAGAAAGAAAAATAAAATAATATTTTATGTGTTTACTCTAAATTTAAGAAATTTTAAACATTATATGCTACTATTAATACATCATACTTCAACTTTTCATATATGTGTGTGCTTGTATAATATCTCAAATCCAATTATAATATAATTCAGTAGCTTAGATTTACACCTAATTTTTAAATATTCACAAATTCTTCATTGTACAATTGCTTATTAAAGCTGGTAATTTTAAACACTTTTAAAATTTAAAATTTCACTCAACTGGTTTTTACTGCCATTAAGCTATGCAACTTATGCATTTAAATCTCAGGAATACAAGAAACACTATTAATGCTTAATAAAAAGAGCTGTATATAGAATTCATGATTAACTGTTCTTTTAACTCATTTAAAATTCTTACTAATTTTCAAAAAATTCTTCAGGTGATGCCTACACGATGTTTTTTTGTTTGTTTGTTGTTTGTTTTTTAACGAGTATTTTCTATTTATTTTTTGTAATGTGGTCTCATTTATGTCCTGACTGATAAGCTCACCCAGGGTTTATATGATTATGGACTTAGTAACTTGAAAATACTGTTTGTTCTTCACTTCCAAAGGGGATCAGGCACTAGCATATCTGCAATTTCCTGATTCCTGTGAAAACATGTGACATTCCTCCTTTGCAAAGGTTTCCAGTTTCCTTCTCTCCATGTTGCCAATCCTGCCACCACGTAAGGCTGATCTTAATTCCATGAGGGCCACAGTTAGTGCAAACAATCAAGCTGACCTCTCCACACTCTAGCCCTGCCTATAACATTATGGACATTATGATTATTAAAATGCCTTTTTTGATAATTATTCAGCCACTACTAGCAAGAACATCTGAAATGTCTCTGCCTAATGCATGGCCTCCCCTGAAGAATATGCTAGACTATCTATGGTCGCAGAAGCCCTGGGTATTCTGTATGACAGACTGTGGGAAAGTTTGAGAGTCAGACCCAGAATGAAAATCTCTGATTTTTCCAATTGTAAGAGAAAATTTACTTTTAAGACAGACCGTACTGATAGGATAAGGAAGACAATACTGTTATCAGGAATGTTTATGCAGCAGGGGAATAATCTCTTCTCGTATATCCTTACACCAGACACACCAGGTTTTGACAAATGTTTAATGATGTAAGCAGAGAACAGGGGTCGCGCTGCCTAACTAAACTCCCTGTAATATATTAACATATTATATATTAATGTTTAATGTGTCTCTCCCACCTATCAGGGATGTGTTCTATTGTTTTTCTGAACATCTATTGTTTTTTCCACCACGAGATCCACCCTGCTTAGACAAAACTTCACTTGTCCAAGCTCTCGCCCACCACTCTCCATCTCTCACCCACCTCCCTCCCACCCCACTACCTTAGGATGTTTTGACTTCCCTTTCCACAACTTTTTTTATTCTTTTCTGCAGCAACTCTCTTTTGCTGCCATTCTTTTATAGACGTCTTATCCAGTCTGTGAAAAGCAGTTTCTCTCTTGTGAGTAACATTTACTCCTCTTCTATCTTTGCTTTTAATCCCCAACCACCTCAGTATATAGCGCCTTATCTTTTTTTGTTGTTTTTTATTTTTTATTTTTTATTTTTTGTTATAGGGTCCTGCTCTGTCGCCCAGGCTGGAGTGCAGTGGCGTGATCTTGGCTCACTGCAACCTTCCCCTCCTGTATTCAAGCATTTCTCTCCTGCCTCAGCCTCCCGAATAGCTGGGATTACAGGTGCCCACCACAACACTCGGCTAATTTTTTTGTGCTTTTAGTAGAGACGGGGTTTCACCATGTTGGGCAGACTGTTCTCGAACTCCTGACCTCAGGTGATCTGCCAGCCTCAGCCTCCCAAAATGCTGGGATTATAGGCATGAGCCACTGCGCCCAGCCTTACCCCTTATTCCTTTAATCCAGCTAAAGAACTCTTTCCTTGAGGATATGAACCAGTGCCTTCCCTGCTTACAGTTGCACGTGCTCTCTGTGCTTATTTTACTAAGTCCCACAGCCTTGTGTATCAATCTCTTAATATCTGCACTTCTACCATGGCCATATATTTTTCCAAGAACAGAAACTAGAAGAAGCGGACTCTAGAGTGGTCACACCGACAGTGTTTTCCATGCGATTCATATTGTTACATCGTTGTGACAGATAATTCCTGTCATTTTGGGAAACCAAACTTATTACAAACTCTTCATCCTCAATGCACTTAATAATAATCACAAACTGTCTCTCCATGTACTTATTTTTATAAATCATGGGGATCGTTTTCCCTTTGTTGTTGTTACCAGGTGAAAATCTAACTCATATCATTGTCCATACCAAATTCCTACCAAATGCCTCATGGGGATGAGAGATGATTTTACTATCCTGGTGTCTACCTTTCAAATACATAAAATTTATATTTCCTTCACCCAGAAATTGCAATTCTCTACTCTATCATTCTTTTATTTCATTTCTTAATTGTCATATAATAATTTATAGGGTACCTAGCAATGATTCAATGCATACAGTATATAGTATTCACATCAGAGTAATTAGCATATGTCCATCATCTTAAACATTTACCATTTCTTTGTGTGAGGAACATTCAATGTCCTCCTTCTAGCTATGTGAAACTATATAATATAATATTGCTATCTGTAGTCATTCTGCAGTGGTAGAGAACACTAGAACCTATTTCTTTCCTCCTATCTAGCTATAATTTTGCGTCCTTTAGCAATGTTTTTCCTATGCCCTCCTCTGCCTACCCTTCCCAACCTCTAGTATCCTCTGTTCTACTTTTACTTCCATGATATCAACATTTTTTAGCTTCTACATGTGAGTGAGAGCATGTGGTGTTTAACTTTCTATTCCTGGTTTACTTGACACTTAAAATTCCAGCTTTATTTTTTTGAATTACCCTTCTATGTTGTTTTGGTTATTTATAAACTCTGCTATTTATAAAATCATTTTGTGTTGCTTATTACATCTTGATAAATTATCAGTGTTTTTCTGTGTTTTGTGTATATATATTTACTTTTTATAGTTTCTCATAAGTATACTTTTCATTACTTTTAATCTCTCCCAGTGCAGTGCTAATTATTATCCCATAATAATCTACCCTTCTTGAAGCCAAAGGAAGAATTTTCTATACGTAAAAGTCTTAGTATATTAGCAACTCATATGCAAAAAAAAAAACCAAAAAAAATGTATTTCATGCTAGATGCAAGATCTGGCCACAAATTAAGAGCATGTGGATTCTCCTCCTTTTTGGTTTTTGGCTTATGAGATTCCCACATTTGCTTCTTCCAAAGACAAAATTCTGATCCCAAAATAATCACTGAGGAATATTTAAATGTACAAAAAAATAGGTTTAATTTTTTCAATTTTATTTTACTGAAATACAGAGGTTTCCACTTTGAAGGGGGATTCAAACTTTAAAATATTACTTGTAATATCAATTAATGTTTTAAGTTAAATACAAAATTATAGAAATTTATAGGATCACAAGCAATGGTGCAAAAAGTGTATGTTCAATAATATCAGTTTAAAATTAAGTTTGCTACTTTGAGTTGCTTCTTTTAAATCAGAGGGCCTACATACTACATATGCCTTCAGAATTCTTTGATGTTAACCTCTAACTAATAACCAATTAGTTTCCAAATTTCTCAACTCAAGGGCTGACTAATACTATTGCCTAAGCATTAGGTGGGTCATGTTATTTTAACTAGATATGATGGCTAATCGTAACAGGGTGTCAAAGACCAGAGGAGTTGAAAACTGGGAAATTTGGAGACACCTTGTCTAAACAGGATTAAGGCTAAACGAAAGGATTATTGTTTTCCAAACCCCAGTGATCCTTGTGATAGCTGCTTTCTCAACCATTGGGATTAAAGGTTAGATTTACATTTAGAAACAAGAATGCAAGCATGTATTCATGAATAGCCCTGTCTTTAGAGAAAAATTCATCAATGTCCCAGCCCTTCTGTATCTAAGACACTAAGAAAGAGATTTATGTAAGAAGTTACACACAGGAAAATTAATTCTCTCCTACATTTCATTTTTTTACATTACTTCTTTTCTTCATAAAATACACATCTATTTTTGCAAGTTTATCTTCACTGTGTATTAAAGCTTTTCTAAAAAAGCAGTTTAAGAGAAACATTTGTATATACTATTTGCATTTAAATATAAACATACAAAGTTAAATATTTCTTTTAAAATAAATTCTAAGAGAAAAAAAGATTGTACCAGTGTTTGTTTTGCAGTGGCATTATTGCATAGGTTATTAAAACAACTAATCTTTATTAAAATTCAAATAATTTACTGCCATCAACTGTTCGGTATACATTTTGCTTTATTTTTATAAAATTCCATGTATTTATACTTCTTGAAAATATACATAGTTCAGATTAAACCATGTGTACAAAAATATAATTAAAACAGGAACATTTTTAAAACTTTTATTAGTTTGATCTCCTCCAGTATACAGAGATTCTGTTAAATTTTTTTTTTATTAAGTTAATAAGTTGAAGTTGTTTTCACATCAAAATTACCTATCCTTAGAAGGAGGTGAAAAGGAAGGTGCATTGTGAGACAGTTATATAACAGCTGGGTAGAGACAGAATGAGATGATAATCCTACTGTATGTTAGAAAGAAAATACGTATCTATTTGGTATCAGGGTCATCTTACAGTTTTTTCTGTTGTAAAAAAAAAAGTTATGCCCATATATGAAGGTCCTGCCTAGTTAAAAAATGAGGATAAGATGGTGGTTCGTTTTGTAGCAGCCAACTGGGTCCCTGGATTTGGAGAATTACAGTTGTAAGACTGTTCACATTAACGCATTTCAAAATACTAATTTGTTTAGATTGTCTTTGAAATTTATATAGTTTTTTTTTTTTTCTTTTCTAAAGAAAGCAAACAAGCTCAGGGTTTTTGGAAATTGTTTTATTGCCGAAGTCTATGGATGGACACCATTGTGTAGGGGCTGCTGATTTTCCCTTTACATATTTCCCCATCTCCCTTCCCCAGGTGTTGCTGCCATCACTACCTTTCCCTTCCTCCCCTTTCCTCATGGCAAGACGCATGGAAGAAGAGTGCTGTTAAGGCCTCTCCATTAATCAACAGGTATGGTGGTTCTCATGAAACAGTGTAGCTGCCCCTCTTCTGCATTCTCCATTAATAGTCTGTCTCTTACATTTACAAGATGTACTCATCCACTACACAGAGCCTTCCATATGGAAAAATTGTTCAACTTGAGTTTGTATATTTCACCATGTTATGCATTACCTAAATCCCTACGCAGTGGTAGATTTTTCTAAATGTATAGAGTTTAGAAGAATTAATGATATTATTCTCAGGGAAAGTTGCTATGCAGTTTCCTAAACAAAATGTATATAAAAGAAATGGACCTTGTATGTATGAATATGCCACTTTCAACATTCTACAAATAATCGTTACGTAACATATCTTTGAAAGTATAAAACAGGAATATTTCTGTGAATTTTATTTCAAAATTTAATAGCATTTGCATCTTCAAAAGCATTGCACAAAATTTTATGCACATAATTATAATACTCATCTGGTTATAGAAAATTAGGTATAAGCTAGTTCAAATAAATCTAAATACCCTACAAAGCTGTGCCATTCAGATGTGAAAGCTGAATGCATGCTAAGTACTTTCTGCAACTTTCTTTTGTCAACTCAGCTGGTGGCATTTGAGGGAGACAGAGGGGACTATTTGTTCAGTCCAAGACATCCTTCATTCAGGGTGCTATATTTTGAAAGGAGCTAGGCCCTCAGGGCTCAAACTCCAGCAGAGTCATAACCTATAAAACATGAACACTCAGTCATCACCAGGAAGCACCCGCCTTCTTGATTTCTTTTTTCACTGGTGAAACGAGTCCTCCCAGCTCCTGCAGGGGCTTGTTTTGATGTATCAGGCTTTGCATTACAGTCTTGTGACTCTCTCAGGTTCTTTGAGACACATGACTAAAATGCTACCTTTGGGCTAGGAAGATTCTTGGCAGATGATTTGGAAAAATAGTGTGTCTATGGGTGTGCATGGGTACAGCAGCATTATTTGTAGTATTCTTTAAAGCTGTAGCATAATTAAGACTTGTCTATGTACACAAACAGCAAACCATTTCAATTTACATGCATGTTCACCGAACGTTAAAAGATCATATTCCATTTTTTCCACTGTATTTGAATGCATTGGAATACTGGAGAAATTGAAAAGGGAATGGATGTTAGTCTGGACCATTAATCTTCATTTAGAAATGTATGGCTTTCTGTTAGATAAAGCTCTGATCATTAAGTATCTTTCATGATCTCACTTCTACTCACATTTCTTGCCTTTATATTATGTTTTAACCTTGAGTGCACACTGCGCTTTGTGCTCTGCATCTTTCCCAGAGGGTGCAATCTTTCATGTCCACAGGACTTAGCACGGTTAGGTCTCTCCATCTGGAAGGCACTTGACTCGTGGCTGTTTGGAAAATTCACACACAAAAAATAATAACAGTAACCATGTACTGAGGATTTATTGTGTATGGGCACAATGTTAATGAGTTTCACTTCCATTTTCTTAATTCATCCACACAAAGAAACAATGAGTTAGAAATTATTATTCATTTTATGTAATAGGCGGGAAAACTGAGAGGTGGCTAAGTGGAGAGAGGCCAAGATCACTCAGGATTGACTCAAGTGGGACATGCCTTATACAACTTCTCTTCATTTCTCCCCAGGAAAGCAGCACTCTCATTCATGCTCAACTCTTAAGTTACTAGAGGGCAATGACTCCAACTTATCTTTTATGAGCTCTTCGATGTCCACAGTACGTGTTACTCACTAAATGTTGATTAAATGAATGAATGTTTACAAAACAGCCTTTTGTCTTCTTCTCCTGAACATGGGCCCTTCCCCTTACCCATATTTCTCTCTATTCTGTTTTTATTCCCTACTTAGCTTGTTGTTCTTGGCCATTATTAGCTTCATAGGTTACTCAATATATTTTCTATAAAAAATAATTCATTATTTTTCCGCAGATTTAGGACCTGTAACTATAAACTGAATCAATATAAAATAATTGCATCCCCAGAAAAAGAAATTGATAATTCAAATCCTGTAACATTTATCAAATCTAATGGCAGGAAAGGAAGCGCAAAAACACTTATAACTCACACAGAAAGAAGAAAATTTAACCAAAGTTTTTTGAAGATTTGAGGAAAGGAAATTATGAAAATTATACATGAGATTATAGGAAAATAAAGGTGCTATGCTTGAATGGGAAAACAGTTGTATCAGTTTACCACAAAAGGAAAACAGTGGATAAGTAAAAAGACAGATAGGAAAAGAGGCCAAATTAAGGAGAAAAGAAAAAAAATCTTTGAGAAAAAAGAAGCAAAACAATTTTGGAAAAGTGAATTAAAGAGATAATGAAGGAAACATGTCATTAAAAACCACAGACACTGAAAGGACTTTAAAAGAATATGAAATAAAATTGGGAGGGAAAAAAATCAATGCAGGTAGAGAAAAAGAAGTTTATTTATGAGTTTGTGTTTCCTTATTCTTAGAAAACCCTTTGACGTAAAATGACTAGAAAGTGTAAGTTAAGATGCATTGATTTGTGCACACAGTATATTGTTAGGACTTTTTCTGTGACAACAGTTTTTTTGAGAGCAAGATACGGGTTTAAGCATTAATTTGGAACTATGCATTTAGAACTAAAATAGTTGTGCCTAGAGAATACGGTTGAGACAGGGCTTGCTGGGAAATTAGGATTCAAGTCCAAATATTCCTCTCCACCACATTCTCTACCAAGATACTCATAACACTAATTAATCTGTTAGTTTTACACATAAAAGTATCATCTTACATCTATTTTTCTTTATGTAGAGTGCCTGAAGCATAGAATAAATGTTTGCTGAATTAGTCATGAAATGTTAAGAGTGGGTAGAGATTAATGGTCAACAAATCCCGTCTTAGATTGTGCATGCATGTATCCCTTAACACCATTTATAAGACTTGCTTATCTCCACTTGAATAATTCTAGGGACACAAAGTCTAGAGGTTGCTCCTATTTTGGGACATCTTTAACTTTCCAGCTTTTTCTAGCATCCTGTAACTTGAATCCAGTTATCCCAGTTTTCCCATTTGGAAGCACAAAATAATTTCTATTTTTTAAAAAATGAAAAAATAGACAGACAGACACTATGTCATAATGTCTAGATGTCTAATGTCTCTCTATTTTCTTTTTTGGTTTATAGCCCCAGTCTTTCTAATTTTTCTATGTTACTTGATTGCAACTCTTTTTAGTATTCTGGTTATTTTCATTTTCTCATTTGGTGAAAAATGATCTTGCCTAAAACAAGAAATTCAGCATGTGCTTCCACAGTTTATGTTGTTATATTTAGTCAGCTTGAAGAAACTAGCAATTTCATTTGAACACCTTCAAAGAAAAAAAAAAAAAAGAGGTACAGTTTAAAGCTGCATATGGCTTTGACATTAATTTGTTAAAGGTATGGTTTGTACAGGATACAGTATATAAATAAAATAAACACGAGTATATATAAAACAATTAATTTTAAAAATAGCATTTGAAGAAAGATTTTCAGTCTTTACTTTTTACTTTGTAATTTAATACATATTTCAGTTTGTGTTGAGTGCCTGAGGTGAATCGTTGCCTAAGAGAAGTCCATTCATCATTCTAACAAATTTCACACTACAAAATATAATGTCCTTAAGTGGATAATAACATCAGTGGCAGTAAAAGACAAGCAAAACAAAACAAAACAAAAATTATTTTTCATTGCAAATAATTGACTTGATTGACTGATAATATGGTCTCACATATAACAATATATTGTTACATGGAGGGCAAAATAAGATTAAAAGATGTGTAAAGCAAGAGCTGTCAGATCTGTGCTTTCCCTAACAGAATTTATTGCAAAGTAAATTCTTCATTTATGGGAACTCTTACAAATGCCAAATTTCTGTCAATATCCCTTGGTGCGGCCTATTTATGAGTAGATTATGGCACACTCTGCAAGGGCCTGCACATCTGATTTTCAGTGAGTGTCTCTGCAGAATATATGGCCTTTTCCAGAACTAGGAAATTTAATTAATTTTCTGGCAGAGAACACTTTTTATGCCACATCCCTTTTTGCTGACCCTACCCAAGACTTCCATTTTCAAATGTGCTTCATATATTATGAACCTATATAATCTTAATGAAAGTCTTCCATATGGTAATTATATTGTTTGACTTTGTACAGTATTCTCAAGAGCTCCAGTGCTGACATAAATTTTTTCTCTATGGTACTGAACGTTTCTTTGTACATTGTATGAATATATGCACTTCCCTCTGCTTTTTGATATTCAGTTCCCAAAGCAATACCCTTTAGGTATTTGATTATCTATATGATTCTTAGGCCATATTCTTAAAACAACAGGAAACCTATATCTGCTTTGCTATCACTGCAATTGAAGGGGTATGCCATGTGCAACATGACCATTTTGATACCTTTTACTCTATCTTTTAGTATTATAGAAAGATGGGAGTGAAAAGCAGGACCTAGGGATTAATCACTTAACCTCTCAAGACCTCATTAATGTCATTAAAATGAGGGATTTGGACTAACTCATTTTTAAAATGAATTCCAGCTTTCTACAGAATATGGAAGACTAGGAATTTTATAAATTGAGATTCTGTTCTAGGTTTGCCAAGAAACTATATTTAACTTCCCTGGAGCATGGTTTCCTCAGCTGCAAAATAAGGAGACTGAGCTAAATCACGGATGTAATCTTTAGTGATAACATGTGTTGACTTATTTTTCTTTCTGAAGCTATCTCTTGAGAAGGATTCTGAGAGGTTGCTTTGACTGAGTGGCATGGAGTGCTGTGATCATGTGATCCATTACCTCTATGTCACAAACTTGCATCATAAATTCTGAGAATGTTTCTCACTCAAAAAGAAAAATTTTGATGATTATTGTAATTTTTAAATTTCTATGTTTGTTCTTGTTTGAGGTATATACAGATGATTCTTGTGCTTAAAAATATGTGAATCCAGGAAACTGTTTGGTGCTCTTAAGGAAGACAGGTTGGGGAGAGCACAAGCCACTCTAGATACGTGAAATACTTTAACTTAGAAGAGAGATGAGGGATTCAACTCATAGTTTGTGATTCCTAGCAGCAGTTTGAAAGCCAGTTGGATAACAGGAGGAAAAATCTGACTCCACATAAGGATAAAATGTATTACTATAGAAAATGCTCAATAAAGGTTGATACATAGAATAGTCTGTGTTGTGAAATCTGCATCATTAAAGATGTTAAAATTTAGATTGCTTGACAATTTCTCAAGGCCATTATTTTTATTTTATTTTATTTTATGTTATTTTATTTTATTTATTTATTTTTTGAAACAAAGTCTCAGTCTCTGTCGCCCAGGCTGGAGTGCAGTGGGCCGGGGTGCAATCTCAGCTCACCGCAACCTCTGCCTCCCGGGTTCAAGTGATTCTCCTGCCTCAGCTTCTCGAGTAGCTAGGATTACAGGTGCACACCACGATACTCGGCTAATTTTTATATTTTTAGTGGAAACGGGGTTTCATCATGTTGACCAGGCTGGTCTCAAACTCCTATCTCAAGTGATCCTCCCACGCCGGCCTCTCAAAGTCCTGGGATTACAGGCATAAGCCACCGTACTCGGCCAAGGCCATTGTTAAAGAACCTCATAAGATAGCAAGTTAGATAAAATGAGTTCCAATGCTAATGGTCTATGATTCCATAATAACTGTCAGACATCATAATATCAATAATTTTGTACTTGGATTTGGTGATATAATTATCAAAGATTTTATTGGAATTGATGATTTAGAATTTTAATATAAGTCATCTACTTGTTAGCCAATGCTGTAGTGTTCTAGTAAAGTGCTTTATCTTGTCAAAGATGCCTTTTTGAAGGAAAAGTTACTAATTCTCATTCGTGGAATTCACTTTTTCTGTTTTCTATAGACTACACTCTGTATCTTCATTTTGAATGTTACTTCTTTATTGAAGTATAACTGACTATAATAAAAGTTAATATAAAGATCATAATTTATTTTCAGCTTATTAAGATATAGAACCTAAAGCATTCACATAGAATCATAAAGTATTTTACCTGGAAGGGATTATGAAAATTTCATTTTAAAATCTCGTTATCTTTTTCAAGGTCACTTAGTTAGCGAGACACTTGTGATCCGGATTTTCTGAATCTCAGTTCAGAGTAACCAAATTTACTGTAGTAGTAGCTTGCTGAAAAGTACAGATCTCGGTGAGTTGAGGCTTTCTTTTGCTTTCTTGGATGCAGTATTTGTCTTGAATCAGCGGGATGAAATAGGAAAACAAACAAACAATTTTGTATAGAAGAAACAGAAAAACACTAGGTAGCATAGCCTGCTGTGTTCCTGGAGGAACATGGAGGTTGGCATCCCTTTGTAAAGCTTGACATTACAAATATTCTTTGTAATCTACTAACAACTCTTGCAAGAAGTAAAAACAGTAAAAACAAATATATATTCCAATTTAAAATCAGGAGTTGCGTAATATGAGCTTATCACTACCATCTCATGGCTCTGATCACCAGAGTTTAATACCACTAGAGTTTATAACAAGTGAAACAGAGTAAATTACCGAAGATGTCCAATCATAAACGTTAACCAGACTCAACCATCATTATTTAAGCTTGCCTGTCCACTCTAATCAGGATAACAGACATCAATTAAATAAAAATAATTGTAAACACAAGCACATTAGCTGATTGTAATGGAATATTCATTATTTGACAGGGGAAATTACACCAGTAGGACATATTGCTCAGGATTTTAATTCTTTGTGGTCTTAGCCGAGTATAACAGCAACATAAGCCAGTATGTTCAAGTAATGAAGAAAATGCAGGAAAATATTTTAAAAACAACCAGGAAACATGGATATAATTTTGAAATTGTGACACTTTCGTGAGGATAAGCTTGGCCGAAATGCAAAAGTTTTACTGATCTCTCTGTATATTTATAATAGGAACAAAAATTGACATTGAGTGGGGTGATAGTTTTAAAAGATGTTTTGGATCATTTATTTTAAAGATTGTTCCCCAGTAAGGCACCATATTATCAATGACTTTTCTTCTTATTTCTGAACGAGGTCTCAAAAGGACACTGCATATTGTATGTCTTTAAATATGTGAAATAGGCTTTACATTGTACGAGTCTTTTAGTATATATCCATAAGAAATTTTCTTCCAGGGGACTGAAGTTCTAATTTTATCATGGAAATCAATGGAAAAGTTACTTTCACCTAACGCATTAATTTGCTTTACTGCTAACTCTGCTGGATCATATTAAGTTAGTAGATAATTTCCAAATATTTTTGGCCTCAGTATGAGTGAGACAAGAGGCACTATTCAAAGCATTTGAATATGTTTTATGACACTTGAACTTAAGAATATTGTCATTATGCTTCAAAGACCGAAAATATCTGCTAAACTGTGATAGATAGGGGTATTTATAGAAGAGAGGAAAGAGTGGAAAAGATAGATCAAAACCAGGCAGAACAAACTATATATACATGGAAAGAATCAGTGAGGAAGGAGGTTACAGTTTTTTAAAAAATACTCTTAAGTTTTAGTTAATTAGCCAGATAGTTTGCTGGTGGAATGGAAACACAATAAATTAAATGTACTGAAGGTGGAAAGACACCAAGGGCCCATCTGTAATGTCTCATATAGTTAACTAGGCAGATAAGCTCTTCTTTATATTCCCAGAATGTATTTCGTGGATATGTGAGTGGCATGTCCTCATAGCATTATATCAGATACTTATCAAGGAAACATAATCTATTCTGGTCATTGATGTTGCCTTAAAGGTGTTATAAGGATATTATAATAGCAAAAGAAATACATTCATGTATATTTAAATGACAATTAATAACTTATGGAGATTCAAATAATAACTATAGAAAATAAAATATGTTTCAACTAATAAAATTCTTAACAGTCCACTTTTAGTTTTTAGAATAACAGTATCATAAGAAAGAAATCTTTTTTTTTTTTTTTTTTGAGATGGAGTCTTGCTCTGTCTCCCAGGCTGAACTGCAGTGGCTGGATCTCAGCTCACTGCAAGCTCCGCCTCCCGGGTTTACACCATTCTCCTGCCTCAGCCTCCCGAGTAGCTGAGACTACAGGGGCCCGCCACCTCGCCTGGCTAGTTTTTTTGTATTTTTTAGTAGAGACGGGGTTTCACCGTGTTAGCCAGGATGGGCTCGATCTCCTGACCTCGTGATCAGTCTGTCTCGGCCTCCCAAAGTGCTGGGATTACAGGCTTGAGCCACCGTGCCCAGCCAAGAAAGAAATCTTAATGTATTTTTGGCAAAACATTTTAAAGTTTTAATAACATTTTAACAAAATAATCTGGAAATTGAAGTAGTTTGCAACTGAAATAAATGATTATGGGACATAAGGTAGCATTTTGTTTATTTTTAAGAATTTTGATATTTATCTAAATTAACCAAGAAAAAATAAACAAGTAATTTCATAAATAAACTATTGCTATTATTGAAATAGTGACCAGGAAAGACTAAATCAAATTATCTTATTATCAATTTAAGATTATATCTTTAAGAAAATAAAAAGTATTATGAACAAATAAAGCATAAAAGCACCTTACTTAGTAGATAATAACATATTTTTTAAGCATAGCTATATATGCTAGCCCTTTGGTAGGGGTGGAGGAGCCAGATTGCCTTTTCAATAGTGTGAGGCTCCAAGGACCAGATTAGCAAAATTAGATGGTTCTGAAAGTTTAAGAAACTGTTGAATCATCTACAACTTGGTATAGAAATCACTAGATTTTCCAAAGATGTTATAATTCAAGTGTGCCAGTGATACTTTATGTTTGCTTTTACCTGCAATCATATTTATGAGATTCACTAATGAGAATGACTGTTTTTGAAATTTGCTTATAAATTGAGGGGCACTAAGAGGAACATTTTAGCAACTGGAAAGTCTTTTTTTAAGCCAAAGATTTATTGTAAATAACTGTAAAATTTCAGAGTGGTTTGCTCTAAGGAAATGTGTGATTTACACAGTACCATTAGCAATTAAAGTTGTGAACTATTTTCTGGGCTCTCACAAAGTCCAAATATCGGATATATATTATCTTGTCTTGTTGGATAAATTATATCTTTTTAGAAAAAAAGTGCAATTAAAAAGTATAACTTCTCATCACTGAGCAGTCTGGAAAAAGTAACATATGAACTATTATTATTACATATTATAGATTTTACTTTGACATGACTATAGTTTGTACAAAAGTATGTTTCCTGCAGTTGCATGAATATAATATTAATAAGTAAAATATATAGACTGTTTTTTCTTCCAGAATCCTGATGGCTTTAAATCAGTTTTAAAGTGCCATGTTAGTGCCTATGACCATGGCATCTGAGGATTTAGTTTATAAAATAAACGAATAAAACTTGGATACTTAAACTACAAATGAAGTTGCCTTTTATCTTAGCTTACAGTACTATAAATGTGTGCCTTCATCTATTTTGGTAGGTAGTTGTTATTTATTTGTTTCTTACACTTTGAATTAATAACTGAGAGCTTCCAATTTATTTAGCACAAGTCCTAAATGAAAGAGGATATATACTTAATCAATGAGTAAGCGTCTGGGATAGCCAAGTGCTTACACTGGATTGCCATTTATTAAATTTGATAGTCTAACCACTCTGTATTCTATTTTCTCACCTGTGAAATTGTAACATAGTAACCTACGTTAGATTCCCAATAGTTCATGCAGAAATTATACAGATAGTTAGAAAAGGAGGGAAGGAGGGAAGGAAAGAAGGAAAGAAGGAAGGAAGGAGGAAGGAAGGAAGGAAGGAAGGAAGGAAGGAAAGAGGGAGGGAGGGAGGGAGGGAGGGAGGGAGGGAAGGAAGGAGGAAGGGAGTAAGAAATATTTCCTACTGATTTATAAAAGAATCAGTCCCCCAATGCAATTTGGAGATGCTACATCCAAGTAGGAAGCATGGACAATGGATGCAATAGATTATTTTGCCATTAAAATAGGATTCTCTCTATAGGTAGGCTTCGAGAAATGCTTTTGGGAATGAATTCGAAAATGAGAATTGGCTGTGGCTGGGTCATGTAAGGAAGCACTGCGATGCAGACATACCAGTAAACCAGATAGTTTATGAATGAGCAAAATGCTATCCTATTTTGTCCCTTCCTACTGCTTATTGAGGGTGTAACTCCTTTGGCATTGCCATGTTTTTAGGATAACCATCTAGAGAACTCTTACACAATAGTCACAATGGTCATGGAAAAGATTTGGGGAAGAAATTATAGGACATGTTTTATGCTGTTAGAGGAACAATCACAGCGTAAACATCAGATTAAAAATTGAGAGCTATTAATTCTAAAATATTAGTTAACCAAAATATTATTTATTTTCTTTTGAGTCTTATTTTCTGTTTCAGGATTTTCCTGGGTATTATAGATGCAAATCAATTCTGGCTGTTACGAAGGCCTTTTCCATTTCTCATGTGAACCTCAGTTTCATTCACCTGATTGTATGCAATATGAAATGAGAAAATAACAGTAGGACTATAAATGAGACCAAAAATAAATCTACTGAGTTGAGGAAATGTGAAATAAAATTTAGTTTTAAGATGTTTTATGTTTCAATCTGAGTAAACTTTGTTAGCTCTCTCTCTGTGAATATAGAATGTAAAACATTGGAGTTGATTTCATTAAAGAGTCTAGGTGAGTAAAATATGTGAATTATGAAGAAAAGACATAGTTGTGATTTGACCTTGAAATGAAGATATATGGATTTATAGATCTTTAAGAGACTATTTTCTCTCTCAACAGATCTTCTCTTGCCAAATGAATAGAGTCACTTATCATTTATTTTATGGGAACTTGTATAAAGTGCTTACTATATTCTTAATATTTTTTTAAATTAATGAGTTTCATTCATATTATATCCTACAAAAATTTATTTAAAGTAGCTTATAAAAATATATTATAAAACCTTGGCACCTAGTCATAGTTTGATTATAGTCAAAACATATGTAAATCTATCAAAAGTATAGCCCTCTTTTCCCTGACTTCTTATTTTTATTATTTAAAAAATGTAATATCAGTGGTTGCTTTCTACATATGATTATTGCCAATTGATATAGACTTTGTTTGCATAAAACTTTTCTGTGGGTCTACTGAGCTGGCACCACTCATTGTTTTTACTGCCATCTTTAAGCTGCAGTCCGAGTCAACTCATCTCACCTGTTGTAGCAAATATGGATAAGTAATCTGCTGTTGTTTGGGTCAAACAGAACATGCCCATAGGGTGGTATTTGAAATTTTGTCTCAATAACTTTCAAGCATTTAATTTTACTAATATTAATCTCTCCCATTCATCTCTTACTTACAAAATAATATTTTTTTCATTGTTGGTAATCTACCTCTCCCTTTCCTTAGTCAACACTTAAATTTATTTAATGCACCTCTTTGGAGCTTAATAACAAGAGCAACAGACTCCAGTTGAACAAATGCAGATTTATTTATGAATGACTTGCATTGCTCTTGGAGGAAACACTGTTTGAATTGAATTCTTTCTTATCTATGAAATACCATCAAGATTCTAAAAGAGAGATTTCTGCGGTTAAATAAATGCTTAATAAGCAAATGACTCTCAAATTGATAGAAGTTCAGGAAATATGACAAAATGATGGCAAAACTCCTGCTATTGTAATTGGGGAGTTATTACAGAGCACATGCCAAGATGTATCGGCTAGACTTGTTCAAGCTGGACAGCTTATGTAATTATTTTCCTAAATTTCTAACCTTTAAATTATTTAAAGCCTATGTGTACTGTGTATGCACACAGTAAAGTGTGTATGTATGTTTCTAATTGAAGTGGAAAGATGGTTAGTTAAAAGTGTAACTCTAGGATGGATGCAGTGGCTTATGCTTATAATCCCAGCATTTTGGAAGACCAAAGTGGGAGGATTGCTTGAACCCAGGAGTTCGAGACCATCCTGGACAGCATAGGGAAACTCCATCTCTACAAAAAAGTTAAAAGTAGCAAGGTATGGTGGTGCTCTGTAATGGCAGCTATTCTGGAAGCTGAGTCAGGAATATCACTTGAGCCTGGGAAGTTAAGAGTGCAGTGAGCCATGATCACACCACTGCAGCCTGGGGGTCAGAATGAGACTCAGTCTAAAACAAAACAAAACAAAACAAAAAAGGGGTAATTCTGTATAAGTGAAGTGTTGATCCACTTGAGACTACAATAAGAGCCTCGACTTCATATTAGTACTTATCTTGATAACTGTCCCTGTCGTTCTTTATTTCTGCTGAAGTGGCAGCATCTCAACTAGGCTTTCGCCAGGAAAGTAAGAAGCCTGAGGACTAAGTCACATTGTCATCAGTGTTATTCGACAATCACAGGAAGTGTGGGAGGTAAAGTTCATTCCAGTTGCTGTTAGAGGGAGAAACACAGAAGAGGTATGCCACTGATACACTATTGACACCATCATATGAAACTCAAACCTTGGCTAATAGTAACTGTAATCAGGAAGATGTGATAAGGGCTGACTCACAGATTGCTCTGGCTTTTGGCCTAAATCTAATCAATCGAAAAGAAGACTTCTAAATATAAAATAACATACCATATGTTGACTAACCTATGTTTTGAGGCTTAAAAGTCATTGAAGATTTTATAGTTCTTTCTATCTTTGATAAGTTGTCTTCCTGAATTATACTATGGTCTCAGTGTCTGTATACATGCTTCCTCTCACTATTGGAGAGTCCTAAATTATGAAGTTTTCCAAGCTCTCCATGATTATTTAAGACCAAGTATATATTTGCATCATTATAATATAATATACTTTTATAAAAATAGTGGTAATTAATTTCATCTAACAATGAATAATACTACAGAATACCTCCTTTGAGCCTGACCCTGTGCTAGGTGCTAGATTGAATTTATAGAACTCAATCTGCTAGTTATATATTTTTTCTCATTTTTTTCCTATTACAATGCAAATGGAGTGGCTGCATATTCCTGCATTTTTCATAGCTCATAGAGAGTAAGATGGTATAGGCTGTGCATTTTAGAATTTATGATATCTGCCAAATCTGAGTGGAATGCCAGAAAGAAGAAAAAGAGGAAACAGCACAACCAAGTGAACTACCCCTTTTTCTCATTTCCAAGATAATTTTTCAAGCCGAGGGAAATTTTGACATGAGTTAAAGCCTTCCTCAACTTTAAGAACAAGACTGAATTCAGAAGATCACTCTGAGTCTGATGGCTCTTGGCAGTCTCAGAGGGGCCATATTTTTACATGGATGAACCACTCTGGGACAATGTCTACAATATATTAAACACAAGCATATTATCTTTCTATTTCAAGCACATATGTCTTATCTTGTTCCCTTGATGTATCTTCAGTAAATACATATAATTTGGCTTTGTAAAAAAAAAAATTGCATTTTCTATTAGCATTAAATTGTTTTTATATTATCTTATTCCAATAATGACATACAGCTGAATCTACTTGGTGCTTCAGAGTTCATTTTCTTTGGGAAATGTCTGATTCACAGCTTTGGTTTGCCATAGGGGAAGTGACAGGATATATTAAGCTTCCTCAGCGGTAGTAGTTTTATTTATTTGAGGACTTACTGAATTTTATTTTTTATATCTTTGCATATGAGGAGCACAAATGGAGTTCTTTTTTTTTTTTTTTTTTTTTTTCTTTACCTTCCTGAGTTGGGCAGAAATAGCAGCAGAAGACGTGCAGTTTCAGAGCTTTGGACAGCAGAAGTAGAAGTACTAGAAGTACCGGCACAAAATAGATGGAAATGAAATTGTTCTACATCCATTTCCATCATTCAGGCAATTCATGTACAAACTAGAAAGTCCTTTCTGTTTTCCACATTTTACAGATGAACTATTTAGGTGTTTTTTTTTTGTTTTTTTTTTTAATGCTGTTCACAATTTTGGTGAATAGAGAGGTGCTTTCTATTCCATTGACTAAGATTTTCTTTTAGAGAAAGTAAGCAATATTCAGAGTCATTGCTGTAAGTTTTGCTTGAGTGCTTACTTTTTAGTTCATATTTTATGCTATGCTTTTTCACACAAAGCACTTAAGGCATGCTCTAGAATCCATAAGAAATGAATATATGTTAATTAGCTTGCATTCAGTTATTTTAAATTCAGCAATTCTTTATTTCTGTTGGTTTATATTCTAATATGATTTGCAATTCTAGTGTGGTATATTTAGTACATGGTCTTTAAGGTACAGTAATTTATATTTTAATTATACATTAATTTATATAGAATAATACAATATGATAAATGTTTTCGGCAATGTAAATTTATGTTTACATCCTGACTCACAACTGGGAGACAAAGCAATTTGGATCAAGCAAAGCATGCAGATATATGAATTGCTTAAAAAGTCTGTAGTTTTATAATTCTAGTTATATAAGATGACATTTTAAAAATTGAAGGCTAATTTTAGAGAACATGAAATTTATTTTTTCTAGCCTTTTATAAAGTACAATGAATAACTGTTATCAAAACAACTTTATGTTAAATTTGTTTGACTAGAGTATTTATCAAACCTCTGCTTTTTCTTCAAGCGTTTCTGTCCATAGATCACATGATAAGATATCAAATCACCTCTCACCAATCATGCAAAGCAAAATATTTTAACAATTCTAAGCATTTATCTCTCACAAGAGATGTTATCTCATGCTGTTGAATCTTCCAGTGCAAATTAGGTTTCTTTCTCATTCTATGCCAGCATCTAAAGAAATAAGAGAGAGTACAAAACTTGTCAACTGGAAAGGGTCATGTTAAATATTTTTTCCTTCTCTATTCTTGCATCTTTATCTTTCCATCAAAAACAAAATAATACCTGAAGTTTTGTAGTATTTCAAGCGGAAAACGTTTAAATTTTTTTTTTTTTTTAAAGAAGGTAGTATTTTCCTACGTGCAGAAGTAGCCCCAGCCAAGTTATTATGGATAATCTTCAAGCAATATCCAGACAGGATGGCCATTTTCGTATAAAAGTATTTCTGCAGAGTGAAAATGCATTTTTCTCTTGGAATTTTCAGGATAATTAATCTTCAGTGCACATAAGATGATTTAGGTAGATAACCTGGCCTTGTTAAACATGCTATGCTGTTTCTGACCATCAACATTATAACTCATCAGATTTCCAAAGCAAGGCTGCTTAAATCAAAGGATTTTCATTGCGGATTCTTGACTGCTGATGGTTGGATGTCAGAGCTTGGAAGTTACTCTCCAAGTAATTGTAAAGCAGTGTTCTCCAATCAGCATATATTATTGCAAGCAAGAACGACACTGTCAGAATTTCTATTTAAGTTATAACTCAGTCATTTCAACTTTGAGTCACACATGCTTAAATGTCTCAACTGGATTAAAAGCATGCTACTTTCTTTTCCCATCCATAATGGTGTTCAGGACAAAAATATATTCTTTTGATTTCTCTAATTATTCGTTCGGGATAGGTGTCATTGTTTTGTGACAAGATTTACTATCCATAAAGTGTTCCATGGCAGTTTTAATATGTTAGCCCCAAATTACAGAGTAATAGCTCTTAAATTGCAGGAAAAGTGTGGGGTCCTTTGGGTATGAAAGTAAAGGAAGAGAAATACATTTTTATTTTGGGGTTTTGATTGTCATTTGTTTTTTTGAGGGGAGTGGGATATGAATTGAGTAAGCAGGGATGTGTTTTTCTTCTAACTTTCAAGAAAAACTAGAAGGAGGAAATCACATACAGACTCTTCACCAACTTTAGCCCAAAGGTTCCATATTGTCAGTTGTTGAAACAAAACGGGAGGCCCTCTATGTTGAGATTTGACCTTGTTGCAAATAGGGAACAAAACTCTCCTCAGACCATGCATCCAATTACTGTTAAAGCTGAAATGAAAATCTGTTATCAAAATTGTTTTAAAGGACAAAATCTTATTATTCTTGTGAGAGAACATAATTTAGTAAGAAGAGCATCAAAATGGAACCTGAGAGTCTCCATTTTAATTTCTTCTTAGGAAATAAATTAAGCAATGCATCAGCTTTTGTATGCCTCAGTTTCCTCATTTCAAAATTGTGGAATTGTGCTAAAGACTTTTAACATCTTAGCTAGTTTTAAATTTGTTTTCTTTCTATGTGCTGAATATTTAAAATTAGCCAATATAAATACAATGTGGATATTTAAAGTGAAAATAATTTACCACAAAAATTATAATTTAAAAAGTTCTTTTAAATCCATATAAGAATTGTGGTAAGAAGAATGTTGAATTGCAAGAAGGGAAAGCAATTATTGACATTACAAAAAGAAAAAAAAATCAGTCATAAACACAATTGATTTTTATTCTCTTGGTTATTTGGTTTGTATGAATTGTAATTTCAGACTGTATTTTCAAAACTAATCATAAAAGAGTCTAGTAACTAGCAATAGATAGCTTCTAAAATTGGGCCAAATAGAATTTCCTACACATTTAGAATCAAACAATTCTCGTGGTTAATATTATTTTCTTCAATGGATAGTCTGCATACGATGTCTTTCCTACTCTGCTCACTCTCTCTATTTAAAATTGTTTATACTTTTGCATGAAAACTACACAGACTCTGATTGGTGGCAAACATAGACAATTGTATAAACTGAAGTGCACTTTCAACAGTAAAAATCACTGGATCTTGTTAGGAAAAGCACTGGGTCCTATAGAGACTCTTGGGATCCTAGAAGTATTCTTATATTTTCTTCTCTTGCTCCCATGATATTTATGTTACATTCAAACTGAGCATGTTGACATACATAAGTCTTCTGGGCCAAATGTTTTGAGTAGCATTTTCCAAACCTCATACAGGAATCAAATAATTTAAGAAATGAGGTATCCATAATCTCTATGTCTGAACATTTGGTGCCCAGTCTATAGTACACCCCCCAATTAAGACAAATCATTGCCAACTTTTGCCCTGGAATTGAGTAATGGGAACTGGCTGAGGTGTATTTCATGCATACTTCTAGCATAGCTAGTATCATAACTCAGACAAAAATTGGTTTGTGTGCCTGACTCTTCCAAGGGACTAAGCCTTATGAGTAGAGGAACCAGTATTCCCAACTCAGTGTCATCTGCTGAAAAGTGTCTCAATATATATTTAAAGAATAGATGTAGTTCTTTGATTTCATTAAAAATGTGCCCCTAAAAGCCAAGTCATAAACACAAGGACACTATGTCATCTCCACTGGTCCTCCTTGACTTTATTTTGCAAATATGTGTCGAGTGGACACTGTTCCCAGTACTGTTTAGCTTCCAGTAATAAAAGCAAAATTAACCATATGGAGTCCTTGTCCTACACAAACTCAAGATGCAGTGAAAAGAAGAACATACAAATTGATCAAAGAAAAAAATGGCTATAGATGTATAGAAAGGATATTATGCCAGAATTAAAAAACAAAAGACAGCTTAGCCTTCAAACCAAGGTTGGAGACTTCATGAGCAGAGCACATGATCAGAATCTTCTTTTTAATCTCCTAAAATCATCCCTAAACTCCATGCTTCTCATCCCTTAACCTTCTAAACACATTATTGTGCATAGTTTCTTTTTTGCACAAATGGCATTTTAATATTTTAACCATTGAATTTTGAAAGATTAATTCCGTTCACTTGCCAGTTATTTTGAATCCAGCCTTAGTAAAGAACTGCCTAAGAATGTGTAGTTTTCATATCTCTATGTGAACAAGAATGTCACCTAAGTTAACATAAGTCTCATTAAACACTGAAAAACAGAAACTGGCATAGGATACTCTATAGTGGCATAGGATAACTCCAGGTTCTCAACCACACATGTGCCTATATACATCTTGTTTCCTTTACCCTGTTACAATTTTTCTGCCTTCTCTTTCTGGACAACTCATTCATACATTAACCTCCACAAACATTATCATTTTCTATGAACTTATGTAACAGCTTCAGGATCCTGCATAAAATTATAGTCTTTTCTTCCCTTTCTAACATTTTGTATGTACTCTCGGTCAGAGAATACTTACTGAGAGCCTGTTTTGTTTAAAGCACTGCACCAGGAACAAAGAGTCATTTCAGCTCTAGAGACAGGGCTGTTTTAGGCCAGAATGCAGAGCCTAGACTTACTGGTTATTTGCAGCCAGTATCCATTCTGAATGTTCCATACTCTTACCGTACCAGTTAGTTAAAGATTTTGAAGGTCACCCCTATACAATGCATCAAGAGTCCCTGGGCATTTTCAGACATACCATTCCTGTTTCTGTCCTTGAAGCTGCACTGCTGCACCTATATGTCAAGTTTCTTGATAAGAAAGAAGCTTGATTTTGTCTCTTTTTTTTTTCTCAAAGTTTTCCAGGGGAATGTCAGTTCCTGTTTTGTGAATCCTTCAGGAAATACACGCTGGGAAAGCAATGTAGGAAATTGCTCACGCAAATGAAGCAACGTTTGGTTCCTATAACTCTTCAGAGAAGACTAGCAATATGAAACAAGCATTAATGAAAGAGGTTGTCCAAATATAGAAACCATTTCTTCAGCCTCATCTCTAAATGTATATGTAACTGCTAAGTCCCAGAGATCTAAGAATGCTTGGAAGAGAGTTGGGAAAAGTGAGAGAGTAAGAGAGAATGAGAGAGAGAGAGAATGCAAGCATGAAAATCTGATCGAAATACATGATTTTAAAGTATCTTGTATCTATGTAAATGGAACAAAGTTCAGAGTTTTTATTTTCTGGTTTTAAATAATGATAATCGTTAAAATTATAGATGCTGGAGTCAGATCTCATCTACAGTATCTAGAAGCTGAGACATTAGGCCCTTAAATTATCTTACTAAGCCTCTCTTTCCACAGATAGATTTTACCTAAATTAAAGAGGTAAGTATTATTTGTCTACCACTTCCTGCGTGCCAGGCATTGCTGCTTGAATTATGTGTTAATTAATGTAATCACCACACAACAATCTGATTACACATGAGAAACTGAGGCTTAGAGTTACTCATTTTGCCTCACCCAATATGTTATCCTGGTGGTCAGACCCCAGAGCCTGAACCCCAAGTACTGTGCATACTGCTGCTTCATGTGCATTATAAACAGGGTTTTATTAATAACAGTTCTGAAACAGACCTATTGTGCTCTAAGAATTTTATTGTAAGTTACACAACAAAATGTGACAAAGTGTTAGTTTTGCTTTCTTCCTGGCACAAATACTACTTCATGTGTTGAATGGTACCCTTTTTTTTTTTGAGGTGGAGTCACTCTGTCGCCCAGGCTAGAGTGTGGTGGCGCGATCTCTGCTCACTGCAAGCTCTGCCTCCCGGGTTCACGCCATTCTCCTGCCTCAGCCTCCCAAGTAGCTGGGACTACAGGCGTCCGCCACCACGCCCGGCTAATTTTTTGTATTTTTAGTAGAGACGGGGTTTCACCATGTGAGCCAGGATGGTCTCGATCTCCTGACTTCGTGATCCACCCACCTCAGCCTCCCAAAGTGCTGGGATTACAGATGTGAGTCACCATGCCCGACCGAATGATACTTTTTAAATATCAGACACATTTTTCTTTTCTCGTAACACTTTTTGGAAAACCAAAAGGATTTTTTTTTTTTCCTACTTCTAAGCAATCAACACTGTTTTACAGAACACGTCACTAATTGTTAAATAGATTCATCAGGCAGATGAAGGATTTCTTATATTTTCTCTAGCTACAGAGCATATATAAAATGTATCATTGTAGTGTAACGTATCAGGAGTCCAGGTTTTCATATGCAGTTCTGTGAAGTAGTGAAAGTTGCCTCATCTGTCTAAAGTTTATGTTCCTCATGTGCAAAGTATAGAGTGAGTTCATCCACAAATGACACTTTCAGCTCTCAGCTCAATGATTTTGTAGTTTAACAAGTAAAGTCTTAGGAAGGAATATTACATGCAGCTCAGTAGGATAATTCATGTTAGCCAAATACAGAATCATCTACTTTTTTAAAGTTATTAGATCCACATCACTAGAAATATTCAAAAGAATTCCTTGCCAGAGGTCACTTAGAAGTTACAACTGAGTTAAGAAATTGTACTAGCTCTTAAAGAAATTGTACTGCCCTGAGTTTCTTAACTAGCTTGTATGAACGAAATGCATATATAATAAGCAATATCTTAAAAACTAGCACAGGTTATATTCACATTTCTTAATCTAGGAGGAAAATTAAACAAAACAATATCTCCATGTAGACTAAAACCAAGGCTCCAATTGCTCTGTGAATTCTGGCAGCAAAGCAATAGGAAAATAAACCCAAACACCTGCTGTGTGTTTATGTAAATTAAGTTTAGGAAGGATTATTTCGCTCAAATGTCCCAGGTAATGGTGGCTCAATAATTCTGGCTTTATTGGTAACTAGCATAAATTTGATCTGTGTTTTTTAAAATGTAGTCCTCGAGCCATCTGCGTCAGAATCACTCTATTAAAATGTAGATCCCTGGGCTGCAAAAACTTTTGAATCAGAATTAATCTCTCTCTCCCTGTTTAAACAAGTATTCTTGTCAGTTGTTTTAGGACATTTTGACAAGGATGCACAGTAAATGGTACATTGTAGATAAATCGTCTCCTTTTGAGGAGGGACTAGAAGTAGCTGCACAAACCATGAGCAAGCCATTAAAATCATTCTAATCCAGGAGTTCAAGACCAGCCTGAGCAACATGGCAAAACCCAGTCTCAACAAAATATACAAAAATTAGCTGTGCATGGTGGCACATACCCGTGGGGCCAACAACTCAGAAGGCTGAGATGTAAGGATCGCCTGAGCCCAGGAGGTCAAGGTTGCATGAGCGGTGATTACACCACTGCACTCCAGTCTGGGCGACAGAATGAGACTCTCTCTAAAAGGAAAAAAAAAAAAAAATCGTGATTAGAACGATGAACTGCAAAGGTCATCTGAGCAGTAAAATATTGAGATGGCTTTATTTATAATTTACTTAACATTTAGGGAACATCTAAGAAGCCTCAGGCTGTGTGATATTAAATGGCAGTCATATCACTTCTTCAAGATGAAAAGGAATTTTTTTAATAACTAAAATAATTTTCTCTCTAATTGTCAGAATTATTATTATGTAAATGATGAGTGCTCCAGTTTTTCTTAATCTGAACACCAGTATTTCATTTGCCATTGCTAAAATGTGTACACTGTTATGAAAATTTAACATAGTGGTTTTTTTTATATGAGTCATTCAGCTGGCTAGTTGCATTTATTTTAAAACTTTGGTTTTTGGGTTTTTTTGTGCAGGAGTTTTTTAATTTCCTCCAAAGGATTTTCCAATTCTAAGTCTGCCTTACAGTTAAGACAAAGATTATATATGGTGAACCATTGTCATCTAGAAGGGACCACTGTCATCTAGAAAAAATAGTCGAATGACATGACCCAGCCCTAACATTCAGAGTCAATTTCTGGTCCAGGTACACTAAACGGTCTTCCAGAGAGCCTAAGTCTCTTACAAAGAGTGAGTTAATCAAGACGATTATAATGCCCAACCTATATTAATGTAATTATCCACTACAACACAAACAAATTATCTCTAAAACTCAGTTACACTTCACAGATCTTATTTTGCTCATAAAATCACTGGCCTCACCCACATCACCCACACCCTAAACTTCATATCATCCAACACGACACGTAATAATTTAGGCACAATCACGCCTAGTCCATCTCAACTGTACCCTACCCCACTCCACCACACAGAACATCAGACTCACTGGGCAGCATAAACTCACACACATTTGCAAATAAACTATTTTAAAACTTTAGCCCTCACCGCCTTTCTTGCTGTTGTGTTTGGTTCTTTCTAGTTTAAATAGTTCCATTCTTATGACTGTTTCTTGAACAATTCCTAGATGAGGAATAAATATTCCATGTTACAAAGAGACAGGAAGAAATGACAAATACCTTTTCTGACCTTTCAAAAGGTAACATAATGAGGAAATGAGACATACAGAAACAAATTCCCCCAAAAATGTGGACATAGGATTAAATTCTTAATAAGTTTGCCTTTAAATGGCCAAGTGTGTAATAGAGACAAAAATCACATTTACAAAAGATTTCTGATATAGAGATAGATTATGAAAAGACCTCTAGACTGAACAGATTTTAGATAGGTGAAGGGGAGAATGAAAGGTACTGAAAGACAGAGTGAAGACACAGATTGAGCAGAGATTGAGAAATGCTGCTGCATGTTTAGGGAAAACGGGGGTATTTGTATGAGAGTGGAGACAATATTACCTGGGGAGATGAGTTTACATAGATGTTATAGAATCAAATCAGAGAACCCTTTGGTTGACATGCGAGATGTTTAACTGAGTGTGATGAGTGATTGGTGCATTTTTGGAATAAAAGATTATCGTGTTAAAATTTTGCAGATTGTTTTAGTAACATTTGAGGAGGAAGAAAAGTAATAATTGAGATGTGAGGAAGGGGACAAAAGCCGAGCATTAAGATTACTGAATCCATTAAAAGCAGGGAGGATGATGGTGGTAATAGCAGCAGGGAAGTGGCTGGAATGAGGTAAATACAGAATAAAACCCCACTGGGGCAAAATATTCCTGGAGTGATGAGCAGTACATGTCATAATCTCCAATTTCTTTTTTTTAATTCTTAGGTTAGTTCAGATTCCACTGTATCCAATATGTGCTTGAGGGTGAAAATTATATTAGTTTCTATTGTAATCTATCTCCATTCCACCTTGAGAAAAAGTACCCAAATGGATTGAGTTACTTCCTTTCACAAAAAAAAAAAAAAAAAAAATACAACCTGAAATTTAGTGAAAGATGGTGCTGCTTGAATTTATGTGAATTTACTTTCTCTCTTTTAGAAAAACCAAACTTTAAAAAATCACTAGTAAAACAGCAATAGCAAGAAGGAGTATGTTTGAGGGTGGGAGGTGTAAATTCATGGCAGACACCCTTGTCTCCTAGCTCAAATCTTCTCTAGAAAAAAAAAAAAAAAAAAAAAAAAAACCTCCCAGATGTGTTCTTATTTCTCATGTCAGTTATGAATTCAGTTGTCAGTAGATGAAATCTTAGTGTTGCAGTTCTTTCTTTCTTTTCTTTCTTTCTCTCTCTCTCTCTCTTCCTTTCTTTCATGAATTTCTATTTCTATCTTTGATTACTAAATGTAATTCTTCTCATGACCTGGTGAGGAAACAAAGCAGAACTTCCTCACAAAGACAATACTTCCCCACTCAATATGAAAGGTTTTTTTTTTTTTTTTTTTCTCTCTCTGTCTCTCTCTTTGTAAATTTAGGTGTGCTTCATTTCATAACCAAAAGCCAGATATTTAATGAACTAAATTGGATAATAGAGACTTTCTTCCACCACACAAGCCTCTCATTTTTCTAGATAATGATAAGAAATAGTGGAAGATGTCATGGGACTTGACTAAGTAGAAACTACCAGTTGTGCATTGGCTAAGTAAAAAGATTAATCTTCCCCTCAAGCTAATTTCTGATAATTAACCAAAATATGCGGGAGTGCCAAGACAATTAAGCACGTAAGGTAGTATTTTATAACCTCCTTTGGAAAGGATATCCCCTTCCCACTATTCTTTATCACCTGGCCCAATTCAGCAGTTTTAAATAAGCATTCAAAAGTGCTGGAGTTTCACCCTTTTAATGAGGTTTTGAGAGGGCTATCTTAAAGGACACAGGGTGGGCAGCGGGGGCAGGGGAATGAGACTAAAGGCAAGCTAGGAGAAATTAATAACAACTGCAAAAGAGAAAGGCCTTTTATTTAGTTGGCTTGCATTTCTCTCATAGACTTTCTCACTGTTTTTAGCCTAAGTTAGGACCTAGGGTTACATCTGTCTGGAAAGAACCATTAGAGCAAGGAGATAATTGTATTGTAGTTCTCTGACTTGTGACTGTTTCAGACTGTGGAGCTGCCAGCAGAGATTTCAGGAGGAGACAGTCCCCCTGAGGAGGAGAGAGACAAAGCAGTATGTTACAAGCCCATCAAATTCATCCAGTCCTTCCCTTTCAGAGTGTGTGTGTGTGTGTGTGTGTGTGTGTGTGTGTGTGTGTTGAATCTCCTACCAAAAAATTAAACCCAGGAAGGTTTAAGTTTCAATGAACATTAATTGTCTCCAACCACCTATAGTGTGTTTTATGAAAAGCCATGAAAAATGTTCTCAGAGAGGACACATCACTCTGGAGAGTTCTAAATATGAGTAATATTGTATCTCCAAAACCATCAGAATCATTTTTCTCCTTCATGACTAATATAATACAGGCTCCTCCTTCACACGAGCAAACTCATTATTGCACAAGAATACTTCTACTCATACATGCTCAGTGTTTTCTGTATCTTAGAAAGACTACCAAATTTTCAATTTTCAGCAGACACATTTCCAGAAATAATATTATCTGGCCCATCTGTTTTATGGTTTTAAGGTACTTCTATTTTGTAAAGCAAGATGTTAGTCTTTCCAATTTTACTTGTTACATTTATTTACTTATCTAGTCTTTCATTTTTAGCCCTTGACCATATTCTATACTCTGACAGCAGCTTCAAATTGGTTTACTTTGTATATTACAAGCATAGTAAAAAAAAAAAAAAAAAAGAAAAAGAAAGAAAAAAATATGCCCTTGGTCGTGAAAGTTCAGTTATTTTAAAATGTAATAATGCCTACCCTGTGTGAATGTTAAAGCTGGCCTGGTCTCACTCCCATATCCCTTCGTGTGTATTAAACCAAATACGAATGTCAAACTTTCCCAAGCAGCCTTTGGTCTCTAACCACAACCCTTAACAGCATTTCCATTATGTTCTTCAATCTTTTCAGCTGTAGTAAATCCCTGCTTCCTCAGGTGAGCATTTGCCTTACTTTGAAAGAATCTGCAGCCCTCATAATGTGGTTGTTCATAAATGCCATCACTTCACAATTATGATTTCCCTGGTTACAAAATGTAAATCAAAACATCAGTGGACTTTAATATCTGATACAGGCTTGGATTTTAATAACTCTAGGAGGTTTTATATGTACTTTCAATATAAAATTCTTTTTTTTTTTTTTTTTGAGACAGAGTTCCCTCTTGTTGCCCAGGCTCGAGTGCAATGCGCGATCTCGGTTCATCACAAACTCCACCTCCTGGGTTCAAGTGATTCTCCTGCCTCAGCCTCCTGAGTAGCTGGGATTACAGGCATGCGCCACCACACTCAGCTAATTTTTTATTTTTAGTAGAGATGGGGTTTCTCCATGTTGGTCAGGCCGGTCTTGAATTCCCAACCTCTGGTGATCCACCCACCTCGGCCTCCCAAAGTGCTGGAATTACAGGCGCGAGCCACTGCGCCTGGCCATAAAGTACTACTTCTCTTTTTATTTATTTATTTTTTTTGAGACGGAGTCTCACCCTGTCACCCAGGCTGGAGTGCAATGGCTTGATCTTGGCTCACTGCAACCCCCGCCTCCCTGGTACAAACGATTCTCCTGTCTTAGTTTCCCAAGTAGCTGGAATTACAGGCATCTGCCACCATGCCCAGCTAATTTTTGTATTTTTAGTAGAGATGGGGTGTTGCCATGTTGACCAGGCTGGTCTCAAATTCTTGACCTCGTGATTCACCCACCTCGGCCTCCCAAAGGGCTGGGATTACAGGGGTTAGCCACCACACCCGGCACATAAAATTCTTAAAGAAAAACCGGTAAATACAATAATATGGGAAACATGTTTGGTTGCCATTGACAAAGTCTTGTTGACTATTTTTATCTCATTCTTGACAGGATTTAGAAAAAAAATCATGTTTAAACGAGAGTAAACAATTATGTCACCTGATTTTTCAGATTAATAAATAAAAATTGTTTTATTTCATTAAAAATAATCAGTATCTTATCAGGAAACTGGGTAATTATTAAACATTTACCCAGTTGAGGGTCATAAGTAATAGCAAGTCATTTAAATCTATGCTGTGCTTGCCTGTAAATAGTTGTTTCCATTGAAAATATATAGCATTAGGAGATATATACCTAATGTAAATGGTGAGTTAATGGGTGCAGCACACCAACATGGCACATGTATACATATGTAACAAACCTGCACATTGTGCACATGTACCCTAGAACTTAAAGTATAATAAAAAAGAAAAAAAGACAAAAAAAGAAAATATATGGTTATTTTAATACATGGGTGGATTTTAATTTTGAAGACTTTAATCCACATTAAACATAAAATATTGATAAATAAGTAGGCATTTATCATATCTCTCTTTAAAAGCCTTCTATGTACAATAGATATGAGAAACAATACTTAGCTTAATTTTCTTAATTGCAAGAATTAGAACTAGTATTTATATAGGTAGACCTAGGTTATTTTCTCTGGGCCACTTTTATAGTGGAGTAAAATCTTGACGCTTCATTACAATTGTCATTTTAATAAAAATTATAATTAGAAGCCCTTATGCCTGGTTTCTTCTTTTTCCTGACCTATTTCTCCAGATAATTTGGCCCATTGCTGTCTGTGGAGTGCTCCAGAAAACATCTTATAAATGAATTGGTACTGATTAGCAGGCTTTTTGATGTCAGGACAGGACCAACCTCAGTCATCAATGGAAGACTTTCTTCTGGAGGCAAAATAAGATTTTTCTTCTTTCTTCTTTCCCTTTTCTCCTTTTGTTTTTCTTCCTTGCCTCCCATCTCTAGGAGGAAATATGACTTGTATTTCAGCCAAATTTGGAATATGGTGGTACATTTAAAAACTTCACCAAGTGTACATTTTCATGCACTAGACTGTTCTCAGAAATTGTCTACTGGAGTTTCACTTTGGCGCTCATATTATTCATTTTGTCCTTTCCTCTTCATAGTGCGAGTCATGGAGGTTTTGTATAGGTTTGTGACTATTATGCAGCCTAAGCCCCCAACTTTTCCCCTTCCCTAGTCCTCTGAGGATCTCTGGAGTGACATCTGATCAAGTTCTTTTAGTGTTTTAAGAATTCTGAACAATTGTATTTTCCCATGCTGGCCATTTTGAAATGAAAATCATTTGGTATTAAAGTAACATGGTGGAGAGTGTTGCATATATAGTGACTGAGAAATGCATGCTCCTTAGCTTCATATAAATCTAAAACTTTTCAGCTGGTTATTTTTCTTCCATACTCTGAATTTTCTTTGATGTTTGGCCATATTTCATGAGTATCACTCAAAATTTGTTGCAGTGAAGTAAATATTATATGTATGGCCCAATTAATAGAGGAACATCCTGTTAAAAATCTGAGTTCATTGAATCCTGACTCCCTTATCTTAAGATTACATAAGAAGACATCTTATAAATGAATCGGTATTGATTAATATCCAGGATAAATGGTTTTTTCAGTCCTGCCTCTTCCTCTAGAATGCTGGGTTTGACTTTGGAGAACAAATCTTCCCTTTCTGATCCTTAATTTCCTCATCTGAAAAATCATGATTATGTAAGTCACTATTTTCTAAACACTATTTCCACACTGAAATTCCACTTTAAAAATTATTTAAAGCCTCAAAAAGGAGAATCTTAGCATCCTGTTTAATAGGCTATACAGCCTTAGTATCAAAATAAAGTAAACATGCTTTTTTTATGATAATACTTTTATATTGAGAAGTACTGTGATTTGGTGAGAAAGTTTAGATTTGGTTCGAATGTGCATATGTTTAAATTTTTTTCTTAGCTATGTGATCTCAGGCAAGTTTTAAACTTTCTGAGCTTTGATTTTATAATTTGCAAGAAAAAATATTGGAATGATAATATTTTAAAAGTTGTTATGACTTTTAAAACATCTACACCATTATCTGGCAATATTTGGCATTCAATAAGTGTTTTTTCTCTTCCTAATACAATATACGTCTTTTGTTTTAGTAATATCTGTAATAAAATATATCAATTCCTAACTAATGTACTACATGTTAAGTAACCGTTGAAAATTCAAGATATTTATTTTTCCTCTTCAGTAAATAACAAAGACACGGTTTTCACTGATGTAAAATAAGGGGATGATAATGAAAAGTCCATCTTGAAGGGGGTGAGAGAAATTAATTATTATGGCGGGGCGCGGTGTGGCTCACGCCTGTAATCTCAGCACTTTGGGAGGCCAAGGCGGGCGAATCACGAAGTCGGGAGATCGAGACCATCCTGGCTAACACGGTGAAACCCGGTCTCCACTAAAAAATACAAAAAAATTATCCGGGCATTGTGGCGGGCGCCTGTAGTCCCAGCTGCTTGGGAGGTTGAGGCAGGAGAATGGTGTGAACCTGGAAGGCGGAGCTTGCAGTGAGCCGAGATTGCGCCACTGCACTCCAGCCTGGGCGACAGAGCGAGACTCCGTCTCAAAAAAACAAACAAACAAACAAAAAGAAATTAATTATTCTTTCTGGATATTAATAAAAGCGGTTTTATTCTTAAACAAAACCACAAAGAAACCATGTGTAATATTTAGAACTCTTCAAGTTAATAACAATTTTCATTGGTGAGAAAAGATTAGTGAGGCATCAGATGGCTGAATGAGTGATCCTTAAAAAAAATTGGGGGGCCGAGGCGGGCAAATCACGAGGTCAGGAGATTGAGACCATCCTGACTCACACCGTGAAACTCTGTCTCTACTAAAAGTATAAAAAATTAGCCCGACGTGCTAGCGGGCACCTGTAGTCCCAGCTACTTGGGAGACTGAGGCAGGAGAATGGTGTGAACCCGGGAGGCAGAGCTTGTAGTGAGCTGAGATCCGGCCACTGCACTCCAGCCTGGGAGACAGAATGAGACTCCGTCTCAAAAAAAAAAAAAAAAAAGAAAGAAAGAAAAAGAAAAAAAAAAAAAAAATTGGTACTACCTGAAATTGAAGCTGAAGCTTTGACTAATAATTTGTTTAATCCTTTTGTCAAATAAGGAAATATTAAAGATGAGAATAGACAATGAGATGATCAGTATTACAAATATCAATTCTGATAGGTTCTCCCAGCCATAGACCAAAAGTGGTTTGACTTTTGCAATATAATCTGATAATAGAAAACGTATTTTCTTCCGTGTCATACCAGGAATTTTTGCACTCTCAAACATCACTCTACTGACATGCATAATACGGCAAGCACTATCATATGATCTGGAATGCCAGTCTTTATTTTATTCTCACTGTCTAATAGTGTTACTTATCATTTCACTTAGATGTGTTTTGATTTCCAATTAAATTCAAAGGCCTTGAAGTCAGGGACTATATCATTACTATTTTGTATCTCTCCCACCTGGTCACAAGCATGTGTAAAATGAATAAATTCTTATTGAGCCTGATTTTTCAATAGTAAATGCACATTCCACGCACTGTTTAATATTACCTAGTAGCAAGTTTTTGTCCACAGCTGTCTGATATTGTTTATTGTCCTCTTCACTAATATGGCATCCCACTCCCCACCCTGACACTATGGTGGGACATAGCAATAAAAAAGAATTTTTGTCACAGCATTTTAACAGTTTCAATACCTGTACCCTAGGTGCTTTCCCTTTGTTATACTGTTAGACTAGCAACGTTAACAGTTTTATGGAATGAGGAGCCTTCTGATTTCTTTGTTGCTTTATATATAAGATTAAGATGCTTCTTGCTTTAAGACAGAATGTCAATATTCACTTTACATATTACAAATCTCACATAAAACAATTAGGCATAAAAGTATTCAACATGACTACACTAGAGCTTTCTGGTAACAAAACACACATTTTTGTAAATATAAGACTAATAATTTAAGTCATAATAATCTGAAATATGCTACATCATTGTCAAAACTAAGATGGTACAACTAATATAAATTGTTTTTTGTCTGTTTCTTGATTTTTTGTGTGTGTGTGAAGCACATATTTCGCTATTGGGGAAAAACATGGGATTTCCTTCCGTGATTAACAAAATTTAGTCTAGGCAACGGATACTGACAGACATAAAATGTAGCTGAACATGAGCATTAAGAATTATTTCTAACTCCATTATTCATATTGTGTTTTCTCCAATTGATCCTCAAGAGAAGAAAACACAAGGCTTGCAAAGAAACATCAAGTATCATACTCACTCAAATATATACGATTCATTCATTGTTGAGTGAGGAAAAAAATCAAAGCCCTCTAATGCCTACATTTGAAACTATTTCTGTCTTTCTAAAGGTTATCCAATTTTTAAACAATTGTTAAATTTTTAAAAGTGGGATCAATTTTCATTAATTTATATGGACTAAATAGAAATTTCTATCACAATTTGAATTTACCTGTGAATCTCTTTAGCTATTTATTTAGTATTTTTTATTTTTTTGACACAGAATCTTGCTCTGTCACCCAGACTGGAATGCAGTGGCACAATCTCAGCTACTGCAACCTCCGCCTCCTGGGTTCAAGTGATTCTCCTGCCTCAGCCTCCCGAGTAGCTGGGACTACAGATGTGTGCCACCACTCCCAGCTAATTTTTGCATTTTTAGTGGAGACAGAAGTTTCACCATGTTGGCCAGGTTGGTCTCGAACTCCTGACCTCGTGATCCACCTGCCTTGGCCTCAAAAAGTGCGGGGATTATAGACGTGAGTCACCGCGCCTGGCCTATTTGTTTATTTTCAATCATGAACGTTTAAAAGAAAAATAGAGCTCCAGTGTTTGGGACTAATTAACACTCCCCCCATTCCTTTCTTTCCTTGTTATTTGTAGATTATTATTAATGTCATCATCAACAACGAAGATCAATAATCTATTTGTAAAGCATTTTAAAGCCACCAGAAAGCGTTGTATCACTTGAAGGCTTTATTAAGTTTATTGACAGTAGATTATTGTTGGAAACCATATCTCATATTTGGATGCCAAGATTTATGACAGATTTAGGTACAAAGGAAATGAGTTTGATGGGTAACACATGAAGCTTTGAGCTGCATGAAAAAATATCATGATTTTTCATATTACCGTCTCACATTGAACTATCTGGTGCCTTGCAGCCCAAGGTTGAAGCAAATATTTTATTAGAAATCAAATCAATTTTAGACAATAAAAAGCTCATATTCTACCAGTGAATAAAATACAAGCTCTTCAAAGAATCCTTTTTAAATTAATAGAATATATCAGTTTATGTATTATAATACAGCTTCCAAGAATAATAAAAGATTCATTTTTCACTCTCCTTAACCTTCCTACTTAATGTGAAGTCTTCTCATGCCAGTGTCAATCTGATATGAAAATGCTTTCTGTTGTATATCACTGAATTTTTCATTTTTGAAAAGTGCTACTCTCATTTACTTTTTGCCCACTATAATGATAGTCAGAGTTCTTATATTTTACACTTTAGAATGCCATTCACCATTGTTGGTGGCCTCCGTTCTATTTCTATTGGTACATGAACTCTATGTTAGAAGAGAATTGCAAGTAAACAGATAGGAGGAAGAAGTTCAAGAGTTCTGTTGTGCCATAGATATGACTGTAGTTAATAACAATGTATTGTGCTCTTGAAAATCACTAAGAGAGAAGATTTAAAGTGTTCTTACCACACAAAACACGGTAATTATGTGGGATCATGTATATGTTAATTAGCTCAATCGAGCCATTCTACTATGTGTACGTATTTCAAAGCATCTTGCACATGAAAAATATATAATTATTGTGGATTTAAAATTTCAATTAATTTTATAAAGGAGAGAATCACACAGGAGCAGTGTGCAAAGGGGAGTGTGAAGAGGAAAAGGGAAATTAGGAGGAGGCTTTCTCTAGCCCCATTATCTCTTTCATGTTAATCTCTCCTTGAGGAGTCTTCACAAGCATTTTCAACCAGTTCTCTCACTTTCAACTTCTCTCCCAGTTTCTGCTTATTTCTCTTCCTTATCCCACTTTTCCTGGCTCATACACTTATGTCCTATTTGTATTCTCTCAAGAAAACTTTCACCACTTTCTCTCCCGTAGGAGGTGGAATTGTGGTACCATCCAAGCAAGTCACCAAGGTTTGGCTTGATCTTCCCAACAGGGCTATCATCTCCCTCAGACTCCTAATTTGGGAATCCCTTTTTATATTTTCTCCTTTTCAAAATAATTAGCAAAACAACTCTTAACCCTTTGTGTAATACATATGACCTACCACATTATGTATAAAATGCTATTATGAAGGATGTCAGACTTGTGTTTTTTTTGTTGTTTTTTTTTTTTTTTTCCAGTTACTTTACTGACCTCACCACATTTAACAGTAGCTGCATCCACTCTTTCCCTGGTGTGATCTCTTCTACTGTCCCTCACATATCCAAAACAGGAAGAACACTTAAATCTACTTCTGATAGCAGTACTAGAGAGAGTACTGCAGAGTTGGGGAGGAATGTAGGCATTTTCTGTGACACTGATTTTAGAGAGAATTAAAAATTTAAAGAAACATATTTCATTGTTTTAAGCATTAAACATTAATTTCAGGTGGGCTCTGACAGCCACATAACATAATCTGTCTGCAAAATCAAGTTTATCATATAGGTAAGTAGTTGACAACATGCCTCTACTCTTGTCTGGACGTCACCTGCCTCTTGTTAGGATCAAGGGAGTAGGTAGCTTCAGAGGACATCTTTGATAGCTTAACTTTGGTCTCTGACTGCTTCCACCTAAGACCATGTTGGAGTTACATTGGCCAAATCATTTGAAAAGAATATTATCTAAGTAATCATACATACACATTTACGAGTAGATATAAATCTGTGTCTACATCTATAAGTGTATTTTTATCTTCATCTATCTAATCTAAAATTTAGTTTTCTTTTTAATGGGAAAAAAGTAGCAATTTGATTTTAAAGTATAATTACTGTGAGCCAAAGGATTTCTGATATTATTTGGACAAAGATGAAAATCAGTCTCTAAAAACTTGAGTGGAGGATTAGTTCGTTTTAAAGTCGCTGAAGGGGTCAGCATCTAACTTTCAAATCAATTATGCCGTTTGTTTAATAAAAAGCTAACTTTAACTTACGGAATTTCAAAGAAAAAGAGCTATTTCAAATTCAGAAAAAGAGCATACTTATACATTTGTATGATCATTCATAGCTTTATTTTTCATCCAACTTTATTTCAAATAGTGTTGGAGGGATTTCTTAACCCCTAAAATATTAACATATTTTTGTTTCTAAAAGTATGTGGCTTACTACAAATCAAGTGGCCATAATCAGTATGCATTTCTTGTAGAATGGAAACGTAAGTGACATTTTGAAATATTTTAATTGCATGTTCAGAAGTGCTAGTGGATATGCCAAAGTGAGAATAAGATCCTGAAACTAATTAATGTGGCTTCGTTTATCAAGAGCACTAGAGCTGTTATAAATACTAATAATAGCATTGTAACAGTATATTTCCATTTGTCTGTTGATACTCGCTGGGTACTGTCATAGTGCTCCACACCACTGAGTAGAAGAAAGGCTTTGTGTGGATTTCACAAAAAGCATTCCACATTTCTCTGTAGTAAATTCTGAGACCTTTTTACTGACACTTCTTGATCTGACATTAGTATCCCTAGTGCTAAGATTGATTAATTTCAAGAAACAACTGTGTTCATGTTCACAGAGTTGCAGGATTAAGGAAGTTAGTAAAACACATTCCAAATTCAAACATACTAATTAATAAAAATATGTAAAATAGAAAAAAATTCCTTGCTATTCTTTGGGGGAGGTAAAAGTGAGGCCAGAGGAGGGGTTCATACACAAGGGTTAGTTTCCATATAAAATCTTGCCTCGTAACTAGAGACTGGTGAAACAGAAAAGACTTCAAAGTGGCATTCTTGGATAAAGGCCTGGCCTTCATTTCTTGTCCTTAAATATTTGAGAATCTTTGTCAGCAGAGTGTTTGTTTGACGCTTATTGTGAGAACATATGGAAAGAGCAATGGATTAGGAAGCCTATATTTGGTCTTGAATCTTCTGTTCCTTGGGAACGTTTTCTCCCAGCCAATTTTACTTCTCAGGTCTTTAGTTTCTTCACACATAAACATAAGGAAGTTGGACTCACTGACAGTATAGTTCTTTACAATTAACTCTAAAGACTGTGATTATGTGATCATTACTGTAAGATGACTGGTGCCCCAAAGAAAGAGTAAAACTTAAGGTTTAGAATTGTATGCAGGAGCAAATTGCCTGCCAATATGTAATTCCAAAAATTTGTGTGTCCTTGTGAGTCACCTCTAAAGGCGGCCAGTTTGCTTCTTCTATGACAATGAAATTTCTGGTTAAATATAGAAGAGACCATGGGCAATAAAGGTAATTCCAGTAGAATGTGGCAAAAGGAAGGTTAAATAAAACGTTTATTTTAGAGAAAGAAAGCCAGCCATATATGACCATAAACATGTGTAATGAGAAATGTCCCTGAAACTTTAGCTACATTTGTTTTCTGGGACAAAAGGCTAGAATAGTAATACTATTAAAAAAAAGAAGGGGACATTTGTGCACTGTTTTATATTTCATCTTTTTGTTGTTGTTGTTATTGTTTTGGACAGAGTCTTGCTCTGTCACCCAGGCTGAAGTGCAGTGACGTGATCTCCGCTTACTGCAACCTCCGCCTCCCGAGTTCAAATGATTTTCCTGCTTCAGCCTCCCAAGTAGCTGGGATTACAGGCATGAGCCACCATGCTCGGCCCTTATATTTCCTCATGCTTAGAAACTTCATTTGTCTTTGTCCCAGCTAATTTTTGTCTTTTTAGTAGAGATGGAGTTTCACCATGTTGGCCAGGCTGGTCTAGAACTTGTAAACTAAAGTGATCTCCCCACTTTGGCCTCCCAAAGTGCTGGGATTACAGGCATGAGCCACCGTGCTCGGCCCTTATATTTCCTCATGCTTAGAAACTTCATTTGTCTTTGTTTTGAGTCAGAAGATCTACTAATTATTAGATTTATATTTCAGTTCCTTTATGGGAAGCATTATAGATTATTACCTTCATTTTTTCAACAAATATTATTCCAGGCTAGGTTGGTTATAGAACAGGCCTTGAGTTCAGATATTTTAACAGCTAGTAAAATGGAAAGAAGATGGCTTAAGAAAGAGAATGACTTGGGTTTTAGTGGTGACTATGCAGTCAACTTACTAATTTTGTGATCTTGGACAATTTATTTAACCTTTTTGACTTAAGTAGTCCAGTTTGAAAAATCAGCAAAATTTCTTACCTCCTGAACTGTGACAGAGTGAAATGAAAACATTTGTATGAAGCATGTAGCATAGTACTTATCATAAAGTAGATGCCCATCAGTACGTGGTTGATTTACCTTCAACTGACTCATCTTACCCTTGAAATAAGCACATTTCCCAATTTTTGAAATTTTAAAACTGTGATTTAATCCTTGCTTTGCAGAAGGATGTATGACCCTGAGTACACTATTGTCTTTTGGGACTGCAGTGTTAATCCGCAAAAAGAATGGTTTGAGCTAGATAATGTTAAATATTCCATTGTCTTTTCATTAAATTTTATCTCTTTTGGTTTATATATATTTAAAAGAACAACAATAACAACAAAATAGATGCACCACCATCCTCTGGCCCTGTAACCACCACAACATGTTATACCCGAGACTATCATAATTATTGTGACTTTTTAAATTCAAAGCTTAGACTTTTGTAAGAATCACCTTGAAAAGTAGGATCATTTTTACCTGAAATAGTTAAAAGACTTGAGATGGGTGTTTTCAATTCTTTCTAGACCCAAGAAAAATTAATCCACATATGGAATTCTTCTTTAAAAGTTGAAATTTTCCTTCTAGTATTGAGTCTGAGATATCTAACTTAGTTTCTTTTGGCCTGCAATTGATTTCTCCTTGCCTGTTAAATGATAACTACTGATTACATTAATATTCAGATCCGTCCTTTCTTCCCAAGAGGTCATTTTTAGTCTTTAAAAAAAAAAAAATAGTCTATTTTCTCCTGAGAATAGAATTATTATTTCCCATGAAGATGCTTTGTAGCTATAAGTGCCTTTCTTAAACGCACACAGAAAAGCAAAACAACAAACAAGCAAGGAAAAAACCCACCTATTTCTACATGAGGATAAAATGATTCACTATTATATAGATATTGTAGCAAATCTGAAAAGTCAAACCAGTGAGAGATGTGTAGATAATCCTGGTTTCACCTCCTCCCACCAAGAAAAAAGTCTAATGACCTTATAATATCATTATGAATAAATGATTGAACAATGACAAAGGTGATCTTTGCACAATTTGATTTTTCTTATCTGAAATTTAAAACTGTTCTAATATAATTAGAATCCATTTGAAAGTGTCTTTATCGGCCAGGCATGGTGGCTCACGCCTGTAATCCCAGCACTTCAGGAGGCCGCAGCGGGCAGATCACGAGGTCAAGAGATTGAGACCATCTTGGTCAACATGGTGACATCCCGTCTCTACTAAAAATACAAACATTAGCCGGGCGTGGTGGCGGGCGCCTGTAGTCCCAGCTACTTGGGTGGCTGAGGCAGAAGAATCGCTTGAACCCGGGAGGCGGAGCTTGCAGTGAGCCGAGATCACACCACTGCACTCCAGTCTGGGTGACAGAGTGAGACTTTGTCTCAAAAAACAAAAAAAAAGAAAAAGGAAAAAAAGAAAATATCTTTATCTTTGTGCATAACATTCTACAATACACTGTGACATTTTATACCTACATGGAAATCACAGTATTCATTGATCATAAATTAGAGAAATTGGCCCTTTTTCTTTTTCTTTCTTTCTTTTTTTTTTTTTTTTTGAGACGGAGTCTTGCTCTGTCGCCCAAGCTGGAGTGCAGTGGCGCAATCTCCACTCACTGCAAGCTCCCGGGTTCACACCATTCTCCTGCCTGAGCCTCCCGAGTAGCTGGGACTACAGGCGCCCACCACCATGCCCGGCTAATTTTTTTTGTATTTTTAGTAGGGACGGGGTTTCACTGTGTTAGCCAGGATGGTCTCGATCTCCTGACCTCGTGATCCACCCACCTCGGCCTCCCAAAGTGCTGGGATTACAGGCGTGAGCCACCGCACCCAGCCGAAATTGGCCCTTTTTCTAGTCCATTCCTTTAAGATTTTATGATAAGAAAGCTAATACATATTATTCTTCTATAGTACTCCAAAATCTTCTTAAAATCAAACAAGCAACAACAAAAACAAAACTTAATCCAAGTATACCATGCAGTTAATTTACAGATCACCTAGTAACAAGTTAGGAAAAAGTAATAATTCATATCTATTTTATACCAGGTTTTTACTTGAATTTTTTTTTTTTTTCTTATTTACCCATTCCTAGTATGTCTTTTTTGTAACGACGCCCAGCTACTGCCTCAAAAGCTTCTAAGTACAGATGTCAAGTTGGCTCCATGAACCTCATTTAATAGCTATAAAATGAGATGGATATTATTCATAGTATCTCTGGGAAGTTTTGCCATTAGTAATTCTTGAATTATTTTACATAATTTTAAATCATGAAAATGAGTTATAAAATAGTATTTTTCTCCCCTGTATTCTCAACTTCTCAAATGGCTGAGGCAGGAGGAACGCTTGAATCCAGAAGTTCTAGTCCAGTCTGGGGAACATAGTGAGAACTTATCTCTGAAAAAAATCAGTTTTCTTTTTTTCTAGGTACCTATATAGAATTCAAATAAATGTGAATACATTTATTTCTTATATATTTTTGGAAATATTTTGATACATAATAATACCATAAGAATATTTTTAAATATTAGTTGGAATGTGAAACAACAAAATAAAATGTTGGTGCATAGTCATACTAATGAAACTAAGAAATGCTTTTCTTATTAGGGCAATTGAGGAGGATGCACCAAGGAGGAAAGAACCCTATAAGTATATTAGGGGATATTTAGTTTCTAGGGAGGATATTGTACTGTACATGGTGGTCACTCACCAGGTCACTGTCAAGATGAGACTGAGCTAAGGCAGGAATATAAATTATTTTAAAGGCCAGATTTGCATCTGCGAAAGCATTCTATTCCCTAGAAAGCACACAGACATGAGTTGCATAAAAATACTCATTTATAAAAATTGTGTGTTTTATTCAGTTTGGCCATCTGAATCACCATGTGAGAAAGGAATATTAAAACATTAGACATTGTGGTAGGCAGATAGAAACTGCACGATAATACCATGTGATAAAAAATTAGGGATGCGTACTGTAGAAAACACATTATTTTGGCATGTTTCTGCCCACAAGTCTATCAACTCCATTACATTTTTCTGTATGATGAATTACTGAGAATAATTAGACTCAGAATATTGTAATATGTTAGATAGATGGGTAGACAGAATTGTCACCTACATACTCTTAGTTATAAACAGTTGTAAACACTATAGTATGAATTAAACAGAATTCTCAGTTTATGAGAAGCCCAACATTTTCCATATGCACTGTCATATTCCATTTTTTTCTAATATTCATATTTCACTAGCATTTAGTACACAGGCCTTGGGTTTGTTGAAAAAGAAATATAAATATATTCAATTTCTATATTTGTGAACTATTTATCATTTAAGTTATCATCAAGGCCTAGTTAGTTTTGTTTAAGACACTAAATCAATTTAAATCCCACCTCTTTTACTTTTGATATTCAAATATTTTTACTTTGATGTTGTAGCAATACACATTGAAGTTTGCAACATGAACTGCTAATGCTAATTTGATTACTTCTGTATTAGTGTTTAGTGTTACAAAAATAACAAGAGATTATTTTTTAAATGAAACTGGGAATGGAAGAACTCTTTCTCTGCAGGCCCTCTGCAATGATGGTAGTATTAATGCATGTACATTAATGCCTGACGATTCTCATAGAATAATGAATGTGATTTTGAAGGCAAATCATTCAAGATTTTTAGAAAAACTGACAGCTTGATTTCTCTTTTTTAATTGAGAGTTCATCAAAAAGTCCTCACCTTATTTTTTAACAGATCAGAGACTGCAAATCTACTTAAAATATTTATTGTAGATGATTTAGACCACAATTTATTTTTAGCATTAAAAATGTTTTATGCGAAGCCAAGTTGCCTGAATTTGCGAATGCAAAACTTTGTGAATAGAAGTGAATCACAGTGGTTGTTGTTGTTTTTTAAAGAAACTTGTTTCTTAGATTATTTGATTTATTTGATAAAGTCGAAGAGATTTCTCATGATCTGTCACAATGAGAATGGTGTAAATATCTGATTGCAAAACAAGCTAAGATAGGTACACCTAAAACCTGTTGAAAAACTATTTTCTCTCTCTCTCTTTTTAAACAGTACTTACAAATGGTATCTCTCCAAATATATACATCTCACTAATATGTATAGATATATAATCTGTACCATATCCCAGTGATGGAGCTGCAGTAATATCTGCCACCTGTAGTGTGCCTGCAGCGTGCATGTTGCTTGTCTGTTTCTTGATGAAATGTCTGTGTAGTGTCTGTAATTTGCATTATGCCTGAAAGTCTCTATGCTCATTAACCTTTTACAGGTGCCGCACCATTCCAAGGAACTGCAGGTACTAAAATAATGGGCAATACTTACAAAGTAGAGGCACAGAACCCTTGTGAGCTCTAACCTCTCCTTTTGCCTACCTTTAGGCAATGTTTTGGAAGTCGCTGGTCTAACACTCAATGAGTTAGAGATTCATGACCAAGCTAAGGAAGTGAAACAAAGGAGTAGCTAATGATTGATTAGGGGTTATGTTGTATATTTCCAACATAGCGCTGATTATCTGACATCATTCCCCACCAAAAAAATGTATAAATTTCAGTGAAAAGAGAGAGGGAGAGACATTGATAAATATCAATGAATCATTACTTTATACATCAAATTGTCAAAAGTTTTGCCTCAAACTATGTCTAGAAAAATGTATTAGAATTTATTCACATGCTACTGACTTTTCAAAGGGTTCGTGGTAATATATGTGGTACCTGGAAATAGAATACAGAAGTTAATCAAATTAGAATGTTGACAAATACAGACTAATAAACTGAAGGACCATATACAGAATTTATTACACTAATAAATATTGAGTTCTGTTTGGCAGATTCTCTTTATGATTATAGTATAATTTTTATATAATGTAGTCAGCATTATTCTACATTTTTTCTTCATAAAATTTAAAAATGTTGTGCCTAAAGAGGAAAAAAAGCGTGCAATGATAGCCTCAAGGAAGTTGAGCAATGTGCATACATCTGTCTGTGTACCTATCTATATATGTATGTACACACACTATACAGACACACAGTATATATACACAATATATATAGAATATATACACTATAAAAATGTTTTCAGCATGATAGCAACTTGAGTGATAGAAAATTCTCTTCCAGAATGCTACTTACTATGATTTTGCGTTAATACATGTAAATTCCATGTGTGACAGAAAAAGAAAGAATTCCTACCCTTTCTATCCTGTGCTTTTGTTTTCTATTTCAAAATAGTCACTTTGGTTTACAGATGTGTTCTTTTATATACAGCACAATGTTTAAGAAGAATATAAATCAATCTACCTTGGGTAAACACTTATTAAGTAGCTACGAAATAGGCTTTGGCAAACCACTGCTATAATCCCACAGACTTGCTAGAGTTAGGGAACACTATTGTGATTATGAAAATCATTAATACTATTAAAAATATGGATGTCAATGATATTAGCCTTTACCATTGAAACCATTTTCAAGAGCTAAAAGTGGGCACAACATTATATGATCCCACTTCTGCTCCATGGCCTCACAATCCAAATTGCCATCTTGCTCAACTTCCCATTTTTAAAATGCAAACTTTTTTTATAAGTTATTTGTGCATAATGTTAAGAATAATAATCCATCTTTTTTTATAGTAGATATAAAATAATTATCTATAATTCTTTACATATGTAATGAAGGGAAACTGAGGTCAGGTATAGTAAGGAAGAGAGGTATTCCATTTTCTTCACTTTAGAAAAGGGGATTCTATAGATGTAAATGCTCACTACTTTGTTCATTTCTTCATCTATTTTTCACGCTACACTGGGTTCTTTCCATCTAGATGTTATGTTTTTCAAACAGCCATCTATTTTTAAAACTCGTTCTCTTCCAGTATAATCTGGAAGCACTCAAGACTCAAGTCACCATGGAAATGTTGTGAGCTTTAAAATGATGTCTGCTACATTATGCCATTGGCTGGACCTTACTCCTCACCCCCAGGTCAGAAGGTCCGTTTGTGTTTTGCCAGCTGTCATTTTTACCTAAATGGACAGCTTTCCCACTGGATCCTATGAAAGATAATGTGAACATGACAAACAGTTCATCTTCCTCCAAAGTGCACCGTTGTGAGAGGGAGGAAAGAGGACAGAGACTAGACAAGAAGAAAAGAGTTAAGGAGGGATATCCCCAGTAAAATCAGCACTTAGCCTTTAGTTTCATTTAGATAAGCACTCTCGAGACTGAGGAACTGATTTTTTAATATTTTATTTAATCTTAATTTCCATTTAAATAGCCACATTTGGCTAGTAGTTATCATATTGCACAGTGCAGATTTAGATCCTTGGGTTCTCATTTAACTTTAAAAGGCCAAGGTTAAATGTTTTTGATTTAGTATTTGAAATTGACACCAAAGAATAAAACTGATCATCGTTCTTGTGGAGAGTCAGTGTTTCTTTTAGTAATTCTAGATTATTTCTCTTGGCTTCCTGTGATTTTAGCCTCCTCCCTCACATAAACTAATTAAAATATTGCTTAAAATTAAGATTTATATAAAAAATATATATGTTTATGTGTTAAATGTATATAAGATAGTATTTACATATATATAAGCACACATATACACACAATTTTTCTTTATTAGAGGAATTTTACTAAATATTTGAAAAGACTTCATGCAGTTATTGGGCATGGAACGGTCCTTAAAACTTCTTTTGTGTGGTGAGTAGAGCCATGTCTTTGAAATCAAACAGATGAATTATCAAGTCCTAGTTCTGTGACTAGGTGAATGACTTTGGGCAAATAACAAGGCCTTCTGAGGCCTCAGTTTCCTTATAGAAAAACAGGGATCGTAATGCTTTGTACATGGTAGAATTGTGTTGAAGATAAATGAACTAGTAATACAAAGCAGGGAGCATTGTGCTTGGCTCACAGGGTTTGTTAAGTAAATATCAGCATGTCAGCCAGTCTTATTTTAAATTTTGCATAATGGTCATATGATGCAACATGTCCTCTAAGGAAACTTTTATTCTTTATGGTGGCTCACAATGGATAATTCCCAATCCGGCTGAATACCAACAGTGCCACTGGGTTTCAGCACTACTCTGTCCACTGGCCACACAAAGATATGAGACGATCTTACAGGATGCCTCAGTATAACAACAACCTTATACTGTTAGGGGGAAATGATACTAATTTCAAGTGTTTGAAGAATTGTCCCAAGGAAGAAGAAAAAAGTGTAATGTAATGATGCTTCCTCTTGAGCTTCTGATGCTTCCTCTTGAGCTTCTGGTTTTTACTTTTGGTATTGTCAAACCATGTCCCCGTTGCCTTTCAGATGGGGTTAATTTCTTTACTGCAGCCAAGCTTAGGGAATAGACCTTGTAAATCATCTTATAGATCACAAGAGTCAGCCAAAGGAGAAGGAGCTGATGTTACCAGCAAAGATTGAAAAAATAAAAAGGCAAATACTAAAATACATAAAATACATATAACAAGCTCTTCACTCCTTGCTCCCAACTACTGTTGCTAATATCAATGCCCAAAGAGTACTACTATCCTATTCTTTTTTTTTTTTTTTTCTGATGGAATCTTGCTCTATTGCCAAGGCTGGAGTGCAATGGCATGATTTTGGCTCACTGCAACCTCCGCCTCCTAGGTTCAAGTGATTCTCCTGCCTCAGCCTCCTGAGTAGCTGGGATTACAAGTGCCCACCACCATGCCTGGCTAATTTTTGTATTTTTAGTAGAGACGGGGTTTCACCAGATTGGCCAGGCTGATCTGAAACTCCTCACCTCAGGTGATCTGCCGGTATTGGCCTCCCAAAGTGCTGAGCCATTGCGCCCGCCCTGTCCCATTAGTTTTTGACAGACAACCCTCAGAGATCAAACTGCCACTGAGAACTTCTATAGATGCTTCCTTCATCTCACATGTGCTGTGTGTAAAGCTGGGGGAGCCAAGTTATATGCCTACCTATGGCTCTTCCAATGCTAGTTTCTGTATTTCCCATGTATGTGATCCTACATGGGTAGATACTGTGCCTGACAATTTTTTGAAATAATTGAAGCAGTAAGGTGTTCAGATACTTTCAAGTCTGGTCACGATGCTTTACTTTTCCAAGGTGGTGCCATGCTCCATATGTCTAATGAAACCATAATCGAGACTGAGTTAAAACATAAACAGAAGGAGCCTTCAAAGTGGCAAGATGCTATGAAAATGATAATGATGATAAATAACATGGTTCATAAAGTGTGATACTTCGTTAATTGTAGGGAAAACCCATTCCTAACCTAAGTATTAGGTAACTGTCAAAAACAAGCATTATCATATCGGGGTATTAGATACCCTGTCATTTTAGGTTTCGATACTACTTTACAAGAGAAAGTCAACTAAAGCCAGTACATGGGGAAAAAAACGTAGAAGGTTTATTTTTATTATTTTTGTAGGAAAAAATACTTTAAGAGATTTGAAGACCATCTTCAATTTAGATTTTTTTTCTTTTTTTGGCTGAATAGTGATAATCCTAAATAAAAAGTCTTAGAGTTGGAACATTCATTCAACTATAAATTATATGAAGATTGTAATAAATTTTATTTAAAACGTGCAACGCCCACTAAATGTTTAGAAGAGAGAGTATGTCTGTGTGGGTATACATTCACAGTTCGTAATATCCCCAAAATGTGTAAGTTTGGAGACCAGAAAGGGAAAAATAAATGCTAAGTTGGTAACTAGTTGAATAGAATATTAACATGGGCAGTGAAAAAGACTGCATTATCAGCTACCATTTTAAAATATCAATACAGTTATTTTATTTAGAAAAATAAGTATAATGGTGTTGTGGGGGGCATCCTACTAACTGCTTAGGTTGGAATAAAAAAGGTTCAGAAATATTATTGATTCTTATAATCTACAACTATGTATTGTCTCTTTGTTAAATGTCTTTCTAAAATTTCATTAAAAATAAATTATGCATTTTGCCTTTATGTAAATTATCTCAAAGTATAAGAAATGGAAAGCTGTAGAATTTAGCCAAGCATTGGAAAGGATGCCCTGAAATACCTGTGTTCTCACCCCAATACTCTGGCTATTTCTGTTCAGTATCTCTGAACTGACACGATGACCCATGACAGCTTTGTTGTACCTATGCTTTGATGAAAATAAGCAGCCATTCAGAAGTAGATGAAAAAAAGCGAAGTCATTTTATCTTCGTTACGTGCCACAAAAATTGGAGTCCAAATAGAGTAAGCAGAAACTCAAATTTGAAAAGATAGGTGATAAAAATCAAATTTGTATAGAATTTGAAGATCAGCTTTCTAATATGCCTTTCTGAAGGTGTGGTTGATACGTAAATACTTCAGACTTCTACTTAGTCATTTGAAATTACTTCACATGTTGATACGGTCCTATTAACGTTTAAGTTTCTGTGTTCAGGTTTAGACTATGTATTCAATGTTTTGGCAAAAGCCAAAGCACTTTATACTTTGAAAATGTATAAAAATCACTATCCATTAAAAACAGATGCAATATTAAAATTATAGTTTTCTAATATAGGTATATTCAAAACTATCATCCAGTTTGGCTTTTGGGTGATAGATAAAATATCTCTATGTGAAATCGAGGTTGTTTCATGTAGCAGTTGCTTTCCAATCATGACAATTTAGCAGTTGAAATGTGGCTAGTCAAAATTGAGATGTGCGGTATTACAAACATACCAGATTTAGAAGATTTAGTAGAAACAAAAGGAATATTAAATGTCTCATTTATAATTTTTTATTGATCACATAGTGACACAATATTTGGACATATTACATTGAACAAAAGACATTATTAGAATTAATATCATTTAAAAAATTTTAAACGTGGCTTAAAGGGCATTTTAAATTATGTTTGTGGTTCTTATGTGGGATTTACATTATATTTCTTCTGTTGATCTACATTGACGTAGACAGTCTATACACATAAGGAAAACTGCAATTTAAAGATGAACCAGGGCCGGGCGTGGTGGCTTACGCCTGTATTCCCAGCACTTTGGAGGCTGAGGTGGGAGGATCATGAGGTCAAGAGATCAAGACCATCCTGGCTAACACAGTGAAAACCTGTCTCTACTAAAAATACAAAAAAATGGCCGGGTGTGGTGGTGGGCGCCTGTAGTCCCAGCTACTCGGGAGGCTGAGGCAGGAGAATGGTGTGAACCCAGGAGGCGGAGCTTGCAGTGAGTCGAGATCCTGCCACTGCACTCCAGCCTGGGCCACGGAGCCAGACTCTGACTCAAAAAAAAAAAAAGAGGAACGGTGTGTTTATTTCCTATTTCTACTGTACACATTAACACAAACTTAGTGGCTTAAAACAGCACATTTATTATGTTACAATTCTGAAGTTCAGAAGTCCAAAGTGTGTCTCACTGGACAAAAATCAAGGTGTCAGTGAGGCTGCATTCCTTTTGGAGACTCTAGTGAAGAATCCCTTTTCTTGCCTTTTTCAGCTTCTGAAGGCTGCCCTTCCACATTCCTTTGCTAGTGGCCCCATTTTTCTGTCTTCAGAGCCATATTGGGCCTTTTACTTCTAACACTGAATCTCTCCAGGGCTCCCTCCCTGCCTCCATCTTCTTGTGCAAGGACCCTTTGATTACATTGAGTCCACCAGGATTATCCAGGATAATCTCTGCATTTGAAAGTCAGATTATCAGCCACTTTGATCCTCCACCCCTTGCCATGTAACCTAATGTATTCAAAGGTTTCTGGGGTCAGGACATGTACATCTTTGGTGACCATTATTGTGCCTCTTCAATGTTTATACATATATTTATATTCACATCCAATTAAATATATAAAAATCCATGTATCTTCTATCGCTCTGTTTTGTCTTTGCCCTTTCACAAAACCTTAGTGCCTTTCTTTAGACTTTTTTATTTGCTTCCCTTTCGATACTAATTTTCCTTATCGTCTAACACATGCTGACTATCTCACCCAAGTGGTCATAGCCAAAGGTCAACACATGCTGAATGAAAAAAACGAAGTTATCCATTTTAATGTGGTCATTCTAACTAGGGCAAACTCCCTCAGAGTTTGGAATTGTTTACAATGTTCCTCAGGTAGACTGATAACTGTCACAGCGGCTATACCACAAAGAAAGGATAGTGAATCCGGTAGGTGAGCACATTTTTCAGCATGGATAGAATCAGTAGGTCTTTCATGAAGAAAAAAGGGATTTGAGACAAAACCAAATAAAGGAAAGAGGAAAATGACTTTTCTTCCCCTTCAAGAGACTTTCTTAGTTTAGCACACCTGCTCAGACCTTTTGAGATGATCTTGGGATGTGCTACTGTTAGTTAAAAAGTGGGTTCCTTCAGAAACTGTAGAAATGTGACAGACATTTGCTAACATCTTTTTACCTTGTCAGACACTGGGAAAACTTAGTTTTATTGTTATTATTATCTTTATTTATTTATTTATTTATTTATTTATTTACTTATTTATTTTTTTGAGACGGAGTCTCACTCTGTCGCCCAGACTGGAGTGCAGTGGTGCGATCTCGGCTCACTGCAAACGCCGCCTTCCGGGTTCACGTCATTCTCCTGCCTCAGCATCCCGAGTATCTGCGACTACAAGCGCCCGCCACCATGCCCGGCTAATTTTTTGTATTTTTAGTAGAAAGGGGGTTTCATTGTGTTAGTCAGGATGGTCTCCATCTCCTGACCTGGTGATCCGCCCGCCTCGGCCTCCCAAAGTGCTGAGATTACAAGCGTGAGCCTTAGTTTTATTTTTATAGTATAGTCGATTAGACAGATTTCGCCATTGTTTTTATAATACTGAGGAATAACTAGATTTAATTATAAGACAATTGATGAGAACAGTGCTTAGGAGTCAGAATTTCGCCATTGGGTTTTTCTTTTACACAAAAAAGATTCAAATACTTTTTCAAAGGTAATAATCCATGGTGTAAAACACATCTTTTAACATATTATACTCTGCATTGAAATGATTAAATTGTTTTCCTGCTTTCAGTAATAACAATGATTTAACTAGACTTAGGAAAACTGCCTATTTACTGTATTTATTGGACAAATCTAAATTGGATACTAATTGCCCAGAGGTATTACTGTAAAATCAGTGAACTCTAAACATGGTGATTTAAACACAAGCTGAATGTTTCCCGTCTTTCCTTTTTTTTTTTTTTTTTTTTTGTTCACATCAATGTACTATTTCTGAAAGCTTTGCAATATTTCCAGATAGGTTATTTTTATGGGAAATTTTACCAGCTAAAGAGAGATTTAATAAAGTGGTTGAGGAAAACAAAATAAATTTGTTTATAATTCTGTAACTTATGACATTCTTTTTTATTCTATAAATGGTCATTTTAGAAAGTATAGAAGAAATATTAATAATAACTTGTGATATAGCAGGAAAGGAAAAGGCTGTAAAAATTAGTCCATGGTAATTTCATCCTCCAGTTGGATGATATTTTTCTTAAAATTTAAAATGCTTTTAGTATTGAAAATGTGTTTTAATGGTTTTAGAATTTACCCTATGACTATATAATTCAGAAAATATAAATATAGATGGTAGTAAATTTTGAATTTTCATGCAGAAAGTAAAATCCTTAAAACTGAGGATGAGGACAGACCATATTATGAGGTGCTGATCAAGGCAATTTCTGTATATATTTAAAGATGGTGATTTAAATTACACAGAAATAATTGTGTATTGATTTAGACATTTGTGTCTCAGAGACACATGCCTACACAATTTTTTTTCTAAAATCATGCAGATAATGTTGGACTCTTTCTTTAGTACAGTTTGGCGTTAGCATAGTGTGTTGGTGGTGATAATATATGCTGAATGATATATTTGTAATCAAGACATTTTTAAAGAACACTTAATAAAGGGAAGTCATCGGGCCAAACAAATTATCTTTTTTTTCTTTATTTTTATTGGGGAGTGGGAGAAGGAAATAATCATAAGGTACCCAATATCTAAAGTTGTTATTTTTGTATGTGTGTGGAGGCTTCAGCAAATAGAAATAAGCCTCTAAAGGAACCAATTGATAATTGATTTAAATATAACGAACAATTCAATTGAGCTATTACTAAGCAAAAGAGGGAATCGAAGTAAGAAGTTACCAACTCTGCCAGGGGAAGCTTGGGCATATTTCACAAAGAATATGACTTTTGAAATAGACTTTTAGTTTTATAAAACTTACATTACAAGAATTCTATTGCCCTTGTGCTCATTTATTAAATAAGAGAGAAGAGTTGGCCAGACTAAGATTAAGGTGAAAGTTTGTGCAAGAGAAACAGCCAGAACCAACAGGAGATAATGGTAGATGAAAACCATAATGTTAAGGTGATCACTTGATCTCTGGACAGTGGGATGCCATTGAAGAGATTCATGAGTTATTTGATAACTTTCTCAGATTTCTGTTTGTACTTATTAAAATGGTACAGGATAAGTTGAGGAATGCAAGGAGGAAAGGTAGTGACTAAAATACCCAGTTGGTGTTTTTGGAGTTTTTATCTAAGGTATAGATGAGACTATAATGCAATACCTGTGGGCAAAAAGTGGTAGGATCTCCTGGAATGGTGCGTCTCAAAATCTGGTTCTCAGATCAGAAGCATTGACATCACCTGGCCAAAAATGCCAATTATCTGGGGCCTATCCCAGAACAATTGAATCAGATACTTTGAGGTGTGGTCCAGCAACCATGTTTTAATAAGTTCTCAGGTGAATCTGAGGCATACTAATATTTGAAGACAACTGTCTTAGAGATGTATTTTCAGAGCAGAATCCTCAGAATTAGGCCAGGCGCGGTGGCTCAAGCCTGTAATCCCAGCACTTTGGGAGGCCGAGACGGGCGGATCACAAGGTCAGGAGATCGAGACCATCCTGGCTAACACGGTGAAACCTCGTCTCTACTAAAAAATACAAAAAACTAGCTGGGCGAGGTGGCAGGTGCCTGTAGTCCCAGCTGCTCGGGAGGCTGAGGCAGGAGAAGGGCGTGAACCCGGGAGGCAGAGCTTGCAGTGAGCTGAGATCTGGCCACTGCACTCCAGCCTGGGCGACAGAGCGAGACTCCGTCTCAAAAAAAAAAAAAAAAAAAGAATCCTCAGAATTAAAAAATTGATGGGATTTTGGGATAAGGAAAATGGAATAATCAGGAATAGCTAGAATTTCTATTGTAGAAAGTGAAGAGGGATGTCATTAAATGAGATAAGATATATGAAAGAAAAGTTAGGTTACACCAAAAGGATGCTTTTGAAAATATGCAATTGGAAAAGAAGCCGTCATTGGAAACAAAATAATAAGTCTAGAACTAAATGAGAGGAATTGGTCTTGATTAAACCAGTTGTTGGTCTTCATTGCACTGGAGAGCCTGTTATTAATGTGTTTGTAGCTGTCTTTACAGTGAAGGTACCTGGATAGAGGGTGGGACACCATTAGAATATGTGATGCAGCAGAAAGAGCCTTGGACTTGGGGATCAGAGGACATGAACTCTGGCTGTGACCTATAACATCTATAACCCTACCTGGCTACGAATAATATGAATTGTGTTACCTTTGGAAAGTCACTTCTTGGGATCTAGTTAACTACTTAGAGACCCAGGTGTTTTGTTAGTCTTTAGTTTTTTGTTTCCCCTTCTCATCAGGACAATGAAAATGTTGCCTGTGAACATAATTTTTGTGAGAAAATAATAAGTGTGTGAAAACATAGCATAGTCAATAAGAAACATTTAATAGATAGTAGGTTCATCCTTCTTGGCTATTTCTTGATTGCACAAAATTTCCTTTGATTTATCCAAAAATTTGGTGGAGAAGAGGATGAAGGAGAGAGAAAATATTTCTTAGGACATTCACTAATATGCAGAGGAAATAAAGACCAAATTGTTGCCTGAAAATTAATTTGAATAGAGCATCCTTAATATAGCCTCATATCATTTCCTGGAGAAGATTATTCAGCAATACATCTAAAAATAGTTACTAAGGGATTGTGGAAAAACGAGCAAGGCTCTATTGTAAAGACATGGGACCAAACGATATATTACATTTTAAATATAAAATAGCAATGCACTGTAATGTTTTGCTATCAACTACACCAATTAATGCAGATGATGCTAATTAAAAGTAAATTTAGAGAGTGATTAGGTTCTCTCACCATTGTTAGGGAGAATTGATTCTTTTATAGATCTAATGTGTTAAAGTAAGAAGTTAATGATATATTGATGTATTTTAAAGTACCTAATTTAGATTATAATTCTGAGGAAAACATTTGTGTTAATACTGAATATTAAATGACAAACGTTTTCTCTTGGAAAAGGAATGGCACCATTTGTATAACCCTAGAGCAACGCACATGTTGATGTTTCAAATAAATTATTGTGTATGGCTGTTTAATCTCAATTTTAGTTTTATAAAACTTATAATACAAGAATTCTGTTGCACATGTGCTCATTTGTGTGGGATTATACAGCTGTGTGTAGCATAATAGCTATATTGAACAAAATTATGTACTGTAGAACTTGCTGCAAAAATTTCATGGTCCCCATCTGGAATAGCTTTGCAATTGAGAAGGCTGAAGTGGGCAAAGATTTTACAGGATTATGGAAATCAGTAGTAGGGTTTTGCTGTCAATTTTAATGTTTGGAAAATAAGGTCAGTAGGTGTCCAAGCTAGAAGGATTTTTTTTTTCGTATTCAAAAAGAGTTTCTTTTTGGAACAAAGTTACTCTTGCTATAGGAAAGTCTGCAATATATACACAGACATCTAGTTTATATCTGAACATATTGGCCTTCAATTACAAGGTATATCTTAAACACAGCAAATAAGATGAGTTTTGGATAGATTGATATATTTCACCATCATAGGCAGTTTAAAAGATCTGCTATCCTGAAAAATTATTTTCTATGGCTTTAACGTTTAGCTAGCATGATGTAAGAATTAGGAAATTTGTTGTTTATGGGGAAAAGAGGAAAAGGTTAAAATAAGTATGAGGTCAATTAAATGGTAGGACCCATTCATCGCTTTCTTCTATTATCTTCTCTCTTATTTTTTTCCCTCTATTCTTCAATTCTCCCTGCCTCTCTTCTTTCCTTCTCTCCTACAAAACATGTGACACAAAGAAAAGAGAAGAAAAGGACAGAAACAGCACAAGTTCCGTCTATGTAAAACATAGTAAAACAGAGTTTGAAACCAGAAAATAACACTTTCCTAAATGGTGGTTCTTATAGCTAGTAAAATGGTGACAAAATGGAGGAGCTGTTACTATTGTTTTTAGTGTGAACTATTCTTTGTGCTGTGATGGTATATTTTATATAGTTTAGAGTCTGTGTGTACACACAAATACACACTGTTATCTAGATGGTGAAGCATCGAAAGTATATTAGTTAAATGGGGAAATTAGGAATGTAAGAGGTGGTAGTGTGGGCAAAAGAATGTTGATAATAAAAATGTATGTCTAATATGTATTTAAATCCAATATAAGCTCTTCTTTTCAATGATTATAGTAAGGGCATTTTGGCTACATATACAATCATCTGTAACAAAAACCTGTGGACAAAGAACAGTTCATAAAATAGTCCACAGCTTGACTCATATACCCTAATTTAAAAATAATTAAGTAAAGCCATGTAGTATATTTTAATTCCCAATACATAAAATAATAAGATTTTGTGCATTTTGTAGGTATGAGTGCTGAAAGTTATCTTCAGAATATATTTTAAACTTGGTTAAATTAATATTAGTTAATTTTTTCATAATAAAACATTAAACACATGCTTATATATACATAAATAAGATTAACAAGAGCACATAAAATCAACATAAAATTACACTCATATATCTGAGGAGTGCTTTCACTGTCAGAGTGCAAATTTTTTTAAAGCATATGTTTGTGCTTCTATATACAGCTACACATCAGTGTGTTTGATGACCATCATACCCACATACACATACATATATTCAAATATGTAAGGAATCATTAACTTGCATTCACTCAAAACACAGTTGATACACTCATTTATAAGCGTTGATTTATATTTTAAAAAGAAGTTAAAAAGCACACCTACTAACCCAGTCATTAAATCGTGTGGTGAAGAAAGAATGAACAAAACTCTGATTATGTAGAAGCTGTTTGGAACAGTTCCTTTTGATGTTATTTTTATTGTTGAGAATATTTACATAAATTAAAGGAAAAGTTCAATACGTTTATATTTGTTGTTGGGAACAAAATTATTTACCCCTACTTCTATGTTCAACACTGTGATTATTTTCTTAACAGGTATAATATTGAAGTCCTATTAACCAATTGCAAACAAGAACAAAACAACAAAAGCGTTTTTTGGGCTACACTATTTAAACTAATTATAAACTCCTAATAATAATGATCAAGTATGCTGAATCAATGTGATAGAATATAGCTTCTTTCAATGTTTAAAGCAAGCTGCTTTGCTATTTTAAACAACCATAGATAACAATTGCTCCGCCATCCCTACAAATTCTGTCAACCTGATTTTTTTCACTTAATTGGGAATCCCCAACATGCTTATAAATGCACACACTTGAAAAATATTAGCCAAAAATGTAGAGTGATCTTTACATTGATCCGAGTAAAAATGTAATTCTGGGGGTATATTAGCCTTTCAAAGGAATAAAATGGTAAACACTCAGGCACCATGGTTTCACCAGCAGTGCATGTTCACACAGTTTCACATCAGACTCATTGTTCCTATTTGCAGCAATGTGCACAATTTAATAGCATTTAATAGCCCAGCAGTTTCACTGCACCATTCACAATGCTCCAGTATATTTAATGTAGACTAGTTTTTAAAGTAAATTGACATAAATAAGTTTTGCAGAGTTATAGGCTCTACTTAGATTGCTCTTGAAATCAGAGGGAAAGATTTTTTGCAATGATGCTAACAAAATTAGTTTCCGATGCATGACTTGAATAGGAATGGAGATATAATCCCAGAAAACTAGAAAATGCATTACATGAACAAATAACAAAATTTCGGAAAGTAGAATATTTCTTTAAATAAAACTATGCTTTAGTAATTAATGCAAATTTTACTGTAATTTTGGCATGAAATAATTATTGCTTGAGGTATTCTAAGTTCAACTTAATAGAAAAATCAAAGGGAAGAATGATGCATGCATCTGTTATATTGATTCTGTCTATTAGTTATAGTCCCAAATATTTTGACATGTGTAATCCTGTAATATCTGAAGCTCCATTCCATTTATAATTATAATTTCCCTGCTGAGATCACGGCTTGTGCTGATACCAGCCTGAGCCTATCTCCTTTAGGTCAGAAGACAAGTAATTTATATGTTTTAATTAGCCTAAACCTTAGCTCTGAGTAGATGACTTTATCTTAACACTTTCATAGTTAAATGCATCCTTTGAAACGTAATAACTATTTTCACATTATTCATTCATGAGTAGAATTCTGAAAAGGCACGGTTAGTCTAGAAGAAATAAAATCAGACTTATTTAAAATTTATTTAAAAATACTTACCATGCTTATTTGTTTTAAGCCTCTTGATCAACTCTGTAACTTCCCTCCCAGGAGCATACTTTCATTTACATATGTAACTTTTTGATTCTTTCTCCTTTGCAGACTTTCCAAATGAAGGATTTTTCTTATCTTGACAATGACTATGTACAAAGTGAATCTTAAGTAGTAGCATCTTACCAAGAAATTTTCTGTCTAGAGAGACAGTGACATCTGAAAGAAGCTTCCACATTGTAAACATTTCACCACAAAAATACTAATTTTTTTTCTTCTTTACCAATTGCTACTGCCCTGTACTCCTAATCCTCGATTTTTTCAATCCCTTATTCCTTATCCGAAGTTCTTGGAACCAGAAATGTTTCGGATTTGGGATTTTGTTTTGGATTTTGGAAGATTTGCATTGTGATTACCAGTCAGTATCCCTCATCTGAAAACCCAAAATTGGAAATGCTCCAAAGAACATTTTCTTTGACCACTATGTCCACGCTCAAAAAGGTTCTGATTTCTGGCTGGGCTCGGTGGCTCACACCTGTATTCCCAGCACTTTGGCAGGCTGAGGCATGTGGATCACAAGGTCAGGAGATCGAGACCATCCTGGCTAACACTGTGAAACCACGTCTCTACTAAAAATACAAAAAATTAGCCAAGCATGGTGGCGGGCACCTGTAGTTCCAGCTACTCGGGAGGCTGAGGCAGGAGAACGGCATGAACCCAGGAGGTGGGGAGCAGAGTTCCCAATATTGCACTCCAGCCTGGGCGACAGAGCCAGCGTCCCTATTACTAAGAAAAAAAAAAAAAAAAAAAAAAAACAGGTTCCGATTTTGGAGGATTTTGAATTTCAAATTTTCTGATTAGGGACTCAACCTGTACCAGTTTCTTCATTTTAACTAATGATAAATGAAGTAGATTTTCTTTTCTTTTGTATATACCTGGCACCAGCATTTTAAGTTGTCTAGGAAAAAGAATGTCATTCTCCTCATAATCTTTTGAGGCCCATATGAGTGCATGTGCAAATCCTGCTAAAGTCTCCAAGGAGAAGAGCTTCTTTGGCGTCCTTAGAGGTTTACTTCACAACTATTGTGACCACATGTCCTGTTATCCAGTGGCTAGGGAAAGTCTTTCCCGTTGATAAAAAACAAATAATAATAATAATGTTACATTGGAGAGACACATTTAACTTCAGTTTGCATGTAATCGATAGTTATATCCCACGCGCTGCGTTCTGCTAAGTTTTATGGGCCAGAGGAGAGACACAGAGAGAGAAATTTGAAGCAGAGCCCCGGCCTAAAGAAAAGTCACAGGATGAAGCCATACACACGTGATAGCTCATTTACAATGCAGGGTACAATATGCTTTATTTACTAACCTAGGAAGTACAGGCAGTACTAAAATAAGGTGTGAGACTGATCAATAAGAATAACATAAGGCTAGGTGTGGTGGTTTACACCTGTAATCCCAGGACTTTGGGAGGCCGAGGCTGGCAGATCACTTAAGGTCAGGAGTTCAAGACCAGCCTGGCCAACATGGTGAAACCCCGTCTCTACTAAAAATAGAAAAATCAGCTGGTCATGGTGGTGCACGCCTGTAGTCGCAGCTACTTGGGAGGCTGAGGCACAAGAATCGTTTGAACTGGGGAGGTGGAGGTTGCAGTGAGCTGAGATCCCGCCACTGCACTCCAGCCTGGGGGACAGAGCGAGACTCCCGCTCAAAAAGAATAGCAACAGTAGTAACATCTGATATTTATTGAACATTTGCTACCATGCCAGATACTGTTTGAAGTAGTCTTTATTAATAAACTCAATATTTCAGCAATCCTGAAAGGAGGAACAATATTATTTCCTTTTTAAAGATGAGAAAACAGAAGCACAGAGTGATTATTTAATTTTCCCTAGATCACACAGCTAAATTGCTACAACAACAATCAATCAAACCCAGGCAGTCTGACCTCTGAGCACACAGGATGATTTAGTGTAAGTCGCGGTCAAAATGAAATACAAAAAAAGCAAAATAAAACCAAATTCCCTCAAATCTTTATTCGTGAATTTACTATGTGAAATAGTACTCCTGCAAAATTGAGCAAGTGAAATTTCCGAGTTTAACTTCCTTTTCACGAAGTGTAGTTAAGCGTATTTGGCCTCAAGATTGCAGGATTTCTTGAATTTCAAATGGTTTATCTTGTAAAAGTGCTGGACGAAACAAACTGCTCAGCAGATGTTAGTTGTTGTATCTGTTGTTGAGGTTGTAAGGAACTGAGTGCTGCTTGGGCTATTTATAATGGGAAGGTTGGGAAGAAGCTGGAAGCGATACTCCTTTGCATGTATTTGCTGTGGGCCTTTCCCCAGTCACAGAGTTTAACACTGAGGAAGGAAATGCGCATGAGTGGAGGCCCCACGGGGCAGTGCTAGCTGTCTGCCTGTAAACATACAAGGAAGCTTGCTTCACTATTGTGTCATCACCCCTTCTTCAAAAACGGATCAACAGATCAGTTAGAAAGGGAGAAACCAGGTTGTAAATAGGTTTCATGTGTGAAAAAAAGATACAATTGGGAAGTAATGATTTGCCAATATGTTCCCTCTGTTCTGTTAGGTATCAGCATGATACGAGTTCAAAACCATATACGCTTTTTCTCTGTGTTTGTTAACATTATTTGTTGAGAATCGGATGAAAGATTTTAGCTGTTTTACAGGTAGAAGTGGAAACAGGTTGAGTTTATATGTTTTTGTAAAATATGTGAAACATAGCAACATGAGGCAGTATAGGTCCAGTGTGGTCACTATTAGCCATGTACAACTATTTACATATGAACTAATTAAAATCCATTTAAATTAAAAACTCACTTCTGTTTTATAGCACACTTACTATCATCGCAGAAAGCTCATTTGGATGGTACTGATATAGAGCAGTGGTTAACATGTCAAGTTAGATAACTTCCTGGGTTGCAGCCCAACTTCATTACTTGCTAGCGCTGTGACCTTGGGCAAGTTCATCTCGCGCCTGATTTTTCCATCTGCAAAATGGAGGTGATGACAATATCTATTTCATATAGCTGGCAGGAGAATAAAATAATATATGTAAAGTACTTAGGTCAATACAAATAAAGGACTAAATGAGTTTTAGCAACGGTTGTTAGGGACTAGTCATATTTTAAGAGCCATTAAATCAGATGTTATTAATTGGTTGTAAAAAGACCAATTGTACGTTTTGGGATTAAAATCAACATGACAGTAGGCCCTTATAATGTTTAACTGTAACACATTTACACTTCCATATATTCAGATATATATTTTTTTCCATTTTCAAAGGAGATTTGAGGCTATTACACATTTTTTAAAGCACAAATGCACAGAATTGAAAATGATTAACCTAATTCTAAGCAGATAAGGCAAAAATGAGGGATGAGAATGAGATCACATGGAAGACCATGGTTACAGGATGCTATTTCAATTGCACACTAACAGATCTTAGCTGAGAGGCCTAGTAGTTATGGCCAAAGGGAGACATATATTTAGGCATAATCTTAATTTTATTTTATTGTTTAATTTAGATGCGATCTAAATGGATGTAGGAAGTTTTACAGTTGCAGTCATGTATAATGTGAGTTGAACTCATGCTTCATAAGAAACAGGACCTAGGCCAGGTGCGGTGGCTCATGCCTGTAATCCCAGCACTTTTGGAGGCTGAGGGGGGTGGATAACCTGAGGTCGGGAGTTCCAGACCAGCCTGACCAGCATGGAAAAACCCCATCTCTACTAAAAATACAAAATTATCCGGGTGTGGTGGCTTACGCCTATAATCCCAGCTACTTGGGAGGCTGAGGCAGGAGAATAGCTTGAAGCTGGGAGGCAGAGGTAAAAGTGAGCCGAGGACCTGCCACTGAACTCCGGCCTGGGCAACAAGATAAAAACTTTGTCTCACACACAAAAAGAAAGAAAGAAAAAAAAAAGAAAAGTAAAATAAACAGGACCTTATAGAATTGGCAGAAAATGATCTATTACATATGGCTATTTTAACAGCCTACTATTGTTTATAGTTTAAAAAGCGGGCCCTGCTAACCATCTAGGGAAAAATTACCAGGAATAAGTTTAGGGAAGCCTGAAATACTTGCTTGGAAGTGAGGCACTGGTATAACTTGGTGGCTACAATCACTGAAAATGGAGTCTGATGGTTTGGACAAAATGTCTCTCCTACATTACAAGCTGTCTGACTTGGAGAATTATTTAATCTCTCTCTGCCTCAATTTCTCATCTGTAACATGGAGATAACAATTGTAAATACTCACTTGCATTTTTTGAGTAGAATAACTTAGTGCTTTTAAAGTATAGTGCCTGATTCTTAGGGTATGCAATGCATGCTGTAATCAATATTAGACAAGAGTATTGAAGTGACCGTGACTTTGGAGAGTTCTTGTAGTTCTTTTCTTCATCTATTTTCCTCTTGTGAATTTGGTGTCAAAGTACCCTTGTCAATTGTTTGCATTGCAAAGACTGTCTTAGCGTAAAAGAATACATTATACAATTTTAGTATAAAATAACTTATGTCCAGTTTTATTTTTGAATTTTTCTGAAAGTGCTATACAGTATTTTCATATGTTTTCACACAGTTTCTAGAAGATATTGTTTTGTGGGGTTTTATTTACTTATTTATTTATTTATTATTTTAAATATGTGGCTGCTCTCTAAGGCAATTGTCTAAATAGTTTTCCAAATTCTGGAAAAGAAGGAGCAAGAATATATGCTAATGGAAATTACTTGGAGAAACCTGAGTAAATCTAGTAATTGTGTGCCATATATGGTAAGAAAATTAGATAGTGCACTTAAAATGATTCAATAATTAAATATGTATTTATTAAATCATTTGTAATAGCTTTAGTGTATGACCTCAGGATTCAAAGACAACCATGTTGTGATTACCCTTGAAGCTTCATTGAAAAGTGAATTATAGAATCAGCTTTCTTTTACTGCATGAACATGCTTTACCCTGAAATCTCATTGTAAAATAAACCTGCCTGTTACAAATATTGCACACCACTTAGTCACTGCAGCATGACATGGGATAGGAGTTGCAAAAAGGGAGGGGAGAATGTCATGAAAATTTGACAATAAACAGAAACAGTCAGAAAATTACTTCTGGGAGATGGCAGATGATGAGATATTGAGACAGAAGGCAGACACTCTGCACAGCAGCTGGAGAGGAGAAAAGGTGCATTAGTCAAATGAATTATGAAAAAAAAAAAATGAAATCAAGTTCCAGAGAGGTGCCAACATTTTCTTCATGTGATTGGGTATTTTCACTTTCTGAGATCTATTCATTAGTTGCACTTTTGGTCAGTTTATTATTTGGACAAAAACAATTTGGATTATAGCTTATGGGGAAAAATATACTATTCAAGTGATTAACTTAAGAATGACATGATGGTTCGTAAAAATAGACGTATTTTAACTTGGTTAACTTGAGTAACTTACTTTTAAAAGTCATTCTCACAGATCATATCCAAAATGTTTGTTTTCTCGATTCATGAATTAATCCTCAGGATGCATGTTATTACTTTGTTAAGTTAGATTTTTCTGGGCAATGTGGTGAAAATATAAGTAATACAAAAATTTAAAATGAATATTACTGTTTCTTTTTCTTCCTGTATTTCTCTTGTTAATTTACAGGGTTTCCTCTTTAAAAAAATAGCAGCTGTAAAATATCCTTTGAAGATCTAATTCAACCTCTTTGTCCTATTTTCTAAAACCAAATGGACAGCATTGTATTGTTCTAACTTCTATACCTACAGATTGCCTCCTGCCATTTTTTTTTGTCCATTCTCCTCTTTATTTTCTACAGTTTAGTAAGTTTGTATTAAAAGAAATCTCTTCAAAGAGTAATTTAAAGGAGAAAGTTCCCCTTAAGCTAACATAGTTCTTATGTCTTCTATTTTAAACTTCAGTTCTTTTTTTCCACTGTGTTCCCAAATTTGCAGAGTTATGTAATTTTAGATAAGTCCCCTGGCTGTTACCTACAACAGCCATACTCTATGTCCCATCATATAAAATACAAAGTCACTTTGTGCCTGTGAAACACTTCAGCCAGGGTGCTTTCATAATCATGATAAAGAGAAATTCGGAAAATTATTGACACGTAAGTGAAGGGCATTGAGAATGAATCCCATTTTCTATAAGACTACTTCTGTGTAATTAAAATGTAAAATAATATTAACATGGAAATATGGTGTAATGTTTTATTTGTTGTATATGTAAAATGGCAGATCAGCTTTACTCATGTGATAAATTGCCAAACATATGAGGTTAGCAGGACAGTCTTTCTTTTAGGTTGTTTCCACTTGCTTCCACTTTTTGGCATCGGAAAATCTCACTCATATTAGTGGAAATAGGGAAACAGCTATTTAGAATGTCAGCAGAGAGTTTCATTTTTTTCTGAAAGCAAGTGCAGTAACATTTATATTAAGATGGAAGGTGTGCATACATTCACATACACACAGAGACACCTTATATATTTTTGTTAAAGAAAACTCAAAATCTACACAGGACCTGCCAAGAGCCATAACAGAGACCAGCAACACTGTGGTAGCAAGTTCTGATGACCTCTAATGGGGCAAAATTCCAGTGACTAAATTGAATATATTCTGTGACTTAGATACATGTCATTGATTTTCAACTTTTTTTGTTATCAGGATGTATTTTTTATATCTCTCTCTATATATATTCATCATCTCTCTCCTTGGTCTATACAGCAAGAATGTATAGGATATTTTCAGGAAATTTATTTTGGGCTGACTTTTCCCAATAACTAACCATAAGATACTCTCTATAATAAAACAAACCCCACCTTTAGTTTGGCCCAAAGCATACTGTTGAGGGTGATAAAGATGGATCTCAATAGTTGATATTCATTGACTGCTGAGGTAAAGATGAATTTTCTAGTAAAACTCCAGAAAGCAATTCTTAGGAGGTAAAACTTTTTATTGACATAGGGCCAAAGGTGAATATTATGGGGAGCTTAGATAAAACTGGCTTTGCCATTTTTGAATTATATGCTAGAAAGGAAGAGGGAGGAAATGTGTTCCCTACTGAATCATAAGATTTCAACAGGTTCTTATGCCTGCAAAATTCAAAAATGCCTTGTGGTATAAACCTCAAACTTGGAATATTGTCCTTCTTATTGTATTGAGAAAAATGTATTGAGAGCAAAAGCAATCCACATTCACATTTATAAAGCTGGGAGGGCTTTGCAATTCATGCCTGGATGAGCACCATACGAGCATTTTTTTTCCTGGCTTCTCAAAGCAACCTCTCTATCATGGAACTTTATTAAGAGCTAGAAACTTAATAAAAATCAAAGGTTTAAATGTAAGTAACATATTTTAAATAAAGCCTCATTTATCTAGGCCTGAGGCAGTTCTTAATTTACTTGCTTGTTTTTTGTTTTCTGTAAATCGTTGCCTTTCCCTCCTTAGTTTTAGAGAAAATGGGTAAATTAAGGCAGTATTTTACTTAAGGATAGTAACAAGTCTAAAAAACCTGGAAAAGGTAAGATTATATGAGATATATCAATAAGAATCAACTTTGACTTGGTTTGAATATCTCTACTGAGTTGATGCCATGTGTTAGAAGTCAAAATTACATTTGTAGAAGTGCTCTACCTCAGAGCTCCTGCTTATATATTAAAAATACATTTGCATTTCACCTAACACTAAAGCAATATTCTTAAGCATTTTGGAAGATAATTTGACCATCTAATAACTTGTCTAATTTTCAACTCTTGTCACATGCTTTAAATAGGTGTAATAGTTTCAAAAATAAGGCAGGTAGGAGCATGTTTAACCAGACCTCCACCTACAGGAAATAATAAGAATAAGAAGAAAAAAGGTGGCAAAAATAGTGTGATGATTTTAAACCTCATTTTTTTCTCAGTCATATTTTAAAAATTAAAAAGATGAGCATGATAATTGCAGCCTTTAGAGCAATTTTGTAAACAACATATTATAGCTACTGGATAGAAAATAAATGCCAGTCTCCTTTTCCCTGATAAATCTGTTTAAATATGTCCCCCCCCATATCAAAATAGCAGACTTCTTTCTTGGACCTGAATGAAAAACCAAGCCCATCATTTTTCTGTGGGTTTTTATAATATGTATAATATCCCTCAATTAACCATTGTGATCAAAATAAGTCAAGGTAAATAGCAGACAGTAGGTTCTATTGACAACGGCAATCACAAGGTTACAGTTTTGTAGCAGGCGTGGATTGTATAGATAGATCATTCATAAAATACATCAAATTGGAAGATAATGGATACATTAAGCTTTATAAGAAGATATTAAAGTACTGTGCTGCTGTAAGAAAGTACATCAAATGGCTTTTTTTATTCAGTATGTCAGTTGAAATACGGTCACTATTCTTGGAACTTGTTCTCTTTGTAAAATTCAACATGGATCTTTTATTCCTGATATTTGGCTCCTTTCCAGGCATGTGTCTAGTGAAGTATCTTGAATTACAAGCTAATAATGGATACTTTTAGTAGATTTCTAGGTTTTAGAATCATTTCTTTCCTTCCTTCTCTTCTTCTATTCTTCCTTTCTCTCTTCTTTGCAAATAAGACAGGTTCTAACGTTTGCATACATTTAAAACGAGGAATTTTACAACATACTGAGATGGGAACCATAGAATGAAAATCACAGAAAAGGCTGGGGTATATATGAATTGTCTGAATTGTTTTTAATAAATAATAAAGTATAATTTCATTAACTCTTAACTTTATAGTAATTACCTATCAAATCGCTACCATAGTTCAAAACTGTAAACAAGCTTTATTTATTTAAAATTAATGTTTGAGACTATACTAAAGGAAATTGACAAATTAAGTATGAAACAACTGGAATATATTTTCTTTTTTTAATACAACATTCCTATACCATAATTATTTTTTAAGGTCTGCTTTTCCAATAATACTGTCACTTAAATCAACAAGAACAAATGATTATTTTTAGTGTGCATTCTTGTCTTTTAGTTAAATATTTTAATTATATAAGCATTTGCTAAAAAATACATACCCTATATTTTATTCAGGCATCAAATGAGTTAGGAAAATTTTAGTCAGCACCAAATCTTCTTATTAGAAACAGTACAGTTTGAAAACCTCAACAGTTTCTTTTGAAAGTTTTGACAATGAGTGGATTTAAAGCTGGCAAACATAGTCTCTTTCAAGAAAAAAGCTACACCCATCTCTCAGGTTTGCTTTCTTTTTGGCCGTGTAGAAAATATAAAAGAAATAAAAATCAACCAGTACACCAAAACAAACCAACAAACAACAAATCAAAAAGATAAACCCCCTTTCAAGGTTATATAAATAATATTCTTTTTATTTTTCTAATTTATTTGTCATGTTAGTTTATTATTGCCGAATTTATCCTCTGGCAACGAAATATAGACAATGTCTCAATTTTCATTACAAACTGCCTCCTTCTAGAAAAGCAAAACAGCAGCACTCACAGAATACGTGTCTAAACTTAAGGTTTGATGATTTTAGAGAGTCTTGTTATTTACTAGGCATTGGGTACAATGTACTCAATACATTTTTATACCATTGAGGCATAAAAATCTGTTTTATTTGATAAATATATTTGATACATAACTTCAGATAAGATCTCTCTATAGAAGAAAAAAATTAACGCTTGCATTAATCTTGCCAGGAAAGTTATTTCTACTAAAATAGTAAAAGTAAGAAATTATCTTACTAGAAAACAGAGATTTCTTTCCAACTTTTTTATTCAATTTAAAGCAGATGTCCAGACTCACATCTGTAATCCCAGCACTTTAGGAAGCCTAGGTGGGAGAATTGCTTGAGGCCAGGAGGTCAAGACCAGCCTGGATAACAAAGCGAGAGATGGTCTCTACAAAAAATAAAATGAAATAAATTAGCCAGGCATAGTGGCATGTGGCTGTAGTCTCAGATACTCTCGAGACTGAGGCAGGAGGATCCTTTGAGTTCAGGAGTTTGAGGCTGTACTAAGTTATGATATGATCGCACCACTGTGCCCCAACCTGGGCAATAAAGCCAGAGATGATCTCTACAAAAAATAAAATGATATAAATTAGCCAGGCATAGTGGCACGTGGCTGTAGTCCCAGATACTCTAGAGACTGAGGCAGGAGGATCCTTTGAGTACAGGAGTTTGAGGCTGCAGTGAGCTATAATATGATCACACCACTGTGCTCCAGCCTGGGCAACAGAGGGACACCCTGTTCTCTAAAGAAAAAGAGTGGAAACATTAAATTAAAGGAAATAACAACTATGGATGCACACATGGAAGTATTTCTGTGTAGTTAATGAAGACTATGTGTATATATATCTAAGACTATATATATGTATACACACACACATACATATACACATACATATAGACATACACACATGTGTACACATATATAATATATAAAATGTGCATATATAATATATAATATGTATGTATGTTTGTGTATGTGTGTATATATATATATTTAGACATACTCTTTCATTATAGTCTCCTTTCCCAAAGAGTATGTTTATATATATATTTTATATAATATATACACACACATATTATATATATATATATACACACACACATTATATATCTGCACATACTGTTTCTCTGGGAGAGGAGACTATAATGACTGTGCTTAAAGAGCTATTTTGACTTATTTTTCACATAAATTTCATGTGTTTATTGTATATTTTACAGTTGTCTGTAATATAAGACAAGGGAGGGACCCATCTTGGAGATAAAGATGGAATAATTCTAGCATTCTGTAATTTACATATAGAATAACTGAGGTGTAAAAAATGTTCCTGTCACATAGAATTCCATTCTGTTACATTGGCATTCATGTTATTTATAGCCTCCTGTAAGTGGAACATTTTTTTTTTCTTCCTGGGGATTTCCAGCTTAGGCTATGATTTGCAGCTAATTATCTCAGGGATTTTAGCTACTATTTGTAAAGAAATCATACAGCAATGAAAACTTTATGAAGACTTTTGAATAAAATAGACAAATAATTATGATTTGGGGGATAGTAAATTTATTTTCAGTACTAAAGTACTAATGTAGGGTAAACTCATTTAGAATCCTGATTTACACAGAAGTTTGAATTGCTATAGAAAAAAAAAGGAAGTGGCCTATTTAAATTATACAGCAAAAATCTACCCAGAGGGGTCAGGGAAACGGAAAAGAAATAACATAATTATAAAAATGCTTGGAATGCTGCCATTAAAGAATGAACTATATATATTTAACATGATAATAATAAAAAATGAGACATTTAATGATAAAATATACTTGACTTATTGAAAAAGTCACCTGAAAAGGCTTATACCCGTGTATTTTGAAATTGTTTCTATAGCTACTCTATTATAAGCAGTTTGCATGACACCGATTGAGATTTTAGGCAGGAAAGAAAGACAGGAATGTGCAAGATGACAAAAGAAGAGAAGTGGAGAGGAAGGTGGGACAGGACTGGACCGAACTGAGCAGAAGGCAAGAGAAGGGAAAGCACAACTACACATAAGCCAGTAGAGAATAGCACCTTTATTTTGCAATTCCACATCAATTTTTATCTTAACAATAACTGTTATACTTAAAATACTGAATGAGAATACATTTTTTTCTGTCACTTACCCATGATGTAGAGAAAGTTATAAGACTTGAGTTATATAATGTATTCCATAAAGTTAGTAATGTACTTTTCTTAAATGATATCACAGGAAAACGATCTTTTAGAATTGGAGTATCATTTAGTTTTTTGATAAATGTCCCTCTCCAGCCACTCATTCACTTTCTCTCACCTGATTTTAAGTTCCCGCACAGGATTTGCCCCTAAATGGCAAATACTTGTGTATTTATCTGTTTGTTTCTTATATGTGTCTCAGTTCTAGAATATAAGCTAATGCGAGAGGAGAGAAATTCTCTTACATGCACATCAAAGGCAATCAATATTTATTAGATGAATGGATAAATAAATTTTAATGTGATGAAGTTCCTTTTCAATGAAACTGTGTTTTTCCATATCATCAATGATAATATCTTGTCACCATAAGTTAACCTGAATATACATCAGTGGCTGACCCTCCAGACTTGACAATGAGAAAGTTCCTTTAAGTTTCATTCTTGTTCTTTCTCATAATGGAGACAACTCTGCTTCATGCCCTTGTCTTTTTCTGTCAGAAAATCAGAATGCATAAACTCAGCAAACTACTAGTTGCTTTATTGTGCAAATAAATCCAGTCCACATTGCACTTTATGATGAAATGCCAAGTCCGTGACAGTTGTATAATACATCCTTACAGAGGTGTACTGTGAATACCCACGTGATGATTCCCAGTGTGTTTTATAGGTTTTGTTGACATAGTAGGTAAGATATGTCTGTCAAATGGAAACATATAACACAATCCATGGAACACTTTGTCCCTATCAATCAAGAATTGCTATGAAAATACATATATAGAAATCATATTTTACAAGCGTGACATGTTAAATTCTTGCACCTCCATTAAGGTCCAGTACAAATTCCGACCCTTTTATGGATTCTTCTAAAATCTCACAGTACCCAGAATCTGTCTCCGAACTCCCTCATAAGCCTTTACTCATGTCTGCATTATGTCATTTAACACATTCTTTTCTAGAAGAGGAAAACTATTAGTACATTGGTCTTTAATATATAACTCTATATCATAAAGTCTTTTTTCTTTTCTCTTTCCAAACTACCCAGCATAATGCCTTATTCATAAGAGAATCTTTAGAAATATTAATTATAGATCACTTCTGTAAGTACTGACTTTAGTTAACATATAAAATGTCAATATCTAATTTAAATTTATTTTGAAATTAAATGTATTAGTTATGTTCATATGTAAACTCTTTCAGTTTCACAAATTAATTTTATGGTATGGTTACCAAGATACATAGCTTCTGGTGACAGAAAAGATGGGCCTGGAATGGTGGATGAGTTTAATATAATTCATTTTATTTTATGCAACTAAATTACTCCAGGCCAACATTCCACCTGCCAAATTCAACCAACTATTACAAAACTGTAGTGGAGTGGTTTCTCAATGTCCAAGGACATTAAAGTAACAGCTATTAATGACCAATGTTTAGGTTCTTTGTACTTGTTCAAGTAAATGTGTAAAACATGTTTAAATTTCCAAATGACCTCATGAAAATATGCATTTGTATATCTGTAATTGATAATGCAATATCTATACATTCACAATTATTAGATTACAAGGACCATATGGATCTTTATAACCACTTTCTGGGAGGAGTGTTTTGAGTAAGAAACAGGTTTTGAACATTCTTTTAGGTGTTTTTGAATAATTTCTTCAGATAATTTGACTCCTGATAATTTTAGAAGCATGTGATTTACTACATGAGCTTGCTAAGCAAGTAACTGAAAAAGACAGAAAAAAAAATTTTTTTTTTGACAGAATACCACTATTGCTTTTATTAGACAAGAGGGGGAAAGGCCATCATCTAAACCAATGATTCAGCCATAGATTGTGCATTGAGCAACTCCAGGGGACACCACTTACAAAGGCTACAATGGGATTGGTGCTCTTGGATCCATGGAATTCAGTGGTATCAGTAGGAATTAGGAGGTTATTACAAGCAATGTTATAGTAAGATGGGCAGTGTTTGTTAAGGAAATAATAATTCTGTGGTCTGTTTGTATAAAATTAAATGAACAAAATAACCCTGGAATCCATTTGTAGGATAATTTCATTGAAAAGACCCTTACATGAACTGTCTCAATACAGTGTCTCAAAGCAAATAATTGAGTATAAGGGCTATTGTGTGTGGCTTGTGTGTACGTGTGTGTGTGTGCTGTGTGTGTGTGTGCTGGGTGTATGTGCATATGTGTGTGTCCTGGATGTCTGTGCTGAGTGTGTGTGTGTGCCTATGTGTGTGTGCTTATGTGTGGGTGCTGGGTGTGTGTGAGTGTGCTGGGTGTGTCTGTGTGTTTGTGTGTGTGTGTATGTGTGTGACAGAGTTGTGTATTCTTCTTCTTTACAGCATTGAGCTCTTCTGGACTATGTGTGACAGGAAGATTTATTTAATTTATGTGAAAAACCATTTAAGAGAAGCGTTAGCAGTGTTGCCAATGGTGTCAGAGAAGCACAACCAGTTAGCCAACCGTAAAAGCTGCCCAAGAAGCAGTTATTATGCACCTTTATTTACCTTCTAGGCATAGTCTGAATCTTACTATCTTCCAAATGTCTGCTTTTAATTCTATCTTTTGGATTGGAGTTAACATAAGACATGATTTATGGGACTAATCCAAAGTTGAATTAAGTAATAGTTATTCTTATTTTAAAAAAATAATTTACATCCATTTGATGCACGGCATTGTGATAAGGGCTACGCTGTAAACTCAATAAGAGCAAGGACTGTGTTAGCTGTTTTCATTCATATATACACTGGTCCCATAGAGATGGGAGGATCTAAACAGTTCCCTGCACATAATGCCTAATGGGCTTTCAGAATCACTTATTGACCGAATGAAGACACCCAGAGTAGAAGAAATTAAGTAGAACAATCTTTCATTTAATAAAATTTCTGATATGAGGATTCATTTGACACACACATGTATATATATGCATATGCACATGTACCTACATACACACTATCACTACCACCCAAAAGCAACAATAATGATTGTATAATGAAAACATCGATTTGATTGGCTGTTGTAGTGAAACAATACAAAGAGGAAAAAAATAAAATTAAATTGATACTTAGCTCAAGGCTAGGATAAATAAAGAACTCTTTTTAGACTTGAGGGTACATTGATTTTATCTTTGAATATAGATACAATGATGATCAATAGATAAGAGGCTTGTAATTATGGCAGCATGCAAATGGCATTACTAATACAGGATTTTTTTTTTTTTTCTGAAAACGAATATAATGATGTGTGTACCCAATAATGTTAAAACAATAAAACTTTCCACTTACCTGAGTAACTCAAAGACAATTTCAGTCTTGTTTTAATTATAAATTAGACAGTTTTAATAATCCCCAGATTTGTAACATCAAAGTGTGAAACTTTATTTTTCAAACCTTTGGCATTTTTCAATCTTATGAATATTTGGAAATCTTAATTAACTTAGTGAAAAGGCTGAAAAAGAAGATTATCATCATGTGGTGATTGACAGGATAATGAAAATTTTCTTCTGCAAAATTCTGATATATTTAGTCTGACTTGAGTTTCTCCCTATATCGTTACTTATCTCATTTTTAGTTTTAGTTCGGCTGAATCACTAAAAGGAAATATTCACCAGTGTAACTTGGAGAGAAATATTCTGATCAGAAAACCACGATCTTTGAACCTAGTCAAATTTTAAGTAGAAGTGAACTACATCTATCTAAGACAACATTCTTGATTCCTTTAAACCTTTTCCTCTCTTACTAGCAGTATCCTTAAACTTTAACTTGCCTGGAATGTACCTGTCTCTGTATCAACATCTTTCAATCCAGGACCTGTATATGATATCTAGCTTTCTCTTTCCTTGGTTTGATCCTTTTTCAATCCAAAAATAAAAGCAAAGCCTTGAAGCTATTCCCATTTTATTCTGCATTCCTGTAAGATTTGAGATAAAGTTTTTCTAAGTCATGTATATTTTGGTGGAATAAGAAAATTGAGCCCAAATCTGCAACCACCTGGTACTCTAAATCCACTGATAATTTGCAGCATCTCATTTGTAATACCTGACAGAAATTGAGGCAGCTGTTTGCTTATGTATTTGTTTTTACAAGTTGCTTCTCCAACCATGATTTTGTATTTCCTAGCAAGTTCATAAAGAGACCAGAATATACTTTTGAAAATAAAATCCTTATATATTAAAAAGTCAGAAAATGGCCAAAAGATATAAGGAAACGAAGTAGCTCTAGTCTTGATTTTTCACCACATAACTAATAAAAGTGAAAATATAAGTATGGTATACAGTGTCATTAAAGCTTAAGATAAATAGGCACTTTGATTTATACTTGGTGATAGTGTATATATCTGCACAACTTTTAATGGAGTAGATCAGAAATACGTATCACAGGTAAACTGTATATGACTATTGACTCAACATTCCATTTCGAGGAATCGATGCTAAGAGGGGAATTAGTACTCGAAATGTATGTACATAAATGTCTATTACACCACTGTAGGTAACTGCAAAGAAAACAAAAAAGATAAATGTCTATATATATGTGGGCATTGTTAAATTATGATATATTTATAAAATTAAATATATAGTCTTAAAATGATTTGCTAGAGTTATATTTATTAACATAAAGGGTTTTCAAAAATTAAAAAGCATGATCGCATTTCATTTATTTAGTAAAAATGTTAATTAAATTTTACCTTGCATGAGGCCACATGTCTGGGCCAGGGGATAAAATGATAATCCCACAGAAATAGGATTCCTGGCCAGGTGTGGTGGCTCATGCTTATAAACTCAGCACTTTAGAAGGCCGAGGTGAGTTGATCATCTGAGGTCAAGAGTTTGAGATCAACATGGTAAAACCTCGTCTCTACTAAAAACACAAAAAATTATCCAGATGTGGTGGCGGACGCCTGTAATCCCAATTACTCGGGAGGCTGAGGCAGGCTTTAACCCAGGAGGCAGAGAATGCAGTGAGCCCAGATTGCGCCATTGCACTCCAACCTGGGCGACAGAGCAAGATTCCATCAAAAGAAAAAAAAAAAAAGAAATAGGATTTCTGCCTTTGTAGAGCCCACAGTTAACTAGAGGAGAGGAACCATTCATTAAAGACACATATACGCACATGCTCAGACATGCACATGCATACACACGCACACAGGTATGCATGTAATAACATAAGAGGAGAATTCTGTTAGCTGCCTGGAAGAATAGTACCTGGTATGCTAGGAGTGGGGAGCTGGGGATATTGTTTTGATGAGAGAAGCAAAGAAGGTGGAGGTCTTTACAAGCAGAAGTAAAATGTTTCATTTTAAAAACAATTTTGCAAACAAAATAAAGTAGCTTGTTATTAAAATAGAAATAACCCTGGCCTGATATTAACGAAAAAACAGAAAAGTAAATGTATCCATGTGTAAAAAGTAAAACGGACCCCTAGTCCCATTGATCTTGGGCACCCCATAGAAACAAACAAAAACTAACCTAATTTCTAATCTCTATTTCCATTTCAACGTTGTAAAAGCTGAGGAGCAACATAAACAGTGGCATTCCTCAGAAAATCCCAACACAGGTCAGAATGAATGGAATCTCTTAGTGAGAATTCTATCATGCAGTGGCTATAAATTCTTTAGAAGTAAAAAGCATTTTCCCTTTATTACTTGGATTTTATTTCAAGGTGTGTGAGATTCGCTCCTCTCTCTCTTTCGCGCATGCGCGTGCACGTGCACTCTTGCTCTGTGTGTGTGTGTGTGTGTGTGTGTCTGATGTGAGTACTTAAGAGACACTGGATATTAAAACAGCTTCTAAAGTGTAGGCAAATCAAGTTCTAATTCACAACTGAACTGTAAACTTCGGAGTCACTGCGGTTGTGAAGCCCTCTTAAGCTCTTCTCTGATACCCAGTGCTGGCTTCCAGAACAAAGAAAACAATTAAAAGGCAAGAAAAAAAACACTTCAGCACATGTGTGCAGAAGGGTGTGGATTCAGAAACTAAACTCTTTGTCTTCTATAAAGTGGCACAAGCTATAACACCCCAGCAATCTTAGTTTAGTAAATTAACAGTAGGATTCTCTCTGCTTTAATTCAAATGCAATTCAGGCCTAATTACTACTATTCACAGCACACTAGCCATTTGTTTGAGTAATGCAGGGCTGTATATATTCCCACTGTGAAATCCATGTTTGATTAGGATTCACATTGATTTCTACCCACTGATGGTGAGCAAAGATTCTCATCCAAATTGATTGTTTTTTTTTTTTCTCCTCCTCCCTTTTCTTTATTTTGCCTTCTGAATGGTAGAACTCAAGAAGATATTTGTGTGCATTGGAAGAAAATATTTTCGATGTTTACATTCAAAAATAAGAATAACGCATTATGAAAATAATCAGAAATATGTGGGCCAACGAATGTTTCATACATGTTTAATCAGTTTATAAGATAAAACTGTGCATGGGAAAAGAAAACATAAGTCTTGATTAAATTTGACAGTTTTGCTGATTAAGTCATGGCTAAGGGTCTCCAATGGCACTAGGCCCAGAGAATTAGATGCCATTACCTCTAATTCATTAAGACACTTTCAATTGTTATCCCAAGTGGTCTCACATAGCCCCTAGGGAAATGTATGTTATAACTACCGGAAACTGGATTCATTACCACACAAACAAAAATCCTTCATTTCCCCATTTCTCTTTCAGACATTCTATGGAGGAATTCTCTGTAACCAACATGGACTAGAAAGAAACTAATCAAATGAAAGGACTATATTTCTTTGAAAAAGGCAGGTCTGACCTTTGGTATGGTCAGAAATATGCTAACTGTTGTCATCAAGAGCCCCAGAATTTTAGTGCTTTAATCCAACATACATTGCCTGTTTGCTTATATAATTCAGTGTGGGTGTCCTGGGGGTGGCATTCTGTGGGACTCAAAGACCCAGATTCCTTACATCTTGTAATTCCAGCCTCTCCTAAGACCTTGGAGTGTTTTCTGTTCCTCAAGGAGATAAGGAACAGGAAGTGCAGCACCAATCTTTTTTTAATGAATCAGTCCTGGGAGTGGCACACTTCTCCAGGTTCAGAGACATGAGTATCTCCAATTTTAAGGACAGTAGGCAAATATGGTCTAATCTAGAGACCTGGAAGGGGGAAAAGATGGTTGGATGAGCATCTAGTGAGTTGCCATGACAGAAGAAAATTTACTGAGGAAGTTATTTTCTTTTGGAAATAAAGAGATACAAAATAAAAACAAAACATCAGCGTTCATCTTTGTGAAGTTTATCTTTAGTTTTGAAATGATAAAGTGAATGTACCTTTGGTGAGGTTAGGAAACTTAACGCAGCTTATTTTGCTTAATTGATGTCTTAGGGAGAATTATTTTCATTGAAATATGTGAACTAAAGAACACTTCCTTTGAGTTACCTTTTAAGGAAGTCAGTGTTTAAACTGCAAAGGCTTCTTAATAGTTAATAGTAATGATTGTTGATTTTCTGTAGCAGTAGACTCTGTTTGCAACAGATTGTATGAGAGTGCCCTTTGGGGATTAATAATACTTTTTTAAAATCTCGTGTGTTTAACATGGAAAACAACTCCTAGGTTTATTGATAAAGGTATTCTTAGCACCATGGAGATTTTGTGATTTTGCACAGTTGATGATGATTATTTCTAATGGTAGAGTAAGTAATGACTTTAAAAATTCACACTATAAGCTTGAAAATTCCTAGGGCTTAGTTTTATTGTACATAATTTTGCTTACTGTATCATTAAATCCATTTAGGTAATGAGGCAAAACATTTTCTGAAGCTTGGTGGGAAAGTAAAAGAAATACATTAAGAATAATGCATGACTGAATATTTTGTATGTTTCTTATATGTTTATTTAATTGAAACGTACTCTTGGATCAGAGATAGAGCACATAAATGTTGAAAAGAGATTTTAACCCAGATATTTCCAATGTAAATCAAATTTATCATCAGGACAGGTGAGGAGAATGTTTGAACCTTCCTCCATTCCTACTTTCAGTTTTTCCATAGAAAAAACGTATGAATACCGAATTTGTCTGTATTTTGATAACTGTTGATTGAAAACTATTATGAATAGGCTATCAGGTTAGAGAAATACAGATTTGAGTCAAATTTGGCCCTTGTCTTTCAAAAAGCTTACACATAGGGGTAGAAATCATGACTAAGTGCTATAAACTGCTGCGTAAGGTAGAATACGGTGAGTGTGATAAGGAAAATGAAAATAAAATAGACCAACAGTTAAGATGAAGGAAATGCATGGGAAAGATAAAGGAGAAACAGGAAATGGAAGTAACATAATCAGGTAAATTATGCCAACTATCTTTGCTCAGAACAAGTGGCTTGCGTTCAAAGGTAAAGGAAATGAGAGAGAAACTGGCAAATGTTTGCAATGAACATTGAAACCAAACTTACGACATGTTAATATTGGCACTTCTGCATTTAAGGAGACAGTGGGTTAGGCAGTGAAGTCAAGGTTTAAAAGCAGAGCATTTAATTGGCAAAGCTGATGTGGGATGAAAAAGTATACTCTTTGACTATCCCATTGAGACATGATTATTGGCAACACCAGAAGCGCAGTTTGCATGGGAGCTGGGTGTGGTTTAAAGTGGTCTGGAGGTTGTAAAAATAGACTATGGCACTCAGATGAGGCTCCTGCATGTATTTTATATTTCACTATCCCTATTCTTGTCTTGGCATCTAAACTTTCCTCTTCTGAAAGAATCGCTGGGAAGAACAACAATTTTATAGTCAGACAGACCTGAATCAAATTCCTGTTCTATCTCTAATTTAACAGTATAATTTGAACATTTCTTTTTTTAAACCTAAAATTACCTGAAATAAAACTGAGGAGAATTCCTCATTTGCAGGACTATTGTTAGGAGTAAGCAAAATAATATGTGTGCGCAGGTAGGAACCTAAAACAACATAAGCACAATAGTGATCTGGTGTGTCTATTCATTTCATTGCTCGTCTACTTTCATGTAAGGGTCAATTTTTCCCTCCTTTTTTCTATTCCTCCTTCCTTCCTTTTAAAAACTTTATTTTAGAATTACAGAAGAATGACTGTACATAAAAGCGATGCTACAGGATTTCTCCACCTTACATTACATTATAGCAAAGAAAGACTGAATACAAAACAAAGCTCCTAGAAATCATACTCAGGATTTAGGAGGAGTTGAATGCAGAAGGAGTATTCAGAGACATGTAAAAGAGAGAGTGTTCTAAACCCAGCAAGGACAAAGTAGTAGAACTCAAGGTCAGGGAATGTAATAAGCCACAGCATAAAAGAAGCACTGTCAGAGGCTTTGGAGACCTTGATGTCCATTTCAGTGGAATCAGGGATTGATGCTTGTCAGTAAGAAGAGCATTAAAACTTTGAAATGCTAGTTTCTGTGATGTGGATGGGCAGTCGTGGGTTTGAAGAGACTTCTGTGTTTGAGGAAAGACATACTGCAGAAAAGTGGAGTGGGAGACAGAACTGTGGAGAATAATATTTGAAAAATATGCACTTTTTTCAGAGCACTCAACTAATCACTGAATGAAACATAATTTCCTTTAATACTTGAAAAAACCTCCAGGGTAGATATAATTCGTATTTTACTTTCCTTTTCTCAGTTCAGTTTTTATTCCTGTTAAAAACTGAGATACTAATATCTGTTTAATAGGAGAATTGAAAAAATTACAGGTTACTATGCAATGTACCTGGTTCAGTGCCAGAAATACATTAGGCTCTCCTTAATAATGGTAGCTGTTATAATTATTCTTCTCATTTCTATTTACGACATATAGAACTTGAAGCTCAAGAAAATTTTATAATTCTAGATTATGACATAAATAAATATTAGAATCAGTACCATAATTTAAACCTATTTGTGTATAATATTGAAGATGGATATATTCTTTCCAATTTATCACATTTATTTTTCACTTCCCAGACTTTCTGAAAGCATTTTTTCTTCGAAACTACACATTATAGCAATATTATTCAGAGAAACAATGTGTGATTTTACTTATAATTACTAAAGAAATCCTCATAGGAACCTGGGTTTTCTGTGATTTTTTTAAATTTGTTTTTTATTTTAATTAATTATTTATTTATTTTGAGACAGAGTCTCACTCTGTTGCCTAGGCTGGAGTACAGTGGTGCGATCTCCGCTCACTGCAACCTTGGTCTCCTGGGTTCTAAGCAATTCTCCTGCCTCAGCCTCTGGAGTATCTGGGATTACAGGAGCGCACCATCATGTCCGACTAATTTTTGCATTTTTAGCAGAAACAGGGTTTCACCGCATTGGTTAGGGTGGTCTCGAACTCCTGACCTCAGTTGACCTACCCGCCTTGGCCTCCCAAAGTGCTGGGATTACAGGCGTGAGCCACTGCGCCCGGTCTGTGTGACTTTTTAAATGTTTGAAAGTTATACAATAAATAACCTTATGGAGAAATCGTGATCCTGTTTATGGTGCTGGTAATATTCGTTATTTTTTTAACTGGTATAATGAAATGCACAATTGTGTATCATTTTCTCTCAAGAGGTATCCAAGAAAAGGAAAGGTTAACATACACTTTTCAGTATTTTCAGAGAAATTGTCTCACATATAGGACATGTTGAATTTAACATCTTGCATAGCATCTGCCCTTAATTTTCAGCTATGGAAAGCTAAATGAAATGGCTATTAGTATACAAACAGCATTAGGAGAATGACTTGTTTCTTAATGTAGTTCTTATAATAATTGGAAGAAATCCCAACTCTGGCAGAGTGGAAGTATTTGGAGGATTCTTTCCTTTTCTTTTCTTGCTGTTCAGCTGAAATGTTTTGATCCCACTTAACAAGGATTCAGTCTTGCGTTGTTCTTTAAGTACCAAGGAGATATATGAGATTGTTTTGAAGTAGATGATTTATTTTCTAATTATCATAGGTAGTTAACAGATGCATGAAGAAAGAAATGCTTCCACTTGCCTATTATTTACTAGAAAATTAATCTAAAGCCTATCTTTTCGCACTATAATATTCATCCTCAATCATGCATTTTAAGTGTTTCTTGTTCTTTCCCAAATACATCAAGAACCAGTTTCTCCATTATTTCAGAGATTCCAAGCCCAGTGATTTTTAATTAACATTGCATTTTGCAAGTCCAGTCTTTACACATGTAAAACTTACAGAATATACTTTATGGCACCCACTGAAAGTATGAATATAACAAAAATCCTTTCTCTACTAAAATCTTTGTGGAAAATACTGGAAGTTTTCAGGACATATAGACTAAAAAAGTAACAATGCTTAACATACAAGACTCAAACGTTTTTAGACAACCACTTGTGGGTATACATGTTTTTTGAATTTTGCATAGCTATAATTACTAGTATGTGTCAAACAATTTACCATGCACTGTTATATGCTATGTCTTACACAGCCATTATGGAGAAATTCCAAGTAACATTGAAGTCACATTGACTTTGGTACAACCAAAATGTTTGCCAGCATTAGACTCTTATCAATAACTCATTAACCTTACATTTTCTCCCTTTATGCCCACTAATCTATGAAATTTTTCCTGAGTTCCTTCCAATTCTAGACATTTTATTTGAATTACCTTTCTAAGTACAGTGTCATTTGCCTCTATTTTTTGTGCCACAAATTGTACCTTTGATGTATTTAAATTTAGACTTTGCATTTTGATGTGGAAGTAGCAAGGATTCCCGAGGCTATGATCTGATCGACAACAGCCAGGCTAGCAGCAAGAGAAGTTGAGATAACAACAGTGGGCATACCGAAATGAGCATACTGTTACAACACGTGTTCCTAGTTTTATGAACATATTATGGAGCTGACAGATGCTATGATAAATTTGTATAAAGATATTGTCTGCAGCATAATTTTTATGTATTCCCTTTAGAGCTGAAAGTGTATGTGTCTGTGAGCAAATATGTATTAGCATACATGCTTTCATGCCTGCCTCATTTTCTTTCCTTGGGACAAAACATTCTGCCACCTTGGCTTCCCATAGAATTAAAAGTTCCTACAAATTACTGATAATTGTAACACCTCTTATTTTTGCCATAAAAAGTATGTTGCCCCATTTGGCTTTCCTTTAGGGGGAAGAAAAACACAAGCATGCACACACACACATAGACACACATACACACCATGGACTCATATTCTAAGAGCATGGCCTAATGGTGCATGACTACCACATTAAAAGAAATGCGTTCAGTGATGTCACAAAGCCGATTGCCTCAGTTGATCTATAATTTGGTTCATTAATAAAAGTCAGCTTATTGGTAGTATTCTTGCAAAGGCTTCAAATTATTGCATTTTAAATAAAAATGGGAGTAAGATGCTAACATCTATTTCTAAACTTTTAAAAATACTAATCTAATGCAATTAAAACACTAGAATCCTCTGCTCAAGTCCCACAAACTTTTGTTCATGATTTGCCATAAGGAAACCCAGCCCCAGCTTTGCTGACTAGTAAGATAAATTTATCTTTACCAGACCCAACTCTTTCTGCCATTCTGCTAAGTCTTGGTGGAGAAGCTAAATTAATCCCCCCAAGGACTCTTTAAATTGCCAGCTAAGCTTTCTTGGAACCTTGTCACAAATAGGCATTATGTTCTTTGTGAGAAAAATTTTGCTCTGCATTCGATCAAACGCCTTAGTTGTTTGCTTGATACAGAACCCTTCACTAATCTTTATAATATTCTACATTATTCAGTTTAAAACTCCTACATTCACATGTATATGTTATGTATGTGTATGTATGTTCTTTTATTTTATTGTATTGTATTTTATTTGAGACGGAGTCTAGCTCTGTCACCAGGCTGGAGTGCAGTGGTGCAATCTCGGCTCACTGCAACCTCCTCCTCACCAGTTCAAGCGATTCTCCTGCCTGAGCCTCCGGAGTAGCTGGGATTACAGGCATGTGCCACCACGCCCAGCTAATTTTTGTATTTTAGTAGAGATGGGGTTTCATCATGTTAGCCAGGACTGCTTCGATCTCCTGACCTCGTGTTCTGACCACCTTGGCCTCCTAAAGTGCTGGGATTACAGGTGTGAGCCACTGCACCCAGCCTATATGTTCATTTATATATGCATAATATTTATATATGCTTTCTTATATACAAGTATATTTGACATTAAAATGAATTACTAAAAGCGATTATGTCTCTGATTGTTGGTTCCCTTGAAATTACTGTATGTAACATTTCCATGTGAATTAACCTGGTTTGTATCAATCCTGCTTATCCTTTATTGGTATTTTATCAACTTGATTTAATTTAACTGTAGAAATGCTTCAGTTTCCTGTGGAAATTAAATTAACCAATTGAATTTTAGCTGCTGCAACTTTTTTTGTATTTAGATGACTTATTAATGACCATGGTCATTTTGTACCATTTATAACTTTTATTTTTAATTTTTTTTTTAATATAAGAGAAATACTCTAGAAAGTATTCTTTGGAAAGCCAAACTATTAATTTTGTATGGTACTGACTTTGAGTAGCCTTAAATAATGTTCACTGACATAGCTATAGTGACATTAGAATATGTAAAAAAATTATATGATATGCAGTGTTATACACAGGAATATTCCTAGAATAAGAGAATTTAAGAGTATTATTTTATTTAAAATCCCTGGGTTTTTTTGTTTCAACGTTCATGCAGTACACCGTACTCAAGTTTGGTTATTTAAATGTGAAAATTTTCCTTAAAACAGAATAGAGGAAGTTAAGTGTTTTATTTTGAAATTACCCAAATTGCACTACTTTGGACCATTGAGGTAGGAGGACCTCTTAAGGACAGAAATTTGAGACCAGCCTGGGCAATGTAGTGAGACCCTGTCACTAAAAAGAAAATAAAAATAAAAAATTAGCCAATCATGGTGGTGCACCTGTAGTCCTAGCTACTCTAGAGGTCGAGATGGGTTCAGGTAGGAGGATCGCTTGAAACCAGGAGCTACAGCGAGGTCTTATCGCAGCACTGCGCTCCAGCTAAGCAGCAGAACAAGATCCTGTTTCAAAAAAACAAAATTACCCAAACTTTAGGATTAATATTAAAGGTACTGAGGTAACATGTTTTAAATTTAACCTTACATTAGCTACAGTTCTTCATGACGGATAGCACAGGAGATGACAAACATTGAGAAACATGCTAATCCAAAAAGAATATAAGCTCATTCTAGAATAATTTGAGACTTTGGGAGATAATATATTTGTGAAAAAAATAGAAAAACAAGTTATCATGTCACAAAAGTGATTATCCCAGCAATGAGGTGCAACCCCAAACTGGTTGTGTGGCTTTGATATATTTTGATGATTGACGATGCCCAGAATAGCTGATTCAGCAGGGCTGAAGAAATGTAGTTTTGGCACAGGTGGCAAGAAATTTCATAAACAGTGACAAAATTTTATCTCTACCACCTGAAATGTAGCAAATATTAAATATTTCTTTGATTTTGAAAGGCCTTGTTAATCATTTCTTTGATTTTGAAATGCCTTGTTCATTCTTTTTACTACTAATCATTTGTGCTTTGTGACCAGCATAAAACAGCTACAGCACATTAATGCATCACAAGCAACTGTAACCAAGTTAAAGGCCTGTAAGTCCGGTTTTTTGGTGTAGGAGATTCTGTGCTGATTTCACCTAATGTACTTTTAACTAACCATGACAAAAATAGTAGCTTGCTTCTGAAGATGGTGAGTCTCAAACATCAAAACAGAGTCAGAAATGTCCTAGGTGCCCAGACATCTAGAGGAAGGCTCAATAGATGGGAGTCAATGAAGTCTAGAACAAAGTCTTGGATTAGAGTGGGTCTTGAGTGAAGCATGAAAACCAGATATTTGCAGGCATAGCTGAAGGCTTTGAGGGCACATTACTCCAGCATTTTCATGGGAAATAGCGGTGCTATTATAATGGTATAGCACTGACAAGTCTTGGCTCGTAGCTCCAGCAAGGAAGTTTGTAGAGGATTTTGAAGTCAGACATATTTGGGTTTGCACATCAAATCTGCCACACTCCGTTCATATTATATCCTAGATGTAGTGGTCCAGAATTCTAATAAGTGAGTAGAATGCCAGATAAAGAATCTGGGCAACATTTGGAAACTCCAGGCAGGCAGATAGGCCTGATAATGTAGATCTGATATGAAACCCTTAGCTCTGGGCTGGAGTTCAGGTATAGTAAAGTTCCTAAGGATCATACACTGATCTAGGCCTCAGTCTTAGAATGGACCTTGGCAACTTGGTGGGTTCTGAGGATAAAGACAGACAAAGAAAGACTATTGAAGAAGTAGTTTAGAAAGCAAAAGAAACCCACTAGACTGGGGGCTGGGTTCTACTAGGTCTTGAAGAAAAGCTCAGTTTTCTAGTGCTGAATGAATTAGCTACTCAAAAGACCCAATGCAGGGCTACAAATTGTGAATTTGTATCTTTGCAGTCATTAGTACTTTTAACAATGACTGAGAGGACAGCCTTTGTCTGGGTGGCGTGTGTGTGTGTGTGTGTATGTGTGTGTGTATGTGTGTATGGGAGTGGTGTTCAGCAGCAAGACTGCCAGTTACATTCACTTGTCCTATAGGATCCACCCTTGTTACATCACCTCAGCAATCTCAGCAATCCTTCCTTGTATCCTCATATTGCTTTTTCTTCTTTAGGGCCAGCTATTTAGTACTAGGATGTTATTCTTCCTCACAAATAATGGAGACAGACATGTAGTTATTTGCTCAATTACCAATAATAACGCAAACTTTTGCATTTAGGAATCCTATGCAAAGATTAGCGAGAGTTAGCTATAGACAAAGAGAGAAAGAAAAAGAAAAAGAAGTTGAAGTTTGTTATCCAAATTGTGTCTTCAGGCTAAGAGCCAAGTTACACTTTTATTTACATATAATTTTAATAATGAACAGCATAATTTCATCTTATTTTAAATTATCTGTTCTTAGAAAAGAACAAGTCGAAAAAAAGACCGAAAGTTTTAGTGAATTTCAATTACTTCGGCTTAGCAGCAGTAATTGAAAAGCTAATTTGTTTAGTAATGAACTTTATCTGCAAAAAGAAAAGACAAGACCATTACTGAATTCAACATCAATGACATACGCTCCAGTTTCAAGCAAGAAAAGACAATAGAACTTGTCTATACTATTCTTCAGATTGGTGAACATTAATCATGTTTTGTTTTTTTAAAAAACTACAAGACAGTTATATAGGTGCAAAGAACATGGTGATGATCATAATTTTGACTATTACAGAATGAATATTTGGTGGTTTCTGAGCAAATAAGAGGTGTGGGGCATTTTCCCAAGAAAGTTCTCTTGAAGATACTGAAGAAGAAAATACATGATCCTAGGTTTCAACCAGTTTCCTTTCTAGTGATGTAGGTAAGATCTGCACAAAAATACATGTGATATAAAGACAAATGGGGTTTTTTGAAAAAGAGTTACAAGTGGTGGTACTATGAGGATGGAAAGATCATATTTTATCTAGGCCTGGAAGGGGAAGGGTGGTTAAGATTTTATCAATCACATATAAAGTGATTAAACAGTGATTCTCAATGAGGAGAATTTTTGACACGTCCCCCCCGATCCCCCAAAGGGCATTGGCAATGTCTGGAAACATTTTTGTTTGTCACAACGAAGGGGATGCAACTGACATTTAGTAAGTAGAAGTCAAGGATGCCACTAGACATCCTGCCATCCACAGTACAGCAACAAAGAATGGGCCAACCAAAATTGTCAATACTGTCAATCTTGGAATAAAGAATCATTTCAAGTAGAAGGAAGAATATTCACAAAAGCAAGGCTTGTGTCCTTTGGGAAATTCTGCGTGGTCTAGTTTGTCTGAGGTATAGATTATGTGAAAGAGCATAAGATAAGTGAAAGCTGGAAGGATAGTTTATGACCGGATGTGGACAGATTTTGATGTTAGATTAAAGAATTGTACTTTCTTATTTGTTGGTCTTCCCAATACCAACTAATAAAATATTTCACCGAATACAATGCAAATTAAAAGAAAAACAACTTGTATTATTCAATATTATTTCAAACATTCAATGGATTTTGTTCTTTTTTAAAAATTTCTTTCCATCTCAGTGTAAAGAATTAAAAGGGCCTTTGGAAACATATACAACTAACTCTTTAGAAGAATATTCCTGTTATCTGCCAGTTTCCTTCAAACTTATTTGCAAAGAGTAAGAGATCACTTCCTTAGATAAGTGCTGGGATTCTTCTAACTTATGCCTTTCATGACTTTCCTCCATTAAATATTTAATTATTTTCAAGGCATTTTCATGATTATTTTAATTACACATAAGTAGTATGTAATATCCGTATGTGGCTAACTCATTTTATTGCTCAATCTCTGAAAGCATCAAGATAAAATATAGAGCTACTTATTTTATTTTCAATTAACTTGTTAAAAAGCTTTAGTATATCTGCCTTAGTAAAATTATTTGTTTATAATTATCTGTATGTGTCAAGCTATGATAAACAACTTCTTAAGATCAGAGAAACTTTTTATCAGATGATACGCCCTTCTTAAAACGTTTGGTCTGTAATTATAGGATTATATTTGTATAAATTATATACAAGATCATACATCTAGAGAATCCTCATGTGGCTCATATTCTTTTTCAACAGCCAAAATAACTTTTAAGCATGTATAAGATGATTGCGTTTAAAAAATAATACGTGGCTCGACCTGGTGGCTCATGCCTATAACCCCAGCACTTTGGGAGGCCAAGGTGGGTAGAGACAAAACTGTGCAATATGGTGAGATCTCATCTCTACTAAAAATACAAAAATTAGCTTGCCGTAGTAACGTATGACTGTAATCCCAGCTACGCAGGAGTCTGAGGCACAAGAATCATTTGAACCCAGGAGATGGAGGCTTCAGTGAGCCGAGATTGTGCCACTGCACTTCAGCTTGGGTGATAGAGTCAAACTTTGTCAAAAAAAAAAAAAAAGAAAGAAAGAGACAGAGAGGGAGAAAGGAAGGGAGGGAAGGAGGGAGGGAGGGAGGGAAAGAATACATGTCATTGTGAGCATTTGATTTTTACAAATAATCAAAATGAGTTATCTTAAAATCAAAATTCAAATCTTGAAACAATCCATTTTTACATGAAATTACGAGATAAGAATTTTGTCACGAAATGATGTTTTATCTTAGAATCTATTAACGGACAATTAAGAAATAAGAAATAGATTTTGTTCAGTAACTGTTCCTTTCGTCAAGTCTCTGCCTTTTTTAGTAGTTATTCACATAATAGTGTTTATGACTTTTTTTTGTAATTCCTCTTGCCTCTCCTTTATTAAAGCTTACTTTTGGACAGGAACCATAGGGTGTTGGTAAGCATTCAGCAAATATTTATGGAATGGGTAATTTTAAAGTAATATTATCTGATTTTTTATAAGGCAGTTTCCCAAAAGTACAAAATATGAAAAGCAAGATAACGATGATGTTAAAGCTTCATGTAAAGCCAATTGAAATGTGCTTTCGTTAGTTCCTTGAAAGTGGACCTCACGGATTGATATCTTAAACAACACTCTTGCAACATGCTCCATCAATAGATCTATCAAACTATGTGCAGCAGCCTAACAAATTATAAAATATTGATTGAAATGATAACATGTCTTTTTAAGCTTCATCAGGAAAAAATAGTAAAGTTGGAGAATCTTTACTCAGATAACAGAATATAGCATTTCAATGCATTGTATTAAAAATAGAAATATAACAAAATGGAGTAAGAAGATGGGGAGAAATATCAGGAGGAGTATTTTTGCTGCAGAATTTGCTTCAACATGCTAACTCCAATTGTGTCATGTTATACAAGTGGAACCTACATCAGAGCTTCAAAACTTCAATTCAAAAACTCACTTCAAGATATAAAACAAGCTTTTGGCAATGCTTTCTTCAACATGGCCCCTTGCTTGCATAGACAGTTTAATCATTGTAGGCATTAACAAACATCCCCCTTTTAAAATCATTTCTCCACACAATCCTTTAACTCCCAGTGCTTCCTAAATTTCTCACCTCCACTTTCATACTCACTCTTATACTCAGTTGCTACTTTTCTGTAACTCTTTTTCTTTTATGTTGAAAACTATCTAGGCCGGGTGTGGTGGCTCAAGCCTGTAATCCCAGCACCTTGAGAGGCCGAGGTGAGGAGATCACCTGAGGTCTGAGGTCGAGACCAGCCTGGCCAACATGGCAAAACCCTATCTCTACTAAAAATACAAAAATTAGCCAGGCATGATGGTACGCCCTTGTAATCCCAGCTACTTGGGAGGCTGAGGCAGGAAAACTGCTTGAGCCTGGGAGGCAGAGGTTGCAGTGCGCAGAGATGGTACCACTGCACTCCAGCCTGGGTGACAGAGTGAGACGCTGGCTCAAAGCAAACAAACGAACAAACAAACAAACAAAAAACAACTATCCGAATTTATCCCATCCAGCAAAAACTCAACTTATCCTATCTTGCCACAATAGTCCTCCCTATTAGATTTCTCCTGTCTCCATCTTCTTCCCTTTCATCTTCTCTCCCTTCCTTTAATTCTCTACATTGCATTGGACCTTGGCTTCAGAGGCATATCAAATGCTTCTCTTCACAGAAAATTACCTTCCCTCATACACCACCTCAAAATCTAAGCCAAGTTACCTAATTTTAAAAGGAAATGATTATTCATTATTAGTAGTATATTTTAACAATAAGTACCATATACACAGAAATTGTGTGCATTAAATATTATGGTTTTTGATTTTCAAATTTCATTGTAAATATAGCAGGGGAGATGCTACCTATTCTGAAAATACATTTTTATAATGAGGACAACTAAAGTCTAGCTGCTCAGTACTTTCACAAAGTTTCAGATAAACATCAGAATTTAGAAATTGCTACTTTAATATTATCTAAGTCTCATTTACCTACTGGTAATGCTACTCCAGAATTTTTTTAGGGTTGTAAAAGTCTATTGTCATTTCATCATTTCCCTGCCCATTGCTTCCACATTTATCCTATAATCTTGCCATCTGTTTCACTGACACGGCAGACCCAGAGGGCAGGGAGCATATCTTATCTGTGAAATGCTGTATGTAAGTGTGGATTCTCTGTCAGCATTTAAAAAATAATAGAACTTCAAACAGGATTGATTTAAGCCTCCCTAGTCAGCAGTTAGTCTTGGTGACATGAATCACTCTTTCAAATGGTAATTTACACCTGTTACCTGCATCCACAGGTTGGAAAATGCTTGCACCTTAATTAATTGCACCCTTGTGATGTGGGAGATTGTATCCTGAACTCTGAGACGAGGAGACTAGGGAATAGAGAATCAACAGCTTTTCTGTTATTTCAAAGAAGAGTTTTGCAGAAGAAAATTAGAATTCAGGTCACTTTTCATTGAATGATCAATGAGTTTCTTTAGGAATCTGTGCTCTCATGAGAGAAACATGGTGATGGCATCTCTTCCGGTAAGAGATGTACTTGTCCTTAGTTTATGCAGTAGCATCAGTTCAATATGACCTCAGCAAACATCTATTTTATTTTTCTTTTTCCCTTTTTTTTTTTTTTGAGACAGAGTCTCACTCTGTTGCCCAGGCTGGTGTGCAGTGGCACAACCTCGGCTCACTGCAACCTCTGCCTCCCGGGTTCAAGCGATTCTCGTGCCTCAGCCACATGAGTAGCTGTGTGCCACCACGCCCAGCTAATTTTTGTGTTTTTAGTAGAGATGGAGTTTCACCACATTGGCCAGGCTGGCCTCAAATTCCTGACCTCAAGTGATTCACCCGCCTCAGCCTCCCAAAGTGCTAGGATTACAGGCTTGAGCCAAAGTGCCTGGCCACATCTATGTTTCTTAATAACACTTTTGCTCTCTGCTTCTGTAGTGACTGATGTCATCCTCAGAGCCAAAGAGCAGGTTGCATGCAAATTACTTTTAAGCAAGCATCACATTAGAGCATAATTCCCCAAGTGGTAGTGCCACCATGTAATTAAGCTACAACTGGTGACAAGTATCTGACATCAGATAATCATTTAATGGAAGAAAATGGGAGGCAGTTCATTATTTTAAAGCATGTTTTCTTTAAAGTTCCTTGAGGATGTGGAAGGATTTTCTTGGCATTCAAATGATTTCAAAGTGTTTGTGTGTAATTATTTTTTGGCAGGCTTTAGAAATATATTTGTAATAGTGATAAGTGTTTCCTTGGCAGACATCATTAAATGTTCATGAGACCTGTAAGCGGACTTTCACCTTTGATTTTTCCCTACCAGAGCACATGTTGTCTGGGTTAATATGCTTTTTGTTCCTTAAAGTTGAACAAAATCTTAGAAAGTGCTAAGATAGAAACTTTATAAGGTATTATAAATACGTTTTACACAAAATGTGAAAGGTTTCTTGTTATAACAACTGAATTTGTACTTTGCTAAGTCTTATTTGGTCGTTTTCACTGAACACAGAAACGGATAAATTGTAATTCTTTTTTTTTTATTTTTGAGACAGAGTTTCACTCTGTCACCAAGGTTGGAGTGCAGTGGTGCTATCTCAGCTCACTGCAACCTCTGCTTCCTGGGTTCAAGCTATTCTCCTGCCTCAGCCTCCTTAGTAGCCAGGATTACAGGTGTGCATCACCACGCCTGGCTAATTATTTTTAGTAGAGACAGAGTTTCACCATGTTGGCCAGACTGGTCTCAAACTCCTGACCTCAAGTTTTCAGCCCAAAACTCAGCCTCCCAAAGTGCTGGGATTAAAGGTGTAAGCCACTGTGTCCAGCCTGTAGTTCTAGAAGTATAAAGATAATGGTAGATCCCATCTCTAAAAGACTCTGAAACTAACATTTTTACATATTTGTGAGGTCAACTTAGTAAATTACAAAAGAGAAAGTTGAATTAGGGAGTGAACTATAAAATATTCATTCTTTCATCAAAAATGTTTGCTGATTATCTATTGTGTGCAAAGGACTATACTGCACTAGTGACATACTCTGTTGTGCTTGTAATTCTAAAGTCAGTACGACATTGAAAATCCCATACCTGTATTAGTTCATTTTCACATTGCTGATAAAGACATACCAGAGACTGGGCAATTTACTAAAGAAAGAGGTTTAATGGACTCACAGTTCCACATGTCTAGGGAAGCCTCACAATTATGGTGAAAAGTGAAAGGCACATCTCCCATGGCAGCAGACCAGAGAAGAGAAGTTGAGCAGGGAAACTCTCCTTTATAAAACCATCACATCTCATGAGACTTATTCACTGTCACAAGAATAGTGCTCAGAAAGACCCACCCTCATGATTCAATTACCTCCCACCGGGTACCTCCCATAACACATGGGAATTGTGGGAGCTACAATTCAAGATGAGATTTGGGTGGGGACATAGCCAAACCATACCAATACCTTGCTACCATCTTTACCTCTCCAACATCATCTCCTGCATTTTGAGTTAATGTTAATCTTTAATTGTCTCATGTCATTTTCTGCATTTTTCTAACCCCATCTCTGCCCTGTTCTCTATCCTTGAAAACTCTTGCCTGAGCTCCTTGAAATTCAGTTTGTTCAACTGTATATCGGGAATAACAGCGTAACCTAACAATTGTGAATTAAACAAATCTATGAAACATGTTGCTTAATTATTAGCATATACTAGTTAAGCAGTGATTACTTGCTAATATTTCCATTATTGATATTCAGAGTTCAGCTTAGATATCATGAGCTCTCCTGGAAGGGGATCTCCCTGGGCCCACTACACTGTGTTCATACTTCTATCTGCAAGTCTAGCCATGTTCTATGTTACTGTGAACCTATTAATTGATGAGTGCCTTGAGAATATGGGCCATGTGTTATTTCTTCCTGTATCTTCAATGATTAAAATATTCAAAAGTCTCAAGTGTTGTTCAACTAAAGGAGTGAAGAAATGCTCTGGAAAATAGACACATGGCTGATAGTAGTTGGGAATATTTTACCTTCTCCTGCTTGAAAACTATCATTCTTTTGTATCCATTGCTCTCTTTCCTAAAAGAAATGCTGGTGAGTGCACTCTAGAGATATTTAGCCAGTTCTCACTTCTCCCACCCCTTCCCTGCTGTGAGGCCAGCATTTGTGGTGTAGATTTTGCTTTAAATGCTGGAAACCTAGAGGAACTGTAATATCATAATAGTATGGTGAAAGAAGGAGGCAGCAGTTCAAGTAGACAGGTGACAAGTGACAGGTAGATGATGGGTGTTTTCTGGCTGATGATCAGAGTTAATCGACACAGAAAGATAGCAACAAGCAATACTTGGAATTCAGGTAGGCAAGTAGATGGATTCAATAAGATTTGGCAGCAGATGGTCAGGGCCCAGGCCAAGACTCTGGAGAGCAATCCTGACCTGAAATTCTAGAGTTATGGCTAAGGCAGAGATCCTGTTGTTGAAAATAAATTGCACAATATGGAAAAGACGTGTATTCTCAAGGGTTTAGCCAAGCTACTTGCTTCTGGGGTAGAGTTCAGAGGAAATTGTTTGATGTCTAGTAGTCTAGATCAGTGTTTAAAATTTATCAGTACCAAAGGAAGGTGGCACATGCTTTGTTTTTCTTAAATATTGTTCTATATGCTTAGTTCTTGAAGTTTATGTTAAAATTGTATTATAATTATTTACATTACCCGTGATAAATCAAAACATTTATTGAAATATACTATTAGAATCTTAAAGTGATTAAAACAAATATTTCTTCCTTAGAAGGGTAAACTTAAATATAAGCAAAATAAATACAAAGGTATCTGGAGGACTATTTGAGATGGAATAAGAAATTATAAAACAGAAAATAGAGTTTACTGCTGTCTTATTTTTCATTATAATTTTAATGAATTGTTGTATATCTTCAAAAGATATTATTTTATATTTTTCGTTTGTGAATTACATATACATGTAATTATACTGTATATATTCTGTGACTTGATTTTCTCATCAGAAATTCTGTTTGTGGGATTAGTCCATGCTGATGTGGGTAGCTATAGTTCCCTGATTTTCAATTTACGTTGTATGTTGTATGTTATTGGAAAATATTGTGATAATTTACTTACCAATTCTTCTATTGATGGACATTAGAATTCTTTCTGGTTCTTTGCTATATTTATCAATGCTCTTACCTACACTTTCTTGCAGCATTCTATGATCTCTGTATTTAAAAGTTCCAGTTCACATAAATCTGCTGTTCAACCTGAGATACGTTACTCTAAGTCGAAGACTTCTTGTGTGTAACGTAGAAATGACAGCAGTAACTTACCACACAGTGTTTTCAAAGAGTAAATTAGAGAGCATATACCAAGTGCTTAAAGTAACACCTGCGCATAAGTGCCAAGTAAATATTAGTTATAATTAATAGTATTGCTCAAAAGCAATAAAATAATCTCTGTAAGAATTATCAACTCTAAATATCAATAAGAAAAAGCTCACATTTCTGCTCAGTATGGTTTAAAGCACCAAAATCAAAGATTCAATTTGGCATTCTTCTTTAGCATTTTAGAGTTCACTGTACTTTTGTGACAATGTTAGGATATTTGAACGTCCATCTCAACGGCTTCTATCATCAGATGCAAATATTAAAGCCTCTCTAGGCCGGGCGCGGTGGCTCAAGCCTGTAATCCCAGCACTTTGGGAGGCCGAGACGGGCGGATCACGAGGTCAGGAGATCGAGACCATCCTGGCTAATAAGGCGAAACCCCGTCTCTACTAAAAAATACAAAAAAAAACTAGCCGGGCGACGAGGCGGGCGCCTGTAGTCCCAGCTACTCGGGAGGCTGAGACAGGAGAATGGCGTGAATCCGGGAGGCGGAGCTTGCAGTGAGCTGAGAGCCGGCCACTGCACTCCAGCCTGGGCGGCAGAGCAAGACTCCGTCTCAAAAAAAAAAAAAAAGCCTCTCTAAAGACTGAAAGCCAGTTGAAGAGTCTTCCTCATTAAGATGAGGGAACATGTCTTGAAGTAAAATAGCTTGTTGGGTACAGTTTACAGTGTTGTTTTTTTGTTTTGTTTTGTTTTGTTTTGTTTTAGAGATGGGGTCTTGCTATGTTGCCCAGGCTGGAGTGTAGTGGCTATTCACAGGCGTGATTGTGGTGCATGCACTACAGCCTTGAATTTCTGGGCTCACATGATCCTCCTTCCTCAGCCTCCCAAGTAGCTGGAGCTGCAGGCACACAATGGAACTTTGTCGAGTCACAGTTCATAGTCTTTCTGCCTCTTCTGTACAGTGCCCAATCATAGTTCCCAATAGCCACTGCTCATTAACTCCTATTCTGGTCTCTGGAACAATATAAGAGAATTCCTTGACTCTACATATTCTAACTTTTCTAGAAGAGCGACTGAAAGGCTTATGTTTTTTCTAACTGTTATCCTGTAGGCACGGTTCATAACTGAATGAAAACTCATCCCCATTTCCTCTTAAGCTCACAGAGTCAATTATAAGCAACAATATGATGATTATACCTTCAAAGCAAAATAGGTAGATTTCATTAATATCAAGTCAATAGACAGAACTGCTGGAGGTTGAAAACTAAGATTGTTCTCCCCTCATGTAGAATCTGCAGTCAGTTTAAAGGTTGTGGACTTAGATACAAACCACGGGCTTTAGAAAGGGGTTGTAAGATGATATGGTGCTGCCTTCTTTATCAGTAGTGCAAATGCCTGGAGCTGAATATGTGTTTAACTTTGTTTAAATAAAACAACTGTATTTGAAATAATGTGCATAATTTACATTCAATTAAATGCACAGATTTTTTTCGATGCATACTGCAGTGTGTCTTGACAACTCTATATACCCATGTAACCACCACTCCAATCAGGATATAGAATATTTCTATCACTTTAGGAAATTTCTTTATGCCTCCTTGAATCCTCTCTTCTCTTCCCCACTCTTCCCTGACCCATCTGGACATCACTGCTCTGATGTTTATTACCACCTTTTAGTGCTGACAGTTCTTGAACTTCATATAAATGGAAGCATGCTGATGTAAACTTCATCTGGCTCTTTTTTGCTCAATTAAATGTGCAGGGTGTTAATAAAGGGAAAGGATGTTTTTAAATCTATTTTTGCTATAAAATTATATTCACTTAAAATTTGTACACATACAATGATTTAAATCACCTTAGTTCAAAGTAATATATTGGATCAGTTGAAATAAAGGATAATTGATTTCACTTGGGTATATAGGGCATATTCACCATTAATCAGAAACTAAAAACATTTCTTGAGTCTAGGCCAGGTTGGTCAAGTAAAAATGAAGCAAAAATTTACTCATTCAGCAGTTCATTAGGTAGACCTTTCCTCATCACCTATTAAATCATCCTCAAAATTTAGTAGTGTCCTAAAAATATGAACCATTTGAGTTAAAAAGAAAGACTATTTTTTAAGACCCACTTTGCCCAGATAAATCCCTTCTGGCATATTTTGTGGGTTTAGAAACTAAAAGTCAAATTAGGGAAGCTAAATCATCTGCCAGTTAGTTACTAAAAGTGTTTTCCTGCTTGCCACCATTCAAATGATGTGTGTGTTGAGAGAAAAAAAAAAAAAAAAAATCTAGACCAGAAAAGCACATGGGGATACAGAGTTGTGGAAAAACATTGAAAAATGTTTGTCCACTTTCTGAGAAAGGAAAAATACAATTGCTTTTTGACAGTGCTGACTTCTGTTTACTAGGGCTTACATTATAATATCCATCATTAAAATTCTGTAATACTACACAAATTTGGAACATCAGCTCTATAAGGGATTTAGTTTTATGCTTGCTCATCCATTTACGTGAGCCTCAAGATGAAATTCTACTAGTAAATCTTCCTGAAAGAAGGTGCAATATCCATTTTCTTCTGAAGTGTTTCTTCTCGTGGGAGCTACCTAGTGCATGGTACTGTCTAAATGCTTTTATAATTGTTTGCTTGGTTATTATTGTGGGGATATTTTTTGAGTGATGAAAATATTTTAGAATACATTGGCTTAATTTTCAAATACTGGTACTTTATTTTTATTCACCTTGCTTTCTTCCACTTGGTGTATTTTGAAGAGCATGCTCCTTGCTTAGCATGGTGAAATGCAGTCAATGCTAATTATCATGGCTGCAATTTTCAACTTCACAAGTGAAAATCAAACCATAGACTCCTAAGTGCTGGAAGCCATGCAATTCTAAGCAAAATCCTGAAGGAGCATGAAACAGTCGGCCAGTTAAAGTTGGCTCCCACCTTTCATTGAGCAGTCTTACAAGGAAAAGAATTGCCCCCAACTTGACCATTGTTTCAGTTGGCATTGCTTTGGTAGTTATTTACATTTTCATTAGGGCAGGACAATTTCCTCTGAAATACGCTGTTGCAATTTGCTTATGTAACGTTTTCATCCAATCAATATGCTTCTTTATGATGAAGATAAAGAAATGCCACCAACTGGCTTCTGCTATTTTTTAAAAAAAAAATGCTGCTTTATAAAAATAACTTTTACTATTTCTAAGGAAAAAATAAATGTCATCTAAGGGTCATAAAATAAACCAAGAATTTTAAAAAGTTTTCTGCTCATAGAAGTGAATATTTTTTCCTTCAAGATAGTTGTGTGCAACAGGGGACAAATGGTAGCAATGGGAGTAGGAAAGTTAATCAAAAAGGTAATAATGTGAATCTAGGCAGCATTCCCTCTGCAACTAGATACTAGTGTTTCTGATCGACAAAGTATGCAGTGAGTTAGGGTACTGAGGTTTTCATCAGCTGAGTGTGAAGCCTCAGTAATGTAGAAATGCAGAGCACTCATTCATGTTATTTGAATGAGCATGTTTCAAGGCTTGATTTTTATTCATATATTTGTTTGATCGATTGTTGTTTTCCCTCATTCCTGTTTTCTAGATAAGATAGGATAGCAAAGTCAAGCAATGCTTTTCCTTCTAGTCATCAAATCAGAGTAACAGCAGTGAGTCAGATACTCTTGTTATAAAGACCAAGCATATATTTTCTTCCCAGTAGAATTATCCAATCTCTTTTTGATCTTTGCATGCTGTATTAATGACCGTTAGTTACATTGACATTGAGAATATTTGATTTTTTTGATGAATAGTGTTGCAATAATTTATCAAAACTATCATGCCTGTGTGTATATATGGGTGTAAGTGTATGTGTGTGTTCATGTGTGTGTGTGTTTTATATTTATGATTCGTTTATGTAGATTGTTTGAAGAAAAGAGAGTCTTGTAAATTAACTCCTAACTTAGTTTCTTTGGGGTCCTGTGCTAAGCATTGGGGAAGGATTAGATATCAAAGTCGAACTCAAAAATTTTACTCTTTAGGGAAAGGCAATTGCACAAAAATAAATGTGATGTACTACTGTATGAGAAATGCAGATAAGCAGTGGTGAATAACATAAAAAAGAGATTGTTTTCGGCAAAATAATGTGCATAAAGGGATTACTATAAAGTTTGGTGTCTTATTCAGTTTTCTTTCCCTGTAACAGAATACCTGAGACTGGATAATTTACGAAGAAAAGAAATTTATTTATTATAGTTCTGGGGGCTGGAAAGTCAGAGGTTGAGGGGCTACATCCAGTGAGGGGCCTTCTTGCTGGTGCAGAGTCTCAAGGCAGCACAGGTATCACATTCTGAGGGGCTCACAGGCGACCGCCAAACTGGTCTATATAATGGCCTATTCCTATGATAACTAACTCAGTCTCTTGATAATGCATTAATCTATTAATTAATGAATCTGTGAATGGATTAATTTTTTTCATGAGGGCAGAGCTTTTATAACCCAATCACCTCTTAAAGACCTCATCTCTTAATATGTTACACTGGGGATGAAGTTTCAACATGAGTTTTGGAGGGGACAGCTAATTCAAACCATAGCATCCGGCATAAAATAATGTGCTGCAATGAACATATGTGTGCATGTATCTTTATAATGGAATGATTTATATTCCTCTGGATATATACCCAGAAATGGACTTGCTGGCTCAAATGGTATTTCTGCCTCTAGGTCTTTGAGGAACTGCCACATTGTCTTCCACAATGGTTGAACTAATTTACACTCCCACCAACGGTGGAAAAGTGTTCCTTTTTCTCCACAACCTCTCCTGCATCTGTTATTTTTTGACTTTTTAGTAATAGCCTTTCTGAACTGGTGTGAGATGCTATCCGATTGTGGTTTTGATTTGTATTCTCTAATGATTAGTGATGTTGAGCTTTTTCAAATATGTTTGTTGGCTGCATGAATGTCTTCTTTTGAGAAGCGTCTGTTCATGTTACCCTTTGCTCACTTTTTAATGGGGTTGTTTGTTTGTTTCTTGTAAATTTGTTTAAGTACCTGGTAGGTAGACGCTGGATGTTGAACATTTGTCAGATGGATAGATTGCCAAAATTTCTCCCCTTCTGTAGGTTGTTTGTTCACTCTGATAATAGTTTATTTTGTTGTGTAGAAGTTCTTTAGTTAATATTTTCCAGAGGTTAAAGAGGATGAGGCTGAGCAGTTACTGAGTTTACAAAGGAGATCACTGTAAGCCTTCAAGACAACTGCTTTGTCATGGTAGAGGCATAGGCTAAAGTGTAAGGAACTTACAATTAAATGGGAGCTGAGAAAATGAAGCTGGCTGGCTGTAGTTTACCTTTCTCTAAGGATATCTAATGATGAGAGAAAGGAGAGAAGATGGCAGCTTCTGGTGTAACTTATGCCTAAAAGTGGCAATCTCTTACGGACAACTTCTGTTTTTTTTTTTTTAAATATATAAATAGGTAAGTGAGTAAATAACAGTGGTGCCTACCACTAAGACACAATGAGGAGAGGGTTCATTCAATATCACAGATGCCACATTTTGGGGGACTGGAAAGAAATTAGCATGTTATGCAGAAAGCCAGGTGTTCTCAGGATTAACAAAGTAGACTCTAGGATTTTTATACAAAGCTATGCAGTGAAAAGTCAAAAGGTATACCTATGTCTGTGGGCACACATTTTAATGCTATAGCTGTGGCTTTTTTGCATTTATATATTGTAAATTTTATATCCCATATTTCTTTAAGCATAAGTATCCTATGATAACAAGGTATTATGGCTTTCTCCCTTTTCATTTTTTTAATGTAATTATCAGCAGTAAGAATGCATTCAACAGATACAGAATATTGATTTTAGTTTTTACTCATTGACATTTCTGTGTTTTCTTATGCTAGGAGGCTAACAACTTTCAATTTTATGTATTTTATCTAGATTTTTAAGATACAATAATGATTTAATATATGTGGGATAATACATTACTACCAAGTTTGTGCACCTGAGTTATTCCAAAGTACTAGGCAGTGAAACACAAAAATGTCAGTGTTGTTAGTAATATAATTTGATGTTTTAACAAACAATAATAACAAGAATCTCTAAATTAAATAATTAATTGGTTCTTTTTAATAAGCTTGGAATCATTTCTTGGGAAAATAAATATAAGATTCACTGTAGCTGTCTTTTCGGGAGGAGGGAGATAAAGTTAGTTACTTTTATGTATTTATCAATTTTCCCAAGTTGAAACACAAGTCAACACAGGACCTGCAGTGACTTTTGGACCCTGACTTCTCTGCCTCAGGTTTAATGTTGAGATATCAAGTTTTGGAGAGTCTCCTAAGTATTTTATTTTTATTCATTTTATTTATATTTCTTTTATGGCCTAGCAGAAATATGAATAACCAGTTAGATTTTTTAGGAAGTAAGCCAGCATACTAATAAATGATTTGCAATTTCAAAGTAGTTTATTAATTTGTTCTAGCATGGTGGTGACACAGAAATTACTGTGACTTTAGAAAATAAAATCAATTGGAGCTTTAGAGTCTGTTTTCTTGCTTTCTTCTGGTACTTTATCTGAAGTGGAATCTCTGATGCTCTGGTCTTTCTGATAAAGCTTAGATTACTTTGGGTGTGTATCTTCCCTCTCTTTTTTCTTTTCGCACTTTTTTCCCTAGGGATTTGTATTTCAATCGTAAACCTTCTTTAAGTCAGGTTCAGGAAGTAATTGTACACAGTGTCTCTCTCTGTGTATATGTATGTGTGTCAAAGGGACAATATGAAGAGCCAGAGGGTCATTTCCATAGTGAACATAAAGATTCTAGGCCAAATACTAAATCAAGAGATTCACAAAACATTCACATTGGGCATTCCGTTCCTGCTTTTGGAAGTCATAACATAATAAGCAGAATGGTAGCTGATACAAATGATGGTAGCATATTTAAAATCTTTGGTCAAATCCAATGCCTGATTTGCTATAGTTTGGGATGGCTACATGTTAATAAAATATTTTTAGTTGAAATTCTTAGTAACCAATTGATAATGTTCTTCATAAATTCGATTATTGCAACATATCTCTCCTGTAGTTATAAAAAACAATACTACCCCATCTGTATCCTTGCATTAATCCGATAGTAAGTATCACAAAGACTGCCTTTTGCGGACAAGTTTGAAGAACCAGTGTGAACAGTTCATTCATTGCACTTGTATTTTTAGAAGCACAGTGATTCTGATACGTGAAAGAATGTCAATTTTACCTGCGGCATTCTTGAATAGGTAGCTGGTGCCAAATTTCAGTAGCATCCTCAAGAGGGCACTGTCACCTATTTTATATATGGTATAATTTGTATCCTTTTATTAAGACGCCGTGCAATACTTGAAGTTATTTTAATCTATTTTTATGTGAAATGCAATCATGCATGCTTTGCATCATCTACAACCCTGCTATCTACAGCAACTTCCCCCTGTCCATTGTTACAGACCATGGGTTGACTTGCATATCTGTATACAAGTTTTATATCAGTAACATTTTATAGATTGATCCACTTAGGCTATGTAGTCTAGGCCTGTTTAATAAGGATCTTTCACAACACCCCCATTTAACATTATTTTTCCCTCTTTTATTAAAATATATTTTATGTAAGTTATCTTACTTTTCACCATATTTGTACACATGCCATGCTTGACTCTGGAGTCAGATTTCTCGGGTTTAAAATACCAGCTCCATCAGTTAGACTTTGTGATATGGACCAATGACTTCTCTTTTTCAGTTGTTATGAGGATTACATGAGTTATATATGTACAATACTGAGCTAAACGTACTAATATAATGTACTTTGACAGTTCTCTATTGCATTTGCCATGACTCAAATAATCAGGCTTATAGTTTGCCAAATTGAGCTGAACTCTGATTACTGAAAATGTTTAATTTTTTTCAAAATGTAAAGCATGCTTTTTATTTCTCAGACATAGAGTTTAAAAATCTGTTTTTAAAAGCATTTCCAAAAGTATACACACACATGCAAGTATAGTTTTACAGAAATTCTGTTCTAATTGACTTAGATTTAGTTATTCAAGGAAGCAGAATATATTGAGTTAAATATTCCAAAGCATAACAAATTAAACATTTTGAAATAAATTATTTTTGTGGAAATGTTACTTATATCTATCATATTAAAGGTTTGGAGATTTTTTGCAAATACCACTTGAAAGGAAAAATCAATTATTTATAATTTTCATTTGCACAGAAATAGCTGTATATACACTATAAATCCAACATAAGAATTTATTAAGTGCAAAGATGAATTGTTTATTTAATAATTGTTAGAAAGGGATAAATGAGAATGAAAGGACATAGTTGCTACTATACCATTCTGTACATAATAGTGCTTAATTGTATATCATTTCGATAGATTTGAGTAGTTAAGTTTTAATGTTCTCAAGTTAACTAAAACACACAGTTTTTGTTTTTGTTTTTGTTTCTTTTAAATAGGCTCAGTTTCCAAGTAATTGAAACTTTTCTTTTTCTCTGATTACACAAATACCACATAACAGCAGTTTTAAAATCAGATTACATGGACTCAAAATCTTCTCTAAGATTAAACTCATGAATAACTTCATGTGGATTTCTCCTCAGCTGCTGTTGAGGGCAAACGTTCAAATACAACTTTCCCCCGCATGTATACACTATCCTATAGCATGATTGCCAATTTGTAAGCTTCGAAGTGCAAACCAGTGGTCTCAAAACTTGGTCATCATTCCATCTTTATTTTTTTTTAATTCAGGAATCACAAACATTGGGTCATGTACAGCTGCATCTTTTGGACAAATGCTCACTGTCATAGGAGCCACCATCCCTGCCTTTCCCTGATTATCTAACTTCTATTCAGTCCATAGGAGTCACACAATTGTCATTTTTCCCTTCTCAAAATTTACTTCTCAAAATGCACTCATTTGTATCATAAGAGAAATACAGTAGGGGCAAAGAGAGAGACTACTCAATTTTTTGATTGATTGATTGGCTGATTAATTTCAGAGCTTTCTTTATGAGCTTCTTACATTTACATTTAGAAATTGATGTTGCTTTGTCAAGTTTGTCGTATTTAATTAGCTCACTCTCATAATTGTGAAGATAAATATAGCTGATGTCTTTACCTATATTTTATTCATCTTGATCATTTTCTTCCTTAGGGCTACTATTTATTTCTGCACTCATAAATGACTTGAGAGACAAGATTTAAAAAGTGGTTAGTTCCCACTTGATAGGAAATGTGTTTGGTTTAGTCTGTAGTGACTTCTTAAATTAACATTTTAAAATGTCCACATGCATAGATGACTTGTGGGTTATTTATACATTTTTAACCATAATAAATTTTACCTTATGGTTGCATAGTAATTATACTCCTCAAAACTTTAATTAAGCAATTATCTATATGAGCATTTGTTAGAATATTAGTTCCATAAAGAAAGGGACCTTTTCTTCTCCTTTCATATAATTGCATCTCTACTATCTAGTTAAAAATTGGTACAATAAATATTTTTTTAGAAAATGAATAGAATAAAGTCATTATTAAGTACTAAATACTGTTAAATGACAAGAAAAATAATATATCAGGAATCTTGAAAGGTAGAATATTAATAAGAGATGTTTCTGGATTTCTTTATGGCTATACTCAGTCCTCAGACAAGAAGGTATACATCTCTCAAGTCCAAAAATATGTTAACAATCAGAGCATCACAATTTTGGGTAAAATTTAGTCATTCTGTTTTCAATAAAGATTGCATCTCACTAAGGCATGTAAATGTTGACACTTTCTAATCCATGGCAATATCATTATTTTTAGTCTTCAGGCTTGATGCCAGTTAGAATCTTTCCATGTCAGTAGAATTCAAGACTAATTTGCTGTGATTAGCAAAGAATTACTTTGCAGGCTTTCTATTCATTTATGCAAGGACAGACCTGTTAATTCCAACTCACTGAATTTATATGGGATGCCCACAAAACTCCTTGGAAGCCTCAAGCTTTTACTACAAATAGTTGATTTTTCCATATGCCAGATACTCAGCTTTCCAGGAGAAAGCATCCCACTAGTACTGTCGAAAAGAGAGAGAGAAAAAAAGGCAAAGCTAAATTCTGTAAGTAAGGTTGCTATTGCCACTCAACAAAGGAAATCGCACTTAACCCACTGCAGTGTAAGCTCTTCTTCCAAATAATCTAGAAAGAACGTTATATCAAAATGTTGTCCTAGCAGAGCCTAGCAGAGCTCCACAATGTAAAAGGATGAATTACCCTTTGAGAATAAAAGTATAGTCAGGATAAAGACAACTATGATGATACGTATAATTCAACTGTAAACAAGAAACAGAAAAACAAGCTGTGGATAACATTTAAAAGTAAATTCTTATATTGCTACTTGAAAGGGGCTTCAAGACAGGCTAGCAAAAGTGAGAATAGAGTAAGCATGCGTGTTATGGGTAAGTATAACCCATTGCTTCAAAGTCACTATCAGTGTGTGATTTAGCAGTTCAGTGATAGGAGGCATAGGCCCTAGTTAGGAGGAACCAGTCATGGATATGCAAGAGTGACACAGACAATGTGGGGCAGCCCGGGAAGCAACAGGCAAGAAATAAGCTACATTTCTTTTTCTTACTAGTAACAGGGATAGGGCTTAAATTGTTAATATTGATTGTATCTGTTAATTGCATTGTAAGTGACAGAAAACTTGACCCAAATTAGGTTTAAGTACAGAGAAGTTCATCAGATTAGGTATCTGAAAAAGTTTGAAATTTGATCTGGCATGGCTGGATACAGGGTCAGATGCAGTCATCAGGACCCTGTTTGACTCTCTTCATCTCTTGGTCTCTCTTTCCATCCTCAGACAGGATATCTTTCTGTGATTAAAATACAGTACCTGATAGCCATTCCAGCGTAGTCACATGGTCTCCAGTGAGGTCACATGGACATACCTGAACCAATCATTTTGATGAAAGATAATACAGTCTGATTGGCTTAGGCCCAAATCAAATGTCTACCCTAGGCTTAGGGATGGGATTAGCTCTGCAGACACATCATAGCCTAAAAGCTGAAAGGGGTAGTTTTCTGAAGCAAAATAGTATATTCACACTAAAAATAGGGGAAGTGGATTCTGACTGGCAAAAACACAAATGTCTACTTTATGGTCAATAAATCAATAATTACAGTGACGGCATATCTCTCTGGCTGTGACAGGAGGTGCGGAACTCAGCAATTCCTTTTGAAGTTCCCTATGTTCAGTCTATACTTTGGCTTCAAGAATATGTTTCAGCAAGAAATAGACAGAGTAGAGTACCCTCGGGCAGGTTTTTGCCAAACACTAGGTTTGTGTCAGATTCGTTGCACATCAATTTCAAGAAACAACTCATAAAAATATCCTGATTTTGGAATTGGATGTTGATTCTATTACCATTGTACTCTGCTAGGTAGACTACAATATTATTGTTTGTTACACTGACAATAAGCAGGCGGGGGTGAGTCTAGAAAATAAATTTTACATGATATAATAATTGTGCTGACAGTTACATTAGCTCAGAAATAAAATAGAATAATGGGAAAAAATAAAACTATATATAATCAGAGTGCAAGGACAGTCCTCTCTGTTCAGAGACTTTCTGGTTATAAATCATGTCTTGTAAATATGATCCATGCTTTACTGTGGATGCCCTTGTTTAAGTATTGATTAGGCCCATGGACATTAATGGCAATAATGTGATATAAAAAGATTTTATGGTAAGCCCCTCATAATTTACTGAAATGATATTTATACTAGAGAGGGATGTGAAAATTTGCCTTGCCACTTCTAAGAAGCGCATCTTTATAATTAAGTTACCTCTCCTACACTCACTGGACAAAAATTGGTATCATTAAGTAGATAACATTTGTAGGATACTTTAGAGTTCACAGAACAGGTTCAAATACTTTCCTCAAAAATCCTGTGAATTCATATATTGATTCTGTACTTTAGAGATTGATAATGGGCCTGAATATATTTCCAGGGGTCACTTCGCTGCTTCACATTTATAGCTAGGTTCTCTACTTCACATTTTCTATCCTATGCTGTGCTCATGTATTTCAAAAAGGGTGTTATTTGTGAATAGCACCTGAATCTTAGTCACTTAGTTCACACAACTATTTATCTATTTAACTGACTAATCTAACTACTTCACTATTTATGTGATTTTTATTGGACCTGCCTTGGTAATTCCAATTCTTTCTTCAAAATACTGCCTATAAGCCACTCTTTGTTTAAGGTGTTCCTTGAATCCCCAAACAAATATGCCTTGTCCATCATCACAGCCTCACTATACAAGCATCTGTTAGCGTGTCTCACTCTATTATAATGATGTGTTTACATGACTGTTTCTCCAACTGAACTGTGAGTTTCTTGAAGACAGAGACCATATCCCCTGCATCTGTTTATCTTTTGTTACTAGAGCTCCTGGAGTGTGGCACCTGAAGGTTAACCAATCAGTGTTTGATGAATTAATGAATGAATCATACACACCAAAAACAGAGCAGCAGAACTATAGGATACAGTGACTTACCGAAGCATAGTGAAGCTACAGATAAGTAATTTAACTTCCAGCCATAGAATAATAATCCCTGGATTTCATATGTAGGTTTTTAAAAATTGTTTCTTCATACTTAGAAGTTGCCATTTTATAATTATATTACAGCCTGATTCTATTTATTTATTCAGATATTAAAGCCCTTAAATAATACTCTTTGTTTTAAATTTAATTCTTAACAAGTAAAATAAAACAGCAGTAAATCACATGTTTATAATAGGTAGCAGCAGAACTTAAACCTTTACAGTATCAAAATAGCAGCCTTGAGTTGCTAACACGTCAGGTATGCAATCTTTTGTAGAAAAATATTACACATTGTCTTAAATAGAAGCAGACTTGATCTTCTTAAAACCAAAGCATTGTTGGGTGTGTATGTGTGTGTGTGTGTGTTTAGGGGTTGGGAAAATTGTTCATGATATTTCATTTATTTAATATAGTTTCAGCAAATAATAAATGTCCTCTAATTTCGTGATATTTATCCTTGAGTATTATGACATTCATTTACTTATCAGTGGTAATCTGATGAACTATTTTTCTGTGGTTTCCTTGAAAGAGTTGATTGGTAATTTTGCAAATATCTGAATGAAGTGTGAAGTTATAGCTTTATATAATAATAGAAGGCTAATGGCTCTCTGTGGTTTGTTACTATATATAATGTCCCATTTTTTTGTTGTCTGTTTTATTTTGTTTAAGGCATTAGAGAAGCTCTGACTTGAAGTGATGTTGGAGGAAATGATTTGTCATGCCTGTTCCTTATCAACTTTAGTTTAACCAAAAGTGTCTTCTGTACACAATAATCCTAGTGCCAATGTTTTCAGTCTTTGCTAAACTGATACAGAGTTCTGTCTAGTCTGAGTAACACCAAACTTTAAGTAGTAATATCATCCACACTACTGAACATTTTGAAACTACACAAAGGAATTTATCACCATACTATTGAGAACAAGAACTTATAGACTCTCGACTTGGAGTTTACAATTCAGTTGGGTTTTTTTTAAAGTTTTATTGAGAGGTGATAGATTAAATAATGCAATGAATTCAATCCAAAGATCACTCTGTAATGAAAAGATTTAAAATATGTCTTTTTCTTTAAGGACATGGAGTCCCATTTACCTAGTCTTTACCCTCAAGCCACTGTCCCAGATAAAAATGGCTCTTTAAGAAATAAAAATACAGTAAGTGACTGAAAGTCAGAAAAATCATACCACGCACAAGTGATCCTGAAAAATCTATCTGCATATGCAATTATAAAAGGAGCCTTGTTTCTGACACACAGCAAACTGTTTAATATGATGAGCTGCTGCTGATGCCAGCATCTGACTATTTGGTTTATCTGTTCATAGGAATCACTTGTGTGAGATTGAATTTCAAACTATTCTAAGGAGAAGAGTAAATGAAAATAATATAATCAAACCTTGTCCCTTCAGAATAGAGATTTTCATATTATATTTTTAGATATGTAACAATTTTTTCTCCTTTTCTCTTCAACTTTTCTTTACCCCCTTTTAAGTATTTTAATGCTATGGTGTGACTGCTATCTATTCGTCATGAGTCAAATTACATTTTTTACCAAAGCTTTGTTTGATGGCTTTTTTTTTTTGAGAAATCAGATTCCAGATCCCTCTCTTTGCACCAGCTGGGATACCTTTTATGTTGGCAATTTGTGATTTTTCTTTACAAATGCTAAAAATTAAATATGATGTATAAAAGCATAAAGGGAACCACATACTCTGTTTTATTTTCACACTCATCAATGTTCGCACGTGCTCTTTCAGAGCACCCCAGCTTGTCTTCTGGCCTCCACCTCGCCTCACTTCCAGAGTTCTGCATATCCATCACCATGTTAGTCCTGTGAAAACATCATTTCCAAAACCCTACCCCCTTCTTTACCCCTAGTCTTTCAGACTATCCCAACCTATCTTTCTAAACTTTACATCCTGTCTCCCGAAGGTAACTTAGTTCTATTTTTCTTGCTGCCATGCATTTGCTTCTGCTGTTTCCTCAACTTATTATACATCATCCTTCTGTCATCGCCACTAACTTTGATTCTTTACATCCATCAAAACTCAGTTTCAATAAGATATCCTGGCTCACGCCTGTAATCCCACTACTTTGGGAAGCCAAGGTGGGAGGATCACTTAAGGCTAAGATTTGGAAATCAGCCTGGCAACCCAGTGAGATCCTGTCCCTACAAAAAATATAAATAAAAAATAAAAACTCAGTTTGATTTCTTTATCTTCTGCTAAGTCATCCATCTCTGCTCTTCTGAGGTCACTGTATTCTCTTTTTTACTGTGACTTTATGACCCTCTGCATGGTAACACTCACTCACTGTTTGTCCCGTATATTATTGTCTCATATCATGTTATATATTTATGCTCTGTTCCTAAGCTAAGTTTTACTTTCTTGGAGTTGGTAGTTACATGTTACGATTCTTTTGATTTTCTCATACCGTTTAACAAAATATATAAAAATAGTAGGTTACTAAACTAAAATGTTCTGGTTATTTGAAATTATTTTCAGCAGAAATGATAATACATACACCTGGACCCTAGAACAACTTTTTTTGTAATTTTTTGAGACATGGTCTTGCTCTGTCATCCAGACTGGAGTACTGTGCCATAGTCACAATCAGAGCTCACTGTACCCTCTACCTCCCATGCTCAAGCAATCTTCCCATTTCAGCCTCTCCAGTAGTTGGGACTATAGGCACACACCACCATGCCCAGCCAATTGTTGTGTTTTTGTAGAGACAGGGGTCTTACCATGTTGCCCAGGCACATCTCAAACTCCTGAGCTCAAGCAATCCACCTGCCTCCGCGTCCCAGGGTGCTGGGCTTACAGGTTTAAGCCACCACGCCTGACCCTTGGAACAAATTTTGATCCCACAATCCAATCAACTTCTTGGGATTAACATGTGAAATCAAAGCAGCCACAACAAATTTAACATATACAACGAGGGCAGAAAATCATTAACATGTCCAAGTTAATATGTCTCAAGAGGGTTGATGATTAATTTTGAAGCTGGAGTTGCACAACAAGCAAGAGGATACAAATTCACCTCTTACAGTGAGCAGGAACATCAAAGTGTGAAAGATACCCCTAGTTTCAACCATATCAACTTGCAAAGAAGAGACATGGCTTTTTGAACATCTAGATCTGGTGCTTCTAACACATCGGAAAATTCTTCTAGTCCCTCCATCCTGTGTGAGAAGATTAGAAAGTAACTGAAACATTTATCTTGATCAAATTCAAGGAAGTAATCTGAATACCATGAAATCAACTAAAGATTTCTATTCTTGGTGCCATTATATGATAAAGGCAGAGTGATTACAGATGTCAAACAGGTGTATTAATATCTGGTCTAATATGACCTCAGTTCTTTTTTTGTTGGTATCGTTCAGGTTGTCTGCAGGTTTATTTTTAGAACTTAATTCATTGAATATTTTCTTCACTTAGCGTCTTTTATTTAAGAACATTTCTTAATGTTGAGTTTATGAAATCTATCAACCTGCCATAATTTTAGGTTCATCCCATTTCATGTTATTTACTAACTGCTGTCATTATCTTATGTTGGCTTGCATTATTCTTATTTTTATAGCATTACCTCTAAGAGTTTTGCTCCTAGATGTTTTTAGTAACTTATGAATAACAAAGCATTTATATTTCATAATAGCAAATAAGGATTTGACATTGAAGCCCACTAGTTTTAGCTTCACAAATGTCTTTTCTTCTTTTCTCCTTAACTGTTATTTTTTATTTATTTATGTCATCTATCTTCAAGTGAAAGGTTGTATTTATATAACTTCCCCTACACAGAAAAACATGTTAGATTTGTTTTAAAAAACTGTATTTTCAGTTTTTTAGAGCATTTTCTGTTAAAAAAATATTGATTTTCAGAAAATGTTAGTGTATTTTAATTGTATTTAATTAATTTTCAGAAAAATGTTAGTGTATTTTAATTGCCACTATGAGTTAAAATTTTTAAAAGCCTAATTTCGACTCCTTTATGTAGTAGTATAGTAGCTGTGCATTTTGGCATTTACAAAAGCTTGGATAATAACAGGTTTTTTAAAAATCTAATTGTGTACCATAATGGTTTTGGGCAGCAGTAGATTTTTTAAAACTCCAAATGGCCTTTACCTTAGTAAACATCTAGCAACATACTAGGTCCTAGAGTTGAGCCTTAAAATATAAGGGCCTTTTTTTTTTTTTTTTTTTTTTTGACAGAATCTCATTCTGTTGCCCACACTGGAGTGCAATGGCACAATCTCTGCTCGCTGCAACCTCCACCTCATGGGTTCAAGTGATTCTCCTGCCTCAGCCTCCCGAGTATCTGAGACTACAGGCGCCCACCCACACGCCTGGCTAATTTTTTTCATTTTTAGTAGAGGCAGAGTTTCACCATGTTAACCAGGCTGGTCTTGAACTCCTGACCTGAAATGATCCACCCACCTTGGCCTCCCAAAGTGCTAGAATTACAGGCCATATAAAGGCACCCTCACCCAGCCATATAAAGGCTTTATAATTTTTTTTAAGTATTCTCACAGAAGACTCTTCCTTATCTTTGTCAAAGAGGAAATACTAAATAAATTAGTGCCCAGACATTGTAATGTAGGTCTCGAATTCTAGAACTGAGTAAATCAGTTGTAGTTAGTAATGTTTTCCCTTTAAGACTAAGAATGTTTTCCAGACGTGGACTTAGAAAATAATGAGAGCCAGGCTTGATGGCTCATGCATGTAATCTCAATATTCTGGGAGTCTGAGGCAGAAGGATCGTTTGAGCCCAGGAGTTCCAGATCAGCCTGGGCAGTATGGGGAAACCCCATCCTTACAAAAAATACAAAAATGAGCCTGATATGGTGGCATGTGCCTGTGTCCCCAGCTACTTGGGATGTTGAAGATGTAGGATCATTTGAGCCGAGGAGGGCGAAGCTGTAGTAAGCCATAATAGCGTCACTGCACTCCAGTGTAGGTGACAGAGAGAGACCCTGACAGAAAAGAAAGAAAGAGAAAGAGAGAAAGAGGGAAGGAGGGAGGAGGGAAGGAGGGAGGGAGAGAGGGAGGGAGGGAGGGAGGGAGGAGGGAAGGAAGGAAGGAAGGAAGGAAGGAAGGAAGGAGGAAGGAAGGAAGGAAGGAAGGAAGGAAGGGGAAAGAGAAAGAGAAAAAGAGAGAGAGGAGAGAGAGAGAGAAAGAGATAGAGAAAGAGAGAAAGAGAAAAAGGAAGAGAAAGAGAGGGAAACAAAAGCAAAGCAAAGAAAGAGAGCTCAATGATGTGTTTAATCAGTTCATTGCAAATTTCACAGTATTTTTAAAGTGTGTGAATCTGAGAGAAAGAGAACATCTGATGCTTTAACTTGTACCTTGTTTATAAAGAAACATTTCTGCCTAATTGTCAATATTACTGATCACTATGACTCTAGCTGGAGACATTTTTAGACACCTGCAGCATAGTTGAACTTCAGTGTAAAGAGGAGAAATGTCTTTTATGTCCATAGATTTCAGATGCCATCTTGTTTATAAGCATTAGGTATTTATAGTCGGTCTTGAAAACATTTTCTTTTTTTTTTTTTTTTTTTTTTTTTTGAGATGGAGTCTTACTCTGTCACCCAGGCTGGAGTGCAGTGGTGTGATCTCAGTTGACTGCAACCTCTGCCTTCAGGGTTCGAGCAATTCTCCCACTTCAGCCTCCCGAGTAGCTGGAATTACAGGCACCTGCCACCATACCTCGCTAATTTTTGTATTTTCAGTAGAGATGGGGTTTCACCATGTTGGCCAGGATGGTCTTGAACTCCTGACTTCAGGTGATCCTCCCGCCTCGGCCTCCCAAAGTGCTGGAATTACAGGCGTGAGCCGCCACGCCTGGCCGACATTTTCTTAAATAGTCATCCATTAGTCATATATCCAAATGGGACAAACTTTAAATATGTATGTTTGTCAATGAATATCTTAATTCATTTACATTATACATTAAGGATTTGTTTATTTTTAGAAAATTTCAGTGTTTAGGAAAAAAGTGTGTTATTAAATATGTTTGGCCTTTGATTAAGTCTATTCACTTATAAATAGTACATTCATAAATATACTTTATTTGAAATATTTGTAAACCTCTGAGACCTTTTTTCTTATTCTTTTGCCAACTTTCAAAAACAATTTTACTTTCGTAAGTAGAAAAGCTTAGTCATATTATATTTTCCTATCTTCTTCTACACCTAGCAGAAATTTATTTTTCTGACTCCATTTAAATAGTAATCTCTCCTCAATTTTTCTTCAAAATAAAGTCATCATAGAAAGTGGAAAAATGAAGGCATGGTCCTAAAGCACAATCTCTGAAATAGAACAAGCATTGTCGCTTTCAACAGTAGTGATGCAGAGGTGGGTCATTGCATAAGTCTCCTGGCATAAACATATATGAACTTTTCTGAACTGGTGATTAGAGAAGAGAATAAAACTTTCCTATATGTCGTGAGAACTGGACTGTGTGTGATAATACGCCTGATGATTAAGGTCACATGCCCGTTAGCCATAGGAATCCGATTCTGTCACTGAATTCAACCACCAAAATAACACCATGTATTCTGTAAGAATGAACAAGAAATCAAGTATAGGTATATCCCTTTAGGAATCAACAGTAGTGTGATCATTTAAATACATTGTTTAAAAATCTTACTTGGTTTTGAAAAATGTATTATTCATTACTATACATCTCCATCACTACAACCAGCTATTTCCTCATCTAACCATTTCTTTAGAAGAGGCTTACTTAGCACCTACTAAATACATACAACACAATCGGAATGTAAAACCTATGAAATATCCTTGTAAGATACTTACTCTCTTAAAGGGGAGACAAAACATGTACCTGTAATATGTAAATATTCTTTCTAACTGCCTTCAGAATCATAGAAAGCATGATTAGGCGTTTAAAGAAGAGATAAATCTTCTAGTGGATGCTCACAGGAGAGTCTTAGGATTTCAATATCCAATTAAGTTGAAATGGCCTTTGACAACTGAAAGCAATAAGATTCCAACAGAGTATCTGCTATAAAATAAGGATTTGCAGCTTTGAAATAGTTTTATTTAGAAGCAGTAGAGAAAAATTTGGCTTCTCCGACACAACGAAAACAATAAAAATAAATCTCTCAACAAACAAAACACACACAAAACAAAAATACCAATGAACAACTTTCACCAATGAATTCTAATCCAGACATGTATCTGTGCAAGGAATTGGGTGATACCCATTTTCACTTAAAGAGTTTTTACTGTATTCTTTGTTTTAATCCATTCTGTTTAATAGAGTAGTCACAATGGTGAGGTTCTTAAATAATGTTGATGCCTGTATAAGCAATATTAATTTATTTGTTAAAGACTTGTTGATATATGCCAGTCTATCGAGGCAAAATTTATCCCCAAGTTTATAAATTTAACAGACAAAGAGTATGATCCTTAAGATTATTTTAGTTAGGCAGAGTGCATTTACCTGAGAAGTAAATGATATATACGACATTTTGTTCCAAAGATAATTTTCTAAATTTTTATTTCTTTATTTAATGAGCTTCCTGAGGACAATAAATATAATTTGACCATTGATTTAATTAAAGAGGCAAAAGACCTTCTTATAACGTAGGTAATATTTTTGGAAATTAATGAATGAAAGTTAATTGCCTGGCAGCCTTTCACACCAACTGTGTTGGCAATCTAGTGGCAAACCTAATAAATACTCTCTCATGCAGACAAATGTGTTTTAGATAATGATGGAGTTTTTGAGTGGGGGATTCCAGAGACAGTCATTCGAAAGGAGGACAATAGAATGAATAGAGCCAAGTAGAAGAATTAACAAAAGCAGTGATACACAGAATTGTGAAGCTATTTACAGGCTGACACTCACTGCCACATGTAACTGACTGCAGATCTAAAACCTATTGTTCCATTTTTATTGGGTTAAAGTCATAGGCTCTAGTACAATACTTAACAGAAATGGAAGCAATCTTTTCCCTTATATAGAGAAACCTGATGCTTAAAAAAACACTTCAAGTTTTTTTCCTTAGAATTTACTTCTTAAAATTGTGGTATTTGTCTTGACTTCATACCATTATGTCTTAAGATCATTTTTGTATTTGCTGACTTTCTTATGGTTTTTGAAGTGTATAGTTATTTATATTTGAATTAACTTGAAATGACAACCAATTTTGAAGCAAATCTTTATTCTGAGGAGAAATGTTCTATGAATGCTCGATGACAATTAGCATCTGTATGACTTGCATAACTTCTAAAAAAAAACCTGTTCTTAAAATAATAGAAATCAAAACTCTTTTGTTCCTAGTAACATTTATAGCAACATTGTATGACTATTATTTTTTAAAATCATTTTAGATATAGTTATCCAGGCCTATTCATCATTCATTGTAAAGCATGACAGTAGAACTGTATCAATTCAGATACTCAGTCATATTTATTCATAATCTCCATAGTATATGTAAATATTTTCTTCTAATGATTAAGCTCCATGTCACTTCAGTGTCGTTTCATTTGCCCTCAAAATGATAACAGGTTAAACTGTTTGAACACATAGTAAAAGAATATCATTTTCAACTTGAGCTAGATAGATGTACATTTCCATTTGTTCAATAATCTGGGAAAACAAAAATTTATCTTTAGTGCAGGACAGTTGAGTCAGAAATCTCTGAATTCTATTCTGTGTTTCTAATAACCCAAATAAATTACAATCAAGAGAATATTTTTTCAACAATTACATGTAATCTTATCTCCATTGATTTATATATGTATATAATTGAAGCATTATGCATATTTACTATATATTCTTTTATTACTTGTATAAAATATTAGGCTGAAAGCAACCTTAGAGATCATCTAATCTATGTTCCTTCTACAAGTTGAAGAGATTGAGCAATATCAAGGCAAAATGACTCATTATGACAAATGACAATTATTGAGGCATAATGAGGGCTAGAATCATTCTGATGCCTGCCTTTCTTTGCTTAGTCAGAGATACGAGACCAAAGAAATGTAAAAAGTGTGCTGATTTCCATTAAGAGGAGCCTTTATCTTTATATAGAAATTTATACAAATGGGGCTAAATCCTATAAAGTATAAATCAGTGGCATCTGGTTGCAAGCTCATTTTTCCTTTGCTCTTGTAAGCTGGTAAGAGATGGATATTTTCTGGATGCATTGTCCCCAATCTTGGTTATGAAAGTAGATGTCTTTCTATGATAATAAATTACTTCACTTAGCATTTAAATGACCAAGACCCTACTCACTGACTGTTTATTTATTGGGGGTCACTTAATTATGCTTTGCTAGCATTCATTGATAAGTAAACCTTTATTTCTTACATTTCTGAAGAGCTCCCTGTGTCCAGCTAGGTTCTTAAATGCTTTTGTCTTCTTCATTGCCATATTGTTTGATGGCCCTTGGTGGCCAAATATTTAATTAAAGTCCCTTGAGGGGACAGTTTTCATGATTTGTTATTGGACATCCGCCAAAGCTTAATTCACCAAGTTTTTGCCATCAACTTAGGTTACTTCTGTGTATATTTTTAAAATTGTCCATATGTCTTGAGTTTTAAAAACTCCCCAAGAGCAATCATTTCTTACCATCTCCAAAATCTAAGCATATTCAATTTCAACATATATGAAAGTTAGTGTGTAATTTCTTCTTCTAATCTGCTTATAATTCTTTTAAGTTAGTGATTTTTCATTGTGTTTTTCTTTGAAGCACAGAGACTGTCAGCCATGTGAATGAAAATGCTGATTTAGTTAACTTAGATAATACATCAATAATAATAACTATTATTTATTGAATGTCAGTTTTTCAACATTCTCTGTAGTGAGCACATAACATGCATTCATTTTCCCTTTAAATTTCACTACAAATTTAGGGAAAGTTTTCATTATTCTAAATAAAACGAGATGAGTTGTTAAGTAACTTGCTCAAGTTTATACCAGTTTATAAGGAGGGACTCTTGGTTTCTATCGAAATCTCTTGGAACCCAGGTTTTAATAATTTCACAATACGAAATTCTCTTAGAAAGTGCATGCCTGCTCTCTGTTTACTGACTTCATTTATTGTCATATTGGTTTCTATGGGCTATGAAATGCTAGAACATGCATAGTTTACAAGAAAGCTTTAAATTACACTGTCAGTGTTTTACTTACCAGTCTGTGGTTTGTATCATTTGTGCTGTTCCCTGCATTGAATATTTGTGATTTTATTTTAAAATCTATTTTAGCAGAAGCTTCCTAGTGATAATTGTTGTATTAGGTTTGTCCCCAAAAGTGTTTGGCTCATGAAGCCTTTTTTGTTTATTTTTCAAATTGTATAATGCATAGGGTGTTTAGATAATAATATGATAATGCAAAATCCAGAGATGATAGCTTTAATTTTCTTAATCTGTTTCTTAACAGATCCTACCTTGTTTTGTCCCTAAGACTATTACTATCAGAAAATATGAAATTTCATTTTCCTTCATTATAAAATTGATCTGGTCTTTGTCAGAGAAAAAAAAAAAGTCTTCATGCACTTAAATTGATTTCTGTCTTTTCCAGTAACAACAACAACAAAAAGATACATTCTGAGGCAAGAAAGAGTTAAAAAAAATATTTTAACAAAAGAGACTTAAAAGTCAGTAATATTAAATTCAGTGTAACAGAATTAGAAATTTTATTTTCTTCTCTTCTGGAATAACTGCAACACCTGTAACATTCAACGTGTGGAGACTGAAAGTGACATTTTTACTGATTTTCTTTGAAATGATTGCTGGTTTGACTGAGCTGACCTTTGCTTTAAATCAGAATTGATTGACCAATTGAGTCAACATGGTTAAATTGGTTCTGCATATATACAGAGACTTTGTTTATTGAATTTAGGATATTCTGAGTAACATAATTTTTTCCTCTGCTTCTCTTCTGCTCCAGGAAACACTCTACTTTATGATTGCATTTAATAATGTGTCAGAAAGCAAATGGAAATAGAACCATACACAGGGGAGAGTAACAGTGGATCCTGCAACTGTTTAACATCCAAGAATCCTTTCAGATACTCCTGTAGTTTGTATGTTACATTGGTTTGTTATATTAAAGATGGTATCTAAAATGTGGCTTTTGTGAAGTTATCAGAAAACCAAAAGCCATTGACAGTATGATAACCATCTATTATAACTGTATAATTTCCAACCTTTAAGAATATTCTAGGAGTACATCCTAGAACATTCGGATAAATCTGAATGCACTAAGGATATTGCATTCTATCTCCGTTTCCAAGTCAAATTTTTATGTTGAAACTGGATAATGCCTAGAAAAGAAATCAAGTAATACATAAAAGAACCAATATAGATGCTGAGATTTGGGGGCAGGATATTTCTAAAAATAATAGCTTTCTTGTTCATTTAAAATATATAATTTCCTTTATTTTGGCATATTCTTATCATTTGGACATCAAAAACAGGCCTGAAACTCAGAAATTAATAATCAGAAGGATATGAGAGCCAAACCCTTCTGAGTTGCAGAGGTGCCTGCCTCTCAGTGCCAAATCAACCACTGATTTCATAAACTTAGGCTTCGTGTTATGAACTCTACTGCCAAGGAAAATCAATAAAAACAATTTCCTTCTGCATTCATGATCCTCTCCTCATACTCTTTCTTCATATTCTTTTCAGGGTCATTTTGTCAAAATGCCACAGGGCCATACAAAATGTAATTTTTTGTTTCTGTGTGTGTGTCCCATGAAACCTGATTTTTCATGTACACTTTTGATTGGTATAAAGTGTAACTTTGAGGTTTTAAGTAAAATCAAAAACTTCATGTTTTTAATTTTGAAAATATTGAAAGAATCACCGAGTTGTTTTTTTTTTGTTTGTTTGTTTTTTTTGCTGTTGCTACTGTTTTAGCATAAATTTTGAGGCTGTGTATAATGTATATAATGTATGACATGCAGTATAGCTAGTATATCTACAGAAAGAGAGAATATGTGTGTTTATTACATGTGTGTATAATATAGTATATCTACTAAATTAATCTTTATTGGGTATCTGAGAAGACATTGAGAGAATGAAGTATAAAATGATGTTTTAAAAAGAGAGTCTTTTTCAAGCCTCTGAACCTCAAACGTAACTGAAAATTGAGATACCCACAGATAGATCTATTACTATTTAATCAGTAACTCCTTCATTCATGTGTATGTACAATGTGGATTAGTGTAATGGCAGAGAAAATATATGAATGCCCTTTCCTTCAAAAAGCTTATTCAGATATTCAGAAGATGACATAACTTTAATACATGCAGGTATATAATACATCTTGTTTTTAATGCCAACAAATTTTTCTATGAGATTTGTGTGGTTCTCCTATATTTAATTCTTAGGGACTGAATCCACAAAATATTTCACAAAAAATTTTGCAAGGGTTGAGCATGCTATCATGGGTGTTTTTTTAATCCAGGGCCTGACAGATCATTAGGACTTAATAAATAATGATAATAATTATTATTATTATCATTCTAAAACAATCCAAATGGGAAATGTATTATTTTCCTCCATTTCACATTTGAGAAAACTTATCCCCAAGTTAAGTAACTTATAAAAGAGATTGCACTTATTAAGTAGCAATGCTGTCATTCAAAACAAGGGATAATTGATTTTAATTAATGGTTTTATATCCTTTATAATAAGGGAATGGATATTCAAATTAATGTATTCAGTATTTAAATTGTCTGCCTCATTCTATAGAGTATAATGGTCTCTAATATGGAATGAACAGGTCGGTGTTAGACATTGACATGAGCAATTTCTAGATGTTATCTCTTCTCTGTATTACAGCATCTCAATGAGGGTCGGTTTTTATAAATGTCCCCATTTTATAGATGAAGAAACTGAAGCTGAGAGAAGCTTAGAAACTTGCTCAAAATAAATAGATGGTAGTAACTGGAGAAGACAGTCAACCCAGTTCGATCTGAAAACTATATGACTTTTAATCTTGATAGTGGACGGGCACAAAGTTGTATAAAGTGTTGAAAACAAGAAGATTTAAATGTTTACAGTACACCAAAAATGAAAAAGCAGGTAAAAAGACCCAAGATTATATTTTGAACCACATAATACGTATCAGTACTGTTTTCAAAATAGGAAGCTAGAATGTTATTTTTAAAAATTTAGATTGCTAACCAAAGAAAATCAAATGAAGTTTTACTTACTGTTTTCTGTTACTTCATTGCAACAGAATTATATGTTTAATACAAAAAATTTGGAAACACCATGCAGGAGAAAAAAGTCACCTTTACTCCTATCACCCAGATATAGGAACCTTTACAATGTTGGCCCATGTCTGTGCATTGTCACTGTGCTCTATGTGTATACATGGAGGAAGTTCTCTCTGTGTTTGTAGGGTGTGTGTGTCTTTGTATGTGGCAACAAAATGTCCTAAGGCTTTTGTAATAAAGTACCATAAATAGGGTGTCTTAAAACAACGGAAGTCTATTATTTCACAGTTTTGGATGTTAGAAGCCCAAAACCAAGATGTTGGCAAGGCCATGATCCCTTCGGAGCCTTTAAAGTAGAATCCTTCCTTGCCTCTTCTCAGCTTCTGGGGGTGGTAGCAACCCTTGGTCTTGCCTGGCTTGAAGCTGTATTGCTTCAGTCTCAGTTTCTGTTCTCACATGATGTTCACCCTCTGTTTCTATCTTCCCTTTTGTAAGTGCAATAATCATATTGGACCCATCATCTTCCAGTGTGACCTCGTCTTAATTTAACTAATTACCTCAGCAAAGTCCTTATTTCTGAATAGCATTACATTATGAGATACTTGGAGTTGGAACTTTATCTTATCTTTTTGGGAACACAAGTCAATTCAATTCATAACACACACACTATAATTTTGCAAAACTGGAATTTAGTTCATATATTATTTCAGAGCTTACTTCATCTAATATATTGTAAATAACTTCCATGGTCACTAATTAAGATTAATAATGGCTAAAGTTCTCAAGTTAACTTGCTTAGATTTTCAATAAAGAAGTTAAAGAGTTTTAAATTAGAATTTTGCTTTTCAAAAATGTGAATATATTTTATTACCCCTATGGTGCTTTTGTGAGGAGCTAAGACACCACTCTGAGGGATGCTGTGTGAACCTGATAGATCATTATTTTCCCCTGGCAATGCAAGAACACCAGAAATTTGACTTATCCCCATCCTTTCACCTGCATATTGGCAATAAATATAAGATCTGTGTGGCAGCTTCAGTCTAGTGTACTTAGCTCTGAGTCATCGTAACATCCAGGAGAGCAATTCTTCGGTGAGGTGGAATGAGCAGCACTTTAATAGCAGTGCTTAGCGGTGAGGCTGTCTGAGAGGCAGAAAAGAGATTTTAAATTAAATGGACTTTACTGAAAATTGTCTTCACTTTGTAGTTTGAAGTCAGGGATGCAATTTTCAACTTTCTTTTCCCTCCACTTACCTGTTGCTAAGAGATCACATTCCGGGTAAAATTAATGCTTCTCCAATTACAAAGCATGTAGTCAGCAACGGAAAGGAAACGTAACATGCAGTCTGTTGGTTAGAACTTTAAAAAAAAAAAAAAAAGCAGCATTAGAGAGAAAATCATGCATATAAGAGACATTTAACAAATGAATATTAAGTCAATCAGCACGTACTGAGTAGTAAGTCTTAAACGTCTTGTCTCTGAGACTAAGCAATTCACTTTTTGTTTTTGTGCTTTAGATTATTCTGCTTTTTAACTCTTAGGAAATTAAAATGTACTTTCAAGGTAGAATTGACAGTGTTATTACCCACTAGCTTCACCATAATATTTTTTTTTTTTTTTTTTTTTGAGACGGAGTCTCGCTCTGTCGCCCAGGCTGGAGTGCAGTGACCGGATCTTGGCTCACTGCAAGCTCCGCCTCCCGGGTTTACGCCATTCTCCTGCCTCAGCCTCCCCAGTAGCTGGGACTACAGGCGCCCGCCACCTCGCCCGGCTAGTTTTTTTGTATTTTTTAGTAGAGACGGGGTTTCACTGGGTTAGCCAGGATGGTCTCGATCTCCTGACCTCGTGATCCGCCCGTCTCGGCCTCCCAAAGTGCTGGGATTACAGGCTTGAGCCACCGCGCCCGGCCGCTTCACCATAATATTAACAGAAATTTCTTGCATCTCTGGAATCTTTTGGAACCAGGAAAAAAAATCACTTTATGTCAGGATTCTTTAATTGTGCAATACAATTTCACTGCTAAAAGTGGAGTTCTATTGGTAATGGAGGTGAAATCTGGAGATACATGATATTGGGTAATTGAGTGTTAGACCTCGTTAGTAGTGTCACGGTTTTCCTTACACGTTCCCTGAAAGCTAGTATCTCATATATAAGTGTTCCTGCTATCACGCTAACCAATGATCAGCAACCTGTTTCACATCAGCCTCATCATTCAGTTAGTAAACATTCACTGGACTCTAATTCAACTAAGGCTCCACTTGAGACTCTGTGACATTGGCAATGCGATGTGGGACAAGGCTATTCTACTCTTAAGATTCACTCTCTGATTTAAGATATAATATATGCATATATTATAAGGAAAGGAGGCTCTGTTTCTCTCATGTTAAATGAAGAGCTTAGAGCTAATCTAGCTTGATATTATCTAGTACGAGGAGTCTTATAATGCAGTAATAATGACATAATAAGGATAAATATGTTAAGTCACCTCCCCTTCAAAAAAATCTGTCTTTTTTTTCTGTCCAAACGCTAAGAAGTGTTCAGAAAATTCATAGACTTCTAATTTTTCTCATCATACTTAATACAAACACAATGAGAATTCAGGTGAGAATTTAGTTCAGGTGTTATTATTAGCTAACCTCACTGACCAAAGCCACGTTCGCAAACTTACCCGTCTCTCAGATGCCTTCTAATGAGCTCTATTAATCTGTTCTCTGCTCCTCTCCCTTTGGAATTTCACTCTGGTATTACTCTTTTGAGGTGCTTTGATATAATGTTTGATTTTAAATAGGATTTAATATATTTTGGTCATGCCATTGACACAATACTTAATATCCAAAATATGCTTTCACATATGGAGGGTACCACTGTGGTTTTAAATATTATTTCATAAAGGTTCAATTACTCCATTTCCTTTAACCCTCCACCTCCAAAGAGTAGACAAAGAAGGAGTGTGTGAACATTTTTAAATATCTCTCCCATAAATTCATTAATTTAGTTCATAATTTCCTAAAGAAAACTGTCTAAAGACAATATAAGATAAAGGAAATAATAATTAAGCCATCCCCAGGGATACTGGATGTACCTGAGAACCAGTTGCTGATCCTGATAGAGTAGAACAAGGACTGACATGAGGAGTAGGAGGCCTGGGCTTTATTCCTTTCATGGTCACAAGCACAAGTTTTAATTGTTTCATCTAGAAAATAAAAGGCTTGGAGGAGATTCATGCTTTCCAAGTGTACTATGCATCAGATTCAGCCGTGAAGCATGTCAAAAATACAGATACCTTAGGTCCATCTAAGTTAGGAAGAATTTGAATTTAGGGCCAGCGGCCAAGATTCTCTGTTTTTTGCTAACTCTGTAGTGACTGGGACCTACAACAAGGTTTGGGAACCACTGTTCCAGGGATGTCTAGGATTTTTATTCATTTGGAATGGGTATGATACTCGATGTCTACATCAGGAAAATTTCATCACTGAGATAAAAAAACACCTACTTGGAATGAGAAGGACAGTATTTTAGTCTGAGATCTGCAAGACTTTACACTTTTGAGATTCATTTTCTTTCTCTGAAAAATGTGGATCGTGTCAGTGGTATTTCTTTGGGCTGCTGAATAGGTGATCGTACTTAGCATACTGTCAGTAAGTATTAGCAGGTGGAACACAAGGAGAAAGAGAAATAGCAGCCAGTTCACAAAATGAAGTGTTATCAAGGAAGCAGGAAGAAATATAAATATGTGAAATGAGTAAGGAGTAAAATAATGTTTGTTATGCTTCCATTATATTACCAGCTTAGTTCATTCATTTATGAGTGCATAGCCCTTTTTCTAAAAAATTCAACAGAACAAACAAACTTCTTCCTTTTAGATCTATAGGGAATTTCGAAAAGTTCATTCTAAGATATCATAGAAAATTGTCAATGGCAAGTGCTGTGAAGTTGCTAGAGATAAATAATATATACAGTGAAACAATGAGAACAGTGCAATACCTTGTATTCTGAAAGAATATTTTAAGCTTCAGATTTCACTCATACCAAAAGATACTTTTAAATACTTGTTATCTCCTATTTAAGGACCTAATTGTGCACAGCAGTTTTAATATGCACAGTTCCATCTCTCCATGAGCTTATAGTTTAATGCAGTCCATATAAAATTATAAAAGAGACACTATGTAGACACGACATTCCAAACATATTTCTAGCTTTTTCTTACAGGCAAATTGGACCTTAATTTTTTTTGCGACCTTTAAAGCAATAATTCTCATCATTTTGATCTTTATTTCCTCTGATTCTGCTAATTGATGAGAAAGTAGATAATACAGGAGTAGATAATATGTGAAGGCAAGGAGTAGATGGGAAATCTCTGTACCTTCCTCTCAATTTTGCAGTGAACCTAAAACTGCTCTAAAAAATAAAGTCTTTAATAAAAAAGAAAGAAAATAGAAAAAAACTCCATTGCATTCAGCTAACACATTGTTGCTGTACAGAAATTCCTGCACAGCAAGATGACTCGTAAACTGAAGGCAGGCAGAATGTGTAGGAACTGTATTAGGCTTGTAGACTCCAATATATACACCCTTGTACAAAGCACATTTCAGCACAAAGAATTCAATAATCTGACACTTCTCTGGTGAAGTGCATTATTCTTCTGTAGAGTAAATTGCTATGGCCAAATTTTTCAGTAGGATCCAATTCTCTATAATAACCCAGCAAGGTCACACCTCAAATGAAGCAGTGACCTACCTGAATGTCCCCTCATAACTATCGAGGGATTCCAAGGAAGCAGGATGTCTCCCTAACCTGTCTGCTGGGATCCTTGAGTCTGAGTTATAAGAAAGGAGGCTGTGTCCATTGAACTCCACCTGACATTGTTCTTTATCATTGTTTCCTTAGCTTCTGAATTTTTTTTCCAGGGATAGATTATAAATAGGACGAACAGTGCCTAGAGTAGGCTCCGTGACTCATATAAGCCATAATTACACTGGCCATGAGACTATTTCTAGAACAGACTTAAGGCCTATAATTCAGAGAATAACATTTGTTTTAAAATATGGCTCCAGATTCTTTTTTGGCTTTGTCCTAGAAATGTTGAGGGTAACAGAAAAGATGACTCTGTTAAATACCTATAACTTCTTAATATCTGTGTGTGTGTGTGTGTGTGTATTTACACATTGAAATTGATGTTATGTTTAAGCTAACTGCTAAACTGATAGACTAAAAAATACCTTTAAAACACATTATAGTTTCCTTTTTTGTGCCTTTATTTTTAGGGATAAATGAAGGTTTTTAAAAAGGGAGTTTACTGCAACCATACAGCAGCTCTATGCCAACTGTTGCAGAGAAGGCCCTTCTGACTCAGAAACACTAACGCATAGAGTAACCTGCCTTATTCTGGTGAAACCAGGGTTCGAAACCTCATCCACTTCATTCGCTTTGCTGGAATAAGCAAGTCTCCCTGGTGCCTCATGCCTCAAATTCCTTTTTGAAAACACCTGTTCTTCTCATGGAATTTGGGGCCTTCTCAGTGACAATTTGAAGGATTTTTTTAAATGAAACAATTAGCAGCGAAAGCTCAGAGAGAAGTAATGGGAATCATCTTACACATCATGAAAAATGCTTAAATAAAGTAAAAATAATACTGCAATACATTTCCTCCAAAATGATACTTTAATGTCTGGAATTATTTTAGAAAAATATTCAGTTTTTGCATAATGATTATGGATTAAATGATGATAAAAGTTTGATGGAATTATACCAAATTTTCTGTAAAAGTTGAAACCTATCTACGAATGAAAGATGAAATTTTTCTTATTAGACCACCTGTTCATCTGGCATATGTTTTCCTTAACATTTTTGTCATGGTTGTACTTATGTTAATTTTAAGTATGAATCTGTAAGATAGTATTAGCTACTTCTTGGCTGTATTCTAATATATATTTTATATATATATGAATCTCAAATTTTCTCCAATTGATTCATTTGTTGGTTCTCTCAACAGATCAGCTGTAAGTTGAATTTCTGAAGTTTGACCCTTTTAAAAGCTGAAATATTGTGCAACAATCTTTCACAGCCCAAATACTTTGATTGCATTACTGAGATCTTTAGATTAACTGAGAAGGTAACTGGTCTTGTATTCAATCTGTGAATGACTGATCTACTCACACTTAATTTTAAAAAGTAAAGGTATTCCGTGCCTAAAGTGAATTTTCCTTTCCATTGAATGCCGAATAGATACAAAGCGAATTCTAGAAAAATATGAGATATGCATGTATGTATGAGAATAAATCCTTCATATCTACCATCAATTTCCACGTTAGATATTCTCAAATGTTCACTTTACTTACCTGTAGTAGGATTTATCGATTGACCAATACACCGGCTCATTCAACAGTGTAATTTTTGAGTTATTTCACTGAAACAAAATGGGCATAATTATTTAGACGGACATCTGACAATGAATACTTTTCAGACTTGGCTGGGTAATGTTTTTAGCATCACTGATCCAGCAAGATCCAATAATAAAAATGACTTTTTGTTTAATAGAATTCCCTATAGAATGTTCTGCTCCATTAGTAAAAGGGAGTTGCTCAAGTTGCATAGATATGTTCTCAAGGACATTGACTAATAAAACACAGACATTTGTGTCTAGATGCTGAATGTTGATGTGCAGACATTTGCTCAAGAAAACCATTGTCTAAATATATAAGTTGTGTTAACAAAATGATTACTGTATTAAACTTAGAATTGCTTAGGCCTAATCAGATTTTTTTAAAATTACTATAGCCTATAGAAATATTTCTTCCCAAATATAGAATTGTTTTATATATTTAGGTTACTCTGCAAAGATTATTAACAACTTTCATAAAAACAATCAAAAGAATACAGTATCAGAAGTCACTTTGTAGAGAATAGAGGAAGTTTTATTAATGTTTTTGTCCCGGACTTTTATATTCTACAACTTAGTATGTTAGATTCATGAAGATGAACAAATATAGGTGTTTGTTAATGCAGCGCTGCAAAGTAGTGGCATTCACAGTTATATCAAACACAAAGTAGTGGCATTCAGAGTTATGTCAAACACAATATATACAGGGCCATCCAAAAGAGACATTATGCAGGGTTTAGCTGCGTTTGTATAAAATACTACAGCTTTCTCTAGGATGCCTTTCCCTTGTGGAAAAAAGCTTAATTCTGCCAAGGCAATAGTGCAGGGCCCCTTCTTGCCCTTATTTGCTTTTAGAGACTTACACTGTCAGGTTGATAAATGGTCTTTGACAGAAGCAAAGGTAATTCAAAGCTCATTCACAGGTAGAATAGTCTTTAATAGATTCTTTTTTTAAACTCTCTGGTGGAGAAAAAATAGAGAGAGAGAATGCTTAGTATTAACTCACTGTGAGGCTGTTATTCTCCCCAAAACCAAAAACCCATAGTCTCTGTACAGCTATATTTTTGTCATTCTATCATGCTTACTGTGTACATGTCTGTCTGTTATTTACAAACAGGCTTATTTATTTTGTATCCATATGAAAGAAAAATCAGTGTTTAATTAGGAAAAAAAAGTCTTTGGTTGAAACGTGGTGTGCTTTTTTTGCAGGAGGGGGGCAGCCTTTCATAAACTGAATAACGTTGAACATATATTTGGCAAGCTCACCCTATCATAATGATGATTTGGAATTACAGAAAAGAGTTGAAGGTTTTAGTAAATGCAGGCAAATTTGAGTTCTATTCTCTTTGCTTTTGATGTTTGACAAATCAATTCATTAGTGATAAAATAATGGGGTAAGTCAGCAGGGAGAGCTCAATTCATTGCATTTATCCCACCCACCATAGTTCATCTGCAGAGTGGTTGCTCTGATTGTGTTAGATCGTATTCCCATCATCCTCCCAGGCATAGATCCCTCACATTTCATTTAGGTTTATTCCTTTTGTTCTTTTCAAAAAAGACTCAGGAATATAGCATTGAGAAAGAGCTTTTCCTGCAGTGTTAAGGAAATTCTCTAATTAATGGTAGATACAAATAATAGGATATATGTTTTTCTGATTATTCTGAAGACAGTGAGAATGATAGTTGCTATTACTTTTATATTAGCTCATATAAATAACTACTCTTATACTAAACCAGTATCAGAGCTGTAAGTTATGTTTACTATCTCTGCTTTTCTAAGCTTGGACATGTAATGAAGTTAATTTTCTTTGGAAGACAGTGTTGGAGTGATCTACAACCCTCACATGGATGCACACTAGCACACCTCTAAGAGAGAAATATAACTGATTGAAACCCTAAGGCAAACATTTGGGCAAATAAAAATGCCCAATTCAATGAAGGGCTTTTCTGGATTTTATCATATTTGGCAGAAATAATATGTTAAATATTTTTTAAATGCATACAGAAAAAAAGTATAATTATATCAGTCATTCTACTGAGCACAGCAGTTACATCACCCTGAGATATGCAGTCATGCATATATCTAGAGGAGAGTGGTACAAAGAAGATCATATACGTCTCACTTAAAGAGCCTGTAATTGTATAGATGTGTAAAGACTCATGCATGAATAATTATGCTTTAATATAAGCAAACACAATGTAGAAAGAGATAATTTTTGTTTTTTTTTTTGAAAAAAGGAGGCATTGACAATGTGAGAATAAATACAGAGGAAAGAAGCAGGCTCTTGAACTAGGTACCAATAAAAGCTTCATGGAAGAGTGACCATTTTAGAAATTTGAAGATGTGTAAGATCTTGTAGAGTTGCTGGTGGAAGGGGGCAACTTTAAGAGTGGGGATACACCACGTATGAAGATATGAAGGCCAGAAGTCCGAGACCGTTTCACAGAGTTGTGTTATCTCAGTCACATTACTCACATCACATTATGGGAATGTGTCAAATATAAGAGTGGAATGATGGCTGACACATTCACCCATTAATTCACTCATTCACTGAGTTCATAGAGTTCCTGCAATGGGTTCTAAGAACTCAGTGAAATCAATGGGTGAGTGTAACGCTAGCAAAACATTTAGAAATGAACGAAATATAGCAGCTGTGTAGAGGTCATTCTTTACTGTGGAATATGGAAGAAAAACAGGTAATTACGAGGCAATATAATAAATTCTGAAGTTGGAGCTTTCACAGAATATCATGGAAGTAAAACACATGTCCCAGCTAAATCTACTTGAGAGAATCAGGAAAGAATTAACAGAGAAGCTGATATGTGGCCTAGATCCTGAGGTGTAAATATTATAGTAGATGGAGAGTGTGAGATGAACAGTCAAAGCAAGTGAAATAAGTATGTGTAAATGCAAACAGGTATAAAAGGGCATAGTTTTTCGGGGTAGAAGGACTTGAGTACTGTGCTTAAGGGATTAGATTTGTTATGTAGCACTACATCATTGAAAGCATCTGAGCAGACAAGCAAAAAGATCTTATTTGAATGTTAGAGCCATTCAAATGTGATTTATAGCACACATAAATAAACAAAATAGATTTCAGTATACTCAACCCACTGATATCTAATATCTTCTAAGTTATGATGATATCTTAGACCAAGTAGAGATTATAATGTGTCAATCATTACAAAGAACTGAAGAATCCATCTGCTATACTATTAGTTCAATTGACTCATCATTACTTAGTCTAATATAAACCTCTTAATTTCAAGTAAAACAGAACAATTAAAGGGATAATAACTCATAGCAGGTCATGTGCAGTTTAGTGACTAAATAAAAGACTTCTGAACAAGGCTAGGGCATCTACCTAAGTCCACTGAATATGATAATATATAAAGAAGCATCTATGCCAAATATAATAGTAGTTCCTCTAGCCTTTGTCCAACCACAGATCAGGACTGAATACTAAGCAATGATGTATAATCATTACATGGCATGATTATTTCACTGTTTGCATACACAAATTTATAAAACCAAACAGTATTTATTTTAGTTAAATATGTGAATCATAATCCTTTTCAAGATATGCATGAATTCTTCGCTTAAAATCCTCCAATCCATCTCTCTGAGGATGAAACCTAAATTTCTTGCCATGCCTTACAAATATTTCCAGTATCTCAACAGTGCATACTCCTAATTTTGTCTGTTATATTCTTTCCTGGGCTTTGTACATTCCAGCCAAACTGCTTTTCTAGCTATTTTTCAAACACAGCAAGCTCATCACCCTAGGCCTTTTGTACTTGCTCTTCCTACTATCCATGCTCTTCTTCCCCAAGATTCACATGGTTGTTTTGCCTTTCAGATCCTCACACAGTGTCACCACACTATCTGTTCTAAATTAGCTGTACTCTGCTGTCCCAAAACCCCCGTCACATTCAACCATACCACGCCTCCTATCCGAAATCATCCCATTATATCTTCTTACTTACATGTTTATTCTATCTCCTTCTATCTCACATCCCCACCACATAAACACACTAGATCGCAAAATAGGAGAACAATTTGTTCATTTAGCACGTTACTGTTTTCTGAGGACCTAGCGCAACAAGTGTTCAGTTGAATGGATGAAGATATAACATTATTATATACTTAGATCCTGGCCTTCAAAAGTGATGTTAATTACAATGAGTACAAACTATATTTGGGTGTGGCTGGAAAGGAAAATGTGTTTTAGTCCCCTCTACATCATGCAAAGACATTTGGTTAAAAGTTTCATGTATTGGCCAGACACAGTGGCTCACTCCCAGCACTCAGGGAGGCCAAGGAGGGTGGATAACCTGAGGTCAGGAGTTTGAGATCAACTTGGCTAACATGGTGAAACCTTGTCTCTACTAAAAATACAAAAAATAGCCAGGCATTGTGGCACATGCTTGTATTCTCAGCTACTGAGGAGGCTGAGGCAGGAGAATTGCTTGAACCCGGGGAAGCGGAGGTTGCAGTGAGCCAAGATCACACCACTGCACTTTCCCCTGGGCTACAGAGGGAGACTCCATCTAAAAAAAAAAAAAAAAGCTTTCTTTATTTGATAGACCTAGCCTTACCATCCTGCATATGAGATTCATACCCACTGATACTTTGCTCATCATTTGTACCAGGAAAATTAATAGGAATTAGGAGGAAATGTTAGTGTCCTTTCTTCTTCTTCCCCAACTCTAGTATATAATCAACCATGTCCTTCTCATCTACAAAGTACTTATTAAGGCTCTGCTGAAAAAGACTTTGAAAGGGAGCCTGCAAAAAGGAAATTACATGATTGTCTGGACCTCACCCTTTTTTTACAAACAGAGACAGATGTAGATAAAAGTGATGGGATTATATTTATTATGTGCACCCCTTTGTAACATGTTGCCTTCAAAAAGCCTTTTTTTTTTTTTTTGTTCTTGTTGCTTTATTTGGATTTACTTATCTCTGTTCTATAATCATGAATACGACCTTTGCATTTGCCTGAAAGTAGTTCTTTTGCATGGTACCATACTAATTTTGGGGATGACATAGTGTTGTTTAGAGATTAGCAAAGTGCCAGGGGAGAAACAACCAGAGATTAAGAGTAAATAAAAAGAAACAATAACTGAGATCACAGAGCTGGTTTTGCTACCTGGTCAGCTTAGAACTTGGGCAATGGATACAGCTTTGAGTCTCCTAGAGCCTTAATTTCTACCTCTATAGTATCTTCTCTCACAAATTAAAGAAATGATGTATAACGTACATGAAGAACCTGATTCTCTATGTCTGAGATATGCATACTTGTTAAAAGATGCAGAGGTAATTTAGATATGTTTAGAAACAAAGGTGTGGATTATGACTTGGGACCCTCAAGACATGGGCCTAGCTTTATTACTCCTCTGGTAATGCTAGCTCTGTCATCACAGCACGCAAAGGTCAGTTTCTGACTATCTGACATGGGCCCTGTTGTATCTCATGGCGGGGTGGCATCTATAACTGCCTTAAATTCAATGAGGAATGTAATTTCTTAATAGCTTTTTAAATCCAGAACTTAATCCTTCCTTCCTTTTATTATTTTTTGAATCAACTTCACTATGTCACTTTTTCTGGGGAAAATTGCTTCAATTTATCTCCATATGTCCCAGAAGCAAAAGTCAAATGACTTTAAACCAGAAAGGATGTAAAGTCCTCCAACAAGTCCTGGCAGTGTTTGTGTACGTATAAGGCCAGTTTTAAATTTCCCAATGTAGGTTATGACCTCATCAAAATATTTGTATCTCTAAAATATCCTTGAGATTAAGTGACATGCAAATATTATGTAGCATATATATTCCATTCTAGTGAGACAGTTATTTTCCTTGCCTTTATGTAGTCTGAAGTTTGAAAGCCAGGCTGTTTTTGAAGCTCTTAGAGTGTCGTGGAATGAATTATGTCTGTTCTGACATAGTAATGTCTGAAGGATCAGCTCTGGCATACTCATCAAGTTTATGTTGCCAATGCTCTTAATATGTATTAGATTGTGCTAATTAATTCTGCATCCAGGATATAACATATTAACCTTTTCTGATACCATTCTTTATCAAAACAGATTATTTTAATTCTTGCTTTATTTAAATTCCTTTTGTGGCCTGTTAGTATAAAAAAAGAAACACATTTAAAAATGCATTTGTTTCATACAGAAATATTCTAAGAGAAAATCTAGAAGGAAACTTCCTTTTTCTACTTTCCTAAAACATAAATAAGACATTAGTGTAAAGCAGTGGTACTATTTAAAATATACCACTGGTGTTGAAGCTTTCTCATCTAAATTGGTGTATATATCTTTATACTTACAAAGTTTCCATACAGTTTATTCAAACAAACCAATTCTAAGAAAGCTACACTTTATTCTTATTTCTCAAACTCCCCATATGCCAAATGAAACAGCCAAATTGCACTTTTTCAGCATCTCAACATAGTTAGTATTATTATAGCCATTATTTTATGAAGATGTAAAACCTACAGGGAGATCTGGCATGCAGCATTATTACACCGACTATCTATTGGTATAATGCACCACATTAAGGGGTTAAAGAAGGGAAAATCATGATCATATCAACAGATGATGAAATAATTCTTATTCATGTCAAACAAATCTTTGCACACGTAGAATAAAAGGGGATTTTGTAATCCTCATGCAATCCTATATTTAGGGATAAAACACTGGAAGACTTTAAAATTTGAGACTGGGCAAGAATGCTTATTATCACTGCTTCAGTACATCCTATGAGATCTTCAATACAAAAAGGCAAAAAGAAAAAAAAAAGAGAAATTGTAATGATTGGAAATGTTATATAGACATATATGTACATACATACACACATAAATCTGATGTTATTATGGATATTAAAAAATCGGGCTGGGCACGGTGGCTCACGCCTGTAATCCCAGCACTTTGGGAGGCCAAGGCTAGCAGATCACCTGAGGTCAGGAGTTCAAGACCAGCCTGACCAATGTGGAGAAACTCCATCTCTACTAAAAATACAAAAATAGCTGGGTGTGGTGGTGCCTGCCTGTAATCCCAGCAACTCAGGAGGCTAAGGTAAAAGAATTGCTTGAGCCCAGGAGGCAGAGGTTGCAATGAGCTGAGATCGTGCCATTGCACTCCGGCCTGGGCAACAAGAGTGAAACTCCATCTCAAAAAAAAAAAAAAAAAATTGTACAAAAATATGAAAGTATTTTCCAAAAGGATGTTAAATTAGAAACAGAATGAGTTAACGGAGATGATAGATATCAAATACTGAAGACAGTAGTAGACAAATCAATTGAAAATTTTCAAAGGAAATGTTGCAAATGTTTAGCTCCTCTTTCTTAATATGTCTCACCACTTCATGTTTATGAGATAGGATGGAAAGGGAATTATGGGAGGTAGATACTTGTTAAGAGCTTGCTTTTGTGAGAGTTGATAGCATAGGTGTATTTCACCCACCTTCTACAATGGAATCGATAAGGAAAGCACATTTTATATGACAAGATGACTTAAAAGAAGGCCTTCAGCAATGCTTTCAAGTATTGCTACTTGGAGAATTTGATATATGACTCTGAAATTTAGAAGACACAAGGTCCACTGACTGACTCTTGAATAGAAATCTAGAGAATCAAAGAGGAGATATAACCAGCTGTTTTGAAGGAGGAATTAAAATGAGGTGGCTGATTTAGGATCAGAATTCTGATCCCAGAATTTACGAGGTTAAAGGAGACAGGAATACTTTCTGAGGATTAGATGTGGGCCATGTGGAGAAAAAAACTGGCCTATAGCTGTTTTTACTTCTATCTAACAAGGGTCAGTTGGTGTGATCTAACAGTAAGAATCTGTGCCACCCTGGACAATTAGGGACTGTGCCCATCTTCAGAAAGTGGAAGGAATTAATGTAACATCCATGTCATGGTGGTTGCACTGAGAGGGACTCAGCAAGAATGCTTATGTGGAACTTTCAAAAGATCCCAGAACCAAGGCAGCTTTAAACATCTGCCAGACTCAAAGTACATAAAACCAATTCTCTCTCTCTCTTTTTTTTTTTTTTTTGAGACAGCATGTCACTCTGCAACCAGACTGGAGTGCAGTGGTGCAATAATAGCTCATTGTAACCTCAAACTCCTGGGCTCCTGTGATCCTCCCACTTCAGCCTTCCAAGTAGCCAGGGCTACAGGCACATGTCACTATGCTTGGCTAATTTCTTTCTTTTTTTTGTTTCCAGAGACTAGGTCTTAATATGCTGCGCAGGCTGGTCTTAAACTCCGAGCCTCAGCTATCAAGCTATTTTCCCGCTTTGGCTCCCAAAGGGCTGGGATTTTAGGCAAGAATCATGACCAGCCTTCTTCTTCTTTCTTCTTTCTTCTTTCTTCTTTCTTTTCTTCTTTCTTTCTTCTTCTTCTTCCTTTTTAAAGCAATCAAACATCCTAGATGTAATTTTCAAGTAATTTAGTCAGTCAATCCCAAAATGTGTTTGGAATATTACAAGTCCAAAAGTTGGCAAGGTAAGTTTTAAGAAGAACAGATTTGGTGATGGGAAGAGATTTCCATACCTGATGTCAAAATTTATTTTAAAGCCAGAGTGGTTAAGAGGTTGGTATTGCAGATTGCACAACGTTAGACTAAACAACCAAATGCAATAGGATAAGAAGTTACAAAATAGGTCCACATATATGTGGATAATTAATTTATAAATGTTGTGTCTGTGGAAAACAGTGGTCTATTGACTCCAGTCAATAAATGAACCTGGGATCATTGGATGTGGGAAGAGTGGAAATTTACTTCACAGAATGCACAAAATAAATTTCAGATGTCTTAAACATTTAACATTTAAAGACAGAAATGTAAAACATTTAGAAGATCACATAGAAAAACATTATCACCTCAAGAGTGAGGATCTTTTCTTCTGCCAAACAAGACACTAAAAGTGAAAACTACAAAGAATATATATTTATTGAATTTGACCTCGTTAACATTAGAAATATCAGTGCAACACAAGATTCCATAAACCAAGTTAAAAAAATAATGCCACACAGTGTAAAAGATATTTAGAATACTGGGATATATATACACCACCTTTTCAGAATAGACAGAATAGCAGCAGATGTGAAAAGTTATCCAAGTGGCTGGTAAACACATGAAAAGTTGCTCAATATCTCTAGTAATCAAGAAAGATTGACTGGAGCTGCATTTAAATACTATTTGACAAGCATCAGATTCCAAAGAAGTCCAACAGCAGGTAATACCAAGTATATGTTTAAGATGTGGATAAATAGAAATTTTCATATACTGGTTTTTTTTTTTTTTTTGAGAGTACAGGTTTATAGAATTGCATTAGAAAGAAATTTTGCAATAGCTAGTGAAGTTCCAGATAATCACTCCCTACGGCACATTAATTCTTCTCTTACATAGACCTTAGGAAAGCTCTCATGCATGAGCACATTGAGACATGTTCACCAATGTTAACTGCAGCTTTAGAAACAGCCCAAATGTCCATTACCAGAAGTCTCGATCAACACATTTGGGTGGATTCATACAATGTACAATTCTGCAGATAAATCAAAATGAGCAAACTAGAAATAGAAGATAATATGGAATCCAATGGAAGAAAAAGGAATACAAAATGATGAGGGAAAGAATATAATACAAATAAAATAGCAGTGATAAGCATAAATACTCAGTAAGAAGTGCTGCAACCTCTCTTCTACTTCACATAATTAACCTTCTGACTGCCTGTTACCACCTAATACCTTCCTGTAATAAGATAAAAGCAGGGTCCTTCAACATATTTAACTTAGCTATTAAATCCCTTTTAGTGCCTTCTTTAAATCTTAAAATTAGTTGGAAATATTTAAATATAACTAGATGAGGCTCTTCTACTACTTTTTAAAATGCTAATAAAATATTTGAGTTGTAAAATGTCACCTGATGTTGCTTATTTCCCCCCACAAATCTATAGATATTCTTTATCTTGTTTAGAAAGTTTTTTTTTTTATTTTATTTTATTTTATTTTATTTTATTTTATTTTATTTTATTTTTTTGAGACGGAGTCTCGCTCTGTCGCCCAGGCTGGAGTGCAGTGGCCGGATCTCAGCTCACTGCAAGCTCCGCCTCCTGGGTTTACGCCATTCTCCTGCCTCAGCCTCCCGAGTGGCTGGGACTACAGGCGCCCGCCACCTCGCCGGCTAGTTTTTTGTATTTTTTTAGTAGAAACGGGGTTTCACCGTGTTCGCCAGGATGGTCTCGATCTCCTGACCTTGTGATCTGCCCGTCTCGGCCTCCCAAAGTGCTGGGATTACAGGCTTGAGCCACCGCGCCCGGCCAGTTTTTTTTTTTAATTAGCATATCCATTCCTTGGGTCAACCTTGATTAATCAAATTGATTTTTAAAAATAATAGTATGTATAATTCATATGATAAAAATATCAGAATTTCTTGATTGCCCAAAAAATGATAACAGCCATTGTATTTGTACCTGTGATTACAGAACAAAAAATAAATCAGTGTAAAAAGTCATTAGTGAGTTGACAAGGTATTATTAAAATCCCTAACATTTAATCATTTGATGTATTAGGAACTACAGAGATTTACTATAAAATCAATGATTACCTATTGATAATTACAATAAGATTATTCTTTAGAAAAAAAGTGTAATTCTTTTCATATTGCATTTATTCATGCCCTATAGAGACATCTATAGCACAGTTTGTTTGTAGAGGTGGAATCAGAAAAAGCTACAAAATGAAGAGTAAACTTGCCACAAGTCTCAGCAATAGTACCAAGCTAAATATTATAATGTGATACGGTTTGGCTGTGTCCCAACCCAAATCTCATCTTGAATTGTAGCTCCCATAATTCCCATGTGTTGTGGGAGGGGCCAATGGGAGACAATTGAATCATGGGGGCAATTTTCCCCATACTGTTCTTGTGGTAGTGAATAAGTCTCATGAGATGTGGTGGTTTTATAAGGGGTTTCCCCTTTTGCTTGGCTTTCATTCTCTCTTGTCTGCCGCCATGTAAGACATGTCTTTCACCTTCTGCCATGGATTGTGAGTCCTCCCCAGCCCTGTGGAAATGTGAGTCCATTAAACCTCTTTTTCTTTATCACCTACCCAGTCCTGGGTGTGTCTTTATTAGCAGGGTGAGAACAGACTAATGCATAATGTATGCAAAACATGCAGTATTTTGGAATAAAGAAGAAAAACTCTAAATGGAATTTCTGGTATTTAAAATACCCATTAATAGTTTATAGTTTTTAGAGAAAAGAATTCCTTTCAAATTTTATTTGGTTATATTTTCTAAATAGTAAGCAGACTTTCTGACATTTAATATGAATAAGGAAATAACATATCAGTGAAACTGTTAGGCATTTATTTCTAAAGTAGACCGTATTTTATACTTCTTACTTTTTCTATTCAATTAATTATGAGTAACCACATATTATATGCACATTTTGATCATTCTTATATGACATTTTATAAATGGAAATATGATAGATTTAGAAACATTACATAACATCTTCTTAATGTGGCCCTTAAATTTATTTGCTTACAACTTTGCCAAAAGTCCCAATGAGATGCCTCTACGATGACTCATATTTCTGTCTCTTTCAATATTGCAACATTATTAGTTTTGGTTCCTTTATATGATTTTTGACCAAGATAGCTGAGATCATGTGAGCTTATCTCAAGAAAGTTACTAACGTTCATTTTTTTCTGTTCCCCAAATTATTTTTTAAGAAAGTCAAAAGTCAGATAGCCTAATAAGAAAACTCTTAGATTTAATACAAACTTCTTTAAGAAGACTTTTTTTTTTAATTTCTTTTTTTTTTTTTTTTCTAAGATGGAGTCTCACTCTGTCACCCATGCTGAAGTACAGTGGCACTATCTTGGCTCACTGCAACCTCTGCCTCCTGGGTGGAAGCAATTCTCCTGCCTCAGCCTCCTGAATAGCTGGGATTACAGGCACGTGCCACGATGACTGGCTAAGTTTTGTAATTTTAGTGCAGATGGGGTTTCACCATGTTGGCCAGGCTGGTCTTGACCTGGCTGGTCTCGAACTCCTGATCTCGTGATCCGCCCACCTCAGCCTCCCAAAGTGCTGGGATTCCAGGCATGAGTTACCGTGCCTGGCCTTTTAAAAAATTTTCTAACTGAAAGTACACTTACAGAAGCTGGGAAAACAGGCACCAAGTATGAGATGAAATGTACTGGACTGCCTTTGTAAAGCATAGACTATAGATACAAGTCCTAAGTGAATCCACACACTTTCTAGACAATGTCCAATCTTACAGCTTATTTCCTGTTCTAACAAATCAATATAGTCAAAATTCATTGGGATACAACAACCTTAAGATTAGTGTAAGGTGAGAACCATATACTAAACATGCATATAAAAAGTCTGTAGATTACATTGTTTTCTCCCCAACAGAAAATGTGGATTTTATTCTGAGATATATAGTGAAATATAGTAAAACAAAGTTTTGGCCAACTATACTTAATATAATTCAGATACTTACCAAATTTTAGATGCAATTAAAATGAGCTGAAAGTTTGGATGTCAGGACAGTTGGAAATACTGACGAGAAAGAGCTTTTAAAAAGCAAGAAAGTCACAACAAATCATGACATTATCAGAAGTTGGGTTTACAAGAATGAAATAATGTCTTTTGCAGCAACTTGGATGGAGCTGGAGGACGTTATTCTAAGTGAAGTAACACAAAAGTGAAAAACCAAAACCTGTATGTTTTCACTTACAAGTAGGAACTAAGCTATGAGTTTGCAAAGGCTTACAGACTGATATAATGGACTTAGGAAACTCAGAAGAGGGAGGGTGAGAGGAGCTAAGGATAAAAAAGCTACACATTAGGTACAATGTACACTACTCAGAGGACAGGTTCACTAAAATCTGAAAATTCACCACTATTTAATTCATCCACATCACAAAACCACTTATATCCCAAAAGTTATTGAAATAAAATTGTTTTAAAGAAAAAAATTGATTTTACTTTAGTTTTCAATAAAACATCATAATAAGAATAAATTATTGTTATTGAGAAAGTATTATTACTCTTGTGATACCTTTTTCAAAATATAGGTATGAACTATAATTATTACCAATTTTAAGAAAGAGATTTTTATTTAACATCATGCTTTTTCTGTCTTTATCACACACCACTTAAATTATTTTGTTTTCAAAATCATGTCTTCCTTGAGACTTACAGGTAATAGAGAGCATCTTTTTTGCCATACTCTTAAAAAGTAAAAAAAAAAAAAAAAAAAAAAAAAAAAATTAAGATCATTTTTGTTTGCATCTGAGCCAAATTTTAAAGGATTACGTTCTTAATCTTGACATTCAAAGGAGAAATCCCAGGAGGTTGTAAATGTTCCAACAGGATTAAGACGAGAGACTGCAGTGTCTGTAAGAGCTCTCCAGCCTGTCTTCAACATGCTCATTTCTCAAAAATGATGGGGCGGACTGGGACGGAATATCTGAGCCCTTGACCTCATCAAAGAAGTCAGATGTGTCAAAGTGTGACTACTCTCAATGTAGTAAGTAATGTACAGGGAATTACTGCAGCATATTTTACTTTTACCACATCCCTCCCCAGTCCATTCAGTGATGCTGGAATAATAAATAGGAAATGCTTAATATCATAAGTAAATTTTCTTTAAAACTTTTAAGTAGAAATTAAGTAATAGTAAATTTGAGAAATCTATAATCAATTATTAAATATCATGTGTTCTGTGTCAATACTTTTGCCAGCCTATTTGTTATGTTTATTATATACAAATAATACCTATTTTTCAGTAATTAAACTTAGAAATTTAATGTACACTTTTGATGCAGATTATTTAAAAATACCACTACTATTTCAGATGTAACTATATTTAGAATAAATCTGAGCTGACTATATTATGGACATATAAAGTAGTAACTGAAAAGGAAGGCTGCATTTGATTGCCAATAATGAATATATGAACAGATTGCAGGGAAATATGTAAAGGTTGGAAAATATATTATAGGTTCATTTGTAGGGACAGGAATTTATTTTTTCTGCATTATAGACTAAGATGTGAAATCTGAAATTAGTTAAAAGTATGGCTATTGAGCTTTATTATAGAAAAGTTAAAAATGTAGTTGAATACGAGTGTAGTGTATTAGTCTGTTCTTACATTCCTATAAAGGAATACCTGGACTGGAAAATTTATATTAAAGAGAGGTTTAATTGGCTTATGGTTCTGCAGGCATACAGGAAGTGTGGTGCCTGCATTTGCTTCTAGTGAGGGGCTCAGGGAGCTTATAGGGAACTATAGCTCACGGTGGCTGGCAAAGGAGGGCAGTGTCACATAATGGGAGCAGGAGCACAAAAGACAGAGAGAGAGAGAAAGGGGGAGGGGAGGGTAGAGGAGGGGAGGGTAGAGGAGAGGGGAGGGTAGAGAAGGGGAGGGGAGTGAAGGGGGAGGAGAGGAGGAGAGAGGAGAGGGGAGGGGAGGAGGGAGAGGAGAGGGGAGGGGAGGGGAGCGGGGAGAGGAGAGGGGAGGAGAGGAACCACATACTTTTAAACAACCAGATCTTGCATGAGCTCTAAGCGAGGGCTTACTCATCACCAAGGGGATGACACTAAGCCATTCATGAAGGATCTGCCCCCCATGGTCCAAACACCTTCCACCAGGCCCTACCTCTGTAGCCGCCCAAGGGGTTCACCTTGCCTGCTGCCTAGACAGAGCCGTTTCATCAAGGCAGGGGAATTCCAATAGAGAGAGTAATTCACACAGAGCCGGCTGTGCAGGAGACCGGAGTTTTGCTATTACTCAAATCAGTCTCCCCGAGCATTCGTGGAGCAGAATTTTTAAGGATAACTTGGTGGGCAGGGGAAAGCCAGTGAGCCAGGAGTACTGATTGCTCAGAGATGAAATCATAGGGAGTCCGAGCTGTCTTCTTGTGCTTAGTCAGTTTCTGGGTGGGGACCACAAGATCAGATGGCCGGTTTATTGATCTGGGTGGGACCAGCTGATCCATTAAGTTGCAGGGTCTGCAAAATATTTCAAGCACTGATCCTAGGAGGAGTTTAGGGAGAGTCAGAATCTTGTAGCCTCCAGCTGCATGACTCCTAAGCCATAATATCTCATCTTGTGGCTGATGTTAGTCCTACAAAGGCAATCTAGTCCCCAGGCAAGAAGGAGGTCTGCTTTGGGAAAGGGCTGTTACTGTCTTTGTTTAAACTATAAATTATAAACTAAGTTGCTCCCAAAGTTAGTTCAGCCTACGCCCAGGAATGAACAAGGACAGCTTGGAGGTTAGAAGCAAGATGGAGTCAGTTAAGTTAGATTTCTTTCACTGTCTCAGTCATAATTTTCCAAAGGCAGTTTCACCTCCAACACTAGAGATTACAATTCAACATGAGATTTGGAGGGAGCAAATATCTAAACCATCTCATGTAGGATGTTTTCATCAACTTTCCTAATATGGCAATTGATTAACAAGTGTTAAACTAGCATCTTGACTTAGCAACTGCTAAGATTCATTATAAAGTCAAAAATATATTGTGACATCCTACACATCAGATTCTTTTCTCTCTCTCTCTCTCTTTTTTTTTTTTTTTTTCATCTTTGCCTCTTCACCAAGAAATCTCAGGCTTTCGTTTACAAATGACCATGTCAAATCTGTTGATGACAGATTTAGTGCCTAACAGGAAGATACTCTTTAAAGAATGCCAGGAAGTAATAAAGTAAGTTGAAAAAGCAAAATTCTGGATTTTGTCAGCTAAGAAAGGATCAGGAAACTGAGGGCTTTGAATCAGTTAATCCATTTTATTCCTGGTTTAGCTTTGTTTCAAAAAATACTCTTTTCATTAAAGCCTTGTAGAGGCTTGTTAGGTGAGGAAGAAAAACGAATAAGATTTGAGTTCTTCTTTTATATGAAGCCTATACCGTCTCACCACTTTCTTCTCTGTTTTTTAACATCCAGACCTGTGTAGAAAAAGAGCAGAGTTCCTTTTAATTGTTTTAAATAAAGAAATTAAAATAGCTGCAAAAAGCCTACTTCTTGACCTATAGCATTTCAGAAAACTTTTCAGTTGATGATGTCCCACAGTTATTTTGAAGTCTGTTTTTGCATGCTATGTGTCTGTGTGTGTGCGTGAATATCTGCACACATGCACACCATTACCTCATCTCATATATACAGATGTATTATCTATACACCCAGAGATTTGTAGGCTAAAATAAACTTGACCCTAAATGTATTATCATACATAATAAGTATTTTGTTTTGCCTTACGTAAGATTTGAGGACAGAGGTATATTATATGGTATGTATAGAGAAAAGTAGTATAGAGAAAATTCCACTTTCAGAAAGAATCAACTTCTGTGGGGATATTTGTATGTTTACGTTTCTATCTCTGTAGGTATAGATACATTTCTCATTTATCTGTGAATACAAATATATAGTCTTGGCATCTGTCTTAAAACAGGACCACACAATAACATACCTGGCATATTAACAGCTTACGCCAGATAAAGATCAGAATTCCAAAGGGTCAGAGTGAAAGCACAAAGAATAATACATACTTGATCAAAATTCACTTGTAGACTAAGAGATGATTGGCAGAGAACAAGCAATATTAAGCACTCAGCTCTGCTCAGAGAAACCACAGTGAATACATAGCCAAGAATACCATCTGTTGAATATGAAATTCTTGGATCAAGACATTATAGATACATTTCCCCAAACAGCAGGGACAGAAGTCTTTCTGGAAACAAAATCACAATAGAGTTGCAGAAACATGAAGTGAGAGAGAGGCAAATAACTGTTCTCTGCATTGTGGGGAGCAAATTCCCTTACTGCTAGTGTGGAGTGTGATTAATTACATGGCATGGTTCACGGTGGTGGTAGTAAATAAACATACAGCAGGTATTCACCCTGTTCGAACAATTTCCAAATCAGTATGTCAACTACTAGCTATGGGTAGATCAAAATCTTTTTACCCAGTGTGGTGTCTGCACGTTTTTTCACACTTGGAATTCATTGTGTTACCTGTCATTCATTATGTTTTATAAAGATAATAGAATGATTACTGTGTGATATTCAGTAGGAAGATTTATATGAAAAGGTTGAGGAATGGTGCTGTTCTTAAGGGAAAACTCAAATACAGTGCTATGCGTTTATCTTTGGATCTGGTATTCTTAGAAAAACCGTATTTTTCTATACATTAAAATAATACCTTTACTAGAATGGACCTGCATCTCTTTTAGGGAAACAGTCTGGTATCTAGAGATGGACAGTTTTTGGCATGGAAATGACCTGTACTAATGAGAAGAGGAATAGAATGGTAAGCAGGAACAATGACACAGTAGGAGAAATAATAGTGGATACACAGCTGTTAATAAAAGGATCCCGATTCCTTTAATTGCACACATTGAGAAAAGATGGAAACCAATATGAAGGGGACTAAAATGTCGATTAATTCAGAATCTCATCTTGTCATAGTTTTTTTTTTTTTTAATGACCAGCTTCCACTCTAGTACTATTAAATCAGAACCTCACGGGGAGACAACAGGCATTGGTCTTTTTTTTTTTTTTTTTTTTTTTTTTTTTTTTTTTGAGACAGAGTCTGACTCTGTCGCCCGGGCTGGAGTGCAGTGGCCGGATCTCAGCTCACTGCAAGCTCCACCTCCCGGGTTCACGCCATTCTCCTGCCTCAGCCTCCCGAGTAGCTGGGACTACAGGCGCCCACCACCTCACCGGCTAGTTTTTTTTTTTTTTTTTTGTATTTTTTAGTAGAGACGGGGTTTCACCGTGTTAGCCAGGATGGTCTCGATCTCCTGACCTCGTGATCCGCCCGTCTCGGCCTCCCAAAGTGCTGGGATTACAGGCTTGAGCCACCGCGCCCGGCCATCTTGTCATAGTTTTGCGTACAGATGAATTATATTAAAACATTTTATTTTTACTCTGGAAAGTTCTATACTTCTGTTCAGTTTTCTGGAGCGTCACGTATTAATAGTGGAATATAATCATTATTAACACGTTGTAGGTGCTCAATAAGTAGTTAAGGGAAGAATACAATGAAAGCACTCCTTTAGAATGGAGTGAACCCGGGAGGCGGAGCTTGCAGTGAGCCCAGATAGCGCCACTGCACTCCAGCCTGGGCGACAGAGCGAGACTCCGTCTCAAAAAAAAACAAAAACAAAAAACAAAACGCTCCTTTAAATGCTTTGTATTTACTAACTCATTTAATTCTTTTAACAATTCTAAGAAGTAGATGCAATTAGGATCTCTAATTGTTTTTGTGAGGAAACAAGGCAGATATTTTAGATATAATGCCAAAGATCACTCAGTTAGTAAATTGATTTGAAATCGGAACCCCTTCTCCAGATTCTGTGTGTCTATCTACTTTGCTATATTGTTCATTAAAAGAGCCATGGTACCCTTTGAATGTATGTTTTTAAGCCCGTGGTAGACATTCATAATGAGATTATTTGTCTCACATGTTTACACAGAGCATCCATTAGGGACATTGCTATTATCTGTTTAGAGGATAATGGAATCGCTTCTGTTTGCTTCTGCTAATTTTCTGTTAATTTTGGGAGATGCATATGACTTTAGGTGTCCTGTTAATACTTCTATCAACAGATTACAAGCTATGTGAAGAGCAGCATAGTTATTTGGGTGAACTTGAATTTATAATACAACTACTTAGAGACAGTTTAGTCACTTTCTCTTGGCTTTCTCTGAGCCTTTCTTTACATCTCATACATGTCATAAATTTTTCTTTGTATTGTATTTTATATACCTTCTGTCTCCCAGGCTTCTTGAAGACAAGAGTTATTATTTAATGGCTTTATAATTTCAACTACCACTGGTAAAACATACATAAGTCAAACATACCAGTAATAATTACCAAAATTAGCATTGAAGAGAACATCTTACATTATGATTTTGCCTAAAAACGTTATTGCTGAGTCTTTTAAAAGAGTGTGTTTGTTTTTTTAAAAATGTCAAACAAGTGCATCTACTCTGTTAGAATTTCTGTACCTATGTCTGCCACTTTTAAAGTAATCAAATTATGAGTCATCTTTTAAAAATAAGTAACCATAATTCTTTTCACCTACATAGTAGAGTGTAATAAAAGCTCCAAGAATCTTAAGTGTTTTCAATGATAATATTAAAATATGTTTTTATGCTTTAATTATTTTAATTACATGTTACAGTATACCATGTGTAACACCTAAAAATATCTTACACTTTAGGTATTCTATCTCTACTTCCTAATATGTGTGTTTGCACTACATTTTTTTGACTGTTTCAGGCATGCTATCCTCTAATTCTGACTCAGTCAGAAAATAGCTAAGAGCACCACTTGTTTGCTTTCGACAAGTGAGTTTCTGTTCATTCATCACCTCTCATACTGAAAATGACCACACTGCAGGAACATTGCATTATTGGCAAAAGTTGGCCAAGTTATATACCAGTAGGTATAATTCGACTATGTCTTCAAAACATTGTGTTTATATTATAAACCATAAAAATGTTACAGTTTATAATGAACATAATATATTTTAGGAATAGAAAAAGAATTTGTAATAAATACAGAAAAAAACACATATGCCTTTTAAAGGCCACCCTGCTATTTTAACAGTTTAAGGATTTTTGGATACTTTACCAAAATATAAAATGCCAAGAAATTTTTTTTCTTATTTTTTAATTTTTCTTGGCATTACTTTTGTGTGAAGCTGGGTAAGATTGTAAATTAATCTCTGTACTGAAAAGTGCTATATTAGATGCTATGTATAAAATATCAAAAAGAGTTTAAAACCATAACTGTATTTTAATATTAAATTCCCAGTCTAGAAATATTAAGGTTAAATTTAGAATAGTGACATATTTAGATATGTTTTCTTACTTGAGAATTTCTAAAGCCATTTATAAAAGCTCCCTGTAAAAATTTTCATTTTTTTCCCCATAATTTTACTTAATGATGCTCTTTGAATAGTAACTTTAAGTAATGGAGTTATATTCAGAGAACCATCAACTAACTCTCGAAGTATTACAACAAGGAAAAATCCATAAAATCAGCTATGTTAATGAGCTCAGCATTTTAGCTTTCATACATTTCCATCAAGCACATTTGCTAATTTTCTTTTACAGGCCCCAGATAACTTAGTAAGGTTTTTAGAGTGGCTTGTCAGATGTAATTTGACCTAATAATTACCCTTAAAGATGTGATTAAGAAACACCTGACTCAGATGTCGTGTACATAGGCAAACCACAAGTCATCACCCCTTTCTCTCCTTTGATTTTGGTGGCCAAATGCCAAGTCAGCAGGCTATGAGAACTGGCCTTCAGGAATAACCTGCCAGTTTATAGCTGATTCAGGTCATTGTACCTATGCCAAGTGAGCCTAATGAGAGAGGATCCTTGGATGTGTGCAAGCATTAAATGTATACATGGTTCTGAAAGACTTTATGAAAAAAAAGAATTCTTTTTTTAGAAAATGTTTATTTTTAATTTTTGTGGGTACACAGTAGGTGTATACATTTATGAGGTGTGAGAGATATTTTGATACAGGCATGCAGTGCATAATACTCATATCTGGGTAAATGGAGTATGCAACACCTACAGCATTTATCCTTTGTGTTACAAACAATCCAATATACTCTTAGTTATTTTTAAATGTTCAATTAAATTATGTTTGACTATAGTCACCCTGTTGTGCTGGCAAATACTAGGCCTTACTCATTCTTTCTAACCATTGAAAAAGGAAATATTTCCCCACAGAAACCTTGTAAGCTGTCTTTAATATAAACGCAAACAAATATTTGTAAAAAGGTAATTCAATCACTAAGAATATTTGCAGTTTCACTAATTTGGATATATAATCTAAGGATGCCAAATATATTTTTCTTCCTCTATAACTCAACATCAACTTTCATATATGTTGATCATTGTTTTTTTAATCTTTGAAGTTCACAAATTGATGAGAAGCATAGTATTTTTTAAAAAATATTTCTTGACTATTTTTTTCTGTTTTAAATTTATTGACTAATGCTTAAGTCAATAGTTTAACTCCATGTCTTCATTACAGAACAGGTATGAAAAGTGTTATTTAGATGTGTTTTTATGCCTCCTCAAAGCTCATGATGTATCTGTATTTTTAAAGATACAAAACTGTTGTAGTTAAAAGCAACTTTATGAACTACACTTGATGAAATACATTAATAATTTATCTCGTAATATAATGAGTATTTTGAGTGAGATGATTAGTCATTTTCAACATTCATTTCTAGCCCAGTTCACTTTTTAGACTTCCCTTCTCCGAAAACTTTTCTGCACATGTCTTTATTATATCCTGTCACCAAAACCTAAAGACAACTTTCAGAGCTTGCTGAGGGGTTATGACCCACCATGGGAAATAATGAAATGCCTTATCTGACTGGTAGATGCATCCAAACATATTAAGAATATCATTGGAAAATATCAAATGCCTCACTTAAAGTGGATTTAAAGTGTGCATTTTTAGCATTCACATACTTCTTGCCTGTAAAAGATATTAATAGCTATATGACATATATATGTATATATGCTTATTAATTTCATTTGTGAATTTTTATAGAAAAATATTAAAATATGAAAAATGAGGAAATATACTTTTTAATTTGAAAAGGAACTTGAATTCCTTCCTGTGATATTAATAAAATGAAAACAGATGAATGTGGAAAATGTAATTACTTATGTTATCCTAAATATCACCTGGATTTACAGTGATTTTTCAAACTTTTATTAATCAATAATTGGCTTAAGGTCTATATTTTGAGTTAACCATACTGTTATATATTGCTAAGATGAAAAGGATAACATAAAAATGAATTTGATGAAAAGAATTTTATATCCTAGTTTAATTCCCATTTAATCTTCTCTCAGTTATTGTGAGGGACATTCACTGAGCCAAAGCATAATATGTAATTATACACAAAAATATACAATTCTCACTCCACTTCGACAGTTGTGAATAAAGTTTCCACTTAACTCAAGAATTTTACAACTTAGAAACATGAGATTCTGGATGTATATAATTAAAGAGTAGAGCTAAATGCTTGCATGATTAAAGGAAATGAAGAATTAGGAGTATTTTTAATAGTTGAATTGTGAAATCATAATCAAGCTCAATCTGAAGTACTATGATTTCCGGTGGTCATCTGAGTAATTTCTTGCCTGAGGGAGTTACTATTCTTCCCCCACGCATGTGCTTAGATTTTTCCATATATTTTACATTATGAGAAATTGCCTAATTCCCTGTTTGAAGAAGTGCCTGGTACAATGTTGATATGCAATATGATTTTCTTATGAATAAGAAACGTAATCAACAAATATTTTCTATATATACATAGTCTAAAATGCACATATTTCTATCTCTTAAGAAATGAGATTATTCTCTTCCATATAAATATAAAAGGTAAATGTCAAAATCTTTATCTTTGTTAGCTATGAAGTTGAAATAATAAATGAAATTCAAAGAACTTGCTAGGGATAGACATTGAGGAAGGAAAAACTGAGGAATTAGAAAAAGCTACAAACATAAGATCAGATTCTAACCTATCAGCAGTGATAACATTTTTATTCTCCAGAGAGAATAGGTTACATTTCTATGAAACTATTTGTTGTATAAAAATCTCAGAATATTACCATTGAAAGCGTCCCTAGAGATCATCTAGACCAATGGTTCTTAACTGATGTGAGGTTGTGAGATGCTTTGTGAGTATGATGGGGGTTAAAGACCTTTTTGCTGGAAAATTACACGTTTGCCCAGAATCACAATTTTGCACACAATTCTGCATACATTTCTGAGAATTCCAGTTTAATGCAGGCAACCTATAGATACAATTTAAGAGCCTCTAATTATTCAAAGTTCATTTTATAAATGAGTTGAATAAACTAGAGACCTAGAGAAGGACCAGCCTCTCTAAATCTAATTACATTGACCTTTCCTATCTCTCCAAGTTGTTTAGCCATTTGCACTGATAATGTTTCAAGGCAATCACCACTTTATGCCTAGTTTGTTCTCATTTCTATGACTGGATGGAAATGTGTGGAAGCAATTTCCACTTTCTACCAGAGACTGGTCCAGTTCTGCTACACAATTTTGTCTTCATATAGACAAAAATATTGCATTCTGTCATTTATCTTGTATGTGTGAATGGCCATTTTAAAGCTTTGTCTGAACCAGGCTATCCCACTTTGGTATTAAGAGTTTGCTTCTGCATCTATCCACCAATGAATAATGTGCACAGATAAGGTGCAGTAGGGAATCTGTGGTCCAGTGACAGGCACATGGATGATGTATCCTTATTTCCCTCAGATATTGCCTGATTTTTAAACAGGGTAGGATGGTGTTTATTGTAAACCACAAGGAATTATTTTGAATCTCCTAAAATAAGAGCTGTATGACAACTAAAAAATAGCAAGAACATCCATTTTCATTACATTTATTTCATTATAGTTTAAGAGGTATCAATAACAGCACTGTTAGCTTCCTTCTTGCTGTAAGCAGTAGTCAAAAGGTAAATTCTATTGTTTGCATTACTCCTGTTTAAAAAGAAGGATAATGAAATTTGGTAGGGAGAAAATGACTTACAGGCTTCTTTCTACTTTTTTGTGCTCCTTAAAAATATACATCTCTGAACCCATTTCCTGAGGCAGTAGAATACCGTATAGAGCTAGGATTTTCTTGGACACCATAAGGTGCATATTTGTTTTCTACAGCTTTATTCTGAAGTTATAGAAATAAAATACAAGGTATAGTGAAATTTCCATGTGTGTGTGTGTGTGTGTGTGTGTGTGTGTGTATGGGAAAAGACATTTGTTAACTTAAAACTTAAGCTTTTCTTAAAAGCATCAGTGCAAGTATATCCACTACATTGCAAGTCGTCTTTGGTTTCTCCTATAATCAATTTAATAATTCTTGCATCTTGAAGAAGTTATACTTTTAAAGGCGACCACATGAGCCAAAGAGTCACTTCTTTCCTCTATCGTTTTTGTGAGGATTAAGTGAAATGAAATATGGGAAAGCCTATTGTAAATAAAATAAAAGATCACAATATAATAAAGAACTTGATTATAAATTTTTATTAGTATAGTGTGAGTGTTTCATCACTTAATAACTGGAATTTTTAAGCAATCTTTACCTTCCATTTTACTCAACTTTATGGTGGACATGTTTTTGGAAGACATGCATTAAAGGCTCTGTCACTGTCTTTGGGGACCTGCTGTAACTTCCATCTGTACAATTTCCACATCCTCAAAATGCTGATCTTAATACTTGCCTCTTTGATATCCTAAGAAGAATTGAGTGAAGCAACATATGTGAAAACCACTTGTAAATTACCATTACTCAAGAGAAAACATGGTGATGACTCCACCCTCTTGAAATCTCTGAGTAAATAAAGTCGTGAAAACCAGTAAAATTTGCAGGACCAAATATTTGTATTTGTGCAGATCTCTGCAACAATCTCTAAAACAGAACCATTCCAGACATTCTAGTAGAAAGCTGAACCCCCATCCATTTAGATTTTGCATTAAAATGACAGATTGCTCTATGACTATTACTTATGGCTATTGCTTAAGGACGTCTTATAACAAATCCGTGAAAGGCTGCAAATGGACAAAGCACATCTTAAGGACTAAAAATAAACTTCACAATGGACTGTGAGGAAAAATGTGTTATTTTCATGGTAAGGAATGTTTTAGTTTATACTGCAGAATCACAGACAGGTCACACTGAGATAACAGAAAGCATTTGTGATCAACAGAAGCAAATCAGCAAGGCACATCCAGCAGTGGGACTGGGAGCAGTTTCATAGCATCTGTTAGAGGCAAATGAAACTGGAGAGAGCATTAGCAAAAATCCTGCCCTTTGTCCAGATACCACTGATAGGAAACACATAAACAAACAAACAAACAAAAATTGTACAGTTTAGCTGAAGGCTGCTTTTCCAATACATTTCCTGCAGCCAATGCTCATTTCCTTTTAAATCCTTAAAAACATTCCAGTTAAGTTTCATGATTCATATTACCAAAAACATCATGCCTTAGGGATATGTTACCTAGCGTTTGGAAGCCAGCATCAAATACCAATTTACCGTATAATTCTTCTGCTAGTTGAAAAGACAAGGTTCTCGGGTTTAAATATTGATGGCCAAACTGGTAATCTTTTTAGTAAAGGCATAGCTATAAGGTGAAAAAATCAAATAAAGTAGTCAGGTTTATATTTTCAGAAACAAAAAGACCTTTACCTGTGTGAAAGACAAAGATACAACAGAGAACTGAATTATAGATCTACCAGACAGGGTAGTTTTTTATGGCTGAAATCTCAGCTTTAAATATCTCTGGCACCATTTTATTTCCTTTTATTTTAGGTTGTTAATGGTGGTTATAGGAATTGGTCCCGTGATAGATTTTGTAACTAGCTTAAATTATATTTCTTTGGTCTAGTGAGTCCCTTCCTGCCACCCTCACTTTTAACCCCGGAGTACTGAATCTGAGTCTGATTAAGGGTAGGAACCAAAGGGTATGGGAGTAGCTCAATGGGGGTACCTGCAAGGGTTTTTATAGCTTTTCTATTCCTACTGAGAATCGACTTACTGACCCCAGAACTGTTCTCTGCAGGCCCTTGGAGGAAACCTAGTTTCTTATCAGACATCTGTACTTGTTCTGTCTTTCAAAATAACTTCTGTTAGGGTCGTTTGTCTGGGTCTCTTTTTTGTGACAGAGCAGTACAAAAAAATTCATTTTTATTTAAAAAAATAATTTCAGTATAGATGTTTATTCAAAAATTCAAAAGAAGACTCATCTCCTGGTGAATAAGAGCTAGGTTCTGTCAGAGGGTCAAGGACTGGATGGATGAGGCCTGGGAGTGGAGTATTCATCTGAGATTGTCAGCAAGGGAAATAATATCCCTTTAAAACAATGAAAAAATTAAGTTCTATTCACTACTATGGCGTTTAGGACACTTTCTGTTAATTTACGGACTTTCTCCATATAGTGTTTCTTCTCATAATTATTACAGAATTGTTTCATACTTGACTTTTTATCATGATATTGTTGCTTTGTTATACAAATAAGGTCTTACAGAAAGTTTAAGCAGGATATTATAAATTGTTACCTATGTAAGCCTGAAACATTCTTGCCATGATGCTCAGGATCATCAGACACTGCATCTCCCTTGGTGTTAGTAATCTAGGCAAATAGCTGCTGTATTAACATTTCAGATCCTTAATAAGTGCTTAAGTGTTACAATAACCTAATTTCACTAATAAGATATAGCTCATCGTGCAACACAGGCACAGCATGTGTGCAAAAGATGCCCTCTAGGCCCCAAATTATTGTCAATGATTTGCATTACGTAAAGTTGTTCTCCTGTTACGAGAAGTTTGGGGGAAGTTAGACGGAATTATTTCTGGTCTTTAGAATAGATTTAGCTTAGATATTCAATAAAATCTATTTTATGTTTACCTTTTACCAAGTTTTGAGTCACCTCTTTACTATAGAAAAGGATGTGATCAAGCATGCATGAAAATAGAAAGTTGGGTCACTGGCTCTGGAGGGGAAAAAAATTAGGAAGCAATTGAGGGATATAAAAAGGATCTAAAGAAGAACCTTCTTTTCACCTTGTCCCAAAATTCACGGTAAAAGTAGAGTAGACACTCTCAATTAAATTAAAGGGTAGCAAATTTAGAGTTTCTTTTTGTAGCATATAATCAACCTGTGAGAGCTGCAGCCTCAGAAGGTTGAGTTAAATCTATGTCTAGAGTTTAAAAACAAATAAATAAATTTATGCCTGTAACAGTTTGATGATGTTATAGAAATAATCACATCTCATGCTTTCAGGAATAAATTGATATATGGACAAGGGAAATCTTTTTCCAAAATACAACATAACTGGGAACACCTTGTTTGCTTCCAACCTTAGACAATCCAGATGGGCAGATTCTGGGATCCTTGCTTTCGGTTGGTTAATAACATTTTTTATTGAATTTATTGTGGTCTTGGACAGATAAATAAGCCAAAAAAGAAAGAGTATACTTTCTGTAAAAGTTCGTAATTGATTATTGTGAAAATATTAATAAATTCCTTGTGTGTGTGTGAATAAGATTTTCTGGCAGTGTGTGTGCATTTGTGTATGTGCTTTTCATGAGGTTGTTCATGTGGGTGTATGTCTATACACAGAGAGAAAAAGAGAGACTTTTATATCACTATTATGTAATTTTGTTTTAGATAAAGCTAATTTGCCCCTAGTTGTGCCATCCTGGCATCCATTAAACAGTGACAAATAGAAAATATGTGCCTGCTTGCCATTTTTTAGACCATGACATACTTCTATCTTTAAGTGTCTGGGTACGGTGGTTCACACCTATAATCCCAGCACTTTGGGGGGCTGAGGCGGGTGAATCACCTGAGGTCAGGAGTTCAAGACCAGCCTGGCCAACGTGGTAAAACCCTGTCTCTAATAAAAATACAAAAATTAGCCAGGCATGGTGGCACATACCTGTAATTCCTGCTACTTGGGAGACTGAGGCAGGAGAATCTCTTGAACCCGGGAAGCGGAGCTTGCAGTAAGCCGAGATCACACCACCACATTCCAGCCTGCGTTGCCAAGTAAGACTTCATCAAAAAAAAAAAAAAAAAAAAAAAGGAAGGAAAGATGGAAAGAAGGAAGGAAGGAAGAGAAGGGAAGGGAAGGGAAAGAAAGGGAAGGGAAAAAGAAAGAAAGAGAAAGGAAGGAAGGAAGGAAGGAAGGAAGGAAGGAGAGGGAGGGACGGAGGGAGGGAGGAAGGAAGGAAGGAAGGAAGGGAAGGAAAGAAAGAAAGTTTGCACTTACTATGTGAATGTGTCTGTTTTTCCTCCAAATATATGTATATAATCTTTTTTCTGTAATTTCCTTTGAGGCTTATTAATTTTATGTTAAATTGTTGTCTACGTGATAAGCAAGTTCGGAAAAAGTGTAATTTTTAAAACAGCTGGTTTATTTGAAAGTCAGGCTAGCTCTGCACTTTTATATGTGTTTTTCTTTTTTCAGACATTAACTCTAATTAGGATCTGCTTGTATCTTAGTTATGAGACTCTTTTAAAATAAGGCAGTTAAATGAGACCTTACACACTAAAGATGTAGGTCACTGTTATTTTATCCTTTCTAAGGAAATTTACATGCATCAAGATAAGGTGATTCTTAATCTAAATGAATGATTTTTTAGGAAAGATCTTTCAGACCATGGATTATCCTAATGGAAAGTATTTGGTTGCAGCACCGTAACCCAAAGTCCTTCATATACTTCTGTTTAGGAAACAGTGTTTCTTCACTGAGAGAAAAGGTAAATGGAACCAGAATCTTGGATTTATGTTCCAGTAGCTACTGCTTCCCCTACCCAAGGATGTCACCACCTACATGGGCAGGCCAGGGCCACTAGTTAAAATGTTCCCATTGTTAAAGCATATTATCATCTTTGAGGGTATTTTTGCTTCTGGTCTCATGACTGACCAGTGGAAAAAGTCATAAGCTATTTTTGTGAAATGTATTTCCAGTACAATTTGAGTCAGTGTTTAGAAAACATCACATAATAAATAAAAAGGATTATACAATGAGCACCTTTTGTATATTAGTTTATATACATTATTTCTAATATCCCTAACCACCCTGCCATATAATGTTCTTATGCTCAATTTGCAAGAATTTCAAGATGTGGACCAATTTTTGCAAAGTCAAGAGTTGATCATCACTACGAATGGTAGGGAGAACAATGTTATGATTATAGCATGGACTTTGGTACCAGACTACTTGGGTTCACATTGGTCTGGTCACCACAACTTTCTGATTATTGCAAAGTTATGTAACTGTCAGATTGTATTACAAACACACAATATAAAGAGTAGTTTTCAAGAAAGTGAACCTTGTTTCCAAGAATCCCTTCTGCCTCTGACATGGAATAGAGTAACTAGATATGGCCAGCATTTTAATATGGAGTATATTAGTTTACCAGGGCTGCCATAACAAAATACCACAGACTGGGAGGCTTAACAAACAAAAATCCATTGTCTGACAGTTCTGGAGGCTGAAAGTCAAAGATTAAGGTTGAGCAGGTTTGGTTTCGCCCAAGGCCTCTCTTCTTGGCTTGCAGATGGTCGCCTTTTTGCTGTTTCCTCACGTGGTCTTTATTCTGTGCACACTCCCTTCTCATAAGGACACCAGTCCTATTGGATTAGAACCCCACCCTTAAGATCTCATTTTACCTTAATTACCTCCTTAAAGGCCTTATCTCCAATACAGTCATGTTGGGGGTGAAGGTTTCAACATAGGAATTTTGAGGTGACACAATTCAGCATATAACACAGAGGGAGAGAACATTTCATTTGCCATGAATACAATCTGGCTAACACTGGTGCACACAGCTAAAAGGTGCAAAAGATGACTTCATTATACAGCCTGAAAGGCGGCAAAGGAAAGTCACTGTTACCCTGTATTGTAGGTCTGAGTTTCACTCAATGTGCTCTCTGAGTAAAGTGGATTCCCTTTATACAAGCAGCATATGGCTGCAGGAGGATCTGCCTACAGGTGTTTGCTCTGGCTATAGGCAGATCATATACTCTGGAAAATCCCAGGAGAACCTGGCAGATACATTTATCAGAAATAGTAAATTTAGAAATATGTATTAAGTACTGCATGCAGGATTCATGTTAGGGAAAGTGATGTGGAATAACAGGCTTTGCTTCAACACACACACAAATGTATACGTATGCTTGCAGATATCTACAAAAATATGGCATATGTAATGTATTTATTGCTAACTATGTCAGGCACTGTGATACATTATCTGTTTGATTCTTACTAAAAGTTGAGAAGGAGAATACTATTTTCCCTGTTTCACATACGGGGAAATTAAGTCCCTGAGAAGCTAAGGAACTTCTTCAAGACAAAACAGTTTAGTAAGTGGAGTGGATAGGCTTCTTTCATTCCTGAACCCGAGCTCTTTCCTCAAACCAGCTGACAACATACATACATCCAAAAAAAAAAAAAAAAAAAGATTTGACACGTGTCTTCGTTAGCCTTTGTAGGAATGTATTGTGGTTATATTTGCATATACCTGCCCCTTCTCGTAGGAGGGCAATGAGATCTTTACATTAAAAGGGTTTAACTTTGTGCCTATAACATTATGAGGCTCAGATAAATGCTGAACAGAAGGAAAGAAGGAGGAAGGGAGGGAGGGAGGGAAAAAGAGGGAGGGAGGAAACTTGGCTGAGTATGGCTTTCACTCTTTCTACTTTGCCATGGATGTGTTATATAAAAACCTCCACAGCCAAATGCATGCAAAATGTAGCTCTAACCTAAAGAAAGCTCCAATTTCTTTAGCTCAAGAAAGTTCTCAAAAAGCAGATAAAAAGCTGTAGTTGAAGGATAAAAAAGAAGTAAAGCTCGATAGGTAGATTTGTTAAAGAAGAGCAGTTTAATGGAGAAACAGGGAAGACCAGCATCGCTGAACCAGGTTTGGAGAAAAACAGTGAGACATTATTTAAGTCAGCATCAAACAAAAATGTAAAAGAATGGCTACATATTTCTGTTTGCAAAGAACTTTTAGTAAGATACAGATGAGATAATCAATCCTAGTGGAAATACAGATTTATATTACTTGGGATATGATAAATCCCATCGTTTCTAAAGTTTACGGATAAGGAAAATCCTGATAAAACACAAGAAGTTATTAGGTGAGGCACTCAGCTTTTCTCACGTGGTAAGCATCAGAAGCCAGAAGCAGAATTTTAGAGTTCCTAGTATCTTAGGAACAATCTGGTTTTACCTCTCAATTTTAGAGAAAACTAACTTGCATAGAAATTAACAGAAGTTATCCAAATTTATGGATTGGCAGCAACACTGGATCCCAGATCTCCTGGCTCCCTCTTTAGGATTTTTTTCGCTCAAGTTCAACTTTCTGGACAAGTCATAAGTGGATGAGTCAGGGAAAGAGAACTGTGGCCTGATATAAACTGTTTGTACTTGAAGTTATAGAAAAATACTCTTTTATCTAGATCATTCTGCACATGCATTTATCTTTGGCATGTGGAAAATTGGTTTCATAATCTCCAGAGAAAAATTGTTAATTTCTGCCTGGAGCATTCTCTCTGCTGATTCCTATCAGAATATTTGCAACTCTAAAATTAATTTTACCCTAGTTGCTGTGTTGGTTGTAATGAATCATATTCAAAATCACCAAAAACTTATACAAAAGACTGCACAAGAGAGGAGAAAAAAAAATGTATTTGGTTTTCCCAAGCTGCTTCTCTGTTGATTATTACCAGGTAGCATTTTTTTTTTTCTCATTTCTTATTCTCATTTGTATAAAAATCCAGATAGAAATGAAAGTAATGTATTAGCTGTTTGGGAGAAAAAATGTTAAGTCAATTATACTCTTGCAAGATTTATAAGAACTAAAGTGAGTTTAAATTTGAATTGTCAAAGGAAATTTTACATGCATTAAGCACTCAGTAAAATCCATCATAAGTATTTAATTATGTACTGGGTTTTGAACTTCTGTATCTAAAGTGGTATTTTTATAATGAAAAGATTTTTTTCAGTGAACTTATTGTAGGCATCTATTGTAGGCATCACTTTAAATTATACCTGTAAGTAGAATTCAGGTAGTAATATATTTTGGTGAGACAATTTGGAGGACATGTGTATGCATGTGATACAATGAGATAGTTGTCTTTCCTCTTTGCAGTAAGCATACTTAGGGAAGAAGCAATGAACAATTGCCATTTCTGTCTGTGTGCAAGTGCCTTAAACCTTATATATTCAGGTGTTCCGGAAAACCTACTACTCTCTGTTGTCACTTAGATTCTTAACAATATGTGACTGTTGAATTCCTGCATATTAGGCTGTTATTTCTAAATATGAAAAGTCTTATCTTAACAGAGTAAGCATTGACCTTTAGATTTTCCTTTCAACTGAAATGTTTCAAAACCAAGCACATTACATAAATGCAATGAGTATAGTTTTTATAAATGTGAGGCACTGCAAAGCATATTGAGTGATTCAGAGATATATAAGATGGTCCCCACGTGTGCTTATTGCAGCTGTACACTCTCGTGGTAAAATATGGACAAACCAAGCATAATTCTATATTACAAATGAAAGGACATGGTAGGAATATTTTGCCTTAACAAACTCACCTTTTTATGCATGAAAAATTTCACATGGCTCTGACCCTAATGACTTAGATATTACCCATGTGGAGCATTTCTCAAGCCTTATTAATGTTTTCATATCTTCCAGTAACAGAGAGTAATTTAAAATGGAATAAGATATGGAGAATTCCAACAATAGGCATCATTCTTAGAATTGTTACTGTATAGGAAAACTAGTATATCTGGTAGTTCTCCCAAATATAGCCACTTTCAAAACAATATTATGATCTTGTTTTTACTGTTGTGTACCCCAAATGATATCCTAAATCCAAAGTAATGATGTCATCTGGTATCTCTCTAAACCAAGTCAAGTACGAAAATTGGAAACTGAAGTACTTTATTTTGCTAGCCACTGTGAGGCTGTTGATATGAACAGTAAGAGGCAGTATTCATAAAAGCACGGGTGTTTATAATATTGTAGATTTAATGTGAAAATGCAATGAGGAAAAGCATTTGTAAATAAAAAGGCTATAGGCTGGGCACGGTGGCTTATGCCTGTAATCCCAGCACTTTGGGAGGCCGAGGCAGGCAGATCACTTGAGGTCAGGAGTTCGAGACCAGCCTGGCCAACATGATGAAACTCTGTCTCTACTAAAAATACAAAAATTAGCTGGTATGGTGGCAGAAGCCTATAATTGCAGCTAGGCTGAGGCAGGATAATCGCTTGAACAGGGGAGGTGAAAGCTGCAGTGAGCCAAGATTGTGCCACTGTACTGTTAGTGACAAGAGTGAAATTCCATCTCAAAAAAAAAAAAAAGACTTATGAAAGGCATATCAGGATTATAGTCAAATATCATGTACAAAATACATGTATCTGTATCTGTATACATAATTTGAACATGTAATTTTTATTTCCTGTGCCATCTTTGGATTTTCTATGAGACATAATGATAATAACCTACCTTGTAGAGATGTAATTTAGATTCATTGTGAGATCTAAATTATTCACATTCAGTCATACATAACTTTTGTTCATTATGTGACATAGAACTCTATGATAAATATATTATTTAGCTTGAACAATGTATAATCACTGAATAATTTTTCATATTTGCAGATAAGTTTTGTTTTGTTTTTTAACTGATGTTTACATTAGTATTTACATGTGGCATATAGAAAAAGTATAATATTTGTAATAACCATTTTTTGGTCAAATATTTAATATTAGCTATAATATAGGTCTCCTTACAAGATGTATGACTAATTGCCAGACCAGTGTCTTTCACATTTTGGTAACGATATTGCTTGAGAGACATCAAATAATTTTATACATTTGTTTTTACAGTTCCTTGCAGTGTTTCTATAATTACAAAATTTAGTGTTGTCGGGATATCTTATTTATCTATGTATGTATTTATTTTTATTTGTTTAGAATGCATACAATTTTTCAGAAAACTTTCCCAATTTTTTTTTTCTTTTGTTTTTGAGACAGAGTCTTGCTCTGTCAGCTAGGCTGCTATGCAGAGGCATGATCTCGGCTCACTGCAACCTCCACCTCCTGGTTCAATTCTCATGCCTCAGCCTCACAAGTAGCTAGGATTACAGGTGCCACCAAGACTAGTTAATTTTTCATATTTTTGCTAGAGACGGGGTTTCACCATGTTGGCCAGGCTGATCTCAATCTTCTGACCTCAAGTGATTCACCTGCCTTAGCTCCCATAGTGTTGGTGATTACAAACATAAGCCTCCCAATTTCTGTCTTTAAAAATGTCACTCAGATCTTCCTGATTCTCTCTAGCTGACTGTCACCACTGTCTTCCCTGGATTACTAGAGTATCCTTTTATCTATTTCAGTCCATTCCCCTCTGTGAACATGACTGTTCCTCCAAAAATGGATCTCATATACCCACATACCTATTTAGAAATGTTACTTGTCTACCATTTCACTTAAAGGGTCTGATATTTCTTTTTTTTTTTTTTTTTTAGACAGAGTCTTGCTCTGTCGCTCAGGCTAGAGTGCAGTGGCGCAATCTCGGCTCACTGCAAGCTCCGCCGCCTGAATTCACGCCATTCTCCTGCCCCAGACTCCCGTGTAGCTGGGACTACAGGCACCCGCCACCGCACCCGGCTAATTCTTTGTATTTTTAGTAGAGACGGGGTTTCACCGCATTAGCCAGGATGGTCTCAATCTCCTGAACTCGTGATCCTCTCGCCTCGGCCTCCCAGAGTGCTGGGATTACAGGCGTGAGCCACCACGCCGGGCCAGGATCTGATATTTCTAAGCATAACACTGAAGAACACCAACTATTTTCTTTTATTTTCTAACCTTATTTCCCCCATATAATCTGGTCTATTCCTTCTGGATCAGTTTAAGACCCCAAATACATGGTACGGTTTCATGCCTCCATGCATTTACTTATGCTGTTCCCTTGACTGGAATGCTGTCTCTACCCCCACTCCATTCCTTGATGGTCAAAATCCAATCATTTCAAAATCCAGATTAAATGCACTCCTGAGGGAGAATTCCTCACCTAAACGTGGGATCCTATAACATAATGCTACAGAAAGTACATTGCAGAGTTTTTCAATATTTGTCTTTTTCAGTATACCGTGAGCTCTTGTAGTGCAAGCACTTAGTTCTGTTTATTTTTCTACCACCATAACACCCAGAATGGTGACTAACATTGAATCTGCTCAGAGTGTTCAGTGAAATGAACTGTGTGAGGTTTTGAGTAAATGCATTCATCCCTAATTGTACTAAATTATATTTTCTGCCAAATATACTTAAAGCAAGTGGGAAAAAAAAGCATCTAGTTTTCCCATACACACCCCTTCTCTCCACAACCTCCATGATTTACATTGGGAAGAAATCAGTTTGTTCTTTTAGGTAAATGATATAGTACTTAATTGAATCAATGCTTAGTGCTTCTTGCCAGAATGTTATCATTTTCTATAGCAGTACACTTGTCCAAGAAAATGTTAGTTTTTGTGCATAAAAATACATTACCATGCACTCTGTCTTCCCAAACTATTTTGAGCAACTACTTAAAATGATTTAATTTGCAAGACTGTGTGTCTAATAAGCTGTCTGTTTAAAATCCTAACACTGAGCTTTCTAAGAACGACGTGGTCTACATGTAAACTCTTTACAAACAGCATCTGAATTACAGGCAGAGACACACATTAGGAGCTGCCAGAATTGTGTTTGTTGTGGCTGCCTGGTTAGCTGCTGCTTGAACAGCTGAAGTATGAGCGTATTGATCAATTAGTGCCAGCTCAAACAAGAAGTATGCCAACTGAAAGGGAAGTCAGATTTGTATGCAAAGCTGCGTTGGTAAAATTTGGCTGGTATAGGTGGTAAAAGGGTTGGACAAGCTATTTAATACAAAAGCACCAGTGTACCTTAAGGAACACATGACAATTGGTATGTGAAATTTCAAAGACTTCGTTTGAACATAATAAAATGGAAAACAGTTTCATTTTGACCCAAAGGACGGCGCCTGCCTTCATATATAAAGTAGAATGAGAAATAAAGTTCCTTGTTGAAAATATTCAGTCCTAAACCTAGCTTTGAACTGATGTATTCATTCTCACTGAATATCTGTCACACTTCATTTACTTCTTTGTGTATAAGTAAAGGACACTTTAAATATATAAAGTTATTGGCCCAGCGTGGTGGCTCACGCCTGTAATCCCAGCACTTTGGGAGGCTGAGGCGGGCGGATCACGAGATTGGGAGATCGAGACCATCCTGGCTAACACGGCGAAACTCCGTCTCTACTAAAAATAAAAAAAATTAGCCAGGCGTGGTGTCGAGCGCCTATAGTCCCAGCTACTTGGGAGGCTGAGGCAGGAGAATGGCGTGAACCCTGGAGGGGGAGCTTGCACTGAGCCGAGATGGTGCCACTGCACTCCAGCCTGGGTGACAGAGCAAGATTCTGTCTCAAAAAAGAAAAAAGAAAAAAGAATATATATTTTTAAAACTTCAAAGTATGGTGTGTAACAGAAGTATTAATTTTATGGTTTCTGAAACAGAAATAAGACAAAACAAAAGCTTAAGGTATGTTTAAGGCAGTCATCTCTGTTCCAGTCCAGTTGTGATTCCTTTTCAAACTTCTGCCATTGACTTTCTTGTCCCACTTTCTTATTGATCTTATGTCTGTGCTAGGAAGTGACTTTCTTGAGGTGAAACCTTAATATTAATTGCAGAAACGGTCAGCCTTTATATAAGCACTTGTGCAAAAATTTCCTGACAATACAAAATTTTTAGATGTGCTGCTGGGGAGGATCTACTTTTCTTCCTTTAGTCTCTGTGGTATGCTGGTCACCAGGTAAGTGCTAACTATAGCATATAGCTGCTCTTGCTATTTGCATGGTTCTTTCTGAGTGCTATGAAGTGAGGTTTCCCTGTGTCCTTTGTTGATGAAAAGGAGGTTTTATACTCTGCTTCTTTAGATGGAAGAGCCACTTCCTGATTGGGTTCTGGGCTAAAAGTGGATCTGCCTTTAGGCAGAAGTATGAATGTCATGATACTTCCTATTTAATATTATTAACCATACTTCCTGGCCCCAGAAGGCCAGAGTTCGACTGTTTATTTCACATCAGTTATCGTGAAATTATTCACAGCGGGGAAACAATACTGGGTGAATTGGCCACACTCATGTTGAAGGAATCTTATTTAGACATGTCATACTGGTTCTGAAATATGGTCCATTTAGGATAGTATTCTATTTCTGGAAGTAGCATGTGGTGTGATTGATGAAAACACACACAATTTATCTTTGACATTAGTCCATAGATTTTGATGTTTAATAAAGGATGAACATCTCAGCCTTTCCTAATAATCCGTTATGGTTTTCTAAGCATTACTCTTTTAACTTCTCCATCCTACTTATACTAATAACTTTTACTTTTTGAATGATTATTTCCTTAAGGTAACTACTCACAGTATAGGATTTTAATCTCATTATTTATTCTCTACATTTCCCTTTTTTTAGTTTTCCAACTGTTTTTTAATAATCGTTCTTGTTCAAAACTTTAACCTTTCTACAGTCTTCATAGGCACTCAAAGCAGGGTATATATCTGATAAAATTACCCATGAAATTTTTTTTATAACTAAGCACTATAGTATACAAGTAATGACATGAATACGTGGGTGAAAGAATGAAAATTGACGGCTAAATGGTGATAGAAATGCATTTTGCATTTCAATTCTTTTTTCTGTCTATCTCACAATAAAACAAAGAAGGATGATACAAATATATGTGCTAGAAGGCCCATTAACTGGCATACAAAATCGCTGAAGCAATGTAGTTCAGCAGAGAAACCAAAGACATGTAATAAGAGTGAGAAAGCAGTTTTGATAATTAGAATGAGTCAAAAGCAATCTCCTGCTTGCTTAGCTCACACAGATGACAGAGAAAGGAAAATGTTCTTTTCTTCTGAGACAGAAACAGGACATCAGTCAAAATGATAAGAGATGTCAGTATAATATTCCTCTGAGTCAGGTAGCACTGAGTTAGTCATCTGGGATGAGAGTTTTTAATCTTTTTCTTTGCTTCAGTTTCACTTTGGGCTTTGGGGTAATAGATTCCATATCTATATATATCTAAAAAATGTTCACAGTTCTTAGTTGGGAGAAATAAAAGTAGTTTATAATCTAGTGAGAAAAATATAATCTTTGAAGTCAGTCAAACTAGACTTTCACTTTTTTCTATGTTAACGTGAATAAGTAATTTATCTTCCTCAAAATGGGTATGAAATTACCTTTCTCATCAGAATTTTGTGGATATTTATGATTAGATATATGTAAAATACTTTTGCAAATACTTGTATTAGTAGTTGTTATTAAATTTACTTAAGGGACAGCCAAAAATATCAACCTTTTTTATAGTAGCAAAATGAACCAACACTTAAGGTAATGCGTTAACATACAAAGTATAGTACTCTTGCAGTTTTTAGTTTGTTGTATTTCCAAAGAAAAATATAGAAAAGGACATTTCTATGTCACTGATGCTAGCCAAAGGCAAAGCTTATTTAAAATTATCTCAATTTCCAAGGCCAAAATAGACCATGATCATATTTATGGTATGAAATCAGTAAATATTTACTCTATTCCTCTGTCCTACCCTAGTAAAAGGTGAGTTTTTCTTTTCAAAACTAAAATGTAGGATAATAAAGACTGCTGAAGAAGTTACTAATGAGAAAAATGTGAAATCCAGCCAGTATGTAGTGACATATTCTAAAAATAGAACAATGAGTATAGTAGACTAACATACAACATACAGAGAAAAAAAAAAGAAAAGAAAAAAAAATCACTTTCTAATTATACAGGAAAAAGAGATGAGGGAAACGAGTGCCAAAAAATTGAATAATCTTTTTAACTATGTTAACTTCTAGTTCAATGAATCAGTGTTTGTGCCACATGGTTTTCTACTATCCTCAGCAAAAATTTCAGAAGAGACAAACCTTGTTTTTGTGATTGCATAGGCACCTATCTCACAGCTGGAAAAATAAGGCTCACAGCTGCTATATTTGTGGCAGAGAAAATTAATTGTAAATGCAAAATGTTTAGAAGATGGCTGGTGTAAAGCAACTGTGCAATATATTGTAGATGTGTAATGTATTAGCAAATATCAATTCATTCTTTTGTTCACAATTACACATTGAGCATTATATGCATTAGTCACATAAGAAGAACGGATAAACTGTGCAGAGAATACTGTCAGCCATTGCTGTGCAACAAACTACCTGAAGACCTGAAGACTCACTGGCTTAAGACAATAAACATTTATTACCAGTTGGGTATTTCTTCTCACCTGAGCCATAGTGAGCTATTCTTGGTGGGACACATTCTGCTTCTGTGGTACATTAGAGGTTGTGCTGGGTTGCTTTGCTAATGTTAGCTGAACTCTTCCATTTGTTCTCTGCTAGGACAACAGTGCACCTCTGCCCCAACAGGCTGGCTCAGGCTTGTTCCCATGCCATGACAGAAATGACACAAGAGCAGGAACATGCAACAGGCTGGGAGTGTAACAATGTTGCTTCCACCCCATTCCATTAATCAAAGCAAGTCTCAAGGCTAGACCTAGTTTAAAAGGTGGGAAAGGCCGGGCGCGGTGGCTCAAGCCTGTAATCCCAGCACTTTGGGAGGCCGAGACTGGCGGATCATGAGGTCAGGAGATCGAGACCACCCTGGCTAATGCGGTGAAACCCCATCTCTACTAAAAAAATACAAAAAAACTAGCCGGCATGGTGGCGGGCGCCTGTAGCCCCAGCTACTCGGGAGGCTGAGGCAGGAGAATGGCATAAACCTGGGAGGCAGAGCTTGCAGTGAGCTGAGATCTGGCCACTGCACTCCAGCCTGGGCGACAGAGCAAGACTCCGTCTCAAAAAAAATGGTGGGAAAACAGACTACCATGTGAGAGGTTTATTGCAAAGTCACTTTGCAAAATAAGCATTGATATGGGAAAAGATGACCATTTTAGCAATCTACCATGATGACTATGCTAAAAGCATAATTGACAAGGCTGTTTTTGAAATATTTTTAAGCATATTTATTAAAGTAAGGTTGTTAGCTTCAGTCTTTTCCCATATAAAACAAAACAGTGCAAAAAATACCATGAAATAGCCAAATTATAAGATTGTACGAGGATAAAGTCAAGTTTGTTGTTAGAACATTACATGATAGAGATTTATTTATTCAAAGGTAAAATTACTGTAATGAATAGTATTTAGCTAGGTGTTCGTGACTGCTACCTCTAGGTTTGAATGTGTTTATTTATTTTATAATATACAGAGAATGGGACTAATATATACTCATTGTAGTGTGCTTCTCACAAGTATAACCATTTCAAGGGTTTATCTCTGGCAGCCTTCACCAAATCAATATTCCTTTAGTTGAAACTATTGAAGACAAGGTTTGCTTTCCAAAATATGTATTCTTAAATACCAAACATGAGTACTCCACCATGTCTCACAGACATTGCCATTGGTACATTCAGTATTTCACCTGATGCTGACAATCTAAGCAATGGATTCATAAACTGGCTTCCATATCTCTATAAATAGGCAGACGCCATTACAATCTAACCTTGACTTCACTGGGGGTCATCCTAATTTTTTTTAATTTCAGCATAAACTGGTGTGAAAGAAGGTTTGTTGTTCATGAAGGCTTAATAGTATTAATCAGAAATAGAAAGCATACTTAGAACACCATAAGAATAGCATTTACTACAAATTTAAAGCATTTATGCCTACCTAGGCTTGTTCTGAGTAATTTCTCTGAATTGCTTATTTAACTTAATTCTTACACCAACTAGTGAATGGTAAATACTATTTTTAGCCCAGTTTTCTGCTGAGAAAATTGAAGCAAAGAGTACTCTTGGGGCATATGTAAGGCCATGTGTCTTATTAGTGAATCTATCATTCAAACACAGACACTCTGATTCCAAAGTGACATCCTTAACACCTACAGTTTTTATTTTCAGCAAAGCTGCTTAGTGGAAAGAGAAGAAACAGCTAATCAAATATCTGACAACTTCGTACAAGTTTTAAATTGTGTTCATGATTTGCTACCAACCTTTATTTTTAGTAATCTTTTCCTAAAAACAATGCAAAGATTTTATTTGTTCACATATGGAAACTAGGGGTTGTGAAGTTCCATTACATATAAAACAAGGAATTTTTCTACTAAAACTGAAAACTTTAAAACTGTTTGTTTATCTCTATATATACAACAACATATTTTGTTTAAGAAAACTCATTATTTTGACCAAGCAGTTCATGCCTTTGGATATCAGAAGACAAATCTTAAAGCATTGAACACCAGGCCGGGATGGTGGCTCACACCTCTAATCTCAGCACTTTAGGAGGCCCAGGTAGGTGGATCACGAGCTCAGGACATTGAGACCATCCTGGCTAACCCGGTGAACCCCTGTCTCTACTAAAAATACAAAAAATTAGCCGAGCATGGTGGTGGGCACCTGTAGTCCCAGCTACTGGGGAGGCTGAGGCAGGAGAATGGCGTGAACCCGGGAGGCGGAGCTTGCAGTGAGCCGAGATAGCACCACTACTCTCCAGCCTGGGTGACAGAGGGAGACTCTGTCTCAAAAAAAAAAAAAAGAAGAAAGAAAAAAAAATTTACATCATGTAAAGGTCAAGTTTATATTAATGTAGGACATTTTGCTATGACATGTTGCAAATTATTATTAAATTTAACAGAATTCCATATTGATAGACAGGAATTACAGTTATCATAGAGTCACCAGGAAGAATACTGTGATTGAGGGTAAGTATTAGTATATTTGTGAATTCATAATGTATAATACATGGTTCATATTTATTCCAGGTAATTTAATTATTATTACAAACTACGAGCAAATATCCTTGATGTACCTTATATTTAGCCCAAAGCGTATTTTGTAGTTGGCAGTTAAAAATAAGATTTAAAAAGAAATTCAACATTTTCAGTAATTTACTCTCTTAAAATCCATAGATATTTGTTACAATTTTTAATTTTTTTCTGAGACGGAGTCTCGCACTGTTGCTCAGGCTGGAGTTCAATGGTGCCACCTTGGCTCACTGCAACCTCAGCCTCCCAGGTTCAAGCTATTCTTCCTGCCTCAGCCTCCCAAGTTGCAGGGATCACAGGAGTCCGCAACCACACCCAGATGATTGTTTGTATTTTTAACAGAGACAGGTTTTTGCCATGTTAGCCAGGCTGGTCTCAAACTCCTGACTTCAGGTGATCTGCCCATCTTGGACTCCCACAATTTTCGTGTGTGGGTATAATCTCACATCATGATAAAACAACAAATATAACGACAACACTCAGAGGTACAGAAGTGTGAAAGAGGCTATGTTCTAAGAACAATAAGCAATACTATGTTATAGACACTCTAAGAACAAGTAGTTAGAAAAAAAGGCACTTCTCAACCCTAACATGTAACTAACTCGAAACCTCTGCAGTGCCAAATCATTCCTGCAAAGAATTATAGTTTTTACATTCTTTTCTCTTATGCTCTAACTATTGGCATCAACTTTACTTTTCCATTAGTATGTCATAGTCTCTGAAGATAGACAAGAACTCAAATCCAGCCTGGAGTATTTAAAAAACATAATGGTTTGAGCAATTTACTTAATGATTTTGTGATCCATCTCTAAAGTGGGAATCAAAAAATTGAATGAATTAATGAGTCAGCAGTTAAAACCATTAACTGAGATACTTATTTTTCTTGAAATTTATTTCAATCCCATTTGACTACCTTTTTATATACTAACTTGCCACTTAGTTTCTAGTGATAGAAACCTTTCAGTTGATTGCTGCTTAGGTTTGCTAACTTTCCGGGTCTTTCCTTAAGGAAACAAGATTCGGGTATTAATATGTGGTGCAGAAATCTTGCAGACATTTTACTCTTATAGTTATCCATAGTTTTGAATGAATATGTCCAGAGCTGTTCCTTAAAATGTTTTCTTTGGAATTCATGTTCAATGGAGGTAGGACTGGCATATTTAGTTTAGGTAATGATTTATATTTTCAAAAAATCTACTATTAGGACAGCACATTTATAATATTTAATAATTACTACTAAAAACCAAAGCTATTTTAATCTCTGCTTAACATCTTTCATGAGGCAAAACATTTTGAAATGAAAATCTATCAATACTGTATGTTCAGTTGGCGTAACATGCTGTGAGCTCTCAGGATGAACAGGAATCTCAGATCCAAGAAGCAAAGCCTCTCTGTTGTTTACAGTATTTAAAATAAATTGTTTCAGTTCTCTGTGGGATTGTTTCCTATTGAGAAGAAGCTCATAATTAAAAACAGCAACTGGAATAGAATTACAATGCAGGTATTTTTACAATGTGGGCACCTGGTATATTATCTTGAAATAAACTGACCTATAGTTATTACTGATAGTGTTCTTTCTAGGCGGGATTTGCATAACCACAGAGAATTATTCCCTCTGCCCTTCCTTTTGAAAAGAGCATAGAGTATTTAGTAGAGAGGAGGTAATTATGCTATTTGGGATAATAGTCAGATTTACTGTCTAGGGCTGCTATTCTGAACACTACATGAATTTCAGTATAATTGCTCAGATCCTGTTTAGATGAAAGCTGATTCATTTTTTTCAGGTCTTCTTTGTGCTCCCTTTTTTATTCTTATTGGTATTTTTTTGTTTTAAGCAAGCAGGTCTAACCATTACAAGCAAAAATGCTATTTAATACTAAAATTGACCTTCTTTTGTCTGTATTTAGAGATTGTTTATTGGAAAAATTTTGAGTTGTCATAGATCAAAATTTTGTTCAAATGATAATTGCCTTTTATTCCAATGTTTTGTTAGCATGCCTGTCATTTCCATAATATTTACGAATAAATGTACTCCATAAATTCCATTTTTTAGACTGTTTAGCACCCACCAACATCAACAAGGTCAAGTGGTAAGCTGAAAGAATTTTACATTTGACTTTGCTTATTAAAAGAAAACCATAGAATAATTGCATTATTAAAGTTAAGTATCTTTTGCTGTATTTTAATTGTGGTGATACTTACATCTTAAAAGCTATACTTAACCAGAATACAAAAGGTCCTCATGTAGGACATGTTGGTATTATTTTCTCCTTTTCCATATAAATATATTATCATTTTTAACTATTGTGACATAGAGGAGCTAAAACGGAGGCATTTTATATGGCTTCTCCTATAAATTACCCATGTATAGTCTCACACTGCATAAACAAATCCAAAATTTACTTAAATAAAATAGTTTATTTTAATTTGTGTAGTTTCAAGAATTATCCTTATACATTTTCAGAAATAGAACAAGGCATTTTACCTATTGAGTTTTGAGCAGATAGGTATAAAAAATTTTTGTAGTATCACGAAATAACTCTTAGTGACCATCTACCATCCTTTTACTGTTAAATTTAATTTAGTTACAGTTTTTGAAATTTAAAAGTTAACCTTTCTGGTTTATTTTTATTTTTATTATTATTATTATTTTTTGAGATGGAGAGTCACTCTGTCGCCTGGCTGGAATCCAGTGGCATGGTCTCAGCTCACTGCAACCTCCACCTCCCAGGTTCAAGCCATTCTCTTGCCTCAGCCTCCCTGGTAGCTGGGATTATAAGCACCCGACACCGGACTTGGCTAATTTTTAATATTTTTAGTAGAGACTGGGTTTCACCATGTTGGCCAGGCTGGTCTCCAAATCCTGAGCTCAGGTGATCCACCCGCCTTGGCCTCACAAAGTGCTGGAATTACATGCATGAGCCACTGCAGTTGGCCTAAAATTTAAGCATTTTTAATCTATCATCAAAATGTTTTGTATTATTCTATCCTCATTTTTCAATTAAAAACTTTTCTAATCAGTAGAAATTGCCTACTGTAATTACACATATACTACTTTAGACAATTAGTTGATGAGTAATTACATATCTGCACGGCATCTTTGGGTAAATAATAAATCTGCATATTGGTATTATGTAAAATATCCAGAATCCATTATAATGCGAGTATTTTTTCTTTATTTTTCTTTTTTTTTTTTTTTTTTGAGACGGAGTCTCGCTCTGCCGCCCAGGCTGGAGTACAGTGGCTGGATCTCAGCTCACTGCAAGCTCCGCCTCCCGGATATATGCCATTCTCCTGCCTCAGCCTCCCGAGTAGCTGGGACTACTGGCACTCGCCACCTCGCCCGGCTAGTTTTTTGTATTTTTTTAGTAGAGACAGGGTTTCACTGTGTTCGCCGGGATGGTCTCAATTATAATGCAAGTATTTTGACAATATGATAACCTAGTATATTACCTTGAAATAAACTGACATATGGTTATCAGGTATAAATACTGTTTCCTATGTAAAATGATCACAATTCAGATATTGACCTATAAATTACCCCAAATCTGCGTTCAAAATACTCTTCTGATAGTATAAAATTGGGCTTGATTTTAGGCCCTCCATGAAATTGCATCATTAAAGTATGAAATTTATTGGATCAATTTTATCAGTGTTTATTCCAAAGTCACCCACCATACACACACACACACACACACACACAAACACACACACACACGGAGAGATGGGGAGGTAGGAGGAAGAGAGAGGAAGCAAAGGAAAATGGTAGGGGTAGAGGAGAGAGAAAGGGAGAGAGAGGTGAGCATATACAGCTAACACAACAAGCAAAATTCCTATTATTTAATCAGATCCCTTAAATAAAAATATGTGAGAGCTATCTTTCAAAGACTTCTCTTAAACCATGAAATAGTTATATGGCATTCTAATTTAGCCAGTCCACAAAGCTATCTGTGATGGCAGAAAAGGGTTCTTTCTTGAAATGGATGCTTCATTCTTTTTCTCCCAGTAGCTATTCATCGCCCTTTGTCTATTTATATTCATTATTGCCACTGTAAGAACAGTGCGGGTTTTCATTACTTCATTGGCATGGGACGCACTGATTCAGTTTTGCTGTCACTTCTGACCCGTTTCCCTCCCTCCTCCACTTTCACTTACTGAAAATCTACAAATAGAAGAAACAACATACACAGTATAATACAGTACAAAAAAAAACAGCACGTACAAATTAAGTTGTCATGTGTAGCTTGAATTTAATAGAAATGCATGTATTGAATGATAAATGCAAAGAGGCTTATGAACAAGCAGTGTGTCTGGAAGATTTTTCTGTATAAAATGGTTTTTAAAAGTATGTTAACTGGTATTATCAGTCCTCTGACTTTTTATTATATTATTATATTATGGATAATTTTTATTCCCTCTGAGATATTCAACTGAGGAAGAAAAAGTAGTTTTCTTAAATAATTGAAATGACATCTTTACATATTTGTTGTGAAATATGTGTAGCTATTTAATAAGAATTCTTTACTTTCAGCTCATTATTTTTCTGTGGATAGTGTGATCATGTAATTTATTTTTCAAGTTTCTTATGTATGTATATTGTGTAAGCTTTATGGAAAACAGTAGGATTCTTGTTTTCTCTTAAATTTTACTATCAGTAATTATTACCAATGTAATGTGATGAATTCTTTATTATGATTCACATAACTAGGAAAAGAATTCTTAGAAAATACATATTCTGTGCTTTCCCTCTTTCTAATAGTCATGGATAGGAGGAAGCTATATTGAATTTTAAAGTGGTTTAACAGAAGTAATTGGATCTCACACAACAGAAAGTCAGTTTAAAATATACATTTTGCCAGCTCAGAAGATTCAGTCCATTATCACTACTGAATTCACGTTTATTCTTTTTCTTGCGAAACGGATAAGAAAAACCTCCATTGTATCCACAGGCCTTAAGTTTGGCTTCATTCTTCTTCCTCCAGTACACCAAAATAATATTATTTGCAAAGAATTTAGAAAAATGTAATCGTGTAATAAGTCTTCATTGTCTTATTCCCGGGAGCTATAGACTATATTAAAGTCCCTCTCTATATGCAGGTTAATTAGATTTCTACAAGACTCCGCCTGGTCAATGGAGGGGAGAGAAATGATCCCAAAAAATCCAAGCCCTCTAAAATAAGTGCCTCTGACACTACAAGAGTCTGTTTTATGCCCAAAATACCTTGAAGCATCTCTCAGTCTTTGTTGAGTTCCTGCAGGAATCATGGTACCTGGACACCCTTAGACCTGTAATTCTCTGGAAAAGCATGAGGCATCTTTGGTTTACCAAAAGTGGATTTGGTTATACAAAGGGTCCATAAACACTGCTTGCATACTTTTCTGGTTGTTATAGGCAGTAACCAAAATGAGCATGTGGTTCATAGAAACATGTAACATAACACTATGAAAGCCTACCAACACATCGAAAGCCTTAGTGACACTGTATTGATATCACTTTCCCTGAGAGGGAACTGAAGTAGACAAAGCTTGTCTTGACCACTGAGGAGGCATTTCCGATGGCATTGGCACCATCGTTTGCACAAGTAGTTGATGGGGCTGCTTGAGAGACCCCATGCAGATCACGGTGACTTTGTTATCCTTGGAAAAAAATCTTACCTCAGGTTTTTCTCTCAGTATGGTCTCAAATGCAAGTTGCATACAGGAAGTTGAGTAGGATAACATAAAAAGGGAAAAGAAAGAATTAATACAACTGTAAAATACACAAACCAAGGTGAGTGTGAGTGTCAATAGTAAGTGTGTATATAGCACTATACCATAAATAACATATTATATATTATCTAACATTCAGACTGAATATTTGTGGGAATTTTTTGTTTGTTTTTGTCTCTTTTTTTTTTTTTTTTTTTTTTTTTTGATGGAGTTTAGCCCTTCTTGCTCAGGCTACAGTCCAATGGTGCAATCTCGGCTCACTGCAACCTCTGCCTCCTGGGTTCAAGTGATTCTCCTGTCTCAGACTCCCAAGTAGCTGGGATTACAGGCATGCGCCACCACGTCTGGTTAATTTTGTATGTTTAGTTTTTTGTATTTTGTCCGACTAATTTTGTATTTTTAGTAGAGACAGGGTTTCACCATGTTGGTCAGGCTGAACTCCTGACCTCAAGTGATCCACCCGCCCCGTCTCTCCAAAGTGCTGGCATTACAGGCGTGAGCCACCACTCCCGGCCTAGATTTTATATAATATATACTAGATTGTGTTTTAAAATTTTTAACAACTAGGGAAGTTAAAGATGCTCTGGAATCTGTCTTGAGTAAAATGTCAGTAAACCTAATTACCTGGGCTAACCTCTCACGTGATTACAAGTCAGTTTAGCAAATGGGTGCCGTACCCTAGAGCTTTTTTATTTTCTCTAGTTCCATTAAGGGCACTGAGCTTTACATTGAGGAACACATTCAAGACTCCCATATATATTTGAAGCATTTGACAGAATAAGAAATATTAGAATGCAGAGACATAGTTAATATTTTAGAATTCATTAATTCATTTATCCCCCAATTTTTTATTACGTATTACAAAATGTGCCAAGCAGTTTTCTAGGCAAAATATTTTATCAGTCCAGTATGTTTATTTCCTCCTGGGATGTTAGCATAATTATAATATTGCTATTGCTAGAACCATGAATTTTCCAGTTTGAATAAGGCTATATTTGTTCCTTGATAGAATATAATGATGGAGATAATTGAAATTTACAAGGAAAAAATCATTTGCCATATTTAAGATGAAAAATATTTTTATCTATCATCCAATACTGAGTAATGACATGTGGTAGGACTCTGATGTAGAGGTCAGTCTCTAGCAGAAAGGATGGGTAGAGGGGTTGTTAAGGAATTCTGTCATGAAGGTAGGTCAGAACTGTTAGGGACCAACATTTCATTTCTAATGACCGGCTCAATCAGAAAAGCTACGTTTTATTTGTTTCTATTATTCATGGAACATTTCACATAATTTATTGTAATTCTTTTATGAAAGTCTGTGCTTTCTAACATGGATTAAAGTTACTTCTATACTTATTCGCTTTCCTAGATTCTCCCATCTTGAAGATAGGATTCACATTTAAATTGCATTTCCTCCACAATCCCTGGGAAGGAGATACACAGTAACTATTTGTTGAATAAATATCTGAGTGAAAAATTCTGCATTTAAGTAAGATGTCCCCTCAATGACTTATAAAAAACCATGATTCTTTTAAAAATCCGTGTCCAGCATTCTAAGAAGGTAGCCAAGCTTGTGTAAATTATGATGAAAGTTCTGCTGTCCTTATAGCATTCAGATTTACTTTGAAAGGGAATTGGTATCAGTGACTGGAAACTGTAAATTCTCTACTAATTTTAGGTCATTAGTTGTTCTTCTTGTGGAATATTAAACAATTCCCAACTAACATTTTTTTTAATATTGTTCTAAAATATATGCCTCTGCCTAGCCAAGTCATTTGGAGGTCTCTCCGTCCTGCGAAGTTGATCAATCATCTTTACAGTTTAAGAAAGATTTTAGTTGAAAACATGGTTAGTGTCAGTAACTCCTAAAAAAGAAAAAAAAAAAAAAAAAGAAGAAGAAGAATAAAAAGAAAAACAGGATGTCAACCTGAGTAGTATCTAATTTCAAATCTGTTTTGGGATATTCTGCCCTCAATTTAAAGCCATAGTTTTGGTACTAATGGTACAAATGAACAAGAGCTAGGATAAAGTAAGAGGGAACAGATGAAGACCTTCTAACCAATAGTGATGCTTATTTAAAATACCTAAAACACTAACATAGAAAGAGCTTAAAGTACATGTTCTTTAACACAATGAAAAGACTAGTTAAAACATCCAGAAAACTTAATGGTTAGATTTCAATCCCCAAGGATCAAATTTTTAAAAAGAAAAAGAAAGGAAAAAAAAAAAGAGAGAGAGAAAATCATAAACCTCAGTATATATGTAACAGCTCCTGTTGGCTTACTCCTCTAGGAGTGCTACTAAAAACTTTTTGAGATTAAAGGTAGATAATATAAAATGTGCAAGTCTTCGGTGTCATCAATCTACATTTTTTTCCCTAGTTTTTGTTTCTTGCTAGGACCATAATTTTTCATTAACTTGCCTACCATGCTCTAGTTTTAGGTTCATTTCATAAGGCATTTGTATATTTTCTTTCCTCATCATGGGAAATGAGTGATTGACTCACACATTCTCTGTTATTTTTAATGCCAAGGTAGTAATATCCTGTACAGTCATTTTTAAAATTATATTTTGTTCTTACATTACAACCTGCCCATACCTGTAAAAAAGAAGACTCCTAGCTCTAACACAGCATCTAATTAATTGAGCCCAGATCAATCTGTCATAGGTCTGTAACCATTGAGAGTCAAGGGTTACAATTAATCCACACACTTTACCTTAAGGCAGAGCTGAAAATCTACATAAAGTTTTTACCAACCACAAATCCGTATGGGTCTGCAGCAACCTCAATTCTTGCTTTCTCAGAAGAAAAAATTTGACTAGGGGGCGTAAGGTGGAAAAAGAGACTGAGACAAGTTTTAGAGCAGGGGTCGAAGTTTATTAAAAAGCTATAGAGCAGGAACCAAAGGAAGAAAAGTATACTTGAAAGAGGCCCAAGCAGGCGACTTGAAGTACAAGTGCTGGAGTTCGACCTTTTGACATGGGGTGTTATATGTCGGCATTCTTATGGGGTCTTGTGTCCCTTACCCCTGGATTCTTCTTTTGGCGTGGATTATTCACATGTGCCATGATCTGCTAGTGCTTGGGAGGCGAGCATGTGCAGTGCGGGTACTGGAGTTAAACACATGCTCCAGAAGAAGCTGAGGGATTCTTCCCTTCTCCAGTGGAATGCGCCAGAAGGTCATATACCAGTTAAATTCTGCCATTTTCCCTCTTAGTGCGCATGTGTGAGCCCACTCGCCTAAGTCCACAGATCTTATCAGAAAGCTACTGGTTTCAGGTTTTTTTTCTATCTATAGGTAAACTGCGTTTTCCTAGTGCTGGCTACGACCAATGATTATTTTAGAGAGGCAGTATAACAACTGCCTGACCATCACCTAATGGTCACCTGACTTTTCTGGTGGGTGTGAGGGTTGTCTCCTGCCCTGTTCCTGTCTGACTCGCTACCCACTGTAACAAAGTCAATGGCAATTATAAATTATTCTACAAGTCACATATCGAATTAAGAAACTCATTACCTTTCTCTATTTTATTTTTTCTTCCCATTTTTTCTTCCATTTCCCTCTTCTTACTTTCCTCATACATCCTTCCATTCTTTCTTCCTTTCCTGTTCATCCTTATTTCTTTTATTTTTTCCTCCTTTCCTTCTTGTTTTTTTAAATCTTCTTTTTTCAATTCCTTTCCTTTTTTTATTTTCTTCCCCAAGCTTGCTCCATTTTTTTTTCTTTTCAGTCTTTTCTTTCTTTTTTTTTTTTTTTGTCAATCTGTACATTACATCTCCCATATGTTCACTGAAAATTAGGTATAACGGAAAGAAAAGATGATAAAATCAGGATCCAGCTTTCCTTATTTTATTTCCTCCTTCTTCCCTTTCTTAAATTCATATTTATTGAAAACCACTTACATAAATATATCTAGAAATTTGAGGTATAGAATCTCATTTGTTCTCTGCAATGTCCCTCCAAGCAAATAAAGAGGCAGTGGCTAAGCAATGGTAATTAACTTGCATAAACCCATAGGTGAGTGTCAGGGTTAGAAAACAGGTATGGTTACTCAGGGGGCCCTAGTTTAGCCAAATCCTTTTTTACCTCTTTCACTGTCTAGATTAGCTAGTTCAATGAATCATTTGGCATCTGTTTCTTATTTTTAACCCTCTGGGAAATGAATGCAACACTTGCCTCTTTCTCTTCTTCGTTCAATAAAGAAGATGCCCTCAATTGTGCCAGGCACGGAATAATCAATTCCCATGATGATGATTATGGTAATGATGATAGCTTACACTTACATAGTCTTTTGTGTGCCCAAAGCTAGCCTTACCTTTATGTAGATAAATGCATGCCACTCATAATGATAACTTAGTCATTTATCTTAATTAATGCTGATGTGCTGGATGTAATCAGTACATGTTCATTATTCACAGGTCCCTGTAAAGATAAAGAGATGTTTTGGGGCTGGTATGTCCTTTGCAAGTTGTCTTCATTTTTATGTCCAGGTGCTGCAAGAGGAAAAAAGGCATTTTTAACCAAACTCAACTTAGGTTGAATACAATATTCATTTAATACAAATTTTGAGGAGAGGAGGCAGTATATATAAATTATCTGTCTTTTTAATGACAGAACATCATTAGGAAGGAAGGAAGTGTAAGAAAAATATCAGTGACTATGATTTGCTGCCTTAACTGTAGAGATACAAATTAGAAGAGTTTCATCTGTAAATGTTTGCTAATAAATTTAAGAATAATTAATTTAAGAATAACTTATTTATTTAAGTCTGATATCCTGTGCCTTGCTTCAAGCAGCAGTATAATAATCTGTGGATGCTTGGACGTCAGAGACATTTTATCTTTGTAGACCTTTTATGTTCCTGTATCTTTTTATATACAGTCAGGAAAATATGATTACTAGTTGAGAATTTGTAGTTGCTGTTAGTTTTCCATATACAAAGATAAGCACTGCCAATGCCCAAATAAGAACAGCTTTGAACATTTGAAAACAACTCAGTGGTAGAAGAAAACGCATCTCTCATAAAACTTATTTGTTTTAAGTTACTCCAACTTAGTTTAAAATAACCTAATTTAGCATAATGATAGTAACTTGGTGATTCATCTGTAAGGAATTCCATTTTGTAGGAAGAAAAAAAAATACATGGATCTCTTTAGTTATCTACAAGGTAGCAGATTTAATTATATCTTGCTCAGGAGGAAAAAGTTCTTGGTGCTTCTCCTTGTCGGTTAGTAGCCCTGGGGTTAAGTATTCAACAGAATCATTATTAGATCTGAATCACAATTTAGCCAGAGGTTTTTTGAGGTTTTTTTTTTTTCCCCCAAAGAAGCAAAAGCAAGTCTGATGATGATTATTTCAGATTATTTAGCCATAACTATCTGGACACAACCGTAAGCAGCATATTGTACTGTTTTCCAAAATTCATGAATAACTCATCAGATACTTCTTAGATCATCTTCTTCTGAATCCTGACTCTGACTGCAATTCTAAATATATTTAATCCCACCAAATCCCCGTGTGCTCTTTGGAAGCCATGTAGGTATATCATGGGCTGATAACTAGTCCTCACTTTGACTGGACATTTTTAAGAGTTAAATGACACTACTTAATACAGCCTAAAGGATAAATAAATCCCATAACTCATTGCTAGCGTTTTTTTTCAGAAAAGTAGGTTCTCCTTGACAGCTACTTTAAAAGACAAGTCTTCTCAAGATATTTGTTTTCCCTTTTAATTCTCTTGCTTTTGCATTTAAGCTGTGGATTGTTTAGCCTACTTAATATGCAGAGCAGAAAGCTGTTTTCTAACTTTTCCCCCTCTTCTTAAAGGTTATTTGATGCACATTACTGAAATCCTGTACCTTTTATACTTTCTAATCTGTTTAAAGATTCTTTAGATTATTTTTTTCAAATGCTGATATACTTGTAAAGTTCATCTAAGTATAGGGTAGAGATGATAGTGTGTTGAAGACAGACATTCTCTTTAATTTTCTCAATTTTACCTTCTTTTCATGTCCTTTTTTTTTTTTTTTAAGTAAATTGGGATTTAAGCAGTAAAAAATGTGATTCTAAAATATATAAAACAGTAATTATATAAGAATTGTTTCTTTGGGGGAAATGAGAGATTATACCTGGTTAAGTAGATGACAGAGTACTAATTATTATTTATAACCTTTATTATTATGAATCTGCAAGTCACAAAAGATTAAGTTTCAGTTAACTTTGAACAGCTAGTAATTATAAAATACAATGCCAACTGTCAGAAAATCATTAACTTTTGTACACCTAATCTTTGAAATTAAATTATTTTATAATTATTTTTCTAAGCTTCTTACAATGTGCATTTTTTATATTTGTTAATTTTAATACTTTTTTAATAAGCAACCCTACAAGCTATCTTTTTAAGCTACTTTTCTGGGGCTTTATTTAAAAGAAATATTTTTGGTACTATAAATTTATAACAAAAAAATGAGTCTGTAATCTTTCATTTTCTTATTGGTAAACATACACAAATTTAAGATTTTGACACCTTTAATTTATGCCAGGAAAGAGGGTATTAAGTAAAAATATATAATTTTCAATAATAAAGAGTCAATATTCTATCATTCAATTATGTGTGGTGGAAAGAATACATAGAATAGTAGTTAAAGCACTAGTAGTGAGATAGGAGAGTTCCCTTGACCCCCCTTGCGGGACTTCTGAAAGGGGTGGCTTGTTTACTCAGCTGCCACTGTGCTCAAAGCCCTTGTGGGAGGAAAAGCATGCAGGTAAGCAGGTGCAGGAGCCAGGGCAAGTGCCTTTGGGCACCAACAGGAATGAACCCCACAGTGGTCCATGGCAGCATCTAGAGGTTGTCCATGACCTCTGGAGCCCCTGAGGTTGTGTGTTACAAATAATGCTCTTTTAGCTTTGCTGTCCACAGATGGCTTAAGTGTTAAACAGCTCAGTGAAGAATCAGTGTGACAGCCTTTCTGGGTTCCCACACCCAGTGCACCCAGAATTCTTGTCCAGCGTCCAGGAAGAATCAGGTCACATGAACAGATTGAAGAGTGGTATATGCAGAGGATTTTATGAAGCAATGGAAGTGGCTGTCAGTGGGATGCGGAGCTGGAAAGGGGATGGGAGGGAGAAGAGTTCGGAGAGGAGGCCGAACTCCTCTCCAACTGTTCCCAGCCAAACTCCTATTCATCCATCTCCAGCCGAACTTCTGTCCAACCTTAGTCTCCAATGTCCAGCTGCCTCTTCTCCTCTCAATGTCCAGCTGCTTCTTCTCTTCTTTCCTTCTCTGCCATGCCACTCTACTTTTCTGCCAGTGGAGCTTCGGGTTTTTAATGGGCACAGGGTGAGGCGGTGTGACAGGCCAGGGTGGTTTGGGAAAAGGCAACATTCAAGCGGGAGAATAAGAATACATGTGCTCATTAGGGCTGTGGGTCCAGCCTCAAGGGTGGAGCCCTCACCAGGGACCTTGCACTCTTCTAAGCAGTATTTCCCTGCCTCCTGTCTATCAGTAGTGATAGCAGCAGAAAAATATGTTAGGTGCTTTAATGTGTACACCATTATGCTAAGCACTCAATGTGCATTTTCTTATTTAATTCTCGGAACAACCCAATGAGATAGACTCAGATTTAAATAACTTGCTAAAGAACATAGTTGATAAGTGGCAGAATGTGGACTCAAAGCAGACTTCCTTTGTTCCGATACTTGAGTGTTAACCACTCCGATTCATTGATTTCTCTAAACAATCACAAGTAAAAATGAAAGTGAAAGATTATACCATGCATGGTTCCTTGGTCTTTGTGCGCCAAGATACAGTTATTAAACGTGCTAGGTATAGGAATGTACTTGAGTGCTCTACTACCTTCTTACCTCATTGTCTTTTTATATACATAGCTTTTCCCCATTCCTACAGATTATTTATTAGCTTCATAGATTGTGACCATACAACCAAAATGAACTAAAATTTCAGATATTATCCAATTACTTGATTAATGTAGGAAGTCAGGTTGGTAAATCACAGCTGAAATAGTGCTTTGTGTTCATTTTCTCTTAAGAAATCTGTACGTTATTTTACAATGGAACCAACCCAATTGTGATTAATATGTCCTACATAATCTCTTTGATGCTTTGTTTGCCAGAAACAACTGTCCAAATCATACTGCTTTTTTTCTGTTGTTAAGCATTTATTTCTGCTTCTCACATCTAATTCGCCAAGGAGTGGTTCAGCATCTCCCATTCTTAGTTTGGCCCAGCATGCTGTGGTTTCCAAACATGGCTTTTCTTTCTGTGAAATGACAATAATCCAAAACCTCATAAACGAGTTGTCTTCTTGCCATGTAGAATTTAAAATAGACCTATCCTGTGAAGATAAACCTTTTTTTTTTTTTTTTTTAGCTGAATATGGCTTTAATAATAGTGGAAGTTTGAGGCTTTTTACTAACACAGTAATTATGTCTCTTTATTTTGACTTGGATACAAAATTTTCCATCTCATTCAAGGACCGACTGAGGGACAGCTGTGGGAGAAAACCCCCAGGAAAAATAGATTGGACACCAACAGTCACATCCGAGTGTGGTTTGGCCCTGGAATCTTCCCAACACACACTCTCAAGTTTTCACCTTTCTATCTGTCCAAGCTAAAAATGTTCCTCTTATTTAAAGCTAAGACTTTTGTAGTTACCATTATATCTGACATCCGGGGATGCTACTTTTCACAGCTTTCTTCTTCTACATATAGAGGAGTACTTTTGTGGTTTGATTCAGCTTAGACACAGAAGATTTTCTTCTTTCTGAGTTTGTAGCACAAACTGCCCCTGGCATATGATGGTTTGGCATACGATTTTTGGACTTTATGATAGCGTGCAAGTGATAAGCATTCTGTAGAAAACATAGTTCAAGTTTTGAATTTTTATCTTTTATCTTTTCCCAGGCTAATGACATTCAGTACAATAATCTCTCGTGATGCTAGGAAGTGGCAGTGAGCCACACTTCCTGGTCATCCAGAGGATCTCGAGGGTGAACAACTGATACTCACAGTGCACTGTGTTGTCTGATGAGTTTGCTCAACTGCAGGCTAATGTTCTGAGCACCTTCAGCCTGGGCTTGGCTAAGCTACAGTATTCAGTAGGTTAGTAGTATTACATACATTTTTAACAATGATATTTTCAATTTACAATAGATTTATTGAGCCATAACCTCATTGTAAGTCAAGAAGTATCTTTACATTTATGTCTTGTAGATCAAGATGTTGTATAATGTCATGGTTACGAGCACAGGTCTGACATCAGACTACTTGGGTGTGTAACCTAATTCTGCCACTCAGCAGATGCAAGCTCTTGGGTAACTCACTTAACTTCTTTGTGCCATAGCTTCCTCACCTGTAAAATGGGATAATATACAACTAGTTATTAGACTACAACTAGTCTATTTCTTAGAACAGTGCTTGAGGTATCCTCTCTTTTCTTTTCTTTTCTTTTCTTTTCTTTTTGATACAGAATCTCTGTCATCCAGGCTGGAGGCTGACGTGTAGTGGCATGATATTGGCTCACGGCAAACTGCCTCCTGGGTTGAAGAGATTCTCATGCCTCTGCCTCCTGCTTTCAAGAGATTCTCATGCCTCAGCCTCCTGTGTAGCTAGGATTGCAGGTGTGCACCATTATACCCAGCAATTTTTTTTTTTTTTTTTTTTTTTTTTTTAGTAGAGAGGGGGTTTTGCCATGTTGGCCAGGCAAGTCTTGAACTCCTGGCCTCAAGTGATCTGCTCACCTCAGCCTCTCAAGGTGCTGGGAATAAAGACCTGAGCTACCTCACCCAGCCAATTTATTGAATGTATGAATAAATATAGTATTGGAGGTTATACTACTACAATAGTGGGACCCATCTTCCTTAAGCCTGGAACCTTTATGCCAGTTTTGTGCAGTTAAGTCCATTTCTTCTTATTTCCTCTTCATCTTGGAATTTCCCCTGAGATTTTATGTCCTGCCATAGCAAATCTCAATTCCACTAGTCCTTGGCTTATTTGTGGAACAGGGAAAGATGACAAGTTAGAAAGCAGAGATTGCCAGTTTTTTTCCATCTGATGATTCACTGTAGTATTCACAAAGTACCACCAAATGGTTAATACAGTTCACATAAATTTTAATTGTGTCATTTAAAGGAAAACTCTCTTTAGTGATGATTTCTATTGCTAACAATACCTGTAGTTTTATCTATCTATTTGTTTCTGATAGAAATGATTTATTTGAATTGTATAAGACACTGGCCAATATACAAAGACCTGCAGAAATTAATTCCCTGCAGCCAGTCTTCTTTTCCTAAGAACTGCAGAACAACCAGTGAAGTGAATTCATTGCTCACACGGGAAAATCTGTTTGCACCATGAAACCTCCTTTCCTATGTGATACCCACTGCTGGCCAAGTCAAACCCGAAAATATTGGCAAAAACAAAAACAAAAAAAGAGAGACTTAAATAAAGAGCATGTGTGGCAGATGGTGGAGATGAATAGTTGATCATCACTGTCTGCTAGTCTCACTCACTGTACTCCCTTCAAATTGTTGCAGTACCATAATTTTGCCATGATTATCTATGAAATTATGTTCGCTGTTAGGCTCTGATTCATGCTTTTCTTAAGTCATCTACGGGAAAGATGACATTCTAATTGCACTCCTGATTTTTTTACACTATGAGTTTGTTAAGCGCAGACACGTTTAACTAAAGAAAAAGCCTAAATGTATGTAATTTGACATTGTGACAGATTAATACTTAGGCATTAGACCAGCAGTACAATTAGACAGCTTAAATGTGTCCTACATCTTAATGTCTATATGACTTTAAGAAGTCACATTAAATCCTCCTTTTTTAAAGGGTCTGTTGCCATTTTGTTGATTGAAATAAATGAACGTCTACCAGAGGATTTAAGTGAATTATGAGGAGGCTCATCACAATTACACCTAATTCTAGAAAATTGAAATCTAGGGAATTAAGTGTAAATTCAGAATAGCTCAAGGTAAGAAACTATATTTACAGTAGATTTCCTGAAGTGGTTATTGAGGATGTAACTATTATTCTTTGACTTATCTGAATTATTTTTAATAAGAATAAAACTTTAGTCTCTGAAGTAATTTGAAATGACAGCTAAAAGTAAAATTTAAAATTCAGATGACATTGTGTGCATATTAAAATTATGTTATGCTATAGTAAATATCATAGGATAACATACAGTTTACACAGAAATAGCCAAAATACACAAATTTCCATATAATACGGTTTAAATTATAGTGGCTTTCAAGCTTTTTTAGTGTGACTCAAAATAAGAATTCATTTTTCATAGTGATCAAATACCTATATGTGTGTGCATATATATGTGTGTCCGTGTATGTGTGTGTGTATATATACACATATACATATGCATGCACATATACATATATACGTATATGTGTGTATATATTCACACACACATACACGGACACACATGTAAAAGTCTAAAACAAAATATTCTTTAAGCAACCTGAACTTCGTGTGAAGCTGGTTAGAGCTCCTTAAATGGATTCGGTCACCATCTCATGGGTCATGGTGCTCGGTTGAAAAGCACTGATCTAAGCTGTCATGATTATACCCATTTTAAATGTATTCAGGTTACATCCACAAGGCAAATAAAATTTGTCAAACTGTATTAGGTTGGCACATTGCCTACAGTAGTTCCTATTGCAATGCCCTCAGTTACAAGGATGGGAGAAGAGAGCCTTCTGCTGTTCATCTCCTCTATCAGAAACGTTTCCTCTGTCTTTTGAAAATGTTCATCTATGGAATGAGCTATACATGAGACAATAATAAATTTTATCTCCCAAGTTTATTCTTAAAAGACATGTATAACTGCCAGCTAGAAGTCGTGACGACTCTAAAATAACTATAAAATAGCTATTATCCATAAGCAAAGAAGTTTAACAAATTAGTTTATGTGTATATCCTTGTGACCACTAAGTACAGAATTTTCCCACTGGACGTTTTCTTAGCAGCCTCTACTGACTCTACTGACAGCACCCTGCTCCCTAGCCTGGGTTTGAGGACTGCACTTTGTGTTACAAAACACATCTATGGATTATCCCAATCGACTATATTGTTCTGTTAGAAAGAAAATCTTAACTGAAAAGGTTATATGACAGGTCCTAAAGGGGGATGAGGAGAGTGAGTGGTGAAGTTCATTCAGATCATCTAATACCAAACAACAAAGCAAAAGCTACATTGCTTTCTCAGCTTGGCCAGTGACATTGCATTTAGGATTAGCAGATGTCTTGCTAATAATTCTACCTGTGGCCATTGTGAAGGTAGACATAGTCATCAGGGATGATAGGTAATCTGTCTCCCTGCTATATCCTTGATTCAACCTTTCAACAGGCCCTTAGTGAGCATGGTACTGGAATGGTCCTTGAATTCAGAGTATGTGCTTGAACAGCTTATCCTTAGCCTTCCCATAGAGAGTAATACTTTACAGAAAAGGTCATATGAACAGGTAGCGGACTTCAGTGCCAGACATTAAGTGCTAAGAAGAGGTAGGCATAGGATGAAGATCAAAGGGGCAATGAGGAATCAAAATTCCACAAGTTATCCAGAAGAAATCTTGAATGAGATGCCCTGGAACTCTGTTTTGAAGGACTCATGAGAGATAGATAACAAGTCAAGGAATAGCAGAAGAAGCACATTAATATCATGAATACATTGAACAACATGAGGCTTTCCAGAAATGATACCTACCTTAGGTATGTGGAAGTGGTAAATGGGAACATTTGAGAATGGGAAGAGGTAAGAGTTCAGATCCAGAAGGCTCTTTTGTGCTAAAATAAGGGGTTTGTGATTTGTACTGAAGTTTATGGAGGAGAGTTTTAAACTGGGGACAGACTTGCTACTCTACTTACAATTTCTAAAATAATCATGAAATTATTTTTTAAATTTATTATTATTATTACTTTTCATTATTTTTATTGATTGATTTTTTTTTTTTTTTTTTTTTTGAGAAGGAGTCTGGCTCTGTCTCCCAGGCTGGATTGGAGTGTAATGGTGCAGTCTCAGCTCACTGCAACCTCCACCTCCTGGGTTCAGGTGATTCTCCTGCCTCAGCTTCCTGAGTAGCTGAGATTACAGGTGCCACCATGCCCAGATAAATTTTGTATTTTTAGTAGAGACGGGGTTTCACTATGTTGGCCAGGCTGGTCTCAAACTCCTGGCCTCAGGTGATCCACCTGCCTCGGCCTCCCAAAGTGCTGGGATTACGCGCATGAGCTACCATATCAGGCCATACTTTTTTTATTAGGTACAGTTTTCTGCTAATCACTAGGAGGGAGACAGGTTAAAGAAAATAACAACAAAAAATAAGTGATGAACAAATAATAAACATCAGGAAGTCACAAAAGTACCATAAATTCTATAAAGTATTCATTAGAGTTGTGCCCTGGTACCTGACACTATTTCTTAGATGGTACGTCAAATTCTCTTCTCTTCTTGAGAATTACATTACCCAAATTTAGAATGACTTAAAGTGATTCCTTTGATGATAAGGCCAGAGGCAGCTATCACTAAGGAGTAGAGAGAAGAAAATATGATCACCCAGAAAGGCGAGCCGTTTATACTTTACTGAACAAAAGGAATTTGAGCTGTGTTGATTGATCATATACAAATAGCATAGACAATTGGATACTAGAGTGAAGTAGAATTTTCAAAAGTGCAAAATGAAAATTCTTTAGTGTATTCTAAAAAATTAAGTACATATGACTTAACGGGAAATAAAAATCAGTTTTTCCACTCCATATCCTTTAATGGATGAAATATGGGTAGAAAGGACCAAATGCAGCGAGTCTGTGCCAACCCTACTGTAACCAGAGAAGCGGGAGTGTTTTTAAGGTTCCCATGGTAGCTGTAAACAATAACTACAAACTTAGACAATGTCTTAAGTTTTAAGACAAGGAAAATTTATTTTCTGAAAATTCTGTAGGTCAGAAGTCTGACATAAATCTGCCAGAGTGAAAATCAAAATCTCAGCAAGGCTGCATTCCCTTTCTAGAGGCTCAAGGGGAGAATCGGCTTCCTTGCCTCTTCCAGTTTCTGGAGCATGCCTACATTCCTCTTCCATTTTCAAAGCTGGCAATGACAAGTGCAGTCTTTCTCATATCACTTTATTCTTACATGGACTTTTCTTCTGCCTCCCACTTCCATTTCTAAGAACCCCTGTGATTACAAAATGGCTCAGTCGGGTAATCCAGTATAATCTTCCGATGTTAAGGTTAGTTTATTAGCAACCATGGCAAAGGGAAATGAAGGTTTCAGATAGCAATGTCACCTGAAACCTTCATTCCCCTTTTGCATGTTACCTAACATAAGCACAGTTCCACAGATTAGGATGCATACATTTTTGGAGGGGAACATTATTCTGCCTACCAAGGGAGGTTGTAAGAGTGAATGTGCAGAGTGGTTCCTGCCCCATCACAGGGAGCACTGAGACCGCCTCTGAATCCATGCAGCCCGAGAAGGCATAATATAGGCATGAGGGAGATCTCCAGAGCTTGGTTCTCCAAGCCTCCCAGGCTCCCACGGAGGTTTAACAGTGAGATTTTGCCACTTTCCAAAGTAATAGGGAGTAAGTAAAGGAAAACACTTCAATGAGCAGGGAAAATCAATGAAGTAAACTGATCCAGTATTGCTTCATTGGTTTCTTCCTTTTTATCTGATCATTGAGTTTTGTTTTCTGGTCACCAGAGATCATTTTCTTCCTTTTTCTTTTTATTTACCTGCTGTGCACTCCTGAGCTCTTCAATACTCTTTTGTTTCTACTTGTGATTGTCAATTTTACTTTCAACAGATCAGCTGATTGATCAGAGTAAGGAGCCAGCATTTCAAATGTTTAAAACTCTTCCCATGAATGATTTTTCAGCTCCTACCAAAAGCTCTCAGAGCCTCATCTCTAAACAGTATTTCGGAACTCAATGTTTGCTGGAAACCTTCCTCAGAGGTTGAAATGTTTGTCTTTCTCTCAAATCACAATCACTAATGAAATTCTATTACAACACAGCTTATTATTTAAAAAGTAGTTCCAATCCAATAAGCTTTTCTGTGTGATTTCTGAAATGTTTCAATAGGCAATCCCAAGCAAAGAGTTTGAGAATCTGATTTGAATATATTGTATTTGAATATTATTTGAAAATAGCCATGTTATTAGAATAACTGTAGAGTTTCTCAGGATCACTACAGCAAAGAAAAATGTATGGGTGTCATCATATTTGTTACATTAAAAAAATTAGGATTACTTCAGTAAATCTAAATTGCTGTGATTTGCCCCTGTGCCAAAAGTAATCACCTTTCAATTCTACTTCAAATATGATTTGAGCTTTAAGGTGGTTCATTTTAGATTTTCACATAAAATAATAAATAGAAAATAACACATAGAAATACCTCATATCACATGATGTCTACTGCGGTGATACTTTCTTCCTTAAGACATCCCCTACTACTGAATTAATTCGGTTTAACATATTTGTACTCATTAAGTATTTTAATAAGAACTACTTATTGCAGAGGCTATTTCTTCTCATTTACTTTTAGAAATGCTTTATCGTGAAGAAAAGATAGTTTAAGAAAATATCTATTACATTTTTCCCCCATATTTTTATTTGTATAAAAGTATATGTCATGGGGGATTGCAAAGATAAAATGAGCACTTCCTTCAACATTACAACCCAAAGGTGATATTCTCACAGTTAATAGAGACTTTATGTACTATTTTTAAAGTAAACATCCATTCCTGAAGGCAGTATTAATACTTATCATAGAATATACATTCTACAACTTTATCATCAATAAACATTTAGTTTATAATCCAGTTATGGAATGAATGAGTAAAAAGATCACATTGCCATATGATAATTACCTAGTTATGATGTAAAACTTTGACAATTTGAGACCATTAAAATGAAGTGGCTCTAAATTGATACTTACAACTGTTTTAGTATCACATCAATAGACTTTCTAGTAAAATCATTGTAAAGTAGCTAACAAATTCTGTTAACTTATAAAGAGCACCCATTTGCATCATTATTGTTCTTTTTTGGACTTTTATGATAACAAGAACTGATTTTCCTACTTATAATAAATAAGCATAAAGATTCAGTTGCTGGCAATTCAAGACACTGGTTTGCAGTAAATGTTGAACATGGATTTTAATAAAGAAGACAAGGTTTTTCAGGTTGGTGATCAGCAATCGGTTAAATCCACTGGCAAGAATCAATTTTCTTTTTAAACAGAATCTTGAAAATTGTTAGAATTTTTGGATTTGGGCCTCCGAAGAACTAACTTAAAATATTAACATAAGGCCGGGCGCATTGGCTCAAGCCTGTAATCCCAGCACTTTGGGAGGCTGAGAAGGGCTAATCACGAGGTCAGGAGATCGAGACCATCCTGGCTAACACGGTGAAACCCTGTCTCTACTAAAAAAAATACAAAAAACTAGCCGGGCGAGGTGGCGGGCACCTGTAGTCCCAGCTACTCGGGAGGCTGAGGCAGGAGAATGGCGTAAACCTGGGAGGCGGAGCTTGCAGTGAGCTGAGATCCGGCCACTGCACTCCAGCCTGGGCGACAGAGCGAGGCTCCGTCTTAAAAAAAAAAAAAAAAAAAAAAATATATATATATATATATATATATATATACACACACACACACAAAATCAGGCCTCTTTTCTTCTAAATATGTGTTTTATATAATTTGCTTTAAATCTTTGTGTCACTGAATGGCAGTTTATTTACCACATGTAATTTATACTTTTCGAGGATAGGTGTTGAATTTTTAAACATTTTTAACTTTGATTCTAACTCAATGAGGAAGAAAAAGTCTAGGTGTACAAATACACTGTCTTTTTCTCATTCACCTGGATGTTGGAACTATTCTGAGACTCAGGTATCTTGAACCCCACAGAAATTGCATGCAACATTTTGCGGGTACATATTTGCATTTATGTGGGGAGACAGTACTTTTAATTATTAAATTAAAATATTAAATTAATTTATTAAAGTATATAATTCCCGAGCAAGTAATTTTGAATATAAGAAAAGTCAAGAGACTAGAAGGAAAATTATGAAAGCTACGATATTTCAGTGAAAAAATAAGCATGAATGACCAAGAGTTGGGTCTATTCTTAGTGGGATAATCTATCGGTTATTGTGGAATATATGCCCCTGTCTGTTTTATAAATTCTGTTTATCTATGTCAGAGAATCTTCTCGTTCGCAGCACTTGTTTTCTCTCTTTCCACCCTGCTCCTTCACACGAGAACCTCTGCTGTCTCTAACTCGGCATGGGTAAAGAGAAGAACCAAAGTAAAACCACATCTCTGATGTGCATAAATTGATCGCTCCCAAGCAGTCCTCACACATTTTTCTGCTGTAGTGCAGTTTTCATGTGCCAACCAGCAGATTCATGTTTGAGTTGATTCAGCAAGACTGCTTGAGATATGACGCGCAGAATCTCCAGTCTATATAATAATGCCACATTCAGAATGACAGTGGTCTGAGCCTAAAGGCAGTAAATGCTTCTTGAGATACATTCAATTGCTGTTTGAGTTTAGCCTAAGGTACGGAGAAAAGTTGCTGATGCTTTCAAACATGTTTAAACATTTTAATATTGTCCTGGCATGTCAGCTTGAACTAGAGCACTCCTAGGTATAATGCAGTGAAATCCTGTCATTAAAGGACCAGAATTTCTAAAGGTTTAGATAGTAGCCCTCTACTTGAACTTCTTAATTAAATGTGCTTATATCTCTGAAAATGTTCTGTTATAAGCTTTGTACTTGCAGTGACATTGGTCAGTCTGTTATCTATGATAAGGAGATACAAAAGAAGTAGAATGGGCCAGGCACAGTGACTCATGCCTGTAATTCTAGCACTTTGGAAGGCCGAGGTGGGGAGATCACGAGGTCAGGAGATTGAGACCATCCTGGCCAACATGATGAAACCCCGTCTCTACTAAAAACACAGAAATTAGCTGGGCATGGCGGTACGTCCCTGCAATCCCAACTACTCAGGAGGCTGAAGCGGGAGAACTGCTAGAACCTGGGAGGCGGAGGTTGCAGTGAGCGGAGATTGTGCCACTGCACTCCAGCCTGGTGACAGAGCTAGACTCCATCTCAAAAAATAAAAAACAAACAACCATAAAAGAAGTAGAAAGTGTTGTTGATAGATCCCGGGCTATTGTTTGGAACAGTTAATTTATTGCAAATAGCATAATATACCTATGATAATTATTTCAGTGGTCTATTGCTTTGTCAATGAACTATTTCCTCGAAACAAACAAACACACAAACATAACTTTGTGGCTTCAAACAACAAAGATCGATTACTTCTCACACTTCTGTGGATTGACTGTGTGGTTTCTCATGTTCTGCCTGGCTCACTCATATGGCTGCATTCACCTGGCAAACTGACTAGGCTAGACTTTGCTGGGTCAGCTGGATCTCTCTCTCAAGTGGGGTTCCATCTGCAAAGAGGCTATACCATGCTTTCTCTTAGGATGGTGATCCCAGATTTCCAAAGGTGAATGCAAAATTGTGACCTCTTAATAGCTGGGCTGAAAGTAGAAGAGTATCACTTCTGCCACATTCTGGTTGTCAACAGTAGTCCAGCTTCAAGGGGTGCAGAATCTACAGTAAGAGTAGTAATGTCACATTCCAAAGTGGGTATGTGTAGGGAGATTGGAAGAATTTCATGTCTTTACATCATAAAATCTTCATAGCTCATGCTGAATGGCTTGTTATTTTTTTTACTATTTTTGATGTATGATGCATTTTAGGTATTTGCCCTGTGTTTAGGTTGTCTTGTCCTGATTTTCAATTTTTTATTTTATTTAGTTTTTTGTTGTTGTTGAGACGGAGTCTCGCTCTGTCGCCCAGGCTGGAGTGCAGTGGCCGGATCTCAGCTCACTGCAAGCTCCGCCTCCCAGGTTTACGCCATTCTCCTGCCTCAGCCTCCCGTCAATTTTTTATTCTTAAAATAATTTATTGCTGATTTTGACCCATCTTCTAATGGAGCTGCTCCTTGTACTGCCCATGCAAGCAAAGCAAGGTAGCATGCTGGCAACCTAATACCTTAGGGGCAAGTTTCAAGTGAAATGATTAATTGTGAGGTTGATCTGTGAGGTTGTAAAGATAACTCCAAATAATACATCATTTGCCCTTGAATTTTGAGCAACCATGGCATGTACTGAATAAATCTTATTTGGCAAACTCCTAATAGAAAAGTATTAGGAGGATGCCTAATGTAGAGTAACCAGGATCCAGTGGCCAGCATATTTCTCTAGATAGATAGTAGCTCTGTGTATCACAGACTCTATCAGCATAAATCCATTAGCACTATTAGAAAAGTAACTGGAAATAGGTACCCATTTGCTTGACAATTGGTATTTATTCCATAATAAATTATCTGAAACCCTTGGGGCCAGATACATCTCAAAATTTGGAATCCTTCATATGTTATAAGATGTTATATGTTATGCATGTGTCATATATTATTTTAAAAATCTAAAAGAGTCTAAGGCCATGCTTTTAATTAAACACATTATTTCTATAGTAAAACATATGAATATTCACATTATGTGAGACAAAAAAGATGAAAATAGCCTTGCATTAATTCATATCAGGTTTGTTGTAAACTTATGAAGGGGGAAAAAAAACCACTTTTGATTTCCTAAGATTTTTTGAAGACTGAATTTGCGTTAGGGATTGTGCACCTGAAGCAGGTAATATTTATTGAGGGCTTACTGTGTGTCAAGAATTATTATAGGTACTTTACATATATTAACATATTCAATTCTCACAGTCATTCTAATAAATTAATACATTCTTAAACATTTATTACACAGATGAGGAAACTAGAATCAAGGAACTTGTCCACGTTCATACGGCTGTGAACTGACAAAGTTAGAATGTGAATCTAGATCACAGGCTATGAGCCTATTCTCTTAGACAATATCCTTTTTATTCCTGGAAGACTTCAGACAGGGAAAAATCTCTACCTCCTTAAATCTCTCCAGTGGCTATGACCTACTATTTACTGAGCACCTACACGGCAGCCAGGACCGTATTACGAGCTGTATAGACATTAACTCTTTTATCTCGCAATAAATGGGGGAGTAGGTATTATTATCTCACATATAAGGAACTTGAAGCTCAGAAAAATTATGTCAGAAGTCACGCAGCTTCTAAGTAGTTGAGCCTGGAATCACATTGAGCAGTATTGGGACTCTAAATCTCCTGCTCTTTTTAAAAGTTCATTAGTCTTTGCAGGAAGGGCCCAGGAATGGTACAGATGATGCTACAGCAAGGACTGATTGATTAGCTGGTCTTCCTATACTCTTCTCATTTGGTTAAATAAAGTGATTCTGTAATAAGTTAAAACACTCTTTGGGGATCTTAATGGTCTTTTTGTGGCCAGAGTGACACTTACTTACATAACTATAAATTTCTCCTCTTCCAGAAAGTGTTCCTACATTTAGAGGATCACAAACTTCTGGTCTGAGTCAGTGATTCCCGCCCTGACCGTGAACTGTGCTGTGTTTGCCTGTCTCGTCTTCCTAAATTCCCCAAACAGGCAAAAGGCGGGGATATTTTAGTTATTTATGTGAAAAAACCAAGTCCAACTCACTTGTACATCTTTTGGATCTGGTCTCCTCACCTCCAATCTTTATTAACTATGATAATAATTATCCAAAAAAAATTTTGGTTAACCAACATTTATTTATTTTTTTCTCAGCCCTATCATATAAAATGAAAGTAAACAATTTTCTAACAGCTGTTTTAAAATAAAGCACTTATTTAATCATTTGAGTAAAGAGATACTTTCATTTGGACTAATGATAGTGAAGGGAATGTTAACACATCTGTTGTAAAACATTTTTCACTGATCTTTTATTTTTCTTGTCTACTCTTTTGTAAAACCTTTCATAAGTCAAGCAAATTTCACTAGAATTTAAGTGTGCTTCTAGAAAAAATGTCTTTATGTAGAGGGAAGTCAAGAAACATGGAAAGAAAACCAAACACTTTAAAAAGGAAAAAAGGAAAAGGTTCCTAAACGTGGTTTTGTTTTGTGTTGTTTTGTTAATTTGGCTCTAAAGGAGGGAAATACCAGGCCAGGCACAGTGGCTCATGCCTATAATCTCAGCAATTTCGCAGGTTGAGGAGGGCAGATCACTTGAGATCAGGAGTTCGAGACCAGCCAAATTAGGAGTTCTGACCAAACCTCATCTCTACTAAAAATACAAAAAATAGCCAGGTTTGGTGGTGCACACCTGTAGTGCCAGCTACTCAGGAGGCTGAGGCACGAGAATCACTTGAACCCAGGAGACAGAGGTTGCAATGAGCCAAGATCGTTGCTCCAGCCTGGGTGACAAAGCGAGACCCTCCTCAAAAAATAAAATAAAACAAAATAAATAAAAAGAAGAAAATATGTATTTTTTTGCAGATTTTGTCAAGTAATGTTAGTCATATGCTAGAGCTTGATGTTAATGAACAAATTGGAGAAATGGTTTGGACATCTGGGAAGTCCATACCTCGACATAACAATCCATTTATCTCATGTGGTTAGCAAATCAAATAATGTGTGAATTAAACAAATAAATGATACATACAGTTTGACATATCTGATCTTTAAGAAAACTCACTGGAAATATTTTAAAGCTAAATATAACATTTTCATACTTTCTCTCAGTCAATACAAAGATCCATGTATCTCCAGCCCCAAGCCAAGGACCTGGAGTAGAGTGAGGGTCTGGGATTCTGACAGGATGCAAAACTCAGCCTACTTAAAATCCTTCCTGGTGCAGAACTGTCTTCAAGTCTTAATGAGTCTAGTGTGCTCTCCTATAACAAATGATGCCTCTAATGGGTTCTGAATTGTGTAAGGCAGCTTCTGGAAACATGAAATTCCTCTCTAAACCTGGGCTTTCCTTGTTATTTCTAATGATTCTATCTGTTATCTATCTGTCACTTCTTGTTGAGGTCATTGTAACGGCATCTAGCAGCATCTGCCCACCTACCATCTACCCTGCCTAGTAAAAACAAAAATAGCCGGGCGCGGTGGCTCAAGCCTGTAATCCCAGCACTTTGGGAGGGCGAGACGGGCGGATCACGAGGTCAGGAGATTGAGACCATCCTGGCTAACACTGTGAAACCCCGTCTCTACTAAAAAAAAAAAAAAATACAAAAAACTAGCCCAGCGAGGTGGCGGGCGCCTGTAGTCTCTACTCGGGAGGCTGAGGCAGGAGAATGGCGTGAACCCGGGAGGCGGAGCTTGCAGTGAGCTGAGATCCGGCCACTGCACTCCAGCCCAGGCAACAGAGTGAGACTCCGTCTCAAAAAAAAAAAAAAAAAAAAAAAAAAAAAAGTCTGTTTCTGAGAGATAATCTGACTTCTTAGGAAAACATATAATTTTCCCCACTTTCCGAAATGTGTAGTTTTAGGGAGGTTGTGTCATTCTTTTCACTAAGTATTAAAATTTGTGACTCTGTGGCATCTATGTCCTGTGCTATTCAGATTTTTTTCTGTTTCTCTGCAGACTGTAGATTATTTTGATGGTTACGAGTAGCAGTAATTGACCTCTAAATAACTCAGCTGTTATATTTTAAGAAGAAGCAATGTGTTGTGGTGGGAAAACAGTAAGTTGAAAGTCAAAACACTTATTCTTTGGCTTCAGCTTTCTCTTAGCTTGGACCCCTTCGCTGTTCCATCCTCCTTGCTATATGATTGAGGTGGTAAATTAAAGAGATGAACTTCATGTGGGAAGTACTTCATGTGTTATGAATTGTTCTAACGTCGTTTGCTAGTATGATGTCTTAAAAACTGTCTACTTTCTCCCAGCACTTTGGGAGGCTGAGGTGGGTGGATCATTTGATGTCAGAAGTTCAAGACCGGCCTGGCCAACATGGTGAAACCCTGTTGTATTTTGAAACAATACAGAAGTTAGCCAGGTGGTAGTGGTGCGCGCCTGTAACTGAAGCTACTCAGGAGGCTGAGGCAGGAGAATCGCTTGAGCCTGAGAGGCAGAGGTTGAGGTAAGGCAAGATTGCGCCACTGCACTCCAGTCTGGGCAACAGAGTAAGATCCTGTCTCAAAAAAAAAAAAGAAAGAAAAGAAAAGAAAAAAACTGTCTGCTTTCAAGAGGGACATTAACCTTATGTCTAGGAAAGGATCTTAACTTTCTAATAAGATGCAATGATTCTGGGAAATAGCATAACTTGATTAAAATGGAAACCTCTGCAAGGAATGTTAAGCAAGAACAGGATTTGATGGATACCATTTTTTTACTTCCAGTCTTCTCAAGGTTTGATATGATTGATGGGGTGGGGGGGCATTGAGAAATACAGAAACAAACAAACAAAATCTCTAAAGAACTGGCTTTATTGTGGAAAATGCTTACAGAGAATATTATTTTCTTCTCCTACTGTCGATTTGTATTGATTTACTCAATGCCAGTTAAGATTTGTGATCAGGTGTCTTCCATCTTCACTGAGATCAAAATTTAAAAGAACAGTACTAAGGCATAAAAGAATATTCTAAACAAATCCTTCAGTGAAAGACTAAGAAGAGTTACTAATTGTGAAAGGTTTTCCTTTATAATGCCACAAAAAAATAGGACAGTTTAAAAGTATGCCTTTTATGGAAAGAAGAAAGAATTGCATTTGATGATTCTCTAAGATCCTGCAGAAATGTTGTGTTGAAAAAATTCATAATATATGCATGCGTAATTAAAATAAGAAAATATGTAAACAAAGAAAAATACTTTTGTGCTCATGCCCTTCTTTAATAAGGTTGCTTCGTAATACAGATTGCATTTGTTAATCATTGGTATTTCTTTTGAAGATTCACTTTAGTCAACCAAATTGGAAGTTTTGATTACTTGTGATGAATCTCTTGTAGCCCTTCTTGATTATTTTTCTAAATTTGATGACAAACACTGCAACATGTCTTAGCCAATTAGGCTTGTCAACTTCCACTGTGGTGCCCAATCAAGTGTTTTACTTTGGAAATGACAGGAGATCCTTATTAAAAATCATGCTTCTTGGATAGAGATGTGGCAGCTTGCATGCATATGATGGCAGAGAAGACAAGCTGCCTTTCGTTAAAAGCAATAGAGGAAATCAATTTTGGCATAAAATACTCCAGACTATGAAGTAAAGACTGAAGGAAAGAACTGAAGAGCATCTCACTTATAACTGATTGGAGATTCAGTCAATCTATTTAATAAATGAGTATAATCTCTTATGAGCTGTAGGTAGTTTAGGTACACGAGTTAAAAAGTAAGAAGACTCATTTGAGCAAGAATATAGAATTACAAGCTGTTTATAAATGCATCTCAAATAAGAGGAAAACAAGTGCAAGGAATTTCAAACTCAAAACACAAATTAATCCCTGAAAAGCAGCCACCTGTACAAGTCACTGTGTAAGTGAACTGACATATTGTGTGAGACATAAATGTGGAGAGATGATTGGAGATAATTCTGGGTCATTTCTGCAGGGAATGACAATCACATTCATTTTTTTTTTTTTCTATTTCAGAAGCTAAATTCCTGATTATTTTCCCATGCCCTTGCTATTCACTATCGTAAGAAAAGAGGAACAATTTGAATTTGTTGAAGCAGTGGGGAAAAAGGGAAATATTTTGAATAAAAAGCAGACCTGATTTTACACTTTGCATTTCTATGCTTTTTCTCCCCCTGTTCAAAGCATTTAGGTCAGGTTAAAAAATAAATAAATAAATAAAGTATCCCAAGATAGCAAATATTCTCAAAGAACTTGCAGTTTATTCATTTAAACCAACTAGATTACCAAAAGTATTAATAAAATTTGTCAATAATTCGATTTTTACAATGCATCTGAAATACTTATTTGAGAAACAGACACTTTAGGGTAAAAAATAAAGTGGGAAAGTACTTTGTTATTTTGATGAAAAAATTAAGAGAATCTGCTCACTTAGAAGTCAAATGGCAGCATGGGCAACTGGAGTAAATAATTAACCTTACATTTTACCTACAGGAAAGGGTCAGATGGTTCTAGATTTCCTGTGTAGGACACTAGAATTTCCGTGTGAACGCTTAGTCAAGGGCATAAAAATCCCAGGACACTGTTTCAATAATCGATGGGCCAACAAATGTCAATAGTTCAGTTACCCATCATTGAAGGAAAAAATGACAAACATTAGTGGAGAGACTTCATTTAGGAGATTTAGCCGAGTAAAATGTCTAAAATATCCTATACAAATGTTAAACTACAGGGGATGGTGTGTGGAAGCAAAAGCAGAAAGTGTACATATCTTGGGAATAATTTAAATAACTTCCTCTTCTATTTTAAATGAATCTATGGATTGTGCATATGCACATCTCACTGATTCCACTGGTTACAAATATATTTTCAGAGGTCAAATTTGTCAGTCTTTAAGTCCTAAGCCTTATAATAAAATGATACCATGTGACAATAACTGGAATGCAGTCATATTATGTTCTTTTGTTTGGCAATGAAAAACAATAAAACATTTTAAATAAAACCCTCCAGGTTACTGTCTCAGAACCTATTGAAGTAGTACAGGTTTTTCTCTCTCCCATTCTCTCTTTCTCAAACAAAGTCTGTAAAAACATTTTTAATATTTAGAAAATACATAACCATTCTCCAAAGACAGACACATGCTTTCAATTATACATACAGGTAATTATTAACTGTCATCTTTAATCTTGTTTCCTAAGAATTCTTTGGACATAATTTAGCCTTTTAGAAGTAAAAGTCATTTCCCATTCCATTGGATAGTACCATTAATTAGGAGTACATGCTAGTTCATCCAAAGTTTAATAACTTACCTATATTCACCCAGTACATTACATTCAGATAATATGGCCAATGCATTTTGATGTGAACACATCAGCACATATTAGGTCATTTGGCATGGTGGGGTGGGGGGGGTGAGGGGATATGGGCTAGGGTGGGCAGGTGTATGATATTGCTAGTATGCTTATACCTATAATTACTGGTTCCTTGCTTTTTACTTTTTACCACATAATGTGCTGTCAATTTGGTTCTACTTATGAGTCACCCCATGTCTTAGAATGTATTTTAAATATAAGGTTTTGCATATTTGCATTCTATGAATAATGTATAAGCAGGAAGAAATTCAATTGGCAAAAGCACACCACTTCTGGAATAATTTATAAATCCAGAAAATTGTCTATTTGGATTTAATAATTTTTCTTATGGATGTGGAAAATATTAACACCCACACAAATTTACCTGTGTATTTAGAGCTTCTAATTGAGAATAGCTTCATGTCCCTGACCTGTAACAAACACACATATATCTGTTTCATCTACACACTTAAATGTATCATTTTGTCTACTTTCCTATTCTATAATGTGGGATGTCTTTGCAAAACCTTATCTTTCATGCACATGAGATTAAAAGCTGTCCTGTGGAATGATGAGCTAGAGGGTGTTGGGAAATGAGAAATAAGATGGTAAGGAATATATATATTTCCTCCAATTTCATATAGATCAGGGGAGCCTGTTGAGGAGTGTCAAATCCTAATGGCTTATTCTCCTTGGATTTCAGACTCAAGGCCTCTTCCAGATGTAGCCCTGACTGGGAAGTGCACTCGTGAGTGTGATGAGTATGGCCACTCAGACTCCTGCTGGATGCCAGTCCGCACTTCTCCAGAGAGGAAGAAGAGCCAGCCTAAACTCTCCACTTTCATGCCTGTTGATGAACGAGGAAGCCAGGAAAAGTTGGCCAATGGGGATGCCGCCATCATGGGTGACCGCAACAGAAACCTCCTGAACAAAAAGTTGACCTCATCCTATGAGACCTTCAGTGCAGCTAGTTTCAGCAAAAATGAGGAAGCCAACCCTGAGGATATTCCCCTTACAAAAACAGGGGAATATAAGCCATCTCCTGTCAATACTCTCACTAGAAGAGAAGTTTACCTGTAGGCTATAAAGGAGCAACAGCAAAGTTCTTTACATGTATGAAAAGGAGAATAAGGGGCAAAAAAACCTTACAAAGCAAAACGTTTAATCACAAAGAGGGGGCTACCAAAGAGACAAAGCTTTGCCTGCCACTTCTGCCTCCAGATCAGGCCTTTAGTGATACTGTTAGCCTGATTCTACTGTACAATGTAGAAACCATCCTTGTTACTTGCATGTCTAACCCCTTCACTGATTCCCAACACTCACTTTCTCTTCCCCAACCTTCTCCAAAAAAAAAAAAAAAGAAGAAAAGAAAAAAAAGGGGGGGATAGTTGCAAGTTTCTTCCACAGTAACTGTACGAAGCCTGATTAGCAGAACACAACACACTTTCATTATCCCTAAGCTGAAGCATGATTTTAGTCACTTTGATTTTGTTCGAGTGTCATCCGGCTGGTCAAAAATAAGCAGGACAGATAAAATGTATTTCAGACATACCATCAGAATATGGTTTATCACCATCAAAGGCAATCCTCTGAAAGTGATAGAGTCCCTCTAAAGGTACAGTCCTTAGAAAGAGGGACTATATTAAAAAGCATTTTGGGAAGATCAAAGCTTTAATATTCCAACAAAGACTAAGAGCAAAACAATACTCAGTGGGTGATTGCAGTCCTAAATTGCCATATGTTGTTATTTTCAGGTTAAGAGCATCAACTTCAATTCCATACCTTCACCAAATATTCTCAGTATACATGCAGTCTTGATTACATGTATCAATTTCACTAATTATGACTTAAAAAATTATATATATTTTTTCAGAACAAGACCACTATTATTAACTAACTTGAACAATTGTATCATCCAGAGGCCAAAGATCATATGGCAGATCAGGGAAATCATAAAGTTGATTTGGTCTTGACGTGGAAAACCATTAAGCAACAAAAGCAACTGAACCCATGTATGCACAGAAACAATCAAACACTAGTTCATTTTATAGTGCCCAGTAAAATGTTCCTTCTTTTAAAATGGATTTTATTTGAAAGCTCAGAAAATGAAAACTAGTGAGATATATTTTTGGTATTATAATAGGCAATTGGTTGAGGTTCAAGTTTAGTTTCAGGTAATATTATCAGGGAAGATTCCATGTTTTAAAATAGTATTTATGGGTCATGGATAGGTTAAGAAAGATGCATTGCCATATAGTCTTGTTAGTTAAGTCCACGATGATCATTTTAGAATCCAGGCTATGCTTACTGCTCTTTTTATCCACATTTTAAATTACAATTGCATTTTTTTAACTTGTTCAGTGCACACTTTCATGCACCACAAGTGCATTAATTTTGAATTGTGTGCAGTATAGAAATATTTTGAGACTAACAACATTGAAACAAGGTGACACCCTGGTTGACTTTATCACTAATGTGATTTGAACATTATTTAATATATGTTTTAAACAAATCTAGACTGAACATGAAAGAAAGGAGTTTTAGGCAATGACATTTTTCACAGGATGTATATCGCAAAGGTAAAAGCAGAGTTTTTCCAGTGCAATAAGAAGAAACAGAATATGCAGATTTTGAGCTACTGGCTCTATAGAGGATAACCTAATATGGCTGAATATTGAGCTGGGACATTCAGACAAAAGTGACAATCCATGGACAGAATAGGGAATAACAGGTGTGAGGAGAACAAACTCTCATCACTGAATGTTTGTAAGCTGGTTAAGGCATAGCCTTGATGGCTCTCTAGCAAACTGTAGAAACAATTTAGCTTTGGGTAGTTTCATGCTTTGCAGAATTTCTTAGACTATAAAGTGACACAGCCTGGAATATAGGTTGATAATTCAGTATAGGTCCTCAAAATACTTTGAAAACAACTTCTCTGTTTGATGGGGTACTCTTTGGGGGTCATTTCCTCATGCTCTTTCTTAAATGGAGTTTTCATTTTGATGTTAGTTTATGTATAATAGGTAGGATGCAAAAAGATATGTAATTGAAACAAAAAACATTGGACTAAAATATCAGTAATTGAACATGTTTATGTTTGATTATTATTTACACTATGGAAAGATGCAATTCTAGTACTTTGTTAGGAAACTGCATTAAAGCAGTTCTGCCTTGTATAATCTGTATGTACCTATTAAGACAAAATACTTCTAAAGATACTTATGAAATGTATACATATTTTTTCTTGCACGTTACAAAGAAAATACTCAATTGCATAACACAGATGTTTGACAAACTTTTTTTTTTAAATGCATTTCTTTCTTTCATGAGACATTGAAACCACTGATAGCTCATTTCACTCTATCTTAAACCCTTCTCTTGTCTATAAAACTAATACGGGTCACACCGGACCTTCGGATTAATTGGATCCACATTTCCAATGATGTTTGCACCCCATTCAAGATAGCCATGCCATTGTCATTTAACTCGTGAACCTCTCTTTAGAACTAAAATGGGTGTGAAAGAATAAAATTCAGTGTACTGTAAGTATTCACAGTAATTCTAGTAGAATTAGCTATCATAACATGTTTATTATATAATGAGCTGGCATGACACAGAAATATATTTTGTGTTTGTATGACTTTTATTTTGAATAGGTTAAATCTGGTGCCACTCCATATATAGAGTGCTTTTGAAAAAAAAAATCAATAAAAAGAAACAAAAAAAATAAATAAATGAGTGAATGCAAAATAAGCAACTGTGCCTTTTATACCTGTTGTTACGGTAAAAAAACGGTTGTTGGGTTTGGACAATGAGGGGAAATGGGCTATTCCCAACTTTTTTGATCCTGTATATTTGTCCATGTTTATTTTCTGAAAATAATAAATAATATATTAAAAATTTGCCTTCTGACAAACTCAGATAATGGACCAGTCTTAAATATTGTTATGTCATAAAGCAAAATTAAGGCAGTAATATGGGCTGCTTAAATCTGACTAAGAAGATGAAAGCATTTATTGTAAGTGTAACACAGAGATACTATCAGGAGTGAAATCAGTCCATTTTGCAAGGTAAAATATTGATTTAGAATTTTATCCTTTATTTCTTTTTTGTTGTGTTTCTTTTAGCTACAGTTTCATTTTGGTTGTACAGGATATAAACCATATTTGTTTTCTGTACACAAGACTCTCAAGTGAATTTTGCATGCATTATACATTAGGACACATTTATAAATTAATGAGTAACTATATAAATTTATGTGTATTAAAATGTCTGTAGCTTCAGTCTAAAATCTACTGCTCTTTCTGAATCTCCAGATATCATTTCTGTATGGTTTCTGACTGGCCTGCTGCCTGAGTTTCAGAAAACAAGGGAGGCATTATTTTTATGGGAAGAGGAACTAAGATGGTACTGAGGATGTCTGACTAAAACCCTACCCTAGGAAGCTGTCTTGTAGGAATACAGAATAAAACACACAGACCAGAAGAAATTGACGAGAATCAAACAGCCATCCAAAAATAGTCATGAGAAATCCAAAGACCTAAATAATCTTAGGTATATGCTATTAGTGATAAATAAGAAAATGTGTCCTTAAGCAAAAAAAAAAAAAAAAAACAGTGAGGATGATCATGAATATAGTAAAGCTTGTTAGTTGTGACCTAGGTGAAGATATAATGATGACATCTGGAGGAAGGCATCATTTGTTCAGCTACCTAGGGTTTACTTTCAGACTTTTCCTACATTTAAAGCACTTGCATTCAGTGTGGTACGATCTGTTTGTAATGTTAATCATTGCCTATTGTTCTGCTACTTGGATGTTGATAGTGAAGCAGAGAACAATTTATCATCGTTTATTATGAGTCACTATGCACGCAACTATGCTTAACATGGCGAAATGTATTAAACACTCGTCCAACTATTTATGAAATATTTTACATAATTTAATTTGCTTTTGTACAGTTTTATGTAAATAAATTGCTTGTCATTTTTGTCTCTGCAAATTAAAATATAACATGGTCAAATGGTTTCACACTTGTAAGTGTACTTCTCTGTTGACAGGTAATTCAGTTTTGATTGGACTAAAAGTGAATGGATGCATGTACCAGTTTGATTTAAGATGGTTTGATTCCTTATAAATTAAGACACAGCAAGGAAGCTAATGTGACAGCAATTGTTGATTTAGGGGGGATTATGCTTAACTGTCACATTACTTTGCCTCATAATGAAATAGAACTCAGATCCTTAAGTTTCATCAAAATAATTCCTGAGACATTTACCTAACTAGCTTATTATCTTAAAGTGTATGGCAGAAAAAGGAACTTACTATCATTAATATGAAGATTGATTTATTTTCAGAGGCATCTACAGAAATTTCACTTTTAAGACAAAAGTAATCCTAAGTCAAAATGTGTCTTTGTTTAGGAAATACACGTTTTTCATCTAAATTAATAACAAATACAAAAAAGTTATTGACTTTAAAAAATCATGTGAAATCATAGAGTAAATATAGAAAAAATACAATTTTTCTTTGATTACTTATTTTTTCTGTAATGGACTTTCTAGACTTTTTACATTTTTTCTATATTTTATTATCTATTTTTAATCATTCCACTTACTATTTGTTATAAAATTACGTTCCTATTATAGTTATCTTTTTTATTTATTAAATTGACATCTATTCGAGTAAGCATCTTCTCTTCTTCAATCTCTCAGTCATGGCCTTTTTTCCAACTCAGAGACTTAAAAGAGAAAGAAAATACTTTCTGTATCTTCTAACAGATTGCTTGGAATTTCTGTCCCATCTCACAACAGCAATGCTAAAATCTACCAGTGCAAAAAAACATTCTAAGGATCTTTGCCTGTGGCTTCTCTACGGGGTTTTTTCTCCTTTCTTATGTGAAAATTTAATATATTTTATTTATATTAGATGACGTATACTTTCTTGAATCAAAGATATCTTTGTAAATTGAGTTTGACTGGCAGCCTTTCTTAAGAAGGAATTAGGGTGAAGTATGGTGATACAATCTACTTCAAGTTGGAATGGGGGGTGAAGAAATTATACGTCCATTCATTTTGGCTTTCTGCTTTTCTAGTGGTGAGAACTAAACATGAGTACATATTTTGATGGAACAGTACATAAAATGAGATCACTATGAAGTAGACTTTAAATTTTCACATAAGAGAGGGGAAAAAACGTGGCTAACAAGCTGCACAGCACTGCTTCCAAGGCATAGATTTGATTATTTTACCGTCTCTGATTCTTTGGAAGAATTTCACCTCATAACTTAGAAGTTTGACTTTAGCACAATGACCTGTTCACCACAATATTTTACATTTACTATAAGATTTATCTCAAAAGTCTCATATCTATAATGTAAACTGTAGTTAGATAAGCCATTTATGAAGGTAGATTTTACTTTTATTTATTTTTACTTATTTTTAAATTTATTTTAATTAATTAATTTTTAGAGACAGGGCTTTATTCCATCTCCAGGCTGGATGCAGTTGTTCAATTGTAATTCACCATCACCTGGAACTTCTGTGCTCAACGGATCCTCCCATCTCAGCCTCTCTGCCAAGTAGCTATGACTATAGATGGGTGCCACCACCCTGCCCAGGTAATTTTGTTTTTGTAGAGGCAGGGTCTTGCTATGTTGCTCAGGCTGGTCTTGAACTCCTTGCCTCGAGTGATCTTCCTGCCTCAGCCTTCTCTATTGTTGAGATTATAGCCACTGTGTCTGGCAGATTTTACTTTTAATAATTCTCAGGTTAATAAAAATTTGAACACAAAGTTCTACTAATATTAACATTTTTCTCTCCACTGGCTTATGTACTAATCCAAACATTTTACATGATTTACCATGGTGACAAGAAAAAAAAAAAAAAACTTTTCACATTTACCTGAATAAAATAATGATTTGTTAAAGTGGGAATTTCAGGAAGAGTACACTAATTATGCAGATAGACATCTAATTATCTTCACTTGACATTGCACAGCACACTCTGGCAGTAATTGTAACTTGTATAGTATTTCAGACAGCAAATTGTAAATCTTGAAAACCTCATAGCCAAATTTCATCCTGCTTAATACCCTTGACCTAGTCTATCAGGCAATGACGATTTATTTGGTGGACCTTGGCTTGATAAAAAGTCAGTCTAGCTTTGGGAACTCAAATGATCATGACCAACAGTCAGCATTATCAAAATTGATCAGATAGTGGTAGAATTCCCAAATTGACTTTAGTTTTCATTCGGCTGATTTCACAGAGAAATGGTCTATTGAGCTTTTATCTTTTTTATTTTCTTTTTGTATCTTTAACTTTTTCGTGTCCTCATTCCAAAGCCTTTAGCTTGCAGTGAGCTGAGATCCGGCCACTGCACTCCAGTCCGGGCGACAGAGCGAGACTCCGCCTCAAAAAAAAAAAAAAAAAAAAAAAAAGAAAAGAAAAGCAAACCTCACCTTCCCAGCAGACAAGGGGATGTTAGGTAGCTAACCAAGGTCTAGAGGATTTGCAACCCAATCAGCTTTATTTTAATGTAAATTTACAGTATCAGCTAACTTGAGCTCTTAAGAAACCGAGTGAATAGGGACTGAACTTATGCTTGTTTATTTTCTCTTATCTTTATCCTTTACTCTAAAACTTGTTTATAAACTGCAGGAAGGAAAAGTGATTAGCCAAGATAATATAAAATTAAGCTGCAGGGAGTGAGGAATGGATATGAATGTAAAATGTGGAAAGCTATTTATATTTTCCTTTAACTCTAATTTTATTTTTTCCTGTTGTGTTTCTGGTTAAATGTAAATTTTCTTCATTCATTGATTTTAATATCTGTGACCCACACAGAAATAATTTTGTTTATTTATTGAACCTCCTGTGGGAAGATGCTTGATAGATTATAAATGTAAAATTGTCCCCAACACTACCAGATGATACTAAAAGATTTATAGTTTATTCATGATGTTCAGTTTTGTTTTTTCCATTAAGTTATCATGGTTCAAATGACCCATTACCAAAAAGGTCATAAGAAGGATGTATGAGATCAACCGAGTAATTTCAGATATAATCTTAAAGATTAGAATGAGTTTTGAAAGACAAAAGTGTTAATGAGTGGGCCTACTTTAAAAAAAAAAAAGTGCATTAAAGAAATCCTTGATAAGAAAACTAAAAAATAAAAATAAAAACCAGATTTGTTAATTCTGTCAATTTAACTATAAGTGCATTACAATATCCCAGACTTAGTAAAATTGTCATAACTTGATAGGACCATGTCATTTTTTTCTGTGTGCTGTATATGATATTACACAAAATCTATTTACTGCAATTTTATGGATTGTTATAAAAATTTGACTGCATATTTAAACCATTTTATAATACATTTATGTAGAGGAAGTGAGAGCAAAAGAGTAGAAAGAAAGAAAGTAAGTAGTTGCATAGATTATTTATTTATAGTTTTACCACCTGGCTTTAGTAGGAATATAATTATTTAAATGCTTTTCCAGACCCTACGGTACAGCTGGGATATGCTAGAACAGCTATTTCTTAAACTGGTGTTTGAGGTTCACTGAGAGAAGACAGACTTTTAGGGGACAAGGTATTCTGTAAGAATTTTTTAGTTTTATTAATATAATGATCAAAGTAATATTTCAGCATATTTTTTCTTTTCCCTTTCTTTCCTTTATTTGTTTGTTTGTTTGTTTTTGAGACAGGGTCTTACTCTGTCACCAGGCTGGAGTGCAGTGGCGCATTCTTGGCTCACTGCAACCTCCATCTCCCAGGTTCAAGCAATTCTTCTGCCTCAGCCTCCCGAGTAGCCAGGACTGCAAGTGCGCACCACCATGCCCAGCTAATTTTTGTATTTTTAGTAGAGATGGGGTTTCACCATGTTAGCCAGGATGATCTCAATCTCCTGACCTCGTGATCCACCCACCTTGACCTCGCAAAGTGCTGGGATTACAGGCATGGGCCACCGTGCCCAGCTGAAACTGAATTTCATAGAATGAAAGTTTGCTTTGTATGTCAATGTTTACTCAGTATTGTGTGAAAAACTGTATTCTCTGGAGTTTGAAAATATTGTTTTTTTCTTCACAAGAGTCCATATTTTACTCAGTTGTGAGAACCACCAAATCAGAGAAATGGATAAGTAGCAAAGTAGTAAACAATGTGAGTTATTGGAGTAGAATATATTAGCATATACAGAGAGTGACAAACTTTTTCTATAAAGGGCCAGGTTATAAATATTTTAGGCTTTGTAATTCAAGATGCAAAATGAAGCATATTGTGTAGGTACTTACACAATATGTATTGTATGGCACAAAAGAATAACATCTGAAGATTTTTTTCTTCGATCACTTAGATGCATAAATGCCATTCTTCATTGAGAAGACATACAAAATAGGCAGTGGGGCTGGATTTGGCCAATAGATTTTAGTTTACTGACCCTGGTATACCCAAAATGATTTCAACTAATATGAATTTTAGGATTTATTACTAAAATTTCTCCTTTTATGCCTTCTTTAAATATGTTCCCATTTGCCTAGAACAGTACTGGTTTATGGCTTTTCCAACACGTCCATTATTATTCATGCTTAAAAGTTAAATTATGGGGTCACCCTAGTTATCAGAGTCTTTCCTTCTCATTGACCAGCTTCCCACTGACTAGTTATGTAAAAAATCTCAGCCCTAGATCACAGGAGTGATCTAGAGAAGCAGGTCAATGTGCACAAAATCCTCAGGCTACTGGAAAAGAGCTCATATCCTAATGCAGTAATCATCCTCCGCTTAAAAAGGTAAAAAAATAAAAAAGAGTTTCTTGTTCTAGAAGGGCCCACTTGGGATTAGAGGTGAGAGATTTGCTATTTTCTATTGGATCAAAAATTTTAACATACTTGTATTTAAATGTCATGGATAAGTTCTTATTATATTGTGTTAAATAAAAAAAGTATGAAGTTTCATATTTAGAGCATGATATGCACAAAATAAAAAGAAGAAATACTGCGATGAACATAACAGCATTCTTGGAGCTTACTTATAATTATTATTTGTGTTTTCCAAATTGTACACAATGAATATAGTTTACATTAACAATATGAAAAAGTGGACATTTTGATAATATTTTAAAATTATGGGTAGTTCAGTGAATTAACTTAAAAATAGTAAAAGACACCACTTCATGTTAAAGCACTGGACATTGTTTATCTAATCATGCCCCCAAAGAAAATTGCATTTCAAAAATGTTAAATTATCATTTTCTTATGACATTTCACATTAGCTATTTTCTATCCCAGCAAAGTGAATGACATGCTAAATAACTTCAGAGATTGTTTTTAAACTAATGCAAAGGAAATAATATTCATATGAAAGCTAAATGTGAACATTTTTAACTTGGTAAATTAAATGTGAAGCTTATATTTTGAGGGAAGTATTATACAGCACACAATCATACCAAAAACAATCAACTACTACAATAAACCTATTATGTAGGTGATCAACATAGAAACTATGAATAGGTGCTTCAGCACATTCACTGGATATTTCTATTTGGATTCATTCACCAGTATAACTATCTCTAAAGCCTCCATCTGGGAATTATTATAGATTTCAGCTTTGTTGTAGATGGGGTGAGTTGATTTTGTTGAACCTCCAAAAGTGAAGCTATCGAAAAAACTACTATGTAAGTCTATGTCTAGTCTAAGAAACAATGTTCTCATTGCCTAAAATAATCTGGAAATATAGTTGAAGGAAAAAAGGATAAATTCTCAGTTGAATGGGACAGGTACTGAGATACTGTCCATCCATAGATGATTAAGAAATGAAAAATGGAAATTGGGAACAATGATACCATATTGGAAAATTTGCTTCAAGGCTACAGATGTTATTGGCAAAGACAGGATGAAATGGATGAGCAATCTAGCTCTTATCTAGAGAAAGTCAGTCTCCAGTGAACCATATTTTTTTGTATGCCTCTGCTATGTCAATTACTGGGGCTCAGAGAGAGATGTTTAGTATACTGCCTGTTGATTTCTTTCCTTAAATTGCCCAGAACACTCCAAACTCATTATTTCTATTTTTCTCTACATTTTATTAGATGAAAACAAATAGTGTAACAGGTGGTTTGTTTTTTCTCTCTGCTTGGGATTTGTATGTGCTTCTCAGCCAGCATTTTGTTATCCTCAGGTTTAAAGGCTCTAAGTCATCAGAGAATCACTCCCACTTGATTATAAATATAAGTCAGATGATTATAATGACAGTGTCACAGGTGGAAAAATAATCTTCATTCTATTGTAATCAAGCCCAACACTGACAAAGAATCATACATTGCTTTGGTGTTTCAATTGAGATGAGGGTACCAATTTATACTTTAACTCTTCAAGAAGGGCAAGAAGAAATGTATACAGAAGAATATCTTCAGGGTTAATTTCAACCTGAGTTGCAAATATAAAATCCTGATTATTCAGGATAGTGAATCAAAGCTGAATTACCAGAAGTTAATTTGAAAACAGCATTTGCATTGCTTGTTTTCACTGGACTCATCACAAAATAAATAAAAATAAAAAAAGTAAAAGGGCTTGCTCTCTGCCATACTTATTCACCCACACCATGATGGGAAAGAATTCCTGGAGGTATCACTCTTCTCACACAGATTTACAATCTCCAGCATGGAGGAATTAGGTAGAACAGATATATTTCACTCATACCATGGTCAACGTCTATCTAGGAAAGTCTAGATGTTCCTATTAACTCAAAATGTGTTTTTAGCTGTAATTTGATTCTGTTTTAACCAATATGAAGTCCTGCTTATAACTGTGTGAGGCAGAGAAAAATTTCTAGGCTGAGATTCAAATCAGAAAGCATACTGCAATAAGCAACATCTTCTCAAGGATGTGATACAATCTCTCAGTCTTCTCCAAGTGTGATACTATCTCTCAGTCTTCTCTGATGACCAATTGGAAAAGTCATGTAGGAAAATAGTCACTTGTCATTCTAGCTTTTAAAGGTGTTTATCCTCATTATCAAATACATAAGAATAATGTAATTAAGGAAACACTTTCTAAAAATGTATCATAACCTTGCAGAAAAGTTGCTTATATTTTTTCCTGAATTTTTTTTGACTTTGTGCATTTCTTCCATGAAATGTGGATGTAATTTATTAGCTTAACAAAAATAAATGAGATATATACAATGTTGGATGTTTGGGTACAGTGGTGAGCAAGATATGGCTTGCTCCTTCTCTTATAGAGTTATAATCTAGGTGGGAGGTAATCCAGAGGAAAAATCATCAAAATTACCAAGAACCACATAACACTTGGTACATGGTATGTTCAAAGAAAATAAAGGTTCTTTGGACTAATGTGTGGGACATCTATCTTGAATTTCTGCAGCAAGAATAGCCACTGAGAGAAAGAGGCATCCACAATTAGGAATGATAATGCACAGTTGGGAGAAGGATGAAGAGATTTTCAGGCAAAGATAGCAGCATATGTAGGCTAGAGGATCTGAGAGAACAAGAAGACGTGAAGAACTGAAAGTGGTTTTTGATCAGGAAATGATAGAGAAGGAATGAACATGAAGGAGGAGTTTGGGGAATGAAGGATGAGGGTGTAGGAAATTAAATGTAACAGGGATAGTGGTAAGAAGATGAACCCCCAAATGGTTGCTCTCTGTCTCCCTTCCTGGAAAAAAATCTGAATATTTTATGATTAAAGAATTACATTATTTGGTGCTGTCTCAAAGAATTGAGGCGTTCTAAGGTTGTCTCCATAGTTGTGAGAAGTACGAAAGTTCAGGGTCTATCTCAGCAGCTGAAAAACCTTCCCTCAGGGAACTGAATGGTTATTCATTATACCATCCGGGTTTAACACTTCTATTCATTCGTAGCTGTGATGGTTAATACTGAGTGTCAACTTGATTGGATTGACGGATGCAAAGTATTGATCCTGGCTGTGTCTGTGACCACGTTGCCAAAGGAAATTAACATTTGAATCAGTGGCCTGGGAAATGCAGACTCACCCTTAATCTGGGTGGGCACCATCTAATCAGCTGTCAGCATAGCCAGAAAAGAAAGCAGGCAGAAAAAAACGTGAAAAGGCTAGACTGTCTTAGCCTCCTAGCCTACATCTTTCTCCCACACTGGATGCTTCCTGCTCTCAAACATCAGACTCTAAATTCTTCAGCTTTGGGACTCAAACTGGCTTCCTTGCTCCTTAGCTTGCAGATGGCCTATTATGGGACCCTTGTGATCACATGAGTTAGTATTATTTAATAAACTCATACACACACACACATATGTAGTCTATTAGTTCTGTCCCTCTAGAGAACCCTGACTAATAAACTATCTTAGTCTGTTCAGGCTGCTACCACAAAGTGTCATAGACTGAGAAGCTTATGGACAACAGAAATGTATTCCTTACAGTTCTAAAAGTTGGAAGTCTGAGACCAGGGTGCCAGCATGGTCGGGTTCTGGTGAGAGGTTTCTTCTAGGTTGCATTTCTTATGTTTTATTGTATTCTCAGATAACTTAAGGAAGATGAGAGAACTCTCTGGGGTTTCTTTTATAAGGGCATTAATACCATTTATGATGGCTCTACTTTCATGACCTAATTACCTCCCAATCCTTAATACTTTCACATTGGGATTAGGATTTTAACATATGAATTTGGAGGGAGGCACAGACATTTAGTCCTTAATAATCCCTTTATGCCTTGGATTCCTTGATGTCTTCTTGGCCACAGCTGTCACTTGGCTCATCTTTGCCTCTGCTTCCATAATTCCTATTGTGGCCTTAGTTGTTCTTTTTAGACATGCTTCATCCAACAGGGTAGCCACTAGCCATATGTAGCTATTTAAATCTGAATTTAATTTAATTAACCTTCTCCAGCCTGTGTTTCATTGGACAGGCTTGTTACGATCTGACAGTAGACAGAATGATTGAGTGCATAGACTGCTGGTCATCCTACTGGCTGCTTTCAGGTCATCCTGCTGCCATCAGTTGAGTCCAGGATAAGGTGAAACAAAGTATGATGATACAACCACAGGAAATTCTTAAATCTGCTGCTTTGGGTCATAGAAAGAGATGACAGGCATTATATCTAGTAAAAGTGACATAGATAGATATAGTTATAAATAAAATCATAGTGACTGGTCTGTCTGAAGCAGCTGGGGAAGATGATAAAGAAGGTTCTTTAAAAGTCAGCATGCAAAGATTAAGAGGAGGTAAGAAAACCAATAAGGGGAAGATAAGTATCTGAAGCACAGGGAACAGGAATGCTAAAGGTTAAAGATATGAAAACAGAAAAATCGGAGTTAGTGCCTGCAAGTATTCAGAATTCCTAGAGCACATTTGAGAAGAGGGGCAGGGTGCCTACCATCCTATAATACAGCAATTTTGTAAGTGCCCTGCTTCTTAGCCCCATTTTTCACATCCACACTGTATATGATTAAATCTCTCTTCCCTGCTGTTTCGACACATCACTAATGGTGGACATCTGCTCATTTCATCAACCAAGCCTTTCTTCTGCCATCTTTTGGCAAAATCACTTCAGTTTTCCTTTGCCAGCTGTCTGTGGTTAAGCATCTCTATTTTCCCCTGGCCACATATTGGGTAGGGAATTCAAGCTGGGCCAATTTGATCCTCTGTCCAATTTGGAGGAGAACCCAGAGGCAGAAAATGGTTTGAGCTGACTGATTTCTAATTGTGAAGCTCTAAACATTATTCCTTATCTCAGCAGCCTTGAGCCCCAGAGCTGTATCCAAGGAGCCCTAAAAGAGTTTACCTAGCATCTGCCTTTTAGTGAGCATTTTAATCCTAAACCTGCAATACCTGCTTAATGGTATTGACTGTAGAATCGAAAGCAAGAAAATGCAGAAAACAAATGCATATTCCCAGCATTCTTTTCATATTGTTGTATCATCTGACCTCTCCAGTTGTATCTGGCCCAATTCTTCCCATGGCTACTCTGCTCTAGTTACTCATGTTTATTGTTTCTGAACTTGCCCTTTGTGTTTAAATCACTAAGCCATTTTTTCACATTATTCCCTCATCACAAAACATGTGCTTCCTGAAAACCTACTCAAATCCTGCCCATGGTGGTACAAGGCTTACATCAACCTTAGATTCCCTAGTACATACTTTGATTGTTTCAACTCAAAAATCATCTCTCTATTCCTCAAAACTCTGATTGAGGAGAGGAATATCATTTTTTTCATTTATCCTTTCCTGTATGAGAGAGTTTTACAAAACACTCTTAGTTTCTTGCCTCATATTCCACTCCTCCTCACAGCAGAATGACTTAATTTATGGAAGAAAAACAGACATTAGCCTATTTTATTTCTTGAATCCACACCTTTTAATTCAAAAGTATTAAATAAAAACAACAAAACAAAAAATACAACAAAAACAATGACAAAAATCAAAAGTATTGACCACAGCAGAATAATTTGATCTTTCACCTTCCTTAGTGGAATATTTGCTTCTTGCATTTATATCCCATCTTACAGAACTTGATACACACACACACACATACATATAGAGAGAGAGAGAGAGAGAGCGGGGGCGGGGAGGGAGAGACAAAGATGAAGATAGAGGTAGATACAGAAAATTAAAAGGTTTCTCAATATCTTTCCCGTATCTCTTATTACGCAAATGCTAATGACGAAATATTGGCACCCAAGATACTGATTGATAAATTCCTTACCATAATATCTTATCTTTGTTTTTGAGGTCTCCATCTTAAGAGAAACTATGTTGCAGCACTAAAGGATTTCTAGAGTGATGCTACATGTAGTCATAGAATAATTCTTGGAAGTAATTGAACACACGTTCTGCTAAATCATTCAGTATTTCAACAATTTCAGTGTTCATTAATGCACTAACGTTGAGTGACTACTTGCAGATTAATAGGTATTTTTATTCACTGCTCACAAAAAGGTACTATGATTTATAGTAATGCCAAGAGTCAAAAAAATAGATCATAATACATTTTTGAGTCTATTTCACTATTTATAATATCCTTCAACATAGCTTTGAATATGTTTCAGAATCTGTAATACTTAAGAAATAATACCCATAGTGTTTCTTTGAGAATAATATAAATTAATATATGCCAAAATTATATTTGTTTTAAACTTCTTTAGAGTCATTACTTATTTTACATGTTTTATTGAATTTATATAAAGAAGCAATTTCACTTACATCTCTAAACTGGGAGAGAAGAGGTGACTGTTTTATTTTGCCAAAGGAAAAAAAAAAATGATTGTTGAGCTCCTTCTTGAAATTTTGTGTGAATTTTGCTTAGCCACTCCTGTGTTGTAAAAGTAGTCAGTAAGGGTATCATATATGTCAAAACTTCTTCCATCCATTACTTAAGTAGGCTACTAAGAGAATAAGGTCTCTGATTTGCATTTGGCAAAAACAGAACTCTACCAATGCAACAGAAGCAATCATGACTTTCAGGATACTCTTTCAAGGAATGATGTACAGTCAGCACTGTCTTTTACAGTCAGCATAATAAACGATCTATAAGAGAAAATTTTAAATGACATTTCTACTGTAATTCCCATATGCCTTCTCTGTTGTTCTGGATATTTAATTTTAACACTAGACTTTCTTCTTCAGATCCTTTTTTCTTCTCTTCATGTTTTAATTCATTCAACATTTATGTATGTCTACGGTAAAAAAAGGTAAAGTTTAAACATGTGATTATTTGGTTACTCTCGGTTCACTCTGTGCAATTCAATTTCAGCTAATTTTCAAATTAAAAAAATTAATTTAGTGTATATATATGAACACACACATGTATACATATGTATATGATTTTCTGTATGTATGGAATGATTCCAAGAGTTTTATGATTAACTTATTTAACCTTCAAAACAATCTTATGAGAATGAATCATATCATCTTACTTTTCAAGTGAGTAAACTGAGACACAAAAAAATTCAGCAAATTGCTCAAGGTCACCAACAGTGGATTACAAATTCAAACCCAAGATTTTGGCCTCCAGAGTCTGTGCCCCTCGCCACTATGACTGACCCTTCATTTATTAATAAAAGTGAAGTCTCATTTGCTCCAGCTCTTCAGACGTATAAGGGTAGGGGACTCTTTACACACAACCTCTCAGAAGCGAAAGATAGGCTTTCTAAATCTCTGAATGAATGTATCTTTCAAAAAACATTTTCCATAAAACAAACACATTTCATTATCTTGCATAATCTACTGCCACTTCAGAGGCTGAGGAGAAGCTAACTTCAGGAGTGGTCCCAGGTGAACAGGGTACAGAGCTTTGTGGAACTGCATCTTTGCAAGGAGTCTTAAATAATTCTAGAGATTCTGTGAGCACAGTTTTGTGGCCTATTTAATACTACTGGGCTTCTGTGAATTATAGCTTCTATGTATATTTGTTTATAATTGATATAGTGTAAATTTTAAAGCTGTGGTTGATAAAAATTCAAGATATCAGGGTTGCCAAAAAATAAATTCAAGTCGGTCAATATGAGTATTCAAGTCCTAGAAATATGTGTCACATGGTCAAATTGAAGGTGAACTTGATTGTGGATAATATTAATTTACTAACTGAATACTCATTAATTTGAAGAGGGAAGGTATAATTTTTATTTTTGTAATCCCAAGTATGAATTCTGATGGCTTTCATATTATAGAATCAACAAATAGACAGGCTTTCCATCCAGATTCTAAGTCCAAGAGGACTTAGGACAACCTGTCTACATTATTCAATATTATATCACAATAAACTAACCCAGTTTATGACACGTAGTTGAGGCCCAGTAAGATGCGAAACTTGAAAGAAAGAAGAGAAGGCGGGAAGGAAGATAGCTTTTTCACTAATTTACAGAAAGCATAATTGAAAATGTGTTCTTAACCGTTGGTTCTATAATGTAATTATCCTGTAAATTAATGGACCTCAAATTTTTATTGTGACTATGTTCAGAAATTTCAGCCTGTTTTAGAAAGAATTTATTCACAAAATTGCTTCTTCATTCTAAACTTTCCCTGTTATGTTTTATAAAAAAGCACTTTGTCACAAGCATCTGTATGCATCTAAAATTTCCATAGGGACAATGTAAAAAATTATTTTAGTTAAACACAACGTTTTCTCTCTTTTTTGATTGTGAAATTTTGACTTCTACTATTATAAAATGGAGATAAATATGAATCATATTTAAAGCTTCTAAGACAATGAATAAAACAGATTCCACTTAATTACATTTGGATCTAGGCTCTAAGAAAATTCTGGTTGAGAGTCTCAAAACCAAGTTTGAGTTATTCCATATTCCAGTCAACATTCTCTTTCCTATCTCATTCATTCAACTATTTAAAAATGTTACCGCATGTCCCAGATCCTCATCCAAGGTTTGTTTGGGGTTTTTACACAAATAGTTTTTGTCTTCTAAGATAGAGGCTCTTTTCTGTGGTTGAAGACATGTCAGCAACTAGAGACTAAGCGGGCTCTTTGGGTCCATTTTGTATTCATGAACCCCTTCAAGCCCGTTGAGAAAAAGTCATCTTGTGATCCTAGCATGACTAATTTATTCTGGGTTGTGGTCACAACACTAGGGGCAAAAAAAAAAAAATCAAAATTCTTAGCTTTAGATGTTTTCGCTTTATGCTGTGCCACCATTGGAGATTTTTCTAAAAGTTAATGAGAACAGGACTTGTTTTACACAAGGTTTTCTTGTGAATATGCAGTGGGTGGAGGGATTTGAAGGTTAATGCATGAACAGAGTTCAGTCACGATGCTTATCCTTGTTTCTAGGCATTTTAGCTGAGTTATTTATACATAGATGAATTAGATATCCTGTTACTTTGAATAAGTGTCTATTTTTAATTAGGCAAGGTACATAAGCATTTTAATTAGGTATCTAAAGACATCATTTAAAAATTTTCCCCTCAGAAAATAAAAAAAATTGATTCCTTCTTTATTAAATATAGGGGTAGTAAAATCTTATGAATAGATTTTCAGCTCAAGAGATTGGAATCTTTTTGATATAATATACGCACAGATTATTTCCTCTTAAATTTATCTACGCTAATGAAGTGTATGAAAGTAATAAAGTTAAACCACAACTTGTTAAGTGTGCTGCAGTTCTCCAACATGACCAAGGAAAAAAACTTCTACATCTACGTTACTGCTGGTGCTCTGAATTAGAGCTTAGTTTGTTCATTTGCGTTTTCAATGTAAAGAATATAAGTGTGTGTGTGTGTGTGCCTGTGTTTATATGAGATGAAATGAGCAACAGTATCCTGCTCTACCACTGGATTACTTTAAATGGAGAAAATTGCAAATATTTTTGCACCAACCTAATAGGTACAAAAATTATTGCGGTTTTTTTCTATTACTTTCAATGGCAAAAACCGCAATGACTTTTGCACCAATCTAATATTAAACGAGGGCATAAAAGTAAGAGAAAAGATCTTTAACCATCAAATTGGAAAATAGATCTTGTGCTTTTCAAAACATCTTTAGCATATCAAAATCTCTGGGTTTTCTACATATTTTAATTGCAATCAACCAACTAAAATGTATTGTGTTATTGCTCATAATGCTTAGTTTTCTTAAATAGAAGTTAAACTCTGACTGAAATTATGGCCATGGCCTTCTAAATGGGAGTGGTGACAGGTGCTAAGGAAGCATCACTATGAAGCCCAGCTTTTCCACTCATTAGCTGTGGGGCCCGAGACACGTTACTTAACCTCTTAAAAACTTATTTTACTTATCCATGAAATGGATATTGGTTTCCACTTTGCGTGTGTTTTGAGAGTTGTGAAGAATTTAAAGGGGGATTTGCTATCAAGTGAGTACTCATTAAGGGTTAGTTATTATCATTCTATCATTTTTGCTCTTCAACCATTATTCCCTTTGTCTTTTTTCTGTTTTTTTCTTATTTCTATTAGCTCAGCCTTTAACCTAGACTGGCTTTACTATTTTATCTTACTCATACTTAGTTTACAAAAGCCCCATTTTACTATTTTAATACTAGTCAATGGGAATCAACTTGAGTCATCTGAGACTGTCTACTAAATTCCTTTATTATGTATGGAGTACAGCACATCTTTAATGATTTTTTTATCATAAATTTTAAAAAGCTTAAATTCCAGATATATTGGTTAATGCAAGCAATTTTAGATATAGGTTTTTGTAGGAACCTGTAAGGAAGACAAAATTTCATGCCTACCATCTTAGGGTTTTCAACTTGACCTGAGAAGTAAATTGACTTAAACTGATTAACAGGAGTAAAGCATGTAAAATTATTTAATGTAAGTTTTACATGACATGAGAGTCTCCAGAAGGAAATGAAGACTCAAACAAGTCCCAAAATCTAAATGCTTTTGTACTAGTTTCAACAGAGAGAGGCAATTGTGAAGTAGTGACTAGCCTATGTACAGAGGCTAAAGAAAAGTAAGAATTACTTTAACAGATTGTTAGTATAGAATTCTCTCAGTTTTAACTTTACTTTCTTGATGATAAAAATATTACATTCCTTCTGGTATGGAGAAGTCATCTTTTATACGGAGTATTTATCACCTGCTTTCAGGAAGAAAAAGAGGAGGGTCAAGAGCTCTCTCCTCGAAACGTGTGATTTTTTTAAAGTGCATACTGCTCAAAATAATCCTTACGTCAAAATAACATATGTTGTGGTAGTGTATTCTACCACCTTGCAGATCTAATCAAACTATCTATCTACCTGTTATCTATCTATCTATCTATCTATTTATTATACTTTAAGTTCTGGGGTACATGTGCAGAACGTGCAGGTTTGTTACATAAGTATACACAGGTCGTAGGGGTTTGCTGCACCCATTAATCCACCATCTACATTAGGTATTTCTCCAAATGCTATCCCTCCCCTAGTCCCCCACTCCCTGAGAGACCCTACTGTGTGATGTTCCAAACCATCTATATTTTTATTCATTCTTTCAGAAATTTTATTGAACGGGTCTTAAAAATCAAATGTGTTTTCATGAGGGAATATTTTTCACATTGTCTTTGTGTAACTGTGTCTTTTGTATGATCTTATTGTTGAAATAACTTTCAAATAACTGTATAATTTCTGATAAGAAGCAAAAGTGACCATAAAAACTAGCTGAAACCTAAGTAAATTATAACAAATGTCAGACTCTTGGCTGGGCGTGGTGGCTTACACCTGTAATCCCAGCACTTTGGGAGGCCGAGGTGGGTGGATCACAAGGTCAGAGGTTAAAGACCAGCCTGGACAATAGGGTGAAACCCCATCTCTACTAAAAAAAAAAAAAAAAAAAAAAAAAAAAGAAAAATAACTGGACGTGGTGGTGGGCGCCTGTAATCCAGAGCTACTCTGGAGGCTGAGGCAGAGAATTGCTTGAACCAGGAGACGGAGATTGCAGTGAGCCAAGATCGCGCCACTGCACTCCAGCCTGGGTGGCAGAGCAAGACTCCATCTCAAAAAAAAAAAAAAAAAGTAAAAAGTCAGACTCTTGAAGTATCTTCTCTCTGATGTATGGCTAAAGTTTCTGTGTATATCAGAAATGGAAAGGGATGTGATTTGGAGAAGCCTAATACTCTCTGGATACTCTCTGGGAACAAACATCATGTATTTTGTGGCACTATTTTTAGAAGACATCCTTTATCTCCTCAGGGTCTAGTTCAAAGAGCATCTCCCCTCTGAAACCATTCTGGATGGTGCAGAATTATTTGTTTCTTCATCTAAATCCTGATAGAATCATCTCTCTCTATTAAAAAAATACTTATCACATTGCATCTCAGTGATTGTTTCAATGCATGTATTTACCTTACTAGATTATTTCCAACAGGTAAGAGATTATATATTTTTCTCCTGTCCTAAGAGGGCACCCAGCCTAGAAACCCTCTGTGAATATTTATTTAATTGACCTGTTACCGTCATTAAGTTAGATGTCTGGTTACTCTTAAAAATTAATATGCAACCTACAGTCAGAGGGAAATTTCTTGTGTGCCCATTCTGGAAAATGTTGCCAAGAGTAAGAATTCATCCAGGACTACATAGATTGGCATGAGTTAGGGATTTAAGAAACATTCATCTAGGATGAAATTGTAAGCATATTGTATTTACATATCTTCATTCTCCCTAATTTTTGCCTCCTTAAATAGTCTAATATATTATGCATGTAAACAGAGGTATTTAGTTCAAATTCCTAAATTGAGTTGTTTTCATTTTTTCTTGTAGCTGCAGAATGTGTATTTATTAATAACACAAGAGAAGAGTTCCCAAAATGTACTCTGGTCACTTACCTGAGCTGCTTGCTCAGGGAAAACCATAGGTTGCTGAACTTTTTTTGTAGACCCTTGGGTTGCAAATAAACCAAACTTATCAGATTTTAAAAACTTTTAAAAATGTTTTATGGGATTATTCCTAAGAGTGAACAAGGCCTCCTTAGTAACAGAGGCAATTGGATTCAATCAGAGGGGTCTTTTACTACACAGAATCAAGATAATATCAAATTAAACCATTTTATATCCTCTCCTGATGCCCCTGAAAATTTAGTTCCCCAAATCTTATTTTCTCAAGGAACTAATGTTCTTCCGCAAAGTGAAATACCTGATTTTTTCTACTGGAAAAAAAAAAAAAACTGAAATATATAGTTAGCCTAACCTAAATAATTGATGATGACTTTTTTTTTTTTGATTTTGCAAAGGTGTATCAATTTACCAGGCACTAGCTACATTTCTATAGGATCCTGTGACTAGGTCTTACTGCTCTGTAGACAGCAGAATGTTTATGATGAGAAATATCACGTTCGTGCTCCATGTTTTAAAAACATCCATTTGTGTCTGCTCCTCTCCCTTTATTCTGCCATGTATATGTATATATGGATATGCATGTCTCATGTAAAATACTAAAACATCCTTATCTCTACTGGTTCAGCTAATTTTCTAAGATACAGCAGCAGTCACAAATATCATAAGGAGATATTTTTAGACTCAGATGTTGAATCAAGCCAGATATTTCATGTTATGCATGCAGTATGTCCACGGGGAGCTGAAAAGCGTAGTTTTGGTGTTTTCTGGAGTCCCTTAAAATGAAATAAATTTAAAGTAGTCTGCAAGGTCCATAGAGACATCTTTTTATTCATTACTGTGTATATGTGAACTCCCAGTTGGCATAAAGAAATATCATGCATGCCCTGTCACGGCTCTCTTATATTAAGGAATTTAAGGACTGATTGCATATTACAGAGAAAGAGCCAATACTAAGAGGCAATAGCAAAGCACTTTATTTTGGAGTAACTTGGGTAATAGGAATAAAGATCTGAAGCTGTGTTAAATAGCTAGATGAAGAAATAAGGAAACCATCATTCATGGGAAGAAAATAATACTTTTGTAGTATAGAAAAGTTGATAATTCATTTGCTTGTTATTTCTCACGATTATTTGAAGCTTTCTATTTCTATTTAGTGTATTTTCTTATTCATTAATTCATTAAGTATATATAGTGTTTTACCATGTCCCAGATATCATGCTAGATGCAGACAATACAAAAGTGTAATTCCTGCTCTTGTAGAGTTAGCAGTTATTAAAATGTGTGTGCCAATGTTTGTGTGTGTGAGTGTTTATGTACTTGTAGTAGTGATAAGAGATTTGAGAAGAAAAACAAAAATACAAGGTACTTTCAAATAGTTAAAACAACAAGAGCAACAACAAAAACATCTAGTCTGGTCCAAGGAGAAAGAATTCCTTGAAGGAGTGACAGTTAGTGTGAGATTAGAGGACTACTATGGTTCGAAGTTGTCTCCAAAAAAGCATATGTTGGAAACTTAATCCCCAATGCACCCATTTTGGGAGATGGTGCCTAATGGGAGGTGTTTAGGTCATGAGGGCTCCACCCTTTTGAATGGATTAATGACAACTATGAAAGTACTTGAAGCTGTGAATTTGATAACTTGCTCTCTTATGCTTCTACCAGGGGATGGATGAGGCAACAAGAAGGCCCGTGCCAGATGCTGACATCTTGATATTGGATTTCCTATACTCTGGAACTATGAGAAATAAATTTCTTTTCTTTCTAAATTACCCAGTCTGTGATACTCTGTTATAGTAACACAAAATGGTTTAAGACAAAGACTGAATGAGAACTGATCAGGTAATGGTGGGAGAGAGAAAAGCAGTGTAGGGGTAGAGATAATACACTAGACTGGAATCTTGAAGCAAGAAGGAAATTGGCCTATCTAAAAATCAAGTTGAAGGCATTGTATCTGGACCACAGTAGCAGCAGGTGGCAAGTTTGAGACAAGTTGGGAGCATTAAATATTAACGTGCTATGATGCCATCTTAATATGAGAAAGAGACAAAAGAAACAACAGATGTACATGGTTTTAGTATGTACTCTGCTTTTACTGGAGTCGATCTCACACATACTAATTACTATAATAAATTACTGGGTGTTTTACAAAACCTTTGCTGAAACTCCTCAGAATAATTGAACACTTCAAATCCTGTGTTGCCTTGATAATTGGTATATATTTTCCTGCATGTATTCATTTGTTCAACCCGTTTGTCAAAATACCAATACATTCTGGAGACTATGCTAGATGTTGCTATAAAGTGATAGAAGGGTACATATAACAGGCTTCTTGCTTTCAGGAAGGTCATCTCTCCCTGTTTTGTAATTTTTTAAATACACTTTTGTTTGTTTGATTGCTTGTTTGTTTTTGAGATAGAGTCTCTCTCTGTTGCCCAGGCTAGAGTACAGTGGTGGGCAATCTCAGCTCACTGCAACCTCTGCCTCTCGGGTTCAAATGATTCTCCTGTCTCAGCCTCCCACATAGCTGGAATTACAGGCGCCTGCCATCATGCCTGGCTAAGTTTTGTATTTTTAGTAGAGACTGGGTTTCCCCATGTTGGTCAGGTTGGTCGAGAACTTCTGACCTCAGGTGATCCGCCCACCTCGGCCTCCCGAAGTGCTGGGATTACAGGCATGAGTCACCGCACCCGACCTTAAATAAACTTTTTATTTTAGAATATTTCTAGGTTTACAGACAAATTGAGAAGATCGTACAGAGAGTTCCTTTGTATCCCATACCCATTTCCCCCATTATTACAAGCTTTTATTAATTAGTATGATGTATTTGTCATGATTAATTAAATAATATAGATACACTGCTAAATCGGCTATGTAGATACATTACTAAATTTATTTATTTAGAACCTGGGGTTCTGATGTCTAAGGGCAGGAGAAGAAGTTCATCCCAGTTCCAGAAGAGAGAGAAAAGAGAGTGAATTCACCTTTTGCACTAGTCAATTCTCTAGAAGGACAGAACTAATAGGATAGATGCGTATGTGAAAGGAAGTTTATTAAGGAGAATTGACTCACATGATCACAAGGTGAAGTCCCACAATAGGATGTCTGCAAGTTGAGAAAGGAAGCCAGTGTTGGTTCAGGTAAAGTCCCCAAACCTCGAAAATAGGGAAGTAGACAGTTCAGCCTTCAGTCTGTTGCCGAAGGTCTGAGAGCCCCTGGCAAACAACTGGTGTAAGTCCAAGCATCCAAAAGCTGAAGAATTTGGAGTCTGATATTCCAGGGCAGGAAGCATCCAGCACAGGAGAAAGGTGAAAGCTGGAAGACTCAGCAAGTCTGCACTCCCATTTTCTCCTGCCTGCTTTATTCTAGCCATGCTGGCGGCTGATTAGATGGTGCACACACAGATTGAGGGTGAATCTGCCTCTCGCAGTCCACTGACTCAAATGTTAATCTCCTCTGCAACACAGACACACTCAAGAATAGTACTTTGCATCCTTTAATCCAATCAAGTTGACACTCAATGTTAACCATCACACCTTTCCTCTGCCTTTTTATTCTACTTGGGCCCCCAGTTGATTGGATGATGCCTGTCCACATTGAGGGTAGATCTTCCTCACCTAGTCCACCAAATCACATGCCAATATTCTCTGGAAACACACCCAAAAATAAATCTTTGCCAGCTATCTAAGTATCCTTTAATCCAGCCATGTGGACACCTAAAATTAACCCTCACAATTGCTATTAATTAAAATCCATACTTTATTCAGATGTTCTAAATGTTTACCCTAATGTCCTTTTTCTGTTCCAGGATACCAGGCTTCTTTAGTCACAGTGTCTTCTTAGGGTCTTTTAGCAGTGAAAATATCGTGGACATGCCTTGTTTTTAATTATCCTGAAACTGTGAGGTCATCTGGTCAGGTCATTTGTAGAATGCCCATCGATCGTTATTTGCCTGATGTTTTTCTCATGATTAGACTGGAGTTATGTGTTTTCAAAGGAATACCACAGAGGGGAAGTTCCATTTTCATCCTGTTCTCTCAGGAATGCATACCATCAGCAGGCTCCACCATGGACGTTGACCCTACTCACCTGGCTAATGCAATGTTTATCAGGTTTCTCTGTTGCAAAGTTACTCTTTTTCTTCCTTTCTATATTGCACTTTTTGGAGGCAGTTATTGAGCACAGTTTTTTTTTTTTTTTTGAGATAGAGTCTGACACTGCTGCCCAGGCTGGAGTGCAGTGGTGCAATCTTGGCGCAATGCAAACTCCACCTCCCGGGTTCATGATATTCTTCTGCCTCGGCCTCTCGAGTAGCTGGTACTACAGGTGTGCACCAGCACTCCCGGCTGATTTTTGTATTTTTAGTAGAGACGGGGTTTTACCATGTTGGCAAGGCTGGTCTCGAACTCATGACCTCATGATCTGCCTAACTTGGCCTCCCAAAGTGTTGGGATTACAGGTGTGAGCCACTGCGCCTGGCCCAAGCACAGTTTACAATTAAGGAAAGAGTGATTGTGCCCTACCATTTTGAGTAGAGTATGTAAATTATTTGGGATTCATCTGCATGGGAGATTGTTCCTTTCTTATTGATTTATGTATTTATTTATTCAAATATTTATTTATATAAATATGGGTTCATGGATATTTATTTCATACTTTGGGTTATAATTCAACATTATTTTGATCGTTTCGTTGCTCAAATTATTATAGCTTTGTCCATTGGTAGCTCTTTTACTGGGTCCTCGCTTCACTTACTCCTACACTCTCATTTGAAATTCCATTTTTTTTCCTCCATGATCACTTTGGCCAAGTCTCACTGCTCTTCCACTCCTTAATTATACCACTTCTGAGATGACTACACTATTAAGACCGAGCAACTGATTCCTTTCTTCTTCTTTTTTTTTTTTTTTTTTTTTTTTTTTTTGAGACAAAGTCTCACTTTGTTGCCCAGGCTGGAAAGCAGTGACAGAATCTCGACTCACTGCAACCTCCGCCTCCCAGATTCAAGCGATTCTCATGCCTTAACTGCCTGAGCAGCTGGGACTACAGCCACACTCCACCTTGCCTGGATAATGTTTTGTATTTTTAGTAGTGGTGGAGTTTCACCATGTTGGCCAGGCTGGCCTCAAACTCCTTACCTCATATGATACACCCACACTCAGCCTCCCAAAGTGCTGGGATTACAGGTATGAGCCACCGCAGCCGGCCTTCTTCTAACAGAGCTTTCTTTGTTACTTTCTTCTAACAAAGAGCTAGAACACCTGAAGCCTGCAGGTGAGCCAGCACTCAATTCACTAGGCTTCTGAGCTGATTAGAAATGATTTCCTTGTAAATTTCCCCATTCTTTGTCCTTTTGAGAAACACTTAGGAGTTCTTACATTTCTAATCAACCTCTATATTAAAAACTCCATGTCTTTCCTCTGGACTTTTGAAGTATTCTACTTTTAACTGTGTGGCATTTCCCAGAGAGAATTTATATTCCCCTCTAGATTTAGCTACTTAGGTTAGGAACCAAACGTCATTTTAACATTGCCTTTTTCAAAATAGCATTCTTGAAAATATCATAACACTTCTGTCAATCTCTCTGATTATTAAAGACTAAATGCTCATGGGGTATGTAAGGAATGCAGCTTTGTTTTTAGTTTTCTAATTGATAAAATATCTAATTACAAATATTTTTATTGTATATATTTTCTCTTATGAAACCTATTCAGCTTTTAATTTTGATGTGAATTTTTTTCTTAGCTCACCCAGGATTGGAATGTAATAAAATACATTCTTTCAACTCTGTTTATGGAGCAAGAGATTGTTTTGATTTTTTATAGTAGACATTCCCTGAAGAGCCAAAAAAGTTCAGGAAATGTATATAAACAGGTTCATAATCTTTAGACTTGTAAAAATTACCCAGTTTATCTACTGCCCCAAGAAACTTCATGGTCTTGATATTTGCAACCCAGGGTTGGTTGGAGAATGTGCTTTGTTCCCCAGGGCTGTTTTGGACTGGAATGTGCCTTTTAATCCCAGAAATATTTGGATATCAGTGAGAGCCACTGTACGAGCAGTCACAGGTTTTTAAACCATTTACTTAAGGTCTTCTCTGCTTTGGACACATCCATTCACTTGATGAGAACTGTCAATCCAAAGGTAGCTGTTTGCATACATTAGAACATTTTTGTTGCAAACAGTAAACACCAGCATGTGCTAGATTAAGCCACAAAAGAGAATTTGTCCCAAGGACACAGATGTGCTTTTTTGGAACTCAAGGGAAGGCAGGTATTGCAAAAGGAAATTGGGAGCCTTACAGAATTTGGAAATCTCTCTCTCTCTCTGTCCTTTCCCCTTCCCCAGTTGTGCCCCATCCCCGCCCTTCTTTTTTCTTTGTGTCTTCCTGGGCGTCTGCTTCCTTGTCTCCCTGCAGACCAGCTTTCCCTACTATCCAGTTCATACGGAGCCATGTGGCTCATCACGTGCTTTTGCACGCCGCTAGCTCAAGAAACTAACCCCAGCTGAGACTGGAACCTCTTATTTTTAATTCTAAATTCCAAAGAAAGGAACTTGAAGTAGTTCGGCTTGAACCATCTGCCAAGGCCTTAGATACCCATTTGATTACTGGGGACAAATTCAAGAGGTCAGAGCTTGATCAGAACAGAGAAGCCATTCTAGGTATTTGGAGTTGCAAGTAAAGACTCTTATGCCATTAGAAGATGAAGAAGTGAAGGTTAGAAAGGGCCTCTTTCACAACAGATGTAATAAAAGCAGCTGAAGGTAGACGTCCTGTCATTAATATCTTCCTTTTCTCCCACAGCAGCTAAGTAGTGCCGACTGACTAATACACTGGCAATGATTCCGAACCTTGAGTAATTATGTTATGTTCTTTATTGTTACATATAAGTGATGTTGCCACAAGTGCTGAAAAAGTCAGATGTGGAACTTTTAGAAGGCACAGGTCTGCTTACCACTTAAAGAATCACTGTTTACTAATATGTCATTGATTTCGGTTATGGATTCAGTTTCAAAAAATATTATACACACAGATATATGTGTGGAAAGAAAGAATGGAAGAAAAAGTGAATAAAAACACCACGGAAGAATTAGGTTGGTAATATGAAGCATGGGCTAGATTTCCTGGTTTCATTTTGTGATTTGATGTTAGTTGGTAAACCTGTGATTATATACTACCCACAGTGAAGGTGGATTCCATGTATCCAATGAAGTTTTTCAGGTGAAAATTAGATATATGTATGTGTCTTTATTATGCTACTGTGAATTACTTATAGATCACTTTCAAACATTGTGTAATATATGTATTTATAAATTCAAATTAGTATACTAAATTCATATTTATTTTAAACAAAAGTACCTATTGTAATACTTTAAAAATATACACACACCCACAACCATACCTCCACACACACCCAAACACTCATCCACCCATACATATACACCCCACACCCACACATCCCCCCCACAATTCCGCCACCACACACACACCCCCACCCCCTCCACCACCCACACAGAGATCCAATATTGATATGAATGGTACCAGCATATTTCTGATTTTGGATTTTTTTGGATTGTATATTTGCATTGTATATTTACTATTTAAGCACCCCAAATCTAAAACCTGAAATCTGAAATACTCCAGTGAGCATTTCCCCTGAGTTTCCTGTTAGTGCTCAAACAGCTTCAGATTTCAGAACATTTCAGATTTCGTATTTTGGGATTTGGGATGCTAAACCTCTCTCTCTCTCTCTCTCTCTCTCTCTCTGTGTGTGTACATGTGTGTACAGTTTCACTTAGTTCTTACTGTTTTACTTTTATTTTCCTGATGAGTAAGCAACAATTTATAATGAATTACTGTCACTCCAGTAAAAAGCTGTAGACCAACAGTTTTAATTCAGATTTTCTAATACACATGACAAATTGTAGCTTGAATATTTTTTTTATTTTAGCACCACACATAGAACACCTAGTTAACACACACATACACAGATAACCATTTTGCTTCATATCAAAGGAATAAATTCTCATATAATTATCAAATAAGACATCACTCTTCAATTAATTATAGTGAAGTTGCATTATAGTTGCCTTTTACTTATAATAATTAAATTATGAAATAACACTCTTCCCCCACACACATGCATACATAGGAGGGGCAAAAAATACCTTTTAATTGGTGCAGCTTACTTTATTCAATACTCCACTCAATAAAAAGTTCCAGAATTAGCATGAAAATAGAATATAAAGTTACTTTTCCATGACTTGGCTTTAGTTCCTACATATGTCCCACAGTGAGAAATGATCACCATATTCAGTGGTTTCTAGTACAGTCATCCATCACATAACTACATTTCGTATACGACAGTGGTCCCATAAAATTTTATCGGAGCTGAAGAACACATTGCACACATGTTTATGGTGATACTGGTATAAATAAACCTACTATGCTGCTAGTCTTTTTTTTTTTTTTTTTTTTTGAGACAGAGTGTCGCTCTGTCGCTCTGTCACCCAGGTTGGAGTGCAATGGCGCAATCTTGGCTCACTGCAACCTGCACCTCCTGGGTTCAAGCAATTCTCCTGCCTCAGCCTCCCAAGTAGCTGGGATTGCAGGCACCAGCCATCATACCTGGCTAATTTTTGTATTTTTGCAGGGATGGGGTTTCACCATGTTGGCCAAGCTGGTCTTGAACTCCTGACCTCAGGTGATCTGCCTACCTTGGCCTCCCAAAATGCTGGGATTACAGGCATGAGCCACCATGCCCGGTCAATGCTGCCAGTCTTTTAAAAGTAACATTCATACAATTATAGGTAGTACATAACACTTGATAATGATAATAAACAACTATCCAACATTATTGGTTTATGTATTTACTATGCTATACTTTTTTTAGAGCATACCCCTTTTACTTATTAAAAAAATAAGTTAACTGTAAAACAGCCTCAGGCAGGCCCTTCAGGAAGTATTGCAGAAGTAAGCGTTGTTAAATCAACTTAACAATAACCCACAACACTCGGACCAAGTTGTTGGCCGGGCGCGGTGGCTCAAGCCTGTAATCCCAGCACTTTGGGAGGCCGAGACGGGCGGATCACGAGGTCAGGAGATCGAGACCATCCTGGCTAACACGGTGAAACCCCGTCTCTACTAAAAATACAAAAAAAAAACTAGCCGGGCGAGGTGGCGGGCGCCTGTAGTCCCAGCTACTCGGGAGGCTGAGGCAGGAGAATGGCGGAAACCCGGGAGGCGGAGCTTGCAGTGAGCTGAGATCTGGCCACTGCACTCCAGTCCGGGCGACAGAGCGAGACTCCGCCTCAAAAAAAAAAAAAAAAAAAAAAAAAAAAAAAAGAAGTAAGCGTTGTTATCTTAGGAGATGACAACTCCATGAGTGTTACCGCCCATGAAGACCTTTCAGTAGGACAAGATGTGGAGTGGAAGACAGTGATACTTAGGATCCTGACCCTGTGTGGGCCTAGGTTTTAGCAAAAACTTAGATGTTTTTGTGTCCTAATTTTTAGTAAAAATTTTACAAAGTAAAAAATAAATTTAAAAATTTAAATCTAGAAAAATCTTATAGAATAAGGATATGAAGAAGGAAAATTGGTTTTGTACAACTGTATAATGTGTTTGTGTTTTAAGCTAAGTGTTATTTTTTGTTTGTTTCTGTTCCCAGCACTAGCTTTCACTTTCTTTTTCTTTTCTTTTCTTTTCTATTTCCAACTTTTATTTTAAGTTCAGGGGTACATGTGCAGGATGTGCAGGTTTGTTACATAGGTAAATGTGTGCCATAGTAGTTTGCTGCACAGATCACCCCATCAGCCAGGTATTAAGCCCAGCATCCACTAGCTATTCTTTCTAATCCTCTCCCTCCTTTGACTCTCCACTGTGTGAAAGACTCCATTGTGTGTTTCTCCCCAACAATATGTCCAAACGTTCTCACCATTTTACTCCCACTTATAAGTGAGAACATGTGGTATTTGGTTTTCTGTTCCTGTGTTAGTTTGATAAGGAAAATGGCCTCCAGCTCCATCCACATCCCTGCAAAGGACGTGATCTTGGTCCTTTCTATGGCTGCATAGTATTCTATGGTGCATATGTACTACATTTTCTTTATCCAGTCAATCATTGGTGGGCATTTAGGTTGATTCCACGTCTTTGCTACTGTGAAGAGTCCTGCAATGAATATACAGACGCTTGTGTCTTTATAATAGAATGATTTATATTTCTTTGGATATATACCCAGCAATGAGATTGCTGGGTCAAATGGTATTTCTGCCTCTAGATCTTTGAGGAATTGCCACACTGTTTTTCACAAAGGTTGAAGTAATTTACACTTTACCAACAGTGTAAGAGTACTATTTTTTTCTTTACAACTTCACCAGAATCTGTTGTTTTCTTATTTTTTAATAATATCCATTCTGACTGGGGCGAGATGGTATTTCATTGTGGTTTTGATTTGCGTTTCTGAAATGATTAGTGATATTGACGTTTTTTTCATGTTTATTGGCCACATGTATGTCTCCTTTTGAGAAGTGTCTGTTCATGTCCTTTGCCCAATTTTAATAGGGTTGTTTTGCTTTTGTAAATCTTATTAAGCTCTTATAGATGCTGGATATTAGACCTTTGTCAAATACATAGATTGCAAAAATGTTCTCCTATTCTGTAGGTTGTCTGTTTACTTTGTTGATAGTTTATTTTGCTGTGCAGAAGCTCTTTAGTTTAATTAGATTCCATTTGTCCATGTTTACTTTCGTTGCGATTGCTTTTGGCATCTTCATCATGAAATCTTTGCCTATGCCTATGTTCTGAATGGTATTGCCTAGATTTTCTTCTAGGGTTTTCATAGTTTTTGGTTTTATATTTAAGTCCTTGATCCATCTTGATTTTTGTATATGGTGGATCAAAGGGGTCCAGTTTCAATTTTCTACATATGGCTAGCCAGTTCTCCCAGCACCATTTATTAAATAGGGAATGTGTTCCCCATTGCTTGTTTTTGTCAGGTTTGTCAAAGATCAGATCATTGTAGGTGTGTGGTCTTATTTCTGAGTTCTCCATTCTGTTCCATTGGTCTACGTGTCTGTTCTTGTACTAGTACCCTTCCATTTTGGTTACTGTAGCCCTGTAGTATAAAGTCAGGTAGTACGATGTCTCCAGCTTTGTTCTTTTTTAAGCTGCGCTATTACAAAAGATCCTAAAAGTTTTAAAATAAAAAGTTTAGGAAGTAAAAAAGTTATAATAAGTTGAATAAAGAACAAATACACACACACACACACACACACACACACACACACACACATATATATATATATATATATATTTTTTTTTTTTTTGAGATGGTACCTTGCTCTGTCCCCTAGGCTGGAGTACAGTGGTGTGACTTTGGATCATGGCAGCTTCCACCTCCAGGGTTCAAAGGATTCTCCTGCCTCAGCCTCCCGAGTAGCTGGGACTACAGATGCACACCACCACACTCAGCTTATATTTTGTATTTTTATTACAGATGGGGTTTCACCATGTTGGCCAGGCCAGCCTTGAACTCCCAACCTCAACTGATCTGCCTGCCTCAGCCTCCCAAAGTGCTGAGATTACAGGTGTAATCTCACTGCACTAGGCCAAGAACAATCTTTTAAAATAAATTCGGTGTAGCCTAAGAGTACAGTGTTTATAAAGTCCACAGTAGTGTACAGTAATGGCCTAAGCCTTCACACTCATGCACCACTCACCTACTGACTCACCCAGAGCAACTTCCTGTCCTGCAAGCCCCATTCATGGTAAGTGCCATGTACAGCGGTACTATTTTTTAATCTTTTCCATCATGATTTATTGTACCTTTTCTACATCTAGAAATGCTTAGATACATCAGTTCTGTTACATTGCCTACAGTGCTCAGCATAGTAACTTACTATACACCTAGGCTATATAATATAGTCTATTGCTCCTAGGCTTAGGCTTAGGAGCAATAGACTATATTATATAGCCTAGGTGTATAGTAGGTGATACCATCAAGGTTTATGTAGTACACGTTACCATGTTTGCACAATGACAAAATTGCCTAAGAACACATTTCTCAGGATGTGTGCACACGATTGTATTTAGGAATATGCATCTTTGACAATGTGACCTCAAGTACAATCCAACTACTTTGCCAAGTGCTCAAGTTAATGAAACCACAATGTACTCTAATGATGGAAGATAGGCCTTTTACCTGCATGCTGATTTGAACTTACTGACAAGAAATGTTTGAGAATCATGATCAACTAGATGTGACTATATATATTTATGTTTTCGTTTTTGTTTATTTGTTTACTTTATAATCTTTCTATAGAAAACCAGCATAATTACTAATCTGTAGCTTGTTGGAGGACATTAACTGCAAATCGCTTATGAGGTATGAAGATAAAATAATTCAACTTAGTTTTTGTCAAACTTGTTAGTGCATTTATAGACAAATGTGAACTAGTTTCTGAAAAATTGGCTCCTATTCATTTATTTCAAAATCATATATTCAGTTCTTCTCTAATTTCTTCTTTTGCAATATCCTTTGAAGCTTGCCCAAATTATTGAAATTCAATTTATTTTGGCATATGGCCATCCTTAGCAAGTAGACTTGTTTTCTAGCAATAGGCCAAATTAATTTCTTGGCAAAAGTATTTCAGACAAAATATGTTCTGCCTCTAACGTAAGAAGCCTGCTTCCCTCCTATGACCCTCATCTAGCTCTGAGAGTAAGTCAAAGGAATTAATTCCAAAACATTTATCAGAACTTCATTGGAATTAGTAAATAAATATGACCACTTAGGAAAAGAAAACACATATTTGGATATGATCATTTTCATACAATTCTTAAATCTTTAGTCTCTAGTAGTCAAATCTTGTTTACTTTTACTTTTAGAAAACGTCTTAGTTTCTTACAAAAGAGGAAGCATGAAATGGCTTTTCACCTCCGCCTGTATGCTGTTTCTAAGCTCATGAAGATAGGCAAGGCAATTATCTTCTCTCTCTTCATATTATTCCATTTTCTTTTATTGATTGATTGATTGATTGATTGATTGATTTTGAGACGGAGTCTCGCTCTGTTGCCCAGGCTGGAGTGCAGTGGCGTGATCTCGGCTCACTGCAACCTCCGCCTCCCAGGTTCACACCATTCTCCTGCCTCAGTCTCACCAGTAGCTGGAACTACAGGCCCCCGCCACCTCGCCCGGATAATTTTTTTTTGTATTTTTAGTAGAGACGGGGTTTCACCATGTTAGGCAGGATGGTCTCGATCTCCTGACCTCATGATCCATCTGCCTCGGCCTCCCAAAGTGCTGGGATTATAGGCGTGAGCTACCGCGCCTGGCCAATTCATATCATTTTTTAGATTTAGTAAACATTTCAAAGGTTTAACATTAAAACTCAATTAGGTCGTATATATTGCTAGGTAGGTTGTGATATCCAGAGGTTCATGGAGAGATCAGATAGTGAGTCAGTTTAATCGCAGGGTTTATACAAGAAGGTCTTCTGCACTGGAATTTGTCCACCTACCTGGAATTCTTTACTCATCCATGCAGAATATTGGCCCTAAGAGAAACCAGAAAGAAAGCTCCAAGTAAGTCTCAGAGTAAGATCTATCTTTCTTCATTCTTCTTCACTTTTTACTTCTTTACCTTGTTATTCCATTTTCTAAGAAAACCCTTGGTTTAGGAAATTGCTTGATATGACTTCTTTCTTTTTCTTTCTCCTTTTTTTTTTTTTTTCTGCACCTCTCCAAAAGACATACCACAATGTGTCCTCAAGGGTCTTTACTACAGAGAATGTTCTTTGGTCATGTCTGACTGTACTATGACTGTTAGAATATAAAATTAAAATAGATCATAGAGATTAGGACTGGGATTTTGTTGGTGAAAGTGGGGTGCTTACCTCAGGTGCAAAGATTAAGGGTCCAAAACATTCAGTAAGATAAATAATATTTTAAAGCAATATATTAAGCAAATCAAAATCAGTGCAAAATGTCTATGAAGTACAAAATACCAAATTTTGGAAGACAAACTGTTGTCTATTTGTTTGCTTTGCCAACCTCTGCTGTTGTGCAAGGGAACAGTCTGTTACAATCAGCCTGAAGTCCTGGGCTGAATATATGTTGTATCCTTGTTGGGTGGGTTCATAAGGGTTGAAAATGATGTGGGAACAAATTGAACAATATGGGCTTTAATATACAGTCACATTTTTTGAATGTAGAGTTTTTTTTGTATGTTTGTTTTTTGTTTTGTTTTGTTTTGTTTCTGAGACGGAGTCTAGCTCCATCGCCCAGGCTGGAGTGCAGTGGTGCGATCTTGGCTCACTGCAATCTCTGCCTCCCAGGTTCACGCCATTCTCCTGCCTCAGCCTCCCGAGTAGCTGGGACTACAGGCGCCCGGCCACCACACCCAGCTAATTTTTTGTATTTTTAGTAGAGATGGGGTTTCACCGTATTAGGTGGGATGGTCTCCATCTCCTGACCTCATGATCCACCCGCCTCAGTCTCCCAAAATTCTGGGATTACAGGCCCGAGCCACCGCACCTGGCCTAGAGATTTTATTAATTTCTTCCAATTGACTCTAAACATGGAAGGACGTTTTGATAAGTGTATGTAGGGACATATGTTTCCCTTAGGCTCTAGTATTTTTCTCAGTTGGCTTTTGCCTTTTGCTACCAAACACTGGTAGAGAGTCACCTCTTTGGCCACTGAAGGTTAGATGTGTGGTGTTCATTATCCTGCATTACATCCCAGAACAGACAGACAGTATTGCTGGTAGAAATCAACTTGAACGTCTGTTAAACAAAAATCATATCATTTTCTTAGATTGGTACATTCTTTCAGAATAATGCAAAGGTACATTAAGGGAAGAAATAACATCAAAACATAAATATCAAGAGATAAATACTATACTATACCATTTTAATTCAAAATTCTGCTAGTTCTTGGATATTTAAATAAGTTTGCTCTTTATTCGGTGTATGATATGATTCAAATTATTTACAATTCAGGTACTTGTATCTACCCTGAGTCTTGTTTCAGCTGTTTTAATCTCAACTGATTCTCCTTGTTATTTCTTGTATACTGTATACAACTTAACATAATCATGATTAACATTAATTGAGAAATAGAAATGAAAATGGTTACTTGCTGAAAACAGTTTGGCTAATATATATGATACAACATTTTGTATTACACGAATACTCAAATTGTAACATTTTACTTCTAAAATCTCTGAAGCATTTCAAAGAATAGAATTTTGGACATAGACAAATATATAAATGTATGTTAGATAAAATGTGGTCATGATCTATATAGGAAAATATGCTGTTTTATTAATATATTCACTAAAAGACATTATCATATTGTTGTTGAAGTATAGGCTTTAAAATTATACTAAGCTGCAAATCTATTCTGGCTTCAGTTGTTAGCTGTGCAACCATAAATAACCAAATCTCCCCAGTGCTCAGTTTTCTCACTTGTAAAATGGAGAGAATATAATCCAGTTGGGAAGCTGATTGGAAGACTTACATAAAACCCTACATGAAAACCGTATATGAAAGGTTTTTGACATCATATCAGACAAACTGTAGATGTTTTCTAAATATTATCGACACACTGTTACTTCTCTGATATCTTTCTGTTTTATTGTTTAAGGTTATATTATTGTTCATAGTTCTGCATTTTTCATACTCTTTTTACAAATAGCTTTCACTATTTGATATATTACTGGCATTTATAAATGTACCTTCCTTTTGATTTCTGAGAGGTTCTGAAATTCTCTATAGGTTTTTTTTCTTATTTCTGTGCATATTGTCCCATTGGAATCCAAAGTTACTGAAGCAAGCGCCAGGTTTTCCTTTTGACACATTATAGTATGTATTAAAGGCAAAATGGTACCTCATTGTATTGTTAAAAATGTAATTTGAGTAAGTCTGCCTCAAAAATACAAGGGATATCTGCATCCAAAATATCAGTTTGGAAAGGTAGCCAATATATCATTAACTGCTGAAAATAATTTTTAAAAATTACATCTTACTCAGAAGATTAAAAATAAAAAAATAGAAAAGTAAAAATACTCACGGGTAAGATTTTTCTGATAGTGCTATTTTGACAGCTATCAATAAAGGCAGAGAAAGGAAGCTGTCAGATTACTTATTATACAGGAAAAGATAATAAACTTTAGTATTGTGACTATAGAAGAGCTCAGCCTTTGTTCTTTGATAAATCACTAAGAAAAAATGGCTAGGCTTGCAAACATTCCTAACCCTTGTCTTTTAAGATTATATCATTGATCACATTCAGTTGTAAGTAACATTAAAAAATATTAGGTTGGTGCAAATGTAATTGTGGCTTTTGCCATTAAAAGTACCATGAAAAATGCAACAATTAGTTTGGAAGTGAAATATTCATAATAATGGTTCAGCTATTCAGCAGCAGCATAAGGATCCCAGGATGGTTCCATCTTTCTACTCCACAATCCTCCAATCCCATTTTGGCCTTTTAGGTTAGCTTTGCTGCCTCTTGCTTACAAGAAGGCTGCCACAGCTCCAGATAACAAGACCTCCTTCTAACACAGGGTTATAAGCTACAGCAGTAAGATAACTTCTCATGGAGGTTTCCTCTTTGTAAAATTATCTTTCCACCAAAACTCTTAGCAGATTTATTATTTATCACTTTCAGGAGAAATAGATGATGGCCACTCCCTAAATGAAGAGTTGTAGGCCCACTTTCTGTAAGATAAAATAACTTCTGCTTGATGGCTTAAGAAAATTGAGATCCGGTTAGCAGGGAAGTGGTGTTTTAGCAACCATTGTGACTGCCACATAAGTCTATACACACACACACACACACACACACACACACACACATATTTTACCCTCCATGGAAAAGCAGGAGATTCACAAGAAAACAGTCATCTTTCTTCATACTAGTTTCTTATTTGTTTCTAAAATGTTAGAATACTAACAAATCACAGTCAATGTTTCTTTGATCAGTTTTCAGTACATATCTGATTTTTTGAGGCAATTGATGTATTGTTCCACATCCCACAAATAAATAAGGAAAATGAAGAGCAAAGAGAAAACGTAAGCAGGGAATAAAATGAAGAATACATAAAATGCACGTCAGTATGCTAATCTCTTCTTGATGGTTGATTGTGATGCTGCTTTAAGCTTCTTGTCAACCAACAGGAAGAAGAAAATAGATCAAGTCTAGATGTTCATAATATCTGTAATACAAAAATAAACTACTGGCTCAAAGGAAACATAACTACTCTGTAAAAGTCCAGAAGCACATTCCCTGAGGGTGCTGATAAAAAGAATAATGTCTAACCCAGTGAAACATGGTTTTACTAAATAATTGCCCCATCTTTCATCAGCAATTTCTTATGAGCTCCTTTAATTTGGTCAATGGCATATTACCTAAGTGTAATTCAGCAACACAATTCTTGGTCAGAGGCCATAGACCTGGCAAATCTAGAAACAGGACAGAACCACTTGCAATAAATTCATCTTCCCTCTCCCCTTTGCACATTCAACATTATGAATGAGAATAATAGACACAGGAAATGTACAAGCGAATCTGTGTGGACTTCCAATTTGCAACACATTTGGTCAGTTTTGGTGGCTTTATTGCTTCTAAAGTTCTCAAGGTCTCAACAAGCTAATATTTCTCTTAGTTCTGTGCTGGTGGGATTTCAGTATCCATGAAAGAACACTTAAAAGTATATATTTGAGACAGAACACAGACCATAGATTCAAATATTATCAGAACAAACTAGGGTTGTCATTTAACTTACAATTTTTTTAAACTTTACTTTCTTATTAATATTTCCTAAAAATCAAAGATTTTGGCCAGGCTTGAGGGCTCACGCCTGTAGTCCTAGCACTTTGGGAGACCGAGGCAGGTGGATCACAAGGTCGGGAGTTCGAGACCAGCCTGGCCAACATGCCGAAACCCCATCTCTGCTAAATATACAAAAAATTAGCTGGGTGTGTTGGTGGGTGTCTGTAATCCCAGCTACTCGGGAGGCTGACACAGAGAATTGCTTGAACCCGGGAGGCGGAGGTTGCAGTGAGCAGAGATTGCGTCACTGCACTCCAGACTAGATGACAGAGAGACACTCCGTCTCAAAAAAAAAAAAAAAAAAAAAAAAAACAAGAAGAAAAGAAAAAGAAAAGAAAAAATATCAAAGATTTCAATCAGAAATATCCTGCTGAGCAATAATGTGTCAAAAGATTACCTTTGGTCCTGGCCACTGACTTTTATGTCTATAAGTAATTAAATATTTAGGGAGTTAATTTATTTCCAACCATTAATTTTCATCTCAGGTTAAGTGGTTTGTCTGTTTGACTTCATTTCAAATTACCGGGACCTGAACATACACATCAGTTAACAAAAGATAAAAATCTTAGGGGTCCTACAGTCCTTATTCTTCTCTCCTGCCGAGGTGACATTTCAGGCTGTATAAAGAACATCTTTTAAACATAACCTTTGAATCTTCCATAAGACACTTCAAGACAAATCAGACATCATTTATAAGATTAAAGAGATACCCTATTGTTTTTTGAAATAGCATTTATTTTTATATAATAAGTGTATTATATCTAACACTTTAAAACGATCTTTAAGTTTTATTTCTGTTTATTTATAAGGATTGTTCCTTTGAAAAATGTCATCAGTTGTTCTCTTTACCATACAATGAACTCAACTTTTTAAAATTAAAACATTTTAAACTCTTCTGCTTATTTCCAAATTCACCTCGAAAACACTAACAAAAAAAAAAAAAAAATGAACAGTTTAGATAAGATCTATGATTTGGTTAGCTCAGCAATTTAGATATGTGAATAGAGGCATGCATATTGCTTTCAAAAGGTCACCAAAATTACAGGTGCAAAAATGCAGGTGCAAATAACCTCTTGAGCAAGCGATTTGGCTGATCGCAGGTACAATTAGTGAAACAGGAACAAAGAAGGGATGGTCTTGTTGAAATTTAACCTCAAATTGTATGAGTTGTCAAACTACATTGTAAACACTTAAACTTGTTAAAATTTGGCTTTTGTAGCATTTGTGTATTTTTTAATGGTAAAGAAAAAACGTATTGTTTAAAAAATATCATGGCTATTTCTTAATAGTCTTCCTTTCAAAATAAACTTTTAATTCCTTGAGAATAATGCCTCAGGCAAGTTGAAAAAGAGAGTAGAATTTGATACCTGCACCATTGCTTAATACCATGTTGAGAAACTCAGACTGAATAGACAAAACTCGTTTCTCACTTTTCCCAATCTTCTATAGTCAACTATTCGTTTTTCAAATGAAAATAATAATATAGAGACTTCCTAAAAGAGCAGAACTATGTAAATGGTTATCCACCCCTTTTTCTTCTCAGAATTAAAAAAATATATATCATTTGATTGGGCATCGTGGCTCACACCTGTAATCCTAGCACTTTAGGAGGGTGAGGTGGGCAGATCATCTGAGATCTGCAGTTTCAGACCAGCCTAACCAACAGGGATAAACCCCGTCTCTACTAAAAATACAAAATTAGCTGGACATGGTGGTGCATGACTGCATTCCCCGTTACTTAGGAGGCTGAGGCAGCAGAATCGCTTGCCCCCCGGAGGCAGAGGCTGTGGTGGGCCGAGATTGCGCCATTGCACTCCAGCCTGGGAAACAACAATGAAACTCCATCTTAAAATAAATAAATAAATAAACAAAACTAGGAAAAGATACACAATTCACAGACTTCAAAATAGAGTAAAGCCTACTACAGCTAAATAGGGTAAAAATGTGGAGCAAGATTTAGTAAGTGAATTAAAAACATGAAGAGTAGGGAGCGGTCCAAGTGCTGGCAGATCTCAGAACATGCCAGCAAAACATACTTCCTGAATTTGAGGGCATGATTATAAAGTGAAAACACTAAATCTCGTGTGGACAATAATAGCAGAGGAAATTGAGGTGAAGAGGGTCAAAAGGAAAAGGCTTCCTGGGCACAAAGTAATAGGAAAAGAGGAGGCAGAGCTCTGGGCAGTACATCTAAATAACATTTGCAAGATGTTTCTTTGGCAAACCAAAAGCAGCTTTGTTTCAGGAAATCTGGAAGGTGACCTGGTGTTCTGCTGTTCCACACACTCTATGGGATTCTTCTGAAAATGGCTAGTCAAGGAAAAGACAACTCATTTAATGAAGACTATTAAGTGTTGCAGGACTTTTCCTCATTCAGCTAAAGACGGGATTCTTTGTCCCACAGCCACAAAAATTCATGCTGGCAGACAATTTGAATGGTGAGTGAGATAGGGTTGTATTGGGTAAAAAGGAAGAAAAGTGGAAAACAGGGACTCTCGCAAGGTCAGATCTCTCCACTAGAGCACTTCCTGCCAGCAACTTGAATCCCAGTTTCCACACATAGGAAGAAGAGGCGCCAGATTCCTCCCTGCTGCGAGTATCATGAACTTCCTTAGGCTTTACTTCAGTGGGCAGGTAAGTTGGAGTTTCTCCAGGGAACACCTCGCACCTGTCTCCCTCCCTAGCAGGCACAGCATCAACACAAATGTATAATAAGTGATGTACAATTATCAAAAAAGTAACACCATCTCACTCAAAATTTAAGAGAGTAAGTACAAACTAATACTTTATGAAGAATTATAAAAAAAAACAAAGAATTAGCTCTTCAAAGGAAAACCAAGCAGCAAAGATGCAAAACCTCAAGAATGTGATGCTAGATAGCAGGATGAGGTTTCTTACCTCGTGATGAAAGGTAAGAAACAAACTCATTACAAAAATAAAAGTGAAGGATTGAGGAACATGAAGGAAAATTGAAATACAGGTTGAAAAGAAATAAAAAGCGCATAAACAAAGGGAGAGAGAGGAAAAAACACAGTGATAGTGTGTCTGGAATTGGTGGGTTCTTGGTCTCGCTGACTTCAAGAATGAAACCCCTCATGGTGAGTGTTACAGTTCTTAAAGATGCTGTGTCTGGAGTTTGTTCCTTCAGATGTTCACGTGTCTGGAGTTTCTTCCTTCTGGTGGGTTCACGGTCTGGCTGACTTCAGGAGTGAAGCTGCAGACCTTCGTGGTGAGTGTTACAGCTCTTAAAGGCAACCTGTCTGGAGCTGTTCCTTCCTTCCGGTGGGGGTGTGGTCTCGCTGGCTTCAGGAGTGAAGCTGCAAACCTTCACAGTGAGTGCTACAGCTCCTAAAAGTGGCGTGGACCCAACGTGTGAGCAGCCACAAGATTTACTGCCAACAGCAAGAACAAAGCCTCCACAGTGTGGAAGGGAACCCAAGTAGGTGCCACAGCTGGCTGGGGCAGCCTGCTTTTATTCCCTTATCTGGTGCCATCCACATCCCGCTGATTGGTCCATTTTGCAGAGAGCTGATTGGTCCATTCTGACAGGGTGCTGATTGGTGTGTTTACAAACTTTTAGCTAGGCACAGAGTGCTGATTGGTGTATTTACAATCCTTTAGCTAGACAGGAAAGTTCTCCAAGTCCGCATTAGATTAGCTAGACACAGAGTGCAACCAGAGCGGACACCCAGGTGGAGGAGGTTCCCAGAGTGAGCGGGGGCTGCTAGCATGTTGTCACCTCTCAATTGGAGATAAAGGAGATTCAACATAAGCACAACTGTAGTACCCAGATTAAAAAACAAAAAATATGATTTAATTATAATGTGTTTAGAGTGTAAAAATATGTGAAGATAAAACTGATAATGTATTGCAAGAAAAATAAAACTTTAAAAGCATATTGTAAGGATAGACCATGTGTGAGGAATAATTGACACAGAATGGTCAACATCAAGATACATCCTAAACAACAACAACAATGGTAACTTAACGAAAGAAGAATTTTAAGGGGGAAGGTTAAAGCTAGCCTATTTCCCTACATCAAAATTCAACCAAAAATAAGAGAGAAAGCAATTTCTGTGTGACACTTAAGTAGAAAGAGTATGAACTGAAAACTTTATATTCAGCCAAAGTCTTTTTCCAGGACTAGTGAACATAGTTTTATGTCTATAAATAATACACAAGAATCCAAGGAAAAGTTTACCTTTGAGCCACACTTCAGTAAAATAGTAGAGAAATTAATTTTGGATAGCCAGGAAAGAACTGGAGAAACGATAGTAAAAGTTCTGACAGCAGATATTAAATATTTTTAACAGTATACCTAAGACTAAAATAAATGTGATGGAACAAAATGTAAACAGCATCTGCCTTATCATCAATGAGCATTCATGAACACCTTCACCCACAGCATTATTCTCATCCGTGGACTTCTTACCTCCCAGTACTGGTAGCTTCTGTATTCAGCAGTAATCTTATTGAAAATCCCCTTTTCTTTATCTGTGTCAACAAGGTATTCTGATAATCTAGCACATACTAATATGATAACGGGGTAAGTCTAGGAGGGTACAACTGGGTTATATATTGTGTAATATATAAAATATATTATACAATATACAAACTCTTTTAAGGCTTCTAGGAAAAAAGTTCCTTTTTTCTTTCTTTCTTTCTTTTTTTTTTTTAGTTTTGTTTTTGTTTTTATTTTCCCTACAAGATACTAAAGAGGAGGATTTCAGGCCAGATGGGAGAAAATATAATTAATAGCAGGTGTAATTTTGGTGTGTATATTAGTCTGTTTCACACTGTGGATAAAGACATACCTGAAACTGGGTAATTTATAAAGAAAAAGAGGTTTAATGGACTCACAGTTCCACATGACTGGGGAGACCTAACGATCATGGTGGAAGGTGAAAAGCACATCTTACGTGGCAGCAGACAAGGGAGAATTTGTGCGGGGAAACTACCCCTTATAAAACCATCAGATCTCATGAGACTTATTCACTATCATGAGAACAGAACCAGAAAGACCCAACCCCATGATTTCATTATCTCCTGCTGGATCTCTCACAAAACACATAGGAATTATGGGAGCTACAATACAAGATGAAATTTGGGTGGGGAACACAGCCAAACTGTATTACTGTGAACATCAAATTAAACCAATTGGTCTCATTCAGTCCAATACTCAGTGCATTGGTACATCTCAGGACACTGGCATTAATAGGATCCTTACAACCTTGTAAGGAAGCAGATTACCTGCTCTTGACTCATATTAATAGAAAGCCTTCATAATAAAATGTGATCAGTTTCACGGTGATTTTAATCTATTATCCCTAGGTCTATTCTTTGGCCCTTCAAAAGAAAAGACCTTCCACAGAATAACTCTTCGAATATTCAAAGGAAGTTCTCATGTTTTTTCTTTTCCCAACTGGTATCCTGTGCCTTTTCTGTCTTTGCTCTCCTTTTTTCGGTTTTGATTTCTGAAAAATTAGTTTCACTAATTTTGCAAACTTGTGAATGCATATATCCTTACATCTAATGAAATTTGATTTTTTCTGTTTTTGCTAATTTGGCTTCAGAGAAATTTTATACTGCAATTTCATAGAACCATGAAAAATTGGTTTATGTGAAAAAATGCTAATGGATTCATGCATGCCTTTCTAATAAAAACTAATTTCCATTTGTATGCTTTAAACATATGTCAAAGACCAGATCAATAGAAATGTTATCACTCTAGTTTATTCTCCACTAAGATGCTTGAAATTTGCAGCCAATTAACAAAATAGAAAGCAAAACAACTCTATAGGTCTAAATTTGCTTTAGGATACAAAATCAAGAAACAAAGAAGTACTGATGTCACCAGCTTACAGCTAGCAAAAATAAATATTAATGAAGAGGAACTTTATTCTAACCAGATCTTGGAAATGCTCTTAAAATTGCATTTATAAAAGACAGGAATTACATTATTAGATTTAGAAGTTTTACAATACAATCATCTATTATACATTTTAATGTATCCTTAGTTCTTCCACTAGATTACATGGTATATGTTTTCAAAAATCATTTCTGTACTTTGAAATGTCTACATTTAATGTCTTAAGGTTGTCAACAGTTTTACATTAGATTCAGTTCTTCTAAAAGTAAATTGTATTTATGGGAAACAGGAAAGCTATCATGCGACATGAAATGCCTGGGCAGTGACAATTAAGCCCTAAAAAGGGAAGATTTCCTTGTTCCTAAGAGTGTGGTACCAGCTAATCAGCAGGTCAGAGGCCTGGCTGAAGGCCAGAGATTTTCAAAGAGAAAGGGAAACAAAGAGATACTACTAGACGTTATAGTCAGATGAACAATAGAGTGCATCCCACCGTCTCTAGTGGTGCTTTTTTCTTTTTCTTTTTTTAACTCCTACCCAAAAACTAGAAAAGAAAACTGAAAACGTCCTTAAAGAGCTTCCACAGCTTATCATTGGGAAATCTTTGGGATATCTTTTTAGAAGGCTAAGGAGGCAGATGACAGGAACTCAAGAAAAAGGAAAAACAAGGGGGAAAAGAAATGGCTTTGGCTTTGAGAGACTTGGAAAAATACAACAATACAATGTCACTGATACTCCTGAGTATGGAGACAGCAAAAGTCATGGGAGATTTCATTGATAAGTGCTAGAAGGACACTTACATCACTCACTCTTAAATACTCTGGTATGAAAATGGATGGACAAAAAAGACTTAGCCAATCTTTGGACCTTATACAGATTCACACTTAACTCTCATTACTGAACCCTCAGCACAAAGTCAAAGAAGACACAGAATAATTTTTAATGATTTAGGAGACAAAAGGCAATCAGTAACCATCTCTCAAAGAATTTATAAATTTAATTTAACAAAGAGGTTACAAATATTTAATCTATACAGACTTTTTTTTTGTTGTTTTGTTTTGTTTTTTGTGATGGAGTCTGGCTCTGTTGACAAGGCTGTGGTGCGATCTTGGCTCACTGCACTCACCGCCCGAGTTCAAGTGATTCTCCTGTCTCAGCCTCCTGAGTAGCTGGGACTACAGGTGTGCACCACCTTGCCCAGCTATTTTATTTTGGTGTTTTTAATAGAGACAGGGTTTCACCATGTTGGCCAGGCTGGTCTCAAACTCCTGTCCTCAAGTGATCTGCCCAACTCTGCCTCCCAAAGTGCTGGGATTACAAGACTGAGCCACTGCCCATGGCCCTAATCTATACAGATTAATCGGTTATGAAAAAATCAAAGTTGTTCTTGGGAAATGTTGATTCACTCATTCATTTGTTTATTTATGCATTTATCCAAAAATTTATTTGAGCAATTAAATTGTTTCAAATATTCCAAATGCTAGAACTTGTTTGGTAAGTCATGTGTTCTTTTGAATATCTTTTGGTGGTATACGTTAACTCTGAAATAAATATAGAAATTCCTTTACCTGGGTTCAAATGTCATAATACTGTAATTTGATCCAGTAAAAGATTAAGACTCAAGTCAATAAGTCTGTACCTCTATTTAATTTTCCTAGTTAGGTGAAAGCATTGGATTCTTAAATATGGAATATGGCTTTAAATAATTGTATACATTAAATTTTCCACTTTTTCTCACATAAACAGAAGTATAGTGTAAAGAGATCACAAAAGACATGAGGTAAGGTCATCTAAGGCAACCACAAAGATGATGTTCTGATATGAAAAATTAATAATATAATAATTTTGAAGAAAAGAATAAGTCAATCAACTGTAAGGTTATTTTGCTATAAAGACTCCTAGCATTATAGTCAAGATATTAGAATTCTACTACAGCAATCCTACTTATCTAAACATATCTATTGTGTTCTTAGTTATTTTATAGAATCCTATTTAATAAAATAGTCCTTTTAATAATAATAAAAGAACTAAAGTTCTTTCTTAACCCTTTGTAATGTTTGTTCAATAATAATAAAGATAGCCCCAAAGTGTGAGCTGGGCAAAAAATGTGCCCAGTTAGCAAATACATTTCTCAGATTCTTTTGCACAGAGCTACATATACCATGTGACTACCTTCTGGCCAAAGAAATGTGAGACGTTACAGATAACAACTGGTATACACTTTCCAATTCTCTAGTTTCCTGTCCCACTGGCTGGGAGTTGGTGACAAATAGAGAATCTACCTTGGACTCAGAAATGAATGCTGTAAATTAAAGATGGTGGAACCTATAAAACAACCCTGGACTACACCTCTGTTTTGTTATCTCAAAGATAAATTTATTCAAATCATTCTATTTTGGTTTCCTTGTTACTGCAGCTCTGTGTATCCCTTAACTAATGTAAAACTCAACTCTGCATTAACTTGCTTTTAGCATGTTGAAAAAATTATTTCAATTATTTGGGTTTCAGTGGGCTGGATGTACTGGGAAGATTTTTCCAGCTCTGAATGTTCATAAGCCTAAAACTGAAGTTGGTTATGCTACTATAGAAAACCACTGGCATTTCTTATCACAACAGTCCCATCCTCATATTACCTGGAGAATCAAATTAATTTAGCAAGATAATTGTATTGCTATTTTTTGGTAAGCAAAAGTTCCCCTTCAAAGTCTATTCTTTCAGCCTTCACGGCCTAAGGCCCATTCTTTGAAGCTGTATGACATTAACATACTTCAGGTTATAACCACTAATTGTCCCTTCACCTACATGAAATGGGTGGTAAGAATAGGAAAAGATCCAGAAAAAAAAAAAAAAAAAAAGCAAGCTGAAGAAAAAAACATTAGTGGAGAAAAAGGTAGGCAGTAAGCCCTTTTTTCCTTGGAAATGAGAGAGAACAAAAGAGCAAATTTAAAATTTGTAGGGACTCTCTCGTCTGACATACTTAAGAAAGAGCAAATTCACAGTGGATGGCTGAGAAAATTGTTCATTTTCAATAGAGCTGTTAGAGATTATGGAGACCAACTGATTACAGTATATTACTAATGAGGTCAGGGTTCAGTCCTCATGTGGGACCAGTTTACTGTGCCCTATTCCACAGCCACACAGCATGCCCCTTACTTTGGCCAGCTGTCTCTAAAATGCATGCTCTTTGTCACAAATGGGACCAGGTGTATATGGATCCATGAAAATTTATTCTCACCACCAGGAAAAATTCTTAAGGCAGATGGTGGGTCAGTAATGTCACTTGAGCGTATAAAGGATGACATGTGTTCTCTCACTGAAAAGTAAAGTGGAGATTTGTCAGTTATACAATTGTACTGTAATTGAATATTTGAGCCAGAAACCCAGTTGGGTTTAGTTGAGGGAGTCAATTGAGGGATGATGTCATTTACTAGAGAATCTTCCACTTCAGGGTCTCAAAGATGGTGGTAATCCAAGAGAGACTCTGGTCTTTTGTATAACAATTGGGAGTGGTAGAAATGGTGATAAACCAGACAGTTCATGCTCCGTCTAATGTGACAGAAAAATACAGTACCAAGAGTACAATTACCAACCTCCTGAAACATATGGGCTTATTATCCAGAGGAATCAAAAACACATTGTGGGTGGATCTTAAATGCCTGATGATACAACAAAATATATTGATTTTATGAAAAACAATTCTAATACTTTGTACTTGTTATTATAATTATGTGTTTTAATATATATCCCATCACTAGATGTTGAATTCCACAAAGAGAGCACAATGCCTTGTCCATCCTTTCAATACCAGAGTGTAATATGGCATATAGCACCTCATACACAAAAGGTACAATTTTTCTAATGCATGGCTATAGTGTAAACACTAAAGGTATAACAGTCTCAATTGTCTATAATATTAATTTCACTTGCATAAACATATTTAAGTTCTAGTGTGTTAAAAGTTTATTAGTATAAATATATATAACCAGATATGCAAAAGCATATTCTCAGTAGAAGAGGACACAAAAGTTCAATTAATCTATATAAATTACAACAATGGAAAAACAAATCTTCAGTCTTACTTTCACTAGACTTTACTGTGGTAGTAAAAGGGACTTCAGTTTTTGGTATACATATAAACAGAATCATTAGGGAAAGTATTTGCTTAGTTGCTGGATTTTATGCAAACGAAAGCAGATGAGGATAAAACAGAAATAAACAGTAATTAAATTACACAGAAATTTCGGGATGAAATAAAACAATTCTTTACAGTTTCTAGGTAATGGCAAAAGTGTTTCTGGCAAGAAAAGCATAATTAACAGCAATGTTAAAGCTCTGCTTTACATTCATTTGGCAATTGAGTCTACTAAGTTGAAAGCTGTTAAGTAGAGTATTTGAGTTTCATATTAATTTGCATTTCACTTGACTGCTTTTTAGTGTTTTGTAAGCATGAAACAGAGAGGTCTGGGTTCAACACAACAAATTACTGTTCAAAATAAAAAATTACTACCCAAGCAGCTTTGTGTTTCTACTAGGTTTGTCATGCTGTGACTAAACCAAGTAAAAAAAAGAAAGAAAAAGAAAAAGAAAACGAAAGAAAGGAAAAAGAAGTGTTGATTCTTTAGAGGCATTTCAGCACCAGATCTGCGCTATCAAAAATAGTCCTCAAACATAGTTAGAGTTATCTAGAAATTCAGCAGTTTGCAAACAAATGCACTAGGGAGTAGTTTTTTCACACTAAAATATTTTTGTTACACATCAGCAAGTCCTTGAGGAGAGCCTGCTGGCTCCAAAGGCCTGCAGTTTGCTGTTGAAATAGCAGAGCAATAATATTTAGCCAGTGCTAACAGGGAGGTGGTGATATGACTGCTCTTTATAGTGACAACTACATTTGACAAAGAATGGTGCAGCCACTGGGATTACAAAGCATGACTTTGTTTTAATCCTTTTTAATATTATTTTTTGAAGTGTTAAGTATACATGTCACCTATTCTTTTCATAGGCATTAATCACAAATATAGAATGAAGACTATTCATTTCCAAAACCAATTAATCTTATTGTGTGAGTACGTGTGTATTTGTGCTTGTGTATTTGTGATGTGGTTTGGCTGTGTCCCCACCCAAATCTCCTCTTGAATTATAGCTCCCATTATTACTATGTGTCATGGGAGGGACCCAGTGGGAGGTAATTGAATCATGAGGGCATGTCTTTCCCAGGCTGACCTCATGATAGTGAATAAGTCTCACAAGATCTGATGGTTTTATAAAGGGGAGTTCCCCTGCCCACGCTCTCGCCTGCTGCCGTGAAAGACATGACTTTGCTTCTCCTTTGCCTTCTGCCATAATTGTGGGGCCTCCCCAGCCATGTGGAACTGTGAGTCCATGAAACCTCTTCCATTATAAATTACCCAGTCTCCAGTATGTCTTTATTATTAGCGTGAGAACAGACTAATATGATTTGTGTTTATGCAGATGCATGTATTTACCATCAATTCTATTACGGTTAACAATTGGTAATGGTTAAATTAGAAGCATAGAGAATCTTGCTACAGGTAAGGGTGTTATTGCTTGGCTCTATTAGCTTTCTGCACTGTGGAAAACTGTGTTATTTCAAGTAGCTTACAAGGACAGAAAAAAACTGTGTTATTTCATAATGTTCTTTAAGTTATTGAAATATTTCAGCTTGCTTCTTTCTATATCAGCTTCCTTCTATATGTTAACATGGACTTACGTAATTATATGCTAATCTAATTAGTTCATATGCCTATGATGTAAGCTAAAGTATTTTAATGTTGCTTGACTCCTGACCCTCTCATTTTAATATTCTTATATTTTTCACTAAAAACCTGAAAGAGGACAGTTATGTAAAAAACACAGCTTTAATAAGCAAGAGGATGGCAACTCTTTATTGAAGGAGCTTTCCTATTGGCAGCCATCCAGATGGCAAATAAAGCTGTTTAAATATTTGCTTATTAGTGAAATGAAATGATATCAGTTAATTCATTCCCATTTCATGTTTTCAATGCTTCAAAGCAACTTTATAATACACACTCTAAAGGTTTCTCTGGAGCTCTTGTGCTGTGATTCATTTTCTTTTTCTCTCTAACTTGATATAAATTAACAAAGCTATACAGAATAAGGTGTTGGACTTCTCCTAAAATCTTCCTAGTCATTTCTTTGAGAGTTTTGCTGTAAATTTTAGGACTGCAGAAATCACACAATGTGCACCCTTAGCAGGACCCAGGGGCTGAGATATGTTAATGAAAGATACTGAAGATGTCAGGTAGCTGATGTATTCCAGCACTATTTAGGGAGGCTCGGGGCCTATGGCACTGGAAGAAGCTGCTGTGTAACAATAGGTTATCTTGAGACATTCAGACAGGGAGATAAAATTTCATCTGTTTCATATTAATCCCTAAGGATAAACAGTCTTTCCTGTTGTATTGGATAAGCATTTGTTTTGTGAGATTTAGCCTAATTGTGGGCAAATTGAGAGAAATTAGCATCGAATTATTGTGGGAAAGGAAGAAAAACGGGAGGCTGTAAGAATGGTAGATGGTGTCTATTGCATTTTGGTTATACATACAGTTCTGTCCTCTAATCCACCTTTACTGAGGTATCTGCATTTGGGTGGCCATTAATAAAGTTGACATTTTCATTCTCTTCTTTTTGCCTAGGATTTGCCATGGGGAACATAGAGAGCAAGAGGGTGAGTAATTGACATCTCCAAATCTCAACGGGAATCAGGATCTTTCATGTTACGTTCCTTCAGGTTAAAGACTTTCTATTATTTTTGTATTATTTCCTGTATAATGTCCAGCACTGTATTAGGTAAAATAAGTATTATGGACCTATTTCTTGAATGCATGTCCCAGTGACTATGAGGTTTTTACTTTCTGACTATTGCCCCAAATTGTCCTTTATTGTTTTTATTATTTTCTAAAAAGAAACATAGCTAAAATTGGATCATAAGCCTTTAGAGGAAGCAGAGTAAAAGAGTTTTCATTTAATCAAACAGATTCTGGGCCCCAACCCCATGCACGTATCACCATCACCTGCTTTTACTTAATGTTCCCCAAAAACAAAAACAAATAAATATTCTTGTTACAATACAGGAACAACATTAGTCTTGGGGTATCACCACAGGTCATTGTTATTTCCAGCAAAAGGCAAGATTTGGAACAGAAATCCAAACAATTATCCATTCATTTTGAATGTGATCCTAATGATTCTGCTTAGAGAAAGGTCAGATGACCTCTCACTTTTCCTTTCAATTATGATTGCATGATGATAAATTTAGAGCCAAGGGGATTTTTGAAATACTGGCTAAATTCCTGTGCAAACAATACATTAAAAAAAAAATGTGTTGAAATGACTTCAGAAGCTGTGCCCACTTTTGCAAGATTAATTTTGCAAACACACAGTTGATACATACTCCTTCAGGGTCTCAAGTACTACATATGGCAAAAATGTTTTCAGTGGTTTAGATCTATATTAACTTATCTGTCAATAATATTCTGCTTTTCATGAAGTCTACTGCCTAATTATTGTCAGTCTTTTTTCTCAATGCAAATTTAAGGATATTTTTAAGAGAGAGATTTGAAGTTTTTGTTTGTTTGTTTGTTTGTTTTGAAACAGTATCTCTGTCGCCCAGGCTGAAGTGCAGTGGCATGATCTCAGCTCACGGCAACCTCCACCTCTCAGGATCAAGCCCGCCTGTTAGAATGATTCTCCTGCCTCAGCCTCCTGAGCAGCTGGGATTACAAGTGCCCGCCACATGCCCGGCTAATATTTGTATTTTTAGTAGAAATGAGGTTCCACCATGTTGGCCAGGGTGGTCTTGAACTCCTGACCTCATGTGATCCGCCCAACTCAGCCTCCCAAAGTGCTGGGATTACAGGCTTGAACCACCACACCCGTCCTAAAGTACTTTTTAAAAATACTGAATTCACATCCTTCATAGATCATGAGGGTTCTCGCTCATCTCCTGTGAGAATTTGTTTCACCGCTGAGTTTTCATCTGGAACATTTTTCTGTAAGGTCTATATTGCTCACTGTGCTAGCCATCTCAAAAATGGCCCCCAGTGATAATGACCTTCTGATATTTACCCCTTTGTGTAGTCCCCTGAAAAACTATCAAGATTGGGTTATGTGGCCGGGCACAGTGGCTCACACCTGTAATCTCAGCACTTTGGGAAGCCCAGATGGTCGGATCACTTGAGGTCAGGAGTTTGAGACGAGCCTGGCCAACATGGTGAAACGCCATCTCTACTAAAAAAAAAATACAAAAAGTAGCTGGGTGTGGTGGTGCATGCCTGTAATTCCAGCTTCTTGGGAGACTGAGGCAGGAGAATTGCTTGAACCTGGGAGATAGAGGTTGCAGTGAGCAGAGACTGCGTCACTGCACTCCAGCCTGGGTGACAGAGTGAGACTCTGTTTCAAAACAAACAACAACAACAACAAAACCAACACAAACAAACAAACAAAACGACTGGGCTATATGACTAATAGGATATGGACAAGAGTAAAGAAATTGCTACTATCACTCTCCTTTCTGAGATTGCTCACTTACGGGGAAACTAACTACATGTTATGCAGCTCTACTGTAAAAATGTACATGGTGAGAAACCAAGACCTCCTTCTACTAAACAGGAGCCACTTGCCGGTCATGTGAGTAAGCCATCATGGAGATGGGTCCATGTTTATAACTGGTATCATATGCCTGTCCCACTGCTGTATTTTGAGAGCAGAAAACTCATTTCTTGAGTGTCACAGGTTCGCAGAGGAAGAGTTGTACCCCTGGATGAATTATACCTGGAGCCTCACTCATATCCAATTTAGATAATGTACATAAGAGTTGGAAATTTTGAACTTATGAGATCTTGGATTTTGAGTTGAAGCTGTAAAGGATTGAGACTTTTGGGAACCCTGAAGTGCAGTGAATATAGTTTGCATATAGGACATATGTGAATCATTGGGGGGTTAGAAGTGTCCTGTGATAGATACCCCCACATACACACACAAGATGTCCACTTTTTACTCCCTGAAGCTTGTGAATATGTTACCTTACTTGGCAAAAAGAAAAAAAAAAGGGAAAAAAGAAAATTGGCAGTTGTAATTAGGTTAAGGGTCTTGAGATTGATAGATTCTTTGGCTAGACCTACTGTAATCCAGGCTCCTTGTAAGAGCAGAGAGGCAGTACACTGGAGTCCAGAGACAGATTTCAAGATCCTGTGCTACTCGCTTTGATGATGGAGGAAGAGGTCATTAAGCCAAGGAATGCAGGTGGCATCTAGAAGCTGGAAAAAGCAAAGAAACATATTTTGTCCAACAGCCTCCAGAAAGAGAAGAATGAAATACAATTTACCATGGAATGCATTGTGTCATTACTTAAATTGTTATTTAAAATTTTTTTTCTTTTTCTTTTCTTTTATTTTATTTTTGTATTATACTTTAAGTTCTAGGGTACATGTGCATAACGTGCAGGTTTGTTACATATGTATACTTGTGCCATGTTGGTGTGCTGCACCCATCAACTTGTCAGCACCCATCAATTCGTCATTTATATCAGGTATAACTCCCAATGCAATCCCTCCCCCCTCCCCCCTCCCCATGATAGGCCCCAGCGTGTGATGTTCCCCTTCCCGAGTCCAAGTGATGTCATTGTTCAGTTCCCACCTATGAGTGAGAACATGCAGTCTTTGTTTTCTGTTCTTGTGATAGTTTGCTAAGAATGATGGTTTCCAGCTGCATCCATGTCCCTACAAAGGACGCAAACTCATCCTTTTTTATGGCTGCATAATATTCCATGGTGTATATGTGCCACATTTTCTTAATCCAGTCTGTCACAGATGGACATTTGGGTTGATTCCAAGTCTTTGCTATTGTGAATAGTGCCGCAATCAACATACATGTGCATGTGTCTTTATAGCAGCATGATTTATAATCCTTTGGGTATATACTCCGTAGTGGGATGGCTGGGTCATATGGTACATCTAGTTCTAGATCCTTGAGGAATCGCCATACTGTTTTCCATAATGGTTGAACTAGTTTACAATCCCACCAACAGTGTAAAAGTGTTCCTATTTCTCCACATCCTCTCCAGCACCTGTTGTTTCCTGACTTTTTAATGATTGCCATTCTAACTGGTGTGAGATGGTATCTCATTGTGGTTTTGATTTGCATTTCTCTGATGGCCAGTGATGATGAGCATTTTTTCATGTGTCTGTTGGCTGTATGGATGTCTTCTTTTGAGAAATGTCTGTTCATATCCTTTCCCCACTTTTTGATGGGGTTGTTTTTTTCTTGTAAATTTGTTTGAGTTCTTTGTAGATTCTGGATATTAGCCCTTTGTCAGATGAGTAGATTGCAAAAATTTTCTCCCATTCTGTAGGTTGCCTGTTCACTCTGATGGTAGTTTCTTTTGCTGTGCAGAAGCTCTTTAGTTTAATCATATCCCATTTGTCAATTTTGGCTTTTGCTGCCATTGCTTTTGGTAGTCCTTGCCCATACCTATGTCCTGAATGGTACTACCTAGGTTTTCTTCTAGGGTTTTTATGGTGTTAGGTCTAACATTTAAGTCTCTAATCCATCTTGAATTAATTTTCATATAAGGAGTAAGGAAAGGATCCAGTTTCAGCTTTCTACTTATGGCTAGCCAATTTTCCCAGCACCATTTATTAAATAGGGAATCCTTTCCCCATTTCTTGTTTCTCTCAGGTTTGTCAAAGATCAGATGGCTGTAGATGTGTGGTATGGTATTATTTCTGAGGACTCTGTTCTGTTCCATTGGTCTGTATCTCTGTTTTGGTACCAGTACCATGCTGTTTTGGTTACTGTAGCCTTGTAGTATAGTTTGAAGTCAGGGAGCGTGATGCCTCCAGCTTTGTTTTTTGACTTAGGATTTTCTTGGCAATGCGGGCTCTTTTTTGGTTCCATATGAACTTTAAAGCCATTTTTTCCAGTTCTGTGAAGAAACTCATTGGTAGCTTGATGGGGATGGCATTGAATCTATAAATAACCTTGGGCAGTATGGCCATTTTCACGATATTGATTCTTCCTATCCATGAGCATGGTATGTTCTTCCATTTGTTAGTGTCCTCTTTGATTTCACTGAGCAGTGGTTTGTAGTTCTCCTTGAAGAGGTCCTTTACATCTCTTGTAAGTTGGATTCCTAGGTATTTTATTCTCTTTGAAGCAATTGTGAATGGAAGTTCATTCATGATTTGGCTCTCTGTCTGTTACTGGTGTATAAGAATGCTTGTGATTTTTGCACATTAATTTTGTATCCTGAGACTTTGCTGAAGTTGCTTATCAGCTTAAGGAGATTTTGGGCTGAGACAATGGGGTTTTCTAAATATACAATCATGTCATCTGCAAAGAGGGACAATTTGACTTCTTCTTTTCCTAACTGAATACCCTTGATTTCTTTCTCTTGCCTGATTGCCCTAGCCAGAACTTCCAACACTATGTTGAATAGGAGTGGTGAGAGAGGGCATCCCCGTCTTGTGCCAGATTTCAAAGGGAATTTTTCCAGTTTTTGCCCATTCAGTATGATATTGGCTGTGGGTTTGTCATAAATAGCTCTTATTATTTTGAGGTACGTTCCATCAATACCGAATTTATTGAGCATTTTTAGCATGAAGGGCTGTTGAATTTTATCAAAAGGCTTTTCTGCATCTATTGAGATGATCATGTGGTTCTTGTCTTTGGTTCTGTTTATATGCTGGATTACGTTTATTGATTTGCAAATGTTGAACCAGCCTTGCATCCCAGGGATGAAGCCCACTTGATCATGGTGGATAAGCTTTTTGATGTGCTGCTGAATCCGGTTTGCCAGTATTTTATTGAGGATTTTTGCAAGGATGTTCATCAGGGATATTGGTCTAAAATTTTCTTTTTTTGTTGTGTCTCTGCCAGGCTTTGGTATCAGGATGATGTTGGCCTCATAAAATGAGTTAGGGAGGATTCCCTCTTTTTCTATTGATTGGAATAGTTTCGGAAGGAATGGTATCAGCTCCTCTTTGTACCTCCGGTAGAATTCAGCTATGAATCCATCTGGTCCTGGACTTTTTTTGGTTGGTAGGCTATTAATTAATGCCTCAATTTCAGAGCCTGCTATTGGTCTATTCAGGGATTCAACTTCTTCCTGGTTTAGTCTTGGAAGAGTGTTAGTGTCCAGGAAATTATCCATTTCTCCTAGATTTTCTAGTTGATTTGCATAGAGGTGTTTATAGTATTCTCTGATGGTAGTTTGTATTTCTGTGGGGTCTGTGGTGATATCCCCTTTATCACTTTTTATTGTGTCTATTTGATTCTTCTCTCTTTTCTTCTTTATTAGTCTTGCTAGCGGTCTGTCAATTTTGTTGATTTTTTCAAAAAACCAACTCCTGGATTCATTGATTTTTTGGAGGGATTTTTGTGTCTCTATCTCCTTCAGTTCTGCTCTGATCTTAGTTATTTCTTGCCTTCTGCTAGCTTTTGAATGTGTTTGCTCTTGCTTCTCCAGTTCTTTTAATTGTGATGTTAGAGTGTCAATTTTAGATCCTTCCAGCTTTCTCTTGTGGGCATTTAGTGCTATAAATTTCCCTCTACATACTGCTTTAAATGTGTCCCAGAGATTCTGGTATGTTGTATCTTTGTTCTCATTGGTTTCAAAGAACATCTTTATTTCTGCCTTCATTTTGTTATGTACCCAGTAGTCATTCTGGAGCAGGTTGTTCAGTTTCCATGTAGTTGAGGGGTTTTGATTGAGTTTCTTAGTCCTGAGTTCTAGTTTGATTGCACTGTGGTCTGAGAGACAGTTTGTTATAATTTCTGTTCTTTTACATTTGCTGAGGAGTGCTTTACTTCCAATTATGTGGTCCATTTTGGAATAAGTGCGATGTGGTGCTGAGAAGAATGTATATTCTGTTGATTTGGGGTGGAGAGTTCTATAGATATCTATTAGGTCCACTTGGTGCGGATTTTTGAATTTCCAGCTTCTCTGCCCTGCTTCTTCCCCATCTTTGTGGTTTTATTTGCCTCTGGTCTTTGATGATGGTGACGTACTGATGGGGTTTTGGTATAGGTGTTCTTCCTGTTTGATAGTTTTCCTTCTAATAGTCAGGACCCTCAGCTGTAGGTCTGTTGGAGATTGCTTGAGGTCCACTCCAGACCCTGTTTGCCTGGGTATCAGCAGCAGAGGTTGCAGAAGATAGAATATTGCTGAACAGCGAGTGTACCTGTCTGATTCTTACTTTGGAAGCTTCCTCTCAGGGGTATACTCCACCCTGTGAGGTGTGGGGTGTCAGACTGCCCCTAGTGGGGGATGTCTCCCAGTTAGGCTACTCAGGGGTCAGGGACCCACTTGAGCAGGCAGTCTGTCCGTTCTCAGATCTCAGCCTCCGTGTTGGGAGATCCAGTGCTCTCTCCAAAGCTGTCAGACAAAGTCGTTCAGGTCTGCACAGGCCTCTGCTGCTTCCCCTGTTGTTTTTTAGCTGTGCCCTGTCCCCAGAGGTGGAGTCTACAGAGACAGGCAGGTTTCCTTGAGCTGCTGTGAGCTCCACCCAGTTCGAGCTTCCCAGCGGCTTTGTTTACCTACTTAAGCCTCAGCAATGGCGGGCGCCCCTCCCCCAGCCTCGCTGCTGCCTTGCGGTTAGATTGTAGTCTGCTGTGCTAGCAATGAGGGAGGCTCCGTGGCTGTGCGACCCTCCCGGCCAGGTGTGGGTATAATCTCCTGGTGTGCCCGTTTGCTTAAAGTGCAGTATTGGGGTGGGAATTACCCGATTTTCCAGGTGTTGTGTGTCTCAGTTCGCCTGGCTAGGAAAAGGGATTCCCTTCCCCCTTGGGATTCCCTTCCCCCTTGTGCTTCCCAGGTGAGGCAATGCCTCGCCCTGCTTCAGCTCTCGCTGGTCGGGCTGCAGCAGCTGACCAGCACCGATTGTCCGGCACTCCCCAGTGAGATGACCTCAGTATCTCAGTTGAAAATGCAGAAATCACCGGTCTTCTGTGTCGCTCGAGCTGGGAGTTGGAGACAGGAGCTGTTCCTATTCGGCCATCTTGCTCCGCCCCCCCCTTAATTTTTTTTTTAACCTTTTTTGCTTATTAGTTGTTTGAGTTTAGGAATCTTGTGCTGCTAGAATTAATTACACCTCCATCACCATTGGATCCAGCTGGTGTTCAATCAATAATACTTGTTGATTGAATTGGTTATAAATTTCACTTTTTTTCTTTTTTCTTTTTTTTGTTGAGGTGTAATTTACATGAAAGAAACTGGACAGGTTTTGATTTTTTTTTCCATTGAGGTGTAATTTACATAAAATAACATGCATAAAATAACATGCATAGGTTTTAAGTGTTCATTTGAATGAATTTGTCAAATGTATATAGCAAAGTAACCATGGTGCAAAACAAGATACAAAATATTTCTATAATCCCAAAAGGTTTCTTGTGTGCTGTACAGTCATCCCATTTTCCAAGAAGCAATTATTTTCAGATTTCTTTTACACAACAAAATGTTTATTACTAGTTGTATCTTGTGGTAAGATTACATAGTAACATAAATTATTTATCTATTCTCTCATATTGTTAGACATTTATTTAACAGTATAAGGAATTGATTACATTATCAGGAGCAGTGCTCCTGCTGTGTAGTACTGGCATTTTATATCCCTGCCAGAAACATACAAGAGTTCCAATATGATCTATGTCTTTGCCAGTATTTGGTATTGTCAGAGGTTTTAATTTTAGCTATTCAAATGCAAATGAAGTGATATCTCATTGTTGTTTTAGCTTTCATTTTACTGGTTGCTATAGTTAAGATGTTTGCCCCTCCAAATCTCATGGTAAAATTTAATCCCCCGTATTGGAGGCGGGCCTAATGGGAGGTATTTGGATCATGGGAGTTGATACCTCATTAATAGATTAATGCTCTTCTAGGGGGAGGGGAAGTGAGTTTTCCCTCTTTTAGTTTTGTGAAAGCTGGTACCTTCTTCTCCTCTTGGTTCCACTCTAGTCCTGTGATCTCTATACACCAGCTCCCCTTCACCTTCTGCCATGAGTGAAAGCAGCCTGAGGTCCTCACCAGAAGCAAATGCTGACCTTGTGCTTCTTGTACAGCCTGTAGAACTGTGAGCCAAATAAACCTATTTTCTTTATAAATTACCCAACCTCAGGGATTCCTTTATAACAACACAAAATGGGCTGTGATACTGATGAATATTGGTGTTGAAGACTGTATTAGTCCATTTTCATGCTGCTAATAAAGACCTACCTGAAACTGGGAGGAAAAAGAGGTTTAGGGAGGCCAAAGCAGGTGGATCATGAGGTCAGGAGTTTGAGACCAGCCTGGCCAACATGGTGAAACCCTGTCTCTACTAAAAATACAAAAATTAGCCTGATATGGTGGCGGCACCTGTAATCCCAGCTACTCGTGAGGGTAAGGTAGGAGAATCTCTTGAACCCGGGAGGCGAAGGTTTCAGTGAGCTGAGATCATGCTATTGCACTCCAGCTTGGGTGACAAGAGCAAGACTCCATCTCAAAAGATAAAAGAAAAAAGAAAACCAGGTTTAATTGGACTTACAATTCCACATGGCTGCAGAGGCCTCAGTATCATGGCCAGAAGCGATGGTAAGAGAAAATGAGGAAGAAGCAAAAGCAGAAACCCTTGATAAACCCATCAGATCTCATGAGACTTATTCACTATCATGAGAGTAGCATTAGAAAAGCCCCCATGATTCAATTACCTCCCCTGGGGCCACAATGTGCAGGAATTCTGGGAGCTACAATTCAAGTTGAGATTTGGGTGGGGACACAGCCAAACCATATCATTCCACCCCTGGCCCCTCCAAATCTCATGTCCTCACATTTCAAAACCAGTCATGCCTTCCCAACAGTCCCCAAAGTCTTAACTCATTTCAGCATTAACCCAAAAGTCCACAGTTCAAAGTCTCATCTGAGACAAGGTAAGTCCCTTCTGCTCATGAGCCTGTAAAATCAAAGCAAGCTAATTACTTCCTAGATACAATGGGGGTACAGGTATTCAGTAAATACAACTGAGTCAAATGGGAGAAGTTGGTCGAAACAAAGGGGTTACAGAGCCCATGCAAGTCTGAAATCCAGCAGGGCAGTCAGATTTTAAAGCTCCAAAGTCATCTCCTTTGGCTCCAGGTCATGCTGATGCAAAAGGTGGGTGCCCATAGTCTTGGGCAGCTCTGCCCCTGTGGCTTTGCAGGGTGCAGCCTCCTTTCTGGCTGCTTTCATGGGCTGGCATTGAGTGTCTGCAGCATTTCCAGGTACACAGTGCAAGCTGTCAGTGGATCTACCATTCTGGGGTCTAGAAGACAGTGGCCCCTCTTCTCACAGCTCTACTAAGTAGTGCCCCAGTAGGGCCTTTGTGAGGGGCCTCTGATCCCACATTCTTCTTCCACATTTCCCTAGCAGACGTTCTCCATGAGGGACGTGCCCCTGTAGCAAACTTTTGCCTGGGCATCCAGGCATCTTCATACATCTTCTGAAATCCAGGCAGAAGTTCCCAAACCTCAATTCTCAATTTCTGTGGACCCGCAGGCTCAACACCATGTGTAAGCTGCCAAAGCCTGGGGCTTTGACCCTCTGAAGCCACAGCCCGAGCTCTACATTGGCCACTTTCAGTCATGACTGGAGCAGCTGGCACACAGGGCACCAAGTCCCTAGGCTGCAAACAGCACAGTACTCTGGCCGTAGCCCACATTACCACTTTTTCCTCCTGGGCTTCCAGGCCTGTGATGGGAGAGACTGCCATGAAGGTCTCTGACATGGCCTGGAGACATTTTCCTCATGGTTTGGGAATTAACATTAAGCTCCTTGCTACTTATGGAAGTTTCTGCAGTCGCTTGAATTTCTCCTCAAAAAATGCATTTTTATTTTCTACTGCATCGTCAGGCTATACGTTGCCTGAACTTTTATGCTCTGTTCCCCTTTTGAAACAAAATGCTTTTAACAGCACCCAAGTCGCATTTGAATACTTTGCTACTTAGAACTTTCTTCCACCAGATACCCTAAATCATCTCTCTCAAGTTCAAAGTTCCACAGATCTCTAGGGCAGGGAAAAAAATGCTTCCAGTCTCTTTGCTAAACATAACAAAGGTCACCTTTGCTCCAGTTCCCAAAAAGTTCCTCATCTCCATCTGAGACCACTTCAGCGTGGACCTTATTGTTCCTATCACTATCAGCATTTTTGTCAAAGCTATTCAACAAGTCTCTATTAGGTTCCAAACCTGTTTTCTTTTTCTGTCTTCTTCTGAGCCCTCCAAAGTGTTCTAATCTCTGCCTATTACCCAGTTCCAAAGTTGCTTCCACATTTTCAGATATCGTTTCAGCTGCAACACACACTGCTGGTATCCATTTACTGTATTAGTCTGTTTTCACACTGCTGATAAAGACAGACCTGAGACTGGGAAGAAAAAGATGTTTAATTGGACTTGCATTTCCACATGGCTGTGGAGGCCTCAGAATTATGGTGGGAGGCAAAAGGCACTTATTACATGGCAGAGGCAAGAGAAAAATGAGGAAGAAGCAAAAGTGGAAACCCCTGATAAACCCATCAGATCTTGTGAGACTTACTCACTATTACGAGAACAGCACATGAAAGACCGGCCACCATGATTCAGTTACCTCCCCCGGGATCCCTCTCACAATGCGTGGGAATTCTGGGAGATACAATTCAAGCTGAGATTTGGGTGGGGACACAGCCAAACCATATCAAAGATTTTTTCAAGATATCTGTGTATGTTCTGTTTCAAATGTCTATGCAAGTCTTCTGTCAATTATTGTCGAATTATTTAAAAATTTGTTATTAAAGTATGAATTATTTTTAAATGCTGAATATAATTTATTTATTTTCCTTTTTTATTTCATGATATTTTTGTCTTGACTAAGACATATTTCACTATTTCAAGGTTCCCAAGATATTCCCTTATACTTTTTTCCTGAAAAATTATATTAATTGATTTCATATTTCAATTTTTGTTTAATATAATTTTGGATAGGAGGTAAAGTATGAAACAATCCTCTTTTAAATTAATACATATGCTGTATATGGATGTCCACTTAATCCGGCATTATTTGAGTAAAATATTTTATTTTCTTCAATGAATTGCCTAAGTGTCTTTGTTGAAAATCAGTTGATCATATACATTCAGGCCCATGTTTTGGCTCTATGTCCTGTTCTATGGACTTGTAAGTTCATGTTTAAGCTAATATTACAGTGGTTAATAGTAGCATTACAATTAGTCTAGAGATTAGGTTGTATAAATATTTGTAATTGGTTCTTCGTTATCAAGATTGTTTTAACTCTTCTGGATACTTTGAATTTTTAAATAAATTTTAGAATTTGCTTATCATTTAAAAATCCTTATGGAGATTCTGGTTGTGATTGGATTGGCTTATAGATTATTTTGGAGATCTCTATGAACATGATAGGGTTTTCTATTTTCTTAGGTTTTAATTCATTATTTTAGTAATGATTAGTAGTTTTTAGAGTAGAGCTTCTTTTGCACCATTGCATTTTTATCCCTAAATATTTCATAAGTTTCTGTAATTTTAAATATTTTTAAACTCAATTTTTAGTACTGTTGTGTAGAAATAAAAAATTAATTTTGGTATGTTGATCATCTAACTTGCAACTTTGATAACTTCCCTTATTATTATGTGGATTTAACTTTGCTGTCATTGTTTCCTTAGGGTTTCTTAGAAACACAGTTTTGTCACATGTTAAAAAAAATAAAAAATGGATGCTTTCACTTCTGCCTTTCAAACTTGGATGCCCTTTAATGCTTTTTCTTGTCTTAATGCACTGGTTTAGACTTCTATTAAAATAATGAATGGAATTGTTAAATCTGCACATCATTGTCATCTTCTCACTTTTGGGGGAAAATGTGTTATGTTTCCCTTTTAAGTATGATGTTTGCAGTACAATTTATTCCTCCAGTCTAACTGAAATTTTGTAACATTTGATAGACATCTCCTCTTTTCCCATCTCACCCTCCCTCCTTGCCCCCTAGCCTTATTTCTTGCAACCAAGAATCCTAAATAATGCAATTACTCATAGCAAGTGGGACCTATTATGTATCCTGTTGTAATTGATTTCCCCAGTAACATACATCCATCAGTTTGCCCCTTGCTATAAGTCTCAAGAACTCCATATACAGAATATCTGGTGTTCACATATTACCTACTTGAATGTGTTTTATGCATTTTCTTTTTTTTTTCATTGCAAATACATGTAAAAATATAGAAAAGCACAAATAATAATATAATAACAATGTTTATAATCTTATCTTCCTTCCAATAATCCCTACCCATATTTCCAGAGACAAAGACCATCAAGAGGCCAGTGTGTGCACTTCTAGTCAGTTTTTATCCTTTTACCTACATGTATATTTATTTGTTAACAAATTTACTTTGAAGAGTGGCTTTTTTTTTTTTTTTTTTTTTTTGAGATGGAGTCTCGCTCTGTCGCCCAGGCTGGAGGGCAGTGGCCAGATCTCAGATCACTGCAAGCTCCGCCTCCCAGGTTCACGCCATTCTCCCGCCTCAGCCTCCCAAGTAGCTGGGACTACAGGCACCGGCCACCTCGCCCAGCTAGTTTTTTGTATTTTTTTTTTAGTATAGACGGGGTTTCACCGTGTTAGTCAGGATGGTCTCGATCTCCTGACCTCGTGATCTGCCCGTCTCGGCCTCCCAAAGTGCTGGGATTACAGGCTTGAGCCACTGCGCCCGGCCTGAAGAGTGGCATTTTAAAAATACATATTATAGGCCGAGCATGGTGGCTCATGCCTGTAATCCCAGCACTTTGGGAGGCTGAGGCTGGCGGATCACCTAAGGTTGGGAGTTTGAGACCAGCCTGACTAACATGGAAAAACCCCGCCTCTACTAAAAATACAAAACTAGCCGGGCATGGGCATGGTGGTGCATGCCTGTAATCGCAGCTACTCAGGAGGCTGAGGCAGGAGAATTGTTTGAACGTGGGAGGTGGAGGTTTCAGTGAGCCGAGATCACACCATTACACTCCAGCCTGGACACAAGAGTGAAACTCTCTCTCAAAAAAAAAAAAAAAAAATATATATATATATATATATATATTTATATATATACACACATATATATATAAAATGACTTGCTTCTTTCTGTTTTTATTTGGTCCTTAAAATCAATCTCTCTCTACTTGCATGTCTCTATCTCCCTGTATATACTATTTTTGATCATTGTTCCATTAATAGTCCATGTTCTTATTATCTGTTTCTCTAATGATGGGCATTTAGTTATTTCCAAATTTTTGTTACTACAAACAATGCTGTGATTGATCATTCTTCCTACATTCAGCCATCTGCTGTGATTTCTACCACCAGACGATTATCATCACAGTTCTGGATGCCTGTCTCTAATTGCCTGGCTGGCCATCCTCCCATTATTTGTTACCTAGACCTGTCATCATGGGTCTGTCTCTCCATGGTATGTGTGTTAGCACTCAATTTTTGAAGTTACATTGAGAAATTACCTAATTCAGTAACCTGAAATTGAAGGCTTCTTGTATCTTTTTCAGACCAAGGAGTGTGTGTACAAGATCATGAATAAATAAAATCATTATCACTTCTTATGATTTCTAGTGTTTTCCCCCCCTCACCCCCGCTCAACCAGTGATTCTCAAGTAAAATTTGTAGCTGGTGTGCTTCATTATAAAATGACTTGGCTATTTAATATCTTTCACAAATCCAGTATAGAAGTAAATGATACTATTGTTTTCATAGTATTTGTTTTTGACGTTGTAAGGGAATCTAATTCAAGAGAAGGAAGGCAGTCAGGCATTGTTTAAAGAACAGTAGTTTCTTTGGTTCTGTAATAAAATACATGTGCACTTGTTAGTGATTATCTATGACTAATTCACTCTGAAAAAAATGAGGATCAGAATTTACTTATAATTGTTGTTGTTGGCAATATTATAGTCTTGTTATGTTTCACCATTGAGTTTATGCCTGTGGCTTCTCTGTTGGACTCCCAACCCCAAGGTAGTTTCAGATTTTATATCTAAAAAACACATGTCCAGGCCCTGAAACATTCAAATGTGATAAAAATCAATTTTACCTATGTTATTCCCAGCTGAGTGCCACTTCTGATGTACATCAGCTTCAAAAGAAATTAAAAGATAAGTAACATGATTACAATCAGATTAGCTTGTCTAGGCAGACAAATGAGATTGCAGAGTTGTCTGAGTGAAGATACTTCCTAGTATCCTCCTAGAGACCAGTCTACATCACATTAAACAAAAATGAGTTTCCAATGTGTGTACTATATAGCAAAGTGGATAAATGAAAACTCCACCTTGTGAGTGAATATGAGTCAAGGAAACTTATTTTGTGACTATTTGATAATTACTTCCTGTCATTCTAACACTATGTGGTGTCTAAGAAAAAACAGGAGCATTTTCTGAGACTGCTTTTTTTGCTCAAACTAAAATAAGTATTTTTTTAAAATTATTATTAATAGAACCCATGAAGATCAAGGAGGGAAACCGGGGAGAAAATATCTTGACTCACAAGTTATTCTCCACTGTAGAACAGGATAATGAAAAATGTTTACGGGGCAGTTTAAAGGGGGATCACATCTAACCAGAAGAAAAGAGGGACATACATTAATGAACACTAAAAAGACAATACGCAAGAAACAGAGGTAGGTTCAGTTTCAATTAATGTGAGATCCATAGTGAAGTAAAAAGCTCCTGACTCTATTTATCTTACTTATAAAATGACTTTTATTTTTCAGCCCAGAAAAAAAAAAAGAACAAGTAAAGTTATACAGGGCAAGTAAAAAATAATTGGGCAATGTTTATTCAAGCTAGTGTGATAATGTCACCCTAAACCATTTTCTTTTCAGTCTGTAATTATTTGGGGCATTAAGAAAAAATAAACAGGAAATTAAAATAATCAAATGCCTTGATTATTAGACAACTCCAGGATTAAGAATACTCTAGGAGCAAGTTTTAAAAATAAAACAAAAAGCAAAGTGCATGACAGAGCTATTGAAGTTAAGAGTAAAGGTTATTGTAATCCCAGCACTTTGGGAGGCCGAGATGGATGGTTCCTGAGGTCAGGAGATCAAGATCATCCTGGTTAACACAGTGAAACCCTGTCTCTACTAAAAATACAAAAAATAAGCCAGGTGCGGTGGCACGCACCTGTTGTCTCAGCTACTCAGGAGGCTGAGGCAGGAGAATTGCCTGAACCTGGGAAGCAGAGGTTTCAGTGAGCTGAGATCATGCCACTGTACTCCAGGCTAGGTGACAGAGTGAGACTCCATCTCAGGAAAAAAGAAAAAAAAAAAAAAGTAAAGGATATAACAAGGTAGAACAGAGTAATGTGAATGCAAGCCCTAAACATGAGACCTGTTTTTATACCACAAAGAAATAACTAATTCTCCAAATGGTCCAACAATAAATGCCCATTTTCCCAGTCACAAGGTTTTCATTTTTATTTTTTAGTGTCTTATGATTGCAGAGCTGCTATACTTTAAGATTTCTTCAAATTGCATAAAGACATGGAAAAATATATCTCTTAATTAATATAATATTTAGAATTATTTGATAAAAAATATTACTGAACATCCATTTAGAATTTCTGATACTTATTAACATTTTCATTATGTGCAAAGGGAAGAAAACTATATGTACGTGAGGCATACAGTACTGCTTAATTTGACCTTTTTATAGGAAATGTGACTATATCCTTCACAAAAACTGCAAAAGAAAAAAGAGAGGCAGGGAAATGATTATGAGTGGAGGAATCTTGGGAAATATTTCAAATAGACTTTTTCTACATTCTAAATATAAAACAGTACCTTATCACCTTAGTTTCAGCGCAGTCAGTTCTACGTATAACTAAATATCAAATTGCAACATGCAATAATTTAATAAAGCTTTTTGATCTCTAATTTAAATCTTTCCTTTTTAAAAAATGAGCTTAAATATTAACAGGGATAAGTGACGAGCTTAGTTAAGTGTTTTTCATCAGAAAGTTGCATGGCGTTTTCATGACCATGCACAGTAATCCTCGTGAATATATTTTGGCAAATGATGATATCAATCAGTTATTTCTTTTGTGATCTAGATATTTAATTTCAAATAGTTATTTCCAGAAATCAATATTTGGCTCACTTTTCAGTAAATGCCTTTAAATGAGAGTTTTCTACAGCTAAATTAATTCAATTTATATTTAGAGTTATATTTTATGAACAGTTTGGAAGTGGGACAACTATCTTGGAATGTATCAGCTCTGAAGCATTAAAAAAATATTTCAGCTGTCTTAGATCTTTCAACATTTTTTCTGGTTCTCTAGTTTTTTTTTTTTTTTTTTTTTTTTTTTTTTTTTTTTTCTCCCCCATGCATTCTCTCCTGTTTTTCCCTTCTTACTACAATCTTGCCATTAAAAAAAAAAAAAAAATCAGGTAAAAAAACCTCCTCACATGGTGGTTGTAATACTTAAATGAGGAAATCTGTGTGCAATGCATAGTGTATGGCCTAGTTAAGTATTCAATCAATGTCCATTCTATTTTTGTTTTTATTCAGCACAACACAGGTTTGTTATTTATAAAACAATGTCAATGATATTAAGCTATGTCAGATGGGTGTATTGTGGCACTGTCACAGGATTGCCTGACATAGCTAATGGTTACCTTTTTCCCCAAAGGATTTCTTTTGTTCATCAAATAGTGTTGTTCGTTTAGCACAGTTTATACACTGAGAACAGCATATGTGAAATGCTCTTGTGATTCAAGAAGTCTTCTAATATTTTAGGTTGTTCGTCATACTTTGGGAACAAAAGCAAGCTATTTGGTCCATAATTTCTCCAGGGTGTTGGTTTTTCCTCCAAAATATTTTTTGACCACTATTTAAAATTGCATTTAATTATTTATATTTCATTATATTTGATTGGTTGAAGGATCCTGTTACTGAACTGCTATCTGGAGCCACAATTTCCACTAGAAATGAGCAGTTCTTGATTAAGGTGATCCTGCTAAGTTTTGATCTGTCTAAATCCCTCCAGCATTCTAGGCTTCTAAGAGAACTTCTGTCACTATGGTTTCAACTGTCTTTGGAAATACCAAGCTAACTGGATGCTTTGTTTTATCAGTTCTTTTTCTTTATTTAGTGCTTTATGCATGATGCTTTCTAGCTCAGAAATATGATTGCAGCAGGAGATAACAACAGTCCAAGATTTCTCTCTGACTCAATATTCTAAGTTGTAAAACATTATCTCACAAAACAGATTCAGAGCTATTTCTTGATACCCTTTCTGTAATGAACCTTGGAACCTTATTTTTATTTTTATTTTTTTTTTTTTTTTGAGATGGAGTCTCGCTCTGTCCCCCAGGCTGGAGTGCAGTGGCGCCATCTCGGCTGACTGCAAGCTCCGCCTCCCGGGTTCACGCCATTCTCCTGCCTCAGCCTCCTGAGTAGCTGGGACTACAGGCACCCGCCACCACGCCCAGCTAATTTTTGTATTTTTAGTAGAGACGGGGTTTCACTGTGTTAGCCAGGATGGTCTCGAACTCCTGACCTCATGATCCACCCGCCTCGGCCTCCCAAAGTGCTGGGATTACAGGCATGAGTCACTGCGCCCTGCCCGGAGCCTTATTAAACTTAGTTTTTCTTCTTGGATATGTGCCTTCTGCATCCACACGTAAAACTAATTTTTTTTTTTCTTACCGAAATACCTGAGTTTCTAGTCAATTCCCATGTACTGAGTTACTTAAATGAAAAGAATAATCTTCAATAAAAGGCAACTTCTTATCTGTGGTTCACTCATCATCAGAAAGCATGATTGTATGGTTGCTGATTTTTTTCACATTGCTTTGAACTTATTTATATTTTGAATTACCATTTTCACTCTTGTTTATGCTATCAGAAATTGTCTTTTTCTTGGTAAAAAAAAAAAAAAAAGAAAACTTGGTTAAAGTTATATAATTTATTTCCATTCTCTAAGAAAAACCTTGGTTTAACAATTGGTTTGCCTTAAATGTATATAGTAATATAAAGTTCCTGTGCCTTAAAGAATTTTTGAAATAAGCACAAAACTGGTTTCCTTTTGTCTGCCAGATTATTAAGCCCTTGAGACATAATTAGGAAGACTAAGGATCCAAGTAGTAAAGGAACTGTTAATGCTTAGCTAACTAATAAGGGTTTCTTTTTTTTTTTCAGAGAGTTTCAAGGAAGAAAATTCTGATGACTACTATAAAAAAATCATCAAAAAATTTATATTTCTTCTTTGGGAGAATGACTCAATATGCTCACCATAGCATTCCCTGCTGTGGAATACTATGCAGTATTTAAATTTGTGTAAAGGCACTATAATTTTAAATTTCTTCCCCCACAGCCCTGTATCTGCAAAGGAACATTCATAAGCATTTAATTGGAAATGGGCACGTGAATAACATAAGATTCTGGAAGGTGAAGAGTCCATATGAACCGTAAGTTTTGTATAATCAGTCATTTTGATTTAAGTCATCTCTTTTTTCATCGTCATAACACCATCCATTATTATAAGTGATTATCATAGAATTTATTATATATACATGCATATGTGTTTGTATGTATATGTATATATGTTTATGTGTGTGTGTAAAATAAAGGGGCTGGAAATACCAAGAGCCCATAAAAGTTTATCATTTGTTTTGTTTAGGGATGCTAGGACAGATATTACTGACAGTTTAAACATAACTGACAATAAAAAGAGCATATTTTAGATGCAAATTGAGAAATCAGCCCAAGCATTGATGGTGTTCTGAGCTATATGAGACTGATATGAAGGAGTCAGGCAGTGATTGGCATAGTGGTTCATGAATGATACTTCAAACAATAAAAACAACTTTCAGAGGTGGTGAGAATGAAAATGTATTTTAGGGGACGAGGGAGTTGGCTCACACCTGTATTCCCAGAACTTTGGGAGGCCAAGGCGGGTGGATCACCAGAGGCCGGGAGTTCGAGACCAGCCTGACTAACATGGAAAAACCCTGTCTCTACTAAAAATACAAAATTAGCCAGCGTGGTGACGCATGCCTATAATCCCAGCTACTCAGGAGGCTGAGGCAGGAGAATCGCTTGAACCCAGGAGGCAGAGGTTGCGGTGAGCCGAGATTGTGCTATTGTACTCCAGCCTGGGCAACAAGAGCAAAACTCCATCCCAACCCCCCCAAAAAAAGAAAAAAATAGAAAATGTATTTTAAGTAGATGATATGAAGGGAATAAAGGAATGGTGGGACGATGACATATTCCCTGTTCAGAGGATGTCTGATGTGTCCTGAATTTTTTGACTCAAATAATTTTAAAGTCTCACATCAATCAACTATTGAATGACAGTTAATACTTTTTATCTAAGGACAATGAATATTCTATTCCTTAGGAGAGTAACAATTTTTAAATTCAAGTGTCTTATAAGCTTTGTAAATATGTATCTCTTGACCTTGATTTCTTTTTTGCCAAAATGTGAAGATTTCAACAGATGGTCACTCTGGTTGCTTCCTGGCAGGCACTTTTAAAAAGAGAGATTGTCTTGGGTTTTGTTTCCGGATTCTCACATTTGGGGTTGAATTTTTCCTTTGAAAAACATATATTTTAGAAAGTGAAAATGTTTGAAAAGTTTAGAAAATTTTAGAAAAGACCGAGTCTCCTCTAACTGTGATGAAAAATGTAAAATAATAATAATAATGGGAAGAAGAAAATAATAATAATAATGGGAAGAAGAAAATAATAATAATAATAATAATAATAATGGGAAGAAAAATGTTCCAGGACTCAGGAAACTTAGGTTGCAGTTTCAGCATGTCTATTTACCACCGATGAGATTTGAGACAAGGCCCTTTAAAATCTTTGAACTTCAATTTCTTCCGTAATAATGGCAGGATGATAATTCCCAGTGATATCTCAGGCATGTAGTGGGAATCAACACAATAATATACTCAAATATTTGGTCAATCTTAAAATATTCTTAAATTGAAAGTATTATCAATAAATTCAAACATTGGCAACTGGAACAAAACAACTCCCGGCACATCGTCCTCTTATTACCCCTTGATGATGACAAGCAAGATCCTATTTCTTGCCTTTTGCGTTACTGTACCACCTCTGCTTGGAACACACTTTGACAGGATTATCTGTAGGGCTCATTCTCTTACTTCCTTCAGATCTCTACTGAAATGTCACCTTATCGGAGAGGACCTCAATTCCCTGACATCTTATATCAATTAGCAACACTCACTCAGGTACGTCTATCTCCCTTAACATGCCCTATTTTATATTCACATGTCGAGTTTTTCTAACAAATATTCCCCTCTTCCAACACCCAAGTGTGTAAAATCCATTACAACAGGGATCTGGGCTTGTTTTACTGTGTAGCTCTTATTCCTAGAAAAGTGTTTGACATGTAGTAGGCACAAAATAAATATTTGTTGAGTGAATGAACAAACTTAAAAACTGTCTGAGGGAGCTTTGAATTAAGCTTGTATAAACAAAATGAACCTTCTGACTCTTTTGTCTTACAGAAGTTTATTTAATAAGCCTTTACATTTATCAAGGCCATACTGAAAGCTTATGTAACATATACGTCATGCCAAAGCTCCAAAGTTCCTCTGAGTTTTACTAATATGATTTATTTTTAGAAAACTATGCATTGCAAGGAAATTGATGCTTGTGTCATGTCAAAACACTAAATAAAAACAGCAAATATATGGCATTTTAGATATTTATAAAAATTAAGGGATCTTTCATTGTATAAAAGTCAATTATCTAAAAGAAGATAAACCCTAATTACTTGAATAATTAGTTTAGAAGCCATGGAAAACAATAATAAACAAGTAATCACATTTATTTTATCTGCAGATCTAAAATGCCATGTGTATCGTAGATGTGTCTGCGTGCATATGGCAAGACCTCATTAGACAACTATGATTTTTATATTTTTTACTGATGGGCTCTTCGAAAGACTGAAAAAATTGACAGGACCAGAGAGAGTCCATCTAGAGAAATGTCAAACAAACCACTGAAGTCACATGTTGACAAAATAACAGCTCTAATAAATTGAAATTTGACTATAAATAACAGTTTCTCGGTTCTTTTTGGTGTACTTGTAGAAGACAGCAGCTGGGATCTGCATCTCTCTGATTAGGTAGTGTTCTTAAGAATAATGTGCTTTTTGGAAAGTCACATAATCTTAACCTAGTATTTGTTGAATTGATAAACAAACCTTTTGGAAGTTTTTAGCAATGCCAACAGGAATTGATTATCACTTCAATAAAAATAGTTTTGACGTTTCCAACTGAGTCTTGCTTCTTTATATTAATAAAATTTCAACATTTCTGGAAATACTTAATGGAAAATGCAAAAGAATAAACTGATATAAGGTGCATATGGTTGTCTTATTTATCCAAAATGCAGCAGATAAAATCCTTTCAACTTACCTATGGAGAATTTAATAGTAATTGAAGGACAGAGTTAGCCTTTATCTTAACATAAGCCTTTTGAAGGCATGCACAACTAACAATACTTATAATCTAGGTAAAGTCATAAACTGCATAAAGAATATGAAAGTGTCCTTCTGGAAGTTAATGAAAGTTTAAGGAGGCCATTAAGTCAACTGATAAAAGCTAAGCTTCAAATCCAAGGAGTTTTAAAGAAAGTAAAAATATCTGAGCAGTTATTGGAAAAGTTGAGTTGTATTTCTTACATGAAATACGGAGGAAGATTGAATTTCATAATAACAACAGTGAACTTCCCATAACACCATTATTATGGTTTGAACATCCCCTTCAAAACTCGTGTTCAAATTTAATTGCCAATGCACCATTACATTGCAATGAGGCCTTTAGTATATGATTAGGTATAGAGGTTCTGCCCTCATGAATGGGGTAATGCCATTATCACAGGAATGGGTTAGTTATCATGGGAGTGGGATCCTGATAAAAGGGATGGGGGAGTTTGGCCTTCTCTTCTTCTTTTCCTCACCTTCACTAACTATGTGATGCCTTCTGCCATGTTATGACACAGCAACAAGGCCCTCACCAGTCACCAGATACAGCCCCTCTATCATGCACTTCGCAACACCCAGAACCATGAACCAAATAAATCTCTTTCCTTTACAAATTACCTAGTCTGTGATACTCTGCTAAAGCAGCAGAAAATGAACTAAGACAATCATCAGTTTTACCTGCAGATTTTGATCTGTAGATATTACCAACCAGATGAGTATGTGTGTGGTAGGGCGAGGAAGAGTTAAAAAGAAAGAAGTGGGTATTAAAAACCTGTGAATATGTCAACCTTTGATTTGTTTCAAGGAGGAGTTTTTAACCCTATGTCTCATATATATATGACATATATATATACACACACACACACAAACATACACTGCATTAAGTCACCAAGACTAATTTTGAAAGTTAAAGAAAAATGAAAGATAAACTTTGAAAGTGAAAGAAAGTTAAAAAAAGAGATCTGCTATTTTCAGAAATGATATAGTTTCTTCTGGAATCATGACCACTAACCACCCCTTCCCCCAGTTTATGGGGCTAATGTAAATAGAATGTCCTAAACAATCTCAGAGTAGATTGTTAGTTGTTCATAGAACACATGAGGCCAGAAGTCTGCCCCCAAACAGTATCTGACAAAATCATTATATAGCTGTGTTGACAAACATGTCTCAGAATAGTTTGTCTCCAACTTCTGAAACCTAAGTAGTCTAGAGGTAAATGAACTCAAACATTAAAACTCTGGAACATAACATGTATGCATATTGTAAAAGCTGGATGGCTCTGTTTGAAATTTTTCATGAAAGACAGATGAAGTCTGTTTCAATATACAGTGCAATGTTTAAGTTATCAACAAATGATAGAGTGTTTTCTACTTTATAGTAAATTACAGATGGGCTGTTACACTTAATGTGTCAACTAAAAAAGGACTATGATTATAATAGGTAACATCATTCTAGCAAGTTCTTTTCATTGTTATGTTTTCATAATATTTTGAAAACTTAGCCTTCCATTAATACATAATTACAAGTAACATTTTTATACAATCAATATGATCAGGCAGTTACTAAGGTGTGTTGCCTAAAAAACTGACAAATAAATAAAACAATAAAATATTAGTGGAAATTTTCTTTGGGGGAGAGTAGGGGTGGGAAGAAGAAATGCAAGTTTTTCACTATATAGTAGACTGAGAGGGTAGAGGGTCTTTAATTCACTGGTTAGCCTTTTTGATGGCCTTAAGGCAATAATCACCAAAATGTTCATTTTTTAATTGAAGAAAAATAATCAGTAGTATTATTCTTTACCTTCCATTTGAATCTGTAACTAAAACCACAAATACATGAATTAAAAGTCACATTCAAATCACAATTCCTATATCACATTTCCTATCACAGTTCATATCACATTTCTCTTCATCCAGTTTTTATACTTTGTTGTTCTTTAGTTTGGTGCCATATGTCATAAAAACATTTATGGTTGTGCCTTGAAGTTGTTTAGGAGTGTTAAGCCTTGGAGCCACATCCACAAAGTTACCCAACTTGGAAGACATTGCTCATTAAGGCAAATTAAATTAAGCCTTAATGTCCTTCGCAGTCTCTTAATTTTTTTAAAATTCCTTTATAAGAAAAAAGCAAAGAAAAATATGTAACAAGAACTTAGCTCTGGGTTCAAAAACTGTAAGAACCTTCTGTGTGTTGACAGGGCATGATGATGTACATTCACTCTACTTTATTATAAATGTGTTTTAAACATGAATATTAAAACCGCTGGATTTTCTTTGCACAAAATTTCAAATTTTATCATTTCATTGACCACTCTGAGACAATTAAGAAACAATATCTTTGATACTTCATTGGTGATTAATGATGGTAATAATATGGGCTTACAATGAACTTGTTTTGAGAATGCCACTCACATTCTTTGGTTCCCCATAGTTTTGGCTTCATCTGTGCATGGTTCCAGCACTTATTACTAGTTTAATGGTTAATTGTCCTTGTCAAAAAAAAAAAAAAAATCACACAACTTGTTAAAATACCTGCAACATCAATTTTTCCATACTTGATTTGCAAATTAACTGTTCTATAGAGATTATCATTATAAATATAAACAAAAATATAAATAGCTACTTTGAGGTAACGAACTGTCTTTCAACCAATAGCTCAAGTGTATCTTTTGTAGTCATTTAAATGCAACATCAATTTTTAAAATTAAGGTCATCTTTCTCAGCCACGCTGCTTTTTTATGTAAAACAGTTTAATCTATAAAAACAAAATGTTACCAAAGTTTATCCTATTAATACTTTTTTTTAGAAAAGCATGAAACTGATAAATAAGAGAATTTGAGCATTAAAAAATTGCATGTTGAATTGAACCTGTAATTATATTGTTTCTATGCAAGATATCTCTTGTTTTAATTGAATACAATTTTCATTCTCATTCAAGTTTCCATTTTTAACGAAAATGACTTGGAAATGTTACTGCAAGAGCTGGGGCTTCATACGTATGGTAGATTGTTTTCAAATATATCTGCAGTAATTCTTCTCACTCCTTATGTCTACTCCTTTACAAGGTGACTTTGCTACTTACACCTCACATAAGAAGGTGGAGGCTATATTCGGTGGCCACAGTAAGAAGTTATCATAAATTTGGTGACTTAAAACAACAAAAAATTTATTATCTCACAGTTATGGAGACCAAAAGTCTGAAATCAAGGTGTCACCAGGGCTGTACTTCCTCTGAAGGCTCCAGAAGGAAATCTTTATTCGCCTCTTTCAGTCTCCGGTGGCTATCAGCATTCCTTGTGCTTGCATCACTCTTATCTCTTCCTTTGTCTTGAAATGGGGATTTCCTCTTCTCTGTGTCTCCTCCTCTGCCTTTTATTGTATAAGAACACTTGTTATTGGGTTCAGGGCCTGCCTGGGGATATCCAGGATAGTATCATCACAAAAATTAATTACATGTGCAAAGATCTTTTTTCCAAATAAGGTAATATTCAGTGTCTGGCTTTTAAGACATAGACATGTATCTTGAGAAGCCATTATTCAAACCATCATACCACCCTTTAAATATAGGCTGGTCTCAAGATGAGTTTCCATCAGTAGATTTCGGCAGAATAAGCATGGGCTTATGTTGCACTCAGCTTCTGCTTTTATTCTTCTTGAATGCAGCATTGAGAGTATTATGAAAAAAAAAAAAATCTGGTTTACTCTATTAAGCATGAACGCCTTTTGGAACACACTCAGACTTTTTCAGCAGAAGACAACTGACCTATAACCAGCACTGACTGCCAGTTTTATGAGTGATGATATTATAGCCCATTGATATGGTTTGGTTGTGTCCTCACCCAAATCTCATTATTACTGAGATTGAATTATAGCTCCCATAATTCCCATATGTTGTGGGAGGGACCCAGTGGAGAATTATGGGGGCAGTTTCCCCCATACTGTTCTTGTGGTAGTGAATAAGTCTCACGAGATCTGATGGTTTTATAAGCGGTTTCCTCTTTCGCTTGGCTCTCATATTCTCCCTTGCCTGCCACCATGTAAGATGTGCCTTTCGCTTTCTGCCATGATTGTGAGGCCTCCACAACCACGTGGAACTGTGAATCCATTAAACCTCTTTTTCTTTGTAAATTACACAGTCTTAGGTAGGTCTTTATCAGCAGCATGAGAACAGACTTGTACACCCATCCAGCCCCAGTCCAGTGTCTGATGACAGCCACTGCATGTGGGAACACAAGCAACACTAGCTGAAGAACTGTCCAGCTAAATGTGGCCAAAATTACTGACAGCATAGTGAGCAAATCAAATAGTTTGTTTTAACTTACTAAGTTTGCATCACTAAGTTAAGTATCAGTAGATAACGTATGCAGAAATTAATAATTAGATATAGGATATTACCATAACAAAATTTCCAAACAAAGGTCATGGCTTCAAGGGAGATAATGGGAATAGGCTGGAAAAATGGCAAGGTTGTAGACAGGGAAAACAAATTGTCAGTGAGCACTTGAAAACTAGTGAGAAAACTTCTAATGGAAGCTGGAAAACTGGTGACCTACATTACGGAGTCATGAAAAAAACTGGCAAGACTATTTGTAGTAAATTGGAAAATGCATATTTTTTTTTCTAATGAACATGTAGATCTCACTAAGGATATTTTAAAGCCAAATGTTAAAGATGTCAGTTGATTTATTTCAGTGTGTTCTAATAATATTTTTGATGTCTTATAAAAGGATATCTGGGTTTTGAATACACACTAGGTAATGAATATATTGTATCAGTTACCTATTGCTGTTTTAAAAAAGAAAACCTAAGACATGCAATCTTGAAACTGTAACTGTTTTTTTGGTGAAACCCTGTCTCTACTAAAAAAATACACAAAATTAGCCAGGCATGGCCACATGCACCTGTGGACTCAGCTACTCAGGAGGCTGAGGCAGAAGAATCACCTGGGCCCCGCAGGCGGAGGTTGGAGTGAGCCGAGATCGCACCACTGCACTCCAGCCTGGGCGACAGAGCGAGACTTTGTCTCCAAAAAACACACACAAAAAGACTGTAACTGTTTTTGGTCAGGGTTCTATGGGTCAGCTTGGATTTGGCTCACCTAAACAATGCTTCTCTTGTTTTTTTTTTTTTTCCTTTATTTCTTTTCTTTTTTCTTTTTTTGCCAAAGGTAATTTATGCAACTATAAATTTGACAGCTTTACAAGGATTCAGTAATCTAAGACGGTCTCACTCATATGTCTTGAAACTGGTGCTGGCTGGCAGTCGGTTGTTGTGGAAGGCCCTACCCAGGTCAACTTGCTTCTCCTTCACGCACTTTCTTATTCTTCATTAAGCATGTTAGGTCTTCTTTTTCATTATTATTTTTATTATACTTTAAGTTCTAGGGTACATGTGCACAACGTGCAGGTTTGTTACATATGTGTACACGTGCCATGTTGGTGTGCTGCACCCGTTATCTGGTCATTTACATTAGAAATTCCTCCTAATGTTATCTCTCTCCCCTCTCCCCACCCCAAGACAGGCCCCGGTGTGTGATGTTCCCCATCCTGTCTCCAAGTGTTCTCTTTGTTTAATTTCCACCTATAACAGGGCTTCTATCTATGGTGATCTCAGCGCAAGTTTCCAAAAAAGGTAGAATAAAAGCTGTGCATTAGTCTGTTCTCATTCTGACCTAAAGATACTACCTGAGACTGGGTTATTTATAAACAAAAGAGATTTAATTGACTCATAGTTCCACATAACTAGGGAGGCCTCAGGAAACTTACAATCATGGTGGAGGGCAAAGGGGAAGCAGGCACCTTCTTCACAAGGTGGCAGGAGAGAGAGAAAGAAAGAGGGAAGCACCAGTCACTTACTGAACAACTAAATCTCATGAGAACTCCCTCACTGTCATAAGAACAGCATTGGGGAAACTGTTCCCATTATCCAATCACTTTCTACTAGGTCCTTCCCTCAACACATGGAGATTACAATTTGGATTACAATTGGGATTACAATTTGAGATGAGATTTGGGTGGGGACACAGCTAAACCGTGTCAAGCTGCAAGATCCCCTGGCAACTAGGCTCAGAAGTTGCAATATATCACTTCTGTTGGTTTAAACTGACTTGCATTTCCTTGGTAATAAAGTACATATGATTAATAAAAACCTAAATTATGCTCTTTAGAAAAACTACTGCTTCAACAAATTTACTAACTATATTTGAGGTGGGACACAGAGACACACTGTAAAGTTTGTTTCCTTCATTTGAATGACAACATGCCTATTAGAGTCCTCAGTGACTTCAAGTGGCATTGAATTTCCTTAGTTTATTTGAATAAGTTTATTTTACACTCCCATTTTCTCAAAGTTTCTCTTTTTAATTTTTCACCTATGATCTCAGTTGAAAATATAATTTTAAGAATACTCTACTTTTAAAAAGCACAAAAAATTACACAACAAATATATTTTCAAATATTTATGTGAAATACTGAATATTCAATTGTTAACAGGAAGTTTGATCAAGTTAATTGTCAAAGTGTTTTGAATTGATTTGTGGACGTGTGTGCAGGCATGTATGTATGTGTGCATGAACGTGGGCATGCATGTGTGTTGTTATGAAACAAAACAACACTGGTTCACAAATGATGAAGTAAAAAATTCCAGTTGTGTTGGGCTCCTGTTTTCAAGATCATTTCATTGAGGTTAAGTGTAGGAACTGGAATTAGCTCCGACAACCAGTGAAATAGCATAATTCATTCTGGCTGAATCAAGACTATAGTACTAATAACACTGTTATGCAATTCTTTGACAGCATAACAGTACTCAATCTTTCAGTACCTGACTGCATGTAAGTATCAGGATATACATGAGGAAAAGAAGGATACAATTAACTAAACAAGGAAAGTAGGTTTCTGCAGTTTTGTTCACCTATTTGTATTATAAAAATAAACAAAAGAAATAAAACTGTTTCCCCTTAGACCTGGGGGTAAAACTGATATTGCCTGAAGATTATTTGTGAAGATAACGGCTTTTTTTACTCCCAGGATAGCCTCTGAATATCTGTTTTTAGAACACCACAGTTTGAGGACTGCAGCTTTAGAAGATGCTTCTGGGCTGTGGTCTCCTTGAAATACATGGCCACAGAGAAATTACAACTTGGAGATTCATTTTAGAGAGTAACATAAATACAGGATCATGAACTCAAACCCAGAATTGAGTAAAATGCAAATATGAGTGTTGAAAGTCAAGCAGGGCATCAACTGTAACAATAGCAACAGATACAATAGCAGTGGAAGCAGTCTTCTTTTGTAGCTAAATCTAGATGTTAAGATTAAGTTATGGTTAACCCATCTTTTGAGATGTATATTACATTGGCTTAATTACCCCACTTCTATTCTCTGGACAAGCTCATTCTCTTCCTGGATTTCTGTGCATTCTTAGTGGCTTGCATTCTTGTGAAACCAAACCCAATTGCAGATTTCCTTTTTGTATTAATTTCCTATTGAAACTATAATAAATCACCACAAACATAGTGACTTAAGGAAACATATATTTATTATTTTACAGGTCTGGGGGTCGAATGTCTCACAGGGCTGAAATAAAGGTGTAGGCAGGGCTACATTCTTTTCTGGAGGCTCCAGAGAAGAGACAGTTTCTTGCACTTTTCAGCTTCTAGAGACAACCCACATTCTTTGGCTCTTTGCTCCCTTTCTCCATCTTCAAAGCCTTAAAGAGGGTGGAGATGTTTTCATATTGTATCACTATGATGTCCTACTCAGCCTCTTTTTTCCACTTTAAATGAGCATTGTCATTACATCAAGCCTGCACAGACAATCAATTTTAAGGGCAGCTGATTTAGCAATATTCATTCTATCTGCTACATTAATCATTCTTTGCCATGGAAAGTAAAGAGTGATTAAGGTAGTAGACAGAATAAATGTTGTTATGTTTTGTAGCATCGTATACATTTGTTAATTATATAACATAGATAAATATCATGTAAATATAATGTTATATATCAGGCTCAGCATATTAAAGTATGGAAATATTTGAAGGACCATTAATCTTTCTAACACATCTTCCATGGCTGTTTTCGTACACTAGATATTGCGATATTTAGACCTTAGCCATCTGTCTCCGATTTCCATGAAGCATTTATAGATATAAAAGACATGAATGTTGGGGTGACAGTTTACAGTAATAAAACCAAACTACCTAAAATATTAACTATTTTTTTTTTGTCGGAACCTCGCTCTGTTGCCAGGCTGGAGTACAGTGGCGCGATCTTGGCTCACTGCAACCTCCGCCTCCTGGATTCAAGAGATTCTTCTGCCTCAGTCTCCCGAGTAGCTAGGACCACAGGTGCATGCCACCACACCCAACTAATGTTTGTGTTTTTAGTAGAGATGAGGTTTCACCATGCTGGCCAGGATGGAACATTAACTATTTTTGTTTTAGAAAAGTAACCTCATGCCAACAGAAAAATATTTATTTGTTTTACTCTGATATGGTAGCAAGAACAGGCCCTTAATTCTTTAATAATTCAGAAATGAGGAAATTACAGAGAAACTATGAGAAGAAATATGGTGCCATGTAATTACCATTTTGAATAAACATTCCTGGCAGCTGGAGAATGTGCCTCAATCCTAAAGGGGAGGATCTGGATCATAGCCACTGCAGGGTGCCTGTTCCCTAGTTAGATTGGTGGGAACAGAAACTAGATGTTTGGAGCATTCTCACAAAATTTCTGTTATGCAACCATAATGAAAAACCTTGCTTGGCTTTAACTCCCATCTGAGTCTAAGTCTAAGTCATATTGTTGAAGTGCTGATATTATTTAGCTGGCAGCCATTTTGACAGTGAAGGAGATTTGATAATGTGACATCATATTAGATTACACTTCAAATAATGATGTAGGCTGATCCTCAATTTTGTTCTTAATCAACAGAACACTATTTTTGACAATGGGCCAAGACGTAGGGTATACATAATTATTAGTTAAACAATCATGGTAATTCCATTCCCATCTACCAATAATTGTCTTATTTAGGTGGGGATGTGACTCAATTTATAACCAGTGTCAAAAAAAAGAACTTCAGAAAAATTAAATTTTAAAGAGTTTATTTGTGTGAAGAATAATTCATGAATTGGGCATCACTCAGACCCAGAAGAAGTTCCAAGAGCTCGCCTAGCAGTGAGAGCAGCAAGCTTTTATAGTCTGAACATGGAAGCAAAATAGAAAAGTTTCCTGATTGGCCACAGTTAGGCATCTGCCTTATTTGGGTATGGTATGATGAGGTATTTTCCTTATTTCAACATGGTTTGATTAGTTGGCTGCCTGTGACTGGCTGAAACTACGCTGTTTGTGACTGGATAAAACCTGATTATTGGTTACAAAAAATGTACTTCTAAGTTCAGTTTTGGTTTGTTTACATACTATGTTAGGTTGTGGTTTGTTATGTGTGAACTAAAAGTATGGAGACAGAATCAGACTCATGGTCTCTTGGTTATTTAATTTACCACCACAGAAGACAATTTTCCCTTCTGATCTTATCCTTTCTGTTTTCAGTAATATCCGATAAGAACTTTTGATCACAGAAAGTGCAATGGCCATCTTTCAACTATGAGGTTCAACAATCTTCTGAGGACAGTGGACAGGGAAAGATGGGAAGAGACAGTCCTTGATTATGTCACTGAGCCACTGGACGAAGATTGGAACTGACACTACTGAACTTGTCACTTTTATTACTGAGAAAATAAATGTCTTTATTGTTCAACCTGCTTTTATTTGGTATTCTGAAAATGCCACCAAAGCATACGAAATACTGCAAAGTTGTACTTAAAACAACCAAAACACATTATAAAAATTTAAAATGTAGAATTTTGAACAAGTGGAAGAAGCTGCTTTAGTCTGCTTGTAACCTGGATAACTTAAAGAATACGAACTTATTACTCTCACTTCTTGAAGCTGGGAAGTCCAAAATCAGGGCGCTGGTCTATTTGGTTGGTTGTGAGCGCTTTCTTCTTGGCTTACAAAAGCTAGTCATCTTCCTGTGTGCTCACAGAGTCTTTCCCTGGTGTGTGTACTCAGACAGATGAGAGAGAAAGAGAGAGAGTAAGCTCTCTGGTGTCTCTTCTTAGCAACATGATTTAACCTTAATTACTTCTGTAAAAGTGCCATCTCCAAATACAGTCACAGTGGAGGTTAGGACTTCAACATATGACTTTTTGGGGCAAACATAAATATTCAGTCCATAGCAGAATCTAAATATAGTCAATGCTATATAATTAAATATCATAAATTTATGATATAATCAAATATGTAAATTATGCACATATATAATGTATCTCATCTATTATAGTATATGATATAGTAAAGTGATATATGATATAGTATATAATATACACATGTATATTATATAGTTTTTCTAGAGACAGGGTCTCATTCTGTCACCCAGGCTGTTGCATAATCTAGCTCACTGCAACTTCAAGCTCAAACCATTCTCTCACCTCAGTCTGCCAAGTAGCTAAGATTATTATAGGTGCATGTCACCAAACTCAGATACGGAAAAAAACCTTTTGGTAGAGACAGAGTTCTGCTATGTTGTTCAAAGTGGTCCCAACTCCTGGCCTCAAGCAATCTTCCCTCCTTCCAAAGCACTGGGATCATAGGCATGAACCACCGTGCTTGGAGAACATACAATATACCTTATATGATACATAATATGTTGGGGTAACAGATAAGATATTATATAGAAAAGGTTATAGGTTGTATAAGCTACTACCTATTACGTAAATGTGTATAGTAAATAAAATATATAATCATATTCATATTCATATGTTTTAACCTCCTTTTAAACTTAAAAATGTGTTGAAAATTTTCCAATTCAATAAACATTTTATTTTTCATCATAAAGTTTATGTATTTTATAATTAAAAACAATGGTAGAATGAAAATTATTGTACATACACTTCATTCATATCTCTGAATATTACTTCCTTGCTGTGAATTCCTAGAAACAAAATGATACTTTTTAGGAATTTTGAAACATTATCTAATTTCTTTCAGGAACAAAAATAAATATACAAAAGCATTCACGATATTGGAAATTAGCAACTTCCTGCCCTCATGAAAATACTAATATTTTCATTATCTTTGACCTTTCATTTTCACAGCAATAAGATTGTAACCACATTTTTGCTTGCATTACTTTAGTAACTGTGACTTTTAGTTGAATTTCATTATATAGGTTGCTATTTTTCTTTCAATTTTAAAAATGTTTGTTCTTTTTATTTAGCATGGCAAATGGCAGCAGGCTTTCGAAATATTGAAAGGCCAGGCTGTTGCCTTACTGTTGCTGGGGAGCTTGACTCAGGGACCGTACAACCTGTTATTTGTAAACATTCCCTTGAACAGAAGAACATGATATTATTTGTATAACTTCAACTGGCAAGTGACGTAAACCTGAGTGCAAAAGTGCAGTACATAATATGAATTGGCATTGTTTTTTTTTTGTTTTTTGTTTTTTTTTCCTCTGGCAGGAACAGCTATCATTGCCATCACCACCCCCTTCCAAATAGCACATTGTATGAATTAGAAAAAGCAGCCCCTTTTTCAGGACACATCACTGCCTGCAATCTGCCAGCAAACTGTCAAATTTGCAATTCTGTAATAAACAAATGTCCAAGCACTGTAAAAGTGAATTTTGTCCCTTAGAATTGTGTCATACACAATTTACACATATAAGGACTAATTAAGCATATCAACACTTTGGTAAAACAGGTTTCAAAGTATTCTCAGAGTTTTTGTCTTTTATTTTCATTTGTGTGTATATATATTTATATGCACACACACATATATCAATATGTATATATACACAGACACATGTGCATGAATATATATGTACCTACTTTTTTTTTTTTTTTTTGAGGCAGAGTCTCGCTCTGTCGCCCAGCCTGGAGTGCAGTGGCCGGATCTCAGCTCACTGCAAGCTCCGCCTCCCGGGTTTACGCCATTCTCCTGCCTCAGCCTCCTGAGTAGCTGGGACTACAGGCACCTGCCACCTCGCCCGGCTAGTTTTTGTATTTTTAGTAGAGACGGGGTTTCACCGTGTTAGCCAGGATGGTCTCGATCTCCTGACCTCGTGATCCGCCCATCTCGGCCTCCCAAAGTGCTGGGATTACAGGCTTGAGCCACCGCGCCCGGCCATGTACCTACTTTTTTATGTACCATATCTATGAGTCTTTTTTTTGGCATTTCCTATTTTTGTGCTCTATAAAAAAAAAAAAAAAAAAAAAAAAACTTTCCTCAGCCCATGAATAAATGTATGTAATTTACTTCTAGGACCTTTATGGTTTTTTAGTGAAAATTGAATTTGTTTTAAAAGGAAGTAAAACTAAAAAACATCTACCTTTTATTTTTGTCCTTTTATTTTCAGTTGCTGTCTGAAAGGCATGAGTTATATTAAAATTGATTCTTTTGCATATAGACATGAAAGTCTTAGTCTCTCTCTCTTTATCTCTCTCTCTGTCTCTGTCTCTTTCTATCTTTCTCTGTCTCTGTCTCTTTCTGTCTCTGTCTCTCACTACACACACACACACACACACACACACCCCTACACTCAAAATTAATTACGAATATCCTCTGTCCTCCCGGGGTGGTATATATGTCCCTGCCTCATTGACATAAGTTTAAAGTGGTGATGCTTTGACAAGTGAATTGCGAATAGGAAGTGGTTGCTACTTCTGAGCCAGTACTGTGAGAGGGTCATGTAAATCATCACTTCTTTTTTCCCTTTGCCATAGGACTCACTATAACCAGAGAGGATGTACACTGGTGAACAACATTAACGATAGATACATAGGACTAGTTAGAAATAAATCTTTATTGTAAGAGGCCAAAATTTGGAAATTATTTGGTGCTGCAACATTATCTATGGTCAAAGTGATTAATATAGTATATCTCTGAAATCTCTATGCATATTGAGAATACAAATACGAATACAAACATTTTTTTTTCTATGGAGGCATTATATTTCATTTATTTAAATAATCTTTTATGAATCTTTTTTGTAGTTGTGTGTGTAATAAATATATGTAGTATAATAGATATCTAACATATATTATATATACATATTATATATTAAATTAGAACATTATTAAATATTTATTAATTTAATTTAATGTTAGATCACTTTCGTGTGTGTACAGAAATCATTGTAAAAATAATAAAAATATTCCTTATTTTTTATTAATATTTTTCCCTGTTATTCCATGTGCCTGATTTGAAATGTAGTTAGTAAATGAGCTCTATTGATTTTATCCTTCCAATTCCCTATAATTCCATTTTCTTTTCTCTTACTTGATATTTGTAGGACAGCTGGTCTCAAATTCCTGGCTTCAAGTGATCTGCCCTCAGGCGATCATGAGGTCAAGAGATCCAGACTATCCTGACCAACATGGTGAAACCCCGCCTCTACTAAAAATATAAAAATTAGCTGGACACGGTGGCACATGCCTGTAGTCCCAGCTACCCGGGAGGCTGAAGCAGGGGAATCGCTTGAACCGGGAGGCAGAGTTTGCAGTGAGCCGAGATAGTGCCATTGCACTCCAGCCTGGTGACAGAGCCAGACTCCATCTCAAAAAAAAAAAAAAAAAAAGTATGGTGTAATAAATACCTAAACCAGTAACATAGTCATTTATGAGAACTATCAAGTGATATGTACTGTATATAACTGTATGTGCCATACTTTCATAAGACTGGCAGCACAGTAGGTTTATGCCACAAACACGCGAATACTGTGTTGCACCGTGATGTTATAAGACCTATGATATCGCTGGGCAATAAGAGTTTTTCATCTCCATTATCACCCTGTGGGATCACCATTGGCTATGAGGTCCATCATTGATTGAAATCATGCGGTGTATATTTGCAATTACCACTGCATTTGTTTTAAAGAGGTAGGATCTCATATTTCCCGGAAGGGAACTCTTAGGCTCAAGCTATCCTCCCACCTCCGCCTTCTGAGTAGCTGAGACTATAGGCATGCGCCGCTGTGCCTATCTTACTACTGTATTTTATATTATATATTTGTTGCTAGTTTTCTATATTTTACTTCTTTGGATTATTTACAATTCTTAGTATTTTTGTTGTTGCTGTGTATTATGGAAGTGCTACATAGCAGTTTCGTAATAGATCCAATACAATTTTTTTGCAATGTAGTTATTATTAGAGATTCATTTGCCTTTTTTTTTGGTAGGGGACATTTCCGAACGGTATGCTGATTTTTTGAATCTTGGTCATAATCAAATGAAAATTCTATGACCCCAACACTAAGAATTAGTCAGTTTCTCAGTCTTTTTACTTTCTTTTAATGCAATGGCAAATTAATAGCTAAAGTAGTTTGTGATGTCTTTACTCAGTGATATACTATAAGATATTTTATATCATATATGCATATACACAGACATACATAATTAGATATTCATTTAAGTAAATAAAAAAATTATAAATTGTACTTAAAAGTTGCAAAGTGGTCAGGTATTTCTGTTCCATTTAATTTTTTTTTAATGCTATCATGACTCAATTTACTTCAAGATCCAGTGTTTAGTGGTATCCTGGAACTTAAATCGTCCTGAATGAGATGACTTGTGCTGTCTGCAACGCTCTAAGACATTTTAATTGTTAAAATGTCTGAAGACCTGAGCTGGCATTGTTCACTCTTGGTACAGGCAAACGGAGACGGGGGCTGCTTCTAGCCTTCAGCTCAATCACAGTAGAAATTTCAACAATTTGGTCTTCCACCTTTTCTAGTCTTTTCAGTTTACTGAGTTCCCTGGAGTCTAGTGCGCATACAGATGGTGCTGATAAGAAATTTATTCACACTTGTAATCCCAGCACTTTGGGAGGCCGAGATGGGCGAATCATGAGGTCAGTCGATCGAGACCTTCCTGGCTAACACCGTGAAACTCCGTCTCTACTAAAAATACAAAAAAATCAGCCGGGCGCACTGGCGGGCGCCTGTAGTCCCAGCTATTCTGGAGGCTGAGGCAGGAGAATGGCAAGAACCCGGGAGGCGGAGCTTGCAGTGAGCCGAGATCTCGCTACCGCACTCCAGCCTGGGCGACTGAGCAAGACTCCGTTTAAAAAAAAAAAAAAAAATAGAAATTTACTCACAGCCTCCCTTTTCTTTAATACCATTTTCCAGGTAAATTCCCATTAAGCTTTGCCTAGGGGAATCCTCTAAGAGCTTAAAGAAAAGGATGGGCCCTCTTGTAAATTAAGTGCATGGGATAGGATCGCCAGGAAACTTGAACAAAAAGAAACTTAAAGCATGGAATCAGCGTTCTTTCTTTTTCACTGAAAATTCATAGACATCTTTATCAGTGTATTTCAAACTGTTATACAAACCCATTAGGTGGTCAATCAGATTAATGCATCTAAATAAACATTATTTTAAATAAATTAGAAGAGAATAGAAAATTCTAGAAAGCGATATTATATAATACACAGTGTTGTTTCCGAAGATTTTTGTCTTTGTACGTGCTATGTATGTGTACTAGATTATGATGTAAAGCAATGTTTTTATTGTAGGTAGTGGTAATGAAAGTTTGAAAGCCCTTACCCTGTAGGATATGTTAAAGCAACTTTATGCCCAGGTTGCTACAGAAAATTATTTATGATATTATTTTTCTCTTTCCCACAGCTGTGCAAAATCCTTACATAGCTAGAACCACAGGAATTTATATCTATGTTGTTTTAGAATTTTCCCCAAAATCTGCAGTTTATGCCATTTACATTTTGCTAAAGCATTCTTTGTTTCCTTAACGTTCTTCTCCAAATCTGACAGCTAACTTTTCATTTTGGTCTGTATATTGTCAGCCAATCTTTTATCTCCAGCTTCATAAAGTGCACATTTTGTTTAACTTCACGGGAATCTCTAAGGAGATGCTACAGAAAATTTCTCTCTCTCAAGTGCTGTTATTTTTCCCCTTCTATTATGTTACATCAGCTTTTTTCTGTATTGATTTTTTTCTTATTCTCTTTTTTCCCCTGGTAACCCCTCCTTGAACATAATGAAGTCTATCCTATTACTGTATTGGCTACCAAATGCTACAAATGAATTTCCCTTGATTCCTTTAAATATTTACCTGGATAATATTAGAGATTTCATATCAGTTCAAAAACTGGAGAGCTAATGGATGTAGCTGAGTGTTAGCACCTTGGAGATCTGCATCCTGGAAGAGTAGGAATAGAATTGTAGAAAGGTCATTTCTCGGGAAAAGATGTGTGTTGATGTGAGGTCTTTGTGAGGCTGTTTTTCAACTGTACGTTATTAAGCAAAAATTCCTAACAGCTTTGGAAAGTAGATGGTATAATTTTCCTATCATTTTTTTCACATGAAAGCTTTTATTTTTTTTCTTGTTTTCAAATCTTAATGTCTGTTTTTGCTATTTCTCGGAGAGGGAGATTACATAATGTTAAAACTTTACTATATTTCTGGAAATAATTACTATCTTACTGTCAATGTGTGTGTATTTATGCTTGAGCAAAACTTATTGTAAGGCTCAAAGGATCCCGTTTAAAAGAAATTTGGTTATGTATGGTTTAATTAAAATAATTTTCCATTTCTACTTCTTAGAATTTTAAACCCATTAGGGGTTTGAGAGATAGCAGCAGCTAAATTGAATGCAATTTGTGCCAGGCATTTCAGGTACATGTGGCAAAAATTGCCAGCTATCCACAGCATTCTTTTTCCATTATTTGGACACACAGATTACATTTCTCAGAATTTCCTACAGGTGAGTACAGTCATGTGACTGTATTTTCTTTACAGAAATATAAGTAGAAATAATTTACCATCGTTGGCCTTGCCCACAGAATCCCTCCAGGTGCATTTACTTTCTCTCTCTGTTGCTCTCGCTCTTGCGTGCTCTCTCTCTCTCTGTTACAGTCTCAGCTGTGGTCAGTCTAGCTCCCTGATGACCATATGATGAAGATCCACCCAGCTGACCTGAATTCCTAGCCAATAATTTTATATGAATAGCATATAACATTTTAGTCTGTTAAGCCACTGTTAAGCCAAATGCGGGTTTTGTTACTTCAGCAGCACAGTCTTCCCTAACACACACACACACATATATATATATATGTATATCCATCTCATCTAGGTTTTATGACAATATTGAGAAATAGTTATTATAATCCTCATTTTACCAATGAGAAATCTGAATGATCCAAGGCCAAAGTACAAGAAAGCAGAAATGCCAAACTGGATTTCTAACTCACTTTGCCAACGCCAAAGCCTGAGTCCCAAAATGCCCCATTTAAAAGGTGAGACAACTGTTGGAACCAGTTTTGTTGAGGAACACCAACTTAGGAGAGTATAAACATGAAGTGGCTTCATTTTTTCCAGTAAACACCAATATTCACAAGTATCTGTTGAAACTTCACTTTGCCAAAGGTGTAACAGTAGGAAGGCATAACGATTCTCATCCCAACTCTACATTTTTTCAACTACTGACAATTGTGAAAGCAGATACTTTCACTTTTAAGTATTTATTCTATTCATTTAAAAAATTCAGTATCAACTCAATTTTTTTTTTTTTTTTTTTTTTTTTTTTTTGCTTTGTCTCCTCCACCACCATTTGGTTGTGTGGCTGGTTTTAAGGGGAGAGAGACATTAGCTTTGCCTGGCATGGTTTGACCATATTTCAGTAGAGACTGCCTGGTGTAAACACTACCTCTGTCATTTACTAGCAATGTGGCCACGGGCAAGTTATGTCACTTCTCTGTGACATGGTTATTTCACCTGTAAAATGTTGGTGATGATTCTCTCTGTTTCAATAGTTATTTTGGGGAAGGAGGTAATGATTAAATGAAGTACTAATGGCAGAATTTAGCATATAATAAAATCTCAGTAAATGTTCGGCTTTTAAAAATGCATTATTTTTGCCCTGGCTGATGGCATCACGCCATATTCCTCTGGTTCACAATCATATTGCTCCCCTGCTCTGTGCATCCAAGACAAGGCTGTAGCCTCCAATCCTGTTGCTCTCCAATGTCAAACCTATGGCCTCATGCAGTATTCGACTTCTACATCACTTAGAAACTGCTGATTTACAGTGGAGGGAGGTGGTCCTATTCCACTCTCACTGTCCCTAACATGTTTTCCAAGATGTTTTCTCCACTTCTCATTAATGTCAGATGAGATATGATCACTTCTCCCTCACTGATGGAGGAAGAGGAAATGTGCAGTCAATCTTCCAAACTTCGTTATTTTCTTCAATCCTTGATCCTGGGCTTTGCAGCGAAAAACAACCTCAACCTCTTTATGGGAAAGAAAGGAAAGAGAATGGCCTTTCTGTGCCTGCTCTTCTCCAAAATACAAGCTTTTGTCTCCAAGCATGCCTCTTGATTATATTAAGAAGAGTGACACAGCTGTAGGGAATGTATAAATTCCAATAACTGTTCTCTTTGCAGTTGGTATGTGGGAAACTGAACATCTTTCATTCTTAGCTGTGGAAGCTCAGTAGTGAATTTCAGGGAAACGGAACTCAACTCAGCACTAGTATCATCTAGTTACATTTTTAATTAAATGACTAGATCAAGTCAAAATAATTAAATTAGCTTGTGGTATAGCTAGGCTTAACACCCAATTTTGGCCGGGCGCGGTGTCTCACGCCTGTAATCCCAGCACTTTGGGAGGCTGAGGCGGGCGGATCACGAGGTCAGGAGATCGAGACCATCCTGCCTAACATGGTGAAACCCCATCTCTACTAAAAATACAAAAAATCAGCTGGGTGTAGTGGCGCGCGCCTGTAGTCTCAGCTACTCGGGAAGCTGGGGCAGGAGAACGGCGTGAATCCAGGAGGTGGAGCTTGCAGTGAGTGGAGATCGAGTCACTGTACTCCAGCCTGGGTAACAGAGCGAGACTCCATCTCAAAAATGAAAAAATTAAAAAAAAACAAAACAAAAAACAATCTTTGGGCTCTCAGTACAATATTTCTAAAACATTTTGAGTGCCTCTATCAAGTTCTGAATATAAACAAATAACAAGGCACATATGAATTATTGAATATGTACATATATTTTCTATTTTATACATACATATATATTTATATACATATAAAATATGTGCATATTCAAAAATAGGAAATATGTATATATGTGTATATTCTTTCAAAGAAAGGAAATATAAAAACTCTATCTATATGTAGACCACTTTATGAGGAGAAGAAAAAATTCCTCCCTGTAGGTGATGGCCGTGAAGAGGTAAGGCTTTTTAGAATCTGCTGAAAGGAGAAGGAGAAAAGGAAAGAGAAGGTAAATGTTGCTGTGGCTAATAAGATGCTTTTCATTAGCTCTGGAGCTCGTTTTTAATCTGACAAGTTTTATGATTAGGGCATCTTTTTATAATAGGGTTTAATAGGGATTTCAGCATCACAATATCCATATACTTAACCTTTATTTATGAGGACAATTTCAGAGTACGGTCTTTTCTAGCCTCTCAGTGGCCTCTGCTAAATGTCAATTTTGGTTTAAAGCTGTCATCATGGAGGAGCCCTAGAGGAGCCAAATTTCTCTTCTCTAGACATTATAATGCTGCAGCTTTGACTGCGGCGCACAAATGCAGTTCTTGTATATCTGAAATTTAGACCCACAAAGGGCCATCTAAACTTAGCCTTTTATAAACATGTTTTTAATTCATATACCTTTACAATACAGCTAAGTGTTGTAAAGGTATATGAGTTGGTGATTTCGTGGAAGGATTGGGATTCATTCCTCTTATATTTGAGAAATTAAAATCAAAGATGATGTTTTTTAAAAAAATCATATGAATATGTCACAAATAAGAAAAGGTCACAAAATATGATCCCTCAAGCAAAATCGTTACTATATATCCACGAGATTTTCTTTTTACTCTAATCTCAAAACCATAGTCTCCAAAAGCTATTAGGCCAAACTATGTTGAAGCAAAGTAATAGGTTCGATTATATAACCATGCAGTTTATTTTCTTTGCTCTCTGATTATGAGTGGTTGAAACATTGTTTCACAAAACAGTTGCTCATCTAGAATTTGGGACTCATTCAAGCTTCCAGTCACTCTCTTTTGCCTGCTCTTTTTTTTTTTTTCCTCAGACGATCTTGCAGAGATAAGCATACTTGGTAGGTTTTGATTTTGTTATAAGACTATTTGGTTTTTGTGAATTTTTCATTTTCCATTAATTTTGATAAAACTAGTGTTTCTTTAGCTTAGTTGTGAAGAAATCACATGAGACTTGAAAAAATGAAAACTTACGTAGTGGAGTATTTCAGGGAAATTGCTTTTAAGCAAACCAGAAAAAAGTACATGTGAATTGGCAATGAAGGAAAGTTGTTTTCTTTGGTTATGCACTCTGGTAGTTAGAAATCACCTTGAGTAAGAAAAAAACAACAGGAAAACGATAAGAAAGACACCTTCAATGTATCATCTAGTGAAAATAATTGGTGAGCCAATGAGTATAAAGATAAAAACAAATTCAGTATTCTCAATTGAAGATCATTTACTTAACTGTAAATGGTGCTATTACTATTTATGGGACATGTAAAATAACTTCTTTAAGTGATATCTTAATATATTTCATATATGCATGATGTCTCATGCATTTTAAACTAAAAGAAAATATAAAAATGACTGAACATAATTACCATAAACCAAACAATGTCTGTGCAGTTAGTTACTGTAAAGAAAAGATATTAGACACATCTTATATTTTGTAATTGTTTCCACAACTTGTGTGCTTAAAGTCTTTCAATGACTTCACATTACTCTTCAAATACAAATCTCAAATTTTGAAACACACAAAAGGTCCTGTACACCCTGTCTCTTTTTAGTCATATTTTGTGTTGTGATTCTCCTCAGTTTTCTCACTGCTCCCATGATGACCAGTTTTTCAGTTCTTCCAACACACTGGGTTCCACTTCAGGGTCTTTACGTATATTTCACAGATACCCATTTCTCTAGCAGTGATACCATTCCCTCCATTTCTCTCACAGTGATGCCATTCCTTTCCTCACTTCTTCACCCCTCATCCCCACGTTTGCTCCTGTACATCCACTTTCAGCCAAAGGTGACAGTTTCAGTGAGAACTTCTGTGAATTCCACCTCAAATTTAATTTGGTTTTCTAGAAATATTCTGTCTTTGCTTTATACATTTCATTTTGTAGCACATAATTATGTTTATGCATAGTATGATGTGCTTCATGTGCATATTAACTAAACTTTTTGAGAAACAAGAACCCCATTTTGCAATTTAGTTTTTCATTTGGTGCTTAACCTAGTTTCTAGTACAGAAAAAGAAGTCTTTGCTGGCATTAGTTAAGTATAATTGAACCACACTTAAATTATTTAAATGATAATTTAGAGACAACTTGAAACTCTGAAATTCCTGGAGGTTGACATAACATAGAGAATAGAATGGTCTCTAGACACGGTAACACCAGTTGTTCAACCGGGAAGCATTATCAGCCTGGTAGGGGAAGGCTCTTAAGATATGTACAGAGTTCAGGCCTTCTGAAATTTCGTCTGCCTGCTTACATTGCTGGCCAAGACAACTGTATCCAAATATTGTCTTTAAGGAAGTTCAGGCTGACATGTGTAAGAATAGCCCCACAGAAAGAAATGGAGATAGTGTCTTCTACTAAAGGTTAGAGCATAATAGACGTTCAGAGTCACAAGATTAAGAATATTAGTTTTAGTAAGTTCTGTGGCTTTTTCTAAGATAAAAAAAGGAAGAACAAAACACAAAAGGTCAGATCCTTTCCCTGCTCAAAGAGATTCAGCCAATGTCTATGCCTCCTCTTCTCTTTGTGCCTACTTCCACTGCTTCACTCATCTCTCTATGTCATAATTTGTCCGTTTACATGCCTTTTTTTTTTTTTTGAGAGGGAGTCTCTCTCTTGTTGCCTAGGCTACAGTGCAATGGCGCAATCTTGGCTCACTGCAACCTCCGCCTCCTGGGTTCAAGAGATTCTCCTGCTTCAGCTTCCAGAGTAGCTGGGATTACAGGCACCCACCACCACGCCTGGCTAATTTTTGTACTTTTAGTACAGACTGGGTTTTGCCATGTTGGCCAGGCTGCTCTCGAACTCTTGACCTTAGGTGATCTGCCTGCCTTGGCCTCCCAGAGTGCTGGGATTACAGGCATGAAACATCACGCCCAACCTTACTAACTTTAAGATCTTTCCAGAAGACAATTACATAATTTTGTCAATGACTCATTAAAATAGTTGAGGCCGGGCGCGGTGGCTCAAGCCTGTAATCCCAGCACTTTGGGAGGCCGAGAGGGGCGGATCACGAGGTCAGGAGATTGAGACCATCATGGCTAACACGGTGAAACCCCGTCTCTACTAAAAAATACAAAAAACTAGCCGGGCGAGGTGGCGGGCGCCTGTAGTCTCAGCTACTTGGGAGGCTGAGGCAGGAGAATGGCGTAAACCCAGGAGGCGGAGCTTGCAGTGAGCTGAGATCCGGCCACTGCACTCCAGCCTGGGCGGCAGAGCGAGACTCTGTCTCAAAAAAAAAAAAAAAAAAGTAGTTAAGAGCTTTACAGAGGTTCTAAAATTTGGATGCTCAAGAAAAGATACACAGTTGACCATTGAACAACACAGGGGTAAGGGGCACTGATCCCCTGCAGAGTCGAAAATCCACATAATAGCTTTTGACTCTGCCAAATCTTAACCAGTAATAGTCTTCTGTTGACTGGAAGCCTTACTGATAATAGAAACAGTTGATTGACACATATTTTGTATGTTATATATATTATGTACTGTATTCGCACAATAAAGCTACAGAAAAGAAAATGATTAAAAATCATGAGGGGAGAAAATACATTTACTATTCGTTAGATGGAAATGGATTATCTTAAATGCATTCATCCTCATCATTTTCATGTTGAGTAGGCTGAGTAGGAAGAGGAAGAGGAGGGATTTGGTTTTGCTGTCTCAGGGTGGTAGAGATGGAAGAAAATTCACATATAAGTGGACCCACACCATTCAAACCTGTGTCGTTCAAGGGTAAACTGTATTTTACTGTTCAACTCAGGGTATTTCTCCTCCCCCTTACATAACTAAAACAATATTAACAAAAATAAATCTTTACTTTGTGTAGCATTCTTACTCTCATATTTTCACTCTATTTTACTATATTTTCATTTTTGAAATATGTTCTTCATATGAACCACTTGGTTGGTTTCATTGCCCAGCAATGGTTTGTGAATAGCATTTTGCAAAACAGGGCAATAGACTGTGAGCCAAATGCAGCGGCTATGTCTACCTACGTTTAACAACTCAACACTGACAGGCACACGCTAAGTTTGATGAATAAATTAATGACTATATCTTTCACAATTAGAAACACCGTATGGGATTTTATTCCCATGTTGCAGAATTTAGTTTAGCTAAAACTTGGGTTCTCGTCACACGACTAGGAAAATTTAGGCACGTGGACACATTGGAGGGTGAGTAGAGCAGGATTATTATTGGGCGAAAAGGAAAATAAACAAAACCAAAAACAAAAAAAACAAAAAAACACCTCAGCAAAGCAAGATGGAGTGCTGCTAACAAGACCCCCACCTCACAGACTGATTCCCATGTCACCACATGAGCTGAAGAGAGCAGGCTCCTCCCCTGCATAAGGCTCAAATTCCCCATGGCTCCACCCACTTTCCCCAGTGCGCATGTCGGGCTCCAGTCCTCTGTGGGCATGCCCAGACAAGCCCTGGGCAGGTTCTGCACAAAAATATATGATGTAAACACTTGTTGGGTGCGTGCAAGATTCTCCAGGGATCCACTTTTAACTGTTTCGGCATTTGGCTGTTGAATAAATAGATAGGCAAGACCTTTCAGACTTTGATGGAGGTCTGGGATATTTCTTTATTTGCCATTTGCTGATATAATATAAATAAATATATGTGTAACAAAGTTATAATATTTTAGTTTATTGAAATGTTCATATTAACCAATAAATTATAAATGAAATGATACAATTGAAATAATAAATTTTTAAGATCATTGATTCAAGTACAGGCAATATAGTCCATTATTGAGAGATGATTATGAGTTTCATGAATACCTTCTCTATGTATGTATCTCTTTGATACATGCCTGTATCAAAACATGTACATGTACCCCACAGATATATACAACTATTATGTACCTATAATAATCTAAAATTAAAAGTTTAAATAAAGGCCAGACATGGTGGCTCATGCCTGTAATTCTAGCACCTTGGGAGGCCGAGGCGGGCGGATCACCTGAGTTCGGTAATAGGAGACCAGTCTGGTCAACATGGTGAAACCCCGTCTCTACTAAAAATATACAAAAATTATCTGGGCATGGTGGCATGCACCTGTAATACCAGCTACTCAGGAGGCTGAGGCAGGAGAATTGCTTGAACCTGGGAGGCGGAGGTCATAGAGAGCCGAGATTGTGCTATTGCAGTCCAGCCTGGGTGACAGAGTGAGACTCCATCTAAAAAAAAAAAAAAAAAAAATTCTTGACAATGTTTCTCTGCTTCAACATAACTTTTTGATGAAAATTTCTAAGTTCAAGTATGAGATCTTTCAAGCATATTAGACACCTTTCTTAAGGTTTTTTCTTTCTGGGCATAATTTGATGCTCTTACTTCTACGTTTAGAAAGAAAATCTTCTGATTAAGGAAGAGTTCTCGAAAATGCGTCTATTTAAATGCAAACACCTAAACAAATCAAAAGTATTATTTTAATAAATAGTGAAAAGTAACGCAAACAAATTGAGCTAATTAAAGAAAGTGGAAAGGAAAATAAATTATCTTTTGTTCACAAGGACAGTTCTAGCTAGGACACAATGGCCAATGAAATATTATGAGAAAGCCAGAGAGTATGAAGGACACGAGGGAGTCACTTACCTTTGGAAAAATAAAATAATCTTTAGACCTAAATATTTCTCCTTTTTTGCTATAGAAATATATTTATTTTATATTTTAAAATTGTACAACTATTATGTATCCGTAAAAATTAAAAATAAAAAAGACCTGAATATTTCTGCAACCTCAGGCTTTCCTTTAATTTTCCTTCCCAATGCCTTCAATTCATTAAATTGCTTTCTAACCAATCTCCCTGTCTACAGTCTAGCCCTTTCTACACCACTGTCAGAGTGAGCTCTTACAAATTCAAATCTGATTATGCTATTCTCCAGCTCAAAAAGCTTTAATGACTCCCCAGAGCTCTGAGTGAAAAAAAATCAAAGCCATAGACTGGTACATAAGCGTTGCCACCTGTTTACCTCTCTACGCCTTCTCCCTCCACCTCATCACCAGCATTACGAGCATCAGCAACAAAACAAGGCTCTCTGTTCCCTGAATGTATTTTTTTCTTTTGGATCTCTTTGCACATGATTTCTCCTCCCCCTGGCAAGCTCTCCCTGCCTTTGAATACATTTTCAGTTTTTATTCACCCTTTAAAAGAATTTTCTTGCAACTGTATGAAGACTTCTTTACCCTCTGCCCCAAGCCCCTGCAGCCATGAGGACTGTCTCAAACAGATCCAGGCTGATAAAATGGCAGCAAAAACTGCCCAGATATCACATGAAGGAAGCCTTCTATTTGACTTCCAATTGTGTTATGGTTGTAACTGTTGAAACCTGACAGCGCTACTTGGCTTCTCTCTATTTCAAATTCCTTGGCAAAATGGAGATATGCTGATGCAAAAATTTGAAGTTTGTGGGGATGACACACAATACAGACTAAAGCAGGGTCATTGTCATTTACAGAAATTATATTTCCAATTGGGAGGGTATATTCACCTTCAAGTCTTATTTTCCTTTGAAGAGGTAGTTTGTGTCATCTTTCATATCCATAGTACCTCATACAACCCCAGGGAGTAGGATCTATCATTATTTCCACTTATAGAAGAGGAAAGTGAGTCACAGAGATATTAAGTCGTTGCTCAAAATGATAAACCTTGCATGTGTGGGTGCTAGGCTTTGGCCTTAAGCAGTCTGGCTCCAGAGTTCGTATTCTTAATCAGTAGTCTACGTTGCTTATGCTGTTAGTCTGTTATAAGACTCTGACAGCCTTATACTGTGATTCCACTTTGTAAGATTCAACTTCTTGATTGGTCAAACAGGAAAAATAAAAATTTGTGAGGTAGTGGAGAACATCAAAGCAGACAATGAATGGTGAGCGCATTAGTGCTTAGCACATGGTAGTGAGTAGATGCTAAACTTAGGTTGGTTCCCTGATATTTGAATGCCTCTTTCTAATCAACAATAGATAATGTGAAATACATGTATACATTGTTTCAGACTAATTCAGATTCCTCAAAACACATGTGGATAGCATAAAGTGAGGGAATTTTTACATTTCCAGATTTACTTATAATTATGATCTCTTGCCCCACCCGCCAGACACTGTAACCACTTCTAGCAATGGTGACTCATGATTTTTCAGAATTATTCCATGTAACATCATGCCAGTATCTTCATTCTGGATATTATCTCTATTTTGAATTATTTTTGATCTCTTCAATGACTTTCAAATTACTCATTCTCTAAGGTATGGAATTCTTCCAACTTTCCTGGTCAGAATCAAATGGTCTCTGTTCTACTCCCAATAATTTTTACTCTCTCAGAGCACACATTAACTTTGCTTACGGTGCCTTATTTGTATTTTTGTTTTTCTTACTGGGTAAGTGATCTTTGAGCAGTGGCTATGTTTTATCATTTTATGAATCCCATATATGATCTAACACAGTACCTGGCACATGACAATTATTTAGTGAGTGACAGTTCGGGGTTTGAACCTGGTTTATTCACAGCCATTACAGTTATAGACTAGGGGGAATAATTTCATAAATAGACTTACCTTCTCTATAGTTTAATTTTGTTGTATAACTAAAATGTCTAGATTTAATATGATTATTTCCTTTTAAAAAATGTGTAACAAGGCTGGGCAGGGTGACTCCTACCTGTAATCCCAACACTTTGGGAGGCTGAAAAGAGAATGTTGCTTGATGCCAGGAGTTCAAGACCAACTTGGGCAACATAGTGAGACTTCCTTCTCTGACAAGAACAACAACAAAAATCGTGAGGTGTGGGTACGTGGTTGTAGTAGTCCCAGCTACCAGGGATCACTTGAACCCAAGAGTTTGAGGTTACAGCAAGCTGAGATAATGTCACTGTACTCCATTTTGAATGACATAATGAGGACTTGTCTCTTTAAAAAAAATATGTAACAGTTCTTCTCAGAAATGCGAATGATTGCATATAAATAACAATAATTAAAAGGATACTATTTTATAAATTTTCTCTTTGTATTATTTCTAGAGCACTCTAATATTAAGACATTTTTATAGATTCTGAATAATTCCAGAGTGGACTTAAGTAAGAATGACAAATGCTAGCTTTGACAAATGGTTCTCAGAATGAGAACTCATCTCCGAACCTGTGTTTTACTTTTAATCTTATATTGTTTCTAGGACATCATTTTTTTCTTGAAATTATCAAATATTTATTTAAAACCAAACTTAAACCTCAAAGGGACTCTCTTTCATCTCAATAGGCATTCAGAAAACTTTTATATGTGGTAAAAAAAAATATTAAAATGGGAGAGTTCCCTGACCCACTTTGTAGGATGTACAACAGGGGTAGGCTCATCTTTTGGGCCTCCACACGCTCAAACCCCTTAAAGGAGGGGCAGCACCCAGACGGGCAGATGCAGGAGCCAGAGGAACCAGGGAGAGTACCTTTGGGCTCTATCCCCCTGCTAGTATTTAGGGGTGGGTGCTTGCAACTCCCAAAGCCCTAGAAGGTATGTCACAGTGCTCTTTTAGCTCTCATGTCCACAGACGACAGCTCAAATGTTTACCAGCTCAGTGCCCTCTTTGACCTGTGTTCTCATCTGGCATCCAGAAAGAATCAGGTCACATGGACAAACTGAAGGATGGTAAATTACGGAGATTTTATTGCCAGATGGAGGTGGCTCTCAGCAGGGTGGATGGGGAGCTGGAAAGGGGTTGGAGTGGGAAGATGATCTTTCCTTGGGATTCGGCTGTCCTGCAGCTGATCCCCTCTCCTACAGTCCCCAGCCAAACTCCACTTGATGTTCAGATGTTCTTTCTCTTCTCACCTTCTCTGCTGTGCTACTCCTCTGTTCCTCTGCTCTTCCATTCCTCTGTTCATCTGCTCATAGAGCCTGGGGTTTGGGGTTTATATGAGTACAGGATAGGGGGGTGTGGTAGGTCAAAAGGCAAAATCTGTTTTGAGTGCAAAAGCAGGAATGCTTGTACCCATTTATAACTGTGGATTTCCAGACTTGAGGGTGAGGCTTTTGCTGGGGAGCCACTCTCTTCTACCCAGGATTTCCCTGCCTCCATCAATATTATTTGTTTGTCATAATAGAGTGATTTCTAAATAAACTATTATATCACACACCAATAAATGATTTAGGAAGAAAACTTACTTGAAAGGATAGATATTATCTGACTTGATTTTTATAAAATAATAAAAGGAAATTCACATTAAAAATGACATTTAAGAGTCATGTCTAAAAGTTTTTTAAAAGCATTTTTATTTGAGAATGAGAAGTCGTGACATTAAGAAAATGTATTACAATATTGTATCATGGTACAGCAATTCTGCAGTCTGCTTAAAGCTTCAGCTTTTTGAAAGGAGGTCCAGTTGCTGCACTGTAATAATGGTTTGCCTTTATTTATGCACCTACCCATTGTTTTTGAAGTCAGGTAATAGCAGCAAATCAAATAGCATATTCTCATTCTGTGTCACACATCTTACCCCTTAAGCATTAGGATAAACAGATGTGGTTTTGCCAAAGCTGTTGTCAGCAATACACTACTTCCAGTGACAATAAATTTTTCCACTAATGATATTAGGTAATAGAATTGGTGTTTTGCACTGTCTTTTCCCACTACTCTATTTTAAGGCAATGCCTTTGTAAACAAACACTTATATAACGCAAGGTATTACATGGTGTGAAATAGGCTTGATCCATTAGTATGTTGTGAAGTTTTGGCCTAGGAAAATAAAAGAATATAATGTGATCAGCACAGCAAGGGAAGGGAACATTCTGTGCAACATAAACAACCTGACAAAAGGCAGGATGGCTTAGTTTTATTTATAAAAGCCTTTACATGCTCTTACATTTATTAAAACGTGACCCTCTTGAACTCAGTCTGAGCGTTATTAAAATGCTGACAGAGAAACAACAAGGAAGAGTCTGCCAAAACATTTTGCCATCAGTGGTGATGCTTTTCATTTATTTTACCCTAGATAAAAAAGAATAAGGGAATTAGGCAACTAGCTGCTTGTAATTTTAATAGCAAATAAACACCTACCTAATAATACCTCTGAGAAAGTTGTTGGAAATTTATTTTTTATAAGCTCTCATGCCATGAGGGAGAAAAAATTGTTTTTTTTCTTTTGAGAAACAGAATTTAAACCACTGCATATCTATTCTATGGAATAAAACAAGGGGAAAATACTGTTTCTGGAGATTTGTTCTCATATAAAAAGTAGGAAAAACATTTCCAGGAATTTTGACATACTACAAGCCACTTCCATAGGCTTTTTAGAGGAAGCACTCAGGATTGTTTTTATAATGTCTCCTCCTCTTCCTCTTTCTTATTTTCCTTTCTCTCCTTTTTTCAAACTAAGTTTATATTTTCAAAATATTCAAGAAAGTATATTTGAGGACTTTAAAAAAGTCCAAATTAAATGTAAAATATCAGGTGTGTGCTTTTATATATTTTTAATGCAAATATAAATGTAAAGTTTTTAAAAGGCATTGACAACATTTTGATATGGAACTGTCTTTCTTTTCTGTTTCTTAGGCTAACAGACCTTCCCTGCTTTTGACTTTCAGCTAGATTCTTCAAAGGCTTGGGGACATGATCTTGTACCCACAGGACACCATACTTATTCCTTACTGTTGTTTATCTATTGGTGTTTTCCTCTCAGTGACAATAAACTTGTCTGGCTTATTGATATATTTCTAACATATAGTATAGCATCTGCTATGAACTAAGTACAAACATGATGTTGAGTTGAATTGAATCTCATTGAGTAAAAATGTCATTTGGGTTGAAAATGTGTTTTCTTCTATGTGCTTTTCAGCATATGTATATCTGGGATATTTGTAAATAATTGTGCAAAACTAACATAAATGAAATTACAGACAATTCTTTTTTTTTCTTTCTATGCAAACACGTATGATTTTATTCTAAGTTTGCAGGTCATAAAGAGATGATCAAAGCATGTTTTCTGCCCTTAAAGGAGCTATAATCTGAAGATATAGGCAGACAAATAGCTAGAATACATGACTTATAAAATAACTATCCAGACAAGCTGTAATGACATGATAATTAATGCAGGTGGCAGTGGGATTCGAAATAAAAGGATTTGTGTAACAGATACTGTGGAAGTGGAATATATTGTATTTGCCACTTAGATCATTAACAAAAAGAGATATCAGAAGGATTAATTGGTCTTGGTAGAAATATGCCTTTACTCTTAGAGCTGTTGATTTCAAAGTGCCAAGAAAGCATTTGAATAAAAATGAATGGCAAGCTGTTGAAATTGTGCTGAGAAATTGGAAGATTAAGGTTTAGATATTGTAGTAGGCTGTATCATGGCCACCCAAAGATGTCCACTTCCTAATCCTCAAATCTGTGACTATGATTCTTCATTTGATGGAAAAAGGGACTTCGCAGAGGTGATTAAATTAAGGATTGTGTAATGGGAAGATTACCTTACATTATCTGAGTGGGTGTAATTTAATCACAAAAATTCATATGTGATGGGGTAGGAAGTAAAAAGTCAGAGAAAATGCATTGATGGGAACAGAGGTCAAAGAGGAGAGAAAATGCTACTCTGTTGACCTTGAAATTGGAGGAAGGGCCATGGACCACATCAGCCTCTAGAAACTGAAAAATGCAAGAAAATTGCATCATCCTCCAGCCTCTGGAGGGAACAGGCCACTGCTGACACCTTGATTTTGGCCCAGTGAAACCTATTTAAGGCTTCTGACCTCCAGACCTATAAGAAAATAAATCTGTGTTTCTTAACTACTACGTTTCTGGTAATTTGTCACAGCAGCAATAGAAAACAAACGCAGATTTTGGTACTTGAAAGTGGGGTACTGGTGTAATAAATACCTAAATATGTGAAAATGACTTTGGAACTGGGCCATAAACAGTGGCTGCAATAATTTCAAGGAGCATAATAGAAAATCGTAGATTTCCTTTGACAGATTGTTACTCAAAATGTCAATGTTGAAGATTCTGCCTGTGAGGGGTCAGAAAGAAATGAGGATGCTAGAGAAAATCTGTGTCATCTTACATGATACATCATAAATAGATTACTGGTAGAAATATGGAAGTTAGAAAGCTTCCATGCTTATGGCCAGGCATGATGGCTCACGCCTGTAATCCCAGCACTTTGGGAGGCTGAGGCAGGAGGATCACTTGAGGTTGGGAGTTTGAGACCAGCCTGATCAACATTTAGAAACCCCCATCTCTACTAAAAATACAAAATTAGCCAGGCGTGGTGGTGCATGCCTGTAATCCCAGCTACTCGGGAGGCTGAGTCAGGGAGAATCGCTTGAACCTGGGAGGCGAAGGTTGTGGTGAGCACCATTGTACTCCAGCCTGGGCAACAAGAGTGAAACTCTGTCTCAAAAAGAAAACAAACAAACAAAAAACCAAAAGCACTGCTGATTAGGGCTAAGAAGGAAATTAAGAACAAGCTATAGAAAACTAATACAGATATACAGGTAGTTTTAATTATGTTCAGAGTTGATAGTCTTGGCATAAACTAAATTGCCATGGAAAGCAATGCAGATGAACAACTTCTGAGAGCTGAGGACCAAAGTATTAGGAATGTTTTCATTTGGGATGATGAGGAACGTAGCAGAGGTGGAGAAGAAATAGAGAGGGAGTTGTCACGTTATGTGGGATCAAAGGATTAAGGAGTTTAAAGGGGGAAAGGGTTTTGGCAGCATCAAATACTACAAAGAGTTTGAAGAATGAAAAATGCTATTGAATTTCATAATCAGGAGACCATTATCGTCCCCAGGAGAGCAATCTCTCTCTGATAATGTGTGGTGAAAACACTGCAAAGTTTTAAAAGTGAAAAAAATAAGTGAGGCAATGAAGGCAGGATATTCAAATAAAATATTTGGTGATCGAAGGAAAATAGTATTGTAACTTGAGGAAGAGATATTTGTAAGGAATGCCAAAAAATAACATTTCCTTTAGGGTATGGAAGTTCAACATGCCGTGGAAGATGGGGAAGAGGTCAATAAAAGGAACTGAGGCATCTATTACAAGAGAAAAATGTTGTCATGAAATAAAATATTTGGCAAGAAAGAATAAAATCTGATATGCAGATATGTTCGCAGATTAAACACAAAGAGGAGACATAGCAAGAAGACTTTGAGTTGGAGAGAAAGGCCAACACTTCTGTACAGTTCTATTAGGAACTGATATTGTATAATAAAAGTAAGAACTTTGGGAATAGGCATCAAGTCTTGAGGTGAGGATGGAGAAAGTTTGGGAAAGGCTTTTTTGGGAGGATCATGAGAGACAGATATTAGGAAGTTGAAAGCAACCCAAAGGAAACAACCAAGGTTAGATAGCAAGCAAGTACTTGCAATTAATGAAAGTAATATTTCTGCAAACTTCTAGCACTTCTACATAGCTTGGGAGAGAGCAATGAAGACAGAAAATGCAGTTTTCTCAGAACTGTCGAATAGCAAAAAAGTTCGAGATTCTAAGTGGTAGTGAATGCATTTTTAAAACACTTCCCATGTGTATAACCTAGAGGCAGAATGGAGCACAATGCAGGTGATGGTCTGAAGTGGCTCAGGTTTGATTTTCACATTTCAGTGGAAGTGTGAGTCTAACCTGGGATGCTTGATAAAATTTCCCTGGACCCACTCCAGAAATGCTATTTCAATAGGAATAAGGTGCAGCCAGGTTTCTGTGTTGTAATGAGTGTCCCAAGTGATTCCGACACAGGTACTCTGAGTCACATATTGAGAAATATCACTCTGATCCCATATTGAGAATCCTGGCCTTGGAGAATAGAGAATAAGTTAAGGGGCTATAGGTCACAATGCTAATGAAAACTTGGGTTGTTATTAGAGAGTAGCTAAGGTAAAAGAAAACAGTTGTAGGAGAGGGGTTCATGTCAGAGAGTCAGTATTGGAAATGAAGCTTTTTCCAAAAAGTTTATTATATTTTAGGGAAGACAAAGTTTTTCTTCTTGTTCCCATCCTTCTCTCACTGCTTGCTACAATCCAAGAAGGATCTATTTCACAGAATTGTAGGACAATAAATTAGTCACATTTAGTAGTCACTGGAGCTATATTGTACAAAACATTGAAACTCATGGGTATAATATTCTTTTGCTTTCTCCTTTCATGGAAAAGACATTGTAAGAAATCTAGGGCCTATGAAAAGGCTAGCCAAAGAGATGTGCATGGCACTAGTCCAGTTCGCAACAAACGAATTGTATTTTCCATTTATCACTGCCTATTTTTGTGTGTTGTTTTTGCTCCAGGGAACTACAATAAAAAAGAAAAATTATGATTTGCAGCTTCCTTGATCTCCTAACAAAATTTAATTTATTAAAGTCCCAAACCACATCTGATTCCTCTATCAGAGGTCAAAGACTTGTAATGCTTTCATAAGATTGCCTTCTTCTCATCATCATTTGAAAACAGTACATTAGAAGAGATCTAGTGAAAGGAAAATGTGTAATATACTAATCATAGAATCTGGTACATAAACCTTAGTAAATGGTCTTGTAGTGGGGTAAGTTAGTGGAAACTTATGTTGGTATTCCATATATCCATTCTGGAAAAGAAATTCAGAGTTACATATAAAAGCAGTGAGTGTGGATAAAAGGTTGCGTATTGATTTGGGATTCTATGACAAGTTGTTAAATGATTCAGTGACTCAATTTAGTCCAGTGTGGTATGGAAGCAAGCTGACTTCACCACTTTCCTCAAAAACAAACAAACAAACAAACAAAAACAGGCCCAGCACTGTAGCTCATGCCTGTAATCCCAGCACTTTGGGAGGCCAAGGTTGGTGGATCACCTGAGGTCAGGAGTTCGAGACCAGCCTGTGCAACATGGTGAAGACCTGTCTCTACTAAAAATATAAAAATTTGCTGGGTGTGGTAGTACGTGCCTGTAATCCCAGCTACTCGGGAGGCTGAGGCGAAATCACTTGAACCCTGGAGGTGGAGGTTGCAGTGAGCCGAGATTGGGCCATTGCACTCCAGCCTGAGTGACAAGAGTGAAACTCTGTCTCAAAACAAACAAACAAAAAACTAAAAAACAAAAACAAGCATACCATACCAAGATCATCACCAGAAATATCCTAGAACTCCAGGAGGCTAAGGCAGGAAAATCGCTTGAACCCGGGAGGTGGAGTTTCTAGTGAGCCAGGATTGCACCACTGCCCTCCACACTCCAGTCTGGGCGACAGCGTGAGACTCCATCTCAAAAAAGAAAGAGAAAATAAATATCCTAGAAGTCAAATATGAAGATGAGACATTTTCTGGGGCTGCAGAGAAGTGAAAAAAGCCCTGAGACAATGGTAAATGAATTGGACTTCCACATCCATAAACCCCCTTTTCTCATTCCACCCAGCATCAAGCACAGAGAAAGCTTTTTCCAACTCATTGTGGCTACACTGGAAAAAGTGAGATTGTGGTGGACAACAAGCTTCTTCTTGGATTATCCTGGATTATCCTGGATTCCCTGGCACGAGGTTTGTCCCTGCCTTAACTTACAGGAAGATTGTGAGTGCCTGAGGGAACAAGTGTAGACAAAGAGGGAGGTGGGACTACCATCCTTATTACTCCTGGGAACTCTGTCTGTAACACTGCCAGAGGATCCGCCAAATCAAAGTTGTTTTTCAGCGGCACCGTACTGTAGGAGGCATAAACCACTGCATGAACGCAGGCATGAACCACTGGCCTGTCTTCCCACATTGCCAGGGTCTTACCTTTGGGTCCTCCCCGATTCAGGAAGGGTGATACTCCAATTGTTTATGAGAGCTGAGGTGAACCTGGGCTTAAGGAGCCATCAAGAGCCAAAAAGTAGTCAGCAACCTTGTGGCAAAGAACTTCTAAGTAAATATATGGAGCCAAAATCAAAACAAATCAGAGAAGAATGAATGAAATAACTAATCCCTCAATTTCATAGACACAGACATAGATCCATAAGAAACAACAGCAAACAGGGAACTATGATCTCTCTAAACAGACAAAGCAAGGAATCAGTAACCAACCCTAATGAGACCGTGATATGTGAGCTCTCTGATCAAGAATTCTAAATAGTAGTTTTAAGAAAACTCAGTGATCTCCAAGATAACATAGAAAATCACTTTGGAAATTTATCAGATAAGTTTAATAAAGAAATTTAAATAATAAAAACATCAAACAGAAATTGCTGAACTGAAAAATTCATTAGAGACCATCAACAGCAGAATGTATCAAGAAGAGGAAGGAATCAGTGTGCTTGAATATAGGATATTTAAAAATACATAATCAAAGGAGAAAAAAGAAGAAAGAATGGAAAATAGAAAAACAACAAAGATCACCTACCAGATACAGAAAATTAGCTCAAGAGACAAAATTTATTGATAATCAAGTGGGAATTGAGGAAGAACAAGAAACATAAACAATATGTAAAGAAATGATAACATAAAACTCTCCAAAACATGATACAGATATAGCTATCCAGGTACAGGAGGGTCAGAGAATACCAGATTGAGCTCAAGTAAGACCTCCTGAAGACATATAATATTCAAACTCTCAAAGGTCAAGGACAAAGAGCAAATCCTAAAAGCAGCAAGAAAAATGAAGCAAATAACATAAAAAGGAGCTCCAATTTGTCTAGCAACAGATTTCTCAATAGAACCCATACAGGTCAGGAGGGAGAGGAGCAATATTTTCAAAATGTTCAAAGAAAAAGAAAACTGCCACCACGAATATCGTATCCAGCAAAATTATCCTCCATGGATTGAGGAAAGATGATCTTCCCCAGAAAAACAATACCTGAGAGAATTCCCTACCATCAGACTTGTCTTGCAAGAAATGCTAAGGAGAATTCTTCAATCTCAATGAAAGAGAGAAAGAAAAAAAAAAAAAAAAAAACACTAGCATGAAAATAAAGAGCATTTGAAGGGGCAAAATGTACTGGTAATATTAAGTACACAAACAGACCCATAATAATACTATAATTATAGTTTGCAATCCACTCATAAATCTAGTATAAACCTCAAAAGACAAATCTATCAAAAACAATAATAGCTACAGAATCTCTTAAGAGACAGGTAACAAAAAATATGTAAATTTAGACAACGCAAAGATAAAATGTGGGGGAATGCAGTTAAGGTGTAGAATTTTTATTTTTTTCATTCTTTTATTTGTGATAAAGATAAGTTGTTATCTCTATAAAAATAATTTGTTATGTTTGTAAGCCTCAGGGTAACCACAACACAAAAACATATGCAATTCACCAAAAATAAAAAGCAAGAAATTAAAACATGCTGCCAAAGAAAAATACCACAAAGAAAGACAGCAAGAAAGAACAAATGGAAGAGAGGAGTTAAAACAACCAAAAATGCCAGCCAAAATGGCAATAGTAAGATCTTACACATTAATAATAACACTGAATGTAAATTGACTCAGTCCTCCAGTTAAAAGGTAAAATGTGACTAACTGGATAAAGAAACAAGAGCTAACTATACTCTGCCTATAAGAAACAGATGTCATGTATAAAGATACACATAGACTGAAAGTAAAGGGATGGATAAAGATATTCCACGACACTGGAAACCAAAAAGAAAAAAAAAAAAAAAGGCAGGAATAGCTGCACTCATATCAGATAAAAGAGACTACACATTAGAGACTGTGAAAGCATACAAAGAAGGTCACTATATAATGATGAAAATATGTAACAATTATAAATATCTATGCACCCAACACCAGAGCACTCAAGTATGTAAAGCAACTATTAATAGATCTATAGGGAGAGATAGACTGAAACACAATAATCCTAAGGGACTGTAATATCTCACTTTCAGTAATGAACATCATCCAGACAAAAAAAATCAACAAAGAAACATCAGAGTTAAACTACAAACTGGACCTAATAGGCCTCATGGACATTTATAGAACTGCTGCAGAATACACATTCTTTTTATCAGCACATGGAACATTCTCCAGAATAGTTCATATCCTAGGCCACAAGACAAGTCTCAGCAAATTCCAAAAAGCAGCAATCATATATCAAGTATCTTTTCTGACCACAATAGAATAAAACTAGAAACCAATCACAGGAACCTTGGAAACTTCACAAACACATGAAAGCAACATGCTCCTGAATGACTGATGAGTCAATGAAGAAATTAGAAAGGAGATTAAAAAATGTTGTGAAACAAATGAAAATGGAAATACAGCATACCAAAATCTATGGGATACAGCAAAAACTATAGTAGGATGGAAAGTTCTCACAATGAACACTTGTATCAGAAAAGTGGAAAGACTTTAAATAAACAGCATGAAAATGCACCACAAGGAATAAATAGCAAGAACAAACCAAACTCAAAATTAGTGGAAGAAAATAAATAATAAAAATCAAAGCAGAAATAAATGAAATTGATACTAAAAACAATATAGAAGATCAACAAAATGAAAAGTGGTCTTTTTTTGAAAAGGAAAATAAAGAAAAACCACAAACTTTTGGCTAGACTAATTAAAAATAAAAAGAGAAAAGACCCAAATAAACAATCTCAGAAGTGACAAAGGAGACATAACAACTGAGCCTACAGAGACACAAAGAATAATTTAAAACTATGATCAACAACTATACTCCATTAAAGTGAAAAACCTAGAATAAATGGATGAATTCCTGGACACATACACATAATAAGATTAAATTATGAAGAAATAGAAAGCATCCATGAGACAACAATGAGTATGAAAGCTGTAATAAAAAACCTTCCACCAAAGAAGAGCCCAGGATCTGATGGCTTCACTGCTGAATCTACCAAACATTAAAAAACTAATACCAATTCTACTTAATGTCTTAAAAAAAACTTGAAGAAGAGAGAATTATTCCAAACTCATTTTATGAGGCCAGCATTATCATGATATCAAAACTAGATAAGGATAAAAATAGATGCAAAAATTATCAACAAAATACTAGAAAAACAAATTCAACATTACATTAAAAAAATTATGCCCTTTGATCAACTGGAATTTACCCCGGGGATGCAAGGATGGTTCAGTATATCCAAATCAGTAAACACGGTACATCCCATTAACAGCAACAAGAACAAAAAACATGATTATTTCAATAGCTGCTGAAAAAGCATTTGATAAATTCAACATCCCTTTATGATTTTTTTTTAAAAAAAACCTTATCAAACTGGGTATAGAAGGAACATATATCAAGATAATAAAAGCCACATATAACAAACCCCCAGCTAACATTGTACTGAATGGGGAAAACCTGAAGGCCTTTCTTCTAGGATCTGGTGCAAGGCAATGATGCCCACTTTTATCATTTTTATGCACCATAATGCTGAAAGTCTTGGCTGGAGCCATTAGGCAAGAGAAAAACGAGGACATCCAAATTGAAAAGGAAGAAATCAATTAGGCTCGTATGCAGATGACATAACCTTATGCTTAGAAAAACCTAAAGACTCTATCAACAAACTGTTATAACTGGATAAAGGATTTCAGCAAAGTTGCAGGATACAAAATCAACATACACAAATCAGTAGCATTTATATATGCCAATAGTGAACGATCTGAAAGAGAAATCAAGAAAGCAATCACATTTACAACAGCTACAAAAAATGTAAAATACCTTGGAATCAATTTAACCAAAGAGGTAAAATATTTATCCAAGGAAAACTACAAAACGTTGATGAAAGAAATTAAAGAAGACACACAAAAAATGAAAAGACATTCCATGCCCATAAATTGGAAGAATTAATATTGTTAAAATGACAATACTACCCAAAGCAATTTACAGATTCAATGCAATCCCCATAAAAATATCAGTGACATTCTTCACAGAAATAGAAGAAAAAAAAAGTCCTAAAACTTATAGGAAACCAAAAAAGACTGAATAACCAAAGCAATCCTTAGCAACAACAACAAAGCTGGATACTTCACACTACTTGACTTCAAAATTCACTACAAAGCTACAGTAACCAAGTCAGCACAGCACTAGCATTAAAACAGACACATAAGTCAATGGAACAGAACAGAAGAACCAGATGAAAATCTATGCATTTGCAGTGAACTCATCTTTGACATAGCAAGTATATTTTCTGACCAGAATAGAGCAGAATCTCCTCTTTATCATGGGAGGTAAATAAACGATGGTGGGAAAACTGGACAACTATACGCAGAACAATGACACTAGACCCCTATCTCTGACCATATATAAAAATCAAATGAAAATGGATCAAATACTTAAATATAATACCTGAGACTATAAAACTACTAGAAAAAAATTGGGAAAATGCTCCAGGACATTCATATGGCTAAATAATTATTTTGTGTAAGACCTCAAAGGCACAGACAACCAAAGCAAAAATATGCAAATGGGATCACATCAATCTACAAAGCTTCTTCACAGTAAAGGAAAAAAATCAACATAGGGAAGAGAAAGCTTACCAACCGCGAGCACCTAGGTTGATTCCATTTGCTATTGTGAATAGTGCTGCAAAAGACCTTAAACAATTCAACAAGCAGAAAACAAATAACCCCATTAAAAGTGGGCAAAAGACCTGAACAGACACTTCTCAAAATAAGGCATACAAGCTGCCAACAAACATATGAAAATATTTTCAACATCACTAATCACTAGAGAAATGCCAATCAAAATCATAATGAGATCCCATCTCACAGTAGTCAGAATGGCGATTATTATTAAAAAGTCAAGAAAGAACAGATGCTGGCAAGGCTATGGAGAAAAGAGATCACCTATACATTGTTAGTGGGAGGGCAAGTTATTTCAGCCGCTGTGGAAAGCACTTTGGAGATTTCTCAAACAACTTAGAACATTAGCACCTGTAATCCCAGCACTTTGGGAGGCTGAGATGGGCGGATCACAATGTCAGGAGATCAAGACCATCCTGGCCAACATGGTGAAACCCTGTCTCTACTAAAAATATAAAAATTAACCGGGTGTGGTGGCATGGGCCTGTAATCCCAGCTACTTAAGAGGTTGAGGCAGGAGAATTGCTTGAACCCGGGAGGTGGAGATTGCAGTGAGCCGAGGTCATGCCACTGCACTCCAGTCTGGCAACAGAGTGAAACTCTGTCTCAAATAAATAAATAAGTAAATATAAAACAAAAACAAAAATACAGAACATTAGACCCAGCAATCCCATTATTACTTATATATCCAAAAGTTTGAATATACACTTGTCAAAAGAAGACATAGAAACTGTCAAGAAGTATACGAAAAATGCTAAACATCATTAATTATCAGAGAAGTACAAATTGAAACTACAATAAGATATCATTCCACCCCTGTTAAAATGGCTTTTATCAAAAAGACAGGTAATAACAGATGCTGACAAGGATGTGGAAAAAGGGGAACCCTCATATACTACTGGTGGGATTGGAGATAAGTCCAGCTTTTTAGAGAAAAACAGCAGAAATTATTGAAAATCCAGATGCCACCTAATTTATAAATTTTTAATTTATAAATAAATGTATTAACTTCATAAATTCAATCCCATATGGAATCCATGTTTACAGAAAACATGAAAAACACACACAGAGATATATCTATTATTGACCTAAGTATCTATCTTCTATCTACTATCTATCTGTCTATCTATCTATCTATCTATCTATCTATCTATCTATCTATTGATCCATCCATCTATCTAACTTTCATCTCTCTAGCTATCTCCACCTACTTTAGAACCTGGAGAATTGGAATTGAATAAGTCAAATTTTAATATCCACTATAGGCAATATTCAGGAATAGTTGATACCTCTCAGTGATAGAATATTTACTTTATTCTCCATCTGGTAGTAAAACTACTCCAACAGTTAAGGATACTGCATATATGACAACATTCATTGCAAGAAGAGTGTGCCTCTAATCTTGAAGATTAAAGTTAGAATTAGACAAGTATTTTCCCAAAGGGATCTTAACTTAATTTCGCTGAAACCTCCTCTGTCATAGTTACCAACAAGCTCCATCATACAAAATCCAGTGGTTCTTTTATATCCACTTCTTTCTTTGTGAAATATTTTTCTCCCTTGGCCTTTTCATGAAGATCAAATAAATTAATATGCATAAATTAGAATAGTGTCATATATAATAAGTGCCATATATTCATAATCATAGTAATAATAATTACAATGATGATTACTATTATTGTTATCATTGTTATCTAGCCATTTGGTTTTAAATATAGTTAGTCCTGTTGTTAATGCTTGTTTTGGGAACACAACTTTTTTCAATGAAAGCTATCTATTAGGAAAAAATTTGAGCACATTGTAAATTTCACCCAAGAATAACGGTAGGCTAATGTAGAAAACTGTCATCAGTTGAACTGAGCCATGTAGGACAGGCATACACATATCTCATGAGGACAATGAGCTACTCTCATCCACATCTGTTGTTACAACGTTCCTTCCAATTTCAGATAACTTTCCTTATACCACATCACAATAATATACAAGTTACAACCTTTCCTGAGGCCACCCTGGCCAGATGACTCTACTTCTAACTCTTTTTAAAAATTATTCTCTCTTTCCCCTTATCCTACTTTTGTTTTTCTTCTCTATCCTCTGTTTTATTTTCCTTATTTTAATTTTGTTTCATTATTTTCTATACGTCTTCTGTTGTCCTTTTGCACACAGTAAGCAAATTCCTTAAGCAAATTCCACAAGCAAACTTTTGTACCTCTCCTAGGCAGATTGATTCCAGACATCAATGTACACATCACTTTCATACTTATTAAGATCCATTTCTCTGTTCAACATATTTACTTAAATTTCATCAAAGGATGTATCTTTATTTTCCCCGTAAACTTAGGTGTCCCATGTTTTCCCACTACTGCCAATAGCATCACTCGTAACCCAGTTGTTCAGGCCAAAATCCATTTTTTGTCTTAATTTTTCATTTCTCTCTATCTTTACATCAAATTTTTCTAAAACTCCCATTGGTCATACCTTTAAAATATACCCATATCTCAACTGTTTCATACCCTTTTAACTTCTAAGACCAGTTATAACCACCATCAACTCTTACTTAGACAACTGAAAGTAGTCTCTTAATTGGTTGTGCTGCTTCCTTTATTGCCGTCTCACTCCCATACCCTGCCCCATTAATCTATTTTGCACACAGCAATGAGAGTAATTTTTTACAGTTAGATCATTTTATTTCCCTGCTTAAAATCTTCCAGAGGACTTGCAATCCACATCAAATAAAATTCAATCAAATTAAATAGTTTATGTTCCCACCTACTCTGACCACCTTTCTAATACTATATCCTACTCTTCTTTCCCTCCTTAACTAAGACTCAGGAACACAGACCTCTGGCTCTTTGTAGAAGTGTGAATGATTTTCTATGACAGAAGGGAAGAATGGGACAAAGCAAGGTTTGCTACTGTTAAGCAAGCAGCAACTACTAATCCCAGCACTTTGGGAAGCCAAGGCAGGTGGACCGCCGGAGGTCAGGAGTCCGAGAACAGCCTGGCCAATATGGTGAAACTCTATCTCTACCAAAAATACAAAAATTAGCTGTATTTTTGTGGTGGCAGGCGCCTGAAGCCCCAGCTACTCGGGAGACTGAGACAGAAGCATCGCTTGAACCCGGGAGGCAGAGGTTGCAGTGAGCCGAGATTGTGCCATTGCACTCCAGCCTGTGCAACAGAGTAAGACTCCGTCAAAAGAAAGAGAGAGAGAGAGAAAGAGAGAGAGAGAGAGGAAAGGGAAGGAAGGAGCAACTATCTTAAAAGAAGGGAATGCTACTCATTTTTGTACTTTAGGTCTGGCCATGTCTGTTTTCTGTTAGAAACATGTATTGTTGGCCTCTCTGTGTTTGTTGGAAACACTATTTATGTTCTCTTAGGAACATTGTGATTGGAATAACAGTAGGGTCTACTTTCCTTTTCTCACTTCTTTAGAGAGGTGGTCTGAGACTAGAACATCGTGCATGATCTTAATCACTCTAGATTCCCTTTACCCTGCTTATTTGTTTCCTAACATTAACTGAAGTAGTCTTGTTTATTTTGCCATTTGACTTGCTTCTGTCTTTTCCAAGGAAATGTAAGTCCCATGATAGCAGCAATTTTCTACTTGTTTATTGTTTTATTTCACCATTGAGAATACTGCCGGACGTCTAAGAAGTGTTTAATAAATATTCAGTGGAGAAATGAATATATGGCAGCCTCTTTTGTGGAGCCAGGACTAGTATTAAGTCATGTGGTTCACTTCTTCAAAAGTTTCATGACATTTAAAAACTTTGTCTCCCAAGGCTTGAACACAGTAGTTCCTGTAATCCAGAAGTGGGTCAGGGAGTTGGGCATGAGATGCTCCTTCTCAGTTTCTGCATCTGGATCTTTAACTTCTCCCTCCCCACTCATTAAGCTTTACTGGGCTCCTCCGTCACTAGAGCTGCAGAAGAACAAAATACAGATTTGTAACTGGTTTCATAAGAATCTTGAAATTAGAAGAATGGCTGTTATTAAAAAGTCAAAAAATAGATGCTCGTGAGGTTGTGGAGAAAAGGGAGCGCTTATATACTGCTGATCGGAATGTGAATTAGTTCTGCCACTGTGGAAAGGAGTTTGATGATTTCTCGGAAAACTTAAAACAGAGCTACTCTTTGACCCAACAATCTCATTACTGGATATATACCCAAAGGAATATAAATCGTTCTATTGTAAAGACATATGAATATGTGAGTTCATTGCAGCACTATTTGCAATACAAAGACGTGGAATCAACCTAAATGCCCATCAATGGTAGACTGGATAAAGGAAATGTGGCACATATGCACCACAGAATACTAAGCAACCATAAAAAAGAATGAAATCATGTCCTTTGCTGCAACATGGATGGAGCTGGAGGTCATTATCCAAAGTGCATTAATGCAACAACAATGAGAAACCAAATATGGCACATTTTCACTTAGAGATGGGAACTAAACATTGAATACACATGGACACAAAGACAGGAACAAGAGACACTGGGGTCTAGTTGATGGTAGAATGTGGGAGGAGGGTGAGGATTGAAAAGTTACCTCTCGGATACTGTGCTCGTTACCTGAGTGATGAAATAATCCGTACATCAAACCCCTGCAACATGCAGTTTACCTATGTAACAAACTGCACATGTACTCCCTGAATCTAAAGTTAAAGTCAGAAAGGGGGAAATAAAATCTTGTACAGTGCATTCTCAGTTAAGCAGATTTAAAAGGTTAATTTATTCTCGAGTGGGGTTCTTTTCTGGGTTTTTTGGAAACCACCCAAGGGACTCTCTTATGCAAAGTTCCACTGATGTAGAAATACACAGCTGCTGGCCACTCATCACTCTCCACTCGTCTCCTTGGCTTCTAGTGGGTTACTTCTCTGTTGTGCTCGTTTCATGTCCTTGTGCTATTCTTTTGTCCTTGTGGGCAGGTATCCTCTCAGGACCCTTCCATCTGGCTTCCTTTTTCAGAACCCACCTATATACATGCCATTGTTCTACCAAACACTTGAAAGCATTAGCTATACTTAAGGTTTCTTTTCTTCTTACTCAGCCAACAGACAGAGGATGCTCCAGCCAAAATCTCTAGCTTTTAGACTATTCGAGGTAGGTGAAAATCAGAAACCTATCCCCAGGGAACCATGTAAAACTCTCCAATTGATTTTCAGTCCGCATCACCTGGATTGAAACGAGAGGGAGAGAGGGAACTGTCCTCTCCTTCTCTCTGTGGACAGAAGGTAATGGGGAAACCCAGAATGTACCAACAAGTCTTTCCTTATGTCTGGACTTTTCAAATTCCAAGGAATGTTTTTCTCCTCACATATAGTCTTAGGGTTAGAGGTAGGTGCAGGCTGAATGAGTAATACTATCTTTTAGCAAGTCTGGGTAGATAATTGATTGAGAATGTAGGACTTAAAACATTGTCTCCTATTTTGAGTCCTCTACAAACATTTGAGATAACAGGAAAATGTTACTTTTTTTTTTTTTTTTTTTTTTTTTTTTGAGACAGAGCCTCACACTGTCGCCAGGATGTAGTGCAGTGGCACCATCTCGGCTCACTGCAACCTCCACCTCCTGGGTTCAAGTGATTCTCCTGTCTCAGCTTCCCGAGTAGCTGGGACTACAGGCACACACCACCACGGTCAGCTAATTTTTGTATTTTTAGTAGAGACGGGTTTTCATCATGTTGGCCAGGATGGTCTTGATTTCTTGGCCTCGTGATCCACCTGCCTTGGCCTCCCAAAGTGTTGGGGTTACAGGCATGAGCCACTGGCCCCAGCTAAAATGTTACTTTTAACATTCTGTTACATACATAAATATTCAAAAGTGCTTCTGTTGTTAAGTTTTAGCTGGAACTTGTTGATTCATGTAATTGTGAGGCAGACAGGTAATTCTGGCTTCTGTTACAGTTGGATCCAGGACCTCAAATGATCCCAACAGCCCCCCCCATCTCATTAATTGCTGTTCTTATTCTCTTACTTAGGAGTTTCTGTTTTCTGATGGAAATTATCTCGTATTATTAACGTAAATAAGGTTTGGGCAAGAAAAATGGATAAATCATGAAATTTTATGGTCTTAACAAGGTATAAAACACCACTTGACTACCAACAATTGTCATTGGTTTAATACCCTATTAACTAGGATAAATTAGGTTCCTGTATTATTTTTTCCATTGATTTTGTTGAAAAGATAATGTAAATCTTCAGCAACTATATGCATTAATGAGAGAATGGTAAGGTATATTTAATAGTGGAAAGTATATTAGTACATACATATTATTATTGGCAAAATGCAAAAAGAAATTGAGTTATAAATCTGCCCTGCTGCTCTCTATGTAACTATTTCTACTGGGATTCTCATAATATTATACACATATATTTGTTGACCTTCTAGACAAAGAAATACATTTGGTGATATGTGAAGTATATTGTAACCCAGAAGTGGAATGTTTTCCCTAGTGAGGGTTCATTTAAATAATTGTATCATCACCATGGTGGGGTTTTGTTTTTTTGTTTTTTTACAACAGAGTCTATGGTACACAGCATCAGTGACTATAGTCCCTAAAGTGAGACAAAATGTGTTAGAGAAGAAATGAACACCTGCTGGAGTTATTTTTGTTTTGACTAGAGGCACTTTAATATTCAGCTAGAGAGAGGCATATGCAAGGGAAAGGATGTATACAGTGACTAAAACCATGTTTTCTTGCCAGTGGGGGTTCTATACACATTTTATCACTGTTTCTGGAGGTAAAACAAGAAGGTGTGTAACCTTTGTATCCCACGGCCACACCATTAATCTCATCCAGAATGAAGACAGAAGGTCTCAGTATGTGGTGCTCATAGAACAGATATATTTTAATAGACCAGAGCTTGATGCTATCATAAGCACCAACATTTGCCAAGTTTAACATGAAATAAACTCTACTCTTACAAATAAGTGAAATAGGATAAAATACATAAAACATCTGTTTTCAAGTTATTTTAAGGTTTGTAAATGAAATGAGACACCTCCTGGCTCAATCAACTTGTTTTTATGAGTTAATGGGCTGTGATGCCAAGTTTTCTATTAATACTAAAATCCATTTTAAGGTGGTTCTTATAGCCTTTAGTGAAATGATGCTTCTCTAGAAAGAAAGTTTTTTTTTTTTTGGGGGGGATTTCTGTGATGCCTGCTTGCTCACAAATAGTGCATGGTGTTTGGCACATATATGAGCACCTAACATTGTATGTATAATGAATTGTTTGAGAGATATATTAGTGGGTTATCATTTAGCCCATGGCCAATACTGGGAATCTGGTGGAAGGGAGCAACTTTTTAGAAAGACCACTTTTGGGGCTCCAACTGCTTGGTTTACAAAATCTTATTTATTTGTCTTTTATATTATTCATTTATTATTATTATTAATTACTATTTCCCTGTTTTTCTCCATCTCAAAAAAAGCAACAAAAAAGGAAAAAAGAAATATGTGTTCATGAAAAGCTTTTAGTAACTAAAAATAATTAGTGAAATTTAAAAAACAAAGTTTTGTAAGAACTGGGATATGACCCAAAAAACTGTTAGAACAAAATATACCAGTTTAAAAATACCTATAAAGGAGCAAGATATCCAAAAGCCATCAAGATGCACCCTTTCTCAACTTTGTAGTTCCTCTTTCTTCATTTATTGCTGCACCACGGACTGTTTTCGAGTTCAGGGAATTCAGAAAATCCCACCCTAAACATGACACCTTGGCATGTTGATTGTTTTAAACTGAAGAAACTTCAAAAATAAATAAATAAATAAAATAACAGATGCAGAATGGGCACTTCAACCTTAAAAGGAAGACATAAAACTCCCACGTAGAAGAGGTGTCTTCTCTGTACCTTAAGGAAGAAAGATGTTCTTATTATGAGAAAGGGCAGTCAAACCCCAGAGAAATCTGTACAAGCAAACTTTGTTCAAATAACCCTTATTTTCCTACTCACAATTAGCTACCGTAGTCCCAAAACCCCTTTCTTTGTCACATTTTGACACTGTCTGCCGCTTGGTCCTACTCAGTAGATAAGTGTTCAACTCTGCTTCTTGGGGTCTTCATTTCTTTTTGAGAGATTCCATGTCACGTGAAACTTATATTAAATAAATTTGCATATATTTCTTCTATTAATCTATCATATGCTAGTCTAATTCTCAGGCTTAGCTGAAAAACCTTAAGAGGGTAGAGATAAAATTTTGCCTCCTCTACGGTTTTCAAAAATGTTCTTTTTGATGCCTACTCTAAGGTTTGCTGTGGTAAAAATGTTCTTAGCTTAGTGTTTGGCATTAGAAAAAGCAATCAATGTTAATAATTATTTATAAGTATTGGTAAAGATATCCCAATGACTCCATCTGTATTAGGCAGGATAGATTAGGGACTGCTGAAGTTATAAATGGGCCTACTGGCTGTCTCGGGCAGCTACTGCATCTGGCCACTTAGATATCTAGACTACTGTCACCTTGTATTTTGTTTATCCCAATGAATGCACATCCTTTATAATCACTGTGTAGGGGAAGGCAGTTCTGGAGTATAACCTCTGGTTTCAATTCATTGTCCAGTACTATTACACAGTCTGAAGTAACTGCAACTAGACTGGGAAATGTGGGAGAACATATATTCAGTATGTAGAAAATATTTTGGTTACATCAGTCATATAGCAAGGACATATTTATCTGATTTGTAATGTGATTACTCAATCAATAGTAGTTGTATGTGATAATTTTCTGTACTTTAAGTAATAGGCTGAAAAAAACAATAGTACTGGTTAAAACCCTTATATGGAGAGTGACGTATTCTGGAAATAAACGAATATTTGAGTATTTAAAATATAACTTTCTTACATATTTTACATTCTTAGAAGGATGATATTTCAAAGTAGAAAGCCATGCTCTATGCTAATGGCTAGAATGGCTTACTTTATATTCAAACTATCTTCATTATTTAAGTACACTGTAGACTTTTGAACTGATACTTGTGTTGTATAATATTCTTCAGGTTTCATTAGTTATTTATTATATATTTTACCTCAGTTAAGTTACATATATGATTTTATTTTCAACAAATATTTACTAGTAAATATGTTACTTAATCATACATAGTAAAATTTAATAAATATACTAATATTTTGACTTAAATTTCCATATGTGAGTTATTATTTCAAAGTTTGAATAGGTTATTTTTTCCAAAAACTATTAATAGTCAGAGCTGCAGAACAATGGATATTCTAGGATCAGTATGGTTCTTACATGGTCTTTGAAGATTATCCAACAGAGATAGAGATTTGTTTTTTTTTTTTTTTCTCAATTCTTGATTTATCTAACTTTAGTTATGGTCGCATGTAGTAGAAAGGAAAAAAGAAGGGAGAAAAAGAAAAAAATGAACCTATATTTAAAATATTGTCTCAGATCATATAACAGAGTGGATACATAGACAAACTACTGGAAGGTAATCAAATTTTGTCTTTTTATCTGTCTACATTAAGCAATAAAAAACCTCTTGTTCACGTAAAATTGAAAAAATGTTATTTTTGTTATTCAGAAGGAATAATTTATTCTTCCAATTCATAAAATTTTGTGTCTGGAATGATTGTGGTGAAATTGATTTATATCTATATCTATGATAAATTTTCACTGTATACAAAATGATGCCAATGATGAAATAACATTTGTTGAAAGCTTACCACATGCCAATTATTTTTTAACCTTGTCACACACTTTATTAATTTGTTAATTAATTAAAATTACATGATGGGACTTCCCTTTTATACCCTTTTGTTTTTAAGAAAATGTAGGCATGAATATTAAATAATGGTATGGTGAGAATATTTACAAATGTTAAAGCAATTTATATTTCAGTCAGTCATAGAGAATGTTTTCTTGTAGTTTTCTACTGTTAAGATTAAACTTCAAGGCAATGCTATTGAGAATAAGTCAGCCATATCTACTTTGAGACTTATAGCAAAATTTTGGATTCTAGATTGAGACAATGCATCAGAAATCTACACATTTTGGAGATAAAAAATGTTTTTTTATTTTTAATTTTATTTATTTATTTTTGGGACAAAGTCTTTCTCTGTCACCCAGACTTGAGTGCAATGGCGGGATCTCAGCTCACTGCAACCTCCGCCTCCCGGGTTCAAACGATTCTTCTGCCTCATCCTCTCTAGTAGCTGAGACTGCAAGCACGTGCCACCACGTCCAGCTAATTTTTGTATTTTTAGTAGAGATCCGGTTTCACCATATTGGTGAGTGTGGTCCTGAATTCCTGACCTCAGGTGATCTGCCCGCCTCGGCCTCCCAAACTGCTAACATTACAGGTGTGAGCCACCGTGCCCGGACAAAAAATGTTTTATTTTTTTAATGCCAACTTCTTTGCACTCTTTGGATTTTTTTCCTAGATTCAAATAGTGAAAATTGACTATAAACAACAAGTAGATCGGGCTCAGATTATAACCAAAGATTAAGTTCCCATTCAACAGGAAATGTAAATAGAAGCCCATTCAGATAGGAAAAAGGATAATGGATAGATACAGTTGAATTTTTATGTGTCCTTGTTTCTCAACATTTCCTCCAACATCCTGTGATCAATGGGGCAGTGAGTGTCCTTTTGAAGAGTCTGTAATAATTTGATCTCTTGTGTTCATTTCACCATATACATAACTTTGGCAAGGAAGTAGACAGAAAGGAGGGAGGGATAAAAGGAAGAATAAAGAGATGAAAGGATGGAAGAAAGGAAAGAAGGAGGTAAGAGAGGAAGGAGATGGGAAAGACGGATGATATCCAGAGGGAAATTGAGGAATAATGGGATCAATTATTGAAATATTTTTGTTGTTCCTGGGATTACACCCTAGAAAAGTCATTGCTTTTCAACCCTAATGATTTTTCAATTCTACTGACACATTAGAACCATCTGGAGAGATTTTTATGGGTATTACCCAGGACCCACCTGTAGAAGCTAAGAGTCTCAGTCCATTAAAAGTAATTCAGCTGTTCCAGTTTAAAATTTAGCTTTTTTTTTTTTTTTCTTCAAATATTTACTCACAAGACTGTTTGAAAATAAATTTAGGCTGGGTGTGGTGGCTCACACCTGTAACCCCAGCACTTTGGGAGGCCCAGGTGAGCAGATCACCTGAGGTCAGGAGTTAGAGACCAGCCTGGACAACATGGTGAAGCCCCGACTCTATTAAAAATACAAAAATTAGCCAGATGTGGTGGTGTTAGCCTGTATTCTCAGCTACCCAGGAGACTGAGGTAGGAGAATCCCTTGAACCCAGGAGGCAGAGGTTGCAGTGAGCCGAGATTGCACCACTGCACTCCAGCCTGGGAGACTAAGAAGAATTTTTTTTTTCTCAAAAAAAAAAAAAAAAAAAAGAAAGAAAGAAAGAAAAAAAGAAATCCATTCAAAATGAATCTTAATATTAAAACTGTCCTCTCATTTAAACAGTCCCTCCACCTTTTCTCCATCTTCCTCATTCTTCTACAACTCATGCTCTTTAAGATGGTAATAGGACAATAGGTGAGGGGGGATGGAGATTGGAATGACTCCAAGAGTTTGAGATGGAGGAGTCTGATCTTCATTCCATACCCTCTTCCTTGCTGATTTCTGCTGAGATGATTGATTTGATTCATCATTGTATATTTGCCTCAATCCACTGTACACCTGCTTCTCATGAAGTTCTTCTCTCACTGTGTTGGCTACAAATATCTCTGCTCTCTAGCTTGGCTTCTGATTCTGGGGTTCACCTACTTTGAATCGTATCTACCTTAAATTCTTCTATCAACTATTCCAACCCTTCTGTAACCATTACGGGGGAGTGTGATAAATTGGGAACCCCACCCATACTATGTACAGCCTGCAGGCTAACTCCTACCTTCTATCTAGCCATAACAACTTCACCATGCCATTTCAACTCATGATCCATATGCAGTGAGCCATCAATAAGAAGAATGACTCCTGCAGACCTACACAATGGACCATTCACTGCTAGAGAGAATACAGCTACACTTTTTTTCTAAAAAAAAAAATTAAATATATTTCAGAGGTTGTATCATGTTGCATAGTTTTATTTGCACTTAATTAACTGAACTGCCATAGAGATATAAGTACTTACATAGTGCTAGTATGTTTCTAAGTCTATGAGTATCAAGTATTTTTATACAGAATGATTTACATCTTTTTTTTTAGATTTAGTACACACTTCAAAGCTTTAACATTGAAACTAAGTTAGGTGGTGTATATTGCTAGGTAGGTTGTGATATCCAGAGGTTCATGGAGAGATCAGATAGTGAGTCAGTTTAATCACAATTTATACAAGAAGGTCTCCTGCACTGGAATTTGTCCACCTCCTTGGAATTCTCTACTCATCTATGCAGAATGTTGGCCCTAAGGGAAATCAGAAAGAAAGCTCCAGATAAGTCTCACAGTAGGATCTACCTTCCTTCATTCTTCTTCACTTTTTACCTCTTAGTCTCCACCTTCCCATCAGAAAAATATTTGACCTCCTTCTTGGCTCTTTTGACATATTCTGCATTCTTCACTTTATGGTTTTCAGTAAACGCTCAATGCTGTCTATCTAATTTGGCACTTCCTCTCCCTGATACAAGCTGATACAAACCTTTTCAAATACTAAATTCTTACAGGTTGAAAAGTGCATTGATTTCAGGTTATTTCACTTATTATAAGTTGAAAAGAAAATACTAAGAAGAATTTCATTTAACTTATTTATTCTAGGCTATATCTGTTCTGTGTATGAAGCCATAAATGACAATTAACTAATAGACAAGGGCCTTAGAACAACATATATATACAAAGAGAGCTTGTGGTTTAACATTTCCAAATATTATACCCTGCATATGCAACGGACCTTGTAAATATTTGGACAATAGTAATCAATACTTTTTAAAGATACTGTTATTTCTTTATGTTTCAGCCTCCTTTTATCTATCTGTTTTGATAAGGTTAGGCTTTGTGTCCCTACCCAAATCTCATCTTGAATTGTGATCCCCAGGTATTGAGGGAGAGACCTGGTAGAAGGTGATTGAATCAGGGAAGCAGTCTTCCCCCATTCTGTTCTAGTGATAGTGGGTTCTCACAAGATCTGATGGTTTTATAAGTGGCAGTTTTTCCTCCTTTCCTTGCTTCCCTCTCCTGCTACCATGTAAAGAAAGTCCTTGCTTCCCCTTCCACCATGATTGTAAGTTTCCTGAGGCCTCCCCAGCCATGTGGAGCTGTGAGTCAATTAAATGTCTTTCCCTTATAAATTTTACCCAGTCTCAGGTATTTCTTTACAGTAGTGTGAAAACGGACTAAAACATATGTCTTGATCCATCTCCTTAATAATTACCACCTGTCTGCCAAGTTCACTTGATTCTATAATTTCTACTTTCTGAGACTGACACCTTCAACAATGACCTATTGCTATAAACAGGTCTGTGTATTAATTGATTTCCAGAATCTGAAACTTATTCTATCTCATTTCAACCATGCTTCTGATAACAATAAAAACTCAATATATTTGAAAATTATTTTAAAAATCCACATTATTTACAGGTTAGATTATGCAAACCATAGTTTCAGTAGGTAACTTACACACCCTCCAATTCACATTTGTAACATAAAATTACATTTGTATTATATAAATGAGCTGCAGATGGCCTCTGTGCATTGGCCCTGAGGTGCTTTATTTCTTCACTATAGTTTGAGGCCTATTTGCTCAAAAATCTGCCAACATCAAACCCAAATTTTTACATATCTAATTTAAAAAAAAACCCACATGAGAAGATCATAGCCATTTTGAACTTATTTGTTTTATACTACCTTTAAAACCTTATACAACAACTGTTACCCATTAATAAGATAAGACCTTATAGTTATATGGACCCAAGCTGCTATGAACCTTCAGAGTTCTCTGACCCAAAGACTCCCTGATGTACTGCAGAGCAACATCACCTAGACATGTAAGCACCCGCTTCCATTCCCCTCTCCCCTGGAAGTTCCCTTACCCTCCTCTCCTGGATGGTGGCTCCTGGGCTAAGCCTCTGACTAGTATCATGCTGTAAGGGTCTTCATATCTCATGCAGTCCTGTCCAAGTACCACCCATTAATGCTCATTGTGTGTTATTGCCTTTTGTGGTTATATCTTTCCCTTGATCAATCTCAGATCCCTCAAACCCCCTATAATTTCCCATCTCAGACACCAGAGATTCTTGAACTCAAAATCCGTAACACTGTACTTTGGTCAGAAGTAAGTCATCAGGCAGGAAATTGATACCATCTCCTTACAAAAGTATTTACACCATTGAGATCTTTTACAAGCACATATGTATTTAAAATATTGATATCTACTATTAATTGAATTTTATCAAATGGCAGACACTTTACAAGGCAGTTTGCAAATATTACATTTAATGTAATTACCATGACAATAAAATAAGGCAGGTGCTATTATTTCTATTTTATCTATAAGGAAAATGAGATTTAGAAAACTTATATAAATTACCCCAAACAAAATAATTTTTTCATGGGAGGACTGAGCCATGATTAAATCAAGTCTTTCTTCTAATAAAATGTTTAGTCTTTTTATCTTTCACTACATTATGTGCCTCTTATGGTGACTTTTATTATTTTTATAATCTTTGTTTTGTTTGTTCTGTTTCACTAAGCAAATGTTTTTTTCTGATTTTTACTGTGCATATTAGTTCTACTTCACATACAAAATAAAAACAAATGAAAAATCTCTTTAAAAATATTGCATTAACCCTGAAGAAAAAACTATGTCTTTTGTCCTCATATTCTATTTAATATCCACAAATCATTTTATTTATATTGACTTTCAGTTAATCAAATTCTTGATGATTATAATTATAAATTATGTATACTTTTGGCATAAACGCTAAACAAATATGTTGCAATAAATGCAGATATACAGATATTCTAGTGGGGTATATCCTATAAATATTTACAGCAGGAATGCACTGAAGGGTTTTTTTTTCTTTAATATTTCCGTTTAGGTAACTAAGTTACTTGGTAAATTAAGTTTAGCAATGGAATATGACCATTTGTACTTAATGTAAGTGAAAAGTGGTAGAGTCAAATAATAAGATATCTGGAGAGCTTGCTAATTGAAAAGATCAGTGGAGGAAGTGCATCTTCAAATGGCCATCATTAGGTCCTAGCAAAGGCTGAGGGAAGGTGGTTCATGAAAAGTCCAAACATAATTTAGTTAGTATGCAAGGAAAACTTGGTTCTGTGAGTCTGAATCACAGTTCACTAAAAATCTAGTGAGACTGAGGTAGACATCAGAATAATGTGTGTTTATAACAAGAAATAAAACATCACATGGATCAGATTATTTGTATCATTAAATCTCAAGGGGGAAGACAAAGAGTCAATAAAAGGCAGCATTTTTATTTGCTATGAAAACTTCAGAACATAAAGATAGGAAATACTCAAAACTTTATATTGGGCACTATATCAGAAAGCAAATTTTTATGGCAATTAAAAACTATTGAGCAAAGACTCAAAATAAGGGGAATTGGCTGTGTTAAATGTTTAATAACATCAGGATTAGTTAGCTAGTCTAAACATCTAATCATAGGTACTATCTTGTCAACAAGTAGTAAAAAATATTTATTTTCTCCTGTGATTTATACTTAGCCCTGTCTTTATGATAACCCGGACATTAGAATGAGAAACATTCAAATTTCCATGGGCAATGTATCCACTTTCTTAGGCAATGGCTAAATTAAACACAGAAGGCAAATATTTCTATCTATATGGTTCCTCCTTCTGTAAAAATACATCCTTCAGTTTTACGTTAGCATTTTAATGGTGTCCTTCTGCTCAGGGAATCCCTTCTTCCCTTTGGGTTAATACTAAGATTTAATTATCAAAGAGCAATCTTATCTTCTTCACTTTCTAGCATTAGGGGCAACTTATTGGACTCTCTCTTTCCAGTGCTAACCAAACCGATGTTTTGATCCATTAAACTGTGACAAAGTGCTTCATGTAATTCTTCCTCTCCTGAGTGGTAGAGATGGGAATCTTCAACTTATAAAATATGTATATCACTTTTTACAGGCTGCTCTGGTATACTTAAATGAATGATATGTGTGTGTGTGTGTGTTTGTGTGTATGTATGTGTGTGTGTGTGTATATATATATATATATATATATATTTTTTTTTTTTTTTTTTTTTTTTTTTTTTTTTGAGATGGGATTTCGCTCTTGTTGCCTAGGCTGGAGTGAAATGGCACAATCTTAGCTCAATGCAACCTTGCCTCTCGGGTTCAAACAATTCTCCTGCCTCAGCCTCTTAAGGAGCTGGGATTACAGGCATGTGCCATCATGCCCGGCTAATTATATATTTTTAGTAGAGACGGGATTTCTCCATGTTGGTCAGGCTGGTCTCAAACTCTCGACCTTAGGTGACCCACCGGCCTTGGCCTCCCAAAGTGCTGGGATTACAGGCATGCACCACCGCGCCTGGCCTATATGTGTCTATTTTTAAATGTCCTTTCTTCTGTCATAAACTTCTTGGTGTAACTTATTCTTTAGTATTTCTCAGTACCTTGAACTGTGCCTTGCCCTGAGTATACACTCAATAACTGGTTGCAAAAATAAACTGAAATCAACTGAATCACTGTAAGCCATTGCCAAAAAGCTGATGAAGGGAAAAGCATATCCTTTTTCATATTCTGATGTTTTATAAAAGCAGAAGCAAAATGTTCTTCAGAGTTCAAAGCAGACAGGGCAAATTAGAATTCATACATAAAGGAGAGAAGACATTCGTTACTTGGAGTTTCAGAATATTTACGATTTTGGACCTGTTTTCCCAGCACTTTGGGAGGCAAAGATGGGTGGATCACTTGAGGTCAGGAGTTCAAGACCAGCCTGGCCAACATGGTGAAACCCTATCTCTACTAAAAATACAAAAATTAGCTGAGTGTGGTGGCACACGCCGGTAATCCCAGCTACTCAGGAGGCTGAGGCAGGAGAATTGCGTGAGCCTGCGTTGATGGGGGGCCAAGAACGGGCCATGGCACTCCAGCCTGGGTGACAGAGTGAAACTTTGCCTCAAAAAATAAAAGAGAATATTTATAATTTTATTTGTGTGTGTGTGTGTGTGTATGTGAGAGAGAGAGAGAAGGGTTGGTATCTGCCTCTATGAAGAGTCTTCTTTCAGGTTCTCTATGCTATTACGAGATTGGTTTACAAAGTATATGAAATGGAATATTAAAAGCTTGCAATCAATATACTCTCTTTCACAGAGATTTATTGTGATTATTGAGGGTAACTTAGCATTGAAATATTGAGAATAAAAAAGAGGACAAAGAGTTAGGATGAAAACCTTTTGATTATGTTAATCATTAGCAGATTTTCAGGATGAGAAGTATGATAAGTGACTGCTATCCAGTTTTCCCTACCATCAACCTTCTTTAAGGGAGGCATTTTCTTGCGGAAGAAAATGTGGAAGACATTGTCTCCCAAAAAGAACAGCTCACTGCCCAAAAATTTGAATTTCATTTCCTGAAATGCCACTGGAATAAGGCATATCTTCATTGTTAAAGAATTTCTCATTGTAGTTGGTCAAACGTGCTTGTGTGTAATATTCAGCAATAAATAATCTCTGATGTTTCAGATCTGGTTTCAGAAAACACTACATCTAGCAATGGGAAAAAGGGAAATTGTATCGCTTCATCTGCTCTGAGTTAGAAAACCCCAGAATCTTGTTCCACAGGGGAATCATGTCACTGGAGCTAACTACCATGGCCGCAGAAAACTTAATAAAAGACTCAGCGACAGCAAGAAGCTCTCAAGGTGAGGTGGTGCTATAGTTTTATTACCTTAACCATGCCTGCATAATAAAACCATTACAGAGCCACAGTAAATATTGTAAATCATGCATTCTCACCTATAAAAGTTCATAATGAACTGAGCATAAATATCAGTAAAATATATGAATAACAAAACTACCCAAATACATACTGCATAGTAATGAAGACAGAAGTTTATTCTTGACTTTCCTGGGGTGCAACTTAAAATGCTCTTGCCAGCTGCTGGAGAAACCCAGTGATGAAAAGCAAAAGATAGAAAACTGGGGGCTGGTAAACAATGACTTCTGCTTGTAGTAACCCTGTCACCTAGAACAAATTCTTTTACTGGTATTTTCAGAATACAGGATTTATCAACTTTCTTCGTGTTATTGTGTGCATTTATGTGAGTCACTGAAGCAGAGGGTTCGTTGCTTATCCAACAACAATCTGAGATTGTTTCTTGTATATAGGACCCTGAATAGTTTCAAGCATTTACCCACTGGATTGCGATTCTATTCTCTTTCAGGGGTAAATGCAATAAATCTATTCTAAAACTCATATGTATTTTGCCAGTGACTGGTTTAGGAGGGGTATGGATCGTGATTTAGTTAGTGCAATGTGTATATAGGGACTCCTTTCCTACATGATTTGTACAAATAGGAGGCCTTGAGTTAAGCAGGCCCATGATCCATTTATAACCATTCTGTAACTGTGAATGGAACACATTTCTGAATAAGGCCAATAAATAACGTTGGTATAAAGAAACAGAAAAAAACCTGAGTCGTGGATAATGCTAGTAAACTGCTGAATTAACTTACCTCCTAATTTCTTTCTTTTCTTTTTTTTTTTTTTTTGAGACAGTCTTGCTCCGTCGCCCAGGCTGGAGTGCAGTGGCGTGATCTCGGCTCACTGCAAGCTTCGCCTCCTGGGTTCATGCCATTCTCCTGCCTCAGCCTCCCACGTAGCTGGGACTACAGGGGCCCACTACCACTCCCAGCTAATTTTAATATTTTAATGTGAGATAATGCATTAAAATAAATAAAATGTGAGGTAATACATGTGAGATAAACATTTTTCGATGTTTAGACTGGGAAGTCAATATTTTCTATTACTTGGAGTTGAAATCAACCTCAATGATAGATACAAGATTCTTAAGAGGAATCCCAATTTGTACAAAATGTTGATTCAGAAGACAATTATTTATTTATTCATTTATTTTTATATATTTATTATTTTTTTTTGAGACAGAGTCTCGCTCTGCTGCCCAGGCTGGAGTGTAGTGGCTCAATCTTGGCTCACTGCAACCTCCTCCTCCCAGGTTCAAGGGATTTTCCTGCCTCAGTCTCTCGAGCAGCTGGGATTATAGGCATGCACCACCACGCCTGACTAATTTTTTTATTTTATTTTATTTTTTTAGTAGCGACAGGCTTTCACCATGTTGGCCAGGCTGGTCTCAAACTCCTGACCTCAGGTGATCCACCTGCTTTGGCCTCCCAAAGTTCTGGGATTGCAGGCATGAGCCACTGCGCCTGTCCCAGAAGACAATTATTTAAAAATTGTCAATGGAATCTGTGATATCTTTATACACAAAGTAAATTTATTAAAGATAGTAATAACTAACCTGTTGGGTTATATGGATAACATATTTAGATTATATAGGTCTTGCATTAGTTTCTCTAGGATGTGTTTTTATAGCATACATTATTCAAATTTGTGTTAATTCTTAACAGCTTTTCCCCTTGTAGAAAATCATAAAAATGACATAGAATCCTAAGAAAATAAATACTAGCACTATTTAATAGAATTTTCAGAAAACATGATTTTTGTTCATTTTTTGACGTATAATTGTTGGCATTATTTCCTAAATTCTAAATTTTAATGAGTAAATGAAATAATTGTCTTAAGTTGTATAGAGATTTTATTCAAATTATGATTTTTATGGTGATGTGCCACTTTATCTTATATGTATTTTCAGGCCAAGAAACTTGTTTGATATTAAGCAAATCACTAATAGCTATACTACAGTTATTTTTCATTCATGTTTAGGGATCTTGATAATACTAAGCCTCAAAAGCAGGCATTGCTTATTTATGAAAATTCTCAAAATAATAACATGAAGTTGTCAGTTGAAGTCACAACCTTTATAACCAAGAACTTATTCAGGGCATGACCTGAGATGGATTCATTTTCTTTTAGTCTATGATTTATTTATATCATTTTCAGTTAAAATATGAAAATGACAAATATGTCAAAAAATCATTCTAGATGAAATAGTCTATAACATTAATTCAAAAATTGATTTAAAAATTTTTGATTAGATGTTTTCCATTGGTGTTATTATGTCAAAGATGATGCCAAGTCCATAGCCCTAAAGGAGTACATGTACTTAATAATCTTAATATGTCCACCTTTGAAACTTTATTAGGACAAGGAATTTACAGACATTTTATTCACTCAACAATTACCTATTGAGTCAGTTGATCTATCATCTGTCTATCGATCTGTGTATCTCAGACATCATACTAAGTGCTGAATAACTAAATATATAATTTCCAATCACGTGAGGAAGGCTGTGGAGCTGGAGAATCAGTAAATAGGGAAAAAAAGAAAAATAAAACAACACAGCACATCATTACAGAATATGAGAATATGTAATCACTATAAATAAACCAATGCAATTTTGTATGTTGCCCTTTCATTTATAAACTAACAGGGACTAGGAATTAGGTTGGGGAGTATACTTACAAGTTTTGCAGCGAAGACCCAGCTGTAGAAATGGTCTTTCTGGAAACCAGATGATGAAAGGGAGCTGATCATGCAGGAACAGAGAAATTGACCTGAAGTGTGTAAATAGTTCATCTAAAGGTCTTGAAGCTGAAAAGGGCTTGCACCATTTGAGCAGAAAGTTCAATGTACATGGATCATAGTTCTCATACATCTATTAGATTTATTTTCTCTCCTGCCTTTTTCATTTATTATTTCTTTCTTTTGTTACAGAAATAAAGCCATACCAGTCTGATTTTTATAATAATTATATGGTTGAAGTACAATATTTTTTCAGTTTTATTGAGGTATAATCAATGAGGTATCAAGTTTAAACGAGAAAGTGAATAGGACTGGGCCAAGAGCATTTAGCTCCTTGCACTTCTAATCAAGTTTGAAATATATGACCCTTTTTATATGTGAATGCTCTCTTTTATGTCTAGTTTTCCAATTAACCTTGAATCTGTATTTAAATTTACAACTTGAATTATGTTCTTCCCTACCAGGCTTGCCCAGGAATTTTTCCAGGGAGGAAGGAAGTCTTTTCAATACAATAGAGTTTGAATGTGAAAGGAGTTATAGATAAAATCTTACCTATCACAATCTGACTTGGCACTGAGGTCCTTATTATTTTGAAGAGAGTGTTAAGTACACAGGCTTTGTAAACACTTGCCTGAATTTGAATTCTGCTTCAACTTCTCAGTTGCTGGATGGCCTTGTACAAATTATTAGACTTCTATCTACATTTTCTTCACCTTTAAATAATGCTAATATATCTACTGCACAGTATAAGTATAAATAAAATGCCCAATGTACTGCATTTTGTAGAGACAATATTCAGCATATGATAGCAATTCCTTACTTTGATTATTTATACATGTGTTTTTTCTAGACTATAATTCCCCTAGTTTTTTGTTTGCTTTAAAATATGCCTCATTACAGGATTAACAGAGCATTCTAGCAATTCATTAAGTGTTCAAAATCATACATTGTTTTCAATAAAATTCTAAGAATTACTTTCATTACTAAACAAACTATTGATTCTTTATAGCGAAAGTGTCAAATAGGACAAGCTGTTAAAATAATTATAAGCACATAAATCAGAACTTTAATTCTGTTAACTATTCAACAAATATCTACTAGGTATGTGCTAAGCAATTAGAAAACTATGTTACTGTGTGTAATTATAAAAATATAGTTGATTTCGATTTAATCATTACAGAGTACTGCTGGATTTCTATAACATACACAATTGAATTTATTTCTTCATTCAATAAATATAATTGAACTTTTAATGTGAACTTAATATTGAGAACATTCTAGTGGGAAATAATATTTCTCTCTTTCCCTCTCTTTCTTTCACTCTGTTTTTCCTTGGTTGTAGTAAAATAATTTTTTGGCACAGGTTTTCACGGTTAGGGGACTAGTTACATAGTGGCAAATTGAGTAAATGAAGAAAATGAGAATAAAGAAAGGCAAGTTTATTACTGTAAAAGAAAGAAGTTATAAACTTATTATAAAGTTTTTTTAAACTTATAATAAACTTATTATAAAAATCAGACTGGTATGGCTTTGTTTCTGTAACAAAAGAGAGAAATAAGTAACTTCTTTTTTTTATGAGGGGAAAAAGAGAAAGCAAAAATAAACCTGTGATGTTGAATTTGAATGGTTATATATGTGCCAATTCATGGTTTTAGATCGATTTATCAATAGCTGTGTATATATATGTGTGTGTGTGTGTGTGCATGTGTTTGTGTGTGTGTGTTTGTACCATATAAATGTGCGTGTGCATGTGTGTGTGTATACACATATATATTATTCATCTTGTTAAAAATTCATCTTATTTGGGCCCTAATTGAAAAGGACAAGAGAGTAATGGCACTAACTATAGCTAAAACTGAAGGCATTTCTATTCGTTTTCTCTCTGTCTCTCTCTCTCCCACGTGTGTGTGTGTGTGTGTGTGTGTGTGAATATAAAAATGCTTGTATATTATTTTTTCCTCATAAATGGATGTACACAATCTGTCATTGTGGGATTCACCTTCAACATACTCTAGCACTTTTTAAAATGAGTATCTTATAGCAAAGATTTGGAACCAACCAAAATGTTCATCAATGATAAACTAGTTAAAGAAAATTTGGCACATATACACCATGGAATACTATGCTGCCATTAAAATGGATGAGTTCATGTCCTTTGCAGGGACAGGGATGGAGCTGGAAACCATCATTCTCAGCAAACAAACAAGAACAGAAAATCAAACGCTGTATGTTCTCACTCATAAGTGGGAGTTGAACAATGAGAACACATGGGCACAGGGAGGGGAACATCACATACCGTGGCCTGTCGGGGGTTGGGGGCTAGGGAAGGGATAGCATTAGGAGAAATACCTAAGGTACGTGACGAGTTGATGGGTGCAGCAAACCACCATGGCACGTGTATACATATGTAACAAAACTGCACGTTCTGCACATGTACCCCAGAACTTCAAGTATAATTTTAAAAAATGAGTATCCTTTTGTAAATGGTTGATTTCTATTGGTTCTCTCTCTCTCTCTTCATATACATACACACACATATATGTATATATATGTGGGTCTTTAAAAGGTTCATAGGGGCCCAGACTTCACCACTACACAATATATTCATGTAACAAAACTGCCCTTGTACCACTTAAATTTATAAAAATAAAACCCATGGAAAGATAGATATTTTTAAAAAAACTATGTATGGATTTAAAAATATTTTTGGCATCAAAATAAACTTATACTAACTTGTTATAACATATCAAAACAGGATCTGGTTGGAGGCACTAAGAAGGATATCAGTTTAAAAATAGCCCCTATCAGAGCAACATCAATTCTACTAAAATAGAAGCAAGAAGAAACACCAAATTTATGGTGAAGCTTGGGTGAAAGAATGATGAAATCACTGATGCTTTACAAAAAGTTTATAGGGACAAAGCCCTGAAAAAAATCAACCATTTACAAAAGGATACTTATTTTAAGAAGGGACCAGATGATATGGAAGGTGAAGCCCACAGCAACAAATTATTCACACCCATTTGTAAGGAAAAAAATTCCTCTTGTTTGTGCCCTAATTGGAGAGGACAAATGATTTATGGCACAAAACATAATAAATAAATAAAATACAAATAGTCAATACCATAGACATTTCTAGTTTTTCAGCTTAAACAATTCTGACTAAAACATTAAAGTTGAGTAAAGTTTCCACTTGATGGTTACCAAAACTGTTACACTCAGCTGCAGACGGGGGCAAAGCTTTCAATGGAAATTTTAAACAAATGGATTCAAGATCCCGAAGCATTTCTTTGAATAATTGTAACAGGAGATGAGACATGGCTTTACCAACACAATTCTGAAGAAAATGCACAATCAAATCAATGGCTATCAAGATGTGGAAGTGGTCCAGTCAAAGCAAAAGTAGACCAGTCAAGAGCAAAGATCATGGTGACAGTTTCGTGAGATGCTCAAGGCATTGGTTTGTTGGCTTTCTGGGGAGACAAAGAATGATAACATTTGCTTATTATGAGAGTATTTTGAGAAAATTAGCAAAAGCTCTAGCAAAAACATGCCCGGAATACTATTCTCCACCAACAAGGATCCAGACTCCTAGAGGAGTGGTTGGTTTCAGAAATAGAAAGGGAGAATACCAGAATCTAAGAAATTGCTCACAGAACAATTACATCAAAAGGACACAGGAAACAACTTGAAGAGAGTCTCACTGATACAATTTGCAATAATTTGATCATTAACATAAAGTAAGATAGTAAAAAATGTTAAATCACTGAATTCAATTAGAATTCATAAAATCATGCTAACATACATTGAAAATGAATGAACACCTAAATAAATAAAAATAAGAAAATATTTGCCTTACAGTGGAATACCAGTAAATATAGAATAAGTGGTACAATTAGGAATTCACTGTTAGGAAATTATCACAGTAATAATTGTATCAGGCAAGTAACAATGGGTGTTAAAATGAGGGATAAAATTTTTATGAAGGAAAAGATGTTTCTCCTCACAAAATATTTATCAATTACTTGTTAGTTAGTAAGTCCAAAATAATGATTACTATTACAGGGAGAAACCTTATAAATACCATTTTAACTTAGCAATAAATGTTAACGTCACCAACCATAGGAAAAATCAGCATTGTGTGTTTCCTACATGAAGCACTGAGAAGAACCCAGCAATCCTTCCATGATATTTCTTACAAATCCCCATTTTCTGAACGTAACTGTGAGGAAATATCCACACCAATATGAACAGAGGGACATTCAAAAATGTTATTCATTTTATTTTTAACATTTTGCTTACAAGAAATTGCCAGTCTCCCAAAGTGGTGTTTCTTACAACTTCTTTTTAGAGATATATAATAATTTTACATACATGTGAAGTACATGTGATATTCTGATAGATACATGCACACAGAGTATCATAGTCAAATCAAGCTATTCAGATATTTATTACCTCAAATATTTAACATTCCTTTGTGTTGGAGATATTTCAAATTTTCTCTTCTAGCTATTTTGAAATATGCAGTTAATTATTAACTACAGTCACCCTACTGTGCTATCAAACACTAGAACTTATTACAGACTCTACCTGTATGTTTGTATCCATTAACCAGCCTCTCTTTATCCCCACACTCCAAGCCTCTCCAGCCTCTGGGAACCATCATTCCACTCTCTATATCCACAAGATCAACTGTCTTAGCTCCCATATGAGTGAGAGCATGCACTCTTTGTCTCTCCGTAACTGGCTTATTTACTTAATATAATGACCTCCACTTTCCATCTATGTTGCTGCAAATGACAGGATTTCATTCTTTTTATGGTTGAATAATACTCAATTGTGTAAATATACTATATTTTCTCTATCCATTCATCCATTGCTGGAGACTTACATTGATTTCATATCTTGGCTATTGTGAAAAGTGCTATAAAAAACATGGGAGTAGAGTTATTCCTTTGATATATTGCTTTCCTTTACTTTGCATAATAACCAGTAGTGGGATTGCTGGATGAAATGGTGGTTCTGATTTTAGTTTTTTATTTTATTTTTTTAAATCTCCATTCTTCTTATAATGCCTGTACTAATTTATATTTCCGACAACAGTGTATGAGGGTCCCCCTTTTCCACATCCTTGCCAACATCTGTTATTGTTGTCTTTTTTTTATGAGCCATTCTAATTCAGGTAAGATCATATTTCTTTGTGGTTTTGATTTGCATTTCCCTGATTAGTAGTGTAGCACATTTTCTCATATACCTGTTGGCCTTTTGTATGTCTTCTTTCGAAAAATGTCTTATAACTTAATAAATTTTACTTCTGGAAATCCTTGCTAGGGCAATCAGGCAGGAGAAAAAAATAAAAGGAATCCAAATTAGAAAAGAAGGCATCAAATTATCCCTGTTCATAGATGATATAATCTTATACCTAGAAAACCCTAAAGACTCCAGCAAAAATCTCTTAGATTTGATAAATAAATTAAGTAAAGTTTTAGGAGACAACATTAATGTACAGAAATTAGTAGTGTACAGAAATTAATGTACAGAAATTTCTGTACACCAATAACTACTTAGTTGAGGACCAAATCAAAAAGAGAATCCCATTTACGATAGCTACAAAAAAACTTAGAAACTATATTTAACCAAGAAAGTGAAAGATCTTTACAAAAAGAACTACAAAACACTGATGAAAGAAATTGTAGATGACACAAATGGAATATCATCCCATGCTCATGGATTGAAGACACAATATCACTAAAATGACACACTGCTCAAAGCAATCTACAGATTTAACTCAATCTCTATCAAATTACCAACATTATTTCTCACAGAATTAGAAAATACAATCCTAAAATTTATGTGCAACCCCAAAATAGCCCAAATATCCAAAGTAATCCTAAACCACAAACCAAAACAAACTCCAAACTGGAAACATCAATTACGTGACCTCAAATTATACTACAAAGCTATAGTAAGCAAAGCAGCATGGTAGTAGTATAGAACTAGACACATTGATCAACGAAACTGAATAGAAAACTCCAAAATAAAGCCACATACCTACAACCAACTGATCTTTGATAAGCTCAATGACAATATACACTAGGGAAAGAACACCCTATTCAATAAATTGTGCTGGGAAAATGGGATAGCCACAAGCGGAAGAACGAAACTGGACTCATACCTCTCGCCATATACAAAAATTAACTCAAGATGGACTAAAGACTTAAATGTACAACCTGAAACTATAGAAATCCTAGAAGAGAACCTAGAAATAACTATTCTGTACATTTGCCTAGGCAAAAAATTTGTCATCAAATTCTCAAAATCAAACACAACAGAAAACAAAAATAGCCAAATGGATCTTTATTAAACTATAAATCTTCTGTATAACAAAAGAAACAATAAACAGTGTAAACAGACATCCTACAGAATGTGAAAAAATATTTTCAATATATGCATCTGACAAAGGACTAATATCCAGAATCTACAAGGAACTCAAAGAACTCAACCAGAAAAAAAAAAAAAAAAAAAAAAGAAGCAAATAACCCTATTACAAAGTGGGCAAATGACATGAACAAACATTTTTCAAAAGAAGACATACAAGTGGCAAAAAAACATAAAAATAAAAATAAATAAATAAATAAATAAATAAATGTTCAGCACCACTAATCATCAGAGGAATGTAAGTTAAAATCACAATAAGATATCATTTTCTATCAATCAGAATGGCTATTGTTAAAATGTCAAAAAACAACAAATGTTGGTGAGGTTGTAGGAAAAAGGGAATGCTTATACACGGCTGGTGGGAATATAAATTAGTACAATCTTTATAGAAAAGAGTATGGAGATTGCACAAAGAACTAAAAATAGAACTACCATTCTATCCAGCGATTCCACTATTGGCTGAATACACAAAAGGAAATAAATAAATAAATAAATAATACCTGCACTCACATGCTTGTCACAGCACTACTCACATAGCAAAGATATGGAATCAACCCATGTGTCCATCAATGGAGGATTGGAAAAAGAAAATAAGGTGTATGTGTACATACATACACGTATACACACACACACGCACACACACACACCATCGAACACTACTCAGCCATATAAAAAGCATAAAATTTTGTCTTTGTCAGTAACTTGGATGAAAGTGGAGACCATTTTCCTAAATGAAATAACTCAGAAACTTAAGTGGGCATGGTGGAATGTGCCTGTAATCCCAGCTACTCAGTAAAATCAAATAACACATTCTCACTTAGAAGTGAGAGCTACACAACGTGTATACATGGACATACAAAGTGGAATAATAGATATTGGAGATTCCAAAAGGTTGGAAGGTAGGAGGATGTTGAGGGTTGACAAATTACCTACTGAGTATGATATGTTCACTATTCAGGAGATGAGCGCACTCAAAGTAATAAATGAATGTAAGAAATATGCACTTGTACCCTCTAAATCTATAACCACAATAAAATGAAAATTTGAAATAAAAAGTTAAAAGCAAAATCAAAAAAGAAACAAATAGACAAAATCATTACAATATGAGAAGAATAATGAAGTAAATACACAAAAGGACACCTGGCAGAGGGCATCTACTATAGATAGGTCATCAGGAAAAAGAAGAAGAAACAGTATTGATGCTGAGTTCTGAGAGATGTAGAGAGATTAGCCAGGCAAAAAGTAGAACAACCTCCCAGACAGAGGGCATAGCATCTGCAAAGGTCCCGACACAAGAGGGAATTCAGTATATTCGAGGAAGGGAAAGATTTAATGTAGCTGGAGCCAGGGCAAAATTGAAGTTGGAGAGAAAGACAAATCAATGTATACAGCATACAAATTTGTTGATTCCTCTAGCAGATATCATGAGGTCAGATTGAGCCTGGGACTTTCTTGACTTCTTCCCATTTTCTATCTTGTTTCTTCCAGACCTTTAATAGTTTTTCCTGAGCTTATTTCCCCAATAAACCATTTACACCTAAATCCTTGCATCAAAGTCAGTATTTGGGAATGTAACAAATCAAACTCTAAATCCACTGCATAAAATATAGAGATAAATAAGAATGCAATATTGTTTTTGAGATGTTACTAAGTGTCAGAGAACATTATATGATTAATAAATCATAGACTTCTTAACACAAAGTCCCTAGTGAGCTGGCAAAAAGTCATAGAGTCATAGAATTTTATAGCTGAGAGAAGCGCCTTTGAAATAATCTAATGCAAGCTTCTCATTTTACCAATGAACTGAGGCTTGAGCAATTTGGGAATTCTTATCAAGAACTTGTCAGAAAGGTCATACTTTATGACCCTGTAATCCATTTTTTATGGAACATAGCCTAGGTAAGTAGTCATAAACTCAAAGATTTATGTATAGAGATTTTCATCTGACTATTATATAAAATAGTAAAATATTTGGAAGCCATCTAAATGTCCAAAATACGAGAAAGGGTAAACACATTACAGACTGTGTATTGGCATATTTATTCATATAATAAAAATGATACTTTAAGAGAATATTTAAGAGATGTGAAAAGGCTCACAATTTGAAGTGGAAAAAAACATTAAAACAGGACCATTCATTAGAAGAAATGAAAGGAAGGTATATATCAAATTATTAATACTGGTTATCTCTGGGTACTTGATTTATATTTCCTTTTTATACTATCATATATTTCCAAAACTTTCCAGAGTAAGCACATGCATTACTTTTATTAGCTTTATATTTTAAAACATTATAAAAAGAAATACAAATCGACTGTTACAGAAAAAATATGACATTTTCCAAGGTCAAACTGATACATCACTCAGGGTTGAATCTTGCATTTGGGAATCCTAATTCTTAATCCTGGTCTCTATTTTCCCAAAATAAAATGATTTTTTTTTAGTGGAGCAGAGAATTTCAAAAGTGAATTGTTTGGTTAAAAATTATTTAGTAACTTCCCGGCATAGGTGGAGGTATAGGTAAGGATCTAATATTTCAGGTCTTCCGTTTTTGTCTTTCTCTATCTCTTCCTTTCCTTTTGTTTCTTATTTCTTGCTTCAGTTTCTTTCACTGATCTTCTATTTCGGTCTTCTTTGAGAAGCAGAATTCTCCTCAGTTTTTTTTTAATGGAATATTATCATCAGTACTTTTTCTACCTATGAGGCTGCTTGTAGTCATTTTGAAAAATAAATAGAACCTTTTTCTCTAAATAGTAGCTTAAAGAGCTTGACTTACTCAAGTAAATATCCATTGCTTGGTAGGAATGTATAAGGAGGAACAATGTGTTTGTTTCTTCCAGAGTATTTTTTCAACATATTCCTTTGGAAAATGGTAATATATTTACATGGGAGTCAAGAAGCTAATGACAATTAATTAAAGTTTTTCCAATAGATTGTGATTATTTCAACCAAATTTTCATTTAATATTTGTGAGTCTCAGAGTAAAAAGTACAAATGGAGGCCAACTGGCATGTGTCTTAATGCTTACAGGTTATAACGCATGACAACAAATCTGAAACCTTGACAAATACATCTTTAGAGTGACTTGGAAAGATGGATTTGAATTTAGAACTTTTGTAACCATGTGGAGGGAGCTAGCCCACAGAGCCATCTCTTCCCCCTTCTCTTACTAACTGCAGCTCCAGTGCTCCCTGGTTAGGATCTCACGCACACACAGTAGACAACAGGACAGATATTTAAGTTTCATCCATACCTGCTCCTATAGCCTGATGTGGTTTGGCTCTGTGTCCCCATCCAAATCTTATCTCAAATTGTAATCTCCATAATCCCCATGTATTGAGGGAAGGATCTGTTAGGAGGTGATTGGATTCATGAGGTGGTTACCCCTTGCTTTTCTTGTTACAGTGAGTGAGTTCCCATGAGATCTGATGGTTTCATAAGGGCCTCTTCCCCCTCTGCTCTTGCTCTTCTCTTTCCTGGCTCCTTGTGAAGAAGGTGCTGGCTTCCCCTTCAGCTTCCACCATGATTGTAAGTTTCCTGAGATCTCCAGCCATGTGAAACTGTGAGCCAATTAAACCTCTTTCCTTTATCAATTATGCAGTCTCTGGTATTTCTTTATGGCAGAATGAAAAATGACTAATACATAGTATTTCCTTGGTCCTTTCATAGTTCTCGGTTTTTGAACATTCCTGGAATAATCTGCTGTTCCGAGGATGGACTCAAAGAGGAGGTCCCTGAAGGTCTTGGAAGTTCAGACTGTTTGTGAAGTGATTTCTGGGGTCTCAAGTATCCATACCATGGCCTTGTCTTCTCAGCCCTTTGAATTCCTTGATTCATGGGTGGCATGTGGCTGGAAGAGTACCAAAGCAAGTTCCTCTGATGTGTGGAGATCAGGGCTGAGTAGTTTTGCCTGAGCTTAAAATTTTGTATTTCAGGAAAATTCTCATTATCATTTACCATCTGGTTCCAATGGACATCCACTCTCTTTGTTGAGTTTTTTTTTTTCCTCCAACAGTAACATTTTTCAAATCCATATTACAATATAATGAGTAGGATATGGACATTGACATGATGCACTGATCTTATGTAAATTTTCTCAATTTTACTTACATTTGTGTGTGTGTGAATTTAGTTCAATCAGTTTTATGCTATATGCATTAATCTTCTATGACTGCCATAGCAAAATATCACAGACCGGGTAGTTTAAACAATGGAAATTTATTTTCTCACAGTTCTGGAGGCCGTTAGTTCAAGGTCAGGGTGCCAGGCTTCAGATGGCTGCCTTCCTGCTGTGTTCTCACATGGCCTGTTCTCTACGTGTGTGCAGGGAGAGAGAGCTGATTTTGGTGTCTCCTTTTCTTTGTATAAGGACACCAATCCTATTGAATTAGGGCCCCATACTTATAACCTCATTGGACCTGATTACCTGCTTAAAGTCTCTATCTCTAAGCACCATGATGTTGGGGGATAGGGCTTCCACATATGAATTTCAGGGGGACACAATTCCCTCTATAACAAATGCAGTTTCCACAACATACACCACCATCCTTGTCAAAATATTGAACAGCTCCATCAGCACAAATGTCCCTTCTAATCTCCTTTTATAACTGCAGTCACCGCCTTCCTTACATGATCCCCATCAACTACTATTCTGTTTTTCCTTTCTATAATTTTATTTTGAAAATATTGGCCAGGCGCGGTGGCTCAAGCCTGTAATCCCAGCACTTTGAGAGGCCGAGATGGGCGGATCACGAGGTCAGAAGATCGAGACCATCCTGGCTAACATGGTGAAACCCCGTATCTACTAAAAAATACAAAAAACTAGCCGGGCGAGGTGGCGGGCGCCTGTAGTCCCAGCTACTCGGGAGACTGAGGCAGAAGAATGGTGTAAACTCAGGAGGCGGAGCTTGCAGTGAGCTGAGATTGCGCCACTGCACTCCAACCTAGGCGACAGAGCGAGACTCCATCTCAAAAAAAAAAAAAAAAGAAAGAAAGAAAATATATGTAATTGAGGTAATACATTATGTAACCTTTTGAGTTGATCAATTTTCACTCAGAATCATTCCTTGGAGATTCAACAAGCTGTTGTGTATATTAACATTTCATTCCTTTTTATTGCTGAATTTTATTCCATGCCAGAGCTGTACCATGATTTTGTTTAACCTTTCCTGCATTGAGAGACATCTGGATAATCTCCAGTTTGGGATTATTATGAATAAAGCTGCTATGAACATTTATGCACATTATTTTTTTGTGCATGTAAACAGCATAAAGTTGACCATTTTTTAAAAATCCACTATGTTAATCTCTGGTTTTTGATTGATGGATTTAGACTACTTGTATTTACTTTTGATATGCTAGAGCTTAAATTTGCCTTATTATTGGTTTTCTTTTGTTTTTATTCCTCTATTTCTCTTTTCTTACCTTCTTGTGTGTTATTTAAACTTTCGAAAAGATTTCATCTTGATGATTTATGTAATTTTTTAAGTGTATTTATTTGTATGGTAGTTTTTGTGGTGCCTTGTTGAGGCTGTTACAATATACATTGGTTACTTATCATATTCTAGCTGTACAATATTTTATCACTTCCAGTAAATGGTGGAATTCTCACTTTCATTTAGGTCCCTATCCTGCCCCAACTTTTAAATATCATTGTCTTCAGTATCAGATACTGATACAAATTTTCAGTTATCAAACTTGATTCATAAAACTCATGAGGGAAAGCATAGTTTCTCGTCATTTCATTGTTCGCTTCTCCTTCCTAATGCTCCGAGACTACTTCAGATCTGGATTACCTTACGTTGGTGAGGGGACATAAAGCACCTTGATGCTATGTCATTTCTCTGGTCCTGAGATCTCAAACACTTTGCCTTTAAAAAACAAACAACAAACAAACAAACAAAAAACAAGCAACAACAATAACAGCAACAAATCTATTCAGTCATCTCCTTTGGTTGGCTCTTGTATCATTTCCAGGATTTAGAGTTGCATTTAGTTGGGGAGGATCAGTACCAAAAAATTGCCTGTCTGTGAGATGTATGAGTGATCCGGTTTCTCCACATCCCCACCAACTTTAGGTGTTGTTATTGTTTATTTTACCTAATTGTAACTTTGTACCCATTTAATTGTAATTCCTTTTAACTGTCACTTTGTACCCACTGGTGTTTAGATATAAAAAGCCATTTTATTAATCATTTTCAGAAGCAATTATCTAGGGATACTGAAAATTAGCTTTGTAAAAATGTTTAATAAGATTTTAAAACAAGAAAACACAAATATTATTACATTTACTTTCCAATTTTTAAAGTGGCATATACCCCAAATGAGCCTGCCTCTGAATGTAACTACTCATTTCCTACTGTCATTCATCACCCTGGATCATATCTTAAAAATATTGATTCCTTATTTCAAGTACATCTCAGATGAGTACTAGCTTATCATTACTTCTGCTGCTTCTTGTGCTTGCATCATTAAAACAAAATAGCTGACATATATTTTGAAACCTTTGACACCTCCTGATTTTGTGGCAAAGAACACACTATCTTCCTTACTACATAATTGAAAAACGTTTTAGTTTATAGATTTATAAACATAATTTAGAAGGACTTAACCAATTAATAAATTCATTGTGACTATTTCCTGCTACTCTGTATATTCACCTGTCTTCAGCATTTGTGTGCTTACAAACTCTATCAGGTGCATTTTGGCACTTAAACATTTTTAAAAATGAAATCCTGCCCCAGTTTCTTTCAGCAAAATGGGATCGTCCAGGTGCTTGTCACAAAACACTAATGATGAAGTCCTTCCTGTTGACTGGCTATTTGAATGAGAATGACATAATTTGTTTTTGTCCTTAGAAATATGTAATTCACACATTAAATGCTGGGTTTGAGCAAATTCATTCACGATATTGTTGTTTAAAGACACATCATCTGGAATTTTACTTATATAAGATCAATTTCACACTTTTTAGAGTTTGGACTCAGCGCTGCTATCTTTTTACATTTATCTTTCGATGCATGTAATTACAGTGAGATGTCTTCTTCTGATAATTTTCTTCTCTTTACCTTTAAGAGCAGAAAAGAATAAATTGTGAACTTGATCTCTGTCCAATGAAAGCTAGAAAGCCAAATGCAAATATGGTGCTTCTGGTCTTATTTTACAGTGTCTTGAAAGATGATGTAATATGTTAGCCTATGGAATAAGAATACTTCAAAATTTTGCATTAGTGACAATGTATTGCACTGTTGATTCAAGTACAGTAGTTAGTGTATTTATCACCACAGGGATGCATTTCACTCTTTGAAGAGAGTACATCATTCTTCTATTTTCTTATTACTTTAGTGTATTTTAGTGCAATGTGAATAATTCATGAGTAATGGTTAAATAACAACAGTATGGATTAATACTGATGATTAGTAGCTTAGGTAGCAAATACGGTGGAAAATTTTTTTTAAAAGTTTCAAGGTATAGAAAGTTATTCAAATCTCATAATGTATCTTAGATTTACAAAAGGTACAATGAATTGTTAGGGTAATTTTAAGTAGAATTAAATTTCATTCTACTAAACATAAGTATTTTTCTTTCAAAAATCTCTAAGAAAGGATAAAATTCATGAAATATATGTTACTACATAAAGAACCGCACAGAAAAGGAGCAGAAAACTTAAAATTGGGTCTAATGGAGCTTGTTATTATCCGGAAGGTTTATGGAGATAGGATATCAATTGATCTGCAGTTGCAGAATAAGATACAGAGGACTCCAGGCTGGGTGTGGTGGCTCACGCCTGTAATCCCAGCACTTTGGGAGGCCGAGGTGGGCAGATCACCCGAGGTCAGGAGTTCAAGACCAGCCTGGCCAACATGGTGAAAACCCTTTCTCTACTAAAAATAAAAAAAAAAAGTAGCCAGGCGAGATGGTGTGTGCCTTTAATCCCAGCTACTTGGGAGGCTGAGGCAGGAGAACTGCTTGAACACGGGAGGTAGAGGTTTCAGTGAACGGAGATCATGCCATTGCACTCCAGCCTGGGCAACAAGAGCGAGACTCTGTCTCAAAAAAAAAATACAGTGGACCCCAAAAGGAAAATTTAACATGACAGATAAGGGTCTATAAATAATTACCTGAATTTAAATATAAATTATAAATTTAGACTAATAATCTTCAAATGTTTTTGTGAAGTTTGAGAAACGATGTAATCTCCATGGGAATTTTAAAATTGATATACATATTTTGAAGTCATGTTTCAATAATGTAGTGATGTAATGTTTATAATATAGTAAATAGTGATATTTTCAAATAAAACTGTGACATCATTTTTCAACTCTAGTCAATGGAATATAAATGACATAGGGTTTCAATTTCTACTGTATCCTTTTAGAAACATACGAAAAATGTCTTCCTTAAAGCTGGGAAGTGTTACCTCTTCCTCTTTTCTCCTTTAATTGGTGTTTCCCATCAATTTCCTCACAAAACTTAGTCTTAATGTTTTCTTTAGTGATCATTTGTTAATCATCCTTTTATACTTCTTTACAATTGTGTGTATATGTAATTAAATTTATTTTCATAGTAGTTACTGTTGTCTCTATTATTTTATTCTTTTTATAGTACATCTAGAAGAATTATTACTAACAGTTGATGAAAACATGAAAAATACATTGCAGAATTTCTCTCATTTTTAAAACATTATTTAGGTATTTATTTTCCAACTGACACACTGTAATTTGATATTTTGATAAATATCTATGTTGTACAATGATTTAATTAGAATAGTTAGTGTATCAATCACCATATGCATTTACCATTTCTTTGTGGTGAGAATATTCAAAAGTCTCTCTTCTCCACGATATCAATAGACATTATTTTACTGTTAACCATTGTCACCCTATTGTGCAATAGAACACTAAAATTTATTCCTTTTACCTAATTGTAACTTTGTATCCATTGACAAATGTTTCCCTACCCCCACCAAATCTATCCTCCCCTCCCAGATGTTTGATAACCTCTGTTCTACTCTCTGTTTCTGTTATATCAAATTCTTTTTTTAAAGATTCCACATCTGAATGAGATCATGGCAGATTTGTCTTTCTGTGTGTGACTTATTTCATTTAATATAATGTCCTCGAGCTACATCCACGTTGTCACATGTGACAGGATTCTATTACTTTTTATGGCTGAATAGTATTCGATTATATATATACACCACATTTTCTGTATTCATTTATTGTTGAACACATAGGTTGTTTTGTATATCTTGGGTTTTGTAAATAGTGTTATAAGAAGCATGAGAGTTCACGTTTCTTGACACGTTGATTTTTATTTTCTTTGAATATATCCCCAATAGTGGAATTCTGTTTTTAATTTTTGAGGAACCTCCTTACTGTATATTTATAATAGCTGCACTAGTTTACAATCCCACCAACAGTGATAAGCATCTGTTTTCTTCACATCCTTGTCAACATTTGTTTTCATTTTTTGGGTAATACCCATTCTAAATTGAGTGAAGTTATATCTCATTCTGGTTTTGATTCACATTTCTCTGATGATTAGTGATATTCAGCATTTTTTATACAACTGTTGGCCATTAGTATATCTTCTTTTCTGAAATGTCTGTTAAGGTATTTTACCCATGTTTACATTCCAGGTTTTATTTTTGCTGTTTAGTTGTTTAAATTTCATACATGTTTAGGACATAGACCCTTTGTCACATATATAGTTTGCAAATATTTTCTCCCATTCTGTATGTTGTCTCTTCACAACCTTTCACAAGTTTTCTTTGCCATATGAAAGCTTTTGAGGTTGATGTAATCTCATTTATCCATTTTTGTTTTGCTGCCTGTGCTTTTGAGATCTTATTTTAAAAATCCTTACCCAGCCTAATGTCACGAAGCATTTTTCTTAAATTTTCTTCTAATAGTTTCATATATGTGTGCTTTATATTTAAACCTTTGATCCGTTTTTTTTTTTTTTTTGTATATGGTAATAGGTAGAGTTCTAGTGTTGTTCTTCTTCATGTAGTTATTCCATTTTTCCAGCATCATTTATTGAAGACACTCTCTTTTCTCCAAAGTGTGTTCTTGACACCTTTGTTCAAAATCAGTTGGTTGTAAATACGTGGGTATTTTTCTGGAGTCTTTGTTCTGTTCCATAGGTCTCTGTGTCTGTTTTTATGCCAGTGCCAGGATGTTTTGGTTATAATAGCGTTGTAATATATTTTGAAGTCAGATAGTAATGCCTCCAGGCATCAGGATTGCTTTGAATATTTGGTGTCCTTTGTGGTTTCATATGTATTTTATAATTGCTTTTTCTATTTTTGTGAAGAATGCCATTGATATTTTGATAGATATTGCATTAAATCTACACATTTCTTTGTGCAGTGTGGCCATTTCAGCAGTTTTAATTTTTCATTCCATGAACATGGGATATGCTTTCATATATTTGTGTCCTCTTCAATTTCTTTCATTAAATTTTACAGATTTCAGTGTAGAGAACTTTCACCCCCTTGGTTAGGTTTGTTACTGGGTAAATGTTTTTCTAACTATTATAAATTGTTAGGGACAAGCTACCCCAGCTGCCCACCGCACCCCCCCCCCACACTTCAATGTAGCTGACCCTTACACTGAATACCCCATAGCTGCATTCCTGAACCCTTATCTAGGTGCTACAGCAAGGTCACCAGACTTGCTTACAGCCCTCCGGGTGGCGTGGGGTAGCTAATGAGAAAGGTAGATAAACCTAAGTTACACTCTCTTGTAAATTCCTATATTGTAAGCCGGTCACGAGATGATATGTGGTAGTTAGCTGACAAACAACCCCAGGGTCTCTCTCCCCCGTATAAAGCCCTCATTTTGTAAGCTCAGGGCTGCCTCCTCTGACTGGGGAGCAGCCTGGCAGGTTAATAAACTCACTCGCCTGATCTTGAGTCTCTCTTGTCCTTTCTCTCCGCTAACCTTATATAAATGACATGGTTTTAGTTCACGTTTTGCATGTAGAAACACTACCGATTTTTGTATGTTGACTTTTTAATCCTGCAACTTTACTACATTTGTTTATTCATTCTAATAGTTTTGTTTGTTTTGATGGGGTCTTTAGGGTTTCTCTATATAAGATCATGTCATCTGCAGAGACAATTTCACTTCCTCTTTTGCAATTTGAATGCCATTTCTTTCTTTCATTTGCCTAATTGCTCTGGCTACAACTTCCATTATTATCCTAAGAGAGGTGGTGAAAGGCACGTGCCTTTCATAGCATCAGGGTGCTTTGCTTCCCCTCACCCAAGTATGAGCTTATCTTCATGAAGTGTTATGTTATCTGTCAGCTTTGATATATACGGTCTTTATTCTGAGAAAGATACATTGTATATTTAGTTTGCTGAGAATTTTTGTCATGAAGTGATGTTGAATTTTATCCAATTTTCCCCCCACATCTATTGGATAATCATATGGTTTTTGTCTTTCTATTAACGTGGTGTATCACATTTATTGAGTGAAATATGTTAAAGCATTCTTACATCCCTGGGATGAATACTACTTTATGATAGTGAATGATCTTTTTAATGTGCTCTTGGATTCCGTTTGCTAGTATTTCATTGAGAAATTTTTCATTTTTGTTCATCAGTAATATTGGTTTGTAGTTTTATATTTTTTCTGTTATGTCTTTGGTTTTAGAATAAGAATAATGCTATCTTTGTAAAATAAGTTTAGAAATATTCCCTCCTTTTTGGTTTTCTGGGAAATTTGAGGAGAATTTAGTTTATCTTCAACAGTGAAGCCATCAAGTCCTGTGCTTCTCTTTGATGAAAGAGTTTTTATTAGCAACTCAATGTTTTCACTTCCTGTTGGTCTGTTCAGATTTTCTATTTCTTCATAATTTAATCTTAGTAGATTGTATGTGTCCAGAAATGTATCTGTTTCTTCTGTGTTATCAAATGTGTTGGTATGTAGTTATTTGTAATAGTCTCTTATGATCCTTTGTATTTCTGTGGTATCAGACGTAATGTCTCTTTTTTCATCGCTGATTTGATTTATTTCTCTCTTCTCCCTTTTTTTTACTTAGTCTAGCTAAAGGTTTGTTAATTTTATCTTTTCAGAAACAACTCTTTGTTTTGTTCTTTTTATTGTTTTTGTCTCTATTTCATTTATTTCTTCTTTGTGCTTCATTATTTCCTTTCTTCTACTAATTTTGGGTTTATTCTTATTTTTCTAGTTCCCCAATACAAATCATTAGGTTGTTTATTAAAATTTTTTCTTGTTTTTTTGATGTGTAAATTTATTACTATTATGTAAACATTTTTCTTAAAACTGCTTTTCCTATGGTTTATGGATTTTGTTACGATGTGTTTTCATTCTCATTTATTTCTGGCAAACTTTTAATTTTTCTTTTAATTTCTCTTTTGACCCATTGTTTGTTGAAGAGTATGTTGTTTAATGTTCATATATTTGTAATGTTTCCTGAGTTTTTCTTATTGTTGATTTCTAATTTTATAGTATTATGGTAAAAGATACTTGATACGATCTCTGTCTTCTTAAATTTGTTAAGGCTTGTTTCGTATCCTAATGTGATTTAGTCTAAAAAAGTGTTTCAGGTGCAGTTGAGAAGAATGTGTGTTCGACATCTATTGGAAGAATTATTCTGTAAATGTATATTAGTTCTATTTGGTCTATAGTCCAGTGTTTCTTTGACCATGTTTTTCTTCAGATGGTCTGTCCAATGTGGAAAATGGGGTGTTAATGCATCCTACTGTTATTGTATTGCAGTCTATCTCTCCTTTTAAGTTTGAATAGTATAAATATTTTTTAAATATTACCAAAACTCAGTTGATTAAAAAATATATTGCATATTTTAAAACCATTAAAGTAGCATTATTTTTTTTTTCATGTCTACTCTTTTAATGATATAAATGGATTTGGAATTTATTTTTACCTTAATTTAAATTGTAGTGAATATTTTTGTTAGGTAAAGAGAGTTTGAATTTATGCACTTTTCAAAATATGTCCTGAAAATACTAGTTCCATTATTTGGGACATGAAAGAAGAGTGATCATTCATATGCAGAGTCCTGAAATAGTCTGAGCTGTGCTTTCTAAGGTTGATTTAACAAATATAATAAAGTGTCTTATGTTACCTCCTCAATACCAATCACCTTCTGTAGATAAAATAATATTTATTTGTAGTTCAATTTATATTTGTTATGCAGAGAACTACAATAAAACAAAGTTTATAACATGAATATTACATAGTATATATATATTAAGACACTGGCAGATCTATCTTAAATTTATACCATCATAATATTAATGGACTAAAAAACATTTCCAAAAATATGGACAGTAGGCTATTAACTTTAGTTATTGGAATATTCACAATTATTCATATTTTTGCTTCTATATCCATATTATAATTTTAAAGGTATAATTATTTAATATGTTACTAATTTCCTTTGTAAATGTACATAAAGGAAATAAATTATTTTTATTAGAATTCAGGTTTTAAAAAGTTGATCAATTTGACAATCTTTATAATTCCCAGTGAGAAAAGAAATAGAAAAATCAGCTGCCAGCTATGTCTAAATGATTTATAATAACAATGTTTGTTATTTTTTAATGTACTAAGTATGCAAGGCATTCAGTTTATTTTATTTGGACTCAATTTCTCTAAGGTGTTTAATTTTCATTTAAAATAAAATCTGTTTGTTGTATTATTAAATTTTGATAAGGTAAATGTATGCATGGCTATTTTTTTTTTTTTTTTTTAGATGGAGTTTCACTCTTGTTGCCCAGGCTGGAGTACAATGGCACTCACCACAACCTCTGCCTCCCAGGTTCAAGCAATTCTCCTGCCTCAGCCTCCCGAGTAGCTGGAATTACAGGCATGCACCACCACCCCAGGTAATTTTGTATTTTTAATAGAGATGGGGTCTCTCCATGTTGATCAGGCTGCCCTTGAACTCCCAACCTCAAGTGATCTGCCTGCTTCAGCCTGCCAAAGTGCTGGGATTACAGGCATGAGCCATTGCACCCGGCTGCATGACTAAATTTCTACATTTTACTTTCTTGAGTATGTACATTAATGCTGAAATTTTAGAATTAAACTTTTTATCATTTTAAATGTAATATTCATTAAACAAATGCCATAACTCATTATGGTAAGCAGAATAAAGACTCTAATCCCTGGGACACTTAAATATGATACCATGTGTGGCCAAAGGGATTTTGCAGGAGTAATTATAGTTACAGTCTTTGAGATTGAAAAATTACCCCAGATTATCCAGGCGAGCCTACAATGAATTAAAGGTAGCCTGTGCATTAGTTTTCTGAAGCTGCAGCAACAAAGTATCACAAACTGTGTGACATAAACAATGGAAATTTATTATCTAGCAGAGTTGGCTCCTTCTAAGGGCTGTGAGGGAAAATATTGCCATACCTCTCTCCCGGCTTCTGGTAGCCTCAGGCGTTTCTTTATTTGTAGATTGTGTTCCCTCCGTGTTTTCACATCATCTTCCCTCACATGTCTGTCTCTGTGTCCAAATTTTCTCTCTTCCTAAGGACACCAGTCATATTAGATTAGGGTCTACACTAATGACTCCATTTTAACTAGATTACCTCTTTAAAGACCTTATCTCCAAATTAGTTCACATTCTCAGATACGGGGGTTAGAAATCCAACATACCTGTTTTTTGGTGACTCAGGTCAATCCATAAGAGCCTGGGTTACATATTTTTATTATTACAATTCCTAAAATAGGAGATAAATCTGTTTTCAGCAAGTGTGTCGTGTCTCATACTGTTCTATGTGGGGACCCCAGATGGTCAAAATCTGTGTTCTGTGAATGCTGTGGAAAGATGAGAGCAGAAAAAAATGGCAAATGATGAAAATTTCTTCCAGAAATGCCAAAAAAACCAAACTCATTGTTCAAGAGTTGGCACATGAGCCTGCTCATTACCTCTAACTCAAGAAACAGTTTGTGGTCATAGCACCTTTGCCAATGTCCTGTGGACTGAGCTACAAATGTAGTAAAGAGTGAGGATGACTAACTTCTAATCACAAGAGTAAAAAAGTTGTGGTGGCAGGTTTAAAAAAATACATAATGGCACCAAAACTGACTCTTCTAATCGAGAAATATTCAAGTTATTATTATTATTATTATTATTATTAATTTTGAGACGGAGTCTTGCTCTGTCACCCAGGCTGGAGTGCAGTGGCCGGATCTCAGCTCACTGCAAGCTCCGCCTCCCGGGTTTATGCCATTCTCCTGTCTCAGCCTCCCAAGTAGCTGGGACTACAGGCGCCCGCCACCTCGCCCGGTTAGTTTTTTTGTATTTTTTTAGCAGAGACGGGGTTTCACCGTGTTAGCCAGGATGGTCTCGATCTCCTGACCTCGTGATCTGCCCATCTCGGCCTCCCAAAGTGCTGGGATTACAGGCTTGAGCCACCGCGCCCGGCCTCAAGTTATTATTTTTAAAAATCTTACTTTGCTTGAATGTAACAGGCAGTCTTTTAATCAGGGAAATAACTATTTACCTTTTCATTTTGAAATTTAAATAAAAAATGCTATACAGCAATTAGCTGGTAGAGAAGTTATTCTTATAGCATGTTCATGTAAAATCTAGATATTTCTTTTTGATATTAGATATTATAGGACTGAGTCAGTATATTTCTTTTGATATTATTGTTGTTATTTTAAAATTAAATGTAGATAATTTTGTTTCTATGGTAAAACTGAACTGCTTCAAGTTTAGAGTCAGAAATCTCGAGTACTTATCTCAACTCTAATTTAACTATGGCAATTTAAAAAATCTTTTGAATCATCAACAGAATAACAATGACACCAGTGAAAGTTAAATAAATGCACACTACTATATGTAGTCATATTAAGCAGTTCGTTACATTGAACAATGAATTCCAACGTTAATATTTTAAATTTTTTAAAATTAAATTTATTGATGTGTATATTGGTTTCTATGACAAAAAATTATTCTTAAGTTTGGACTTTTAAAAAGAAATATGTCACATATAACTATAATTGCATTTAAATTTAGTCAATTGTATGATATGTCAGTTGATTTCTATAGAAAGAGGATGGCAAGATAGCCATGCAAACAGTTTATTGGGGAAATAAATTCAATGGCAGCATTCTTCAGAATATGATATAAAACAGAGAGCTGTAAAAGAAAATGAAGAAAGAAGCAGGATTGCACAAGAAGAATCTCCATCCATTATGCACACTGGCTAGTGCTGGCCAACCCAGGTGTGAGGTCAAAAGCCAAGACTTCCCGTTGAAGAAGACTTATGTTGGCCAGCGATGGACAAACTCTTGTCCCTACACTATAACCAATCATTGGGTGGGTTTCAAAGTTGAGATGAATCCTGCAGCTCTTTACATAGAGATTGTCAGCTGATAGCCCTCCTTGCAGCAAAATGAGTCATTTTTTGAAGGAAGGTTGCATAGTCCATGCATTATGCTGCCTAGGCTCAGGTATCTGCACATTTGACATGTTGCTTCTCCATGATTCAGATGTATGTCAAATAAATATACTTCCTTGTATTCAATCTTATACTTTAGACCCTTGGTCAAACACATTCACGATACAATCTTAAAAGTATAACCAACTCCTACTAATATCATCTGGTTAATACTTTTTTATTGATATTGCTGTGTACAACTTCATTGAGTTATATTTAATTCACCATACAAGCACCTTTTTGAAATGTATAGTTAAGTGGTTTTGGGGATATTCACAGGTTTGTGCAATCACTACCAAAATCTATTTTCAGAGCATTTTCAATTTCCTTGAAAGAAACTTCTTACCCATTAGCTGTCATTCCCCATTCTCTTGATACCCACCCCTACAGAACCACCAATATGCTTTCTCTTTCTATGAATTTGCCAATTCTAAACATTTCATGTAAGTTTAGTCATATAATACACAAAATTTTGCATCAGACTTCTTTCTCTGGCATAATGTTTACAAGGCTTATCTGTGTTACAACATGTATCTCTATTTCATTTTTTTTTTACTGTAGCATAATACTCTATTTTATGGGTATACCTAATTTTATTATCTATTCATTAGTTGATGAATACTTATGTTGTTTCACTTTGGAACTACTGTGAATAAAACTGTTATGAACAGTCATGTACATTTTTTTGTGTGTGGACATACGTTTTCATTTCTCTTAGGTATAAGTAGTTGCATGTTTATTATTTTGAGGAACTGCCATGCTGTTTTGCAGCATGGCCACACCATTTTACGTTCCTACTAGCAATGTATAAGGGTGTCGAAATTTTCCACTAACTCATCTCACATTTTTTAAAAATGTTGTTTTATCTATCCTAGTGAATTTAATGGCAAATCACATTATGATTTGGATTAACATTCTAGTATTGAAAACGATGTTTAACATCTTTTCATGCGTTTATTGGCTATTAGTATATCTGTTTTCTGGAAATATTTGTCTTGATAATTTGCCCACTGTTTAACTGTGTCATTTATCTTTTTCTTGTTGAGTTGTAAGAGTTTCTTGTATATTCTAGATACTAGAGACTTAGATCTATGAGCTGCAAAATATGTTAACCTTATTATATTTCCACTTTGTCTTGATTTTTGTAGCTCTTAAGTTTGAAAGTAGGAAGTTTGAAATTATCCTCCAAATTTTTTTTCAAAATTATTTTGGTTATTTTTATGTGAACTTTTCTGTCAACTTACTGATTTCAGAATAAAAACTTTCTGTTTTGACAAACGTTAAGTCTTCAAATTCATAAATATTAATATAGAATGTCATTTCATGTATTTGGATATCTTATAATTTTTTCAACCATGTTTTTGGTTTTCAGTGTATAAGTTTTGCACTTCTTTTTAATAAATTTTATTATAAATATAATTATTTATTTAAATATTTCATTTCCATTGTTAATTGCTAGTAAATATTCATAAAATTAATTTTTGTATGTTGTTTTTTGCCACTCACGTGGATGAACTGGATTATTAGTCCTAATAGTTTTTTTTTTCTATTAGGAATCTTAATAGTGGATTCCTTAGATTTTTCTATAAACAAGGTCATGCCATGTTCAAATAGATATAGTTTTCCTTTTTTTTTTTCATTTTGAACTTTTTTTATTTCTCACTTCCAGTACAGTGCTAAATAGAAATGTCTTCCCCTCAACTTGGAGGAAAATATGTCTTTCTTTGTTAAGTATGATGTTAACTGAGGCTCTTAAAAAAATAGATGGCTTTTATCAGGTTGAAGATGTTTCTTTTCATGTCTAGGTTGTTGAATATTTTTTATCACTAAAGGGTGTTGGATATCATCAAATTCTTCTTCTGCATCTACTGAGACAGTTATGTCATTTTTGTCCTTTATGTTATTAATATAGCATATTACATTGATATATTTTTAATAGTAAACCGACCTTGCACTTCTGATATAATGTGGAAGGTTATATATTGGCTTGAAATTTTCTTCTTTCTTAATGTAGTGCAGACATTCACAGTTATAAATTGCCCTCTGAGCACTATTTTTGCATCTCATAAGTTTTGGTTTCTTGTGTTTTTGCTTTATATTCCAATTTTCCTTTTTTATTTCTTCTATAATATACTTGTTATTTAAAGGTGTGTTATTTAATTTGTATATATTTGTAAATTTCCAAAATTTTATTATCTTTTTGATACCCAAATTAGATTCATTGTAATCAGAGACCAGATAAATTTTTCGTATGATTGTAATTCATTTAAATTTATTGAAGCTAGTTGTATAGCCTCGCACATTGTTTATTTTTGGTAACGTGCCTGGTGGGTATCTGCTGTTGAGGAGAGGAGTGTTCTATAGATGTCTATTAATTCCGGCTTGTTTATAGCGTTGTTCAGATTTTCTATATTCTTGTTTATCTTCTGCCTATTTGTGCTATCTATTATTAAAAGTCTCCTGCTATTAAAAGACTCCTCTATGCTGACTTATCTATTTCTACCTTTAAGTCTGTCAGTTTTTAAAAAAATTTATAGTGGTACTTTTTTTTGGTGCATATGTATGTATAGTGTTATATGCCTGATACGGTTTGGCTGTGTCCTCATCCAAATCTCATCTTGAATTGTAGCTCCCACATTTCCCGTGTAGTCAGAGGGACCTGGTGAGAGGTAATTGAATCATGGAGGTGGGTCTTTCCTGTGCTGTTCTTGTGATAGTGAGCAAGCCTCACACGATCTGGTGATTTTATAAGGGGGAATTTCCCTGGGAGCACAAGCTTTCTTTTTGCCTGCTGCCATCCATGTAAGATGTGACTTGCTCATCCTTGCCTTCTACCATGATTGTGAGGCCTACCCAGTCACGTTGAACTGTAAGGCCATTAAACCTCTTTCTTTAGTAAATTGTTCAGTCTCAGGTATATCTTTCTCAGCAGCATAAAAACTAAGTAATAAAATCACCTTGAAAGATTGGCACTCTTTTTCTTATGCAATGTACTTTGTCGCTAGTGACCAATTTTTTTCTGGAAGTCTATTTCTTACGAATTAGTGTGGTCACTTCAGCTCCCTTGGGTAGCTTCTTGTATAATAGATATTTTTCTATTGCTTTACTTGTTAACTATTTGTTTTTTCCATTTTGGGGCTTTTGCTGTTTACTGTATAAGTGTATATAGTTGTATATGTTTTTTATATATTCTGACAATTTTTGCCTTTTGAGTTAGATGTTTAACCCATTTACAGTTAGTCTTATTACTGCTGAATTAGTATTTATATCTGCTGTTTTGTTCTTTGTATTCTGTGCCTTGTATGTATTTTAACCTGTATTCAAAGATCTCTGCCTTCTTTTGCATTAAATTGATATTTTCTAGTGTATTTTAAAATTCCCTTGTGTTTGAAAATATTACAGTATTATATTGATTAATGCTTGCAGCTACCCTAATATATAGTCCCTTGCTTCTTTTTTCAGGCCTATTGCATTACTTGCTCTGTTATTGATTTGGGCCTGCCCATGATGAACATGTATTTTACTTGAGAGCTAAAGTAAATCCTGAGTAAGTACTCCAGGTCTATGTGTTAGGTACGGCAGGATTTTTTTTTTTTTTTTTTTTTTTTACAGCTAATTAGCAATTTCTTGATAGAAGATTTGAGTATCTGAGTATTTCACCTTTATGATGCCATAGATATCATGTGAGTTTTTCTGTTTTAATTTTAATTATCTTATTATGCATTAATTTCTTTTCATTGGCCAGGTTTTCATGATTATGTCAAGGTTCAGGGACATAAATTTTGTATACTTTTATCAAATAGCTCAAGTTGGTTTAGACACATCTAAAAAATATTAAATATTTAAACTTAGTGTAAAATTCAATGATTCATGTTTCATGATCAACTAGAGGTAAAGTACTATATTGTTCTTATTCTATATTATATTAGAGGTTTATATCTTATCCTACATTGCATTTCAGTTTTCCCATTGAACTTGGAATTAAAACTTGTATATCTCTGTAGTTTGGACATGGAACCCAATAATTGATCTATAGTAGTATTAATATAGGTATGTTTAATATAGGTGTGCTACTCCCTTTGTTACCCTTTTTACCCTTGAGCTTTGACAGCCTCCTCTGTGTTGCAACAGTCTGTAGCAGGCAACCTCATTTTAAAGAAATTCTCTTCACCCTACTTGTACTGTGACATCCATACTGGCTTCCTTCCCACCTAGACTCAATTCACGCTCTATCACCGATAGGGGGTCATCCCTATCCTATACAAAAACCAAATTTACCCTCCCCTCAGGTTATAGTATTTTGTGCCCGGCTGCTCTTCTGCTCAACTCTGACATCTGAGTCACCACATGTTCTTCCTAAATGGCTACATTTCTCACCCTGCTTGGGCTCCAACACCTGGCTTTGGGCTATCCTGCCTCTTTTTTTCCCCATCAACCCAGGTGTGGACATCTAACATTCTTGGCACCATTTAATAACTAATTAAATGTCAATTCTTAGAAAATGTCCTCTTTTTCCCTGTCTCTGTCTTCTTTGTCTCTCTTTGCAGTGGATATTGTTAAAAAGAGTAAAATCACTGAATTTTACGAGTGGAGTTGGTGAATCCAGACTTAAAATATCACTTACTTCTAAAGTCAAAGTGTTGGCATCTAGATTTAATGGTGAATAAAAGCATTATATGACACCCTAGGATTACTGAATGCCTTACATTGTATAACAGACTCAAATTATCTCATCCAGCCTTGAAAGAAATATATGTTTTACCGATCATTGTTAGACAGATAAATCCCTTGAGAATATTCCCAGAAAAGGGCTGTACAGCATTACAAAAAATTCTAGTGGTACAAAATTTACCACTATAGAATTCACTTATAGGGTCTAATTTTATATTCTATAACCAAAAATAAAGGAAAATATTTATAACATAAATTATTCCTTCCTTCCATCCTTCCTTACCTCATCAATAAATATTTTTGAGGAACTATTAGGTGACGAATATTTTATCCATAATAGCTTAAAAACAAACAAAAATTTCTGATTTCCTAAAGTTTGCATTCTAATGGAGTGAGAAAAGCAAAACAAGATTAATAAGTAACATATAGTATTGTTACTGTCTTTGGTAATTGCATTTTATCTGGAGGAGAATAAAGCAAACAGAGGGGATGTGGAGTGTCAGCAAGCACAGGTGGTATTCTGGGGAATTTAAAACAAAAAGGGTGTATAGATATAGTAATGGTACCATAGATGTTAGGTCCTAATCTTTGAATTTTTAACTGTTATTTTATATGGAAATTGCTTTACAGGTGTGATTAAGCTAAGGATGTTGAGATGGGAACGTTATCTAGGTCAGCAGGGTGAGTCCTAAATGCATTCATTAAGTATCCTTAAAAAAGCAAAGCAGTAGAAAATTTGACACATACAGAAAAGGCAAAGTGAAGATAGAGAATAGAGACTCTTGAAGATGTTGGCTTTGAAGATTAGAGTGAGTCTACTACAAGCTAAGGAATGCCAGCAGCCGCCTCAAGGTGAAAGAAGCAAGGAACGGATTTTCCTCTAGAGCTTCTGGCAGGACTGTGACCCTGCCAAAAACCTTGATCTGGCCTAGTGAAACTTATTTGGACTTCTGGCCTCTAGAACTGTGAGAGTATACAATTCTGTTGTTTTAAACTGCCTCATTTTTGGTGATTTATTAGAGCAGCCACAGGAAACTAAAACTCATGGTATCCAGGCATTGACTCTGAGAAGGTGTTATTTGTATAAAGTTCTGATAGTATATGGGGTTAAAGCCTAGAGGGGTGAAAAGCTGGACTTGGAAAAAGATTGTACAAGGTTTCTTAAAAGATTTTTATTTTTACTCTTTAATTTGAACTTGGGTTACAGTGAAGTGACATGTAAGATGAATCTTGAAGAAAAGAGTTAAAATATTTTAAGAAGAGGGAATAATATATGTAAAGGCTTGAAAGCATGAAAAATTTAAGACTACTCTAGGATATTAAAAGATTTAATACCTTTCTGCATGCACCTATCAATTAGAAAGAGTTAAGAGCAAAATATGTCCTTTGGTGTATGATAATGTTAAGCCATAAAACATGTATACAGCAGTTCCTTTTTCAACTTGGAAGTCTACTGCTTACATGGAAGAAAAGTGATCTATAACCTGTACTCAAATGATTAAGTGGTGTTCTTAAAAAGGTAAAGGCTCTTCTTGGCAGGAAAACTAGAAGTTATTTCATCTGATTAGGAGTCACACTGAAGCTGACATCTTACCACATGTTCAGGTGCATTATGATTCATTTCCATAGGGTAACTGAAAAAAATTTAGCAAGTTAAGAAGTTCTATATTTAAGGTACATAACAGTTCAATAGAAAGCATCTATCTATCTATCTATCTATCTATCTATCTATCTAATGGTTACTCTTTCTCAGTCATTTCAGTGGATGAATTGAAGTTGAAATTTTATTATCGATTTACTTATTCTGGTATATGTATATCAAATTCCATATGTACAATATTTATACAAACAATAATAAAAAATATGTGTCTTAATATATGGTAAGCACTCTTCTAAGAGTATTCTATATATTATCTGATTTTATCCCCATGGCAATACAGTAAATACTACCTCCATTTAGAAGATTAGAGAATTGGCCAGGTGCAGTGGCTCACGCCTGTGATCCCAGCACTTTGGGAGGCTGAGGCGGGTGGATCACCTGAGGTGAGAATTCAAGATCAGCCTGACCAACATGGAGAAACCCCGTATCTACTAAAAATACAAAATTAGCAGGGTGTGGTGGCACATGCCTGTAATCCCAGGTACTCGGGAGGCTGAGGCAGGAGAATCACTTGAACCCAGTAGGCAGAGGTTGTGGTGAGCCAAAATAGCGCCATTGCACTCCAGCCTGGGCAACAAGAGAGAAACTCTGTCCCCCATTTCCAAAAAAAAAAAAAAAAAGAAGATGAGGAAACTAAATTATATTTTCAAATGGAAGCAGAGTACTTAACATATTTATAAAAATTATGTGAAAAGTCTTAATTATTAATCTATAGTAATATAATACAAAAGTGCAGAGCTAGAATAAACCCCAGACCAGTTCTTATGAAGCACTATTAGAATGTCAGACATGTCAGGAAGCATAAGTACAAGCCAAGGAGACGGAATCATACCGCATATAAGAGTCGTAGATGCCAAGAGCTAAATGGAGTGGATGTTCACTTCAGAGCTATAAGTACAAGGTCATTTCGGATATTGACAGAGGCAAATAAGCTACCAAGACAATTAATACTCAGTAATAATATATAGGTGATATATTTCAATTCTATTTCACTACATCTTGTTGGTACAAGGTATCTCTCTTTATGTTTTGAGATGGAGTCTTGCTCTGCCATCCAGGCTGGAGTGTTCTGTCATCCAGGCTCACTGAAACCTCCGCCTCCTGGGTTCAAGCGGTTCTCCTGCCTCAGTCTCTCCAGTATCTGGGATTACAGGCATGCACCATTACACCTGGCTAATTTTTGTATTTTTAGTAGAGACAGGGTTTCGCCTTGTTGGCCAGGCTGGTGTTGGACCCGTGGACCACAAGTGATCTGACCACCTTGGCCTCCCAAAGTGTTGGGATTATAGGTGTGAGCCACCACTCTCGGCCCAAGGTCTCCTTTTAGTTGATGGCAAAGACATCTGAGTCTCTAGATATTTTTCCTAGAGTGAGCACTGTGGGTAAGAAGGTTCAGCATATAGATGGAATAAATGTTGACGCAGTAAGGACAAATCTCTGTCTCCTCCGGGGCATAAGATGTTTGATATAATCCACCTGTCACCAAGTGGATGGTTGTTTCTCTCCAAGAAATGGTCATAATTAGATGGCTTCTTTTGATCTCTGTTGCTGGAAAAACGAAACCATCAGGAGTGAAAAAAAACTGAGCCCTTGCTTTTGGATTTATTTCATAAATATCAATGCATAAACTCATTTTATGAATCTGTTGGGCTAGTGGTGAGGTGATTCTACCTCAGGTTATTTCTACTCATGTACATACAAGACAGTCAAGAACACAGCTGGATATATTGCCCATTGCATTTCACATTAGCACTGCTCTGTAAGGTCACCAATAAATGGGGCTGTGATACAGCCTCTGCCCATTTTTGGCTAGCAAAAACTTTTAACCAAACGTAGCTTGCCTGTGAATCAGACTCAAGTTCTTTCTTCCACTTTTTGGCTGAAAGGCATCCTTACCTCATACCTTTATTAATTGCAAGTATAAGTACTAGTTGTAAATCTAAGCTGAAGAAGATTAATCTGTGTAATAGACAGTCAACAAGATGTCTTTTTTACCTTGTCATGTACTTTTGCCTTCTAGACCTGTCGGAACCAATCCCAAATATGTAACTTTATTGCACTATAGATTGCCATTTTGCCCACTTAGCCATATGGTTTTGTGGATTTCACAATTCCCAGTTCATGATGGCACTTTCACTCTCACAGTCACTTGATGTTCCAAGGCCAGCCTCTTTTGCGGTTCTGACACTATTAAAGAAAGACCCTGGTCTGGGTTTTCATTACAATCAGCAGCTGCAGGTGATGCGAGTCTCCTTAAAATCTGCTAAATCTGCAAAGGGGCCTTTTCACAGTTTGCCCAAATTGGCTGTGAGATGTTCTTCACGTATCATTTTCCTCTTACAAGGTTTCTTTTGCAGCTAAAGTAAGCCAGCCCACTTCAAATTCCTTATAATTAACCTTGCCCCATGTCTTCCTAGAGCCAGAGCTGCCACATAGCCTAACACCTCACTATGTACTTGAGTTTCATCCAAATTAAGCACAGGTAAAAACTTTACTCATTGTGATGCTACCATGTACCAGGTGTTAGCATCTCCCCACTAATAACGGCACCCTAGTATCCATTAAAACAGGGATAATACACCCCAATATCACCTTCCGAGGGTCTATTTTTAATTTGTGTCCCAGAAAATAAAGCTAGAGGCAGGAGGCTTATAAGCTGTTTCTTTATCCGGAAGTGTAATTTTGCAGAGCAAAAGTGAACAAGTGGAGTAAAGACTAAAACCAGGGAAAGCCAATACAATAATGAACTTGTAAGTTGGTGACTGTTACATGAGAAAGATTGCTCTTCTCAATGGGAATGTTTCCCCATAAGTTGTAGAAACAGTGTCTTAAAACTGCTCATTGGATGTGGGTCATGGGAAAAAAGGGGGCACATTTATCCACCAGCTCAGAGTTGTGCCCAAAGGGGATTAACGTTCTGATATTTTGGATTAACACATTTGAGTGCTGAGGAGTATTCCATAGCCGTGTCAACACAGCAGCCTCAGGGAGGGAGCCCTGTGCATGGTACAGGCATCAGTCAAGGTTTTACCAGTCTGTGCTTGGAAGCATTTCGTCACAACTTACACAGAACTGGTTACTGCAGGGTCAGGTGAAACAAGAGTATCTGAGATTGTACTATGTTTTATACAGGCATGTAAAGTAGTGTTATAAAATCCATGGGAATTTGTTGTGTTCTGCTTCAAACCTGCTTCCCCTCGTGTTCTCTGTCTGAGTGAATGGTAAACTTCTTTTTCTTTCTTTCTTTCTTTTTTTTTTTTTAAATCTATTTGCATTAGGAAAAATAAAAGCTAGGTACATTCAATGAAAAAGCCATCTCTTGAGAATTCAATCCGTTCCCAGTGCTACATATTTTGACGGCTATTTATGGCTCAAAGCTGTCCACTTAACCCCTCTTCATCATCCTCTTCATAACGCCCATCATCATGATCACCTCTGAGCTAGATTACTGTGATCATCTTCAGTCTTGTTGTATTTCATTTTACATTTTCCAAAGGACAAGTGAATCTGATTTTAGCACTCTTTGTTTCAAATCTTCAATTATTCACATTTCTAAAGAAAAGAAGAGTCTCCTGAACTTGATATAGTTCCTGCTGACTACTACAGTCTTACCTATTTTCTTATCTCTTTCTTGCAAGTCAAACCAAATACTTTTTTGTTCCTCAGGAAAGGGCATTTTCTCTTTCTCCACATGTGCTCATTCCACATTATTTTCTAATTTATTTGTCTGTTTATTCAATCTTGTCTTTCTAGCTTTAATTTAATTGCCATGTCCTTGAGAAAAACTTCAGTCTTCACTCAGGTGGGTTAACCCCAGATATACTCATAATACTACATAATAATAATATAATAACCTTTTCATCCTCTCTTATTACCCTTTTTAATAATCTTGTAACCACTTGTTTTATGCTTCCCTTCTAGACTGGACTGTGAGCCCCTTGAAGACTTATCTTTATTATTATTTTATTTCAGCCACCAAACATAACCAGATCTCAGTGTTCCATGAATATTTGTTAAATGAAAAAATACTTAGAGTATGTTAAGGGTTTCAAATAGGGGTGTCGTAACATGAACTATGAGCCTCCTTGTGTGAAGCGGAGCTATGGTAAGGATGAAGGAGGACAGAGTCAGCCATGGTAGGAGGAGCTGTAATGAAGCCAAATTTCTGTGAGTAAGGAGTCATGTAAAAATTGAACCCTGGTGCTTATTTAATGCAAAGGAGTAAAAGTAAAATCGATTCCTCATGTTGTATTTTCTCCCCTCCACCAAAATAGAGTGATGCATGAACTGTGGGTAGCAACTTGAACTCGTGAGTGTTCCCAGAGAAGGATGAAAAAGCTGGTGAAAGGACTTGTAAATGACTCTGGGAAGATGAGCTGAAACTGCTGGAGTCTTTTGTTGCTAATAAAAATGTGCCAGTGAAAGCTCCTGAGAGCTGTGTGTTGTCCCACTGAGAACCAAACCACTCTGCTTAACTTGCCTTGCCAGAGAAGTGAATGCTGTTTGTAGTAGATTTATCGGGGAAACAAACCATTTGAACTCTATCCAATGTTTCCATGGCTAAGGACTTTAGTCACCAAACCTCTTTGCAAAGAGTGCAGACCGGCCGGGCGCGGTGTCTCACGCCTGTAGTCTCAGCACTTTGGGAGGCAGAGGCGAGCAGATCACCTGAGGTCAGGAGGTTGAGACCAGCCTGACCAACATAGAGAAACCCTGTCTCTACTAAAAATACAAAATTAGCCAGGCATGGTAGCACATGCCTGTAATCCCATCTACCCAGGAGGCTGAGGCAGGAGAATCACTTGAACCCAGAAGGTGGACATTGCAGTGAGCCAAGATCGTGCCTTTGCACTCTAGCATGGGCAACAAGAGCAAAACTCTGTCTCAAACAAACAAAAAAACACCACTAACAACAGAAAAAAGAATGCAAAGCAACAGGACCTTCCAGCTAGACCTGTGCCATTCTTACTGTGTTAGCTAGTGCTCTTAAAGCACTTCAGCATAACTGTCATTTTCAAATGGGATATTTCCTTATTTCTTGAATGTATCTTATGGTTCATATGACAGATCCCTGATGACACAGGGATTTTAAAACATAAGTTTGCCAGTATTTATTAAAGAGATATGTTACCTTGAACGTCTAAATAGAAAGATGATAGTGATTGGCTGAGCTTTGACATGAAATATTGCAGGGTAAAATGGGACAGTTTATCTTGTGTGCTTTAAGTTGACTGTGACAAATAGCCTAGATTTCTCCTTTTTAAAGCATTCTAGAACCTACTCCTTTATTCTTTTATCCCACCCAACTCCCTACAAGTTGGATTATTTGTAAGTTCTCTTTCCTATTGTTTGGCAGCTTCCATCTCTCACGTTGTTACACCGTATTCTTCCTTTCTAGATTCTAAGTTCCTTCAGGGTTAGACCTATGTCATATTCACCACTGCATTTCCCATACCCAGTGTGGAGTCCATTAGGGACATATATTTACTTAGCAAATATTGATTGATTGATTTAATTAATTTATTTATTAGATTAAATTATTATGGCTACATAATAGTTATACATATATACACATATAATAGATTGCTATTAGCATACCATCCCAATGGGAAATGATCAAATCAGGGTAACTTGAATATTCATCACCTTGAGCCTTTATTGTTTTTTTTTGTTTGTTTGTTTGTTTGTTTTTTTGAGGCGGAGTCTCGCTCTGTCGCCTGGACTGGAGTGCAGTGGCCAGATCTCAGCTCACTGCAAGCTCCGCCTCCTGGGTTTACGCCATTCTCCTGCCTCAGCCTCCCGAGTAGCTGGGACTACAGGCGCCCGCCACCTCGCCCGGCTAGTTTTTGTATTTTTAGTAGAGACGGGGTTTCACCGGGTTAGCCAGGATGGTCTCGATCTCCTGACCTCGTGATCCGCCCGTCTCGGCCTCCCAAAGTGCTGGGATTACAGGCTTGAGCCACCGCGCCCGGCCTATTGTTTTTTTGTGTGTGTTAGTAACACTCCAAATGTACTATTTTAGTTATTTTGAGATACACAACAAATTACTGTTAACTATAGTCATCCTACTGTGTTACTGAACACTATATGTTAGTCCTTTTATTTAACTCTCTTTTCTTTCTTTTATTTTCTTCTTTTCTTTTTTCTCTTCTCCTCTTCTCTTCTTTCTCTTCTTTCTCTTCTCTCCTCCTTTCTTCTCTTCTCTTCTCTCCTCCTTTCTTCTCTTCTCTTCCTTTTCTTAATTTTTTTTGAGTTGAAGTCTTTCTCTGTTGCCCAGGCTGGAGGGCAGTGGCATGATCCCAGCTCACTGCAACCTCCGCCTCCTGGGTTCAAGAAATTCTCCCGCCTCAGCCTCCCGAATAGTTGGGACTACAGGCACATGCCACCATGCCTGGTAAATTTTTGTATTTTTAATAGAGATGAGGTTTCACCATATTGGTCAGGCTGGTCTCCAACTCCTGACCTCAGGTGACCCACCCGCCTTGGCCTCCCAAAGTGCTGGGATTACTGGTGTGATTCACCATGCCCAGCCTTAACTGTATTTTCATATGCATTAATCATTATTGAGAAAATCAGTGAATAAGTCTCACATGTACAGAACCCTGATCACTTTTGCAAATGCATTCAATGTCAGTTATGGAATTGTGTTTTCCCCAACCTGTAGAAGAATTTGTTTTCTGCAGGTCTCCTCCCAGTCTCCTGTTTACCTGGTACAAAGCTTCATTGTTTTGGCTTTATGCCTTTTATCCTTGAGATCTCTGTCCAAATGTACATTTCATTATCAGATACAATACTTGAAAGTGCTGCTTTTCAAAACTTTTAGTGGCAGAATCCTTTTGCTGTTCTGGCTAAAGAGTGCCACTTGCTCAAAGACTTAAGCTTGCCATGTCTTGCTTGCTCGCACTATATTTTTAGCAAATCACCCCTCCTTCCAATATGTATACACCAGTGACCATGAATTATACTTTAAAAAGAGTATGACACTAAGGAAGAGAGAGGGGATTCCAAGTCAATAAGTGGGGCAAACAGAAATAGCATCTGAAACTGGGGTTTATGCTGCTCCTGCTCCTCTTTCCAAGACTCTCCTCTGTCAGGCACAGCTTTCTCAAAGACGAGCAAACGTTTGAGTTTCAGAGGAACTCAGTAAACTTGTTTCTGTCTTCCTTTGGAAGTATCAAAAACATCCCTGGATTTATAGCCATCGAGAGTTCCAAAAGTTTATCAGGTAACTTAGGTGTTTCAAATTCAAAATGCATTTTGCCTGGAAGAGTAGTTTATCTGTCTTGGTTGTGTTTTTAAGCCAGCTCACAGAAACCTATTTATCCTCCTAAATGCCAGAAGTGTAGCACTGTTCACAGAGTGCACTAGAACTATAGCACAAGGAAAATAATTTATGCACTTCAAAAGAATTGAGGTATCTTCCCATTTATCCTTCCACTCACCTCACTCACAGGCAGAGAAAACAATACTGGGTGCCAAGAATCTCGTTCCATGGGGCAAGGAGCATAAGGAGGGTAGGACTAGGGCAATGAAAGACTTGAGTGAAAATGCTGAACAATGAGGAATCTACTCCAGTACAATTCAGAGCTTTGGGTGGTAGATATGGAGTGGGGAGGACTATAGACACTTACCTAAATCTTTCCAACTCTGCCAAGGTCAGGTGAGAGCTATTGTTATTATCTTCTTACTGAAGACTTCAAGAATGGCTTACTTCACCTCTCTGTCATCTTTTGAAGTGTCTTAAGACTAGATTTGCCTCTAAGGTGAATATATTTATATATATGTGTGTATATATATGTGTGTTATATATATATGTATATATATTTTCTCTCTCTCTCTCTCTCTCTCTCTCCATCTCTTTCTCTTTTGTTTTAGGTTATCCTAGATATATTTTTCAATTCTAGAGGAAAGAGTTGGGACTTAATTATTTGTTGAATACCTATAAAGATAAATATTCAACATAAATTTCATGTGCTGAGGAGTTAGGATAGTGTCTTTGGAAGGCATGAGACCTCTGGTGTTGCTGAAGGACACAGTGAAAAATTAATGGGGATGCAGTCTACCTCCTTGTCTTATATTTTCTTGCTCTGACAGTCAGCTCAGACCCATCATCATGAGCTCCTTTTATAAGTCCCCTGGAAAGGTAAGACAGACATTCCAGGAGAGAGTATGCATTGGAAGAAAAGAGACAGATCACTCCAGGCATTGTCTTGCAGAAAGACTAAGAAGAAATAAGGGAAAGAAAGCTGCTGGGAAAGGAAAACAGGTTTTCCCGAAGCCACTGGTCATTCTTGGTTGATTATTTGTGTGTAATGGAGAGTTAAGCCACCTAAGTGAAGGACTGCCTGAATACATCCTACAGGCAGCAGTGGCCTACTTCATTAAATGCAGCACAATGTTCTTGGACTAGTGTGTCAAAATAGGAAAGTAATTGCTAGTCTTATTATCTTAAGCTGCATATGGCATGTTGTGAAAGTCAGTATGTAAAAGAAATGTTTCCTTAAAGCGGTGAACATAATTTCCTGGAAAATTAACATAAGTCAAATGAATAAATTAGCAGTCAGAGTAGAAACAAATATTCTTCATTTTTTAAACAAAATGTTTGCTAAGAAGAATGAAATAATTCATATTTATTTTCATGAACTGGGTTCATATGTATTAAGATAAGCTTCTTATTTCACTCTGAATCTTTCCTGTAAGCAAAAACTGTACAATGAATGTATAAAAACTTGATAGGTCAATCTATCTAAAAGTAATTCAGGATTATCTCCAATTTTCTCAATTGAAAGAAAACTTGTTGCACATAAAATGCATTTGTTATGGTTATACTTCATTGAAAGTCATGTACTTCAAAAGAAGAGAAAAAAATCAGAATAGACTCTATGTTTAGAGCCAGTTTAAATGATAAATGTTCCTGTAACCTTGATGCTTTCAGTAACAAGCCCTACTTGTTTTATAAGCAATTATTTGGCATTATGAAAAAATGCATCTCTTCCCTCAACTGTGATATTACACAAGAAAGTGATTATTTTGTAGAAAAAAATCCTTTTCACAAATATTCAGTTCTGATTCTTATGACTTTCATGCTTTGAAATTGTAATGGCTTTGTTATATTATTAACGAGATAAAATAATCTCCTTAGACTTTCAACATTCTGATAGAACCGGTAGGTGTATCGCTAGTTATTGGTTGCTAAACATACAGAGTGTTTTTACGACATACATGAGAAGAAGCTTGGCAATTTATACATCAAAAAATTTCCCCTCCTTCAATAAGGTTACAATAAAAGATGCAAGAAGAAACATATGATATAGTTGACTATTATATGCTTTGAGCAGAGCCTTGAAAATAACTCTAATTAAAGTTGCCATTGCTTTGACCTGATTAGACAGAGAACAATAGTACTGCTACTCTTTGTCTACCCTAGGATAGTAAGTAGTTTATGATATATAATATCTTTTGACAGCCATGTTAATTATAACCTAGCTGAATGCTTTCTTTAGAGTAGAATTTTTTTAAAACAAAAGAAGAGGAAATTGTAGTGAAAACTCTCAGAATATTTCTGAGTATTGCTAATGATTGTATCTAATAGCTAAGAAATGGGAACTTTTCTTGAGGTTTTCCTCTTATTTTTTACATTGCACTCAACGTATTTTCCATAGCTCCACAGGAATATTTGCATAAGAACCTCTGAATTACCTAAGTAGGTCAAAGCAATGGTCAGTCTTTCCAGAAGTGACATTTCAAGTTTATTCATTGCTTCTTGATTTGGCAAAGTGAAAACAAATGCCATCCCTGTATAAGTTAATGAGTTTAGAAATCTTCCATTCTGACATTGTCATGAAAGCACCACACAGGACTTAGTGTAATTTGTAGGCTGAAATTTCAGCAGCTTAATGAGTGGGGATTGCACAGAATGATTTCCATTATATTATCAAACTATATCATGACTTTGTAATGCTGTTTGAAAAATTTTGAGAATTACCTCCCCTGCCCCCAATGCTAACACTCATATTAAGGCATCACAAGTCAGGTCTAAAGTTAGTATTTTTCAGAATATATGAATTTTTAAAGCTACTGAGTATACTCCAGGCAAATTACATATATCACTACCTTCATCATAATTTTTCCTTCTGATCAATATTTTCTAACTGGAGACAATTTAGATAAAATGGTTAAAGCATCAATGTGTTCGAGCTTTGAGTCAAGTCTAAGCCTTCCAGCAAAAATGAGAGTTGGTACCCTTTTCTTCAATTATGAAAGTTTTGTCTATTGCTATAGAGGGTTTAAATAAGCTTCTATAGTTTTTCTTCTTTAATTATTTTTCATTAATTATGACAATAAAGAGTAGATTGGAACGTATATTATTTTATCTGATTCTCCATGGACCTGGCTTGACCAGTTGATTGAATCAAGATGGAAATCAATGAATATTTACTCACTAACTCTTGTGTGTATGTTCCAAGCTTGTAATTTGGAGAATAAAGAAATTTTGCTCTGCTCCTATGAATTACATCAAAGAGAGAAATTTATATGAATTCACTTAGAAAATTCTAAATTCCTACACTAATGTGATATTTTAATATTGCCATTGTATAATTGAATAATATTTAAGAGAATGACAATAGAATGAAAACCAAATGTAGTTTATGAAGTGTTGTAAAGAGAATATTAGACTTGAAATCAAAATACTATATGACCAAATTGCTTAAATATTTTGAAACTCTCACTACTTACCTATGAAATTACACTTCTTGCTATGTCTAACCTATATTTCAGTGAGACTAAAGTTCAGTAACAGTACTTGAAGAATTGCTGTTTTAATTGTAACACTTTTGAAATAGGTAGAATTTTAATATGTTCCCCCAAATTTTCCACTCCTGATGTACCATTCTGAATAATCCTTATGACTATGAATATGATGGATTTTCTTCCTGGGTTTAGATTATGTTGCATGGCATAGCTACCTTTAAGAAAGGGATATTATCCAGGTAGGCCCAACCTCATCATATAAGCCCTTTGAAAGCAAGTTTCTCACCAGCTAATACCGAGATAATTGAGAGACCTGAAGTACATGAAAGATGCAGTGCTCTGTTGATGGCTTGAGGATGGAAGAGTCCACACAACCAGAAAACAAGGACCTCAACAAGCTCATTTTTCTTGTTGCCAGAATTCAGTTCTAATGAGTTTGGAAAAAAAAAATTTCCAAAGACTCAAGATGAGAACTCAGTCTGGTCAACATTTGCATTTCAATCTTCTGAAAACATGAAGAGAGAACCCAGTCATATTACACCCGACTCTGCCTTATAGAACTGGCATAAAAATGGGTGTTGTTTTAAGAGTTTATGGTAGCTTGTCATATATCAATAGAAAACTTATAAGCCCTATAAAAATAAAAGCAGAGGATATCATGGTTATCAATGTTATAATATTGTGCATTTGTAGTACAAGTAAGTGTTAATTATAAATAGGAAAAATATGGGAAGTTTTCATGTGGAAAGTGATGAATGAGTCATTTACTTTTAGGGATGATTTATATCTCTTTATTCAACTATCTAGCTCTGTATAATATATGCAAACATAAATTCCCAGTGGAGTGAATATTGTGACCATCTCGAAGGGTCAACAAGATGGAGAAAAATTTGAGTAACAGAAAAGGAAATGAAGGTTGGGCTATAGCGGAGAATAATGCTAATAAAAAGAATTTCTGGCTCAATTTTGGGAAACATATATTGATATGCCTAAATGTTCATTTTAAAACATTCATACATTAGTAGGTAGAAAACTAGAGACATGGGAACAAAGGAGGAAAACATTATAGCGGTAGAATCAACATCAGCTTGGCAATTAGTTAGACTGAGCAGTTGGGAAAGAAGTGCAGACTGAAAATGCATTTTGCATTTGCTCCCACTCTTGGTCCTTGTATATCTGGGATATTATTGTGGTCATCACAGAAATAGGAATGTCAGATGGAATAGACCAATACAGTCAGAGAAGGTTAACTGCTATAAAAAAAAAAATCACAAAAATCTCAGTAGTTAATGCTAATGAAATTTATTTCTCACTCTTATAACAAAGCAATGCAGTCATTTTGAAGGGGGCCCTGCATGCTAGGAGACAAGGATCCAGATTCTTTCCATTTTACAGCTACATCATCTTTCAGGGTCTTAGAGACACCTGCTGAATTCCCTGCATCTGGCTCACAGAACAAGACAGAGAGGGAGTTCAGGAGTAGGTGGAAGTTTTTTAATGGGCTAAACCTGGAAGTGATTCTTTTAAGCTATGTCTCACTGGGCAGGATTCAGGCACACCTGACTACAAATGAGGCTAGGAAATGCAATTCTACAATTTTCCGGGAAGAAAAAGAAACAAGTTTTGAAAATTAATAGCAGATTCCACTAAAAGAAGAGTTAAAGAAATAAAAGTTCTATTCTGCACATGTTGATAGTGAATGGCCTGTCATAGTATAACTAAAAGAAGCAAGAAATTGAAAATATGGTCCTGGAAGTATGAAGGTATAAATCATAAAAAAGAGTAGAACAGCAGATTTGTTTTGTCATTGTTCATTTCACAAAATAATAATGAGCATTTTAAATTTTGTCTGATTTTAAATAGTATAAAAATATGAAATAATTAGTTGAAAATCTAACAATTTCTGAAAAGGTCAGAAATCGTGGTTATTTCATGTTTCAGTTTCTCACAGGATAAACAATGCAATGAATTTTGGGTTTGATCTATCTTGTGTATTAATATTTTGTTGCAGTTGACGTTTGTGTGCCTCTAATTATAGTTACAACTTTTCCAGATATATAATCACCAATTCAAGTAATTTTGGTAAGGTAATAGACTTGAAGCAAAATTCCTGAAACATGGATTCTCCCTGTAGCTTCTCTCAAGGTGTAACACATTTCTCCTCTACCACCTTTTTTTTTTTTTTTTTTTTTTTTTTTTTTTTGAGACTGAGTCTTGCTCTGTCACCAGACTGGAGTGCAGTGGTGCAATCTTGGCTCACTGCAACCTCTGCCTCCCAGGTTCAAGCGATTCTCCTGCCTCTGCTTCCCGAGTAGCTGGGACTACAGGTGCGCACCACCACACTCAGCTAATTTTTGTATTTCTAGTAGAGAAGGGGTTTCACCATGTTGGCCAGGATGGTCTCAATCTCTTGACCTCATGATTCGCCTGCCACTACCACCTTCTGCAGTTCCTTTAAGGCCATTACCCCACCTTCCTCTGTATTCATGCCATCAGGCTATACTCACAATGATATTGCTTGTAATCATCCACATGTCACAATTTCCATGTAACCTTTCGTCAACTTCTCAATTCCTTGAAAATTTTGTTGCCCGGCTAACTGATGCTTCCTCTAACACCATTTCTGTGAAAATATTTGGTGATTTTTACTGTTTCTGAAGGTAATGCTTTCATTATTATGGCATCTCAGTTCTTTGACTGCCTCTACTCTATGGATCCACAGCCTACCTTAGCCACACACTCCCATGATCTTATCCCAGACCTTGCCATTAACAGTCATTTCCTCATCCAAAACTTTAATTTCAAGAGTCATTCTTTACCCCCTGTTATTATACTTTGGACTTCACAGGTAAAGACTCTAAGATAGAGGTTAGCATGCAGGAGATTTAATAAGGAGTGCTCTTGAGATCAACATCTGTTAAAAAAGGAAATTAAGAAAACAAGACTACAGAGAAAATAGTTGAGCTGCAACACAGTCTCAAGGGAAATCTCTAGATACTGCTGCAGGGAGTTCTGAAGATGAGATAACTCTCCAGAGTTATTCTAATTTTGGGATAGAGACATTGCATGTGGGCTTCACTAGGCAAGGGCTTAACTTTTGGTGAGGTAACTCTCTACAGCTAAACATAGTCATAAAATGCCTGATAGCTGAAGGCTGCCTACTGGTAGCACTACTGGAAACTGAAGTCCTTTATTATTGAAAGAAAATATAGATAGCACATTATAACATCCACAATAGTCCATACTTGTTTCATTCAAATCAGCTTCTTTGTATAAATTCTGGGAGAAGTTCTTCCTCCAGAATTCTTGTGGGCCTCTTTTCTGGGTATGATGTCCGAGAGGAAGGATAATAGGAACAATTATTTATAGCTCTCCCACTGCATCTGATCTCAGAATCAAAATTGATTGTATTCATTCTTTACTAATCATCATAGATTCTCTCACCCTCAGCTACCAACTCTGCTGGATTTAATGGCTTATTTGGGGACTTGATTCTACCCTAATCCCTCAGGATTCTGGTCCCCTGGTAATTATGTTATTCTTAGTGAGCTGCTTCCATTGACAATTTTCCATCAAAATTCAGGAAATTATTATGAGGAAATATCAAATGGATCATATGGATGGCAAATATGCTCCTTCCTCCCCACATTATGCAAAAGCAGACTACTAATTCTGGTTTATCAGAACCATCTTCTCTGACAAAACACACCCCATCTTCTTCCCTTCTGCTTCCTTGACTCAAGGAATTCAAAGTGCCAAGGTAGTGCCTGCTGCTAATATCTCATAGGAACTTGATTTAATCACTAATGGAAGTATTCTACCTCTGGGAACCACAACCTCTAAACCTATTAAGCCTAGAGCGACAGTAATAGGAGAATAGATTATCCAAATGAGTCACTAGGAATAAGTTAAACACAGTCACTTCTGTTTTCTCTACTTGGTTTCCAGAGCTGTGTACTCTACTCATTGGGGGTCAAAGCATTATTTTAAAATCTGTGAATTAAATTTTATAAAGTGTGTTAGGAGGACATCCTGTCTTTGTAATCACCTTCAAGCTGCTGCATCAGCTGTGCTTTCAATAGTCCACTCAGTGTTCTGTCACGCCGAAAGCATCTGAACTCTGCAATGTGTCATTGGTTCATGACCACAAAACTCTATTGCCGTCTGGTTTGTCCTTGGTCTTGCATGATAGTATACGGGATGTCATGATCGTGTATCTATCACACTCTCAATATGTTATCCAGTAGTGCTACTGGCTCAGGCCCTGCATGCAAGAAAGGCAAGTCCACATACAGAATATGTTTCTATTCCTTTCAAAAGAAATTGCTGGCCTTCTAGCATAAAAGAGACCCAATGTAAGCAATTTGCCACAAAGTGAATGGTTGATCTCATTGAAGAATGGAACATAGTGGAGACTCAGTATCTCCATTGATGGTGGGTTGTACATTTGGTGGTGGCAGTAGCAAGATAAAACTTGATATAAGTTTAAAGCCTCTGTTCCTGCCACCATGACTACCAATATACATGTTATACTTTTATTGGAATGGCTAATGACAGATGCTGGAGATGGAAACACTGAAAGTTGCTTTATGTATCAGACTGTTATTGTCTGAGGGATATTATCAGGAGACACAAGACCTTCAAACTTTTTTCCCTCTCCCATAAGTCCTTCCACATCTCTACTCACATTTCTGTGTCCTTGTTCTTCCATTTCTTTTTTTTTTTTTTTTTTGTCTTGGCACACCTCTGATAGCCTGGTAAACCTTTTGTTACTTCTCTTGAGTCTGCGTATCTTTCTAAATTCAAGCCTCTTCTCTATTCACACACATTGATGACCATGTTCTATAGCCAAAGCTCTATACCATTGCAAGGATTTTTTCTCACTATACTTTCTAAGGTCCTATAAGCTGAGAAGTACTACGAAGTTAATATGCTCTCCTTTATCTAACCCTCTCTCTTTGATCTAGCAGTCTCAGAATACAGTCTCATACATACAACCCTGGTTCCAGCTAATATATGCTGGCTGAGTCCTGCAGTTCTTTAGTGGTATAATCTCTTTCCTCCCTTAACAGCTCTAGCATGCCTTTGGGAAGATTTTGTTAAAACATAACCCTAATTATTGGCCTATGGCCAAGAGGGCACACTGGGGCAATCCTGAAGAGAGGTGTGATATTGTCTTGAGGCGGGAGGGATTACTTTGTCTTCAAGGCAAGGTGAGTGCTGGTCATAAAAGGAAGGAATGGGCCATTTCTTCAAGCTAGAGTTTAAGAGATCTGAAAATTCAAGAATTTTTAGAGAACAGTGAGAGCAATCAAGATATTTTCACTCTGTATATTGTGGTCTTTCCTATTCCGGGTTCTGGCCTAACTTTTTGGGAGTGTAACCTTCTCAGGTCCTTGGATTTTCTTCAAATTAAGTTCTGGGATTGATACTCAGCTTTATCTGACCTCCCACGGCAAGAAGAAGACATTTTGTATGCTGTTAAAAAAAGACATCCGGATTTGAGTCCTAGTTTCAGTTGTGGTGCTTGCAGCTTTTTCTTACCTTTTCTTCAGAGCATCAAGCAAGCTCAGCCATAGCCATCCAATACTACTGTGTTTAGAGTTACTCTTTCTTCTGTTTTACTCCAACACCTGGCACCTGCTAATGTACTCCTTTCCAACAATACACCATCAGCATTCACCACTGGTTGAAAACATTAACAACTGAATGATCGACTTGTAACAGGGTCTCTCTGTGTTCCACCTACCATCAGCATTAGGGCCCTTACTAATTGCTGGGTGGCAGAAAATCTAGTTCATAAATCACAAGCCAGCATCTGATTTCTTGGGCCAATTTCAGTACCAATTATTGTAGGTTGTGTTCCTCGGGAGTCAGACACTGAGATGGTGGTTAGCATGCTGGAGGTATATTAGTGAGGGCTCTTGAGAAAGACAAAACAAAGCAGAATAGAACAGAAGTAACTGTAGAGGGAAGGAAATAAGCAGAATTGAGCAGGAGGAGAAATACAGTTGTCATGTGTCTCAAGAAAAGTCCTAAATTGCCCTTCAGGGAGACATGAAATTGGAGAACTCATCAGAACTGTCCGAAGTTGGGACAAAAGACTCAGGCTTTTACACCCCTCTATTAATCAGTCTTTGAATGCTGGTCAATATGCCCACTATCTGGGCTTATTAGTCTGTTAGGGAATCAGTGTGGTACATCACCATGTCCACCAAAATTATTTATTTTCTTTCTGGCTGTATTAGAGAAGGAATGCTAACTGTCATAACAAAGAACATAAAATCTCACCCGCTTGGGAGATTAAAATTTCATTTTTTGATCCTAGCACAGTCCAATGTTAATCAGCAGTGGAGATGCGGTTCTTCTTTATTATTATTATTATTATTATTGTTATTTATTATACTTTAAGTTCTAGGGTACATGTACACAACGTGCAAGTTTGTTACATATGTATACATATGCCATGTTGGTGTGCTGCACCCATTAACTCGTCATTTACATTAGGTATATCTCCTAATGCTATCCCTATGCCCACCCCGCAACCCCATGACAGGTCTTGGTGTGTCATGTTCCCTTTCCTGTGTCCAAGAGCTCTCATTGTTCAATTCCCACCTATGAATGAGAACATGCGGTGTTTGGTTTTCTGTTCTTGCGATAGTTTGCTGAGAATGATGGGTTCCAGCTTCATTCATGTCCCTACAAAAGACATAAACTCATCCTTTTTATGGCTGCATAGTATTCCATGGTGTATATGTGCCACATTTTCTTAATCCAGTCTATCATTGATGGACATTTGGGTTGGTTCCAAGTCTTTGTTATTGTGAATAGTGCCACAATAAACATACCTGTGCATGTGTCTTTATAGCTGCATGATTTATAATCCTTTGGGTATATACCTAATAATGGGATGGCTGGGTCAAATGGTATTTCTACTTCTAGATCCTTGAAGAATCGCCACACTGTCTTCCACAATGGTAGAACTAGTTTACAATCCCACCAACAGTGTAAAAGTGTTCCTATTTCTTCACATCCTCTCCAGCACCTGTTGTTTCCTGATTTTTTAATGATCGCCGTTCTAACTGGTGTGAGATGGTATCTCATTGTGGTTTTGATTTGCATTTCCCTGATGGCCAGCAATGATGAGCATTTTTTCATGTGTCTGTTTGCTGCATAAATGTTTTCTTTTGAGAAGTGTCTGTTCATATCCTTTGCCCACATTTTGATAGGGTTGTTTGTTTTTTTCTTGTAAATTTGTTTGAGTTCTTTGTAGGTTCTGGATATTAGCCCTTTGTCAGATGAGTACATTGCAAAAATTTTCTCCCATTCTGTAGGTTGCCTGTTCACTCTGATGGCAGTTTCTTTGGCTGTGTAGAAGCTCTTTAGTTTAATTAGATCCCATTTGCCAATTTTGGCTTTTGTTGCCATTGCTTTTGGTGTTTTAGACATGAAGTCCTTCCCCATGCCTATGTCCTGAATGGTATTGCCTAGGTTTTCTTCTAGGGTTTTTATGGCTTTAGGTCTAACATTTAACTCTTTAATCCATCTTGAATTAATTTTTGTATAAGGTGTATGGAAGGGATCCAGTTTCAGCTTTCTACATATGGCTAGTCAGTTTTCCCAGCACCATGTATTAAATAGGGAATCCTTTCCCCATTTCTTGTTTTTGTCAGGTCTGTCAAAGATCAGATTGTTGTAGATGTGTGGTATTATTTCTGAGGGCTCTATTCTGTTCCATTGATCTATATCTCTGTTTTGGTACAAGTACCATGCTGTTTTGGTTACTGTAGCCTTATAGTATAGTTTGAAATCAGGTAGCGTGATGCCTCCAGCTTTGTTCTTTTTGCTTAGGATTTTCTTGGCAATGCAGGGTCTTTTTTGGTTCCATGTGAACTTTAAAGTAGTTTTTTCCAATTCTGTGAAGAAAGCCATTGGTAGCTTGATGGAGATGGTATTGAATCTATAAATTACCTTGGACAGTATGGCCAATATCATTTTCATGATATTGATTTTTCCTATCCATGAGCATGGAATATTCTTCCATTCGTTTGTGTCCTCTTTTATTTCGTTAAGCAGTGGTTTGTAGTTCTCCTTGAAGAGGTCCTTCACATCCCTTGTAAGTTGGATTCCTAGGTATTTTATTCTCTTTGAAGCAATTGTGAATGGGCGTTCACTCATGATTTGGCTCTCTGTTTGTCTGTTATTGGTATATAAGAATGCTTGTGATTTTTGCACATTGATTTTTTATTCTGAGATTTTGCTAAAGTTGCTTATTGGCTTAAGGAGATTTTGGGCTGAGACGATGGGGTTTTCTAAGCATACAATCATGTCATCTGCAAACAGGGATAATTTGACTTCCTCTTTTCCTAATTGAATACGCTTTATTTCTTTCTCCTGCCTAATTGCTCTGGCCAGAACTTCCAACACTATGTTGAATAGGAGTGGTGAGAGAGGGCATCCCTGTCTTGTGCCAGTTTTCAAAGGGAATGCTTCCAGTTTTTGCCCATTCAGTATGATATTGACTGTGGGTTTGTCATAAATAGCTCTTATTATTTTGAGATACGTTCCATCAATGCCGAATTTATTGAGAGTTTTTAGCATGAAGGGCTGTTGAATATTGTCAAAGGGCTTTTCTGCATCTATTGAGATAATCATGTGTTTTTTGTCTCTGTTTCTGTTTATATGCTGGATTACATTTATTGATTTGTGTATGTTGAATCAGCCTTGTGGGAATGAGGTTCTTCTATACATAGTCATTGAGGGAAACAGGTTCCTTCCTTCTTGTGGCTCTGCCTTTCTTTGTTCCAGAACTCTACAATAGAACTTTCAGCAATGATTCAATTGTTCTACATTTACACTGACCAATATAATGGCTAATAGTCATGTATGATCATTAAGCACTTTAATATGGCTAATATGACTGAGGAACTAAATATTTAATGTTATTTAATTTTAACTAATAGGATATCTATATATATATCTATATCCATATATATGAGATATAATGAGATACATATGAGATTATATATATGAGCTATATATATATATATGAATTTACTAAGTATTATTAGCTTGTGTGATCACGAGGTCCCACAATAGGCCATCTGCAGGCTGAGAAGCAAGGAAGCCAGCCCAAGTTCCAAAGCTGAAGAACTTGTAGTCCGATGTTCGGAGGCAGCAAGCATCCATCACAGGAGAAAGATGTAGGCTGGGAGGCTAAGCCAGTCTAGGTTTTTCATGTTTTTCTGCCTGCTTTATATTCTGGCAGTGCTGGCAGCTGATTAGATGGTGCCCCACTCAGAGTAAAGATAGGTCTGCCTTTCCTAACCCACTGACTCAGATGTTAATCTCCTTTGGTAACACCCTCACAGACACACCCAGGATTAATACTTTGCATCTGTCAATCCAATCAAGTTGACACTCAGTGTTAATCATCACATCTACCTACTTCAGGTCTGCACCTATGCTCTATTACATGGTCAGAAGAACTAATCTCCGTTTGAGACTGGTCTTACTTTGTGTATTGATTGCCAATTAATTTAGGTCCTTAGGTCTATCTAGCCATTCTACTATATTTGCTTAATCACCACAGTCCTTCACTGTGCAAAATGATCACTTCACACTCTCACTCTTTTCTCAAATGTGTGGGAATTTCTCCCCCACTTCGCAAGCTACACTGTTTTCTATTTTGCTGAACAACAACAAAAAAAGCAAACAGAAGATAAATTCTACATGCTCTCAAAAGTGCATTTACATGCCTACAAGCTGCTGAACGCTTTGGTTCTATTACTATGGGTAAAATCTCTGTATGCCTGTGAAGAGACAACCCTTTCACTTGAGCTCTAGATCCAAGCCAATATTGCTACTCACAGACATGGATCCAGCTTTGTTACCATATTCTCCCTCTATTTGATCATTTCCATCAGGCAAAAATCTTGCTGACTTGTTTCAATTTTAAGTAAAACCTTCTCATGGCCTCACACGTATCTCCCACCCAATTTCTAAAAGATATATGTTTCAATTCCTTTTCTCCTCTTCTGTCTCCAACTATATCAATCAGATTTTAGTCCATACCTCTCTAAAATCTCAAACAGGAGGACAAGAGAATTTTTTTAAGAGTACTATCTGCCTGACACCGAATATTTTGATTAATATGATTATTTATCTTATCTTAAATAATCAGCAGTATTTTGCATACTTAATCATTCTCCCATTTTTGAACATTTTTTTTTTCCATTTACCTCCAAGAGATTACTGTCTCTTTATTCTTTTTCCACTTCCCTGGCAGTGTGGTACTTGCTTCTCAGTTCCTTTTCTGATTTCCTTTAATCTTCCTGAACAATAAATTTTGGAGTATCTCAGGGACTAGATTTTTAAATATTTATTTATTTCTAATATATACTAACTTCTAGATAATTACACTGAAACTCACGATTGAAAAACTGATCTTATAACTCCAAAATATATATCTTTTCCTGAATCTCAGACTTATAAATCCAAATGATGTCTAGTATAGATTACAATCTAATATACTCAAAAGACAATTGCTGATCCTCTCCAAAATCATCAATCTGTTTATTTCTCATCCTATACAGCAACTCTGTTCTTTCATTTGCTTATCCTGAAAACCTTGGATCCATGATGCTTGACACCTCTTTTTTCCTCACATCCATGTCAGACACATTAATAAACCTTGCTACTCAACTTTCAGATTTTTTTTAGAACAGAAAACTATCTCCTTACAGCCATTTCTGTTCAGGACATCCTAACTAGTCTTATGGCTTTCCTGTTACATCACTCTAATGTATTTCCAGATAAAGTAAAAGTCATCATTTAAAAATATGTCAGATTATATCATTTTATTTCAAAACTTTGTGAGGACTTTGCATTTCATTCAGAATAAAAGCCAAGGTCCATTCAATAGCCTTGAAAAATGAATAGAAATAAAAATAATAAATAAAAGCTAGTACCTCTTCTATTGGACACTGTGTTGGAAGTTCCAGCAAAAGCAATTAGGTAAAAAGGAAACAGAAGTTATCTAAATCAGAAAGATAAAAGTAAAATTACCTCTGTTCACAGATGATATAATCATATGTGAAAAACCCTAAATATTTTACAGAAAACTGTTAAAACGAATAAATTCAATAATGTTGCAGATACAAAGTTAATACACAAAATTCAGTTGTTTCTATACATCAATATGAACAATCCAAGAAGCAAATTAGTAAAATCATTTCACTTATAATAAAAATAAATAATAGTCTAATAGATAAACTTAATTAAGGAGATGAAAGAAATGCTTTTACACTAAAGACTACAAAACATTGCTGAAAAAAATTAACAGACACCAACTAATAGAAAGACTTCCCATGTTCATGGATTGGAAGACAATATGCTAAGACATCTGTATCAGTCAGTGTTCTCCACAGAAAAAGACACAATATGGAGGTAGGTAGATAGATAGATAGATAGATAGATAGATAGATAGAGGGAGATAGATATATTTTAAGGAATTGACTCACATGATTATGGAGGTGAATGAGTCCCAACATTTGGAGTCACCAATCTGGAGACACAAGGAGAGCCTAAGTTTCCATGTGAGTCTGAAGACAGAATAAAACCAATGTCCCAGGTTGAAGGCAGTCAGTTAGAAATTTCTTGTTACTCAGCCTTTTTGCTCAATTCAGGACTTCAGTTGATTGTATAGGAAGAACCCACATTGGTGGGGGCATCCGCTTTATTCAGTCTACTAACTCAAATGTCAATCTAATCCAGAAACACTCTCACAGACACAGCTAGAACAATGTTTCAACAAATATTTGGGCACTGCATAGCACAGTCACATTGACATATAAAATTAACCACCTCAATGTCAACAGTACCCAAGTGATCTACATATTCAGTGTAATTCTTATCAAAATCCCAACAACATTTTTTTTTTCCAAAATAGAAAAATCCATCAGTTTGGGATGATGAAAAAGTTATGAATATGGTCAGTGGTGATGATTGCGCAACAATGGAAATGTATTAAACGTACTGAGCTATACATTTAAAAATGTCTTAAATGGTAATTTATAGGTATTTTTTCACGCTAAAAAAATTCTAAACAATATGCACTTCTCTGATTTTGTAGAAAAAAACTCTAAACCTTTACTGTTTATATTCAGTGTTCTTTCTCCTACATACCAGATATCTTTCCATCTCAATATTTGTACACTATGTGCTCTCTAACTAGAATCTTACCCTATTATTCTCTCTTCTGCTTATCACCTTTTAATTCTCTAGAATTTTTAATATCACTGGAAAAAGAATTTATGTATTTGTTAATGTATCTACTTCTACTTTGTAAATATGTAAGCTCAGCAAGAGCAGGCAATTTATCTGTTTTATTTACTGATTTATCTTTTGGTTTCTAGAAGAGTATTTGGTACAAAGTAGGTACTTAATAATATTAGTTGAATGGATAATTGAAAAATTAAGAAATGAATGTTTTTACTACATATGATTTGCTGTCCTTCCATGCCCTTTAACATACATCATTGTGAATATGTTTTTGTCTCGCTTTCTGAAAACTAAGTACTTCTTTGATAAAGTAAGAAGTGCCATTACTTAAATCCTAGAAAATGGCAAAATACTTTGCCTCTCCTATTATTTTATGTTCCTTTACTTTTCTTTGCATTGTTGCGTTAACTCCTTTTGCTAATTTAATGGTTATGTTTGCTGTCAACATATGTATTTAATTGAGCTGGTTAATGTCACTGTTTATCTGAAAAAAAGAAAAGAAGACCGATATTCTGGGCCAGCACTAAGAAGTAACAGACAGAGCACAAATAATGTATAATGACATTTCATACAATATTTTCTGGGGTAGTGGAAAAATCTTTGCCAAGAAATCAATATTTAGAATCTGTTTAGATCATTATATTTGAGTGACGGCTACCTGAAAATGCACAGAACAATAGACCTACCAGATATAATAAAGAAAAGAAAGGAGAGTTTTTTTTTTTTTTAACTGGCATTATTCCATGATAAAATTTAGTAGCATGACAGATCAGTAGATAGAATAAGTGCTCTGTCAAGCCTTAACCCACTGTCCAAGTAATACACAAACATATCTGTTCCCAGTAAAGCAACTGAAGTTGTAGGAATGTTTCTAGTGTGTGTTTGCTTTGTTTTCTAAATTACCTATCAATCAGAAGCCACTGTGCTTGGATACAGGTGATGTAGGCAGTACCATTTTGTGTCTTTACATCTTTTACTCCTGGCAAAATGAAATAATTTATTGATGAATGTATTCGTTTCTTTCTGTCTTTCAATAAATATGCTGTAAGTGTTGGATAAAACAAAAATCAATGCTGAAGTATGAAATTAATAAACCCTAGAAAATTTTCAAAAGAATGGTCCTTAACAAGCATGGAGTCAAATATAGGGAAGAAATGATTAACTCAAGTAGTTATATTATCTCATCATCTTGTAGTGTGGTTTTCAATGACTATTCTTCACGAAGAAGAGATGGGAAAAAATTGTGAGGTTGAAGGCAGGTCATTGCACAATAAAAGCGCTCAACAATTTGTATTGAAACATTGAATTGCCAAATTGGCAAAAAAAAAAAAAAAAATCAAGTTGTAATATCAGGCAGAGATTATTATTCCTTTTCATTTGTCTTTGCTTCTTGTGTATGGTTTTGAATTAACAACTGAACAGCAGTGGCTCTTTCTCTCTTTAATGATTATACCTCCAGAATCATTTATTTGCACAAAATGTTTAATGAAAGTCTAACATATAACAGGTTCTGTATTGGGAACCACTCATTCAAAGATAAATAGTATAACCCCGTTTTTGATCACTGTGATATAATGTAGGACACAATTACATATAAACAAAAAATTATAGCAGAGACTTAAATACGAACCAAATCATGATGTGCTGATGTACTATATTCCTTGAATCACAAATGGTCCCACTAATATGAAACATCAGAGGGTATTTGATTGATTTTTATATTGAAAATAATGCAATTATTTCTTATACATCTAAAATAAAATGTTTTTGTATCAGAAAACTTCCTTCTTTGCTAATCTATGTTAACTGATTGGTAGCTGTTCAATTAATTTTGTTCCAGAAGAACTGTGATTGAGTCTGTCTTGCATTTAAAACATAAAAGTTACTGCTGTATACATAGTAAACAGAGTATATTAGTCTGTTTTCAGGCTGCTGATAAAGACATACCCAAGACTGGGCAATTTACAAAAGAAAGAAGATTATTGGACTTAAAGTTCCACATGGTTGGGGAAGCCTCACAATCATGGCAGAAAGCAAGGAGGAGCAAGTTACATCTTACAGGGATGGTGGCAGGCAAAGAGATAGCTTGTGCAGGGAAACACACCCTTATAGAACCATCAGATCTCATGAAACTTATTCACTATCACAAGAACAACGTGGGAAAGACCTGCCCCCATGATTCAATTACTTCCCACCAGGTTCCTCCCACAACACGTGGGAATTCAAAATGAGATTTGGGTGGAGACACAGCCAAACCATAAGAGAGATTTCCTTCATATAATTTGACAAAAATGTTAAGTAGAAAATATTGATAAATATAATTTTCTACTTTAAGAGTAAATGCAGTTGACGCTAAAACGACATGAGTTTAAACTGCATGGGTCCACTTTACACATATTTTTGAAAAACAAAATATATTTTAAAATTTTTTGAGAATTGTAACAATTTGAAAAATACTTGCAGATGAACTGAGTAGGCTAGACATATCAAAAGAATAAGAAAAATTCAGATATGTCATGAATTCATAAAATATATGTGGATACTAGTCGATTTTATCATTTACTACGAAAGAATGTGGTACACAAATATATTATAAAAAGTTACATTTTATCAAAATCTACATATACATTTGCAGATTGCAGGCGGTATCATTTACAGTTGAGAGAAATAAAAACAAATGTAACCATGCAGTATGCAATTATAACTGCATAAAATTAACTGTAGTATATATTGTACTAATATAAAAATTTTGTACCTACCTCTGGTTGCTAGTGTGATGAGCTCGAGTATTGCAAGTATCTACTTAAAACAGTGTGGCATTAATCAGCTCCACCTGAGAAGTTCCTGCCCAGTAAATTACTTATTGCAGTAAAAAGTAATCTCTAGGGGTTACTTTTTTATTTATTTTATTATTATTTTTTTTGTGGAAACAGAGTCTCACTCTGTCACCCAGGCTGGAGTGCAGTGACGTGATCTAGGCTCACTGTAACCTCTGCTACCCAGGTTCAAGCGATTCTCCTGCCTCAGCCTCCCAAGTAGCTGGGATTACAGGCTCCTGCCACCACGCCCGGCTAATTTTTGTATTTTTAGTAGAGACGGGGTTTCACCATATTGGTCACCCTGGTCTTGAACTCCTGACCTCATGATCAACCCGCCTCAGCTCCGCCTTCCAAAGTGCTGGGATTACAGGCATGAGCCGCCCTGCCGACCTACTGTGTGTTTTTCACCATGTTTAGTGCAGTATCATACACTTTGAATAACACCATGGGACCGACACGAAGTGCCACTAGTCATTCTGGAACCGCTCTCAAGAAGCAGAAAAATGTCATGACATTACAAGAAAGAGTTGAATCACTTTATATAAACCATACATTGAGATCTGCAGCTGAGGTTGGCCTCGTTTCAGACAATTTATATTGCAAACAAATGATGTAAATTTACGTATCAATAAATTCAGTGTAGTACAGTAAATATATTTTCCTTATAATTTTCTTGCTAACATTTTCTTTTCTATAGCTTACTTGATTATAAGAACACAGGATATGACATGTAATAAATACAAAATATGTGTTAATCAATTGTTTATGTTATTGGTAAGATTTCTGATCAACTGTAGGCCATTTAGTAGTTAAGTGTTGGGGGAGTCAAAAGTTATATGTGGATTTTTACCCACAGGTAATCAGTGCTCCAACCCCTGTGTTGTTCAAGGGTCAATTGTATTTATTATATAGAGAGAATCTTGTATTGTGGGTTTAAGTTTTGTTATCCTGGTAAATACATGTTGTAAAGCAATTTCTTTAAATTGTTTGGGCTTCCATTTTTTAATTGGACAACAAGAATAATAATACCTCTGCAGCGTTTCTAGACTTCTCAAATAAGACAAATTTGAAACTCTTTGGAAATCCTTTCTCTCTCTCACTCTCTCTGTTTCTTTCTTGAGAGGGTCTTATTCTGTCTTCAAATCTGGACGGCAGAGGCATGATCACAGCTCAATGCAGTCTTGACCTCCTGGACTCAAGTGACCCTCCCAGCTCAGCCTCCCTAGCAACTGGGACTACAGGTGTGCATCACCACACCTGCTAATTGTTTTATTTCTAGTAGAGATGAGGTCTCACTGTGCTGTGCAGGCAGGTCTTGAACTCCTGGGCTCAAGTGATCCTCGAGCCTAGGCCTCCCAAAGTGTTGGGATTAAAGGTGTAAGCCACCATGCCTGGCCTTTAGAAACTGATAAAAGTGAAATATTGCCTTTGAATTTGGGAGAGTACCATTTGTGTCATGGCCGGCTTATCCTGAGTAAGTCATTTAATCTCTAAGGATTTATAAAATGAAAAAGTTTGTCCATAAATACTAAATTACTTTGAAAAAATCATTGACCTATGAATCTAAGATAAAATCACTACAAAATACTAGTTATGATAACAAAGGACTGTATTTTCTGTATTATCAATAACTGTTTTCATTTTAAAGTAAGCACTTTGCAGTGTGGTATGCTCCTGCAAAGGGTAATGAATGGATCTGTTGGTGGTTAAATGACTCCTTCCAATTTTTATTTGTGTGGTGCCTCAGAAACTCCAGTCTTTAATAACTCAAAACATCATGTCTCCAGTTTCAAAAAATATATTAGCAATTTCTCCAAACAACCACAAACTAGCTTTTCCCTCTCACCTAATAGTAATCTGTGAATTTAAAAAATATGCAGGATATGTGAAGAACAGAATGGAATTAAAATTTAGTGTTTTTTTTTTCTTGAATTAAATTTAGTGTTTTTTTCTTGAAAGTCTCATCTCCAGAAGGCAGTGTTTCCAGGAATGGTTGCACACTGTCAGCTCATTTGTGTTGTCAGTGCTGCCACCTCATTCCCAGAAGAGCATCTGTGGATTTGGGGAGAAAATGCAATACTTCTGGGAATAGTGCCCAGAACATGCGAGCTTATGTGTCATTTTAGAAAGTCAGAGAGGGGAGAATAAAATATTCCCTTGCTTCAGTCTTTTATGTACAGTCATCAGTTCTGGTACTAACAGCTGCCGTATCCATATATTCTTATTTGTGGATTTTTTTTTTTTTTTTTTTTTTTTTTTTTACAGAATCTTTCTGCAATGTAGCTTTGGGCTTTTCTGTAGTTTCTTCTCTTGCAATCCTACCTCTGTTCACCGTAATTTTCTTATTCTCAAAGGGATAGCACAAGCATTAACAGCAACCAAAGGCACTGTTGACATGCCAAGTGATAAGGGTAAATGAAGTGAAAATATTATATCCCCTCAGCTCAAAAAGAGCACCTCTAATTATTTCAATAACTTTATAGGTAATTTGTGTATTTTATGAAAGCTTAACCTGGTAGGTATGCAGTAATTATTCTAACATTTGGTTATTTGTTTCCATGCACATTAGAAAAATATAACCGACACACTGAGCATAGAATATTACTTGGTTTTGTTGCTTTAGGTTTCTGTTCATGTAAGCAGTGGCATAGTAATCTGCCTTAGGATGACCAGGTGAATTACAGATGTAGTGCTCAGAAAACCAATGAAGGGGTTGAATCATCAGAACAGAAAGTGTTATCATTGTAGTTTATAAGTATAGATAGTAGGATCATATAAATTGGAGACATGGGCTTTCATATACTTAACAGACATATATTTTATCTTAGATTTTTCTTCACAGCATTGGAACTCCATTTCAGGAAGTTAATATTAAGCCTGCTAAATATGTATAAACAAAGTAAGTATATGTGCTGTTTTCAAGACACACACACACACGCACACACACACACAAACACAAATCTTAGTTCATCTGGGCTGTTATAACAAAATACCATAAACTGGGCTGCTTATAAATAACCAAAATTTATTTCAAACGGTTCTGGAGGCTGGGAAGCCCAAGACCAAGGCACTGACAGATTCAGTGTCTGCTAAAAATTGTCTTCTGGTTCATAAGAGGCATCTTCTCTATGCATTCTCACAGGGCAGAAGAGACTTGAGGACCCTTTTATAAGGGAATTAATTTCATTTATGAGGTCTCAGCCCTCATGAGCCAATCACCTCCTAAAGTCCCCATCTCCTAATACTATTGCATTGGGAACTGGGTTTTGACATACAAATTTTTGGGGGGACATAAACATTCAGACTATAGCAATCCACACACATCATATCTATTAATATAATTAAAATATATTTTATATCTAATTAATATATATTAATATAACAATAATTAATATAGAATTAATTTATTAATATATTGTATGTATGTACACATTCATATACACACATACATATATATAGATATAGATGGTACTGACTTAATGGTGGTCTGACTTACAGTTTTTTAACTTTACAATCAGTTTATTGGGGTACTAACTGCATTTTCAACTTACAATATTTTTGACTTATGATAAGTTTGTCAAGACATAATCCCATTGTAAGTCAAGGAATATCTGTATAACAAAACATAACACAATATATATGGAACAGATACACATACGTTTTTATCTTTTTGTGTTAAGTTGCTCTTTATTGAACATGTTTTAGACAATTTTTTTTTAAAGTACTGTTAATGCATTCAAGTGGAAGTTACCTAAATATATCAAGAGTGCTAAAAATCTTCAAAGGAATTAACATATTCAGAATAATATCAGACATATAGTATACATATTCAATTATAGCTGCTACTACTACTATTAGCATTGTTGGGTTTGACTGAGATTAAATATGTCTTCAGAGAGACACATTAATTGATAACCTTAGTTTTCTGTTAATATTGTAAAAGTGTCAGCTGCAAAGCAAATATTCAAAATATTATGAAAAAGCATTAGGAATCAAAATTTTCATGATGCCATAAACAAAAGTAAACTAATTCCTTTAGGGTTAGACCTGCTTCTGCATTCTGAAATGACTCACACTGACACACACACAATTTGATATTATAGTGTCTGACTTCAAAGACTGTTGTAAAACTTCCAAAGAAGAAAAGAAAAAGAAAAGGATATCCCAGCATTTTAGAAATTTTTTAGCATTCCAATTCAATAAAAATATAAGAATATTTATTTATCATGTTTTATTAACTTACAAAGCTTATAGTTTCTGGAGTAATAATGAATAAACATTAAATATGCTGATAAGACATTTTAAATAATAAATTGGGTCAATACAAGCAAAGGAAATGGTAAGGTGCTTCTGTCAAAAGAAATAGTTTACTACAAAATTACAAATATAGCCCCAAACTGAAGGCAGTAAATATTTTCATCACTATAATACAATGTATTCTATTCACTGTAAGTTAATCCTCTGATGTTATCTTAGTATTAAGTGTGTGTTATGTATGTGCTAAACACTGAGACCATGGAGACCTTTTGTTCCGCCAGTCTTTGCCAATGAGTACAACCGGAGTAGGGATTTTAAAACTTACTGATGACCAGGCACGGTGGCTAACGCGTGTAATCCCAGCAGTTTGGGAGGCCAAGGCGGGCGGGATCACCTGAGGTCAGGAGGTCGAGATCACCCTGGTCAACGTGGTGAAACCCCAACTCTACTAAAAATACAAAAATTAGCTGGGCATAGTGGCTGGTGCCTGCAATCCTAGCTAATGAGGAGAATTGCTTTAACCTGGGAGGCAGAGGTTGCAGAGAGCTGAGATCGCGCCATTGCCCTCTAGTCTGGGCAACAAGAGCGAGGCTCTGTCTCAAAACAAAACAAAACAAAACAAACTTAATGATAAGTTCGCGACATAATCTGGAAGTGATTTATTGGGATAAGCATGAAAGGCACTACATTCACAGTTGATGAACAATGAGGGCTTGTTCCACGTATTCGAACTGTATCACAGGAAGTAATGTCCTGTATCCTACACCCACCATCCTCTACCCCACACCACCGGGACATGCCCAAAAAGCGTACTTAAAGTTGTAAAAATATATCAATCATAGTAAAGAGAGGCCACTGAACTCTTCACATGTTTTCTAATATTAATCTAGAAATGGGAAATTACAAGAAATATAGTTTTGTAGTGAAATCTATTTTTTTTTTTAAATGGTGAATATCCATCCTTCTCTATTCGAGGCAAAATAACAACTTTCGTTTTCTGGCTAAAACCGTTAATACCTGGTGCTGTATGCATCACTAGGGACTGCTTTTGCATATTAGGATATTTTTCAGAGCTATCAGCACAATTGGACAACCTTACAAAATCCATTTGTATCAGTTTTCCACATGAAAGACAGAGTAAATTCATTAATGACAAAATTGGAGCATCAGCCATCAAGCCTTGATCATGGCATGTTAGATTATTTTATGTGTCAGAATGACTTAGTTATTAACTTATTTAAAAACAATTACTGAAAAGTATTTTGACCATTATAAAGACATCATTGAAGGATAACAAAAGTAAGTGGCCTTCTCACATAATTTCCCAAGTGAACACCACTTTTGTATTGCCGAGACATGCTCTTGTTCCCTGGTATTTCACACATTACCAGATTACTTGACACATTCAGAAGAACAAAATTTAAAGAACACCTCAGTTTTTTTTTAAAAAGAATTTTCTTATTCAAAGTCATTTATCTTATCTTCACTAATAATGAATTCTCTATACCAGAAATTATCACAAAAGAACTCGGTGTTTCCAATTTCCAAATATGTACATTTTTCAGTTGAGATTCTCATTAATAGGTTAATATAGAAAGCAATGGAATAGTTGTATTATATTAAGCTTCATTTAATGTTAATTTAAGCTTCAAAGATTCAAAACTCTATTATTTGGTGATAATAAACATGTTATCCTTCTTGAAAAATTAATTATTAAGCATGCAGTTATTACATTGATTAAATTAATGGCTATTTGGGTGATTTTTAAAATTTTTAATATTAAATAATGTTCTCACATAATGACATTATTACAATGATCATAAAAATGTTCTTTTTAATACACTTATTAAGCAAAGAAAAGAAAAGCAATATAAAAATAATAATAGTAAAGCTGGTAAACAAACATGACACAAAAACATAAGCATAATATGTAAATGACTTAGTTTTGAAAACTGCTACATTAAATTTAAAAATCTTAATGAGAGATAGAAGGATAAATATTTCTTAACTTTTTTTTTTTTTTTTTTTTTTTTTTTTTTTTTTTTTTTGAGACGGAGTCTCGCTCTGTCGCCTGGGCTGGAGTGCAGTGGCCGGATCTCAGCTCACTGCAAGCTCCGCCTCCCGGGTTTACGCCATTCTCCTGCCTCAGGCTCCCGAGTAGCTGGGACTACAGGCGCCCGCCACCTCGCCCGGCTAGATTTTTGTATTTTTTAGTAGAGACGGGGTTTCACCGTGTTAGCCAGGATGGTCTCGATCTCCTGACCTCGTGATCCACCCGTCTCGGCCTCCCAAAGTGCTGGGATTACAGGCTTGAGCCACCGCGCCCGGCCTATTTCTTAACTTTTAATCAATTTAAAGATATGATTTAGCATCCATTATAAAAAAAATCTAGTATAGCATCAAGTAGCTAAAGTAGTTGGATAATTAAGTTTATACAGTTTCACTAAAATATTTGTCATTAGATAGAAACATAAAAAATGATTTTTGTATAATATTATAAAGCTTATAAATCTTTGATTCTCATTTGTTAATTAGTCTTTATTATAGTTTAAAAATCTGCAAAGAAGTCAAAAGTACTTCAGTTAATGTTATATATCTGTTGCTATTGGTGATAAAATGTAACTAATATTTTGTTTCAAAACAAATTATATGTATTATTCTGGTGGCCTTTGGGAGATATAGTTTTCTCTGCTCTGGAAAGAAATGTCTCGATTTAGAAACCTAATAAAATTTCCTTAGAAATTTAGAAGTATTTCCAATTCTTAGGAACAACGATTCCAAGTATTTAAGACTAAGACAAGTGACTGTTGCCACATTTGGTTATTAGACAGATTTTATTAGTAAACCTACATGCCCAACCTCAACATCACATTTGGTATCAAATGTCAGGACAGGCTGTGACAATAAAGTGACGGTTGGGAGAATAGCCACTTTTTGGAACTACAAGCCATGATTTGGTACTCCAAGAAAAATGCAACAGCTGACTAAATCAACTACTTCCTTTAGGAAGAAAATCCTACCCAAAGAGGCACTAGTTAAAATGCATGTGAAGAAATGTACTACCAATTTTTGAAAGAAAAGAAACACCTTTAGAACAGCTAGTCAATCTCTACTTGTGATGGAATCTAGATTTATCTGATTGTTGACTCTGCAAAAATAGTGACCCTAGTTATTCAGGATTATTTCACCTCTTTTCCCCTAAACAGAATCTCAGGCAATAGCTCATACCTCAAACATTTGTCCCAAGGATGGATTGCTGACTTTGTGGACTTTACTAGAGGGCTCTGATATTTAAGAAGAGGCTTGCTTTGTAAGTACAAAGAGAGAGAGACATGATTTTGGGTTTTTAGCTTAGATCATTCAGACATCCAAGTATCTATTTGTCCCAAAATGTGATGACACATTTTTGTTTTTTTATTGATACTACAATTGCAAGACAATTAAAGTTTCACCAAATTTGTTGCTTGGATAACAGTGATTTAGCAGTATCTTCTATACTTTCTTATGGTGATATTGGTTTGTATATGACTCAGAGTATAAATGTCCACAGTTTTGAAATATTTGAGCCAAAAGGGGCCTCATGAATCTTTTAACTTGTTCATTTTATAACAGTGAATTTTAAGAGCTTTTAAAAACATATTGCAGTAATTAGTATTATAGCTAGCTCTAAAACCTACATCTTCCAATTCCTGAACCAGAGTTTACATTCCCAAAGGGTTTTTTATACTGCTGAATTTTGTTTTTATTTATATCAGTAATCTGGCCACATATTTTGTTATGTAACCAGTTAGAAGTAATAGTACTATGTTGAAATCACTTCACTAAGGATTTTGAACATCATCAAAAGAAGCACTTAAAATTCTTGGTGGTTGAAAAAAATACAGATTTGTGTGTGTACATTTATAAAGCTACCTATCAATATTCAGGTGTGTACAATGTATCAGACACAGTAATAAGTGCTTGACATATGATAGTTTAAAGAGTAGTTGATAGAAGTGACACAAAAGTAAAGAGATAGAGCATGTAGTGAGTATTCCCTATGTGCCAGAAATTGTATATCTACTAGATCACATTTTATGAGGTCCACACTTCTCATAATAAAAGCTACCATATTTTGGTTTGGATGTTATATGTTAGTCATTTTACAAATAAGATCATTCAATTTCCATAAAAAAATCTTTGTTTATTTTTTCCAGATACAAAATTGTGTCAACAAAAAGAACCAAACTCTAAAATATTTGAAGAGATTTCCTCTGAGCCAAATATGAGTGACCATGGCCCAAGACACAGACTCAAGAAGCCATAAGAATATGTGCCCAAGGTGATCAGGCTGCAGTGTGGTTTTACACACTTTAGGGAGACAGGACGTCAATCAGTACACGCAAGTTATACATCAGTTTGGCAGTGGGGTGGCAGTTTGGGAAGGTTTCTAGGTTATAGGTGGATTCAAAGATTTTCTGATTGGAGACTGATTGAAAGAGAGCAATTATCACTTAAGGACCAGGAATCAATGAAAGGGAGTGTCTGGGTTAAGACAAGGAATTGTGGAGACCAAGGTTCTTATTATACAGATAAAGTCTCCAGGTGGCAGGCCTCAGAGAGAATAAGTTATACATATTTCTTATCAGACTTAAAAAGGTGTCAGACTCTTAGTTAATTCTCCTCCTGGATCACAGGAAAGACCTGGAAGAGGAAAAGGATTCTGTGCAGAATGTACATTTTTCTCTATAAGAGACAATTTTGCAAGACCATTTCAAAATATGTCAGATAAATATATTTCGATATAAAATATTTCCATGTTTTTTCAGGGCCTGCTATCTGTAATGCTGATATTTTTTTGATACAAAGACTCCATTGTCAGTTTTAAGGTCTCTGTTTTAATGTTTGTTAATGTTAGTCAGTTGTGCCTGCATTCCAAAGGGAGGAGGTGATAATGAGGCATATTGGGGGGAGGGGGAGCAGGGGGCATGGAGGAACCTATTCCCACAGGGCCTGAACTAGCTTTTCAGGTTATCTTTGAAATGCCCTTGGCCAAAGAGGGGTCCATTCAGTAGGTATGGGGACTTAGAATTTTAGTTTTTGGTTTATCATTGTGTTTTAGGCCATTCTTGCATTGTTATAAAGAAATACCTGAGGCTGGGTAATTTATACAGAAAAGAGGTTTAATTGGCTCATGGTTCTTCAGGCTGTACAGGAAGCATAATGCCAAACATCTGCTCAGCCTCTGCGGAGGCTTCAGGAAGTTTATAATGCTGAAAGGTGGAAAAGGTACAGGCATGTCACATGGCAAAAACAGGAGCAAGAGAGCAAGGAGGGTGAGTTGTCATACAATTTTAAACAACCAGTTCTCATGAGAACTCACTATCATGAGAATAGCATCAAGGGAATGGTGCTAAACCATGAGAAATCCACCCCCTTAATCCAATCACCTCCCACCAGGCCTCCAACACTGGGGACTACAGCTCAACATGTGATTTGGGTAGGGACACATATCCTTACTACACTAAATTGTATATATAAAAAAATACAGATCAAAAAATGTAACTATGGCAGACTGTCTGATTTCAGTCCCTCAGCAATATCCTCCACATGTGCCAGGTATTCTCAATGTACATTGGTTACCATGACTGTTAAATTCATTATTTCTTTCTCTTTAAAATGTCCCAGCACATGGTGCCCCATGTCTGAAACATCATTACAAATATCTTTCCTATATTTCCACCATCTATGAATATTTCTCCTAATAGACTAACACCACGGTAGAGTTTGAATTATCTTTCATCTCTGTATCCTCAGAATTATGCATGGCATTGAGCATATAAAAAGTACTCTCAACGATTTTGAAAATACAAATAATAAGATGGTTTCTTTCCATTTGGAGTTGATAAATACTTCAATGAATAATTAATAACAAACATCTATTGGGATGTTTCTAATTAAATTTAAATTAAATTAAATATAGCTGAATCCAATTATTTAGAAATAATTCTTTCACAGAAAATTAGTTATCTCAGTTTTTTATTCTTAAACCTTCAGCTGATTGGATAAGCTTCACCTACATTATATAGGGTAATCACATTTACTTGAAGTCTTCAGGTTGTAGATATTAATCGTTTCTACACAATACTTTCACAGTAAAGTAATATCTAGACCAGTGTTTGACTAAAAATTGAATACGATAGCCTAGCCATGTTGACATATAAAATTTAACCATTACAAGCTCCATAAATGTTAGCAAAATTTAACATTTGTAAATGAATGGCAGATACAGACATGAAGCTTCCGGAATATCTATCTATGCATTTTGTAAATCTTTATTAAATCAAGGTAAAGATGTTTGAGCATGGTTTGATGTGTCATAAAAATGCACCAGTACTGATGATTCTGTGGAAACATGGTACACCCTGAGCTATAAGGGATCTGGAAAATCTTGGCTACTGTTAATAATCAGCTTGAGACCATACTTAGAAGTTAACACTATCATAAGCGCCTAAGTATTTGCTTAGGAGTTATAAGGTGTATTAGTGAAATACTGGAAACTTTTCTATATCAGAAATAGCTGACAAAGACATGTGATTTCTAAAACTGATGTTTGAAATGAGAAAGCAGAAAACTCTCTGCAACCTTTTGGGAAATCAAACTGTTTACAATTTCACCTAGAATTGCCCTATGAAATTAATATGCTTCCAAAGTATTCCTGATCTTTGGAAAAGTAACTCCATTATTGAATTATGTCCAAGAGCTAAAGGTTTGGTGTATTTCTTATTCTGTTATCAATTTCAAATACAATGCTTAAGGTAAGAAGCATAGCACTTAGGCAATAATTTCTTATGAACAAATCCTGCATCTGCCACATAGAAGACATTCATGATGATGCATTATCTGTTTTTAAGAAATGCAATGGGATTGACCAAAAAGTCATTCTTTATGGGCAGAAAACCCAGACTGAAATGTTTCCTACCACTGACCACCCACTACATATCTACTTTTAAAACAAGCCAAAGTAGCATCCCACAGATCAATTACTCAGGTTTATAAGCCTGTTTTACACAATTCTTTCATTATTAACATTTACATTGGATGTTTGGTAATGGCTAGAATCTGCAGCAGCATGTTACAAATATTTAGGAAAGTATTAATATCTATGAAACAAACATTTCCAGAAGAGCACTGCATATATGTTGATATAAACGAGTTAAGAATTGACATAAGATCACAAAAGAGGTTTATCAAGTAGTGGCAGGTACAAATATTGTCATAAAGGAAATTATATAATTCCTTAACTCAGTTATTCTGACATGAATTTAATTCTTATATAGAAAACAATTGATATTTTAATCCAAACCAGCATTTGTTTTTACTAAGAAAACTGTAAAGCAAATGTAATAGTAGCATACAACAACAGTCTTTTTACTGTCATATAGAAGTAACGACTTAAAAGTCAATAGCTGTTTGACATTCTCCGTAGCATCTTCATGTTGGCAGATTTGAACCTATTGAATGTCTGTTTTTAGTAACATTGTAGGAGCAATTTTTTTTTTTTTATAGAATGTTCTGTTTTGTTTATTTTCAATATAGAATGAAAACAACATATGGGTTCTAGTAAGGCAGTTGATAAACATTTTTTTTCACCCAAATGTGTTACATGAATTATTTTTACTCACAAGGTCAGCTCAAATTTCAGAACAGAAATGATCAGACTTTAACCAGGAACACAGATTTCAGACTTAATGACCTACTCCCTATACATCCTATAATTTTACTAGAGATGGAAAAGAACATAGAGATTCACTAGAAGACCTGGCCTGAATAACTCTCCTGCTGCGGTGATTTGAATACGGCATTTAGCCCAGATTTTTGCATGGGAAAAAAATACATATCTTATTTCAGGGCTGGTTATTACTTGGACTTGAGGACTTTTGTTTTATGACTACTACTTGAAGCTGTTTGTGGTGCCTTCAGTCACTCAGCACTCTTGCTCCCGCCCCACCCCATCTCACCCCTCCTCCTTTGTGTACCTTCCCCTTTATTCTTTCCTTTTTTTTTTCTTTTTTTTTTTTTTTTTTTCCTGAGACAGGGTCTTACTCTGCCACCCAGAATGGAGTCCAGTAGTGTGATCTTGGCTCACTGCAGCCTTTACCTCCAAAGCTCAAGTGATTCTTCCACTCGAACCTCCCAAGAAGCTGGTACCACAGGCATATGCCACCATGCCTCGATAATTTTTGTATTTTGTGTGTGTGTGTGTGTGTGGAGATGGGGTCAAACTGTGTTGCACAGGTTGGCCTTTTTGTTTTTTCTTAAACAGCAAATTAGCAAGGAGAGTTGTCCCTTCTTCCAGTTTAGGATGAATTCTTTTTCTTAGAAGGCAGAATAATACAGACTTAATGTACATGTTTCCTTTGAATTCCCGTTATGCATATTTTTATCCTTGAGGTAGAAATGAACCACCCTTACACAACACTGAGCCTGTCTTTTTTGAAATTTTATATTACCAATTTAAATTACACATGTTACTAGCATTGGACATTTGCCTCAGGGAATTACTGTAGAATGACAATTTAAAATATTGACTCCAAAGAGTTGTAGTCTTTTAGGACAGCAAACATTTTATACATCAAAACCTTATCTTTTTGAAGTTTAGAGTAATATAACAGTAAATCTCAGATCAAGCTTTCTTAAAACCATGTTGATGTTTGACTCATGAAATGCTATTTGTGGTGTATGATCAGTGTAGAGGAAACAGATTGGTTTTTTATTTTTATTTTTATAGTGTACTTGTTAATCTATGTCTAAAGGTATTATGCTAATTATAACACTACTCTTCACATTCAGAATCCAAATTGCTCATTTTCAAGTTTTTCTTTTTTTTCCAAATTGTCATCTGTTAATTACTTGTTTAATGGAGTGTGTAATTACCTACTTTAAGTTAGAAAACTGTTTCCATTTCAAAGAGAGAAACCTACTTTAGAAGTGAAAGAATATAAATGCAATCCATTCTGATATAGAATATAACTCTTTACTTCCCTTAATGATCTAAGTGAGAAAATGAGATTGAAAAGCAACTCACCATATTTTCTATTTATGTATTTGAGCATATCACATCAAACATAGGTGAAATTTATGATAAAGATAACACAATCACATTTAACTACACTTTGCGGAGTGAGTCAACTCTCTATTCAAGTCATTTAAACAACTAATCTCTAGACCAGGAAGAAAACCAAGTCATTAATGACATACACTTTTAAAAGTGTTTTGTTTTTCAAATACTTGGCTAGAAGAGAAAAGTGAGTCATAAAAGAGACTAAGTGAGGGAACAAGATATTAGATAAATGGAACAACTTAGGAAAGACATCAATAATAAATAATGTTAATTGAATTCAGGGTTTATTCTATCCAAGAAACAAAAAAATATAAGGTATAACCAGGATTCCCTTGTGTCACATATGAGTAAACTGAGCTTTCCAGATATTAAGTAAAATTGATTACTGTAATTCAATCGAGCAGCAGTTTAATCTTCACACTCCAAGCTATTGCCTTCAAACTAAATGCTAGTACTATAATGGAAATAATTGAATTTGGATGATCTTAGGGAATGAAGAAAAATAGACTTTTTGATAATATTTTGATGATGACTGTTCATTCTCTCAATGGTCTATAATGCTGAGATTTGAAAAGTGACCAGAAAAGCTCTTGATAGCAAAATCTTCATATTGGATGGGAAGTGAAGGACTATATTTATGCTCTTCTTTTTGATGAAAATGTTTGTAATATGAGGGTAAGTGGTTGGGAACTTAAGTAAATGTCTTGAAAAACTACAGGCTCAGTGGGTAAAGGCAACAAAAATAACAGTTTAAGAAACTCTGTGCTGGGCGTGGTGACTCACACCAGTAATCCCAGCACTTTGGGAGGCCGAGGTGGGTGGATCATAAGGTCAGGAGATTGAGACCATCCTGGCTAACACGGTGAAACCCCATCTCTACTAAATATACAAAAAAGTAGCCAGGGGTGATGGTGGGCACCTGTAGTCCCAGCTACTCGGGAGGTGGAGGCAGGAGAATGGCATGAACCTGGGATGGATGCAGAGCTTGCAGTGAGCCGAGATCACATCACTGCACTCCAGCCTGGGCAACAGAGCAAGTCACTGTCTCAAAACAAACAAACAAACAAACAAACAAAAAAACCCCTGAAATTTCTGTTCATCTAAAAGCAAGAAGAAAACTAGCAAAAATGGCCAGAATCAACTTTTCCAGATCTCCGGATATAAACAAAAGGCTTTCAGGGGTTGAAAAAAGTTTATTCAAGAAAAATAGTTGAGTTTCCGTATGAACTGTGAGGCTTATGACAATTTAACTTGCTCTATTTCTACCCCCCTCTCTTTAGCTCTGTATTAACCTTGAAAACCAATAAACCATGAACATCCTGAAATCTAACATCTTGGCAGCCATCAGAAGGAGAAGAAAGAGCTGTAGCACTTTCAAAGCATCACTCTCAGGGAATCATTATTTATTGGCCCGGCTGGTGGTTCCCTGGGAGTCTCTGCTTGCCTGGTTGTCTTTATTTGAACTGAGTCAGATTTCACCCAATGTGAAAAGTCTTTCCCTGGAGCTGTATGTTGAAGCATTTTGAGGTAATTGTTTACCTTCAAGAGCTGCCTACAGTAGTAGATAATAGTTGGAGCTAAACAATAAGTTAACTAGAAAGCTTAAAAGGAGAAGAAAGAGAATGAGATGTCCATAGGGATTTTGAAAAACTATGATATGTTTTTGGGAATCTAGCAGTACATGCATATTGCACATGCATAGGGCTCTATCCACGCTCAGGAAGAATTCTAGAAGGTCTGAAGCTTTCAACTCTGGCCAGTGTTGAGACTCTGAGGAGGCAGGAAGTGAAAGGTAAGGCAGAGTTGTCAACTGCCAACTGGAGTGTCAAAGGCGTGCCACAATATGCATGGTCTCCCAGCAAAGACTGGAAGACTTATTAAGGAAATATCTGTCCAATAATAAGAAGAGCAATGAGCTGAACAAACAGACAGAGACTTTACCAACTATAGAAAATAAAGAATACAGACTTTAACAGATTAGTTCTGGAAAGTTAAGGGAAGGAAAAAGAAAAAGAACAAAAACAATCACTAACAGCAGCAACAGTCAACCATGGAGAAGAGAAAGAAACTGATTTTCAGAGTTGTCACATTAAATAACTCAACATGCCCAGTTTTCAACAACAAAAACAAAGAATATGAAAAAAAAATGAAAATATAACCCATACACAAGAAAATGCTATTATATAATAAATATAATCCTTGAGGAAGCCCTCCTGTTGGACTTACTAAAGACTGTAAATTCACTTTTAAAGATATATTGTAAGGACAAAAGACAATCCTGTCCAAAAAAGTAAAGTATAAGAATGCCACCTTTTCAATTAGAGAATATCAATAATAAGATACACACTATACAAAGGAATAAAATAGACACCCTGGAGTTAAAAAATAAAATAAATAAAATAAAACAATAAATAAAGGGGGTTAAGAGCAAATTTCAGCAGGCAGAAGAAAGATTTCACAAATTTAAAGGTAGATTCAATTGAGATTATCCAGTTCAAGGAACAGAGAAGAAAAATGAGAACAGCATTAGAAAAATGTGGGACATCATCAGATATACAAACAGGCTTACGATGTGAGTCCAGGAGGAAAGAAGAAAGCAAGACATAAAAAATGTTTCAAAAATTAATAGTTGAAAACGTTCTAAATTTGATTAAAAACAAAGTTGACACATCCGAGAAGCTCATTGAATTCTGGCAAAGTTAAACTCAAAGAGATCCACACCTAAACACTTCATAATCAAACTGTTGAAAGCAAATTATAAAAAAAAAATATATACTGAAAGCAGCAAAAGGTAAGTAACTCATCACATATATAGAATTTGTAATAAGATTAAGAGCTGATTTCTTATCACAAACCTTGAGGTCTAGGAAGCAGTCAGAAGCCTTATTGAAGTTGAAAGTAAAAAGACTGTCAACCAAGAATTTTGTACCCAGCAAAATAATCCTTCTAAACTAAAGGAGAAATTAAGACATTTCTAGATTAGAACAACAACAACAACAACAACAACCCACAGTGAATTAGTCCCTAATCAAACTGTAATACTAGAAATATTAAAGGGAAACTGTCAGGCTGAAAAGAAAGAACAGTAGACAGTAACTTGAAATCATCTGTAGAAAGGAAAAAATTAGTAAACTTTTCTTCATAAGTAAATATGAAAGACAACGTTACCTTTTTTTTTTTGTTTTTCTCCCTTCCTATTTGATGTAAAGCAGTAAGTATAAATGTGTTAATGGTATGCACAAAGCTGTCATTTGTAATTTAAAAAAGAACAAATCTGAATACATTTAAAAGGACTGAAATTATACGAAGTATTTTTCTCCAACCAAAGTAGAATGAAATTAGAAATCAATAAAAGAGGAATATTTGAGTAATAAACAAATATGTAAAGACTGAACAACACATTCTTTTTTTTTTTTTTTTTTTGAGACGGAGTCTCGCTCTGTCGCCCAGGCTGGAGTGCAGTGGCCGGATCTCAGCTCACTGCAAGCTCCGCCTCCCGGGTTTATGCCATTCTCTCGCCTCAGCCTCCCGAGTAGCTGGGACTACAGGCGCCCGCCACATCGCCCGGCTAATTTTTTGTATTTTTTTAGTAGAGACCGGGTTTCACCATGTTATGAACAACACATTCTTAACAGCAAATGGATCAAAGAGCAAATCACAAAATGTATCATAAAATATTTTTAGATATATGGAAATGAAGACACAATATATCAAAACTTACGAGATGCAGCAAAAGCAGTTCTTAGAGGGAAAATTATATCTCTAAATTTCTGTATTTTAAAACAAGAAGAGAAAGATCTCAAAACAACCACCTATTTTTTCACCTTAAGCTAGAACCAGAAGACCAAATTAAACATAAAGCAACCAGAAAATATAAGTGATAAAGAACACAGATGGAATAAATGGAATATACAATATAAACCCATACAGAAAATCAACAAGATGAAATTGGTTCTTTGGAAGGATCAGCAAAATGTATTATTTTTTAGTAGACTAGCCATGAAAATAAGAAATAACTAAATGTATTCAATCAAAAATAAAAGAGGAGACATCACTATTGATCTTACAGTGATAATAGGGACTATAAGGACAGATTGTGCTCAGTTATATGCTAACAAATTAGATAACACAAAGGAAATCGACAAATTTCTAGAAAAACGTAAACTACTGTAACTAACTCTATAAGAAATAGGTAAATTTAAAAGACCTATAAAATTAAGGCAATTGATTTAGTACCCAGAAAAGTATTCACAAAGAAAGGCTCAGGACCAGATGACTTCACTGTTGAATTTTCCCAAATATTTGAAGAGGAATCAACCCTCTTCCTTCACAAACTCTTCCAAAAAAATAGAAGGGAACATTTCTCAACTCACTTTATGAGGCCATTTTTAAACTAATACAAAAATCAAACACTTCAGAACAAAATATGAATGCAAAATTTCTCAAAATTTCCAACAAAATACTAGAAAATCAAATCCAGCCACATGTAAAAATAATTATTCATCATGATCAAGTGAGATTTATTCCATGAGTTCAATGTCGGTTGCACATACAAAAAAATCATTAAAATGTAATGCATTATATTAATACAATAAAGGATAAAATGCACAGAATAATCTCAAAATATGCATAGAAGCATTTAAGAAAGTTCAATATCCTTTAATAAGAAAGCCACTGAAACTTGGAAGAAAAGAAAACGTTTTTAACCAGCTAAAAGGCATCTGCAGAAAATGTTGAAATATTGAGAACTTAAAATCAAGAGCTAAAAGCTACCTTAAAATCAAGAGCTAAAAGTCACCCATTTTAAAAGGAAGAACTAAGAACTATAATCCTCTCTATTTTAAGATGACTTGATCTTGTATATATAAAAAAAGTAAGGGATTCATGAAAATAATAATAAATATTAGAACTAGTAAAGGAGTTGAGCAGAGTTGTAGGATCAAAGATCAACATACCTAATGGAATTGTATTTTCGCACTAGCAATAAACAATATAAAAATTAAATAAATAAAACTTTTCAATGTAGAATAGCATCAAAAACAATAGAATAACTAGTTAAAATAGGAGCGTATCACTTGTATATTGAAAACTAGTAACATCATTTAGTTTAAAAAAAAGATAAATAGCTCAGGTATGGTGGCTCATACCTGTAATCCCCAAAATTTGGGAGTCCAAGTCAGGAGGATCACTTGAGCCTAGGAATTTGAGACGAGCCTGGACAAGACTGTCTCTACAAATAATTGCAACAACGGCCAGGCGCGGTGGCTCAAGCCTGTAATCCCAGCACTTTGGGAGGCCGAGGCGGGCGGATCACGAGGTCAGGAGATCGAGACCATCCTGGCTAACACGGTGAAACCCCGTCTCTACTAAAAAATACAAAAAACTAGCCGGGCGAGGTGGTGGGCGCCTGTAGTCCCAGCTACTCGGGAGGCTGAGGTAGGAGAATGGCGTGAACCCTGGAGGCGGAGCTTGCAGCGAGCTGAGATCTGGCCAGTGCACTCCAGCTTGGGTGACAGAGCGAGACTCTGTCTCAAAAAAAAAAAAAAAAAAAAAAAATTGCAACAACAACAACAAAAAGACGATGACAACAATAAAAATAGAAAAGCAAAACAAAACAAACAAAAATAAGAACAAAGAGACAAATCATAAGAACAATGCAAATTTTCATGGATTAGAAGACTTAATATTGTTAAAATGACAATATTTCCCTGATTGATCTATAGATTCAATGCAATCTCTACCAAAATCCCAGCTAATTTTTTAAAGAAATAATTGAGAAACATATCCTAAAATTAGTAAGGAAATGAACGGAACCCAAAATAGTGAAATAATTTTGAAAAAAGAAAATAAAGTACATATACTGCCCAGGCTCAATATTTTCTATACAGCTATAGTATTCAAAACAGTTTGTTACTTACATAGCGTAAACATAGATAAATAAAATTGAGAGTCTAGCAATACATCCATACATATCTGAGCTATTAATTTTTTACATTATTTCCAAGATCATTCAATGGGGAGAGAAGAGTCTGTTTAACAAATGGTTCAGGGACAACTGAATATACATACATAAAATAATGAATTTGCACCTTTACCTCACACCATATGCAAAAACCACATGGAAGTGAATAAAAAAACCTAAATATAAGAGCTAAAAGTATAAAAGTCTTGTAAGAAAACAAGAGTAGATCTGTATGACTTTGAATTTAGCAAGGATTCTTAGATATGACACCAAAGGGAAAAGAAACAAAAGAAAAATGATAAATCAAACTTCATGAAAATTAAAAATGTTTCCGAATCAAAACACACTATTAAGAAACACAATCTATATAATGGGAGAAAATATTAGGAAATCATACATTTGATACAAATTTAGATTTCTGAAGGTATAAATAACTCCTAAACCTCAACAATAAAAAGAGGAACATTCCAATCTTAAAAATGGGCAAAAGATCTGAATAGACATTTTCTAAGAAAAATATAAAAATAAAAAATAAGCATAGGAAAATTGCTTTACATCCTAGTTGTTAGGGAAACGCACATGAAAGCCACAATGAAATATCATTTTATACCCACTAAGATGGCTATAATCAGGATAAACAATAACAAGTGTTGACAAGGATGTAGAAAACTTGGAACCCTCATACCTTGGTAGAAGGAATAAAAACCATGCAGCAATTTTGGAAAACTTTCTGGTAGTTCTTCGGCATGTTAAACATAGAGTTTCCATAATACTCAGCAATATTACTACTAAATATAGAAGACAATTGAAAACATATTCATGCAAAAATTTGTACGTGAATCTTCATAGCAGTACTCTTCATAATTGCCAAAAATGAAAACAACCAAATATCCATCAACTGGTGAATTGACAAACAAAATGTAATATTGAATTACAATATTGAATATACAATTGAATATTATTTAGCTATAAAGTGCTACATGCTGCAACATAAATATGTCTTGAAAACTTTATAATAGTTGATAGAATCAGATACAAAAGGCCACACATCTTTTGATTTCATGTAAATGAAATGTACAGAGTGGACTAATACATAGAAACAAAAAGTAGATGAATGACCTTCAGGCACTATAGGATAGAGGGCATGGAAGGTGACTGCTAGTGTGTATGGGATTTCTTTTCTAGTGATTAAAATGTTTTGTTATCAGATAGTACTTAGGGTTGTATAACTCATTAATATGCTAATACCCACTGAACTGTACACTTTAAAAGGTGTCAACTTTGTGGTATGTACATTATATGTGAATACAGAAACACTAAAAGCCAGTGGCTAGTTGCCTACTGAAGGAGAGGTATCTTATTCTCCACCTCACCTATGCAAAATCAGGCAGTAACCACACTGGAATTTATTCTGCTTATCAATTGACTTCATGAAAAAATTACGTTTTTTTTTCACTTGAATCCTTCATGATAGGATATATATATTTCCTCTAGCTATACTGATTTACTTTGCTGATTTGTTTAATCAGAATTTATCATTAGAATAATTCATCTCTTGTTTGTGCAGATATAAGCTTAATAAAATGAAAGATGGAGATGTTTGCATGCAAAGTTTGTGTTACAGGTCAGGCTATCTTTTCTGACTTTAACACTAAATTAAAATATATAAAGGTTGAAAGAAATTATTTTGCTTTATAATTAATAACCACAAAGACTCTTTTAAAAAGAAAAAAGCTTTTTTGTTTTAATAAATTTATGTTGTTGTAGCTAATCATATTGTTTGTTTTTCAGGTCCCATTTTATTTGAATATTTATAATGAATTTTGTTTGTGTTCATTGAGAATCTCGATAACATTCCAACTTGTGGTTTGATTTATGTCAGATTATCAGGCACAAGACATATGCTGTATTAAATAAATTATGTTTTACTTTGATAATTTATTTTGATGTAATTCTATTATCTGTTCAATTTATAAATTCATGTATTACATACTTTCTTTTTTTTTTTTTTTTTTTTTTTTTTTTTTGAGACGGAGTCTCGCTCTGTCGCCCAGGCTGGAGTGCAGTGGCCGGATCTCAGCTCACTGCAAGCTCCGCCTCCTGGGTTTACGCCATTCTCTCGCCTCAGCCTCCCGAGTAGCTGGGACTACAGGCGCCCGCCATCTCGCCCGGCTAATTTTTTGTATTTTTTTAGTAGAGACGGGTTTCACCGTGTTAGCCAGGATGGTCTCGATCTCCTGACCTCGTGATCCGCCCGTCTCGGCCTCCCAAAGTGCTGGGATTACAGGCTTGAGCCACCGCGCCCGGCCCATACTTTCATAATTTAATCTCATTTTAAAATTTCCTTTACTTTTTTAGCTATTGATTTTTTATTTTTTCACCTTCATTGCTGTATTTCACATAGAAAACTGTGGTATTCCCTGAAACTTCAAAAATGTATGTAGTTTTAAAACCATGTTATAGTTTTTAAAATCGAGCAACGATAGTTATGTTTCTCTAATAGAAGTTTAAATATCTGTCATAGCTAGATCCTTGAAATCCTTGATCATCTGAATTTTCATCTGACAAATGTTAAAACCTATATATTGTTTAATATTCTATTTGGTAGAAAGCAAAAATGTTTTATATGCTGCAGTGATAAAGGTACTACTTAAATAAACCATTATGTTTTCACACGTAAAGCAGATTTATTGCACTTAACACATTTCTAAACCTCCTGAAAATATATTTAATCTTTATTAAGAAACTGTGTCTTAATAGCTCATTTGGGTCATTTGAACATTGACAGCCAGGCAACTGGCAGGACAGGCTATAGACTGATCCAATTTTATCATTAATGAATAGATGGGCTGAAATATCCATTTGTGAATGAGATATTTTAATTACCTCTGTCTGTGAATGAGTAACTCACAGAGCATTTCTCAGAGTTCAGTCATTTTCATTTTTGGAAATAACCAATATTGCACAAAATTTTTTTCTTCAATGCACCATGTATTTTGCCATCTAAAAATAGCTTTCATATGATATTATGTAATAAGAAAAACTGTGATCTTATTTCATGTTTGTAAATTAGGTTTGAAGCACAGTAACGGTGTAGATGGGCTTAGGCAACTGCTTTTATACTTTCCTACTCTCTTCTTCTGGATATTTTGGCAAGATGCTTGATTTCATGTTTCTTTGGTTTTCTGTGCTACAAAGTATAGAAAATAGAATACAGATAATTTCTAAAGTCCTCTTAATATCTATAATAAAAATATTCAATTGGGTCAAATTCCATCATTCAGCCACTGAACCACTGCCAGTTACATTTGAAGGTTTAAAGAAAATACAAACAAATTATAATCAGATTAAAATATCTTGAAACTTACAATTCATCTTCTCAGAAGAATCCATTGTATTTTGCATGGAGAAAATTAAATTAAAATATTATAAACCAACAAATAAAACCAAAGGAATATGTAGGTTCACTTATAAAATAAATTACTAATAATTTTGTGTTTTGACCTTTCTACTAGAGAAAAATCACATAATTTTTGTAGTATTACAGTTCGTTCTAAAAATCAGTGTAAATTGATAAATATACACAATATGTAGCAATAATATTTACTATTCTGTAGTGTGTGCATATGTTTTTATGGGTTCATTTTTTGAGGTCATATTTAGAAATATTTTCTTCAAAATTCTGAAATTAAATGCTCTTCTTCACTTTTTATTAGAATTACTGGGATAATCATAATATAGCAAATTGTTCTAGAAAATACCTTATTTCTGTGATTAAGAGCTTAGGTTCTTGTCTTAGATTGAATTATTGGCAATTCATAATTTCAATCAGTAATACGCAACGGCAGCTTTGTTTTTCTCAACTGCCATATTAGTCTGTTTGGGTTGCATTAATGAAATACCACAATCTGAGTTTCTTAAGCGAGATAAATTTATTTTCTCCCAGTCTGGAGGCTGGCTTTTTGACTTTCAATGTAGTGTCCCAGTTTTTGTAATATCAATTGTACGAACATCTACCTTATAGATTGTTGCATGAATTAAACTATAATATTGTGGGAGAAACTCTCATCTATCATCTAAAATATTTTTGTCCTTCCTAATGATTTTCTTGTTCTGTCTTTCTTTGTGTGTGGCTATACTAGTAAGTATCAGATGCTATCTTAGTTTCTATAAGAAAATAGAGTAAAGGCTAAGTTGTGTGTTGTGTGGAGACAATTCAACTGACTACTCTCCCAACCAATATTTCTTATTTATTACATAATGAAAACTATACTGGACACCAAATGAAGGAAAAATGTTGGTCTTGTCAAATAGGAAACAAATCTGGTTGTAGTATGAAAATATTAGTTTGGTGCAAAAGTATTTACAGTTTTGCCATTACTTTCAATGGCAAAAACTGCAATTACTTTTGCATCCACTCAATACTTTATTTGAAAAGACTGTTGCAATAAGGGGAATCAGGACTATAACAGTTGAAGCAGGGAGACTATTAAAATAGGGAGAATTCTGTGACTATAACATTCTGCAAGTGTCTTAAGAGTTAGGAAAAAAGAGTTTCTCTTTCACAGGGAAGAGTAAACAAGACTAAAAAACTGGCTGTGGGAAGCAGATTAGAAGGGTTGGGTGTTCAGATGGTGGATTAGAGAAATGTTTACCCTGGGAGCAGCCAATTGTCAGGAGGGCTGTTAAGGAGGAGTTGTATGCTGGCCCGGCCTGAGAGTTCATGGAGGTCCCAGGACCTGGAGGAAGAAGATAAACTTAACCACAGTTGAGCTAAAACACATTTTGTTCCAGCTAATTAGCGAGGGACCAGCAGTTCAGCTAATTATGAGGTGAAGATTGGGAATTCGGCAACTCTGTTGGCCTTTGCCATAGGAAAACAAGGGGAGCATCTGTGAGTCCTAGGTAAGTGATATGGGGAAGGGTATTCTTTGCAGTAAGAAGGGTGGGGAGATTTCTTAACCATTATGTTTCCAGAACCACCGGGCTTAGGTAAAATTCAGCCTTATCAGTCTGCCCCAGAAAAATAATGTATAACACATGGAAACACCAATACAATTCCTCTCTCCGTAAACCCTTTGATGTCGTAAGTTTGTTTTAGACACCCATTTGCCAAGTTTTTTTTTTTTTTTTTGAGACTGAGTCTCGCTCTGTCACCCAGGCTGGAGTGCAGTGGCCGGATCTCAGCTCACTGCAAACTCCGCCTCCCGGGTTTACGCCATTCTCCTGCCTCAGCCTCCCAAGTAGCTGGGACTACAGGCGCCCGCCACCTCGCCCGGCTAGTTTTTTTTTTTTTTTGTATTTTGTAGTAAAGACGGGGTTTCACTGTGTTAGCCAGGATGGTCTCGATCTCCTGACCTCATGATCCGCCCGTCTTGGCCTCCCAAAGTGCTGGGATTACAGGCTTGAGCCACTGCGCCCGGCCTGCCAAGTTTTAATGATCCTGCCAAAACTAATACCTTGGTCTGATCAATCCTAGCTCTTGCCTGAGTCTTGCATAACCTAAATACAGACAGGGCTTGTAGTATTTTCTACTAGGATGGTATTTTACCAGGGCCTTTTGAACTATATTTTTTCTTTATGTGAACAGGTATTGAGCTTACCTGTTCAATGTCTGCAAATCAAGTTCCTCTTATTCCCAAAGCAAGAGCCACATGGTAAATGCAATCACAGAGATGTGATTTACTAGTTACATCTCAAGGAAATTGTGTATCGAATACTATGCTTACATGCAGATAGTTAGTTTTTGCAGAAAAGGTTCCAAAAAAGCTTTCAAACATAATAGAAATATTTGGTGATCCTCAAAACATGTCAAGAATATCTCTTTGTCCTCCTATAGTTTGCCGATATGTCTATTTTAGCTTGGGGGATTATTATATTTTTTTAAAAATTGATCAATGGACATTCCTGTATTCCATATCAGTCTAATAAACTTGATTAATGTAAGTTTGTCCTTGAAAATTTGGCTATACTTTCAGTTTGCCAAAAAAAATAAAACTAGTTTAAAAGACTTAGCATCAAGCTTTCCTGTTACCAGCAGTGAATTTTTTTTTTTTTTTTTTGAGATAGAGTCTCACTCTGTCACCCAGGTTGGAGTACAGTGGCGCTATCTCGGCTCACTGCAACCTCCTCCTCCCGGGTTCAAGAAGTTCTCCTGCTTCAGCCTCCTGAGTAGTTGGGACTACCAGCGCATGCCACACGGCTAGCTAATTTTTGCATTTTTACTAGAAATGGGGTTTCACCATGTTGGCCAGGCTGGTCTCAAACTCCTGACCCCAGGTTATCCATCAGTCTTGACCTCCAAAAGTGTTGGGATTACGGGCATGAGCCACTGCACCCAGCCACCAGCAGTACATTTTTGAGGAACTTAAACTACCGGCCTTACCTTGGTAGATAGCCCATTGTGTCAGCCTTGATGAGCCACAGGCATTTTGTTGTTACTGTTACTGTTATTTGAATTTTTATAATCCCAGCCATTAAAGAGACAAATCTGGTCAGCTTATTATATGGTATCAACAATTTGCTCAAGCGAGAAGAGAAGAGCAGTTGTTATAGGCTGAATTGCGTCTCCCCCAAATCCATATGTTGAAGCTCTAACACCCAATATGACTGAATTTGGAGATCGTTACTTTAAAGAGATGATTAAAGTTAAATAAGGTCATACGGTGGATTCTTAATCTGATAGGGCTAGTGTGCTTATAATAAGAGGAAGAAACATCAGAGATGGACACAAACACAGAGAAAAGATCACATGAGGATACAGCAAGAAGGAAACCATCTGCAAGTCAGAAAGAGGCCTTAGGAGGAACCAATCTGCTGTCATTTTGGACAGCTGATCTTGGACTTTCAGCTTCAAGAACTGTGAGAAAATAAATTTCTCTTGCTCAAGAAACACAGACTGTGGTATTTTGTTAATGCAACTTGAACAGAAGAATATGGCAGTCGAGGAAAAAAGCTGCAATTGCAAATTATTGATTGCAATTATTAATTGTGAAATTGTCACAATTAAATGCATATGAAATTTACCTCTGATGATTAATTACAACTAGATGATTAGGAAAAAAGCAACATTTACATGTACCGTAAGTATAACATTTGCAATTGTTTTACTACATGGAACATTTACATAATATTTTTAAAAGTAAATATTGTTGATTTAAGATGTTTATAGATATATGATTTTTTAAAAAAACTGAAACATCTGTTCCTGAGCCATCACCATACTATAATCAGAGAGTAATCAAAACTAGTTTCAGCACTTTGAAGAAAGGATACTTGAATTCATGGAAATTAAGAATGCCTGCTATGGCATGAGAACTGCTGTTTGGGTTAAATATTTTCCATTTATGTAGAGAGAGAACCACTCACTTGAGTATGTAAAACTGCACCACAATTTTTAGCTTGAATTTTAATTAGTAAGCAAAGATGCAGAGTAGATAAAATTCTTAGGCATACACACGTGTGTGTGTGTCTGACTTACATGTTTTATGTAATATCTACTCTGCATCTGTGTGTGTGTGTTTATGTCTGGCTTACATATTTTATAGACAATGGGTTTACTTTGCTATAGATGTGTATGTGAACAGTAATAGTATATCAGTTAGAAATTAACAAAATTAAATTAATACTACAACCTTAGAAGCTAAAAATATGCTTGTTAGTCATTCAAAAAGAAATGAAAGAATAGTCACTGGGGTCTTATTAAACTTAAATTTTATGATGTATACAGGTAATCAACTGTGCTATGGCAGTATTAAGAAAGGTCAGGCCGGGCGCGGTGACTCATGCCTGTAATACTGGCACTTTGGGAAGCCGCCGAAGTGGGTGGATCACCTGAGGTCGGGATTTCGAGATCAGCCTGACCAACATGGAGAAACCCCATCTCTACTAAAAATACAAAATTAGCTGGGTGTAGTGGTGCATGCCTGTAATCCCACCTACTCGGGAGTCTGAGGCAGGAGAATCCCTTGAACCTGGGAGGTAGAGGTTGTGGTGAGCCAAGATCATGCCATTGCACTTTGCACTCTAACCTGGGCAACAAGAGTGAAATTCTGCCTCCAAAAAAAAAAAAAAAAAAAAAAAAAAAAGGCCCATGTGTGGATCTTGTTACTTTTTGATGGTAAGAGAATGTTATCATTAATAGAACTGCTGATAAAAATTGTAGAGTTAATAGACAAGGGGAGGGAAATCAACACATGAAGCAAGTTGAACACAATAAAAACCATGTGAAATTGTTCCTATTCTTTAAAGAAAGGAATGTTCTTACTAAATACAAAAATATAGAGATGAAACTGAATTAGGCAGTGCCTGGTAAATTTAATGACAGAGCCTTTGACCTGAAGGGCAATTAAAAAGTGTTTTGTAGATTAATATTATGAAACCATGGAGAATTCCATATATTAACTATTTACTCTTAAAATTAAATAATAATTAAATGATGGATTATTTTGTTCGCAGAAAAAGTAAACATATATTGAGTAAATATAAGTAGTTCAACTCACACACTGATGCCTAAACAGGTAATAAAATGAAGTCTCCATACGAGGACCAACTCTTACTTTCTGTTGGCTAATTTTTAAGTAGTTTTGTTGAAAACTAATTTGAAATTTACTTGAAATTTACATATATATGTATGCATTTATTTCTTTATTTAAATTTTGCAGATTATAAGACTGAAATATTCTGTTTCTCTTAAAAATCTGTCTCCAGAGAAAGAAATAGGAGTTAACAGTGACCTAAAACTGGTTTGCCTCAAATATCAGCTGAAAATGTGCAAAAGAGATTCGGTTCCATCATAGGATGATCATGAGATAGAATTCCTGAGTAGTTGACACATAAACTGATTTTAAAGAGGTACTTAAAATAAAGGTAATTTTATAATTTTATAATTTTGATACTTAATGGCTTCACACATATAAAGTCAATTTGAATTAGCATGGATAAATATAAAATTCATGCAAATAGCAAACAAATCTGCATTTTTATTCTCTGACCTAAAATACTAGACCAGGATGAAAAAGTCATTCCCAAGTGTTTTATTTAAGGCTAATAAAACAGACCTAGACTTTTAACAGCCTTCAAGTCCTCTGCCCCAGCCTAACTGTCTACACACATACACACCCTCCCCCCGACCCCACATACACTTCTTGAAAGCAATTATAAGGGAACTCCAAACAGCCATTGATCTTAGTGGCTCTGGATCTAGCTATGCCTTTGAAAAGTGATTAAAACATTCAAAAATGTCCTTAAAATATTCAATAAAGAATATCTATGCACTTAAATATATTTGTGAAATACCTAAAATAACTGAAAAAATGCACATTAAACCTTATGGTAGAAAGTTGAAGGTAGTCTGGAAATGTAAGAGAACCACCTGGAGGACTTACATTTACGTAGCATTTTACTTTAAGGGAAAAGTTATCCATATAATCTTTGTGAAATTATATTATATGTTTAAACAAATCCATATATACAGACATATATAGATAGGGACAGAGATTTATGAATGAAAATAGTCCAGGACATTAATGAAGTTTAAATCTGTGGTGGGAATGAGAATGTTATTATGGGTGAACTGTGTTCTACCAAAATTCCTATGTTCGAGTTGTAAACCCCAGTACCTCAGAATGTATTTGGAGATAGGGACTGTAAAGAGGTAATTAAGGTTAAACGAGGTCATATGAGTGGGCCCTAATCCATGACTTTATTTGGAGGTGGCCTTTCAAGTAGTGATTAAGTTAAAATGAGGCTGTGAAGGTGAAACCTAATCCAACTTGAGTGGTGTCAAGAAGAGAAAAGAAAGAGAAGAAATTTTAGACACAAAATGAAACACCATAGATGTGCATACAGAGATGAAATATCTATGAAGTTCAGTGAGAAGGCAGCCATCCCATCTCTACACCAAAGAGAGAAGACTCAGGAGAAACCAAACGTGTCATCTTAATAGTTCTAACAATGTTATTTGTCAAAGTGAATTTTGTAAGTGAATTCCTTGAAACAAGAAACCAGGCACTGGGACCTGAAGCCTAGCCCACTTATGCCTGTCTCCCACCCTTCCCATGAGGGTTTTTCTGCCACAGGCTCCCCAACATCCTAGAGCCATGTGTTCTGTTCCCAGACTGAACCGAGGGTGGGATTGCTTATTCTGGTGGTCCAAAAATGTGATGCAGATGAACTGGGAAAGAAAAGAGTTTATTTCTGTAACCTAGTACAGGGAGAAGATGAGGAAAATATCACCAGACCAACTCAAAATTACAAAATTTTCCAGAGCTCATATAGCTTTTAAGCTGTATGTCTATGTGCAAGTGTGCATTCATCTAAAGATGTAAGTGTTTAACTTCTTATCTGTAACTAAGGTCTGAGTCCTGAAGACCTTCCTATGGAGTCTTGGTAAATTTACTTAATGTAAATGGGTCCAGGTGCCAGGGGTGATTACCTTTATCTTGTGTCCTGCTAAATCATGGAGGTTTGGGGATTTCCTTTAGATCCCCAGTAAAAATTGTGGCGATCTGGGGAGTTTCTCCAGAGCCCCAATAAAACTTGTTTAATTCTAAACAGGTCCTGTTAAGAATTCTTTCATTATCTTGTCATGCTTCAAGGCCAAGGAAAAATCCTTGCACACTTAGTTAGAAACTCCCCAGATCTCCACAATTTTTATTGGAGATCTAAAGGAAATCCCCAAACCTCCATGATTTAGCAGGACACAAGATAAAGGTAATCACCCCTGGCACCTGGACCCATTTACATTAAGTAAATTTACCAAGACTCCATAGGAAGGTCTTCAGGACTCAGACCTTAGTTACAGATAAGAAGTTAAACACTTACATCTTTAGATGAATGCACACTTCAAGGCCTGGGTAAAAATCTTGGTGGGCTTTTGTTCCATTCCAGCCTTTGTATATGGGCACTGACTCTATCAGCTTTTAATATTTAACTTCACCACTCAGTCAGGGCTGAACTAGTCATGCAGGCTTGCCTGTTCAGCTGTTAGTGAGACCTGGCCTGCCACAGTTCCACATAGCCTTCCCTTTCCCAACTTAGTCCTCAGCCACCTCATGTTCCCATCTACCCTTGACAACGGTTCTGGGTATAGCTGGGGAGGTATTAGCATCAGGTGCACAGCATTGCATGATGTTGTTGGGCTGTAAGTGGAGTAAATCCCCAGCCTCCCTTTCATTTGGAGTTGAATTTTGCAGGACTGGTTGAGCTTCTTGCTCATCCACATCCAGGTACCAAGTGTGTCCGGACACAGAGGCTGCTATCCTTTGGGGATTTTTCACCTGAAGTGGGTTGGGCCAACGTGATCCACAAAGAGGAGGGTCTTGGCTTAATTTTGGCTCCCCCTAGCGGAAACATGGTGTGTCAATCTACTTGCTGAGTCTTAAAGACTAGCAAGAAATTTCAGTGAGCACTGCCACTCAGTTTGATCAAAACAACTTACATAGCATGGCCTAATTTGAAAAAAGGGCAGAGAAATGTAAGCCTACTATGTTCCTGGAAAAAAGAGAACCCCAGGTGTTTGTTGACACTGTTACCAGAAAGGGATCCCGATTCAGACCCCAAGAGAGGGTTCTTGGACTTCTGCAATAAATAATTTGGGGCTAGTCGATAAAATAAAAGAAAGTTATTAAGAAAGTAAAGGAATAAAATAATGGCTACTCCATAGGCAGAGCAATGACATGGGCTGCTCGACCAAGTATACTTATAGTTGTTTCTTGATTAGATGCTAAACAAGGGATTGATTATTCATGAGTTTCCTGGAAAAGACTGGGCAATTCCTGCAACTGATGGTTCCTCCCCTTTTTAGACCATATAGGGTAAGTTCTGGACATTGCCATGGCAATGTAAACTATTGGCGCTGGAGAAAGCATCTGTTAGCATACTACTGCATTATAATTAGTGTATCATGCGCAGTGAGGATGACCAGAGCTCACTTTCATCACCATCTTGGTTTTGGTGGGTTTTGGTTGGCTTCTTTACCACAACCTGTTTTATCAGCAAGGTCTTTCTGACCTGTATCTTGCACTGACCTCCTATCTCATCCTGTGACTAAGAATGCCTAAACTCTTGGAAATGCAATCCGGTAGAACTCTTCCTAATTTTACCTAGCCTCTATTCAAGATGGAGTCACTTTGGTTTGAACACCTCTGACAACACCAGTAAAAAGACAACCAAATTGTGTGGCAGTTATATTTCCTTTTATGATTAAAATATGTCATTCAGGTGCATATCCTGCTCTAGCAACCTGTGTAAACCTGCTTCACATAAATGAGTCTGATTTTAATTCTACCAAGTGTCAGTATTCTAATCTTAGATGACTGAGAAACCCACCTTTACAAATTACTCAAGGTCTTGGTTCTCCAAGTACTGTTTACAAACCCGTAGGTGCACCTGAAACTCTTTTAGGAGGTCTATAGCAGGAGGTCATAGTGATACTAAAACATTATCTGCTTTTTACCCTCTATGATATTTTCTGTATTGGTAAGAAAACAGCCATGGGTAAAACTACTGGTACCTTAACATGAATCAAGGTATTAGTCCTAACTGTAGTAGTACCATCATATTCTTCAGCTCCATACTCTGACAGAAAAAAAGCAAGAGCATGATTGTGCCATAATATAAAACATATTTTGTTGTTGTTGTTGTTACTAATTCCTATCGCAGAGAATCCAAAACACTTGGAATTTACTGGGTGGTAGGATGTCTTTTGTTCTTCGCAATTAGCTCCTTTTGATCTAAATTTATATTAATGAAGTGACTTAGGGTGAAGCCCCCACAAAGCCCCAGGATAGGGCCAGTCATCAGAAAGAAAGGTGATTAGAGAATTGAATGTTTGGAACTTGCTGCCCCACCCACCAACCTCCAGGAAAGGTTGGGTAGGTGGCTGGATACTAAGATCCGAAAAACTCTGGAACAATGAGATTTGATGAACTTCTGGGTTGCTGAACACATGGAAGAGAGGTGCTGGGTTGTGGCACACCCAGGGGGCATGGAAGCTCTGCACCACCCCAGACCTTGCCCCAAACATTTCTAGCTGTTCATCTGTATCCTTTGTAATTTCCCTTATAATAAAATGGCAAACATAAGTGTTTCCCTGAGTTTTGTGAGCTGTTCTAGCAAGCTAATCAAATCCAAAGAAGGGAGTTACATGTTCTCTGGTTTGTAGCCAGTCTTGGGGTTAGAAGGTGGTATCTGACACTACCTCCAGGTAGATAGTGTCAGAATTGAATTGAATTGAATTATAGGATAGTCTCAGAGCCAGGTAGAGACCTGCTGCAGGTATGGAGACAGTGAAGAGAGTCTTCACTAGGGCAATGCTTAGAGGAACCATAGGAGTGGGGCCTCTCCTTGGACCCCAGAACTGTAGCACCACCCGCATGCACTGCCAGTTTGGGAAAGCTGCGGGCATACAACTTCAATGTGTGAGATAAAGTGTGGACTGCACACAGCAAAACCATGGGGGCAAGGCTGCTTAAAGCCTCAGGGTTCCAACTCCCGCCCCAGTGTGTCTAGGTGGCAAGACATGCAATTAAATATATATATATATATTCTCAAGCCTTAGGATTTAATATTGTTTGCCATGTTAGGTTTTGTACTTACTTGGGACCTGATGCTTCTTTCTTTTTTTCCTATTTCTCCCTTTTGGAATGGGAATATCTACCTTAGACCTGCCCCACTAATGTATTTTGGAAGTATATAACTTGTTTAATTTACAGACCACACCTGTAGGAAAATTTGAGCCTGAAAAACATTAAGATTTTCGGGGCTACTGGGATAAAATGAAACAGGAGAAGGAGAAGAAGATGAGTTTTGGGGGCCAAGTGGAATGCTATAATCTGAATGTGTCCTCCAAACTTCATTCATTGGAAACTTAATTTCCAGTGCAATAGTGTTGGGAGGTGTTTAGGTTGGGAGGGCTTTGCCGTCATATGGATTAATGCCTCTATTGAAAGGGCTTTGGGAAGTGGATTCATACTTACTCTTCCACTTCCTGCCATATGAGGACACTGGAGGAAAAGCCCTCGCCAGATGCCAGTGCCATGGATCTTAGACTTCTTAGCCTCCAGAACTGTAAGAAATAAATTTCTGATCTTTGTAAGTTACCCAGTGTCAGGTATTCTGTTAAAGCAGCACAAAATGCACTAAGACAGCGTCTGCTAAGGAATTGCTTGGTCTGTGGTGAAAAATCAACACACCTCTGGTTACAGAAGAGTTCTGTATTGAGCTTAAGGATAGAGGAAATAATTTTTTCCTTTCAGAATGATGAAATACAACAATTCTTAATTTTATTACTTCTTAAACCTTGAGTACATATCTTTGTAGTATTTATTGTGATACAATAGGAAATATGCAAAACACTTTTATTTCATAATGATTGCTCCCAGGAGAATCACTGGCAATTGTTTGAATTATAAGCTGAAATATTTGCTTTTCTTCACTGAATACAATTTATACTTGAAAAATGACAGATTGACAGACTGTGTTTGTTGATAATTGGGTATTTGTCAAGCATTTCTTCAATATTAAATAATGTGAGCCTGTCACTTCATGAAAAACAGATAACATTGGTTTTTGCTAATAATAAAAGTTGAGCATTCACCTGAAAATTAAAATTTTAGAAAACATATATCGACTCCCATGAGTTTGAGAGTTTCACTATAAAGACATTTCTGATGAGATTGGATGTGATATTGATAAATATGCTTTATAAACATTATATAATGAAAAGTGTAAATATTTGCAGTATTTTAATAAGTCAGTGAACAAATAATTTCAAATAGCCAATAAACGATGCTACATAATCATACGAAGGTAAAACATATTTTCACAGAACATGATGAATCCATACGATTTTAATGCAACACAGTGTAAATAGTTCATTGATAGAGTTTTGGATTCTACATTGCAACTAACTAGCCATGATTTGATAAGTTTTGGTGTAGTATAAGAGAGGAGTACAAGTTTCTGAAAAGCAATTAACATACTTGTTTCTACTAACACATATTTGCATGAGGCTAAATTGTCTTCACGTACTTCAACCAATATACCATATTCACAAAGATTAAATGCAGAAGCGGATATGAGAATTCAGCTATTTTATTTTATTAAGACAGATGTCAAAGAGAATTCAAAAACGCAAGACAATGTCACTCTTTTCACTAATTTTTTTTATTCTGGAAAATAGTTATTTTTTACAAAAATATTTATATTTGCATGCAATAGACTTATTATTTTAACATGAATTAATACATATGTCTTAAAATTCAGTGGTAATTCCCAATACAATAAATACTGATATTTATAAACTACAAACACTGTAGCCATTTGTATTTTTCAATATTTTCCATGAGTGTAAAGAAGCCCTAAAGGCAAAAGTTTGAGAACTGCTGAAGGTAATGTATCCACGGGGAGGCATTTTAGAGAAACCTTGATAGCCTTTGATAGTTGAATATCTCAATAATTTTACTAGCCTAACTAGTTGTATTCTCTAATTCATTTCCTCATTCAGCCAACAAATACAGTCACTATTCTAGTTAATGAGGATATAGCAGAGGAAAAAAGCAAACTAACAGCAGAACAAAATACACCTTGCTTCCACTGAGCTGCTGTCCTAATAGGCTAGACATAAATATAAAATAAATATGTGAAATAATATATTTCCATATCACAGGTACACTCACAAGTCAGTCAAAAGATCTTGAGTTTAAAAATAATTATTTCACCCAATACACACATTTTAAGACACAAAGTGGGAGAGTAGATTTTATCAGCTCTTTGTGACTAGTTGACTTCCAATTTGAATCAGTCATCTTGGCCCAGTTTTACATGAATATTTGGATGCACACCAGAGCTTCCATTGGCCAAAATGGTGCAAAAAAAATGTCATTTAAGCTCGTGAAATGTATTCCATATGGCCCACTTGGCTATTGAGTCAGCTGGTTTTATTTCATCAGCATTCTGGACTTAGCCACATTATCATGTATCCTGCTTTTTGAATAAGTTATTGCACAATATGGAGAACTTCCATCACAATCTACTTGGATCACAACCAAACTGTTTTATCTTTTGGGCTGAAGGAAGGAAATGAAGTCTCTCCAATGTTATGAGCTAAGTGGGGCCAGTTTTGCTCCATTTTATCTTCTCTTTTGTGTTTTTCCTACTGATCTCCTGAACTGCACTTATTTATTTATTTTTTTAGAGTTTTGGGCATCACTAGTCTACCTCTAATTTTCACCTCAGAGATTCAAATCTTATGTCTCTACCTCCAGTCTTTGTGAATTTGGGAATATTTCAATGTCCTCTCACAAAAATGCCAGCACATACAGTTGTCAGGTCAATCATTTTTATAAGTTTGGCAGCAGAATCACTGTATTAAAATCTATTTATGGGATATTAACCAATTATTATTTAGTTGGGAGAAAAAAACAAAAATACTCTGTAGGTATTAAATAAAAGATTTATCAAATGAATTAAAAGCATTAAGACACACACACATACACATAAAAACATATACACCCCACATACATTGAAAAGCTTGGGGTACAACGATCTGAGCTACTGTCCCCAATGGTTAGGAAATCAAGGAGTATAAATATCAAAAAACCATGCTAGATAATCTTGGTTTTCTATAGCAACAAGCCAGTAATTCTTTATACAAAACTCATGAGCTATAGGAAAACCTGTATCTACTATATGCTAAAGATCATGAGAGACTCATTGCTGCTATTAGAACAATATCAGGCTTTGCTCTTCTTCTGCCTTGCAATTCTCATGTAAACTGGTGGAATTAATCCATAACCCTGTATTAAAGTGATTCTGGGAAAAGCAGTTCTCAGTCTTTCATACCTGAAGAGCACAGAAGACTTTGAGAATGAGATTAGATACTGGAAAAAAAAAAAAATATATATATATATATATATTATATATAATATATCCAACATGTCAAGATAGTGGATATGCCAAAATGAATCTTTCCTTGTTAATATATGAAAATAAAAATTTTATTTCTTATATGACTCCTGGTAATCAAAATGACTAGACACATTATAAAAATGTTTGTATGGTGGGTTAATAAGTCAAATGTCTCAGAGAAAATGTAAGATTTTAGTAAGAGAAAGAGAATATTGTCCCAAAAAGATAGCACAAAATATAGATTACCAGAAAGGATAGCAACAGATTAGTAGTTCAAGAAATAATGATTGTGTTGGCATTGCAGTAGGTGCTGTGAGCATATCACTGGAAATACAGCACCTTCCCTGCTCTCAAGGAACTTCCTCTTCAGAGACAGACAACAAGCAAGTCAGCAAATAAATAAACAAATAAATAAGATAAATGTTATTTATGGGTAAATAATCAGAGTTACAGGAACAGTGAGAAGAGATATGATTTAGACAGAGTGGTAAAGAAAAGGCTCTGTGAACATTTGACATTTGAGCTCACATCTGGAGTTTGAGAAAAAAACAGACCACACAATGAGAAAAGGGAGAAGATGGTTTCAGGGAGAGAGATTGGTCAACACAGGCCCTGAGAGCTGAGAAAAGTCTTCGCGCGTTAAAGGTACGGAATGGAAATCACTGTGGCCGAAAAATACTGAGTAGAGAACAGAATAAAATGATGTTGGAGAGAAACACAAGAATTAGATTATGTAAGGTCTTGGCATGTGCAGTGGAGTAGAAGAAAGGTCGTTGTGGTTTAGTGAAGTTGGTGAGTGAAGAGAAGAGTGATAGATTATGAGGATAACAGTAGGCAATGGCGACCTCACGTGAGCACTCATAGTTCTCTTTAGGAGCTGGATACTTTTTAAAGAAGTATGAGAGGCCATTGAACAATTTTGAGTATTGTTACTAAGACTGATAATATCTGATTGGAGGTCCACTTAAGGTTTGGAAAGAGCAATTTCTGAAATGAAAACAAAAATTTTGTAGATTTTATGGATAAAAAGTTTAGGAAAGAAACATGAAATCATTATCAAAAAATTAAAAGCAAGAAAGAAACAGAAAGTTTGCTAATTTATGAGAATTTAACTAAACTTTCAGTAAAATAAATGAAAGAAGATGAAGTTTAACTAAAGTCTCACTTGCCCTTTACTTAAAGTGTAACTTCTGATAAATTACTTACCATTGTTTTTGTATTTCCTTTTTGTAGTTTTAAACACTGTATTATGCTTTTATGTTTTTTAAATAATTGGTTGTATTCCTTCATGTAATCAGTTTTTAAATTCAATTTTCATTGTACCACATAATTTTATTGCTCTGTTTGTTGTCAACCATGTATAATTATTATTTTTTTGTTCATTGTTTAGATAATTTTCTCCCATGGAGTATATAAAAGAAAACAATAAGTTAAAGTGTTGAAAATAACTGTAAACTATAAAGTGTATAAAGAAAGATTTAGGTGAAAAATTTAAAGAGAAAACTCCTTGTATTTACTTAAGAAACATACGGTATGACAGAACCATGAAGCTATTATTTCATGACTTTGTATTCTCACCATAAATGTGATAATTTTCAGTGTTATTATGGTTAATAGTCATCATCACCTTACATACATTTTGACCTCTTTTGTATAGATAGGTCAGAGTGCCAGGTCTAGGAAGAAAAAGTGATATTTCCTCTGAAATCAGGCTTGGAAGACAATCCTCGCTTGGTGATGTAAACTCCTTTTATTTTGCAGGATGCAAGAATAAATGTCAAGTTTTTCAGTTCAAAATACGAAAGGACCAATCTAAATTAAATCTGGATGGAGGACACATATAAATCGATGTTAAAGGAGGCTCAGAGTAGAGATAAATTTTGAGAATATATTAAAAATTTCAAAATTGATATTTGTTTATAACATAGATAAGGAGATGAGAAGTCCCTCTTTAAGAAAGTAGTATCTTATGTTTCCATAGCAGTTTGTAGTTTCAAAGTCTTTATGCTTCTAATATTTCATATGAGTCTCAGAGTAATCCTCTGAGGTGAACAAGACAGCCACTTTCCCCATGGGTAATGTAGGAGCCAAAAAATGTGACTTGCTTATATCATGTATGTGACAGAATTGAGACCAGACACTCACCTTTGATTCTCTTCAAATACATTTTACTATATTATGCAGCCCTATTATCTTCTGTCTGGAAAAATAAATGAAAAGTTGAACTATTTCACCTTTTACGAAAAAGTAAGTGTGAACCTTACTTACACTTAAGTATAAAATAAAACTAACCAGTATGATTTGGTGTGATATCAGTAGAAGAAAAACAAGAAATTTTGTTTTATGAAAATTTTTTAGAAAACATAAGGATCAGAAGCTATCATTTATTAAGTGTCCACTATGAACCAGTTTCTCAATGTATACTATTAATTCTGTTTTAGAGATGAAGAAATACTCAATGTTTCTACTAGATCAGTCAGGACTCTTAGTTTTAATCCATGAAAATTACTCTTGCTAATTTAAAATATTTTTTAAGGATAATAGCAATTCTCCAACTCTCTGGGACGGCCAGGGAAACTAGCTTAAAGGTACGGCAGCCAGGACCTGTACCAGCATGGGAGCACACTTTGGAGACCCCACAGCATAGGATTGAAAGAGAGGCAATTCATATACCCAGGAAGCCACCAATGGGTTCATTGCCATCTGTCTTTCGGCCATATTCTGCCATCTTCACCAGGAAATGAATTATTCATAGTGCCTTCTCTACTCCAAGTCAAAATCTCACAAAGGCACATCTTGTTTATTAAGTCTAGGTTACATAACAGAGTTTCTTTTTTTGTTTTGTTTTGTTTTGTTTTGTGCTTTTGTTGTTGTTGCTGTTTTTTGGTAAAAGTGGTACTTACAACATGGTAAATTCCCTAAACAAAGAACCTCTGATTAAAAGTGGTTGAGTGCCATAAACATAACACATATTCACTATACAACTGTGTTAGATTTCAAAAACAGCCACAAATTCTTCCTTCCTTTACATATACTCAGGCCTTTACAATGTGAGTGTTGCGGCTCTTCCCATAAAAATGTAGTCTGTTTTCCTGAACCATGAATTTGGCGGATGTTGTGACCTGTTGGAACAACACAATGAGGTAGAAATGACACTATGCTGGTTGCCAGCCTGTGCCTCAGAGGCCATCTGCTCTTCTGCTGTTTCTCTGAGAACACTGCTGCACCAATGAGAACAATTCCAAGCTAATATACTGAAGAATGCAGTTCATGTGAAGGAGACAATGTTGCCTCAGCCAAGGCACAAACACAGGGGAGCAAGCAAGACCCCTCCACCCACCCCAGGTAACCTGTAGTTGACCACAGATGCATGAGTAAGCTCTATCAAACATGCAACTGGGCTATGCCAGAAGAACAATCCCACCAACTGGCAAACCTTATCTGCTTAATGCTGTAAGCTACTAAAATGTTGGGTGGTTTGTATGCAACAAAACTATCTGACAAATTTACAAAAATGTTATTTTCACAAGCATTTGTGTGCATAACCAGCTTCACATACATGAAATTCTTTTGGAAGGTAGATGTGGGTGAGGTGAACTTTTTTGACCACACTACAGGCAATTTGCATGACTTCAAGTGCTCCAGTGGCACTCTGCACAGAGGGGCTTATGGTTCCACTGTGCACATGACTGTCTTGAGGGATAGCCAAAAAGGGATTTTCTTCATATGGCTTCAAGTTACTCTAATGCCAATATAGCTTTTATCACAGCCTGCCAATGTAAGTCGATATAGTGATTTCCTATTCTCATTTAACTACACATATTGTGAGTTGCAGTGCTCTTTTCTTATCTGTATAGCCCCCCAATAGCTGTTTATTATAATATTTGCCATATAGTCACCTCCTTCTGACCGCAGGGTAATACAGCTTAATGAAATATTTGTAAAGCCCAATGAACTGCACAGAAGAAGTATGCTTTTAAATTCTAAATTATGTTTCTTACAAACACCATTAATAACGTATTCTCCTCACATCTGTGTAGCTTGTGACTTTACTCAACCAATCACACACCTTGTAGTCACACCAAATGAAATGTTAGGTCTGCGAATGATTCTCATGCAGACAAATTGTTGAGGCATGACACATTGTTGAAGCTGTGCTCGACCAGCTTGGGAATTAATAGAGAGAAGACAGCAAATTGCTGAGAGCTTTTCCAATAATATTTCTTGTCTCTATGATGATCACCATACTTCAACACCTTTCCCCCCCCGCCCCGGAAATGTTTAGACATTATTATTTAATTGCGTCACATTATTAATTAATGTATCTCTAAATTTTCCTCAGACTCTGTCATATCTGAGACCATGCTGTGTCAACGAATCACACATTGTTAAAGCTAAAAGGAACTTTTAAGGTAATACATAGGAAATGTTTAATATAATGCCTCGTAAGTAGTAATTAGCTAATAGACATTAGTTGTTCTTATTGTTGCTTTTTACTATTAGCATTAAACCTCTTGATGCAAAAACGAGAAAACTGAAGTTTCTACTAAAATGTAGCCAGTAACATGTTTAGTAGCTTACAACTTTAAGAAGATCAAATCTTGCCTTTTGTCATTTGAAAAATATCGTCAAGTGCTTCCTATATTTACATATAGGGAATATGGACAAAATCTGAGATGGAATTCTTGTGTTTCATCTACTGACAGTTTATTGCCACCAGCACCTATCCATGTGTAAATGTGTGCTGTGGCCTTCAACTTGCCTTCTCACCTAGGTCAGCGCATATCTGTCTAGTCTTGGTTCTAAACAGCGTTCTGATTAGGAGGCATGTGATATACTAGAAAAGGCAGAAAACGGCAGAACTGAATTACTCTGTAAGATGAAGGAGTAAGGATTTTGAAGTTCCCTGTGGAAAATCTGGGAATAAGAAAGGGGATGAAAGAGGAAGGAAAGAGAAGATCAGGAGAAAAATGAAGGAGATGGGAGGAAGGGAGAGAGGAGGAAGGGAGAAGTTAGTAGTGCTAAGTGCTTTTTGTGATAGGGTTGCTGGGTAAAATACAGGATATCCAGTTAAACTGAAGTTTCAGATAAAACAATGAATAATTTTATATGTCTCTAATAGTGCGTGGGTATCAAACAATCAGTTAATCAATCAATAAATTCCATGTTTAGCTAAAATCAAATTTAACTGAGCATTCAGTATTTCTATTTGCTAAATCTTGCAACCTTCTATTGGGGATACAGACAGAAATAAAAAAATGTATACAAATTAAACATATATATTACGGCATGTAAGAGGTTAATCTCCCCTTCCTCTCCTCTTAAGAAGAGGCTGTAGCTCTCTTCTCTGACTTGTTTCTGTCTCCTTTGCCTGCTCATTCTTGATTATTCCATTAGTCTCTACTTAGGTTTCTCAAAAGTACCTTAAGCAGAAGACATCTAAAACAATTTGCCATTCCAGTCTCTGCTACATCATTCTGGAGAAATCACCTGCGAACCCCCTGCTTAAAATAGCTTCCTTGCCCCCATTGTTCCCCACGTCATCATGGTGTTTTATTTCCTATACAAAATGGTATAATCTAAACAATGTATTTGTTTGCATAGTTATTTCTGGTCTGAGTGATCTCACTAAAATGTAAGCTCGATGAAAACAGAGAACTTGGAAATTTGCTTTACACTACTGTCTTAGTACTTAGCACAACTATCTTTTACAAATCAAAATGTAGTAGATGTGGAGTGATTTGATGAATAAATAATCTACTCCCTAAACTTAGTTCTGTGGCACCATTTTATGTCTCAGAGAATGGCATAACCAAAGTATCCAATTTAGTAATCGCCATAAATGTTATAGTCCTTCATGCAATCTTTGAGGCCCCAAGGTCCATATCCAAAAAGTCACATTCATTTCTAAATTGTGTCTATTACCTTTTATGTGTTTTTAAAATCAGCCAGATTCTTTCCATTTCCACAACAGTTACATTGGCTCAGATACTATCAACTCTATTTTGAAATTTTCTGCAGTCTCTTGTGAGTACATGTTTGGTGAGTACATATTTACTCTTGTCTCCTCCTGAAGAATTTCCACACTACAGTGGAGTAATTTTATGGAAAAGCAAACTTGGCCATGTTACTCCCGCTCCAACCCATTCCCACCTTTCAATAAAGAGAATTCAAGGTGAATCTTTATTTTTAAATAAGTAAATAAGTAAACAAAGAAACAAACAAATAAATAAAGATCTATGTTAGCCATCGAAGATCTGGCCTCAAAAATCCCCAACCTCAACAAACACGATTTCGCGGCTCCATGTTTTAGTTTTCTCTCTCTCTCTCTCTCTCTCTCTCTCTCTCTGTTCCTCTCTCTTTGCTCTCTTTTGTTGTTGGATGTTGGATCTCAAATGCATGCAATTGAATTTTTTTATTTGATCTCTGGTTTTTAAATACATCATTTTTCATTCATGAGTAGTCCTCTGTTTTTATATTTTTTAATCTTTAATATAATAAGTTTTTTCTAATCCATTATCTAATTCAGGATTTAGAACACTAATGCATCTTACATCTCTTAATGAGCTCATTCCTCACCCCGCCATTTCTCTACTACCTCAACCGGAGGTAACCGCTAGCATGAAACTGTGTGTGTGTGTGTGTGTGTGTGTGTGTGTGTGTGTGTGTGTTGTGCTTGCTGGTCAGATCTGGCCTGAGGACTGTCCTTTTATAGCTAGTGAGCTAATCATGATTTTTACACTTTTAATGTGGTGTGAAAAGAAACAAATAATTTTCTGTATGGGAATAATTGTTTTTAAATAAATAATATATTGATGAAGCCCATTCATATTCCCGCAGATAGCTATAGATCATTCATTTTGACTGCTATCTAATGTTTCATTGAAAATTTATTGCACTTTATTCATTTCTATTCCCTGTCTTTAAGTCGTCTTTCAGTTTTTCAGTTAAACTATGGATTATTCCAGCATGTACATCAGCTCTTTCTTAAAATTGTTAACTTGGACTCATTTCCTTAGATCTTAGCTAAATCTTCACTTCTCAAGGAAGTATTCTTTGCTTCCCCTGACCACATTAATTATCCTCATTAAAAATGTGTGTACTTCTCCATTAGAGTAATTTTTTATGGGTTTAACTTCTCGATTATTTCTAATCTTTCTCCTCCATTATAATTTCCATCAGGGCAAGGCTCATGACTTTTTTGTTTGTTTGTTTTTATCCCCAGCATCTAAAGTAGTGGTTGGCACTTAGTGGATTTCAAGTAAATATTTGTTAACTGAATTAATGCAGTGAATATTACTCACTAATATATTTTTGCGTGTGTGTGAGTAAATTATCCAAAGACAATTGAAAGCATTATGGAACGCTATACCTAGGTAGAAGGCAGAAGAGAAACAGATGGAATAAATGAAAGAGTATGAAAATGAGAAAACAACTGACATCTGAGTTATGTCTAAAGCTAACTACAATACAAGAGAGAAGGACCATAAAGCCAAATGGGGTCATAGATGGAACAGCGATTCTCTGTTGTTAGATTGGCAAATGCTCATATATTTGATCAGGTCAAATGTTGAGACTGAAAAAGTTAAGTAGAATTTACCTCCTCTGTATTTTTTGTTTGAAATACAAGAAGACTAGATGAAATTATTTCTAAAGTGTTTTTGGAGCTTATGTTTTATGCTTTCATGTTTTACACACATGTTAATTCATTTACAATAACATTGATTCTCCATCTTAATCAGTACCTTCTCGTGGATTACACAGTTCTATCAATGAACTTGTATGTGGGATGAGTGTACACAACACTGCCTGAACACCATTACCTACCGATCTGTTTTGCCAGCAGGAAGACAATAACACAAGGCAGTCTTGTTCTTAATAGTGTTTCCTGGCCGGGTGCAGTGGCTCACGCCTGTAATTTCAGCACTTTGGGAGGCTGAGGCGGCCGGATTGCAAGGTCAGGAGTTCCAGACTAGCCTGGCCAACATGGTGAAACTCTATCTCTACCAAAAATAGAAAAACAAAAACAAAAACAAAAAACAAAAAACGTAGCCGGCATGGTGGCATGCTCCTGCAATCCCAGCTACTCAGTAGGCTGAGGCAGGAGGATTGCTTGAATCCAGGAGGTGGAGGTTGCAATGCGCCAAGATTGTGCCATTGCACTCCAGCCTGGACTATAGAGCAAGACGCGGTCTTAGAAAAAAAAAAAAAAAAATAGTAGTAGTATTTTATTATCATTGCCATTTCAGATGAATAAAATCCTGTAGTATTTTATTATCATTGCCATTTCAGATGAATATCAACTTTTTATTTTAAGAATGTGTATTCTATCTTAATTTTTATTTATTTATTTTTAGTAAATAGTATCCATAGGCATGTATTATGGAACATCCTATGACGTCCTACCTGGATGCACTGGCTAAAGATTTCTCTTAAAAGCCACAGAACAACGTTTTCTTGGTTCTTAGTAGCAGAAGTCATTGATTTTGATTAACTGTTTTGCAAGCCTGTTGAGAACTCCTGCTTTGTCTTTGTTTTATTCTGTTTATTTATCACCAATCTGTGCTGGGTCCCTTCACGATGTAGCCACAGTTAGAGTGAAATTTCTCTCTTCATTCCCTTCAAGAGAAGAGACCTCCTGTGTTTAAAAACAAGCAAACATAAAGCAGTTTTATAGGCACTCTTATTTCAAAAGATGTTTGAGAATATATATGTATCCTTAAAATACTGATTGTATATATATAAGTATTAAACAAAATCAACGCCATTTCTAAAATCTACTTTGAGCCTTTCACTTATGAGGCTTATCACCATGTCTGCTTTTGTAATGTACTAAGTTCCTGAAAGGTGTACTGATTGTCAGGCACATTGTCACAAAGGGCATGTGGTGTGAGTGCCTTCATCTGCCACTTACATTACGTTCAGTGCGTTTACATGCAGTTACCTTGTCTTACCACAAGATGGTGGTAAAAACAGTAAGGCATTCAATGTGCACCTGGGTGGGAAAGAACACAAAGAAGTGAAGTTTAGGGGTTTATTGGAGACAACATAATCGGTAAATGAGTAAAACAGGAAAACAGAAAATTCTTGAACTCTAAATTATGAGCTATTTTCTCATTTTCTTTGAGTTCCTCTACTGAACCCTATTCACGTTCTCGCTTGCAAACATAATTGCCAATTGGGCTTTCAAAAATTATGTTAAAATGATACTTAATTTTTCTATTTTCTTGAGTTGTATAATTGTATCATTACATCTGAAAAACTATTCTAGAAGACAGGCTTTGTGGGTGTATTAGTCTGTTCTCATGTTGCTAATAAAGATATACCTGAGACTGGGTAATTTATAAAGAAAAGAGGTTTAATTGACTCACAGACAGTTCCACACGGCTGGGGAGGTCTCACAATCATGGCAGAAGGCGAATGAGGAGAAAATCAAGTCTTATATGGCAGCAGGCAAGACAGCTTGTGCAGGGGAACTTTCCTTTATAAAACCATCAGATCTCATGAGACTTACTCACTATCATGAGAACAGCATGGGGAAAGGCCCACCCCCGTGATTCAATTACCTCTCAGCGGGTCACTCCCATGACACATGAGGATTATGGGAGCTACAGTTCAACATGAGATTTGGGTGGGGACACACACAGCCAGACCGTATCAGTGGGTTATGTTATTTAATTGCCAATAGGTCTATATTCTATATTCCCAACTTAAAGCTTCCAGAAACTGAATTATTACTTTTTTGTATCCCCCACAAGAACTATTACTCACAGATAAACAGCCAGTGTTGCATAAATGCATGGTGCTCTGCATCCTATTCAAATCTTCAGCAAATTATGCTGTCTGCTTTTAACAGGTCATCTGACCCTGAAGCGTTTTGACTGTTTTTATTCCAGGAAATCTACAGACCAGTACATTTAAGAAAATTAGCAGAACCAAATTTGGGAAGCAAAGACCTTATTGTTTCCTCAGAGACGCTTGAGGCACAGCATACGATAATCTGTTGAGTTTTTCCCTGGAATATATCAGGGACTCTTCTCACTTAAAGGTTCTTCAACTCTAGGCCTCGTTATTGTGTTTTTCAACTTTGTCACTTTTCAATAGTCAGTTTTGCTTTCTGTGGTGGGTGGTCTTAGCAGAGTACAATAATTATGAATTCCCTCTCACATCGTTTCTTCATGTCTTCTGATATATCTCTACCACACGTTGTTATGAAAGTAGGAGGTGAGTGGGTGAGTTTATAACGAGTATCATCTGTAGCCCCATACGTTCCAGGATAACATGTAGGACAAAGACAGATCTTCTTTTGAGATTCCAAAGAATTAAGAAAATAGCAACTTGCACTGTGATAAGCCACTTTTTACCCAGGATGTTTGAGAAAAAAGGTCTTGCTTGTGCATTTCCTTTCTTTGGTTAACCCTTCCTCCTTCCCGATTTCATAAAATAGCAGTTAAAACAATGAAATGTAAGCATGTATTTCCTTCATAAGACTCTAAATCTTTAAAGGCAGTAACCTAAATATTCATATCCCTATTGTCTAGACCAGGAGTTGGCAAATTAAAGCCCCACAGGCCTACTTTGTCCTACTGCCAGTTTTTGTAAATAACACTTTATTGGAACACAGCCATGCCCATTTATTAATTATTGTCTATGATTGTTTTTTTTTTTTGAACTACGATGGCAGAAATGAGTAGTTGTGACAGAAATAATATGGGTTGCAGAGCTTAAATATATTTCTTCTTTAGCCCTTCACAGAAAAAGTTTGCCAACACAGATTTGGTGCTTGAAAAATGTTTGTTGAATAAATGAATTAATGGAGACTGTCACCTATACTGAGGTCTGACTCTAAATAAAAATGCTGTTTGTTAAGATTGCAGTCTTGCTTAAATTATGAGTCAAGAGATAATGAATGACTTATCTAGTGAGAATGCACAATGAAATGCTTTACTTGATTTAGTCAGTTTATTGAAACAACTGACCGTGGTACCCTTTTTTTGGTAGTTTATTTTGGAAATTGAAATATCTGAGTCTTAATTATCTTATCAAATTATTGGTTCGTTTTTGTATTATATGGACTAAGTGGTCCATCATATGGAAATGTGCTACATAGGCCATTAATTGCATGAAGAAATAGTAACAATTTATTGACATAAAAAAAATAATCAAGTGAGATGGGTTTTTTTTAGCAAATTTTAATTTTTAGAGCATTTTTAAGTTCACAGCAAAATGGAAGGGCAGGCAGCACAGAGAGTTCCTTGGTCCCCCCCACACACAGAGCCTCCCCAACTATGGACAACCCCCATCAGAGTGGTTCACTTGTTATAATTAATGAACCTAAGATGGACACATCATTATCACCCAAAGTCCATAGTTTACATTAGGGTTTATTCTTACTGTACATTCTATGGATTTTGACAGAAGTACAATACCATGTCTCCACCCTTGGAGTAGTATACAGAATAGTTTCACTGCCCTCCAAATCCTCTGTGCACTGCCAATTCATCCTTCTTTCCCTTCTGACCTCTGAAGACCACTGAACTTTTTACCATCCCCATAGTTTTGCCTTTCCCAGAGTGTCATATATTTGGAATCACACAGTGTGCAGACTTTTCAGACTGGTTTCTTTCACTGTGCAATATGCTTTGAAGTTTTCCCCCACATGTCTTTGTGCTTGACAGCTCATTTCTTTTTGTCACTGAACAATATTTCGTTGTCCAGATGTATCACAGTTGGTCCATTCACCTACTGAAAGACATCTTGGTTGCCTTCAAGTTGTGGCAATTACGAGCAATTTGTTATAAATATCCACATGCAGGATTTTGTGTGGACATAAATTTCAACTTATTTTTATAAATAGCAAGGAGTGTGGTCATTGGATAGTAGAGAGTACATTTAATTTCATAAGAAACTGCCAAACCGTCTTCCAAAATGGCTATACTGCTTCACATTTCATCCAGCAATGAATGAGCATTCCTGTTGCTCCACATTATCACCAGCATTTAGTGTTGTCGGTGTTTTGCATGTTCACCATTCTACTAGGTGTGATTACGTTTTTAAGCATAAGAATTTGCAATGCTTTCAAAATTTTAAAAACAGATTTAAATATTTGGGTATGTGGTAGCATATACAACATTTCTCAAAACCAATTGATCACTGAAACATTTTACTGGGGGAGAGCCTAGGAAATAAATATTCCTGAGGACCTGCTGACAGCATTTTTTATCTCTGGTACCTAGCCTAGCATAATGCCTGACACACAGCAGCTGTCTGTGGAATAAATGAATGCTTGAGTTTGGAGCTCACAGAGAGATCTGGCTTGGCTGGAGCCTGAATGAATTCAGATAAAATGGGATAATCTTGGGCCTACTTACAGAAAAAGAAGGCAGCATTCATATGCAAGAAAGCCCCCAGGCTTAAGAAGCTATTATATGAATGTTCTATTTTAATGGGATAGGTTAATTAAATGGTTAATTGTAGCATTAAAATAGAAATAGATATATGAGACCAATTAATTGCTTTTTTTATGAGCTTTTAAAATTTTATATATTTGGCCAATACCTCACAATAATTCAGTATTCTTTGGCAGCCAGTAGTTGCTGATGGCAGTTTTCTTTGTCAGAATTGTTATCAAACTGTGCTATTAAAAGAGATTGATTTGGTAAGATCTGGGTAGATGTGTAACAAAAAAACAAGCAGTCCAAGCTGTTGTCTAACATACAGGAATTTGGATAGATTTTTCTGTATCCTCTTGGCTTAAGCTGTGGTTTATCATATTTTGAATGTGGTCGGAGCAAGCTTCTCCAAATGTGTCTCATACAATTATACATTTAAGCCAACATTTTATTTTGGAAAGAATGTTTATATAACTTTGTGTTTGGCTTCATATATTTATTTAATATAAAATTTCTGTTGACATTTTCTCAGTTCTTATTCTAAATAGCAAATTTATGTTATTCCATTTTACAAATGAAGAATCTAAATTCTGGAGCAGATTTCAATGCAGTTTTAACAATAATAGCATGAAATAGAATAACATTTAAGAACTTGAATATTGGCCTTTTTTTAGGTCAAATTTGTTTGATGATTCAATTTATTTAAAAAATTTGTATGTAGCTTTTTATACTTTATGATAAACATTACAATAATTTCCTCTTTAGTGTTTAGACATTCTGAAATGATTTAGATTTTTTTTCTTGCTCAGGTTGTTAAGAAGGTTGTAAAAGCACTATTTCTACTTTAAAAAGTTTACAAATATACCAAATATGGTAAAGAGTAAGCACATTTTGGAAATTTGGTAATTGCTATTGAAATGTAAATTTCTATGAATTCAATTTTAATTATCATTATTCTTATTATATTAATAAAGAATATTCAGATGTTTTCAAAATATATTTTATAATCAGGAAAGAAATTATATTCATGTGAATGGAGGTGGAAAAATTCTTAGAATCTGAAAACATAAAACATTCACTGGATACGAGTTAAAGTTAAAAAGAGTCTTAAAATTAAATTTAGTAACAGTTATTTGTTAATCACTTTTTTTAGAACACTTGATCTGTTTTTTCAAGGGAAATGCTATAAGTAATTGTTTTGGATTGAAATTGTTCCACTAGCCTATAAATAACAAATCACCCTGAAAAATGTGCCTGGGGATAAAGCAAAAGAGGTAGAGATAGGACTATTGGTAAAGATCTTTGTGTGTCATAGTACAATATGAAAAACATGTCATAGAAAATGGGGATCACTAAAGGTTGCCAAGAGAACTGGACTAGTTTGGCTTGTGTTTTAAAAATACATCTGTGTAGAGAATGTCTCGTGTATGCAGGACTGAAGTTGTTAGGAATCTATCGCAGTTTAGGAAATTTCACAAGAGCTTGAACTGGATTATAATTCAAGGTATAAACCATGATGAGGGAGTTTCCCAATGGTTAGCAAGAAAGAAAGCAATAGGTGAGGAAGAGTAGTCTCTATGGAAGGTCGTACAAAAGTGCAAGAAGAGTGAATAATTAAAGGAACTGGACTGTAAGTAGCCAAGATGGGGAAAATGGATATGGAAAGGAAAAACTGAGGTTAACACTCTGCAGTGAGGAAGAATAAAGGAAGTTGTGGGGAAGAAATACTGAATTGAGGAGTTCTCCCATCAGGTTGGAGCAAATGACTATGTGAGTTATGATTACACATTGTGATGTATAGTTGCTAGCTCTATGATTGTGAGCTAGGCATTTGAGTCAAAGGAGTGTCTGTACAAATGCTATATCATTAAGAAGAATTTAAAGGGATTCAGATATACAAGTAAATGAATTTTATTAAGATACATGAGTATAATTATGGAAAAAAACATTTAGCTCTACAGAGAAAAGTTCTTTTAGTTCTTGCTATATGAACTTGTTTAATCATTTATTTGTATGATTCTCATACCCTGTATCTAAGAACTTAGTCAGTTTAGAAACATGACTTACTAGAATCTGAAGAAATATGGCTCCATGTCCAATTTAGGACTCACTGCTAAGCCATGGCATTGTTAATAAGCTACTATATGGTGGAGTTTGGATTTTCTCACATGTAAGTGAACCCATTAATACATTTTTTTGATGGCAAGTTAAACTGAAGATAACCCCTTATTTTCTCATCTTCTTATTAAAAATAATGAAACAAAGGCAGATTTCAGTTACTTTTTACAGATAATCTCAGTTTGAGTTCTTGTTCAGTTACCTTTTATTTACCTGGGCTCATGGGTTGCAGGGATTTGGGAAAATAATAAAAGACGACAAACACAAAAACTTATATACTGAGTCCCTTATCTGACCCAGCCGTGACTTCCTTTGAAGCTATGTATGCAAAGTACTTTCTGGCACCTGAGCTTAACTGAACAGCAAAAGAGACACAGTCCTTGATAATATACTCAGGGATGAATTGATTTTGTACTCATAGGCAACTGTTCACACACTAGCTCAGCTAAAGTTAGTTTACATTCTCAAATGTCAGGCTAACTGGGACCCTAAGCCTTCTGGATCTACAGCAGGTCTAACTATGGTTCTCACACCCGATAACAATCTAAAACCAAACAGTGATTATTATAAGAGCAACATGGAACATTTTTCTCTTGTGGAGGTATATTAAATCTTTTTGTATTATTACACATCTTTCTTCTGGGTTTTTATTTTTTATTATTATTGTTATTATACTTTAAGTTCTAGGGTACGTGTGCACAACGTGCAGGTTTGTTACATATGTATACATGTGCCATGCTGGTGTGCTGCACCCATCCACTCATCAGCACCCATCAACTCGTCATTTACATCAGGTATAACTCCCAATGCAATCCCTCCCCCCTCCCCCCTCCCCATAATAGGCCCCGGTGTGTGATGTTCCCCTTCCCATGTCCAGGTGATCTCATTGTCCAATTCCCACCTATGAGTGAGAACATGCAGCGTCTGGTTTTCTGTTCTTGCAAAAGTTTGCTGAGAATGATGGTTTCTAGCTGCACCCATGTCCTCTAAATTAGTTTTATTACTGTGGTATTTCTGCCTCACTTTGGCAGTCATATTAATGATCGTTATGACACTATTTTACTAACATTCACTCAGAAAATTAGTCATTTACTACTATTTAAGAAATTATGACAATAAATTTAACATATATTAAAAGCATTCCTATTAAAACAATGTTTTACACAAGTTAAACACAAATTTTAGGATAAAATTAAAATAATAAAATTCAGCACAGCAAAAGAGTATTTTATTTTTTATATGAGTATTGTATATTTTAAATGAAGACACTAATTATAAAAATATATGTCATGCATAGTAAAATGAAATGTATTAGAATTAAAGACAAACTTTAAAAATCTTTTTTCTATATAATTTTTTCTATACAATTTAAATAACTTTTTAAATGTTTACAATTAACGTTACTGAAAAAGAATTTCATAATCCAAATTTGTTGTTGAGTATACATGTCTGCAAACTCACAGAAAAAACAGAAGAACACTCAGCAAGATGTTGACAGGGCCATTTTTGTGCTATTTGAATTTTCTGTTTTTTACAGCATGCATTTTATCATCTGATATGGTTTGGCTCTAGGTCCCCACCCATATCTCAACTTGTAGCTTCCATAATTCCCACATGTCGTGGGAGGGACCCAGTGGAAGATAATTGAATCATGGGGCAAGTCTTTCTCATGCTTTTCTTGTGATAATGAATAAGTCTCACGAGATCTGATGGTTTTAAAAATGGGAATTTCCCTGCACAAGCTCTCTCTCTTTATGCCTGCTACCATCCATGTGAAGATGTGACTTGCTCCTCCTTTCATTCTGCCATGATTGTGAGACCTCCCCAGCCATGTGGAACTGTAAGTCCATTAAACCTCTCTTTTGTAAGTTGCCAAGTCTCAGGTATGTCTTTATCAGCAGTGTGAAAACGGACTAGTATATCATCAGAAGAAACAATTCAAACTGTGTAATAAAATTCAAAAGTCATCAAGAGCAAATATAACAGAGACTGGATTCTTGTGTGAGTCAGGATTCTTCAGAGAAATAGAACTAATATGGGGAAAGAGAGAGAGAGAGAGAGAGAGAGAGAGAGAGAGAGAGAGAGAGAGAGATATGTACACATACATATGGAGAGAGAGAGATGTATATTTATTTTTAAAAATTTTAGGGAATTGCTCATTCTATTGTGGAGGCTGGCAAATCCAAACTCTGCAGGGAAGGCTGGCAAGCTAGAGATCTGGGGAAGAGTTGCCATTAAAGAGAAACTTTTAAGGGAAGATACTTCTGCTTCCCTCTGACAAATTACATAGGGAAGAAATAAATGCAGATACAGGATCTGAAAAAAAATTAATTAATAAAAGTGCATGTGTGTGTCCCTGTGTGTGTTGGGGTTGGGGATAGTTGGTTTGTGGTTGTGTAGCCCTGAAACTCTCCATCTTCCAGATAAGATAAATTCTCCCCTTACCTCTATGTTTCCTTTGCAGAACTTCACATGCCCTAAGAGTCAAGAGGTTATCTCTGATTTCCCATGCTTCATGTAAGACCAATCCTCCACCATCCTCCAGGGCCCCTGTGCAGAATCCAAGAGATGGGGAATGGCAAAGTTGTGTGCCGTGGATTAGAAGCACTATTAATAAGAGGTAACCAGGATCTCAAGGGCTCTTCATATTTCTGCTAAGACTTAAGAAACTTTCTCCCTCAGATCATAGCCTCTGGGACTAATCTAATCACATAATTTATCTCTATGTATTATAATCACTCAGGTGCCCAAGACTCTATGGTTATCTCTCATGACCTGGACATTTATGCCTCAGTAATTTTCTTAATCCAATCTTATTTTACCACATTCCCTGATTCAAAAAGCTTTCTATGTGTCCTCCGGGTCTTATGATCTGGCATCTGCAGAATCTCCTGTATCTTCAAACTCTTCTCTGAACATTTATTTTATTTGTTCTAATCCTAGCTGAGCACTCCTTTTTGGTCACTATGTTTTCCCTACAGTCCTCTTAAGTAACTTAAGTAATGTGCTCACACCTTAACACTAGCTCTGAAGGAAGGGCTGTTATCTCTTCTACATCCCACATATTGGCTTCTTCTGTTCTCATTGCCAGTTTCAGACTAGATTTTATCCCTTTGGCCTAAACTCCTCAAACTTTGAATAACATGACTTCTGTTTATTGTACTTACTAGTGTTCCTTTTTGCATTGCCCAACAGTTTCTCAAGCTGTTCTACCTTATTTCTTCATCAAAAAATTATAGATTTTGACTCAATATCATTCTCTACGGCATTGCTTCAGTCACAAGCATTAAGAGATGAACTTCCATAGACAATTCTTCTTAATTTTTTTTTTTACCTCCTTTCCTTCAAAGATTTGTTTTTCATGCTTCCACAAACACTCAATTCTATATTATACTTTGACATTGTCATTTTGAATAACTGAGGACTCTCAATAATCTAAATTTGACATTTAGTACACAACCTTTGGTTCTAAACTTTGTGGCTATTCTTTGACCTGAGTAGAACATAGCAATTTATTGATCCATTCTTACTTGCCCTTATCAACCTCAATTTAGACTCTATGCTAATATAATTTCTTTTTTGCATCTATGTTGCCAGTGACATCTATTAATATATTGTTCTCCAATAATTAGTTCTCAGTATTCATCTTAACTGACCTTTGTAAAACTTGTGTCAATTTATTATTCCATCATTCTCAATATTGATCATCCACCTGCCACCTTGGATTAACAATCTCTCTTGATTTTCCTCTTACCTTGCTGAATGTTCCTTCTTGTATTATTTGCAGGCACATCGTCATCAACTAAACCTCTAGGCTTTGAAGTGGACCAAGGCTCAATCATAACCCCTCTCTCTTTTTTCTCTATATCCTCAGTCTGTAATGAACTTATCTTGTCTCATGGCTTTAATATTAATATATATTCTGTTCACTCTCACTTGTGTATCTCTATACTAATGCTCTGCTTTAAACACTCATTTCTTAAGCCTATAGAACATTTCCATTAGGAAGATTAATAGATATTTTCACCATCACTAGTTCAAACCTGAATTCCTCATATATATATATATATATATATATATATATATATATAGATGACATTATCTTACAAAATCATATAGAATATATTGAATATATGTATTTATTTTTCCCAATCTTTTTCTCTTACAATCATTCACATTTAGGAAAAGATGCTTTCAGGTAAAGAAAATAGTAAGTGCAAAGGCCATGATACTGGTGTATTTGTAATATGTTTGAGGAAAAGTAAAGAAAGCTGGATGCCTGGAGCTAAGTTAGAAAACTGGAGCATAGTAGAAGATATAGTTAGAGAGGTAATGAGAAACAGATTGCCATGGGTCTGGGTTGTCATTGCTATGACTCTGGCTTTTGATATAAGTTGAGATGTGCAGTTATTGGAAGGCTATATAAGCACAAGGATGACAAGTTCTAATTTATGTTTTATATCAATTACTGAGTGTTGTGTTAAGTATAGATAGTAAGAGTTAAAAATAGAAGCTAAGCAACCAATTAACTAAGCAACCAATTGTGATTTTCACAATAGCTCAGGAGACAGATGATGGTGTTTGTCCAGGGTGTCATGATGGAAGATGCAAAAGTGGTCTAACTGAATATTTTAAGCTAGTGATGATAAAATTTGGTAGTTTTCCAAACAACGCTTTTATAATTTTTTTCACTGACATCTCCTATGTAAAATGCTACTAAACTGAATAAGTAGGCATGACTTTTAGAGAAATAACTTTTCATTAAAAGTATTTTTGAAATGTTTAGAAAGAGACCTGAATTGATTATATGCATACCTCTTAATTCAGAGGCAGCATATAAGCCAAAAAGAATCATCCCTCATGTAAACATAATGCTAAGCCTAGAGAAAAACCTCACTATGTATAGACATCCTCGGCTTATGGTGGTTTGACCCGTGATTTTTCAACATTATGATGATATGAAAGTAACATGCATTCAGTAAGCTTTTCTACTTATGATGGGGTTGTGTCCAGAGAAACCCATTATAAGTTGAAAGTCTCTTTCGACATAAAATATTTTTGATTTACAATGGGGTTTTCTGGACATAACCCCACGCTAAGTTGAAGATTATCTGTATCTTAAATATATAAATAAACATAGAAGCAAACTCCAAATGGAGTGCACATGAAGAGGTATGAGGCCATATAAAAACACAGAGGTTGATCATAAGGGGACTTACATTATGTTAAGGAACATGAACTATGTTGAACTGTAAAAGGTCAGTGAAATGTTTTAATCATAGGAATTTATTAAATAAATAATTATTTTCTAAAGTCCACTCAGAGTCAAATAAAGATTGAAATGGAGAAGGGCCCTAGAACAAGGAAACATGCCAGGAAGTCATTCTTTTCTTTTATTATTATTATACTTTAAGTTCAGGGGTGCACGTGCAGAATGTGCAGTTTTGTTACATAAGTTTACACGTGCCATGGTGGTTTGCAGCACCCATCAACCCATCACCTACATTAGGTATTTCTCCTAATGTTATTCCTCCCCTAGCCCCCACTCCCAACAGGCCCCTGTGTGTGATGTTCCCCTTCCTGTGTCCAAGTGTTCTCATTGTTCAACTCCCACTTATGAGTGAGAACATGCCATGTTTGGTTTTCTGTTCTTGTGTTAGTTTGCTGAAAAGGATGGTTTCCAGCATCATCCATGTCCCTACAAAGGACATGAACTCATCCTTTTTTATGGCTGCATATTATTCCGTTGTGTATATGTGACACATTTTCTTAATCCAGTCTACCATTGATGGACATTTAGGTTGGTTTCAACTCTTTGTTATTGTGAATAGTGTCGCAGTAAGCATACGTGTGCATGTGTCTTTATAGTAGAATGATTTACAATCCTTTGGGAATATACCCAGTAATGGGATTGCTGGGTCAAATGGTATTTCTGGTTCTAGATCCTTGAGGATTTCCCACACTGTCTGCCACAGTGGTTGAACTAATGTACGCTTCCACCAACAGTGTAGAAGCGTTCCTATTTCACCACATCCTCTACAACATGGTACTGGTACCAAAACAGATATGTAGACCAATGGAACAGAACAGAGGCCTCAGAAATAACACCACACATCTACAACCATCTGATCTTTGACAAACCTGACAAAAACAAGCAATGGGGAAACGATTCCCTATTTAATAAATGGTGTTGGGAAAACTGGCTAGTCATATACAGAAAAATGAAATTGTACCCCTTCCTTACATCTTATACAAAAATTAACTTAAAATGGATTAAAAGCTTAAATGTAAGACCAAAAACCATAAAAACTCCAGAAGAAAACCTAGGCACTACCATTCAGAACATAAGCATGGGCAAAGACTTCATGTCTAAAACACCAAAAGCAAGGGCAAGAAAAGTCAAAATTGACAAATGGGATCTAATTAAACTAGAGCTTCTGCACAGCAAAAGAAACTATGATCAGAGTGAACAGGCAACCAACAGAATGGGAGAAAATTTTTGCAATCTCTCTATCTGACAATGGGCTAATATTCAGAATCTACAAAGAACTTTAACAAACTTACAAGAAAAAAATAAACAACCTCATCAAAAAGTGGGCAAGGATATGAACAGACACTTCTCAAAAGAAAGACACTTCTCAAAAGAAGACGTTTATGCAGCCAACAAACATATGAAAGAAAGCTCATCATCACTGGCCATTAGAGAAATGCAAATCAAAACCACAATGAGGTACCATCTCACATCAGTTAGAATGGCGATCATTAAAAAGTCAGGAGGGCCTTCTTTAATGATTTAGTGATAAGTTGATGATTGCTTGAATTAGGGATACTAGGATAATGTGATGATAAAGACAAGTGAATGTATTTAAGAGAAGTTGCGAATGGTAGCACGGCAGGACCTAGGGATTAGTTATGCATCAGAAAGTAGGGGAAAGGAAGAATTAACACATAATCTGAAACTTTGAAACTTTGACTTGGACTTTTGGGTGATGATCAACCAATTGCTAAAATAAAAAACATAGGAAAATAAATGAGACTTTGAGGTTGAAGAGGAAACTGGATTGATAATGGCCACAGTTTTATATATGAGATATCTCTAATTTATATAAGTAAAGATTTCTCCTAGGCATATAGTTATATAGCTGTAGAAAAATGAAAATGGAATAGTATATTTACAGTTATAGAAGTGGATGAGTTCACCACAAAAAAAAGAATCTATAGAGATAAAATAACAGAGGCAGTTCAGAAATGGCCAAGGAAATTTTTAAGATATGAATAAGTAAGAAGATACTGTAATAAATAAATGAGTAGATGAAAGAATAAGAGACATAGAAATTGAGAATTTTTGTCAGGCACTTTTTTTCTTTTATTATTTGTTCCTATAAATTCATTGTTTAAATGAAATAGTATGGTGTTATACTACATAAATATGCAAAAGCTTGAAATATTCGGTTGAAACAAAGCAGTTAATCTTAATCGAACGTCTTGGGTACATTTAACCTATTTTGAAAACCAATAGTTTAAACAAGTTGGACTCATAAGAAAAAGCTAAATGAAGCTTCTAACTAATAAATATTAATTTTTAGGGAATAACTTGGTAAACATACCCAATTCCTTGAAGTTGCATTTGTTTCGAGAGTGCTAAATTATACTTTCCTGTTTTCACTATGGAGATGACAAAAAGGACCAGATATAAATTGGAGAACAGTAAATTTAGGCCCATTACTAGGAAATCCAAAAACTACCAGATAGAAAAGTAGACACTGGTGAATCTTACAAACACAACTAAATCAATCAGAATAAATAAAACCAATATCAAATAAAATATAAAGCACAAACATTCCACATGATTTACAAAATGTATTTATTTATTTATTTGAGAATAGGTGTTGCTCTGTTGCCGGGTTGGAGTGCAGTGGTGCTATCATAGCTCACTGTCCAGTCAATCTCTTGGGCTCAAAGAACCCTCCCATCTACCTCAGCCTCCCAGCTAGCTAGCACTTCAGGCACATGCCACCACACCCAGCTAATTGTTTATTTAAACTTTTTTTTTTTTTTTTTTTTTTGTAGAGAAAAGGTTTCACTATGTTGCCCAGGCTGGTCTCAATCTCCTGGCTTCAAGTGATCCTCTTGCTTTGGCCTCCCAAAGTGCTGTATTTACACACATGAGCCCCTGATTGGTAAACTTTAAACTGTTTAATTCTACCACTTGAGTATTTGGATCCAGAGTGTTTAGAACATTAATTTGTAAGTCTGGTAAGACATTTGTAAAACTATTTTTTTTTTTTTTTTTGCACAGGAGTAAAACACAACTTACCAAAGCATTCTCTAAGCAAACAATAATTTAGAAATCTGAAATAATACCTACCTGACAGTAGAAAGTCAATATGTGTAATTGGGCCATCCAGTGGAATCAAGAGAATTGTCAGTAAAGCATCCCCTGAAGCAATGTGGATTGCACAGTTCACAATATGATGGACTGAACACAGCAAGAGTCCACTTTTGTTCAGCAAAACAGGCTGCTAAGGTGCTCAACACAAGCAAGAGGGCTATTTTATCGGTGACATTATCTTACAAAAATCATCAGTGTGCTCTTACGTGAGCTGAAAGCCCTTGTAAGCCTTCCTGGGGAATGTAAAGTTTAGCCAACTGAGAGATTGACATTCACCCAGCAGAATGAAGTAGATGGTGGATAGATAAGTTAGATCAGTGCCTTCAGAAAATCCCAGCTAACTATTCGGTTATAATTAGTATTTTGGAACTGCTGTCCATGTTTGACTCTGACAAGGAGAGATTTCAATGTTTTATTTTTTCTTGAAAAACAAAAAAAAGGAGATTGTCTTTTTTGTCATAGTACTAAAATATGTGTGCAAGAATCCTGTCACTCAGAAAATCTCTGGATCTGACTGTCAAAGGAACTTTGGGCATTTTCAGGATGTTAATGAACAGGCATCCATATCTGTATCTTGCACCTGAAGTCAGATGTCACAGTTAATGTGCACTGAGTATCATAGTATACTTCCACAGAATATACAAGATATTCCAATGGCATAACCCCTGGTTCCTTCAGAGCCAATGAGTATCATGAACCTGTGATTTCTTATGTGATTCCAACTCAACTGACTGAGAAGTGAATAATTCGGTCGACCTAGTTTTGCATGACATTTGTTTTAGCATTGTATAGACATTATCTTAAAATAAAAATTGAGGTAGATAGCTGAGAAATGTCACCCAATTATTTTAATTTCTTAATTTTCTATTATTTATGCTTCTATAAAAATACGTGCATATATAGATACACACACATACATACATAATTTTGAGTTAATTTTATTATTCTAATGCCAGAATTCAAAATAAATAAGGAAAAATAATTTTACTTATTTCATTGAGCTAAGAATACATTGCATATGAAAATAATTTGAGGGAGGATTTTGGCAACATGGCAGAATAGGAAGAGCCAGGAATCTGTCTCCCATCTGAGACAACAATTGCACTGGCAGAGTGCGTCTGATGATACTATTTTGAGACTTTAGAGTCTATTAAAGACATGGAACTTCCACGGAAGGCTTGGATAGTAAATTGTGGCTAGTTTTAGTCAATTTCAGCTCCTACTACAGTAGCAAGTACCTATTCTCAACTCAGCCTCATGGCAGCTGTGCACATGTTTCTAGAGCAACTTCCATACAGCTGGCACATGGCAGGATGGACAAAAAGGATCCTCCCATCCAAATATCTAGAATATTTTCTGTGATTACTAATTGCTACTTCTGAGTACAGACTTACAGAGAAAAGGATGGGTGGATATTGTTGCTTTACTTCCCCACGCTGTTGCAAGCCCTTCTCCTTTTGGCTGAAGTTACTTCCGGAAAATGTTAAAGGCTGGAGCCCTTCTCCCTCTCCCTTTATTTTTTTTCTCTTTCCCTTTGTGTTGCCAGACATTAAAGACTAGGATGTTAAAAGGTAACTGCATATATGAGGAAGGATAGAAAGTAACTACTCATGCCCAGGAAAAGGTACAAGCTCAGAAAAGACCTGAGAGGAACTTAAGTTTACATCCCAAACTGATTCTTGACAACGAGATAGCAGAGACAGTAATAAACAAACAAACAAACAAACAAGCAAAAAGCCAGCAAACCCTGGGAAACAGAGAGTTTGATTTTCAGAGTCACCACAATATTAGATTCGAATGTTCAATTTTCTTTCTTTTTTTTTTTTAAAAAAAGTATTATTTTACTTTAAGTTCCGGATACATGTACAGAATGACCAGGTTTGTTACACAGGTATACAAGTGCCGTGGTGGTTTGCTGCACCTATCAACCCGTCATCTGGGTTTTAAGCCCCACATGCATTAGGTATTTGTCCTTATGCTCTCCCTCCCCTTTCCCCCTACCCCCAATAGGTCCCGATGTGTGTTGTTCCCCTTCCTGTGTCCATATGTTCTGACTGTTCAACACCCACTTACGAGTAAGAACATGCGGTGTTTGGTTTTCTGTTCCTGTGTTAGCTTACTGAGAATGATGGCTTCCAGTTTCATCCACGTCCCTGCAAAAGACATGATCTTATTCTTTTTTGGCTGCATAGCATTCCATGGTGTATATGTGCCACATTTCTTTATCCAGTCCATCACTGATAGACATTTGGGTTGGTTCCAATTCTTTGCTATTGTGAATAGTGCTGCAATAAACACGCATGTGCATGTGTTTTTATAGTAGAATGATTGATAATCCTTTGGGTATATACCCAGCAGTGAGATTGTTGGGTCAAATGGTATTTCTAATTCTAGATCCTTGAGAAATTACCACACTGTTTTCCACAGTTGAATTAATTTACAATTCATTCCCACCAACAGTGTAAAAGCATTCCTAATTCTCCACAGGCTTGCCAGCATCTATTGTTGGACCCTACCTAACACTATAAATATAATAATTAACATACAATGAATAAAATTTCTTAAACTATAAAACTCTTAGAAGAAAACATAATGTGAAACTTAAAAAATGTTAAATTTAGCAATTATTTTTTGGATATTAAACCAAAGGCACAAGCACCAAAAGAAAAAAGTAAACAAGACTTCATGAAAAAATTTTTAAACATTGTGAATCAAAACACAATATCAACAGATATAAAGGGCAACCCACAGAATGGGAGAAAATATTTGCAAATTATGAATCAGATAAGAGACTATATCTAGAATATACAGAGAATTTCCAAAATTCAGCAATAATAAAAACCACCAATTCAAAAATGGGCAAAGGACATTTCTTTAAAGGAAATATAAAAACGGCCAATAAACACACATACCCACCCTGTTTGTTTTGTTTCTCTGGAGAACATCAATTAAAAGGTACATTCCTGAGTATTTTATATATGCCTATGTTTCTAAGCATTTTATGCAGTGCAACCGGTGTTCATACCACTATAGAATTAAGGTAACAATAAATGTCAATGGCTCTAAAGTTGGTATTGAATAAGTGGATGAGAAACAGAAATTGAAATAATCGTAACATATAAGTTTATAAGGAATACAGATGAAGACCAAGTTGCCTAAGTGTTCAGAGGAAGCGGTAAAAAGAGCAAGGAGAATGGGGAAGAAAGTGATTATTTCAACTCATTTTAGGCCCTGAGGACCAGTTTAGAGCTATGTTTCAAATTATGTAGATATTCATTCAGAGCACAGTTCTATATGAATCAAGGACAGTGTTCTGAGACTTAAAATAAAGGTACATGTTGTTCCCTATACCTTAGACTGAATATAGAAGCAATTTTTCACAGGATACATAATATGATTCTCACAAAGCTCATTAGAGAATATCTAGAAAGAGAAAACGGTAGGGAAATCCAATCATAATCACGTTTTTAAAAATAATGTGTTCTTTATATAAACTTTATGTATTGATAAATGACTACTTATATATAGATTGGAGTTTGAATAAGTGACTACATAATATAAACTGTTTTCTCCTTTTAATGATAAGGATAAAAATACCACCATTAAAAAATAAATTTTTCTTCAACAATAACTGCAAAAAGGAGCATTAAAAGTTGCACAAATTAGCAGGTCTGGATTATCAGTTTGTCTTTAATATTGACTCTTAAGAACAGCAATTCACAGGTTATTCTAATATCAGGATGATTAAATTACTTGGTAGTTGATATTTTCGCTTGAAAAGTGTAACTAAATAAGACATCCACTGGTTATAGTGTTTCCATTATGCAACTGATTTTCAATTTGATGAGTGATTGTGTGATTATTTAACCAATGTTTTTATTATTGTCTAAAAGTGTATTCATAATCTACAGAGATATTCATGTTATCAGTGTGGACCATAGGTGATAATGTGTATCTATCAAACTTTTAAAAACATATATAAAAATCTCTATTTTTGGTCTGATATTTTTGAGAAAAGTTAAACCTCCTCCACAAAGAGAAAGAGTAGAAACAAACAAACCAAACAAAATATCCAAATACCCAGGCAATGTAAGAGATGAATATACAAGTAAATGTAATGAATAGGAGAAGAATTTTGTCTTGGCTGATGTTTTACTAAAGTATAATTCATACATAGATTCAAAAATAATACAAATACCTAATCCGGAAGCTATGAAGACATGTAATAGTAAATAAGTGTTTGCGTTATTGCCAAATACACTTTAGTCTCCAACTTTTCTGATAGTTTTGTGCTTTGTAAGGTTGTCTATTCTAAATACATATATTAATAATACATATATATATAACATATTAATAATCTCTTAATGCAACCACAAAAAAAGAATTTGCCTATAGCACATAAAAAAATAAAAAAAAACTGGCCTAAATAAAAACTGAATAAAGAATCTAAAATAAAACTGTTATAAATCTTCATTTTTTCCAATATTTTTTCTAAGAAAAATATTACCTAGTACAGGACCCTATACATACAGTCACTTGAAAAATGTCTGCTGAATTGAGTTAAATTGGATTGAATTGAAGAAAACCACTTCTATTTTTGCTAACTTTCACTTGAATTCTATTGAAAGAACTCCTGCTGGGACTAACAGACCCTCTTTCTAACCACATATTTGCTATTTACCAATTTTTTGTCTTCTTTTAAGTTTTAACAATAAGAAAATAGATCAAGACAGATTGTCAGCTGAATTTACTCACTGAATGAATTTACTCCATTCATTTACTCATTCTTTTATCATAACATTTTCAGTAAAGCATAACGATTCTTTGAAGAACTTTTGTTTTCGAAAATGTCTCAGGTATTAATATGTTGGTTTTTTTCTGAGACGAAGTCTCGCTCTGTCACTCAGGCTGGAATGCAGTGGCGCCATCTCGGCTCACTGCAAACTCTGCCTCCCGGGTTCAAGCGATTCTTCTGCCTCAGACTCCCAAATAGCTAGGACTACACTGGCGCACCACTACACCCGTCTAATTTTTGTATTTTTAGTAGAGACTGGATTTCACCATCTTGGCCAGACTGGTCCTGAACTCCTGACCTCGTGATCCACCCACCTCGGCCTCCAAAAGTGCTGGGATTACAGGCCTGAGCCACTGCGTCCAGCCAATATCATGTATTTTTGAAAGGTTTTAACTAAATCTTTTTTTATGATTTTGATTTGTTTCTATAATTATTGTGACAGCAGGGTAAACTATTCCTATTAAGGCTGAATAATCTGGCCTTAATAGGAATTACATATTGATAATTCCTGGTTGTATTAAGCACAAGGTGAGGATTCCAGTCTGATTATAGGCAGGAGCTTTCTAATCTTGAATGCTGTTTTTAAGAATTCTGACACTACCTTGCCACATCCTATGTCTAAAACATGAGTCTTTGACTTATCATGGGAGGGTTTGGTGCTCCGAGCAACTATGTACATAACTGAGAAGACATGGATGTTACTAGGGTGCTTCTATGTTATATTTCTATGGTATTATCAACATACCAGGTGAGCTATCAGAAAAGCTATTACTCCTCTTACCATAAATTTAAATAATGCTGCTCCATTGTGTGTTGCTTACCCCAATTACACTTGTTTAAAAAACATACTTTTAAAGATTTTAGTTTAGCTTGTTACTAATTTCTTAAGTATATTTATCTATATTCATGGGTGAGATTTTCATAATCTTTCTAGTTTTGTCATGTTTTGTATCAAGATTAAGATAGCCTAAAACAAAATAAAACAACATCTTGTAGAGTTTTTTTCTGTTTCTATTCTTTTCAATAGTTTTGAAAAATCTTTTTTGGAAGAAACAGTTTTGTAAAATTTCTTTCTGAAGGTTTTTGTAGATTTTACTAGGGATTTATCTAAGTTGGAAGTTTTCTACTTTTTATAGTTTTTCAATGTGAATTTCATTACTTAATAGCTATAGAGCTATTCAGATGTAGCACTTTTTTAAAGCAATTTCTCCAGTTTATCTAAATTTTTAAACTTATTTACGTAAAGCTCATCATGATATAATTTTTTTGGTCTTTAATGTGTGTCTGATTTGTAGTGATGGTCCCCTTGCATTCCTGCTTTTGCCTTATGCTTCCCTGTCTCTCATTCTAAAATTTCAGTTGCAAGTATGCTAGAATTTCTCACTCTTTCTTTTAGGTTTTTATTCTCTTATGGTTTTGTGTGTGTGTGTATTTTTTTTTCTCTTCATGCTATATTGAAGATATTTTCTTTTGACCTATGCTCCAATTCAGGAATTCTCACTTCAGATCTGTATAATCTGTTTGGAAATCTAACCATCAAGTATATCACTTTGTAATTTCTACTTATTTTATGTTGAAATCTTCAAATATGTATTCTATTTTCTTGGAGATATTAAGCATGTTTAGTTAAAAGTCAGTTGCTAATAACTCCAATTTCTAATACTGTTGTTGATCTGCTCCAGTTGTCTTTTGTGTCTTATATCTTGAGATTTTCAATTTCATAGTCATTCTTTATTGCATGTTAGGTCCTTTTTTCATTGTGGACTGGAAATTATATTTGAAGAAAAAAATGAAAGAATAATGTGGCAAGGATAATGTTACGTTTTTCAAATAGGATTTACAATCCAGCCCTCCAGATGGGGTAGGAGTCTTTGGGAAATCCAATTCAATTTTAACCATTGAAATGATTTGAAGATGGGTTTTTTGGCTAGGAAAGCTGAGCTATTGCTTGTTCACTCTTACATTATGTCAATCCCTTTGGATTTCTGTTTCAAATTATGGAGAGTTGATCAGTTCCCTCCCCACCTTGGCAGATCTTAGACTTCAAGCTACTCTCCCACCTTTGCAAGAATAGCAACAATTCTGCCTACCTTATCGCTGTCAGCTTCTGAACTGGCAGAGGCCCCTCAGGAGAAAAATTAAACTGCCTCAAAAGTGAGCCTCACATTTTTAGTATTATTCTCAGTTCTTGGTCTCACAGTTCTTCACTCTAAGTTAGTTCTCTGATGTCTTGAAACACATAAACTCTCTCTCTTCCTGTATGTTTTCCTGATTTTATAGTAGTTGTTAATTAGAAGATTGGTTTGAATTTCCTTTTCTGCAATTACTGAAACTCACAGTCCCATATATACTTATATATGTAGTAAACATTCACCCTTAGGACATGGATTTATATAACATTTGGTATTTTCAGGGTTTATATTAATTTTCAGGGTTTATATTAATTACATAAACATAACAAGTAAAAAACCTAATTAAACGGAATAATAGGTAATAATAATAACTACATTTAATATTTCTTGTGCACTTACTTGTGTCAAGCACTGTTATAACTTCTTTACAAAGAAATGAATTCTTTCATATTCTTACCTATCAGTTATACTGTTAACACCTTCATTATACTGATGAAAACCGTAGCCCAGAGAAGTAGAACTAGCATTTGAATTCATCACTTTGGTTCCTAAGGTGTCACACATGATGGTACACTCACAATTTCTGAAACTTATTGACATAAATACAGGTCATAAACACATGTAATGCACACATACACACATGTACATATACATAGCACACATATTATTGTGGTTAAACTGTGCTACAGAGGAAGACTAGCTAGCATTGTACAAATTTTCCTGGATAAGATCAAAATAAATTCCTCTAAATTATTCATTGGCAGGAAGGGTTAGCTAAATTAATAGTCACCAAATCGTAATAATCCAACAAATTCCCATAAGTGTCACCTTCTTAAGGTTTATTCACATGGAGTACTGCTCTCATCATCCTTTCTTGACCCCTGGGCTATACTAACCTCCCTCAAAAATATCTGGGCATGGTGGTGTGCACCTATAGTCCTAGCTACTTTGGAGGCTGAAGTGGAAGGATAACTTGAGCCCAGGAGTTTGAGTGTACAGTGAACCGTGATTTTGTCACTGTACTTCATCCCGGGCCACAGAGTAAGACTCTAACTTAAAAAAAAATTGCAATAGCAGGCTATTTATGAAAAAATGTTATTTTTCTTTGTTTCCCGTCAGAGGCAAGCTGGCATTTTTAAAAGAATCATGCTAAATATATAAAGGGGACAAAGAGGAATGAATAATGTGCAAGAGGCATTAAAAATCACAAGGGCTTAGAAAAAACAAGTTTCTGTTCCTGTAACATTTTAACTCACCAGGCCAAAAGTCCTTGTTCTATTCCCCAGGAATGTTACACTCCAGCCTCAAATGGCTGGAGCCACTTTGCAGGCAATTTACCTGGCTTCAGGCCCTTCTCCCTCCCTGGTTTTCTCCATGGGGGAGAGCCATCTTATCTGCAGGGAGCTGGTCAATTGCCCAACTTGTTCTCTCCATAAGAACTGTAAAAAGAAAACATTCCAAACCTGCTGCTGACCTAGGATGCTCCTACTCAGTTCTAGTTTCACTGTGATTGGCAGGCCTACAGCCTTCATAAAGGGAGTCACATACATACAGTAATAAGAGGATTATTCTTTACTCTTTTATAAGTGAGAGGTTGGGGGTGAGCTATATGAGGCAGTCAACTCTGAATCTATATCACAGCCTCACAGCTACAGGAGAGTGACATTTTCCAATTCACTAGCAATAACTAGGTCCCAGAGAACTGCTATAACCAAATTAATTTTATGAGAAGCTAATTTATAAGCCTTACTGGCAATTGCATAATTTTAGCAGAGAAAAATAACTATGGGATCAAAATGACCATGCTGCCATGCTATTCTCATCAGCAACACGTTCAAAAATCATCACAAAAATGCAAGTTTTTTAAAATCATGTCCTTGCATTTTCAGTATACACAGTTTGAAGCTTGTGACTTTCGTGCCCTGACAAAATCAATGTACTCTTAATATTCTAAGACTTTCATTACATAGAACTAACAATTATAATGTATGACCAGATTTAAACTATTTCTATTTTCTTTCTAGGAAATTAGAAACATTATGAGGTCTCCAACTGTGTTTTAGAAAAAAAAAATTTTTTTTTTCAATTAGCAGTATCATAGGAAGTCCACTGATTTCACTCTTACAAATCCATTCCAAGCTTCTGGCTGGTATGAAAGAAAGGAAAATTTGTCAATTATCCAACTAATTATCTGAGTATACGACAGCCAAACCAAATAATCCCTGTCCCCAGTGAATATTCTCAACTGAATTGTCTAGATAACTACCATGCAGATTTAATAAAATTTTTGAGAATATAAACATTTCTGTATTTCTTTCATTAATTCATGAATGAATATGCCCACAATTTATTCATCTCAGGCTTCTAGAATAATGACCACAATAAAAAAAAATGAGAGCTAGCATTTATTGACTGCTTAATATGAACCAGGCAGCGTGATAAGTGCTTTCTACGCATTCTCATTTAATTTTACAACAAGCCTGTGAAGGCACTGGTACATGTACCTGGCACAAAATGAAGCTTGTAGTTCCCAAATATCTCTTTAACTTTATCTGTGTAAACAGTTTAGCACATATATTACTCAAATAAAGTTTCTAAAGTGTAATATGTGACTTCTTTTTGATTTAGTGTTTTCCCTTATCTCAAAAGCAAATGGATTATCTTTTAGTCATCTTTTGGGCATTTTTCTAATTCTCATATCTCTTTCTTTCCTCTGATTGATGTCTTGAGTACAATGTCTGTCCCTATGTTGAATGATGCTAAAAATTCATGAATTTACCTGTGATATTCAAATTTGTTACATAAAATTTCATTCCTTCCTGTTTCATGGAATTGTGATTTCTGTCATCGCCTAAAAAAGGAAACCGGAAATTATGCACAGTAATATCTAGTTTGGATAGATTCTGCACACCTAGATAAAGGTATACAGTGTATGGTATGCAAATGGCTAGATGCTGCAGTAGTATTACATGTTGGCTGAAAATAAATCACTGAGGAATAGTTTTCCTACAAGTTAAAAGACACCTAGACACGGAATCCTAATATGTTAAAATTAATGAGTAGCAGAGGATCCTTAAATGACCAAGCAAGCTGTTAATAGAACACCTTTAAAAATGAAATAGTGGAAGTTACATGCCTACTTCAGCCTCTTGGACAGTGGTTATCTTTAAGTTGTTTCTTTAGTGTAATGGAAAGTTATGAAATATTAAAAAATAAACAGAGCTCGAAATAAGACAACCCTGGATTCAAGTCCTGACTAATGATTATTGACTTTGTGACCTTGAAAAAAGTGGCTAATCTCCCTATAAGTACAAAATTAACATAATAATGTCTATCCTCTCCTTGCCATTCTTAATTAATTTCAGAGAAACCAGTTTGCTTCATGGAAAAAAAAATTTTTCTTCTTCCTTAGGTACTGCAACGCTAGCAATAATCTGTTAGACACATTCTTTCTCTGTCCTGGGCAGTCATTTGAATACCAAAGATGATGAATGTTGCCATACCATATCCCAATATTTACATCATAGTCGCTTGTTAAGCTGTTACTACAGAGTATATTAAAATTGTTTGAGTTGTGAAGGGATGGAGAGGTTTATAGCATTTATCGTTTTCAAGAAATACATTCTAGAACACTGAGAAATCAAATTTGTTGTGGAGTGAAAGAGTGAGTGGAAGCTTTGAGGAGAGGAAGAATATGCAAGCATTAACAGAAGAAATATGGTTCAAATACGGGGCTACACAGTGTCTTAACCAATAATATTAATATTAAAATCAATGAGTGCTTCTTAAACAAATAGCACTTGGGAAGGGATTGTTTATATTATCTCTGTGTTTGGTAAGGACAGTTATTATCATTTTTAGAGAAAGACTCAAGTAGTGGCTCTCTGTATGAATTCATATAATTTTTTGTTGCCTCTGCATCCATTTTGAATAAAGTTTAGCTTTTTCCTACCAGAAGCAGGGCTCAATCACCCTTCACACAGGTACCAGTTTTACACCACACCCAAGTGGCTCAAGCCAGTGGACAGAAATTAGAACTTAGAGGCATCTCTCCTGCTTAGCCAACTTGACTCCCTGCTTTCCTGCTGCTTCCTGTAAGGCGAACATTTGTATTTGCTTACAAATTTAAAGTGACTCCCGCCTTATTCCCTTACATATTTCTACCTATTATGTGCTTTTCTGTCTCTCTCTTCATGACTCTTCATTTCTGTCTGTATGGCTTGAGGATGTAGACAAGGGACTGCCCTCTTGACGCCTGCTTCCCTCCTTGCCCAGGGTCTGTAGGTAAAAACTTTGAAATTATTTCCTATGGTGGTGTGTATTGAATTTGCACCTTCCATCTGAAGAAACAGAGACTACCCGAGGCCGGATTTTCTCTGGGATGCCAGGGAGAACACAAGGTTGTACTCTCAGCCCCACAAAGATGTACAGGCATAAACTGGACACTGGTGAGACAGGAGCCACGAGGCTGTTGGCCAGTATAAGCAGATTTCCTGTGTGAGGAACCTCCTGATTGCAGGTTGGAAAACTCGGTATTAGGCCATTCTCCAGGTGAAAAATGTATGCTGTGAACGGCATATTCTAAACACCCATCCAGCTCCCCTTCACATTTTCCATTAGGGCAGGGCTGCTAGCTGTTCTAGTACTTGAATCCTAATTTAGCTGGAGGCTCCCCAAACACTCTTGTACTTTCTTAAGCAAAGATTTTTAAGGATATATTTCAAGGAAAGTATGTGCAAAACAAAGTGAAGAAAGTCAACAAATTCAATGAGCAACAGAACCAATTATGCTCCATAAACATCTAAGAAGATAGATGTGCCATATGCCCAGTCTGTATTAAAATAGGAGGCCAGTGTTAACATGTCATAGAGAGTAAGAATGTTTTCGAGATCAAAGTAGCATGGGAGTAAATCATTAAGTTAAAGTATAAGTAAGTGAGGAGGAAAACATGCACAATTTCTCCTAAAAATGAAAACAAAGGCGGCAACCGAAATTCTGGGTAAAACAACAGTATTGAAAGAAGTACAACTTTTATTTTATTTTATTTTAGTTTAGCTTAGTTTAGTTTAGTTTACTTTTTTGAGATGGAGTCTCATTCTGTCACCTAGGCTAGAGTGCAGTGGCGCAATCTCAGCTCACTGCAACCTCTGCCTCCCAGGTTCATGCGATTCTTCTGCCTCAGCCTCCTGAGTAGCTGGGATTATAGGCACTCGCCACCACGCCCGGCTAATTTTTGTATTTTTAGTAGAGACAGGGTTTCACCATGTTGGGCAGGCTGGTCTCGAACTCCTGACCTCGTGATCTGCCCGCCTCGGCCTTCCAAAGTGCTGGGATTATAGGTGTGAGTCACCGTTCCCAGTCCTGAAGTACAAAAATTATATAGTCTGAATATGAAGCAAAGTAATATTGCGTGATTTAAAAACATTAGCTAATGGAGACAGTATTCATCACACACTGTGCATTCAATATATATCTAATTAATAGAATAATTAATTTTTAACACAATAAAAATGTACTTGACCTACACTTAAAGATCATCTTCTTTGAGTAGCATAGGCATTGAAAAACTAGAACCACAGGAAACCATGTATAACCAAATATATAATTGGTTCTGCAATAACAATATTTACACAGTAAAAACAATACTAATAATTTTCAATGTAAACATTTGAAAAAAATTTACTTATAGCATGGAAGATAAACTTTATCTTCAGTTATTGATGAGAATGTAAATGTGATTTGTCTTGAAAATATTATACTTTAGGCAAAGACTCAATTATTTTCCCCAGCTACTGTTTGTGTGTATATAAATGCATATGTAACTGCTGTTTAGAATTGGAAGCAGGGAATGTGAAAAACTGTAGGAAAAGAATAGGCATGGGAATATTCAGGTTACAAAATTCTTATTGATTAATGCTCCATATTCATGAACATAAGAAATAGACCAAAGAGTAGACTATTAACATTTTAACAGTAACTTACAGAAGAACTAAAATGTCAATAATTTTTAGGCTGGGCACAGTGGCTCACACCTGTATTCCCAGCACTTTGAGAGGCTGAGGTGGGAGCAGGCCTTTGAGGCCAGGAGTTAGAGACCAGCCTGGCCAACATGGTGAAACCCTGTCTGTACTAAAAATACAAAACTAAGCCAGGCATGGTGGCCGCACCTGTAATTCCAGCTACTTGGGAGGCTAAGGTGGAAGAATTGCTTGAACCTGGGAGGCAGAGGTTGCAGTGAGCTGAGATTATGCCCCTGCACTCCAGCCTGGGTGACAGAGTGAGACTCAAAAACAAACAAACAACACAAAAAAGGGTTTTTTAAAAAATTCACTCTACAGTTGGTGATTATTTTACCAAAGAGATGTATTGATTTAAAAACATATTTAAATAAATGTAATATAGGTTCATTGTGTAAATTTTAAAACCTATAGAAGAATTTACAGAAAAAAATTAAAAATCATTTTGTAAATCCATTAGTCAAAGATTACTACTGGTAATGTTTGGGTGTATTTTCTAATAGTTAGACATAAAAATATATTTTGGTTTTACAAGCTTATGATTGCACTACGTATAGTTTTTTTAATATCAAAATTACATCAAATTATCTTTCTCCTTTTCTCATGTTCTGTTCTGCATTTTAATGGCAAATTAATCACATATCTGTATTAATGATTACGGTCTTTACTTAAAATTATACAAAATGTTCTCTTATATGTACCACAACTTATTGAATTATTGACAAAATATTATGATAGTTCGGTTTTCTATCCGTGTGGAAGGTTTTCTTGTCTTTAATATCTCTAATTAAAAAACAAGAACATGGCTGGGTGTGGTGGCTCATGCCTGTAATCCCAGCACTTTGGGAGGCCGAGGTGGTGGATCACAATGTCAGGAGATCGAGACCCTCCTGGCTAACACGATGAAACCCCGTCTCTACTAAAAATACAAAAAATTAGCCGGGCGAGGTGGCGGGTGCCTGTAGTCCCAGCTACTCCGGAGGCTGAGGCAGGAGAATGGTGTGAACCTGGGAGGCGGAGCTGGCAGTGAGCCGAGATCGCACCTCTGCACTCCATTCTGGGTGATAGAGCGAGACTCAGTCGAAAAAGACACACACACCCACACACACACACACATGCATACTTTTGAGATATCAACTAGCAATGAAGACTTTCATACTGACTTTAGCTGAAATAATTTAATTTACATAGTTTTTGAGTGGCTACACTGTTCTTTCAATGTATTGGATGATTAGGTGAGTAAAATTTAAATATTGTGGTGACACAGCAAAGTTATGCATCACATTGACAGACATAGGAGGGGGACATAGTTTTACACCAAACCATCAATGTTCTTTTTGAACACTATGACACTTACAAACACCACACGTTAGATTCTACTATTACAACTTATCATCAATATTGTTTTTTTCCCTCCTGCATAAGCCCTAGCCCTTACACACAATATTATGAGTTATATAATTTGTGCTTCTTGTACACAACGTCTATCATAGTCTGAGATGCAAACGAAGTAATTAAAAAGCACAGGTGGCCTCAACATGAGAGTTTTTCAGTAAACAAGGAGCTGTGGTTTCACAACTGAGCTGACAAATGCCTAGATCTTTTACCCATTCCATTATTTTCTCAAGTATTTAAGTGGCTTGAGTGTTTGGCTTTTTAAAAATGCAAAAAGGAGGAAAACTCTTCAGATATTAGAAGTATTCCGTTTTACAGTCAATAAAAAGGTCAGGGGGGCTTTTGTACTAAACAAGTCTCATCAGGGTAGTTCATTAACACAATTAGACAAAATGCATTCTCGAGTTTCAGCTGCCTATTCATTTTAAGGCACTTTCTGCCTTGCTTAATCAAATTTAACATGGGAGACTTTTCCTGGCTACATAATCAACATGTAAATTAAAATGCACAGGGATCTCTAAAGAAAAAAAAAAAAGTTAATTATTTAATCTTTTTTTCTCTATGTATTGGGTTGAGAATTTCAATTAAAAAGAGTAAATGAATCTTTAACATATGTTTATTTCTTTTGTATAAAAATGTGACTATAATTAATAGTAAAATGACAACATGGAATGTTGAATTTGTTGCTCCGTTACAATAATGAGGCTTTATATTAATCAAAGGTTGCCACATTAATTGGAAAATCTCCTTGATAGTGATAAATAGAATTTGTAATGGTTTCTTCATCCTTAAGGATAAATATCTATGATACTTATTTTTACGAATATGAAATAACATGTGTTTTCATAAAATATGATAGTTCTAAGTGATATTTTCTTTTTAATTAAAGCAGCCATGCGTTTAGCAAGTAGTTTACCTTTGTGAAAACTGAAAATATTGCTGAGGATTTAAGAGACAAACGAAGAGTTCATTTGACATTTTATTAAGAAAGTTTAGGAACCATCCATTTGGAGTTTAATGTGCCATCCTTTGAAGTTTATGATGGAGTGAGCAAAAGGCATGACTATTGATTCTAGGTCTATGCACTTTCTATCTACACAGGATTATTGTAAATGAGTAAGTTCATTTCTAGCCTGATTTTTCCGACTTCCAATACCTTTTTTATATTTGGAAAATGTTAAAATGTTGAGTTTAGACAAATGCTAGTAATCTTTGGTTTACATTTTTAGTTTGTATAATCCTGCATAAAACAGAACTTTTTTTCCCTAAATATGGGAAGCTCTCAGGCCACTTATCTTCCTCTTAAGTGTGACTGCTTTGACTTAAGCCAAGGAAAATTTATTTCACATTGCATTCAGTTATTTACTTAGTGATACATTTTTGATTTTTACTCTTAGAAATAATATTGTTAACTTTAGAGATGTCAACTAGTAGAGATGCCAACTTTTCAGAAATAATCCCTATGCTGATGATTCAGAAATGTTTTCAGAGATCCCTACATTTTCCTACCATAAAAATATTCTTACATGTTAATTCTCAGAAAATCAATATATATGTTATATACAGACAATTTTCATGAAAAGTTAACTTTTCTACACACTGTATGTATTTTTTTTAACTGGTCTAAACCAAACACAGCATTTATTTTGTTCATCAATCTACAATTTAGGCATAGTTTAGTGGGGCAGATTGTCTACTACGTCCTACTCAGCATTAGCTAGGATGAAAACTCAAATGCTTGCTAACTTCTCTGTTTGGTAGTTGATGCTAGCTCTCGGCTGGAACCTCCATGGCACTATGTCGAGAATACCAAAATGTGATATTTCTATGTGGCTCCCTTACTTGGTAGGATGGCTGGGTTCCAAGGTTGGGTGCCAGGGTAGAGAGCCAGGTGGAAGCTATATCTCTTTTTCTAACCTATCCTTAGAAGTCATATAGCGTCACTTTCATCGTATCCTACTGGTTAAAAGCAAGTCACTGAAGATATCCATATTTAAGGGGAATGAAAGTAAGACTCTACCTGTTGATGAGAGGAATGTGAAATAAAGTATGGACATGCTTTAAAAGCACAGAGTTTCAACAAATTTCAAAGAGTTGTTTTCAGATAAAATCATCTGACAACAATGCAATTCAGTTACAAATCATTATAAAAATGATGATATTTTCCTACATTTTTTCCTGGAAGCTTTATATTTTTAACGTTCACATCTAAATCCACAATCATCTAGAATTGATTTTTATGTATGGTGTGAGACTGGGGGTCAAATTTTCTTTTAGAACTTAGGGATATACTTTTTTTTAACTGTAAGTTCTGGGATACATGTGCAGAACATGCAGGTTTGTTACATAGGTATACACGTGCTATTGTGGTTTGCTGCACTCATCAACCTGTCATCTACATTAAGTATTTCTTCTAATGCTATCCCTCCCCTAGATCTCCACCCCTTAACAGGTCCCAGTGTGTGATGTTCCCCTGCATGTGTCCATGTGTTCTTATTGTTCAACTTCCACTTATGAGTGAGAATATGTGGTGTTTGATTTTCTGTTCCTGTGTTAGTTTGCTCAGAAGGATGATTTCCAGATTCATCCATGTCTCTGCAAACTACATGAACTCATCCTTTTTTATGGCTGCACAGTATTCCATGGTGTATATGTGTCACAGTTTCTTTACCAATTTATCATTGATGGGCATTTGGGTTGGTTCCAAGTCTTTGCTATTGTGAATAGCGCTGCAATAAACATACAGGTGAATGTGTCTTTATAGTAGAATGATTTACAATCCTTTGGGTATATACCCAGTAATTGGATTGCTGAGTCAAATGGTATTCTTGGTTCTGGATCCTTGAGGAATCGCCACACTGTCTTCCACAATGGTTGAAAAGATTTACACTCTTGTAAAAGCATTCCTATTTCTCCACATCCTCTCCAGCATCTGTTGTTTCCTAACATTTTAATGATCATCATTCTAACTGGTGGTATCAATAAGATGGTATCTTATTGTGGTTTTGATTTGCATTTCTCTAATGAGCAGTGATTATCAGCTTTTTTTCATATGTTTGTTGGCTGCATAAATGTCTTCTTTTGAGAAGTGTCTGTTCATATCCTTTGCCCACTTTTTGATGGGGTTGTTTGCTTTTTTCTTTTAAATTTGTTTAAGTTCTTTGTGGATTCTGGATATTAGCCCTTTGTCAGATGGATAGATTGCAAAAATTTTCCTCATTCTGTAGGTTGCTGCTCACTCTGATGTTAATTTCTTTTGCTGTGCAGAAGCTCTTTAGTTTAATTAGATCCCATTTGTCAATTTTGGCTTCTGTTACCATTGCTTTTTGTGTTTTAGTGATGAAGTCTTTGAACATGCCTATGTCCTGAATGATATTGCCTAGGTTTTCTTCTAGGGTTTTTATGGTTTGAGGTCTGACATTTAAGTCTTTAATCTATCTTGAGTTAATTTTTGTATAAGGTATAAGGAAGGGGTCCAGTTTCAGTTTTCTGCATATAGCTAGTCAGTTTTCCCAACACCATTTATTAAATAAGGAATCCTTTCCCCATTTCCCATTTCTTGTTTGTATCAGGTTTGTCAAAGATCAGATGGTTGTAGATGTGTGGTGTTAGGTGAGACCACTGTCTGTTCCATTTGTCTATACATCTGTTTTGGTATCAGTACCATGCTGTTTTGGTTACTGTAGCCTTGTAGTATAGTTTGAAGTCAGGTAGCGTGATGCCTTCAGCTTTGTTCTTTTTGCTTAGGATTGTCTTCACTACTTGGACTCTGTTTTTGGTTCCATATGAAATTTAACGTAGCTTTTTTCTAATTCTGTGAAGAAAGTCAGTGGTAGTTTGATGGGGATAGCATTGAATTTATAAATTACGTTGGACAGTATGGCCATTTTCATATTGATTTTTCTTATCCATGAGCATGGAATGCTTTTCTGTTTGTTTGTATCCTCTCTTATATTTCCTTGAGCAGTGGTTTGTAGCTCTCCTTGAAGTAGTCCTCCACATCCCTTGCAAGTTGTGTTCCTAGGTGTGTTGTTCTCTTTGTAGAAATTATGAATGGGAGTTCACTCATGACTTGGCTTTCTATTTGTCTATTGGTGTATAGGAATGCTCGTAATTTTTGCACATAGATTTTGTATCCTGAGACTTCGCTGAAGTTGCTTATCAGCTTAAAAGATTTTGGGCTGAGACTATGGGGTTTTGTTAATACACAATTATCTCGACTGCAAACAGAGACAGTTCGACTACCTCTCTTCCTATTTGAATACCCTGTATTTCTTTCTCTTGCCTGACTGCCCTGGTGAGAACTTCCAACACTATGTTTAATAGGAGTAGTGAGAGAAGGCATCCTTGTCTTGTGCCTTGTTTTCAAAGGGAATGATTCCAGCTTTTGCCCATTCAGTATGATATTGGCTGTGGGTTAAATAAAACCTGATCTTGCTCTTAAATAACTTGAGATTAAGAGAGAGAAACAAAATCAAATTTCTACAAGGGAACCACTTTCTGGTATGGTAAGGACTGAAAAAGCTTCAGCGTATTTTGAAATTAATAACATTGGTTACCTAAGAAAAATATTAACATAAATTTTATGGCCATAGCATACACATTTTAGGTATTCCTAAAAGATAAAATAATTCAATTGCACAGTTAAAATGCATGTATATGTTTATTTTACCTATATGTGTAAACCTGTATATATACTTGTTTGTTTATATTTAATACATTTAATAAGAACAAATCCTAGGCCATGATGTTCCTAGAAGGTAACATAGCACACCTATGTAACTGAAATAAATATGTATATGCAAAACAAACATATATATAAACACAAATTATATATATACACACACACATATATATGTACACACACACACACACACACACATATATATATATAAACAAACACTTGTATGGGACTTACTATGTGATACATCAAATTATTTACCCATAATAACAGTCTTACATAAAACATGATTTTTGTTTTTAGTGTACAGGTAATAAAGCAGAAGTACAGAGAGGTTAAGTACCTTAAGTTACTTGTGTGTGGTCATATAGTTAATAAACAGAAGAGCTGGTTTGAAACCCAGCAGTCTGGCTCCAGATTTTGTGTTTTAACCTTCTAGGCTAAACTGGCTAATCATTAGTGTTGTTGTCATCCGAGTTGGGATAAATTTGGGGGCATGGATAAAAGAATACCTGTACAGGAAATATCTGGAAATAGACTTTACTAGAGAAGAAAGTGATGGTCATGCATTCAGAGGAAATAATATTCACTGATCAGTTATTTTGTGTCCTGTACTCTATACGGTAATTAATATTTCTCTAATTATCTAATTTAGAATTTAAGTATACATGTATACTTTTCTTGTGATATTTTGATATTTTTCTCTTATTTATTTATTTTTAAGTAATATAGCTGATGAAATCTAAGTTTTCATTTGCATACCGAAAAAGGTATATGTTTAACTTCTTCCCTGGACCAAAGAAATTAACTGTTTATGTCACTTCCAATATACTTACTCAAGAAGCCTGGAACTATGAAGGCCTAAACATTATAACTTTAACTTGCCCAGATTACATTTGAAAATGGGCGGATCACGAGGTCAGGAGATCGAGACCATCCTGGCTAACACGGTGAAACCCCGTCTCTACTAAAAATACAAAAACTAGCCGGGCAAGATGGCGGGCTCCTGTAGTCCCAGCTACTCGGGAGGCTGAGGCAGGAGAATGGCGTAAACCCGGGAGGCGGAGCTTGCAGTGAGCTGAGATCCGGCCACTGCACTCCAGCCTGGGCGACAGAGCGAGACTCCGCCTCAAAAAAAAAAAAAAAAGAAAGAAAATGTCAAAGTGCAGTTATCATTTAGAGAGTAGACTTGGAAGGGAGGCAGCATGGTTTGAGTCCTTATTCTGTTTGCCTGGGAACCATGAATACATTATTAATATCTCTGTCCTTCAATGTACTCATCTGTAAAATGGGAATGCAAATAATATCTAAATCTTTAGCTCAATGGTTTGTAAATGGGGGTGATTTTTCTTCCCAGAAGACATGTGGGAATGTCTGGGGACATTTTTCGTTGTCACAGCTTGGGGGAGGGTGTTGTTGCATTTAGCAGGTAGATGCTGCTAATTATTTGCAGTGCACAGGACAGCTCATTACAACATAAAACTAACTTACTCAAAGTGTCAATAGTGCCAAGGTTGAGAAGCCCTGCATAGTGTATTTTAAGAATAAAGGAGGTAATATGTACAAATTAGTAGAAAAATGTCTGGCATGGAGTAAGTTCTCAATAATTATTAGCCTATTTTTACTATCACAAAAAGTAATATCAAGAAATAATATTAAAATGTAGAGTAGGGACAAGTGAATAAAAGCTTTATATGACAGACTGGGGTATAAAGTTCTATCTTGTAGGAGAGGGGAGTCATTTACTGCTTCTAAGCAAAAGAGTGATAAATACCAGTGGATATTTTAAAACTTAAGGGTGACTGTTTTGAAAATGTGAGTTTTTTCAGTCCCATAAACATATTGTCATAATGACCTTATTTTAAAACATGTAATTACTTTTACTTAGGGAGTGGTGTACGTAGTGGGAAATAATTTTTATTATAAAATATCAAAAAACTAAAGAGAAAGTAGACATGATGACATTTTTGGTTTTAGCAGACCATTTGTGAATACTTCCAGAGGAAGGAACGTAAGCAGATGAGCCAACGCCATAGAAAGTATCATGAATTTCAGATTAACATTGAAGTATTGTAGCTTTTTGTGTTGTTAGTCATCATTTGTATTTATAAATATTCATGAATTTTTCCAGTTACATACAGAGCAAGTGCCATGAAAATATACTTCTTACTTCGTGATTGATCACGTTAAGAAGTGCAAGAATAGACTGAGCCTATCTTAATGGGGTATTTGTGTAGTCCATGCTAACAAACATATCTATATAAAATATTAACTAACAGCAACTTTCCTTTGTTTTATTTTTAACAAGTATTAATTATTTATTATTAATTTTAACAATTAATTAATTTGGGAGAAGGAAGAATGCTTATGTGGGCCTTTACATTTTCAGATCCCGTGTCTAAGGAGTTAATTACTAAAACTTTCCAATTGTACGGTAATCATATAAAAGCCATGGCTTTGTATTATTTACCCAAATAAACAACATTCTTTAGAAGAAAACAGGCAGTTTAACTAATGAGAAATGTAAATTCCAGCTTCATGTGTTATTCATGAATGCTTTGATACCACAATTGTTATTTTCAAGTGTTTAGCTACTGTGAAAAACATCTTCGGCAATGAAGTTGGATGTTGACTGCTGAATGTCAAAAATAATGATCTAGCTGCACTGTAATCTTTGCTGAATGAGGTCTATTATGTATCATATTTAGAAGAATACTTGTGTTGTTGAATGGCTTAAACTAATTATCTATTGCTGCTTGTATTGTGTAAAATATAGTAATAAGCATATACAAAGTTTACTATTAATACTGTTAAATCCAATTTTGTACATCACATTTGAGAAGTAAACTTAAATTGGCATATTTATCAGAACCCATATAAATTTTTATTGTGATATGGGTACAACGTATAAATGTTTTCCTTGCTTTCAAGAGGACTTAATTCAGATTTCCTAGTAAACAGTATTTTTTTATACTGTTACAGTGATTACACCGTTTTCATATGAAAACTTAAGTGTAAATAATGTACAGTAGCAGAGTTTCTTTAGAACAAGTTACTACTACATTGCCTCTCTCTTCCAGAAAAATGACTTATTTAAATTGTGGTCCATTCACAGACACATAGACACATGCCTATCAGCAAATAATCTTAATAGCTCAATTAAGCCTTCATAAAAGCTTCTTATATCTGCTGAATATTTTTATCAAGGCAACAAATAAGTATTCCAAAAATATTTTCTTCTACGTTTATGTGTTTGGGAATGAGTACATTCATTCTTTTACCTTCCTATGAAGCTAGTATGAGGTATTAGTAGATGAATAAAACAGTGTTAGTTAATGGGGAACAGATGTTACTGTTGTACCTGGAACAATTGGGGATATGAAAATGTGAAAGACATAAATGCCTTGGTTTGGACTTGGCCAATATGAAATTATAAGTTGATGATTACAAAAATAAGAGGTCTAGGGACAATGTGTGTGTTCTGTGTAACAGGAAATGTTCTTTGATGCAATGCAAGTGTCACTCAGTGGTCTTTTCACACTGGAGCCTCTGCTGCCTCTTTTGAAAATGCCTTTCAATGACTTTTGAGAATGCAACAGTGATATTTTATAAGTAATCACACATTAATCCATTGCAAAGTCATCCCATTTCTTTCCATTTAGAGTTCCACTGTCTCAGTTCGTTTTCCATAACACTTGAAGAAACCTTAGTGTTGATACTGACAGTCAGGAGAAGGGCAATGCCATGTCAAGGGTTTCATCTCTGGACATGTGCAAATACACTCAGTAATATCAGTGTAGTGGAGATGAGCAGGGAGAGACATATGACATGTGCACAGGACTGGGAAAGGGCCATACACTCTGTATTATCACCTAAACTTCTGGGGCAGCCCTACTTGTGTTGAGACTCACAAATTATCTTTTGTGTGGTATTATCAGTTTGGGTCCTATAAGACCTAGAGAAAGATAAATAGCTAAACATGTGTGTATGTCTGTGTGTTTGTGAGTGAAAGAGCAAGAATGGCAATGATAGCGAGTGTGTGTTTTTGTGTATATTCTGGGTAATGGGAAGGAGGGTAGAGTTCAAAACAAGAAAGAAGATGTGTTGTTTACTTCAGTAGTAACTAACACAATTATTAGATTAGCCAAAATTTTCACTTATCAACAGATCATCTTGTTATCTGAGAGGGGGCATCACAAGGAGTCCATTTGTAAAAGCAAATAGAAACAAAAGATGATCTATATTAAGTTTCAGGCATAATGAAATTATACTTTTATAACCCATTGCCCAATGCCTACATACTATGCAAATACAACATTGCTCTTCTGAGGTCAAGTTATACACTTTGCATAATTCCATGGATTATGATTATATGCACTGTATTTTTAACTTTTAGAAGAAACATGAATGTAATCACCTCAGTAAACCATAGATTCCCCCAACACACACACACAAACATACACACACACGCATAGACACACATACGACTTTACTGGTTTACTTGCTACATCCAATACTACTCAATAAGTCCCCTTAATTATTCTCTGACAACTTTTGGTTTCTAACCTGCGTTTAGTGTGAAACAAAACAGTCTATGTCAAATGCAAATTATGTATAATGTATTTATTGTCATATACATTCAATAATCCTTGAACTTGCATAAACTCCCAACACAGATGTCATAAATGTAAACTAACTATTCATAGTTAGTTACAACCCTCACTCAATATTAGAAAAGAGACACATCTTAAAGACACAATTTTAGGAAATGCTAACTAACATAGGGTCAACATAGGGGCCATGAAAATACAGATGTTTTTTCCAGATTGCTCTTTAAAAGACCCTGCCAATAAACAATTATTATTGAACCCTAAGACATTAGCTTTTTAGTCATACAGCGACCAACTCATTGATCCAAATAGTAAAATCGTGTATTTACCTCATTGTCAGGCCCTTGGAGAACCAATCACTTAATTGGCAAAATTATTTACTTTTAAACAGATGTTTGTTGTTCTAGAAATACAAAATAGCCTGAAATTATTATGTAGTTTATATAGCAATGTACCCAAGAAGACTTTTTAGACTTCTAATTAGTTATTAGTTATGTAACTATTTTATCTCTGAAGCTGTTAATTAAAGAAATGCTTCCCACTAAGCTTTTTATGCTGCATGAAATCTAACTCATGAAAATAACAAAACAAAATTTTCAAATATTTTCCAGCTTTGTATATTTTAGAAATAGCAGAGATTGGCTAATTAAGGCTGAAATGTGGAAAATTTAAATTTTATTTTATTTTGCCCTCTATTTTACTATGTTAGAATATTTCCCATAGATGTAATGGATTGTAATTTATTTAAAGTAAAACTTGCCACATTCACAGTAGCTCTTGTGATGATTAAATTACAATAAATAATAAGCTCAGACTGGAAATATTTTAAGAGTACTATTGATAATGGAATATGTTAAAATCACAAGATAAGACATACTTTTGTCTCAATGAAAGCATGAGAGGTAAGAAGAATGTCAGTTTCCTTTCTTTTTCTCAGTGGAAAATCTCGAGAGTTCAGAGGATAATATGCAAAATTTATAGTTAGAAAAAAATGCCCAAATGGAAAATACAAGAGAATAATAAAGGAAGAAAAGCTATTATACAATGATTATTCAAGTTTATGTAAAGAAAAATGCTGTAATGAGAAAAACTGGATTCATATTTAAAAACCTTCACCCAAACTGGAAGGAAGCCATGAGATCAATGAATGACTCGGACAAGTCCAGCTTGGCCAGTAGATGAGTTTGTAGTACTTACTTATTAGGCAGCAGGACAGCTTTAGAGATCCATGCCACCTCCCATCCCTAAGCTACTTTTAAGCTAGTTTCCTGACTCTTGGCCTGCTGTGTGTGTGCAATGGGACCGTTTTCCTTGGTAGGTTCTCAGATACTCTCAGAGATGTTTGTATTCTTAGGGACACCTGCTCTTCAGCTGGGTACCATGGCCTTGGCTCATTGCCTCGTCTTCAGGGATCAGGCAGTAGACATATGCCTTAAGTAGCCTGGTAGATGACCAGTCACACCACAAATGCATATAGGATTATCATAAATTTCCATTAAAAGTCCAGTGGTTTAAATTTCTTTTCATCTAACTTTAGAAACTGCATGATAGCTACAAAAAAGAGTAAATATACTGGTTAATACATGTATTAATATAAAATTATTTTAGCTATATTCAGTGTCACCCATTATTGAAACATTCACACATATGTGCATGGCATGCACACATTCACACAGACACAATGGTACCCGTTATTGAAACATGCACACATATGTACATTGTGTACACACACAGACACACATACACAGACACACCCCTACACGCATACCATATCATTAAATTTAAGAGTTGTAGTTCATTAATTCAACAAGCAACTCAAGGACATATTGGTCATCCATTCTCTACCAGAAATCCTTCATGTCCTAGAAATAGATAGGATTAAATTATATTCCCTACTCTGCAGTGACTGCCATTGGTGTCAAGAAGAAAGGCACACAAAATCAACTACATAGTGTAACAAGTGCTAGAGAAGAATGAAGTACAAATCATTATGAGGACACAGGAGCATGAGCAATTAATTCCACCTGGTCCTTGTCATCACCTTTGAGTGTATCACCTCTGAGTTTATACATTTTGCAGGTCACAATAAGACCATAGCCTCAAATAATTTCCTCTTTCTTACCCAAATCCTCTCAAAATGCCTGGTCTGTGAAGCCATTGATATCTCTACAGTAAATCCTCGTGTAACATCATTGATAGATTCTTAGAAACTGTGACTTCAAGCAAAATGATCTATAACAAGACCAATGTTACTGTAGGATAACTGACATAAACAAGATGTAGGTCCCTATGGCATACTTCTGGTCATAAAAACATCTCCAAACTTCCAAATAAATAGCAAAATACCAGGGCAACTCTCTCTCTCTCTCTCTCACACACACACACACACACACACACACACACACACACACACGAACACACACCCCTAACCCAGACTGGGAGTATATAGACACACCAATGAACCCAATGTGCATATCTTTGAGATGTGAGAGGAAACCAGAGTGCCTGGAGAAACCCACACAGACGTCAGGAGAACTTGTACCCTCCACACAGATGCTGGCCCTGGCCAGGAATTGCTTTTTTTATTTCCCTCCTCAACCATTACAACAAAATAATATTTCACAAAATGATTTTGAAGAAGAGGACATTATTCAAGGACCTCCTGCAATTTCGTGTTCTAACAAGTCCATTTTCACCTTATTCTTGTGAGCAGTGGCTCACACCTGTAATCCCAGCACTTTGGGAGGCCAAGGTGGACAGATCACGAGGTCAGGAGATAGAGACCATCTGGCCAACATGGCGAAACCCTATCTCTGCTAAAAGTACAAAAATTAACTGCACTTGGTGGTGCATGCCTGTAATCCCAGCTACTCAGGAGGCTGAGGCAGGAGAATCACTTGAACTAGGGAGGTGGAGGTTGTGGTGAGCTGAGATCGCACCACTGCACTCCAGCCTGGTGACAGAGTGATACTTGGTCTGAAAAAAAAAGAAAAAAAGCTATATACCTCAATATCACTCTTCTCTCTATATTGATTCTTTGCATCATTTTCACAGAAACCACCTGGGAAAAATCTAACTGTAGCTTAAACTTTAGCTGAATCCATCTGTTGAATTTGTTGACTGTAGGCTATGAAGTATTACTAAAGAAATGGATGAGTGAAACATAACTCCATGGTCTTATGCTCAACTTAGTCTTCAATATAAGCCTGGACATTTTATCCATTCTAATAACTTCAATTGTCATGGATATGTTTATGATTCTCAGAGCTGTATTTCTAAATGAGATTATTTTATTTGGCCCTTTAGTTATTTACTGGACATCTCCACTTATATCTTCCATAGTCACCTCATAGTATTGTATTCAAAACAGATGTCATCCTTTACTTAAATGACTAATCAACTGTTAGTGGTCAGGTCAGTTAGGGGATTGGTATCAGCATGTTTATTGAATACTTAAGCTTTTCTTTACAATAAAGCTTTTATAAGAGAGAACATTTGGAAATATCCCCTCTAGAGACGCAAGTTTCAAACTGTTAGTGGTTAAAAAAATCTCATGGAAAATGAATAAAAATTTGATTTATAATCTAGTGAACATATATCTTTAACATTTCCAAGATCGTCTCATTTAAGTCTTAAGAAATTTGAAATTCAAATGTCAGAAGCATTCTCTAGGTTGGGTATATTCTCTTAATCAAAGGATTATTAATCAAATTGATTAGCAGTTTGGACAGAAGGAAATTTCAGTTTACTAGACAGAGATTGACCCATCTTGCTTTTTGTGTCAAAATGATTTGGAAACTATTACCAATAGTTAATTTTTGATTTGCCATTTACTTAAAACTCTTAATCATTCAAACTATGTGTAGGAGTGTATTTTGTGTGTGTGCAGTGATTAACAAGAATCATAAGCATCTGTTCAAATCAGAGTTTGAGAAGAAACTGGAAGCAAAATGATGGTGGAATGTGATTAGTATTCTCATACTGATTGATCTTATTCATCAGAATGTCCGAATATGAGGTCATAAAAATGCATGATCTATTAATAGTAACAAAAATCATAATTATGTGTATTTTTCTAAGATTGTTGTTTTTTTCTTACTATCTCCAAAACTACATTGGGTAGGACAATGCTTAATTTTCTGTCCTGTTTGCTTGAAGTCTCTTTATCTAATTTGCTAAGTAATGGATATCATTCGAAGGTAACAAAATAAAGATAATATTTTAAAAAATCTAAAAATTACAATGACATCACTGTATAGGAACAAATTCCTTAGGCTTTCACCTCAATACTTAGTTCTTATTAAGTTACCTGAATTTACTAATAATGTCTGAAGATGAAAGGAGAGGCATTCTCTTAACTTTGTCTTTGGAAGAGGAAAGCAGCTTTTGTCATTATGCAAAGGCCCCATTGTAATGTAGTGTTGTCTTAGCATGGCCTAAATTAAGTAGTAGATTTGCTACTGGTAGTAGAGTTTATTGCTAGTTTATTATGTGTATTGCTGCTTGAGAGAACAAGACGTACTTTAGAAAAATCTAATTACATGTACTTTAGGTTAAGAATTGTATAAGGTCAGAAGCACAATTCTTCAATATTTAATATGTGATCAGAATAAATATAGTTTAAACAGAGCAGGGTCAGTAGGGATTGTGCACACATTAAAGGAACCAGTCATTGGGAGAGTATCAAGTTTGTTGTAAACTTTATGTAAGCAGTAGGAAAACCTTATAATTCAGCCACAATCAAAGCCACAAGTGAGTTATAAAGGTCTTTGCTTTCAAGTGAAATAAATTACAACATAGCTACACATGCTTGCTATGTACTGGTTTTATTCCAGTAAGAAGGCAAAAAGGTTTTATTTTCTTTCATAATGGACAGTGTAAATAGTTTATTTGTTCTGGGTTCATTGTGTATCAGCTATTTTGTAATCTTTCAACTAATCTAAAAATTGCTGTGAAAAACTCTCTCCATACTACTCCCTTTATCCTTCAAGTAAATATTAAATTTGAAAACAGCATAAAATTTTATATATTGTTATTTTTGCCCAACCTGAGTTTACTTAAAGGTTTAAAGAGTCCAAAGTTCAGAAGTTTTTTTGAAGTAGGTGAAATAGTCTATTTCTAGTAAACAATCCATATTTTTTTCATGACACTTGACTCAAAATGTGAAAACAAAAAACAAAATGAAGCATACCATAAAAAGTAAAAAGAACTTTTGAAAAATAATGGTCCAGAAATGAAATATTTACTTTAGAATGTCATGAAGATAACAAAGATATAAACTCTTTAAAGACAGAGAATTTTAATGTTTTGTTCACTTTTTTTTTTTTTTTGAAATGGAATCTCGCTCTGTTGCCCAGGTTGGTGTGCAGTGGTGCAATCTCAGTTCACTGCAACCTGCACCTCCCGAGTTCAAGGGATTCTCCCTGTCCTAGCCTCCCGAGTAGCTGGGATTACAGGCACCCACCATAACTCCCAGCTACTTTTCGTATTTTTCAGTAAAGATGGAGTTTTGCTGTGTTGGCCAGGCTGATTTTGAACTCCTGACCCCAGATGATTCGCCTGCCTTGGCTTCCCAAAGTGCTGGGATTACAGGCGTGAACCACCACACCCAGCCCACTATCTTATTCTGAGGGCTAAAATTGTGCTGGCCACACTTTAGACAATTTTTTAAAAGACTGATTAAGTGATGAAACCATGTTCTGAATTAAATGGAACTGTGGATTATTTCAATTTTTGTATTTCCTGTGAAATGCATTTGATTTCATCAAATTACCAGCCTGATATAACTCTTAAAGAAAACATAATCTGGGTAGAATGAAAACACATATAGTATCTGTGGTAGTTTGAGATTTTCTTGATTAGTAGACTAGGGAAGGAAATCAGAATTAATATGTTCTTCTGCTGATTATCACATCCTCAAGGACTCATTAGAGTTTAAAGAAAACCCTCAGACTCACTGTTATATGAATAAAAAATATTAGGATCATGTTTCAAGTTTTTGATTAGCCCAGGTATTTAATATAGGAGAGAAAAATCCAAATGTTAAATATGACTATAGGAAGGTAATCATCAAAAAGTGGTGAGAAACTCTTAACTGTATTCGTGTGGACCACAGAACCCTTAGAATTGGAATTAGAAAGTTAGAGGTCATTTACTCTAATCTTATATCAGAGAAAATGGTTTTTACTTCAATTACAATACACACAATTATAGTACATTTTCATTTATCTGGAGTCTGAGTTACTGGGAAGCTCAACTCACTAATTTATTTTCCCCCTTGCCTTTATGAGAAAAAAAGAAATGACAAATCATAGGGAAGATAAATAATACATTTAAAGATGGCTCTGTGGTGCTTCGAGACCCTGAAGTTTCTTTCTAGTCATCAGAAAAAGACACAATTATCATCGTTATCCTTTCTGTGCTCACTCTTTGGCTTTGTGATCAGGCATGAAACCTTTACCTCATGTGGGTGCTCTCCACTCCGGGATTTGCGAGTGTTAGATAAATAGGAAAAGACAAAGAACCAAAATATTGCTGAAAGCAAGAGAAGAGAGGCACCACAGAGAAGGCAGTAAGCAGAAACATGGAGGTTGTGAGGAATACAGAAGAGCAACAAAAGGAAAACAACAACAATTACAAAAATCAAATTTGAGGGCCAGGCGGTGGCTCACGCTTTTAATCCCAGTACTTTGGGAGGCCGAAGTGGGAGGATCACGAGGTCAAGAGATCGAGACCATCCTGGCCAACATGGTGAAACCTCGTCTCCACTAAAAATACAAAAATTAGCCGGGCATGGTGGCGGGCGCCTATAGTCCCAGCTACTCGGGAGGCTGAGGCAGGAGAATTGCTTGAACCCAGGAGACGGAGGTTGCAGTAAGCCAAGATCGTGCCACTGCACTCCAGCCTGGTGACAGAGTGAGACTCCATCTCAAACAAACAAACAAAAAACAAAAACAAACAAACAAACAAAAACGAACAAATTTGAAGAAGCAGATAAGGTAGGAGACAAAAGAAGGGACTCACGAATTCCTGTTTCTGCCAAATTGTCTTCCCATCTCTGAGACACTGCATTGTATAAGTACTAAGACCCTTCCTTCTAACAATACACCCTAGTCCCCAACATAATCTTAAAAGCATCCCTGTGACTCAAAATCTCAGTTTTTTAATGAAAAGCATGCTGGGTAAACAGCTGGCTATCACAGAATTGTTAGAGAACATCTGTTGGTCTCAGAATCACATCTCTGTTGACCTGTGAAGTTATTAGCTTCTGCTTTAATTCATTCCAGTGATAAAAGTGGCTTCATGACCCAGAACTTTATAAAAAAGTGTTCATAAATGTTTTGTTCTTTAAAGGATTAAGAGGTTTAGACCCTTTCTTGTCTCTCTCTCTCCTGCTTTCCCTTTCTTTTTCACCAGTGCCTGACCCATCCGCCTTCTCAACCCTTCCTGCCTGTTCTTGCTGTCCGTCTTTTTCTTCTTACTGCTTCCTCCTGCCGACCCTCTACCTCCTTCCTCCCTCACTTTCTCAATTTATAATTTGTTTAAATACGACACAAAAGTATATACTAGAATAGACTGTGCCGATGTGTTAAATGTTAGTTGTAGAGATTCCCTACATGTCACAATAATTATTCAGTACATGTAGTTAATGCATTCTTAACCAGTAATTATTACTACTTGCTAAGGACAGGTAAAGCTCTTAAGAGAGTCTCAAAACACAATAACCTTTAACACATCTGAGCAATGAAAGAGTTTATAGTAGACTTTATGAGGTTTCCAAACCCAAACTTTCATTTTGGAAAGAAGCCATTTGGGTGGTATTTTCTACCCTCGAAGGACTGACTATTGCTATTGCCATATTTCACTGTTACTTGAATTGCTGCTATAAAATGGTTAGTTCAAATGAACTGGAGTAGCATAGCGAATACGTTTTCTAAATTTTCTTGACTGAAGTCATGCTTATGAGCCAAAGTGCTTTTTGTAAGTCATTTCTAAATGTGACATAGTAGAAAACTGTGTGGGCTTTGATTGCAGCTCAGACTCTGATTTGACACCCTATGTTGTCCCTATGTTGTCACTTATAATCAGGTGACTTCATCTCCTTGACTATAATTTTCTCATCTGTAAAAGTGAATAGTGAAACTTATCTTGCATGGCTATGGGTATGTAAAGAAGGGTATATTTTAAATGCAGTATATAGGTTCAATAACATGAGAGTGAATTTAAAATACCTCATTTTGTTCTACCCGTAACCATGTAGACAACCAGGTGTCATCATTATTTATCCTCTTATAAAACTGTGCTGCTTTTTTTCTTCTTATTGCCTGAACTTGTCTTATTTCCATTCAATTTTATTTTCAAATTTCTCAATTTGAAAATATTGAAGGCCCTCAAGAAATATAAAAATTAATTTTTACAGATAAACTAAATCATACAGAATGCTTACTAATTAATAATTTATCCAGGATGCACCTTTCCGATTCTCTCCTTCCTCAGATTCCACAAATTCTATTGATTCAATAGGAAGAATTTTTCTTGATATCACAAATGAGCCCTTACTCTCACCACTCACTGATTCAACTTGACATCGAATGTCCTTATATTTTCATCTGCGTGGTATATTTTACAAGATAGGTATGCTGGGACCAAGGAGGCATGTAAATACACACATAAAAAAACTGGATAGCAAGATTCCTTCGTTCCTTAAGACTTGCAGTCATTCATTCAAACACCATTTATTGGCTATTTATGGTCAAAATATATTCGGCGTTATAGAGAAGAGAGCGTTTCTACTCCCAAAGTGCTCAAGATTAAAGTAACTAAGCCTGCTTCACAATGGACTGAGTTTAACAAGTATTTGTTGAAGGGCCAGTGTGTACAAAGAAACATATTGAGTACTGTAGTAAGGATACAAAGATTAAAACAATAGAATGCTTCCTTCTAAGAGCCTTGTATAATTGCCAGGTACATTACCTATAAGTAAACAGTACACCCAAGACAGTAAGTTCTAATAACAGTGATAGTGATTTCTAATATTGTAGAGCACTTAGATTGCACCAAACATTCTTCTAGGCATGTATGCGTGTTATCAATTTAATTATCTTAAGTATTATCTGAGATATTGTTATCCTGATTTATACATGAGGAAATTGAAGTACAGATGTTAGATAACTTTTCAAAATCATACAGCTACTAATTTTAGTTTCCTTGATTTGAATGCCTGTTGGATTAAGTTGGTTAAGACCCCAACTTAACCATAGTGATATATTGCCTCTTTTAACTGATAAATATGTGAAAAAAAGAAATCTAATATATATGATATGTCTAAAACAATTAGAATTGGTTGTAGGCTCCTCATAGTTTTTTTTTTTTTTAAGGGGGTATATGGATTAAATTTTGAATAAGATTTCAGTGGGCCGAGATGGAGGGTGGATTTGGAATGCAACGGAATCATTCCAATCTGAGGAGACAATATGAACAGGGGTGCTGCAGTAATACACTGTGGAAGTGACTTACAAAGAGTGACAAATTCTGCTTGGATGAGAAAAAGGCCATAAGATGAGAGGAATGGGAATTAAAGCTAGAAGTTATGAGTGGAGAAATGCTACGGCAGTGAGAACACTTTAAATTTTTGAAAAGGATGAAACCGTGAAAGCATAGACCACCTGACAAGGTGTGACAGCCTAATCTTTGTGAGGCATTTGAAGAGGTCACCATAGCTGTCTGAACCCGAAGAACTGTGACTCTCCCGTCCCTGAAACAATCCCTGCTGAGTTCCAGGCAGCTAAGGGAGGTTCTGCTTAAATGACTGCATAAAATCATCCTTAGCGTCTGGGGCTTGAAAGTAACGCTGCGTGTTGTCAGATACCACCAGTTATAACTGTCTCCCAGAGCAAAGGTAAGAGTGTGAGCTACGCCACATATCGTGGTTTCTTTCTGGTCCTGTCGCTGTCAAGATTCATCCAGAAGCTCCTGGACAAAATGGTTGACTTGAGTACCTTCATCCTTGAGAAGGTGAAGCAGATGAAAATAATTTCTTAATTTGTGGCAGAGAAAGGGAAAGGCAAGGTTGGAGTTTCCATTTAAACAAGACAGTCTCTCATGCCCTTCTGAGAGATCAGCAATCAAATGGCTGCATTAAAACTGACACACACTGTATCCAAAACGTAAAATCATACTTTTTAAGAAGAAAAACCATCCCAAAAGTTAGGCAGAATTATGTCCTTGGCCCTCAGAAAAACACCAAAGCCAGGACAGATCGTTTCATGTTCCTCTGCTCTTTTCTTCCCTGTGTTCTGCATTATTACTTGCTAAATCAATTGCAGCTGCTTACCTCGGTCCAGTGCATTTAAGCCCTTTCTTGGGGACTGTTTAGTGCCCTTTGAGAATTTCACCCATAACTCCTTATCAATTCCCTAAGCTGTCTTGACTTCTCTACCAGAAAATTGTTATTATATTTATAACAGCATTTTGAGAATATTTCACCAAACTGCTAACAAACCCTGTTTTATACAACCCATACATTATGCCTTCAATGCCTTTTTCTCTCTGCATGATGTCCTAGATTAATGCACTATATAATGTTTGTAAATACAGCCGTATTTCTTCTTTGAAAGTCATTAAGAGGGTTTTAATAAACATTGAAATGATCAGTGTGTTAATTGACTCCAGATAATGTTTATCAAATATTTAGGAAGAGAAAATAAAGTACTGTATGGCAAATAATCCAATTCAAGAAAGTAGTTTTAGTGGAACAGATTTGTTTAATAGGGATAGAATTTCAACAAGAAAAGCTTTTTAAAATACAAATGAGAAAAAGAGGTAAGTAAAAGTTAATGCAACATTAGGTTTGCAAATTTAATTGAACACAGTGAGAAAATTTGAAGTTTACATTACAAGAACAAGTCCAAATTCTGTTTGTTGGTTAGGTGTCATGGAACACATGTATTTTATATTTGTTAGTATTATTTGTCAATAATAATGTTCTACATAGCAAAACTAATGACCTACAAAAACACTTTATCCTATTTCCATATCTGAGGGTCCATCTAGTCAAAGTGAGGAAAGAGCATGCAATATAGGTAACATTCGATGTAATTATCCTTTATACTTCTATCACTTCTTTAATTGTGGAATATAAGTAAAGCTATAAATATAAAGATTATTTATCTATACCTCTATCTATCATCTCTCTATCTATATGTACATGTTTTTGTCCTTTTACATTGTCTAGCTAAGGTACTTTGAATTGTTATTATAAATTTAAATTTCATGCAATAAAAATTAATGGGTAAAACAAAGACACATTTAATTTTTCCCTTGAAGCTTACCCTAAAAACAGCACAAAGGATAAGCTTGTTGAAGGATGACAGGGGCACAGATGTTGACTATGCTAAAAATCTAACAGAGAAGAAAAGCAAAATCCAAGGGCTAGGGAATAATAAAAGGTCCAGGATCTCCTTTTACTTACCTACAAGTGCCCCAAGATTTCTCATGCTAAGAAAAATGCTTATGCTGCCAAGAAAGCAGTGACATCTCGTACTCTCTACTTGCTTCATGGCAAACAAATGGCTATTCCAATTTATTAGGAAAACTGGAGTTAATCTCTGCTGAACATTTATTTCCAACTTTCTGGCATTGTTTTTCATTATAGGTTAATGGAGACAGGGAATCTTAGTGCTTTCTGCCCTGGGGCCTAAAGCTTTTCCATGGTATGCACACTTTTTTTTTTTTTCCACATTTTTGTAAAGTAATTAAAATGATACCCCAATATTGATGTTAAACAAAACTTAGAATGGGGAATTTTTGTTCAGAAAGTCTATTATTGTTACTGGAGAATTTCAAATTAGAAGAGACATAGAGAGCAGGACACGTAACAAAAAATATGATTTATATGAGGTAAGTCATAATTTTTTAAAATGTGAAATTAACAGAATAACATAAAGAGGAATTCTGTATTTTAAGACTTGAAGATTTATGGAATTTTAAGGAAATACATGTTCTGAGGGATGCAAGAAAATAAAAATGAGAAAAACTAAATGAGTCAGAAATAGATATCACAGAAATTCTATGGTTTGTTATATAAATTCTTACTGAATTTTCTGGGATAAGATACTGTATTCAGAAAAATACATAATATTCAGGTCACATAAACTTGTGATGATTCTTTTAAGTGAAAAATTATTAAGTTTATGCTTATTTTCAACATTATTATGCATTTCAAAAATAATTTGGGTTTATGATGCAAATCAAAGTTGTTGGCATAACTTATTCACTGAGTAATAGGCAGTCTATTTATTTGGGTTATTAGATGTGTTTTCTGTTTATATTGTACTAAAAATACCTGCAATACTAAGCAATACCCTGCTTCTCTAATCTTATAATAATTCATTCAGCATGATATTGAACAGCTTCAACAAAATGAGTAAAGAATGTAAGAAAATCTCACTTTTGTTAGAGAGCTAGCTACATAATTGTACTTAGTTTATTATTATTATTTTATTTATTTTTATTTATTTATTCATTTAATTAATTAATTAATTTATTTATTATTATTATTTTCTTTTTTTGAGATGGAATCTCGCCCTGTTGCCCAGGCTGGAGTGCACTGGCACGATCTCGGCTCACTGCAAGCTCTGCCTCCCAGGTTCACGACATTCTCCTGCCTCAGCCTCCCGAGTAGCTGGGACTACAGGCGCCCGCCACCACATCTGGCTAATTTTTTTTGTATTTTTAGTAGAGACGGGGTTTCACCGTGTTAGCCAGGATAGTCTCCATCTCCTGACCTCGTGACCCACCCACCTCGGCCTCCCAAAGTGCTGAGATTACAGGTGTGAGCCACAGCATCTGGCCACATAATTTTTAATATCATGCTAAAAACATGATGCAGTTACATACTTTTTGCACTTTAAAATGATGTTCAGTATTATTTATTATTTCTGCTTTCAGTGAAGGGAATGAGCAAGACTCTTGTGCCTTGCACTTCTCAATCAGTGTAATGACTATTTACGTTGTATTAGGTATTATAATAATCTAGAGATAATTTAAAGGTACTGGAGGATGTGTGTATAGTGTATGCAAATGCTACACTATTTTATATAAGAACTCTTGAGCATTCTCGGATTTTGGTATCGCAGAGATCCTGGAATCAATAGTGGAACAACTGTATTTTAATTAGTATTGAAATTTTAAAATGTTTATTGTTTCATTTGTTGTTTTTTGCTTTACTTATGTTATTTTTAATTGATGAGTTATACATGTATACATTTATGAAGTGTAAAGTAGTATTATGATATTTAATATAGTATAAAATGGTTACTCAAGCTAATTAAAATATCACCTCAAAGATTTAACAACTTTTTATAAGAATATGTGAAATTTACTCTCAGCCTAATTTAAATATACAGTACTCAATTATTAGCTATATTCACCATACTATGTAATTGACCTCAAAAAAAATGTTTTTTAAATCATGCTTATTCCCTCTACCTAAGTGAAGTTTTAACCCTTTGACTATCATATCCCCTGTTTCCCCCACACTCCTAGCCTCTGGTAACTACCTTTGTACTCCTTGGTTCCATGAGTTCAAGCATTTTAGATGTCAAATTTAAGTGAGGACATGTGGTATTTGTCTTTCTGTCTTTGGCTTATTTCACTGAGCACAAAGTTCTTTAAATCCATTCATGTTTTCACTAATGTTAGATTTTTTTTTTTCTGTTTAAAAGGTAAATAGTATCCCATTGTGTATATATACCATTTTTCTTTATCTGTTCCTCTCCTGATCGACAGACACCTAGGCTGATTCCATAACTTGGCTATTGTGAATAGTACTGCAATGAACATGAGAGTACAGATATCTCTTCAACATAATGATTTTCAATCTTTTGGGCAAATACCCAAAGGTAGAATGGCTGGGACATATGGTACTCTTCTATTTTTAGTTTTGTGAGGAAACATCATACTGTTTTTCATAATGGTTGTGGTAATTTACATTCTTAACAATAGTGTATAAAGAGCCCCTTTTCTCCACATACCAGCACTTGCTATCCTTTGCCTTTTTGATGGCATTCTAATAGGTATGAGGTGTTACCTCATCGTGGTTTTCTTTTACATCTCTCTAATAATTAGTGATAACAAGCAGTTTTTCGTGTATCTGTTAGTCATTAATATGTCTTATTTTGACAAATGTCTAGTCAGATACCTTGCCCATTTCTTAAACAGATTATTATTTTCCTTCTATAGAATTTGACTTAGTTATATAATAATGTGAATATTAATCCCTTATCAGATGTATGGCTTGCAAATATTTTCTCCAAATCGGTAGGTTGACTTTTCACTCTTTAAGTTGTTTCCTTTATTGTGTAGAAGCTTTTACTTTCAATGTAATGCTATTCGTCTATTTTTGTTTTCATTGCCATGCTTTTGGGGTCAAAGCTAAAACATCATTGCCCATGTAGATTTTCCCTTACATTTTCTTCCAGGAGTTTTACAGTTTCAAGTTTTTAAGTCCTTCTTTAATCCATTTTTAGTTGATTTTTGTACATAATAATATAAGAGTAAAATTTCATTCTTTTCCATCTGGATATTTAGTTTTCCCAACCATCGAAGAGACTATTATTTTTCCATAGTCTATTATTTTTTTCCATAGTATATTATTTTTCCAGAGACTATTATATTTTCCAGAATATTCTGTATTCAAATTGCCAAAGATCAATTGACCATAGATATTTGGGTTGTTTTTAAGAGTCTCTATTCTTCTCTATTGGGTAACGTATCTATAATTATGCCAATATCATGCTTTTTTAATTACTATAATTTTGTAGAATAGTTTGAAAATAGGTAGTGACATCTCCATCTTTGTTCCCTTGGCTCATGATTGTCTAAGCTTCAGACTTTTTTTGTGGTTCCATATGAATTTTGGAATTTTTTCTATATTTATAAGAAGTGACATTAAAATTTTGTATAGGGATGTCATTAAATTTGTAGATTGCTTTGGGTAGAATGAACATTTTACAATATTAATTCTTTCAGTCATGAACACGGGATGTCTTTCCATTTATTTGTGTCTTCTTCAATGTCTTTCATTAACTTTGTGTAGTTTTCAGTGTAAAATCTTTCACAGCCTTGGTTAAATTTATTCCTAAATATTTTTATAGCTATTGTATATAAAATTTTTCTTCACATTGAGAGAGTCTGTATATATATACACACACACACACACACACACGTATATATGCACACACATATATCTATATACTTATATAAATATATACACATTTGTATATATATACCTATATATATAACCTATATATATACAAACTTGTTTGTATATATTTATATAAGTATATAAATACAAATATAAATAAATATAAAAATCTTATATTTATATAAGTATATAAATACACACACACGTGTGTGTGTGTATATATATATAGGTTTTATATTTAGGCCTATTTAAGAGAGCACAAACAGACTATAGTGTTGTTATTATTATATTGTTACAGTTTTATTTTTATTTTTATGTAGGCCAATAGCAGAGACAACTTACCTAATAGGTCCCTGCCTGTAAAAGAGTTTGTTAAAATTTAACTCAAATGTAACCAAAGGGTTATTTTTTCTTATATAGCCTGCTAAGCTTTCTTAGTTACACAATGATGACTGCAAGCCTACTGTAAAGTCCGCAAAAAGATGAACTTTCTTAATTACTATAACTGCTACTCACAGAGTACATCATTTAATCCTCACAATATCTAATAAATACATTATCAAGATCAAACCAGAATTGACAGAGTGAGGACCAGAAATCAGGTCCCAAGTTTCTGTTTTTTCACTCCAGAAAGCTCCTCATTGCTTTATATTGCTGGGACTCACTAATGTCTTATGTATGAATGGATGTCTTTTGTAAAGACAGTGAAAGTGATATGCTAGTGTCTGAATTGTAGCTGTATTATAAATAGAGACAACAGATGCATCTATATGAGCAGATTATCACTGGCAACACTGGTCTTAAAACTAAGACTAGCTGACTCAGATGAGAATACAAGATGAATTGTGGTGCAATTCATACAAAATGAAATGTGGTGTGTGATGAATTCAATGCACACTGTTCAAGACTCCTGAAAGGAACAGTCAAATTGGAATCCACAGGATGTAACCTTGACTCATGTCCTAGAGATGTGCATTGATTTGGAATTTCATGGAGGCTATCAGTGCCACAAATCTGCTTATTTCCAAAAACACTGTGTGAGGATTAATTATTATAAGCAATCCTAAAAGTAAAGGTAAAACTCTGCTGATAATAAAGTCAATTTCCCTTCAATATCTGCAACAGAAAATAGCAACATTATGTGTCATTGTTGAAAGTTTAGGCACCAGTTTTAATTTTTTTAACTGAAAAACTTTTTAATATGAATGACACTTCACAAATATAATGGAATTCAAGTTTATAAGCCTTTGAAATATTTTCAATAGTTAAACTTCATACTGTAAATGTTTATTAATTACATATGTGTACAATAGTGGATTATATATATATATATATATATATATATATAATGTTTACCAAACTTATTATAAAAATAAATGTGGAATTACTTTGGAACTTTAATAAATTCTCCATCTAAACTCTATTTGAAATGAAAACACAAATCAACAAAATTCCATCTACCACCAAATGATGAAATAATATGTGTGTGTGTATATATAATGCATAAATATTTAATGTTATAGGACATCAAAACAAGTATACATATATTCAACTCCCTTCAAACCATATGGAAAAATTTCTAACAGGGAGAGTAAAATCAATTGTTTTTAACTGTTGTGAGAAAATGTCTCAAGAAATCACTTTTTTTGCTGGAAATGTCTGTTGCTATTGTTATCTCACTACTTTTAATATTATTTCATCCAACAAACAGACAGCTGTTCACTTTATTCTGCAGTAGCAAATCGTAGTTGCCACCCATTAGGAAATGTACAGCATACTTTCTTTCAGTTTTTTAGTTTTTCTTTATTTTTATGGTAGTTTTAGTACAAACTTCAGCCTGTTCTGCATCAGTAGAATGCTTTTGTTTAGAATTGTACAGTTTCTTCATAACTGTTTTATATCTGAAAAATAATTTAACTATAACTAAAATAATGAATATTTCCATTTCATCATGAATTGCAATGTATGCAGGTATCACTGCAATCATGGTGTTTCCACAAACATTTAAAAAACACTTTACAGTGTTATGTCTGTGCATTAAAAAATGGAGCTGAATTTATTTGTTGACATTTACCAAATTGGTCCTATATTTATGTGTAATAATAGAAACAATGCTTGTGCTCAGCTTGAGGCCTACAGTAGGATAATGCTATCTTATGCAATAATGACTAAAGTGAAATGTAATCCTATTAAAATAGCAAAGTTTATGGAATGCAAACATATTTACAGTACTTCAGTTTTTAACCTTAGATGAAAAGAAAAGTCATTAAACATTTCAGTTCCTTAGTCGCACTTGCCGCATTAACAGTGCTTGATAACTACATTCATCAGCCTAGCTCTGAGTGGTCCTATTCTAGTCTTTAAGGTTGGTAATTTCAGGGTAATACAAAAGTTGCGAAAATGTCAAAAATACCCGTATGTATTTGTTGCATATATAGGTTCAATTCAACTGTTGTTGCTAACTTCAAATCAAAAGAAACTATACAATAAATTGCTTGTTCAAGGACTTTGAGTAAATGGAAAATTTTAAATTACTTTTTTTCCACATCTTGTTTCTTCTTTGTCATTTTATTTCACTTTTACATTAATTGTTAATGCTTATTTTATGCATTCTGAAATCCATCTTACCCTTCACTTCTTTCTGTTTCCCTTTATTTTTTTCTGTAAGTATAAATTTATTTTTTTCCACTTTTTATATGTCATATTCTCCTCGTTTGGTTTTTTCCTTTCTTAGTTCCTTTGGAAACTGCAAACATTTGAGTATTAGAATCACATCTACTTCAGTGTAGCATCTTGCATAAAATGTCTTACCCAGAGTGATCAAAAAGTATTATGATAGGCATCTACAGGAAGCTCTTAACATCCATCAACAGACTTCTCTTCTGGCTGCCTTTGTCACTGAAATGTGAATTTTGCATAAGGACATCATAGAAGGCTATAAGGTCAAAAGTGAAATATATTACTTTTCAGATGAAACACTGTAATGTGTGTGCTGATTATAATTAGCCTTCCAAATAAGGATATTTCAGAATGCCACAGAAATATGTTCTTTATCCTATTCTCTTTAAAAATCTTTCATCTAGTTTGTGTGGTGAAAACACTAAAAGCAATTGAGACCTTTTTCTTCTTTTCTATAGAAGCAATGTAAATGATTCTATGCTAGTTAAAATATCTCAAAGTAAAGCAGTCTTTTAATTGCAAGCTAGTGTAGACATTTTTGCTATATTCAATTTAAGCCATGCCAAATAATTTTCTATGGAAAATAACAAATAAAAATCACATCATAACTATCAATTTTTCCCTTAATCTGTTATGGCAAATAGGATAGAAGAAAATATAGTTATATCTGTCAAAAAATAAACCATTTTTATCTATAGAAGAGAAAGGGGGAAGAATGCAAAAGACTGAAATCAAATGTATCAGCTGGTATGTGGAAATGAATGTACAGTATTGATTGCACTTACAAATGGTAGTCCAATCAGGTAAGTTTCTCATTTACAGGTGTTTTAGCTCTCCTTAAAACATGTGGGCCAGGCATAGAAGTTCATGCCTGTAATCCCAGCACTTTGGGAGGCCGAGGCAGGTGGATCACCTAAGGTCAGAAGTTCAAGACCAGCCTGGCCAACATGGTGAAACTGTCTCTACAAAAATATAAAAATTAGCCAGGCATGATGGCGGGTTCCTGTAATGCCAGCTACTTGGGAGGTTGAGGTGAGACAATTGCTTGTATCTGGGAGGTGGATGTTGTAGTGAGCTGCCATTGCACCACTGCACGCCAGCCTGGGTGACAGAGCAAGACTCCATCTCAAAAAAAAAAAAAAAAAGTAATATCCTAGAATCTGGTGATTGGGTTTTCTTTTCTTTTGGAGTCATTTGGACTCATTATCTTATCAGGAGACTTCATTTGTCCCTTCTTACATCTTACCTGCTGTGTCATCCTGTGTAGGGTATAGACATATTTATTTCAAGAGTACAAATCAGGAGTAGGCAAACTACAATTTTTTGGACGAGTATGACCCTTGGTTTATTTTTGTATGCTGTACTCCCAGCTAGGAAAGAGTTTTAAACTGAAAATTCTTTTTAAAAAAAAAAGAAAGAAAAAAAGAAAAGAAAAAAAATATATATGGAGCGGAGACCAAAAGTGGCCTGCAACCCTAAATTATTTGCTCTCTGGCCACCTGCAGAAAAGTTTGAGAATTCCTGGGTTATGGAAAAAAGTCCTTCTATGTTGTCAACACTATTTTGGGGTATAGTGCTCATTTTAGTCCTCTTAGCAAATGCACTTATTGTTTTATTATGAATTTCCAAATTTTTAAACTAAAAACATTCATTTATTTTTTTCCTTAGTCATTCTTTCTGCTCATTTTCTTAAACTTCCCAATTTCTTGTGTGTGCAGATGTAGGGTGGTCATGTTATTCGTCAATTTTTTCAGAAATTGGCTCCTCATTCCCCTTTATTACATCAGAACTGATTTCCCTCAATATTCAAAATAATTTCTTATTTATTAAACCTACTAAATAACATGCATTTGCTCATATAGCATCACTGCTTGTGTATAATTCTTCAGACTATAATTAAAAATATGTCTGTTAAATAATTTATGTTTGGCCATTTTCCTTTCAGCCTACAAGGTGCTATTTCCATTTGTGAACTATTATCTTCTTCCACCAATAATCTATAAAATGGCATCTTGTTTTAAACTCCTTATCAAAGTGTGGATAAGCTCAGATACTTAAAAAATATCAAATTGGTTCTTGAAGCATTAACTCATTCTCTGAATAAATGTGGTTTATTATTTTCTTATCACTGACCTGCAGTAACACTTGATCTTCAGAAAAGTCACGTTATATGAAATGACAGCCTTGACCTTATAACCTCTCTTCTGTCATGCGTGTCACTGTGCTTAAACGAGAAGGCTGTTGCATGTTTAATATATCTCATTCTTAACATATATGACTAAGAATTTATAATAATTAGGTTCATTTTTACATCAAATATTGAAATTGTGTATAGCCTTGGTTCTGCTTTAATAATTGAACAGAATTTAACTTGATGAATTATTTCACGCAGCAATGTTTTGTAGAATAACATTTTCTCCCAAACACCTGTAGTCCTCTTTAATTCTGTTTCCACTACATTTAAATGTTGTAAAGATTCTGTATCACTGTATATTTATTTTCATTTGTTTTAATTACATTAACAATTAACCAACCTAAGGACGCAGCACTAATTACCTCAAATAACCATGCCTAGGAAAAGGGCTATTTAGAAATAAGAAGTTCATTTCTATAATCCTTCAAGTACAAACAAAAAAAAATTGTTGAAATTTAAATTTCAAAAGTTCAGATTTCAAAAGGTCTTCAGAAGTCCTAATGCTAATTTTTTCATGAGATTATGACGTTGTTATTAAAAAGTTGAGACATAGTGAAATCTCTCAGAGCTTGTCAGAACTTTAGCTACCCAAAGTTTTCTAGAAAGTTTTAGCTCTGGAGCAGTGATTCCAGGAGATCTCATCAACTAGGTCAATCTTTCTTCCTCTTTATTCAAACTGACATTTCCCTGCTACCAAAGAGAAATATAAAGATTCTATTTTATTATTATTTTTTTGAGATGGAGTGTCGCTCTGTTGCCCAAGCTGGAGTGCAGTGGCGTGGTCTCGGCTCACTGCAATCTCCACCTCCCAGGTTCAAGCAATTCTCCTATCTCACCCTCCTGAAAAATTATATTTTAATGCTCATTCTTTCAGGCTTTCAATATGAATTCCTTTAAGACTTCTGAGTCTTTATCCCTGACTTTTAAGGTTACCAACTAATGATATTTGCCATGTCAGAATTCTCCTCCACACAATAACCCAACGTGAGATCATAATTTTTATTTTTATTAAAGTAGAAAACTGAGACTTGAAATGATATTCTTTTTTTTCTATTTTTTTCTTTTTTTTATTTTTTAATTTATTTTATTTTTTTTTTATTATATTTTAAGTTCTAGGATACATGTGCATAACGTGCAGGTTTGTTACATATGTATACTTGTGCCATGTTGGTGTGCTGCACCCATCAACTCGTCAGCACCCATCAAGTCATCATTTATATCATGTATAACTCCCCAATGCAATCCCTCCCCCCTCCCCCCTCCCCATGATAGGCCCCAGCGTGTGATGTTCCCCTTCCCGAGTCCAAGTTTCCTCATTGTTCAGTTCCCACCTATGAGTGAGAACATGCGGTGTTTGGTTTTCTCTTCTTGTGATAGTTTGCTAAGAATGATGGTTTCCAGCTGCATCCATGTCCCTACAAAGGACGCAAACTCATCCATTTTTATGGCTGCATAGTATTCCATGGTGTATATGTGCCACATTTTCTTAATCCAGTCTGTAACAGATGGACATTTGGGTTGATTCCAAGTCTTTGCTATTGTGAATAGTGCCACAATAAACATACGTGTGCATGTGTCTTTGTAGTAGAATAATTTATAATCCTTTGGGTATATACCCAGTAGTGGGATGGCTGGGTCATATGGTACATCTAGTTCTAGATCCTTGAGGAATTGCCATACTGTTTTCCATAATGGTTGAACTAGTTTACAATCCCACCAACAGTGTAAAAGTGTTCCTATTTCTCCACATCCTCTCCAACACTGTTGTTTCCTGACTTTTTAATGATTGCCATTCCAACTGGTGTGAGATGGTATCTCATTGTGGTTTTGATTTGCATTTCTCTGATGGCGAGTGATGATGAGCATTTTTTCATGTGTCTGTTGGCTGTATGAATGTCTTCTGATATTCTAAAATCACACACTTAGTCCTCCACAGAATTGGCACTTTATTCCAAATGCTTCTAAAATCAGTGGCCATAAATTTGTTTGTTTGTTTACACTAAAATCTATTAATGGGCATGATATTTAGACAAAAGACCATAAGGCTTATATTCTTATGTCAGCTTGGCTCTTCCAAGGAGCAACATTAAAATGGATTAGATATGGAGAAGATAGATTGGCTGAAATGCCTGTAAAGCATAAAGGGGAAAGGAGCTGGGCGAGCTTTCGATATGTTGCATGTCTGACACCTCAGAAGGAGAGAGGAAAAGAAGAGGACTGTTTATTAAGAGTCTCAGCTTGCAGCATATTTCCAAGAAAGGTTCACTGAGGCAGACAGATGAGTGAATACTTGAGCCAAAGTTGCCTCCCCTTGCTAGAATGGAGCTGCCAAACTCAGTCCTGGCTGAAAGCAACTTGCAGGAACAAGGTCTCAGCTTAAAAGTGGTGGGACTGTCAACTATGCTTCTCACAGCAGAAGATCTAAGCGGTGCTGCAAAGTTTTCAAATTATGAAAGATCATATGTTTTAAATAAAAATCCAAGACAATGTGATAGCTGTGAACATACATGTGAATTACATTCTATTTATAGCCTTAATTGGTGCATAGGGATGTGTGAGTGGTGGATAGAAGGCGATGCATGGAATTCAAGAGAAGAATACTGAGGAAGGTTTCTCAGAACAGAGGTTAGAAGAGCAAATGTCTGTTGATCAGCTCTGTAAGTGCTAGTGCTGTTCAAAGGAGTGAAAAAAAAAATCAAAATTCAAGGAGGGAAGAGTAGTGGAAAGAGAGATCTTAGTTTAGGAAGTTACAGTAAAATCTAAAATGTTTTCATAAACTACAAGAGGCCTGAGACAGAAACTGGTTATAAGAGAGAGACTGAAGCAAGATGATTCTAAGACCCAGGAGCAATGGGTCCATTGGGTGAGTGGAGCAGCACTAGTAAGCCAGGATAATGGGGCACAGAGAGCTTTAGGTCTTGCAGGCCAACTGCATGTAAAGAGGCAAGAACAAAAGAGGAAATGAAAGAGACCATGTAAATCTTTACTGGCTCTGGGAAAATCTGGGATGATTGGTGAAAATAACATTTTCAACGTTTGTGACTCAAACCAACCTTTAATAATTAGATGTCAAAAATTTGCAGTTACTTTCATCATAATAATGTGTAAATATAAGCTCACTGTGTAAGTATTGTGTGTGTGTATATACATATACATATATATATATATATATAGTGTGTGTGTGTATATACAGAAATATCAAAGGAAGGAAAATGTACTTTTTATATGTATTTCAAGTAGTAAATTCTCTTATGAGCTTCTCTCCCCTCCACCGCAGTTTGTGTCTTCCTAAAGTCACTGATGGTCTTTAGCCCCAGTCTAACTCTTTACCAAGTGTTCTTTTGACAGGGATTTAGTATTAACCAAGGAAAAGAGAAGATGAACATTGTTTTATGTTGATATTCTTTCAAGGGGACTGCATTTTACTAGGCTATGTTTTAAAACTTTCTTGATATTTTTATGTTATTTTTAAAATTTATTTTAATTTGTTTAAATTGATAAATTTAGTCATAGATACATTTGGGGTACAGAGTGATGTTTCAATACATATAATGTATAGTCATCAGGATAATTAGCATATTCATCATCTAATACATTTGTCACTTCTTTGTGTTGGGAACATTTAATATCTTCCTTGTAGTTATGTGAAACTATATATTATTGTTAACTGTAGTCATCCTATAGTGGTACAGAACACTAGAAGTTATTCCTTCTATCTAGCTCTAATTTTATAGTCTTTAACCAATATCTTCTTATCCATTCCTCTTCCCTCCTCTTCCCAGTCTGTAGTGTTATTAGGATATTTTTGAAATCTCAAAAAACCCTTAAATTTTAAGGAAAGACACTCAAATGAGCAATTGAGCTCTGATTATTATCCAGTGCGAACAATATCAGATTAAGTTGCAACTAAAAACTACTGCTTATTTGTACTATTAACAAGTCTGAAGTATTTTTGGAAAAAATAACATGTAAATAAAATTTTGAGCCACATAGAGCTAAAAGTAAATGCATTAAAATTCAATATTAAAACCTGAACAACTTAAAAAACAAAATGCTGCTGCTACAGATACATACTTCATCTGATTTTTGACCTAGTTTCTTGGTTTGAAAGTCACTCAGTCTGGTTATTTGTCTCCACAGTGTTTTTGATGTGCACTGGTTTACAATCGCATACTCTCATTTGCATTCCTCCATGTCTGGTGCACAGTTCAGCTAATCTTTTACTGTCAGTTATTTTTTGTCTCTTAAACAATTGTCTAAATGTCAGTCATCATAGAAGTGGTTTCAAAAATTTAAAATCACGATTTCTAAATCTCAATCAAAATTATTAAAGGACTTCAGGATATGATTTATCTTAATTATCTTCTAGATTCCTTTCCAATTTTAATTGCTGGCTACAGTTTTAAGGAGTAAAGAGGCATTTTAAATGTTTTTCTCTTTTTATAGCCTTCTTCCTCCTCAGGGCTTAATTTATTCTTTGAGGTACCAGGCCCAGGTGTTTGCCAAAAGTGCTCCCCTTCTAAATTCCAATTTGCAAGAGAAGGAAAAAAAAAATCAGTATTAAAAAAAATACTTATTTCTTAATTGTGAGCTTTTATGGCAACATGGACATTTGTTTGTTTCACACTGTAAATCAAGCTTACATGTGAGCAATGAGGCCAGCTGACACTGAAAATGGGTTCTTGAAACCTTTGAGTAATTTAGAATGTTTTCCTGTCCCTGAATGTAAAGTCAAGTATATTTCACCAACTGATTCATTTAATTCCTACTTCTTTTACATCAGATTCCCTATATAAATTTCAGCTCTCCAAGATATATTGTCTGTATAGACATAATCATAAAATTTTGTTTAAATTTGCATTGTTGTAGCTCTTTTATTTAACTAATCTTTATATTCTCTTTGTAACTGTATTTTTTTCTTTATTAGCTGTTTATTTTACAAGTTATACAATATTTAAAGTACATAAGCCATTAGTCATCAACTTAACCCATAATGCATTCCATCTTTCTTTTCTCTCTAAGGTAATAACAGGTCTAAGCTAAACTTTAATATCCTGGTATAATATCAAGGTATAGTATTACAAAAGATGTTTCAGGTTGTTGTAAGGGAATGTCTCCTTCAAAATTTTTAAATGGACTTGTATAGGACAGACAGGACACAGCTGCATTAACCAGTGAGTTGAGAAAAATATGTCACCCTGTATTCCACATAGTGTGCATTTTTCATTCACACACTCATCTGCCAAAACTTATGACTGTGAATTATGTTAACAATTTTGGTTTAGGTCAGTGCACACAATTTAAAAACCTACACAATAGCCTGTATTTTCATTCTCTTATTGAAAGTCTCTATTCAGCAGGGTAGATACATTTAAAAAGCCAAAAAAGAGAAGTAAGTCTATGAGCAGTCTTCCTTAGTTATTTTCATTTGAGCTCACATACGGTCTGACCTATTCTACTGATGTTGCAGAAACATTATGAGAAATCCTTTTAAACCTTGAAAGAGCAGTTGCAAAAAATATGTAGTATACACATACACACACCTAGAAATGGCTGAAGTGCCGAGTAGCATACATTTCTTTGCTAATTTCTAAAGTAGGGACATATACACATAAAAATTATTGGCAATTCTAAAAATATCAAGGACTCCTTAGCTATAAAAAGTAATATATGGTGTATGGAATGCACTGAGTCCATTCACTGCTTTTCAGGGAAACATTCTCATTTTGACCTCTGAATAAATAAGCTAATGTCCTAAAAGCTAAAATTGAATTATCTTTCTTTAGCCTAAGTATAAATCTAATAATTAGTGTAGACATGATCAGACTCAATATTCCCTAGGTTTGGGGAATTCTGCAGGTTGATGTTAGGTGAACACATGTATATTTACATGCTTTTGAAATAAATGTATCAGTGATTTAAGAAGGTGTTCTGTTTTTTAAAGCAAGTATTAAAAATTTGATGCCTTTCACAGAAGTACTCACTTTATATTCTGTATTCATATGAGGTGTTTAAAATTGAATTTATACTTTTATGTATTATATTTTTACTTAGGAATTATCGTTGTCTTGTATTTTTGCTTTCACCAATACATGTGGAGTGACCTACAAGACGCTTAGTAGGATTTTATATGCAAAGTATAATCGTTTTGCTATTTTAAGCTGCAACAGGTAAAACAGCTTGAGAGTCATTATTCTCATCTTTAAAACAAGCAATACAAACGTTAGAAAAACAGATCATCAATCATTTTTCCTCTACCCTTAGAGAACTGAGGTTACAAGGAAATCGGCTCCCCTGAAATTTGGAAAGACAGACCCATCTACTGAAAGCAAACCTAATCTGCTAATCTGGGACAAAAGTCCCTGGAGAGCTAAAGTGATTGAAACACTTGAATGAGGTAAATTTTGCCTAATTGCTGTAAACTGAGTGTGGACTAGTCTGAAAGTGAGAGGATGCTGGGATCTATAGTTTTACTTGTGTGGGTTTTACTTCCAAGAATCATACCAGGTTCTCATGATAAATATGCAAGAAAGATTCCCTCATGGCTCTAGCAGGGGATAAGGGAAAATAAACCATTGTGAAATAAACCCAAATGATTTTCAATAACATATTTATACTCCCCAGGGAAAGGATTTTGCCTCAGTTTTATTTCAGCTAGGGGAAGACAATTCCTACCACTCCAGTTGCCTCCAGCCTTCCTGTCTCACTTGAGTGGAAAATAACAATAACAACAACAACAAAATTAAGCATGGTCCACAGAGGTCATAGGTTAAAGGAAGTAGATTGGGAATACCTCAGTCAGGGAAGGGAATAGGGAACAGGAGGACAAAGCTATAATACTGGAGAAACACTGGGGAGGTTACAGCCCAATAACACTAGCCTTGTAAAGACTGAGATTTAATCAGATTGTAGAATGTTCTGGTTTCCCTTATCTTAGCACTACACCAACAGGGCTTCAGTATAGTAGATGGATGCAGGAGGCAGATAAGGGAGGGTCCTTAGAGAATCTCTGACCTACCCCACAAAGGTTTACATCAGATGCTTTTGTGCAGATGAGGGAACTTGCCTAGTACCTTGTCTGGACATGCCTGCAATGGACTGGGGGCCTGCCTGCGCACTAGGAATTCATGCCTTACGCAGCGGGGAGAAGTCTGGACATCTCAACTCATTCTGTGAGGTGGGAGCCTGTTGGCAGGATCCTCTCCTTTTTGCTGAGAGCTTTCTTTTAATAAATTTTATTCTCCTTACCTTTCAATGTGTCCATGTGCTTAATTTTTTCTGGTCATGAGACAAGAACCCAGATTTTAGCTGAGCTAAGGAACAAAAAATTCTGCATCGCAGTAGTGGGTTATATCAAATATACCCCATCAGTGGGTTATATTTGAAAGTGCCACAACTTATATTTTGTCTCTATAACTTGTAAAACTTTCAAGTTGTAAACTTGAGGAGGAGAATTTAGGGAAACCGAAAGTCAACAGAGTAGACAGAAACAGGAAGAGTAAAGGAGTATGCCTGTAATCCCAACACTTTTGGAGACCCAGCGGGCAGGTCACTTGAGGTCAGGAGTCTGAGACCAACCTGGCCAACATGGTGAAACCCTGTCTCTACTAAAAACACAAATATTAGCTGGGCATGGTGATGCATGCCTGTAATTCCAGCCACTCAGGAGGCTGAAACAGGGGAATCACTTGAACCTGAGAGGTGGAGGTTGCAGTGACTTGAGATCATACCACTGCCCTCCAGCCTTGGCGACAGAGCAAGACTCCATCTCAACAAGAAAAGAAGAGAGAAGAAAAAGGAGTGTGAAGCCTCTGTCAGCTACAGCTACCGCAAACATTATACAAAGCTCAACTCCTAGCCACATTAACATAAAATCTCACAATAAGGACCTAAATATTTCACTCATATTAACTGACAGAACATGTCTGGCTTCCAGTGAAATAATTACAAGGCATGTCAAAAGGCAGAAATGCAAATAAAGTCTGAAAAAAAAAAGAAATCATCATAACCAAACCTAGATCTAACACAGATGTTGGAATCATCACACAAGGAATTTTAAATAATTATGATGATTAATATTTAAAGAGCTCTATTGTAAACAGGAGCTATCACAGAAGAACAGTTGGACAATTGAAGCAGATGTATGATAAGTCTAAGAAAGAATATAAAGAAAATGCTAGAAATAAAAAAAACACTGTAACAAAAATGAGGAATATTTTTGATGGACTCATCAGTAGACACATCATAGATGAAGAAAAAAAAATCAGTAAGTGTGAAGATAGGTCAATTGAAATGGAAAGAAAAAAATAACTTAAAAATCCTAATAGTATATAAAATAACCATGAGACAATTAAAAATATGTAAAACATGCTTAATTGGGATACCAGGAGAGGAAGATTACACAGAATGAATATTTAAAATAGTAAAGGCAGAGAATTTTCCAAAATTACCTACAGATTCCCCAAATCACAGAGTCCAAAGGCTAAAAGAACACCAGCAGGATAAATGCAAAATACACAAACAACAACACATCTAGGAATACCATATTTAAAATGCAAACAACTAAAGATATTTTTCAAAAAAGCCAGTGGAAAAATATACCTTCTCAATAGAGGAGCAAGGGCAAAAATTATAGCCAACTTATTGTTAAATACCTTCTTTTCCATGCAAGCAAGAAAAGAATGGAGCAAAAAATTTAAAGTTTTGGGGAGAAACAGTAACACCAACCAAATGAAAAGAAAATCTGTGATTCAGAGAAAATATTTGCAAGGCATATATCTGTTAAATGGTTAGTGTCTAAAACATAGAAGGAACTCAAACTACTCTATGCAAAGAAAATAGATAATCCTACTAGAAAATGGGCAAAGGACTTGAATATTTCTCAAAACATAAGAATGGCCAACAGATATATCAGAAAGTGCTCAGCATAACTAAACATTTGGGAAACGCAGATTAAAGCTACAATGGTATATTACCTCACATCTGTCAGAATGGCTAACTAAAAGACAAAAGATAAGAGTTGGTGCAGATGGAGAGAAAAGAGAAGCCTTGTATACTATAATGGAGAATGTAGATTAATACAATTATTATGAAAAACAGTATGGAAGTTTCTCAGAAAAACTAAAAGTAGAAGTATCATATGACTCAGCCATCCCACCTCTGGATATTTAGCCTAAAGACTTGAAATCAGTGTGTCGAAGAGATGCCTGTACTCCTATGTTCATTGTATCCCTATTGACAGTAGCCAAGTTATGGATTTAACCTAAATGTCTATCAAGGGATAAATGGACAAAGAAAAGTGGTATATGTACACCATGGAATACTATCCAGCTATTAAGAAAAAATTCTGTCATTTTGACATGACTAGAACTGGAGGATATTACGCTGAATGAATTAAGCCTGGCACAAAAAGACAGATGCTACATGTTCTCATTTACATGTGGACTCTACAATCAAGAAACCAAGAGTAGAATGGTGGTTACAGAGGCTGGGGAATGTGGGGTAAAGGAGAGATGGTGCTCAAAAGGTCCAAAGCCTCAGATACAGAGAAAGAAGCAGTTTTTTTAAAAACATCTATTGCACAGCATGATGAGTATAGCTAATTGTGTATTCCAGAATCACTACACAAATTTTAAATGTCCTCACCACAAAATTGATAAGTATTTGAGGTGATGGCTATGTTAATTAGCACGGTTTAATTATTATACATTATATTCATAAATAATAACGTCACTTCATAACCCATAAATACATACAACTATAATTTGTCAATGTACAAAATAAATCTTAAAAAGGAAGTTCTTGAAGCAGAAAGAATCGTCAGAAAATGGCCAGAAACATGGATTTACAGAAAGAATGAATATCAAAGAAGGAGAAAATCAAGGTAAAATGAAGTCTTTTGTTTTTCTCATTCTTAATTGACATGAAAGATAATACTTTAAAACAATAATAGTAACAGTGTATTAAGTGATTAGAACACAGGAATCAGCAAAATGCATGACATTAGTGTCGTAAGAGACAGGAAGGAGCAATTGGGGATCCTGTGTTATGAAGTGTGTGTTCTACAGGCACGGTAGTATAGTGCTATATGAAGGTGGATTTGGATGAGTTAAAAATGTATATTGTAAACTCTAGGGCAATCACTAAAATCTTTTAAAAGTGTAATTATGCTAAGAAAGGAGATAAAAAAGCATTATATAAAATTCTCAATCTGACCTGGAGAAGGTAGAAACCAAGTGGGAAATAAAGAAACAAAGAACAAATGTAATGAATAGAAAACAGTTACAAGCACGTTATATATTAATCCAACCATGTTAATAAGCATTTTACATGTGAAGGTCTAAATATACCAATTAAAAGGCAGAGTTTGTCAGAGTGGATATAAAAAACAAAAACAAAAAAAACCCAAAAAACAACAGCTATCTGTTGTATTCACGATACACACTGATATACAAAGACTCTCCATAAAAGTAAAGGGATAGTCCATAAGACTTAGGACAAAAGAAACCATACATGAGCATTGCACTGTAGTTGTTGAGGTGGTTTTCCATGAGTATGTGCGTTTACAACTCTGTAACCAATACACACGTAAAAAGAATTAAACAGGCTGCGTGCAGTGGCTCATGCCTGTAATCCCAGCACTTTGGGAGGCCAAGGTGGGCAGATCACCTGAGGTCAGAGGTTACAGCCTGGCGAATATGGCAAAACTCCATCTCTACTAAAAGTCCAAAAAAAAAAGAAAAAAGAAAAAATTAGCTGGTGTGGTCGTGGGTGCCTGTAATCCCAGCTATTCAGGAGCCTGAGACAGGAGAATTGCTTGAACCCGGGAGGTGGAGGTTGCAGTGAGCAGAGATCGCCTGCGTGACAAGAGTGAGACTCCATCTCAAAAGAAAAAAAAAAAAAAGAATTGAACAAATAATTAAACGGATAGCAAATGGTGAGAGCCAGAATGGAGGTCAAGGAAAGTTACAAATAAGAAAGGAAAAGACACAAGAATGATCCATGTGTTAATGGATTAGAGATGGAGAGATAAGTAAAACTCATGTATAGTTTAATGTAGATACAGATGATCACATATATACCTATTTATAGGTGTGTGTATAGATGTGAGTATACAAACACATATTTCCTTGCTCTGTAAGCTAAGAGGTACTAGAATCAACCACACAAAAGTAGCAAAGAGCAAACTTAGCATTCAGTTCTTGGTTTCTAATAACATTTTACAATTAAAGAAATAAAACATTCTTGAAGAAATGGCTGATTTTAGGACTAGAGCAGGAAATACATAAAATGAGTGTGGAATTTTCTGTAGTGTCCGAAAATAAGGAAGTGCTCATGTGTACACACATACAATTGGAAATGCGGGTGGGAGGGAGTGCTCGTAAGTACCCAGCGGTTAAAGCTGAACAAAAAAATGCCACAAAATACAGTAACATTGAATTATAACCCAAAATATAAAATTAACATTCATGAGATTATACTGATATAAAAAACGTTGAATCCTTAAAGACAAATTTCCCTTGGGGAATAATTCCAGATAATTTATGCAGATACTCCACTCTCACACAAGTGAGACATTACATCCAGTTCCTTAAGTGTGGGTTGCTCATAGTGATTTTCTTCCACAGAGTGCGTTGAGTAAAGGAGGAAAAGGGCAACTTTACAGTGAAGAAACCGGACAAACACTACCTTAGCCAGATCATCCAAGGTTACATGGACTGTGAGGAGTCACGTGCTCTTGATATAATGTGATGGAAATGGCATTTTACTGTGGTGTTTTTACTTCCCCAAACCATAATTCCAATCCAGTCATGAGAAAACCATTCAAGAAATCTAATATGACGAAAATCCTGCGAAATATCTAATCAGTACTCCTAAAAATGTCCAGGACATCAAAAACAAGGTAAGCCTGAGAAGCTGCTACAGCCAGAAGGAGTGTAAGTTAGACATCATGACTGAAAGTAATAAGGTGTCCTGGGTGAGATCCCGAAACAGAGAAAGGACATTAGGTGAAAACTAAGAGAATATGAACGATAGTATACTCTGGTTAATAATAATGTATCAATATTTTATAAACTGACACTAGCATAAGATGTTGTTATTATTAGGGAAAACTGGTAGTGACATTTATGGGAACTATCAATGGTCTTCACCACTTTTCTGCAAATCTGAAATTACTTCAAAATAAATTCATTTAAAAATTATAATATGTAAGCCAGGCTCGGCGGCTCATGCCTGTAATCCCTGCGCTTTGGGAAGCTGAGACGGTTGGATCAGTTAAGCCCTGGAGTTTGAGATCCAGCATGGTGAAACCTCATCTCTACTAAAAATACAAAAATTAGATGCACCACTATAATTCCAGCTACTCAGGAGGTTAAGGCACGAGAATTGCTTGAACCTGGGAGGTGGAGGTGCAGTGAGCTGAGATATGCCACTGCACTAAACCCTGGATGACAGAGTAAGACTGTCTCAAAAAAGAAAAAAAGGAAACAAGCAAACAAATATTTTTTTAAAAAATTCACCTTACATTTGATGATATTTTACCAAGAAGACGTATTGATTTAAAAACATATATTTAAATAAATGTAATAAAGACACATTGTAGAAATTTTAGAATTTATAGAAGAAAAGAATATAATATATGAGAAGTGCTTGGCATTTAATACATGTTAAGTAGGTAAACATTTAAAATGATTATTTAACATTTTCCTGTAAAATTATATATAATATTCAACAAATCAGTATCTCATTAACAAACCTCTGCCTCATTTTATTGTAAAATAAGACTAAATAAAACAACCTAATGTGTATAATTAATAAGGCAATCTTAATAGTCAAAAGAGCCTATCTAAACAGAAATGTCAATTTACTTTAGACTGATGATATGATCCAAAACGCTTAAAATCCTTTTTTTTTTCTTTTGAGACAGTCTCCCTTTGTCACCCAGGCTGGAGTGCAATGCTGCTATCTTGGCTCACTGCCATCTCCGCCTCCCAGGTTCAAGCGATTCTCCTGCCTCAGCCTCTCAAGTAGCTGGGACTACAAACCTGCCACCGCGCCCAGCTAATTTTTTTTATTTTTAGTAGAGACGGGGTTTCATCATGTTGGAAGGATGGTCTCTATCTCTTGACCTCCTGATCCGTCTGCCTCGGCCTCCTAAAGTAATGGGATCATAGGTGTGAGCCACCCTGCCCGGCCTGGCCTAATCTTTTCTTAAATGTCCCACCTCGTCCCAGTATCATATTGGAAGCAACTGAATTTTGGAGGGTATTACATTTCAACATGAAATTTGTAGGAAACAAAAACATTCAAATCATATCCATATCTTTATTGTTTTTCAGAAATTACTTCCAACATAAAGTTAAAATATAATTTAAAATATATTGAGTCAATCTTCAAAAGCAGGGCCAGTATACAGGAAACAGGGTAAACATTTTAAATAACCATTGTCAAATACCTTTAAAAATATTTGGAACATTTCTGAAACTGCTCAAATTCCAGTAACTGTAAGCTTACTCATCTTTTTATGGTCTTTAAGATCAGACCAATGGTGCAAATATGATGAGTGGACTCTTTGGAGAAATATCTATTCAAAGCAGAAATAAAGTTTTAAATAAAAACCAACAAAAAGTATTCTATTACATTTCTTGGGCTCCACATAGGTCTGGGAAGAAATAGGTAGACATTAATTTTAAGTCTTTCATGTCACTTCTATCTTATAGACAGGCAACTTGGTCAAATTTGGTAAAATTCAAGTAAAGCCCGGCCGGGCGCGGTGGCTCAAGCCTGTAATCCCAGCACTTTGGGAGGCCGAGGCGGGTGGATCACGAGGTCAGGAGATCGAGACCATCCTGGCTAACATGGTGAAACCCCGTCTCTACTAAAAATACAAAAAAAAAAAAAAAAAAAAAAACTAGCCCAGCGTGGTGGCGGGCGCCTGTAGTCCCAACTACTTGGAGGCTGAGGCGGGAGAATGGCGTGAACCCGGGAGGCGGAGCTTGCAGTGAGCCGAGATAGCGCAACTGCGCTCCAGCCTGGGCGACACAGCGAGACTCTGTCTCAAAAAAAGAAAAAAAAAAAAAAAATTCAAGTAAAGCCTATTGAAAAGTTTGCTGATTTTAATTGATTAAAAATATATTTAAATAGATCATTTCGCCCTTCATATTGATTTGAATATTTCTTGTCTTGAAACCAGGCATGAAAAATGTCCACCTAATGAGCAAGATTAAGATTGATTTGAAGTTGATAAAAAAAAAAAAAAGGAGAGTCAGTATATTTCTAATGAGTCTTTAAAATCCTAGTCTTGAAAATGCCTGATAGGTCATTTCAGATGCCTCTAGGTAAGAATACATTTTAGAAAAATGTATTTATGACTAGACCACAAATAAAAAATTCTGCTTTTGTTTGCTTTGTTTTACTCTTAAGTTATTCCATACAGAGGAGTTCAGAGTATTGTTTAGCACATCACTATATTTTTAACCCTTTATTATGTTTACTAATTTGTCTTTCACTCTTATTAACTGAAAAAAATAATAATAATTAAATGAGATGTTGTGTTTAAGCTTAATAACCTAGCCATACTTGGAGTTCGAAATTATTTCCTCAGAAAAGCAGCAAACCCCTATACATCCTTGGGGCCACAGGCATGAAAAAAAACAACTTATTTAGGTCTTAAAAATAATTATTTACTCTTGCACTAATCTTAACATGTTTGTCTAATTTCCTTTAGTAAGGTTGTAAGATTGTACAATCTTCTGCATACAAGGGATTTAAAGAGAGTCAGAAGCTGGAGCTGTTCACGTTCTCTTAAGCTCATAGTTTTGTTTTTGTGCTTTTGTTCATACAGATGTCTTTGTTTTAGTTAACAATATTTAAAAACCATGATGCTTCATATAAAAATAGGGATTTTCAGCTCCTTTGGAATAAAAAATACACTGGTCAGTGTAAGATTCTCCCCGCAGCCTGAAAGCTTAAGGAGATGAGTAACTCCTCCCTTCTCAGGCCCAGTCCCAAGGCGCAAGTTGGGTCAGTAGCGTGCGAAAGCAAGATAGCAAAGGCAGGAAGAGAGCTAGCCGGAAGACACCTACCCTGGCCGGAAGGCACGTACCCCTGAAGATTGGAAAAGAGGTCATCCAAGTATAACGTAGCAGTTAGGTCAGACTAGGACACTTCCTGTTTACAGGAGACTATGAAGCCTTTGCCTGGTCCTCACTTGGGGTTGATGCCATTTTAGGCCTCAGCCCGCCTGCACCCGCGTGCTCATTAAAACAGCGTGTTGCTCCACGCCACCTCCTGTTGTCTATTGGAGGGCTCTAGGGGTTCAAACCAATACAAGAGTCTTATATTCAGTAGCAGTGTTTCTCTGAAACAGAATGTTGGAGCTTCCTGATTCGAGTACCATTTTGTAAGGCAATTTGAGCCATTAGGAAACCACCTCCAGGAAAGCATTCTTTGAAACTTATGAACAATATTGATTTCCTGTACATGTTTAAGGAAAAAGAGTCCATAGCTTTCATGTTATGAATTAATGCTTTAGAGAGAAATCACACCACTCTAAATCTATTGTTCATGTTAAAAATCAAGTTTAATTTACGTAGACAGATTCATTTTGTCTTTTCCTTACCATCTCTCATCCCCATAGCTCCTGATTCTAAACTCCAAAAATGTTTTTACAGCAAATCAATAAGTATTTAAAAGTGTCAACTCACAGATTGTTAAACTGCCTTAAATTTTCTCCTGCCACACAGAAAAATTAATTTAACCTAATATTTAAAGAGTTTTCTCATATTAATTTTGTCTCTCTTCTGTTTGAACTATAGCTATATCATTACATTAGTATGTACCATGAGCATCACATGGTTTTAAGATTCTATTATAGAATTGCAGTTTTCCTATTCTTTGTCAGGTGTGACATTTTTTAAAAGTCACTAACAGAAATTAGTGAAGTATCAAAAACAGACACAGATATGAGTGATTCTTTAGTTCAAAGGCCTAAAATATATAGTTTTAAAAATTTAGTTGTAAACAAAAATAAAGTTATTAGATAAGATCACATAGATTAATTCATATTTAATTTTTATTACTTCTCTTTATTGCCTAACATTTCCCTGCAGTTCATTTACACAGTTTGAACTTTGAATGTCAGTTCTTTAGTCTTTCTGTTTCCCACATAAAAAGACAGAAATGTTTCCTTATGTCAGTAGGCTTGCCCTAATTTAACAAACCATCAGTGAGAAGTTGTGAAAAAATAAAGCTTTATGCTTCACTAAAATTTTGGATTCATATTGAATAATTCCATTTATGCATGTTTCAGTTGGCATTAAAGTAGTTATTTCTAATTTGATTTTAAATTCACTATAGACACTTCTATAGTAGATAAAACCCAAGCTTAATGTAAAATCACTTGAAATCAACTCAAAATATGCTATTAAGTTGCAGTAATTTAACATGTAAAAAATAATAAAATGATATTATTACTGATGTGTGTGTTACAGTTATCTCAAACTTTTAAAACTTTGATTTGGCTGTGGAAAAAGTATTTGAAGGACATCACATATAAATGCCTATTTTAAAAAGTAGACAAAACTGGAGCTTTTCAGAGTCAAAGGCTGTAAGATGGTATCACCAAATGATCATCACTGATTTGCTTCTTTCCGTATCACAGTGAACCCTCCCTCGGTGAGCCAAAGTGGGCTATGTAACCAGTAGAACTTGAGGAATTCAATTTCAAAAAAAAAAAGAGCTAAATAATAGTGTTTGTTTGGCCAAAACTAACTAAATAAATGAAATTAAAAGAATTATTATTTTATTAAGACATGTTTAATAAATGTTATTAATTTCAATGTTGCTTATTGAAAAAATTTATGAATACCTTTTGAGGATTTTTATACTCTGAGGACATTGCTAGAACTTGAAATGCCTCAATGAAAATAACAATAGTTCATGACCTTTTTTCATTATTTTCAAATTTTTTTCTCATTATTTACAAATAACTTTTCTATTATCTTGTTTAATTCCTGCAATAACTGGGTTACAGAGATATATTCTCTGCCTATTGTAGAATGGGAAACATATTCAGAATGGTTATACCATATGCCTAATTTCTCATTAAGAAAGAGTTAGAATAACAGTTTAAATACTGATATTTATTTTTTATTTAAAAAGTTGTTCATTGATCGCCTGCCACTTATCAAACAGTTTTTCTAAGTTCTAGGAGGTAGAAAAATGAGTAAAGATAGTGACTCTGCCCTCATTGAGCTCACCACTTTATAGGAGATACTGATTTTTAGACTGTAACATAATGGGAATCGGGTATGTGCTATAGTAAAATAATCTGCAAAGCAATGAGGTGCTGGAAAACTGGCTCTCTGGCAGGGTGAGGGAAAGAGCCCTGATTTGTCCATTTCTACGCTGTAAATATTTCCACCATGGCTGATTTCCAACTCCTACCAGTTTAAAAATTGGCTTGAAATTCCTGGATATTTAACAATCAGCTCTCACAGGTAGGTTTAAGCTGACCTCCAACTCACCTATGATAGTGTAATAGAAGCATAAAAAAAGCAGCAATAAATTGTTCCTAGAGAGGGGTTGGGAAAAGATTCAGAGCAGAGAAAATTTGAGCTAAGCCTTGAGGATGAAAAAAGTTGGAGGGCAGTGAACAGGGTAGAAGAATGGGTCTCGCAGTGGGAACATTATATGCAAATTTAAGAAGGCTGAGAATTCATGATCTTCTGGGGCAAGTGTGAGAAGATAGCTGAGGTAAGGGCCATAGAAGATGTGTAATTGGGACCAGACTGTTAAAAACTTTGAAAGCATTAGGAGTTTCGATTTGTTTGTATAGGATACAGGCATCTCTGGAGGGGGTCTCATAAAACATCCCCCAGAGATGCCTGTATCCTATACAAAGAAATCATTTGCAGAACAAAACAGCCCAAGCAAGGATGGATTCTACTAAATGTCCAGATCTTTGCAAAGATTGAGGCAAGATTTCAAGGAGGGAAGAGAAATATTCATATTTGGAGTCAAAGTGAATTTTTAGTTGGTTTCATGATTATACCTATACCAAAAGTTTCAAACATGATGATTTTATATGTACTTTTCTATCTGGAAAAAGTACAGCTTCATAACCCATTATAACAAAACCAACTGCATTTTAGTAACAATATAATTGATCAAATATTTTCTGTTTATTAATATGGTAAGAAAAATAAAAACAGATTGTCCCAAAGACTTACAAATAAAATTTCAATACGGGAAACAATTTTTTTACTGGCAAAGTCTAAATTTTTATTAAATAATTTATAATACAGAGTCAGTCTCTCAGAATTTTTACCCCTGGGTAAATCATTTCATCTGTGGTGAAGTGACCTATGGAATATCACTAAAAATAGTTCACGCAATATCATTTAAGTACAATGGTATGAGGTTGATTATTTTTAGTGGAATTAAATTAACTCCATAGGAAAAGATATATTCAGGATTAAGTAAAGACCGTTAGATCATCAAGGATTATCTTCCTTTCGATACTATGGTCCCTTCAGACAACATCTGTTTTCCCAGTGGCTCAATAGTCCCCTCCTAATCTTACTGGTTGGCTGGTTGGCTGGCCTAAGGATGTGTAGTCTACTTCCAAAGTCTACTTCTTACATGTTTCATAAATTTTCATTTTCTATCTTTTTATTTATGCTTTTACCTTGTACATTTGGCACTACTTTGGAGTTCAATTGCAATAATTGCAAAGATAACAGTGTCGATAAACATATTTTAAGGTAAATGTAATTACAAAGTTACATATATATATTTCCTATGGAAGCAATTGTAACATCTCATTTATTAAGTTGTGTTTTAGCTCATTTTTATTTCAGTAAACACAAATGCATCAAAGCTTATTTAAATTCACAGAATGAAACATGAATGATTAGAAAGTTCTACAAATAAACCAGTTAGCTTCTCCAAAAAATGGTTCTTGGGCAGAACACATAGTCATTTTCCCTTAGCAAATTGTTGATCAGATGTTCTCAATGTTTGCCAAAATGTGAAACAAATATTAAGACCTAATGATGGCATGATACATGCAACTATCTTCAACTAAGGGATTCAGCTGAAGATCTTCACATTATTGCATTTGGAAGTTAAACAAGGAGCATGTTTACTTTTATTTTACCTGTTGTGGAATGTTACACTGAGATATGTCTTCTGAATGGCTAAGGTTTTGTGTTTTTTTTTGTTTTTTTTTTCTTCTCCCTAAGTATTCAAATATTTTAATTTTATCTGTGTGTTTTTGAAATGACAAACTATTTGCTTCTAGATACCATGTGTGAATGTTCATCTCCTAAGTGTCTCGTAGTAAGTGACAAGTCAGTGGTTTGAGATATATAGGTCTTTTTGATCAGAGAACTAAGTATTTACATGGGCTGTTTTCTGAAAATGGAGTTAGGTTCAATCTTTCATTCTCATTTTCATTCAAAATGAGGCAGTTATTTGAAAAATTTTCTATTAAGTCAAATACTTTATTAAAGAAGGGTACTAAAGATCATCTTGGCAAAAAAGTTTTTATATCTGTTCAGCTTAGAGTTCTAATCTTATAACTAAATGTTTCTTAAGGTTTTTTTTTTTTTTCAAAAAGAGACCACTTTTTTATGAATGAGTATAACTTTTTTATTAAGATAGAATTATTTTCATTAAAGAAGTATATGAAAATGGTTAAGTAAAATCAAATGGCTCCAGAAGTCTTACAGTGAAAACAACAGTCCTGTCAGTTGTTCTTTCCAGAGGCAAGCACTTTTCGTTCTCTTAGTTTTTCCTTCTGGTAGTTACTTTCATGGGTTTTTGCCAAATTATTATTATTTTTTTTAGTTTTTCAGGTGAATACATACATTAATACATATAAATTTTAAAAGCCTCTTCAGTTTATAATGCATCCTAACAGTCCCCTGCCCCATCCCTCCTAATTCTCCAGAGCAATGACTTTTAACTCTTAGCAATATCTTCTATTTGTTTCCTTATATAACTAGTCATTTCTTGATTATTTTATACATTATATAGTGATTTCTTGATATGACAGTTGAGGATTTAGCTCTTATACCATCACTATCTTCACTTTTTCTCTCCCATATTGTCCCAAAGTAGTTACCAGATTTAGGAGTTAAGCAGTCATTATGCTTAACGTGAGCATAATAATGCTCACATCATTATGACAATGTACATGTTGCTCATTGTTGAGAAAAACAGCGTTATTATGCTCTTATCTCCTATCCTGTACTTCTTTCTGCTCTAGAATTAATGATTGCCTAACCAACCTTTCCCCCTTGTTTTTTTAATTTCTGCTTTATCTTCAATGAACTTCTTTCTAAATGCCCCAAATCTGGCAATAACGCATTATTTTTAAGAGAAGGGATCTCACTATGGTGATCAGACTAGTCTGGAACTCTTGGGCTCAAGCCATCCTCTTGTTTAGCTTCCTGAGTAGCTGGGGCTACAGGCATGTGCCATTCCACCCAGCTAACCTATTAATATTTTTAGTGTTTCTTTTTAAAGCCAGCTCCATAGTTGGAATATTGCCTGTGTTGGATCTTATTTGCTGGATCCATGTCATTCTCTGGTCTGTGTACTCCTTCATATTGTTGGAGTATTTTCTCCAATAGCTTCCCAAGAAAGGGCACAGCACATGGAGGTAACCCCTGAGTCATTGCTTGTCTAAAAATGTATTATTTTACCTTCACCCGTGATTATTTGGCTGAATACAGATTTATATGAAAATTAACAACACACCAACTTATGACTTTTTTCATTCCTTTATTTCCTGCAATCCCAGTAAACAGCTATGCAAATTATTTTTTACTTAAAAAATGTGGCAAGTCATCAAATCCAAAATGTGAAGCATGCATTTACATAATTTTTATAACTTTTCCCAATAATTAAAATGAATATCAAAATTATGAAGTTGTTTTCAACTGTCCTTATATATGAATGCATGCATAAGAGAGGAAATGAGAGAAAAATGATAGGGAGACACTGAGGTGAGAAACAAATAAATTATCCTTTAAAATATGACCCATATTTAAAATATTTAATAAAGTGCAAATCAAATCGGGCAATATAACATATTTGTTTCAAAGGATTTATCTATATTTTGCCATTCTACACTAGATGTACCTAAGGCACATCATGATAAACCTTAGCTATTGAATTAGGATGTTAGAGCAACATTTGTAATCTATTGCTATAGTATAATTGCCTGGTCTGGAAAAAAATGAGACTTTTTTTCTAGTTTTGAGTTTCCTCTTTTTTTAGTGTGTCTCTTTTTATTTCCCATTACTAATACCATTATTTGGAAAATTCTCATGTGTCAAGTACTATCAGTTGTTGAGGAACTAGGATGCATATTCACAAATTCTGTGAATATTTTTATGTGATAAAATTTTGGTGCTGACAACTTATCAGGGAGTTTTGCATTTTGTTTTGTAAGCCCAAGAATGTGATTTGGTGTCGTGGATCTTGAAGAGTTTAGAATCAATAGGCTTGCATTCAGATTTAAGCTCAGCTATCTTTATCAATTAAAAAAGTTTTATTCAGATATAATACATATATGTAACAATAATGAAAGTATATTACCTATAATACATGAACATAAATAATGCATTTATCCATACATCATTCACATGCCATAAAAATCAACCTTTTGAAGAATGCAGTTTAGTGCAACCACTCCTATTATTTACTGTTAGAACCTTTTTATCATCCAAAAAGAAAAACCCAAACCCATTTGCAATGAATCCCTATTTTTAATTGCAATTCCTATCCCTTGGAAATCACAAGTCTACTTTCTGTCTCTATGTTTTTGATTATTCTGAACACTGCCTGTAAATAAAATCATATAATGTGTGGTCCTTTGCGAATGGCTTCATTTACTTAGCATGATGTTTTCGAGGTTCATTCATGTGCTAACATGTACTTCTTTTCTTTGATGTAAGGATAATACTCCATTGTATGGACAGGGTACTTCTGTTCATTAATTCAGCAACTGATGAACATCGGTTGTTTTCCTCCACTTTTTGGCTACTATAAATAATGTTACTTCTACAAATATTGATGTACAAATTCTGTGATGATAAATGTTTTTATTTTTCCTGAGTATACACTTAATAGTGGAATTGTTGGGTCATATAGTAACTGCCTAAGTGTTTGAGAAAATGACAGTTTTCTAATATGTCTACATCATTTTACATTCCCACAGTTGTTTATGAACATTAAAAGTATTCCACATTTGCCAGTACATGCTATTATCTGTCTTTTTTATTATATCCATTCCGGTCGGTGTGAAGTAGGGTATCATTGTAGTTTTAATTTGCATTTCCCTAATGATGAATGATGTTAAACATCATTTATATTGGCCACTGTATAAAATAGCATATTGGCTTTTCCAGTATTTATTTAGAAAAATGCGTATTCATATCTTTTGAAAAATTTATTTGGATTGTCTTTTTATTATGAAGATTTAAGTTTTTTATGTATTTTGGATACCAGTTTGGATACCTTTATCAAATACATGATTTTAAATATTTATATTATTTGGTTGTTTTTCATTTTCTAGGTGTCCTTTGAAGCAAAATTTTCTAATATATAAAGTCCAAGTTTTATTTTTTTTCTTTTATGAGTTGTGCTTTTAGTATCATATCTAAGAAACCATTGGCTAATCCATGGTAAGAATAATGTACTACTGTGTACTTTTTAAAGAGTTTTGTACTTTTAATTTTTACATTTAGATCTTCAGTATTTTGAGTTAATTCTCATATATGGTGTGAGAAAACTGTCCACTTTTATTCTTTTGTATGTGGATATTCAGTTGTCCTAGCACCATTTGTTGAAAAGACTATCTAGTTAATTGTCTAGATAGTCCCATTGAAAATTAATTGACCATAAGATTTAAGGTTGTGTTTTTTGGAGTTTTCAATTATATTTCATCAATTTATATGTCTGTTGTCTTGCAGATTTCACAATATGTTGATTGTCTTGGCTTTGCAGTAAATTTTTAAATAGGAAAGTCTGTCTTCCAACTTTGACTTCTTGTTCTAGAATATCTTGGGTATCCTGGGTTTCTTGAAATTCCATATGAATATTAGAGTAATCTTGTCAATTTCTGGGAAAAAAGGCAGTTGGAATTTTCATAGGGATTGTGTTGAATTTGTAGATAAGATTGCAAAGTATTACTGCTACGGTTTGATAGTTTGCCTCGCTCCAAAATATATTTGTTGAAACCTAATCCCCAATACAACATTATTAGGACATGGGGCCTTATGGTAGGTGATTAGGTTATGAGGCTCTTTTATTTTTATTTTTTTATTTTTATTTTTATTATTATACTTTAAGTTCTAGGGTACATGTGCATAATGTGCACGTTTGTTACATATGTATACTTGTGCCATGTTGGTGTGCTGCACCCATCAACTCGTCAGCACCCATCAACTCGTCATTTACATCAGGTATCACTCCCAATGCAATCCCTCCGCCCTCCCCCCTCCCCATAATAGGCCCCGTTGTGTAATGTTCCCCTTCCAGAGTCCAAGTGATCTCATTGTTCAACCTTGACAAATGGGACTTGTGCCCTTATAGAAGAAGCCTGAGGGACCTTATTCATCCCCTTTATCCTGTGAGAACACATTGCATTTGGAAGTTAAAAAGAGAAGTTGCCATCTGTGAATCAGGAAACAGGCCCTCACCAGAGACAAAATCTGACATCTTGGTATTGGACTTCGCAGCCTCCAAAACTGTAAGAAATAAATTTCTGTTGTTTACAAGCTGTTCAGTTACAGCATTTTGTTATAACAGCCAAAACAAAATTAATACAACTGCCATTTAAACAATAGTATGTGTTCCAATTCATAAGTATAGTATTTTTAAGTATATTTAGATATTCTTTAGTTTATATCAGCAATGTTTTATCATTTTCAATATACAAGTCTTGCACTTCTTTTGTTAAATGTCTTCCTTTTTACATTTTTTTAGTAATATTGTAAAAGACATTGTTTTCTCAATTTAGTTTTCAGAATTTTTACTGTGACTATAGAGAAATAAAGTTAATTTTTGTATAGTGATCTTGTATCCTGTCACCTTGCTGAACTTATTTCTTAGTCCTAATAGTAATATTTGTGAGTCTAATAGTAGTTTCTTTGTAGGTTATAATTTTTATATATAATAACTTGTCATCTGTGACTTGAGATAGTTGTACTTCCTCCTTTCCAATCTCGAAAGCTTTTACGGGTTGAGCATCCCTCATCTGTGATGCTACTGTGCTGCTTAGTTATCTTGAACACTCTATTGTGTCACTATTTTAATGATATGCCACATTTGAATAGATATAAGACAATAATTGCTTATGGTAGCATATGAACTCAAAGTCAGGAATAATAGTGACAAAAAACAACCACAGACTGTCTGTGTGAGTGGCAGAGACAGTGACACCACTATTTTCTGTTGGTTCAATGTATGCAAACTTTGTTTCATGCACAAAATTATTTAAAATATTATATAAAATTACCTCCAGCCTCTGTGTATAAAGTACATATAAAACATAAATGAAGCTCATGTTTAGACTTGGGTTCCAGCCCCAAGAGATCTCATTATGTATATGTACATATTCCAAAATTCAAAAAATCCCAAATCCAAAGAATTTCTGGTACCATACATTCTGGATAAGGGATATTCAATCTTTATTTTTAATTTTGTTTTCCAAATTTCCCTGCCTGGAAACTTTATTATGACATTCATATAGAATTTGCAAGAGCAGACATTTTTGCCTTGTTCCTGATCATAGAAGGTATTTAGTCTTTAACCACTAACTGTGATATTGACTGTGGATTTGTTTTTAAGTCCTGTATAAAGTTGAGAAAGTGCCTATCTTGTCTTAATTTATTGGGAGATTTTGTGATGAAAGTGTATTGGATTTTTCAAAATACTTTTCCTATGTCTATGGATATAATCTTATGGTTTTTTGCCCTTTATAATATAATATGGTGTATTACACTAATTGTGTGTGTATGTGTGTGTGTTAAACCAACCTTGCATTCCCAGAAAATGTCCCATTTGATTGAGGTGTATAATCCTTTTAATATGTTGCTAGCTTCAGTTTGTAGGTATTTTGTTGGTGATTGTGGTCATTTTATTCAAAGAGATATTGATCTGAAAATTTCTTACAATATCTTTGTCTGGTCTTGGTGTTAGGGTAACACAGGCCTCTTAGAATGAGTTGGGAAGTTTGTAGAACTTGCCAGGGAAAGCATCTGAACCAGGACTTTTCTTCGTGAAAGATTTTAGATTAATAATTCAGTCTCTTAACTTGTATAGGCCTATTCAGATTTTCTATACTTTTTCTTGGTGTTTTAATTATTTGTGTCTTTATAAAAATGTGTCCATTTAATTTACATTATCTAATTTGTTGACATATAATTATTTATATTATTATCTGATATGGTTTGGATCTGTGCCTACCCCCCCCAAATCTCATGTTGAATTGTAATCCCCAATGTAGGAGGTGGCTGGATTATGAAGGCAGATTTCTCATGAATTGTTTAGCACCATCTTCTTTTGATACTGTCCTAGCAATAGTAAGTTTTCCTGAGTTTTCATGAGTGCTGGTAATCTAAAAGCTTGTGGCACCACCCCTACCACCCCTTCTCCTGCTCCTGTCATGTGAGATTCCTTGCTCCCCTTTTGCCTTCCACCATGGAAGCTTCCTGAGGCCTTCCCAGAAACAGAAACTGCTATGGTTCCTATACAGCCTGCAGAACTGTGAGCCAATTGAACCTCCTTTGTATATGAATTACTTAGTCTCAGCTATTTCTTTATAGCAGTGAAAGAACGAATGAATACATCCCCTATAGTCCTTCTTTTTTTTCTTTCTTTTTCTTCTTCTTCTTTTTTTTTTCCCCAGTGGCAAAATCTTAGCTCACTGAAACATCTGCCTCCAAGATTCAAGCAATTCTTATGCCTCAGCCTCCTGAGTGGCTGGGACTAGAGGCAAGTGCCACCACACCTGTCTATTTTTATATTTTTATTATAATACAGACAGAGTTTCACCATGTTGACCAAGCTGGTCTCGAATTCCTGACCTCAAGTGATCCAGCCACCTTAGTCTCCCAAAGTGCTGGGATTATAGGCGTGAGCCACTGCAACTGGCCCACTGTAGTCCTTTATATTTTGTGAAATTGATAGTGAGATGCCTCATTTAGTTGTGGTTTTAATAGTTTGATTCATCTCTCTTTAACTCTTGGTAAGTCTAGTTAAAAGACTTAACTCTTTTTGTCAGTTTTGCTGAGTTTTTTAAAAACAACTTTTGTTTTTATCAAATTTTCTTTGATTCTGTCCTCAATTTCATTTACTTCCCTTCTAGTCTTTTTATTTTATTTTTTTTATTTTTATTCTTTTTGCTTGCTTTGAGTATAGATTGCTCTTTTTTCCTTTTTTCTTAAGGTGAAATCTAGGTCACTAATCTTATATATTTATTCTTTTGTAATATGCAGTAGTTCCCCCTCATCTGTAGTTTTACTTTCTGTGGGCTTAGTTACTGTTGATCAACTATGATTCAAAATAGGTTGATATATAGTACCACAAAATATGGAGGGAGAGAAAGAGAAGGGGAGAGACCATTTTCACATATTTTTTATTAAAGTATATTGTTATAATTGTTCCATTTGTATTATTAGTTATTTTCATTAATCTCTCACTGTGACTAATTTGTAAATTCAACTTTGTCATAGGTATGTATTTTTAGAAAAAAAAAATAGTACAGAGAGAGTTTGGCTCTATCCTTGGTTTCAGGAATTGATTGAGGGTCTTGGAATATATCCCCTGTGGATAAGGGGGAGCTACTTTCATGTTATTAGTCCTGTTTTACAAATGTAGAAGCAGAAGCACACCAAGATTAAATAATTTACCTAAGGTCACACAGCAAACTCTACAGTAGGTGCTTGCTCCCGCTGTAAAAGTATATAAACGATAACAATGGAAGAAATTAGGCAAGGCTACCAAAACAGAGGCTATCATCTTCCCCTGGCTGTGCTGCGGCATTTCCTTCTTGCTGTGCTGGGTTGTCAGGGAAATTAATTTTCTATCCTACGTTAATGTGTAAGATCAGGCCAATCTCCATGGTTTAATTGCAATGACAGGCTCTTGTCTCCTTTCCTTATGTCTTAGGTGAGGTTTTAAATCAAATATATGAAGTATAAGAACTGGTTGACTGTACATTCTCATCAATTTTAAACCATTCCTGTTTGTCAATGTTATATTCACTTGGGAATCATTTAAGGCACCTGTAATCTTACAGTATTAGAGTGTATTCATGGGTTTTTAATACCACTAAGAGTTAATTTGAAAAATAGAAACAGAAAGTTCTTCTTCCCTATTTTTCTTATTCTAATTCTATACAATGCCCCACTTACTTCTCTAGATGTAGTTAGTACTTACTGCCTATTTTAGGCAAACATTTACATATGCCTTCTATTGGCGGAGAACAGGAAAAGTGTGGAAATGCCTCAGGCACATACTAGAATTAATTTGATAAGACAAGGTTGGCCAATTATCATTGCATAATGGCATTTTTTGTTGTTGTTTTTTGTCCAGTGGGGAAAATCAAGGTAACAAGTTGCAAGATGACTGGTCCTCAGGAAGTCATTGCCTTTCAAAGTAAATGATGGAAATCAGAACCATTTGATGTCTTTGTTGTTTAGTTATTGAATAAAACTAAATCTGTAAATTGCTTTGTTAACACTTTGTTAGTTTACGTATGTACCTTTTAAAATAGGATATTTTCTTAGCTACCTTTAAAGAGGATAAATGAGACACAATTGAGCCACAACACCCCTTTTTCTTAGAGGACTAGAACACGTTTCAGTATATTCATACATACACACATCCATGTATATAACCTTTTATTCTTCCTGAGCCTGCATCCCAATCTGAGCCAAGAGATGAAAGTTTGATTAATATTTTTTAAGTATTTTAACTATACAATATAATTTAGACTTAGTAGCCATTAATAAATTTTTAAAAAACATGTTGACGCAGGTATGTACTGGGCCTCTATGAGAAAAAATCAGTTAAGGTCAGATTCTTACAAACTTTTACATGAGAAAAATAAAGCAAATTTTAATCGAATAAAATTCAAAATTAATGAAAAATTTCCACAGTGACTAATATGCTAAGAAAGACACAAATGCGATGATATTAGAATTTACAGGATATAAAACTTAAAAAATTATAGCTAGATAGGAGGAATAAGTTCTAGTGTTTGATACCAGTATAGAATGATGACACTTAACTGTAATGTATTATACAGTTTCAAATAGCTAGAAGGAGTATGAACATTGCCAACACAAAGAAATGATAAATGTTTGAGATGATGAATAAGCTAATTAATCTGATCTGATTACATTATATGTATCAAAGTATCACTATGTATCCCACAAATATGTACAATTTTTACTTGTCAATCCAAAATAAAATAAATTATTTATTCTAGTCATAAAATACTCCTGCCATCTGAAGAAGAAGAGAGGGTGAGAGAGTAAGGGAGAAGAGTATGAATAGATCTTCTTTGTTAAAAAAGACCAGCCTGCTTCTAATATGGGTTAAGGTCGGGGTGGGGGGTAAAAAGTTCACCATAAAAGTAAAAATATAAGCAAAGGTGTGATCCTGTCATAGTGAAGGCACCTACTTGAGAAGTTTAAAAATAAGCGGAGACTTTAACGAGAGTGGAGAAAAGCTTGGTTATCTGTGAGTAGAGCAATATAGGGGGAAGAAAGAACAAGTGCCCTCATGAAAGCATCTTGGGCAAAGATGTGTGCTTGGCATGTTCTATGGACAGCAGGATTGCAGTGTGGGTGAAAGAGCATAGTAATAAGAGCAGTGACAAACTGCCCTTCACCAAACTCTAGCCAGGCTCTTCTGACCCCTCTTCTCAACTAAGCCTAGTAAAGATCTAATAAAGACCTTTAGTTGGCCTGTAAAGACCTGAACAAACACTAACATTTATAATAGCTCAAAGCTATTATAATAGCTCGGGTTTATAATAGCTCAAGGCTGCGTCTCTAGGATCACTCCTGTTCACCAGCCCCACATCACCGCCATTAAAATGCCTGCCTGAGCAAAGTCAAGGCTACCTAAAGAATTTACTATTTGTTCGAGCTAAAGTCTGAAGCCAGAGCTCCTGTCTCCCTGCCTGTGAGATGGGAGGATACACGCTTAACTTCAGTGCATGCCAATTAGCAAATCCAGATGGATTTCACTCAACCAACTCCTCATCCCTGCTTTTTGTAACTGTTCATTTCCCTGACTCTGTTCTTGTCCCTGCATATGTCTTGATTAACTCTTTAAATGCTCAGTCACCTCTGCACAAATTGGATTGGAACTCAGCTCTTCCCTCTACCGTCAGTAAAGTTGATTTTCACTGCTTGCTTTAACTAATGTCCAGCCATGTTATACTTGGCAGTAGTAGGACACAAAGTCAGAGGTATTAGACGAGAGTCTGGCCACATTAAAGCTTGTAGTCTATGATACTCTGGATTTAACTTAGAGTGAATTGGGAATCCATTAGAGGCTTTGGGGTGAGAAAAGGAATACGACATATTTTCAAAGAAACCATCTAACCTCTATGTGGAAGAACACCTGCAGATGGGCACTGGGAGAAGCAGAGACACCAATTAGGAGGTTTTTTCAGTAGTCTTAGCAAGAAATGATGTGTTGGTCTCAGTTAGTAGTGGGGTATATGTGAAATGATAAATTTTGGATATATTTGAAGGTAGCAAATTCATGGTAGAAGCTGAGTTTTAATATATATGGATTATTTACATACATAAATTAAAATGATTTTACACTTTGCTCAAACATCTGTGTCAAATTTATAAATAATGATTTTTTTCCAGAACAATTATTTCATGGAAGAAAAGACATCATTACCTAATTAGCAAATTCAGATATATGGTATACATTTCCCACTTGATTTTCTCCAGATAATTTAAAAGTGATAACTCTAATGAAGATAGACAAATTCAGCGTGCTACTTAGCAGATGATAATGAAAGGATATTATTGTTGAGGATGTTATCTATAGAATATTTCCTATTATGTTTCCCCAGCAATACTTGCTTTTTCTCTCAGACTTTAAGAAAAATAAGAAGATTATTTTAAGAGAAAGTTTTCTGTTTCCCGAAAGTATCTTTATATGAAAAACAAGTTCAGTAAGTCAGTTCTATCAATTGGAAGTTAAATGTCTCATTTGGTACCAACAGATGTTGAAAGTAGAACAAATAACCGGAGCCTGAGACCTCTTAAAGAGACAATTGTTTTATTTATTTGTAGTAAGTGTGATAAACTTCATCCTAAACTTTATTAAGGAACACACATTTATGACCCTTTTCCAGGCATTACGGACAGTTATGAATTTTCTTCCATCCATCCATCCATCCATCCATCCATGCATCCATCCATCTATCCATCCATCCTTCCCTCCATCCATTTAGCATTCATCCAACATTGCCCAAGAATCATGGAAGTTTGCTTAAAGCATTTCTCATCTCTGCCGTGGTAGCGACATATATCTGAAACCTAAGTTAGGAATAGTTTGGAATAGCACATTCTATTTATATGTGAATAATTTTTTAAACCCGAATTATTTTTGTAATGCCAAATACAGAAAAGAAATGTCAAAAAATGTGTTTCGAATGTTTAATTGAAAGTCTGTGAATTTACGCTAACCAAGAAGTTTCTTTGGGAAAGCTAAAGTGTGGGAGTGTGTGATTTTCGTGCTTATCCAAAAAACGGGAGTTTTAAGGATTTCTTTTGCTTGACAACAGATGGACCTGCGTTGGAATCCTGTTTCTATCATTTATAAGTTCTGTCACTTTAAACATGATATGTAACTTCTCTGAGCCTTAGTATGATCAACTGTGAAATGGAGTAAATAATATTAATTGCATGAGATTCTTGTAAGAATTTGATAGAATAATGTAATAGAGTGCTTTCTAAATTGTATTGAAAAGTTGCATGCAACTCAGTAATGTAAATATATAAATATTCTCTTTTTTGGTCTTAGAATAGTTCACTATCTATTAGTAATAATCTATTAATAGTACTTTTCACAAGAAAATAAATAATAAATACAGGTTTCTAATAGCTGCATTCTTGCAGCTATACACATTTCTTTACTGGTTCACTTTGAATGGCCCAATTTTTGCTGTCTTAAAATTAGCACTGTTTACATTTAATGGTGCTACAACATAGTGAAATTATCTTATATGCAAAAGATATCAAATAAAAATTAACATATTCATTTACTGAAAATGTATTCTTCCGTTGAGCTTCAGGTACTGTGCTTATTACTAGAAATACAGTGATGTACAGACATAAACCACAAATTCTCCATCAATGTCAAGAACAGTTTTGGAGGGAAATTTTTGGCAGCACACTGTTGTTTCTCTTTATGATTTGTGATCTTCTCTCTGTTTCTTCAAAGTGTTATGCAGAAAAAATAAACCTGCATTTTGAATGACTTACTAGTGTTCCTAAGTCACATTTACAGGCCTTCATAAGATGGATTTTTCTCTCTCTAAACCTACTTGTGGTTTAATTGGATTATAGGTGCATAGACAAATTTTGCTTCCCTAAAATGTATGGACAGGCATTATGGCTTGGCTGGCTCTAAATCCAGCCATGGAACTGAGGCATCATATTTGTCTAAGCAGCATCAACTGGATGAAGCATACAGAACTCAGAGTTTATTCTTCTCCACTACTCACTATTCCAAGTCTCCATTCCCTGATGTTTTTTACCTTCCTGCTTGTTTTTTTAAAAAAATAATATTAAACATTCATGCAGTTAGAATATCCACATTGTGTCTGGTTTAATTTTCTTTTCTTCCATCAGACTTGAGGCTCAGCAACTGAGAATTTCCTCGTCCCTCACTTTGAAGCTCGTCTACCCACTTTGATTTTCTCACTGGGGCCTTGGCTTCCTAACAGTGATGGGACAGGGAATTGGTTGTGTGAACATGATAAAGCTCTCTAGGCTAATAAGTTACCGTTGAAATCCTTTCTGTTGTTTCTGCTTCTCTTGGCTAACGCTGAATTGTTCTCTTTGCTTTTTGTACAATGGCTAGTCATGCTCTAATTCTCCCACTGGGCACATGTGAGAATTCCTGAGAGGGTTCTAAGGAGTTTCCCCACTGGCAAATTTCCTAGATTCTTTTTTTTCTTTTCTTTTTTTTTTTTTTTTTTTTTTTGATTCTTTACCTTAAACAACCACCTCCAGCAGTATACTCCCAATTTCTTGCTGCTGGAAGAAACTTGCCAGCCTTTTAGGGTAGAGTAAAGGCATACTGGATACGTGATATTCCATCCAGATCCACTAACTAGCTGGCTTATGTGCCTATCCCCACGCCCTGGGAGAATTAGCAGTTAACAGGGCAGAGCCGCACCTTTTGGTGAATTGTCCTTGGCCAAAGTGGAGCTCCCTCATCCTGGAGGCTATGATCATTTCTTCCCTGTGTCCCCTTCTGCCCAGAAGGGAACTGACTTCAGCCGTAACTAATAGATAACGTGGTATAAAAGTCAACCCTTTGTCTTGAGGTGAGCCCGATCCAGAACTCACCTGAATCAGTCACATGTGCAAAGTCCCTTTGCCTGGATCAGAATGAAGTGAGTTTTCAACTGAGAAAACTTAGTTTTCAACCAAGTTCTTGCTTACTCTAGATCTAGTACACTATCTTGTTTCTTTCACTTTTATTTTTTGAGTGCACACCCCTAATGTATCCATTTAACATGAATCCTTTTCTCGGTCTCTGCTCTGGGGAACTCAACCTAAAACAATAAGGAATGTGGTTGCAGCCTGACTGGTTTTGTGATGCCTGCTTGAGCTGTGGGAAGCTCATGCATCTGAGTGTAGTTGCTTGTGGTTTCCCAGAGTCCTTCTTCTCTGTGCCACCTTAAAGCCAGTCCGGGTTTTATATATAAATGCCCTTGACTGGCTCCTGTAAACATTTAAATCCTTAACCCTCAAGCTACCAATTTATTCTGTTCTGGTATTACTTTTTACTTTGCCACATTAGAAATATATGACTGATGAATGTTAAGACTGGAGGATAAGAAAGAGCTAATGTTGTCATATACTAAGCAATTTACATAGAATACTATTACTTTACATAATTGTCCTATGACACTAGTATTGTTATGAGCCATCTAAAAACTGAAGGAACAAAACTGAAAATGTAGGACTCAGGATTCAAAAACAAAGCTGAAGAAAGTTTAGTTGATAATCTAATAAAATAACTTTGAATTCCATAGTCAACAGGAAACTCAGTATAAACTAATACCATGATTTGGCTAGAAAAAAAGACAATTAGAACTTGAGATACTTATAGAAAGAAAGCTCATGCTTGGAAGATATTGTGTTCTGTGCTTCATAATTAAAATAAAGATCTATAAAAACTGATGCCAACTTTAAAACATTATTTTGGAGGTAAAGCAAGTAATTCCTCTGAAGGAGTTTATCCCAGTAAATAGAAGACTGGAAGGAAATTGATCAGTCTTCAAGTTTGAAAAACTGTTACTTTGAGAATGATATGATTTTACATGAACTTGAAGGAATTTGACCTGAAATAGTTTAGTGTGAAAAATTTTTACAAACTGAGACCTGTACTATCATCACTCCAAATATTCAACTGTAAGATGATGTATAGACAGAATAATAGCCCTAAAATATGACCATGTTCTAACCCCCAAACCTGTGAATATATTACCTTACATGGCCAAAGGGACTTTGCACATGTGACAGAAAAGACCTTGAAATAGGGAGATTATCCTAGATTATACAGATGGGTCAGTGTAATCATAAGCCTCCTTAAAAGAGAAGAAACTGTAACCAAGAATCGGAGGTCATAGGTTTGTAGGGCCCTAAGCCATAGAATTCAGGACCTGGCCAGGCGCAGTAGCTCATGTCTGTAATCCCAGCACTTTGGGAGGCCAAGGTGGGTGAATCATCTGAGGTAGGGAGTTCGAGACCAGTCTGACCAACATGGAGAAACTCCGTCTCTATTAAAAATATAAAATTAGCCCGGCATGGTGGTGCATGCCTGTAATCCCAGCTAGTAAGGAGGTTGAGGCAGGAGAATCGCTTGAACACCGGTGACAGAGGTTGCAGTGAGCCAAGATCATGCCATTGCACTCTAGCCTGGGCAATAAGAGCAAAACTCTGTTTAAAACAAAACAAAACAAAACAAAACAAAAAACCCAATTCAGAGCCTTGAAAAGCTGAAAAAGATGAGGAAGCAGATTATTTCCTAGATCTCCAGAAAGAACAGAGCCCAACCAACTTGATATTAGGATTTCTAATCCCCAGAACTGTAAGATAATACAGTTAAGTCACTGAATTGGTGGTAATTTGTTACACTAGGAATAGAAAACTGTTCTGGATGGCCAAAAGTAAAGACGGGATTCTAGCATCAGACGGGAGGATACATATGATACTCTTTTTTTTTTTTTTTTCTTTTCTTTTGCAGGAGACTGGAGTTATAGTACTCAAATCAGTCTCCCTAAGCATTCTGGGAACAGAGGTTTAAGGATAACTTGGTGGGTAGGTGGGGAGCCAGTGACCAGGAGTGCTGATTGGTCAGGGATGAAATCCTAGGGAGTTGAAGCTGTCTTCTTGCACTGAGTCATTTCCTGGGTGGGGGCCACAAGATCAGATGAGGCAGTTTATCTATCTGGGTAGGGCCAGCTGACTCATCAAGTGCAAGGTCTGCAAAATATGTCAAACACTGATCTTAGGAGCAGCTTAGGACAGGTCAGAATCTTGTAGCCTCCAGCTGCATGACTCCTAAACCATAATTTCTAATCCTGTGGCTAATGTTAGTCCTACAAAGGAAATCTAGTCCCCAGTCAAGAAGGAAGTCTGCTTTTGGAAAGGGCTATTACTGCCTTTGTTTAAACTATGAACTACAAATTAAGTTTTTCTCCAACGTTGGTTCAGCCTATGCCCAAGAATGAACAAAGACAGCTTCTAGGTTAGAAGCAAGACAGAGTCAGTTAAGTTAGATCTGTCTCACTGTCTCAGTCATAATTTTGCAAAGGCAATGTCAATCCCTCCCTTAGGGTTTTATAACACCTTAATCTTAAGGTGTAGGCTATGAAGATGGGAAAAGGCCATTGATTGCTCTGGATTCTTCCTCCTGGTAGGGGATGTAGTGGGAATGGGAGTGAACCCCAAAGAGAGAAGAATGGAACTGCTTTGCAACTGTCTGAGTGTACTCATGCAAGCCTGGCTGGGGTTCCAAGACTTGCGTAGCAAAAACATTTGTACTCTCATCTGTAGTTTTAGTATAGTATTTACGTGAGCAGCATGCTATAAGGTAAATAATGAGTCCTAGGATGAGGAGTACAGTTCCCAATTTTAAAAGCAAAGATTTGAAAGCAAGAGTTTGGGGACTTTTAACCCAAAAAGAATTTAGAATCTAGTGTAAACTGCAGAAAAAAACCTCAAGAACAGCTAACAGCAGCATACCATAGTTTTCCTTTGCAAGCATTATTTTTGTCTCTCGAGTTCCTACTTTCATTAAAAACAAATCATGATAGAACCGATTTACAGTTTACAAAATAAATTTTAGTTTTATTGTATGTGGCCTGATTATTTGCATAAAATGCAGCAAGAAAAATTATTTTTCATTTAGGCTTTTTAAATTGGCTTTGATGAAACTCTGTTCTGTGAAGAGTCTCAGATAAGACTTTTTAAAAGCTGAGCCCAGCCATGGATTTGTACCCTCAGATACCTATGAGTTGAGCAAAGTCCTGTCCTCTTGAGATCCCAAGATAATTTGAGGTTCCTGGGCCTGTTAGAAAGTGACATTCTTTACTTACCACAGTTCAGGAACCTTGTACAGGGACTCTATGTGGACAAGGTATGAGGATAGATTCCCCAATAGGCTTTAATTAGCTCCGTAAGTCAACTTTGATTCTTTAAAGGAAGCATGCCATTCCAGTCAAAGCCTTGGTAAAATGATCAATTTCCCCAATGGTGTCCTGTTCCAAAAGAAAACAGATTCTTATTGCACTTATGCAATTAACTATACTGCCGTAGATTGAGAGTACTCACAAATGGTTTTCAAATTCTATAGAAATCAGGTAGAGAGAAACAAATATGCTCCAAAAGTTTTCACAGGAGTATATTTTACTCATTAAAAGTTGCAAATAGCTCTAAAGAAATAAGTTATTTTGACTCTGAAAACAAAAGGATTAGCAATGTTTAACACATCAGCTTTCCATGAGAGTCCTATAAGTTTTCTTTTTTCCTCTGTTCCAATAGCACAATTTTTTTTTTTTATTATTATACTTTAAGTTCTAGGGTACATGTGCACAATGTGCAAATTTGTTACATATGTATACATGTGCCATGTTGGTGTGCTGCACCCATTAACTCATCATTTACATTAGGTATATCTCCTAATGCTCTCCCTCCCCCACCGTCCCACAATAGGACCCGGTGTGTGATGTTCCCCTTCCTGTGTTCAAGTAATATCACTGTTCAGTTCCCACCTATGAGTGAGAACATGTGGTGTTTGGTTTTCTGTTCTTGTGATAGTTTGCTGAGAATGATGGCTTCCAGCTGTACCCATGTCCCTACAAAGTACACGAACTCATCCATTTTATAGCTGCATAGTATTCCATGGTGTATATGTGCCACATTTTCTTAATCCACTCTACCACTGATGGACATTTGGTTTGATTCTAAGTCTTTGCTATTGTGAATAGTGCCGCAATAAACATACGTGTGCATGTGTCTTTATAGCAGCATGACTTATAAACCTTTGGGTATATCCCCAGTAATCGTATGGCTGGGTCAAATGGTATTTCTAGTTCTAGATACTTGAGGAATCGCCACACTGTTTCCCACAAAGGTTGAACTAGTTTATAGTCCCACCAACAATGTAAAAGTGTTCTTATTTCTCCACATCCTCTCCAGCACCTGTTGTTTCCTGATTTTTTAATGATTGCCATTCTAACTGCTGTGAGGTGGTATCTCATTGTGGTTTTGTTTTGCATTTCTCTGATGGAGAGTGATGATGAGCATTTTTTCAGGTGTCTGTTGGCTGTATGTATGTCTTCTTTTGAGAAATGTCTGTTCATGTCCTTTACCCACTTTTTGATGGGGTTGTTTGTTTTTTTCTTGTAAATTTGTTTGAGTTCTTTATAGGTTCTGGATATTAGCCCTTTATCAGATGAGTAGATTGCAAAAATTTTCTCCCATTCTGTAGGTTGCCTGTTCACTCTGATGGTAGTTTCTTTTACCTTGCAGAGGCTCTTTAGTTTAATTAGATCCCATTTGTCACTTTTGACTTTTGTTGCCGTTGCTTTTAGTGTTTTAGATATGAAGTCCTTGCCCATACCTATGTCCTGAATGGTATTACCTAGGTCTTCTTCTAGGGGTTTTATGGTTTTAGGTCCAATATTTAAGTGTCTAATCCATCTTGAATTAACTTTCATATAAGGACTAAGGAAAGGATCCAGTTTCAGCTTTCTACTTATGGCTAGCCAATTTTCCCAGCACCATTTATTCAATAGGGAATCCTTTCCCCATTTCTTTTTTTTTGTCAGGTTTGTCAAAGATCAGATGGCTGTAGATGTGTGGTATTGTTTCTGAGGGTTCTGTTCTGTTCCATTGGTCTATATCTGTTTTGGTACCAGTACCATGCTGTTTTGGTTACTGTAGCCTTGTAGTATAGTTTGAAGTCAGGTAGCGTGATGCCTCCAGCTTTGTTCTTTTGGCTTAGGATTGTCTTGGCAATGCAGGGTCTTTTTTGCTTCCATATGAACTTTAAAGCAGTTTTTTCCATCTGTGAAGAAAATCATTGGTAGCTTAATGGGGATGGCATTGAATCTATAAATTATCTTGGGCAGCATGGCCATTTTCACAATATTGATTCTTCCTATCCATGAGCATGGTATGTTCTTCCATTTGTTTGTGTCCTCTTTTATTTCACTGAGCAGTGGTTTGTAGTTCTCCTTGAAGAGGTCCTTTACATCCCTTGTAAGTTGGATTCCTAGGTATTTTATTCTCTTTGAAGCTATCGTGAATGAGAGTTCATTTATGATTTGGCTCTCTGTTTGTCTGCTATTGGTATATAAGAATGCTTGTGATTTTTGCAAATTGATTTTGTATCCTGAGACTTTTCTGAAGTTGCTTATCAGCTTAAGGAGATTTTGGGCTGAGACAATGGGGTTTTCTAAATATACAATCATGTCATCTGCAAAGAGGGACAATTTGACTTCTTCTTTTCCTAACTGAATACCCTTGATTTCTTTCTCTTGCCTGATTGCCCTAGTCAGAACTTTCAACACTATGTTGAATAGGAATGGTGAGAGAGGGCATCCCTGTCTTGTGCCAGTTTTCAAAGTGAATGCTTCCAGTTTTTTCCCATTCAGTATGGTATTGGCTGTGGGTTTGTCATAAATAGCTCTTATTATTTTGAGATATGTTTCATCAATACCGAATTTATTGAGGGTTTTTAGCCTGAAGGGCTGTTGAATTTTGTCAAAGGCCTTTTCTGCATCTATTGAGATAATCATGTGGTTTTTGCCTTTGGTTCTGTTTATATGCTGGATTACATTTATTGATTTGCGTATGTTGAACCAGCCTTGCATCCCAGGGATGAAGCCCATTTGATGATGGTGGATAAGCTTTTTGATGTGTTGCTGGATTCGTTTTGCCAGTATTTTATTAAGGATTTTTGCATCAATGTTCATCAAGGATATTGGTCTAAAATTCTCTTTTTTTTGTTGTTGTATCTCTGTCAGGCTTTGGTTTCAGGATGATGTTGGCCTGGTAAAATGAGTTAGGGAGGATTCCCTCTTTTTCTATTGATTGGAATAGTTTCAGAAGGAATGGTACCAACTCCTCCTTGTACCTCTGGTAGAATTCAGCTGTGAATCTGTCTGGTCCTGGACTTTTTTTGTTGGTAGGCTATTAATTATTGCCTCAATTTCAGAGCCTGCTATTGGTCTATTCAGGGATTCAACTACTTCCTGGTTTAGTCTTGGGAGAGTGTAAGTGTCCAGGAAATTATCCATTTCTTCTTGGTTTTCTAATTTATTTGCATAGAAGTGTTTATAGTATTCTCTGATGGTAGTTTGTATTTCTGTGGGGTCAGTGGTGATATCCCCTTTTTCATTTTTTATTGCACTATTTGATTCTTCTAATAGAATCTAATAGAGAAGAAAAATCCTTTTTCCAGAAAAAAAAAAAAAAATCTAGGCACTGCCAATGCCTCCTAATAAAGGAATCTAAAAAGAATCTATTAGATTCTTCTAATAGAGAAGAAAAAACCTCTTTTGAGAAAAAATAAAATAAAGATCTAAGAAGAGAAAAATATAAAGGCCTTTTAAATATACTTATAACTTGTTTATCCACTTTTAATTAAACTGACTTTTAACGATAGCACTCTTTAAAAAAACTTTTAACATTTTTTTATTACCCAACTTTAGCCATGCTAAGCAGCCAATATTTTTGACTTTTGAATTCTACCACAGGTAACTTCCCACATGAAATTTATAAGTTTTAACTAAGGTTATAACTTAACCATGGACTCATATGTATCTCAAAGATATGGTTTCCTTTTTTACAAGATGTTGTGCCAGTTTTTTTTTTTTTTCTACAAGATTTAGAATCTCCCTCAGGGTATTTTACAGAAAGGACAATTCAAGACAGGAAATCAGAAGCTATTCATGGGGAGGAGGGAGCCCCAATAAATGGCAAATTTACATAAATAAAACCCAGAAAGGAATCAACCCAGGCGACCACTGTCAAAAGGCAAAGCCTCAGCTACTGAGTTACACCACTGAGGAGTTTTTATTGCTCTCCTCAGAGGGAACCCAGAGAAGCCAATTTCAAGTTTGCACAAGATTTTGACTGCTCAATAAAATTTTTAGGTCCAACTATGACATGAATCCACAAATTCCTGTCTTTAGATGGTGGAAACCAAGATAAAGTATCCCTACATGTTCACAAGTTTATGCTCTTAAGGATATAAAATAAGACAGAGAAATGTCATCTGGTATTGGTTTCAGGGGCCCACAGCAAAGTTTGTAACAGACCAGCCTGCCAGGCTGGCCTGAAGATGGGCTTACAGGGGTCCTAAAGTCACTTTCTATCCTGTGATATTCATTTCTCAACTACAGAACATAGGAAGACACATTCTTACACATTTTCTACAGTTTAAGAGTGGTCTCGGACGGGCGCGGTGGCTCTAGCCTGTAATCCCAGCACTTTGGGAGGCCGAGATGGGAGGATCACGAGGTCAGGAGATGGAGACCATTCTGGCTAATACGGTGAAACCCCGTCTCTACTAAAAAATACAAAAAAAAAATTAGCAGGGCGAGGTGGCGGGCGCCTGTAGTCCCAGCTACTCGGGAGGCTGAGGCAGGAGAATGGCATAAACCTGGGAGGCGGAGCTTGCAGTGAGCTGAGATCCGGCCACTGCACTCCAGCCTAGGCGACAGAGCGAGACTACATCTCAAAAAAAAAAAAAAAAAAAAAAAAGAGTGGTCTCACAAATCCATTTTTCTATGCATCAAACTCTTGCAGAGGAGACAAATAGTTTACTGTTTTACCTAGACAGAGAAAGAGAGAGAGAGAAAGAGAGAGAGAGAGAGAGAGAGAGAACCCCCATAAAGTTGGCCGGTAAGAATTTCTTACACTTTTTTTTTCTGGCATACGAGATTTCTGGATTCCCTTTCTCTGCAGCTTCCAGAAGAACGGAGCGGCTTCTGATGACCCTGCTCATTTGTGCTGTTGCTGTGGGGTTCAAGTCACTTTACAAGAGAAAATCACCCTTTACTGTTTTATGGAACTATAGGCAAGATTCTTAATTTGTGAGATGCTGCCCAATGGGCTACATGGGGAACTGAAGTAACATTTTCCAACCCAGTAAAATACACATAACAAAACAGACATTAGTCCGCTCGTTCAGCACCCAATATCAGCCTAGCAAAGCTCAAACTTTTTCCCATTGTTCCCTGTTTTTGATCCACTCCAGGTGGGGAGGGATGCCCTCCAATATGGTAATTCATAATGGGGTCTCCAGGCAGGGTGAAGAGCAGTTAGTCACCCTAAGAGTCAGGAGTGTTGAGCTTTCTTTAGGGTTCACCAAATGTAACAAGACAAATAAGGAGGGTTCTGAGTTAGGCTTGCTGGACTTCCATTAGCAACCCTTTCTGAGATCCCTTCCACATATACAAACACAGAGATGAGACAGACAGAAGGCCTTACAAATCAGATCCCTAACCATTAACTCCAAGAGTATCCCTTCCAAACTATCCTCCTATTCTCCATCTGAGAAACCTAGAAATCTTCCTGATTGAGAATAAGTCTCCCAAACCAAGACTCTTCCTACTAGTTAGAAAGAGCCAACTGAGACGCTCCAGGAACCAAACAGACACCCCACAATGGCACTACAGACACAGACACCCCGTGGTGGAGCTACAAACAGACACCCTGTTATGGGCCTGCAGACACTACACCATAGGGCTACAGAACCAGTTGAAAGAAGGAAGGAGGCTTTGGCAGTGACTAGGATACTCACCAATCCAGATACTCCACGATGAGGCTATAGACAGACACCCCATAATGGTGCTACAGACAGATCCCCTGTGATAGGGCTACAATTGATGTATGTCTCTCCATGACTATTTCTCCTTTGCAATTAAATCTATGCACATTGGGTCAGCAGTGCTCCTCCAGTAGAGAGAGTACCAGAGTTAGCCCCCAGTTCAAGAGAGCTAGGAGGCTGCTTGGGGTGGCTTCTGGATCTATTGCTGGAGGGGGCAGGCTGCTGAACCATGGGCAGGTAACCACAACGGCAATCCTGGACGAGTCTCCAAATTTGTAACCACCCAAGGGGTTCACTTTGCCTGCTTCCTAGACAGCCAATTCATCAAGACAGGGGAACTGCAAAAGATAAAGAATAATTCACACAGAGCCTGATGTGTGGGAGACCAGAGTTTTATTATTACTCAAATCAGTCTCCCATATGATGTTCTTAAAAGTTCCTCTTAGTACTGAGATTTTATTGTTTAAAACTTAAAGTACGAACAACACTAAGACTTGGATCCCACCTGAAAATCATAAGACAGCATATTATGGTGCAGTATTTTCCTGGCTGTGGTATTCATATTTTTTCCAATTCTAGGTATCATTTGAAAAGTTTCTAATTTAATAGTTTTCTTTAAATCAAGTCATTTCTGCTTTTTACCTTATCAGAATTAAATTAAGAGAAAACTTTTTATAACTATTTTAGATGGAAATTTTAGAACTTTTTGTCATTTGAATACATTTGCAGAAGCCAAATAAATATTACATAAATAATAGAACACAAGTATTGTTGAATTCGACCTACTTTTATTGTCTATTGAAGGCTCTGAATCTGGAGTTTTCTCTCTCTTGATAAAAATGAGAGACTAGCACTGTGTCTCTTTCCTTGATTTGGGGTTGAAAGAAAATTGAAAACACAATAACTTTTTTACTTGAAATTCAACATATTGGGTGACATCTGTGCTCTTCATCCTGAGTATCCCCAGTGGTTCATGACTCATAATTTAGTAAATGCTGGCGTGGTGTCAAAACACAAACTGTGCAGTGGATAGGCCTTGGCTCAAATGATAGTTCTATTGCTATTATTTCTGTGACATTAGGCAAGTGACTTAGATTTTCTGTACCATAATATTTTTCCACAATGGTGGTAACATGCTCATTTCAGATGGGTATGGGCTAAATTAGAAATGGTATGTGTCCTAAGTAAACAATTGTTCATAAATACTTATTTAAATCCTAGGAATCAGAGCCTTTCCTGAGTTGTATGCTATGCTTTCTTTTAATTAGTCTCTACAAGAGGGTAGAGAGAAAGAGTTAAAACAACCTAATATCTAAATCTGCCAATAGGCTAATACTTGATATTGAGTAGACTTTAAGTAAATTGAGGGCAAGGACTGTATATAATTCATTTTTTGTTTATCTAGTACTTAACACAGTCTCTGGATATGATATGTGCTTGAAGATGATGGTTTAATTGAGTTGTAGTGAGGTTGCTTGGGTTTTATTACTTGGCCTGTCCTTGTCAGTTCAGGTTGCTTTAACAGATGTTAAACAACAGAGATTTGGGACCCGTAAAAAACAGAAATTTATTTCTCACACTTCTGGAGGTTGGGATATCCAAGATCAAGTTGTAGGTGGAAATAATATCTGGTAAGTTCTCACTTTCTGATTCATGTATAGCACTCTTATTTTTGAGTCTTCATAGGTATGAGAGCAGAGAGAGAAAGAGAACATGCTCTCCTGTCTCTTCTTCTAAGGGCACTAATCCCATTCACAAGGGCTTCCTCATAATCTAAGTACCTCCCAAAAACCCTTCCTCCTAATACCATCACAGGAGTAGTGTAGATAGTAATCGTTTGTGCATTATAAATTCAATATATGGATTTTTGTGGTGTACAAACGTTCAGTGCATAGCGTGGTCCAAATACCTGCTTCCAAACTTTTGCAAAATATGTGATTTTGAACCCTTAACTTTTTCATATTAAGGTGAAAATAAACCTGGAAAAAAGCATATCAGCCAGGGAGATCTTGAAAATATAAATCTAGTCAATCCTAATAGTAACTTTAAAATATTTAAATAGTATTATGCAACAGGATCTCATTTAACGTACAGAAAAAAATATTCCCAAGGGGGATTGTAAAGTTCTAAATCAGGAATCAGCAAATATTTTCTGCGATGGGTCATATGGTAAATATATTAGGCTTTGTGGGCCATACAGTCTTTGCTGTAACTACTGAAGTCTATTCATGTAGCATGAAAGTGGCCATAAACACTGTGTGAATAAATGAGCATGACTGTGTCACAATAACATTTTATTTTTGAACACCGAAATTTATATTTTGATATTTTCATTGTATCATGAAATATTAGCTTTCTTTTGATTATTTTTTAACTCTTCAGAAAATACAAATCATTTTTTAACGTCATGGGTCTTATAAAAATCCTTTCCTTTGTCTTCTTTTTAATGAGGTTATTTGTGTCTCTGTTGAGTTGTTTGACTTATAAATTCTGCATATCAGTCCCTTGTTGGATGCATAGTTTGCTAATATATTGTCCTGTTCTTCAGATTGTCTGTTCACTCTGTTATTTCTTTTGCTGTACACAAGCTTTTTTTTTTTTTTAAATTAAGTATCATTTGGCTATTTTTGCTTTTGTTTCTTGTGCTTTTGAGGTCTTAGTCATTAATTATTTGCCTAGACAAATATCTAGAAGAGTTTTTCCCTTGGTTTTCTTCTAGTATTTTTATAGTTTCATGTCTTACATGTAGGTATTTAATTCATATTGAGTTGATTTTTGTATGTCATGAGGGATAGGCATTCAGTTTCATTCTTTTGCATATTGCAATACATTTTTTTCTAGTACCATTTGTTGAAGAAAGTATCATTTCCTTAGTGTGTTTTGTCAACTTTATCAAAGTTCACTTGGGTATAGATATCTGACTTTATTTCTGGAGTTTTGTTCTGTTCCAGTTTTCAAAAGAAGCCATACAAATGACCAACAGGCACATAAAAAATTCTAACATTGTTAGCTATCAGATAAATGCAAATTAAAACCATAATGAGATATCATCTTATGCAAGTCAGAATTTTTATTATTAAAAAGTAAAAAGAATAACAGATGTTGAGGATGCAGAGAAGATTAAATGTTTATACCCTATTGGTGGAAATGTAAATTAATATAACCTCTGTGGAAAACAGTATGGAAATTTCTCAAAGAACTAAAAATAGATCTACTATTCAATCCAGCAATCCTTCTACTGGGTATCTATCCAAAGGAAAGCAATAATTATATCAAAAATGCATCTGCAATTGTATGTTTATCACAACACTACTCCCAATAGGAAAGATGTGAAATCAACCTAAGTGTCCATATTTGAATGATTGGATTACAAAGATATATAGTGTGTGTGTGTGTGTGTGTGTATACATATGTACGTGTGTGTGTGTGTGTGTATTCCACAATGGAATACTATTTAGCCATAAAAAGAATAAAATCAGGAATTTTGCAGCAACATGGATGGAGTTGGACGCCATTATCTTAATTGAAACAACTCCGAAACAGAAAGACAAATACTGCATGTTCTACCTTATAAATGGGAGCCAAATAATGTGTATGCATGGACATAGAGTGTGGAATTATAGACACTGAAGACTCAGAAGGGTGAGGGTAGAAGGGTAGTGGGCAAGAAACTACTTAATGGGTACAATATAAGTTATTCAGGTAATGGATACACTAAAGACTAAGACTTTACCATAATACAATATATTCCTGTAACAGAATTGCACTTGTACCTTTTTAATTTAAATCAATTAAAAAAGAAAAACCTTTTGTAACCTCCTAATTTAAATTAAGTCTTTGTATTATATCTTTCCATGATACCCTGTATTTTTCCTCTCCTAGCACCTGTATCATTGGTTGATTGCTTGTATAATTATTTGAAGAATATTTCCCCCATTAGTCTGAAAGCTCCACAAGGACAGGACTTCTGGCTATTTCAGCACAACACAGTGTACTCAGCCTCTTGACCAGTGTGCAAAACACTTCATTCTGGACAGTGACTGCAAATTTGTTGAGGGATTTAATGGATCCTGTATACAAAACTCTAAACAAAAAGTGATTTATTGATAGATGCCTTATCCGGAAACAAACAGGAATTGAAAGAATATAGATATCTGGAAGAAAAGATGAGTTTAAAGTTGCTAAATATAGGATCATCTGGTATATTCAAACTTAATTGCATTCACATTACTGTCCCACCATGCTAAAAAATTCTCTTAAAAGCTCTCTTTCTTCATTTGACACTGTGTGTCATGGGTTACCATGCTGGTACTATGTTGGATCACAATGCCAAATTTATTCCCTAAAGCCTACAGCAACTACATAGAAAACACAAGAATTACAACCTTTATAATATCCATTTTAACTATGAAATGCTTAATGATTAGAGCTATTTAGTGACTTGTCCAACACTGAACAGCTAGTTAGTGATAGAGCTGAGGTTTAGCTCAACTTAAGCATGACATGACTATTAAGTTGGAGCACACAATCAGCCAGTGTACTACCTTCTTTGTCTTTCTTCATAGTTCATGTTCTCCCTTTGGGAAAAGTTACTCCAGCTCCTCCAAGTAGTCCCAGTGATAAATCATTGAAATAACTCGTGGATTCTTGGATCACAGAAATTTCCTATCAATTCCAGCTTCCTGCTAAAGTATATATACATTTGTATTACATAAAATTTTTTCAAAGTGTAGAATACCAAGTCATCATTGCTAGGCAAAGGCAATAGTTAATGTTTCAGACAAGAGGTTTCAGTTTACCTGTCTGTGGAATTTTTACATGCATCCCATATAATCTGCAGCCCAATAAAGAAATATTCCAAGATAACAAGCCATTTAGGACAAAGAATAATTTAGAGATTTTAAGAGTGTTCATTTAATTGTTAAGATGTTCTAAGGGGATATTGAGTTGAATGCTATCGGCACTTATGAAATTACTTAATTGCATTTCCTGATCCTGATGGATCTTTCCCAAATGTGAGATGATGAGATATTGTTTTTCTTTGTCTCAGAAAATATTTTTGTTTGTTTGTGGTAGGAGATGAGGCAACTCAGGATTTTAGCACATAATTTGCACGCACATAGTTTCATGTGTGCTTATATGAATGTGTCCCAGCTTGGACTAAAATGATGCTTTCATATAGATTTAGATGTCTTAGGGGAACATCTGGTAGATGGTTGGTTGGGATAGAGATGTCAGGTGTGTGCGTGTGTGAATGGGGAGGTGGGTCTGATAGTGGTTGTGGTGATAATGGTTGTTTTATAAAGTGAAACAGTATCCACGAGGCTTTTTACCAGAAGAACAAAGAACGTAATCCCCTAATGGGAGAGAGACATAGTCAAAATATAATAGCTCATACTATGAGTGCAAAATCAATTTTAATTAAACAAAACATGGTGTCTGTCACTCACTTAACAGTGTTCTACTTCCATAGATACCTGTTTCAATAAACATATAAGTATATAAGCAAATGAAGGCATTTTAAAATGGACAAATAGTTTCACAAAGTAGTAACTGTGAAACAGTAGAAAATGTAATATACTATTCTCACTTCTGTTTGGAACACAGCATGGCTTAGTCCACTGTACATTACATTACATTGCATGCTCTAATGCCATCAACAGCTCCATAGAAACACATTATTATAGTCTTTAAATATAAAACACCTGTGGAACACACAGGGTGTATGACTTGATCAAAGTCAAGTGGCTAGAGGTAGAGCTGAGTTTCAGCCTCAAATTGAGTGAGACTTTAAATTTGGGAACTATAACACTCAATATACTAGGTGCAACTTCATCGTGTATAAGATCTACATGTCTAGTTACAATCAGATATGGCAGGAATATTAGATTAAGTAACAACTGTTTTAAGATTAGAGGGAGGCACTTGTAATAGCATCAACATCTTTTGAGAGGATACAGTTCTTGTCCCAAACATCAACAATATGTTTCTTAATATCTGATTTTAATGACAGTGTTGAGACATCTTTGTATCTTTATGCACAGTGAAAGGATTTGCAGTTGGTGTAGACTAAGCCTGTGTATTCAAGATCACATGCAAGCTACCTCTAAGGAAGCCTGGAAAAAATAAATTTTGAAGAATCCCAGAATTAGTGTTATTCCACAACAGTTTTGATTCTGCAGAAGAGGAAAGCCTTTATTTCAAAATCATGTATTATTTGGCCCAAATATTATTTGTCTTGCAAATATTATATTCTATAATGTTGTCAACAGCTTAATAGAAATACATTATTAGAGTCTTCATTTTAAATATGAAGCACGTTTGGAACACATAGTATGTATGACTAGGTTGCATTACTACAGTTCTTGGTTAGATAATGTTTTGGATCCCAGAAGTAACGACTATTGATTTTAGAGTACTGACTGATGTCCTCCTTTACTTATATGTAGCTACCAGGTGCAAATGCACTTCCTTATATCCTAATCTTCCCATTATATTAATTATGACTTGAATTTCTTCTTCATTGTCCATTTTCTCTCATTCATTCTCTCAGATTAAAGATAGGCAAGTTCATGTAGAGACATGAGATGAGAACTACCAAAGATGTTCATCAGTAATGGTAATGATACAAGGATAATTTTAAGTATTTCTATAATTATTGTTTTGTTTTAGCATAATAAGAAGCCTCTTCTTTTGTCTCACACTTTGTTGCCCTGATTTCCATGTGGAAAGACATATTAAGGAGATAATTTTAATTCTTTTATGTATAAGTTAGGAAAAAAATCTGAGTTAAGTCAAAATAATTTCAAACCCATAGTTGTATGTACTCTTACCCATAAATAACTCATCCATAAGCTGAGAAAATTTGGATTGAAATTTACAAAATACAAAGGGAAACAACCCAAGGAAAAAGGAACTTGAGCTTTATGTGAATGAAACTAAGGCATCTCTGGAAACACAAGGAAGAGTTTTGCAAACTTCTAGAAGTCAGGGATGGAGTGTAGAATGCAAATCTTTCCCTGTTTCTTATTTTTATTCTCTGTGGAGGTTGGTTTATGCTTTTTCACATGTCATAAAATATAGTTGCTGACAACTGCAGAATACTACATCTTACAATTTAAGTGTTAATAGAGAGAATGCTGTGGCTCTTTTGGAGTCTAAAAATCCATAGAAAATTTTTTCATTGGCTAGGTTGACCCAGATGTTTATACCAGAACAAATCAACTGTAGGTATTGGGTGAGATAATGTCGGGCTAAATGAAAGCTCCCATGTTAATCTTGTACATATAGTAAGGGGAGTGGCTATTACCATAGAAAAGAACAACCCATTAACAAAAAAAGTCACGTGTTCTAGCCAGTACATATTTTGTGCTCGTGCTGAGCTCTAGGGTATATTATTTGGCGTAATTAATCTGAACAAATATGTGAGATTGTTAGTTCTGTTACTTAAGAATGTCCTAAAATCAGAAAATTTGAAGGAGGTAGCTATCAAATTGCCAAGCCAACATGCAAAACTATACTTTTTCTTTTTAATTAGATTTCTTTGACTTTACTTTCTCCCAGCTTATGGCTAAGTTCTTAACATTTATTGACCATGTGGTAGCCCTCTTTAAAACCAACATCTTCTTTGTTCACTCTTCTTTTTCTCTTTTTCAAACTTTTATTTTAGATAGGAGGTATTTGTACAGGTTTGCTACATGGGTATATTGCACTCAGGTAATGAGCACAGTACCCAACAGGTAGTTTTTTTACCCATTCCCATTTCCTAGTTCCCTCTTTTGGAGTCCTCAGTGTCTATTGTTCCCATGTTTATGTCTGTGCATGCTCAATGTTGAGCTCTCATTTATAAATTTGAATATGTGGTATTTATGTTTCCGTTCCTGCATTAATTCACTCAGGACTATGATCTGCAGTTCCATTCGTGTTGCTGCAAAGGACATGATTTCACTTTTTTTAAGGCTGTGTAGTGTTCAATGGTATATATGTACCACATTTTCCTTATTTATTCCACCATTTAAAGGCACCTAGGCTGATTTTATGTATTTGTTATTGTGAATAGCATGAAGTTGAATGTAAAAATGCATTTGGTTTTTATGGTTTTTTTTTTTTGTTTTTTGTATAATGATCGATTTTCCTTTGGGTATATAACAAGTAATGAGTTTACCGGGTCAAGTGATAGCTCTGTTTTAACTGTTTTTGAGAAATCTCTTACCTGCTTTCCACAGTGGCTGAACTAATTTACATTATCATCAACAGTATGTAAGTGTTTTCTTTTCTCTGCAGACTTACCAGACTCTATTTTTTTAAACTTTTTAATTATAGTCATTCTAACTGGTATTTCATTATGGTTTTGATTTGCATTTCTTTGGTGATTAATGATGCTGAGTAGTTTTTAATACATTTGTTGTCCACTTGAATGTCTTATTTTGAGAAGTATCTGTTTAGTACTGATATGGTTTGGCACTGTGTCTCCACTCAAATCTCAACGTGTAGCTCCCATAATTCCCACGTGTTGTAGGACAGACCCGGTGGGAAATGAATGAATCACAGAGGCAGATCTTTCCCGTGCTGTTCTTATGATAGTGAACAAGTCTTACAAGATCTGATGATGTTAAAAATGGGAGTTTCCCTGCATGAGCTCTCCTCTCTGCCTGCTGCCATCCCTGTAAGATGTGACTTGCTCCTCCATGTCTTCTGCCATGATTGTGCGGCCTCTCCAGCCATGTGGAAGTGTAACTCCAACAAATCCCTTTTCCCTGTGGAAATTGCCCGGTCTCAGGTATATCTTTATCAGCAGTGTGAAAATGAACTAATACAGTAAATTGGTACCAGTAGAGTGGGGTGCTGCTGAAAAGATACTTGAAAATGTGGAAGTGACTTTGAAACTGGGTAACAGATAGAGGTCGGAACAGTTTGGAAGGCTCAGAGGAAGACAGAAAAATATGGGAAAGTTTGAAACTTCCTTAGAGACTTGTTGAATGGCTTTGACAAAAATGCTGATAGTGATATGAATAGTAAGACCCAGGTTGAAGTAGTCTCAGATGGAGATGAGAAACTTGTTGGAAACTGGAGCAAAGATGATTCTAGTTATGTTTTAACAAAGAGACTGGTGGCATTTTGCCCCTACCTTAGAGATTTATGGAACATTAAACTTGATAGAGATGATTTAGGGTAACTGGTGAAGAAATGTAAAAGCAGCAAAGCATTCAAGAGGTGACTTGGGTGCTGCTAAAGCATTCAGTTTCAAAAGGGAGACAGAGCATAAAAGTTTAAAACATTTTCATCCTGACAATGCAATAGAAAAGAAAATTCCATTTTCTGAGGAGAAATTCAAGCCAGCTGAAGAAATTTGCATAAGTAACAAGGAGCCAAATGCTAAACCCCAAGACAGTGGGGAAAATGTCTCCAGGGCGTATCAGAGACCTTTGCAGCATCCCCTCCCATGATGGGTCTGTAGGCCTAGGAGGGAAAAGTGGTTTCATGGTCCAGGCCCAGGATCTCCATGCTGCGTGTAGTCAAGGGACTTTGCGCCCTATGTCCCAGCTGCTCCAGCAATGGCTGATAGGGGCCAACATAGAGCTCAGGCCATGGCTTCAGAGGGTGCAAGCCACAAGCCTAGGCAGCATCCATGTGGTGTTGAGCCTATGAGTGCACAGAAGTCAAGAACTGGGGTAACCTCTGTCTAAATTTCAGATGTATGGAAATGCCTAGGCAGAAATTTGCTGTAGGCCTAAGGTCCTCATGTAGAACCTATGCTAGAGCAGTGAAGAAGGGAAATGTGGGATTGGAGCCCCCAGACAGAGTCCCGAGTTGGGCATTGCCTAGTGGATCTGTGAGAAGAGGGCCGCCATCCTTCAGACCCCAAAATGGTAGATCCACCGACAGCTTGCATCGTGCCTGAAAAAGCTGCAGATATTCAATGCCAGCCCAAGAAGGCAGCCAGGAGGGAGACTGTATGCTGCAAACCCACAGAGGCAAAGTTGCCCAAGACCATGGGAACCCACCTCTTGCATCAGCATGACCTGCATGTGAGACATGGAGTCAAAGTAGATCATTTTGGAGCTCTAAGATTGGATTGCTCCTCTGGATTTAGAACTTATATGGGGCCTGTAGCCCCTTTGTTTTGCTCAGTTTCTCCCATTTCAAATGACTGTATTTACCTAATGCCTGTACCCCCATTTTGTCTAGGAAGTAACTAACTTGCTTTTGATTTTGCAGGCTCATAGGTGGAAGAAACTTGCTTTGTCTTGCATGACACTTTGGCCTGTGGGCATTTGAGTTAATGCTGAAATGAGTTGAGACTTTGGGGGACTGTTGGGAAGGCGTGATTGGTTTTGAAATGTGAAGATATAAGATTTAGGAGGGGCCAGGAAAGGAATGATGAATGATATGGTTTGGCTCTGTGTCCCTACACAAATTTCATCTTGTAGCTCCCATAAATCTCACATGTTGTGGGAGGTAACTGGTATTTTCTGCAGTGTTCTTGTGATAGTGAATGAGTCCCACAAGATCTGATGGTTCTAAGAACGGGAGTTTCTCTGTACAAGCTCTCCGTTTGCCTGCTGCCATCTGAGTAAGACTTGACTTGTTCCTCCTTGCCTTCTGCCATGATTGTGAGGCCTCCTAGGCATATGGAGTTGTAAGTACATTAAACCTCTTTCATTTGTAAATTGTCCAGTCTTGTGTATGTCTTTATCAGCAGTGTGAAAATGGACTAATACATGTCTTTCGCTTATTTTCAATTGAATTATTTGTTTTTTGTTTATTTAGTTTCTTATAGATTCTGGATATTAGACCTTTGTCAGATGCATAGTTTGTGAATAATTTTTCCCATTCTGTAGATTGTTTACTCTATTGACAATTTCTTCTGTTATACGGAGCTCTTTTGTTTAATTATGTCCCTCTTGTTGACTTTTTGTTTTTATTGCAATTGTTTTTGGGGGCTTAGTCAAAAATTATTTGCCATGGCTGATTTCAAGAAGGGTATTTCCTAGGTTTTCTTCTAGGTTTTACAGTTTGAGGTTTATTCTTTATTTATATCTATAAATCTATCTGGAATTAGTTTTTGCCTATGGAGAAAGGTAAGAGTCCAGTTTCATCCTTCTACATTTGGCAAGCAGTTTTCTCAGAACCATGTATTGCATAGGGAATCATTTTCCCATTGCATTTTTTTTTTTTTTGCCAGCCTTATCAAAGATTAGATGGTTTTAAGTGTGAGGCTTTATTTCTGAGTTTTCTATTTTGTACCATTGGTATATGTATCTGTTTTTGTACCATTACTGTGCTGTTTTGGTTACAACAGCCTTAGAGTATAGTTTGAAGTTGGGTAGTGTGATGCCTCCAGCTTTGTTATTTTTTCTTAGGATTGTTTTGTTTATTCCAGATATTTTGGTTCAATATGAATTTTAGAGTATTTTTTTTTCTAATTCTGTGAAGAATGACGTTGCTGATTTAACAGGAATATCACTGAGTCTGTAAATCATTTTGGGCATTATGGCTATTTAAATCAACTTTATTCTTTCAATCCATGAGCATGGGATGCCTTTTCATTTAGTTGTGTCATTTCTGATATCTTTCAGTGTGTGTTGTAGTTCTCCTTAGAGGGATCTTTCACTTCCTTAATTAGCTATATTTCTAGATATTTTATTTTCTTTGTGGCTCTTGTAAATGGAATTGTCTTCTTACTTGGACTCTCAGCCTGGACATTGTGGCTGTATAGACATCCCACTGATGTTCATACATTGATTTTGGATCCTTTACCCTTAATAAAATTTTTTATTAGTTCTAGTTGTCTTTTGGCAGAGTATTTAGGATTTTCTAAGTCTAGAATCATATTGTCAACAAAAAGAGATAGTCTGATTTATCTTTTGTCTACAAAACAGACACACCCAAATTCACTTTCTGCACTCTTGGATACACCCAAATTCACTTTCTGCACTCTTGGTCCTACTTTCTCTTGGAGAACCCCCCTACATAACACAGGTCCAGAAGTTTTATCACATTTTCTACTTTCACAAAATTCATAAACCATAGCAGGAAAATAATTAGAAGTGTGGTTTTAAAAGCTTTCACCTCCTGATAGCCATTATTTATAATAAATATTTGCAGTATCATAAGCCTTCTACAGAAAATATTTAAAATACAGTTTTGTACATAATTATGGCTTCTCTATAGGTATAATTCTTAATTGGATAGAACAGTTGGACTTTATGGAAAGATTGTAGATCATTGAAAGATTAGAGTAAATTGTTTATGTGGGAATTAAATCTGGAAAATACTATCAAAAAGGTGAGCTTTTTTTTTTATGTAAATATCCTTCAAAATTATTTGGTCCACTTATCATTTTACAGGAGTAGACTACATTGTCAAAACTACATACACTTTTTCCCCTCACTTTATTTTTCTCTTCAGACTAATATAAAGTTGACCTTCAGCCAGATTTTTCATCTGCCAAGTATCCAATATTAATATTTTCACTTGGGATAAAGCACATGGTTATACTTAAGATTTCAATTATACATTGCCTTAAAACCTTGAATACTAGTTAGAATGTTTTTACTCAAAACATAAGGTCATGCCAAAATGTCCTTCATACTTTATATTCTACCAATATAATTTGTTCATATTCCTATGAGTTTAAGAGGTACTCAAGTATAAAATATCTGTGACATTACTTATGAGTGATAGATTTTTTCATAAGTACAAGAAGCAAATGCATATGCATTCAATTCTACCATGTTATTGATATGTGAAAAAACTCTGCCAAGTAACTCTTTGGCCTGAAAAGGGAGTTTGGCCATTAAAAAATGTTTCTTTTTCTTGAATTTAATCCTTATCACAATATGTATGTGCAAACTTCTTTTGATTAAGACTTAACAAAATGAAAAATATAAACTACACAACTGTCACATTGCAAACCAACTGTGCCATTTGGTACCTAGAAGTGACCTTATATGAAAAATTCTTTGAATACTGTTGGAAAACAAAAAAGTAGATGTTAAGGATGGAAATAGAGTAAGCTCTAGACAATCAATCTGGGTCAAAACCTGGTTGGGAACTTGATTTTTAATATGAGATTAAATGAGAATAAGAACACTGGTTAAAGATTGTTTCTTGTTTTGGAATTTATGATATTAAACATCTTGGAAAAAATCTGAGTAATATATGTATAATGAAGACACCAATTTTTAACCCTGTAGTAAAATAAAGTGAAAGACTGCTATGAAAGATTATCCAGTGAATTTATCACCAAAAGCTTTTGGGTTACCCTAAACTCTTCAGATAAAATCATATTATTCACTCTTGGTATGGACTTGGAAAATAAAGCCACAGAGCAAAGCAAAATTCATGCATGTTTAAAATAATTGATAAATTACAACAGTTGTACACCTTAAATCAACAAATAGAATGTCAGTAAATTCTCAATGCTAGTATCTTAGCCATTTAGGCTGCTATAGCAAAATACCAAAAACTGAGTAGCTTGCAAACAACAAATAAACTTACTTCTTAGATTTCTAGAAGCTGGAAAGTCCAAGATCAAGATGATGGTAGATTCAGTGTCCGGTGAGGGCCATCTTCCTCACAGACAGTGTTTTTTTGCTGTGTCTTCACATGGTGGAAGACACCAGGGGCGTTTTTCAAGGCCTTTTGTTATAAAGGCAGTAACGTACTTCATGAAGACTATATCCTCAGGTTCTCATCACCTCCCCAAAACCCTGTCTCCTAATGCCATCACCTTGGGGTTAGAATATCAATATATACATTTGGAGGGAATAGTTAGACCAAAGCAGCAGGAAAAGAAAATATAAATGCCTTCATTGATTGCAAATGTATATAGAAAGATATAATCATGTGTTGCATAATGACATTTCAGTCAGCAATGAACCACACTTATGATGGTGGTTTCCTGAGATTATACTACTATAATTTTACTGTAGCTTTCCCATGTTTACATATGTTTAAATACACAAAACTTACCATTGTGTTATAGTTTCCTACAGTATTCAGTACAGTCATATGCTGTACACGTTTGCAGCCTAGGAACAATAGGCTGTACCATATAGCCTAACTGTGTATTATATTGTACCATCTTCGTTCATGTAGGTACACCATGATGTTTGTACAATGATAAAATCACCTAATGATGCATTTCCACAGCATAATCCTATTATGCAATGCATAAATGTATGTATGTACATGACATAAGTTATATAGATTTTGTACATTTCCAGAGCCCTTAAATTGTTGTTGATAATTGTGCCGTTTTATAGCTGTGCTATAGGAAGAGGATTTGCCAGACTTTTTACTTCATACTGAAAGTGACCAATTTTTGATACTTTATATTTGAATCCCACTTGAAGGCAGGTAAGTAGAAGAAAACTGACCATAATTTTAAAGTAAGAAAACGAGTGTCTTCTTACTAATTAAATGGTACTTTTGGAAGAGGTAGCATTTTGTAGTGGGAAAAGCACAAATCAGTGGGACTAGGTTTTAATATGCTAACGTAGTAGTTGTGTAACTTACAAAACTTTACTTATATTTTCTGATCTAAGCTTCCTTAGTCACAACACTGAAAGAAAACAAAGATATTTATACATGTTTATATATGTTTGTTGAAGTACCAAATTAAATGACATAAAAATGCACATATATGTAATCATTTCTTCATTGTATATAAACTAACAACATTGTATATATATTATATTTCCACTTTGCAAAAGAAAGATAAACATATTGGTACCTCAACATTTTGATTTTATGTTATTGTTACTATGTTCCTTTCAAGGAAGCTTCATTAATGTGAATGTAGTAGTCATTTTGGCTAATTACAAATATTCCTTTTTTCCCTTTCTGGCACATATTATAACTCTACTTCCTCAACCATGTTGCAATTATTTGCTGTGGCATGACTTGCTTTGCCAGAGGAGAGGAGAAGGGAGTAAAATGTGATGCTTAAAGACTAAAGTTCAAAAATCTAAGCATGATTTGCCACCTTCTATTCATTCTATTTCTTTTGCCTTGGTGATCTGGATGTACAATTCCATTTGAAACAGACTCTTCTGGCAATCTATAACAGAGATGAATATCGAGTAAGAAATAGCTTATAGTCTTCCAAACCAATGTGATTTTGTTCTTTCTAGTTAGTGCAGCATATTTAGCCTTGTCTGACTACCACAGTTCTTCAAAAGATAAGATTTATTGTTTTGCATCTTTTGATATGTAACTAAAATTGAAAAGTATGCAAAAGTTTTATTTTAAAAATTTTGAAATTGCAGTTAAAGAGCTTACATTACATTGCAGATGAATTTTACTTAGAAAATAATGGTAAACATAAACTAGTAGCTTAAAAATATCCAAGCTAAAAGTCATTAAACTAGAATAAGTACTTGAAAATGAACATAGACTCAGATAAATGCATATATTTAGTCTAACATTTCTGAAGGAACTTTCTCTAACTGGGAAATTCAGAAGCACAGAAATAAATGCAAGTAATTTGAGTGCTCTGCACTGGCATTTAAATACAAGAGGGGAAAAAAATGTTAATAGGATAAGTACCAGAAAAGATTAAGTGAAGCTAAACACCAAAGAGGATTAGTTATTATCCTGCCTTTACAGGCACCCAAGTTTCATGTGGCCAAGTAGATAGGAAACAGGAAGCCAATGCTGCAAAATGGGATATTTTTTCTCTTTGCAATAAGATTGCATTAAAATCAGTTTTATTATGGTACATAACTAAACAAGTAACACAATACCTGAGCTTTCCTCTGGATAATCTAAAATGTAGCATGCTTTTAAATATATTTTAGGGATATTTTAAGGGTGCTTTTTCCCTCGAAATATTGCTTTTTAGGTAAGCACATGAATTTGAAGTTAACTAATAGATATCCTACTTTTGAAACCAATCATTCTTACCTACGCAGTGAATTACAGCTTTTCTGGTATTGAAGACAAACATAACTGCAGAGATTTATAGTGTTTTACTTCATTTACTGTATATATCATTGCATTAAGGGAAAATGAAAAAAGTATGCATGTGCATATGTATATGTAAATATAACTCATATATTAATGTATATAGAGACATTCGCCAACATAAACATTTAATATTTAAATATCTCTGAAATTGAGACATGTTTTAATGTAAATGAAAAATCACTACTGTAGTTGTCTTGGAATTTTTTTTTTGCCATTTCCTACATGTGTAGTAACTTGGTGGTTGTACTTGGTAACATAATTGGAAAATTGGAGCCTCACTATATCAGTCAACAAGCTATTTAAGTGTATTTGAGAAAGGAATGAGAACCCTGATATGATAAGCTTCAACTGATATCTTCAATAGATCATAAATATATCAGCATTAAAAATATACAGAAGGCCAGGCTCGGTAGTTCACTCCTGCAATCCCAGTACTTTGGGAGGCTGAGGTGGGTGAGCCACGAGGTCAGGAGTTCAAGACTAGCCTATCAAACATGGTGAAACCCTGTCTCTACTAAAAAATACAAAAATTAACTGGGCATGGTGATGCCTGCCTGTAGTTCCAGCTACCTGGGAGGCTGAGGCAGGAGAAATGATGGAATATGGGAGGTGGAGGTTGCAGTGAGTCAGGCTCACGCCACTACACTCCAATCTGGGCGACAAAGTGAGACTCCATCTCAAAAAGAAAAAGAAAGAAAAAAGAGAGAGAAAAAAAGTACAGAATAGCTATTGGTGGCTTGGAAGAAAATATTGGAGACAAGAGAAGAGCACTCTTAAGAAATACTGTATCACTAACACTCTTGATGGCACCATAACCAATGTTATATGTTATAATTTAGTGATAATTTTCCATCAAAAATAAATTCACAGGCCATGCATGGTGGCTCACACCTATAATCCCAGCACTTTGGAAGACCAAGGCAGGTAAGTCACAAGGTCAGGAGTTTGAGACCAGCCTGACCAACATGGTGAAATCCCGTATCTACTAAAAATACAAAAATTAGCTGGGCGTGGTGGCATGCACTTGTAATCCCAGCTCTTAGGAGGCTGAGGCAGGAGAATCACTTGAACCCGGGAGGTAGAGGTTGCAGTGAGCCGAGATCACACCACTGTACTCCAGCCTGGGTGACAGAGTGAGACTCTGTCTAAAAAAAAAATAAATTAAAAAAAAAAAAAAGCATTACTATTGGATACAAAGATAAACTAGGAATAAGTTAACCAATTTATTTTGCTTGTATTTTCTTCTTTGTGCATACGTAAAAATGATACACAATCTTAGAAACTATCACAGTAATTTTAACAACTAAAAACTATTTCAATAAAATAAAAAATAAAATAAAATTTAAAAATCATATAAAAACATTATTGTATACCAGTCAGTATTTTTTCTTTCCTACTCTTGCATAAAGTAGGTCGTAGGTTATAGTTGATGACACTTGTATTCCATGCAATATGCTAGCTTGTTGACTATGACTTATCTAAATTTTAACGTGAAAGGCAAGTGATACTGTCATCTCTACTGGGAGTGTTATTCTAGCTGTTAACTGTTCAGACCATTTTCCATGTAATTCTCTACTTCACATCATTTTTTCTCCACATTAGCTTATTTACTAAGGGTAAAAAAGAATTTAAGAAAGGAAGTGATGTGAAACTCAGCCTGATTCCTTAGTGAGGTGGTTAAAATTATTTACCTAGTTGAAATATTTAGAAGAGCAATACATTTCATTTATTAATATCTAATCCCTGTTCACAAATAACTCCTTTTTTTTTTTTTTTTTTTTTTTTTTTTGAGGCGGAGTCTCGCTCTGTCTCCCGGACTGGAGTGCAGTGGCCGGATCTCAGCTCACTGCAAGCTCCGCCTCCCAGGTTTATGCCATTCTCCTGCCTCAGCCTCCCGAGTAGCTGGGACTACAGGCGCCCGCCACCTCGCCCAGCTAGTTTTTTTTTTTTTTTTTTTTGTATTTTTATTAGAGACGGGGTTCACCGTGTTAGCCAGGATGGTCTCGATCTCCTGACCTCGTGATCCACCCGTCTCGGCCTCCCAAAGTGCTGGGATTACAGGCTTGAGCCACCGCGCCCGGCCAATAACTCCTTTTTTAACTGATGTTTTTGTTTGTTTGTTTTTGAGACAACAAACAGAGTGAGACAATCTCACTCTGTAGCCCAAGCTGTAGCGCAGTGGTACGATCCCGCTTCACTGCCACCTCTGCCTCCCAGGCTCAAGTGATTCTTGTGCCTCAGCCTCCCAAGTAGCTGGGACTACAGGCACGCGCCACCACACCCAGCTAATTTTTTGTATTTTAGTAGAGACGAAGTTTCACCATGTTGCCCAAAATGGTCTTGAATTCCTGAGCTCTGGTAATTCGCCTGCTTCGGCCTCCAAAAGTGCTGGGATTGCAGGTGTAATTATTCTCTATTTATTTATTGAATACGCATTTACTCAGTTTTTAATATGTACCCAAAACTGTTTAAATGAGAATATATCTCCTATTGGTGCTGTTTCTCTCATTATCCTAATACAATGACAAATTACAGATTAAGAAAGGAAAAATGGTGTTACTATATGTAGAATGACAAAACATCCTTATTTACTAGGACGTTCTCTGTTTATGCCTGTTGTATCAGCATGATTATTAAAAGATAAACCTTTTCACCATCCAAAGTGTCCCAGTTTGTCCAAAAAATAGATGATTATCTGAACTCTCTCTCTCTACATATATGAAAACATTAAATTATTTTCAGAATAATTTTTCTATTAAGCATTACTCGTAATATCCCCTTGATGGTAATTAGTTATTTCACTCTATTGTTGACCACTAGAGGTGTATTTGTTTAGAAGAATTTGGTGACATAGATATATTCTCTGTAATATTAAATTTTATAAATCCTCTGTTTATATTTTTACTAGTCTTGACATACAGAAGTCACTCAACAAATATTGAGTACATAATTGTATAAACTTTTTATTTTTCAGGTGAAATTTAGTTATAAAATGTCTTAGAGATTGGGAAAAATGTAATTTTATAGTGCCACTTCAGTATTGTCTTTTTGTGAAGATCTAAAAGCTATGAGCACAAATACCAATATACTAATCTTTTTTTACATCAGCATATGTGAACAACATTGTGGATAAGAGGTGTACAAGCACTGTTGGTATTATTCCATGGGCAGATACATGCTATGTTCAGTAAACAATCCATTATAAAATTTCAGTATGAAAAAAAGCATAATCTTAAGTGCTATATGGAAAGCAGACCAGAAATGCCTATGAAGATACTTTCCATGGAGTTCTCACCAAGATAGTTTTATACCATGATTTTTAAAACTCAGGCCATATCAAATAATGTTTTCCTAAGAATATATCATTAGAATCTTATAGTCCAAAATATTTCACTGCAGTTCTTAATTTGTCCATACCTTATAGCAGAAAATATTTATTTTAATGTTTTCAATTTTAAATACAAATCCATAAAATTTACTTCCAATTTCAGCTCCGATATGTGAAGGCTTAGAAGTCATCAATCCTGTCCTTGTGAATATAACAGTATAAATGAAATGAAAATTAACAACTTTTCTTAGATCCATTAAAAACATGACTTTGCAGGGAGAGCTAGCACCCTCCATCTGGAAAGAAAAATGAATAGAAAGAGTCAGGGCTGAGATCTTTTATAATTGGTAAGTTGGACTATATTAAAATTAAAATTTTCTACTCTGTGAAAAACTTGGATCAGAAATTATTTGGAAAACACAAATATGTAAAACTATGTATCTAAAAGATGCAAATAACTTCTAAAACTTCACAACACAAAATCAGAAGAACCAATTAAATGAGCAAAAAATCTGATCCGACATCTCACCAAAAAAGATACACAGGTGTCATATAAGCATACAACAAATACACAATGTCATTTGTTATTAGGAAATTGTAAATTGAAATGACAATGAGATATTACTATATACCTATAAAATGGCAAAAATCTTAAAGCTGACAATATCTACTACTGGTGAGTACGAGAAATAACACAACGCTTATTTATTGCTGGTAAAAACACAAAATGGTACGGGCACTTTGTAAGACTTAAATGTCTTACAATTGCATAATGCATTTATGCACATGATTTGAAAACTTATTTCCATGCAAAAACTTACACATGCATTTTATAACAGTGTTATTTACAATCTCCTAGAGCTGAAGCAACCAAGATGTCCTTCAATAGGTGAGTGGATAAACAAACTGTGGTACGTCCATACAATGCTATAGTAATCAGGATATATTTAATGGCATATAAACAGTGTACGTGCAGAATCCAGATGCAAAAAGATATAAATGAATCTCAAATGTGTATATCTAAGTGAAAGAAGCCGGTAGGAAAAAGCTATGCTTTATAACTCCAAATACATGACATTCTGAAAATGGCAAACTGTACAGATGGTACACAGGAGGTACCTCCTGTTGGAGGTGACAGGCGTTTAAGGCAGAAGGCAGAATAGATTGAATATAGGGAGCACAGGATTGTTATTATGATGTTGAAACTGTTATGCATGATACCATAACGGTGTATATACAGTAGTAATTTTTTTTCACAACCCATAGATCATTACAGCACTAAAGTAAACCTTAGTGTATGTAAATTTAAAAGTATATTTAGGAATTCAGATCCCAGTTGGGAATGAAGGATTTGACACAAGAATCTCACTGTATTAAGTGCATGAAACAGCTCACCGAAGGGTTGGGGGAAAAGGTGCTAATCTAAGTAACTTTGGAAATAAATGGAGTGTATACAATATCACTATAGTTTAGCTGAAAAAATTGTTCTCCATGTGGATTCGGGCTGACATTTCTATTACCAATGTACATGTATGTTGCAGTTAAACAATTAAGTAAATGAATAGTGGCTAGTCAAAGCCAGGTTTTTCACTGGTTTAATGGGAGATTACAGATAAGCAGGAGGAAGAGGCTAGAATTATACCTGTGGTAACAGATTAGAGCTGTCATCAGTATGAACTCATGTTTAGCTTAATCTAGATATAATTTTCATATGGAATTATTTATGGATATGTGTATGTCAGTTGCAAGCACCTAGAGACAATGAGACTTCACTAGCAAGTGGCATACATCGTCCCCAGGATCTTGATTTCTAATACCATTCTCCAACAAAATTACCAGAGGCCTGGACATCTTCTAGTGACAGAAAATGAAGATGTCCACACACAAGTGCTCTACTTCCACAGTGATCCAGCATGACAAAAAGATCCAGGAACCAAATGAAAGTGTTCCCAATGGTTAAATTGGAATAATTTGTGAAAGAAAATAAATAAAATAGTATTGGATTATAATCTAACTTAATAAAAACAATTATCGATACTAACACAAATTATTAAATAAATAATATATGAGAATAGACAAACCTCTGGTGCAGAAAATTTCCAAATAATGTATGTAGATTGTAGATTCCTCACACTTAAGGATAAATTGTGAAGCAAACACAACAAAAATGTTCCAATTTCATAGAGTTATTCTTGCAAAAACCAAATATTAATTTGTCTTCAGGATAAGAAATAGTGTTGAGTTATTTCTGCAACATACCATGTTTTTCTTCCACCCACTGCCACCTCCACCACCCCACTAACAACTGCTGATTTTCATGAGCAAGTATTTTTTGGTATCCTCTTGGGAGGTTTGTCCTTGGTCTGAAATGTCCTTTTAATTGGATAGAGAATGTATATAGAGTTTAATGTCCCCTCTGAAATGAATTGAGATGCCACCTATTTATAGATGGACCAAAATTAGAATTTGTTCATTTTCTCTTCCCTCCCTTGCTCTTGAGTTAATTGGAGTATTTGGCTGTCTTTCTCTTTTTTTCCCCCTCATCTTTTCTTTCCCAGTTTTTCTCTTTGTTAAACAAGATCTCAGAATAATTACAAGCCTGTTGTTTTATTTCCATCTTGCCAATCCAGGCATTTGGTTGCAAGAGTGGTAGAGCTGACCTCAGAAAGATCTTCTGTTTCTGATTTTAAGACTGTGCATGACTCCACAGTGTCCTTTGGGAAATATGTATTCTATCTTTTCATCTTTGACTTTCCAAGGAATTCCATGATCACCAACCTATTAACCCAACCAAAATTGAATTAAATAGCAAGAATATAAGCTCAACAGTAACAAACTTCTCATATGAGAATCTGTAAATCATTTCTCTCAAACAGTTCAAACAAAAATAGTTTTTATCACTGCAACAGTTGCATTTTGCAGCAAGCCAGTTCTGGAGAAAAGAAGGTATGCTGAGTACACATATCTTGTTGTTTGGGTCACTTAAGCTAAGTCTCATTTCTGTGTCTATTGCTCAACTGTCATAAATTGCTACCTGTTCTCTGTGGATCTGTGTTCTTCCTTTGTATATTCAGCTAGTTCTCTGTCTCCACACATATTTCATTACCATTCCTAACAGCTTCGGCAATTTATATTACTCTAGCTCTGTGTTTTAAAAACCTGCAAGGCTACTCATTTGGTAAAAGGATAAATGTCTTTCCTTGTCAATAAAAACAAACAAACAACAAAAATATGAGTATTTTCTGATGTATTTACTAAGTTTCTTTGTGGTCCTAGTTTTAAACTCACTAAGACTTCTGGGATCTAGGTTTACTCATCCATAAAATTAAAAAAAAATAAATTTAGTGATAATTAAAAATATTTCCTGCTCCACATTTCTATAACTCCATTTAAAATATTATTTCAAGACAAATTGTATAAATTATAATTACTGCCTTTGATTGCTTGCTTCTTTCAAATCAAGAAAGTCACAGGAAAGAGATCTATTTAAAAAAACAATGATTCCTAATAAAAATCTGTAAAATATTGTCCGTCCTAAAGCAAACTTACTTTGTTTTTCTTAGATTTATTTCCTGAGGGGAAAGCATAGAATTTACTAAAACTTATCTTAAAATTATAATCTCCCTTAGGACATACTTATTCCCCTTTCATCAGTTCTTCAGCAGAAAAATTTGATTTTTTCATTCACATGCCAGATTTAAACTGTACTTTTTGTATATTTTTGAGTCTGAAAATTATGTCTGTTCTCATATCAGGTTAGAAGTTTATGCATTTGTGTACAAATTTTAATTGTTGTTTTACTTCTTGCTATAGACAATGCAGGAAATTCTACATTGTTTGAAGAAATAAACTGATTTGACAAGACTCAAATGCTTTGGTAAATAAAGATATTAACTAACTACTAATACATATTCACAAATTGGAGAATTCTAGATCATTGAGCTTTCAAACATGTTTTATAAGAAGCGATTGAAGAGCTGTCACAGAACATAGGAGATTATGGAGGCATAATGAATATACAATGTGTTACCTTAAATTAAATCCTGGAATTGAAAAAAGATATCAGTTGCAGAACTAGTGAAATCTGGATGAATTCTGGAATGCAGGCGATGTTAATATACCAGTATTAGTTGCTTAGTTATGACAATTTTACCATGGTTATGTAAGGTAACAACCTTTGAGAAAATTGGGCATGCGGGGCCTATGGGCCTGTGTACTACCTGCAACATTTTTGTAAATTTAAAAATATTCTAAAATGAAAGTCTACTTACATATAATGATTAGAATTGATATTTTTGTGGTATTTTGAATATTTTACCACAGTATGAAGGCTTTGTGGTGACTGGATTCAGTTGGGTTTAAATATTCAATCAACTCTGATTTTATAAAATGATGTACAATATTGTAGTTAAAAAACAGAAGTTTCAATAGATCAGGTTCACACTACGTAAATCACTTTTTCCTAATCTGAATAAGAAAAAAAAGTTTAAAAAAAAAACCACAACCACTTTCTATTTTAAAGATATTCAACAAGTGCTATATACCAAAATAGTATTTCCAAGTCTTAAAAAAAATCATATATTCTAATAGAATAGTTTTGTATTTACTTAAAAAATTTACATTGATTAATATTTAAATAAATTTCAGTTATGGAAAACATAATGTCACAATTTTCCACTAGATTTTGCAAATTTGTGATGAACAAACTTGTCAAAATTGAATCAAGGAAGTGGACAAAACTGTCAAAATTAAGCTAACTGAATTGTACTTTAAAAAAAACCATATAAATTGACAAATCTATCAAATTGAATTAATGGTATTAACATTTTAATAATATAGAATTCTGTAATTAACAGTTTCTTTTAAAAAGATGTTTTAATTATATTTACCAAAAATTTGGTGGTAATTAAACTTATTGATAGTGTTTTATTCTGGTAGAAAAGCACCAACCAGTGTAGTGACCGAACTATTTCTGTTGTTAGATACTCAGTCAAATAATAGTTTTCAATTCCTTACTTAATGGTGTAAGAAGTATAATCCAATAATAATTGTGAAATCAATTTCTTTTTTGTGATGGCAAATATATACAACTGGATGGAAGTACAGATATTTAATATGTCTCACCATACAGTATTTGCTAGATTCTACTTCTGTAAGGAAATACAAAAAGGTCACTTTTTTTTTTTTTGAAATATCAAACAAACTATGTACCATAAATTATATTCTCAATAATATTTTTTCTTTAATAAAAGTCATATTAGTTTAACCTTTTTAGTCATTGATGAGGTATTGTATTTGTGAACAAAAGGAGAAAAATAGTGTATATTAATCCGTTTTCACACTGCTGATAAAGACACACCCGAGACTGGGAGATTTACAAAAGAAAGAGAAGTTTAATGCACTTAACGGTTCCACATGGCTGGAGAGTCCTCACAATCATGGTGGAAGTTAAGGAGGAGCAAGTCAAGTCTTACATGGATAGCAGCAGGCAAAGAGAGAGCTTGTGTAGGAAAACTCCCATTTCTAAAACCGTTAGCTCTCGTAAGACTCATTCACTATCACAAGAACAGCCAAGAAAGACTCACCCCATAATTCAGTCAGCTCCCACCGGGTTCCTCCTAAAACACGTGGGAACTATGGGAGTTGTGATTCAAGATGAGATTTTGATGGGGACACAGCAAAACCATATCACAGTGGTAAGCTTATAGATATAATACAACAAGTAAAATGCATGCACTGCATCATCATTCACTGCAGAATGCATTAAAAGTCTATTTCATCAAATGCATTTTATTTAAGAAAAATAATCTTAAATAATGTAGATCTTGAAATTCGTGAAACACTTTGATATAAGCAGTATTTGTAGCACATACGACTTCACCGGGTAGTTCTTGGTAACGTTCTTAAGAGTTGTGAAATATAAAGTTGAGATTTTGTTTTCCAAAATATGTGTCAGAAATTTGCAGACCTTCAAGTGGCTATTACTAGACACCATTTAGCAGATAGTTACAACAAAATATAAAACAAATTCCTTTGAAGTTAAGATAAAGTTTTAAAAGAAGTTTTTTTTTTTATTTTTGATAAAACAAATGTCATGGAGAGAATATTTTTGAAAACAATTATTTGGAAATATTTCTATCATTAATAATTTTCTTCCAGAAATGCTGTCACTTGTAAATTTCTTTGTCCACATACAACACTTAAAAGGAGATTTTCAACCTGTTTAAAAATCTTTCAAAATAAGAGTGTCATTAGATTTTGAATACATTTGATAAAAATATTAAAATGCAACAAAATTCAATTAGTGAGAAGAAATAATGGATGGATATCAGGGAAATTGAAAAAGTAAGCCTGAATTTTGAATAAAATCTTTAAATAATTGAAGTATCATTTTAAAAAATCAAAAGAATGAAAAGTCAATCTTTGGAATAAGAGATAATATTTGTGAATTACATATCTGATAAGAGGATAATATCTGGAATATATAAAGAACTCATACAGTTCAAAAACCATAAAGCAAACAACCTAATTGAAAAATGGGTGTATGGCAAGGCATGAAACTTTGGGAGGCCAAGGTAGGAGGATCACTTGAGGCCAGGAGTTTGAGACCAGCCTGCGCAACATAAGGAGCTCTACAATTTTTGTAAATAGCCAAATATGGTGACACATGCCTATAGTCCTAGCTACTTTGGAGGCTGAAACAGGAGGGTCACTTGAGCCCAGGGATTCAAGGATGCAGTGAGCTGTAATCATGTCACTGCACTCCAGACTGGATGACAGAATGAGACCCCATCTCTTAAAAAAATAAAAATATTGTGATAAATGGGTGAAAGACTTGAATAGACGTTTCTTCAAAGAAGATATACAAAATGACCAATTAACACATGAGAAAATGCTCAACATCACCACATACTAGGGAGATACAAAGCAAAACCATAATGAGATTCCAATTCACACCATTAGTATGCCTACTATCAAAAATAATAAATAAAAATAACAAGCGTTGGTGAGGATGTGGAAAAATTGGAGCCCTTGTGTGCTGTTGTTAGGAATGTAAAATGCTACAGCTTCACTGTAAAGCAGTATGATAGTTCCTCAACAATTAAAAATAGAATAAAATAAAATTCAAAATAGAATTTACCATTTTTAATTCTGGGTATATACTCCCAAAATTGAAAGCAGGTTCTTGAGAAGATATTTGTACACCCATGTTTACAGTAGCATAATTCATAGTAGCCAAAAGGTAGAAGCAACCCAAATGTCCATTCATGTGTGAGTGGACACAGTGTGGTATATGGATATGAAGGAATATTATTCAGCCTGTAAGCAGAAAGGCAATAATGACAAAAGCAATGAAAAGAATGATGCCTGAGAATATTATCTTAAATCAAATTAGCCAGTCACAAAAAGACAAATTTTGAATAACTCCACTTATATGAGGTATGTAGAATAGTCAAATTTCTAAGCACAGAGTAGAATGATGATTGCCAGGGTCTGGGTATAGGGAAGAAAAAGGAGTTGTTTAGTAAATACAGACTTTCAGTTTTTGCAGGATGAAGAGTTCTAGAGATTTGTTGCATGAAAATGTGAATGTACTCAATGCTACTGAAATGTACACTCAAAAATAATTAAGATGGTAAATTTTGTTATGTCTATTTTACCATAATTAAAAAAGAATTAGTTTATAATTCTTTCATCAAAACTATAATTTTCTGAAGTGTGTTTTTTTTTTCAGCTCTGAGAGTCAGTATAATCAAATATGGAAAGAGACAATTTAGAGTCAGGCTTCTAAATTGCTTTATGATTGCATGTTTATTGAAATTTTTTCTTTTTTAAAAATGAAGCACACACACAATTTCCTCTTTAATATGTGATTAATGCTATATTTTAGTAAAAAAGTTATTCATAAAATGTAGAATACTTATATCTATTTCTATTTTTGTTTTGCTATATACTTATATATAGATATATATGATACAATAGATCATATTTTATATATGTATTTCTATTTTTGTTTTATTATATATTATATATAATCAATGATCACATAATTGTCTTAATACATGTATAAAAATGTATATAACATACAGATCACACATGATAAATTAATATACATCTTTTAAAGCTCTACTCTTAATATTACAGAATCATGGTATTGAAAATGTTTGGATCACATAATCTAGAACACAGAAAGTAATTTCAAACTGAAGTTTGTTACATAAGCACTCATATCTTATATGGAAAAATCCAAAATCATGATTGTCTAAGATCTCTAGGGTCAGTGTGAAACTTGGCTTTGAGAACTTTCTGGTGAGTCTGCTATTTTTGGCTAACACCTAACTGTTTTAATACCAGGCCATGATTCATTTCTGTTCAAATTATTTATTTTGACTTTCAGAAATAAAGGTTGAGTATCCCTCATCTAAAATGTTTAGAGCAATAATTGTTTCAGACTTCAATATTTTTCAAAATTTTGAGTATTTGCATGTATGTAATGAGATATCTTAGATATCAGACCCAAGTTCAAATATTCAATTCATTTACATTTCATATACACCTTATACACATAGCCTTAAGATAATTTCATACAATATTTTAAATAATTCTCTGCATGTGACACAGTTATGACTGATCCATTACATTGGTAAGATGTGGAATTTTCCACTGTGGTATCATGTTGATGTTCATAAAGTTTCAGATTTTGGAGCGTTTCAGATTTTGAATTTTTGGATTAGGAGTGTACTACCTGTATATGAAAATTACACAGGTTAGGTTAATTTCAAACTAAAATTATAGCCAATAATTTCAGTTGGCTGACAGTCTTTGTAGTACTTTTAGTAGTACTTTAGTCCTACTAAATTTCCTTAACCATTCTTCTAGTCTCTTTGATTACTTTATTAATTAATTAATACCTTCCTCTCTTTCTTAAAACCACTGAAACTTTTCATTTTCAAGCTCAGATAATGTTTCACTGAGAAAATATTACCAATCAGAAGCGAATTTACATAAGCTCCCATCAAAATATGTACCAGTGTAGCTACACTTGGACTTAAGTACTCTACTTTTCCTCCCATTATTACTAAAAAAACCAAAAAATCTGTACTACTATTAAAAGCGAACTTCTTTCCTGTGCTAGATCCCTGATAGTGAGCCAAGAAGATTATTCCAGCAATTTTCCCTCCTCTTTGATGTCTTTTTTTTTCCTGTCTGTTGGATCAGTCTCGTTGACATAAGAATATACCATTGTAAAAGCAAATAAACAGCCTGTAATCCCAGCAGTTTGGGAGGCCGAGACGGGCCGATCACGAGGTCAGGAGATTGAGACCATCTGGCTAACACGGTGAAACCCCATCTCTACTAAAACCAAAAAAAATTAGCCGGGCGTGGTGGCACGTGCCTGTAATCCCAGCTACTTGGGAGGCTGAGGCAGGGGAATCGCTTGAACCTGGGAGGCACAGGTTGTAGTGGACCCAGATCATGCCGCCGCACTCCAGCCTGGGTGACAGAGAGAGACGCCATCTCAGAAAAAAAAAAAAAAGAAGAAGAAGCAAATAAACAAAATAAATCCTCTTTATATTACTTTCCTCCCCATCTAATATCCTATTCCTCTGCTGTCTCATAAGAAAATGCCTCAACATGAATGTTTATACACACTCTCTCTAATCCCTCCTTATTTATTTATCGAATCCATGGCAATCGAATTTTCACCCCTGAAACTCTAGTAAAAAAACTCTGGTCAAAATCATGAACAACCTCCTAATTCCTAAATCTAAGGATCAATTCTCAGTCCTCATCTTAACTCAACCGTTAGCTGTGGATCATTCTCTCTTCCTTGAAACATTTTCTTCATTTGGCTTTAAGGAAAATATATTCTCCTAAATTTACCTTCTTATCCTTCTTTGTTAACTCTTCTGTTTTTATCCCCTGAGCAATTAATGTTGGGGTACCCCAGACCATGTTTCTTGATCTGCTTGCCTATTTCCACCCAGTCCCTTTATTATTTCATCTAGTTTTCTTACATGAAATTCAATTTATGCAATGGCAGCTTCCAAATTTACATCTTCAGCCCAGAACATGTCCCTAAACTCCAGCTTCATGTATCCAACTACTTACTCAATATTTCCAGTTACATATGTGACAGTCAGTTTAAATTTAACGTGTTTCCACAATCAAATCCTAATATCCTCTGCAATGTTACTCTTCTTAACAAATATCTTCCTCATCCAGTTGCTCAAATTTGGGAAGGCATTCTTGGATTTTCTTGTTATCTCCCTCACCACATCTAATCTGCCAGAAAATCTTATTGGTGCTACCACAGAAATAGATCCAGTGTGTGCCTGGCGCGGTGGCTCACGTCTGTAATCCCAGCACCTTGGGAGGCCCAGGTGGGCGGATCATGAGGTCAAGATATTGACACTATCCTGGCCAACATGGTGAAACCCTGTCTGTACTAAAAACATAAAAAATTAGGTGGGTGTGGTGATGTGTGCTTGTCGTCCCTCCTACTAGGGAGGCTGAGGCAGGAGAATCGCTTGACCCCGGGAGGTGGAGGTTGTGGTGAGCCGAGATCGTGTCATTGAACTCCAGCCTGGGCAAGAGAACAAGACTCCATCTCAAAATAAATAAATAAATAAATAAAAATTTCAGTGTGTCTACTTGTCATTTTTAGTTGTAATGATGGTAAAGATCAACACCTATCAAGTGACATTCCAGTGTGGCTTTTATCATTTTTCCTGGTATTTTCTGCTTGGCTCAGAAATAATCTACTACACCTTATCTGCCCTCTACGGTCAATTCACAACACAGCAGTCAGCAGTTTGCTCCAAAATTTGCTATAGTACACTACTTACCTATTTGGAATCCTCTGATATGTCCCTATATCATACAGCTTAAAAACTAAAGTCCCTAGAACATTCTATTAGTCCTTACCTGATTGCTCTTCTCCATATGTCTGATGTTATCCTCTGCAAATCCTTTACTTACTCTCTGCTTGTCAGCCACCCCTGTACCTTGGCTTTTATTGTCTGGAATCTTTCCCCAGAGAGCTCCTTGTCTTATTCTCTCCCTTCTTCAGGTATGTGCTCAAATGTCACTTTATAAATAGTGTCTTCCCTGTCCACTATATTTAACTAGCCACACAATATGCATCTCTCTCTCTCTGTGTCTTTCTTTCATTCTTTATTTTTCTTCATAGTGCTTATTTTTATTTGATTTTCCCATATATTTGACTTTTTTCCCCCTTGTGTCTATTTCAGAAACATAAGCTTTATCAGAGTAGATTTTTCTGTGTTGCTTATTGTATCCCTAGTGCCTTGCAGTTAGTCAATAAAATACTTGTTAAATAAAGAGTAAAAATATTGAAATAAATGATTAAAATGTTCTACTTTTTAATGCAAAAAAATAGATTCTTTTTTTTTTCTAGTAGTTTCTGGTCAAATAAGAAATTATGTATTATTAACTGCCTTGCTAAGTGTAAAGAAATTTGATTGATAGGGAGTGGTTGGGACTATTTTAATTTGTAAAATTCTCTTTTACTAAAAGTTGTAATTGCCAGAAAGTCTGATCATTAGAGAAGAAAATAACCAGAGAGCTAGGTATTGTTTTTTAAATGTTATTAGGCACCATTCTCAAATGAAAATATAAGTCACTTTTATAGTTGCAGCAATTTAACATTCAAACTTGAAACGCAAAATTTAAAATTACAATGTTCATAATGTGTGTTTCAGTTTCAAACTTGTGTCTTCATTTCATATTGATATACTATGTAGATTTATTTTCAGTCGCTTGACATCAGGTGGCTATATATGTTGAATAAGGAACAGAAAACACAAATGCCGTTTTCCAGTATTCCCTTTACAAATAGCTGAAGGTATCAGATATTTACAGTTATAGCTGCGAATAAATAATATGTATGGTGTGCTTAAAAAGAAAAATCACAAAATTTCCTGGTCCTGGGTTACCATAGCAGTAACTGAATTTTCCCAAACCAAGATATCTGACTTTTTTGGAAGAGCAAGTAAGAATAGCAGATAGTTTTAAAGGAATAAATTGGCCAGGCGTGTGGCTCACACCTGTAATCCCAGCACTCTGGGAGGCGGAGGCAGGCAGATCATAAGGCCGGTGGATCACGAGGCCAGGAGATCAAGACCAATGAAGTCATTGAAGTACAAATTTCCTCAGTGTAAGGGTATTTATGCTAAAAGTTACTAAAATAAATGAAAATCATATGGACTTTGAATATTATTATTATTTTTCCCATAGCTTTCTCTTTCCTGGTTCCAACTCTTGCCCAGAAACCCACACACCACTCTACCCTTTCCAATTCCAGACAGAGGTTGTATCTCTCTTTATGTTTTTTTTTTATTATTATTATAATTTAAGTTCTGAGGCACATGCAGAATGTACAGGTTTGTTACATAGGTATACACGTGCCATGGTGGTTTGATGTACCCATCAACCTATCATCTACATTAGGTATTTCTCCTAATGCTATCCCTCCCCCAGGCCCCCACCCATGACAGGACCTGGAGTGTGATGTTCCCCTCCTTGTGTCCATGTTTTCTCATTGTTCAACTCCCACTTATGAGTGAGAACATGCGGTGTTTGCTTTTCTGTTCTTCTGTTAATTTGCTGCGAATAATGGTTTCCAGCTTCATCCATGTCCCTACAAAGGACAATAACTCATCCTTTTCTATTGCTGCATGGTATCCCATGGTTTATATGTGCCACATTTTCTTTATCCAGTCTATCATTGATGGGCATTTGGGTTGATTCCAAGTCTTTGCTATTGTGAACAGTGCCACAATAAATATACGTGTGCATATATCTTTATAGTAGAATGATTTATAATAGTTTGGGTATGTATACCCAGAAATGGGATTGCTGGGTCAAATGGTATTTCGAGTTCTGTATCCTTGAGGAATCACCACACTGCCTTCTACAGTGGTTGAAGTAATTTACACTCCCATCAACAATGTAAAAGCATTTCTATTTCTCCACATCCTCTCCTGCATCTGTTGTTTTTGTCATTATAATGGAACATGCACTCGACTTACAGTTGGAATGTCTGGGTTCAATTTTTTTATGTACTCACATAGCAAGGTCAGGATGAGGGTCCTTTTTTATAAAATGTTGATAATACCTCTCCAAATGTCTTTATGAATATCTGTCAGTTGAAAAGTACTAGTAAAAACATAAATTGTATTATTAATACTACTACTATTATTGTTGTTTGAGGACATTTCCCTTACCTTGCAAACCTGAGAGTGGTTGGTAATGCTGTTTTATATTTATTGATCTTTGTCCATTTATAACAATCTTAGTATACTAGTACATCTTTCAGTTTTGTAAAAATTATAAAATACAAAAATAAAAAAGAACACAATGTTATCTGATTTTCTAATGCAAATGTGTTATTGATATTTGATAAATATTATTGTTATATGTACTTGTGTGTGTGTGTGTGTGTGTGTGTATAGGTATACACACACACACACACACACACATATAGGCTTCCAAAATTTGAAAATACATCAATTGAACTGCATGTTAAATAGTTAATGCTAAAAATAAAAGATGCCAAGTTAGAGAGAAGAATAATTTAGTAGATATTCACTGGCAATAAGGTGATGTGGGATAAAACATCCTACAAACAATGCTGAGCATTACAGGTGCCAGTGTACCATTTTCATATACTAAAGAGAGCACACTATTAATGAGTCTTGGAATGGTGTCAAAAATGAAGTTTTCAGATAGACTTCATGAAATTAGTTAATGTATTTGTATACAGGAACATTTCACAGATTAATTACATTTTAAAAAGTCTTATAACTTTACAGTATTAATTTCTTCAGCAGACACAAAGTGACAATAATATGGTTGGAAGTGAGCCCATGAGTTTAAAATTTCAAAACAGAGATCCGTACCCCCTCCTCAGACATTTTTAATGTATCTCTAAAGTAAATAGAACTGAGTAGAATTTGTATCCTCTTGATGGAGAGTAAAGGATGCATTTAATGGAAGATGAGCCAATGCAGAAACATTTAGATGATTAACGCTTTAAAATATGAATAGATCATCTTTAGGAACATATGTCTGTAACTCAAGAGATTACCACTGTATGATAATAGAGTCTTAAATGTATCTGATTGTATTTAGTAAGTATCTCTTTGGAATTCAAGATATACAGTAGCTAATTGTATTCTGGTACCAGAATTCCTATTCCTGTCCTAATTCAATTTCTGAAGGATATTTATTAATGTGTAAATTTAGGTTATTGTTATAGTAGAGAAAATGAGACAAGCTGGAATCTGGGGAAACTGTATCTAGGAGACAGGTCAATGAACCCTGCTTGTGGAACTATAAGAAAAGAGGCAGTCAGCCAGGAGGTGACTTGGCAATACTTCAATTTCCTACTCTTATAAGGAGTAAGAAATTTGAAAAATAAAAGCATTTAGATCTTACATGAGTTAAAAATGTTTGTAATGGATCATATATATGTGTATATGTATACATAGTGATGCATATATATATATATATCCAAAATTAAATTTGAGAAAATAATTTATTTTTGAAATCAGATTTTGTGTCTTATCCTAGCACTCAATGTAGTTTTGGATAAAGAAAATGCACCCTGATGCTTAATACTGAGTGTCAACTTGATTGGATTGAAGGATATAAAGTATTGATCTTGGGTATGTTTGTGAGGGTGTTGCCAAAAGAGATTAACATTTGAGTCAATGGGCTGGAAAAGGCAGACCACCCTTAATCTGGGTGGGCACAGTCTAATCAGCTGCCAGCACAACTAGAATATAAGCAGGCAGAAAAATGTGAAAAGAGAGACTGGCCTAGCCTCCCAGCCTACATCTTTTTCCCATGCTGGATGCTTCCTGCCCCTGAGCATTGGACTCCAAGTTCTTCAGTTTTGGAACTCAGACTGGCTCTCCTTGCTCGTCAGCCTACAGATGTCCTATTGTGGGACCTTGTGATTATGTAAGTTAATACGTAATAAACTCCCCTTTATACACACACACACACACACACACACACACACATATATATATATATATATATATATATATATATATATATGCTTTCCATTAGTTCTCTCTCTCTAGAGAACCCCGAGTAATATAGATTTTGGTACCAGGCATGGTTCTAGAGGAACAGAATGTTAAGGATGGAGTTCTTTCATTAGTTTGAGGGTTTCTGGAGTTGGTTGCTTAACATGATTAGACCCCAAAATGTTAAGGACTCTACTTCTAGTAGTATGGAGTACCCTGGTAGTCCTTGACATGAACTGTTTAGAGAGTTATGCAAAATAAATGCATTTGACCCTCATGATTCATCGCTTCTGAGAGGCAAGGAGTTTAGTGACTCTGTACATAATACCTTTGACCATATATGGGGAACCAAGGAACGTAATGAAGTTGATTGTTTGCTCCTAAGTTTAGTGGACAAAGTGATAAAAGAAAATGATGAACTCGGGGATTCTATCCCTAAAATTATTGAGGCTCAAATCTGCTAAGATTGCCCCTAGTGAGAGTCTTATCTCCTGTAGAAAAAGAGCTGAAATTATGGAAAAAACAGATGTTGTTTGGAGCCTTTGAAAGGTCCTCATAGATGAATCACAGCAGAAGCCTGTATGACTTTGGAGCAAGGACTTGCCATCTTCTGCAGATAACTACTCTCTTTTTGAGAGACAACTCTTGACCCATTACTGGGCTTTGGTGGAAACTAAACCTTTGACTATGGGTCATCAAGTCACCATGCAATATGAACTGCCTATCATGAACTAGGTGCTTTTTGACCCATCTAGCCATAAAGTAGGTTGTGCACAGCAGCATTGCATCATCAAGTGAAAATGGTATATGCGTGATCAGGTTTGAGCAGGTCCTGAAGGCACAAGTAAGTTACATGAGGAAGTGACTCAAATGCCCATGGCCTCCACTCCTGCCAATCTGCCTTTTCTTCCCCAGCCTGCACCGATGGCTACATGGGGAGTTCCCTGTGATCAGTTGACAGAGGAAGAGAAGACTGGGGCCTGGTTCACAGGTTCTTCACAATATTCAGGCATCACCCAAAAGTGGACAGCTGCAGCACTACAGCCTTTCACTTGGACATCCCTGAAGGACAGCTATGAAGGGAAATCTTCCCAGTGGGCAGAACTTCAAGTGGTGCACCAGGTTGTGCACTTTGCAAGGAAGGAGAAATGGCCAGATATGCAATTATATACTGATTCATGGGCTTCACATAATGGTTTGGCTGGATGGTCAGGAACTTGGAGGAAGCATAATTGGAAAATTGGTGATAAAGAAATTTGAGGAAGAGGTGTGTGAATGGATCTCTCTGAGTGGTCAAAAATTGTGAAGTTATTTGTATGCCATGTGAGTGCTCACCAAGGGGTCACCTCAGAAGAGGAGGATGTTTGTAATCAAGTGGAAAGAATGATCAGTTCTGTGGACACCACTAAGCCCCTTTCCCCAGCTACCCTGTCTTATCCCAGTGGGCCTATGAACCAAGTGGCCATGGTGGCAAGGATGGAGGTTATGCATGGGCTCAGCAACATGGACTCACCAAGGCTGACCTGGCTGTGAACATTGCTGAGTGCCCAATTTCTCAGCAGTAGAGACTAACACTGAGCCCTTGATATGGCACTATTCCTTGAGGTGATCAGCCGGCTACTTAGTGGCAGGTCAACTAAATTTGACATTTTCCATCATGGAAAGGGCAGAGGTTTGTTCTCACTGGAATAGACACTTACTCTGGATATCGGTTTGCTTATCCTGCATGCAATTCTCCTTCCAAGACTACCATCCATGGATTCACAGAATGCCTTATCCACTGTCATAGTATTTCACACAGCATTGCCTTTGACCAAGGCACTCATTTATGGGTAAAGAAGTGCGGCAGTGGGCTCATATTCATGGAATTTACTGGTCTTATCCTGTTCCCCATCACCCTGAAGCAGTTGGATTGACAGAACGCTGGAATGCCCTTTTGAAGTCACAATTACAATGGTAACTAGGTGACAATACTTTGCAGGGCTGGGGCAAAGAGCTCCAGAAGGCTGTGTATGTGCTGAATCAGTGGTCGATACATGGTACTGTTTCTCTCATAGCCAAGATTCATGGGTCCAGGAGTCAAGGGGTGGAAGTGGAACTGGCACCACTCAGCATCACCCCTAGAGATCCACTGGCAAAATTTTTGCTTCCTGTTCCCATAACATTATATTCTGCTGGCTTAGAGGTCTTAGTTCCAGAGGGAGAAATACTGCTGCCAGGAGACACAACAATTCCAATCAACTGGAAGTTAAGATTGCCACCTGGACATTTTGGACTTCTCTTACTTTTAAGTCAACAGGTTAAGAAAGGAGTTACTTGGCTGGCATAACTGACCTGGATTATCAAGATGAAATCAGTCTACTACTCCACAGCAAAGGTAAGGAATAGTATGCAGGGAATACAGGAGATTCATTAGGACATCTGTTAGTATTACCATGCCCTGTGATTAAGGTCATTGAGAAACTGCAATAGTCCAATCCAGGCAGGACCACAAATGACCAGACCTTTCAGGAATGATGGTTTGGGACACTCTACCAGGAAAAACAAAACAAAAACAAAAAACACGACCTGCTAAGGTGCTTGTTGAAGGCACAAGGAATATAGAATGGGTAGTAGAAGAAGGTAGTCATCAATACCAACAACGACCACATGATCAGCTGCAGAAATGAGGACTGTAATCGTCATGAGTATTTCCTCCTTATTTTGTTAAAAACATGTCTGTGTGACACGCCTGTAATCTCAGCAATTTGGGAGGCCGAGACGGGCTGATCACGAGGTCAGCAGATCGAGACCATCCTGGCTAACACGGTGAAATCCCGTCTCCACTAAAAATACAAAAAAAAAAAAAATTAGCCAGGCATGGTGGCGGGCGCCTGTAGTCCCAGCTACATGGGAGGCTGAGGCAGAAGAATGGCGTGAACTCAGGGGTCAGAGCTTGCAGTGAGCCGAGACCGTGCCACTGCACTCCAGCCTGGGCCACAGAGCGAGACGCCATCTCAAAAAAAAAAAAAAAAAAGTCTGTGCATGTATACACTTTTACTAAAAAAGTCATCATTTTATTTCCTTTCTCCTTTATCATGTGACATAAGATTTATTGACTTCGTATCGGCATTTATGTACTGTTAACTTTACCTAATAGTATTTGGGTTGGGAATTGGTGTGTTTCTGGTTGTATGAAGGATAGTTGTATTACTTTCAGTATAATTACAACCTTATTAATTGTCTTTATTTGAAGATTATGTCTGATCTCAGGAGATGTGTATGGGTTCAAGTTGACAAGGGGTGGACTTGTGATGGTTAATACTGAGTGTCAACTTGATCAGATTGAAGGATACAAAGTCCTGAATCTTTGGCGAGCCTGTGAGGGTGTTGCCAAAGGAGATTAACATCTGAGTCAGCGGGCTGGGAAAGGCAGACCCACCCTTAATCTGGGTGGGCACAGTCTAATCAGCTGCCAACACAGCTAGAATATAAGCCGGTAGAAAAATATGAAAAGAGAGACTGGCCTAGCCTCCCAGCCTACATCTTTCTCCTGTGCTGGATACTTTCTGCCCTCAAACATTGAACTCCAAATTCTTTAATTTTGGAACTCGGACTGTCTCCCCTTGCTCCTCAGCCTGCAGATGAGCTATTGTGGGACCTCGTGTTTGCGTGAGTTAATATTTAATAAATTCATATACATATATATATACACACACATACATGTATATGTATTCCATTAGTTCTGTCCCTCTAGAGAACCCTAATACATACACTTACACTAAATATTTTTAATTAGCTAGCATGTGAATACATTAATAATTAATCATTTCAACAGATGATCTTTATATCTTAGCAATAATGTACCTCTGTGATTTCTGTATGTTATTTAAAACTATGTGAAATAAAAAATAGAGAAAAATTATATTTGCAATATACATATAATTACTATGAGATTGCCGTATAAGCACAATACCATTCTCAAGACCACTAGTTTCTTCTACTGTGAAGAAAAAAAAAAAAAAAAAAAAAACTTCAGGACTCGAAACAGAATGATTACAGACCTCATTGATTTTGTTTCTTAAGTAAAACAATTATACTTTAAAACATGTTCTCAAGCATGAGAAAACACATCTTATATTAGACATTGCACTGGATATGAAGTTAAGACAGTGTTTTTTCTTTGTTTTGGTTTTGGCTTATTTGTTTTTAATCTCAGTTCTACCACCTGATAGCTTCAGGACCCTGAAAAAATTGCTTCATTGTCCTATACTATAAAATAAATGAAAAGCATAGAAAAGATAAATATTTCATTTATTTCTCATCATTGCCAAGTGAGTTGATTCTATGAGAGGCAATATAGTATAGTATTAACAGTGGAGGCTCTGAAATTAAACAGCCAATACCACCAATAAATGCCAATCAATGAGTTAAGCAGATTCAAGACGGCTTGAGTGAAAAGCCCATGTCTGTCCCACTCTAACCTCTATGGCCTTATAAGGATGCCTATGAGAAATCATTAAACAGCACTGAAGAAAGAAGAATAATATCTGTCCTTTAAAACTGCTCATAGTTCTATCAACATGACTAATACTGTGAATGTTGTTTTCCCCAAAATTACCTTGTGCAGAATTAGGGATATTTTTCTGTATTCATTTGGTGCATGATACTGGAATGCTGTCTGTGAATAATTAATATTTCCAGTAAGAGGTGTGTTTTTTTGTCATATCAGTTCAATTCAGCTTTATCAGAAAAAGTCAGATGAAGGATAATATTCAATAATAAGAAACGTGTATCTTAGAGTCACACAAATATAAGCTGCTTCTGGGTGATTTACAGAAATAGTAGAAAATAACATGGGAAAATAGATATAGAAGTATCAAAATAATAAAGAAAATACAGTTTCATTTGAAAAATAATTTATAGTTGCTTTATAAAAAATCTCATAGATACAAAAATTATTTAAGGGACTTAATCATTGTTCTCTGTTCCCTTTTCCTTTTTAGAATAATTGTCTTTCTCCTTGGAAGACAAGTAAATAGGAAATTCACAATTTTTCCAGCAAAACTTGTAGGTGGAAATACAAACAAAATGAAAAATGTGACTGGCAACAAGCATAAAACATTGTTTACCATCAAACAGCACAAAACTTCCGGCTGTGTTACTACCAGTTTGAATGGACCTTTGCCCAGAGTCCCTGTAAGTATCTTGACAGCAGATAATTCCAACACACCTCTTGTTTCTGTCAACTCACTACCTTGAGCCGTGAAGTCAGTTTAATAATATATTCTCTTTGAAATGGTATCAATATTCCTTTAACTCAACACTCCTATTGCTGCCCTCTCTGCCAAATCTGGACTCTTTGATCTATTAATTAGCTCCACTGCAATTAACTACAATGAATACTCTTTCTGCCCATTATTTTCTTTTCCTAAATAAATCCTGGTCTCCACAAAATACATGGTCTCCCCTGTGGTCCCTGAAAAACTATGTTGATCTTCTAGCCACTACGCATTGATGATAAGAACAAAACCTTCAAGAACAAGAATAAGGATATTTTCCCTTGTTATAATTACCATTCCAAATTATTAATCCTTTATTCTTAGATAAAAACACTGTTGAATTCAAATCATCTGGCTTCAATACATTCATTCATTGTTACAATCACTCTAAGTTATTCGCCAAAGATTTTGTCACTGACTTCATGGCTGTCCTTGGAGCCATGATCCTGGGCTATAATAGTGTCTTTGGAAATTCATAATAATTGAATCCACATGTATTATAATTGTTTCTCTTCTTCAACTCCAATGACTTTAGTTTCATGCCCACATATGCCTTCGTATACTTCACGACTGCACCTAGAACTTTGTCATAATCCAAAAATGAACCATGGATAAAGTTTTATACTACAACATTCTATTATCTGATTACATATTTTTCTAGCTCTCAGTTTTTCTGAGACCTCATGGAGGCTTTTTGTTTCTGGATCAATGTGTCTTCTATTAATCCATTAGCTATATTCTAGATTTCCTTTCTTTCTTGTTCAGGACTCCAAGGATACCAATTATTGTTATTGTAATCGTTTTTATTGTTATGTTATATGTTTATCTGCAAGGACATTTCAAACTTTTTATCTAAGTCCAATTAAGGTAGAAAAAATCAAAATGATACAGAATAAAATTTTGACATACTAATCCTATTTAGCCTTGTTTTTAGACTAGCATGTTTATTTCCAAGTATACTTTTGTAAGAAATGCAAATTTAAAATGTATTCAATTTAGAAATGCAATTTAAGACTTAAACATGAGAAAAACATAATGATTTCTGAGAATTTAATAAATAGTTGAAAATATGTAGCCCTATGCCCAACATGTATTAAGTGATCAGTAACTATTACATAGTCCAGAATATCTAGAGAATTATCTTTTGATCATTTCATCATGCTGCAGTGTCCAAGCTCACAGGGTTCCTTGAAAGGGCATTAAGAAGGAGCAAAAACATGTTTTTTTCATGAAGGAGATTTGAGCATAACATTAGGATGCACAAAACTCAAGAAAAAATAAAAAATTATATGTAAAAGAAATAAGAATTTCTTTTTAAGCCCAGAGGAGCTTTGAGTGAATGGGATCAACAGAATTATTCTGAAATAAAAAGCAAGGAAAAAGGTTTGAGTGAAGAGAGAAACATCATAGAAAGAGTAGAGGAATTTCTTATTAAAGATCTCTATTTTTGGTACTGAGTGAGAGGCTGAGTAATCTCAGAGTGAATACCAGAAAGGCATGAATGTTTGGAAAGGATTAGGTGGCAATGAGAAGAAAATGTCATGTGGGATTTTTCAGTGTGTTCTATGAGCATGATGTAATAAAAAGTAAAAGCAGAATATGACACACTTAGTAGGTATTTTTGTGTTACTTCTTTTTTTTTCTTTTTTCTTTTTAGTTACTACCAATGTACCTACTTTTTTATGTGTTACGACCATTTTCTACCTTTCCTCAGTGTTGGGATTCAGAAGTTGCTAAATGTTAATATTTCCTAGTTCGCAGAGCCTGGTGGGAGAGGATGTTTGTTCATTTGTTTTAGTTTGGTAAATAGCATATCTTTTTTAAATATAAGGTCAACTTTTATTTGAGATTATGGCAGTACATGTGCAGGTTTGTTACATGTATGTGACAAATACGTTACATATATGTTACATGTATGTTACATGATGCAGAGGTTCAAGGTACAAATGATCTCGTTACCTGGGTAGCGAGCATAGTAGTCAACAGGCAGTTTTTCAGTCCTTCCCTCATTTTTTGGGTACCCCCTTTAGTAGTCCCCATTGTATACTCCCTTCTTTATGTCCATGTGTACCCCGTTGTTTGACTCCCACTTATAAGTGAGAACATGCGGTATTTGGTTCCTTCTCCTTAGTTAATCTCCCCAGAATAATGGCCTCCGGCTGCATCTTTGTTGTTGTAAAGAACATGATTTGTTCTTTTTGATAGCTGGACAGTATTCTACAGTGTATATGTACCACATTTTTTTATCCAATCCATGTATGCTAATTACATGTCTTTGCTATTATGGATAGTGCTGCAATGAATATGCAAGTTCATGTATCTTTTTGGTAGAACTGTTAATTTTCCTTTAGGTATATACCCAGTAATGGGATTCCTGTGTCACATAGTAGTTCTAAGACCCTTGAGAAATCTCCAAATTGCTTTTCACCGTGGTTGAACTAATTTAGATTCCTATTGACAGTGTATAAGCATTCCTATTTCTATGCAACCTCTCCAGTGTCTGTTATTTTTTGCCGTTTTAATAATAGCTATTCTGACTGGCGTGAGATAGTGTCTGACTGTGGTTTTGATTTGCACTTCTCTGATGATTAGTGATGTTGAGCGTTTTTTCCTGTTTGTTGGCTGCTTCTGAGACGTGTCTGTTCATGTCTTTGGTTCACTTTTTAAGGTGGTCATTTGTTTTTTGTTTCTCGAATTGTAAAAAGCAATGGGGAAGGACTCCCCATTCAATAAATGGTACTGGGATTACTGGCTAGCCATATGCAGAAGAATTAAATTGGATTTTTACCTTTCACCATATACAAAAATTAACTCAAGGTGGATTAAATATTTATACATAAGACCTCAAACCATAAAAGTTCTAGAAGAAAACCTAGAAAATACCATTCTGTACATCAGCCTTGGCAAAGGATTTATGACTAAATCCTCAGCAGCAAGTGCAACAAAAACAAACATTGAAAAGTGCGACCTAATTAAACCGAAGATATTTTGCACAGCAAAAGAAACTATCAATGGAGTAAACTGACAACTTACAGGTTTGTTACAACCTCACAAACTATGCATCAAACAAAGATCTGATATCCAGAATCAAAAAGTAACTTACGCAATTCAGCATGTCTCTTTTTAATTTTTGATTTTTTTAAAATCTGAAACTTTCAAAATCATGTCCTGGAATAATGCTTCACATTTTCACTTACAGAAACTAAAACTAAGCATCATATTTTAAAATATAAATATCTACCTAGTTGATTTTGATTTATTATTCCACGTAACAATGTCTGTTTAAGGAAGATAGCTCTTATTTCCTAAAAGTGAATACACTTATGCTTTTTAATATGCATCATTTTTTCTCTTCAGATGCAAGTTATTTTCAATGGCTTTGACTTAGATGAAGGGAAGAAAATCAACTTCCTCTAATCTTAGTACTTTTCAAAGACCTCTCCTATATTAAATGTTTATATTTTTCTTCTTCCTGTGTGATAGTGTCAGATGTATTATCTTAAGTAGCAGTGAATACGACTTTTAGAATAAGTGTTTGTAAAATTGTATTAGTGCTACACAGTCTGTTTCTTGATGGGAACTGGCATTTGTATACATATTAAGTTTTTATATTGTGAAACTAATACATAAGTATGTAAAATGATTTTGTACTTAGAAATTCAACTATACATAAGACTAGTAGGCTTGTGTGTATTCTTTACGCTGTACATGATATAGAGAGAATTGTGGATTTTTATTGAGAGAACTAATTGGAAGAGTCCCAGCTCAACCGCTAGTCATTTTTTTTGCTTTAGATAATCACTCAGAACCTCTGCACCTGTGTGGCAGAGGAAGTGCAGACTGCTTTACTCAATCCAAGGAAAATAATTAGGATTAAGTGGAAAAAAGTTGTACAACACCCATGTACATACTCCACAGCGCTATACAGATGTAAGACAATTTACTGTCTTTCTAAAATTGTATTTCCTTTTATAATATGATTATTATTGTCATTTTATGCACTAGTATTGAGCATGGTTTAATACTTACCTTAAGTAATTTATTAAGGCAAATAATTATTTTTGTTTTAAATCTTAAAAGTAGTAATAGTAACTATTCTTTATGGAATATTTAGTATGTACCAAGCCCTGAGCTAAATGTTATACATATCAGTGTTACATTTAACCCTTAAACAATCCTATAAGGTAACTATTATTGCTATTTAATTTTATAGAAGAAACTGGGTTTCAGGACATTAAAATGACAACTGCTTGATTTAAGAACCAAGATTCAAAGCCAGTTCTATTTGACATCACAGTCTATTTAGCATATAGAAAACAAATCCAAGAAAGGCATTATGAAGTCATTAATAGCTAAGTTTCAACAGTAGCACACAAATGGATTTGAGTCTTACTCTAATACTAGGTGTGTGATCTTGGGCAAGTTCCCTTTGCATGTCTATATTTCTTCATTTATAAATGGGGATTAATGTGGAACTTACTTTATGGAGCTGTTATTAGGTTTAGATGAGATATGTGTCCATGTAAAGTACTTAGCGTAGTATCTGTCACACAATACATACACAGCAAATGTTTGCCTTTATTATTTAATCTTCTTAAATTTAGGTCCCTCACTCAAAAAATGAAGATGAAAATAAAATAACACCTACCTCAGAATGATGGTGCAAGTGTTATGAGACTATTATTTTTAAAATGGCACTGGGCATATAAGTGCTCGGTAAATGATAATTATTATCATTATCATCATCATCATCATCATGATGCCAATGATTCATTAACTTGTAGAGATGCTTGCTAAATTTTGTAGGTAAATTTAGGCAAGAAGACATCCTCACACTTTGGATTATGATCTGTCCAGTATCGTTCTGGTGAGCATCTACTCTGAATTGCAATATATTTGCTTAAAATTCTGTTGGTTGCAGATATTTGTTACCTTTGTCACCTCCTAAACTGTACCAAGAAAAGCCCAATGGCTCTGATGAATTGCCTAGCATCCCGTTAGGGCTCACTTAATAGTTGATAGCATAAGGAGAAAATATTATTTGTTTTATTTACTGAGCCAAAAAAAAGGAAAAAAAATCACTAAGAGCAGGGAGTTTGTATTTCACAACACTCAATGTTAAGTGAGTATCTGTAAAAATAATTAATTAGAACAATTCCTTAGTCAACTGTAATTTAAAAAATATATATCTGCAAAGGGATATGGTGTGAGATAAAGAGACAGACACCACCATATGCAACATACATTTATAATGTAGAATATGTAATCTATTTATGGAATATTAATGGTATTTTTCTTTATGCTAGTATTAGATATATTTTAATGTAAGGTTGAAAGTAAATTAGGAAAGATCTGGAATGTCCTGCTAAGGAGTTTAAATTTTATACATCAGCAGCTGAATAAAGTGGAATGTGCTCTCTTTGTTGCTAATTTGTAGTGGTATGACTCTAATGTACATAAAGTACAAGGATAAAAATGACAAGGAGTTGGGAGTTGCAGTAGGCAAAAGTAGAACTAGGAAAAGTAATTACAGTAAAATTAAATAGGATTTCCAAATAATACAATTTTTTTTACATTTGTGTTCAAGAAATATAAAATAAGAAAAAGGCTAAACTGTACTTTCTAGTCTCCAAATACCATCAACCAAATTTTACTTTTATAATTTATATTTGAAAAAATGAAATTGAACCATATCTTCCCCTTAATGAGGAGTGTGTGTGTGTATGTGTATTAGCACACTTTGTTTTCCCCTTCTTTATTAATTGCCATGATACTACCCTCAAATTAATGTATCATTTTGTTTAACAACAAATATTAAGTGTCTGCCTTGCTCTAGGTGTTGTTCTGGCATTTGACAGATATAAGTAAGCAACACTGGAAAAGATGGCTTCCTTCTTGCACTCTATCAGAGAAGAAAAAAATAAATATCTTAAAACCAAAAATCATAATATCATAAAAATATGTTATGTTAAAAGGCTATTAATAATATGTAACATTTTAGAATTCTACACGGACATAATACCATGAGGGAACTTGACCTCTCACTATATTTTATGTTTTATCTTTGAAAAAGTATACATGCCAATTGTTAAGTTCTAGGAAATCATATCCCATTAATTCACTTTGATAGTTGCAAGATGCAGATTGATCCCATTTCAAGCCTCCTTTGGATTTCTAATCGGCTTGGCTATGCATTAAAATGTAGAGAACTGTGGTCATGAATTTGTATTCAGCAAGCATTGGTAGCATGTTTCACGCACGTGGAAATATATAAAGACATAAGAAAATGTGCTATGCAGGCCACTTGGAGAAATACATCCTTGAAGATTTAGGTAGATATAGATACTGAAGTGGTCGCTGTGAATACAATGCATACTTTCATCTCATTTTAGTATAACTTCCTTGTTTAGATTTGTTTTCACCTGTCTGTGAATTCCTGAAGGACAGAAACCCTATGATTTATCATTAAACAGGCTAACTGCCAGCTCCATGACCAAGAGTGGCCAGATTAACTCCCAATGAGAAGAAATCCTATCCTAGAGTCTGAGTTTATTAATCTATGGTCTGGGCTTTTGAGAGTTCTGCCAATTGATGTCAGAAGCCCTAACCAGTAAGACTTAGTCATATGCCTAGAAATATTTCAAGATTGGTCTTCCACACCTAGATTATTTCCAATACATTATTGGCTAGCTTGTGAAACTAATCCTTTTTCACTGACATGATTGGGAAATTCAGTCATAAAAAGTCTACGCAAAGATCTGGTAGATATAGTTTTAAAAGGAGTAGGATAAGAAAAATGGCAGAAGGATAAGAAAAATAAAAAAAAATAAGATAGACTTCTGAATGGGCTTTGTAAAGAGGTTCTATAATTATTGTTTAGTTTTAACGCCCTTGGGTCTTTTCCCTGTCTTGTATTAATTTCTTCCATTCATTAACAATTCAACAGTGGCTTCTATTTCTTTTTCTGCCCCCCAGGTTTTTTTTTGTTGTTGTTGTTGTTTTTTGGGATGGAGTCTCACTCTGTCACCCAGGCTACAGTGCAGTGGTACGATCTTGGCTCACTGCAACCTCCACCTCCCAGGTTCAAGCGGTTTTGTTTCATCTTCTCTCTTTCTCTCTGGGATCTTCCTTCTGTTTTTTATAATAGTCTTCATTTTATCTAAGGAATTGGCTTACAAAGATGTCCTCAATTTCTCTGATTTCATTCTCTAGTATATAGCTTGTCGTGGCAACCCTTATCACTGAAATTTGTCTGTGGTGGAAAAATAACACTTTCCTTATGACATAAGATGAACAAGCTCTCTGACCTAAAGACTGCTGTAGTCAAGCATATCTTCAGATGCTTGGTCTTGTGAGTTCTGAGAATGTTGTCATTGAGGATGCCTGGCTGATCTCCACCCCTAACTCTCATGCATGCTGCTAACTGTTGGTACTCCACTGAGTGTAAGGATTTCGTCAATATGTATCTTTAATTTACTAAGGTTTTATTTCTGTTTAGAATGATTAAATTATAGATTTTGATTTTAGACCAACATTTTAAATTTATAAAGATAAGTTTTAGAAAGCTCTTGCTACCATTTTTCTTATCCTTTTCTTTTTAAAACTATATATGATCTTTTGCGTAGGCTTTTTATGGTTTAATTTCCCAGTCACGTCAGTAAAAATGGATTAGTTTCACAAGACATCCAGTATTGTATTTGAAATAACCTACACATGGAAGAACACTCTTTGAAATATTTGTAGGAATATGAGCAAGGCTTGCTGGTTAGGGTTTCTGATATCAGTTGGGGCAACTCTCCAAAGCCCAGACCATAGATCAACAAGCTCAGACTCTAGTATGGATCTAAAAGGCAGAGTGTATTGCCAGTTTTGGCTTCCAGTGGAAAGTCCAAGCTGATAACTGAAGCTAGTGTACATGTTGTATACCAAAATCGATTCTACATTAGGTAGCTAGTCACTAACAGTTGTCACAATGAGGTGAAACAAATATCCCAAGATGAGTCAGCCCAGTTAAGATCGTTAATTTCAAAGTGTGGAAGACTGGTAATTTTACACAAAATTCTACCTCATAATAGTATGAGTTTGGGAAAGCAGCATAGTCTTTCTGAGACTTAGGTGCTCATATATTTGCAATGAAGAGAATAAAATGTTGTACAATTTACAAGCACTGTTAATGTTGAAGCATTTATACATGTTTGAATCAGAGGAAGTTATGCTTAGTATCTAAAAATCTAGTGTTGAGGGCAAATAATGCTAATAGCAAATATATTTATTTCACAGGGTAATAATAATGCTTTACTTTTCTATAATATGTCATTGCTTGCAAAGCAAATATACAAATATTATCTCAAATCTTTACACAGTAAATAAGACAGGGCTTATTATTTCATTTAAAGTTAAAGATGTTAAAAAATAAACATTTAAATGTTGATATCTTTAATTTAAAAGAGAAATAAGTCACATCCTAAAATGGCTTAAAGTTAAAAGTGATGTTGCTGTCTTATATAATAACAGAGTCTGAGGTTAAGGGTAGTATAGGCATGACTGAATTGGGGGCTAATTAGAAAATATTCTTACTTCATTTCTCTGAAATATTATTACTGATTATATTTTTCTTCATTCCTAGGCATGATGTGGTATCACTAATCCCAGCACTTTCAGAGCCTGAGGCGGGTGGATCATGAGATCAGGAGTTCAAGAACAGCCTGACCAAGATGATGAAACCCCGTCTCTACTAAAAACACAAAAATTAGCCAGGTGTGGTGGCAGGCACCTGTAATCCCAGTTACTTGGAAGGCTGAGACAGAGAATTGCTTGAACTCAGGAGGCGAAGGTTGCAGTGAGCTGAGATCATACCACTGCAATCCAGCCTGGGTGACAGAGCAAGACTCTGTCTCAAAAAAAAAAAAAAAAAAACTATCATAGAGACGGGTTCAATCTTTTAACAATTTCTCTAAAATTTCTGAGCATAATTGCAATTCAATAGGCTTGCATGATATGCCCATCCGTCAACTAGCAGTTGGATGTAGAAGACTACGATTTGTTACCAGTCAAATAATGTTCAGTGCGTGGAACAGCATAGTGGGAGGTGAAACTTTCTCTTTTGGCCCACCTGAACAGAGGTCTATAGAAATGAACAACCAAATGAAAATTTGGCTAATGCTCAAGAAAGAAGAAAGAATGCTGGGGATGGCAACAGAAATGCCTGCTTCTGTAGATGAACAATTAAAGGTGTTATGGTGTAGGTTCGAACAGAATACAATGCACACAAAAGCAGAAGTAAACAAAAGAATGATTTTTTTTTCTAAATTAAAAGATACGAGAAAGTGACTGAGAAAAAGAATTTATGTGCAAGTGTGCAGCAACCTGAAAGATGAAAGAAAAGAAAATGGTTGCAATGATTTCTAGAGTAACTAAAGTAATGTGAGTCATAGTAGATGAGCCCTGAAAATCTTCATGAAAAGCAGTCCACTTGCAGAATTGCACAGGCCTTCTTTGGATTGTCCGTTTTGATATGTACAATTCTAACTAAAGGTATGACGAGATGAATTCCACAGACAATATATCTGAGACAGACATATCCAGGAGAACTATTTTTCTATTCAATATACTTTTAACTGCTTCATTTCACCAGACTACATGCCATAACAGGTTTAAACACTATTAAACTCTATTAAACAGTGATAAAGATATGCGCTCATCTCTGAAACATGAGCACAGCTCATGAAATTCCCTGCTGAGAAGCTATCGGTTTGCATCTCTGCTGAAGTTACAGCCCATAAATGTAGGCTTGAGTTCTCAGTAATTATTCTTTCCTTTCAGATCATCAGAAGGAAAATAACCTCATGTATTTATAGCTATTTCTACCAGGTATTCAATGATTATTTGTTGATTTTTACATTGATTTTCATACAGGATGTTGTTATTTGAAAGAATTTGTTGGTGGGAACGATCTAATTGGACTGATTACATAGGCAGCATGGCCTTCATAACGAGCTCTGTCCTATTTGCTGACATTTGCAAATCTAGGTTAGAGAGGGAGGAAAAGGAAAAGAGAAAGAGAGAGAGAGGAAAAGAGCTGATGATAATTCCCTTCAGCTTAGTTCATTGGTGATCTGTAGCCTTTTTCAAAGTTGAGTGTATATAATATATATTTCAAATATCATGTAATTATTTACATTTTTTTTTTTTTTTTTTTTTTTTTTTGAGACGGAGTCTCGCTCTGTCGCCCAGGCTGGAGTGCAGTGGCCGGATCTCAGCTCACTGCAAGCTCCTCCTCCCGGGTTTACACCATTCTCCTGCCTCAGCCTCCCGAGTAGCTGGGAGTACAGGCGCCCAATTATTTACTTTAAAAATAATATTTTAGCCTGTAACCCCAGGGTTTGGTAGGCCAATGCAGGCAGATCACCTGAGATCAGGAGTTCAAGACCAGCCTTGGCAACATGGTGAAACCCCGTCTCTACTAAAAATACAAAAAAATTAGCCAGGCGTGGTGGTGGGAACCTGTAATCCCAGCTCCTCAGGAGACTGAGGCAGGAGAATTGTTTGAATCCGGGAGGCGGAGGTTTCAGTGAGCCAAGATGGTGCCATTACACTCCAGTCTGGGCAATAGAGCAAGATTCCATCTCAAAAAAAAATAAAAAAAATAACAAATAATAATATTTAAATGTGAAAACAATTTTAAAGTTAGAGCTTATTTGATTACCTTAAAAGCTGCATCACCTTGACAATAGCCCATCCAAACTATTGTACAAAAATTGGCTAAACGTAGAGTTTATAATACTAAGGTGACTATCCTGTAGCCAATCTGGTAGCCATATAACTCTGGAAAATTATTGTGAAACAGCACAAAGGTTATATTATATAACCTATAAAGGAAATATATAACAATGGTAAGTGACACAGAGGTTATATTGGCAATATATATGCATTGGAAATATGAATGGATGATATATTATATATTGTTATGTATTTGTCTCAGGATGGTGCTGAGACAATTTAGTAATATAATAGGTAGAACAATTTTTTTTTCTACCAAAATTGACCTAAAGAACTTTATGGGGTTACTTTGCAAACATGACCATAAATTCTAGTAGACTGTCTTATTAACTTTATTTGAAACTAAGTCTGTTTTTTAAATTGTATAAATATGAATGCATTAAAAATATACGCCAAATCATTTGAATGACTATTCTGTCATCACTTTTTGTGACCTTAGGATAAGTTAGAATTTTTTCATGCTCCACATTTTCATTTGCATACAAACAGATTATTTTAATTTTTAATAGAATAAAATGCCTAAATGTTTTAATCAATAAAGACTGCCATAAGATATTATAACGTATTTATTCTATCTAACTGTATGCTTGTTCAAGAGTACAGCGACTATTGTTAACAATGTACTATATATTTCAAAATAGCTAGAAGTGAGGACTTAAAATATTCTCAACACCTAGAAATGATAAATGCTCACAGTCATGGATATCCTATTTATCCTGACTTGATCATTAGACATTCTATGCATGTAACAAAATATTACAGGTACCCTATAAATATGTATAAACATCATGTATCAACTAAAAATAAAAAAATACTGGCAATGTGGATGTGCAGAAGATGTGGAAACTATGAGTAAAAAAGAGTTTGGGAATGCAGAACTGCATAATTCATCAAACAGAAATTCAACAGTTATTTTGCCTAATTCTATGATGACTCTTTGGGGACGCCAAAGAGATTAACAACATGCCACTGAGATATACCAACTATATTTATACTGTGTTTATTTAAAAATAAGAAAAATTTAAAATAAGGAAAATGTCAGTTTTGTGAAATTTAAGCAGACAAAAGTGAAGCAGAGAAATGAAAAGGGAGGAAAGGATCAGGAATTGAGGAATGTGGTTTAAAAAATGTAGGCAGAGTTGGAAAAAAAAAAGGAGTATAGCACATTTTTAAAAAACAGAACAAAACCCAGAGTTTGTTGGAATGGCACTGATTGTTCTATCAGATGTCTCTCAGAGTACCCAGTTTCCTGGGTTTCCTAATACATTTCACATCAATGTTTTCAAACTCAACCGAACATTGAAATATTAAATTAATATGTTCAAGAGATAGAATAGTACGGTAATTAAGAGCCTAGCTCCTAGAGACAGACCAACTGGACTTGAGTTTTGGTTTTGCGATTTAATTGCTGTAACCTTGGTCAAGGTATTTAACTTATCTGAGCCCCAGTTTCCTTATCCATAAAATTGAATTATTAAGATCTCCTTCATGGGTTAGTTATGGTAATTATATGTATTATGGTATTGCTTATATGTGCTAGGCACATAATAAGTCTTATTGCTTATTATTATCATTACCAACATAGCACATAATTACTAGAATAACTTTTTAAAATTTAGTTTTATTTTATAACAGCTTAAGATTACAGAAAATTTGAAGATAGTACAGATAATTGTCATACATACACACCTAGCTTCCCCTATCATTAACATCTTACAAATGTATAGCATATTTTTTACAACTTATAAACCAATATTGATGTATTATTATTAAGCAATGTCAATACATTTTTCAGATTTTCTTAGTATTTACCTAATGTCTGTGTGTTCCAAATTCCCATCTGTGATATCGTATTGCATTTAGCTTTTGTGTTTCCTTAGGCTCCTCTTTACCATGGGATTGTTTCACATTTTTCTTGTTTTTGACAACCTACACAGTTTTAAAGACTATGAGTCAGATGATTTATAATGTGTTCCTCAATTAGGATTTGTCTGATGTTTTTCTCATGATTAGGCTTGGATTATGGGTTTTAAGAGGAAAATCACAGAGGTTAAGTACCATTTTCATCACATCATACAAAGAGTACATATTACCAACATGTCTTAACACTATTGATTATGGCCTTGAGCAACTGGCTGGAGACAGTGTTTTTCAGTTTTCTTCACTATAAAGTTACTTTCCTCCTGCCCTGCCCATCCTATAAATTTTGGAAGGATATCGCTATTCACCACTCACACTTAGAGTGTGGGAATTACCTTTGACCTTCTCAAGGGAGAAATATCCACATAAATTACTTAAATTTTGTACAAGAGATTTGTGTATTTTTATTCATTCATATTTTTATTGATACATAATAATTGTACATATTTATGGAACACATATGATATTTTGATACACATATACAATGAGTAATGACCAATCAGGATCATTGGAATATCCATCACCTCAAGCATTTATCATTTCTTTGTGTTGGAAACATTCCACATCTTCTTTTCAAACTCTTTTGTAATACTCAGTAAATTTTTGTTAGCTTTTGTCACTCTACTTTGCTACTGAACACTAGAATTTGTTTATTCTATATATTTTTGCACCCAGTAGCCAACCTCTCTGTATCACCCCTCTCTGGACTACCCCTCTTAGGCTCTTGTAATAATGATTCTACTCTCTGCCACTGAGATCAACTTTTTTACTTCTCATAAATGAGTGAGAGACTCTAATATTTATCTTTCTATGCCTGCCATTTCACTTAACATAATGTCCTGCAGTTCCATCCATGTTGCTACAAATGTCAGAATTTTATTCTTTTCCATGGGTGAATAATATTCCACTGGGTACATATGCCATATTTCTTTATCCATTGATCTGTTTATAGCCATTTATGTGGCCTCCAAACTTGGTTACTATGATGAGTGCTTCAGTAAACATGGGAGTGCACGTGTCTCTTCCATATACTGATTTCATTTAATTTGGATATATACCCAGCAATAGGATTGGTAGATCATGTGATAGATCTATTTTTATTTTTCTGACGAAACTTCACACTGTTTTTTTTTATAGTGGTTGTACTAATTTACCTTCCTACCAACAGTGTACTGGAGTTATCGTTTCTCCACATTCTTGCCAGCATTTGATAATTTTGGGGCTTTTTGATAATAGTCGTGTTAATCAGAGTGAAATTGTATCTCAGTGGGGTTTTGATTTGCATTTCCCTAATAATTAGTGATGTTGGGCATTTTTTCATATACCTGTCGGCCCTTTGCATATCTTTTTCTGGAAATGTCTATTCAGATCATTGATCCATTTAAAAAATCCAATTATTTGTTTTTTTGCTGCTGAGTTGTTTGAAAATTGCTTACATATGATGATTATTATTCCCTCATCAAACTGATAATTTGCATATTTTTTTTCCCATTCTTTAGGTGCCTTTCACTAGGCTGATGGTTTCTTTTGCTGTGAAGAAGCTATTTAACTTGATGTAATTCTATTAGTCTGTATTTGATTTTGTTGCAGTGCTTTGTAATTCTAATTGTCCAGATCTTTCACCTCCCTGGTTAGCTGTATTCCTAGGTGTTTTATTCCTTTTGTGACTATTGTGGATAGGATTACATTCTCAATTTGGCTGCCAGCTTTGACATTATTAATGTACATAAATATTACTGAATTTTGTATAATACATTGATTTTGTATCCTGAAACTTTGCTGAAGTTGTTTATCAGATCTAGTAGTTTTGGGGCAGAGACTACTATTGGCTTTTCTCAGTACAGAATCATATCATCTGTGAACAGAAATAGTTTGACTACCTCTCTTCCTATTGGGATGCCTTTTATTTCTTTCTCCTGTTTGATTGCTCTGGGTAGAACATCCAGTAGTATGCTGAATAGTAGTGGTGAGAAAGGGCATCCTTGTCTTGTTCCGGTTCTCAAGGAGAATGCTTCCAGCGCCATTTTCATGTTCAGTATGAGGTTGGCTGTGAGTTTGTCATAGATAGCTGTTATTATTTTGAGGTGTTTCTTCGATGCCTAGTTTGTCAAGAGTTTTTTAACATGAAGGGATGTTGAATTTTACTGAAAGCCTTTTCTGCATTTATTAAGAAGATCATGTGATTTTGTTTTTAGTTCTGTTTTTGTAATGATTCACATTATTGATTTATGTATGTCAAACCAGCCTTGTATCCCAGGAATAAGGCCTATGGGATCATGGTGGATTCGTTATTTGATGTACTGTTGGATTCTCTTGACTAATACTTTGCTAAGAATTTTTTTTTTTTTTTAATCTATGTTCATCAGGGATATTGGCCTAAAGTTCTGTTTTCTTATTGTGTCTCTGCCAGGTTTTATGTATCCCAATAATACGGGCCTCATAGAATGAGTTAGAGAGGAACTCTTCCTTGATTTTTTTGAATAGGTACAGTAGGACTGGTACCAGCTCTTCCTTATATGTCTGTCGAAATTTATCTCTGAATCCATCTGGTCCATGGCTTTTTCTTGTTAATAAGTTTTTTTAAAGTATCTATTCTTTTTTGGAACACATTATTGGCCTGTTCAGCACTTCATTTTCTTGATTCAATCTTGAGAGGATGTATGTTTTAAGGAATGTATCAATTTCTTCTAGGTTTTACGGTTTGTATGCAAATAGGTGGTTATAACAATCTCTGTGGGGTTTTTTTGTTTGTTTGTTTTCTTTGTATTTCTGTGGGATTGGTGGTAATGTCCCCCTTAGTATTATGTATATTTGGATCTTCTCTCTTTTTTCCCTTCATTATTCTAGCTAGTGCTGTATAAATCTTAAATGTTCTATCAGAGAACCAACTTCTGGTTTATTTGATTTTTTGCATGATTTTTTTCTCATCTCTATTTTGTTCAGGTCAGCTCAGATTTTGGTTATTTCATTTATTTCAGTAGCTTTGGAATTTGTTCTCTCTTGTTTTTCGAATTCCTCTAGGTGTGATTTTAGGTTGTTAATTTGAGATATAACTTTTTGGTGTGTGTGTTTAATGCCGTAAACATTCCTTGTAACACTGCTTTAGTTGTATCCTAGAGATTCTGGTATGTGGTATCTGTATTTTCATTTATTTCAAAGAATTTCTTGATTTCTGCCTTAATTTCATTGCTTACCCAAAAGTCATTCAGGAGCAGATTGTTAAATTTCCGTATAATTATGTTATTTTGAGATATCTTCTTGGTATTGATTTGCATTTTTATTGAAACTATGGTCTAAAACTGTGGTTGGCATGCTTTTTTGTTTGTTTGTTTCTTGAGAATTATTTTATGGTGCAGTGTGTGATTGATTTTAGAGCATATGCCATGTGCAGTTAAGAATGTATTGTGTAGATGTCTGTTAGGGCCCTTTGGTCAAGTATTAAGTTTAGGTCCTGAATATTTGTACTAGTTTTCTGCCTGAATAATCTGTCCAATATTGTTAGTGAGCTGTTGAAAATATCTGCTATTTGTGTGTGTTTATCCGAGTCTCTTTATAGGTCTCTAAGAATTTATTTTATAAATCTGAGTTCTCTAGTGTTGGGTGCATATATATTTAGGATAGTTAAGTCATCTGGTTAAACTGAATGTTTTATCATTATATAATGCCCTTCTTTTTCTTTTTTGATCATTATTGGTTTAAAGTTTGTTTTTTCTAAAGTAAGAATGGCACCCCTGCTCTGTTTTTGCTTTCCATTTTCTTGGTAGATCTTTATCCCTTTACTTTGAGCCTATGGGTGTCATTGCACGTTAATGGGTCTCCTGAAGACACCATACAGTTGGGTCTTACATCTTAATCCATCTTGCTACTCTGTGCCTTTTAATTGAGGCATTCACTCCATTTACATTCAAGGTTAATATTAATATGTGCAGATTTGATTCTGTCATCATGTTTTTAGGTGGTTATTATGCAGATGTCATTGTGTAGTTGCTTTATGCTAATTGTTCACGTACTTAAGTGTGTTTATGTGGTGGCCAGTAAAAGTCTTATTTCCATGTTTACACTCCCTCAAAGACCTTTTATAAGACAAGTCTGGTAGTGAAAATTTCCTTAGCATTTTCTTACCTGAAACGGATTTTATTTAGCCTTCGCTTATGAAGCTTAGTATGACTGGATATGAAATTTTTATGTAGAATTTCTTCTCTTTAAGAATTGCTGAATATAGGCTCCCAGTCTTATCTGGCTTATAGGATTTCTGCTGAAAGGTCTGATATTAGCCTGATGGAGTTTCCTTTGTCAGAGACCTGCCACTTCTCTCTAGCTGCCTTTAATATTTGTTCTTTCATATTGACCGTAGTCAATTTAATGAATATATGTCTTGGTTGTGGTTGTCTTGCATAGTACCTCACAGGGGTTTTCTGAATTTCCTGGATTTGAATGTTGACCTTTCTAGCAAGTTTGGGAAATTTTTCACGGATAATATACTCAAATATGTTTTGTATGTTTCTTGCTCTTTCTTCCTCTCTTTCAGGAACACCAATAAGTCAAAGGTTTGGTCTCCAAATAATCTCACATTTCTCAGAGGTTTTATTCAGTTTTAAAAATTTGTTTTTACTTTTTTCTGACTGAGTTAATTTGAACAATGGATCTTTCACCTCTGAGCTTCTTTCCTCAGCTTGGTCTATACTTCTATTAATACTTCTGATTGTATTATGAAGTCTTGTAGTGAATTTTTTACTTCTATAAGATCAATTTGGCTCTTTCTTAAAATGGATATTTTATTTTGCTGATAATGAATTAGTAAAAGGAAATCACTTTACTGTATCCCTTAAATTCCTTGTGTTGGGATTCAACTTTGTATTGAATCTTGATAATGTGTATTGACATCTAGAATCTGAATTCTATGTCTCTTATTTCAACCATTTCACTCTGGTTAAGAACCATTTCTGGGGAGCTAGCGCAGTCATTTGGAGGTAAGAAGACACTCTGGCTTTTAGGGTTGTTAGGGTTCTTGCACTGGTTCTTTCTCATCTGTGTGGGCAGATGTTCCTTTAAGCGTGGTATAATTTGGGTATACTCTGTTGGCTTCATTTCTGGATGTTTTCAGAAGACTGAGACTTTGTGCCGAGACTTTTTTATTTGTAGCTGAATTCTTACCCTTATTTTCATTAGCAAGGTATATTTGGTGTTGTAGTTTGGGCTGCAATCTAGTAGATGGTGCTTAAGCATAATGGCCAGTAAGTAGGGTCTTACTCAGATGCCTGGCTCCTTTGTATTTCTTCATGTTTGCAGCTGTGCTCTCTCAGTGCTCTGAGAATGTGAGCTCCTCTTTTAATCAAATGCTAGCCAAAGATCTTAGCTTGTCACTCCAGCCTGTGCACCACAGCTGTTGCGTAAGTTCAGGCATTTTGTTCTCTTCTCAGCTTGGGGGTAGCAGGGGTGGGGACACTGAGAGTAGCAATGGCTGAAGGCTTGTCATTTATCTCTGGGAGCTCCATCCCATAGTAATGCAGAGCCACTGCAGTCAGAATGATCAGTTTGGGCTGGGGCAGCTGCCTTAAGGGCCCAAGCCAGGGGTAACTGCCTGATGAATAGTGGGGAGAGGGGCTTGCAGGGAAGACAGTGTGGCCTCTTCTCCATAGGGCAGCTGTGGCATGCTGGAGGTACAAGTAAAGCACTCAGGGTCTTCATTCCTTCTCCAGTCTGGTGGCAAAAAGCCAGACACCACTGCAGTGGCAATGATAGAGGAGCTGTCAGTTGCCTATGGAAATTCCACCTAGGAGCAAAACAGAGCTGCTGCCAATGGAAATGTTCACCTAGGGGTGGGATGACTTTGCTGTAAGCCCAAGGTGGAGACCCTCCCTGGTCAAGAGCAGGGGTTGGGGGATCAAAGGGAGGAGACATTGGGCTTCTCTTTGTATGGCAGCTGTGGTATGCTGGAGGTGCAAGTAAAATGAGCAGGGTCTTTATTCTTTCCTCAGGCCAAGAGTAACAAGGACAGTACTGCTGGAGCAGAAATGACAGAGGGTCTGTTGACTGTCTCTGGGAACTCTGCCCCAGAGAAATGCAGAGCCACCATCAACCAAAGTGTTCAGGTGTTGGTAGGGTGGCTGTACCAGGGGCCCAGGTCAGGAGGCCCTTCCCAGTGAGAAGTAGCAGGGGCAGAGATTCATATGGGAAATTGTCTGGCTTTTTTTCTATAAGGCAACTGTGGAATGCTGGAGGTCTGCAACAGTCCTTGAGCTCTTTGCTCCCTCCCCAGCCTGAGCGCAGTACGGGCAAGGGTTATGGCAGCAGCAGAAGCTGTGGGCATGTCAGTTACCTCTGGGAGCTCCATCCTAGAGAAATGCAGCTTGAGTGCTAAAAAGGGACGGGGAAACTGTGCTGGAGTCCCAGACCAGTGTTTTTTTTCTAACAAGGTGCAATGGAGGCAAAGACTATAGTCCATTCACTCTTCAGCACTGTGGATGAGATCCTTATTCTGGGGGCACACAACATAGCCTGTCCTTCTTTTTGGCAGAGCTATAGCAGCTGGTGCTGAGGTGCTCAGGAATCCAAGGCCTTTGGGGCTCTGTGTGGCCCTGAGTGGTGACTCTGCCCATACTGCATGCAACTCTACCTGTCGGTGTGAAGGCGCCAGTGAAGGGGGTGGTTAGGGGAGATCTTCTGTCGCCAGGACTGCAAAGATCCATGGCAGAAGTTTGGGTCCTTGGGAACTCTCATTTACTCAAACTTTCCCAGCAGTGGGGAGCCTCCCTTGACTCTGTGCCAGTCCAAGGGGGTGACTGTCCTGCCTTGCTCCTCTCTGCTCTCTATGGGTTGTCATTACTTGCTTGATGAATCCCATCGTGGCCCCCTGAACAATCCATTTGAAGAGCTAGTGTTTATTCAATACTCTATCTCCTCTCCACAAGAACAGTGCAAACTAGCTGCTTCTAGTCATCCATCTGGTGGCAGTGTCTGGATATTTTAACAATATTAATAATTTCAATCCATGAGCATGGGATATCTTCCCATTTTTGTGTCTCCTTCAATGTCTCTGATCAACATTTTATAGTTTACATTGTAGAGATGTTTTACTTCTTCTGTCAAGTTTATTCCTAGGTATTTATTTTGTAGTTATTGTAAGTTGGATTGCTTCTTGATTTTTTTCGGATAGTTTGCTATTGGTGTATAGAAAAGATATTGACTTTTGTATATTGATTTTGTATCTCATAATGTCACTGAATTTATCAATTCTAATAGTTTTTTTAGTTGAGTCTTCAGGTATTTCTAAATATAGAATCATGTCATCTGTAACAATAATAATTTAACTTTTTCTTTCCAGATTGGATAACATTTATTCCTTTATCTTTTCAAATTGCTCTGGCTAGGACTTCCAGTACTATGTTAAATAACATAGGTAAAGTAAGCATCCTTGTCTTGTTCCAGATATTAGAGGAAAGGCCTTCTATTTTTCCTCATTCAGTATTATATTAATTGTGAGTTTGTCATATATGGTCTATATTGCTTTGAACTATATGCCTTCTATATCCAGAGTTTTGAGAACTTTTATCATGATGGATGCTAAATTTTATTAAATGCTTTAAAAAATATATTTAAATAAGCATAAGACTTATTTTCTTGATTTTGTTAATATCATATATCATGTTTATTTGTGTATGTTGAACCACCTTTCTTTGTATCCTTGAGATACATCCTACTTGATCATGATTGATCAACTTTTTAATGTAACATTGAATTCAATTTGCTAGTATTTTCTTGAGGATTTTTGCCGCTATGTTTTTAAGGGATATTGGCCTGATGTTTTCTCCTTTTGTTGTGTGCTTGCCTGATTTTGTTATAATGGTAATTCTGGGTTCATAAAATGAGTTTGGAAATAACCTTTTCTTTGCAATCTTTTGAAACCATTTGAGTAGAATCTAGTATTAGTTCTTCTTTAAATGTTTGGTAGAATTCAGTAGTAAGCCAGTCATGTTCTGAGCTTTTCTTTGATAGCATACGTTTTGTCACTGCTTTGATCTCATTACTTGTTGTTGCTCTATACAGGCTTATTTTTTATGTGAATTTTATATATAGAAAACTCAGCAGTGCACATTTAACCCAGTTTAATGGCAAATTATTTATCCTTTACCTTTTCCAGCTTGGCAATGTGAGCCACAGATTTTGGACCCAGAACATTCCCTCCCCAGTGACAGCAGATCTTATCATATCTGCCATTGTAATTGTTCATATTCTGTCTTCAAGCTCATTTATTTCCTCTGTCTAATCAATTCTGCTATTGAAATTTTCTAATGAGTTTTTCAATTTATCTATTGTATTATTTATTTCTTGGATTTTTAAAAATTGTTTCTACTTGGCAAATATATTATTTTATTCTTGAATTGTGTTTCAAATTTTCTTTTGTTTTCTGTTCTTACATTTTTATTTGCAATTTGCTAAAATTCATTAAGGGGATTATTCTGCCTTATCTCTCTGACATTTTACAGATTTTCAATTCTTTTGGGTCCACTGCTGGAGCTTCATTGGTTTATTTTGGTGGTGTCATATGGCCCTGGATTTTTTCCATGTGTGCATTTTTGCACTGATTCTTGTGCATTTGAGGAGACAGACATCTTCTCCAGATTTTTTAGGGGTTCTTTTGTGATGTTAGAACTTTAATAATTAATTTTGAGATTTAAATGCTGACTTGTTGTTCCTTTTAATTCTAGGAAGACTTACTCTGAACAGTGGAACTAAACTATTGCACTGGAACTTACTGCCCTGCCATTGTTTTCTGATCCTGGGTGACTTAAGTAGGCACTGTATTTTAATATTGACCTTTCAGCTTATTCTTAGTCAGTAGTAGGCTTACCACAAACATATGGGCTTTGTGGAAAATCTGTCCAAGGATTTGGGTCTTGCCATGGATTGTGCTTCCTGACACACTACAGAACTGGCCAGTCTCTTCAGTGTGGTATCCCCATTGATCAGAGGGCAGAGTAGCTGCCGAGATTCACATGCCTATTGCTATGATTAGTGTCTGCTCTTTGTCTTGCATTCACTCCAGTTGGTTCAGTCCTCCTGACACTCTCAGTGATTCCTGTAGGATAGGACCAGAGTGGGCTTCCCACAAAGATTCTAAGACCAATGGGAAGATTAAACATCCACTTCCAATTCCCTCCTGCCATCTCAAAAACATAGGTCTAGTTAAATTATGTGTAAATGGCATTAGGCTGGCCTGGGGAAAGGGTGGCACAGTTTGAAATGAACATTCGTGTGACAAGTCATGGCTCGTTTTAATTCTGTGGGCACAGATGTGTCTTTGCTTCTCCCTTGAGCTCTAGTGAATGCTAGGTGGTATTCTTGTCTTGATATAATTCCAGTTGTATCTTTTTTGGGGGTGATGCTTAGAGACCTTCTTTTGCACCATTTTGTTGACATCACTCCACAAACCTACATTTGTCTATTTGTTCTTTTATATCAGTATGAAATAATGAATATGTTCTATATTTTTGGTTATAATCTAATACTTAATTTTGTTGTTCTGTTTTCTAACTTTCTTCAATGGAAATTTTTGCAATTAGCCTCAGTGTCCCTTTGACAAAGTACTATGAGTATGTATGTGTGTAGCAAATCATTACTTTCTGGCACTACAGAATGCACCATGCTCTCTTGTATATTTCTCGACCCAGTCTTAGAATCAACCATTTATCCAGAAAGTCACAGTTCCTTTTAGTATACAATGATATTAAGAGACAAGATCTGACTGCCATCTGTGTTTACAGCTACTGGGATATCCTTGCTTCTAACCTTTGTCAGCTGACAGAAAAAGGAATATTATGTGTGACAGAGAAAGGAATACTAAACTCAGTATATACAAAAAATTATACATATTTTATATGTATCTGTATTTATATTACACATAAGTTTATATTGATGATCTAAATTCTAATGTATTACCACAAGGAACATTCTATCTTTCTCCTCCTGTTTATTTGCAATCTTAAACTTCAAAAGAGGAAAACCTGGCTCTCTCCATTTACCATCCATTTACTGAATTGTTCAATATATACAGTGGTGTTATGACTGTTCATGTACACTGTCATAGAAAAAATATCAACTAGAATACAGAGGTCATATCTAATTTATTTTTTGCTAAGTGTCGTAGTCTTCACTCATTTCCCAAGTTACTCAGGCCAACACCCTGCCCCATACCACTTCATTAAGGTTATTTCATGAAATTTTAATACAATTAGTTTTTTTCACATTCTTTATTTTATCCTGGATCCTCTTATTGCAAATGTTTTTCCTTTTTAAAATATTATACATATTAAAATTCAAACCTGAGTTTCACTCTTTATGATCCAATTCTATGAATTTTAATAAATGCATTGTGTCATATATCCACACTTACAGTATCATAGATAATAATTCACAACTCCCCACATTTTCCTTTCTTTCAACTGTTTTTCTTTTCTTCCAACTGAAAACCTGGTATACATTGAGCTGTCTGGTCATTTAACTATATTAAGTCTTCTGATCCATGAGCATGGGATGTTTTTCCATTTCTTTGAGTTAATCAAAATTTATTTTGTCAGTATTCTACAGATTTTTCTTATACATATCTTTCACTTCCTTGTTAGGCTTTTTTTTTTTTTTTGTAGCTATTGTAAATGGAATTGATTTCTTGATTTAATTCTCGCCTTGATCATTATTAATGTATGGAAATGCTACTGATTTGTGGACATTGTTTTTTGTATCCAGGAATTGAATGCCTTTCACAAATTTAAAAATTTTCTGGAGGAGTCTTTAGGGCTTTGTAAGTATAAGATTATTTTATTAGCAAACATCATTTGACTTCCTCTTTTCCAGTATGGATGTCTTTTATTGCCTTTTCTTGAGTGATTACTCTGGCTAGCACTTCCATTACTATTTTGAATAGGAATGGTGAAAGTGGACATCCTTGTCTTGTACCGATTCTTATAAGGAATGCTTTTATTTTTCCCCTTCCAGTATGTCAGCTGTGGGTTTGTTGTGTATAGCCTTCATTATTTTGAGGTATATTCTTTCTATACCTAGTTTTGGGGGTTTTCATTATGAAAGAATCTCAGTTTTATCAAATGCTATTTCTGTATCTATTGAAATAATCATATGTTTTTTAACCTTAATTATGTTAATATGATTAATCACATTTTTAATTTGTATATGTTAAACCATCCTTGCATTCCTGGGAAAAGAATTCCAATTTGATCATGGTGTATTATCTTTTTATTGTGCTGTTGGATTTAGTTTGTTAGCACTTGTACAAAAATTTTGCAACTATTTTCAATAGGGATATTGTTCTATAGTTTCCTTTTTTTGTTATTTCCTTGACTGACTTTGTTATCCAGACAATTTATTCTATGAGGTCTTCACAGAATGAATTATGGAGGTATCCTTCCTCCTCAACTTTTTGCAAAAGTTTCAGGAGGATTGCTACCCATTCCTTTTCATACATTTGATAGAATTTGGCTTTGGATCTCTGTGGTCCTGGTGTTTTATTTTTTAAGAAAATTTTGTAGTATTGATTTATTCTCACTATTCATTAATGCTTTACTCAGAATTTCTCTTTCTTCCTGGTTCAATTTTCAGAGGTTGTTTTCCAGCAACTTACTCATTTCCTCTTGATTTTATAGTTTGTGAGCATAGAGTTCACAGTATTTCATAGTGGCCTCTGATAATCTTTTGTATTTCTTTGGTATCAGTTGTACTGTCTTCTTTTTCATTTCTGGTTGTGTTTATTTGGATCTTTTTACTTCTTCATTAGTCCACCTGGAAATTAATCAATTTTCTTTATCTTTCTAAAAACCAACTTATTATTTTCTCTATCCATTGTATTGTGTGTGTGCGTGTGTGCTTGTGTGTGTTTCTCAATTTCATTCAGTTCTGCCCTGATCTTTGTTATATCTTTCTGTAGCCAGCTTTGGGTTTATTTTTTCCTTGTTCTTTGAGTCGTGATATGAAGTTGTTAATTTGTAATATTTCTTTTTTTATGTGGGCATTTAACAATGTAAACTTTTCCCCTAGCATTGTTTTTGCTGTATCAAAAAAGTTTCCGTATGTTGTGCTATGATTTTCATTCATTTCAAAATTTAAAATTTTCATCTTACTTTTGTTGCTCTAAAGATTGTTCCACATCATGTTGTTTAACTTTCAGGTTTTTGTACAGCTTCAGTAGTTCCTTTTGGTGTTAATATCTAGTTTTAATCTGTGGTCTGAGAAGATACTTGATATAATTTTATTTAAAAAAATTATTGAGACTTGTTTTATGACCTAACATAAGCTGTATCTTGGAGAATATTCCATGTACTGATGAGAAAATGTATATTCTGTGGTTGTTGGATAGAATGTTCTGTCTGTTGGGTCTATTTATTCTAAAGTCTGGTTTAAGTCCAGTTTTTCTTTGTTCATTTTCTGTCTCAATATTCTATCTAGTGCTATGAGATGGGTATCAAAGCCCCCATTATTATTTTATGATTATTCATATTTTCCTTTAGCTCTAGTAATATTTGCTTTATGAGTCTTGGTGCTCTGATGTTGGGCGCATATATTAGAATATTTAGAATTGTTATATTCTCTTGTGATATTGATCCATTTATCATTACAAAATGATCTTCTTTGTCTTTTTTACTGTCTTTGATTTGATATCTTTATCCAATATAAGTACATACTCCAGCTTGCTTCTGTTTTTCATTTATGTGAAATATCTTTTCTCACCTCTTTACCTGCAATAAGCATTGCAGGTAAAAATGCATTCAATAAGCATTTTTACCAGATAAGTGAGTTTCTTGTAAGCAGCATATAATGACTTCATGTTTTAAAAATTCATTCCGCCAAATTGTATATTTTATGTGAAACATCCAATACATTTATATCCAAGCTTAATATTAGCATATGAGGTTTTGTTTCTGTTATAATGTTGATTTTTGTCTGGTTATTTTGTGAAATTTTTTGTCTTTTTTCCTCTGTTTATCTTTGTTGTTTGGTGAAATTCTGTCATATTGCCATTGAGTTTTTTCTCTTCCTTCTTTGTGTAATTATTTCATGAGATCTGTGTGTTTCTTACCTTCATGTGTTATTATGATAGTGAATACCAATTTTCATTTCCGTGTTTAGAATTATTTTGCCCATTTTTTTTTCAATGTCATGATCTTGGTTCACTGCAACCTCCTCCTTCCAAGTTCAAGTGATTCTCCTGCCTCAGTCTCCGGAGTAGCTAGGAGTACAGTCATATGCCACTATGCCCAGCTAATTTTTTGTATTTTTAGTATGGATGGGGTTTCACCATGTTAGCCACGATAGTCTAGATCTCCTGACCTTGTGATCCATCTGCCTTAGCCTCCCAAAGAGCTGGGATTACAGGCATGAGCCAAAAATTTTATTTCTTTTATTATGAAGCTTATTTAGGCAGGATATAAAATTTATGAGTGGCAGTTTTTTTTTGTTTTGTTTTGTTGTTGTTTTTTTAATAGGACCCCAATTGCTTCTAGCTTGTAAGATTTCTGTTAAGAAGTGTACTCTTGGTCTGATGAGGTTTCTTCAGTAGGTGACTTGACACTTTTGCCAAGTTTGGATTTTTTTTTCCTTCATATTGACTTCAGACAGTGTTATGACAATATGCCATGGTGTAGTCTGTCCTGCAATGTATTGACTGGATGTCTAAAGGTTTTGCTAGACTAGGACATTTTTCTATTGTTTTCTTAGATAGATTTTCTGGAATTTTACTTTTCTCTTTCTTTAAAAAAACTTATGATTTGTGAGTTCAGACAATTTATTTGATACTTTATTTCTTGAAAGCTTTGTTCATTCTTTATTATTATCATTTTCTTTATTTTTATATGACTTGATTAAATCAAAAGACCTGTCTTAAGGTTCTGAGATTCATTCTTTTGTGTGGTGTAGTCTCTTTTTGAAGCTTACAAATTTTTGTTGTAATTCCCTCAATGCATTTATTTCCAGAAGTTCTGTTTTGTTTTTGTTTTTAAATATATTTATCTTCCTGGTGAATTTCTTATTCATATCTTTAATAATTTTCTGATTTATTTGTATAGGTTTTAGATTTGTCTCACATCTCACTGAGCTTCTTTAAAATCAATATTTCGAATACTTTATGTGAAATATTGGAAATTTTTTTCAGTTTATGTTTTGGTAAGGATTCATTGCTAGAGAATTACTTTGTTTTTCGAGGGGGAGGAGGTCATAACACCTTGCTTTTTCACACTTCCAGTATTTTTACACTGATTTATTCCCATATGAAGAAACTTGATTTTTTTTTACTTTTGAATTTACTTTCCTTGGGACAGGAATTTTTTTTTTTTTGGTGGGGGGGGCTTTAGAATGTCATTATGATGTATGTTGAGTAGGACCATTTGGCTTTGCTTCTGGGTGCATTCAGTGGCAAAGACTGTATGATTCCCTCAGTCATAAATAGCCTTAGTGTGGTGGCTTTCTCAGATGCCAATTGTAGTGGTATGCTGGGTCAGTAAGCATTCTCATGACCTCTTGAAAAACTGGGGTGTCCTGGGTGATGGTGGTAGCAGAGATTGTGAGAAGTTTCTCTTCAAGTTCTGAACATTTGTGTCAGCAGTTATTGTAATGAGCTATGCAAATCAACCTCCAGACCAGTAGGTGACACTTACAAGTGAGAGCCAGCTGCAGTGGTGGCAGTAGAGTTTATTCTTAGCCTTTGTTCACTAGGGGTTAACTAGGGGAGGTACTTGGGTGTTCCAGGTGATGAGTTAGACAATGAAATGCTCAGTGGTCCTGGTTCTGTGCTCTGCTTCTGAGGAAGGGGCAAAAGTGACCCAGGCAGGGTTGGGCCAGGCAATCCTGCACTTGGACCCCACAATGATGGGCACAAGGACTGGCCCTGACTGGAGTCAAGGAGCAGTTCTCAGGCCTTGGGAGAAATGCCCCTGCAATGAGTGAAGTAACTGCATCTGTGCTTAAGTCACAGTACCAGGAAAGAGGGGCAGTCCTATCTCCACAGCCAGGAGAGGCAGAAGTAGGCAGGAGTGAGACCTGCTCTGTTCTCATGCCAAACCTGGCAAGGCTTCCTCACGGGACAACTCTGCCAGCTTGTTGGGACTATTAGACAAGTCGCATGCAGAGTGCGCTTCAATCTGTTAAACTTCCCCAGGCTGTAAACCTTGCCAGCTGGGTCAAAACTATGCCTCTAAGACAAATCCCCTCATGCTTTGGTCCTATGAATGGGAGCTGCCAAACTTTTAACATCCATGGCTGGAGACAAAACCACACTCAAATCTCAATTCTGGCCATAGGTTCCCTCCTCTTCTTGAGACCAGAATGCCAATCCCTGGTTTGACACTTTCTAAACTGGTGACTGTTACCTCCACTGGCTGGCAGGTTTCGATACAGCCTGCTGTGAGCTAGCATCAGAAATGGCTTCTTTCTATTTGTCTGCAGGAATGAAAATATGCACGGAACACTTCCCAGTGCCATTCTTTCTCACAGTCTCCTGGCTCGTCCGCATGTTCGATCCAAGGCTTGAGATGGTCAAGAGGCTCCCCTGTGGCTTGGTTTGCATGACTCCCCAATGGGAATGTACGTGTATAACAGAGACACTACCCCATGCCACACATATACTTGGGATTCACTAACTTTCCCCTGGACAAAGTCAATGTCGGTTGCTGTCTGCATTCTTTTTCTCAATATCTGAAGTTTTCTTTTGCTTTTCTGTAGAACTCCTATGTTCTTTTTTTAAGTGGAAATTCATGACATTAATCTCGACACACTATTTTACTATTTCCAAGTGGTTAAGTTATGCTGGCAAAGCCTCTATTCAACAATCTTGGAAGGACAAAAAAGCACCAACTATACTTTTTTTATACTTGACTCATCTAGTGTTTCCTTTTTTTTTTTAATTTTTTTTTTTATTATTATACTTTAAGTTCTAGGGTACATGTGCATAACATGTAGGTTTGTTACATATGTATACTTGTGCCATGTTGGTGTGCTGCACCCGTCAACTCGTCAGCACCCATCAATTCATCATTTTATCAGGTATAACTCCCAATGCAATCCCTCTCCCCTCCCCCTCCCCATGATAGGCCCCGGTGTGTGATGTTCCCCTTCCCGAGTCCAAGTGATCTCATTGTTCAGTTCCCACCTATGAGTGAGAACATGTGGTGTTTGGTTTTCTGTTCTTGTGATAGTTTGCTAAGAATGATGGTTTCCAGCTGCATCTGTGTCCCTACAAAGGACGCAAACTCATCCTTTTTTATGGCTGCATAGTATTCCATGATGTATATGTGCCACATTTTCTTAATCCAGTCTGTAACAGATGGACATTTGGGTTGATTCCAAGTCTTTGCTATTGTGAATAGTGCTGCAATAAACATACGTGTGCATGTGTCTTTATAGCAGCATGATTTCTAATCCTTTGGGTATATACCCAGTAGTGGGATGGCTGGGTCATATAGTACATCTAGTTCTAGATCCTTGAGGAATTGCCATACTGTTTTCCATAATGGTTGAACTAGTTTACAATCCCACCAACAGTGTAAAAGTGTTCCTATTTCTCCACATCCTCTCCAGCACCTGTTGTTTCCTGACTTTTGAATGATTGCCATTCTAACTGGTGTGAGATGGTATCTCATTGTGGTTTTGATTTGCATTTCTCTGATGGCGAGTGATGATGAGCATTTTTTCATGTGTCTGTTGGCTATATGAATGTCTTCTTTTGAGAAATGTCTGTTCATATCGTTTGCCCAATTTTTGATGGGGTTGTTTGTTTTTTTCTTGTAAATTTGTTTGAGTTCTTTGTAGATTCTGGATATTAGCCCTTTGTCAGATGAGTAGATTGCAAAAATTTTCTCCCATTCTGTAGGTTGCCTGTTCACTCTGATGGTAGTTTCCTTTGCTGTGCAGAAGCTCTTTAGTTTAATTAGATCCCATTTGTCAATTTTGGCTTTTGCTGCCATTGCTTTTGGTGTTTTAGACATGAAGTCCTTGCCCATGCCTATGTCCTGAATGGTACTACCTAGGTTTTCTTCTAGGGTTTTTATGGTATTAGGTCTAACATTTAAGTCTCTAATCCATCTTGAATTAATTTTCATATAAGGAGTAAGGAAAGGATCCAGTTTCAGCTTTCCACATACGGCTAGCCAATTTTCCCAGCACCATTTATTAAATAGGGAATCCTTTCCCCATTTCTTGTTTCTCTCAGGTTTGTCAAAGATCAGATGGCTGCAGATGTGTGGTATTATTTCTGAGGACACTGTTCTGTTCCATCGGTCTATATCTCTGTTTTGGTACCACTACCATGCTGTTTTGGTTACTGTAGCCTTGTAGTATAGTTTGAAGTCAGGTAGCGTGACGCCTCCAGCTTTGTCCTTTTGACTTAGGATTGTCTTGGCAATGCGGGCTCTTTTTTGGTTCCATGTGAACTTTACAGCAGTTTTTTCCAATTCTGTGAAGAAACTCATTGGTAGTTTGATGGGGATGGCATTGAATCTATAATAACTTTGGGCAATATGGCCATTTTCACGATATTGATTCTTCCTATCCATGAGCATGGTATGTTCTTCCATTTGTTTGTGTCCTCTTTGATTTCACTGAGCAGTGGTTTGTAGTTCTTCTTGAAGAGGTCCTTTACATCCCTTGTCAGTTGGATTCCTAGGTATTTTATTCTCTTTGAAGCAACTGTGAATGGAATTTCATTCATGATTTGGCTGTTTGTCTGTTACTGGTGTATAAGAATGCTTGTGATTTTTGCACATTAATTTTGTATCCTGAGACTTTGCTGAAGTTTCTTATCAGCTTAAGGAGATTTTGGGCTGAGACAATGGGGTTTTCTAAATATACAATCATGTCATCTGCAAACAGGGACAATTTGACTTCTGCTTTTCCTAACTCTATACCCTTGATTTTTTTCTCTTGCCTGATTGCCCTAGCCAGAACTTCCAACACTATGTTGAATAGGAGTGGTGAGAGAGGGCATCCGTGTCTTGTGCCAGTTTTCAAAGGGAATGCTTCCAGTTTTTGCCCATTCAGTATGATATTAGCTGTGGGTTTGTCATAAATAGATCTCATTATTTTGAGGTATGTTCCATCAATACCGAATTTATTGAGCGTTTTTAGCATGAAGGGCTGTTGAATTTTGTCAGAAGACTTTTCTGCATCTATTGAGATAATCATGTGGTTCTTGTCTTTGGTTCTGTTTATATGCTGGATTACGTTTATTGATTTGCTAATGTTGAACCAGCCTTGCATCCCAGGGATGAAGCCCACTTGATCATGGTGGATAAGCTTTTTGATGTGCTGCTGAATCCGGTTTGCCAGTATTTTATTGAGGATTTTTGCATCGATGTTCATCAGGGATATTGGTCTAAAATTCTCTTTTTTTGTTTTATCTCTGCCAGGCTTTGGTATCAGGATGATGTTGGCCTCATAAAATGAGTTAGGGAGGATTCCCTCTTTTTCTATTGATTGGAATAGTTTCAGAAGGAATGGTAGCAGCTCCTCCTTGTACCTCTGGTAGAATTCAGCTGTGAATTCATCTGGTCCTGGACCTTTTTTGGTTGGTAGGCTATTAATTATTGCCTCAATTTCAGAGCCTGCTATTGGTCTATTCAGGGATTCAACTTCTTCCTGGTTTAGTCTTGGAAGAGTGTAAGTGTCCAGGAAATTATCCATTTCTTCTAGATTTTCTAGTTGATTTGTGTAGAGGTGTTTATAGTATTCTCTGATGGTAGTTTGTATTTCTGTGGGGTCGGTGGTGATATCCCCTTTATTATTTCTTATTGCATCTATTTGATTCCTCTCTCTTTTCTTCTTTATTAGTCTTGCTAGAGGTCTGTCAATTTTGTTGATCTTTTCAAAAAACCAACTCCTGGATTCATTGATTTTTTGGAGGGTTTTTTGTGTCTCTATCTCCTTCAGTTCTGCTCTGATCTTAGTTATTTCTTGCCTTCTGCTAGCTTTTGAATGTGTTTGCTCTTGCCTCTCTAGTTCTTTTAATTGTGACGTTAGAGTGTCAATTTTAGATCTTTCCAGCTTTCTCTTGTGGGCATTTAGTGCTATAAATTTCCCTCTATACACTGCTTTAAATGTGTCCCAGAGATTCTGGTATGTTGTATCTTTGTTCTCATTGGTTTCAAAGAACATCTTTATTTCTGCCTTCATTTCGTTATGTACCCAGTAGTCATTCAGGAGCAGGTTGTTCAGTTTCCATGTAGTTGAGGGGTTTTGATTGAGTTTCTTAGTCCTGAGTTCTAGTTTGATTGCACTGTGGTCTGAGAGACAGTTTGTTATAATTTCTGTTCTTTTACATTTGCTGAGGAGTGCTTTACTTCCAATTATGTGGTCAATTTTGGAATAAGTGTGATGTGGTGCTGAGAAGAATGTATATTCTCTTGATTTCGGGTGGAGAGTTCTATAGATGTCTATTAGGTCTGCTTGGTGCAGAGATGAGTTCAATTCCTAGACATCCTTGCTAACTTTCTGTCTCGTTGATCTGTCTAATGTTGACAGTGGCGTGCTGAAGTCTCCCATTATTATTGTATGGGAGTCTAAGTATCTTTGTAAGTCTCTAAGGACTTGCTTTATGAATCTGGGTGCTCCTGTATTGGATGCATATATATTTAGGATAGTTAGCTCTTCCTGTTGTATTGATCCCTTTACCATTATGTAATGACCTTCTTTGTCTCTTTTGATCTTTGATGGTTTAAAGTCTATTTTATCAGAGACTAGGATTGCAACCCCTGCTTTTTTTTTGTTCTCCATTTGCTTGGTAGATCTTCCTCCATCCCTTTATTTTGAGCCTATGTATGTCTCTGCATGTGAGATGGGTCTCCTGAATACAGCAGACTGATGGGTCTTCACTCTTTATCCAGTTTGCCAGTCTGTGTCTTTTAATTGGAGCATTTAGTCCATTTACATTTAAGGTTAATATTGTTATGTGTGGACTTGATCCTGCCATTATGATATTAACTGGTTATTTTGCTCGTTAGTTGATGCAGTTTCTTCCTAGCCTCGATGGTCTTTACATTTTGGCATGTTTTTGCAATGGCTGGTACCAGTTGTTCCTTTCCATGTTTAGGGCTTCCTTCAGGGTCTCTTGTAAGGCAGGCTTGGTAGTGACAAAATCTCTAAGCATTTGCTTATCTGTAAAGGATTTTATTTCTCCTTCACTTATGAAACTTAGTTTGGGTGGATATGAAATTCGGGGTTTAAAATTCTTTAAGAATGTTGAATATTGGCCCCCACTCTCTTCTGGCTTGTAGAGTTTCTGCTGAGAGATCTGCTATTAGTCTGGTGGGCTTCCCTTTGTGGGTAACCTGACCTTTCTCTCTGGCTGCCCTTAAGATTCTTTCCTTCATTTCAACTTTGGTGAATCTGGCAATTATGTATCTTGGAGTTGCTCTTCTCGAGGAGTATCTTTGTGGTGTTCTCTGTATTACCTGAATTTGAATCTTGGCCTGCCCTACTAGGTTGGGGAAGTTCTCCTGGATGATATCCTGAAGAGTGTTTTCCAACTTGGTTCCATTTTCCCCCTCACTTTCAGGCACCCCAATCAGATGTAGATTTGGTCTTTTTACATAATCCCATACTTCTTGCAGGCTTTGTTCATTTCTTTTTCTTCTTTTTTCTTTAGGTTTCTCTTCTGGCTTCATTTCATTCGTTTGATCCTCAATCGCTGATACTCTTTCTTCCAGTTGATCAAGTCGGTTACTGAAGCTTCTGGATTTGTCACGTATTTCTCGTGTCATGGTTTTCATCTCTGTCATTTCGTTTATGACCTTCTCTGCATTAATTAGTCTAGCTGTCAATTCTTCCACTCTTTTTTCAAGATTTTTAGTTTCTTTGCACTGGGTACCTAATTCCTCCTTTAGCTCTGAGAAGTCTGATGGACTGAAGCCTTCTTCTCTCATCTCGTCAAAGTCATTCTCTGACCAGCTTTGATCCGTTGCTGGCGATGGCCTGCGCTCCTTTGCAGGGGGAGATGCCCTCGTATTTTTTGAATTTCCAGCTTTTCTGCCCTGCTTTTTCCCCATCTTTGTGGTTTTATCTGCCTCTGGTCTTTGATGATGGTGACGTACTGATGGGGTTTTGGTATAGGTGTCCTTCCTGTTTGATAGTTTTCCTTCTGACAGTCAGCACCCTCAGCTGTAGGTCTGTTGGAGATTGCTTGAGGTCCACTCCAGACCCTGCTTGCCTGGGTATCAGCAGCAGAGGTTGCAGAAGATAGAATATTGCTGAACAGGGAATGTACTTGTCTGATTCTTACGTTGGAATCTTCCTCTCAGGGGTGTACTCCACCCTGTGAGGTGTGGGGTGTCATACTGCCCCTAGTGGGGGATGTCTCCCAGTTAGGCTACTCAGGGGTCAGGGAACCACTTGAGCAGGCAGTCTGTCCCTTCTCAGATCTCATCCTCCGTGTTGGGAGATTCACTGCTCTCTTCAAAGCTGTCAGACAGAGTCATTTGCGTCTGCAGAGGTTCCTGCTGCTTTTGTTGTTGTTGTTGTTAACTGTGCCCTGTCCCCAGAGGTGGAGTCTACAGAGACAGGCAGGTTTCCATGAGCTGCTGTGAGCTCCACCCAGTTGGAGCTTCCCAGTGGCTTTGTTTACCTACTTAAGCCTCAGCAATGGCAGGCGCCCCTCCCCCAGCCTCACTGCTGCCTTGCGGTTAGATTGCAGACTGCTGTGTTAACAATGAGGGAGGCTCCGTGGGCGTGGGACCCTCCCGGCCAGGTGTGGGATATATTCTCCTGGTGTGCCCGTTTGCTTAAAGCGCAGTATTGGGGTGAGAGTCACCCGATTTTCCAGGTGTTGTGTGTCTCAGTTCCCCTGGCTAGGAAAAGGGATTCCCTTCCCCCTTGCGCTTCCCAGGTGAGGTGATGCCTCGCTCTGTTTCAGCTCTCACTGGTCAGGCTGCAGCAGCTGACCAGCACCGATTGTCCGGCACTCCCTAGTGAGATGACCCCAGTACCTCAGTTGAAAAGGCAGAAATCACCGGTCTTCTGTGTTGCTCGCGCTGGGAGTTGGAGACTGGAGCTGTTCCTATTTGGCCATCTTGCTCCGCCCCCTTCTCATCTAGTGTTTCATAGGTTCATACCAAATTTATTTTAATCACAAAATAATATTAAACTGGACGTACCACAGGATTATCCATTCACCTACTGTAGGACATTTTGTTTGCTTTTAGTTTTGTGTGATTATGTATAAAGCTACTATAAACATATATGTGCAAGTTTTTATGTAGACAAAAGTATTCATATCACTTAGTTACATATCTAGAAGTCTAATTTTTAGATTGTTAGCGTTATAAGATCTGCTAAACTGTTATTGAAGGGGCTGTACCATTTTGCATTCTCAACAGCAATGAACGAGATTTCCTGTTGTTTTTCATCCTGTTTGGTATTGTCAGTTTTCTGGGGGTGTGTTTGTGTTTCTTTTTCTTTTATTGCCATTCTAATGTGCTATTGTGCTGTTTGAATTTGCAATTCTCGAATGACAAATGATGTTGAACATCTTTTCACATGTTTATTTGCCATCTTTACATCCAAGGTATTTGTTCAGATTTTTTTCTTTTTAAAATGAGTTTTTTTTGTTTTGTTTTGTTTCGTTTTTTTAATTGTTGAGCTTTGAGTGTTCTTTGTATATTGGAATACGAGTTTTTTATTATAGGTGTTTTCCAACTATTTTCTAGCCGTTGGTGGTCTGCATTTTCATTTTCTTAATAGTATCTTTTGCAGAATAGAAATTTTTAATTTTAACCAAGTTCAGCTTATCAGCTTTTCCTTCACAGATCATGAGTTTATTGTTTTATTTTTAAAATTGCCAAACTGAAAGTCTCCTAGTTTTTCTTCTAGACGTTTTATAATTTTGCTTCTATATTTAAGATCTATGATACATTTTGAGTTAATTTTTATGAAAGAACTGGTGTCTGCTTGTAGGTTCATTTCTGTGCATACGAATTTCTAATCTTTGCAATATTATTAGGTAAAAAGTATTTCTTCTACATTGAATTAATTTGCTCCTTTGTCAGTGATCAGTTGGTTATATTTGTGTGGGTCTATTTCTGGACTATGTTCTATTCTGTTAATCTATGTATCTTTTCTTTTGGCAATACTACAAGGTCTCCATTAGCTCTATTAAAATAGATCTTGATAATGATACTGTATGCTCTTAAAGTTTGTCTTCCTCTGTACTATTTTGTTGGTAATTTTAAGTCTTTTGCTTATCACTATAAAGTTTAGAATCAGGTGGGTAATATCTAAAACAGCTTTCTGTGATTTTGAATGGGATCTATAAAGTTGTGAAGAACTGACAGCTTAACAATATTGAATTCTTCAATTCACATATGTATTTATTTATTTATCTCTTCTGTAATATTTTCTTCAGAGTTCTGTAGTTTTCTACATATAAGCTGCATATGTATTTTGTTAAATTTATACCTATGTATTTCATTTTTTGGTACTATTATAATGGTATCTTCTTTATAATTTCATATTCCAATTTTTCATTGTTAGTATATCAGAAAGCAATTGAGTTTGGATATTGTCTTTGTATCTTGTGATGTTTTTATATTCACTTTAATTCCAGGAAATTTTTCTTTTTGTAGGGTCCTTAAGATTTTCTACAAAGATAATCATGACATCATGTCAATAAAAAAAGCATTATTATTACCTTCTTAACTGCAGAGCTTTTATTTTCCTTATCTAATTGCAGTAGCTAGGGCTTCCAATCTAGTGTTGAATAGGTGTGCTGAGAGAAGATATTCTTACTTTGTTTCTTATCTTATGGGGAAAGCATCTAATTCTGTGTGTTATTGATTGTTAGTTTTTTGGCAGATGTTCTTTATCGAGCTGGTAATGTTAATCTATATTCCCAATTTGCTGTGTATTTTTTATTGCAAATTAATATTGGGTTCTTTACGAAGTTGGTAATATTCATCTATATTCTCAATTTGCTGTGAATTTTTTAATTGCAAATTAATATTGGTTTTTTTGAAGAAGTTCTTTCTTCATCAAATAACATGATCACATGATTTTTCTTCTTCAGCTTGTTGACATGTTGAGGCACGCGGTTTGATAATTTTCAACGATGAATCAATCTTAAATAGCTGAAACAAATCACACCTGTGTGTCAGAAATAATTCTTTTCATATATTGTGGTTTCAATTTGGTACTGTTTTCTGGGACATTTGTATCTACATTCATGGAAGATATTAGTATGTAGTTTCCTTCTTTTTAATAAATTCATTACACTTTAGCAATATATAATATTGGCCCTATATAATGAGTTAGGAAACATGTTTCCTGTGTCTGTTGCCTGGAAGAGGTTGTGAAGAATTGATTTTCTTTTCTTAAATAACTGGTAAATTTTTCCAGTAAAATAATATGGGCTGCTTTATATTTTTGTAAGGTTGTTAATTAGTGATACAGTAGAGCTATTTTCTACTTCCCCTTGGGGGAGTTTTAATAGTTTACATCTTTCAATAAATTGACAAATATCATCTAACACCAAATTTGTGAGAATAGCCCTGTTCAATGAACACCTGGGCTATCCTTTAATGACGTCTACATCAGTAGTAATGATTACTGTTTTATTTCTGATATTGATAATGTATGATCACTTTCTCTCTGTTAGCTTTATGAATGGTTTATCAATTTGATTGATATTTTAAAGTTTTCAGCTTTTTATTTTATTGATAATCTCCATTTTTTCCTATTTTCAGTATTATTGACTTTTGCTGTAATATGTTTTATTAATTTAGTTGTGTTAGGACTAAATCACTCTTTCCTACTTTCCTAAGGCAGAAGCTTAGGCTATTGATTTTTGATCTCTCTTTTTTTCCTGATATGTCTTTAATGTTATGAATCTCTCTTGAATTATTGCTTTTGGTATATCTCATACATTTTTATAAGTTGTAATTTCATTTATATTTAGTTCTAAATATTTTTAAATTTCTCTTGAGATTTCTTTATTGTCATATATGCTATTTGAAAATATGTTGTACGTGCAGTAAATAGTTGGGGATTTCTTAGCTATCATTTAGATATAGACTTATAGTTTAATTCCATTATGGTCTGAGAACATGCATTGTATGATTTCTAAACGTTTAAATTATAAAGGTATGTTTCATTTCTCAGAAGGAGGACTCTCTATGCAAATGAAACACAGGAGTTTAAGAAGAATAGTCTGTTTTTGAATGAGATGTGCTGTGAATATCAGTTAGATCAAGTTTATTGATATTTTTCTTGATGTCAAATGTCTTTACTAATTTTCTGTCTGCTTGTTTTATCAATTAATGATAAAAGTATACCTGAGTCTCTGTCTTAGTCTTTTCATACTGCTGTGATAAAATACTATATACTGGGTAGTTTATAATCAAAGAAGTCTGTTTTTCACAGTTCTGAATACTGAGAAGCTCAAGATCAAGATGCTGGGGGTTTTGGTGACTGATGAGGTTCTACTTTCTGATCCTTAGATAGCATCTCCTCACCGTTTGTCTGCATGATGGAAGGAATGAGGAGGTTTTGTTTGGGCTTCTTTTATAAGAGGCTAATCTCATTTATGAGAGTTTTACCCTCATGACTTGTTATGGTTAATACTGAGTGTCAACTTGATTAGATTGAACGATGCAAAGTATTGATCTTTGGTGTGTCTCTGAGGGTGTTGCCAAAGGAGATTAACATTTAAGTCAGTAGGTTGGGAAAGGTAGACTTACCCTTAATCTGCAGGGGCACCATCTAATCAGTTGCCAGTGAGGCTAGAATATAAAGCAGACAGAAAAAAAAAAATGTGAAAAGACTAGACTGGCCTAGTTTCCCAGCCTACATCTTTCTCCCATGCTGGATGCTTCCTGTCCTCAAACATCAAACTCCAAGTTCTTCAGTTTTGGGACTCCTTGCTCCTCAGCTTTCAGATGGCCTATTGTGGGACCTTGTGATTGTGATCATGCCACTGTACCCCAGCCTGGGCAACAAAGTAAGAACAAGTCTCAAAAGGAACTGAAAAGTACTGTGGCTATATTTTTCTTCTTCTTTATGCATTACTGTGCTGCCAGCTAATTCATTTATCAGCAACATCATTAAGTGAGTTAAAACATATATGTATGCATGTGTGTGTGTGTATATATGTGTGTGTATATAATATGTGTATGTGTGCATATGTATATATATAGACTCCCCTTTTTAATGTATATGTGTGTATATATGTGTGTATATATACACCACAAGTGTATATGTGTATATATGTGTGTGTATATATGTGTATATGTGTGTGTTCATGCATATATATATGCATATATACGTATATACATATATATATATAGCCTATTAGTTCTCTCCCTCTAGACAACCCTGACTAATACATGACCTTATCACTGTCCCAAAGGCCCCACCTCCTAATACTATCATCTTTCATATACCTTTAGAATTATTATATTTTCTTGGAGAATTGGTCCCTTTAGCACTACACAATGCCACTCAAACACTTGGAATTTTATTGCACTATGGTTTTCTTTGTTGGAAATTAAATAGTTATGCTACCTTTCTTTTATTAGTATTAGCATGATGTAACTCTCCATTTATATACTTTCAATCTATGTATGTATCTATATTTAAGTGAATTTTTAATAGACATTGCATATTATTTTTTCACTATCCTACCATTTTTTGTTTTAATTGCAATACCCAGACCACTCACATTTAAAATGATTATCGATATAGTTGTATTAATATCTACCATATTTATAAGTGTTTTCTATTTATTTTATATGTTTATTATATATGCATAGTTATTTAAAATTCTTTGTTTCACAATTCCAACATCTATATCATATTTGGTTCTTGTTATTATGATGCTTTGTCTCTTCAAAATATGTTTTTTCTTGCCTTTGGCAGGCCTTACAACCTTTTGTTAAAGTCGGACATGATGTATCAGTTAATAAGGACTACATTATATGTGGCCTTTAGTGTGAAGATTTATGTTACTCCTGCTTGAAATAGGATTGTGTTTACTGTTTTCTGTAGTTGTATATGCTAAAGATTAAAATTCTTTTTCTTTTCTTACTCTGTCTTCTACATTGTTTTTGGGCTTTTCTAATAATTGCTCTCAGGGAGAGTCTGAAACTAGCGACTTTTTTGTTGCTGTTGCTGCTATCCCACTGAAATCTATTGGTGTAGCAGTAAATTATAGGAGAAACAAAGTATTGTGCGATCTTATGACTAAATTCTGTCGGTTAGTGAGCTGATGTTTCTGGGCTGTGATTTTCAAGTATTTCTTAACTTTTTATCCCCACTTAGGTGAGACACGAAGGCAAGCAGTGTGATGTTTGAGAAGTCATCTTCTCTTAGATGGGATAACACTGTATTAGCCTTTTCCCCTACAGATGAAATCTTTTATTGGGTAAAACTTGAATTTATTTCATAATGATTATTCTTCCCTTCCCACCGCTAGAACCAAGAAGGACAGTGAGAGACTGATGGGGGTCCTGGAGAAAGTATCCACTTACACTGTAGCCTCAGAAGTTACTCATTCTCCCTGTAGTTCACACTCAGTCTTCAGCATTCATGAAGATTACTTGTTCTGACTTGCTGACCCCAGTAGCCTCTGCTCCAGATGAATAGACCTTGGCAATGACTTTTAGATTCATCCTATCTCTCCATATTTCAAGATATCAGTTTGCTCTGTGACCTCAGGTCTCTGATAACTTCAAGAAAAGTCATAAGGTTTCAGTTTGTTAAGATTGCTCAACTTGTCAGAACTGAAGTGATGACTTTCAGACTTTTTAACTGTTGGAGCTAAAACTAGTACAAGAACATTTCTTAAATGAAAAAGAACAGATTAAAATAGAAGTGGATCACATTTAGTAAAAGTAAGAAATATTTTAAATTATATACAGAAATGTGCATGTGTGCAAGTATTTAATGGGCAAAAATAGAATTGATCAAACTTTTTAAAAAGTTAAAAAAATACTGGCCTAGAGTACTGGTTTAGTTTTGTTTTTCTCAACTAATGGGTATGCAAATGCTTGGTGTATGCCTGATCTGAACCAGGTTAATATAAAATATAGGAAAAAATATATTTCCTTTTCCAAATAAATCCCAGTCTACTGACTGTAATACAACAATTTTTTTCTCATAACTAGAAATTTGCAACACTCCAAGGAAATGTTTCTATAGATATTAATTTAGTTTTGACAGTGTTGATCACTAAAGAGATAATTAACTAATTTTTTAAAAACTGGAGGAAAGGTTAAAGAAAAGCATTTGAAAAAATAATAAACAAGGACAGTAGGAAGAATCCCAGTACTTCAACTTATACTGATACAGTCAAGCTTCTCACATGAATTTTTCTTTTAAATCATTATGTCATTCTGTTCTCACTGGGGAATAGCTTATTCACATTAGTTAATTTTTCACATACTTAAAACTTCACTTTTTCTATTAAAATATATTTTTTACTCTAAAATATGTCTGATTAAAACAAATGAGGATTTGGATTAGAAGAGTATGTGTAGATCATTTGTTAGTACCAATCACCTTATCTTGATATATCCAACACTGAGGCTCTTTCCTGTTTTAGGTACCAGCCTCTTCCAAGGCACTTGTTTCAAAAAAATGTTTCTTAGGTATATAGACAAAGTTTTTTCCCATTTACTAAAAACAGGACTCCTGTCTTTGATGTCCAAACTAAAAACAACAATGAAGCAGACTTTTCCAAAAATACAAATCCAAGGAAAAAAAGTCCTGTAATTCCCATTTTTACAATGCACATAATCATTGTTAAGGTTCAAATGTGTCCCCCAAAATTTATGCGTTTGAAACTTAATTCTCAATGCAATCATGTTGAGAGGCGAGACCTTTAAAATTGGTTAAGTCATGAGAGTCCTTACCTCATGAATGAATTAATTCTGTTATTTCAACAGTGGGTTCATTATCGTTGAAGTAGATTCCTAATAAAAAGATGAGTTCACCCCTCTTTTCTCTCTGTCTTCCTTGTGTGATGTCTTCTGACATGTTACAGAGCAGCAAAAAGGACCATGCAATATGCTGGTGCCTTGATCATAGACTTTCCAGATTCAAGGTCCTTGAGAAAACAAATTATTATCCTATATAAATTATCCAGTCTTAGGTATTTTCTTTCTTATAGCAGCACAAGACAGACTAAGACAATCATTTCCATTTTCCCAAACAGTCTTATTAAGCCATTTCAATGATGACGTCATTGAGTCTCACGGAAGTTAAGCAACTTGGATATAGATAAAATCAGTGCCTCAGTAGTAGAAAGCTAATAGCATGTATAGCAAATTCAAACTTATACCAAAGTTCATATGAAAATATAGAATGTTAACCACTGTCTTCATATCTACATTTTGCTTTGCAAATAAATTATCGTTTTTTTAACTTAACTAACATTTTAATACAAATAAAATAGCAAAAGCTTATAATATGGAAAACAGTTGATTATTTAAATCTGTACATTCAGAACTGTTATATACAAAAGTATATTAAAAAGTCATGTTTACTTCAGAATTTGTAGAATAAATAAAAAAATACAATGTATTTCAAGGAAGATAAAAGTCTATAAAGATTTTCCTAAGGAAATGCATGATAAATACATTATTTAAGATTACAATAGATTTGTATCTTTATCACTAAGTAAAGCTGCATCCCAATTTTATGGTAAAATATAAAATTAATTGTCAAAAATATATATGAAGAACTAGTAAACTGGATTTTGTAAACTTAGATCCTAAGCCAATGTGTAATACTAGTTTTTGTCACTGGCAAAAAAACTTACTGTGAATCTCTATTTCTTCTTTTTAAACTAAAGAATGTTAAGTTTTATGACTTCATAAGCCCCTTTGAGTTCTAAAGTTGTCCATCTGGTTTCACTCACACATGAATTCGTCAGAGATAGTAAATCTTCTGTTTTATTTTTATTCACTCTATGTTTCTTATACTTGTATGAAGGCTGACCATAATTGCTGCTGGATATCAAACACCTCATTATTAACAATGTGGTTGTCTACAGATTTTATGTTTTTAATTTCAAATGCCTGAAAAAAATGAGAGTTATTTTTACTGAGAAAAGTTATTTAACCTAATAATTTTTTTTCTTATTGAGTTGATACATTTTCATTTTTCTTTTTGTAGAAGTCTTATTTCTACTTTTCAATAAATAAATTTATGACTGCCAACAACTTTCTCAAAGTCACAGTTGATTTCACAGATGATCATAAAAAGACTAGAAACAGCTAAAATAATGGAAAAAGTGACTGCCTGATAGAACACTTTTGTTGCATGTATTCATGTATAACAATTCATGATGAAAATATGAGACTATCACTACATTCAACAAGTAGAAGTTCAAAAATAGCTAAGATTAAAAATTTTCTCAGCTATATTTCTGCATTTTTCTGGACTTTTGATGCTTTCATTTTTAACTATGTGATTATTGATATACATGACTTTTTGGTCACTGTACAATGACATTATTTAAATTTCTGCTTTGACCACTCAACCCAAAACTTGTAGCTTAAAATATTATTTATTTATGTCACTACTCTGTGAGTCTACAGTTTTGGCCACATTGATCTGTGTTAAGTTTTCCACTGGTTTTGGCAAGACTCATGTGAAATGTGGTCAGTTGCCAGGTTGTCTCATGGTTCACTGGTTTCAAGGAGTCTCTTCTTTGATAGTTTACATCTGCCTCCTCTAGGTCAATCCAGACTTCCTCAAATGGTGACAAGGTCCACCATGACAGCAAAAGTGGAATATGTAAGTCTTCCTAAGGTCAAGGCTTCAAATTCTTCCATCATTTCTAAATTTTATCATTCAAAGGAAATAACCAGGGCAGCTCAGATAAAAAGGGCATAAATACAAACTACACATTGATTAGAATAGCTGCAAGATTCAGGCATGTTGGCTTATGTGTGTAATCCCAGCACTTTGGGAGGCCAAAGCAAGAGGGCTGATTGAGCATAGGAGTTTGAGGCTGCAGTAAGCCATGATCATGCCACTGTACCCCACCCTGCCTGGGCAACAAAGTAAGAACACGTCTCAAAAGGAACTGAAAAGTAGTGTGGCTATATTTTTCTTTTTTCTTTTTGCATTTACTGTGCTGCCAGGAAATTCACTTATTGGCAAAGTCATCAGAAAAGTCATATGTGTTGAACAAATGTTTGGTTGAATATGCATGAAATAAAGAGATGAAGATAATATAGTTCTGTATGAGACTAATTACTAGATTCCCAAATTGTGACCTTAAATAATGACTATTAAGTATCGTGTTAGACATTCTTCAGATAAAATTTAGGACCCTCTGTGATGGCTACAACAAATGCTTGGAATAGTCTTTCAAAAAACTAAGAGTAGACATATTCTGCCCTTAAGTATGGAATAAATCATGGGAATAATCAACCTGTCTCATGCAACAAAAAGTGTGAGAAAAATATTGTTTACCCAAAGAAAAAAAATTTTTTTTTGAGATAAAGTTTCACTCTTGTTGCCCAGGCTAGAGTGCAATGGTGCAGTCTCAACTCACTGCAACCTCCACCTCCTGGGTTTAAGCAATTCGCCTGCCTCAGCCTGCCAAGTATCTGGGTAAAGGCGCTCGCCATCACCCCCACCTAATTTTTTTTTTTTTTTTCTTCCCGAGATGGAGTCTTGCTCTGTCACCCATGCAGGAGTTCAGTGGCATGATCGTGGCTCACTGCAACCCCTGCCTCCTGAGTTCAAGCAATTCTCCTGCCTCAGCCTCCCAAGTAGCTGGGACTACAGGCACATGTCATCACACCCAGCTAGTTTTTTGTATTTTAGTAGAGATGGGGTTTCACCATGTTGCCCAGGCTGGTCTTGAACTCCTGACATAGGGTGATCCACCTGCCTTGGCCTCCCAAAGTGCTGGGACTACAGGTGTGAGTCACCGTGCCCATCCCCAAAGAAATTTTTAAGTGAGGATTATTCCCTGGTATTGGAGGTAGAAAATATATTCATTTATTAATTCTATAGATAACTGACCACCTAATTTAGAGATATAACATAAACCACACATTTAAAAATCCCTGCTTTAATAAACTTATATAATAGAAGGATAATTTGTAAATAGAATAAAGAACAGTATTTCAAAATTCCCAGTTTGATTCTAATTGATATTTCCCCTGGGTTTAACATTTCTGTAAGTCTCACGGGAAAGTCCTGTTTAAGGATTTCCCTTCATCTTTTTACATTAAAAGTCAAGGAGCTAAAGGGTCAAAATATGGGAACAACCCAAAAATCTATCAATTGATAAATGGACGACCATTATTGGATGAAGTATTTTTCAGCCAGAAAAATGAATGAAGCACTAATAAATGACACAATGTGGATCAATTTCTGAAACATTAAGTATAGTGTTTCATTAGTAAAGTGAAAGAAGCTAGTAATGAAAGACAATATTAGTGTGATTCCATGTATATGCAATGTCCCTAATAAGCAAATCTAGAGAGACAGAAAGTACATTAGTGGTTGCCTAGGGCTAGAGACAATGGGAAAGTTGTAAGGTGAAGAGTACAAGGTTTATTTTGGGAATGACGAAAATGTTCTAAAATGGACTATGCTGATTATAGCACAACTCTGTGAACACACTATAAAACATTGAATTATAAACTTTAAATGCATGAATTCTATGGTATATGAATTTAATCTCTATAATTTTTTCCTTTAAAAAATCACATGGAAAGGAATTTTCTTTCCTGTAATGGGAGAGCAGCTTATATTCACATGTTTCTATCGGAGTTCCAGAAAAAGAAGAGAGAAAAAATTATACACAAAATTATTTGAAGAATTATTTCCTGAAAATTTTTCAAATTTGGTAATTGACAGTAACCCAAAGATTTTAAGAGTGAAGCAAATTTCAATAATGTTAATTAAAAAGAAAATACCACCTAATCACATTATAATTAAATTTGAGACTTAAAGATTAAGAAATAATCTCAAAAGCAGTAAGGAAAAAATACATATTAAATATAGGGGAACAGTGGCAAAAATAAAAGGTCTCTTTCTCTACATAAATGTTTGTATATATGAATATATATGAGTATGTATATGGCCATATATAAACATATCTATAAATACATGTAGATACACATAAATGCACATGAATATATAGATGATTATAAATATATGTGCATCTATCTACACACTCAGACACAACACACACACGCACACACACACTCACAGAGGTTTATTTATAAAAATTGGTTCATGCTATTGAGAAAGCTAGCAATTCCAGTGTCTTCAGGGTAAATGGACAGGTTGAAGACACAAGGAAGAGATGAAGTTAAATCTGAAGGCTGTCTGCTGGCAAAATTTCTTCTTCTCTGGGGGAGATCATTCTTAATTGTCTCAAGACTTTCAACTAATTGTGGGATAATGTTCACCCACATTATGGAGAGTATTTACTTTACTCAAAGTCTACTTATTTAAATATTAATATCATTTAAGAAATACTTTCACAGCAATATTCAGACATGTATGAACAGATATCTGGGTACCATGGACAAGCCAAGTTGGCATATAAAATTAACCATCACAACCTCCAAATGAAATTGCCAATTAAATAACAAGACAATGCAATTAGACTGGCATCAGATTTATCAAAACAATATAAAAAGCAAGCCTTTAATGGAGTATCATTTTTTAAAGAAATTTAATTTAAAAATGAGTGAAAAAAGAATGTTTACTATTAAGTTGTTCACCAAGTATCAAAGCTATTTAAATATTCTTTTAAATAGTGAATAGTCCAGGGTATACTATACTCATTAGTTATTCTCAAGTAATTGACTAGAGTGGTCAGAAAAGTTTTTGTTAAGGAGTCACATAATGAATATTTTAAGCCTTGTTGGTTTTATGTATTCCTGTCATATTTTCTTCTTTTTTGTTTTTCTACAACTGTTTAAAATGGTGAAATACATCTTTCATGGACTATAATTTAACAGGATGTATGCCAGATTTGGCCCCTGGGAGCATATTAATTCCTGTGTTAACAAATGTGTTTCATCTAACCGAGAGATGACTGAATGAACACTGGCAAAAGCACTATTGATGAACATTTAATTGTAAAGGCAAGGGCCAAAAAGTTATTGTGTATACACACATATACACACATACATATGTGTACTTCAATATGTATACATATGTAAATCAAAATGTATTCTAATAGAGTCAAAATAATGAATGTAAAGGATGGTAGAAAAAGGGAGATGGGAATAAGAAATATATATTCATTGAATAATGAAAAATCAATAGGTGGCAATCAAAAGATGCCATAAAAAGTAGCAGAGTAAAATGTAAAACAAAATAAATAAAAAGAGATTAAAGGCTTTTAAAAAAGTAAAGGTATAAAGATAACCACAGGATCAAAACTACTGATATTTCTAAATATCAAGTACATTTAAAAAAAGAAAAAATATTCATAGTCAATAAAATACATGAAATAAAATACAAATAGCAATTATAAATCTGACAGCTGAGATCAATAATAACAGTCACAGAAATAAATATGAATAGACTTAATTGTTAGAAGATTTTCATTTTGGCTGACAAAAAAACTACCCAACTACATGCTGAACACCAGAGATACTGACAACAGAAATTCACAGGATCTAAAATAAGAGTTTCTTGGTTTCTACAACTTTTTGAGTCTGAGATTTTACGTATTGACTTGTAGCGCATACTATTTGTCAAATCAAGTCACACGGCCATTGAAATTCAGATAAAAAGCAAACTAGTCCTTCATTGGAGTTGCTGCAAAGCCATTGTAAAAAGCCATGGATGTTAGAAAATAATATTTGTGGATACTATGATATTATTTCAAACAACTTACCACATCTGGTATTGCATTACACTTAATCTTCACAGAAATGCACATGAAAAGTATTACTATTATTTTTCTTAATTTACGGCTATGAGAATTTTGTCTCATGGATGTTAAACCACTTGTCCAAGATCATATCACTTTTAAAATGACATTATTAAGACATAAATCAATTTTTGTGCAACTCTAAAACACATGCTACTGAAGATTACACCACGCTAATTGGTTCTTTCCCTGTTCTGGAGTTCAATGAATTGCAAGGAAAATCTTATTTCACAGCCATATCACGGCATTTGGCTTCTATTCTCTATCACTGTGCTGAAAGTGTCTTCAAAAAAAACTAAATGCTAAGAGAAAGTAATTTACTTATTTGCAGATATTATGATTGTCTACATAGAAAACCCATGAGAATGATAGAAATGATGACAACTAAGAGAGTTTGGAATGCAGCAAGTCACAGAATTAATAAATATATAAACATGAATGGTTTTCCTTGATATCAGTCATGACTGGTTAAAATGTAAATGATTAAATAAAGCACATGGATAATAGCAAAAGTGATGACAGAAATACAAGTTTTCATGTTTTATCCTGGTCTTCTATCTCAAAAATACAAACTCTTCTATATGGAGATTTCATGCACACTGCATACTTAATATTGCAAATTGAACTCATCATTATCATGTCCCTCTATCCTATTTCACCTTATGGATTCCCTTGCTCAACTCGTGACATTCCCATGTCCCTATACCCATGTTGAAAGTCTGAAGTTATTGGCTTCATTACTTGAATATCTCCTCTCCTTACCCCTCAAATCTGTATTTTTGCTAACTTTGCCTCTAAATGTCTTCATAGACTTCAGTTATAATTTTCATAAAATAAAATGCATGTATTTTAATGTATGTTTGTTGAGTTTTGATAAATGTATCCACCTATAGAAACACCACTTTAATCAAGCTATAAAATATTTTCAAAATCTCAAAAGATGTACACATAACTTCTTAGAGTCAGAGTCATCCTCCCAAGGCAACTATTGAACTGAGTTTTATCACCACAATTTAGATTTACCTTTTCTAGAACATTAATAAACAGAACCATACTGTGCATATTCCTTTGTATGTGACTTATTTTGTTCAACACAATAGTTTTCAGATTCATTCAGGTTGTGTGTAACATTAATTCATTAATTTTTTTATTGCTGGATACACTAAGCCAAATATTTCTTAGGTAATTTTGTCTTCACCAATGCTTAGGTTACAAATCTCTTTCTAATTTGTATCTTTTCTATTAATGGCTTGATTTACTTTCATTACAACGTTTTCGAATGTCTCTTTCATACTGTTTAAGAGCACTATTATAAAAAGCCCCCAATCTAACTATGCAACTCCTCTACAAAATATCCACCAATGGATTCTCTCAAATGATGGATTAAAAGAATAAGCCCCTTACAACAGCATCCAGGATCATTCAAGATCTGTTCTTTTCCTCCTTTGCCTGCCTTATCTCATTATGATTCAGAACTTCCTAAGTACATTTAGATTTCATCGTATTTTATTTTAGCTCTCCTTTGTTTTGCTCTACATTATTTGCTTTTCAAGCCTAAAAGAGTTTTCTTTGCTTCTTTGTTTAGGTGAAAGTTTCTTCACAATTTGTATAGGAAAGTATAAGGCACAGAAGACATGGTAATTTAAGACAAAGAGAATAGCGTTCAAAATGCTGATGCTTTATTTTTTTATTTTTTTATTTTTTTGAGATGGAGCCTATATCTGTCGCCCAGGCTGGAGTGCAGTGGTGCGACCTCAACTCACTGCAGCCTCCGTCTCCTGGGTTCACTCCATTCTCCTGCCGAGTAGCTGGGACTACAGGTGCCTGCCACAACGCCCGGCTAATTTTTTGTGTTTTTGGTAGAGACGGGGTTTCACGGGGTTAGCCAGGATGGTCTTGATCTCCTGATCTCGTGATCCGCCCGCCTCGGCCTCCCAAAGTGCTGGGATTACAGGCGTGAGCCACTGCTCCCGGCCTGTTGATGCATATTTTAAAAAGCATGATGAGATGGTGTGTATGGGTGGGTAGAAATCATGAAAGTATTTCTGATATTGTTTCAGCTAGATCTCTCAGGGGGTTTTGCAGGAGCTGACATTGAAAGTCTAGGCTGGGTTGACATCAAATGTTCTGCAAATTAATTCATTGGCCATTATCCAGCAAAAGTGATGGAAAATGATTGAAATGTTCTGAATGTTATATTAGTTGTCTATTGCTGTTGAAACTAAGTACCACAAATTTAGTGGTTTAAAACAATACAAATTTATTATTTCACAGTTTTACAGGTCAAAAAGTCCAATTCGACTCAATTAATTCATATGACCCAAGAGTTACAAGGCTGTAGTCAAAGTATTTATTGGCTGGGCTCTTCTCTGGAGGCTTTGGGCTTCTATTCTCTATCATTGTGCTGAAAGTGTCTTCAATATGAGAAAGAATGGGGATACCAATAAGAAACTAAATGCTAAGAGAAAGTAATTTACTTATTTGCAGATATTATGATTACACAGAAAACCCATGAGAATGATAGAAATGATGGCAACCTAACAGAGTTTGCTAATGTAGCAAATCACAGAATTCATAAATATATAAACATGAATGGTTTTCCTGAATATCAATTATGACTAGTTAAAATGTAAATAATTAAATAAAGCACATCGATAACAGCAAAAATGTGCAAACTCTGTTAGGTTGTCATCATTTCTATCATTCTCATGGGTTTTCTATGTAGACAATCATAGTATCTGCAAATTCTATGTAGACAATCATAGTATCTGCAGTTTCTTATACCTGTAGAACTGAGGTCCCTATTCTTTAATGGCTGTCAGCTAGGGCTGGCCTCTAGCTTCTAGAGGTTTCTTTCTGTTCCTTATATGGCCCTCTCACTTTAGAACAAGCAATGGCTCATCAAATCCTTCTCACACTTGGCATCTCTCTGACTTCACTTTTTGCTGCTTATCTTCTACCACGTGTCTTCTGCTCACATCTAGACAAATTTTTTTTGTTTGCTTTTAATGACCTGTCTAATTACACTGAGCTCATCCAGAAAATTGAGGATAATCCCCCCTTTTACAGTCCATAACCTTAATTATATCCGCACAGTCTCTTTTGACATGTAACATAACATATTCACTAGTTCCTGGAGATTAGTATGTGGATGTCTTTGGGGGATGAAATTTGATAAGGTCAGATTTAGGTTGTAAAAGATGCTTATAGATGACTTACATCTCCACGAAAATTCATGCATTGAAACTTATTTATAAGTGGGGTAATTGAGAGGTTATTAGTCCTTTATAATAAGCACCCTCCACCTTCCTCAGTGAGCTCCCTTGTTACTTCTACCACGTGGAAACACAGCAAAAAGACAACCCTCTAAAAACCAAGAAGTGGGTCCTCACCACACAGCAAATCTGCTGGAGCCTTTATCTAGAACATGCCAGCCTCCAGAAGTGGGAGAAATAAATTTCTATTGTTTATAAATTACCTCGTCTATGGTATTTTGTTATAGCAGCCTAAATGGACTAAGAGAGAAGGTTTATTCTGGTAACTGGGTGGAAGTTATATGTGGACATAGCAGATGCCTCTGTTGACTGCATTATATTCCTTCAATCCACTTGTGATTTCAGTCACATCTTGTGAGATCACATTCACCAAATTTTCCCACTGTCTTACCTCAATTGCAAGCTGTAAAATTTATAATTTGCTCAAGGAACTTTTTATTGCTGTAGTTTATCCATAAGCATAGCCCAGAAGTCCTAGTGGGGAGGTAGAATAGGGGTATTTTAAGACTCCCAGGTTTAGATCCTCATCTGTGAAGGATGAAAGTTGATTAATAAATGCACCCCTCCCATTTTGCATGTGTTGAGTCTTCACATTTGTCAACACTCCCAGTGGATTTGAGCCTGGTTCCCACACCAGCAACTCTTTCCCTAAACACTGCTGCCCGTGATCACTTCCCAAATAGATTGCCTGTCAGTACCCATCTCCTTGTCTCGAGTTTTGTATTTGAGATAATTTTAACCAAGACAAAAAGCAAGCTGTCATATTTATAGGGAGGCCACTATAATATTTTATTATGAGGGTCTGAAAGTCTTAACCAAGGCAGTGGCAAAGGGCTAAATGAAAGAAGATAGTTTTAAGACATGTAACTGATTATATTTAGAAACATATTGACTATGGAATAGAGAGAGACAGAGGATATTTGAGAGGGTTAACTTGCAAGGAAGGCAGGGGAAGAAAAGTGAGGTAGTATTACATCTGTTCCCAATATGGACTTTAAACTAATCTGAAACAATGATAAACCTGGACACTATCTAGATTTAAGCATCAAATATGCAGTAAGTTCTTAATTGCTCCAAAGTACTTCATTAGTATATTAATTAACTAATTCTGAGGTTACAGAGTATGGAAATCTCAAACCCTTATATAGTGCTTACTATAAGCCAGGTACTGTTCTAATCACTTTATGATGTAAAACAATTTTATCCTCTTAATATCCTATGGGTAGATACTATTAAAAGACCCCTATTTTAAATATAAGAAAACTGAGATACAGAAAGATTTAATAACTTTCCCAAGTTTACACTGTTCTAAGTAGTAGTGCTGGGGTTTGAACCCAGGGCCATCATGCTCTTGAGTTGGAGATTTTAGTTCTACACTATTCTGTATCTCTTAATATTAATAATACCAGTATGTTTTCTAGTAATACTAACATAAGTATGTGTGATCATGGGAGATTGAAAACATGGACACAGTATTTTACAGTCCTTCTATCAAAAGGTGAAGGCTATTTCCCCAAATCTTGAATTCAAGCTGGCCCTGTGATTTGTTTGACCAATAGGTGTAGGCAAATTAAACATTATGTGAGTTCTAGAGAATAGTGCCAAGAGTCCTTGTTGATTATGCTTTTTCTCTCTTTTAAGGAAGCTAAGTCACACTAATAACTAATGAGAGACCAACTTGAAAGAGGGAGGATCTGCCAATAGCCAACACCACAACTCCAGATATATGGGAGTCAGGTCATCATAAACCATCCATTTTTCTGCCGAGTCACAGTAGACTGCAACTCTATGAATGAGACAAGGAGGTATCGGTAAAAATAAAACAAAACAAAACAATAACTGCCTGGTGTAACCACAGAATCTTAAAAAATAATAAATCATTTTAATCCAGTGTTTTGAGTCGGTTTGTTATAGAATGGTAGATAACTGACTATGATGAACAGAGAGGCTACTCACAATAAGAAACAAAGCTAGCTGTTGTGAGAAATAACAAGGTAGTAAAAATATGTTGCTAAAATTGAGAGGTAGCAGTGAGACTTCACCTTGAGGAAGACAATGATGGAATCATTAAAAACTATAAAAACAAATCTAGAATACTTTAAAAGATTCCTTCAGATAAGATCTTAGAATGGAGAAGTAGTAACCAATGAAGAAACCTTTGCTCCCAAACTACATGTTTTCCTTGTCTGTGAAACTACTGCAAATTCACATTATAAATAGTGTGTTTTTATGAACACAGTTATTTTAAAGATATAAAAAGAACTGAAAGGAAGATGAGCTTTGACGTCAGATAAGACAATATTGTAATACTTACGTTACAACTATCTGGTTGGTTTTGAAACAGTTACTGGAGGTCTTTTTACCTCAGTTTCTGGTCTGTTAAATGGGAATATTGGCGTCTGATGTATAGACTTGTTTGTTAGCTAAGTACAGTGACATAAGTAGACAGCTATTTTAGTGTCTAGTTTAAAAATTGGTGTGCAAAAATTGTACTTTACGTCATCCTCAACTTGTTGTAGGAGAACTTAAAGAAATATCCATAGTTCATTATATCACAACAAATATAGTGCCACTTTCTGAATTATATTTCTAATGAATTACAATTTTCCATTACAACTTTTACACCGAGGTATGCCTAAAACAGTGTGGCTTTCATTTTAGCTAACCCAACTGATAATAAATTAAAATATTTATTATTATAAAATAATAAACAAAATAATATATAACATTTAGTAAAAATATGTATTATTACTTTTTTAAAAAAACATTTCTTATGTCTTCCAGGCTATAGGGCAAAAATTGGGGTCCACAGAATGCTTGCTCAATCAACTTTTCTCATCCAAAATCACAAAAATCGCCTCAAAAAATGTTGATAATTTAATTTCCTTCACTCTCCATGAAGATGTTAGATAATGCTCACTCCGGGCAAGGATGAAAGAAAGACTCATCAACTGTGTTACCAATTATATTCTTGCAAAAGAATTTTCTTTTAATTGAAAAAGCTGAATATGAGCCAGGCATGGTGGTTCACGCCTGTAATCCCAACAGTTTAGGAGGCTGAGGTGGGTAGATCACTTGAGGTTGGGAGCTCGAGAGCAGCCCAGACAACAGAGTGAACGCTGTCTCTACTTTAAATTACAAAAAATTACTGGGAGTGTTGCCGGGTGCCTATAATCCTACCTACTTAGGAGGCTGAGACATGAGAATCGCTTAAACCCTGGAAGCGGAGGCTGCTTGGGCGATAGAACCAGGTTGTTTCTTTAAAAGAAAAAGGAAAAGCTGAATATGGCACTGTAGGTGCTACTATTCAATTCTGACTGTCTTCATTCCTATACAGCTAGAATGACTATAACTGACAAAATAGTATTAAGATGGTATTTATCCATTCAGTATGACCCTATTGTTTGTAATTACAGAGATCATTGAAGCCACGTACATGAACATCAATAGCAGCACTCCTTCCCAAGACTTACTCCACCTCCCACATTTTCTTTAATTATCAATAATGCTCTGCTTCTACCATAGGTATATGCACACAGATAAACCTATAAACTCTAAGAGTCATTTGAAAAAAGTCTATCATCAGAAGAAACAATGTTGAAAATAATTTCTATTATATGTATGATCTTATTCATATTCCAAACAGTTAGTTGAAAAAAACCACAAGTAACTAAATTGGATAATTTAGTATGCAGAAAAGTTCTATCATGTGAAAATGGTATGTTTCTGCTATTGGCAAATGGTATTACATAACTCCATGCTTTATTTTAGCTTTGAAAAACATAAAAGTAAATGCAAAATATATTTACTCATCTTGATGGCTCCTGGAATATTTATTTTTGTGCCTCCTCCAAAAGATTTTTGTAAATTAAGTTACTTGTTTAGTTGTGTGTAAATCTTTTATAAAATTCCTTAGAAGTAAGAAAATAACATCACTGATAACCAGAAAAAAAAGCACAAATGAATCCCCCCATGCAGCTCCACACCTTCTATGCCCCTGAAAAACAAGAAAACTAAAGTACACAAAATCCACAGGAGCCTCTTGCAGTAGTAAAAGTAATAGATCCGGAGTCAGGGAATCAACTTTGCTAAGCTGGTGTAAGACAGATTACTTGTATGACTTGGGGCAGCATATCTCTAAGACAAGATAATTGGGCACAGTATTTCTTAAGATTCTTTGTGCCTCTTTTGGTTTAAAAAATTATAAAAATATTTCTAATAAAAATACAAAGAATCTTTACTGTTACCTTTATTATCATTTCAAATTAACTTATATGCTACATTGAAATTTTAAAGATATTTAATCTGGAAAGGAATAGACAAAGCTATTTAAAAGCCTTCTAAATAAATAGAGGTAATTTTACTTTAGGAAGTAAAAATAATGTCTTTTATGTTTTTGTTTCTTTTTAATCAAAATTATTTTTAGACTGCTATATGTAAGCATAGTTTATTCCTTGTTTTGACCAAGTGACATTTTAGGTATATTTAAGAAATTATGAGCAATTAGAACAATTAAAATGCTGTGAATTGAAGGGTTTAAAAAGGTGTTGTGACTTCTGGTTTTTGATTCTGCATATAAGGAGTTTGGAAGTTGCCACAAAAACAAGTAAAAAACTTTAACAAGTATAAAGGTAATCTGAAAAATCAATTATTAGATCTGTAAGAGAAGTAAGGCCACAGAGCAAACCACTGCCCTCAAAATTGGAGAGATAGAACAGCAGAAACAGAGAAATCACAACTTACTGGAGCAGAAACCCATGAGCAGAGACCTACTGGGGAACCAATACCAGGGGAAAAAAACTTAAACTTTGACAAATTTCTGGAAGGCCAGCCCTACACTTATTTGAGTTTTACCTTTAGGGGATCTACCAGATCCTCACATTGAATATTGGAGAAAAATCTCCTTGTGTTTCTAGCAGAGAGAGGAGGAAAAGGAACCATTTTTGAAACATGCCAGAGCATTCTGTTCTTCTTCACAAGGCCTGCTATTAGGAAAATCTATTTTGCCAAAGCCTAATCAGCTGAGGTTACCAGAACCTATATTACCTGGGGGAAGGGAAATACCCAGCTCCAGCTTCTGTAGCCTTCACTGTGGGGGAAGAGAAATACATAATTCCAGTTCACTTCAGCCATTTTGTCTCACCTAAGGCAGGAGAAATTGAGAAGCAACAATAGAGTTCACAGTCCAGGGACACAGGTTCACAGAAAGACTGAGACCTAATCATAGGGCTATGCAATATTTCTTCCATCACACCTTACCACTACATTATAAAAGACCTACTTACCATAGTTCCTTTTAGCTGGTGCTTAATGTCTGTCTTTAAACAAAAATTCCAAGGCACACAAAAAAGGAAAAGACAAACAGTTGAATACATGAACAGGTATCATAACCAGACTCACGTATGTCAGGAATGTTGGAATTATCAGAGCAGGATTTTTTAAAAATTAGGATTAATATGTTAAGTGTATTAATGAAAAAAAGTAATCATCATACAAGAACAGATAGATAATTCAAGCAGAGCGATGGAAATTCTGAGAAAGGATAAAAAAGAAATGCTAGAGATAAAATCACTGTAACAGAAATAAAGAATGCTTTGATGTGCTCATTAGCAGAATGAACATGGCTGAAGAAAGAATCTCTGAACTGGATGATATGACCACAGAAACTTCCAAATTAAAAAGCAAGCAGAAAAAGACTGATAAAAGAAAAAACAGAATATTCGAGAACTGTGGAGCCACTATAAAAGATGGGAGAGGACAAAACCTTGAAAATCACAAGGAAAACAGTTTTATAAAGGCTTTCTCCATTCAACAATATAAATTGGGCTTTAAATATAAAGCTACTAAATAAGTCATTGTATATAAATTCCTTATCTTAGTCTTTTTAGAAATATGATTTTTAACAAAAACAAAAATTTTTTTTAAAAATATTTTTAACAAGTAGTAGAAAAAGAAAAATGGTTTAGGTAAAAAAACCTGTTATCTATATAAAGAGAGGAAGAATATCAGAGCATAAGTGAAGGTCAAATATTAGGTAAAAAAACCTGTTATTTACATAAAGAGAGAAAGAATATCAGAGCATAAGTGAAGGTCAAATATAAACTTTCATTTTTCTTATTTATAATTTATCTAGCATAGTTTATTATAAGCTATAGCAACAATGTATTCATGTATGCATACTTCTGCATGTGTGTATATGTACATACATTATATATATGCTTATGCATAAGTGAAACGAATGACAATAATGACAAACGGGATGGGTGAAGAATTAGAAATATTTTGTTATTATAAGGTATTTGTACTCCACATGAAATGGTATAGCGTGTTTTTGGGTTTTTTTTTGTTTTTTTTTTTTTGCGGGGGGATGGAGTCTCCCTCTGTCGCCCAGGTTGGAGTGCAGTGGTGCAACCTCGGCTCACTGCAAGCTCCACCTCCTGGGTTCCTGCCATTCTCCCACCTCAGCCTCTCTAGTAGCTGGGACTACTGGCACCTTCCACACGCTCAGCTAACTTTTTGTATTTTTAGTAGAGATGGGTTTCACCATTGACAGGATGGTCTCGATCTCCTGACCTTGTGATCCACCCGCCTTGGCCTCCCACAGTGCTGGGATTACAGGCGTGAGCCACTGCGCTTGGCCGGTATAGTGTTTTTTGACAGTGGACTTCATTTTGTTGTAAATTATATAGTAAATTTGAGGGCAACTAATAAAAACGAAAAAAGAAATTTAAAAAGAAGTATAATGTTATGCTAAAAAATGAGAGAAAATGGAATCATAAATGATAAATTAAATCAGAAGAGACAAAAAATTGTCAAAGACAAAAATGAAAACCAACAAGGGCAATAAATAGAACACTGTAAAAAATATTGTAGAAATTATTCAATAATCACATTAAACATCATTGTTCTAAATACAATTAGGAGATAGAGATTGTCAGAGTGGATCAAAAACAAGACTCAACTGCATGTTGTCTATAAGAAATCCATCTTAAACATGAAAACACTTATAGGTTAAAAAGTGAAGGAATGGAGAAAGATATAGCACACTAACACTTATCCAAAATCAGTGAGAGTAACTATACTAATTCCAGGGAGAGAAGGCTTCAGAGCAAGGATAGTTATCAGGGGTAATAAGGGGCGTATATAATAATAAAGTGGCTAATACTTCATTAAGACATAGCAATCCTTAACATGTATGTCCTTAGAGAACACCAATGCATGTTAAGCAAAATACAAGAGTGCTGCAAATTCTGCACATGTATCCCTGAACTTGAAGTATACACACACACACACACACACACACACAGACACACATCAAAAAATAAAAAATAAATAAATAAATTATATGATCACATTAACAGTTGAAGAAAAAGCATTTGACAAAATCCAACACCTTTTCATGATAGTTTTGTTTTGTTTTCAGAACAAATAGAGGAGGACCTACCCAATTTGATTTTAGAAGAAGAAAATCTACAGCTAACATCATACAGTCATGTGTCACATTATGACAGATACACATTCTGCGAAATGTGTCATTAGGCAATTTTGTTGTTGTATGAATATCATAGAGTGTACTTATGCAAACTTAGATGGTCTAGCCTGCTATACACCTAGACTATCAGTTATAGCCTATTGCTTCTAGGTGACAAGCTTGTTTTGAATATTACTATACTGAATACTGTAGGCAATTGTAACATAATGGTAAGTGTTAGTGTATCTAAACATGCCTAAATACAGAAAAGGTACAGTAAGAATGTGGCATTCTAATCTTATGGAACCATTATTATTAATGCAGCCTGTCATTGACCAAAATGTGGTTAAGCAATCCATGGCTTTACTTAATAGTGAAAAATTAGAAGCTTTGGCACTCACATCAGGAATAAGATAAGGATTTCCTCTCTCATCACTGCTTTTCAATGTACTGGAAGTCCTTGTTAATACAAGAAGTGTGTTTATAGATAACATGATTGTGTAGATAGAAAATCCAAACTAATCGCTCCTCCTGGAATTAATAAGCAAGAATAGAAAAGTTGCAGGATGCAAGTTTAATATACAAAAGTCGGTTGCTTTCCTGTATATCATCAATGAACAAGTGGAATTTGAAATAAAACACATCATTATTTACGTGATCACCTCACAAAATGAACTGTTTAAAATCTAAAAATATATTCAAGATTTATATGAGAAAATCTACAACATTTAGATGAAAGACACCAAGAAAACTCAATAGGTGGAGAGATATTCCATGTTCATGGATTATAATACTAAATATTATCAAGATGTCAGTTCTTAACTTGATCTATAGAGTCAAAAAATTCCAATGAAAATCCCAACAAGTTATTGTATGAATATTGGCAAACTGGTTCCAAAGTTTATATGGTAGAGCAAAAGCCGTAGAATAGCCAACTCAATACTGAAAGAGAAGATGAAAGTCAGAGATACACAAATTTAAAACTTACTCTTAAGCTATAGTAATCAAGATAATATAATACTAGCAAAATAATTGACCCCCCCCAAAAAAAACAACAGAAAAGGAACAGAAAACAAAAGAACAGAAAAGAGAGCCCCAGAATAGATCCACACGAATATAATTGATTGATCTTTGATAATGTCACAAAAGTAATACAAAAGAGCAAAAATTATCTTTTCAACCAACGGTGCTGAAGAACTGGCAATCTAAATGAAACCAATGTGCATATAGACACAGACCTTATATCATTCTTGAAAATTAACTCAAAATGAATTATATACCTAAATGTAAAATGTAAACCTACAAAATTCCTAAGATAACACCAGAAAGCCTTGATGACCTTGGTTATCACATGACTTTTTAGAAACAACACCAAAGACATGATCCGTGAAATAAATAATTAATAAGCTGGACTTCATTAAAATTTAAAACTACTGCTGGGCAAAAGCCACTGTCAAGAGATTAAGAAGACATGCTACATATTTGGAAAAAATATTTGCAAAAGAGACATCTGATAAGAACGATTGTGCAATATATAAAAAGAACTCTTAAGGGACAACAATACGAAAATGAATAACCTAGTTAAAAAATGGGCAAAAGACCTAAACAGACACTATGTTCAACAAAGAAGATACACAGGAGACAAGTATGCACGTTACAAGATGTTCGACATTATTTTATCAAGCTATTACAAATTAAAACACAAATGATATAACACCGCACATCTATTATAATAGCCAAGATAAAAAACATTGGCAACATCAGATGCTGGTGAGGATGTGGAACAATAAGAACTCTTACTCTTGCTGGTGGGACTGCAAAATGGTACAGCCACTTTGGAAAACATTTTGTCAATTTCTTAAAAACTGAACATACTCTTACCTTATGATCCAATTTGGTATTCATTTAAAGGAGTTGAAAATAAGAAACCTGCACACAGATGTTCATAAAAGTTAAATTCATAATTGCCAAAACTTGGAAGCAACCAAGATGTCCGTCAACAGGCAAGTGGATAAACTATGGTACACACAGACAATAAAATATTATTTAGCGATAAAAATAAATGAGCAATCAAGTTATAAAAAGACTTGGAGGTAATTTAAATGCATATAACAAAGTGAAAAAAGCCAATCTATAAAAGCTATGTACTGTATGATTTCAATTACATGACATTCTGGAGAAAGGCAAAATCATAGAGACAGTGAAAAAAAAATGTTGTTCGCCAGGGATTGGGGAACAAAGGGACAAATACAGGAAGAACACAGGTTCATATTTCTATCCAAATGATGGAGCTTGATCTACAATTATAGTTGAGGGAGAAGTAGGATTTATTTGATGCTATTATCTGTGAATAAACGATTGTGAAAACCAAATGCTATGCTATTATTACATAAATGTAGACGTTGAGTAGAATCTTATTCGACCACATGTATGTATGTTTTCTCCTCTTATTCTTATAATCCTCTATGTTTAAGTATTATATCTGTATATATTGTATACATATATAATTTAAAACTATAATATATATAAGTATAAACTAGTAAAATAGATACAGTATGCACACAAGTGTGTGTGTTTTCTTCTCTTTATTACTCCTGGTAGTTAAATCAAGAAGACCTTTTTTCAACCCTGAAAATTTGTTTGCCTCACTTTGCACATAGCTGAAATTAGTTTCAGAAAGTCCTTTCCAGGAAAATTAAAATCACAATGAGATATCATCTCACCCGAGTCAGAATTGTTGTGCCATTTCTCGCTCCCATAATTCAGTGAGTGGGAGAGAGTGGTGCCCAGCAGTTTCTTCTCTTCTGCAGATCAGTGAGCAGGATTACGTGGCACCCCGTGGCTTTTCCACTTCTACAGTTCAGTGAACGGGAGGGAGTGGCGCCCAGTGGCTTCTTCTCTCCTGTTGTTCGGTGAGTGGGAGAGAAGGTTACAGCTCTTTTATTCTGACCTCTCACAGCTTGACAGACAGTGGTGTTAGAGCCCTTTCACTCCTGCCATTCGGTGAGTTCCGGGTTCTTGTCTCATGACCAAGGGGAATGAGGAACACGGACACCAGAGAGTAAGGCAGAATAGAATTTCACTGGGTGAAATAAAAGCTCTCAGTAATGAGATGGGACCTGAAGTGCGTAGCTGTCTTTGAGGTCTGGGCTTTTTATGGGCTTAGAATGTGGGAGTGCATGTTGATTGGTTCATGGGTGGTCTTGGAAAGAACACAATTTGATTGGTTAGAAGGCCTCATTTGGAAGGAAACAATCGAGAGGGTATGGGTAAGATGGAGATGGAAATTGTTGCTCCAGTCGTGGACCCTATCTGGAACTGGCAGCTCAGTTTTCAAGCTTTAGACTGTCCTTGGCTTGAAGGTCGGGTTTCACCAGGGACCTGTCTCCATCTGCTTAGGAATGTGTCTGTCTCCTGTCACTATCAGAATGAATATTATTTTAAAAAACAAACATATAGCAAATGCCGGCAAGGAAAGAACACTCACAGACCATTGGTGGGAAAGTAAAATAGTACAGCCATTATGGAAAACAGTGGGATGTTTCCTCAAAAAACTGGAAAATACAACTACATACAATTCAGCAATCCCACTGCTGAGTATATATACTTTTGAAAAAGGAAATGAGTATATCAAAGAGATATCCACACTCCCATGTTCATTGTAGCACAATTCACAATCTCTAAGACATGGAATCCACCTAAATGCTCATCAGTGAGTGAGTAGATTTTTAAAACCTGGTTTATATACACAGTGGGATATTATTTAGCCATTGAAAAATAAAATAAAATGCTGTCATTTGCAGCAACACAGATGGAACTGGAGGTCGTTATGTTAAGTGAAATAAGCCAGGCATGGAAAGATACACATGTGGGAACTAAAAAAGTGGATCTCATGAAGGTAAAGAATAGAATGGTGGTTACCAGAGGCTAGGAATGGAACAAGGAAGGGGAGATGAAGAGAAGCTGGTTACTGTGTACAAAATACAGTTAGCTAGAAGGAATACATTCTAGTATTTGATAGTAACGTAGGAAAATTTTAGTTAATAATACTTTATTGCATATTTCAAAATAACAAGAAGAGAAGAATTTTGATGTTCCCAATACAAAGAAAAGACAAATGTCTGAGGTTATGGACACTTGACTTACCCTCATTTGATTATTATACATTATATACATGTAGCATAATGTTATGTATACCCTAAAATATGTATAATTATGATATATAATTCAAAAATTATATAGTCGTTTCCAGAAGCTGAGAGGAGGGGGAAATAGGAGGTACCATGGATTGGGGATTGAGTTTCACTTTTGCAAGAGGAAATGGTTCTAGAGATCTGTTGTACAAAATAAGAATATGACACAATTAAATTGAGCATTTGTTATTTGTGGTAAATTTTATGTTGTAATTCTTACTACAGTTGAAAATAAAAATGTTTTTAAATATGAGAAATAATTGCAAAACGGGACCTTACTTCTTCCTAATGAATAGGAAAAAGTGATTCTGTAAAAGTCAGAAAGGTAATTCTCTTGTGGGTTTTATTTATTTATTTTGTTGCTTTAGGCTTTGAAGGACATGTAATAATTCAAAAAGATTCAATGGTTTCAATAGTAGAGGCAAGCCAATTCAGCTTATGTTATCTCTGCTTTTTCATGTATGCATTTTTATTCTACCTTCTAAAAACAATATATCTTTAAATATGTTCCATAAAGTAAAAAGATTAAAACAATGTTCAAGGCACATAAAGGCCATAATATATAAACTTCCTTTTTAATAGCTGAAATAATTTTATTAAAATATTAATATTACTTTAACTTGAGAATCTTTCCATTTTCCTCTATGCCAAAAACTAGTCAACTTTTCCATAAAGGGCCAGACGGTAAACATTTCAGACTTTCCAGAACATGTAGTCTCTGTCACAACAATTCAGCTCTCCCATTGTAGCATGAAAATAACCATAGACAATACTTAAACAAATGGAATGGCTCTATTCCAGTAAAACTTTATTTTCAAAACAGGCAGTCAGCCGGATTTGGCCCAAAAGAGATTGCTAACACCTGCTTTATGCCATTTTAAACATATGTCAGAGCTATTTCTTCAAAAGTATCTACTTGAGGATGAAAAGAACCTGAAATTCTGCCATGCTCTGGGAAGTTTTTTCAAATACAGAAAACCATGAAATATTCCAGCATTAAATAACACTGTATTGACAGTTGATCTGAGACAAAAAGCTTTGGATTGACAAAAATTCTGTACTTTGTCTATGTTATATTCCCAAAGGTTAAGGAAAGAATTTCTTTCTAAATAAACCATAAGGTAATTTGGCACATGACAGTAAAGTTGAGTTTCAGAAGACTTTAGAAGTAAATTTTGAATGCCTAAATGGCAACATGTATTAGTTTACATTCAACTTATGTATAAATTTATTTGAGAGGGTATGAAATTCTTTTCACCCTGTTTATCTCTGTGCAGTTAAATTAAAATGAAAGTTACATCTTCCAAATATTAGATCTTTAAACTGGATTGAAAATCGCCGTCATTAACAAATGGAGGCTTTCCAATATGCACTGTAAATAGTTAAGATTTGGACATAATTATGGCTTTGGTAAAACTTTGGTTGCTCACTCCCACTAAGTCTGTACATTACTTGAGACAATAAGAACCAATCGTTCTCATCAAATGAATTCTTTTATAGAAATAAAATCTTCAATGAAAATATCTTATTATTACTAAATGAGCAGAACTGTACACTGCTATGACATTTATTTCTTTAAATATGCCAAATTAGAAAAAAGTGGTCAGCACAAAGTTTTATATATACATGAATTTGCATTTTGGCACCAAATTGTGCATATATGAACTTTTAAAAACTCAAATGTTATCAATATTCTAATTGACAGATTGATCATTGATAGCTTCTGTGACGAAAATTGATTAAACTACTCTGCCATAATTAATGGTACACATGAAAGGCTTTGTTATCTAAAGATCCTTCTACCATCTGATTTGACCTCATTTTGTCAACCTTCAAGAAATAATTACCTACAATTACTAGTTCAAAAACACATGGAAAAGTCACCTGTAGTTATCACTTGAGAATGAATGGAAATGTTTTCTAGGGGAAATAAAATGATTTACAAAGCTTAACGTCTGGGGTACAATTTTAAGTGGGAATAGATTTCCATTATAGTCTTATGTTTTTATGAAAAAGACAGCATTCAGCTGATGCAATTGTCCCCAGTGTGGAATCCTAACTCTGCTTTTCCTTTTAACAGATCCAGATAGTAATGAATTTCAGTTCATATTACAACCACAGTTTTTGGAAAATGATTGTCAGTGGGGCAGCTATTTAGACTCAATGAAGTTGTAAATTTCTCTGGGAATCAAAAGATCTCTAATTTGGTCCAAAGTGAAAATTATAATCAGAAAATTATCCCAAAATATTGCTAATAAAATAAATACTGAATATTCTCTCCTTTTTACATTACTATGCTCACAGAATTTTAGAAAAAAAAAATGCCATCATTTGTGAGAAATTGAAAAATAATGGTGTTTATCACATCCTGATACACACTGAATAGTGTGGAGTTTCAAATGATTTTGAATACACTTAAGGCAAAGTAGTCTCATAAATTACCTTTTAACCATTACAATAATTTTTATTTTAAAAATAAAATATTGGGTAGGTGTGGTGGTTCAAGCCTGTGATCCCAGCACTTTCGGAAGCCAAGGCGGGTGGATCACTTGAGTTCAGGAGTTCAAGACCAGCCTGATCAACATGATGAAAATCCGTCTCTACTAAAAATACAAAAAAAGAAAAAAGAAAAAAGTAGCCAGACAAGATCAGGCCTGCCTGTAATTTCAGCTACTGGGCAGACTGAGGCTGAAGAATCTCTTGAACTTGTTTTTGAACAACAAAAACGTCAACATAAGATTTCATGATATATATGCGCGACAGAATCTTCCTCTGTCAGTCAGGATGGAGTGCAGTGGCATAACTGTGGCTCACTGCAGCCTTGAACTCCTGGACTCAAGTGTTCCTCCCACTTTGGCCTCCCAAAGTGCTGGGAGCCACCACACCAAGCCTATTGAATTTTTAATTTAACCAAGTACAAAGGGAAAAGAGACACTGAATACAGTAGTCAGCTGAACTGGTACATAATATGTCAAATATCAGATAAAACAATAATTACTTGTCCTGGTGTTCATGAACCTCATTCTATAAAATAATTGTCCTTGGCCAGGTGAAATCCAGTATATTAATTTTCTCCAGAAAACTTAGTGAAAGTTGCCACTATATGACTTTTCTTTTGAAATTAAAGTTTGTGGGAGTTTTTTGTAGCTACAGGAATATCACAACACTTGCTACTGTAAGTCTTACTAACACAACAAATGCAGATTTCCTGTTAATCAAGGAAATTATTGAAGCTTGATGAGTGATAACATAATGCAAATGTTGTTGAGGTCAAACATGTTGGCAAGGAAAATACGTTGTATCAATTCACTGAATAGTCAAAATAATCGTAATTTTAGTAGTTACTCTTTAGAGAGTTCTTATCATCAACTAGGCAAAGTCTTGTACATGATAATAGCCAACGTACATTGAATATTTATACTACTTGCCAGATTTAGTACTGAGCACTTTTCTTCATCAAAATGGTAGGTAAAATCCTACCTGATATCCATCACTGGCGCCCATACCTCAGATAATTCTCTCCATTTGCCTGTGGATGGAGTACATAAATATGATGCTATGCCACCACAATAATTAGGTTGCACTATAAGACAAAGGTAAGGGAATTTAGCAGATGTAATAAAGAATCCAAATTCATTGTTTAGGAATTGATCAAAAGGGAGAATTTTCTAGGTTAGCCTAACTTAATCAGGTAGGGTAAAATCTCATAAAAGAATGACTAGATCATTTTTGAAAAGAGGAAATTGTTGGCCTTGAAGAATTAAACCACTATTCTGTGAAAGGGCTGGTGAGAGCATCTCCCTGCTGAGAGCCAGAAAGAAAACAGGGATGGCAATCCGACAACCTGGAGGAAATGAATTTTGCCAATAACTAGATGACCTTGGAAGAGCACTGAAGCTCCAGGAAGATATATAACCCAGCCAATACTTACAATTCTGTGAGACCCTAAACAGAGGACCCAGTTAGGCATATTCAGACCCCCAACCTACAGAATTTGTGAGATAATGAATGGGTATTGCTTTAACCCACGAAATATGCAGAGATAATAAGAAACAATAGAAAACTAGCATAACCACGTTGTTTAATCCTTGTGAATGTTGTGAAAATGAAATGTAGGAGGAAATATTGTATCCCTATCACATATATGAGCTCAAAGAGGTTAAGTAACTTGCCCCCAAAATATACTTCATTACTGATAGGTTCAGAATCAGTAGAGTTCAAAGTAAGACCCTCTGACTCTGGCATAACCAGGATTCTTAACAACTACACTGTAAGTTCTCCCTCTTCAACTCTCTCAATGATCACATGCAATGGTATCAATATCCTTATTTTACAAAAGAAGATATTGCCTCTCAGAGACATTAAATAACTTGCAAAAAAGCTGCATAAGTACATGGTAAAAAAAGAACTTAAACATGGGACTAACTTGCTTCAAACTTTATTCTCATAAAGAACACAGCCTATATGTTCTTGAGATATTCACTTGATTCAAGAGTAGAGTGAAGGCAGTCTATGAAACCATATGCTTCTATCCAGTTTACGGTTACATTTTCCACTCTGTGATGAGCCACAAATTGCTCTTTGGACTCTCTGCTGTGTCGACAAGTTGATATTTCTACAAACTTCACTCTTTTTTAAACACTCCAATTTCTTTAACAAAGGATGGATGCCAGTGGTAATCTTATAAATACACATATCAAGGTGAAAGATCAGAAAACAAATCTTACAAGAAAGCTATTGCTCTTGGAGCTGTATCCCAGAGAATAAATAAAGCACAATCATAATCATGTGTTTGACTTCATGAATTGAGGTCATTTTTTCATTTTATTCCAAAACTTGGAATGCACACAAAAAACTGGAGAGCTACACTGACATATCAACAAGAAAATTCCTTTGATTTAAGGATCAATAAAAATCTTTAGGAAAAAATAAAACCAAACAATAAAGCTTTCCATTTGGGATTGTATAAGCCTATTTTTCTTTAATTAACTATTGCGTATTGTCAGTGTTAGATGAGTCACGTGATTGCATTGAAAACTACAGTTCACAGGACCACTGATGGTGATACACTACATCCTACTTTTTGTTAAGGCATTTTGTTTTATATTTACTTCTTTGGTGTCATAATTAACACTTAATAAAAATAACTATGAAGAATATAGAGGTTACATTACTATTAAGTCTAAACAATGAAAATATGGGAAAGAAAATTCAAAGGAGAAATACAAATATAAAAAAGATGAGAAAAAACATAAAATTTGCTACTTTTGTTGTTAAATTTATCATTAAGAATTTTAAAGTGTGAATGCCATATATCATTACTAAACTTTCCCAGATTCAGGGATAGGGTATTAGATTTCCAGAAATCTAAATTGTGGCTAACTGTAGAACTACTTTGGAAAAGAATTGTAGGCTTACCTGTATGATAAAGGGAGTATGTTCAACACTTAGTGATTAAAATGATGTGTAAGTGGGAGAGGGAAGTAAAGCAAAAAATGTTTTAGATATATAGTGTGAAGAAAATAATTCTCTTAAACTCTAAGTCCTTTTAAATTAATGGACAGAGAATTTGCAAAGAAAAAAAAAAAACCCAAAAAACAAAAAAAACCCTACAGTTTAAACATGTTATTATCTTGCATTTCTGGTATCTGTATTTCATTAGAAGACCTATTTTGTTTCTAATACTTCTCGACAATCTCTGAAACGATTGCTCTCACATAAAAAGTCTAGGTTTGACACAGTTTCTAAAGTGTATTTGATGTAATCAGCCTTTACAAATTTGTCTACAGTACAGTAAAACTCATTTGGAAAAATAACTGCTCAATTTTCACCTTTGTAGGAAATTAAAGAAAACTACTTTGCCAAATAACTAATTATATACATTTAAAACAGCCTAGAAAAGTGACAACTTTTCCTACCTAAATCTACCCGGAAGAAGTGCCATAACATATTACACCTAAACAGAAACATCTAAAGAGTTTTAATTCTTTAGATGTTAATTCTTGGAGGGTGACTATGTATACCCTCCAAGTGATCATTGTAATAAATATTATCTGACAGTTTATATTGAATCAACATGTCACTGTTTTGTCTTAATAGAACAAAATCTTCCTAGGTTGAGTACTTAATTTACTCTCAGCAGCACAGGTGGATGAGAAGCAGTAGTCACCCACTAGTTGGATATAGAAGGCAGCACAATCAGGGCTGCTTATGACCGTTCAAATTATATCTGAATCATGGAAGGAACTGCTAATATAGACAAGTAGAAACTTGGAAGGCTTCATAGCTTCAGCATGTCAGGCAGGCATGGCAGACATTTCTTAATTCCCTGACATTTCAAGGCAATAGGTTTAAGGCATTGGTAATATTCGCTTGCAGAGCACAAGAGCTTGTAATAAAAAAAAAAAAAAAAAAGAAAAAGTTCATTGCATGTGTGTACAAATAGGATTTGCTTCTATTTTCCCAATAACTACTTTTTAAACACTGGAAAGCCAAAGGGGATGCAACCAATTAGTAGGGAGAAAATCAGAAGTAAAATTATCCATTTTGTTTAGACACCATGGGAATAGAATTAGACTAGAAGATTAGGCAAACAACCTGAGATCATTTCGATTGTATTATGGGTTTTAGTAAAAAAAGAAATGTTCACAAGAAAGTCACTTTATTATATGACTCATTTGCCCTTTGTAGAATCATTAGAATATTTACTTCCTACTACATCATGAGGTGAAATTTGCTCATGCAAGCACTTAGTGGTAAACCTGGATTGAAAATACTTGTTAGGACAATAAAATGTTAGCAAAAGCAAGGTGTCTCATTTCACTTGGCTTTCTCTAGCAGTGTTCTACAACTCACAAGTGAATAAGGTCATAGTAAAATCATTAGCGCATCGGTGCTGTAAAAATTTCTAAGACATGCTCCAATTTCCAGAGGTTTCTAATTACTGAGAATCAGGGGAGGAAATTTAAATGTTGGAGAAGGTTGGTAATCATTTATTATAATAAATCAAGAGAGGTCAGTTGCCCAAGTTCTTGAGAAAATTTAAAATACATAAAATGGAAAGTGTGTAATTTTCTATGTCAATTCCCAGTTATTCGCACGCACGTGGAATCATGGGTTTTTCATAGCAAGGTAAAGATATTTTCTCTACCACCACAGCTCTTAGGAGAATAAATGATTCTTGGCACCCAAGTACAATGGCAGAAAAATTAGGTAAACTGTATTGATTTGCCGGGCGCGGTGGCTCAAGCCTGTAATCCCAGCACTTTGGGAGGCCGAGACGGGTGGATCACGAGGTCAGGAGATAGAGACCATCCTGGCTAACACGGTGAAACCCCGTCTCTACTAAAAAAAAAAAAAAAAACAAAAAAAAACTGTATTGATTTGTAAAAATGAAACTCTAGACAAGGTACACACCGAACATAGCATGTTGTATTGAAGGGACATTAAAAAAGAGAGGGGCAAGTGTCAATCCTGAAGGTGTTTCCAACCTAAATATAGAGATACCTTATTTCATCTAAGAGGCACAAAACTATATTGAACAAATTTTCACATTTAGTTTTATGTACATTAAAATGTACTACATATAATTTTAAAGTCTCTTTTCCATTTCAGTGGTGCCTAGAGATTTCTTTCCTTTTATGTCAACACTAATGTTGGCAGTTGAACATTGACTGCTATTTTGCATAATAACAACTTAAGTAATCATAATATCCATCCTTTTCTATTGTTTACTAAATGACAGTGCTATGCAAAGTGCTCAATATGAAAATCATTCTACAAATATTTATTAAACATTTTTTGTTTAATAATAAAGTGAGCAGGTACATTCAACAAATACTTATTAAAATTCAGTTGTGCACTTCCCATACATTTGGGACACAGGGATTAAAAAAAAAAAAAAGACATAAGTCTCTGCTCTTTGAATCTGACATTCTATCAAGGTCACAATCAATAGCTAATGAAAATAACAGGTAAATATGCATTATGCTATATTGAGTTCAATGATATGGAAAAAAGCACAGAGAAGAGTGTCAGGAGTATATACGTATATATGTCTGTGGGAATGAGTGGATGCAATTTTAAATAGGGTAGTTTAAAATTTTAAATAGGCTTCATGGGAAAGACCACATTTAAACACTGACTTGAAGAAAAGGGGTTAGTCTTGCAGATATCTCAGGGCAATATTGCTTCTAGGGGAGGGAGCAGCTTATGTGAGCATCCTAAGGCAAGAGTAGGCCTGGAATCCCAGGCCTAATGAGAATAGACCAAAATGAATGAGGAGAAAAGCAGAAGATGATAATAGAAGAGAAGCTATGCGCTGAGGTGAGGGTGGGGCGGGTAGTGCAGGCAGAATGTACCGGGCCTTGTGGAGAGATGAAAGGCTTGCCTTTAACCTTATAAAGCCCTCCATAAAGAAGCTATTTTAGTGGCCATTGTTATATAAATCAGGATTTCTCAACACTGGTCCTGTTGACATTGTGGGCTGCATAATTCTATGTTTTGCAGGACCATCCTTTTCATTGTATGATCTTCAAAAAGCAGAGTTGACCTGTCCCTATTAAGATACCAGTAGTCGTAAATAACAATGACTCCAGACAAGACTAAATGTAACCCGGATGGCAAAGTTACCCCTGGTCGAGAACCACTGATACAAATAAAGCTACTCAGTCACAAAAATTTTAACTAATCCAGGGTCACACAGCTAGTAAATAAACCGAACTCCAGATGCCAGATGTTTAACGATAAAGTACATTTTCTCCATTGCTTGCTTGTACCATTTATTTGATTTTCTAGCTCACTTGAATCAAAGACACTTTGACTAGAGTTATAATGTTGTAAACTCTTGGAGCAGTTTTTAACAGCATCAAATAAAGTAAACATTAGCTTTAAGTGGCAAGACAGGTTTACTTTTAATGAAGGTCTGGAATTTAGCCAGAACATCAACTCTAAAGAGGGTTCATAGCTCTGAGAGGAGCATAGATCACAATGGGATATGCTAACAGCTGTTACATGGTAAACTGGAATGGAGTATGAATGATAGAAAAGTAGAACAATTAATTTTCCTTTGGGTATATACCCAGTAATGGTATTGCTAGGTCCAATGGTAGTTCTAAGTTTTTTGAGAAATCTCCAAACTGCTTTTCACAGTGGTTGAATTAATTTGCATTCCCACCAACAGTGTATACACACTCCCTTTTCTCTGCAGCCTCACCAGAATCTGTTATGTTTTGACTTTTCAATATTAGCTATTCTGACTGGTATAAGATGGTATCTCACTGTGGTTTTGATTTGCATTTCTCTGATGATTAGTGATGACGACCATTTTTTCATACATTTGTTGGCTGCAATTCATCAATGGTGAATTAAATAAAGAAAATGTGGTATTCATGCACCATGGAATACTGTGTATCCATAAAATGAATGTAATCATATACTGTGGAGCAACATGAATGCAGATGAAGGCTATTATTGTACATGAATTAACTTGAGAATAGAAAAGTAAATGCCGCATGTTCTCACTTAAAATTGGAGCTAAACACCAAGTACACATGGAAATACTGAGTACACATGGACATAAAGAAGGGAACAATAGACACTGAGGATACTTGAGGAAGGGTACTGAAAAACTACCTGTTAGGTACTATGCTCACTACCTAGGTCATTGAATCATTGATACCCCAAGTCCCAGAATCATGCAATATACCCAAGTAACACGCTTGCACGTGTACCCTCTGAATCTTAAATGAAAGTTGAAATTACTTAAAAAATTAGGATCTATAAAAAAAGAGAGAGAAAGTACAATTAGATATTTAAAAGCACAATTTCCGGTGAAGCAGCCAAGTTGTGGCTAGCTGAGAATCCATAACATGTGACAAACTAAGCTGGCATCCTGCAATAGTAAAGGTATTTGTCCTTGGCTTGAGCAAAAATATACGAAAAAACTGTTATAAGATGCTTCAAAATAGCAGAATAGGTATGGTCATAAGGAGAACAAAATTTTTGTTCATATGCTATGGAAATTATGAGAGTAAGCAGATATCTCTAAGAAAAAATGTGCACGCAATAAATATACTATATGTTAACACCTAATATGCTTTTATGTATATTAGGGATATGTGTGTAGGAAGAGACTATTTGACTAACAAGTGCCTATTTTTCCCACTCAGCACCTTGACTAATGATCATTGTCTAAACATGTTTATGCCTTCTCTTGTCCTCACAATTTGTACCACATAAAATCATAATTTGGAAGTATCTTAGTTTCATATTTTCTCTATTAATTTAACTTCTTGAGGAGAGAGGCAACAGAGGGCCTAGTGTATACAACACTGCAGACTCTATAATAACAACTTATGTGCTAAATTACTTAAGTAAACACTGGTTTTGAACACATAAATTATTACCAAATATGTCTTTTTATTAATTTAGATAACAGATGATATCTTTTCAAAACAATAGATATATTGATTACCTCTCAATGACTATTAAGAGTGTAGCAAATTTAAGTTTGATTACTTAGTAAGTTTATGTTAAAAAATTTATATCATTAAATCACACACAAACACACACATAGCTTTGAGAATCTTGCGTCTTGACAAAAGAACAAAAGAAAGGATTCAGTCTAGTTTTCTCTGGAAAGCTTGCTTTTTTATTATAATTCAACTTGTAAAAGCAATGGACTTTTTTGAGTGGTTCCAAGTGATTTTCTCTTTTTCCCCAAAGTCTGTCTTCATCACTGAAGATGGAATGAGTCATCCGTAAGTGGAAATTTTTTCCCTGTAGGATTGTAATATATGAAATGATGTATGTTATTTTAGTAATAGATACATAACTCAAGAGAACATCTTAACGTTTCATCATTCTCATTTACAACCTGAAATTTACTAAATTATCTACTAGATACCATATTAATTTGACAAAAAAGAACGTGTCCTTTGTCTATTCTTCATCACCTTCATATTCCAAAAGAGTACTGCAATTTGATTTTTTTTTTAAATTTCATATCTAACCAATCATTATTATTATTATTTGAGATGCACTTTCACTCTTGTCTCCCAGGCTATAGTGCAATTGCATGATCTCGGTTCGCTGCAACCTCCACCTCCTGGGTTCAAGCAATTCTCCTGCCTCAGCCTCTAGAGTAGCTGGGATTAAGGCACCACCACCAGGCCCGAATAACTTTTTGTATTTTTAGCAGAGATAGGGTTTCACCATGTTGATCAGGCTGATCTCGAACTCCTGACCTCAGATGATCCCCTCACCTCAGCCTCCCAAAGTGCTGGGATTACAGATGTGAGCCACTGTGCCTGGTCCTAACCAATTATTTTTAAAGGCCTGTGAGGTATTTCGTGGTATGAATGCACCATAATTCAATTATTCCCGTAGATGAACTCTGGGGTTGTATCCTTCTGTATATTTGAGGTGACTTCATTGGGTGTGGCTTTAGAAACATAAGGCTTCTTTTCATCTACATATGTGTAATTTTGATTTTTGGAATGAATATCTTGTGTTAGAAAGAAAACTCAATAATGTTTTTACAGCTCTTATTGTTTAAGCTGTGTTATCAGGGAGAATACAAATGCCTCTTAATTTGCCTTCATTTAAAAAAATTGTAACTCCTATACTTTAGGCTAAATACCTTATTTGAGACAGGCATATTTAAGATACTAGTGAATCTTATTAGAGATCTCATAAACACAATAATAGCACATTTATAAGATAGGCTTACATATTTAAGTAAGGTGAGGACCCAAATCATATCTGATTGTCAAACTTTAGTTAAGTATTTATTGCCTCCAAATGAAATTGAAAGTACCAAGTCTAAATTCCAGAGGGTAATGTGATTAAATAACTAATTTCAATTAATGAGTTCAGAAGAGGTATAATTCCTCTTGCTTCCATCCTTCTCAAGGTGGCCTGATCATTTTCTACTTTACATTACAACAAGTTGAAGAAGTTAATCTTAGGGACTGCCATTTGTTTGCATGTCTCGTGAAAGGAAGGAGGACACGGTCCTATGGTCATTATCAATGCTTCCTGGTCTTTTGACATATCAAAGGTGTTGGTTTGGGATGCTCCAATTCTGATTCTGATATGCCTACCTGAGTGACAAGCAAGGACAAGAGCTCAGAGAAAATATATTGAGGGAGAAAAGGGAATATAAGGTATTCAGACAGGAAAATAGAAAAAGGAGTTAAGAGAGGCAAAAAAATAACTGAATGCCATGTGGACACTATATATCACCCTCTTTTTCGTTTTGTGAAATTGGCAGGTACAATATATGCCTGCAGCAGCTGTGTCTTTTTTTTTTCCCAGACTCTTTCTGACAGCAGGATCAGCTCGACTCCCTGCTCAGAGTAAGTAGCTGATAGGACTGGGAAGTTGTGAAGCTAAGATGGGGAAAGACACCTGGCATTGAATCTAAGGTACTGTTTTGATCCCCAAAGATTGCTCTGTTTATTACGAACTTTCGAGATTCTCTTCTTTTCTTTTTGGCTAAAGTGTGAAAATATCCATCACTGACCTTCCTTACTTATATAGAAATCCTCAATCAGGCAGAGTTTTCAGAAGACTGAACATGATTCATGGTTACAAAATAAAGAATTAGGGTGAGAACAGCAGGAAAAAAAAATCAAGGGGAACTGGCTTTTAAATGAATAAAAATTGTTTATCAGATTATTTTCTCAGTCTCTGCTATAGACTTAATGTTCATGCCTCCCCTCCCCACAGATTCAGGTGTTGAAGTCTAATCCCCAGCATGAAAGTTTTAGGAAATGGGGCCTTTGAGGTGTGATAAGATTATGAAAGTGAAGCTTTTCTCAATGAAATTAGTGCCCTTATGAAAGAGGCCCCAGAGGGACTCTGCACCTTACTTCATGTGAGGTTGTAGGGAGAAGACAACTGTCTATGAACCGGGAAGGGGGATTTCACAGACACCAATTCTGCCAGAGTTTTGATTTAGGACTTTCCAGGCTCCAGAAATGTGAGAAATAAATTACTAATTTTTATACACCACCCATTCTATGGTAGTTTGTCATAGTAGCCCAAACAGTCTGAGACAGTCCTCTTTAGTTTATCATTTTCTTGTCACAGTTACCATGGAATTACTATTTGCAAGTCTAGAAATGCATTTATATAGAATACAATATATTATTTTGACTGAAAATTATAGTCACAACCAGAAATTATAGGACTTTACTTTTGATGGCTACCACAAATGTGATTTCTATTAAAAGTATTTAAAAAATGGAAAATTGTGGTCTCTTCGGGGATGACTTGAATTTCAAATCAGGTCCAGGTTGTGATAAAGGAGACAAAATTAATATCCAATTTGGTGCTTCAGTTATCTCATTTTTATAATTAAAGATGCACTAATGACTAGCTCTTCTTTAAGAGTTGTCATAGATGAAATTGTGTCACCTCCACATGTATATATTAAAGCCCTAGCTCTCAATGTGATAACCTTCAGAGACATGGCCTATAAGAGGTAACTTAAGGTGAAATGAGGTCATAAGGTTGGAGCCCTCATCCAACCCAACTTGCATTCTTACAAAAGAATAAAGAGAGACCAGAGCTCGCTCTTTTTCTGCCCAAGCAAAGAGAAAGGTGTATAAATGCACTGTGAGAAAGTGGCTGTTTACAAGCCAGGAGGAAAGCCCTCAGCAGAAATCAAATCTGCTGGCGCCTCAATCTTGCACCTTCAGCCTCCAAAACTGTGAGAAAATGTCTATTGTTTAAATCATCTAGTCTGTGCTATTTTAGTGGCATCCCTAGCAGATTAATACTGAGGGAAAAACAGTAACCTGGAGCATAAGCTGTGATTAATATGGACATTTGTTTACATTGCAAATGGTTGTATAAAGGAAGGCTGGTGTTTAGTGCAGGTTTTGTGTGCTATAGTAAGTCCTTGTGCTTCTCTCAACTTGATTTCCTCTACAATATAAAGAGACTGAGTTCCATAATTTTTTAAGTTCTTTTTACATGTAAAGCTTATGAAATAATCGCTTATTTTAACATTTTTTCCTGTCTTTTGAACAGGATTTTGCACAAAACAATAAACTTGAATTACAGAGTCAGTGAGATTTGCAATGTATAGAACAAACTATTAAATTTGGGAACTTACCAAGTATAGTTATTTCCTAGGGCAGCTGTAAGATATTACTGCAAATTTGATGTCTTAAAACCACAACAATATATTCTCTCATAGACCTGGAAACCAGAAGTCTACAATCCAAGTTTAGGCACGATGGTCTAAAGGCTCTAAAAGTATCTAAGGGAGAACCTTTTGCCTCTTCCAGCTTCTGGTGGCTCTTGGCTTTCCTTGGTTGTGGCTGCATCATTCTAATCTCTGCTTTCATTTTTAAATCGTCTTCTCTTGTATATGTGTCTCTGTCTTTTGAATCCCATAAAAATATTTATCATTAGATTTAGGGCATACCTGTATAATCCAGATTGATATCATTTTAAGATTCTTAATTATATCTGCAAATAACTCTTCCAATTAAGGTCATATTTGCAAGTTATGGGATATGGACATATCTTTTGGGGGACTGACATTCAATGTAATACACCAAGGGAAAAAATTGTTAGGAAAAACTTCCTTATGTAAGAAGTTAGGTTAATAAAAACACTTATTTTCAATTCTCTAAACCAACATTTTAAATTATATTTCATTTTATTTAAACTTTTATTACTAGGTAGTAAGCTATTAAAGATTTTCCAAAAACATAAAAACAAATTAAAAAAATAAAGTTTTAGGTAAATGAATTTCCAGTAGGATCGGTTTCCTAAAAGTTTTGATGGATGTATATGATATTAAAGGCAATTGAAATTTCTAAAAGTCAACACAGAGATTTTTGATATGACATTTTTGTTCTAGTCTTACAGTTTGTCTATTTTCTAATTTGTATACAAAATGTTTGAAGCTACAAATACACATCATCTTGTGTTGGTAGTTTTCAGATTCAATCTTTCCCTTCATTCCTAAATAGTGAAAGACTGAGAGTTTGAAAAATTTCTCAAATAAGACCAGAGGGGCTCATTAGCTAGCTAGATTGAGCTGTTCTTTGTGCAATATTTGTTTGGGGAAAGACTGCTGTACACAAAAACACACAAACTGAGGGCTCAGGAAAATGTTACTAAAACACTAAATATTATGTTATCAAATCTCAGCTTCCTTTGTGTATATACAAATATTCATTTTATTCTTAAATTCATATTACTTGAAAAATAAAATACAGTCATGAACCATATAATGATGCTTTGGTCAATGATGAACCATATATACTGTGATAGTCCTATAAGATAATGGAGATGAAAAATTTCTGTCATCTTGTGATGCCATATCCATTGTAACATCATAATGCAATGCATTCACATGTTTGTGGCTATTTTGATGGAAACAAACTTACTTTATTGCCAGTCCTATAAAAGTATAGAACATACAATTACATACAGTGCATAATACTTGATAATTATAAGCAAAAATGTTACTGTTTTATATATTTACTATACTATACCTTTTAAAATTATTTTAGAGTGTTCTCTCCGCTTATGAAAGAAACAGTTAACCACAAAACAACCTGAGGTAGGTCCTCCAGGAAATATTCCAGAATAAGGCATTGTTATCACAAGAGATGACAGTTCCATGTGTGTTACTGCCCCTGAAGACTTCCCAGTGGGACAAGATGTGGAGATAGAAGACAGTGATATATACATATATACATATATATACACACACACACACACATATATACACACACACACACACACACACATATATATATATATATAATCCTGACCCTATGTAGGCCTAGGCTAATATATGTGCTTATTAGTTTTTTAACACAAAGGTAAAAAGAAAAAAATTACAAAGCAATTTATAGAATAAGGCTATAAAGCGCGAAAATATTTTTCTACTGCTGTGAATGTGTTTGTGCTTTAAGCTAAGTAAATTATTACAAGACAGCAAAAAAGTTTAAAAAATTAGAAAGCATATAAAGGAAGTTACAATAAGCTAATTTACTATTGAAGAATATATTTGTTTTACACATTTGGTAGCCTAAGTGTACAATATTTATAAAAGTCTGTAGTAGTGCACAGTAATATCCTTCACATTCACTCACTAGTCACTCACTCATCCAGAGCAACTTCCAGTCCTGCAAGATCCATCTGTGGTAATCATTTTTTAATCAACAATATCATATTATTAATGTAGCTTTTCTATGATTAGACAAAGTTAGATACACTAATACCATTGTGTTTCAATTGCCTCAAGCCCTCAGTACAGTAACATGCTGTATAGGCCTATACACTAGAAGGACTAGGCTATATAAGATAGTCTACATATGTAGTACGCTACTGTACCCAGTTTGTGTGAGGACACTCCATGGTGTTCACATCACGACAAAATTGCCTAATGAGACATTTCTGGTAACTTATCCCTATTGTTAAGCAACACATGACTGTATTATTAATCTTCTTAAATACACAATTAATCATAATAAACATATTTTTATAGATCATTTAGGAAAGTTGATGTGAGGATGAATATACTAAAAGGTTTGGAGGAGAGATACTGTAGATTCTGTAATTTAACTAATGATTAAGGTAATAATGTTACAGTCTGTTCTCACTAGGATTAGATTGAAGAATAAAAGACATTTTCTCTGTGTTCCTTCCACCTCACTCCTGTTGCTATGTTTTTTGTTATCTGTTATCCATCTTGGAACCCTACCACATACAAATTATTTATTTATGATTTGTTTTCTTATTTATTAATTTTACTTTCTCAGTATATATAGCTAATGATGTGTTATCTGCAGTTTTATTCTTAGAATCCTCACTAGAACTTAGTATGTTACCAAAAAAACTATAAAAATACAAAATTATTTTCTTTCTTACCAATTTTATAAGTTCAAACTATATATAACACATTTTCAATTAAAATTTCCCAATATGCTCTATTTAAAATTGATGCTTGTCTAAGTAATCTTCATATTTATGATAAATTCCATTGATCCAGTGGGCAAAGTAAATCTTTTTTGAAAATATTACTTCAGAATAGCTGAAATCATACTGATAACTTTAATTTATTAAGGTAAAATTAAAGTTGTCAAATTTAACTTTGGAATACACTTTATAAACATACTACAGAATCCTTTGTTGACTTTACAATGTTTCCCTCTGTCTCCCATATTGACAACATGAATTCCCTAAATTAGAACAGGAAGCATTTTATTGAGCCTCTCAGTCAGCTCAAGCTGCCATAACAAAGTATCATAGAGTCGGGGACGGAAACAACAGAAATCAATTTTCTCAAAGTTCTAGAGGTTGGAAGTCCAAAATAAAATCTGGTAAATATGGTTCCTCACGGGGGCTCCCTTCCTGGATTGCAAACAGCCACCTTCCTGTTGTGTCCTCAAATGGCAGACAGAGTTCTGGTGTCTCATCTTCTTGAAAGGGTACCAGCTTATCAGATTAGGGTCTCACTCTATGACCTCATTTAAGCTTTAGCCCCTCCTCCCAGGCCCTATCAGCAAATATAGTCTTTTTGAGGAGAAGGTTTCAATATATGTATTTGGGCAGGGTGGAGGGGGTAGCAGGACAGAAACATTCACTCCATAACATTGAGTTAAGTAAAAAGTAGTTTAGACTGAATCAGAATAATATTTTCAAAAATATTGTCCCTGCCTTTAAGATATATATAAATTTATGGCAAAGAGGTGAAGGAAACAAAAATGATTATAGCTATTAAACTTAGGTATTGTTATAAGGAATCAAACATTAAAGAGAAAATCAATTGTTAAAAGCAAAATATGACCAGGCGCCTGTAATCCCAACACTTTGGGAGGCTGAGGTGGGTGGATCACTTTACGTCAGGAGTTCAAGACCAGCCTGGCCAACATGGTGAAACCCATCTCTACTAAAAATACAAAAATTAGGTAGGAGTGGTGGTCGGACCTGTAATCCCAGCAATTTAGACAGCTGAGATGGGAAAATTGCTTGAACCTGGGAGGCAGAGGTTGCAGTGACCTGAGATCCTGCTATTGCACTCTAGCCTGGAGGACAGAGCGAGACTCCATCTCAAAAGAAAGCAAACAAACAAAAAAAACAAAACACGATTCTTATACCAGTCATGATCATATTTACATTTATTCTGATGACTCAGCACTTTTAACTTGGTAACTCAAAAATACAGCAGTGTTAATATGATTTAAAAAAAACAATACAATGATTATTGCTTAATTTAGAGTCTATTTCAGGGTAAGAAAGGTAGGATGAAATAGAGAAAAACTCTTTATCATTCAATTCAAAACACTGGGCAAGTGTCCTAAATATTTTAATAGCCTCTTCATTCATAAAATGGAAATCAAAATATTTTCTCTACCCACTGAATGTTGTGACAATAAACAAAAATGCAGCAAGTAGAAATACTTTCTTAAAAAATTTGCCTGTCTATATAAATGCCAAGTACTGTATTAAAGTGACTAAATGGTGAGCCTGTGCACTATTAATTCTTATGGAAACCATTATAAAGCACCTTTAAATTTTGCTTCTGCATGTAGAATTTCTGAATATTTGTTAAAAGAAAAAACTGAAGGTAAATTCTGTGACTACTCAATAGTACTGTGCAGCAGAGAAATGGGATTAGAACTGATGATACAGGCTTGCCACACCTGAGGATTCATATACTTGGAAGCAATAGCTGAAGTAATGAGGCAGTAGAGATTTCTTAGAAGATAGTCCGGATTAGAAAGCCCAGGATGGGGCTGGGCGGTGGCTCACACCTGTAATCCCAGCACTTTGGAAGACCGAGGTGGGCGGATCATGAGGTCAGGAGATCGAGACCATCCTGGCCAACATGATGAAACCCCGTCTCCACCAAAAATACAAAAATTAGCTGGGAGTGGTGGCACACACCTGTAGTCCCAGCTACTTGGGAGGCTGAGGCAGGAGAATCGCTTGAACCCAGGAGGCAGAGTTGCAGTGAGCCAAGATCACGCCACTGCACTCCAGCCTGGTGACAGAGCGAGATTCCATTTCAAAAAAACAAAAGCCCAGGATGGAAACTTGGTATATGTCCACATTTGAGGAGCACAGAGAAGACAGAATAAGTTGATGAAAATCACCATTCTAGCACAAAGAAAGAGTGTGCCATGAGGCAATGCAGACAAAAGCTTTAGGAAGGATGGGTAACTAGTATTGAGTGCATAGACTGCTAAAAGAAAACCAGTTAATAAAGAACTGAGTAAAGGGTAAAGAGTAGATTGTTCCTTCCTTCATCTGATCAGGCTAAATCAATTTAACATTATTTGAATTAATATAAAAGGCAACTAATCAGATTCTAAACTCTTTTGCTATTTTAAACTATTACTTCTAATTAGATGTTCAACTTTTAGAACATGTTACATATATATATTCTCCATTTAAATAATGGTATGTAGTGTTGTTTTATTAATTGAGGCTGATCATAGATATAAAGAGACCGGGTGAGGGTGTGGACTGAAATGGCAGTGGAAACGACATGCTGGTAAAATTTTTAAAGAAAAAGAAATGTGACAACATTGGAGATAATATACGAAGAAGGAAAAATAAAAATATCTTGTGATCTTTTTACCTGAGAACGTAAAAGAAGAAAAAAGGCATTGGCACACAGGGAAGATCTGGAAGGAGGGAAAAATGGACAGGTCACGTGATATGCCAATTTCAGACATGTAACATTTGAAAATAAGGAAAAAGGATGAAGATCCACATGTGACTTCTCTGCAAGTGGAAATTAGAGGCTGACTAGAAGGAAAGAGGTACAGAATGTGGATAGGCTTACTGGTTACAGTAAAAAATATTACATATAAATGTTATAATATTAGGTTGGTGCAAAAGTAATTGTGGTTTCACTATTATTTTTAATGACAAAACCACAATTACCTTGGGATCAACTTAATAGAATGACATTTTACAATATATGATAGCCTAGAGATTTTTCAGTGCCTAATTTATTCTGAGACAACTTGCTTAATGTAGGTTTCAATCTAGGCAAATAACACTTGTTATTTATTGAGAACCTATTATTATTACTCTGTTATGAATTAAGAAATTAAGGCTCTCGCTATTTATGTGACTCTCCCTAGCTAGAAAGATCTGTCATTGGCAAAGATAAAACTGAAGCTTAGATTAGCTTGCGACTAAAGCCTGTGGCCTTTCCACTGGCTGAACAAGAAAAAGTGAAACAGCAACTTAGCATGAAGATTAAGTTGAAATTCTGAGATTCTGATTCATGGTAGAAGGGGACAAAATCAGAAATAAAGTATTGTTACATATAAATACAGGAAACTGTATTTTAAAAAAATATATAGCTATTAATTCAACTAAATTGATCTTGTGATCATTTCTTTGAGTAATACATCATGGTAGATAACTTGCTGATACTATGAAAGGTGTATTATATTTTGGTCCAAAACCAATAAACCTAGGAATACATTTAGGCTAATCCTTTTGTTCAAGCATTTGAAATCACATCACAAAGACTGAGTGTACAACTATGAGTCACTTATTTGTTTTATAACAGAAATTCTCAGTTTATACTAAATTTTCAGATCTCTCCAAGTTACCTTGATTTAATAAGGTCCAATGTCGTATGTAATTGCAATTTGGTAGTAAAATGGGAAAAATGTTAAAAACCACTGAGTCACTTTTATTTAGAAATATAGATTGTCATACCTCTACCTATGCAATTGTAGAGACGATCTTATTCTTCATGTGAGACATTCTTGACAACTGTGTGCATTAAGCCTTATTCTATTTTTGGTATGTATAAAATGCCCCTTGAGATAGGTAAAAGCACTCTCTGAAAGCATTTTGTTATTGGTTTAAAAAAGATAAAACTAACAGCCTAGAGTTGCAGAAGCTCTCTTTTCCTTAGATATTAATTATACAACATAGTATTCTTGCTCTTCTACCAAAAGTGCGTTTGGTTATCTTATTTCCCTTATCTAATTATCCTGTATGGAACACTGAATTGTTAGTAATTACTGCTGTTTTCATCCTCATTTCCATACCCCTCTAAAAGCAGAAAAAAAAGACCAATACTATAACTAGTATTTCCCATCTTCTGTTTATTCATTTCCCATGGGATAAGTAAGTGGCATAGAAAAGCAAATTGGATCATAATTATCTTGGGTTCTTCCCTCATTCCACTATGCCCTCACTCAAGTTATCTTCATTGAATTTGGTTTAACTTTGTAACCTAATCAATTTCAGAGAGAAACAATACAAGTATCATGCTTTTAAACATTTTAAATAAGATAATCTTATGTCTGTATTATTTGGAGCTCTTAATTTTAGAAGTCCAAAATTCATCTCAACTAAGCCTTAGGCAAAGAAAACGGAAATCTCTTTTTAGATATTACTGCTAAATTCTTTAGGAAAGAACTTTTACAGTTGGATCCAGGTTCTCAATGAAAGTGAGAATCTCTCTCCTCCAGTTCTCTACTTCTGCTTTCCTTACTTTCACACAGGCTCTTCTTATAAGAAAGTAGAGACAGTTACGCAAATCTACTACATAGCAACGGGTCAAGACCATTGAAACCCATTTATAGAAAAGTATCCCTTTTCCAATGAGCTGAGCCCGTAAACAGGTTTCTCCTTGACCAGGATTGGATGAAAGATCTACTATCAAACCATTACTATGGTCATCTGACAGAACAACAGGGGTAATAGTCAATTTTACTTAATCAGCAATTAGAAGTAAAATATTGTACTATTTGATTTAGTGTAAAGAAAAAAAACTTCATCTTTTTCTGGCAGATAAATATGCTTGTTTCTGTAAAACAACAACACAAATCCGCATTTCACTTCAGTTTTGTCTCAGCTGCAAAATGAATAGCTGTATTCTGTGGCCAGTTATACTATTGAGTTTATTTCAGACACTAGGTACCATGGAGCTCCCTCTAGACCAGTGGCTCTCAAGGTTGGCTGTCCATGAAAATCATCCGAGGAGCTTTAAATCTTGTCCTTCCTAGACATCAGTCTCAGACATTCTAATTTAATGGGTTGGGAGCTGTGACCGGAATAACAGGAGTTTGGAAGCTCCTCCAGGCTATTCTAAAGCACAAACAAATTTGAGAACTTCTGTTACTGCTCTGTATTGTTTTCAAGCTAAATTCTTTCAAGAGTATTACAAATTGTGCCATGTTGGTGTGCTGCACCCATCAACTCGTCACACCTGCACGTTATGCACATGTACCCTAGAACTTAAAGTATAATAATAATAAAAAAAAGAAAAAAAGAAATTCTTAATTAAAAAAAAGTATTACAAATTGATTAACACTGATATATTTCATGTCTCAGAAAAATTAGTTTTTCTTAGTTGATTAAGATAGCATGTTTGAAGATGACATAATTTTTCAATTTTTTCACAGATTCTTTCGCTTACCTAGGTTGTGGTCTTTATCATACTGTATCATATTTCAAGTAGGTGTTTGATTCTTTCTCCTTTACATTAAACTGATAACGCCTGAAGGTATTCCCTATTGTTTTTAAATATATCTGACTCTTGTATCTTCCGCAGTGTTTGTTATTTAGAAGGTACTTAACAAATGTTTTATCCACCGTGTTAAGAGCAGCTGAATTTTGTATTCTTGTAGTCGAGTGAGTGGACAACAAAAAATGAATTGTTATCTCTGCAGGATTATGGGAAAGGAAGGAAGGAAAGCTCACTCTTTCTTCCCCCTAACTAGAAAGCTAGTCAAGGTAATTTAAATTATTCCCCAAATGTCAAAGATGTAAGCCACCTTAAAATGCATCCTGCAATGTAAAATAATAAGTGGAAAAATTAAAGTTCTTCTACATGAACACTATTGGTAGTTAGAGGGTGTTATATTCATACAATTTAAGAAGCCCTGTCAAGTGTTTAGAGGCAATTGACTAAAACAAACTGAATGCTTTATTTTTATCCTTGCCAACTTGGAATTGATTTAATATTTAGGTAGGTGGTTTTCTTCTGAATGATGTTTGAAGCATCATAGTACACTAAATAAAACACTGGCTGCATTGAAATGCTGTTCTTACCATCTTAAAACCCAAGAAATGAACACTTTTTTTTAAACCTATTTTTATTTATCTTCATGCTTTTTTTTCTGAGTCAAATTTTATAAAATAAAAGATTAGGAAAGGACTAATATACATTGAGTGTTTACAAATTTCTATGCAGAAGGTCACTTTCATTTTGTGTTTACTCAGTTACTGACAAATATTTATTGAAGATATCTATTTTGTTCAAGGGATTATGCTAGATCATTTGACATTTTAAACTTAGTCATCCTAATAATCCTATAAAGTGTTATTAGGCTTTCTGATAAAAATAAAAATTGGAAGCATAAAACTAAACAGATGAATAACAAAAACTTTCCTGATATTACACAGCTAGAAAGTGCATAAACGATAGGATTTAGTTCAAACATATTTGACTCTTAAATCCGTATTTTTTTTCAATTTTGCCACAAATATAATTTGTAGCATCCCTCCAATTATTGTAAATGTTGTCTTTTCCCACCTGTTAGTCTGTTTGGCATTGCTATAAAGGAGTAACTGTGGCTTGGTAGTTTATAAAGAAAAGAGGTTAATTTAGCTCATGGTTCTGCAGGCTGTACAAGCATGGCACCCGCATCTGGTTGACATCTGGCAAGGGCCTCTGGAAGCTTTTAGTCATAGCAGAAGGGAAGGGGATCGGAGCATCACATGGCAAAAGGGGGAACAACAGAGGGGTAGTTCTCAGACATTTTTAAACAACCAGCTCTCCTTTGAAGAAGGCAAGAACCCACTCATTACCATGGGGAAGGCACCAAGTCTTTCATCAGGAATCTGCCCCCTTGATCCAAACGCCTCCCACTATGTCCCACCTTCAACATTGGGGATCACATTTCAACATGAGATTTGGAGAGGAGAAACATTCTCATTCCATTACTACTCCTTAATTTCCCATTCTTAATTTTGCAAGATTTCATTCTTATGTGAAATTTGAAGTTTTCACTGAATTAAGGGCAAGTTAAAATGCACTTTGGAGGACACTGCACATAAGAGGCCTCTGACTTGGCTCAATCCCATTTCTTGGGCAGCCTTTCTCCTGGCACATGTGCCTGTGATTGATTTTCTATCACAGCATTGTATCATATGTCAGGACAAACAATGAGATTTGTGATGGAGTCACTTACTTAAAACTGACAACTATAATATTGTTCCTGTCTTTCTTTACCATGTATTTAGGATAAATATAAAACAACCTTTTACAACTGATATTTACATGAAGGTTTAACAGGTCAATTTCTGACTATAACTGGATGCCTTAAAGCAGAACACAATTTGTATTTAATTAGAACACAATCAAACTTGCTTGTGTGACTTTCGATAAAACATTTTTAAGAATAAATATGCAAAATACACAGTATACCAAATATTATGGATAAAATTATCTTTGTTTGACTTTACTAAATCAATAGTTTAGAATCAGGGTCTCCTTGGCCCCTTGGGAGATATTGGGTAATGGTTAGAATTTTGTTAGTTGTCACACTGGAAAGGAGGTGTGTACAACATTCTACAATATTCAAGACTACCTTCCACAACAAAAAATTCGACAATCCAAAATGTCAATGGTGCCAAGATTGAGCAACTGTGCTTTTGATGGATCATCAAAACCAATGCTATATCTCAAATTGATTGCCAACTTGTGTAAGCTACTGCACATGGTGAGTTAAAGAGAAGAAAAATAAACTTTTTGAAGCTTATAACCCTTGACACACAAGCGTGACTAAAATACTGAAGACAAACAGAACCTGAATAAGCATTTCTTAAATATTGAAAGCAGAGTATGGTATATTTCAAAAAGTAATCAAATTCTGTCTGGAGTGGCTAATGGGGAGCCATAGAAGTTTGCTGTTAAGCAAAGGAAGGGTCAAGGCTGGTCTTTATTATTCCTCCATGAAAGCTTCCTGGAAGCTGACTTTACAAAGGAAGAATTTTGATGTACAAGTTTACTTGATGATGAGTCAGGAGAAGCGGTATAGCCCAGAAACTGACTTTACCTTGACAAGAACAAAGATGACTGATAAAGACACAAATCAGCACTGCCTCACAAAAAAACAACGGCAAAACTTAAAAATTTTGAACTTGTCACTTTTGTAACCTGGATATTTAAGTACTTCACGTTTGCTCTTTTAATTGTCACGTCACTGTGAAGTTACAGAGGCTTTAGCAATCCTTTTTAAGTCCAAAGAGATGTTTTCCACAGCAGGTGCTTTCCATTTATGAGAACTTAACATGTTTCCTGCCCTAACAGTTTTTTAAAAAGGAAAAAGAGTGACCTGTAGAAAGCAAAATCATCTGCTGCCACTTACCACCAGGGAAAAAAAAAATCTGTTCTTTTTATTATCCAACTCAAAATCATTTAAGTAATTTACTTTAAACTTAGGCCATGAAATCTGACCGTTAACTATGTCTCTTTCTTAAGAATACACAGATAGTATTTCTGATATGTAAGAAGGTTACAGTGGAAAATAACAACTTCAATACAGAAGCAGGTATTAAGGACCTATTCATAGAATTCTCACTCTCAAATCCCGGTTTCTATATCCAATCCTAAATATCTTTTGAAACATTATCTGTAAGCCAATTTCAGTAGGCTAGAGAAACTACTTCATACTTTACCATTATTTCTTTTAATCTTCTTTCTTTTCTTTCTCTCTCTCTCTTTCTTTTTCATTTTTTGTTCTTGTTTCTTTTCTTTTCTTTTGTTTTTGTTTTCGTTTTTTTTTTTGAAAAAGTCTCACTCTATCACCCAGGCTGGAGTGTAGCAGCGTGATCTTGGCTCACTGCAACCTCAGCCTCCCAGGTTCAAGCGATTCTCGTGCCTCAGGCTCCCTAGTAGTTAGGATTACAGGTGCCCACCACCACACTTTAAACTTAGTTAGTCATCATAATAATCCTATAAAGTGTTATTATGCCTACTAATTTTTGTAATTTTAATGGACTCGGGGTTTCACCATTCTGGCCAGGCTCATCTCAAACTCCTGACCTCAGGTGACCCACCAAAGGCCTCCCAAAGTGCTGGGATTATAGATGTGAGCCACCGTGCCTGACCTAATCTTCTCTTTCTAATTTATTCAAGTAAGACATCAAAACAGAAAATAATCTAAAATAAGAAAACCCAAAAGAGAAAAAACAAATGAAATTGCCTAAAGACTCAAAAGCTCAGACAAGAACTATAAATACTTTTCTGTATAGTCTTCTGTAAAATACTTAAAGTTCTACATCACCCAATTTCATTTAAATAGATTGTCAATGAATAACTAATTCAATCAATTAATAGGTGCCACATCATTTTTAATGGTACCTAGTTTTCTTTTGCAACCATGAATCATTATACTAATTCAGTATTTTTGAATATTTATATTATTTCCAATATTATGAATGCCTTAGTGAACACCCTGTTCTATACATCTTGGCAAATATTTAGGGAAGACGATTCCCCCAAAATGGAAATATTGGGTAAAACTACAAATTTTTATTGATATTGCCCAATTATACAGCAAGAAGTTTACACAGAGATTTTTTTCCTTTCTTTTAGGAATTTGAGTAGCTGCTTATCAAAACCTCATTACCATTTGATATTATTATCTACATTTTTTGAATTATTACCTACATTTACTGAATTACATGTTTTGAGTAATCGTGATATTAAACTTTTTTGTACATATTTCTTTCTTTTTTGTATTTATATCTGTTGATTGAGTGTTTATTAAATTATATTTTCTTATATATATATATTTTGTTGTTGTTGTTGTTGTTGAGACGGAGTCTCTCTCTGTCGCCCAGGCTGGAGTGCAGTGGCCAGATCTCAGCTCACTGAAAGCTCCGCCTCCCAGGTTCACGCCATTCTCCTGCCTCAGCCTCCCGAGTAGCTGGGACTACAGGCGCCCGCCACCTCGCACGGCTAGTTTTTTGTATTTTTAGTAGAGACGGGGTTTCACCGTGTTAGCCAGGATGGTCTCCATCTCCTGACCTCGTGATCCGCCCGTCTCGGCCTCCCAAAGTGCTGGGATTACAGGCTTGAGCCACCGCGCCCGGCCATATTTTCTTATATTTTTAAATCTTATGTGTAATATTACTTTGGAAATACATGTAGATATTAACTTTTGGTGTAACTTTTTCTAATCACCATTCATTTATTTATTCCACAAATATGTATTAGCATACACTATAGGCTACCCAATGTCCTACCCCTAGTGACAAAAAACAATCGGTAGTAAAAAGCTAACAAGCTCCCCCTTTCATTGAGCCTACATTCTGGGAGGTGGCTATTAATTAAATAATTACAGAAGATGAATGCAAAATTATGAATATGATAAGTGTTTGATGGTATTTCTGTCCTTTGAAAATATATTTTAAAGCATGACTTAGGCTGAATAAACAGAAAAGGACTTTTAGAGAAAATGATGTTTAGAATGAGCTCTGACAGATGAATTGATAAGCAGAAAACAATGGCCAGCAAAGGGACTGGCAAATGCAAAACTAAGGCAGCCACTTTTCCTAGACGTTTCTAAGACTAACTCAAGTTGCTCTCTGACAGTTTAACAGAAACAGATTCACACGACAGATAACAGGACAAAATTACCATGTAGTAAACTCCAGGCTAGCAAAGGTTTTGGTGTTTCTTTCGTCTATAAGCTACTATGACAATCTAGTAATTGATGCCAAAATGTAAGCCACTTTGGCACCAATCTATAAATTGGATTTTTAAAAAATCCTGCTAATGGCATTGACAGCATTAATATCTTTGGAAGCACAATATTTCAGTACAACGGGCAACAAACCATGCATTAACGATAGGGAAAGTTGCATTTTTCCATCTTGATGGCTAACTCAACATGTTTAAAACAAAAGTATCTCTCTTGCAGAAAGCTTTCCCAGCAGGAAAAAAATGGAGACAAAAATAACTAAGGATGAGCTGAATAGCAATAAAGTCTCATCTTTGCCTGGAATTCTGATAGGTGGATATTTGGAACACTATCATGTTATTTATTCACTCAAATAGCAGATACATTGTTTTCACAATTTTATGATCAAAATTAATTCTCAAAAATGAAAGCAAAGTTATTATTTATTTGTTTATAATTAAAGTTTATCTCTTAGGAATTATTTCTGCAGAGTTGTCAATCCATTCTTCTCAATTCATGTTAATATCTGATTATTTCTACTCTCTCTTTTTGCTTCTTTCCAGGGTGACCTAAATAGTTAGCAGGCTTATATATCATCAGTAGTGTGCCGGTAAATGTTTAACAACAACAAGCTCTTTGGAGGGAAAAAAAACAAAAAAGGCCCTGATTTGTAGGGTTTCCGAGTTTCTGTTATGAATGTTCACATGGTGGCCAATTTTGTGCTTCCAACTTGACATCACTGAATGCAGTGTTGGACAGAGATGTTCACACTTGGCTCTAACGGGCTGGTGGGCAGCTACTAGAGTGTACTACTCTTCATAGTACTGAAATTGGGGAATGTTTGTGGCTTGAGTATGTTCTGCTGTTCTCATTGGCCTCTGCTAAGGTCTTTTTCTCCCCGATAGTGAGAATTGGCTTCTATCTTCATCATCAGCATCTTAGGTTGGTGTATTTTCTCCGATCCTATGGAACAGGCGAATGTGCTGACTGTTCTGGAGATAGGATGACTGACTCTCCGGATGACTCTGCCCCAACTCTGGCTCAGCTCCTGATGGCTTTGCCATTCCTGCCATGGAATCCATAATTCCTTTAACAATGTCTGGGCAGCTGAGTTAGTATTTATTTCTCTTTGGCACTCTGATTCTGGAAAGATATGGATATTATCTATGTCTTATGCATTGTGAGGGAGATTTGAGATGCAGGATGTCTATCTCAGACTTCCATTGTTTCACACTGGCATTTTTACTCTTCTGCAGTTATGTAGGTCTAGGAGCATTCTGTACCCATTTAGAGAGTTCCTGATAGTCAGTAGCTCAAAATTTCCCTCTTTTTCAAATCACAAATATAAGAGTTGACTTCAATAGATGACATCCCTCCTCTCTACTCCCTCCACCACAACCCAGATTTTGGCCATAGTCGTGGTTGGGCATCTGAACTCTATGCTCTGTCTTACTCATCTTCTCTAAGCTTCCAATCCCAACAGTTTTATCTCTTCCCTGCTTATGGAAAAACAGTTCTAATTTAATTATTGCATTATTCGTAATCCAGCAGTTCATGGATGTAACCTAGCTCTTGACTTTTCTAGGTTTAAGCTCATGATAAGGAAATCCTGATATTTAGAATTCCATTGAAAACAAACAAAATATTTTTCTCTCTTAATTGCCTGCCTCTTGAGAATTCAAAGAACATTGGGCTTTACATGACTATTTGACAACAACTTAAATTAAATTATTAAAATATATTAATAATATATAATAATTCATAATAATATATCTATAATAATATTTTTATATATTTTATAATAATTTAAAATAAATTATTATTATAATAATTTAAATTAATATAATATGAATAATATAATTTATAATAATATATTTATAACAATATATAATAAATTAATGTAATATTATATATACATTAATATAATAATAATTTAAATTAAATTATAAATGTAAATTAGAGCTGAGTGATGCTTATTTTCATCTTTGAGATACAAGGCTTTAAGAAATAAAAAAAATAGGCTAAAATTCCCTATACCACTCTAAAATGCATGTTCCTGAAGTAATGGTAAGTAATGAGGACACAATGATGAAAAAGTCAGACGTGCCCCCTGCTTTTATAAAAGTTAGTCAAATTAGGATACGGATCAGTTTTTTAAAACAAAATTAATGTGCTATGATAATTGCCAAGATGAGAACAGTAATGGGTACCGTGTGAACTCATAAGAAGCATTGCTAACTTAGGCTAGTATAGACAGGAACTAAGTCTATTGAAAATTGTGATTGAGGGCTCTGTGACTAATAAACTGGCATGAGTTAGTATACCTTTAGTATATGCTGTCGAAATTTCTGAAAGAGGAATCATGGCCAAAATGGTTATATGGCCAAAGGGAAGAACAACTGACTTCTTCACGGTAAGGATATGTCTTGACTAATGTGGAACAATGAAAGATAAATAAATAGAAGAAAAAAAACCACTAACTCGCATTATCTGAAATAAAGTAAGAGCTATAACTACTGTCAAGCATTTTGTAGGCTAGAATATTGTTCACCTCTTATTATCTCCAAAATCCTGTCCAAACCTATCTTAGGGATTTCCTTGGCAAGATAAAAGATTTATGTGTTTCTTGCTAGTGATGAGATTTCCAAGGTCAAGAGGCTTGCAGTACATACAAGTTTCAATTTTATTAGTAATTACCTTCAGTATTGCAAATATATTTCTCAGGATAGTTTTGAAGACAATTTATCCATATGTGTTTTTTGTTTGTTTGTTTGTTTGCTTTTTGTCTTTTGACATCTGGCCAAAACGTTACATTAACTATTAAAACAGTTTATTATAAATTCCTAAACTAGCCAATAGGAAAGCATTTTCTTTATATAAAGTGATTACTAATCAGCACTGAGTGAGCAGCACTTGTAATTGACTCTTATTCAGTGGAGGAATAAACAAAGAATAGGCAAGAGTAAAAAAGATTTCAGAGGCTACACAATGACAGAGTTAAAACATTTAGTCTCAGGATACCTTTATTAATAATTCTTGGGGACTCCAAAGAGTTTTGTGTGTTTTGGATATCTCTCAGTATCACTATCTTATATAAAACCTGATAAAGCTTAAAAATAGTTACGTATGTATGTATTTAAAATAGCAATAACAAATATTTAGTAGCATAAATAACATATTATGATAAATAACTATTTACTCAAAAATATTGAGAAGAGTGGCAATGTTTTACATATTTGCAAATTTTTTAAATGTCTGGATTAATAAATGACAGCAATATTTTTATATCTGCTTTCGTAATTACTCTCTTGCACTATTTGTTTGGCTGAAATCTATGAAGACAATCTAATCTCACACAAGTATCACCCCATGGAAAGGGGAGAGCGATTTCAATACTCCTTTTGAGAACTCCTTTTGAGTTCTTCTTTGATACTACAACAAAACTTGTCAAGTAATTATTTAAAGCTGAGTTACCATATGAGTTTCAACACTATGTTAATTCAAATTTGTGCTCTATGACATTGAAATTAATTGATCATTATTTTTCATTTTGAATGCAAGTTTTTGTGACATCATGCTATGTCCAATATTGGTTCACACAGTTATACTTTTGTTTTAGAATTCTGACACATTACATTATACATGACCAAATGATCACATTCATTAACATCACCATTAATGTCATCAGAAATGTATTTAATTACTGCAATGTGCTTCATAAAGATATTTTGGTTGATGACAGACTGCGTATACAACAGTGGTCCAATAAAATTATAATGCCATAATTTTACTGTACCTTTTCTTTATTTACATACATAAATATTCACTATTGTTACCGTTGCCTAACATATTCAGTATAGTAACATGTTATACAGTTTTGTAGATTAGGAGCAATAAGCTACACCATGTAGTCTAGGTGTAGAGAAAGCTATATCACCTAGGTTTGTGTAAATATACCCTGTGAAGTTGGCACAGCAACAAAATTGCCCATCAAGGCACTTCTCAAAATATATGCCTATCGCCAAGTGACACATAGCTGTATTAGAAAGCAACCATGGTGGCTGGCCTGTTTTTCAAAATTCAATTTTTTCATTGAAAATACAAATTTTATATTTAATAATGAATACTGCCAGTTTCTTTTATTAAAGCTATAGGCTCATTTTTGAAGATTTATCTTCCCCTGTGAATACATATATAAATATGTATATATTTATGAATGAATATAAATAAATAAAATATTTATTCATGTAAAACTGTGAATCTAGTTTGTTCATTAGTCACTTTTTCACATAAAATGGTTATTTCATGATTAAAAACGGCAGTTTCATCTCATAACTCAAAAACTCTTGCATGTACTTTCTCTCTTGTACTTTCATATATGCCAATTCAATATGGCAGAATTGTTTCATGCATATTTTCTATTTTGTCACCTAATATGAAAAAGACTTCTGAAAAAGTTTAAATAAAAAAGTTGAGAGTTAATCAATTAATACTTGCTACTACTTTGTAAAGGACAGTGTTAAAACTTGTCTGGCGTTTTTTTTTTTTTTTTTTTCCCTAATGTGGTTGTATGGTTGAAAAGATACATAGTAACCAGTAATAAGAGTTTGGTGCACTGCCTCAGTTTGTGCTAAGACACCAGCAGTGCTACCCATCATTACTTCGCACCTTGAGTGTAACTGTCAAAAGCACAGTTTAGGAGTTTATCTTTGAAGATACAGACTCCCAGAAAGGGATTCAGAAACTTCCAAGTGTCTGCTGATCACACTATGAGAATCACCTGTCTATAAAAGCCTATCTCATTTTGTCTTCTGTTTCCTTGCTGACCTCACCCTCTTTTGATCTCCTCTTCTTCACTCCACTTCAGCCACATTGACCTGACTGCTATTTTGCAAATACTGCTGATATACACTAGTTTTTAGAAGTTGCACTGGCTGTTCCCTCTTCTTTGGATGTGATCTTCCATTACATTCAAATGGCTAATTCCCCAAAGGCTAACAGCTAATTAAGCCTTTGCTCAAACATTACCTTATAAATAAGACCTACCCTGACCACAGTATTGAAGATCACAACTCAGAACTTTTAGTTTTACTTGCCTTGTTTTATATTTTTATAGCATTTAGTGCATTCCTTTTTTTACATTTGTTATGTTTATTGTTTATTTTCTCTCATCCTTCATTAAAACAGAAGTTTTATGCAGGCAGGGAAATTTTTTTTTATATTTTATTATTGCTGTATCTCAAATGTTTACATTGAGTTATGCACATGGTAGGTATCAATAAATATTTTTGAAGTAAAAGGTGAATGACTCTAATTGCATATCATCTTATTTTATTAATGCAACTGCTCTTTTTATTTCAGAGAATATTAATAATATATAATAATAATATATTTTAAATTTCTGCTCATTTTATTATTATTACTTTTTTTTTTTGAGACAGAGCCTGCTATGTTACCCAGGTTGGAGTGCAGTGGTGCAATTTTGGCTCGCTGCAACCTCCGCCTCCGAGGTTCAAGCAATTCTCCTGCCTCAGGCTCCGTAGTAGCTGGAATTACTGGGGCCTGCCACCACACCGGCTAATTTTGGTGTTTTTAATAGAGATGGGGTTTCGCCATGTTGGCCAGGCTAGTCTCGAACTCCTGACCTGAAGTGATCCATCCGTCTTGGCCTCAAAATGCTGAGATTACAGGGGTGAGCCATCACACCCGGCCTATCTTTTCCCATCCGTTTCTTATTCTTATTGTTTTCTTTTGACTTATCTTCCATGCTAGACATTTCCTCAAATATCTGATGAGCTCTTCTCTCCATTCACACTTAATAGTGAGGTTCTTAAAGGCTTCTAGATGCTCTAATTGCATGTTTTCGTGGGAGAGCTTTTCTTTAGACTGAAGAAGAATGGTGTGTCTGGGGTCTGTAATTAGGCCTTTTTCTTTGGGTAGTCAGTATCTCCAGAGAGGAATTTTCTAATGTTATCCTGCATGATGGTTAATATTGACTGTCAACTTGGTTGGATTGAAGGATGCAAAGTATTGCTCCTGGGTATGTTTGTGAGGGCATTGCCAAGGAGATTAACATTTGAGTCAGTGAACTGGGAGAGGCAGAAGCCACTCTCAATAGGGGTGGGCACCATCTAATCATCTGTCAGCATAGCTAGAATAAAGCAATCAGAAGAAAGTGGGAGAGGCTGACTTGCTGAGTCGTCTGGCCCTCATCTTTCTCCCATGTTGGATGCTTCCTGCCCTCAACAATCAGACTCCAAATTCTTCAGCTTTTGGACTCTTGGGCTTACAGCAGTGATTTGCCAGGGAATGTCAGGCCTTCAGCCACAGGCTGAAGGTTACACTGTAAGCTTCCCTACTTTTGAGGTTTTTGGGACTCAGACTGGCTTCCTGACTCCTCAGCTTGCAGACAGCCTATTGTGGGACTTCACCTTGTGACTGTATGAGACAATTCTCCTCAAAACTCCCCTGCATATATTCATGTATCCAATTAGTTCTGTCTTTGTTTTGTTGTTGTTGTTGTTTGAGACTGAGTCTCGCGCTCTGTCGCCAAGGCTGGAGTGCAGTGGCACAATCTCTGTTCGCTGTAACCTCTGCCTCCCAGGTTCAAGCGATTCTCCTGCCTCAGTCTCCCATGTAGCTGGGAGTACAGGTGCACACCACCTCGCCAGCTAATTTTTTGTATTTTTAGTACGGATGGGGTTTCACCGTTTTAGCCAGGATGGTCTCGATTTGCTGACCTTGTGATCAGCTCACGTCGGCCTCCCAAAGTGCTGGCGTTACAGGCGTGACCCACCATACCCAGCCCAGTTCTATCTCTTTAGAGAACCCTGACTAATACACCCTGACAGTATACATTTATGTAAGACTGGTTTGTATACATTTGACTACTAAGTTGAGTAAGATTATTAGTGGTTTTACCCTTAAATGTAGATTTATTTAATCCAGATGTCAGCAAACTATTGCCTCTGAGGCAAAATCTATCCTATTTTTGTAAATGAAAGTTGTATTAAAACACAGTAACACCCATTCATTTGCATATTAACAAAGACTACTTCTATGCTACAATACCAGTGTTAAGTAGTTGCAACATAAACGTTATGAAATGGAAAGCCTAAAATGTTAACTAACTGGCCATTTACAGAAAATGTTTGCTGAACCTCAATTCCTGTTTCTAGTATGGTTCTTCTCCGCTGTTACGGTTGCTGCCTTGTGCCTTGGTGTACAGTAAATTTTGGTTTACTTCATAGAGGTAACATGTATTCCCCTGCTGGGAGTGTAGGAGGTAGATCTTTTCGTTATTGGAAGGACTTGGGAATTTACCTGCTCATCAAATAATCCTTTTTTTTTTTTTTTTTCAGCCTTGCCTCTCACCTTTTTCTTGTTAGGTAAATGATTCATCTATCCCTATTTTTTTCTAGAATAAAGTGACGTAATCGCTCTTACTTTTTTATGCCATTGGTCTTATAAGGCACTTTGGTATAATCTTTGTTTTTCTAATAAGACAACTTTTTATTTCAGTTTTTCCAAGAACATGCTAACATTTCTCGCTGCTTGATTGATCTTTTCAATGTTTTGTTGTCCTTATACATTTAAAATTTTATAAAATTTCAACACTCTCTTTTTTCCTGGGAATAATCCATTCCATTGTGATGAATTTAAAGTCATCAGTACTATTTTTAATTTTCTACATTTTAAATATTATTTTTTATTTGTAGTTTAATGTTTAAGCAACTTTCTATGAGCTTTCTAAATTCACTTAAAATATGTATATTTAATATCTGCAAGTACTGTGTATGTGTGTGTGCTTAATTTGTTAAAGACTAAGAAGCATACGTAAATTTGCCTTACATTTTTATGAGGTTTTATTTTATAAGTCTCAATGGTATGTAATTTGGTGAATAAAAATTCATGACATTTTAAACTGGACTATTCACTTCAACAATAAAAACTGGTTCCTGGGACTCATTTAATGCTTAAAATTTTTACTGTGCATAAAAGGAAAATAGTTCCACAGGGTTTTTCATATAATAAGCTCACGATCACAGTTGTCTCTCTTGTCCTGTTCTGCAGGAGAACATCATCTAACTTAGTAATTTTTTGATATTTTGATAATCATATTGTTATATATTAGTATATCTTTTATATATTATTTGGCTGGAGATTTATATTTTATACTTATATATATTTATCCATTGTGGTAGGCTTAATAGTCACCATCCAAATAGATCTCTTTCTAAATCCCCTGAATCTGTTATGTTTACATACATGTCAAATGGGACACTGCAAAATGTGATTAAGGTTAACGAGCTTGATATAGGGCGATTGTCCTGAGACTTTAAAACAATAAAATGTTGAGAAGAAAGCAGAATAATATAGTGAGACTTTTTATGTAGGAAAACATTGCTTAATCTGAATATAATTTAAAGATCACTAAATAGAAAAAAAAATACATTAAAATAAAAATGTGTGTTTCTCAAAAGCTTAACAGAGTGAAGAGTAAAGTTACTGCATGAAAGAATATATTTACAATACATATAATCAGCAAAGGACTCAAAGTTGGAATATTTAAAGTAGTCTTACAAATCAATGAGAAAAAGGAAGAAAATATAAAAATGCAAAAACTTGTTCAGTCACCACATACACCTAAATATAAAAATATCAATGTGCTTTATTTTTCAAAGAAAATGTTACAATGCAATACTACTGTACATGTGCCAGACTGGCTAACAAGAGAAAAATAGACACTAAAAGGCAGGAGCTTTCATGGGGAGCTGAAACTCTGGTCTCCCCTGGAGACTGGGAAAATTTGTAACATCAGTTTAGAAAACTGTGTGGAGATACCAAAGCTAAATAAATGCTTTCCCCTGAGTTAGCAATTTTAATAGAAGAAATGTACTTAAACTTGAGTACAGGTATTCACTTAAAAATTCTGCTTTAGAATATTCATAACAACACAATTTATAATGACTGAAATCTGAAGCCTACCTGAATATTCATCAACAGTTAAATAAATAAATAAATAAATTGTAGGTATAATAAGGCAGCAGGAAGCCTACAGAGTAACACAGATGAGTGGATTACAAATAGTAGCAACAACTTAGATAGATCTCACAAAATGATATTAAGGAAAAGAAACCAGACAAAAATCATTTTTTGTATGTTTTCATTGCTATATATTTATAAACAGGCATCATCAATCCAAATTTGATTCAGAAGTCAGGAAATCAATTACATTTGATTGGAGTAATGAACAGAAAGAAAAAGCTTAGGGCTCCTAGACTGCTAGTAAGTGAGGTTCTGTATCTAGATCTATGCATTAGTTATGTAGGTGTTTTCAGTTTCTGACAATTTACCAAACTGTTTAAGAGCTGTGCACTCAGCTATTTGCATAGTATACTTCCATAAGAAGCTTGCTAAAAGAAACAATTTTAAAAAGCTTCCTTTTGCCCCCCCAAAAAAGTTACTGGCCCAGGAGTTTTAGTAGTGAGTTGTATCTAGCATTTAATGATTTAAAAAAAAAATGAATGCAGAAATTCCACCATATTTATTCCCACCAAAATTAAATCTCAATCCTAGGATCAAGTGTTTATTAAGCATTTAATGTGTGATTTTCACGATTATGTACTGTGAAGGTGAATACAAAATAGAACATAAATATTAATATATCTCACCCTTTCTCTAATGTTATCATTCTTATCCTTAGAAGATAGGCAGGAAACCACACCTGGAAACCAAAACGAGAAATCCATAAAAATACTTCCTACAGAACAAAAATCCCCAAATATAGAAATAGAAATTTGTAAATATGTTTATTGTTAACTAAAAAGATCAATAAATAAAAAGCATGGGCTTGAAACATGGTTCCACTCGTGATATATTCAAAACACAAAAAATTGTCATTTGCTTTGTTAAATAATTATGTATTGTATACATTTTACTGATAAGTCATTTTCTTTCCAATAGAGCTCTAGGGCATGAAACTTCTGATTGGGTAAAATTTTAGTAATGTCCCCATTTGTCATCATTTAAGGTCTTGCTGGACATTCTTCATATAAATACAAATGATGAAAACTCCCACTCTTCCATGAAGCTTATGATTTTCCAGTTCAGTTTCTCTCAAGTTATAGAAAAATTTGCCATCAAATCACAGAGTAATGTCTACTGTGTTAGTTTTCTATTGTTTGTGTAGCAAACTGCTATCTATTTAGTGAAGTAAAATGACACAAATTTATTATTTTACATTTCTGGAGGTCAGATGTCTGAAATGAGTATCACTGAGCTAAAATCACGGTGTGGGCAGGGCTGTGTTCCTTTCTGGAGGCTATAGTGGAAAATCAGGTTTACCGCCTTAAGCTTCTACAGGCTGCTCTATTGGCCTTCTGTCTCAATGTTTTACTTATAAGGACCTTGTAATTACATTGGGCCAATGTGGGTAATCCAGGTTAATTTCCCCATCTCAAAATTATCTTATTAGACACCTTACTTTCCTCTACAACATTATTTCCTCCTTGCCATGTATTAATAACAGAATGCATTCACAGGTTTCTGAGATTAGGATTTTGACATTTTAGAGAAACCCTACTCACTCAAATGCTAATCTCCTTTGGCAATGCTCTTGCAGACATACCCAGGAACAACACTTTGCATCCTTCAATTCAGTGAAGGTGACACTCAATATTAACCATCATTGCACCTAAGATAAAAGATCTCGGCCGGGCGTGGTGGCTCAAGCCTGTAATCCCAGCACTTTGGGAGGCCGAGACGGGCGGATCACGAGGTCAGGAGATCGAGACCATCCTGGCTAATACGGTGAAACCCCGTCTCTACTAAAAAAATACAAAAAACTAGCCGGGCGCGTTGGCGGGCGCCTGTAGTCCCAGCTACTTGGGAGGCTGAGGCAGGAGAATGGCGGGAACCCGGGAGGCGGAGCTTGCAGTGAGCTGAGATCCGGCCACTGCACTCCAGCCTGGGCGACAGAGCGAGACTCCGTCTCAAAAAAAAAAAAAAAAAAAAAAAATCTCTTGATGGAGATTAAAACAACAACAACAACAAAAAACAAACAAACAAACAAAAAAACTCTTGATTATTATATCTTTAATGTGAAATGTTAAATGCACCCTTCCCAAGAAAAACATCTATAACAAATCAAAATGCTGTAACTATGCACTAATCTTCTTTGGAAAATGTTGACATCCTATTAAGCTTTCCCAGACCTTCCCAATATAAATGACCCTCAAACCACTACGGGGCACCAGGCCCAAGTTTTTGGAGTCCGTGTCCTTCCAGGTGGCCATTCTCAAACTTTTCACTTCAATCAATGTAATATCTAATCATATTACCTGAATCTTATTATTAAGGTTAACATTTTGGTGACCCAGATAAGACCTCAAGTGAACCTCCAGTGATCCTTGTCACTGATAACAATGCCTTGCTATCAGTAAAAACAACTTTTGTTCTTCCACCTCCTGAATCGTTAACAGGGATCCGTGGTGAGGCCTCTCTTGGGTTTGAATCCTCCCAGCTTGCTTAAGGATTCAGACTTTATTCAAGCTATACATTCCTAACTTAACAGGATTGAAATTAAAGCTCTGATGCAAGGTAGGAGTTTCATTTGTTATTCTTTTTTTTTTTTTTTTTTTTTTTTGAGACGGAGTCTCGCTCTGTTGCCCAGGCTGGAGTGCGGTGGCCGGATCTCAGCTCACTGCAAGCTCCGCCTCCCGGGTTCACGCCATTCTCCTGCCTCAGCCTCCAGAGTAGCTGGGACTACAGGTGCTCGCCACCTCGCCCAGCTAGTTTTTTTGTATTTTTTAGTAGAGACGGGGTTTCACCGTATTAGCCAAGATGGTCTCGATCTCCTGACCTCGTGATCCGCCCGTCTCGGCCTCCCAAAGTGCTGGGATTACAGGCTTGAGCCACCGCGCCCGGCCTCATTTGTTATTCTTTAGATTTAGAATCTTCTCTAAGTTTTTCTAGTGGGAGTGTTGAAGTTAATTGCTCATGACAAGTAATGGTCTCACCAGGGATCCCATAAGAAGAATGTAAAGGGAATTTCACTTCATCTAGTAGGCACCCATAAATGATTGATCACCTAGAGCCTTAAGCCCCCAAGTTTCTTGGAGTCACTGAGAATGTAAAAGGGAAGAAGTAGCTCAAGGGTAACACCTGGATACATCATTCCCACAAGAAGCACACTTGATTCAAAAGACTCTCCCTAAGTCTTTTGGTTCTTCGGGAAGGGAAGTTCTAAGTTATGGGCAACTATGCATGTAAAACCACACCTTCCACCTTAAAGACAGACCCACCTTTAGGAACTCCAGCTGAGTTTCCGTTTAATACCTAAGGTGTCTTTTAATAAAATATTTTAAAAATTGGTCATATGTAACTTGTGAGGACCCCAAATTATAATGGCCAAAATGATTTTAATTTTAATTGCCTAGTTTAGGCGTGCTCAATTAGAAAAAAAAAAAAAAGCTATAAAATAAAATAGAGCAATTGGGAAAGTTATTTTCAATGGCATTTGAAGGCTTCCAAAAGAGGTTCTGTTAAAGATTTTTCTTCACTGGAAGAAAACAAAAAAATTCTCTTAAACAATTTATGATTTGAAAAAGACTGCTGAATTCCTCCTCCACCATCCTTAGCTCCTTCTCTACCCCTTATTATCTGAACTACCTTGTGCAGACCTACCTTCTCCTCATTCTCCCTGTCCTACTCCTGCTGCTCTGGCTCCATTTCACAAACAGCTGGTGTCTGGTAGGGGAGAACTTGCCTTGCTTTCTCAGGGATGCTCAAAGATAGAGCTTAAAAGGCACAATTAAGACTTCCCTGATCGTCATCAGGACAGTACTCATTATTTCACAAAAATATGAACTGAATATTTGAGTTTATAATGCTGTTTCTTTTTTTTTCTGATTTATATCAACTAGTTCACATGTTAGTTTCAGAAAGTAAAGCTACAGATTGACTAGCTATGGTGGATTGGACCAACCTCTTGGAAAACTTTCAGGTACTGATGACAGACTTGCCTGTGATGTCGCTTGAGCTTTACTTGATACCATCCCTTTAGTCTTTCAAAAAGTAGTTGATGAAATAAAATGCAATAATGTTGACAAAATACAGGTGAGTCAGTGATTCCATATTTTGAGATTTGGAGAAAATCTTTAAACAATATTCAGGTAAGAGTTATACTAATCATCAAAATGATACTTTCCCCAATTCCAATTTCATAAATGGTTAGATGAACAATTAACACTAGTAATAAAAAACACTCTAGTTGGAATGTTTCTCAAACTCATGATTTGGTGAATTTTGCCCATCTGTTGTCTCATACCTTAACTAAATAAGAAAGAAAGAGAGAAGTGAAACATAAGAATAGGGCTAATAAAGTTATAAGTTTACAGTTAAAACAACTATATACCCAATCCAGGCTTCCAAAATACACTTACAAACCTCACAATGGACCTAAACCTTTGCTTTGCAGTTATTGCAGGAAATCTTATCACTTTAAAAAAGATTGCAGAAAGCTAAAGTGTGAGCAATAGCAATAGATGAAGAAAAAATAAAAGGAAGAATAGGGATGCTCCAAGGAACGTGAAGTGATCTTTCCTTTCTCTCCCACTGACACTCTGGGAAAATAGAAATTATTTTAAATGAAGAACTCATACAAACATTTGTTCATATTGGAGCTACATTATATGTAATAAATCCCACTTTATTACAAGGCCCTATTTATTAGTGTAAACAAACAGTTCAAGAGGCTGTTCAAATAGGTAACTTACAAGAGACTCATGTTTTCCTCTTGGTTCCAACAGTCTCCATTCATGTGATAGGGACTTTTGCAATTATCCAATACCCACATTTTATTTTCCCAAAAGGGGAAATGTATTCAAAATTAGAACACAGAAAAAAATTAAAAAATATTAGACACAGAACATTTAAAACTGGACCCTTCTAATTTACAAATTACCCTTCATGTTTCCAAAAAAGCTACTGAATTATTAAGTAATGAAGAATTACAGAAACTGCTAAAAGAAGTACCTGATCAATTATGGTCAAAGTCCTCCACTTATATTGAAAAAATTATCTTGACTGCTCCAATTAAAATCCAAATACACTGATCAAAGCTTCTTCTGAACCTTAAGCAATACCACCTAAGATCTAAGGCCTTGGAATAAATAACACATATCATTTTGGATTATATAAAAAAGGCTGACTTATTCCCTGTACAAGTCCATGTAACACTCCAATTGTACCTGTGAGAAAGTCAAACAATAGAGGGTAGAGATTTATATAGGATCTAAGAACAATTAACTATATAGTCACTCCTTGCAATTCAGTAGTGCCAAACCCCCACACATAGTTGGCTGCCATCCCAACTGAAGGTGAATTCTTTACTATTACAGATTTATATGATGTACTCTTTAGCATTTCTCTTGATAAAAACAATCAGTTCCTCTTTTCCTTCACTTGGAAAGACAGACAACAAATATGAACGGTCATGCCTCAGGAATACATGAAGAGCTCAACTTATTTCTTACAAGTATTTAAAAAAGACTTATTGCATGTTGACCTTTAAAAACATCCACTTTAATACAATACATGGATGATTTACTTCTCTGTTCAGAAGATAAACAAGCCCCTACAAGAGATGGGATTCACTTGTTACAACAATTGGCTTTAAAGGGATACAAGGTCTCAAAGGAAAAACTTTAGTTTTAAATTTAGGTCACCCAATATAAAATAAAGACCTTTTCATTAATCTAGATAGAAGAAAATGGGATATTAGCCTTTCCTACCCCAAAACTAAGAAACAACTAAGAGGATTTCTGGGGCTGGCAAAATGATAAACAAATTGGATTCCATTAAAAAAAGAACTCAGACTATATATATTCTTTTAAAATGAGAAAAGCCAGGGCCTCTGGAATGGACAGGGCTTCTAGTGTTAACTGAGGAAAATCAGTTAACACTAGAAGCAATTAAAAGGGATTTTATAGATGCCTTGGCCTTAGGACATTCCAATTATAATATTGTTTACATTTTTTTTATACCCGAGGTACTCTGATTCCAAAACTTGGGGATCATAATAGACCTACAGGATACTATAGTCAGCAATTAGATCCAGTGGCTAGAGGACTACCATCTTTCATGAGAGTGATAAAAGCAACTGCTCTGCTAATAAAGCAACCAAATAAATAGTGATGGGATCTCGTCTCACTCTCTTTGTTCCACGTTCTATAGAAGTACTTCTAAGTTCACACCACACTCAGCATTATTCAGTTAGCAGGCTGCCCTCTTATTAAGTCTGACTTCTTTCTGCACCTCATATTATAAAATCTGAGTGTGATAATCTAAATCCTGCTACTATTCTGCCCCTACCTTAAGATGAAAAACCACATGATTGTATAACCTTAACTTATCAATTTCTGTGTCTTAAGATAGACCTGGGCAACACTCCCCTTACTAGCACTAATGTTTGATTTACAGATGGATCGTCCTTAAAAGATGAATTTGGAATCTGTCATGTAGTTTATGCTACAGTGCCCTTAGCTGAAGAAATAGAAAGTGCTTATCTTCCAGAAGCAACATTGGCTCAACAAGCAAAATTGATAGTATTAATTAGAGTTTGTCAGCCGGAAAAAGGAATAACTGCTAATATTTATACAGACAACAGATATGCCTTTGGAGTCTTGTGACTTTGGAATGCTGTGGAAACAAATAGGGTTCTTAACCTCTTCTGGTCAGTTCATAAAAAATAGATACCTGATTTCACAATTATTAGAAGCCATACTATTACCAAATCCCAGATCATTACAAATCAGATACTCCAGAAAGAAAAGAAAACAGAAAAACCAGCTGATAAGGTAGCAAAGAAGTTTGCTCTAAATGTATCTAGGCAACAAAAACAATCTATACAACTTTTAAAGAAACCCCTAACTTGACATAAAATTAGCTCAGTTTGAAGCTGTAAAAGCAGAGCAAGAAAATTAGAAAACAAAAGGGAGAACATATTCCCCTAAGGGTAACATAAGGAATGGCTATGTGACTTGCCTATGCTTTGTACTGAATTACAGTCATTATTTTCTTACTTATGTACATGATTTAACTCATGAGAGTCCTGATAAAACAGTTGCTTGCGGAAATTAGTATCATTGGAAACTTCCTCCTAATACCACCATAAGATACGCAGTCACTGCCATATCTTCTCAAAATATCATCTTGGGAGAACTTTACATAGTTCTCAAGAACATTTTCCTTTACCTGAAGCCCCCTCAAGATATTGCAATGAGATTTTATCAAGCTAACCCCATCGTAAGGATACAAGTATGTTCTAGTGGTGATTTGTATGTTGCCTTATTGGGTAGACACATTTTTATGCAGAAGATTATATAACCTTAGTGGTAAGTGAAATTCTCCTGGAAAAAAATTATTCTGACTTAGGGAGTCCCTCTAGAACTTCCTGGTGACAGAGATACTTATCTCATCAGACACATTATCCAGTCAATATGTAATATGTGGCCAATTCTTCAACATTTTCATTGTTCATATGACCCTCAATCATCTGGGTTAGTAGAATGCACAAATGAAATAACTAAAACTCTATTCACAAAATAAACTAATGCTTTTAAAATTTTGTGGTCAAAAGCTCTTTTATTGGTTTTGCTGAACCTCAGAAATGAGGTATCTCCTACTGAGGTAATAACAGGTAGATATTTGAAACTATTACCAGGAAACTATGAATCCATAATGCAAAAAAATACGTATGTTACATTATGATAGTGGATTTATAAAACAGCTAACTAAAAATTACAATTTCGTTAAAAAATATGTGTTTTATGGAGAATCTTGAGAACCAAAAAAAGGTAAAATCCATGGACTTCAGCCATAAGATTTTTCATACTGGAAATAATATATTCTAAAGGAGTCTCATCAACCAAAATAGAAAGTTCCCTAAGAATACTTTATGACCAATTGTGCTGCAAAGCTAGAAGGCATAAACTCGTGGATTCACACTTCTCATCTAAAGAAGGCTGAGTCTCCTGAATGAACTGACTTACTGGAAGATGATCTTTGACTTAAGTCGACACCAGGCCAAGAAAAAGACAACTAAGGTAGATAGTTTTTCCATGATACCAATCCAGCCCTGTGTCTAGTAAATAATGCTTATACTTATCTACTAGTGGCTATTATCATCATTGTTTTAGAAATCTTTTTAATTGTTATTATTTTGTATGACATAAAACATTTCTTCCCCAGCTCTTTGGGAGGCTGAGGCAGGTGGATCACTTGAGCTTAGGAGTTGGAGACTAGCCTGGGCAACATGGCAAAACCCCACCTCTACAAGAATACAAAAATTAGCTGGGCATGGTGGCACATGCCTGTAGTCCCAGCTATTCCAGAGGCTGAAGTGGAATGGTTATTTGACCCCAGGAGACAGAGGCTGCAGTGAGCCAAGATGGTGCCACTGTATTCCAACCTGGGCAATAGAAAAAGACTCTATCTCAAAAAAAAAAAAAAAAAAAAAAAAAAAAGAAAAAGAAAAAGAAAAAGAAAATGATTCCCTTGACCATTCTAGTCTGTTGATATAATTTTTGTTTTACGACTTTAGTAGGTAGTTCTTATGGTTGTTCCTTTGTCTCAATGTGTAGAATGATATGATGACACTTTGATTAAACTATTCCAAAGGACTGCTACTGCAGGAAACCTATCTGATGGTTGGATCTGTCACTTGATTCCTATATTTGTTCATGACCAATATATGTCATTTGTAATACCTGTCACTATTTTTTCAGATGTTCCTAATGTCATTACATATTCAGACTAATCTTCCTTCAAGCTGACTTTTGAAGTCCAAATTATTCATGAAACTAATGCTTCTACATGTTATCTAAAATTATCTGCTATCAGATCTACTCAGAAGGAATTTGGCTCTGGCCTTCCTCATTCTATTCCTTATTGAATTAAGAAATGCGTTGCTGAAAACAATGATTCTCTGCTTTGTCAACTTTTTCCTCTCATTTCATATAATGTGAGAAGGTTCTTGCAAATATGCAAAAAAGGAAATCTCTGTTTGGACATAATGCTCTCTAGCTTTCTTGTTAGTGAGGCCATTAATAAACATACCCTCAGAAGAATTGCTTATGCTCTCCTAGGTTATGTATTTGCATGTGATATCAAGACTGATTGGCTACTCAAGGCTGGGCAGGCAACATTGTTGCCTCCATAGTTGGTAAATAGAGAGTATATGCTTTTTAGGGCATTTTGTAACCCCCTTATACTTACATAAAAATATAAAATTACTGCTTTTCTCTCTCTATTACAGGGCTAAATAAGAGGACTATGTAAGAAGGATATGATGATAACGTAGGTAAAAGCATTTTTGAAATACTAATCCTAAGTGCTTGAATTTATATTAATAGAGATATGATTCAAAACCTATCAGCCACTGCTGATCAGACAGTTGAAGACACTGCAAAAGGCATTGCAACGCAACAAAAGCTTTGAACTCCTTGGCTTAGGTAGTACTAGATTACAGATTTGCCTTAGACTATTGGCAGAAAAGGAAGAGTCTGTGCAATAGCATACACCACTTGTTGTGCCTATGCTAACACCTCTGGAGAAGTAGATACTTGATTAGAAAGAATAACCCAAAAGGCTAAATGGTTATAAGACATAAGAGAAACTGATCCTGTGAATGATTTGCCTAGTTGGCTACCCTTGCGGATGCTTTCTTCATTTTGTTCTGGTCCTCAAGTAGTTATTATCATAATCATAAACAGTTGTCATTTTCACAGTTATCAAATTATTTTCGATCTGTGTTTTACCTTGCCAACAATTAGCAACTAAAATTAAGAGAATGATTTATTAGAAAGTTGCCGGCCGGGCGTGGTGGCTCAAGCCTGTAATCCCAGCACTTTGGGAGGCCGAGACGGGTGGATCACGAGGTCAGGAGATCGAGACCATCCTGGCTAACACGGTGAAACCCCATCTCTACTAAAAAATACAAAAAACTAGCCGGGCGAGGTGGCGGGCACCTGTAGTCCCAGCTACTCGAGAGGCTGAGGCAGGAGAATGGCGTAAACCCAGGAGGCAGAGCTTGCAGTGAGCTGAGATCCGGCCACTGCAGTCCAGCCTGGGTGGCAGAGCGAGACTCCGTCTCAAAAAAAAGAAAGTTGCCTTAATTGAAAAACTGGTCATGTGACCTGAACTGCACCCCATACGTTACCTTGCTGCTGATACCTTATAATCCAGCCTTACCCCTTTTCCGTTTTATAAATTAAACAATTCCTCCCTCACTAGGACATGTTTCTCTAGGAATAAGTCTTTTTATCTATGTGAGATTTACTACTCTCTAATAAAATGTTGCTTCTGTGATGCTGTATTCAACAGATCTTGAAGAAAAAGGGAAATTGTGAAAAAAAATGATAGTCTGTTTACTAGGGGTGACTTTGAGACCAAATCGTGGAGCATTGTTTCTTAATTACTCACCTTATGGTAAATATTCATTTGCTTCTTTATTTTCTTGTACCTGGCTCACAGATGATAACCTTGACTAAGATAAAATACCCTTTTTACTATTATATTCTTATTATGGAATGTTAAATGCACTTCTCAAAAGAAACATTACAAATAACCAATCAAAATGCTGTACCAGTGCATGGACCTTATTTGAAATATGTTGAAATCCTGTTAAGCTTCCCTAAACCTTGCTTATATAAATGACCCTCAAACTTCACTGTGGAGCACTGAGCCCATGTTTTAGAGTCTGTGTCTTTTCAGGTGACCATTCTCAAATTTTGCACTTGAATAAACACAACGTTTAATCACATTGCCTGAAACTCGTTAGTGAGGTTGACAGGTTGAGCAATTAATTCTTTTATTATATACATTTCTATTGTAGATCAGTACCATGTACATTATCTTCTTTCTGAATGAAATATTTACACTCAGCTTTAGTAGATCTGTACATATGATACTTTTAATATAAAAATATAAAAGGTTATTTCTAATTTGATACAAAATTAGCAGAAAAAGATGCTTGAAAAAACTAAGCATAATATGTAATTATAATATAATACATATAATTATATAAGTATCAATCTAAGAAAAGACATCGGAGAATATTATCTGCTAATATAATGAATTTATTCGGGAGTAGGAAAAAAATGATTATGATGAAGAAGTACAGCTTTGGCTGTACATAGGAATACTTGAAGAGGCTACGTAGCCAAACCAAGGCAGATTTCAACCTTTGTCTGCAGTACCTGTAAACAATTTAAATATGTCCTTCCAAGGCCTTGGTAATATAACCAAAATTTCCAATTTTATGTTGTTATAAAGAATGTACCTTCTAACTGCTATGAAAAATAAGAATGCTTATAAATATATATTCTTATTGCTATGAAAAATAAGAATGCTTTTTAAATTTTGGAGAGATCAAGTAGGAAGAAAAAGTAAATGTCTTCACCTTTGTTCACAAAAGGATAATTTACCTAATTGTTGTCAATTATAGATAGCCCAAGAGAGAAATTTTTCTTAAATCAAGAAAATAAAACGTTTAATTTCGGAACCAACAATGTTTTAAATTAAACTCATAAAAACATCACCTTAGTCAGTTATTTAATTTTGTGTAATTAATTTTTGTTCTTCTTCATCTTGATTAACAATTTTATTAATTAATCAATTTCTTCATTAGAGTTTTGGAACATTTTATTTAGTTCATTGATCTTAAATTTATCAGAATTCTGTATTCAAGAGTACTTGTTAGAGTCTTTTCCAAGAATCAGATTACAGATACTTTTAAAAATATTGAAACAATAACTGCGAATGATGAAACTTAGACTAGCTGTGGTTAAAAATTGAAGGAGAATTCATTGTAACTAACAATTACAAGGAAATTTAGTTATTTTTGTGCAAACAACATAAAAAATAAAATTATTATTGATGACATATATTTTAAATAACTTTATATAATTTTGAAAGCTTCATAAGAATAACATACCCATAAATGTAACTGAAAGAAGATCTACCATCACTTCTCACTTGACAAAATTTTTCATATCTACCCAACATCTCAAATAATCCTGATTTAGTTCAATATATTTATTTTATAAACCTTTGAGACGTTCTAGGACTCTCTGAAATGTCCCAACATTGGTTTGAGGTTAAAATATACATAATATATATAAATATGTATATTTATATATGTAAATAATATATTAATATAAATATAATTTATATATTATTTACATGTATAAAATATATAAATATATATTTATATTATTTAAATATATAAATATAATATATGTATTTCCCATTTTATATATATAAATATATATGTATTACCCATTATATATATATATATATAATGGGAAAGCCCGCCAAAGATGTCAAAAGATCTAAAACACTTGATCAAAATGGAATCATAACAGGGAATTCTTTCAGTGGGGATTCTTTCAGTGCTCCTTGCAAGCTGGAAATCGTGGCCATTGATGCCTCTGCACAGGCTTCACTTGGCTCTAGGCTGGCCAGTGAGCTTGCTCCACCCACTCTGCCCAGCAGGCTGTGGTTGCTGCAAGATCTACACTCAGCTGGCAACTGGGCTGGGCATGCTGTGATCTGTTTCCACCTTGGGTGCCAGAGTCTGGATGAGGTGGATGCGGCACCACTCAAAAACTCAGAGATGCCGGCAACCACAGAGTCCCAAGGGGTGTTATGGCTCTCTCCCAGGAGTTCCGAGGTCTGAGTCCTCAGAAACTGTTACAGCTCTCTCGCCTTCCTGCCACCCACAGTGCAGGAAACAGGTGGAGGGGGAGCATGCCACAGCTCAATTGTGTTACAGCTCATTTATTCCTGCCACCCACAGTGCAGTGAACAGGGGTGTGTGGTGCTCAGCAGCTTTTTCCCCTTTGCTCAGTGAGCTGGTGTGAGGGTTACCATGTTACAGCTCTTTTCACCTCTGCCATTGGGTGGGTTCCGGGTTCTTGACCTGAAACCATGAAGAATGATGTTATGCTAACACCAGAGAGTGAGCAAGGCAGGGAAGGATTTTATTGAGTAACAGAAAAGCTCTTGAAAACAAGAGTAGGCCTGAAGCGTGTAGCCCTCCATGTGAGAGGAGCTGAAAGCATGTAGCCCAATGCGTGGCTGAGTGCAGTGTTTTTAAGGGCTGAGAACGGGATAGTGCATGCTGATTGGTCCATGGGCAAGCCTGGAAAAAGCACCATTTGATTGGCTAAAAGGCATCGAGGAAGTTCTCACTCCAGTCAAAAACTGAGCTGGCAGCTCAATTTTCAGGCTTTAAATTGTATTTGGTTTGACGGTCAGGTTTCACCAGGGACCCATCCCTGTGTGCCTAGGAATTTGTCTGCCTCCTGCTGCTATCAATCACATGGCATTGTGAATTAATAGTAATTCACTTAACCAGAGTGACAATCAAAAGACTTCAGAAACAATTTAAAAAGTTACATGAATAACAACAACAACAACAACACTCTTTCAAAGCTCAGTTTTCCTAAGTTTAAAAACACAACAGGCCGGGCGCGGTGGCTCAAGCCTGTAATCCCAGCACTTTGGGAGGCCGAGACGGGCGGATCACGAGGTCAGGAGATCGAGACCATCCTGGCTAACACGGTGAAACCCCGTCTCTACTAAAAAATACAAAAACTAGCCGGGCGCGGTGGCGGGTGCCTGTAGTCCCAGCTACTCGGGAGGCTGAGGCAGGAGAATGGCGTGAACCTGGGAGGCGGAGCTTGCAGTGAGCTGAGATCTGGCCACTGTACTCCAGCCTGGGCGACAGAGCAAGACTCCGTCTCAAAAAAAAAAAAAAAAAAAAAACAAAAAAACTAACAAATACAACATTAAATACAGTAAATGATCTTTTTTTTTTTTGAGATGGAGTCTTGCTCTGTCGCCCAGGCTGGAGTGCAGTGGCCAGATCTCAGCTCACTGCAAGCTCCGCCTCCCAGGTTCACGCCATTCTCCTGCCTCAGCCTCCCGAGTAGCTGGGACTACAGGCACCCGCCACCGCGCCCGGCTAGTTTTTGTATTTTTTAGTAGAGACGGGGTTTCACAGTGTTAGCCAGGATGGTCTCGATCTCCTGACCTCGTGATCCACCCGTCTCGGCCTCCCAAAGTGCTGGGATTACAGGCTTGAGCCACCGCGCCCAGCCAGTAAATGATCTTATTAAAGTGTAAAATCTTTGTTTCTTAGCCTAGTCACCAATGAGGTAAAGAAAAAACTCCTGTGGCATGGTTGTTTCCACTTATGAAAAGCCCATTTAGATAACCTGAAAGTCTAACCTAATGAAAAGGTACTTGAATTCAATTAGATACAGGAAGAATGTTTGTCCAAGGTTATGAGTATACATCATATTATAGAAGAATAATGTAAATACCTTGAGTAGGGAAATACACAGACCTTAGAAAAAGCATGGGAAATTTCCTGATTACATGAAAAAATTCAGACATATCACAGAAAGCCAAGAGTACATAATCAAGTGATATTGGAGGAAAACATTGCTCTAAACTGTAGGGCTGCAGTTCAGAAGACTGAAAATTTAGAGGAACAGATTTCAGAGTTAAACCAAACTTCTTGCAGTTTTCTTTGTGTTTTTTTTTTTTTTTTCCCCCAAGGATAAACCAACATTCTAAGAAATTCTTATTGCTGCAAGCATAAATAAACAGACTGTAGTTCTGTACCAGTTCATCTCTGACACCGATGCTCAATTATTAGAAAAACATATAAACAATTCCTCACATTCAGCAGCCAAAACCACAAATAAGACCCAACTTTCATAAACTCTTCACGACTGGCTTAGACCTATCATTCTCTTAAACCCCTAGTCTTTGTCCTATATTTCCCCCCTTTTTTAATACTGGAAAAATCAATCATTTTACCTTAGGATAAAAACTCACTTTTTAATTATTTTCCCTTATCATTGAGACAATAGAAAACTCTTTCACATGTAAAATTATTATTTTTGTGTATTTTACATACAAAATTACATATGTAAATCAGAAAATTTAGCAACTGTAATTTTTAGTGAAAACCTAGGAAGTAAATAATTTTGAACTGTTATCTCACAGCTCATAAATATATCATTTTAACCTCTAAAAAGCATATTTATAGAATATTTTAATGTAGAATAAAACATATTTACTAATATTAATATATTCAAATTAATAACAAGCTTATACTTATGTTCACCAATTTTTTGTATTTTATTTTATTTATAAATGATTATTTGACATTGCATGACTGTATCAATATTTCATGTACCTCATAAATATGTACACCTACTATGAACCCACAAAAAAATAAAAAAACCCAAAAGATTCAGACATTAAATATCTATTACTTAATTTAAATATTTTATATTACATGAAATTTTAATGTATAAATTAATACCTTATTTAAGTTAACCTAATCTATTTATTTTTAACAATTATACCTAGATTACTTATGAAAATTGAGATATTAAACTGAGTTTGTCAGAATTTCAATTTTTTTGTCAAAGAAAATCTCTAAAAGTTAAATCATTGTGCTTTATATGCATTACACTCTCATCTACACATTTGTTTTTAGGTCAAACTCACACTTTTAAGATTCTAAAATATTTATCAAAGACAAAAATAGTCTAGTCAGCAAACCTAGGCCAAAAAAGTACCCTAACAATTCTGATAACATCTTCATTTTTATCTTATCAAGAAATTTAAAACCAGAATATTCATCAAAGATTTACATAAGTCATTATGAACAAAAAGGCATTTGTGTTAATCACTCACTATATATATTTTTTAAATAGCTTAATTCAAGTGCTTAACATTTTTCCTTTCAGTCAACAGAGCTCTTTTATATATTTGGGTAGAAACATATCACATATATCACATACCTATAAGCATATAAATAAAAAAATACAGATGAATAAAAACAAACACTTTACAGAAAGACCTTACAATTTTTATTTTAAAAAATTAGTTTGGAATAAAACATAGTATTAATAACATAACTTCATCAGGTTATATGAAGACAGTTGGATCTAAATTATATTTTTAACAAAACAGTCAAGGCTACACTTCAATATTTTTTAGTTATTCCAGTACGTAATCTTATAAGACTTATAAGAATGTGCACCAAATTTTGGGTCAAGTAAGAGTGAGTTACCAAAATAATGGACAAAGAATAGTTAACTATGAAAATATGACAAAATTATGTAAGGAAGCTTAAAAGATAATTATTCTAACCAGGTCCATACAGTATTCTCTTTATCTTAATTTTTTTGATCCTTGAAGATTAATAGTGTTGGCTTTTCTTCAAGCATAACAAGAGAGGGTGCCTATTACATGGCATTTTCATCTTCTGCTTTTAAGAAACAGTGCAAACATCAGAATGAATATTTTTGTACCTGCTATTTTTCAAGTATCTTTACTTAAATAGTCAATATGCCAGAATAGCTGAGGAATTTTGGACAAAGAGAGTTTAGCTCACAAAAGAATAAAGAGAAAGAGGCATAGGAAAGGGAAGGAAGACTCTGAAAAAGAGAGTCTCAGCCAGCTTTGAGACAATATCTTTTTGGAGGCAATTTTTGAATCTTGAATGCATTTAGAAGCTCCAAAGTTCCAATGGAAATTTGCCTTTCACTCCGATTTGTTAATTTTAGAGGCATGGTATTTTAATTCAGCCCTAAGAGACACAAGTTTGGGAAACTAACAGCCTCTCAAACTAGTTTAGGTGTACTTTGCTCATGATTTTAAAATGTGCACAGGAAAGGACCATAATTTTTACATGCATAGCTGACTGGGGTCCCAGAAGGGGAACTTTTGTTGCATGCATTGAAATTTGGAAATTCTATTCTTACTGATAAATGTTAAAACACATAGAAAGAAGTCTACCAACAGTCAAAAGTATAAACATAAACAAACAACTCAGAATAAAACTGAAACCAGAAGAGTACTCACCAAGACCAGAAAGAGAAACTGTCTCAGTACCAGAAAGGGCTTGCCAGAAAAGATAAAAAGTGTAAAAATCTTTGTTGTCCCAGAAGGAATGCAAGGTTTTTTATTAAGTTGGTGTTAATCAAACTAGATACAAAATGAAGTCCTCAGGGAACTGCTATCAAACGGAGCCCACTGAACCCGAGAGAAGGCTTACCTGGAGAGAAAAAGGTGACCTGAGGAAGTGAAAAGTACAAGGTACTCCGTTGTGGGGACTTCAGTAGATTCCAAAAGTCACTGATTCCCTCACAATTTCATCTTAGTTCAGGGCCACTTCTGACACCAGATTATATCAACATTAAAAAAAAGGACATCAGAGAAAAATATATCAGAATATGATGAGTTTATCTGGGAGTGTACAAAAAAGATTTTAATCTGGAAGCATAGCCATCAGAAGCCATCTGTGCATTCAAAGAAGGGAGGGAAAAGGGAAGCTTTTTAATGGCAAAAAGTAGTTCCTCTAAGCTGCTTGGCATAGAGCTCTTTGGTTCTGGAGGCTCAAAGATAAAATTGGCATCAGTCCATTGGTGGAGATGCCTTTACTGGGCAAGTCTTTCCAGAGCATCTTACTTGAACTGCTGCAGTCCTAAAGAAGAAACTCCTTCTAGGGTCATTTTAGAGAGTCCTTGAGACAATCCTTATCTTAGACATGCAAGCATGAGCTGCCCTCCTTCATGCTTTCCTAGCTCTAATTTGATTAGGGCCAACAAGAATGATTTTGTCGTGATATTTGCAACTTTCACATTCTATGTGAATTGTATACATTAAATATGTGATATTATATATCTTGATATATTCCCTATATACATATATGTGCACATACACTATATATATACTATACTGTATATTATATATTTAACTGTTTCTAATGCATATTTCTCTGCTTACGTATGAGCATATGTATTCAATTATATACTCTCTATATTAATATAATATATAATGCATAACTGTAATATTCTGTATAGTTCATTTAACACATTTCATAATACATTTGTCTGCTTGTATGTTTGCATGATTAATAATATTGGCAAATATTTCAAATACATAACCTGAAGTTGAAAATAAATGATTTGTTTCAAATTATTAAAACCCTTGAACAAAAATGCTAAATCTACCCAAGCATTCATGGAATGCTTTAAAATCCAGAGAAAATGAAATAAGGATTAAACTTGAACTGTTCTGCAGAGGATATGGATTTACTATGTGAATAGTTAGGAGTGTTTCAATTCAAGCAAAACATTAAATGATAGTGTCAAACTCTTAGCCTGGAGCATATTTATCATCAAATTCTTTTCTTGGTAGTAGCATTAAGGATGCATTAAGAAAAGGATAAAGTACATTTAATGCTGTAGGAAGAAAAAGTTAATGATCCTAAAAGATGATCATGGCTACTTGTCCTTGAATATTTAAAATAATTTTTCTTACCTGGAAAGTTACAAAAATGCTTTTAAAATGTTATTGAATTTCATATGAGATGTAAATCCTTTAATTTCCCAAGAGCATTAAGTAGGCAAACTCACAAACCAGATTTGACTTTCATTGTCCTGTCTGCTTTTATGACTGACATCTATTACTTGTTTTTAGAGTTTATAAGATCAGTGCTGAAGGAGGCATTTATTTCTTCTGAAGTCTGTTGCCTGCATTGATAGTAAGGGGTACCAGAGCTCTGCTTATGACCTCAAGATCCAAACCACTTTGTTTTCCCTTTGAACCAATTTAGGCTGAGAAGCAGAATTTGCATGCTTTCCCACTCAATAACTTTTTTTAGAACATAATTTGCTTTATTAAAACTAATAAGCATAATGTTTAAAATATCTATTATTTTACACTTAATAACATTTACTACTTATTAATGATATATGATTGAGGACAAAATTTAATTAATATAAACGCAAAGATATATTTTTATTACATTTTTCCAAATACTATTAATATTATTTCCAACACTATCTTCCCAATTTCAAGGAAGAAGGAACTAGTCTTTACTGCTTACCCTGGCCTTTCATGTCTCTCTTTTGATAGGAAAACTAATCCTCAAGTTAAAACTGAAAAGGGGGAAATTGGTGTTTTATTATCCCTTGAATTAATCCTAGTCCTATTCCACACAGGACGTGTCAACTTCTATGGATTCCCAACAATCTGCATTTCTAAATCCTACATTTCATAGGATAAAAGAGAGGGTATTTCTAAAAGCTTTACATCCTGAAATAAACTACATTCTTGTTTGTTTTTTTATTTGTCTTTCTTTTCCATTTGTTTATTTATTTTTTATTTTTTTCCCTCCCTTCCTCCTCTCTTTCTCTCTTCCTTCCCTTCCTTCTTTCCTTTTCTCCTTCTGTATCAAAGCCAATTAATCCTTTGTTTTTTATAAAACTGATTCCAAGGTTATCTAATCAAAATTTTGACTGCTACATAATATTTCATTTTATTATACATACACACATTATCTCTTTATTTGGGGAGTTTACTCTTACTTTAAGCAGAATTTCTTTGCACACTGCTTTATTTTATTTAATTTTACTTTATTTTAAGACATGGTCTCACTTTGACATCCAGGCTGGAATGTGGTGGTACAATCATGGCTCACTGCAGCCTTGACCTCCTTGGCTGAAACAGTTCTCCTACCTGAGCCTCCCAAGTAGCTGGGACTACAGGTGTGTGCTACCACACCTGCAATTTTTGTATTTTATATAGAAATGAGGGATTTTGCCATTTTGCTTAGGCTGGTCTCAACTTCTAAGCTCTAGCAATCCATCCAGCTCGACCTCCCAAAGTACTGGGATTACAGGCATGAGCCACTGTGCCAGGACTTGCACAATGTTTTATTATTGTAAGAAAGCAATCCTTTAGCCATTAAAAATTGTGAGTTTTTATTTAATAGTTTGCTGAATATCCCATCAAAACTCTAACTAGAAGAGCTCAACTTTATTACCCCAGAAGTGTACTTCATGAGTATCTAATTATCATGTAGACCTTACATTGTACTTAAAACTGATCTAATGAGAAACTTTATTATGGTATCATTATATTTACTAAATTTCCTACCTTATTTTTGGGTAAAGTTGTCCATCATTATTTCCAGAAACTACAGCTAATTAGAATGTAAGTATGTGTTCATTTAAACTGAGTTAATATAGCATATATATATTTTAAATGATTGATTCTTCTTAATTAATAAAAATGAATAACATTAATAAAAATGAATTAAATTATTTCTAAATTATTGATTCTGACTTCAGAGAATTCTGCTAGTCATTTGGACAGAATTACAAAGCTAAAATTATCTTTCTTTCTCTCTCCCTCTCTCTTTCTCTCTCTCTGTCTCTCTCTCTCTCTCTCTCTCTCTCTCACACACACACACACACACACACACATTCTTGTCTTCCCTCTCTCCAAGGGTTTTAAATGTCTGAAAGTTGCAGTCTCTTACAATTTATTTTATAATTACAAATAAAACCCTAGCCAGTAATTATGGTATTTTCTTTCACAAAACTCTCTCCCCTTTTAAAAATACTATTTTTTTACTATTATGTCTAGTAGGTGGAAATATGTACTTAATTTATTTCTGATCCTGAGAACCTTAACAGATGATCAGTTTAAAGAATCACTGTTTGTCAATGTCTTTCTAAAATATTTTGTCTGCTGTTAATAGTGCCATTTTCCTGATATCTACTCTTAACTTTTCTGTTCCACAGAATTTTGGCTTCAGTGTCTATGTTCTTCTGTGAGCTATGCTTCCTGCCACTGTTGATAGGGGTTATGTCTCAGAGAACTTGCTTTCCTAGGAATTGCTCTGTCTAAAATACAGTAAGTCATCAAAAACATTTTCTGAACAAATACGTGAGTGGACAACATGGGCTGGTTCATTTGAAGATGCAAATAACACCTCTTCCGCATTAAAGAGATGTTACCCTTAAGTGAACTAGAGGGGATTGAGTGAGATGAACAGGATTTTGCCCAAAGAGTTCGTTTTTTAATTTGTGTAATGTGATGACCATATTTATCTTACTGGTCCTTCAAGGTTCCACCATTTGGAATCAGCCATTCTTTGGATTTTTCCTTCCTGGTATAATTGGAGTCATTCCTGTATTAAAACACTCATAGAAGTAATAAATTATATACCTAGTACACCTGGCGGAAAGTAGCCCACCAGCATTCTGCTACCCCATGCTTCATGAGAAAGGAACCATCACTACCCCAGCTAATCCCCTTTGTGGAACTTGCCCTTCAAGTAATATTTCTGCATTCTGATGGATAGGACTAACCATCCTTCCTTTTACTATTTATAAACAGTTTGAATGAGAGGAGAAAAACTTTTGGGACACAGTAATTATGTCGAATTACATAGTTGTACTCAGCAGAACTAATTACAGTTCAATTAATATTCAAATAGAATTATTTTAGTATTTCAATAACAAATATCAGTTGAAATGTAAATATGAGGTGATTTTAGATTAAAAAATAGTTTTCAATAGTTGTGACTTTTTAGAAATCAAATGTGACTAAAAGTCATGCAGATTCCAGTATAATTCAGCCTTCTGAGAGTTAGTAATTGCTATATTTGGATTTCAAAAAATTTGATAAAAAGTGACTATGTGTAAATGGACTGACTTGAATTGTGAGGTATCTACACAATGGATATGTATGGATAAAGAGGTATTATATGCACTTGAGCTTTCCAAGTTCACTCATCCTAAAATAAAAAGTGGTCCTAAAATAATAGCATTAAAAAGCTACCTGTAGTGAAATGTGGTCTGATTCTCAACTAGTATCCCTAAAACTAAAAGCTGTTAAACTGAGCAAACTATATGAGACAACTGTTTTCAGGCACATGAGAAGGGGGACTTTCACACCGTAAGCCCTGAATTTGCCTCAGATTTCTACCCATGGATAATTTCCTGGCAGTGGCACAGACCTTTTGGTCTGTCTATCATGGACCTTTTGCTAAGCAAACGGGGCAGAGCGCAGACTGGGGTTGCTGATGCAATCTCCAGAACATGACACTGAAGAGCTCTTGTCAAACATATGCCTAACTTACGTGAACATCTTCAGTGATAGAAAGCTCATATCATCTTTGGATAACTCTGATTATTACTAGGAACTGAAATCTATATCTTTATTATGATAGCTGCTCTTCATCATCTTAACTCCTGCCAGTTGTTTAAACATCATGGTGGCTGGTGCAGATACCCCTTAGACATTGACTCTTCTAGTTAACTCATTGTCCATCTGTTTCTGTCATCTCTAATGCTATTTCCTCACTATGTAAAAATTTTCTTTGACTGACCAGTTGGTTCTTTATTTTTTCTTTTCTTCACCTAATCCTCTATCAAAATTTAAACATCATTCCTTTCTATTATTCTTACTACAATATTTTAATTTTTTTCCTTCCTAATTATAAATCCTTCTGCCTTGAATATTAAATTAAGCATAATTTTCTATTTCATAGTGAGAAGTGTTATAACAAATGAAGTGAAACAATATTTCTGAAAGTTTTTTTTGATACGCTAGATGTTATTTGTAAGTATTTAAAATTTTGTTTTCACTTTTTTCCTCATTCTCAAAATGTTTTTTAGTAACCATGCCACTGAAACTCTGAGGGATGCCAAGGGAATACTAATGAACAATAATACAGTCTTTGACATTATAAAACTTACTGTTTGGTGGTAGCAGTAGACATTAAACAGATAATTACACAATTGATTAATTACAATTGTGATAACTAATGAGATGGGCACAATATAGAGAGAGAGTCTATTCTGAAAGGTCACAATGGACATTATATCACGTATATATTTACAAAATACTTGAAAGGCTTCACAACTTACATAAATTATTGCAAAAGTTATCATAGAAAGAAATTTTCATATCCAGTTGCATTAAATGAAATTAATGACAATTGTAGTTTTACTTTATGTTTATCTTTTGCTTTTTTTCTAACTAATGATAGACTTAACCAAGTAATTATAATTAATATATCTATTAAAGTTTCTGCTTTTTTATTGAAGTAATAGTGAGTAGTAAATAGATAGTAAGTCATGAACATTGTCTTTTTAGATAGATAATAGCAGTAATAGAAAGAAATAAGATTAATGTATGTGCTGGTATTATGCCAAGATTTCTCTTGCTCTTATTCTTTCTCTCTTTGCTTCCCACCCTCCCTGTCTCTCTCCCTCTTTCTCCTTATATCTTTGTAATTTTATTTAATTCAAAGGATGACATAATATGTAAGTAGCATAATTTTCCCCATAATTTGATAATTATCAAACAGATAAACTCAGACTTTTGAGACTTTAAGAAATTTGCTCAGGACAACTAAATCCATAAGTGGCTTAGGACAAAATTCAAATGCAATTATCTTTATTAAAAGGCCTATACACTTACCTGGTGAGTTGTGGTTTCACAAACCTTTATTAAATGCTTACCTTGAACTAGGGACTACTTTAAGCAAGAGGGACTACTTTAAGCAAGATGTATTTGGTATAAGCCTTGATGGCAATGTAATGTCATAGAAGTAAAGGAGTGTAACCACTTCCTAAAAGAGAAGAATAGCATTGCCTAATTACCTGGAGTTAGAAGGTTCAAAAGGCTTCACAGAAGAGGCACTCTTAAGCTCAATCATGAAGCAAAGTCAGAGTCTGTCCTCTAGAAAATAGCTGCATGTATAAGATACTGTAGAAAGGAGGAGTAACAAATATTATAAAGTATAATTGGGGAATCATAAGAAGCCATATGCAACTCAATTATAGAATACATCATTAGAACATTTTCTGGAAAAAAAAATAATGGAAGCCAGAGAACAGTGCTTGCAAGTAATGATGGAACTGTAAGTAATTCAATTTAATTTAATTACATGTTGATTCTCAACACGGGGATTAATTGTATAAATTCTTAATTTTGTTTTAAATATTAAAGAAGTATGCTGCTTTAATTTCTTTCTTAATATGCAATTTATCTAAACCTCAATTTGGAAAATTTCCTCAGTTAGGTAGAAATGTACATCTGCTTTGAGGAAAGAGAAATAAATGGCACAAAGTAATCAATTACACAAATTGTTTAAGGTTCCAGGTTTGCTTTTTCTGTCTATTTGTTTATTAAATGTCTTTGAAAGAATTTGTTTGACATGAAATCAAAAAAGGTTTGTGGGAATTGTATTATCTCTTTTCATGACAATGCATAATGAGCTACTGAATGAAGGATTAGCTACTTCTGCCATTTGAATAGTCAAAGAGAATTTATGTTTGTTTCACTATCAGCAGAACACAGCAACTTAGATATTTTCTGCATATCTTGACATTCCAAAAGTTTTGTTTTTCCATATATAACCTCTGAATATTATATCACAAACCAATATTACTTATTCTTCTAATTTAGAACTATTAGATTCTATTAAAGAACATTTGTATGCATACCAAAAACCTATTTGAGCAGTTGCAATCATTATTTGCTTCAACCTGTGCCCACATCCACACTGACTTAAAACATCAACCTTTGTTAATGAGCCAATTATTTCCAATGGGGACATTATCTCCCTGTTTATAAAGACTGACACAACAGGAATGAATAAATGCTACACAGTAAAGGGGAGATTAAAATTACATGTTATTATGGACTGAATCATGTATCTTCCAGAAATTCCTATGTTGAAACCCTAACTCCAAATATGACTGTTTTCGGAGGTGGGGCTCTTAAGTACGTAACTGAGGTTTAATGGGGTTGTAGGAGTGGAGTTCTAATTCGACAGGACTAGAGTCCAGTGTTTATATAAGAAGCAGCACTGCCAGGGATCTCTGTTTCTCTCCCTGTGCTCACAGAGGAAAGGCTATGTGAGCACAAAGTGAGAAAGTTGTATGCAAACTAGAAAAAGAGAACTCATCAGATACCAACCCTACTGCCACCTCTTGGACTTCCAGCCTCCAGAACTGCAAGAAAATAAATTTCTAATGTTTAAGCCACAGTGGCATTCTTGTGGTAGCCCTAGAAGAAAAATACAAATTGTAATTAGCCGTTTGTGAAGATACAGGAATGAGTAAAACAGCCCCATACACTTGAAGGTCTCCAATGAAGTGGGCTTCTAGGCAGGCAGCCCTGTGTGGATGGGCTTATCATACATAGAATCTGTAAAGTGGGTTAACTCTATAGAACTAGCTGTTGTGCAGCTATGCTAAAACCTAGTGTTGTGCTACTCCAGACTGAGCATCAGTGCTTACTCTCTAAATCCACCTTACTAGTAACCTTTTGCCAGTGAATCACTAGCAAACAAGTCTGAGGTGCAGCTTACACAATTATTTCCCTATTCAAGTTGCCAAGAATTTGGAATAATGAAGTGACTTATTTTTATAACATTTAAACAAAATTACACATAAATCATCAATGTCTATACTTATCAGCTAGCAGATTATTTAGAGTAAATGATTTGGAAAAAGTCAAGTCCTTGTATAGCTGCTTTCAGCATTTTTGTCTTTGAAAAAGTGACTTTCTAACGGCCAACTTATTTATCAATATGTTAAGAAATAATAGCATTCACTGCCTGGATTCTGTGATAATTAAATGAAAAAAATTGCATGAAGCAACTAGTATAGTGTCTGATACATAAAGAAAGCTCAGCGAGACTCCGTCTCAGAAAAAAAAAAAAAAAAGAGAGCTCCATTTATGTTTTATACAAATCATTATAAGATACCAGCTTACAGCAATATACATCATGGTGTATATAGAGACATATTACATTTGATTCCATTATGGTGATACTTCCTGTAGTTTTATGTCTGTGTTATTTTCATAAGAAAAATGTAAGTCAAATATTTGAATGTGGTATTGAGTAAAGCATTACTCTGAAAAATAAACAACAGGGATATTTAAAAAAAATAAAAAACACTGAAATCCTGAGTATATACATGTTTTAAATGTGCTATTCAAGAAAATCATAGCATCAAATCCCATAAACAATAATAGCCAGTTCATGGCTTAATAGTATTCAATATAATTATTTTAACATTACATTAAAATCTAAATTCAATTGACTATGATGGCAAATTAAAATTATAAACAAATAATTCTATCAATGTAACATTGATGAATTTCCCCCCTGCACCTATTAATAATTAGAGCTGTAAGAAATTTAAAATATTTAATATTTTATCTCATTTTGCTCTTAGATCAAATTTGTGAAGGGAGCTAATATTTCCATTTTAAAAAGGAGAGATTTACATCTAAGAAAATTCAAGCCTTTTGCCCAAGTTTGCTATTCAGTGACAAGGTTGTAAGGAAAATCCAGGACTATCTAAATTTCAAAGTATGTATTCTTTTTATTGCTGCTACAAATTAAGATTTGACAAAGTGCATATCATACATAATTCTTTTTTAAACGTGCATTTGAAAAATTGTTTTAATTCCATTGACATTGATTACCTGTAAATAGTTTTAATGGATCACATGTCCGGAAGGCAGGCCAAGTATTGTGACATTAGCTTTTAGGACAGTGACTAAAAAATTCTTGTATATTAAATATCAACGTTATGTGTAATACATCTGTATTTCAAAATATAAAATAAATTATAACCGATAAATCTTAGTTTTTAAAATAATAGGATTAAGCAGTAGGATTTGTTTCTGAAGCTCAGACAAAGCTAATTTTTCTAACATGTGGAATTACATGTTACAACTAAGTATAATATAAGTGAACTTTAGAACACCATAATTATTAAGAAAACTGAGCCATTAAATCGCTAAAAGTAGAAAAAGCATTTTATACCAAAAATTTTCTTCTGTTCAGATAATTGTTTAAATATAAGGTCAAATATTCCAGATTTTTTACAAACACAGATAATTAAGGTAAATGATGCTAACACCATTAGACTTGGTTCTTTGGTGATTAGAAATTAAAATTATTCCAAGAGATTCTCTTGTTCCAGTTGATGGAAGAATATGTAAAAGGTGAATAAAATGTATTATTTTATCTAGTTTACATACGATTAACCTTTAATGGAGAAGCTACTGGCTCAAATATTGCTTTCAAGTTAACAGGTATTCACTTTTAAATCAAAGGAATTTCTTTGCTAGCAATATGAATGGAATATACATTTTAAATAAAATAATTTCCTCGGTGGCATTTCAACCACAGACTTTAACAAAGATAGATCTTAAAAGTGTATAAAAATAAATGAAAACATATGAAACCATAAATTAGATGAACAATTTCAGGATCTGAACAGGTTTGCTGGATAAAATGCAGGACACTCAGTTAACTTTGAAGAATTTTTTAGTAAAATTGTGGGCTGAATTGTGCTCCCTCCTCCACCCTTCACCACCATCATACATTGATGTTCTAAGCCCCAGGACCTCAAAGAATGGGAATGTATTTGGAGACAGGGCCCTCAAAGTGGCAATTACGTTGAAAGGAGATCACTGGGGTAAGCTTTTTACCAATATGACTGGTGTTCTTATAAAAGAGGACATTTGAACAGAGGCATGTACAAAGGAGAAGACTGGGTAAAAACATGAGAAGACAGCTGTCTCCAAACCAAGAAGAAAAACTGTCCAAGTGAAGCAATCCTGCTGTCACTTTTACCATGGACATCTAGCCTCCAGAACTGGTCTCGATTGTTTAAGCCACACAGTCTCTGGTACTTTTTGTCTGGCAGCCCCAACAAACAAAAACAGTATCTTTTATTTGCTAAACTTGGCACCCCTAATGATGAAAAGTTGTCATCAAATATAGTGGAGACAATATGTATTTGCAAAGGACTAGGTAGGCACATTAATTTTTAATTTATTATCACTAACATTAACGTTAGTCCTTTTAGTCCTTTCTCCAGACCCTACTCATCCTTTCACAAAAAGGAGAAATCAGTGTTTTATGTTGACTTATTTGTATTTAAAATTACTTTTAAAAATTCTGACCAGGCGAGGTGACTCATGCCTGTAAAGTCAGCACTTTGGCAGGCTGAGGCAGAAGGATCACGAAGTCTTGAGTTCCATACGAGCCTGGCCAACATGGTGAAACTCGGTTTCCACAAAAAATACAAAACTTAACCAGGTGTGGTATTGCATGCCTATAATCTCAGCTGCTTGGGAGGCTGAGGCAGGAGAATTAATTGAATCTAGGAGGCAGAGGTTTCAGTGAGCTGAGATCGCACCACTGCACTCCAGCCTGGGTGATAGAGCAAGAATCAGTCTCAGAAAAAAAAAAAAAAGAATTCCATGGAAAAAATTCAACTGATCTTCCTGTGTACAATTTTTAAATAAATATAGCCCATATGCTCTGCATGTAAAATACAATCATTTAGAACATTTCCACCTTCATAATTCTATGATTTCATGATATCGACATGAAGAATAAAAAAATTAACACTCAGTTTACTCATTTATTTATCATGGTTTCTTATTGCTTTTTTCATCATTATTTAGTGCTTGTAATAGTAAACCACATTTGTTAAAGAAAACTGAAAGTAGAGGATAGAAGAAAATAGAACATGAAAATTATTATTTTTAATTGCACTACCCCAAGATAACCATTTTTCTTTTTCTGTTATTTATTTATTTATTTATTTTTAAAGTGGAAGGATTCATCTGCAGAACATGCAGATTTGTTACATATGTATACGTGTGTCATGGTGGTTTGCTGCACCTATTGATCCATCCTCTAAGTTCCCTTTTCTCACCCGCAAACCCCCAACAGGCCCTGGTATGTTTTGTTCTCCTCTCTGTGTCCATGTGTTCTTGTTGTTCAACTCCCACTTATGAGTGAGAACATGCGATGTTTGGTCTTCCGTTCCTGTGTTAGTTTGTTGAGAATGATGGCTTCCAGCTCCATCCATGTCCCCGTAAAGGACATAATCTCATTCCTTTTTATGGCACCATAGTATTCCATGGTGTATATGTATCACATTTTCCTTATCTAGTCTATCATTGATGGGTACTTGAATTGGTTCCATGTCTTTGCTATTGTAAATAGTGCTACAATAAACATATGTGTGCATGTGTCTTTATAGTAGAACGATTTACATTCCTTCTGGTATGTACCCAGTAATGAGATTGCTGGGTCAAATGGTATTTCTGGTTATAGATCCTTGAGGGATTGTCATACTGTCTTCCACAGTGTTTTAACCAATTTACGTTTCCACCAGTGTTGTAAAAGCATTCCTATTTCTCCACAGCCTCGCCAGCATCTATTGTTTCATGACTTTTTAATAATCCTGAATCTGACTGGCGTGAGATGGTATCTCATTGTGGCTTTCATTTGAATTTCTCTGATGATCAGTGATGTTGTTTTTTTTTTTTCCTATGTTTGTTGGCCGAGTAAATGTCTTATTTCGAGAAGGGTCTGTTCGTATCCTTTGCCCACCTTTTGTGGGGTTATTTGAGTTTTTCTTGTATATATTTTTTAAGTTCCTTGTAAATTCTAGATTTTAGATCTTTGTCAGATGACATGATGTTACACTTAGAAAACCCCATCGCCTTAGCCCCAAAATTCCTTAAACTGATAAGCAACTTCAGCAAACTCTCAAGATACAAAATCGGTGTGCAAAAATCACAGACATTCCTTTACACCAACAATGGACAAGCAGAGAGCCAAATCATGAATGACCTCTTGAAGGAGAATTACAAACCACTGCTAAAGGAAATAAGAGAGGACACAAACTAATGAAAAAACATTCCATTCTCAGGGATAGGAAGAATCGATATTGTGAAAATGGCCATACTGCCCAAAGTAATCAAACTACCATTAACATTCTTCACAGAATTAGAAAAAAAAAACTATTTTAAATTTCATATGGAATCAAAGAAGGCCCCATATAGGCAAGACAATCCTAAGCCAAAAGAACAAAGCTGGAGGCATCACGCTACCTGATTTCAAGCTATACTACAAGGCTACAGTAACCAAAACAGCATGGTACTGGTACCAAAACAGAGATATAGACCAATGGAACAGAACAGAGCCCTCAGAAATAATACCACACATCTACAGCCATCTGATCTTTGACAAACCTGAAAAAAACAAGAAATGGGGAAAGGATTCCCTATTTAATAAATGGTGCTGGGAAAATTGGCTAGCTATAAGTAGAAAGCTGAAACTGGATCCTTTCCTTAGTCCTTATATGAAAATTAATTCAAGATGGATTAGAGACTTAAATGTTAGACCTAATACCATAAAAACCCTAGAAGAAAGCCTAGGTAATACCATTCAGGACATAGGCATGGGCAAGGACTTCATGTCTAAAACACCAAAAGCAATGGCAACAAAAGTCAAAATTGACAAATGGGATCTAATTAAACTAAAGAGCTTCTGCAAAGCAAAAATAACTACCATCAGAGTGAACAGGCAGCCTACAGAATGGGAGAAAATTTTTGCAATCTACTCATCTGATAAAGGGCTGATATCCAGAACCTATAAAGAACTCAATCAAATTTACAAGAAAAAAACAAACAACCCCATCAAAAAGTGGTCAAAGGATATGAACAGACAATTCTCAAAAGAAGACATTCATACAGCCAACAGACACATGAAAAAATGCTCATCATCACGGGCCATCAGAGAAATGCAAATCAAAACCACAATGAGATACTGTCTCACACCAGTTAGAATGGCAATCATTAAAAAAATCAGGAAACAACAGGTGCTGGAGAGGATGTGGAGAAATATGAACACTTTTACACTGTTGGTGGGACTGTAAACTAGTTCAACTATTGTGGAAAATAGTGTGGCGATTCCTCAAGGATCTAGAACTAGAAATACCATTTGACCCAGCCATCCCACTACTGGGTATATACCCAAAGGATTATAAGTCATGCTGCTATAAAGACACATGCACACGTACATTTACTGTGGCACTATTCACAATAGCAAAGACTTGGAATCACCGAAATGTCCATCAGTGACAGACTGGATTAAGAAAATGTGGCACATATATACCATGGAATACTATGCAGTCATAAAAAAAGATGAGTTCGTGTCCTTTGTAGGGACATGGATGCAGTTGGAAACCATCATTGTCAGCAAACTATCGCAAGAACAGAAAACCAAGCACTACATGTTCTCACTCATAGATGGTAATTGAACAATGAGATCACTTGGACATAGGAAGGGGAGCATCACACACGGGGTCCTATTGTGGGGAGTAGGTAGGGGGAAGGGATAGCATTAGGAGATATACCTAATGTAAATGATGAGTTAATGGGTGCAGCACACCAACATGGCACATGTGTACATATGTAACAAACCTGCACGTTGTGCACATGCACCCTAGAACTTAAAGTATAATAATAATAAAAAAGAAAGATCCCACAATAATAATAATAATAATAATAATAATACCACACGTCCACAACTATGTGATCTTTGACAAACCTGACAAACACAAGCAATGGGGAAAGGATCTCCTACTTAGTAAATGGTTCTGGGAAAAACTAGCTAGTCATATGCAAAAACCTGAAACTGGACCCCTTCCTTGTATCTTATACAAAAATTAACTCAAGATGGATTAATATTTAAATGTAAAACCCCAAAACCATAAAAACCCCTGAAGAAACCTAGGCAATATCATTCAGGACATAGGCATGGGCAAAGACTTCGTGATAAAAAATGACAAAAATGATTGCAACAAGAGCCAAAATTGACAAATGGGATCTAATTAAACTAAAAAGCTTCTGCACAGCAAAAGAAACTATCAGAGTGAACAGGCAGCCTACAGAATGGGAGATAAGCATTTTTCTTATTTTCTTTATTTTGGAGACAGGGCCTCACTCTGTGTTGTCCAGGCTGGAGTGCAGTGGTATGATCACAGCTCACTGTAGCCTCAACCTCCTGGGATTAAATAATCTCCCCACTTCAGCCTTCCAAGTAGCTGGGACCACAGATGCACACCACCATGCTCAGCTCATTTCATTTATTTTGTGTAGAGATGAAGTCTCTGATTTTGAACTCCTGGGCTCAATTGATCCTCCCATTTCAGCCCCCTGAAGCGCTGAGATTACAGGTGTGAAACACCATGCCCAGCCAATATAACTATTTTAATAAAAATTTTGTGATTTCCTTCCTTTCTTTTCTCTTTCAATGTCTTTCATAAAAACATATTTTTATTAAGATATAGGTTAGATGGCTGGGCGCGGTGGCTCAAGCCTGTAATCCCAGCACTTTGGGAGGCCGAGGCGGGCAGATCACAAGGTCAGGAGATCGAGACCATCCTGGCTAACACGGTGAAACCCCGTCTCTACTAAAAAATACAAAAAACTAGCCAGGCGAGGTGGCGGGCGCCTGTAGTCCCAGCTACTCAGGAGGCTGAGGCAGGAGAATGGCGTGAACCCGGGAGGCAGAGCTTGCAGTGAGCTGAGATCTGGCCAGTGCACTCCAGCTTGGGTGACAGAGCAAGACTCCGTCTCAACAACAACAACAAAAAAGATATAGGTTAGATATAATCATTATTTTATTTACTATTATTAAAATATATATCTATATATTGTATTTTATTTTATATATATGTAGGAAACCCGCAAGTTTCACCCCATACACTACTACACACACACATACACATACACACACACACATTATATGGTACTATCTATATATGACTGGTAAATAACCTTTAGTCCTTTAACCTTCTGTAGTGATGGTGTTAATATAATTTTCAGGTTTCTAACTGCAGAGAGAAAATTCATCAAACAGTCCAGCAGCTGTGTTTTCAAGTCCATGACTTTACTGGTGCCTAGGTCACACTTACCTCTGGCTACTCCCAGTTGAAGATTAAGCATGGCAGAGATACTAAGGCAGGCTGATCCCTGGGGATTAGGACTCTCTGATGGGTGGCCTGAGGATCCCTCAGTGGCTTTGCTGAATATTCCTTAGAGCTCCATTGATGCTAAGATGTTTCTACCTAACCACTCTTCCGTCATCCTTCTCTTGTTTATTTCTCTCTTTTCCTCAGGAGAGTTACCCTATTGCAGACGTCACTGCTGACCTGCTTCAGGGGGATAGGCCTTCTATTGGAATAACGAGGGAAGAAGAGAGACAAGATCCTTATTATAAAAGAGCTCACATTCTAATTAGGAGGACACAGAAAATATATACATAAATATATGTAAGTGTTCCAAAATAACGGGTAATAAAAAATGCTATTGTGATACTATGGTTAATGACTAGCTATAGATTGGTTGGATATGGAAAACTGCATTCAAAAAGGTAACATTTAAGGGAGATTTAGGAAGTAGCTAGTGTTGTCAGTCTTGTCATGATCAAGAGGAAGTTCTTCCAGATTGAAGATCAATGCAAAGCTCTAAGACAGGAACTAGTGTTGCACAATAAAGACCAGACAAAGGCTCAGTGTGGCTACAGAAAACTAAGCAGAAAGAATCTAGGTTAGGGACACAGTCAGGAGAAGGACAAGTAAGACCTTACAAAACAGGGTAATATTTTGGGACATAAACCAGGGCAATATGTCCGGATATACAACAGCAATTATTGGAGGATTGTAAGAAAAGAAGTTCCAGTATCAGGTTTATGTTTAGAAACATCATTTTAGCTGAAAAAAGATTATCAGAGGCAAGAATTAAAAAAAAATATAGGAGGTTATTGCAATATTTTAGAAAGGAAATAGAGCCGATTGCACTTGAAGCAATGGGCAAGGCCTTAATAATGGTGCATTTAGGATGAGTTGTAAGAGAAATTTGCTGATTAACTACATACAGGGAATGAAGAAAAGTGAGATATCCCAGTCCACTCCTAGACTTGGGCTTCAAAAATGAGGTGGATACAGGTACCACTTACAGGGATGAAGGATACCATGTTTATATATTTTTGATATATTTTTGCCTCTTGATGCATCAAGGAGATACTTGTGCCTAGGCCATGTTTTGTGGAGGGCTGAACTGTTGCCCAGGAAGAAGGTAGACATCAATGAAAGGACCCATGACAGCAGAGGTGATGCCTGTTTGTGCCATGGCTGAGATCTGGTGTCCTCTGGCACTAGGAACAGCCTCAGAGCTCAAGAGCACACAACTAAATCGGCAGAAGGGCCTAGAATTGAATGTTTATGAAATGGGCATTACTGGAGACCTTCCTGTTTGTACAGCTTGCCTCGCTCCACAACTATAAGCCAAGAGCAAATGTTTCAACCAGCGGAAAGTCAGGCTCAACATGGAGTAACAGCTGCCTGGTGGGAAAGAAGGAGTCCTCTTTATTCATTGCAGCATCTCCAGACATAACATAATGCATGTAGCCAATGGTACTCAATAAATGTAGCATTAAATGAATTACTATATATACCAGACCCCAGAGCACATTCTCTCCCTAGTAAATTGTGTTTCTAAAGTCAGAATTTGTATTATACCCAAGTTAAAATAAATATTTCAGTTGTCACTCAGAAGTAACTTATGGTATATTTTTAGCAGTTATTATCTAGGCACAGGCAAATTTAACCATATGAAGTTAATTTAACCTATATAGCCATCAAGTGCATTGAATTTTTTCCATTTATATCACTACATATGCATTTCCACTTAACATAACCCAAAATTGCTTTAAGTGTTTTAAAAGATAGCACCCCATGGTGCAGTATTGAAAGAATTATAGGCCTGAAGAAGATTGCCATCAACCAGGCAAAGCAACTAAAGGCAGCAGACATTTCAAAATCATTCAAAGTAGAGCCCAGAAATGTCATGGCTAGAAGGCCGTTTTAGTATGTCTGGCAGGAGCATAATTCAAATACTGAATATTTGTCAAAAGCTTCTGGGTGACTCTTATGCAGCTGCTTAGCTTTCAACAATGTATAGTTCAATTAGTGGAATAAAAAGAGAAAATGTAGACAAATCTTAGAATCGTTCATGTTCTTTTAAAATATGCTGGAAATTTTAAATAAACCAAAGAATTCAAGGTCCTGAACATGGTATAAGAAATAAAACTGGTCACTCTGAAGCCTAAAGTAATTTAGAAGACTCTTCAAACTTGAGAGTTTGAATGCAATATAGATTTGGTTTATTGTGATACTAAAGAAATAAGTTTTATGTAATAGTGGGAAAAGATATTGTTATTTGGGAAATTTTAGATTATATTAGGTATGTTAAGTATAATGTTTCCATTGTTATTAACAATTATTTGCACACAATAAAAATATAATTAAAAAATACTGTGCTCTGGCCAGCATGATGGTTCACACCTGTAATCCCAGCACCTTGGGATGCCAAGGTGGGAGGATTGCTTGAGCTCAGGAGTTCAAGACCAGCCTGGGCAACATAGCAGGACCTTGTGTCGACCAAAAATACAAAAATTAGCCGGGTGTGGTGGATTGCCCCTATAGTCCCAACTACTACGTAGGCTGAAGTGGGGAGATGGCTTGAGTCCCAGAGGTGGAGGTTGCAGTGAGCGATGATCACACTACTGCCCTCCAGCCTGGGGACAGAGCAAAACCCTATCTCAAAAAAAGGAAAGAAAGAAAGAAATAGAGAAAGAGAGAAAGAGAAAGAGAGAGAGAGAAAGAGAGAAAGAGAGAGAGGGAGGGAGGGAGGACGGAAGGAAGGAAGGAAGGTGTTCCTAGGAAACCTAGGATTCAAAGAATAGTAATTCTGGAGTTAGCTATATCTAGTGCTAAATACCTGTGTGATTTGGGGCAATAGATTTTGTTTCTCTGATCCTCTGTTTCTATCTAGATGGCTTACTTCACAGATATATGTAGAGCAAGTGAATGAAATTAGTGAACTGTAAAGTATTGAACATAGAAAAGAATTAGAAAAGAGCCTCTGAGTATGTACTTAATAAATATTTCTAGTTACTAACATTATGTTAGTAGCTAGAAAGCAGTGACATTTTCTTATTGATACTTATCTATTAAACAAAGTAATCTAAACTCTATTAATAAAAACATTTTCTTCTGGACTTACAGTGATTTTCTTTTTACATTAAAAAAATGTAGTTTGTAAACTTTTCTTTACTTTTCCTTAAATGGCACTTTGGCTAGACAGCTTATTTTCCACTTTATATTGCTTTTCTCATTTTATATATTTCAAATATTTCCATATTCTCATATTCATTAAAAACATGATTATAAAGGCAGTTTAGTACTAGAATGCATGGATGTCCTATAACATGAATAAATACAGTCTTATCATTGTACGTTTATACCACTTTTAATTTTAGCTCTTGTTTATAGAGCTACAATGAATATGGGTACACATGAATTTGTGTGTGTCTTTTATTGTTTGTTTGTTTTGTTTGTTTGAGACAGGATTTCGCTCTTGTTTCTCTGGCTAGAGTGCAATGGTGTGATCTCGGCTCACCATCACCTCCGCCTCTCTGGTTCAAGCAATTCTCCAGCCTCAGTCTCCCGAGGAGCTGGGATTACAGGCATGAGCCACCACGCCCAGCTAATTTTGTAATTTTACTAGAGACGGCGTTTCTATAGGGAAAACGAAAACAAAGAAATAATGGTTTTCATGGAAAGCTACCCAAAATAAAATTAACTGACCATAAAATGAGGGGAGTTGGTGTTCTCCAGTACTTCAAACAGTCAAATCATATGCAAAACAATAATTCTATTTTTATGACAATCATACAATATTAGTGACTCAAGGTGATGAATAATATGCTTTACCATGTTGTTTTACTAATTCACAATTGAAGGGTAATTGTACACTTTATTAGATGCTTAACACCATCCCAAGTTGTTCGTTTGAAAGATGGAAAATTAAAAAGTTAAAAACCCTGTATATGGTCATTACTCTACAGTGGATGTATGACAAAATTTTAAAATAAAATATTTAGAAACTAATAGCTAAACTATAGAATTTTAAAGTATTTATTATGAAAATTAGAATTATTATTGTTTAAAAGATACTGCATGGAAACTTCCCATACATTTTACTGCAACAATATGGCCCATGGTTTGTGTATACCTAAAATCCCATGGTATGGATTTCCAATGTGAAATCTTGGGACAACTCAATCTGGGCAAACACAACACATTGAACTACAATTAGTTAGGTCATGAAGAACTTCAGAAGAATAAGATGATCTATTTTAAATCTACACTACTTCATTCAGCCTAAAATCCTGCATTGAACTTGGTATTTACCATTCTGCTTATAATTAACATAACCACCTACTGTAGAGCCATTTAATCTATTTTTCCTACTTAGAGTGACAAGACCACTGGTTATTTGGTAATTACCATTTTTAAAGCCATGTTATATAAAAAAGTGATTACCAGTCAAAAAGCTTCATATTAAATCTGCGATATAATTTGGTGACATGCACAGGGCAAAGTCAGTGCTTCATTCATTCATCCAAACACACTACTTAACTTTCTTCAGAGATAATTCACATACTATGCAACTCATCCATTTAAATTGTACCATCAAGTGGTTTTAGTCCATTCACAAAGTTGTGAATCCATTACCAAAATCAATTTAGAACATTTTCATTACCCCAAAAAGAAACTTTAGTCTACTTAGCCATCATTCCCCAACCCTGGGCAACCATTAATTTACTTTTTGTATCTATAGAGTTTCCTTTCTGGATATGTCATATAAATAGAATAAAGCAATACATCATCCTTAGTGACTATTTTTTTTCACTAAGAATAATGTTTTCAGTTTAATCTTTATTGTACCATGTATCAATATTTAATTTTCTTTTATTGGCAAATAATATTCTAATGTAGAGATATTCCGCTTTTATTTAAACTTTCATTGGTTGATAAATACTTCATTTGTTTTGACTTTCTGACTTATTATAAATAATGCTGCTGTGAACACCGTTGTACAGTTTTTGCTTGAATATATGTTTTCTATTTATTTCGTTTGTATGCCTGGGAGTGGAATTTCTAGATCATATAGTTTAACCATTTGAGGACTGCCAGAATGTCTTCCAATATGGCTGTCCTAATTGGAATGAGGTATGAGGGTTCCAATTTCTTCACATACTTGCCAACAAATGTAATTATCAGCTTTTTATTATTAAAGCCATCCTGGTAGGTGTAAATAACCTCACTGCGGTTTCCAATAAGGTTTCCCTGACAGCTAATGATATTGAGCACTTTTTCATGTGTTTTTTAGCCATTTATGTATCTTCTTTGGGAAAATACCTATTCTGATTTTTGCCAATTTTTATAGAGTTATTTATGTTTTAATTATTGAGTTTTAATATGTCTTTACATATTCTAGGTATAGACACACAGAGTTTAATGCTAACCCCCAATTCCCAAATCATAAGAATTCACTTGCAACTGAATCATATATAGGTAAGAACTTTACTTTCTTGTCAACATGGCACAGACCTCTCCTATAATCCACATTCTGACACACACACTGTTCAACCAAAACATGTGGATTGATTAATCTTTCCAATAATATATAGTAGAAATGTTTCAGTTACCTTCATAATTTGTTTTATTATTAACAAAGGCTTTTCTTTCCATTACCCATACCTGGCTATCTTAATGTTAATCATTAATGCTTTTTAGTAAGATTTTCCAATTGTGTCAATATTTTAAGATGAATTCATAAAATGTGGTTACCTCTTTGAAAGCTGCACATGAATATTTTTAATCTGTTTTAATTATAGTTCTACATCTCTTAAATCATCAGAGTGCACTGTATTATGTAATATTATACATTAAGAAATAAGTCTATCTTGTTTTGCTTTTGAGTAGTAGTCCTCAGCCATTTAAGTTACCTATTCAGTTTATTGGTGGTGTCACTCCTGAAATTCTCTACACTCCTTGCCCAGTTACCCAATTCTGTCAGTTTGCCTGTCTCTCATCTTTCTGTTACTTTTGTCCTTTCAAACTTGGTTTGCAACTAAGAGAGATATTATTTTTCTAGCTTATTAAGCATTCTGGTCACCCGTTAACCAGCTCAGGCCTTTGGCTTCACAAATATCACCTTTATTATTCTCCTAGTGTCTTAATTGATCCAAATTAAACTGAGATGTGTGCTGTGCATTTTTAATGACAGAACACAAATCCTTCCAGAGAATCAGGCTCTACTTTCCCTTTTAATGTGTAATTCTTCCTCTTCACAATAGACCCCCTCCGGGAACTATCATTTTAAGCATGTAGGTTTCACTAATTTAGCTCCACAGTGGCTAACCATTTGCAAAGTGCCAATAGAATTATTATGTAAAATGTAATTTTAAAAGTACTTTTAGTTTTCAAGTAAATTAAAATAAAAATAAATGCTGGCTTATTTCTATAATCTAAAAATCTATACATAAATGTTAGTAATTTGTCATTTGTGAGGACTGGATTTGAATGCCTTAAGACACATAAAAGTTTTAATAGACCTCAGCTTAGAGCCATGGATATTAAAAGAAAAAGGTCAGAACCTTAAAAAACATTTACCTGATATCTAAAATTAGTTTAGGCGTTCATGTTGTAAGGTATCACACTACTCTATCCTTTTAATTTATATTTCCAAATATAGCATTTAATGTTTTTCTATTTTAAATTAATTTTAGGTTGGTACAAAAGGAATTGCAATTTTTGCCATTACATAATGGCAAAAAGTAACTGCCATTACTTTTCATGGCACAACCCGCAATCCCTTTTGCACCAACCTAATATATTGTATATATATGATTTATATATTCAATAGAATATGTTATCTAAGACAGCATAAGCCATGGTTGTCTTGTTAATATTACATACCCAAGGCTAAGATCATAAGATCATAGATTCTCAAAAATATATAATGTATATGTCAATGAATGGAAGAAAGAAATCAATGGAGGCTTGAATAATCAGAACATTGGTGAGACTTAGAAGTAACCTAGGAAGATGTTGAAATTTACAGAGTTGGAAAAGAAGGTGGAGTGAAAGGAATTCCAGAGTAAATGACAAAAATAATCCACCCCTGTACACACACACAAAAAAACATGAAATTCTATGGTAATCTCATGAGGTAATGGGAGAATTGGCAAGAGTAGGGTAATGCATGTGTGTTGGAAGTTAAATTAGATATGTTGTATGAGTTTAAATTAAGAAGGGGCCTAAAATCAGGTAAAGTAATTTGGACTTCTGCAGTAGAATAAAGAAACGCCATTGAAGTTGTTTTCATTTTTTTCTTTTTCCACACCCTGGGGAGCAGCACAATAAAACCAGTAGTTTGAAGAAATATTACTCATAACATTTTTGGTAGTTTTCTGTCCTGAAGCTATGTGAAGAATGAACTGGAAGAATTTTGAGTCTAGAAGATGACTCAAAGCTAATTGCTATTCTCAGATTTAAAAGTTTTGCTTATCCTAGATTTTCTGGAAATAAAATACATATATATATAATACCCCAAACTGTTTATAATTTTACATTCATTTTTAGTTTTATATTGTAGTTTTTAATTTTATCTGTGGAATATATAAATACACATCATTTTTCAGTATGGACAAATTTTCTCTATTCTTTTTGGTTTATTTGAAAGCTCTAGATTCCACATCTATCCTTCCAAATGTTTGTCCATAATTTTAATATGTACACTTAACTTTTATTTCTTAAACTATTTAAGAATTAGTCAAATTTGATATGTTTCTCCATGTTGGTCAAGCTGGTCTCGAACTCCCGACCTCAGGTGATTTGCCCACCTCAGTCTCCCAACCTTCTGGGATTACAGGCGTGAGCCACCGCTCCCTGCCATGTGTGTCTGCTTTATTCCTTAAGAAAATTAACAGGCATATTATTACTGTATTAAAATATGAACCTTTTTAATACTATACATATTACGAATTTTCAACTGACACTTGATTGGAGTTTCCATTTCTACCAGTACTATATGAGGAGACTCTCTCAATGCACCTTCACTGTGCCACCATATATTAACTGTGTTACCTTCCCTTAGACACAATATTGACATTCTCTGAAAGTTTTCTTGTTTGTAAAATGCAGTATGTTCTATTTCCCCTACACAGTTATGAGTATTATATTAAGTAATATAGTAATAAATCAGAATAATCTGTCCTTTCTGATGTATGCCCCTTCTCTTGTGGAGATCTGAACTATTTTAACAGTTTTGCACATTATCTTTCTCACTATGCTAATGATTGCTAAGTTTCTCACTGGAATTCTCTGATATCTTGAAATTGCCTCTTGGATACGTCTTCTTGTATGTTTCAGTCACATGAAACCGTAAAGTACAGCCACGCCATCAGTTTTCTTTCTCAGCTTTGTTTTCTATTTTCCAAAAAACCAGTTAAATTCTCAGTAGGTTAAGCAAACCGTAAAGCCCTCTTTAACTCATCCTCTGATTACACCTGATGCATATTCTTGTACTCACTAAATATTTCTGAATTATCTTTTGAAATGTCTCTCACATGTGCAGTTTCTTATAGAGTGTCTCTTTTACTAGGGTTGTCCAGGGTTTCATGGACTCGTGTGGGTGTAATAGTACCTTCCCAGCTAGACACCATAACTCAATTCATTTCCATTTATTTATATTCATCGTATTTACATATACCTTGTCCATTCTGCAAAATAATGCTTGCATGCACATTTAAGACCTCCATGGCTTCCTGTCATACAGAGAGCCTCAGTGCTCCAGAATTAGAATGAGTTCAGCTTAATACTGAGTTATCGGCCGACACGGGCGGATCACCAGATTAGGAGATCCAGACCATCCTGGCTAATACGGTGAAACCCCGTCTCTACTAAAAAATACAAAAAACTAGCCGGGCGAGGTGGCGGGCACCTGTAGTCCCAGCTACTTGGAAGGCTGAGGCAGGAGAATGGCGTAAACCTGGGGGGCGGAGCTTGCAGTGAGCTGAGATCTGGCCACCGCACTCCAGCCTGGGCGACAGAGCGAGACTCCGTCTCAAAAAATAAATAAATAAATAAATAAATAAATAATAAATAAATAATAATAAATAAAATACTGAGTTCTCAATCACTCATGTTTTATTTTAAAAGATAAGTGGCTCCTTTAATTTTTTGATGAAGACTAATTGACTGTAGCAGGCTAATGCTTTCCACAGTATCCTCACCAAATGGATTTTAAAACTACTTATGCATCTCAAGTGATGAAGAGAAGAGGGGCTTTGTAAAATAGACAATCAAGATGTATCACTTTCTTGGAGGTTTTGCAAAAATAGCCAGGGCATGAGGAACAACTCTGCCAGCAAAGTATTGACATCCGGAGTGTAAAGATTACACTCTGCTTGAATGCTTTATTTTTGCTTAGTCTAAAGGCCAACAAAACAAAAGAGTATCTGGCTTGAAAAACATCTACATTCATATATTAATCATTTTATACTTGCTCTACATTAACCTAAGGGTGCAGTTTTGAATTCACTGTAGTTTTCTTTCAACTACTTTGCTTGCTGAAAGAGATAATATAAACCCTAAAGGTCTCTTGTGGAATGTTTACACAGTTTTTTGCCCATCAGAAAGGATAAGGAAAAATGTAAACAGCTAAATGTTAGATGATGCAGTATAAAATGCTAATGAAGACAAAAGTTGAAATACATGCACTGTTTGAACAACCACAGAATCCATTTAAAAAAAAATGTCTCAAAACAGACAACCCTTTAAACTTTACAGCACATTTAATGCATGTGGAGTCCTAATCCTCTGACTCTCAAAATTAATAGTGTGGGGAGAAAAATGGTTGTGCGAAAAACTGGAAGACAGTAGACTATGCTTGGGTTTTAATTCTATAGCCAGCACTGAATCAAAACTTTATGGACAAAACAATCCATTTAAAATCCGTAATCAATGCGAACATGGAATTACACAAATATTGTGATGCAACTGCCCTTTTGGCATATTATGGGAAAAATTGCAATTTCTTGTTAAAATATTTCAAAAAGATTAAAACGCATTTTAGGATATGCCTTAAAGTTCTTAGAATATCTATTAAAATCAATTAATACATAGATAGTTAAATGCAAGAAAGACGTAAAGACAAAGAGGAAAATGAAAGGAAGTTTAGCAAGACCACAGGACGGAGAAATGAATTAATATAAAAACACTTGCAGCACCTTTTGGGGAGGCTGAATAAATAGGGGCCTGGATGCTACCAATAAGGCCAGTAAGGACAACTTTTCCACGACATCTGAAATTATAAACCTTACCTGTCATTTTCCTTCAATATTAGAGAGATATGAAACCATATTACTAAAACAGGTGTGAGTTTTAAAGATAAAATAAGTTGGATGTCCATGTGCCACTATCCAGCTTAAAAGAGAGAATAGTATCTTAAAATCACTTTTTATACACATCCCAATGTCTTTCCTCTTCAGGGTTAACTATTAACTAAATTTTAGGTTTATCATTTTTACTTTCTAATTTAAGAGTTTTACTACATTGGTTTGTATTATTAAAAAGTTTAACATTTAAAACATTACAAACAATTTTCTGATGTTCATCCATTTGGTTGAATGCAACATTAATTTACCAGCTTTTCAGATATACAGAGTTCTTTTGATTAACCATATTACCTTAATTTATCCATTTCATTATTTAAGATTATTTAAGATTGTTTCCATCTAAACCGTGAGCTTGGATGTTCTTATAGGTCTTTGGATATGTGCACAGAGGAGCTACTATTGGTGCAAACCTAGGTATAATTTACTTATTTGAAAAATATTTGTATACTCAGTTTTATCAGTTAATGCCAAATTATTTCATAAAGTGATTGTACTAATTGATAGTCCTGTATATAATTACTAAATGATCTTATTGCTCTATATACTCTATAGGATATTATTATTGCAATACTTTAGTTTTAATTTTGGGCAATCTAATGTTTGTGAAACGGTGCTCATTCTGTGTTGTTGTTTAACTTCACTGAGCATGAGGTTTGCCTCTTCTGTACTTTTTGTCTTCCTTGACTTGCTTCCTCAGTTGTTATTTTGCTTTGTTTTACAAAATGTTTTTTATTTTTATTTTTTCATTCTATTTTTTTCCCTCGACTTGTTTAAAAGTCATACACTTTACTTCTTTTCTTTAATGGTTACTCTAGAAATTTTCATCTGCCAATTTAAAATACCAAACTTTAACGTTTACCAAGATTCTATTCACCTTCTAGCATTGCAGGAATATTAGAACAATTGAAACTCTCCCTCTAATTTATAAAATTGTATTGTTATTAGTCATGTTTTTTAACTTCCAAACTTTATAATCATCACATGATGCAGTTTATTAAAATGCTCATATGCTTACCGTTATTCTTATTCATCATCTTACTGTTTAGACCTTTCATTAAAATTAATGTAATCATGCATGAATTATACACCATAGAATTTCCTATGGATAAAAATCTGTTTGTTGTGACTCTTGTGTTTTGCCAGTCTGAAAGCATCTTGACTTTCACCCTCATTCTTCCCCATTTTGAATGTTTGCTTTCTCTTTTTGTGTGTTTGTGTGTGTTTTTATTTTCTGCTAGTTATAAAGTTCTGGATTGACAGTCTTTGCATTTGTCGTGAGCTGATATTCACTGGAATTTCACCAGGAAGAATTATTTCAGGTTTGGTTGTGAAGTAGCTTTATGTACTTCTTAGGATTATATATGTTTCCTATTTCCAGGATTGGGGACACTGACAACCCAGGATACTTTCAAATATAATTTTGTTTGATTTCTATTTTCCTTCCATAAAATTTCCCTAGTGTGATTTTTATTACAAACGTGGCTTACGGTTATGACATCACATGGGAAGATTTTCTTTTTTTTAATTTATTCTTTTCTACCACTAACACAAATTGCCGAGAGGGGAAAATGTTTCTTTTCTTACCCTTTACTCACAGGGTAAGGGAATTGGTAAATGATAAGATTTTTTTCTATTTTACTCTAAGGCAAGTAATATAGCACCTTAGAGATTATAACTTACTAGAAGCCTAGGTTTTATCACCTGTGTCCTTTCTCCCAAAAGGATGTAAAACCTGAAGCTAAAGATCATAGCTGGGCAAAACGTCTTGTGTTGAAAACTGGCTTTATGGTTTACTTAGCTCTGTGAGTTAATGTAGATTTTGGTCTTAAGATTTCATTTTCCTGATCATCAATAAATAAATAAATAAATAAATAAGATTTGAAAACTGTATAAAAATCCAGCATTTGTAGCTGTTTCATCAGAAAGGTAACCAATTATTTATTGAGTCAACTCTAATTGTGGAAATTTTCATATTTCCATCTTTTTATATTTTTTATTTTCATAAGTTTATATGATTCAATAGGATTTTTAAAACAAATTTCTAAACCTGAGTGGAACATTATAAGGCGATCATAAAAAAGTGAACTTACTGAACTCATGTTTATTACCTATGTTAAGTAGAATATATGTTCACTAAGAAGGATAAAAAGTCCTTTCTTACTGAACTTTCAAAAGACTTTTATACCAGGAATTACAAATCTTTTCAGTTTAGATTCAGGACAAAAGCAAAGAAGCTTTTGGTCCTATGATATAATATGGGATAGGTACAGAACAGGTGAGAAATATTTTTTTTTTACCTCTGTCAGAATCCTTCAACAATTTGGCAATCATTTAAAGATATTTCATTTGTCGTGATATTGAATTTCTGATTAAAAAAAATAGGACCAACGAGGATTATCCATATGGTTTTTTAAATAGACAGGCAGACTATTGGGATCTGGAGCAAGAGAACAGTACAGATAACATCAAGGTGATTGGATCTGATGGACTCATTTAGTGAGCATCTAAAATACTCTTTGAAATGTTCCAGAAATAGCAAGCAATAAATGGCAGTGGTCTAATTGGGGGGAATTTATTCCAGTGTAGTCTTGTATAAGCATAATTTATGCAGAAGCTAAACTATAATTTTATTATGCAATCATAGACTACCGAAGATTGAGTTATTTGAGCTAAGTTAGAATTAAATCAGACTGTAATTTTAGGGAATAAAGAAGTGGGTTAAAGGTATGTCAAAACAGAAATCATGTTTTCGCATTGCTATATTTGGAAAGAGCAATCGTGCATTTCTGAGATGCAGGCAAGGAAAGACTGAAGAGCCCATTTAAGAGCCTGATATATGTGATTTTTCATATATATATATTTTTCAGTATGGAAATGGAAAAAAGGAGCTGACCAACTCAGATTTTGTATGATGAGCCAAGATCATGTTAACGGGTCAGGTTTTGAAAGTAAGTCTCTGTGCAGGGGCTGGAAGCAGGGTGTAGGAAGGATAGATAGATTTAAATTTGGAATAAAAAGAAAAACTACTTAAAAAAAAGAAAAAGAAAGGATTTTCCTGGTGAGAAAGCCTGGCATGCTCAAGGAGGGTGCGACACGTGTGGTGGAACAGAATTGCGGATATACTGAAGGGCCGGAAGGACCCTCCCATTTCTTTTTCTTTATATTTTTGGTGATTACTGTGTTGCTGATATTAGTTGTGGAAGCATTTTAAGTAACAAATCAACAGAGAAATGAGTCACTAATAAACTGATCTCACCAAAATGTTTCTGTTTTTCCATCATAGGTAGGATTCACATTCAGGCTGAGTAAATTCTTAGCATTCTTGGACTTCATGTTAATTCTAGAGGCACCCTGGCCATCTCAGGAGAGGCAAGAGAGTCATTTCTGAGATGAGTCCATTATTTTAGTTAAATAGCAAGTGATTAAAACCTAATTTTTGTATTCTTAGTAGGACTGAAGAAAAAAGAGAGGAATAAAGTATAACGAAAAAAATAATTATTTAGGACAATTCAAGGATGATATTACATTATTAGTATGGCTATACACACCAAAATGCATCTAGTTAATGTACCCAATGGCCTGTTGTCTTTACTCCTTGAAGCTCCATGTATGTGCATAACACACTGGCTTTTTGTTTGTTTGTTTTTGTCAGAACCTCTCGGTACTTCTTTTCCACCAATTTTCCTTATAATACTTTACAAATTAATTTTGACGCCACACATCCACTTGAAGAGGTGTAAAATGTTTTCAAAATCCTGCCTTCATAATCTGTTTTTGTTGTTGTTGTTGTTGTTGTTTTTTCTCTGTGGGAACACAGTGGAAAAGAGCTACATCAACAACTGGGAGCAAACATCACTACTGTGAAATGCCTCTGTGTTTGAAGGCCTTGAGTTCAATTATTACTGGGGATGATTCAATGCTAAATAATTCGTCTTGATATGAAGATTTTCTTTTGACAACTGGCACTATTAACAGTACAGCTTTTGGCTGTATTGAGACACTGGAGAAATTTTGGGCAGTTTATATAATATTTTCCTTACTTTGAAAGAGAAATCGGTTAAGTAACAGTCTTTCAGAGCTAGTATTCTTTGTCAGCCTGGCACCAGAAAGACATGCTTTAGGTATGTATTTTACAAAATACACTGTTTCAGTTTTCAAACTAACAGGTTTGTTCCTAAATTTTAAGCACAGTGGAAGTCATCCTAAGTCTCCTTCTTACAGTACACTGACTTTCTTTCTAAGTTAAACGTGACAACTTATTTTGCGAATATCATTATTTGTGGTCTATACTCAAGTGTTCTGGAATATAGGGTATTAATAATAGATATATGTAAATTAGATTGATGTGTAGTATTGTCATTTTAAATAACAGTTTTGTATTGGCTTGGTAAAAACATGCTTTCCTTTTCCTAATGACAGGTCTTTAGAATATTTTGTTGTTAGGCATAGAATCTACTTTTAGTTCTTTCTAGAAAAAGTATGCTTATTTATTAAAGAAATAGCTCATCCTGCTGATTTTTAGAAAGCATGCTGAATCCATCAGCATAGGCCAAATTACAAACACCCTTCCCCCCCACAAAACCTCAAGGCCTTGAAAACCACAAAGTTTCATTTCTTGCTGTCCTTCATGTCCACTGATATTTGGCAAGCCACCTTGCTTTTCCTAGTCATCTATGACTTATAGCCATTAGCTCAAATTTTGCTGGCTACGACTCTAAAGACAAAGGAGGTTATGCATCAGCACTTACTCTCATAACTCAAAAGACATATCTAGTCATTTGTCTACATCCACTTAGAAGGGGGCCAAAAAGTACATCCTACCAAATACCTAGGAGGGGAAGAACCAGAAACATTTGCTGAATGCACTGAGGATTGGCACATTCCACTATTCTAATCATCAAATATCTGTGTTGTGATCTGAACGTTCACGTTCCTCACAAATCCATATGTTAAAATCTTAACAACCAGGGTGAAGGTATTAGAAGAGGGGCTTTTTGAAAGGCCTTTGGGAAGGCAGAGACTTCATGAATAGAACTAGTGCCCTTATGAAAGAGGTTCCAGAGAACTGCTTGGCCATTTCCATCAAGTGAAATGACAGTAGAAGGCACAATCTACAAGAGAGCAGGCCCTTACCAGGCACTAAATCTACCAGTGTCTTGATCTTGGATTTCTCAGTCTCCAGAACTGTGACTTTTTTTTTTTTTTTTTTTTTTTTGAGATGGAGTCTTGCTCTGTGGCCCAGGCTGGAGTGCAGTGGTGTGATCTCGGCTCACAGCAATCTCCACCTCCCAGGTTCAAGTGACACTCCTGCCTCAGCCTACTGAGTAGCTGGGATTATAGGCACCCGCCACCACTCCCAACTAATTTTTGTATTTTTAGTAGAGACGGGATTTCACCATGTTGGCCAGGATGGTCTTGAACTCCTAACGTCAAGTGATCCGCCTGCCTCGGCCTCCTAAAATGCTGGGGTTACAGATGTGAGCCACTGCACCTAGCCAAATTTCTGTTGTTTCTAAGCCACACAGTAGTTTATGGTATTTTGTTATGGCAGCCCAAATGAACTAGGACTATCTGATTCTCTGTCTTTTCTTTGTATAATATATACTTACTTGAACCTCAAAGTAAACAACACATTAAGCCTTCACTATTCACAATATTAATCTAAAGACTGAAATTATTTGGATGATGAATGGTAGTCTTTGCATAAGAAGGTGATACATTAAATTTCCCACATCAGGACAAGAAATGGCTTTTCTTGATCTACATCAGGGTTCTCCAACACAGGGACATTGGACCCATACCAGTCTGTGGCCGATTCCAAACAGGATGCACAGCAGGAGTTAGCAGTAGGTAAGGGAGTTTTACCGCCTGAGCTCCACCTCCTGTCACATCAGCCAAGGCATTTGATTCTCAGAGGCGTGTGAACCCTCTTGTAAACTGCACCTGCGAGTGATCTAGGTTGTGCGCTCTGTAGGAGAATCTAATGCCAGATGATGATCTGAGGTGGAACAATTTCATTCTGACACCATCCACCCTCACCCCTGTTCCTATAAAATTTGTCTTTCATGAAACCGGCCTCTGGTGCCAAGAAGGTTGGGGATTCACTGATGTAGTTGTTATGTGCCCCCACAACCTGATATATAATGGTACAAGAGATGCCTTAAAACTGCAATTAGTGGTCACATTTAAAAACCAGAAGATACAAGACACATATGTAATAATCTATAGCAATTCTGGGAAAACTTTTTGATGTACTCCTATTGCTGGTGGTGAGAAATTCTCCTTGGATATTCTCTGATTCTGTTCTGGAAGATAAGGCCCATAGTCTACCATTTGTGTGTGTGTGTGTGTGTGTGTGTGTGTGTGTGTGTGATTCTTTATACCTCTCTGAGAGAATTTACCCTCTTTGCTTTCCTTATTGTCCATACCTTAATTTCAAATTGGAAGAATATATTATCCTTGAGCATTGAATAGTATGCTCAGCCTGATTGCTTTCGACATAAATTCATTTCAAACCTTGGACTGTCACTTATCTTTTAGTCAGAGTTGCAGGCTTTTTGGCCATAGAAGTCTCTCAATAACTTCCTCAGCTTCTTAACAATTTGCATGCAGTTAGTTTCATACAACAATAATAGTAACCACAGTTCTTTTTGGTATAATACATTCTTCTTTCTTAATCACAGGTAACTTGAGCTTATCAGATTTTAATGGGCATGTTACACCATGAGACCTTTCCTGAACAATTCTGTCAACAAAAGAGATTTTTTGGAAACCATGATAATTCTTTCAGACATTTTAACCATCAGTGTATAATGGTCCTCTATTTGATTTAATCCTCCTGTAAAATACATTTCAATTGGTATTTTTGCTTATAACATTTTTCATTTTTATCTTAATCTCCTTAGGGTGAAGAAGCAGCAGTCTTTTCAAACTTAAAAACTTCTCTATTTGTGGATTCTGTCTATCCTTTTATCTCTGCTTTTACAAGGCCTAATTATTTACTGAGGCTATTTCTTAATTGTAATAGCTTGTCAAATGCAGCTAATAGAATCCAACATGGGCTACTATAATTCTAACGTCCAACTTATTTTCTGAGCATTACAACAGTCTCGGCTTTATATTCTAAGTTCCAAAGTATCTCGGGTGATTCTTTAACCAAATGTTTCTGCCACAGAATCACATAGATCTTTACTGTTAGGTTTCCTCACCCTGAAATGAGCCATCCATAAGACACTGACACACATTTAGGTTTGTTTGTTTAGTTACAGCAGCATTCCTCTTCTGATTTCTGCATCATTCAGGATATCAGGTGATGCTACGGTAACAGTCAATCCTAAATCTTGGATATAGCAAAATGTTTATATTTTGCTCACTCTGTAAGTTCATCAAAGTTCAGCAACTCTAGTCACTTTTAGACCAAGAGTGACAGATGGCAAATATGTTGAATGTTGCTAGTCACCACAGCAGAGTAAAAATAGAGCTCTGGACGGTCTCACTGGCAATTAAATGCTTTTCAGAAGAACCGTATATCTCATTTGTGTTCACAAGCTTTTGGTTAAAACTAGTCAAAAGGCCCCATCCACTTTCAAAGGAGGCAGGCCATGAATCCTTATTTTGAACCAAGAAAGCAGAAGAACTGAAAACGATGAGCAGCACTAATGTCTACTATATATGCTCTCTGTGATGGTCATGGATGCAAAGATCACACATAGGATTTTAAAAGTATTAGTGCAATATGGGCAACATAGATAGTGCATGGAAAACATTTGTTTGAAGCTCAAAGTTCTCCAATCCAGAAAGAATAAACTAGGAAAACAGAGAATATGTTTCCAAATTTGTAAAATAGTTGCAGTTAGATGACAAGTTAAAAGATTCCTGTGGAGATAGAAGTCCATGCTCCAATAGATGGAAGTAGTTACACGTTAGGTAACTTGGAAAACCCTTCTATCAACTGAATAGTAATGTTTTCCGCAAAATTAACACTTTGCCATCTCTACTCCGTAGGCAAAAATTCATAAGAGTGTTGGTCAAGACAGATACTATAAACATGATGTTATTTTAGGCTGATGGCAACACAGTTAATTTAAAAAGATAGGATACAGCTTTAGGCCATAGATTATTCAGTTGTTGTTAGCACTATGTTTAAAACACTTGTTGGTTTCCATAGCATAGGAGCTTACTTATTTGTTTTAGTTTATTCTGAAGGCATTTAATTCAGTTTAATAGATATGATTCCATGTCTCTACATTTTCATTCTCATGGCGAGTCGCTATTAAAATATTCAAATAAATAAGGCTCTCAAGTAATTAAACAACTACTGTGGCAATGGGGAGAAACATAGACAAAGGAATATTAATATCTAGAATGTGAGTGCTGCAAAATAGCCAGGTTATGGAGCAAGGAGGAATATGTTGAAGGAATCAGAAAATGCTTTCTACAGGATGTATATGTTGATACTGGAATTGAGAAATGGAAACTATGTCATTACGTAGAGATGAACCCAATTATGAGGAAGAGAATCAAAGGCAACGGGACAAAGAAATATTCCAGAAGTTGGGGGAATAGTAATTCAATTAGTTGAACTACAGAGAGTAGCAAATTTGAGAAAGCACTGAGATCAAAGAGGAAACAAAATTGTGCAGAAGCCAGTCCTTCTCTTTACTCAATATCTGAATAAATTTTATATCCTGGCTAATTACCTCTACTACTCAGATATTCATTGATCACTCTCTCTTCTTGAATATAAAAGTATCTACATCACATCACTGAGCTCACAGTTATGGGCAGTGTTGATTTTCACCTGAGTATATAAATACTTAATTTTTGCCCTTCTAATGGCTGGAATTCTCTGTAGCTGAATTTACATATTCATGTTCCACATAACAGTGTTGACAACTAATTACATTAACGTAATGTAAAATTATTGTATAAAATGATAATATAATTTGAGGCTCTCTGCTCACTTTTTAAAGGTTTGTGTTGGAATACAGCCATACTCATTGGTTCAGATATTTTCTATTGCTGCTTTCATAATACAATGACAGAGCTGACTTGTTGTGACACAGTCGATCTGGCCTGCAAAGTTCCAAATATTTACTAACTGGCCCATTACAGGTAGAGTTCACCATTCTTTGTATAATACATTTATAAATGTGATCAATACTTTAATAATTATTTCACATACACTTTTATTCTTACAACTAAAAGTTATTTGTGGCAGATATTTCCATTTTGTTATGATTATTACAAATCTTATCATTATTAATTATTAATTAATAGTTACCGTATTCTTGATTATTATGAAATATTGATTATTAATAATTAATTATTATGAATTAATCTGTATTCATGCTTGCACAGGCTGCAACTAAGTATTTGTATTTCTCTAAATTTTGCTCCAAATTTAATATATATCATAATTCATTAATTATAATAAATGCACTCATTATAACAAAATGTTATGGTAATTTTCTTCAAACATATAAGTTAAATAAAGAAATTTGATATTAGTTCCAAAAGACAAATGTTGTGAATAATATGCTGATTTCTAATCAGAGATAATGTAATTATCACTCAAAAAAACCTGACCTTTTAGATGGTAACAATAATAATATAATCAATATGTAAGTGCATGAGGTGTAGAATCAGGGAGCCCTGGTCTAAAATCCTGGTTCCTTCTTTTTTTAGTTATGTGGCCTTGATCCACTTAGAAATCTTCTTCCTCAGTTTCTTAATTTATAAAATGACTTGATAATTAGACCTATTTTATAATCTGACTTAATTAAGATCATACTTGAAAAAGATCAGGCATTAAATAAATATTTTATCATTTCTGTTATTATAATTTATATTTTTATGGTCTCTATGTACCAGATTCTCTTAACTGGAAGCATTATTACTGAGAAAAAAAAATGAAGTGGTTGGTTAAAGATAAAAAAACAAAATAACCAAATGACCCCACACATCATAATCATGAATCTATTAATAGTGAGAGAAAACCCTTATAGGTAATTTTCTCTGAGTCCATGTTTGCTTTTTTTCTTATCCATCCTTGCAATTTACTACTGCATGCTTTTACTTGTTGTCACTAGTTGTATTATTATTGTTATCTATGAATTAAGCTTCAAAAAAACTTAAAAATAAGCATCCTATTGTTTCTAAGGAAGCCTGTTAAATCTTGATAGACAAAAGATAAAACAAAGCAAAAATCGACTCATGTCAACTTAAAATGACATCAATTTTTTTCACAAAAAAATTCAATACATATTATTTTTAATGCCTATATATAACAGGAATAGCACATCTACCCTTTTCACCAAATAGTGAATGTCTTGATAAAACTTTCAAAACAAACAAGCAAAAAAACAAACAAAAGCAAAATAAAAAAGAGTGTGTACTGTGTGTACTGAAGTTGACTGATTACAGGGTTTTTTCTTTTTATGTTGTGTCTTTTCAAAATTTCAAACGAGTCATGTCTATGCATCACTTGAAATAGAAAAACATGAATCACCAAGCCTCTCTCACATTACAATATGTCAAGTTTTAACCTTCTAATCTCTAATCAAAAGAATAGGATTACAATTAAAACCTATGAACAACAGGGATAAATATTTCAATACCAAATAATTTATTCTCATAGTACTGTTCATAGTTAAAACACATGCCCATCAACTGGGGAATGAGCTCTCTATGCTGTTCCCTTCTTTTCAAGCGTTGGAAAATTAATTGATTGGAAACATTGAGGAGATTAATTGGTGAATGTTCCTAGTTCATCAGAAAGGCATTTAAATATGGTGATTATGGTACTTTTGAACTGTGTATCAATTCAATTTTTAATAGAAATCACTAAATGAGGAATTAGATTAAAATAATCTCAAACCCCAAACTAATCTTTTTTAGTTGTCATGCTTTGGAAAACATTAATCACAAGTTAGCACAGTCGACAAGTAAGGACACAAAGGAAGTCTTGTTGCACTACACAGGAACAAAGATATCTAAGTTCTAACTACTACTATAAATATAGTGTGTTTGCGTGTGTTTGTGTGTGTGAGAAAGAGAGAGAGAAAGAGATTGTGTGTGTTTATGACACAGTGAGAGAGAGAAAGGGAAAGTGCCCATATAAGTAATTCATAGTTGAATTTATACTCTTCTTATTGTAAAGTAAATTCAAGTCGTTTTATTTTCCCTTTACCCTTAGAGTTTGTCTTAATCCATTTGTATTGTTATAATGAAGTTCCTGAGACTGAGTAACTTATAAATAATAGAAATTTATTTCTCACAGTTCTGTAAGCTGGGACATCCAAGATCAAGGTGCCAGCAGGTTTAGTGTCTGATAGGGGCCCTCTTGCTGTGAGGCCCTCCTCTCATGGCAGAAGGCAGAAGGGAAAAAGAGGTTTAAACTAATTCTCTGCAGTCCCTTAATGACGCACAATCTAGTACTCTTTAATCGCTTTCTGAAAGGCCTCAACTCTTAACACCAGCACATTGAAGATTAAGTTGCAACATGAATTTTGGAGGGAACACATCCAAGCAATAGCAGAGTTGAAACTGCCTTTGCAAAAATTATGACAATGAGAAAAATTTGGCATAGAAAAATTAAGACAGTGAAAGAAATTTGACTTAATTGACTCAACCTTGCTTTTAACTTCCAAGTTGCTCTTGTTCATTCCTGGGTATAGGCCAAACTAGGTATAGGAGGAATTTAGTGTATAGTTTAATTTTGAAGCAAAGATGGTAACAGTTCTTCACCCCAAAACTGCCACCTTGCCTGGGGACCAGACTGCTTCTCTAAAACTAACAAATTAACCACAAGATTACAAATTATGGCTCAGGAGTCATGCAGCCAGAGCCCACAAGATTCCTAGCCTCCCCAATTGCTCCTACGAATAACATCACTATTGTAAAACCAAAGACTGGTGTTCAAGATAATTTTCAGAGTCTGCGTTCTGATGAATTAGCTGGTGCCACCCAGACTGGAAAGATGGCTCAACTAGTTCTGTGATCTAATCCAGGAGTGAAGACAAAAAGAATAACCTGCTTCAACCCTCTGTGATTTTATTGCTGACCTAACCAATCAGCATTCCCCAATCCCTGGCCCACTGCCTGTCCTATTATCCTTAAAAAATCCTAGTATCCAAACTTTTTGGGAGACTGATTTGACAAATCAAACTCCATTCTTCCATTTAGCCAGCCTACATTTGTTAAAATCTTTCTCTATTGCAATAATGCTGTCTCAGTAAATAGTCTCTATCTGTGCAATGAGCAAGAAGAACCTGTTGGGCAGTTACAGAATTATTCTAAAGAAAGAAAAAAAGCCCTATCTTTCTTCTAAAAGCTGTAAGTAAATTCCTATTGGGCCATAATTTTGACAACTTTTATTCCAAGAATTTGAAGGCAAGAGGAAACAAAAATTGTGGACTTCACTGAGGAAGACAGAATTACATGTGCTCACTTCTGTGGCCACTGACATAAATGAATATTATAGCCTTATTTCTGTCAGGCTTCTGGAAGGCATAATGGAAAATAAATTACAGGTTTCTGTACCAATCCAGGCAAGTCTTAAAAACAACGAGAATGGGCAGCTTTCTATGTTGTATGTTGGGACTGCTATTGCGCAGTCCATAAAACAAAAGTATGTGCCATTCAGTTGAATCAAGAGTTTGTTTTTTTCATGTAAATATTTCCTAGAGGTGTAATATTTAAGTTCCTATAAGTTAAGCCCATGTAAGAAGTTCATTGATAGCAAGGCAGAAAAAAGGATGTTTTGAAAGGAATATGTCATTATAAAATATTCATTAAAGTTTCTATAAAATGAAAGAAAAAAGTTTCTCTACAACTAAAGAATATTATGTGATTAAATACATGGTCATGACCGTTGATTTTCTACATATTTTATTGTGGGTATTTCAAGTTCAGCATATCAAGAGAAATAGCCACTTATATATTGTCTGTTTATTAAAATATATACCACAAAGCAACTCCTAAAATTTTATAATAAAAATACCTCACATTTTACTGAACACTTGGCATGCACTGGGCCATATGCTAAACCGTGTATGCAATGTTACTAACCCCTCTTGATAAAACCACAAAATATACGTCTCTATAGTCACCATTGTCATCATTACCATTTTACAGATAAAGAATCTGACATTAAACAAAATTAACAATTCATTTAAGATCATACAACAAATTTATCAAACATATTAGGCAAACTTTTAGGTACATGTTCTGAAGTCCAATACCTTTAGCAATATTAATACTTTAAAGTTTGGACTTTAAAATGCAAACCCTTGAAACTGTGGAGCAATTGTCTGTTTTGTTTTCCCCACTCTTAATACTTCATATTGCACATGGATACAATATGCATTCAACAATAGCCTGTTAATTAATTGTTAGAAATTCATAATCTTATAAAATTTTTAAATCTATGTCAGCCAGTTTGATAGCAGTTGTGTACTCTTTCTGTATTTTTGTATTAGAAGGAAAGTTTTGAGATGTAGTTTACTATTTAAAAATTAAAAATAAAACGTGCTTATTTTCTACTGTAACTGGAATGGCGTACTGGCAACAGTATTTAAGAGAAATATTGGCCAATATATGTCTAAATAAATTGATATTTCTTCTCTTTTTATATATCATATGGGAATGGTTACCTCACATGTCAGTGCATAGCCTCACCCACACAACTGTATATTGGAAACCAGAAGTTATATAGGGCCACTATATGTTCACAAGCATTGAGTTGTAGTCATTTTCTCTTTTCCTTGGTTTGATACCAGCATTCAGTAATACTCTGCATCAAAGTTGTGGACTAAAATAGGAGACACAGAAAGACAAAAAAATCAAAAAGCAGCTATAACACTTTATCAAAATACTTTAATAATTACTAAAGCTAAAAATGACATTTAACATAGCTCTTTAATAAAAATTAGTTTCAATAAAAGTAATATATTTTATCAAAAATATCAAATAATATCCTTTGCACCAACATAAATGGAGCTAGAGGCTATAATCCTAAGGAAATAAATGCAAGAACAGAAAACCAAACACCACATGTTCTCACTTATAAGCTGGAGCTAAGCATTGAGCATAGATGGACATAAATACAGGAACAATAGACACTGAACTACTAGAGTGTCAAAAGGGAGAAGGTGGATTAAAAAACTACCCTGATGCTGACTACCAGGGAGACAGGATCCATACTCCATGCAGACCTCGACATCACACAACATCTCCACGTAACAAATCTGCACATGGACCACCTGTATCTAAAATAAATTTGAAATTAAAAAATATATATAGATGAATAAAACTAAAATGATAATAACATATTTTATCATTTAAATATTAATCATGTATTCTTTTTTTAACAAGATTTCTTCTTCCTTTCAAAAGGACAATGAAAACAAAATGAATATTTTATATTTTTTCCACTAATTATTGCAATGAATTCTCTGTCACATAAATATTTTATTGTGAAAAGTAACAATGTTGCTTCTTAATAAACGGGATAATAACAGATAATCTTAAGCAAACTTAAGTCATTTGTGACAGTTCATATTTCAATGTAGTAGATTTTTAAATATATTCAGTCTCATTACATATATTTCAGTCAAAGTTTCTAGGCAGATTCTTCTTACTGACTCCAACCAACACACTATGCATGATTTTGAGTTAGTCCCTTTACAATGTTACATTAAGCCGAAGGACATATTGGGTATTATATACAGTTGGCACGCCCTGAATACTTGTCTTTCCACTGGTATACTAATGTTCTCACTCCCTTCCCCCTAAACTGGATGTTGTGATGGGGAAATTTTCCACATGATCAGTAATGATGATACATAAGATTGAAATTGTGCAATGCCCAGTGTGCACTTCTCTTACTTCATTTTTGCAACAACACTGTGACATTGAATATTATTTTCCCTTTTACTAAAAATAAATACATTTGAAGACACTACTAAGCAGCAGAGCCTGGATTTGAGCTCAATCAAAATGGTTTCAAAGCCTACGTCAAAACTCTCTGTATCTACTCATTGCAACAAAATTAATTTTAGCATATCCACTAATTTTGCCCACTCCCATCGAAATATAATAGATTGGAAAAATAATGACATCACAGAAGGATTTTCAAAACATTCATGGTCAGAACCTAGTGTGTATTCATCTATCTGCTATTTATATATTTATGTGTATGTGTGTTATGTGCATGTAATGTAATTTTTAACCTGTAGTTTCTTTTTTACATGTGTAATATCAGTTGTATCTTTTCCAATTAATCATTTTAGCAGTTAGTGATTTTATACTTTGTGATTTTTATAAAATTTTTTTGTAACTGCACTTGAAAATAGTAATGATAATACATAATAATTATAATATCTACATGTTAAAATATTTATCAACATTATTATCTGTCACTACGTTAAATACAAAGGTTAGATTCATAAATGTCCTTGTGATCTTTCAAAACATTCATAAAAATGCTATGAACTTAAGGACTTAGAGTTAATCTAGAACTCCCTTTTCAACTCTTCTTCTGTAACCTCTCATTGTTCTTTTTCACACAGTAATCTGTGTGTGTTCTAGAGAAGCAGTAGCAATGGTAATATTTAATGACGCATTCACATATTTAATCAAGACCACTTACATCATGATTTTATTATTTTTGTGTTACTCTATGTTTTTTAAAAGTATTTTGAGAAAAATATATTTTATCCAAATTATTTTTTTACTTTTAGAAAATGAATTCATAAATTATTAACAGTTACACATTTTTAATCTTAAATGTATTCATGGAAATGGGTGGTACTTAAATTTTGTATTTATAAGATATTAATCTAGTTTTTCATTTATTTATTGTTGCTGACAAATCAATAAATAGGTGGATGTGTTCAAACCAATATGGGATTTTAAAACAGGGACTTTTGAGTATATAGCTGCATAGATGATGAAATAGATGAAAGGCAACATATTTAGACTTAATGGAAGAAAGTAAAGCTATGTGAGAACACGAAGAAGCACACAGTTGAGAAGGTTTTCTGATGATAACAGAGGTATCATTTAGTAATATGACTAATTATTTGGTCAGGGGATTTAAAAATATTTACATAAGATGTGAATAAATAGAATAGTTTTTATAAAAAGAGAGACAAACTATTTGAATTATAGTTTTCTTTTTGTTATATGCCTCTTTGGTGCGTGGACATTATGTTAGATCATAGAGTCAAGTAAGAGATGAACAACAAAGCTTCAGTAAGACTACAACCCTACAACCCAGGGTGTCCCCAGGTTCTTGGCTCTTCAAGCATGTCTACTTTCTTTCTGTCTAGAATGCTATCATTTATGAGTATTTCAGTATAATTTTAAAGCATATGTATTTTTGTTCACATTTCAAATTACCAGGAGATATAGAATCTGATAGGCTTACTCTTCTTCTTCTTCTTCTTCTTCTTTTTTTTTTTTTTTTTTTTTTTTTTTTGTTGTTGTTGTTGTTGTTGAGACGGAGTCTTGCTCTGTCGCCCAGGCTGGAGTGCAGTGGCCGGATCTCAGCTCACTGCAAGCTCCGCCTCCCGGGTTTACGCCATTCTCCTGCCTCAGCCACCCGAGTAGCTGGGACCACAGGCGCCCACCACCACGCCTTGCTAATTTATTTTTTATTTTTTAAATTTTTAGTAGAGATGGAGTTTCACTGTGTTAGTCAAGATGGTCTCGATCTCCTGACCTCTGATCTCTCTCTCTCTATTCTTCCTCCTTCTTCTTCTTCTTCTTCTTCTTCTTCTTCTTCTCTTCTCTTCTTCTTCTTCTTCTCTCTTCTTCTTCTTCTCCTCCTCCTCCTCCTCCTCCTCCTCCTCCTCCTTCTCCTCCCTCTCCCTCTCCTCTCCTCTCCCTCTCCCTCTCCTCTCCTCTCCCTCTCCTTCTCCTTCTGGCAGAGTCTCAGTCTGTCGCCCAGGCTGGAGTGCTGTAGCATGATCTCGGCTCACTGCAAGCTCCACCTCCTGGGTTCACGGCATTCTCCTGCCTCAGCCTCCCGAGTAGCTGGGACCACAGGCGCCCACCACCACGCCTTGCTAATTTATTTTTTATTTTTTAAATTTTTAGTAGAGATGGAGTTTCACTGTGTTAGTCAAGATGGTCTCGATCTCCTGACCTTGTGATCAGTCCTCCTCGGCCTCCCAAAGTGCTGAGATTGCAGGCATGAGCCACTGTGCCCGGCATGATACGCTTATTTCAATATTTAATCCAGGAGGGTTTTTTTTATTGTTATCCATCTTTGAGGACTTGACAGGAAACAGTCACTGGAGGAAACATTGTGAGCCAAACAGTCATCTTAAATTGTAATGCACAAAACATTTGTGAAGTAAATACTTGGCTGGCAATACATAAACAGTATGTACGCTTTCAATGTGATGGTGTATAGTATATCAGGAAGGCAAACTCAAAAAGATCTGAATTCTGGGGGAATGGCAAAGAATGGAGTCTATCAGGTCAGCTTAACAGTCATCTGCTGGGTACCCCTACAGAAGTACCTAAACTCTATTTTTCCACCTGGAAATTTAAAGTAATAATAGTATCTTCTATTTTAGTCACAGGTTGTGTGCTTTAATGAAATGTCTGTGAGGCCTATCTGCTCACTGAAATCAAGTTATGAGTTTCTCAAAAATGCTTACTCTATTACTGAAGAAAAAGGAGAGAGTTCAGGATTAGCATTTCTACTCATTGCTCCATTTTGAAATAGGTGAGCAATGTATTAAAATTAGTCAGAGGAAATGTCAGGAGACTGCACGCAATTTCTTGAAATCGTGATGATTCACATACGCCGATATCTCCTATCTCTGCGTCTATAAAAACTAAAGGGTAGGGGAGACAATTTTTCCTCTCTGTCCTTGTATCTCCCTCATAAGTTTTGGTAAAGATAGTAATTACTTTGGATGCAAGAATATATTTATAAAAATAGTAAGTTACACATGACAGTATAGCAGCATTTAGGTCAATAGTAAGTCTAACAAAATATAATTAGATAGTATAACTAAAGCACAGATGGCTTTTACATAATTCTGACCATGTATATTCGAGCCTTTGCAATTTGAGTCTTGCAAATTATCTCCCAAAACAGTTTGTATGAGCTTGTACCAACATTTCCTATGCAGTAGCGTCCCTTAATTTGCCATCTCCTCCCTTCCTTCATGTGTAACTAGCCTGAGAGAATGCGGGCAACTTCCTGCAAGTATTATATTTACCCCCAAAGCAAACACAATCATGGAGACCTAAGAGGATATCAGGTAAGTTTCCTAAAATAGATCTTTCCATTAATCAAGAAATTAACATTTCCTCTGGAAAATGTCTAAACTCTTGGGTATTATTAAAGTTGTGAACCAAAACTATTTTTACGACTGTCATTAATATTTTCTCTCTCTCTCTCATTCCCTCTCTTCTGTCAAGTTTCAGGCAGTTGGTATTGTTCTGTGAAATGATAAACTACAAACTAGAGAGTCTGAACATACTTTGTTGAGGAACAGAATTCAATTTAGTTCATACTTTAGGGCCCAGAGGCCAATACGTAATACTTCATTCCTGGCTCATCCTCTCCAAACCACAGGAAAAAAGTCTAGAAAAATTTAGAACCGCAATATGTCAATGAATCAGAGAGCCCCTGGGATAGGGAGAGCACTGGGTATGGGCAGGAGTGGAGAACGCAGCCCTGTATCTGAGAGTACACCAGGAATTTCCATGCCACAAGACACAAAATTGCCTTGGAGAGCAAGGTCTGTCTCAGTCAACCTGTTCTGTTATCCAGGAGGACAGAAGGGCTGGGTCTTTTCAATTCATTGCCTCTGGCTCTTCAGATGCCCCCATCAGGTGGTATTGGGAGGCCAGAAGAGGAAGTTTCTGGAACTTTCTACTCTTTTCCTCTGAGTTGTTTTTGTCTCTGTATTTAAGTCATAATTACCTGTGTTTCCCTGTTAGTGACTGGCATTCAGAGTTTCAACACAACATATCCTATAAACACGTCAAAATAAAAATATGTAATGAGGCTTGAATTCCTTAAAAGGAAACCGTATTTTATTTTGGGTTATGAATAAATGAGGCAAAGTAATTTTTTCTCTCCCCCAGAAGAGGATGACGTGTGCCCCACACCAGCCTTCCCAAGGCAACCACTGCTTGTTCCGAGGTGTGATTTTACTGTTGTTTGAAAGGTATCCTTTTCCAAAACTCAGTCAGCTTCTTTAGTCTGCTAATATTCTGAACAATCCCTCTACTTATAGATACATTTGTCCTTTTAGAAAATTCAAACAAACATTATATGTAAAATTAAGATACTAATCCCTCAAAGGCAGGGACCTTGTTCTACACAGCTTGAGACACAGAGAACTAACAAATGTATTTTGTAATAAATGGAATTATTCAAGCTAGTGTTTCTGTGTAACAACTTTAAGGTCAGTTCATTGGTTAATACTTCTTTTTCCAGAGGACTGCATGAGATTTGCCTGTGTTGGAGAAATAGGAATTAATGAAGGGATAGAAAAGGAATGGATTGAATTTTGGAGCTAGGTATTTCAGATTGATGGCAGGGTTCTTTGAATGGTCAAAACATAACATGTAGGGAGGAATAGGGAGGTGGGAGGTATGTGCTTAATCTTTACAATGAGAGATGAGAAAAGCAGGAGAGTGACTGGGGCAAGGAGTCAGGAAGATGGATACTTTTCTTTGTGATTTTACAATACTACCACGCCAGCTGTGCTTTTCTTTATGGTTCTATAGAGCTTTCATACTGGGCCTATGTGGAGTTAGTTTTTGTTGCTTATGTCAACTTATACCTGATACTTCTTCAAACCTGATCCCAAGGTTAAAACATTCTGATGGAAATACTCCCAACAGTGCCTTTAATATAAATTCACAATATACACTTTAATTGCACCAAGGAGATGTAACACTGTAAACTGATCATTATTCATTAATCATGCTTTGTGGCAATTGCTGTGGTTATTGTCAATCTTATCCCTAGACCCGCTTTTCTCTCAAATCTAAGACTTATTACAAAACATATTGTTAGTGGGAAGACCACTCCTTAGTTTGCTAGAAGCAAGCGAGTCAAATTTGTAGTTCCTATTTGAATTTCCAGAACCCTTCTCCCATTTCACTCTGCCGCATGTACTGCATTAAACCTGAGGAACACCACCGGAGCCCTCACATACTTGGGATTTTATCTGCATTAGGTTAATTTTGACCCAACAATAACATGATTCTGTGCATATAGTCAAAGACAAATTCATGATTCTGAATTTTACAAGTTGGTAAGGGAGCAGAAAGATAACTGCTGACAATGTCATTGCATAGTTGAGCATGAGATAGTCATATGGAAGAAACACATGTACAGATTCAGAAATAGACTCTAACCATGTCTCCTTTTTCCTTTGATCCTTTATATTTATCTTGTGAGATGAAAAAAAATTACCTAAAAATAGAAGGAAATAATTTTACTTTATTTTTTCTATTGGTCTGCAGAAATTTTAAAGATGCTATTGAAATACTGAAGATACAGTTTAAAGACTTTAAATAATCTAAAGAATTATTTATATTCTGCATTAACACTCAAGTATGGAAATAAATGAAATTGTAAATCTACATGCCTTCTGAATTCAAGGGACACGGTATTTCTGAACTTACAAGCAAATGAAAAATTACTTACTTTACACACCAAAAGGTGTCACAGTCTGACTAAAAAGCTGTATCAGGAATCTAAGTTCTACAAATCCAAGTTGCACCTGACAAAAAAGCAGAGTCAGCTGAAGTCTCATCTTTTTTCTTCAGGCTGCAACAAATAATTAAGAGCGCAGTTCATTGTTTTAAAATTAGAATGCCTTGTAGTTTTCTACTTGGCTTGCAACCTTGGGTTGAGACTTCCTTCACTAACCAGAGTATGTCTTAATGCTATTGACCTCCAATCTCTGCTGCCAGACAAGGTCACTCTCAGACTCAAGGGTGCACACCATTGTCCTGTGTAAGTATGAATGGAAAATAATTCATTGTCATTACTTTTGAGGATACAAATGTTAACTCTTTGGTAGAGGGTGTATCCGTGTAAAGGTGGGAGAAACTCTTTTTATACTTATTGCTTAAAGGGCATGGTCAAAGCAGGGTTCACATGTAATCTGTCTGCTCAATCTTGGTCCATTGTAGGCACAATATAATAGATGGAAATGCCTCAGGCACAAAAAGCTTCAGCAATTTTTTTTTTCTGCCCAGTATCTACAGCACTGCCTGACAAAAGTAGATACTTCCAAAGATTTGTTTGTTGGATGAATTAAATCTTAAAGGAATAAAGAAATATACATATAAACTCATTTGTATTATTAATTCATCTTTAAGTTGTAGCGTATACCTGAGGGTTTTTTTTTTTTAACATAAAATACTCACTTACATTGTCACTCACAATGACAAGATTTAACTTTGATACCCCAAGAAGAACTGGTGGCCCCTTGGGGACCTGCACTGTGTATAGCCTTTACTGAAGATGGGGGAGATCAGTGCCTCTGGATGGACGGGCTCCATGGAGATACTCAGAGAGGCTGAGTAGCAGAAGAGAGTAGAAAGTTTGTGCTTCCACTTTTCCATCAGCCAGGGAACTACTACTTCTAAACATTTCTCACAATGGACTTCCACATAATATTTCATTTAAAGAAACGTTGCTGCATTTAATGTTGTTTTGGACATCATAGGTATGCTCGTTACACTGATTCTAAAATTTTCTAAAATAGGACTAAAGAATGGGAAATACAGTGTGGTCTCCAAAGGAAAACAAAGCTGTGAATGCAGAGTATAGAAATAACACAACAGCAGGGACTCGCGTGGTAAAGAGGAACAGCTCTGCACTGTTGCGTTGTGTTGGTGTTTCAAAGTGTGGCACTCCCACTGCTAAAGAAAGTTCTAGAAATGGCTGAATTATTCTGTGTCACTATATTTCAAATCAGGCCCTCATGACACATGAGCAGTTCAATCACTTACCAGGATTAAGCAGAGTCTCTGCCATGGAAGTTGGCAGTCTGAAATGAACACGGTGTGATCCAGGACATAAATATATGATGTACCAGGTCTAGCCAGCAAAAGTAGAGAAGAAATAGAAAATCAGGACTTAAGAACCTAGAGCTGAAAGCAAATTGTTTGTAAGATCAACCTCTAATCTCTCTCGTCTTCTCCCTTTAGCACTTACATGACCTCTTAGGCTGAAGTTCTTAATCTCTCTTCACAGACTTACTTTCTTGAAGTAAAAAGTAATTTAAAATTTATAACCAGAAAAGATAAGGACCCATCTTTACACAGACTAGGGCCCTGTAATGCATTCAAATATTGGTGGTTTAGCATAATCCAGTTTGGGAAAGTATAAATTATGGGAAAGGAACAGGATTTTGGTGAATAAAACCATAAGACTGAGAAGGGAAGAAAGGCAGCTGAGATTAGAATATAACACTCAGAATCACAGTAATTGAAACATTTTTAATCACATAAGTTACAAAGGATTGTGTTCCCACTATAAATGATCTAAACACTGAAAAAGTATCCATAGGAAAACATTCTGATTATAAGGATAGTCTCTGCTGTTATGGGGTAAGAACGAAATGTTCTACACTCGGGGACACATAGCTCACTTTTTGCTAGATGTTTCTATCTTCCCTAGGATGGCTCACCATCTGTGACCTCTTTGTGCCTCTTGGACCCCAACACCCATAACTACTTGACTGTCAGAGAGGCAGGTGTTGCTGCAGTGAGATCTTCAGTGAATCCAAGGTAGAATGGAGAGCACTGTGTTTAGAAATCCAGCAGAGCCTAAGACAATTCATCTGTTCATCACTCTGTCAATTGCCCCAGGACTCCCCCTGACCACTTCCTTCTTCCCAGCAGGCCTAGCCAGCTTGTAGGCTGCACATATTTCTTGGATTTTCTACTCCATTTGTCTGCTCCCGACTGCTTTTTATCCTTTAGGAATTTCTCAAAAAAAAAAAAAAGGGGGGGGCCTGTTGATGGTAATAGTTATTTTCTGGCACCATTCTCGATATATTTCTTAAAAACATTCTCTGCCATTTCTTTTTTTTACTTTCTATTTTTAATTTTACTTTAAGTTCTGGGACACATGTGCAGAACATGCAGGTTTGTTATATAGGTATACATGTGCCGTGGTGGTTTGCTGCACTTATCACCCCGTCATCTAGGTTTTAAGCCTCACATGTATTAGGTATTTGTCCTAATGACCTCCTTCCTCTTGCTCCCATCCCCCAACAGGCCCTGGCATGTGATGTTCCCCTCCCTGTTCTCTGCCATTTCTAAGAAATTAAGATAAAGGAAGAGATGACATACTAGGCCTGCAGTTTTCATTCAATCTCCCTTCATTCTTTCTTTCAAACACAGCCATCTCATCTTCACTAATAAACTAAAAGACAATCAAAGGTCACGGAGTTTGGGTGTCCAGATAAATAATATCACTGCATTTAACCACAGGTGTGCCATCTCCACTGAAGTGGTAGCCACAGATTTAAATAGGTGAGGTTTGCGGTTCTTTGGGTTTCTAGAAGACAGAGACTATGCATGCCCAATTTAATATTAGGTTAAAAAGATATCTTGATTCCTATGTTATACATAAATTATTATACATAAATAACGTTTTTGAATAAAAAAGAAAATCTCATCTAGCTTCAACGAGCACTCTGTTTGGACTGAGATATCTCCAGGCCGCATGTACAACTGATATTAACTTTAGCATGAGCTGCCTTCAGGGTCCTAGCCTAATCTTCCTGAAGAGATTTCCCACACTGTTCAAATTATTCCATGTGCTAGAAAAGAAGGCACGAAAGCAATTAAAATAGGACAAACTGGTCAAAATTATGAGTGTGATAGTGTCTGATGCATCGGTTTATGTGAGATTTTTTAAGAACTAAATCTGAACAACTCTGCACGAATGTTTTACTTAAATCACTGGATGGAAGAGAAATCCTGTTGTCAAACAGATATCAAGTAGACACTGGCAAACTGTTAAAAATAATCATCAATGAAGAACATAAACAAATTGAAATTATGTATTTGTCTTAGTGTTGCTAATTTGGAAAGATCTGTGTATGTTCTAATATACAGAGAAAGAAAACACATTGAAACCAGTACTGTTTAAAACTTTTCCCTAGTAATTTTTATTTTAGGATATCTATAGGGTTGGTTTCCAACTCTGATTTCCCGGTGTATTATAGCAGTTACAGCTTCTTTTATTTTTTTCTTGAAATTAAAAAAAGCTTGTAGCACACAAAGTATTCAGAAATGTCTTAAAAAGAAAAGAATTATCCTTGCTGAATGTAACAATGTTGCAATATTGGATCTCTGCACAGATTGAAATACTTTTTCTAAATATAGGAGGAATTTTACATTGAAATGCTATTCATATCCATTTTGTTCTCAATTGTTTTATGTCAGCACTTTAGATTATAAAATATGTTTCCCTCATTGCCGGAATATTATCAGTAATTGCCTAATTAACCCACAATTCGATTGATATAATACTTGTTGCTGGTGTGGGTCTTCAGAAATTAGAGTGACAGAGTTCTGAGCCTGTGTTGCTTTGGGACATAAATCTCTTTCCAGTGTTAGATTTACTTAAGAGTCAGGACAAATGTGTGCTTAGAACATTTACAAAATGGAGCCATGAAAACAAAATGAAAGTATTTGCTATTTCAAAAAGAAGCACTGATGGAGGTCAAAATGGAACAGAAAAAAACGTGCTAGGCATTTCCTTGCATTACTATAGCTTAAGATTAAGTGTTGTTTTTATTTTGAATAACCAATATTCCTGCCTATCTCATCATGTTCTTTGAGCAATAAGCTCTTCAGTGTTTTGGACCTCTAAATGTGATCATTCAATCCTGCCTCACAGATGCATGAGCTCAGTTCTTTCTATCCCAAGAGACAGGGACATGATCAGAAGAGAAAATATTTTATTGGCTGAACAAGGTAACTCCTCCAGTAAGCAATGAGATCGAAGTTCTAAAAAGAAACTGGGAATAATAAATAATGTGTTCTCACAGCAAATGCATTGCAGAGCTACAATTTGGATAGGAGAAAGGACTAGAAGAAAAGAAGCCTGAGAAGCAGGAATATCTGGTGACATGAATCTGGAAAAAGAAGTTCTCAGAACTCAAAAGTAATCTGTTATAAAATGAGATGTTTAGATTGTTGACAGAAAGACAGTTTTACATAAAAATTAAAAGCATAGACTCACAAACTAAATTGCCTAAATCCAAATTGTAGCTCTGCAATGCATTTGCTGTGAGAACACATTATTTAGCCTTTTTGAGCTTCACCTTCTTCATCTGTGAAATGAGATATTTAGTATGCCCACTTGATGAAGTTTTAGGAAAGATTGAGTGAGTTAATAACTATAGTAAAAACTTTATCATGTCCCAGCACTTTGGGAGTTCGAGGCTGGTGGATCACTCAAACCAAGTAGTTCGAGACTAGCCTGGACAACATAGTGAAACCTTGTCTCTATGATAAATAAAAAAAAAATTAACAGGGTGTGGGGGGTCATGCCTATAGTCCCAGCTACTCGGCAGGCTGAGTGGGAGGATTTATTGAGCCAGGAAGGTCAAGCCTATGGTGAGCCATGGTTGTGCCACTGCACTCACGCACAGCAACAGAGGGAGACCCTGTCTCCCCCACAGAAAATAATAACAATAGAAACCAGTACAACAAAAGTTTATTGTGGTTTAAAATATATCCACAAAATCTTCAGACATGAAAAAAGTGGAATGAACATAAATTCACTTCCCATGAGTGTGGGCTACATTTTAACTCATTTCTAAGAAATAGAGCAAAGCAAAAGTGGTGAGTCTGATTTTGGAGATTAGGTCATCAAAGGCATGTAGCTTCCTTTTGTTTCTCTACCTAGGATCACTCACTCTGGAGAAAGTCAGCTATGCTGCACAGAGAATTCAACCAGCCTTACCAAGAAACCCACCTGACAAGGAAACAAGGCATTCTGAGATCTGCCCAGAAATCTGCCCAGGAAACCAACCCCTTACTATGAAAACATAGAAACCAAGGACTGAGAGACCCACACGACAAGGAAACGAGGCATTCTGCTAACCACCAGTGAGAAACCAAGGTCCTTGGTCAATGTGAGTGAGCCCTCTTGGTAGGGGATCCTTCATCACTAGTCAAGCCTTCACATGGCAACCACTTTGGACTTTTTATCTGCCACCTCATGAGAAACTATAAGTAAAAGCCCACTCATGAATGTCCCACTTGAACTCTTCACATGCAGATGAAAAACTAAAAACTCCAGAAGGAAGACTGTCCACATTTTACTTTACATCATGTATACTGTACTTCTTTCCTTTCTGTGTCTATTCCCATTGAATTATACAATTTCTTTTATATCTTTAATGTGGAAAACACACACACCCACACACAATAAGACCAATCAAATGGGAAAAGCAAAGGGTATTAATTCATAGCTTATTGTGGCAAGGGAGTCATCCACCTTCACTTACATTTTGCCCAGAACTCAAATGCAGGCATAGAAGTGATAAACATTCACACTGGAAAAAGGAAAGGATTTATTTATGCATTGATTGGTGGTTGTTGACATGGGGAGGCTGTAGGTGAACTAACTAAAGGCGAGACACCTTATGTAATCAGTTAGGAGTGTGTATCTTACTTTCTCTGATTCTTTCTGAGTTGGAAGCAGAAACAAAAATTAAGGAAACTTTCAATTATTAATAATGTTTGTGACTATTTTGAGATGATTGTTATAGAGGTTATTGTTTAATCTATTGTCACTACAGACAGCAATCTGGCTTCCTGCAAGTCTGATTTATAGTAGGCTGGCTTTCTGGGTTGTTTTCATAGTAAGGGGTTGGTTTCCTGGGCAGATTTCTGGAGGTTGTGAGTCAAAGCTCTATTTTTATATATTATCTGGCCATTGTCCATTTGCATATTCATTTCACATCAACTATACTCTATATTTTACACTAATGTACTGATTGTAATTCCTGCTTCTTTGTTCCAAGTTTCTAGCACTATTCAATTCCATTTCCATATCAAAGTGTTGCCAGCATTTCTATAAATATCTGGTTTTATGAAGTACTGAAATCAAATTTTCTGGATGTGAATAATAAAATAATCAGGAGGATTATATCTTGGCAGAAAGATACTTTCTGCTGTAACAACAGACCTAAACAGAGAAAAATAAAACAAAACAATACACAGAAACAGTTTAAAAGTCAACACATTTCCAGAAAAACAGGGAATGGGAGTGGAAAAAAAAATGATCAAACTGATGGATGAACCAACATAATCTATTTTTCTTGTTTCTGCTGGATTGTTTCATATGTGGTATTTGATGTTATTTCTAATAGTATCTTTTGTACAAGTATATAAATGATAATAGAGAATGCATTTTCAATATAGTCTTTTATTTTTCACATTACAATTATTTTAGAGTAAATGTTAGCTATTGTTTGACTGGCAACATTGAGTCAATAATAATTCGATTAGTATAAATTGTTTTGGGTTGGAACAAAAAGAAAGAATCATTAGCATTATTGAATGTGAAAGGCAGAAAATAGTTCCAGTTATATTTCACCAGTTCTTAAATTCCATTGTTCTTGCAATGACCCTGTGAAGTCAGATTGTTTACTCTCTATTGGTAATACATAAGCTGAGTTGTAATGAACCTAAACAGTACATCCCTGATGGAGATTCAAAAATCCAAATGCTTACTATGGTGTAGGCAGTTAATTAAAAGCACATAGGAAGTATAAATTTATTCATTAATTTGATACATATTTATTTAAATACATTTTTTCATTCATTAAATACATATTTATTGAAATGTAATGTCAGGAGTTGTTCTAGGTACTGAAATAAATTTTGTACCAATTTTCTTGACATTTATATACCCCTTGATCTATATTTAGTGTTTATACATTTGATAGAAGCATGATTATTGATAAATATTTTCTTTATATTTTACAACAAGACTGATGATAAATGATTATTGGCCCTACACTGCTTTCAGGAATTTAATAGTAGATGGTAAGGATTTTAAGTCCACTGTATTTTCTAATGGTAACAGTCACTTGTTTACATGCAGAAAGACCAAAGGATTGTCAAACCATCTTGTATTATTTTCATTTTTTTATAAGACAGAACTACAGATTTCTTTTTAATAGAAACCCACCAAATTTTCTTTATATTGTCTATTAAAAAATATAGTGCAGATGGTATGACACATGCCAATCTATTTTGTTACCGAACAGTTTGGAACATTTGATTTCAATAGAATTAACTCAATTATGCTTAAGAAATTAAATATTAATGTAGATCATAAGCTATTTAATTAGTCTAAGGCTATTAGTAGCATTGCCAGTGATGGTAACTATGATAGATGAATCAAAACATAATCTTGGATATATAGACATGGCCATAAATGCTTTGGTCTATTTATTTCCTCTCTGGGTGCTCTGTTTCATTGGTGGATTGTTTCCCTGATCGAATTCCTTCAATTCGATGTTTTCCAACATTTTATTTTTAATCATTTACACTTTTTAAATCATATGATCTACATTCCTTACTTCTATAAGGTACTCTATACATTGCCTCTCAAGGCATCCTAAAGCAGAAGATATTCTACTTATTAAAGCTTTCATTGCCTTTGATTTACACAGCGAACAAAATGCAAAGTAAGCATGTCCTGTGCTTTTTCATTCTATCTTTGCTTGAATAAATCCTTCCCCTCCAAGGCACTCTTCTAAGGTATTTGCCAACACTGAATCTGTTCTCACAGGTCACTTTCAGTTTTATAATTACACAATTTTTTTTTTCTATGTTCCCTAGTTTAAGTAAAACCTGTCTACTATTTTCTGTGTGCAAGCAGTTAGGAAAATTAGTCTCATATTTAAGTTCTTTGAGAACAATATTTCTCTCTAGATATGGCTCAAGCTCCTGGTGACCTCTATGTGTGGGTTGTTGTATAAATAATAACTAGCACTGCTCTGTCTCCATGATAGGCATTCAGTTTCTGTTTGTTAAATTGAATTTTAATTAATTAAGTCCCAGATGTTGAAATGAATGCTCTTTTATTAGGCACATCATTTTGAAAAAGGATTTGTGACATGAACATTGAGAGAAAAATCTAGGCTGGGAGAAATAGTAGAGAAAATGGTTGTAATTGTGCATGAAATAGCCCATTTGTTGCTTTCTCTCCTATGTTGTCACAATTAATTTTATAGTACCCTTTTAAAACTTATCTCAATATAATTATGTATTTATATATCTGCATCATCACTAGACCACAAGTTCAATAATAATGAATTATATTTTATTTGATTTTGTATTTAAATATCTTGCACAGTGTTTGAGCCATTGTTTATACTATAAATGCTTATTATATGCTGAAAGAATAAATGTACAAACAAAAGACTCACATCTGGAGATGCTCGCATCTCTCAAAGGAAATCTAGGAATGTTGTATTGCTGTTTAAATCTGTGGCTTGAAAATGTATAATTGTTTTATTCTCATTATTCTTTTGATATTGAAAAAATGGAATAATAACCAGGGTAATTATCTACATTTTCCTGAATTTTGTCTTCACTTACTAAGAGACCTCTAAATCTTTGTTCCATAAATTACTTTTCTTCCAATTATTCTAGGACTAAGAGAATTCCCTTTTTCAAATGAGCAAATCTTTCAGCGAAGATGTGAATGTTATATATATATATATATTTTTTTTTTTTTTACCAATAGTCACACTGCTCTTTAGCTCAGTGTGCTGCTGATATTTCAATGTCTGCAAAGCTGGGTGAAGGTGCCTTATCCATTTGTCTGCCAACAGTTTAGTCCGTAACAGACCTGCCAGGAAAACCGATCCTAGGGAAAAAAACATTGATAGATAATTTTCTTTTTAATTTTTTTTCAATTATTGTGGGTACATAATAGTTGTATATGTTAATGTGGTACATGAGATGTTTGGAAACAGGCATGCAATGTGTAATAATCAAATCAGGGTAATTGGAGTATCCATCATCTCAAGCATAACTGTTTGAAAATATTTAGCAAATTATTGTTAACTGTAGTCACTTATATTGTGCTGCCAAATACCAAATCTTATTCATTCTATCTGTAATTTTGTATCCGTTAGCCATTTCTATTTTATCCCCCACTCCCCACTACCCTTCCCAGCCTCTAGTAACCGTCAATCTACTCTCTATCTCCATTAATTCAATTATTTTAGCTCCCACATATGAGTGAGAACATGTGATATTTGTCTTTCTACGCATGACTTATTTAACTTAACTTAATGGGAATTTTCTTAGGTCAAGTCAAGGGAATAGACCTCCTCTTTTGGAACAATGAAACATCTCAGGAGCTCACTTAACCCAATGTGGGTAGACTTCTAATGGACAAGTTTCTTACATTCTCTGGACTTCAACAATTTCAGCGATAGACACATTTATTGTTCAATTCGGAACACACACACACACACTCACATATACACCAAACTTGTGATTTTAACTACTAAGAAATTAGATTAAACAACCTCTAATGTTCTCTCAACTGAGAGACTATATTACATACTCTTTCAGGCGTTCACTCATTCATTCAATAAATACTATAAATTCATTTAAATAATACTATACTATAGAAATTCATTCAATAAATACATTCATCCATTCATTCAATAAAGAAGATGTTAGGTAAGTATGAAAGCTAAGTCCAAAAATGCAACAAACACAAAAAAGGCTGGAGAAGTGAATCACCACTTGAGTTTATATCCTCACTTTGCAGCATATCATTTAATATTTTAACAATTTATTTAACCATTTTGACTTACAATAACCTTATAAGAAGTATAGTAACGGTAGTTGTAAACTTATAAGAAGAAAAGCAAATAATTAAAAATAAAAATAAATCGCCTATGGGGTAGGATAAAAATCAAGAGTCACGGGTTATGGGAGCAAAGGGAGAAGATAATTTATGTATTTCTCAGATGTTAGAGAATAAAACAAGCATGTTGAGTAGGATAAAAGCCACATCAAAGAGAAACTGGGAGACGAAGAAATCAATCAGTCCCATTATTTATTTAACAAAAGTCATGGATTTAATTTATGCGGTATCTGTTTACCTTTTTTGCTCTAGGTGCTGCAGTAGGTGTTGGCAATATAAGGACTAATGTAAAATAGTTTCTGTTTGACTAATGTTAAATAATTTCCAGCTTAAAGGAACTACTTGAACTTTCTTTTTTAACTTTTAGGTTCAGGGAAACATGTGCAGTTTTCAATACAGGAAAATGTGTCACAGGGGTTTTGTATACAGATTATTTCATCACCCGGTACTAAACTTAGTACCCAATAGTTATTTTTTCTGATTGTCTCCCTCTTCCCACCTTCCACCTTCAAGGAGTCCCCAGTGTTTGTTATTCCCTTTTTTTTCCTCACTATTTAGCTTCCACTTATAAATGAGAACATGTAGTGTGGTGTTCTCTTCTTGTGCATAGCACAGATCAAGACATCGTACATGCAAAATGTCAAGACATTGTACATGCAAAATGACGAGGCAGGTGGATTGACTGATAATAGCTTCCAGCTCCATCTATGAAGATACTACAGGAACTTTAGAAGGCATTAGAGTCACCAGTGCTGCTTCTTAACATTCTCCGTATCCCATCCCACAAAGTTTTTGATTTAATGTAAATTATTGCCCAGAAAAAACAATTTTATAAAAATAAGTGCATGATTATGAGTAGATGATTGAAGGAGCATTGTGCAATAAGACAGCTTCAGTGATTATACAAAGAATTCACTTCAAGATTAATAGCTGCAAAAGGAGCTTTAAATATAAAACTGTTTCTTATTTGATCTTAAAATTTTCTTTCAGAATTTGAATCAAAAAGTTAAATAGGTTCTAATTTATTTCATTTATCATCTTGTATTCCATTTTATTATTTAAGCTTCTGAAAATCAAAATTGTAACATGGTGTTTGGAAAATATTTAAGGAACTAACTACTTTTTTAGCCTAAAAAATGAGAGAAAAAGTTGAATAGCTACAGTATTACACATAAACACTATTTTATGAAGATATACACTAAAATTATATAGGATTTCAACATAATTTGTGAAAAAAAGGTTGGGGATTCAAGATTTAAAAATGAATTTTTGGTTATAAAGATAACCAAAAATAGGTACAAATTATGAATATCAGCTGGAGAAATTCTGCCCATGTGTGTGATGCAGGTAGAAGAAATAACTATCTACCATTATTAATTTAGGCATTGCCCACGTGATTCTAATGTAATTAACACATACAGAATTCCAAGAGTGTTCCAAAATATGATCTTTATACTTCCAACAAGAGGAAGAAAACACCTAAATACACGGTTCCATGATTCTGACCCCTTTTACCTCAATTTGTATAGGTTAAATGGTCTCAGCTGGATCCCTTGGGTTCAGCTAGGTCTAAGTAAGTCTTGTCAGCTCAGTTAGCAGAGTCAAAATTTGCATGAGGGTTTGTTAAAACAGGTGGAACAAAACACACACACTTAAGAAAACAAAAACAAGGTAAGAACAACCAATGGTATGTATCTGGTATATTCGGCCCTTAACCTGAATTCCTTGATTTCTGATGAATCTCCAAGCAAATGAGATGGGATATCTGGAAGAGCTATATTTACCAGAACTCTAGTGATAGATTGAGAACCTGAGCAATATTACTTTTTTAGTTACATAAGAAAGTAGTCACAAAGTGAGGGAGAGGATCAGTCTTCTCAGTAAGGCATGGCTTTGATTGACAGAAGACTACTGTGCATACAGGAGTTCTATTGAAAGCTTTAGCCCGTTGACAGTAGTTGTCAGAATATCATTCACACACAGGCAGGAGAGGCCTCCCGTATACATTACACTGTGTAGGTCCTCAAGACTTCAGCACTGACCATGACTAGGGTAGATGAAGGAATGTCACTGGACATGGAGAAAACGTATACAACATTATCTGTGAACTCCCTGAAATTATAGAGTAAGATATAATAGGATGGCCACAATCCCCTATTAGTATCTAAGGAAAAGATAAGCAGAGAAGCATGAGTTACATATTGCACTTTGAAAACAAGAGTCTCACCTTAAAATAAATGGTGTTCTATGTACATAAGATCTGAGTATATGTGTATAAAAACTAATTGTCTGCAAGTATAGTGCGTGTCCTTCGACTATATTAAGCAATACATTACTTAGAAAAATGGTATGAAATCCAGTGTGGAATTCTTGTTCTTATATGATTAAGTTTTCTTTAGTTTACAGTGTAATTATTTCAAAGAGCAGGTCCGAAATTATTGTCATCAACTGGATACACTGAACATATCAGTCAGTATCACCAAAGCAAACAAAATTCACAGGTGGTTCAAATGTTAGGAATTTCAAACAGAGTCATGGACAAACTTAAGGGAGCATGTAAGGGATGCTGAGGATCTCAGACATCATCAGCACTGTTCCCCAGCATTACTTCTACCAGGACTGAAATTATGTTACCAGAGATTAATGATACTGGGAGCTAAAGGAAAGGCCATCTTGTGGTGCTGTGAAGGAATGCAATTATTGTCAAAGATGAGGGTGGGCACAATACCTCCTGCCTGTAATCCTAACATTCTGGGAAGCCGAGGCAGGTCGATTGATTGAATTCAGGAGTTTAAGGCCAGCCTGGGTGACATGGTGAAACCCCGTCTCTACTAAAATACAAAAAATTAGCCAGGCATGGTAGTGCACGTCTATAATCCCAGCTACTGGGCAGGCTGAGACACAAGAATTACTTGTGTCCAAGAAGGGGAGGTTGCAGTGAGCAGAGATAGCACCACTGTACTCCAGCCTGGGTGACAGAGCAAGACCCCTGCTCAAAAGAAAAAAAAAAAAAGTTAATGTTGAAAGTCAACTGGTTAGGGAACCTGGTAATGTAACATATTGAATCAGTCACCCTTCATCCCCACCTCAGAGAAGGGCAGAGGATTGAGAATAGATTTTTGAAGTGGAGACTGGAGATAACCCACAGAGTTTACTCTTATAGGTAATTGTAGTTTAGACAGATAATTCAGAACCTTTGCTCTCAATTTGCTGGGTAATTTTTAGAGCATTCCTTTTTTTCAGACTACTGCAAGGGTCAAATTTTAATGCAGCCAAACTAGATATACTTATGCTTTGCTTGTGCAATACCATATAACTGAAAATTTAGCTATTGTACATTGAGCTGACTCAAATGTACATTACATGTTCTTTGTAGAATTGATTAATGAGACAAGTGTTTATATGTTAGAATATCATTTAAGAGTTAATATAACAAGTAGCTGAAAGGAAAAAGAAATAAAAAATATTTCAGGCAAGTGTTGTATTATATAATATCCTTTTATTCAAAACCTATTTTAAATACATCTCTGTTCATATCCTAAGTGTAGACACTGTATTTTGCATGTACAATGTCTTGATCTGTGCTATGCACAAATGCCATGGTTGAATTTACATCCACCTACCTTGCTCAATTAGTGTATTTTTAAATAGCTAAGTAAAGCTTTTTTTTTTTTTTTTTAATCCAAAATAGCATCCTGTGAAATGCTTGGGTCCAAAATAGAATCTATGTGAAATCCAAAAAACCAAAATAGAATTCCTACAACTCTTGAAATCTAAAACACTTGAAAATAGCTTTAGTGGGTGTGACATATCCATTACTTTCTTATTGACTTAGGGTCATCTCTTAGGACTTCTTTGTAGATTACTTAAAAATAAAAACACAAACAAATACACACCAAAAACCTCCTACTGTAATTCCAAATATGTAGAATTTATTTCTGGATTTCAGTTATCACTAGCTTGCACCCCAGGAATGAAATTTCGTAGATGAAGCATGGTGTGTGTGTGTGTGTGTGTGTGAGAGAGAGAGCTTGATTATGTAAATAGCTAGTAGATACCAGTTTAGTTAACTGATATTTTTACCAATGTAAATCTTCCTCAGATTGTATTTCTAATACTGACAACAAGATGCAGTCTACTGAGCTCTTTGTGATCAAAAATCACTTAAGGTACTGACTTCTAAGCAGACACACCTTTCCTTTTTTCTTTTATAAGGCTATATAGTACACATGTCACTTGTCATTTCTAAGGGTCATCAAAAACACATTAAAGTCACAAAGCCCATGTTAAAAATTTGTTCAGCAGAGTTAGAAAGTGAATACAGAAAGAGGAAGTATATTCAAGGAAAGGAAATGAAGGAAGATTAATCTAATGCTAGTAGTTGTCACTTACTAAATTATTATATACTAATCTCTTCCCCATCTCCCAAAAGCTACATTGTTGGTGGTTTCAATCCATGCTAGAAAAACAACAACAACAACAACAACAACAACTGTGTGTGTGTTGGGAGAGGGTGTGGGGGTATGTGTGTGTGTGTGTATGTGTGATATTCCCATCTCTATCATCTATTAATCGTGTGGCTTTGATCAAGTTATTAAAACTTCTAAGACTTAGCTTCATTTAGAAAGTGCTGCATAGAGATTGGTTATTTTTTTATTACAAATCAAGCATTTTGCACTTACAATATCTAATCATCAGAGTTATACTTCAAGTCAGATATCTTTTTCAATTTTAGAGATATTTATATGGAGGTTCAGAGAAAAGTTGAGAACACTGCACAGGATATGTAGGTACAAAGTGACAGAGCTGGAAGTTGAACCACAGTTCTTACTGTTTTATTCTCCATTGTATGTGCTTATATCCAAGAAGTGGCCAGGGACAAGCACAGGGAAGCCTCAAGTAGATTATACTAATAATTTTGGCCTTTATTCTAAGAAAACAAAGACGGCATTGTCAAGATTTAAAACAGAAGACTAATTGATCTGATCAATTCTGATTTTGTTTTAAAGATTGCATTCTATGTGTGGAATAAAGAATAGATGATAGAGGGGTATGAGTGTATCTTAGGAGTTCAGTGTCTCCTTGGTGGAACTGAAAAAGAAAACATAGACAAATCTGAGAAATATTTATCAGGACAAAGTCACCATTTAGAACATATATTTGGAAGAGAGAACAGAGTTAAGAAAATACAACTCCAAATAAGACACAAAATGCTTCACCAAATTGGCATCTTCCTTTTGATTCTCTCTTTAAAAAGGATCTACCCATTGCTGGTGTAGTGTGCAGGAAGTAACTATTTAGTATTTATGACTCTAAAAGTATTGTGCTTTTGTTTCCACTACTTTCACATTCATTTATTTCCTAGATTACAGTTTTTATTTTACTATCCTTTATGGTTGTTTCCAATAAGATCCCTTTTTTGAACACTTATGATGTACATCTTGGTACTCTAATCTGGCTCTATTTTCTGATAGATGATATGTCATTTTTGTCTCATCTCAAGATATGTATAGTATTTGACAGGATTGCCTTAAGTAGCTGGAATTTTGACAGTGGCACTTCCTTTCCATTATTTTTCTTTCGTTATATACCGGATAAATCCCTTCCTCGCTTCTGTCCTTGATCTATGTATTGGTCGTAGTTTCTGCTTTGCATATGAGCTACAAATTAGCCATGGATTGCCAAATCTAACATTGAATGATGGGTGCTTTCCATTTTCAGACTGAAGAATATTATTTCCAATGGAATTGAAATGAAGGAAAGTATAAAGACTGTTTTTGTTTCACTTTTAGAATTTGCTTATTGTTACATTTCATCAGTAGTTTTATGAGTATGGGAGTTTTACAGACATTATAAATGATTCTCCCTGAGCACCAGCTAATCTTACTGGTAAATAATTATGGATTTTGGTTCAGTTTTGGTTCTGACACAGATAGCATACTTACACATTCACATTTTTTAGATGACTCTATAATGTCACTCAAAGAAACTGTAAATCTATATTCAGCCTTCTTCAGAAGGACTTCAATATGTCAATTCATTTTTCAACAGAATACTTGTCAAATATATATGAAATCTTTAAAACATTACATGAATTTCTCATGAATGTTTTTAGTCACAAAATAGAATTATATACTTTTAAGTATACTGTTTTCTAACAAACTTCTTTCAAACTATGCACATAATTGGAGATGAAGATCTAATAGTCTATATTGTAGCATGATGTGCTGTGTGTAACACTGTAACAAATGGGCTTCTTCAATTGTGTCATACACACATAGACGGAGGAAAAATTCTGAACTTTGGTCAGGTGTTCTACAATACGACAGACAGTCTTTATTTAAAAATCTAAATTAATTTAATTTTTTTATACTTTTAGGTTCAGGGCATACATGTGTAGGTTTGTCACATGAGTAAATTGCATGTAAAACTGCCAAAACTTCAAATAGTTATATTTCTTAATTACATCTTGATGGCAGACAAAAGAATTTTGTAAACAATTAGTCCCCTGTTACGTTGTGTATCAGATAACATGCTACATTTCTCTTGTTCTGCTGACTTGAACTTATCAAGACTTGAGTGTACCTTTTTTATTTTTTTCCTGAAGCTCTGCTACACAACAGATGGGATGTCTAACATCCTTTTCTATTTAAAACATGCAAGTTCTAATCAACAGGAGGGTTTTAGAATGTTAAACCAGCCAGCCATAAGAAATGTGTCATGCAGTTTCCTGTCATTCTAATTAATTAGATAGCATTATTTGTTGTCCCCAATGAACCTAAATGAGCTCAATGCCAGGATAATAGCTTCATTCTTATCAAAGGTTTGTTTTCATATTATCCGCTTGGATTGAAACAAAAAAATAAAATATTTCAAGATTATCCCCAATTTATAAGGACTATGATTTATATATGAAACCTACATATTTAAACTTAGTACTACAAGCAACCTATTATTGCATGCTATTCTTGTTCTAAAACTACTGATGAAAAGAAATGCTGTGTAAATTATTAGTGTGCAAACTATAAATAAAATATAACATATGAAAATTTAGCCTTAGTTATTGGGAAACAAATGAACATAAAATTAAATGTCAAATGAAAATCAGGAGACAAACTGGAAGACAAACTGACTTAAAATATTTAATCTTAATCGGAAGGCCATTCTGTGAGATTTTAAAGTGAAGAAAACATGCTAAGTAAAATAATAATGACAATAGGTAATTAAGCAAAAGTGAAAAATACTAGTTTCACTATATGATTCCAGCAAGTATGTTTAGACCATTGCACCATTATAAATATTTACCTATTATTGGCATCCTTAAAAATGTCTACTTACTCAAAACATCTCACTAATTATATGTCTTTTCTTTCTCCCCAATAGTTGTGCTTTGATATTTTCTGCAAATTTATGTAAATAGTTTATTTAAATATATTTCACTTAGATTTCAAAAGTCCAAACATATATTTACCAACACGAACTCTTATTTTTGTATATAAAAATGTAAATGCTGATGTCAATAATTGATGTAATCTCTAGTAGTAAATAAGATCTAGTGTGTATTTGATGTAGCATCTTTTTTCTTTTTCTTTTTTTTGAGATGGAGTCTCTCTCTGTCACCCAAGCTGGAGTGCAGTGGTGCGATTTCGGTTCACTGCAACCTCCACTTTCTGGTTCGAGGGATTCTCCTGCCCCAGCCTCCTGAGTAGCTGGAATTACAGGCGCCCGCCACCACGCTCAGTTAATTTTTGTATTTTTAGTAGAGACTGGGTTTATGCCATGCTAGTCAGGCTGATCTCAAACTCTTGACTTCATGATTCGCTCGCCTTGGGCTCCCAAAGTGCTAGCATTACAGGCATGAGTCACCGTGCCTGGCTTGATGTGGCTTCTAAGAAGATATTTGTGTAATCACATTGACATCATCGAGAAATAACTGGCAACCAAAATAGATCTTAAAAGTTGCCATGACACTCCTATTATTGCTTTGGAAAAGTCTTCCACTACTGCTATGTCATAATTAAGTATTAATTGATAGAAATATGTGCTTTATCTTTGGTAGTACTTCAAAACTGTCAGCAACCAGTACGTTCTCTTCAGCTCATTTATTTCAGTTGAAAGCCTACTGGTTTTCTAGCATCCACATAAATTGTGCTCATAAAATTGTCCTCCATTTACATAATTGCAATGAAACACTCTCTTCCTTAAAATTTTCAAGCACAGTTTCACATTTTGCTTGCTTTTATATTTCAGTGTCTATAATACCTACAAAGTCGTGAGTTGACAAACTTTTTCTGTAAAGGCTCAAATAGTAAACATATTAGACTTGGCAGGCCATTCAGTCTCTGACACAACTGTTCAACTGTGTCATTGTGGTGTTGGCAAACAGCCATAGGAAATGTGTAATTAAATGTTCATGGGTGCACTGCAATAAAAACTAATTTACCAAAGTAGGCAGTGTGTTTGATTTGGCCCACAGACTTTAGTTGGCCCAACCTCATGTTCCATAGTTGGCCCACCCTCATGTTAGACTGTAGGCTTCTTCAGAGAAGAGACCATACCTTATTCATCTTCACCACGTAGTGTCTGTCACAGAAATTGCACATTTTAAGACCTTCAAAATTCACTGAATTACTGGGAGACATGTGACCATAGTATAATATACTGTACAGTCAATTGTATAAGTAATGAGGAGTACATAAAGTAAAAAAAAAAAAAAAAGGAAGTGATGCAGAGAAAACAGGAGTAAAATGAAAATAATCTATGTAGTCATTTTAAACTATTTTCCTTATTTAGAAATTATATTATAAGAAAAAATTAAATCAATAATAATTTAGGGTGTATTTCACTGTGTTTGTGAGAATTCAAAGTCCTTTTCCATGAGGAGCACATAATAGAACTAGGTAGAAAGACAGTATCCCAAATGCCTTAATAAAGTGATGAGCACAGATCCATTGTTACACAAGAACATATGAAGGACTTCCAGAAAGAATTCACATGTGCTTCAGACATGAGAAGAGTTTTTGAAGGTTCAAAATAGTTAGTGTTTGAGACTATAGAAAGTTGGTCACCTACTCAAAAAGAAAATGAAATATTGAAACAACTGTTGCTTTGAACCTTACTCTCTAAATTTAACAAATGAAAGAGAGGTGCACACTACAGATAAAGGAAGTCCTTTCATTTTCCCAAAATATTGCTGCTAGGTATGCCATAAAGACAATTGTATTTCTTCAGACCTGGATTCCAGAGTTGAACTTGTGACCAAAATTTCTGCTTTAAATAAGCCAAAAATGTGACTTGCTTTGTGTAATGCAAACAAACTTGCAACTGCGAGGTGCTTATTTATTCACAGTGTTGCAACAAGTTCCATAAAATGTGAGTATATAGTTTAAAAAATTTCAGTTATACACAGCAAGAGCTTGAGGAAATGGAAAAGCAAATATATGGAGATATTGTTGCTCTGGAAGTTATATGTGAGGTCAGGGCTAAAAATACTGATTTGGGAGTCATGGATAAAGAGATCTCTTGGAGAAGGAGTTTTGACTTTTCTGAAGTTGGAATGATGGAGTAGAAAATCCACTGTACAAACATTAAATAGTATGAGGCCCACATTTGTGGTTGGTTGTTTGAGTCTATGTACTTATTTCCCTGTCTTTAAGAGAGATGTCTTAGAAGACCTTCAGATTCTTTTCAACTGTAAAATTATTCATTTATGCATGAGGCCTCCTTCAATTTAAATGAATGCATATGTCACATTAAATGTCATAATTGAGCTTATATTCATATTTCTACCACAATAAACCATAGCAGGATATTTAATTAAGGCTTATTGTGTTTCTCGTTTAGAATTCATATGGGCTTCGTGAGGTTTCAAATCCCTTACGAAAGAAGTTAAGTTTATTGTGTTTTCTTCATTTATGTTTCCTATAAGTAAACTTGTTCCAAGATATCTTTCTATTTGAGATGCTTCTGATTGAAATTTTTGCAATAATTACAATATGAATATTGGTATTAATGGTGATATTGCTTGTCTACTGGAAAGCAGATTTGCTCATGACTCATTATCGATCACATAATTTCTCATAAGAAATTGAAATGTAATATGGTTTTCATACAAATCTACCTATATTTGTATTATATTAATAACAATTTTAATTTAGTTGTTATCCTTAAGTGTAAAATATTTCAACTTAATCTTCCTTAGTTCTTACAGAGTGGTTAAGCTCTTGTACCACAGTAGATATTAGCTGTTTAGTCAGAATCTGTAAGCAAGTAAAAATAAAATGTTTAGAAAATATACCATAGCAAAACTATTAGACAAGCCATTCCTACTAATTTGTTTGAAAATAAAATTTAACCAGATTTTGCCAAAATAAAGGTGTCTCATACTCTGATGATAATTAGATATGTTTCCTAATTTTCTTAAGATTAAAGAACAAATATAGACAGATGATGTGGAAAGAAATTTGGAAAGCCTTAAATTAGAAGACAAAGGTAAATTTAGATCATTCCCTAAGGGTAGCACAGATATTTCTGGAATGACTGACAGACAAAATGAGATCTTCTATAGTGTTGGTGCCAATAATGAGATTGTTAAATTCTTACCATAGGATTAAACAGAAGAAATAAAGGTAGAAACAGAAATGTTGAAAAAAAAGATACCTGGCTTCAAAATATGTAAAACCTATATTTACGAAAATAACTATGTTTTATTACTCTTGACTATCTTTGAAACCAACTGTGAATTAATTCACGCTGACAATAAAACAATCCGAACTGATTTCTATAGCTTTAGAGCCTTTCATCGGGAGCAGTATGTAGAAATACAAGGTGCATACAATTCCCTCATATAAAGGCAGAAAACATAGGGGATGCCCTAATTTTCTATTTCTACATAATAAGTTTCCACAAACTAAACAACAGCCATGTCTTAGATCAAAATTCTAGAGGTCAGAATTCTGCCATGACATGGCTTAGTTCTCTGCTCAGGTTTATCACAAGCTTGAAATCAAGACGTTGCTCAGGCGGTTTTTGTCTGGAAGTTCTGGGGAAAAATCTGTTTCTAGGCTCATTTCTGTGGTTAGTAGAAGTCTGTTCCCTGGTATTACCATTATCCGCCCCCCTCTTTTCCCTCACTGCTGTTGGATAAAGACTGCTCTTAGCTGTTAGAGCCTGTCTAACTGGCAATTCAGAAGAGTCCATGTCTGATTTCTTCCAGACTGAACACAGTTCATCTCTGTGACTTCTGTTCTGTGACCACCTAGAAAAGGATCTCTGCTTTTAAAAGGTTCGTGTGATTAGAAAAGACACACCCAAACTGTCTTCCTATTTGAAGTCAACTGTGCTATATAACATACCTAATCAAAGTAGTAATATTTATCAAATGCACAGTTCTATGTCCGGAATTCGTGGGTTCTGGGTCTCACTGACTTCAAGAATGAAGCCGCGGACCCTCGCAGTGAGTGTTACGATTCTTAAAAATGGTGAGTCCGGAGTTTGTTCCTTCAGATGTTCACATGTGTCGGCAGTTTCTTCCTTCTGGTGGGTTCGTGGTCTCGCTGGCTTCAGGAAAGAAGCTGCAGACCTTCCTGGTGAGTATTACAGCTCATAAAGACAGTGTGGACCCAAAATGCTAGCAGTAGCAACATTTATTGCAAAGAGTGAAAGAACAAAGCTTCCACAGCCTGGGAAGGGACTGAATGGGTTGCCACTGGCTTGCTGGGGTAGCCTGCTTTTATTCCCTTATCTGGCCCCACCCACGTCCTGCTGATTGGTTCATTTTACAGAGAGTTGTTTGGTCCACTTTACAGAGAGCTGATTGGTCCATTTTGACAGAGTGCTGATTGGTGCATTTACAAACCTTGAGCTAGACACATAGTACTGATTGGTGTATTTACAAACCCTGAGCTAGACACAGAGTGCTGATTGGTGCATTTACAATCCTGGAGCTAGACACAGAGTCACAGAGTGCTGATTGGTGCACATACAATTCTCCAGCTAGATATAAAAGTTCTCCAAGTCCCAATTCAGTTGAGGAGATCATCTGGCTTCACCCAGTGGATCCTGCACCCAGGCTGCAGGGGGAGCTGCCTGCCCCCAGTCCTGAGCCGCACCTGCACTCCTCAGCCCTTGGGCTGTAGATGGGACCAGGCGCCACAGAGCAGGTGGCCGGGCCCCTGGGGAGGCTCAGGCCACAAGGGAGCCCACCGCAGTGGGGGAGCTCAGACATGGTGGGCTGCAGGTTCCTAGCCCTGCCCCGCCAGGAATCAGCTAAGGCCCTGGGAGAATTTGAGTGTGGTGCTGGCCGGCGGGCACTGCTGGGGGACCTGGCACAACCTCCACAGCTGCTGGCTTGGGTGCTAAGCCCCTAACTGCCCTGGGTCCGCGGTGCCAGCAGGCCGCTCCATGTGCAGGCCGCCCAGCCTGTGCCCATGCCTGCCAGAACTCACACCAGCTGGCAAGTGCAGTCCCGATTCCTTCCCTTGCCTCTCCCTCCACACCTCCCCGCAAGCAGAGGGAGGAGGCTCCGGCCTCAGCCAGCCCAGAGACGGGCTCCCACGGTGCCCTGGCAGGCTGAAGGGCTCCTCAAGCACCGCCAGAGTGTCTGCTAGCACTTTGTCACCTCTCAGTTCCAAGGATTATACAGGGTGCCATTGTAGAATTCTGCTTATCACTGGACTCTGGAACCTGAGGACCTGTCTTTACATCTTGGTTCTGCTGATTTCTAGTTGTGTGATCCTGAGAAGTCTTATGATTTATTCCTGCCTCAGACTTATTTGTCAAATTGGCATAATACTATTGTGAGAAGTTACTGATATTAACTCCTGAATTCATGTTAGTTAGCTATTATCATTAATTTACAAGACTATATAATACAGACAATGGGGAGAAGAAACAGTATAAACAAATAATTCAAATTGTGCCTGTCCTTGAAATAAAGATGAAATGAGGTACATCTGTTTGTCATTCTCTTAGTGCATTTCAGCTTCTATGACCCTCCCATGATGAAAGCATCTTGCAACGCTAAAGTTCTAGAATTAAAAATATGAATTTTGGGTACAATTTCACAACAAAATATGACCAAAGCAATCCCTTCATCTGCTATACCTGGGGAAAACGATGATCTTATATAGTATTGGGGGTAAACTGGTTAATAGACTTGGAAAGACTGCATCCGTCACCAAAGGTCAAAAAATAAATAAAAAGGAATTTTCAAGGTAACAGTGCATTTATCTGAAATTTAATTTATGCAATAAATTTATATAATCACCCCTGAAGGAGTTATGACTTCATTTGTAAATTCAAATTGATCCAGCTACAGAAGGCAAAATTAAACAATTTTACAGTCCTGTTATTTTGACTATGTAAAATGCATTTTCATAAAATGACTACTGCAGTTATTGTCTATCTTTCCCTCCCTTTCAGAATCATCATTAACGATTTTATAAAAGTAGTTGCTGGTCTAACTAAAACATGTACATCTTTTGGTATCTTAATATCAGCTACCTTCATGAAAAACGTCTCCACTCTGCACTGAAGTTCTGCTTTATTCTCTGTGATACATGCCCCCTACCGTGGTTACGACTTTGAGGGTATTTAAAGAGCCCGAGATTTACAATCAGAAATGCGATGGGTTTGAAGCCTGTTGCATTCAAATTCTATGTCCACGTTTTACTCCCAGCATTAGAGCTTGACTTGATTAACTGGTCAACCATCCTAGGAGCTGGAAACTTGTTGCCTTTCTGAGAATCAACTTTGATGTTGATTCCTGAAATCTGTGGGTTTGTTGATTAAAAAAAAAAAAAAAACTTGAATATGAAATAATAACTATGTTTGGAGCTCTTGCTGCTAAACTCTGTTCATCTGTTAGGGTGCCTCTTTTCTATCTATGGTCAGTTCAAATTTTCCAGGGTGCCGGTTTCTCAGGGTTAGATTAAATTTTGTCTAAGCTGCTTTAGCCAATTGCCTTGCCCTATCCCAGCTGATGATTCTCTTTCTTCTGTCAGCCCTGGTAGATTCTGCAGCCCCATTGTTCTTAATCAGGTCTTGCCTATCTTTGGAGAAGTGTTAATAAATGTGGCCTAACTGCACAGTACTAAATCGTAGAGAAGCAATACCAGCATAAGTACAGATAAAACTGTGCTCTGTATTTCTCTAAAACAACGGTGAATACTAAGACATATTTTTGTTTGTTAAGGAGCTGTTAACGCTTTCAGTATAATCAATGACAGCCTGTCATTGAATGCTGTTAAAATGGACTAGAACACTGCACAGATTACATTTTCAGTACTGTTGTGTCTTTCCCTACAGTTATGCCTAAAGCAAGCATCAGCCACTGGTTGATGGTTTATATTAAAATCAAGAGAATCTCTATTTAGGCACAGGGATTTTTGCCTCTATTTATTGAGATGTTATTCATAGACCACCTGTGGTAATAAATACCTAGAATTTTTGTATTTATTAAGTTGATTTATTTTATTTGTTTAATGCAAATTGTCTGATCCCATTACATTTATAGTGAATCAATATTTGGATTCAGCCAGCTCACCGGGTGATTTCTTTATCTATTGCCTAGAACAATGCTGGCAAGAATTAACAGCCCTATAATAAAATATAAAAATTCTAACATATACTTCTGCTGGACTCCAAGTCTATTCATTTGGCAAATTACAGTAATTAAACTTATTCTGAATTTTCAAGACATTCTGCTTCAGTTGGAACACTTTTGTGAATTTTTTATGTCAGTTACACAAAATAGGAGATTATTATATAGATGCTGTGAAAAGGTCATGTCATAGAACTTTCCGGGATCAACAAAGTTCAAATAATCATATCCCCTGAAAAATGACTAACATCAGCCTTCAGTCTCACCCTATGATTTTATTTTTGTTAATTTTGAAACCATACATTAATGTATGCCCCAATGCCTAGACAAGGGATGACTCTATGAGAATTAAGCCTCTCTAGCTTATAAGCAGAACTGTGATGTGAGGGTAGTATTTTATTGAAGGATTCAGAAAGGCAGGTAAGGAATGTACAGAATCATTATAAGTTAGTTTGCACAAAGACATAAAAATATATACACAGAAAAACTGTGTAACTTGAGCAGTTACATAAATCATGCTGATCTAACAAGCTTCAAACAAGTGGAAGTCAGGCCCTTGTCTTGTCTCTAAAGACATTCTTGGCCTTTTGGTTGAACCCCTGTCTTCCAAAGCAGAGTTGACCTCAGATTTCTCTCTAACATTAATCTCCAATAGCTAGGTAACAAAGGTAAATTCAGTAAAGGCATTACTGTCATCCTGGGAAATTGGAGGATGAGCTACAATGCCTATGCAGCAAAGCTGAGCAAACCAGAAATAAGACAGATAAACAATCACTGGACACATTCCTCTCCCACAAACGCATTCTCATCAAGTTGCTACAGCCACATGGTCCCAAAGGAGGAACTGGCAAGAAAAACACAAATGAAAAAATAAAACCTATTCACAATTTCAGTGTTTGTTGAGACAAAGTAATTACAGAACTATCAGGCCCAATTACAAAGCACACAGAGTCAATGGGCATAAAGTATTTGGAAAGCCAAGTAGAGAAGCTATTTGACCAGCATCCTTCCATTCGGTGCAACCCAGCTCAGGGGCCTCTTGCTCCTGGTTTGTAAGTCAGAAAACTACAATGTATAATTGCATTGCTTGTTCACTCTGCCCTTAAACATTTACCACAGATAATGAATTTCTCCATGAGATCTTCTCTTGCAATTTAGAAAATGCTGATTATTTGCTCCATTCTCATTGCAGGGATTTCCTTCTGTTTCATAAATTCTCTCCTCTCCTTCTCTTAATACTTTGATTTATGCAATGCACATGTCAATCTAATGTTTCATAAAGATTTTGCATCAACATCATTTGCAAAACATATATTCTTTACATATTTTGAAATATTGTGTACATTTAGAAGTCGAGTAATATTAGAAGATTAATTTTAAAACTCCAACTCCATCTCCATTTCTAAAATATGTACAAACATAGGCCATGATCCCAGAGATATATTGCATGGGATGTCAGATTTTTCAGTTTCCATCTATGTTAGAACCTAAGCTCTAAGTAACTTGGCAAAGATTAAAAAAATACAATAAAATATTGCTTGCAGTAATTTTATTTATAACAGAAAAATAATGGCAATTGACATCTGGGACTGCGATAAATATACATTAAAAAAACTTCTACATATGTTATTTCATGTGATTCTTTGATTCCTGTAACTTGTTTTTTTTTTTTTTTAAGTCTTGGACAGTGTGATTTTCCTCTCAGATGAAGATATAGGAGATAAATTAAGAGACTTTCCATACATTTTCAGAAAGGAAATGCAACAGGCATTAAAAATTTATTTCTTTGTAGATACCACTTATTGAAATTTTAATTCTTTACTTAAAATCAGTTTTGTTTTAAATTATGATATACTTCAATCCTACAGAAAACTGGAGTAGAACAATAAATATACACCTAGGCACACAACATCTACATTTAAAAAATTAACATATGGTTCTACTGGTTTCATTTTGTTTAAAAAAGTAGCATTTTAGTTATGCATTTGATGTCCCCACACCCATCCCACCTTCACGGTCTCATTTACTTTTCTTCTTGCCTGAAGGTCACTAGTGTTCTGGTAACTATAGATCTTTCTCATGTATGCTTTAAAAAGTAAACGTGTGCATCTATAAATACTAATACGTCTCTGTGTTTCAATTTATCTTTTTAAATGTATCCAAATGTTGAATGTAGATTTCATTCAGCCATGTTGGCTGCCTTATCCTTACTGGTATAAATATCATTATTTATTCCTTATTTTTTGTGGACATTTCATTTACATTATTGCTTTTACAGAAAATATTTCACTCATTATATTATTTAGATTTTGATAAACTTATCTTGATATTAAGTAGGTTGATTTCTTCCTATTTCTTTCTTCTTCTTCTTCTTCTTTTTTTTTATTATACTTTCAGTTCTAGGGTACATGTGCATAACGTGCAGGTTTGTTACATATGTATACTTGTGCCATGTTGGTGTGCTGCACCCCATCAACTCATCAGCACCCATCAACTCGTCATTTATATCAGGTATAACTCACAATGCAATCCCTCCCCCTTCCCCCCTCCCCATGATAGGCCCCGATGTGTGATGTTCCCCTTCCCAAGTCCAAGTGATCTCATTGTTCAGTTCCCACCTATGAGTGAGAACATGCGGTGTTTGGTTTTCTGTTCTAGTGATAGTTTCCTAAGAATGATGGTTTCCAGCTGCATCCATGTCCCTACAAAGGACGCAAACTCATCCTTTTTTATGGCTGCATAATATTCCATGGTGTATATGTGCCACATTTTCTTAAACCAGTCTGTCACAGATGGACATTTGGGTTGATTCCAAGTCTTTGCTATTGTGAATAGTGCCGCAATAAACATGCGTGTGCATGTGTCTTTATAGCAGCATGATTTCTAATCCTTTGGGTATATACCCAGTAGTGGGATGGCTGGGTCATATGGTACATCTAGTTCTAGATCCTTGAGGAATCGCCATACTGTTTTCCATAATGGTTGAACTAGTTTACAATCCCACCAACAGTGTAAAAGTGTTCCTATTTCTCCACATCCTCTCCAGCACCTGTTGTTTCCTGACTTTTTAATGATTGCCGTTCATACTGGTGTGAGATGGTATCTCATTGTGGTTTTGATTTGCATTTCTCTGCTGGCCAGTGATGATGAGCATTTTTTCATGTGTCTGTTGGCTGTATGAATGTCTTCTTTTGAGAAACGTCTGTTCATATCCTTTGCCTACTTTTTGATGGGGTTGTTTGTTTTTTTCTTGTAAATTTGTTTGAGTTCTTTGTAGATTCTGGATATTAACCCTTTGTCAGATGAGTAGATTGCAAAAATTTTCTCCCATTCTGTAGGTTGCCTGTTCACTCTGATGGTAGTTTCTTTTGCTGTGCAGAAGCTCTTTAGTTTAATTAGATCCCATTTGTCAATTTTGGCTTTTGCTGCCATTGCTTTTGGTGTTTTAGACATGAAGTCCTTGCCCATGCCTATGTCCTGAATGGTACTACCTAGGTTTTCTTCTAGGGTTTTTATGGTATTAGGTCTAACATTTAAGTCTCTAATCCATCTTGAATTAATTTTCGTGAAAGGAGTAAGGAAAGGATCCAGTTTCAGCTTTCTACTTATGGCTAGCCAATTTTCCCAGCACCATTTATTAAATAGGGAAACCCTTCCCCATTTCTTGTTTCTCTCAGGTTTGTCAAAGATCAGATGGCTGTAGATGTGTGGTATTATTTCTGAGGACTCTGTTCTGTTCCATTGGTCTATATCTCTGTTTTGGTACCAGTATCATGCTGTTTTGGTTACTGTAGCCTTGTAGTATAGTTTGAAGTCAGGTAGCGTGATGCCTCCAGCTTTGTTCTTTTGACTTAGGATTGTCTTGGCAATGCGGGCTCTTTTTTGGTTCCATATGAACCTTAAAGCAGTTTTTTCCAATTCTGTGAAGAAACTCATTGGTAGCTTGATGTGGATGGCATTGAATCTATAAATAACCTTGGGCAGTATGGCCATTTTCACGATATTGATTCTTCCTATCCATGAGCATGGTATGTTCTTCCATTTGTTAGTGTCCTCTTTTGTGTCACTGAGCAGTGGTTTGTAGTTCTCCTTGAAGAGGTCCTTTACATCCCTTGTAAGTTGGATTCCTAGGTATTTTATTCTCTTTGAAGAAATTGTGAATGGAAGTTCATTCATGATTTGGCTGTTTGTCTGTTACTGGTGTATAAGAATGCTTGTGATTTTTGCACATTAATTTTGTATCCTGAGACTTTGCTGAAGTTGCTTATCAGCTTAAGGAGATTTTGGGCTGAGACAATGGGGTTTTCAGAATATACAATCATGTCATCTGAAAACAGGGACAATTTGACTTCTTCTTTTCCTAACTGGATACCCTTGATTTCTTTCTCTTGCCTGATTGCCCTAGCCAGAACTTCCAACACTATGTTGAATAGGAGTGGTGAGAGAGGGCATCCTTGTCTTGTGTCAGTTTTCAAAGGGAATTTTTCCAGATTTTGCCCATTCAGTATGATATTGGCTGTGGGTTTGTCATAAATAGCTCTTATTATTTTGAGATACGTTCCATCAATACCGAATTTATTGAGCGTTTTTAGCATGAAGGGCTGTTGAATTTTGTCAAAAGCCTTTTCTGCATCTATTGAGATAATCATGTGGTTCTTGTCTTTGGTTCTGTTTATATGCTGGATTACGTTTATTGATTTGCGAATGTTGAACCAGCCTTGCATCCCGGGATGAAGCCCACTTGATCATGGTGGATACGTTTTTGATGTGCTGCTGAATCCGGTTTGCCAGTATTTTATTGAGGATTTTTACATCGATGTTCATCAGGGATATTGGTCTAAAATTCTCTTTTTTTGTTGTGTCTCTGCCAGGCTTTGGTATCAGGATGATGTTGGCCTCATAAAATGAGTTAGGGAGGATTCCCTCTTTTTCTATTGATTGGAATAGTTTCAGAAGGAATGGTACCAGCTCCTCCTTGTACCTCTGGTAGAATTCAGCTGTGAATCCATCTGGTCCTGGACTTTTTTTGGTTGGTAAGCTATTAATTATTGTCTCAATTTCAGAGCCTGCTATTGGTCTATTCAGGGATTCAACTTCTTCCTGGTTTAGTCTTGGAAGAGTGTAAGTGTCCAGGAAATCATCCATTTCCTCTAGATTTTCTAGTTGATTTGCGTAGAGGTGTTTATAGTATTCTCTGATGGTAGTTTGTATTTCTGTGGGGTCAGTGGTGATATCCCCTTTATCATTTTTTATTGCGTCTATTTGATTCTTCTCTCTTTTCTTCTTTATTAGTCTTGCTAGCGGTCTGTCAATTTTGTTGATTTTTTCAAAAAACCAACTCCTGGATTCATTGATTTTTTGGAGGGTTTTTTGTGACTCTATCTCCTTCAGTTCTGCTCTGATCTTAGTTATTTCTTGCCTTCTGCTTGCTTTTGAATGTGTTTGCTCTTGCTTCTCCAGTTCTTTTAAGTGATGTTAGAGTGTCAATTTTAGATCTTTCCAGCTTTCTCTTGTGGGCATTTAGTGCTATAAATTTCCCTCTACACACTGCTTTAAATGTGTCCCAGAGATTCTGGTATGTTGTATCTTTGTTTTCATTGGTTTCAAAGAACATCTTTATTTCTGCCTTCATTTCGTTATGTACCCAGTAGTCATTCAGGAGCAGGTTGTTGAGTTTCCATGTAGTTGAGCGGTTTTGACTGAGTTTCTTAGTCCTGAGTTCTAGTTTGATTGCACTGTGGTTTGAGAGACAGTTTGTTATAATTTCTGTTCTTGTACATTTGCTGAGGAGTGCTTTACTTCCAATTATGTGGTCAATTTTGGAATAAGTGTGATGTGGTGCTGAGAAGAATGTATATTCTGTTGATTTGGGGTGGAGAGTTCCATAGAAGTCTATTAGGTCCGCTTGGTGCAGAGATGAGTTCAATTCCTGGATATCCTTGTTAACTTTCTGTCTCGTTGATCTGTCTAATGTTGACAGTGGAGTGTTGAAGTCTCCCATTATTATTGTTTGGGAGTCTAAGTCTCTTTGTAAGTCTCTAAGGACTTGCTTTATGAATCTGGGTGCTCCTGTATTGGGTGCATATATATTTAGGAGAGTTAGCTCTTCCTGTTGAATTGATCCCTTTACCATTATGTAATGGACTTCTTTGTCTCTTTTGATCTTTGATGGTTTAAAGTCTGTTTTATCAGAGACTAGGATTGCAACCCCTGCTTTTTTTGTTCTCCATTTGCTTGGTAGATCTTCCTCCATCCCTTTATTTTGAGCCTATGTATGTCTCTGCATGTGAGATGGGTCTCCTGAATACAGCAGACTGATGGGTCTTGACTCTTTATCCAGTTTGCCAGTCTGTGTCTTTTATTGGAGCATTTAGTCCATTAAGATTTAAGGTTAATATTGTTATGTGTGAACTTGATCCTGCCATTATGATATTAACTGGTTATTTTGCTCGTTAGTTGATGCAGTTTCTTCTTAGCCTCAATGGTCTTTACATTTTGGCATGTTTTTGCAATGGCTGGTACCGGTTGTTCCTTTCCATGTTTAGGGCTTCCTTCAGTCTCTTGTAAGGCAGGCCTGGTGGTGACAAAATCTCTAAGCATTTGCTTATCTGTGAAGGATTTTTTTCTCCTTCACTTATGAAACTTAGTTTGGCTGGATATGAAATTCGGGTTTAAAATTCTTTTCTTTAAGAACGTTGAATATTGGCCCCCACTCTCTTCTGGCTTGTAGAGTTTCTGCCGAGAGATCTGCTGTTAGTCTGATGGGCTTCCCTTTGTGGGTAACCCGGCCTTTCTCTCTGGCTGCCCTTAAGATTTTTTCCTTCATTTCAACTTTGGTGAATCTGGCAATTATGTGTCTTAGAGTTGCTCTTCTCGAGGAGTATCTTTGTGGCGTTCTCTGTATTTCCTGAATTTGAATGTTGGCCTGCCCTACTAGGTTGGGGAAGTTCTCCTGGATGATATCCTGAAGAGTGTTTTCCAACTTGGTTCCATTTTCCCCCTCACTTTCAGGCACCCCAATCAGACGTAGATTTGGTCTTTTACATAATCCCATACTTCTTGCAGGCTTTGTTCATTTCTTTTCTTCTGTTTTCTTTTGGTTTCTCTTCTCGCTTCATTTCATTCATTTGATCCTCAATCGCTGATACTCTTTCTTCCAGTTGATCGAGTCGGTTACTGAAGCTTGTGCATTTGTCACATATTTCTCGTGTCATGGTTTTCATCTCTGTCATTTCGTTTATGACCTTCTCTGCATTAATTAGTCTAGCTGTCAATTCTTCCACTCTTTTTTCAAGATTTTTAGTTTCTTTGCGCTGGGTACGTAATTCCTCCTTTAGCACTGAGAATTTTGATGGACTCAAGCCTTCTTTTCTCAAGAAGCAAACAACAAGAGCAAAACTCTATCTCAAAAAGAAAAGAAAAGAAAGATGTTATCTATAACTTTGAGGGCTGGAAGGGAAAAGTCAATATGTGGTTTCAAAACTTCAAAGGACAGGCTCATTCTCTTGTTAGAGGTTAATTCAACTGTTGACTTTAAGTAGAAGCTAATGTTCATTTACCATTCCAAAAATCCTTGGACCCTTAAGAATGATGCTAAATCTATTCTGCCAGTGCTCTATTCATAGAACAACAAAATCTGGATGACAGTACATCTGTTTACAGCATGATTTACTGAATATTTTAAGCCCAATTTTGAGACCTACTCCTGAGAAAAAAAGACTCCTTTCAAACTAGTACTGCTCATTAACAATGTACCAGGTCACCCAATAGCTCTGATGGAGATGTACAAGGAGATTTATGTTGTTTTCATACTTGTGAACACAATATCCATTTTTCCCCCATGGATGAAGGGATAATTTCAACTTTCAAGTCTTATTAGTTAAGAAATACATTTTGTAAGTTTATAGCTGTCATAGATAGTGGTTCCTCTGGTGGATCTAAGCAAAGTAAATTGAAAATCTTCTGGAAAGAAGTCATTATTCTAGATGCCATTATGTAAACTTATGATTCATGTAAGGTTGTCAAAATATTATTACCAGAAGTTTGGAAGAAGTTGATTCCAACCTTCATGGATGACTTTGAGGGGTTCAAGACATTATTCATGGAGGAAATAAATACAGATGAAAATGGCAGGTGAAAATAGCAAGAGGCTAGAATTAGAAGTGGAGTCTGAAGATATGCCTGAATTGCTGCAATCTCATGATAAAACTTGAATCGATGAAGAGTTGATTCTTATGGATGAGCAAAGAAAGTGGTTTCTTGAGACAGAATCCACTCTTGGTAAAAACACTATTAACATTGTCAAAATGACAACAAAGGATTTAGAATATTACATGACAACTTAATTTATAAAGCATTTGCAGTGTTTGACAGGATGAATTCCAGTTTTGGAAGACGTTCTAGTGGGTAAAATGCTATCAAGCAACATCCCATGCTAGAGAGAAACCTTTCCTGAAAAGAGAAATTAAATAATAGGGCAAAGTGTATTGTTTTATTTTAAGAAATTGTCACAACCACCTTAACTTCCAGCAACCACCACCCTGATCAGTTGGCAATCACCAATATCAAGGCAAGGTCCTCCACCAGCAAAAAGATTATGGCTCGCTGAAATCTCAGCTAACTATTAGTCCTTTTTAGCAACAAAGTATTTTTGAACGAAAATATTTACTTTTTTGGACATAATGCCATTGCACACTCAATGGACTACAGTATAGTATAAACAGTATAGAATAAACCTTTTATATGCAATGGAAACCCCGGAATTTATGTGCTTCCTTCTTGCTTTATTATGATATTTGCTTTATTATGGTCTGAAACTGAACCTACAATATTTCTGAGGTAGGCTTGTCCATATATTTTAGTTTCTATTGCATTTGGGATTATTTCTGTTTTGCATACTATTTTTTGCTTGTTTTCATCTTCTCCATGACTTACATTCTATCAACCATTGTGTCTTATTTTTTCCCTCTCCTAGATAGGTATTATATTGTCTAATTTTACTGAATGTATTCATTTCCTGTATTCACTTACTGCATATTTCTAATTAACACACTAAATCAAAGCCTAAATTTATTAATTCCATGATCAAAGCATTGTCTAATATTGAGAGACACATTTTCCCTAAAGGACAAAAGAGGTGCCATTACTAGAAATGAAGTAGGAGAAAGTCTTGTAGGAGAAAACCATATTTGTGATATTCCCTTCTGTCTTATCAAAACAATATATTAAGTAAGCCATAATCAGATCCGTGTACAAAATTCCACTTTCATTCTGTATATTTTACTTTTGTACTGGTTGTATTTCAAAAAATGTGCATAGAAAGTATCGACAGTATTTTCATGTACAAAAATGTCATTTCATTTAAACTCTGTAAAATACTTTGAAATAGAATAAAAACTATCTTTTCACTGAAAAGCTATAACCTATTCTGGGTTACATTATTGTATGGAGTCTCTGCCTTTCATTGTCTTTGACTTATTTCATTAGTCTCTAAGATGTTGAAAACAAATAGTAATGTAATTTATTCTCTTCCATAGAGATACAAATGAATTTGTCTGTTAGAGGTGCAACTGATAACCTCCCTTCTTTTTAAAAAAAAATCTAGTTTTGCATTATAAACACATTTATTTGACTTTCCTAATTGCTCAAAAATGTATCTGCTTTTTGCATTCTCTTTGAGTCAGTTTTTATATTTTACTGTTTTTTTCATAAATTATGAACTAGACAAACCTTTTTTCTAGCTTTATTGAAGTATAATTGACAAATATAAATTGTATATATTCAAAGTATACAACATGATTATTTGATAGATGTGTACATTTTAAAAATGATTATCACAGTGGAATTAATTAACATCTCTATCACCACATACAGTTATTGTGTGTGTGTGTGTGTGTGTGTATGTGTGTGTGAGTGTGTGCATGCTAGGGACACTGACAATCTATTCTTCTAGCAAATTTCAAGTAAACAATACAATGTTATTAACGATAGTCACCATGCTGTACATTAGATCCCCCAGTGACTCCTGTTATAATTGGAAGTTTGTACTCTTTGATCAACAACTCCCCATTTATCTCAACCCTCATCATCTAGTAACTGCTATTCTACTCTCTACTTCTATGAGTTTAAGTTTAGATTATATATGTTCCTAAAATATCTCTCTATGTTTGATTTTTTTCACTTATCAGGGTTTGTCTCTGTTGTCACAGATGGCAAGATTGACTTCTTTATATGGCTGAATAATATTTCATTGTGTGAATGTGTGTTTGCATCTCATATTTGTTTACCCATTTATCTGTCCAGAGATACTTATGCTGGACTGTGTTGACTATTGTGACTAATGTTGCAATAAACCTATGGTGTAGATTTCTCCTGAGATATTGATTTTGTTTCCTTTGCATATATACCCAGAAATGGGATTGTTAGAATGTTTGGCGGTTCTATGAGATAAATAAATCTTTGAAATGTGTGAAATTTATAGAGCTACACTTTTAAATTTAAAATTCATCATGTAATAACTCATACTTAAAATAGAAAGCTGGGTATAAAATTCTCAAATTTTGTCTAAATTTGGTCTAAATTTGAAGGCATTCCTCAGTTATTTTTAATCAGACAGTGAAGTTAAATATTCTGTTGGAAGGTTTATATTTTACGTATAGTTTTTACCCTTTCTTTGGAAGCTTTCATCATTTCATTATTTTGTAACTTAGAAGATGGTTTTATTATGAAATGTATATTTTATTCTCAGATAATGAATTCTTTAAATCTGAAATCTCAGTTTTCCCATAGTATCAGATAAATATTACTCTAGAAATTTTTATTTCTTAGTTTGTTTTATTTTCTACGTATTCTCAATTATTTAACTTCCTTTTCATATTTCCTAAATTTTTTTTTCTTTCTGTTTTAGCTGATTTCTAGCAGTCTTAGAGATATTAGATTATTTGTTCAAGCTCACACATGGTGAAAAGTGACAGGATCGGAATTTAGAACCCAGAAGCTCATCCCTTTATAGATAGATAGATTGATATATTGATTGATAGATAGATATAAAATATGATTTCTTTTTTATCTATTGTCTTCTGGTATCTAGTGCTATAGATAGTCAAGAATCTAGAGATCAAAAACCTGAAAGAAATATAATTTCCACTCACGTGCAACTGAGTCTCCACTTTAAGATTTTCTCATTTTATTTTATTCCAGAGAATGTGTTTTCACTTTTCAGGAGGAACAATACTAACATGTTCTCTTATAAGTCTCCCTATAATAGCTATAGCAGAACTTGAACATTAATCCTAAAATGCTTAAGTTGTGAATTATCACCAAGAAGGTTTTTAAAATTCTGTCTCTTGCACAGAGGATTTTTGGTGCTTACAGAATAGAACCACCAAAACAAACACAAATTTAGACACTGAGTTCTCCAATTAGAAAGAAAGTACTGGAGACTCAGGCATGACTATAGCATTTTGGAGGAAATTAAGCATTTCTTAGAAATCAATAAATGCTCTGTTATTAACTATTATTTGAATAAGTGTATAAACAAAACTAAAATAGGGTCATTGAAGTGCTGAAACAATAAGCTCATAAAAAAATTCAGGCCATAAGATTTGGAAAATAAGGAAAATAATATCAACTAGATTTGAACTATTTCCTTAGCTGTGACAGTTATCCCTAAATACTTTGTGAGAGAAAAATCAGTGTCTGAAATTAGCACCTTGATATTTTGTGTATACAAAAAGTATTTGAACTTAGCTTGACATAGTTCCTCTTAGAAATGTCAGTGCAATCATTCCTTTAGCAGTCTTTGAAAGTTCTGAATAGGAAAAGGAAAAAAAAAAAAAAAACTTTATAACTTAGCATTGAATCTACGTAGCTAACTATCTGTTTCAACCTGGATGGGGTGGACGACACATGACATTAAAGTCAAGGTTCTGCTGCCTCTGGAGCAAACAAAAGCAGGAGAACAGTGAAATAACCTTGAAGAATTCGCTTAAGCAACTTTGTCTTACCTTTCTTTTTGTGTAATAATTACATTGGCACAGAACAAATTCTAAATGTAACTAAGATTCTTTTGATTACCAATTGAAAGAGGGTACTTGGTTTACCTTTATACATGACCAGCAGTCACTCTTTCCACTGCAGCATCCATATCTCTAACATTGAGATTTTGATGACATCAGCTCAGAGAGGATTTGCTACAAATAAATGAACATAAAACGAAATTGATCACATTCACTGTGAAGCATTTTCCAAATTAAAGATAACATTAAAAATGTACATGATAAATCTAACATGCTTTTCTAATGGTGGACTTATTGGCACACTTAGGTTTCAAATCACGCATGCCGAAGTTTATTATTGATAATAGCCTATGATTTTCTTTTTTAAATTTGGATTTTTCTATTTTTTTTATTTCCCTCTTTTTTGTATCTCTTTCTTAACTCTGTTACATTCTTCTCAAAGACTGAAATGGTAGCAGGTGAATGTTCTATCTTGGTTTAACTAGTCCCTAAGGGGTACTTCAGAGGTAGAAAAAAGAAGCCTAAGATTCAGTGAAGGACAAAGGGAAAAAGGAATACAGGTGGTGAAAATCAACTTATGATCCCTGGTCCCTTGTGATACATTACACCATACCTTACTGAAGACTAATAAGAAATGTTCCCAAAGTTTCAAGCTCTAAGTTCCTACTAAACCAATATTCCGTTCTTAAAAATATTGGTAATATGCCCTGTAGAAAACACACACTCCCTTCATAATTCTGATACTTCTAAATATGTGTTTTATTGCTTCCTGCTAATCAAAATCTAGTTTGTGTCTTTGCAGTGGGCCATGTTTTAAAATTTTGTAAACGAGTGACAGACATAAACTTTCAGTAGCAGTTTTGTTAAAAAAATAATTTAGGCAACTATGAGAGGGGATTTTTTTAAGTCAATATGGAATTTAATTAGAAATTCCCACTATTATCTGTGGACAGATAATAATATTTAGCAAACATATCTAAATTCATTAAAATGGATTCATTCAGTAAATATTTGCAAGCCTACTATGTATTATATTATGAGAGTAAAATTAGTTTATTTTATTTAGTTCCATAATTTTTATATCTCTCTTCTAGGCTGTTTCACTTTCACACTCCCACTCTAGCAAAATAATTTTTCAAGGTCAAAGGTAAAATGTGCCTCAAGAAAGTTTTACTATAATTTGAAGCAGATAATATCAAGTTGAAGGACCAAAGTCTTTAATGAGGAAGGGACCCTTGATTTCTAGTAGAGTTTGAGGGATGATTAAAGAAAATGTTTTGCAACCTTTTAAGCAAGCACAGCAGGAGCGATTCCTCTGTTTCAGGGATTAAAAAATAAACCATGGTGTTTTTGCTTTTTTTTTTATAATTAACACACTATTTGTAAATTATTTCCTGGATAAAATATTTAAGCAGGTTAAAATGATAATGAGAGTCATTTTGTATAGCAACTGCAAAATGATCACTGGTTTCAATGGCTACATCATCTCCAGTCTCAATTCACTATGATTTATTTTTATGTCTGTTAATCAGTCTAAGTGAGTTTTCTATCAGAGGAGGGAAATGTCAGTCATAGGTGCTTTCAACTACTTGCTTCAAGTTCAAAACCAACTAATAAAAATGTACATGGCATTTAACTAGGTGAGTACATTAATGACATGGGATCTTGGAATCTTAAATTGGGTTAGACCTTGAAACAAACTTCTCTGAATGCATGGATAATAACATACAAGCAGATAAAGATTATTTGTCTCATGACAGGCCCTCAAAAGCATGTTTCTCAAATCCCAGCTTATTACAATTTTCAGCAAGTAATTCAACCACCACAAGGAAAAAAAAAATCATTTTCCAAATGTATCTCTGCTGATTATCTTAAGAGACATACAAATTATGGTGGAAACTAATAGTTTTTTACATCACATTTTCATTGTAGCCGAAAACTGATTTAATTCCTTCTTGCTTATCTTTCTGGTTTCGTCTCTTTTTATTCTTTTTCAAACTCTTGCCAACCAGAGTTAATTCCTATTTTCCTGGGTGCATTACAAACTTTATATCTGTGTTTTCCCTGAAAGGATTCTTATGCATAGAAAGTCTTTGTCTTAAGGGCTAATATCCAGAATCTACAAAGAACTCAAACAAATATACAAGAAAAAAAACAAACAACCCCATCAAAAAGTGGGGAAAGGATATGAACAGACATTTCTCAAAAGAAGACATCCATACAGCCAACAGACACATGAAAAAATGCTCATCATCACTGGCCATCAGAGAAATGCAAATCAAAACCACAATGAGATACCATCTCACACCAGTTAGAATGGCAATCATTAAGAAGTCAGGAAACAATAGATGTTGGAGAGGATGTGGAGAAATAGGAACACTTTTACACTGTTGGTGGGATTGTAAACTAGTTCAACCATTATGGAAAACAGTATGGCGATTCCTCAAGGATCTAGAACTAGATGTACCATATGACCCAGCCATCCCACTACTGGGTATATACCCAAAGGATTATAAATTACTCTACTACAAAGACACATGCACACGTTTGTTTATTGCGGCACTATTCACAATAGCAAAGACTTGGAATCAACCCAAATGTCCATCTGTGACAGACTGGATTAAGAAAATGGCACATATACACCATGGAATACTATGCAGCCATAAAAAAGGATGAGTTTGCGTCCTTTGTAGGGACATGGATGCAGCTGGAAACCATCATTCTTAGCAAACTATCACAAGAAGAGAAAACAAACACCGCATATTCTCACTCATAGGTGGGAACTGAACAATGAGATCACTTGGACTCGGGAAGGGGAACATCACACACTGGGGCCTATCATGGGGAGGGGGGAGGAGGGAGGGATTGCATTGGGGAGTTATACATGATATAAACGTCATGCACATGTACCCTAGAACTTAAAGTATAATTAAAAAAAAAAAAAAAAAGAAAAAGCTACAAAAAAAAAAAAAAGAAAGTCTTTGTCTTTCTTGAATAATAGTCCTCATCATTACGGCTAAAGTTTATCAAGGACAACACTATAAGATAGGGTTCCTGTGCAAAATCAAATATGAAAAGATATTTGTACATCATTGTGAATAGTAGAAAAATATTAGAAGCAACCTAAATGTCCATCAATAAAATACAGGCAAAATGAAAAAAAAAAAAAAAAAAAAAAGATAGGGTCAATTGCTAGCACAGTTTTATAGATGAGGAAACAGGCAAAGACCAAAACAAAGAACAAAGAAAGTAGGAAGGCAAAAGAGCTACTATGTAGCAGAATCCATACTCTCAATGGTACATCTTATTTGGACATTGCTTCAGTATCATTTCTTTCTCATACTAAGCTTTAAGCTTATTCACTCATGGTTTTCCCACAGTGTTTAGGATTTATCTCTAGTAACCTTTCTATATTGCATTTGTGTAATGTGTCTAATTTACCTTTTAAACTCTCAACAACTTAAAGTTATGGAATACATCTTTTTATGTACCAAATAAATCAACTGATTAATTAACCAAATAAATATTATCTTCTTCAAAATAGGGTTTCTCTGGGGAGTGAACAAAAAAGATGCAAGGTTTTGCACTAGAGAAGATACGAAGAAAGGTAACATTCAGCTTATCTACAAAAATTTAAGGAAAGAAGTTACACAGTGAATGGTAGAAATTTTTCCTGACCATAAATGCTTTATAGTGGAATACTAAATAAACACTTTCAAAAACTTTGCACAAAAACAAAGTAAAGTTCAGAAATGGAAGCTTGTCCTGCTTTGTGTTTATATATAACAGGAACATCATGCAGACTAGACACGTTAACTGGGAGGAACAGGTTAATTATTTGGAAGTATTTGTAATCAAAGTAGAAACCATCTCATCTCAGAAGTCAAGTAAGTCAAATGAAGAGCTAATTTTTGGAGCCGGAGAGGGTTCTGAGGAAAAGAAAAGTCAGGATACAGCAATGAGGAGTAGTGCCCTGATGAGGGGGCCACTCTGAATGGAAACCAATGACAAGCAGGGTGAGGATCCGCAAAACCTAAAGAGTCATTTGATTGACGTGAAAGAACATGTTCCGCTAAAGCATAATATTCAGCTCAATTACATGGGTGATATACCAGAGACGTAGTTGGAAATCTAAATCAGAAATTCCATACATGGAAAAGTATAAGGCAACTAGAAATTGGAAGGAAGGGTACAGTTGCTAGAAGTATATATAAGTGAGCACGTTCAGTTTTTAACACACAGGTTTAGCTATTGATATGAGAAAGAGGGAAGTGCTGGGAAGGGAAGGTTGTGGTCTGCGGCTAGGGCTCCACCCCTGGGCCTGTGCTCATGGACCTAGGTGAGGAAAGGCCTTTCTAGTTTCCTGCCAAGTGATTGCATTTTCCAAGACCACCCTGACCCGCTACACCCCCATCCTGTGCCTATAAAAACCCCGAGAACCCAGCAGGCATGCACACGAGGGCTGGACGTCGAGAGGAACACACGGGCATAAGAGCACACCGACAGGCACTGGCAGACGCTGGCAGGTCATCAACCAGCAGAATGACGCGGAGTTTTCCCGGGGCGGCTGGAGTAGTCCCGCGGCTGAGCAGCCGGATTCCAAGGGAAATCCACCTCCCCACTCCCTTTCCGACTCCCCATCCATCTGCTGAGAGCTACCTCCACCTTTCAATAAAACTTTGCACACATTTCCCAAGCCCATGTGTGATCTCATTTTTCCTATACACCAAAGCAAGAACCCGGGACAGAAAGTCCTCTATCCTTGCAATAAGGCAGAAGGTCGAATTGAGTGGATAAACGCAAGCCACTTACAGATGGCAAAACTAAAGAGCACAGGGTAACACATACCCACTGGAGCTTCAGGAGCTGCAAAAACATTCACCCCCAGACGCTGTCGTGGGGTCGGAGCTCACACTCCCCAGGACCTGCCCATCTGCCTGCTCTCCCTAGGGGTTTTGAGCAGCAGGAACTGAAGAAGCGAGCCACGCCTCTGACACAGGTCTTGCAAGGGGGACAAGGGAACTTTTCCTGTTTCAGTATTAGGTGTGGACTTACCTCTTAGCTGTGTGGAACTTGACAAGCTATCTAACTTTTGTTGAACCATGATTGCCTCATCTGTAAAATAGAGAAAATCATGGCTGCTTCATGATTAAGAATTAATTAAAACATGTCCTTAAAATTCTTAACATAGTGCCTGATAAGAGTCAGTCATCAATAAACGGCCATTCTTACTGTTGTTGCTGCTGCTCCTGTTTGCTCTTCCCCAGTGATCTGTTTATTTGTTGTGAATATCAGATAACATTTTCTTTGTGTAGAAAATATTTTAAGTGGAGGATCTGGAATGTACTGAATGTATTTGAATTGCTCCTTCAACATTTGCCATGAAAAAAAGGAACATTTTTCTGACTTTTTAAAATAAAATTATTTCATAATCTCCTCCCACTATTTCCAAAGTCAAAGAAATTAGAAGCAACAGAGTAAAACCAATTAAGTGCTTTGAATTCTTTCTGTGATTACCACGGAAAACTCAGATCTTTTGCCAGATCTTGCAGACATGAAGATTTGTGTGCTCTGGCAACTTTAATATTAAATAACTACGAAATCAGGAGATACCATAACTACATATCCATCTATGGATATGTAGTAAAAATCATAATGGTATGTTTCATGATATTCTTATACATGTGCATTCAGAAATCATTTAGGAGAATCAGATTGAAAATTTAAAATGTCACAAAGACTAAATAGTAAAAATAAAGGAATGATAACCCATACAACAATTTAAGAGAACATAATAAATTATTATTTTTTTTCCCCAATGTTGGAAGAAATTTCCTCTATATATCTGCAGGACTATTATTAAAGTAACATTAGGCTGGGCATGGTGACTCATGCCTATAATCCAAGCACTTTGGGAGGCTGGGACCGGTGGATCATTTGAGGCCAGGAGTTTGAGACCTGCCTGGCCAACATGGAGAAACCCCATCTTTACCAAAATTACAAAAATTAGACAGATGTGGTGGCACACACCTGTAATCCCAGCTACTGGGGAGGTTGAGGCATGAGAATTGCTTTAACGTGGGAGGTGGAGGTGGCAGTGAGCCGAGATTGTGCCACTACACTCCAACCTGGGTGACACAGTGAAACTCTGTCTCAATAAAGAAATAAATAAATAAAAATAAAGTAACATTAAAACTCTTAACTCACTGCCCAACAGCTATTTTCCTTTAAACCATTACAATAGAAGAGCCCTGCCTTTTAAACTACAGCATTGGTATTTAAATATCAGAATACAACTGCAGCATCTCTAATTTCAGTATATTGTTGCTATGTACTTACAATTTACAAAGAAAGTGTGAGTATAGACATTCACACATCAAGATAATTCATGCTTAGGAAACTGCTAGTTAACTAGAAGAGATAGGAGAAAAAGAATAGTAAGAGAGAGAAGACAGAACCTGAATTGCTTTGAAAATTATTGAAGACTTTCACTTACTTTAATTAATAAAGTTTGTTTATAATCTATTTCCATGCAAATCTTAATCATGAAGCAGCAAGTGGCTAAGCAAATATAATTTTATAAGCTAAATCATAATCATGTATTACTGAAGGTGGAGAGTAAATATGAATGTGTACACTAAAATCTAAATTTAGCTTCATATGAGTACATTCTCGTGTTAACAAAATATGTTTTAGTTTATGTGCACTGAATTTCAATAATTTTCCTCATTACTTGCTGATTAATTATTTAAAATCTCCGTTTATCTTTTAAAATTTTGACACACATATATTGGCTAAATTTAGTGTGCATTGGAAGACTTCCAGCTATTTTAGTTTTTGCTACAAATTTATAGTGTGTATTAGTTTATTTTCACACTGCTGATAAAGACATGCCCAAGACTGGGAAGAAAAAGAGATTTAATTGGACTTACAGTTCCACATGTCTGGGGAGGCCTCAGAATCATGGCCGAAGGCAAAAGGCTCTATCTTACATGGCAGCGGAAAGAGAAAACAAGGATGCAAAAGCAAAAATCCCTGATGAACCCATCAGATCTCGTGAGGCTTACTACCAGGAAAACAGTATGGGGGAAGCCCCGATGATTTAAGTTATCTCCCACCCGGTCCCTCCCATAATATATGGAAATTATGAGAGTAATATTTAAGCTGAGATTTGGGTGGAGACACAGAGCCTTATCATTCCACCCCGGCCCCTCCTAAATCTCAAGTCCTCACATTTCAAAACCAATCATGCCTTCCCAACAGTACCACAAAGTCTTAACTCATTTCACCATTAACCCAGAAGCCCACAGTCCAAAGTCTCATCTGAGACAAAGCAAATCTCTTCCACCTATCAGCTTGAAAAATCACAAGTAAGCTAGTTACTTCCTAGACACAATGCGGGTACCGGCACTGCGTAAATACAGTCATTCCAAAGGGGAGAAATAGGCCCAAATAAAGGGGTTGCAGGGCCCAAGCAAGTCTGAAATCCAGCAGGGCAGTCAAATTTTAAAGCTCTAAATTGATCTCCTTTGACTCCATGTCTCACATCCAGGTCACACTGATGCAAGAGGTGTATTCCCGCAGTCTCAGGCAGCGAGGCCCCTAGGGCTTTGCAGGGTTGCTTTCACGGACTCCTGGATGCTTTCACAGACTGGCGTTGAGTGGTCTGTGGCTATTCCAGGTGCAAGGGGCAAGCTGTCAGTGGATCTACTATCCTGGGGCTTTGAGGACCGTGACCCGCTTCTCACAACTCCACTAGGCAGTGTCCCAGTGGGGACTCTGTGTGTGGGCTCTGACCCCTCATTTCCCTTCTGAACTGCCCTAGCAGAGGTTCTCCATGAGGACCCTGCCCCTGCAGCAAACTTCTGCCTGGGCATACAGGCATTTCAATGCATTTTCTGAAATCTAGGAAGAAGTTGCCAAACCTCAATTTTTGACTTCTGTGCACCCTCAGGCTCAATACCACATGGAAACTGCCAAGGCTTGGGGCTTGCATACTCTGAAGCAATAGCCTGAACTGTACTTTGGCCCCTTTCAGTCATGACTGGAGCCTCTGGGACATAGGGCTCCAAGGCCCTAGACTTCACAGAGCACTGCGTCCCTGGGCCCTGCCCATGAAACCATTTTCTCCTAGGCCTCTGGGCCTGTGATGGGAGGGACTGTCCTGAAGACCTCTGACACGTCCTGGAGATATTTTGCCCATTGTCTTGGGATTTAACATTTGGCTACTTGTTACTTACACAAATTTCTACAGCTGGTTTGAATTTCTCCAGAGAAAATGAGTTTTTATTTTCTATCACATTGTCAGGCTACAAATTTTCCAAAATTTTAGGCTCTGCTTTCCTTATAAAATTGAATGCCTTTAACAACACTCAAGTCACCTCTTGAATGCTTTGCTGCTTAGAAATTTCTTCTGCCAGATAGTCCAAATCATCTCTCTAAAGTTTGAAATTCCACAAGTCTCTAGGGCAGGGGAGAAATGCCACCAGTCTCTTTGCTAAAACATAAGAAGAGTCACCTATGATCCAGTTCCCAATAAGTTCTTCAACTCCATCTGAGACCACCTCAGCCTGGATCTTATTGTCCATATTGCTATCTTCATTTTGGGAAAAGCCATTCAACAAACCTCTAGTAAGTTCCAAACTTCCCCACATTTTCCTGTCTTCTTCTGAGTCCCCAAATTATTTCAACCTCTGCCTGTTTCCATTTCCAAAGTTGCTTCCACATTTTCAGGTATCTTTTCAGAAGCACCTCCCTCTACTGGTACCAATTTACTGTATTCATTCATTTTCATGTTGCTGATAAAGACATACTTAAGACTGGGAAGAAAAAGAGGTTTAATTGAACTTACAGTTCCACATATCTCATGGGGCCTCAGAATCATGGCAGGAGGTGAAAGTCACTTATTATGTGGCAGCGGCAAGAGAAAATGAGAAGTATGCATAAGCTGAAACCTCTGATAAAACCATCAGATCTCGTGAGACTTATTCACTACAAGGGGAACAGTATGGGGAAAACTGCCCCCATGATTCAAATTGCCTCCCACTGGGTACATCCCACAACATGTGGGAATTATGGTTGTAGAATTTAAGATGAGATTTAGGTGGGGACACAGAGCCAAACCATATCACAGGGCCTAGGACCAATAAAAATGGAAGAAATGTGTTTTGTTTTTCTGTATCATGGGATGTTTTCAATCATGATCATCATCTTATGTACATGGAAAAATGTTCATAATATATTTCTTAGCAAGTAAGCCTGCTATAAAGGATGGAATGGAAATCCAATGATTTGATTTTGGAATCCAATGATTTGATTTTGGATTGATAAATTTCAAATATAAAATCATTGATAAATTTCAAATATGAAAAATGTTAGTGACTGAATATTCTCAGTTGTGGTTTCTATGTGTCTTTCAGTTTTGTTCCTTGGTATTACAATGATAAATAGAAAAAGATAATAAACTTATCAATTAAGTTTTTGGCATATGTTTGAAAAGTACTTCTTTAGTTCATTACATTTATTTTTTAATTCAGTGATTTAAAAAATATGTATTCATTTATTAGAAACAACTGTAAACTGTGGCATTTAATATGAAAACTTGGATACATTCCTTTAGTTAAGGTTTGTTTTGTACAGGATACTAGTGTAGGTAATGCAACAAAAACACAGATGACTATATTCTGTATGTGAATCCTCATATAAGGACTTTAAATCTAGAAAAAAACTGTCAATGAGTATGATTAAAAATGCAAATAAATATTTTCAGGTTGAAAGAAAGCATACACACACGCACATACACACATTCCTTTGGAGTTTAGAACACCAGCATAAGTCACATTAAGTATTCCTAACGAAGCTAGGTCTTTCTATTTTCTTCAGAGTTTTATCACTACCTGCCATTATCTACCTATTCATTTGCTTGTATCCCCGATCAGGAAGGTAAGCTCCATAGCATAATTGTCCTTTTGACTGGTTCATTACAATGTCTATATTGCATCCCAGCTTCAGGTCAGTATATGTAACATAATAAGTGTCCAATAAATATTTGTTGAATTAATAAGTCAGTTGTTTCAAGTATTAAAAAATAACCCATGTAAAGCTTTTAACACAGTGTTGTATACATGCTAATCACTTCTAATTATGAACTATGTATTGTTGTTGGCATTATTTTATTTTGAAATAACTCACAATAATATAATCAGGGTAAGTTTAATAATATAATCAGGTAAATGCAAAAGTGGGGCCTGAGCTATTGTTTTAAAGATAAATATTTTAGCACATAGAGTGGGGGAATTCAAGGAAAAAGAAATGCCAGAAAGAATTAGCAGGCAGAACGTAGGGCAGACTTTCTGGAATGCAGATGGATCAGTGTAAGTAAGCATGTTGATGCTAAAATTTAAGTAATGGGGGCTTGCATAAATATAAGTGAAGCAATTTGGATGTGTTCTTAGAAAAGCACCAAGCTACTGACTTGTACATTCCTTGAAGGAAATCATTTCTCATTCTTAGTAGCAAACACTAAGACTTAATTCTGCACCACAAATGGCACACTGAACAAATGATTAAACTAATGAACACATTATTGAAAAACACTATCCAGAATAGTTATATAATATCAAAATTATATCAAGAATATAAATCTGATGGTAATGTTTAAGGCTCGGTTGATGGGAAGAGATCAAAGTCTTGGAAATTATATTAGAGGTTTGTTTGAACAATTTAGGCATGACATAAAAAGACCTTACCTCAAAAATTGTCATTGTGATTGAAATGAAACTATATGAGAAATATTGTGATGACAGTATGAACATATAAGTACAAATTCATGTGGTTTAAATATATAACGTCAGAGCCTTCATCACAATATCTCCAGTGTTTTATCAGTTTTTGGTTACTTTCTAGTCATTTATTCTTACGGCTAAGCACACTGTGATGGTTTTCTTTATTGTTTTGTTATTTTTAGATATATAAAAAGTGCATCCCTTTATAAATGCATGGATGTGTATATATACACACACCCATACATATGTGTAAATGGGTTCCCTCTTCTTGATGCTACATTTCAATACAGTGAATATGACTCAAAGCCTAAATACATGTGACCCGTATATATGTTTATAGAGTTATCTGAAATTATTGAGTCATATTCACTGTATTGAAATGTAGCATCACAAAGAGAGAATCCTGATCAGAGAATGAAAAACGGATGTTTTTAAAGGCAATAAAATAAAACGTTGCTCTTCAGAATAACATTTATTGATGTGCACAAAACAAAGGACCTAAGAAAGTTAAAAAGCCATTAGAGATCTATCCAAAAATTGACTGCATACATCTAAAGAATAATACACTGCCTGCAATTAAGGAGTAACCTCTCAGCTGCAAGAGTTTCCTGGTCATCACTGAGTATAATGTGAGATGAGCTGACTTGGTCTGAACAGGAGGTCACCCACAGAAAGACAAGGGAGATTATACAGTCAAGGCCCCTTGCTGTTAGAAAAAGCTATCATTTTAATAAAGTAGAATAGCACATTCTTAAAATACCCAAAGGCCTTTCTCATACCAAGGGTTAGTGAATCTCCTCATTATTCTCCAGATCAAAAAAGCCTTCAAAATGTAATGCGAGGAACTGAGACTAAGGACAGGGGCTGGAATGAATTATGAAGTCTTTGGTAGAGATTTTTACTCTTTAAAATTTCATTTTCTTTCTCTACCTCTCCCTCTATCTATCCTTTCCCCGCCACACCCACTAACTTGATTTGAATGTTTCTCTCTATAAAAACAGGAGAAATTTTAAACTATTAGACTAAGGTAATCAAATCACACTGCCTGTGTCCATTATACATTCATTCTCTTCCTTCTGCAGCTTTCTACTAATCTTTATACACTTTATTTCACCTCCTACTCACAGTACCTGTTTCCCAAATATTTTTTGAAATCCCTAGGCCTTCAACTTCATCCTACTCCATTACTTTCTAGATGCATCAAGTGTCTCATATTCACATTGCCCTTCCTAGTGCCTGGAGCAGAGTACACATTTGTTTGTTGAATGAACCAATCTTGCTGACCTTTAAAAATATTTCATTGTAAACTCCATTAATTATTTTTTCTTTCTGCTTTAAAGTTTTTCTTCTCAGTTTCCCTTTATTGCAGACAAAATGACGACTTAATCGTGTTCTGCAAAATCCACCATCTAATCATGCCCTTGAAGTTATCACCTCTTGTTTCTCTAAAGACCAACTCAATATCCGTTATCATAATTTTTCTTATTCATTTATCTGCACTACTGCATTTGTCCTACAACTTTGAGCCTGGCATAATTCTAAAAACTTTTACATATATCATTCCCTTGTATCTTCATTACAAACTTTTGAAATTGGTACTATTATAGTTAATCTACACGTTGAAAATGGAGGCAAAGAGTTAGTCTCTTATTCTCAAATTTCACTTTCAGTTGAAATTCTGCTGAAATTCTGACCAAAGTCTGATTCACAGTCCCACAGACTGACCTGTGGACCAATATTAACATTCAGTTGCACCCCACACTTGCTGTTTAATGCCTTTTAATCTATTCTTAAATGAACACTCTTTAGAAAATAAACTTTTAAAAGTTACTAGTAAATGTCCCAAAGATAAATTCAATGGAATTATCCTATTCATCCTAGCTCAACTTATTTCTTTATCAAGTTTTTCTTCTTAGTATTATATGTCTCTGATGATTCTTCTAATATTAAGTATGCTAATACTAAGTTTTCCATATAATAAATATTTTCTTTTCTCTCAGATTTCTTTTTTTCTTTTTTACACTCTTCTTTGTTTTTAGGCAACACTTACATATGACCCCTATCTTTCTCTACATATTCTAGTTGGTGATTTCATTGCATTGATTATTTCAAAATTAACTGTATGCTGATAATTCTCAAATCTATTTATTCAGCTCTTCTATGTTTTCTGAACCCTAATTTGTTATTGAGCATTGTCAAATATCTGTACCAAAAAGGAGGTCTGAGAGTTTATTAAATGTACCAAGCTCACTCTTGCCTATGTGCTTTTTCCTTTGCTTCAATTATACTTCCCTTCATCTCTTCTTGACCTGGTTAATATCAAGTTAGTTTCAAGATCCAAGTCTAAAAGAGTCTCTTCAACTTGGGGTTCTTTTATACCTAATCCTCTGTATCAAGAGTTCCTGTGCCCACAGTATCTTCCCTTGATCCTCACTAATAAAAGTCCTGATTTTTCTGTGTGTAAACAGATACCTAGAATAAAGAGTGTATTTTCCAATCTCTTTTCAAGTCAGGGGAGGTCATGCAATGGACCTTCAACTCAAATATATGTAAGCAGATGTCTCATGTGAGATCATCAAAGTTTTTATTTATTTATTTATTCTTTTACAATTTAATTATTGCCACAAACCTTTGACTTTAGACAGACTCCGTTACTTCTTTCCTTTTTCTTGTTGGCTGGAAGGCAGACATGAAGGCACAAGGCTGAGCAGCCTTATCTTATCACAAGGCTGCAACCAAACGTGGCAGAAAAGCAAATGTTTCACTGTATTATTTCTACCTTCTTATGTGCTTTATCTCTTTAGTATTTGATATCATCTAACACTATATCGGTCACGGCTGTGTATTCCTTTAGTTATCTATCTTACTTTTTCTCATCAAATTCAAATTAAAACTACACACATGCAGATAATTTATTTTGTTTTATTCAGTATTGTACCTCCATGGTCTACAAGAGCACATAGGAGGTGCTTAAGTGATGTTTGCTAAGTTTTTTTTTAATTTGTATTTATTTTTTAATTTATTTTATTTTTTATATTTATATATTAATACACTGTCTGGATTTTGTCAATAATCACGACACCTATGTACTAGAATTTAGGCAAAATAGTTTCCAGTATAAGAGTATTAAGAAAGTGGATGAACTAATGAAAGACATTTTAGCATCTTAGATTTAGAGATGTTTTCATGTTATGTCCTCCCTTTTGGATGATGCATTCTGTAACCAGTCCTCTCCTTTAGAACATCTTAATTTTTCACAACATTAAAATCCAGGTGCTTTGATATATCCATTACATACAGCCTTTTAAATTGCCTTATAACCCTCTGGAAACACACTCTAATTGAATGAAAAATGTTTCCTTGTATTCTTAATTTATACTTTCCAGAAAAAATGTTCAGACATTACACTGCTAATGCTTTGCTTCCCAGAATTGCTATTATTATTTATTATTAGACTAGACCCTCAGTAATTTACACTAATAACTGAGAGACTCACTAGAGATTACTGAATTTCTCAGATTAGTTAGTGAACAAATAAATATGAAAACATCAACGCTGCTGTACCACAAAATGTGCTTTATTCATTATTTTGATAAGTATAGTTTAATTATAATCATCTATGGTAATGTTTCACAGTATGCTAATAAACACAGTGCCATGTTTTATGAAGTTAATGCAATTTTAGTTAAAAGAAAAACTGCTAAATTTGTTCCACTTTTTGGAGAAAAATATAAATCTATGATTTAGCATGATTTGCATTACTTTTGTTCCAGAAAAATAGGATTTATATTATGTGTTATTTTAATAATTTTTATTGTTTATTGCCTATATCTCCTGCTAGAAAATACAGTTCATGGGAACAGATTTCCTTCCTAGCACACATATTGTGCATATTATGCAGAGATATGCATTTAAGTACCCATTGTTCAGGTATATAATACTTTGTAAATGGAAAGACTTTCAATATAAATTTGTAATTCATATTACATTTAAATATACATTTTGGTCTGTGTCCATTGTATTCTATGCTTTTAGAGGCACTACTGGGATAAATTATTTATTCTTAGTTTTAATAATCTCTAAGCAATTTTAATGAGAAGATAACATATCTAAAATCATTACTAAATTATGAAAAGAAGAATCAAGATGACAAAAAAGTTATTGCTTATTTTGTTTTCTTGTTTTGTTTCTCTGTGGAGTAGAGTATTAAACAGGTACTAATAGCTTTCAGTCATACTTGATAATTTCTCAATTAAAAAGAGATCATTGAATCTTACCAAACTAGATTTATTGATTTCTTCATTCATTCATTTAAACAATAAATATGTAAGAAATTAGCCATTAAGTTCTTGTTCATTGTGATAAGAAAACAGCAGAAAAGTAAGTAAATAAAAATTTTTGCTTTCATGGATATCTTGTTTTCTAGCTGGAGACACAGAAAGTAAATTACATCTGTAGCTAAAATAAGTATAGGTTACAGGATAATATGAGATTAGGATAAAAATAAACCAGGGAAGGAGAGAAGTTGTGCCCCACTCAAACCTCATCTCAGATTGTAATCGCTATAATCCCCACATATCAAGGGCAGAACAAGGTGGAGGTAATTGTATCATGGGGGTGTTTTCCCTCTTCCTGTTCTTGTGATAGTGAGTGAGTGCTCATAAGATTTGACGATTTAAAAGGGGCTCTTTCCCCTTCACTCAGCACTTCCTCCTGCCGCCTTGTGAAGAAGGTGCCTTGCTTCCCCTTCACCTTCCACCATGATTGTAAGTTTCCTGAGGCCTTCCCAGCCATATGAAACGATGAGTCAATTAAACCTCTTTCCTTTATAGATTACCCAGTCTTGGGCAGTTCTTTATAGCAGTAAGAAAACAGACTAATACAGTCAGTGAAGGCAGTGTTTAAGAAAAGACCTAAAGGGGATGACGGAGTAAATTGTGCTTCAATCTAACAGAGGAGCTTTCCAGCCAGAATCAAGCAAGGGCAGAGATCCTAAGGCAGAAACTATTAGTGTGTTTGAGGAAGAATTAGTGGCCAGTGTTAGACTGGATGCTTACACAACCGAAAATGACAGTAACATTTATGTGAAGTACTGACTACTTACATTCAAAGCAGCACTCATTTTTTAAGAACACATATAAGTAAAAAGGAGGAACATAGAGGTGAGACATAGTGCTAGAAAATAATTTTTTAAATGTGATTCTTTTAAAAAAACCTCTGTATCCTTACAGTCTACCTAAAAAGACAATTAATTTATGAAATGACAGCCAAACTAGCAATACATATTAACAAATTTGTCTGAGTCAGAGAGCTCATTGTAATGTTTTGCTTTTGCATGTACAGACATCTGTGCACATGTACACAATGTACTGTTTAATGAGGTTTCAATATGAGGTTTCAATATGTTAAAGAAAATCACCTTAGTATCATAGAGCAAATATATTACATTCATAACAATATAATCACAATTTTATAAGCAAGATTTACTGAAAGCATTTCAAAATTGACAAATGCAAGCTACCAGAATCTTACAGCAAATATAACCTTTCTGTGATTTAAAATCAGGTCATCCCAAGAACAGATAAAAAAGCCTCCTATTGTGACTCCTTTTTACAATATTACTAGTAATCATATTTAATGCAAAAGACAAGAAACAAATAAGAGAAATATTATCGTTAATTACAGACGCTTTCTATTTCAGTGGATACCTAGGGAATTCAATTAATCACTCATCTCATTGCCTGAGTTCTGAAAACACTGAGAAACAAACAGAAGCATACCAGATGAGGAAGAAATACGCTACCTTCCAGTACTGAAAAATGGTGGTTATAATTGCAACAAATGTCTTTCTTATAATAGAAACTCAGAAATAGAATGACACACTTTATCACAAGTTATGCTGGATGCCACCACAAGGCTTCCTCATGGACTAGGCCTACATCTCATTTAACAAATAGTCAAATTCTATTAAGGGGAGATGCTCATTGTATTTTTTTTTCCCTCCCAGGAGAACAAGGCTGATTTGTGATTCACGTTTTCTTTCCCCTGTAAATAAGTGAATGTGAGGCCAGAGGAAGTCCAAGAATGTTATTCTTGGAGAGCTACTTCTAAATCTAAGGACATATTCTTAGTGAAAAAAAAAAAAAGACATCTTCCCTAATAATAGTCTTTCTATTAAAAATATCCAAAATATACAGCTGGAATTTTGTTGGAAAAATTGAAAATATGGATGTATACAAATTAAAGATATAGAAAAATAAGAATCTTAATTTCATACCACCCATCAGTTAAACCTGTTAATTAATAGATACAGCATTTGTGCTACTATAAAGAGGCTCGTTTATTTCTATTACAAGCTTGGGCCAGAAATACATAAAATTTTATTGAGTCTATAAAGTAAATCAAATGATATCATCCCATTTTCTTTTGCAAGAAAATTCCGTATTGTGAAGATGTCAATTATCTCCAAACTAGTCTATATTTAAATGCAATTCCCAAGCTATTTCCAACAGGTTTGTCATGTAAAATTTGACAGCTGCTTCTGCATAGCCAGTATTATCAGTAGTTGTTCTGAGACTGGAAACTTGGGCAGAATTTGATGCTGCAGTATTGAAGTGGAATGTTTCTGTCTCTGCAAAACCTCAGTTTATGCTCCCAAAGTCTCCAACTGACTGAATGCGGCCCACCTACATCATTGAGCATAATCCCCTTTATTTAAAGTCAGTTAATTGTAGATGTTAACTATATCTGCCAAATAACTTTACAGCAACACTGAGATTCCTCTTTGGTTAAGTAACTGGGTAATATAGGCTAGGCAAATTGACACATATAATTGACCATTATATCTTATAAAGATAAAATTATCCAGAATAGGCATAAATATTTTGAGGAAAGAATAAAAATATAGTAGTACCTTTTTCATCCAGTCTAAATTTATATTGAATACAATACCATTCTTGTAGGTATAATAGACAAATAACCTAGTGGGAGGTTAGAATTAACATATATGAGGTATCAGTATATGGCCATTTCAAAAAACTGAATCTCTTATCCAATTTTTTGAAATGGTTGTATATTGATCATATCACATTTTTGAACCATTTCAAAAAAGTGGATAAGAGATCCAGTTGTTCATGATTTAATAGATCATGTTGGAATAATTCAATATATATATAATGATATATATATATATATATACACACACACATACAAAATATTATTGATAAAATAATCTTTACATAATATCCTATATAACAATAAAGATATAAAGTCTGAAATGAAAATGGATTCTAAGTGAAAATTTGAAATGTGTGTGGGCAAGCTGTATTACATAATTGTAATTTTTCCTTTCCTACCTGCCCTTGCCCTGCTTTTAGCGTTGGGAGGATGCAATTACCTCTCTATTTCATTTGGGTTGGAACACTTGTCTCAATTTGCCCAGTGGAAAAAGAGCAGGTAAAATGTGTGTAGGAACTTTACATGTGGTTGTGCAATTTTGGCTTGTTTTTATGCTTCTGCCATCCACCAAATGGCAAGGACTTCTCTGGAGTGCCATTGACATCAGCATTAAAAAAAAACTCTAGAACGTTTTTGAACCCAGTCTACAACCTGGAATGGAACCAATGAATCACAGTTTAGTCTAGCAGAACGCCAGCTGATTTACAGCCCTATGAGCAGGAAAAATAAATGTGTGTTTAATGTACCTGAGATTTGGACATTTTTTGCAACAGAGCTTTATTATCGTGACAGTGATTTAATATATTATAGGAAATATTAGAGAAATGTGTGAGTATTTTACTTACAGAGTGAATAATACTTTTCTAGGCCAAAAAATTTTAAAAAAAAACATAGAAAACCATGAAAAAGTTGCCTTTGTAATGTAAAGTATTAATGAAGTAAAATAAATATCAAATAAAAATAATATGATAGCCTATGAAAAACTATGCAATACGAAAAGATTGATATTATAAAATTCAAAAAACTCCTGCATTATTGAAAATAACAAAATCGGAAAATGGCTAAAAATAAATACGTGGAAATCTTAGCAGAAAAATACATTGAAGATGATTATCTCTTAGTAAGATTTATATCATGAGAAACAAAATAGTTATTTTGTTTTTTAAAGGGTAAAAATAAAACAATGAAAATAACAAGTGGTTTCAAGGATAGATGGGACTATTTTCTGTTTGGGAAATGTTAATTTTAGAGTAATTTGAATTATTACCTGCATTTTAATTGTACGTAACTTCCATCTAGCAATTCTACTTCTAATAAATAATTCTATCAACGTTGTAATATTTATGCTTAAGTGCTTATACAAAAGTATATATGTTTACATTGCATATTAGAGCAAAAAATGAAAAAAATCTAAATGTCCATCATTTAACACATTTTTATTTGTAATATACACAACATCACAATATCTGATGCATAGTGCATGTTAAATAAGAATCAGTAATACTTATCAATCAATAAAACGTGCTCCAATTAAGTCTAATTCAGGATGTTAAAATATTTAGTTTACTCTTCAGAAACATACGTTTAGGTGAAACTTAAAGTCTTATTTTTGCCCTTAAAAATTCCCAAATTGGTTTATATGTTAAATGCAATCACAAACAAAATTCTTCAAGGTATTTTTGTAAAAATTGACAAGCCGATTCTATAATTTGTGTAGAAATGTAAATGACTTTCCAAAAGATGATCAGTGTTGAAGGACTTACATCTTCTAATTTTAGCACTTATTATAAAACCACAGTACTGGAGCATAAACATAGACAAGTGAAGAGGGATAGAGTCCAAAAATAGCATCATTAATCAGTATGTTATTAAATTAAACTAATAACTTATTTTATAATTAGTTAATATTAAATTAAACAATTAATTTGTCCACTAATTTTTGATAAAGGGGTAAAGACAACTGAATGGAAATGTCTTCAAAAAATGATGCTAAAACAATTGTATAGTCATATCCAATAAAAAGATCCTCAATCCATACCTTGTACCATATAAACATCAAAAGCTACCTTGTACCATACAAATATCAATAGCCAGAGTATTCCTCAATTAATTTAGGACATTATTGTTATCATGGGCCTAAAGTGAAAGCTTTACTTATGAGTTTGTTTTTGTGATGTATAATTGGTAAAAGAGAAAAAAAAAAGCAAAACATCCACCCAATTTTAATTTTTTAAAAAATAAATCCAGAGAGAAGCAAAAGTTTCAGAAATTGAAAGCAGTACCTTGATCATTCCAACACTGGCATGCAGGATAAGTAGCTTCTACTGTATGAGCCATACCAATGATTATTAAGAGAGTCCTTGAAGCTGTAAAAGTGATTAAGCTTGAATATCAAAAGCTATTCTCAATTATAACTAAGATAGTGTAAGGAACAGAGTCAATGATTAGATTCCCCATATAGGGAATTCTTTTTTTAAAAGCTTCTGAAAGGTGCAGCTTAATTACAAAAGCCAATCACATTCAAAAATGTGAGAAAAAATACACTTTCTGATAAAAATACTAACCAGCAGTTTGAATTCAAACTATACATGAAATGGAAACTGCAAAGTACTCTGAAACAGCAAGCTATCTACACAGGTGTAATGCATGTGTTGTAAGCCTCTAGTTCTACCTTGGTAAACATATTTCTTTGAGGACTTGTAGTTTTATTGCGGGGATTGCTTTTCCCTGGAAGAGGTTGCAGGTGCCATCTTAGTTGAATAAAAAGACTTTAGACTGTTATTTCTGAAAAATAAATCTAGGGAAGTGTACTACAAAGGTTCCTTACTCCCAGCATCCAGTCTGTCTAGATTTTGAAAGAGAAAAATGTATATGTTGTGACGACTTTTTAAAATTAGTCTCTATAGATGTTGAATCTATAGGATAAATTTTATAAGATATAACATATTGATTTATTTTCTGTTGACTGAGTAATATGAGGAACTGTTACTCATGTATGAATACTTGAAAATCAGGTTTATTTTGTACCTCAGTACTCTTTAGATGTCAAATAATCTAGGACAACCTAACATTTTTGTATTCCCAAATACCTTAAGCACTCAGAAAGTACCTCTTTTTGATTCACATTTTGCCACTGTGTTCATGAACATTTCCAGTAATAGCATCATTTCAGCTTCTTAGTGTTGTCATTCTTAAAATAATATTCACCATAACGTATTTATTGTGTTTTGGCAAAACATAATAAAAATAATAATACTAATAATAAACACACAAAACAAAGCAAACTTTAATTTTTTACTAAAGTTTTCAATCTCAGACATAAAATAATATGTATTTCATTGCCAATTTTGTTTAAATACTTTTAAATTTAAAACTACGGGAATAGGATAAATATCACTTTGAGATTAAACAACGTTGGACAATGTTGTTTAATCTTTGAGATTAAACAACATTGGACAACCCCCATCATTTCTTGTCATTGTCTTCTACCAACTGGCATGTTCAATTTTATGTTTGCCTAAAATTCTTTGATATCTGCCTTCAGGTTTTCCTTATAACCTCAATTCTTGCCATAATCCTGGACAACATTCAGGATTTATTTTATTGTTATTTTCTTAATCTATATTTATCTATTTTTCTATATTTTCTATGTAATATTTTCTATTTTCCTATATTTTCTATATAATCTATATTTATCTATTAAAACATTTAAATTTTAGCATTGACATCAGTGATGACAATCTTCCATTTTCTTCTTATGTGTTATTCCTATAACACATTCCTGTAATCGATAATAGTTGGAGCTTGGATTTGAACTCCCAACCTCATAATATGAAATGCTCCCTTCAGCAGAAAAGAACTTGCTCCCTTCTTTACTGAGAGTGGAGAATCTATTAGATGATAAGTACCTTCTTTTCGGTATTTCCATTATAAATTCATTTTCCTTCCTCTGTTTCTCATTTTCTCTTGATATTGTCAGAATTCTACATGAGCACTGATATGGTTTGGCTGTGTCCCCACCAAAATATCATCTTGAATTCCCATATGTTGTGGGAGGAACTCAGTGAGAGGTAGTTGAATCATGGGGGCAGTTCTTTCGTGTGCTTTTCTTGTGATAGTGAGTAAGTCTCATGAGATCTGATGGTTATTATAGGGGGGCATTTTCCTGCACAAGCTTTCTCTTTGCCTGCTACCATCCATGTAAGACACTACTTGCTCCTCCTTGCCTCCCACCATGATTGTGAAGCTTCCTGAGCCATGTAGAACTGTAAGTTCAGTTAAACTACTTTCTTTTGTAAATTGCCCAGTCTTTATTAGAAGCATGAAAATGGACGAATACAAACACCTAATATATTATCCTCTTATGACTACACAGATTATTTTCTTTTATATGACCCACTTTCTCTTTATAGCTTCAGTTTTCCCTTCATTGGATCTTCTCCAATTATTGTTTTCAAATAACAATAATAATATTAATTATAATAAACTGCCATCTTTACAAATAAATGCCAAAATTATAACTCTCTACATATTACTCTAGGTTTCTGATCCTTACATTGTGAAGAATTTAAGGGTAGTTTATAATCAATACCCTCATTGTTTCTCTCCCTTTTTCTGTTTCATATAGTAAAATATGAGTTCTACCCACCTTTCCAATGAAATTGCTTACACTGGTATCACCAAAAAATGTGTTGGCCAATCCATTATAACGTTTTAGTTTCATATTTTTTCAGTATTTGGAAATATCCCTGTGCTAATTTTATACTGCTGCATAACACACTACCAAAAATTTAGTTACATACACTTATCATCTTTAAACAACATCCATTTATTATCTTAAACAGTTCTGTAGGTCATGGCATCTCTAGGTTATTTGCTGAGGGTTTTACACAGCTGAAATCAAAGCGTTGGCTGTGTTGCACTCCCATCTGGAAATCAGGTTCTTTTCCAAGATCATTCAGGTTGCTGGTTGAATTAAGAACATTATGGTTGGAGGAGAGAGGTTACTGTTTTTTTTGTTTGTTTGTTTGTTTGTTTCTTGCTATAAGACAGAGATCTTTGTCTTCTTCTGGGAGATACATCTTAGCTATAAGGGCTTATTCACAACATAGTAGCTTCCTTCTTCAAAGTCAGCAAGACAATCACCCTTCAATTTGTTATGGTAAAATTTTAAATAATAATAATCGTAAAAAGAGTGACTATACCATTATATTTGCCATATAAAGTAATCTAATCAGGGGAGACATCATTTATCATATTAACAGGTCCTGCCTACACTCAAGGGGAGGGGATCAAAGGACATTTCCACCACTGATTAGGAATCTTGGAGGCCATATTAGAATTCTTCCTACCACAGTTTCCTTTTTGGCATCTTCTATGTCTTTGGCTCCTCTGACACCACATTTTTATAATTTTCTTCCTTCCCCTTCAAATATGTCTTCAAGACACTTCTTTTTATGACCTTCCCTTAAAATATTTAATATCAATCATTCTTGAAGCCTACTGTCTCATCTATAACTTGATGCATCTAAAATCTATATCTCTATTCCTGTATGCTCTTGTGTTACAAATTATGAATCTAACCGCTTACTCTCCTTTGCCATATCCACTTGAATGAGCAAAAGAATATCAACATATGAAATGAACTCATCACTTCTTTCTCATACCTAACACACATGCACGTGTGCATGCTTGCATGCACACACATAATCTCTTCTTCAGTGGTGTTTTCAGTGAACGAAATAAAAACACCATTCAAATACTAGCCAATGCCAGAGGTCTGTGTTGCCCCTTGATTTCTCTTCTACCACTTACACAGCATGTCCAACCAATCATGAAGCACTTTTACTTTTACCTCTCTAATAACTCTGATCTACCCAATCGGAGTTACCAACATACTTGAGTTAATTAGATAAAAGTCTTCTAAACTAGTTTTGTCTCCACAGATTGATTCTAGAAGCAAATATTTGTTTATACTTTTTATCCTAAAACTCTTCAATGCTCTGTCTTTGAGCTCAGGGTAAAATGCAAACTTTTTGGAATGGGATTTAAAGACCCTCAACAATAGGTTGTCGATTATATCTCCAGTTTCGTCATTAGGCATTTCTCATCTGAACTCAGAAATTTTGCTACAAGTCTACTAAACTACTTGCAGATCCAGTAACATCTGTTTGTTTGTTTTCTCTAGACTACAGACCATGCCTTTGAACATGCTATTCCTTGTGATTGACTGGAACATCCTTTTCTCCTTTTTACCTGACTGACTTCTATTCCTGCTTGTAGTCACAATTTCATTCTTGGTGAGGGCCTTTTCTTACCATTCTACACTAAACATGGTTTGAAGATTGTTTTATGTGCTCCTCCCGGATAAAGCACTTAGATTATTATTAAAATTGCATTTTTTCTGTATTGTCCCTTAATAGAAATGAGCAGGTTTCTGCAGTGCTATAAATTAAATGGATATATCTTAAAGGATGTATAAGTTATAATCAAGAGAAAGGCAGGTAAAAGAAGTATATATAGAGAAATGTAAAGACATCATTAAAGTCACAAATACAGTGTGCTTGGGATGTATAAATAGTTCAGTAATTTGAGAGTATAAGATATAAAGTTCAAGGAGTAATTTGGAATGCTGAACTGAATCCACAGTGAGCAGGACCATTAATGCTTCAACTTAATCTGGTAGTCAGAGAGAAGCCACTAAAAATTCATAAACATTAACATGACGTAGCTCACCTTTCCTTTTAAATCTATCACATAAATGACTAGGTAAAAGATAGATTAATGGTAGCAATCTTCTAAGAAGACAGATTAGAAGATTATCAATACAACTGAGGTGAGAAATAATTAGGTCATGGAAAAATCAAGCTGGAGATACAAACACAGACTTAAAGAATAGAAGATTAAAGGTAAAATGTTAAAAGGAAGTTGTTTAACTTATCCTATGATTTAAACAAATATATGTATATATACACACACACACATATCTATATATATTCAGATATCTCTGCAATTTCTTGAAGGTGTATCTTATTTGAACAATATATATGTATTTCAAAGAACAATATATATGTACTTATATATTATATTATACATATAATATGTGCATTATATATATATAATATATAAATACATATATAGAGAGACAAAGAATAGAATACACATAATCAAAAAATAGCACAGTTATAGTCTGCATATTTCCTCAATACTTCCCCAATAAGGTTGAAACTACTTGATGAAGAGAACCATTATTTTTAAAAATTTTATAACATCTACTGTGAACCTTGAATTTTTGTAACACATATACACCCAAACACCCACAGACACAAAGACCTCTGAATAATTCTGCTTCAAATAGTACAATAAATGTTTTTAATTACTTTGACTATTAAATGAATTCATACTTTTTTATGTATTGTGCATATTGCAAGTTCAGTTTTTGAAAGCTATGCCCAGAGAATGCATTTGAGGTTCTTGACATGCGCCGTACTTTATGCACCATCAGGATTCCTCTTTGAGGCTATCTGCTTGTCTTAGTGTTCCCATTGTCTAAGCCAGCACTACTTGATAGAAATTTCTGTAATGATGGATATGTTCTATATCTATGCTATTTAAATATAGTATCCACTAATTATGTGTAGCTATTGAGCCCTTGAAATTTGGTTAGTGTGACTGAAAAATTGAATTTTTAATTTTATTTGATTTTAATTAACAAGATTAAACAGCCACTCATCACTAGTAGCTATATAGTGGACAGTACACACCTCGATTTTTAAGCACTGGACTTCTGACAGTTGGAAATTACTGGAATTTGAGTTGCTGTGATTTGATTCAACTAAATTAAAACTAAAAACGCATTTCTCAAACCTCCTTTGCATGCTTAAATTTATGCTTACAGCTGTAGAACAAAGGTGCAAAGAATTGAAAACTTCAGATTCTACCTTCAAAGAAGTCCATCGTCAGTTTTACGGACAAAAGCTTGTGGGCCAAATACAATCCGTCACCTGATTGTGGAAATACAATCTTTTTGGAACATAGCCATGCCCTTCCTTATATATAGTCTCTGGCTGCTTTTGTGGTACAGAACAGGTGTGAATGGCTACAACTCAGGCTACACAGACCTCAAAGCCTAAAATATTTGCTATCTGGCTCTATACAGAGAAAGTTTGCTAGCCCTAGTCTAGTGGGTCAGAGCTGTGAAAACAAACAATTACAATGAAGTACAACAAAGCTAACTATAGAAATGGGGATAAAGTACAGAGAGGCATTACGGCAGGGCCTGATTGACTCTGGCTGAGTTGTCTGAGAAAGGAATCAAAGAGAAGTAATGTCTGAAATAATTCTGATTGATGAGTAAGAGTTCACCGGAACAGAATTAAAGGGAGGGTTTGATGAGTCTCTCTGTATTTAGTGAATGGAAAATAAATGGAAAATAAAATAATCTCACCATTTATAAATACACCCCCCCAAACATATATATATATATATGTGTGTGTGTGTGTGATTTATACATATATACTATATATATATTTGTGGAATATGCATATATAACACTAGTGAGAAAAATTCATTTTTCTCAATGAATGAATGAACGAGACAAATGAATATTTTCTCACTACTGTTAATAAATTTAACACTAAAGGGAAATTATTAGAAAGTCTATATTGAAAAGGTCTTAAATCTTTATGACTTATTTACTGATAGTTACTAATATTAAATGAAATAACATGTTTTATGTTAATTTATATATTTTCTGGAGTTACAATTGAATATTAATTTTTTAAAGCCATTAACCCTCAAAAGGAAGACTTCCTAATGGCACGCTGTCATTGTTTTTTATGATGTGTGAAGGAATACAGGAATATAGGCACATCATGGACAACATGTTTTTCATGTCATTGGCTAAAATGTGAAGATGACCTACAAGAAGATATTTATGACTGAACAAGAAAAGGGTATTATAATATCTAGAACTCAGGCTACACAGAACTTAGTGGCTCAAAACAGGCGTATTGAGTTGAAATTTGAAGCATGAGGAAATCTGAAGTCACTATTATAATAGATATTTTAATATCAACATGATTTGCATTCCATGTAATTCATTTTTTAAAGAAAATAAAAATTCAACTAATCCGAACCATTCATCTTTATTATTATTATTATTTTATCTTTACTAGATATTTGCTTTGCTTTGCTGCAGTTATTTCACACTTCTACCTTTGAGTAGAAGTGTGAAATAACTATGCCCAGATTTTTAAGTGAGCCCATCAATCCTGTATTGCTCAAGTCAATTTAGTTATATTTATATTACTGTTATATTACTTAAAGACATCTTGATGCAAAGATGTACAATATATGAGTAGCTTTCAAATAAAGTTGCGTATCAAACCTTATTTATTGTGACAGGACAGGGACACCTTATCTTCCTATGGATATGAACAAAGTGTGACATTACCTTCATAGTGCTGCAGCCATTTGGTGACCCTGAGAGAAGACAGTCTAAGAATGAAGTCAACATATGGAAGAGGGCAGAGAAGAAAATACAGAAAGCTAAGCCTGAACCCTACTGATCATTACCTCAAGCCCTCTCTATGCCCAGATTTTTAAGTGAGCCCATCAATCCTGTATTGCTTGAATCAATTTAGTTATATTTATATTACTGTTATATTACTTAAAGACATCTTGATGCAAAGATGTACAATATATGAGTAGCTTTCAAATAAAGTTGCGTATCAAACAAAACCCTATGTCTAATTTTGAAATTACAATCTAAATGACTACAGAACCTGTTTTAGTTTTATTTTTGGGAATAATAGCATTTGCTCCTGTACAACCATTTTTATCCCCTACGGTCTCCTTGGAGATGCATAAACTTTCCGCTTTATAATTATGTTGGATTAAAATTTTCTATGCCTTACTAAAATGTAAATGCTACCTTCATTTTAAGGAAATTATTAAGGAAGGGAAAAAAATTGCCAGGTGATTTTAATGAGAAAATAGAATTCAAAAATATTTGAAATAGTGTGTTTAAGAACAGTGGGGGGTGGAGAGATGATGTTAAACTATAATACTAAGTAGGTAAGAGGAAATATAAGGCCACCTGGAGAATGTGCATGTGTGTGTGTATTCACATGTATGTGTGTTTCCTCGTGTTGATTGTTGTAGGGAAGGTAATGATAGAAAAATGTGATACTAAAATTTAAAAAAAATCCTTAAATCACAAGAGTTGATTAATTCAATGTCTTATATAAGAAAAGGTTAATGATTGCAGATAAAGGCTGTAATTCTAGGGGCAAATAAATATTTAATAACTGTTTGCATTTGGAATTTCAGGAGTACCATAATTTTATTATTATTATTATTATACTTTAAGTTCTAGGGTACATGTGCATAACGTGCAGATTTGTTACATATGTATACTTGTGCCATGTTGGTGTGCTGAACCAATCAACTCGTCAGCACCCATCAACTCGTCATTTATATCAGGTATAACTCCCAATGCAATCCCTCCTCCCTCCCCCTCCCCGTGATAGGCCCCGGTGTGTGATGTTCCCCTTCCCAAGTCCAAGTGATCTCATTGTTCAGCTCCCACCTATGAGTGAGAACATGCGGTGTTTGGTTTTTTGTTCTTGCGAGAGTTTGCTGAGAATGACGGCTTCCAGCTGCATCCATGTCCCTACAAAGGACATGAACTCATCCTTTTTTATGGCTGCATAGTATTCCATGGTGTATATGTGCCACATTTTCTTAATCCAGTCTGTCACAGATGGACATTTGGGTTGATTCCAAGTCTTTGCTATTGTGAATAGTGCTGCAATAAACATGCGTGTGCATGTGTCTTTATAGCAGCATGATTTATAATCCTTTGGGTATATACCCAGTAATAAGATGGCTGGGTCATATGGTACTTCTAGTTCTAGATCCTTGAAGAATTGCCATACTGTTTTCCATAATGGTTGAACTGGTTTACAATCCCACCAACAGTGTAAAAGTGTCCGTATTTCTCCACAACCTCTCCAGCACCTGTTGTTTCCTGACTTTTTAATGATTGCCGTTCAAACTGGTGTGAGATGGTATCTCATTGTGGTTTTGATTTGCATTTCTCTGATGGCCAGTGATGATGAGCATTTTCTCATGTGTCTGTTGGCTGTATGAATGTCTTCTTTTGAGAAATGTCTGTTCATATCCTTTGCCCACTTTTTGATGGGGTTGTTTGTTTTTTTCTTGTAAATTTGTTTGAGTTCTTTGTATGTTCTGGATTTTAGCCCTTTGTCAGATGAGTAGATTGCAAACATTTTCTCCCCTTCTGTAGGTTACCTGTTCACTCTGATGGTAGTTTCTTTTGCTGTGCAGAAGCTCTTTAGTTTAATTAGATCCCATTTGTCAATTCTGGCTTTTGTTGCCATTGCTTTTGGTGTTTTAGACATGAAGTCCTTGCCCATGCCTATGTCCTGAATGGTATTACCTAGGTTTTCTTCCAGGGTTTTTATGGTATTAGGTCTAACATTTAAGTCTCTAATCCATCTTGAATTAATCTTCATATAAGGGGTAAGGAAAGGATCCAGTTTCAGCTTTCTACTTATGGCTAGCGAATTTTCCCAGCACCATTTATTAAATAGGGAATCCTTTCCCCATTTCTTGTTTCTCTCAGGTTTGTCAAAGATCAGATGGCTGTAGATGTGTGGTATTATTTCTGAGGACTCTGTTCTATTCCATTGGTCTATATCTCTGTTCTGGTACCAGTACCATGCTGTTTTGGTTACTGTAGCCTTGTAGTATAGTTTGAAGTCAGGTAGCGTGATGCCTCCAGCTTTGTTCTTTTGACTTAGGATTGTCTTGGCAATGCGGGCTCTTTTTTGGTTCCATATGAACTTTAAAGCAGTTTTTTCCAATTCTGTGGAGAAACTCATTGGTAGCTTCATGTGGATGGCATTGAATCTATAAATAACCTTGGGCAGTATGGCCATTTTCACGATATTGATTCTTCCTATCCATGAGCATGGTATGCTATTCCATTTGTTTGTGTCCTCTTTTATTTCACTGAGCAGTGGTTTGTAATTCTCCTTGAAGAGGTCCTTTACATCCTTTGTAAGTTGGATTTCTAGGTATTTTATTCTCTTTGAAGCAATTGTGAATGTAAGTTCATTCATGATTTGGATTTCTTTTGTCTGTTACTGGTGTATAAGAATGCTTGTGATTTTTACACATTAATTTTGTATCCTGAGACTTTGCTGAAGTTTCTTATCAGCTTAAGGAGATTTTGGACTGAGACGATGGGGTTTTCTAAATATACAATCATGTCATCTGCAAACAGGGACAATTTGACTTCTTCTTTTCCTAACTGAATACCCTTGATTTATTTCTCTTGCCTGATTGCCCTAGCCAGAACTTCTAACACTGTGTTGAATAGGAGTGGTGAGAGAGGGCATCCCTGTCTTGTGCCAGTTTTCAAAGGGATTTTTTCCAGTTTTTGTCCATTCAGTATGATATTGGCTGTGGGTTTGTCGTAAATAGCTCTTATTATTTTGAGATATGTTCCATCAATACCAAATTTATTGAGGGTTTTTAGCATGAAGGGCTGTTGAATTTTGTCAAAGGCCTTTTCTGCATCTATTGAGATAATCATATGGTTTTTGTCTTTGGTTCTGTTTATATGCTGGATTACGTTTATTGATTTGTGTATGTTGAACCAGCCTTGCATTCCAGGGATGAAGCCCACATGATCATGGTGGATAAGCTTTTTGCTGTGTTGCTGGATGCGGTTTGCCAGTATTTTATTGAGGATTTTTGCATCGATGTTCATCAGGGATATTGGTCTAAAATTCTCTTTTTTTGTTGTGTCTCTGCCAGGCTTTGGTATCAAGATGATGTTGGCCTCATAAAATGAGTTAGAGAGGATTCCCTCTTTTTCTATTGATTTGAATAGTTTCAGAAGGAATGGTACCATCTCCTCCTTGTACCTCTGGTAGAATTCAGCTGTGAATCCATCTGGTCCTGGACTTTTTTTGGTTGGTAGGCTATTAATTATTGCCTCAATTTCAGAGCCTGCTATTGGTCTATTCAGGGATTCAACTTCTTCCTGGTTTAGTCTTGGAAGAGTGTAAGTGTCCAGGAAATTATCCATTTCTTCTAGATATTCTAGTTGATTTGCGTAGAGGTGTTTATAGTATTCTCTAATGGTAGTTTGTATTTCTGTGGGGTCAGTGGTGATATCCCCTTTATCATTTTTTTTATTGTGTCTATTTGATTCTTCTCTCTTTTCTTCTTTATTAGTCTTGCTAGCGGTCTATCAATTTTGTTGATTTTTTCAAAAAACCAACTCCTGGATTCATTGATTTTTTGGAGGGTTTTTTGTGTCTCTATCTCCTTCAGTTCTTCTCTGATCTTAGTTATTTCTTGCCTTCTGCTAGCTTTTGAATATGTTTGCTCTTGCTTCTCTGGTTCTTTTAATTGTGATATTAGAGTGTCCATTTTAGATCTTTCCAGCTTTCTCTTGTGGGCATTTAGTGCTATAAATTTCCCTCTACACACTGCTTTCAATGTGTCCCAGAGATTCTGGTATGTTGTATCTTTGTTCTCATTGGTTTCAAAGAACATCCTTATTTCTGCCTTCATTTCATTATGTACCCAGTAGTCATTCAGGAGCAGGTTGTTCAGTTTCCATGTAGTTGAGCGGTTTGGATTGAGTTTCTTAGTCCTGAGTTCTAGTTTGATTGCACTGTGGTCTGAGAGACAGTTTGTTATAATTTCTGTTCTTGTACATTTGCTGAGGAGTGCTTTACTTCCAATTATGTGGTCAATTTTGGAATAAGTGCGATGTGGTGCTGAGAAGAATGTATATTCTCTTGATTTGGGGTGGAGAGTTCTGTAGATGTCTATTAGGTCTGCTTGCTGCAGAGATGAGTTCAACTCCTGGATATCCTTGTTAACTTTCTGTCTCGTTGATCTGTCTAATGTTGACAGTGGGGTGTTGAAGTCTCCCACTATTGTTGTATGGGAGTGTAAGTCTCTTTGTAAGTCTCTAAGGACTTGCTTTATGAATCTGGGTACTCCTGTATTGGGTGCATATATATTTAGGATAGTTAGCTCTTCCTGTTGAATTGATCCCTTTACCATTATGTAATGGCCTTCTTTGTCTCTTTTGATCTTTGATGGTTTAAAGTGTGTTTTATCAGAGACTAAGATTGCAACCCCTGTTCTCCATTTGCTTGGTAGACCTTCCTCCATCCCTTAGTTTTGAGCCTATGTATGTCTCTGCATGTGAGATGGGTCTCCTGAATACAGCAAACTGATGGGTCCTGACTCTTTATCCAGTTTGCCAGTCTGTGTCTTTTAATTGCAGCATTTAGTCCATTGACATTTAAGGTTAATATTGTTATGTGTGAACTTGATCCTGCCATTATGATATTAACTGGTTATTTTGCTCGTTAGTTGATGCAGTTTCTTCCTAGCCTCGATGGTCTTTACATTTTGGCATGCTTTTGCAATGGCTAGTACCAGTTGTTCATTTCCATGTTTAGTGCTTCCTTTAGGGTCTCTTGTAAGGCAGGCCTGGTGGTGACAAAATCTCTAAGCATTTACTTATCTGTAAAGGATTTTATTTCTCCTTGACTTATGAAACTTAGTTTGGCTGGATATGAAATTCTAGGTTGAAAATTCTTTTCTTTAAGAACGTTGAATATTGGCCCCCACTCTCTTCTGGCTTGTAGAGTTTCTGCTGAGAGATCTGCTGTTAGTCTGATGGGCTTCCCTTTGTGGGTAGCCTGACCTTTCTCTCTGGCTGCCCTTAAAATTTTTCCCTTCATTTCAACTTTGGTGAATCTGGCAATTATGTGTCTTGGAGTTGCTCTTCTCGAGGAGTATCTTTGTGATATTCTCTGTATTTACTGAATTTGAATGTTGGCTTGCCCTACTAGGTTGGGGAAGTTCTCCTGTATGATATCCTGAAGAGTGTTTTCCAACTTGGTTCCATTTTCCCCCTCACTTTGAGGCACTCCAATCAGAAGTAGATTTGGTCTTTTTACATAATCCCATACTTCTTGCAGGCTTTATTCATTTCTTTTTCTTTTTTTTTCTTTAGATTTCTCTTCTCACTTCATTTCATTCATTTGATCCTCAGTCGCTGATACTCTTTCTTCCAGTTGATCGAGTCGGTTACTGAAGCTTGTGCATTTGTCACGTATTTCTCGTGTCATGGTTTCCATCTCTGTCAGTTCGTTTATGGCCTTCTCTGCATTAATTATTCTAGTTTTCAATTCTTCCACTCTTTTTTCAAGATTTTTAGTTTCTTTGCCCTGGGTTCGTAATTCCTTCTTTAGCTCTGAGAAGTTTGATGGACTGAAGCCTTCTTCTCTCATCTCGTCAAAGTCATTCTCCGTTCAGCTTTGATCCGTTGCTGGCGATGAGCTGCATTCCTTTGCATGGGGAGATGTGCTCTTATTTTTTGAATTTCCAGCTTTTCTGCCCTGCTTTTTCCCCATCTTTGTGGTTTTATCTGCCTCTGGTCTTTGATGATGGTGACGTACTGATGGGGTTTTAGTGTGGGTGTCCTTCCTGTTTGTTAGTTTTCCTTCTAACAGTCAGGACCCTCAGCTGTAGGTCTGTTGGAGATTGCTTGAGGTCCACTCCAGACCCTGTTTGCCTGGGTATCAGCAGCAGAGGCTGCAGAAGATAGAATATTGCTGAACAGCGAGTGTGCCTGTCTGATTCTTGCTTTGGAAGCTTCCTCTCAGGGGTGTACTCCATCCTGTGAGGTGTGGGGTGTCAGACTGTCCCTAGTGGGGGATGTCTCCCAGTTAGGCTACTCAGGGGTCAGTGACCCACTTGAGCAGGCAGTCTGTCCATTCTCAGATCTCAACCTCCGTGTTGGGAGATCCACTGCTCTCTTCAAAGCTGTCAGACAGAGTCATTTGCATTTGCAGAGGTTTCTGCTGCTTTGTTGTTGTTGTTGTTGTTGTTTAGCTGTGCCCTGTCCCCAGAAGTGGAGTCTACAGAGACAGGCAGGGCTCCTTGAGCTGCTGTGAACTCCACCCAGTTCGAGCTTCCCAGGGTTTTGTTTACCTATTTAAGCCTCAGCAATGGCAGGTGCCCCTCCCCCAGCCTCACTGCTGTCTTGTAGTTAGTTCGCAGACTGCTGTGCTAGCAATGAGGGAGGCTCCGTGGGCAGGTGTTGGACCCTCCCGGCCAGGTGTGGAATATAATCTCCTGGTGTGCCCGTTTGCTAAAACCCTTTGTAAAGCGCAGTATTGGGGTGGGAGTTACCTGATTTTCCAGGTGTTGTGTGTCTCAGTTCCCCTGGCTAGGAAAAGGAATTCACTTTCCCCTTGCGCTTCCCAGGTAAGGTGATGCTTTGCTCTGCTTCAGCTCTTGCTGGTAGGGCTGCAGCAGCTGACCAGCACCGATTGTCCGGCACTCCCTAGTGAGATGAACCCAATACCTCAGTTGAAAATGCAGAAATCACCTGTCTTCTGTGTTGCTCGCGCTGGTAGCTGGAGACTGGAGCTGTTCCTATTCAGCCATCTTGCTCCACCCCCCAAGAGTACCATATTTTTCAGAGGAATTTAGAATTACAGAACTTACCACGAAAGTCAAATATGTTTTAAAATGACTTTTTTTTCAAACCTACCAATATTTCTTTACATATATGCATCAAAATTTGCTTTTGCAATATTATGCTTTTAAAACATATCATTATTAGTATCATCATCATCATTTATTTTACTTTGCAAAGCATTGTAACTAGATAAATGATGGAATTGCATTCATAGCATAAAGTGAAAATGAAATATAAAGTTATCAAATAGCAGGTATATAGCTAAGGAATGGTAATACAACATTTATCTTTGAATTTTTCAATCTGTATTTAGAATGCCAGTGTGTCATTGAAAAGGCCCCATATATTGATAGCATTAACACCTTATTTTTTGAATAGTAGTTAAATATAAAAAATTCGACATTCTTGAAAGTTATTTAAAAAATACTATATTAACAGCTATTAAGATGGATATTGTGAGAGAAAGTCTACCTGTGCACCATGAAGAACTCGTGTATGTACTGTTACTACATTTTGCATTTTTTTTACATAGCTTGATTTAGGTTAATTACATATATATTTGCATATAATGTTGGTTATAAACATATGTTTCAAAGTGACTTTTGTGAATTGCTGATCATGCAAAATTCTCTGCACCGTGATTGGTGTTCTGAATTTTTTTAAAAAGATACATATATTCTGTTCTTGGATTCTACAATAGACTTTGACATATTAAAGGTTCTGATAAGCTCAACAGTAAAGAAACTAATTAAACAACATTCAATAAAACATTGCTTAAACTTATTTGTCAAGAAAATATTTTCCCTTAAATAACACTAACATCTATCATTTGGAATGCTCAATTCATCAAATAGACTATTAAATCTTTCATTTTGAATAAAAGGATTTCCAATTTCCTTGTCTGGTTTTGCTTCTGAGATACATTGGCTCAGATAGTTTCACCATAAATAGTGATTTTTGCAACTTGTTTTAACCTCAACAGTAGATCTTGTTCTTTTGACTTAAGAGAAGCACTACTTCTATATGTACCACATCATACTGGCTTCCTTTTGTTAAGGTAATATGCATGCTCTAAATTCCAAGATAGGTATTAAAAGTATATAATTTTAAAAGGTACACCAAGGACATTGGATAGATTCTTTTGATTTTTTTTAACATTTGTACATGGATATTTGCCTAAGAGTATTTTCCTGTATAGTAAAACTTGCCCTTTGATGTAAAAGAAAGATGTGTGGTATGTGTGTGTGTGTGTGCACGTCTGTATTAATATTTCGGGGTTTCTCCAACCAATGCCATCAACATAAATTTCTTACGTGATCATTATTTGTTTTTCTTAATTCAATCTCATTCAGACCAGTATAATACAAACGTTAGATAGGGAGGAGCAAATCTGTCTAAGTCACGCTGAGTAGATTTAAAGAATTTGAGGATTTAATGCTGAATGTCAGAGTCAGATTACATAAAAATCTTGAAATTCCAAAGCAAGATTTCTTCAGTAAGATAGTGTCAATGTAAAGAATATCATATTATGAACTTCATTCCAGCTACACATACAAAACATTTTCATTCAGAAAATGTCATGCACATTTAAAAGGAAGATTGATAAAATACATCATATGAAGTCTTTCTTGGAAAACAAGGCTGAGGAGCTGTCTGGATCCTCACTGCAAAGTGAAATGTCCTCTTTGTTGGGAATATAAACAAAACAATAATATACTATCATGCTCTAACTGAAAATACATATGGCTAAATAACTAATCATATAAATATTATAGTTCTTCTCAAAAATCACTAATAAAAATAATACATATTTCTTTCTTCCACTCATATTTATTCATTGCGTATGTGTTCTACTTCATAGAGTAAATGAATGTGTACAATGAAAAGAAACAGGGGAGAAGTAAACCATCAAATAAATAATATTTTTGGAGAAAATTAGCAATGTCAGACATATAATATGCTCGAGGGGTAATTCTTATTAGTTATTTATAGTTATGCCAATTATTACATATAAAATGATCAACTAAATTATTCAATTTGGTGCATTAAAGGATCGATAGTCATACTTTTTAGCGGTACAGTTGTAGTACAAAACATTGGTATTTGAAAGTCAAAGATATCTGAGTTGGAGTTCTTGCTCTACCTCTTATTTAGAATTACTAAGTGTTCTGTGTTTCAATATTTGAGTCAAAATAAAGGGAATAACTTCAGACCTTTTAGCTCTTGTGATAATTTTCTTAAAATATTAGTACATTAAGGTTGCTTCTAATGCTAGCTCATTTTCTTATTCTCCTTCCCTTTTTAGCCATTGGTCCCTCCAACTCATCCTGGAGTTTTTTGTTTTGTTTGTTTAATTTTTACATTGCCAACATAAGCTTATGGAGTATGAGTGTAGTTTTGTTACATGGATATATTGCACAGTGGTGAACTTTGGGCTTTTACTGTAACCATTGCACGATTAGTGTATGTTGTGCTGATTTAGTGATTACTCATCCCTCATCCCCCTGTCAGCCTTCCAACCTACTGAGTCTCCAGTGAGTGTTATTCCACACTCTAACTTGCAATTTCATTTCCATTTCATTCCTCTCTTTTTCTTTCCTTAATTACTTCGCTGTAGAGTAAAACACACTGCTTGGTCTAATATTTTTTTATAATAAAAATATAAATTGAGTTCGGGATTTTTTTTTTAGCTGTGTGTCAAATGTTGCTAAATATTTAATGAGGCTATATGAAATTCATTTTTGTCCAGACTGAAGTTCCAAGGACTGCATGTTTTAAATATATGTATCACATGCCTTACATCTTTAATGTATTCCCAATATATTCTTTTTTTTTGTAATCCCATTGTCTTCACCTAGAGTCTGAGCTGATATTTTCTCTTAACCAGGTGGTCTTTTTCACAAATGAGTTGATTTTTTATTTTTAACACTTATAACTATGAAATGTTAGGTTTTATCAAATGTAACTGTGATGCCAGTTACCACCCTGACAGGTGATAAGTGTTTTTATTAAAATGTTTGTGGAATAATTTATCTATATAGAGTTTGATGCGTGATTTTTGAAATTCCACAATATGTTATTTTCAAAATCACTTGAGCTTAAGGAAAAATATACAAAGCTTCAATTAAGAGATGTAATTCATTATATCATACATGTGCTATTAGTTACTATTGCAATAGTAGCTATGAATTTATATTAATACTATTACACAATATTAGCAGCAAGTCAGTATCATTTAATTGTTTTAGCTTTTAATTTTGGGCTATTTGGTAAGAGGGTCTGAATAACTTGTCTGCCCAATATTTCTGGAAATTTCTTCATTTCAAGTCTTTTAACAAACAATTAAAAATTTACACAATTGTATCCTATAATGTATAGTGATTTTATTCATTCTTCTTCCAGAGTGACAGACCTTCATCTGATAAATATTTTAGTCTTATTTTGACATCTACTAAATTACTGAAATGCATTGAGCTGATTCTTTTGAAGTATTAATTGATACTTGAAATGCAATTCATTATCTAAAGGAAATTTGACTCAGTCCAATGAGACATTAGAAATGAAAAGCACTTCAATATATCTAACAAACTCCTTGTTTTACTAACTAAGCAACAGAGAGATTAAGGAGTTATCTCCTCTTTTTTTTTTTCTCTAATTGCAATTTAATATGTCTTTCCTGTATAATTATTTAATACTAATAATTTATATTTTTGAAGGTTTCAAATTACTGGCCAGTACCTTTTTTCCTGATGAATGAATCCTCTGAGAAGACAAAGTTATTTAAAACTATATACCAAGCAACAATATTGCAAAAATCTCTGAATTCCCTTAAAAATGATGACTCATTCAGAAAACATGATTTTTCATATTTATTCCTGATGCCACATTGAAATTTTTGGATGCTGATGGCCATTGATGTAAGCAAGAAAAAATATTTTTTAAATGCAGTGCAATTTACTTAAAACTATTTTGCGTTTCTCTTTCTTACATGTTTACAATTTTGAAAGACCTTTTATTTTTAATTTTGTGAAAGTAATAACCAGAAACTTTGAGAAAGCCCAACCTTATATGGAAGAACGTTTCTAGATATGTGAAGGAATTGTGTAGAATGTATTTTTTCATCTCTATTTAAAAAGAATAGAAATAACTCTTTGTCTTTTATAATCGCTAGGTAAATAACAGGTCTGAGAGTTGAGATATGGAGTCAAAAACAAAGTGAAAGAAAAATTCAGGTAAAACTAACAATCATACGTTTTCTACTTATTTGACCTGGGTAGTATCCTTGGGCCTAGTTTTACTATTAGTAAAATGGAAACAATGATTTCTGCTACATAGATATGCACTTTAAATGTAATAGTCATTACGGAAATGTGTTTGTCACAATCATGCAAATGATGATTTTCAATAATAAGTGATATTAAACTTTGTACAACTCCTGGAGATATTATCTAGCACTTCAGTCTATGATCTACTCTCTTTGTTTTGAATCGTTAATTACCAATAACTATTTTCCAGTGTGGCATAATTGATCCATGAGGTAATTCAGTTGATACATTTCACTACCTGTCTGTTTGGATATTATCTATATTAGCAGCCCATGGAATAGGTCATTATTTAGGATTTTAATAAATCTTACTTATATAGCCAAAACTTTAATACATATTTCCATCATAGCTCCCTTTTAAAAAAAATCTGGTTTTCTTCACAAGATTATGATATTGGTGGTTAAAGAACATGCATTACTTGTCTTTGGATTTCCTAAAACATTCTAGAGCCTGCCAAAAAATGGGTGCCAAATACATACTGTAAAATTAAATAATAACTTCATGAACTATTTACAGGAAATGATATATATTATCACATACAATGCTAGCAATAATCGAATTGTTTTTCTTTTAAGGAAGTCTAATAAAACATTCCAAGACTTCATTGATCTATACTAAAGGACAAGGTTACAAGATAATATTTACATTATGGGACCAGTTACAAATTCTTTCTCACCCTTCAGGTCTAAGATAACTTGTGCTACACTGAATTGCAAGCTTCAATGTGGTGTGATATAGAAAGAAACCTGGATTTCATAGCTTTCAAATAATACTTTCATAAATTTGTAACCAATTATCTTTAGCGGTCATCTGCAAAATTTCAGAATGTCAAAGCTCATCAGCAAGCTCATATTTACTCTCTATAGTGTCATAGCAATATCGTAAAGACATTACAATTTTAAAACTTTGCATGGTAATTATAATAATAAATGAAAAAGTAATCATTTAAAAATACAGAGAAGAGGAGAATGGACAATAATAAGCTTAAATGTTTTGAACATAATATATAGCATACATCCTATTTTTATGCTGGGATACACTGCTTCTGTTGTGAAATAAAATTTGTAGTTTGCTTAGCAGAGCAGAAAGCAATTCAACATGAATTGATAGAATATTGTAAAAAACATTCTAGCTGGCTAAAACTTCAAGAACAACATATTACCCAAGCTGGTATATGACCAAAACACTAGGATTTAATGGCTGTATATCATTTTTGTGTTTGTTTTGTGAAAATTGCCTGAGGTTCTGTGGTTATTCCTATTCCAGTTTGAAATATATCTCCATTCTCCATCAGAAAAAGCAAAAGATGCAGAATTATGTAATGAACCATGTAGCAAAAGGAAAAAGGACCCATTTTTGAGATTTAACAAAAATGCTCTTATCTATATAAATTATTTTCCTGAAAGTGATGTTAAAACATGAAGACCCAGTGAGTCTCACTCAATTTTCCTAAACAAAATGGGACAGTTTTCATAATTTTCTAAGCAAAAAACTGAGCCTTACTTTATTTTAATCTACCTTTCTTTTCCTTCCTTCCTTTTCCTTCCTTCCCTTCCTTTCCTTCCTTCCCTTCCTTTTCCCTTCCTTCCCATCCTTCCTTTTCTAAAACTTTCTGTTATTTATTTATTTAGTAAGGAGTAAATTCTACTCTAAAAGATTACACTCTCAGTTATTAAATATAGTAGCAGTTTTGCTTCAGTGATGTCAGAATCACCACGTAAATCAGATATTTTTAAAAGTACATACAAATACACATCCCTACACCCACACACACTCAGAGTCTTATGAAGGTAAATACTGCCGAGAAAGATGAGCCTTAGTGTTGCTCGGAGCCAGAGGTCTACAGTTCATAGGCTCAATTCCCATTATATTTACATTACATTTAAGAATCTGCTGGGTGTGGTGGCCTACATCTATAATCCTAGCACTTTGGGAGGCCAAGGTAGATGGATTACTTGAGGTTGGGAGTTCAAGACCAGCCTGGCCAAGAAGTTGGTGTAGCCATAAGTAGAAAGCTGAAACTGGATCCTTTCCTTACTCCTTATACAAAAATTAATTCAAGATGTATTAGAGACTTAAATGTTAGACCTAATACCATAAAAACCCTAGAAGAAAACCTAGGTAATACCATTCAGGACATAGACATGGGCAAGGACTTCATGTCTAAAACACCAGAAGCAATGGCAACAAAAGCCAAAATTGACAAATGGGATCTAATTAAACTAAAGAGCTTCTGCACAGCAAAAGAAACTACCATCAGAGTGAGCAGGCAACCTACAGAATGAGAGAAAATGTTTGCATCTACTCATCTGACAAAGGGCTAATATCCAGAACCTACAAAGAACTCAATCATATTTACAAGAAAGAAACAAGCAACCCCATCAAAAAGTGGGCAAAGGATATGAACAGACACTTCTCAAAAGAAGACATTCATACAGCCAACAGACACATGAGAAAATGTTCATCATCACTTGCCATCAGAGAAATGCAAATCAAAACCACAATGAGATACCATCTCACACCAGTTAAAATGGCAATCATTAAAATGTCAGGAAACAACAGGTGCTGGAGAGGATGTGGAGAAATAGAAACACTTTTACACAGTTGGTGGGACTGTAAACTAGTTCAACCATTGTGGAAAACAGTGTGGCGATTCCTCAAGGATCTAGAACTAGAAATACCATTTGACCCAGCCATCCCATTACTGAGGATATACCCAAAGGATTATAAGTCATGCTGCTATAAAGACACATGCACACGTATGTTTATTGTGGCACTATTCACAATAGCAAAGACTTGGAATCAACCCAAATGTCCATCAGTGACAGACTGGATTAAGAAAATGTGGCTGGGCCGGGCGCGGTGCCTCAGCCTCAAGCCTGTAATCCCAGCACTTTGGGAGGCCGAGACGGGCGGATCACGAGGTCAGGAGATCAAGACCATCCTGGCTAACACAGTGAAACCCCGTCTCTACTAAAAAATACAAAAATCTAGCTGGGCGAGGTGGCGGGCGCCTGTAGTCCCAGCTACTTGGGAGGCTGAGGCAGGACAATAGCATAAACCCGGGAGGCGGAGCTTGCAGTGAGCTGAGATCTGGCCACTGCACTCCAGCCTGGGCGACAGAGCGAGACTCCGTCTCAAAAAAAATAAAATAAAATAAAAAGAAAATGTGGCACTTATACACCATGGAATACTATGCAGCCATAAAAAAAGGATGAATTTATGTCCTTTGTAGGGACATTGGTGCAGCTGGAAACCATCATTCTCAGCAAACTAGCGCAAGAACAGAAAACCAAATACCACATATTCTCACTCATAGGTGGGAATTGAACAATGAGATCACTTGGACACAGGAAGGGGAACATCACACACGGGGTCCTATTGTTGGGGAGCGGGGGATGGATAGCATTAGGAGATATACCTAATGTAAATGATGATTTAATGGGTGCAGCACACCAATATGGCACATGTATACATATGTAACAAACCTGCACATTGTACACATGTACCCTAGAACTTAAAGTATAAAAAATAAAATAAAAAATAAAAAGACAGTGGTGTACTATGGTTTTGTATTTTTAGTCTCTACTAAAAACAAACAAACAAAAATAGCCAGGTGCAGTGCCACATGCCTTTAATCGCAGCTACTGGAGAGGCTGAGGCAGGAGAATCTCTTGAACCACGGAGGCAGAGGTCGCAAGGAGCCTAGATCACACCAGTGCACTGCACTCCAGCCTGGGCTACAGAGTGAGACTTCATCTCAAAAAAAATAAAAAAATAAAAAAAAGAGTAATCATTTTGAATGATATGGTTTGGCTGTGTTCCCACCCAAATCTCCTCTTGAATTATAAGTCCCACAATTCCCACATGTGGTGGGAAGAACCTGATTGGAGGTGATTGAATTATGGAGCGGGTCTTTCTTGCACTGTTCTCGTGATAGTGAATGACTTTCATGAGTGCTGATGGTTTTAATAAGAGAAGTTTCCCTGTACGCGTTCTCTTTTTGCCTGCTGCCATCCATGTAAGATGTGATTTGATACTCCTTGCCTTCCACCATGATTCTGAGGCCTCCCCAGCCATGTGGAACTGTGAGTCCAATTAAACCTCTTTCTTTTGTAAATTGTCCAGTCTCAGGTATGTCTTTATCAGCAGAGTGAAAATGAACTAATATAGCTCTCTGTAAGGAATTTTACTTGAAAATTGGGAACCTAGGTTGATTATTAAGGAATTATGACTCCAGAATAAGAATAGTGGGTTTGTGTGAAAGAAAGGCATGAGATTCAAGATAATCCTGTTTTTTTCTAAAGTAGGGTTGTGAGTACCACAAATGATGATCTTTGAGTAAGGAAAGATGCACACGCTGATTGTCTAAGACTATTTCTTTTTCCTCTTTTAAAGATAATAGTTAATTTTTTTAAAAAGTTATGTTTAATGCTTATGCCAAACAAATACAAGCAAAAAGGAAGAGAGAAAAAAAGAAGAGATCATAAAATGTGTACAATGAAGCAGGAAAAGCTATATATATATTCATTTTTATTACATCATGAATTACATTGAGAAAATCCCAGATTTATGCATTGTCAAGGACAAAAGAGTGGTGTCTACTTCCAGCATAATGAGGAACATAAGTCACTGGACTAAACGTAATGCTGTAAAAAAGCTAAATCTTGCTTATCTCTGGTTCACTGATTTGTACAAGATTAGAGGACACTATCTGGACCTGTAGGCTTTCTTTTCCTTTCTTTGTGTAAATAACATTCCTGAAGCATTTTAGTAACCCATTAGACACAGTATGACTGACTTGTAAGCCACTTTTCTTCAGTTCATCTTTACTGAACATCTTCAATATCACAATGTTGTTGAGAGTGCCTCCTGGCCGGGTGCGTTGGCTCACGCCTGTAATCCCAGCACTTTGGGAGGCCAAGGCGGGCGGATCATGAGGTCAGGAGTTTGAGACTAGCCTGGCCAACATGATGCAACCCCGGCTTTACTAAAGATACAAAATTTAGTCAGGTGTGTTGGCACACGCCTGTAATTCCAGCTACTCAGGAGGCTGAGGCAGGAGAATTGCTTGAACCCAGGAGATGGAGGTTGCAGTGAGCTGGGATCATGCCATTGCACTCCATGTGGACAACAAGAAAGAAACCCAGTCTCCAAAAAAAAAAAAAAAAAAAAAAAGAGTGCCTCCTGTAGTCTAGGTTAAGATGAATATCATTTGAACCTTTACCTTGGATTTATGTATTCAGTGGCTGTATTATCTTAGCAAGATATTTAATTACTTCTACCAAAAAATGACTACTTTAATATGGGTCCTGGATTTGGAAATGACGCTAACTTCTTTAGCAGGGCCACTGTTACTACAAATTGTCAATAAGCTTCAATCATAATGATTGTTGTTTTTATTTTCATTCCTTCATTTATTTTCCCTAGCTCAAAAGATTTGTTGAAACATTGTTCAGAAGCAAAGGTCTTTCTGATCAGGTCTTTCACGCTGAAATATTATTACTGAGGGACTTAAAATTTACTCTGCAACCTATGATAACTCTTTTATAACCACAATATTTTTTCTACATTAGCTTCATGTGAATCCATAGCCTAGTTTCTTGCGGAGGTAGAAACCAACCCATTCACAATCAAAATTTTCTTCAAAATAATCAGTTTATCCTGGCTTAAAAGGAAGGACAACATCTAATGAATCTCTACACTGTTTACTGGAACACTCCATAGTCTGATTAGCTTTGGCCTTCCATACCATTTTGCAGATTAGGATCATAACTAAGGTGAATTAATTGGCAATAAGTCAGTAATAATAAACTTCCTTAAATCCTAGTAGAAGAGTATAAAAGAAATTCAAAATCTAAAATATAATCCAGAATATTATTTTACAGTAATATCATTGAAGCTATTAAACCTTGTGTTAATGTACCCATTAATGTTTTTAATATAATAAATATTAAGTGGCATTTCCTTTTTGTCTTTATAATTCATTTTAAGATAATGTTTTACTTTCTTTTATTTAATATATTGCCTTGACTGCTTGATCTTTTTGTGAATGTAGGTGGTATATGTATGTCTCTCTGTGTGTACGTGTGTGTGTGTCCAAGAGTAGACCTATTATTATCAAAATGCCAGCAGCACTAAAGGCTTGAATTGGTGACCCGAAGGTTAAATTCCACAGCGGTAATCACTAAGCTGTTCTCCATTATAGTTGTAATAAAAAGACTGGGACTGCTGACATCTGGTACCTCCTCATCTAAAACCTTTTAAACTGTTTGAGAAAAAAAAAGCTTTTATTCAAGTGAAAAAAAAAAAAATCCTCTAGGTGTGTGTTACTTAAAGATCTGGAAATTTCCTGTAAGATACACTGTCAAAGATGGTCAGAACACATCTGTACTAGAGTAAAATGTTAAACCACACTTTTTCAACTTTACACTTTTTCTTGACCTATATAAAGAGCATAATGAGGATACATGCAGAACAATGCAGTATCACACTTTTTAATATTCCCTCATAAAATGAACATATTTTGCTGATTATCAATACACTAATTCAAAATGACTAAAAGATGATAAGTACAAATATATTAATTAAATTATTATGAGCCATAAGTTATAAGCAATGACTGTTTTTCTTATATATTTAAACAGCTTAAGTAAACTATTCCTTGTATCCTTATGTACTTAATTTCAAAAATACTTTAATAAGAATAAATTTGCCAAGTGGATTCACATATACTAGATATTGTTGACAAACAATAAACAATGAAAATTACAGTGAATTTCTCAGCTGTAGATTTGCAAGTATTTATTAAAGTGAATTATTTTTACTATTAATATGCTATATGGATTTGCTACCTTTAGAAAATTTTACAAAAAAATTAAAGATGTATAATAATACAATTAATAATCAAAAAGTAAACTTTCTCTAAAAAGATACATAATTGTATGGATTTTAAGGACTATTCTTTCATTTTCCCAAGGGAGACTGATGATTTACACACACTCTCACTGGGTGTTTTCGAGTAACAGCACAGATGCCAAAATAAATAAATAAACACTATCAAAAAAACTACTAATTGCCCTTGAAGAATACATTAGAATTTGAGGGGCAAAAAATATACATGCTCAAATTACTTAGGACCACTAACAGAAGCAAATAATGAACAAGTGCCAAATAGAGTATGGTCCAATGGAGGAAATAACTTAACTCTTTGCTGTTTGTGGAATACATACTCAAATGATGTCTGCAGTTTGGATACTATTTATTCCTTTAGGTGTTTAACTTTATTATTGCATAAAGATTATATAGATATTTGGACATAATATCAATCTTGTCCTCAGAGAACTGTCTTCAAAGAATTATAGAAAGTTTACTTAATTTGATATGAAAAGATCAGAGTTCACTTTTTGGTTTTACTCATTACTAATTTTGATATCTAAGTGAATTGAATAATTCTTTGAGTTAGTATTAAAACAATTGCTGTTAATATAATTAAATTTAAAAATAGTACTAAAAACTAAAAATGACCCTTTCCTCATGGGGTCATTGTAGATAGAGAATGAGATTTATATAAAAGCTTTTTGTAAAGTGAGGCAGTCTGTTTACTTAACAGCTATTATGAGCTTGTGTTTAGATACTTACATTAGAAAGTAGGACATGCTTCAAAAGGGTCATAGTAAAAATGCAACATAGAGATAGGGAGGCAAACACTTTCCCATCAAAGAAGAAAAGTAAATGCTCCATGGAGAAGGAGCGTTTGAACTGTGCCCTGAAGGATTTCTATTTACATTTAGCTTCAGAGAATGATCACCATTAGGAAGATTATTCTAGGAGAAAGTTATTCAAAAGGCATTTTGAATGAGATAAAGAATTATGGCTTATTTCATATGGGTAGGACAAAATTAGATTTGAAATAATATCATGTTCAAAGGGTCGAGAGAGAATCTAGTAAGTACTGGGTGGTGAATTGCATACGAATTTGCATGACTGAATATAAAGAGGCTTATATTTCTTTAGAAATAGATTGAGACTGAAAAACTATAAGCATTTAAGAGGAATTTTTTCTGTTTTTCTATTTTGAGCAACTTGACAAACATTTGCCAAATCAAGGGTAATCATAAAGTAAAATACAATATTCATCATTTGCCTTACTAGAGATATTCAGAAGTCTCACCATACTTGGGAAATACATTGTATAGGTGTAATTAATAAAGAAACACATGAATTCTCTGCTATGTTTATGATAAAGATCAGAGCAAATTGTTTGAGTAGGAGTAAAGAAATGGATATCATTTAAATGTATGTTTTTAAGACTATTTTATCTGGAGTCAATAGATGATCCTAGTGCTACCTGTCCTGTTTGGTCAGTTCATAGCCCTCCTCCCTCGTGCTACCTTCTCATTAAATTTACTATAAGGTTTGCCCTGAAAGGCATTAGGTGCTTACTTCCCTAGCCACAATTAGGCAATCGTATACATTTCAATATTATTCTTGTATTAATACTCCTCTCACTCACATTCAGTTATTTGCTTACAACGGCCACTTCCTCATTAGAAGGTTACATTGTAGGCCATAGTAGGTCTGTTTTACCTCCAGTTCCTCTTTGCAGCATTCATTAAGATAAGCAGCCCAATATCCTTTCAAGACAGAACTTGTCAATCAGTCAGGAGGAGTGCAGTTAGCTGACACTGTCCACCTGCTGGCCTTCAAGATGTAACAAAGTATTTGAGCTGAGGCCACACATGCTTTTTCCAGGCAGCCTGTAGGAAATGGCGGACCACAATTGGGACACTGGAGCCTGGCCATTTCTGCCCACTGTGACACCTCTATAGGTGCTCCTTTTGCTGAAGCTCCCCTTTGGGCTTGTGGAGAATCTCTCAGAGCTGCATCCCAGAATGAGGCTCTTTCTGCCAATC